>NC_064634.1:136310510-139268010 GCF_023864275.1 Schistocerca cancellata | reverse complement strand
TTTGTTCTTAAAAGAAAAAGACATTGTTTAGTAATTATCTGTACTGTACATGAGAATTGTAAATAAGCTGTCCTGTAATGTACCATATCACACACCCCTTGGCACTTAGGGAACTAAAAAACACAATTGCTGTGTCTTTTTCTGCCATTACTGTAAAACCAATGTTACAAATCCAGATAAACAATACTATTCGCATTCATCCGATATCCTATTCAGTATTTCATCTTTCTGTCCGTAGGAGCGCTGCTGTCGCATTGTGTAACAAACACGAGAGGGAGTCTCGCGGCTGCATTTATTAATAGTTACATGGTGAAGGCCCTACACAAGCACCAAATTCTCGGCCAACCGACTAACCGACAGATTTCGTGGCAGCCTGCACACGATTCTACAGACTGCACTCGGCGATTACAGCGCTGCCGTGTTGTGATTCGTGTAACTAAAGATTATTTGGTTTACATTGTACGAAATCCCGCTTGATCTTACATACAAACAAGAACTGCAGTTTGCTTTGGCCGTTTTAGAAGTAACAAGGTACAACAGAGAAGCTGTGGGCAAAAATGTGGCTAATGCAAAGAAAGAAATTCGCGCTCACTCTGTTATTTAAGAAGGTGGAAGCCAATGATTTTCGTAATTATCTAATAATAGATGAAACATGCATTTCGGAGCTGCTGAGCATTATCAAACCGTTCTTCACCATTCTTAGTGAAAAAGAATAGTAATGAGAGAGGTTGTAGTCTGTGAAGACAGACTATTAGCTACATTACCGTTTCTAGCCACTGGCAGAAGTTGTGAGGGCCTCAGATTGTGCTGTTTTATCCCCAGAATTATATAAAATAATTCCTGAAACCTGGAAGTGTTTCAGTTGCCTGCTGACACACATCATGGTAAAGTAGAACAAATAAAACAAAAGATGTTCATGTAAACCTTACTAATTTATGTGTGTAACATAAAAGGCGCCGGCCACTGAAAGTTAAAGAAACTCACTTCAGGTTAGAAGAAGAACCGCTACAAATGTTGGAGGCGCACGTAATCTGATACAGCAGCACATACATAAGAAATGGGGCATTTAACAACTGTTAGAACTATAAAAAATTCCCACCCTTTGCTCTTCATAGCGGGAGGCTTGGCAATAGGCTGCGCTTTTATAGCACATATAATAATGAAGCAAGAATATTTTATGAATAAACGTCCATAGATCGTCTGTATTTCGGCTTCAAGTTTTACTTCCAATGTTGTGTTGTTGTTGTGGTCTTCAGTCCTGAGACTGGTTTGATGCAGCTCTCCATGCTACCCTATCCCGTGAAAGTTTCTTCATCTCCCAGTACCTAATGCAACCTACATCCTTCTGAATCTGCTTAGTATATTCATCTCTTGGTCTCCCTCTACGATTTTTACCCTCCACGCTGACCTCCAGTGCTAAATTTGTGATCCCTTGAGGCCTCAGAACATGTCCTACCAACCGGTCCCTTCTTCTTGTCAAGTTGTGCCACAAACTCCTCTTCTCCCCAATTCTATTCAATACTTCCTCATTAGTTATGTGATCTACCCATTTAATCATCAGCATTCTTCTGTAGCACCACATTTCGAAAGCTTCTATTCACTTCCTGTTCAAACTATTTATCGTCCATGTTTCACTTCCATACACGGCTACACTCGATACGAATCCTTTCAGAAACGACTTCCTGACACTTAAACCTATACTCGATGTTAAGAAATTTCTCTTCTTCAGAAACGCTTTCCATGCCATTGCCAGTCTACATTTTATATCTTCTCTACTTCGACCATCATCAGTTATTTTGCTCCCCAAATACAAACACTCCTTTACTACTTTAAGTGTCTCATTTCCTAATCTAATTCCCTCAGCATCACCCGACTGAATTCGACTACATTCCATTATCCTCGTTTTGCTTTTGTTGATGTTCATCTTATATCCTCCTTTCAAGACACTGTCCATTCCGTTCAACTGCTCTTCAAAGTCCTTTGCTGTCTCTGACAGAATTACAATGTCATCGGCGAACCTCAACGTTTTTATTTCTTCTCCATGGACTTTAATACCTACTCCGAATTTTTCTTTTGTTTCCTTTACTGCTCGCTCAATATACAGACTGAATAACATTGGGGAGAGGCTACAACCCTGTCTCACTCCCTTCCCAACCACTGCTTCCTTTCATGTCCCTCGACTCTTATAACTGGCATCTGGTTTCTGTACAAATTGTAAATAGCCTTTCGCTCCCTATATTTTACCCGCATTTTACCCTTGCCACCTTTAGAATTTGAAAGAGAGTATTCCAGTCAACATTGTCAAAAGCTTTCTCTTAAGTCTACAAATGCTAGAAACGTAGGTTCGCCTTTCCTTAATCTTTCTTCTAAGATAAGTCGTAAGGTCAGTATTGCCTCACGTGTTTCAATATTTCTGCGGAATCCAAACTGATCTTCCCCGAGGTCGGCTTCTACCAGTTTTTCCATTCGTCTGTAAATAAGTCGTGTTAGTATTTGGCAGCTGTGACTTATTAAACTGATAGTTCGGTAATTTTCACATCTGTCAACACCTGCTTTCTTTGGAATTGGAATTAGTATATTCTTCTTCAAGTCTGAGGGTATTTCGCCTGTCTCATACATCTTGCTCACCAGATGGTAGAGTTTTGTCAGGACTGGCTCTCCCAAGGCAGTCAGTAGTTCTAATGGATATGTATCGGAAATTAGTGTAAGTTCTAATCCGTCTGTATTTCGGATTTTTATTTCATTTCCATGACTATCGGAAATACACGAAGCACCAAAGAAACCGATGTAGTCATGCGTATTCAAATACAGATACATGTAAACAGGCAGAACACGGCGCTGCGGTCAGCAACGCGTGTATACTCATAAGACAACAAGTGTCTGGCGCAGTTGTCAGATAGACCTGTGGACTCGTGTGTAGCATGAAATTGACTCCTGTGGAGTGTATGGTATAGTGTGCGAACATAAAACCCAGAACCTTCCTTTACCCGGTGTCATGCACAATTTCTTTCATAATTTGTCAATAACGAAATACAAACCACCTTGCATATTAGAACAGAATTTAATCCCGCGCGCAGTGACAAAACACCAACTTTTACTGGACGGCAGGACAGCGTCACACACATCACAATTTGTTAGATGGAGTGACCCTTTTTTTCGTGGGTGGTGAGGGGGTGGCTGTCGGGTGTTTGTACTTGCCCGACATCCCGACGAGAAAAGTTGGTCGGTCGGTTGGCCAAAGCGTCTACATACGTCCAGTTTGTCGGTCGGTTGGATGGTGCGTGTAGAGATGCCTTCAGATCTTGAAGCGTGCTCGTATTTCCTTATTGTTAACAGAGTAAGTAGTAAAGGAAACCAAAAATGAAGTTTTGAAGGGAATTATACTTCAAAAGTTAAAATCATGACAACCGACGAGAACGTTGTCTTTCCGAGACGGCACAGGACTAGGAAGAGTCGTTGAATGGAATTGTTGGTGTCTCGAAGAGAGATTGCAAGGTGAACATCAACAAAACGGACAATTTATTGTACAGGAATTCATGATGACGGAATCAGATTAGGAAATGACACCAAAAGTAGTAGATGAAATTACCTACCCCGGACTAATAACCCTTGATGGCCGAAGTACAGAGGACGTACAAGGTAGACTGGCTATAGCAGGAATAGCATTTCTTTAAAGAAGAGAAACCTGTTAACATGAAATGTAAGTTTAATTGTTAGTGAGTCTACTCTGGAAGTACTTGCTTGGACCTTGTACAGAAGTGAAACGTGGACGATCAAGAGCTCAGGCAAGATGAGAACAGAAGCCTTTGTTCTACAGTGCAATGGGACAATGCTGTAAATTAGGTGGGTAAAGCCGGCCGAAGTGGCCGTGCGGTTAAAGGCGCTGCAGTCTGGAACCGCAAGACCGCTACGGTCGCAGGTTCGAATCCTGCCTCGGGCATGGATGTTTGTGATGTCCTTAGGTTAGTTAGGTTTAACTAGTTCTAAGTTCTAGGGGACTAATGACCTCAGCAGTTGAGTCCCATAGTGCTCAGAGCCATTTTTTAGGTGGGTAAATAGAATAAGCAATGAAGATGTGCTAAATAGAATTGGAGAGGAAAGAAAGTTACGGCACAAACTGACGTATAGAAAGGATCCATTAATAGGACTCGTCGTTAGTTTGTTCATGGAAGTGCGTGCGTTTGTGTGTAGTGGAGGTGGTGGTAAAGTGGTTGGCAAAAAGCGTAGAGGGTGACCCAAGGCTTACTATAATAAGCACATTTAAATGAATCCTACGTTTCAATATTTATGCAGAGATAAGGAGATTTTCAATGGGTAGACTTCTTCGGATTGAAACTGCAATAAACAAGGCGATTGCTCGTGAAACCCAGAATTATCCAGTTTCAATTTTCAACGGGATATAAATTTTCATTTACTACGACGTAGCCATGAGGCAATGATTTTCATAGTAATTTTGAATCACTTACTTATCCGAAACAGAGGATAGATATTTCCTATTCGGGCAACAAAACTGTGGTTTGGGAGTAAATTTCCCGACTCATTTTCAGGCAGTGAAAGACGGAAACATACCCACTCGGTCTGTGGAACTGGAGTAAAGACTGTATTTTGCGCTACTGATCAGTCTCGATGCTAGGTACATCAACATAACAGCAACGTTCTCTTTGAGGTGACCTAACACTGAAACTAACGAGTGCACAATATGGCATTTTTTAAGAGTTGAACAGCTCGACTGGGAATGTTTCTGTCCTTAATGAACTTTATTAGTGCTGTAGTATCCGTCAGGAACAAATCGGTTTACAGTGATTTCTTACCTTTTCATTTCGTCTTATCCTTTCCTTTCTTTTTAAGCGTTCGTGTATATTGATGTTGGACGGTTATGTTCGAAGCTGTCAGAGTCGCAATATTCTCCCCAGGACGTAGCAGATTATCTTTACCCATCGGAGAATGGACTTGCAGATTTAAATTATGGAACCTCATCAGCTGTGGAATATTTCAGAACAAATGAAAATTTGTGCCACACCGTGACTCGAACGCAGATTTCCCGATTGTTGCAAGCCGTCGCCTTAACCACTTCGGCTGTCTGCTCACGCTTCCAGCACCGAGCCGGCCGGGATGACCGAGCGGTTCTAGGCGCTTCAGTCTGGAACCGCGCGACCGCTACGGTCGCAGGTTCGAATCCTGCCTCGGGCATGGATGTGTGTGATGTCCTTAGGTTAGTTAGGTTTAAGTAGTTCTAAATTCTAGGGGACTGATGACCTCAGAAGTTCCATAGTGCTCAGAGCCATTTGGACCATTTTACAGCACCGACTTAAACCTTCGTTTGTCCTGGTGTCTACTCTCTCTTGTGCTCGCACTGCCCTGAGAGGACAAACGCCGGGGGACACCTCTCAGTATCGTGTTGGACCTCCTTTTGCGTGGCGTAGTGAAGCAGCTCGAGGTGTCATGGGCTCAACAAGTCGTTGGGAGTCTGTCCCCTGCAGAAATGCGAAGTCATGCTGCCTCTGTAGACATCCATAATTGCGAAAGTGATGCCGTTGCAGGATTTTGTGCATGAACTGGTCTCTCGATTATGTCCCATAAATGTTCTATGGGATTCGTGTCGGGTGTTCTAGTTGGCCAAATCATTCGTTCGAACTGTTCGGAATGTTCAAGCAAATGGCGAACAACTGTGGCGCGGTTGCATGGCGCATTGTCATCCATAATAATTACATCGTTGTTTGGGAACATGAAGTCCATGAATGGCTGCAAATAGCCTTCAAGTGGCCGAACGCAACTGTTCCCAGCCAGTGTACCAGAGACCCAGTCCATCCCATGTAGACACGGCCCGCACCGTTATGGAGCTTGCACAGTGCCTTGTTGACGACCTCGATCCATGGCTTCGTGGGGTCTCGGCCGCACTCGAGCCCTTCTCTCAGCTGATACCAGGACCCATCCGACTACGCCACCGTTTCCTGGTCGTCTAGCGTACAGTCGATGTGGCCCACGAGGCCAGGAGAGGCGCTGCATGTGATGTCGTGCTGTTAGCAAAGGCACTCGCGTCGGTCGTCTGCTGCCATAGCTCATTAAAGCAAAATTTCGCTGCACTGTCCTAGCGGATACGTTCATCGTACGTCCCACATTGATTTCTGCTGTTGTTTCACGCAGTGTTGTTTGTCTGCTAGCACTAGCAACTGTACGCAAACGCCGCTGCTCTCGGTCGTTAATTGAAGACCATCGGCCACTGCGTTGTCCATGGTGAGAAATAATGACTGAGATTTTGTATTCTCGACGGACTCTTGACGTTGTAGATCCGCGTTCAAAGTCTGTTAATCCCCTTCGCGCGGCAATAATCACATCGGTAACCTTCTCATATGAGTCACCTAAGCTTAAACGACAGCTCTGCCAATGCACTACCCTTTTATACCCTGCGTAAGCGGAACTACCGCCATCTGTATACAGGGTGTAAATTTAAAGTTGACAAACCAGAATAACACGGAAAACAAGCTTGACACGAAAAAATGTGTAGAATACAAAATTGATTATTTTCGAGGGGGACATCTGCTGGTGCTAAAATTAGCCGACCACCCAGGCCCCTGGGGTTGAGGCGGGAGGTAACTTTAAAATTCATGTGGGAACCCCCATTTTTTATTGCAGAATCAGATTCTACATAAAAAATACGTACATTTTCTCTTACACGTTTGTTTTGTTACTTGGTACTTGGCGCTGTAATTCAAGAAAATCCATTTTCTCATTTTTGCGTGAAAAATGGTTACGGATAAATAAATACTTATTTACTTCGTAAATTTTGATTCGCTAAAACTAAAACTCTCGCACTCTCCCCATAGGATGGGGTTTGAGAGAGTGGGATTAGAGTTTTACAAATGTTGAGCCAAAAATTAATTATTTCCGCAGATTCGGATACGTTTTGTTTGTAAAACTCTAATTCCCCCCTCTCTCTCTCTCTCTCTCTCTCTCTCTCTCTCTCTCTCTCAAACACCGCCCTATGGGGAGAGAGGGAGAGTTTTAGTTTTAGCGAATCAAAATTTACGAAGTAAAAAAGTATTTATTTGTCCGTGACCATTTTCCACGCAAAAATTAGAACATGGATTTTCTTGAATTACAGTGCCAACTAACATGAATCAAAAGAAATGTTTAAGACAAAATGTACATAGGTTATGTAGAATCTGGTCCTGCAATAAAAAATGAGGGTTCCCATTTGAAATTTTAAAGTTGCCTCCCGCCCCAACGCCAAGGGGCTGGGGTGGTGGACTACTTTTACCAGCAGCAGCAGATGTCCCCCCAAGATTGTCAACTTAAAATTTACATCCTGTATATGCATATCGCCATCACATGACTTTAGTAATCTAAGTAGGTTACATTACACTTGTTCGCCCACTGCTTGAATACTGCTCACCAGTGTGGGATCCGTACCAGATAGGGTTGATAGAAGAGACAGAGAAGATCCAACGGAGAGCGGCGCGCTTCTTTGCAGGATCATTTAGTAATCGCAAAAGCGTTACGGAGATGGTAGATACACTCCAGTGGAAGACTGCAGGAGAGACGCTCAGTAGCTCGGTACGGGCTTTTGTTGAAGTTTCGAGAACATACCTTCACCGAGGAGTCAAGCAGTATATTGCTCTCTCCTACGTATATCTCGCGAAGAGACCATGAGGATAAAATCAGGGAGATTAGAGCCCACACAGAGGCATACCGACAATCTTTCTTACCACGAACAATACGAGACTGGAATAGAAGGGAGAACCGATAGAGGTACTCAAAGTACCCTCCGCCACACACCGTCAGTTGGCTTGCGCAGTATGGATGTAGATAGTGCGAGCACAATGGAGAGCAGACAATAGGACAAATAGGGATTTTGTTCTCTCCTGGAAGCATGCTCGGATAGCCAAAGTGATTAAGGCGACCACTCACGACAAGCGGGCTATCTGGGTTCGAGCTCCAGTCTGACAGAAATTTTCATTTGTTCTGAAATATTGTACAGCTGATGAGGAACCATGATCGCAATTTGCGCGTTCATTCTTAACGGAATGTGGATGTTGATAGTCAGTGCAGTGTCTCAACGCTGTATTGCAGTTTACCGATGTGGCTATAGAAACCAGTAGAATTGCTACACTCACACATAGCTCTGAATACGAGAAACCTACCTGTTACTGCCTTAGCACTGACTAAGCTCACACAATAATTCTTACTTTCCAGTTACCGAGAAACGGCACAGCAACGCTCTCGAGTATTCCGAGACAACCCGAGGCCGCTGAAGGAGGAAGCCGCCTACTGGGTAGAGTACGTGCTGAGGCACAGAGGGGCCCCCCACCTGCGCTCGGCGGCCCTGGACCTCGCCTGGTACCAATACCTGCTGCTCGACGTCATCGCCTTCATTGTGCTCGTTGTCGTCGGTGTGTTGGTAGCACTGCTTCTGGTACTGAGGTATCTCCTGAGGTTATTTCGGAAGCCAGTCCCGAAAAAGACGAAGGCAAAAAGTTCTAAAAAAAGGGACTAATTTCTCACATCCTTCCCGTCAGAACTTCAAGTGATCTCTGTCCTTGAAAAGTGATATTCTCTTACATCGTTGAATCTTCTCATTTCATTTCTAAGCGTCTCTTGCCTCCTCCTCCTCTCATTCGCTAATTTTCACTGCCTGCTGCTGAAGAAAGTCTCCTATTCTTCCTTGGTCGACCTATTTTGCTGTTTCCAATGACTTTCTTTTCCTCTTCTTTCGGATTCCTCGGCTATTTCTTCTTTTATTTCCATATATTCTCCCTGTCAGATGTCTCTTCCACTTTCTAAAGTTTGTCCTGATTACTGATAAGGACTGAATACACGCCTTTTTCCGAGAACTTTGTTATCGGCGCCTTCAGCGAAATGGTGTCCCATTAAAATTTCTAGATTTACTAACCAGTTAAAGTGCGCACTAACGGTAAACATAAGAAAATATTTTGGTCGTAAATATACCAGTGAATTACCCCACTTCATAAAGTATGACGGAAGAGTTAAGTTTCCACAGCTAGCGAAGATACCAATTCTTAGTGCTCCCCCCCCCCCCCCCCCCCCCCTCATCGTAGTCTACACAACCCTTGCAACATAGCATTTCATTCCGTCTTTCTCCTATATTGTTTGCAGCTGTATCCCTGTGTGGTTCCCATTTTTCCTCTTTACCCGTTATTTACTCACATTATTTATCGTGCCTTGTTCACATTTTTAGTCCGTTGTCATACCTCTTTCCAAAGACCGAGCATCGAAGTTCTTATATTACCTTCTTTCCCTTGTCTCCCTCTATCAAAAGTTGCGAAAGCGTTTTTTAATTATTATTATTACCCATGAATACTCAACTTGTTTAGTATATTTCGTTACGGCACTATTCAGAGAGGTAGTATGCAACAAGAACTACCAGATGTACCGAGCAGTCAGAATGTTTGCTAATGTCAAAGTGGAGTGAGTATTATTGTAATTTATTGTATGTTACGAAGTGCAAATGTTTGAGACTTGAGAAGTGTGAATCATTTTGTATAACACTACAGTGTGTAAACTAGTTATTACTCTTGCTCTCTTAAGCATTCTGTACTCAATTTTGCAGTATGAGTCTGTGTGTGGAAATAAAGAGATCAAACACTTCATGTGTAGTTGTATCATAATAGTGTGCGAATCCCATTCTCAGGCAATCCACAAAATATAAATACAGCATAGTTTATTCCAAGCATCCCTACAGAAAGGGAATAATGGCGAACAATGTTCTTAAAAGTATCACAGACTTGTTTTTTGCGAATGGTCTCGACCTCAGTTTTAAAAGACACAACATATTCACTTCTGCACATCTAGGGGTACTACATCAGTCTCAAGAGTAACATGTGATAGGGAAGAAGAAATACGGTAAAACTGCAAAATTCCTAGGTGCTAATATTGATGAAAATTTAAATTAGGAAAAAGCGCATTTTGGAACACTTAAAATAACTTGGTTCAGCCACAGTTGCACTTCGAATGACTGCAAATCTTGGGAAGAGAGAAATCGGTTATTAGATATATTTTGCATATTCTCATCAATAATGACATATGGAATAATGTTCTAGTGCAATCATCATTAAGAAAGTAAGTCTTCGTTGCTTAAAAACGTGCTATAAGAATTGGTGCACGAACACGACCATCTTGCAGACACCAGAAGGGAAAATTATTATTACTCCACACCAAGCTGTCTTTAGCACAAAAAGGGGTACACAACGCTGCAACTAAGATTTTTGGAAACTTAACCAGTGATACAAAACGTTTGATACAGAGCAAAGTAAAATTTGAAAACTAACTGAAAAAGTTTCTCCTCGACAACTCCTTCTGTTCCGTAGAAGAATTTCCGTCATCGTAATGTGTAAAAGGTGGTAGGCAGGAGTTAACTAACATCTGTATATTTTTTTAAAAATTCAGCGTGTATCCATGTTTACAAATTAATGTGCGATATAAATATAAAATTATTCGTTCCATATCATTACGATATATCATGCAAATGATCCATAAAACATGTAATTAACTAAGTGAACTGTAATTTTGGTTGAAATTCACTAGCTGCGGGTGTTAGTGTCAACCAGAAAAAGTATAAATGCGGCTCTTTGGCGGAGATTGTTGACGACTGAGAAGTTAGCAGACAAATTTCAAGAAATATGTTTATTTTATTGTACACTCAGTGTGTCCTAACATTTAGAGATGACACTCTTCTGCTGTTCAGTTGAACTATTTAAACGATTTAAATTCTGCATCGGATCGTGATTCCAACTTCGAACCTGGATTTCTTCATTTGGTCAGCAGCGTGCCAATTGCATAGTCCGTACTTCAATAGTGCAGAGGGGAACAAGTCACATTGCACTGTTCGTGAATGCAGAGAAACAAATCTCCAGCTCATAGCTTTAAACAAGTGATTAGCTATCTGTTTATATGTAGTAGTGTATTTCTGTTATAACTTCAACCTGGTGCAAAGTTTAAGAATGTGTGACCCAAAATGTACCTATATAGGTGATCAAATGTTATTTTTCCATATATTTAGAAACTTCTAATTTGTGGGAGCTTAAAACATGTATGGAGGAAGCCATAAAAAACTTTTCACAACTGCTTATTAAGTTTACCGTTAAGTAGGTGGGCACATAAAGAAGGTGCTCTGTCAATTTGTGCAGTGCTTAAAGAATATTGATAAAACCTGGTATCAACCTCAAACTTTTTTTGAAACGCACACCACGTAATTTTTCCTCCATATTCAGCTCAAGGGGATTATATTGGTGGTGGTGGTGGTGGTGGTGGTGTGGTGGTGGTGGTGGTGGTGGTGGTGGTGGTGATATACGTGTGAGGTAAGTTGAAATGTTTTTATATTAATTGCATAATTATCTTGACAAAATATCAATAAACGTTATATCGACTTTTTTCTTTTCACGCAGCCATTCATACTTTATGATGAAACAAGCAAAGATCATCATTCGATTTACACAATATCATAAAAGTAGTCGTCTTGCGATACAAAAGATAAGCTCTGAAAAGAGCTCTTGGTTGTGCTGAGTCTCAGCAGTGTAAAATTAGTACTGTCCTCTACTAAGGGCTCTCACAAACTTCATGGCATCAGTTGAGTGAACGTCTTAGCCCGAAGGACAGGGTTGTGTTTTTGTACAAGCTGGGTAAGTTTTGTTACTCAAGTATCAAAGTTCCTAGAGAGCATAACTTTTGAAACTGAAAATAAACATTTTTGTTTATAGGAAATTATTCTATTTTACAAAGTAAATTTATACAATTTTAAAGCCTGAAAGTTACTACTGTAGTTTCGAAACCACGTAATTTAAACATTGCGATGGAGCACATTTACACACTGTTTTACATTGCCAACGTTTCTGATATCCCAGTTAAGGTGACTTCAGACAACAGTAGTTGGAAAACACCTAAAGCAACGAAGGCACATGAGAATAAAGGGTACAAATGGCTAAAAAAGCTATTTGAAACTAACAAATCTCAAGCTGGAAGAATTAATGTTATGAGAGCAAGGACTGATAAGGATCAGAAACTGCCAAAATCAAGAACAATTTCGTCATTAGTGTTCCGCCTAAAGGCAAGTTTACACATGGTAACTCTCCGTGTTTTTCTGTCTTCTGCCATCCTCTTCAGGTCCATGTAATTGCTGTTTCACTTTATGTCGTCTGTCCTCTTGTGTGTCACCCTTCCTCTGAATATCCTCCCACAAACTAGTCCTTCCAAAGCGTCTTTTAGCAAGCATTCCCGTCTCAGTGAATCTCCCATTCAGTTCTTCTTCCTTGTCCTTAGAAGCTGCAGCAGTTTGATAAAGAGAATGAAAATTTCCTTCCTATTTACTGCTTGAAACGATACAATAAATCAAAACCAAACCAAGAATGAGTCCAATGCCATAGATGTAAAAGGTGGGCTGCTGGCGATTGTGCCACAGGAAACCACGTTTTTTGTGTGCATGAGTCGCAACTCGGACAGTGACGATGAACAGGCCTTTAATTAACACTGAAATTAAGTAGGCCACATTATGCTAACTGGCGGAAGTTCGACAAAAAATTGTTTACTGTCTGTAAAATTGTTGTTTCGCCATGCCAATTGGAGTAACATTGTAATTTCGTTTACTGTCAACAAAACAAGTTCTGAAAAGCTTGGTTCTATGTTTTGTTTACTCGTTATTGAGTTCCACTGCATGATACATGTAAACATGCGCCCATAGGTGCATAAATCTGCCCCATACCCGGAGCACGCTTATGACTTTAGCCTGTATAAAAAATATTGCAGTCATAAAAGTAATGTTCAGTTGCAAGCATATGCAAGGTAATCAGCCCCGAAGACAATCGCCTGTTGGCGGACATTTTGCCCCCACCAGCAGCCAGACGGGTGCATGGCTTCCCCACAACTGCGAGGTCTTTTGTGTAGAAATCTTGTGCTGGTAGCAAGTGTTTATTAGGCCCTGCAATACAGTGTAGTGAGTGAAAGTGTTTCAGATGAAATGGTTAAATGTGAGTATTCACGTATGATTCATGGCTTGCATACGGAATCAGCACATGCAGTAAGCAGATTATTTAAAGAGAAATTTCATGATGTTGAAATTCCTAACTGAAGTACAATTCGTCGATTGGTAAATAAATTTGATAAATTCTGATAAATGTAGTTCTTGACACGCATCCCCCGATCGGACTAAGACTGTGGTTGCCCGGGATACTGCCCGCATTGAGGCTGATCCCTCACCTGTGGTAGAGTGGGAGGTCGTCTCAAGGTGTGGCAGGGGGCGAAAGACATTCCGGAGGGCTGAGCGGAAGGCCTCTCCAGTTTGTCTGACGAACCGGTTTCAGGCTCTGTCTCAGGCTGATACTGATCTTCGGCCTGACATGGCTGCTTGTCCTGTTCCAGAGGTTGCCCCTCAGTCTGCAAGATCCGGGCGGTCGCAGAGGGTGGGCTTACTGGTAGTTGGGAGCTCCAACGTCAGGCGCGTAATGGGGCCCCTTAGGGATATGGCAGCAAGAGAGGGGAAGAAAACCAATGTGCACTCCGTGTGCATACCGGGGGAAGTCATTCCAGATGTGGAAAGGGTGCTTCCGGATGCCATGAAGGGTACAGGGTGCATCCATCTGCAGGTGGTCGCTCATGTCGGCACCAATGATGTGTGTCGCTATGGATCGGAGGAAATCCTCTCTGGCTTCCAGCGGCTATCTGATTTGGTGAAGACTGCCAGTCTCGCTAGCGGGATGAAAGCAGAGCTCACCATCTGCAGCTTTGTCGACAGGACTGACTGCGGACCTTTGGTACAGAGCCGAGTGGAGGGTCTGAATCAGAGGCTGAGACGGTTCAGCGACCGTGTGGGCTGCAGATTCCTCGACTTGCGCCATAGGGTGGTGGGGTTTCGGGTCCCGCTGGATAGGTCAGGAGTCCACTACACGCAACAAGCGGCTACACGGGTAGCAGGGGTTGTGTGGCGTGGGCTGGGCGGTTTTTTAGCTTAGATGGCCTCGGGCAAGTACAGAAAGGGCAACAGCCTCAACGGGTGCGGGGCAAAGTCAGGACATGCGGGGACCAAGCAGCAATCGGTATTGTAATTGTAAACTGTCGACGCTGCGTTGGTAAAGTACCGGAACTTCAAGCGCTGATAGAAAGCACCGAAGCTGAAATCGTTATAGGTACAGAAAGCTGGCTGAAGCCAGAGATAAATTCTGCCGAAATTTTTACAAAGGCACAGACGGTGTTTAGAAAGGATAGATTGCATGCAACCGGTGGTGGAGTGTTCGTTGCTGTTAGTAGTAGTTTATCCTGTAGTGAAGTAGAAGTGGATAGTTCCTGTGAATTATTATGGGTGGAGGTTACACTCAACAAACGAGCTAGGTTAATAATTGGCTCCTTTTACCGACCCCCCCGACTCAGCAGCATTAGTGGCAGAACAGCTGAGAGAAAATCTGGGATACATTTCACATAACTTTTCTCAGCATGTTATATTCTTAGGTGGAGATTTCAATTTACCAGATATAGACTGGGACACTCAGATGTTTAGGACGGGTGGTAGGGACAGAGCATCGAGTGACATAATACTGAGTGCACTATCCGAAAATTACCTCGAGCAATTAAACAGAGAACCGACTCGTGGAGATAACATCTTGGACCTACTGATAACAAACAGACCCGAACTTTTCGACTCTGTAAGCGCAGAACAGGGAATCAGTGATCATAAGGCCGTTGCAGCATCCCTGAATATGGAAGTTAATAGGAATATAAAAAGAGGGAGGAAGGTTTATCTGTTTAGCAAGAGTAATAGAAGGCAGATTTCAGGCTACCTAACAGATCAAAACGAAAATTTCTGTTCCGACACTGACAATGCTGAGTGTTTATGGAAAAAGTTCAAGGCAATCGTAAAATGCGTTTTAGACAGGTACGTGCCGAGTAAAACTGTGAGGGACGGGAAAAACCCACAGTGGTACAACAACAAAGTTAGGAAATTACTGCGAAAGCAAAGAGAGCTTCACTCCAAATTTAAACGCAGCCAAAACCTCTCAGACAAACAGAAGCTAAACGATGTCAAAGTTAGCGTAAGGAGGGCTATGCGTGAAGCGTTCAGTGAATTCGAAAGTAAAATACTAGGTACCGACTTGACAGAAAATCCAAGGAAGGTCTTACGTTAAATCAGTAAGTGGCTCGAAACAGCATGTCCAGACACTCCGGGATGATGATGGCATTGAAACAGAGAATGACAAGCGTAAAGCTGAAATACTAAACACCTTTTTCCAAAGCTGTTTCACAGAGGAAGACCGCACTGCAGTTCCTTCTCTAAATCCTCGCACAAACGAAAAAATGGCTGACATCGAAGTAAGTGTCCAAGGAATAGAAAAGCAACTGGAATCACTCAACAGAGGAAAGTCCACTGGACCTGACGGGATACCAATTCGATTCTACACAGAGTGCGCGAAAGAACCTGCCCCCCCTTCTAACAGCCGTGTACCGCAAGTCTCTAGAGGAACGGAAGGTTCCAAATGATTGGAAAAGAGCACAGGTAGTCCCAGTCTTCAAGAAGGGTCGTCGAGCAGATGCGCAAAACTATAGACCTATATCTCTGACGTCGATCTGTTGTAGAATTTTAGAACATGTTGTTTGATCGCGTTTCATGTCATTTCTGAAAACCCAGAATCTACTCTGTAGGAATTAACATGGATTCCGGAAACAGCGATCGTGTGAGACCCAAGTCGCTCTATTTGTTCATGAGACCCAGAAAATATTAGATACAGGCTCCCAGGTAGATGCTATTTTTCTTGACTTCCGGAAGGCGTTCGATACAGTTCTGCACTGTCGCCTGATAAACAAAGTAAGAGCCTACGGAATATCAGACCAGCTGTGTGGCTGGATTGAAGAGTTTTTAGCAAACAGAACACAGCATGTTGTTATCAACGGAGAGACGTCTACAGACGTTAAAGTAACCTCTGGCGTGCCACAGGGGAGTGTTATGGGACCATTGCTTTTCACAATATATATAAATGACCTAGTAGATAGTGTCGGAAGTTCCATGCGGCTTTTCGCGGATGATGCTGTAGTATACAGAGAAGTTGCAGCATTAGAAAATTGTAGCGAAATGCAGGAAGATCTGCAGCGGATAGGCACTTGGTGCAGGGAGTGGCAACTGACCCTTAACATAGACAAATGTAATGTATTGAGAATGCATAGAAAGAAGGATCCTTTATTGCATGATTATATGATAGCGGAACAAACACTGGTAGCAGTTACTTCTGTAAAATATTTGGGAGTATGCGTGCGGAACGATTTTAAGTGGAATGATCGTATAAAATTAATTGTTGGTAAGGCGGGTACCAGGTTGAGATTCATTGGGAGAGTCCTTAGAAAATGTAGTCCATCAACAAAGGAGGTGGCTTACAAAACACTCGTTCGACCTATACTTGAGTATTGCTCATCAGTGTGGGATCCGCACCAGATCGGGTTGACGGAGGAGATAGAGAAGATCCAAAGAAGAGCGGCGCGTTTCGTCACAGGGTTAGTTGGTAACCGTGATAGCGTTACGGAGATGTTTAACAAACTCAAGTGGCAGACTCTGCAAGAGAGGCGCTGTTCATCGCGGTGTAGCTTGCTCGCCAGGTTTCGAGAGGGTGCGTTTCTGGATGAGGTATCGAATATATTGCTTCCCCCTACTTATACCTCCCGAGGAGATCACGAATGTAAAATTAGAGAGATTAGAGCGCGCACAGAGGCTTTCAGACAGTCGTTCTTCCCGCGAACCATACGCGACTGGAACAGGAAAGGGAGGTAATGACAGTGGCACGTAAAGTGCCCTCCGCCACACACCGTTGGGTGGCTTGCGGAGTATAAATGTAGATGTAGATGTAACACAGTATTCACAGGAGAAACTCCGGATAACAACGGGCATTCTCTGGAAAGGCCTATAAAATCAGTTTGATGATTTTGTCAGCTAGTGGGAATTTCCTATGGCTCTGCTCAAACGGTTACAAAGTTAATGAAGTTGCAGCCCTGTAAAATAACTGCAGTGCAAGAACTTAAACCTGGTAACCCTACAAAAAGGTTACGGTTTGTGAATGGGTTTTGAATGGGATACATGAAGGAGCAATTAACCTTCACCTAACTTTTTCAATCAAATAATGGTTCCACCTAAGTAGATACGTTAATTCACGGCGTAACAGTTTTTAGAATTCAGGAAAACCTAACGTAATACACAAGGCACTCCTGTATGATCAAAAAGTACGAATGTAGTGCGCTATTAGCGGTGAAAGATGTTTTTTTTTCCTCTTTTGCAAGAATCCAATTAACCGTGGAAATACGTGGAAAACATTTTGCGGTCTTATTCTGGCTAATTAACTCACAGAGAATGTGCTTTCTTGACTTTTGAGCAGGACTCTGCGATGGCGCATAGTCCGTCTTTCATTACGGGAAATTAATGGCGTGTTTCAAGAGAGTTATCGTTAGTAACAAATAGCCTCCTTATTTACCCAATTTACCGAGTGAGGTTGTGCAGTGGTTAGCACACTGGAGTCGCATTCGGGAGGACGATGGTTCAATACCACAGCCGGCCATCCTGATTTCGGTTTTCCGTGATTTCCCCAAATCGCTTCAGGCAAATGCCAGGATGGTTTATTTGAAAGTGCACGGTCGTCTTTCTTCCCCGTCCTTCCTTAATCCAATGAGACCGATGACCTCGCAGTTTGGTCTCCTCCCCCAAATCATCCCATTTAACCAATTTAAGCTTCTGCTATTTTCATCTCTGGGGGAGGGGGCATTAAAAGAGGAAGTATACAAATCTACTCTACACACATTAGATGAGGTTAAAACTAGCATTCACCAAGAAATTGCTGCTATTTCTCAGAAGGAATGGCAGAATGTAAAGTGGAATTTCCTAATATCTGTCAGAAATGCTTGATGAGGGAGTTCCAGCATCTTCTTCCTTAATATACATGTGTAGTTTACTTATCTTTGTAAGTATTTGTTATGTATGTTAGAGATAACTTACACGAAAACCATACTACATTTGTGTATAGGTATGAGCAGTACTTGTTCTGTGGGACGCACTCGTGATGATGTGGCTGTTTTACACATTGTATATGAAACGGACGAATGGGAAAGAAAGAGTGGGTGGAAAACTGGTGATTTCAAGCTACGCGGGTTACTGCGGAAATTCAATGGCGAAAGTTGAAAATTTTTACTGGACTAGGACACAAACCCAGATGTACTACTTCTCATGAGCAGTTGCCTTAACTGCTTCAGCCAGCCGAATTCAGTCTCTGATCGACCGAAATTTCCAATGTATAACTCGCTGCAATGCACCACCCCTTGTCCATTAACCCCTACTCACAAACTGTTGATTCTCATACGAGTTTGGTCGATATTAGTGCATCTGCACTGAGGCAAATATGCAGCCGTCACGCTGTCACAGAAACGTATATACACACACACACCAAAAAAAGTTTTGCATCATCCTGGTTCTCAGAACTCCTGGAGATAGACGTTGATTGTGGATATTCTATCAAAGACACAGTCCCTTTGACTGTTCGGAGGTGTCACTAAACCCGCCCAAAGATGTAAATAACCATGCATGAGCAGGGCCTCTTAGATGGAGGGGGTCAGACAGCAGATCAATTCCAGTCATTCCCCCAGGAAGGAGGTACACAGCTCTTGTTGTCTGTAGTTCAATCATGCCTAGAAGGTCCATACCACGGTTCGATTGCGTCCGCATTGTTACCTTATGCCAGGTAGGGCTCTCAACAAGGGAAGTGCCCTGGCGTCTCGGAGTGAACCAAAGTGGTGATGTTCGGACATGGTGGAGATACAGAGAGACAGGAACTGTCGATGACATGGCTCGCTTAGGCCGCGCAAAGGCTACTACTGCAGTGGCTGACCGCTACCTACGGATTATGGCTCGGAGGAATCCTGACAGCAATGCCACCATGTTGAATAATGCTTTTCGTGCATCCACAGGACGTCGTGTTACGACTCAAACTGTGTGCAGTAGGCTGCATGATGCGCAACTTCACTCACGTCGTCCATGGTGAGGTCAATCTTCGCAACCACGACACCATGCAGCGCGGTACAGATGGGCCCAACAACATGCCGAATGTACCACTCAGGATTGGCATCACGGTCTCTTCACCGATGAGTGTCGCATATACCTTCAACCAGACACTCGTCGGCGACGTGTTTGGAGGCAACCCAGTTAGGCTGCACATCTTAGACACAGTTCAGCGAGTGGAACAAATTGGAGGTTCCCTGCTGTTTTGGGGTGGCATTATGTGGGGCCGACGTAAGCCGCTGGTGGTCATGGAAGGCTCCGTAACGGCTGTAAGATAGTTGAATGCCATCCTCCGACTGATAGTGCAACCCTATCGGCAGCATATTGACGAGGCATTCGTTTTCATGGACGACAATTCTCGCCCCCATGGTGCAGATATTGTGAATGACTTCCTTCTGGATAACGACATCGACTACAGTGCCACAATGTTCTCCAGACATGAATCCTATCGGACATGTATGGGATAGATAGAAAAGGGCTGTTTATGGACGACGTGACCCACCATTCACTCTGAGGTATCTACACCGAATCGCCATTGAGGAATGGGACAATCTGGACCAACAGTACCTTGATGAACTTGTGGATAATATGCCACGACGAATACAGGCATGCATCAATGCAAGAGGACGTAGTACTGGGTATTAGAGGTACCGGTGTGTACAGCAATCTGGACCACCACCTCTGAAGGTCTTGCTGATGGCACAACATGCAAGGGCGGAAATGATGTTTATGTTGATCTCTATTCCAATTTTCTCTACAGGTTCCGGAACTATCGAAACTGTAGTGGTGCAAAACTTTTTTTTATGTGTGTAGATATCCGAGTAAGGGTTTAATGGGGAAGGGACACTGCATTGCAACAAGTGATAAGTTGAAACTTTGGGCCAGTGAGGGACTTCGTCCGGATGGCCAAAGCGGTTAAGGCAACCACTCATGAGAAGCGGTTAATCTGGGTTCGAGTCCCAGTCTGGCACAAATTATCAACTTTCGCCATTGTATTTTCCAAATTCCCTGTGCTGCCGGAAGTTTCCAACCCACTGTTTCCCTTTCCTTCCCACCCTTTCCCTTTCCTTCCTCCGACCGGGTTGGCCGAGCGGTTCTAGGCGCTACAGTCTGGAACCGAGTGACCGCTACAGTTGCAGGTTCGAATCTTGCCTCGGGCATGGATGTGTGTGAAGTCCTTATGTTAGTTAGGTTTAAGTAGTCCTAAGTCTATGGGACTGATGATCTCAGAAGTTAACTCCCATAGTGCTCAGAGCCATTTGAACCTTTCCTTCCCATTCCTTTATTTCGTATAAAAAACATATTATATTTACTGTAGACTTCCTGTCATCTGCACCATGAGACAGCAGCTGGCCTCACTGGTGTTAATGATTGATCACCCTGTATACCAAGTAATACTTTAATAACCATGTTATAGAACTGAACAATTTTAAACACGATAACTATAACAAAAACTTTAAAAATTGCAAAGAAAATCCATGTAAATGTGATGCGGCCTCCCTTACTGTGTAACACTGCCTCCTGCTTCTATAATGGCGTCATTTGAGAGAGGAACAGAGCCTACAAGTTTCTCCAGGTATGTCATATCCAGCTGAAGCCACTAATTGATAATTAGTTACCACATAGCTACTAAATTACAGAGATGATGATTGCACCCACTGTTCCAAATAGTCCCATACATTTTCCGTGGTATTAAAATCGGGTGATTAAACAGCCTAGTCGAGATGCGATATAGTGCCTGAGTGTTCGTCAAACTACGAGCGTATGTAAGTAGTCTTCTGAACATGGCTGATATCATTTTGGAAGATGGGATTTTCCTCAGCATACTCATCATGAATGATGTAGAAAGAAGGGAGGAGTCTTGTCGTCGAGAATGTTTAATTCAAACATCCCACATCATGTTAACAGAGACTTGAATGTGTGGCCACACCACATTCTGTTAACTAAAACTGTCCCAAAATCTCATAGATCCAGCTCTAGCCTGAACTACAACAGCTATGCAGGTTTGCACCAGCGAGATATCGGGGATGTGCAGTGGGCGTCACACCATGTGACACTACAGGTCTTAAGAGTTGCGGCAATCATCTCCAGCAGAAGCGAATTACTATTTCAGACCACTTTCGTACTTCGTAACTGCACATTTAAATAGACTCATGCTGTCAATAATATATGATGGTGTTTTATGCACCTTTTCATTTACATACCGATTTCCCTCCTGGTCCTGGATGTAGCTGAGCTTTTGCAATGTATGTCAAGCAAGGCAACTAGTATGACATCAATATTCGTTCTCCTGTGGAGCCAGTTTGGAGCTTTGCATCATTTGAGAAGAGGCAAAACTGCTACTCATCAGTCCACACCACTCGCTTCCAATCAGGTACTGCCCACTTTCTGTGTTTTTGGGCCCATCATAGATTTGCAAATTTGTGTTCCTCTGCTGAGCAATAGCCTCTTACAAGGTACCTGTCTACAAATACCTGTTGCACGTAGTTCCCATCTTACTGTTTGCTCGCAACCTGGCTGAGATGTACAAACATTTACTAACCCCAGCAATTCCCATCAGGTTTGAAACTGATTGTCACTAACAGGTTGTGACATCTGCTCATGGTCTCTTTTCAGTTAAGATCTTCTTAAGACCGCTACTCATATGCCATGTGAGGGTACACTAT
Source organism: Schistocerca cancellata (assembly GCF_023864275.1). Lineage (NCBI taxonomy): Eukaryota > Metazoa > Arthropoda > Insecta > Orthoptera > Acrididae > Schistocerca > Schistocerca cancellata. The sequence goes on along the minus strand of NC_064634.1, from coordinate 139,246,320 downwards.
TCCTTGCTCTTACACACATTGACAGTCCGAGGTGGTATCCAAAGAAATTGATCAACTTCATTCACAGTATGGTCATGGGTTCGCCCAAACATAATAGTTCCTATGCGTCATTCTGTACAGTCTCCAAATCGCTCCATCTTCCTGCTCTATACCATACAACCGACTGACACATGTAGACTATATCACTGCTGTTAAGTACATCGGTCATTGGAGGGTTGTCTGAGACCTTGGTTCCATTTATACACCATTTACAGCACTCCACAGTGCCTAGTGTGCTCTTTCAAGAAAGTGATTAATATTTTATCTGGGTGGCTCATGTTATGACAGATGCTCCAAAAGAAAGTTTTTGGTTGTTTTTTTACATTGAAACTTCATTGCTAAAAGCAAGTACACCATGAAATCATGAATTATACACATTGCACTATTTTTTGAAATAGTCGCCACCAACACTGAGACATAAGTCATAGCATGCAATCAGTTTGAAGAAATCAGTTTAGTGAAACTATGATGTAAGGAACCGACACACAGCCTGCTCCACCTCAGAATTGGTTCAAAAGTGATGTGCCGAGAGAGTGGCATTCAATGCAGGGAATAGATGAAAGTTCAATGGGGCAAGATAGGGGCTGTAGAATGGACGATCCACACTCTGCCATCCAAAGTGATGAATCTGATCTTGTGTGAGCCTTCCTGTGTGTGGTTTTGCATTTTCATCCAAGAGTACACCACCTTCACTCAAGAGCCCAAGTCTCTTTCATCGAATGGCAGATCTCAGTTTGGTGAGGGCGTCACAGTAGTGTGCTGCATTGATGGTCCGTTGCTGGAGGACATCAAGAAGAATCACACCTTTCGCATCCTAGAACACTGTGGTCATAATCCTTCTTGCGGAGGGTGATACTTTTAGTTTTTTCCTCACTGATAAACTGGCATGCTGCCACATCATTGTTTCAGCCTTGCATTCTAGGGTAAAGTGATGCACTCATGTCTCCTTGCCATGTTTCCCTTTCATACATACCACATTAAGTGATCAAGGCTGATTTCCATTCTCAGTCAGGTCAGCTTTGTCAGTGCCCACCTTGCAGATGCTTTACGGTAATCCAACACATCATGTAACATACGATAGGACCAAGCACAGCTAATATACCATGTGGACGTCATGTCTGATGACATTATATGTCTGTCCACTGACACTGCTTCCTGTACTCATTAGTGGATATGGAGAGGTGCCCACTTTGACCTTCCTCCATCGCACTTCACCTTTCTTCTCTGAAAATGCAACACCAGTCACCAACCATCTGACAAGACATGACCTCCTCACCATGTATGATTTGCAGGCATCCATGGATGACTGAAACACTAGTTTCTTGTGGTCATTCGTAACAGATAACACCATACACTTGCATTGGCAACCATGGTGCCAGCACACATCATGATGTGTACTTGAATAAACTCAGGCACTCCACTCTACTAGTCTTCTCCACTGATACCCCTCCTGTCACTGAACCAGCAATGGGTGTGGATTCATATTGTGTTGGTTTCTGTCATCCAGTGTACATTCTTCCCTTTAAAAAACAATGATGAAACTTACTTTCAGAACATTCCTAGTATATTGAACTGCCTCCAGCAGTACTTTATGCTTATGTTAAGAATTGTATTCTGTAACTCTTCATGGCATGTTACTCATGACAAACACACAAGAACAATGTGTACTGGCATGCCACATGAAACTCTTTTCCACACAAAATATTCATAACACAATCTTTGCTACAACTAAAGACTCCTTGGCTTCTAGACAATAGATCCCATGATGTAGGTAGGAAAAGGCAGACTCATTTCCTGTTGTCTGCTTTCAACAGATGAAAACCCGCAATATCTTTATCTGTTGGGGCATTTGAAAGATCTTTTATATCAAATCCTTCTACCCATACAGACCTTGTGCTCATATTGTGGTAGACTGTGAAACTATTCATAATACTCCAAGATACATCATTGAATCCAGGACTTATTGCAATACTGAGTCATGTATATGAGGTGATTTTGTAATGTTGTTACAGACTTTTGGGGATGATGGAGAAGAGTAAATGCACAAACTTGAGGTGAGGTCTAGAAATCACCAGGTCGAAACTAACAAGTGAAATTTTTTCTGATATCTCTAACAGTGGAATACATAAACTGGTACCATTGTTGCTAAGAATGTAGGGTATACAACTTTTAGAGGTGGTAGCATGGAAGAAAACAAGAAAATGTCCATTAAATACAGGCTCTAAAATGCGCTCCATAAGAGCTATGGGTGCTTGTTTATCTTCGCTACAGTGAAACACAAATGTTCTGCTGAGCAAATGTCTTCACTAGAGGGTCAAACAGGCAGAAAGACAAGACCCAGTTGACATCCTTCACACCAAATATCGAATTTAACTAATGGAAGGAGTTGATGTAAATTGCTGAAAATTAAGCATGCAAAAGAGAAGCATGACATCTAAAACATAAGATTAATAGGTAACGTAAAATGGCAAAGCAAGGATGGCTACAGGAGAAATGCATACAGGAAGGACAGGAAAATTAGAAAAACCTTCAGGTGGAGAAAAGAGAAGTACCTCTATGGATATCAAGAGTTCAGATGACCTGCCAGTGCTGAGCAAAGGAGGAATGGCTGAAATATGGAAGCTCCATACAGGGAGTAAACTACATATACAAAATTTTAGAGTCTTTAGAGGAGACAAAAAGAATGACAAAAATATCTCAGGTACACCATTTTCCCCCCTAGGGTTCTATAAAGATTTTGATCCTATTGATCTTGAAAGGCTTTGATCAAATTGCTGTGTGATGAATATTGCATTATAAATGTTGCTGAAAATATTGTCAGTTTATTTTAATGTAAACAGGCATCTGTGTGCTAATCTACAAATACTAAACAGCTATCACAGAATCAGACATGTAGATGAATGTAATACGTTAAGACTGGAGAGTTCTCTCTTAGCACAGTTTGTTGTGAAATCCATTTCAAATATGTCTATTTGAATAACAATTGATTATATATCACTGACTTTCACCATGATTTCAGATCAGTATGCTATGAAAAAATTATTGATTTATATACTTTGTAAGCTTTTTGGTTGATTGGATGGCCGTGTGCAGTGCAGAATTTCAATTTAAAGAATTTTCTGTGTTTAGTGAAAGAATTTGATTAATTTTTCTGATAGAAAAACATAATGGATGAGAAGAATCCACATGCTCTGTCTCATAACCCCCATAATTGGTTATATGGAGAGATATTGCAAAATACTGACTTTTTAATCCAAAGTCTAGACAATTCCAAAATTTAACATACAGTAAGTCACAAACAAAAGGAGGATGTATAATCTTCATACCCCTCGAATTTGCTGTAGTCTATATGCAAATGCAATATATATGAAAACTGGCCAATGTTAAAAGCTGCAAAATTGTACATACCATACAACGAAATCACAAAGAAGAAAGAACTCCTCAAAATATATACAAGTACAGAATCATATACTACGTAAGAAAGACATATTTCCTTGTAAAACATTTCTTTATATTGAATCAGCTTTCACAATTTCTGAAAGGGAGAAAAAACATAAAAAACACTTCTACAGTTTTTCCACTAACTTGTTATTCAGTTGCACAAACAACTCCTATTGATACACTTATCAGTAAATTGGCCCATGCCTTTCATATGTCCAACTGGCTGCCCCCTGTCTCATCTCTTACACCAGTGCTCTTGTAGGTGGCCACCTTCTCTCATTGTATGTGAAAAGGAAAACAAACAAAACTCTTTACTTCAGAATATTGGTAATTACCATAAATAAACCTACAAGAAAACATTTCATGTGGCCTCCTTACTATTACAGACATTTTACTTATACATATTTATTTACTTCTCAAATTGCCACAGAACATTAACAAAAACAACACAAAGAGTTTATCTTCGCATGAGATTGTAATCCCATCAAATTAATACAAATAGAATGGAAAATGTGTCCCTATAACCAGAAACATAATTCAAATCAATTTCCAACTTAATAAAACACATACTTTAACTTACCACATGGAGAATACAGCTGTTATCACTGCATCATTACATAATTACTCATTATATTAAGTTACAGGGATGGAAACTGTTTCAAATCACAACATTATTTCATTCAAATCAGATTACTACCTTCACTAATACGAAAATTAAATTCTTATGACATTCAAAAAAGGTCACTTTTTATTCACTCTTTTCAGAATATTCACGTTACATTTGAGTTACTGTTATCCATTAATTAGCAACATTATTTTTCTTTTCATGTATCATCATCAATACCAAAATACACAATTAACAAATTTCAATGTACGCAAAATTAAATATGCAGCAGTATATATAACAATTAGTTATTACTTTTCTGAAAGTTTTACTCTTTCACTCAGCTTTTCATTTTCAGTGTCACACACTGCATGAGACACCAGCATGTTCCCTAAGACACAAACATATTCAATCGTATAAAAACCTTATGCATTTATAGACAGTTAACATTTCATATTTACTTATGTCTGTTATTTCCATCAAATCTGTTCAGTTCCAGTTGTGTCATCTAGAGGAGTGTACTCTCAATAGACAGTGACCCTAACGCAAAGTCAGGCTCCCTACCCACAGGTACTCTACCTAATACATTTGTCATTACTTTCCATTATTGTTTCGATGCATCATTACTACCCTATGTCCTTGCTTCATTGTTTACTTCATCATCCATTACCCAAGAAATAAACAGCTTCTTTGCTATTTGTACACAAAAAATGAATCTACAGGTTACCACTTCTACAGTAACAAATCCTAGTATCATATGTAAACTTTACTCTCAATTCACAACAGACAACTGTATATCATACTACTTTAAACTTAGGCCTGAAGAGCTATGATGATACAAATCTTACTTTATTGTTTCAAATATTAGTGTGGGTAACTGCATCTTAACTTTCATCCACTTAACTGATACCTGATTCTGTAACATCACATATTTCACTACATATGTGCTTTATCATAAATAACTGCACTATGCACAAAATGTTTATGTTACCACTCATGGTATTAAACAAAACAATGGAAGCTCCAGGTGGGAATATCAGCAATATTAGGAAAAGATAGATTGTAACTTACCATAGAGATGACAAGTCAGAGGCAGGCACAATGAAAAGACATTTACACATTAGCTTTTGGCAAAACCCTTGATCAGGAAAGGAAACAGTCACACATTCTTTCACACAAACAAGCACACCTCATGTGTGTATGATTGCCATCTTAGGCTGCTCAGACTAATCCAACATGTCACATATGGTGTGAATTTGATAACACAATGCTTCAGCAGTACACTCTGAAAACATTGTAACAATTGTATTCATTCAAAAACGTGAGCTACATGACACCAACCATCAGTTACACACATTATTAGTGCAGTTATACAGACCAGCACACACAATCACATTGGCAAAATATTCAGTTGTGGCACATGGCAAACAGTTCAAATTCACGTGAAATCATAAGAGTTCATATTTAACACACTCCTACAATAGTCCATTAAAGTTTATTACTCTTCAGTATTTTGTTTAAATGAGTGTGCGGGTATTTATTCCTACACCCAGCAGAGATAGGAGAAGTAATCCAACTGTAAGAAAGAACATGAATTTTATTGTCTGAATAAACTCCATACATGAGATGACAAGCATATATCACAACAGCGTAGCACAGACTGAAGTCCAAAGGTCTAAGTGTTCATCATTGCAGAGGGTTGCTGGATCAACAGTAGTCATCACAGAGGTAGATGTCCCTCCCCCCACCCCCCACAGTACAGAGCTAGGGGAAGGACACACAATACCAGTGTTATGTCAAATAGGGTGGAGCAGCGGTTAGATGGGATCAGTAGAGACAGTTGACAATATTGCACAACCAGCCATGTCATGGTAAGTCCCAAAGGCAGACGTGGCTAAACCATTTCTCAATAACTTGGGAAGGTTGGAAGTGCAGATGTCACAGATGACGTAGTCTCATAACTAGCTGGGTGGCCGCAGGTGTCGGCCCACACAGGGAAGAGGGAACTCCGGTGCTTGCATGTGACTACCACATCTGTCGATGGCCGTCATGATGTTGTCCTCACTATCATTCAATAACTGAATCAAGTGAAGAAGGTGATGTGAGTGGTAGGTGTGTCATCAGGAGAATGAGGAGAAGTGACAAACACAAAGCTTGCTGCATCACAAGACTGAAGAGACAGAGCCTCTACCCAGAAATAAGGTAGCTGACAGGGAAGACATGGGTGCAAAAAAGGGCAGCTCGTTTTGTATTATCACATAATAGGGGAGAGAGTGTGGCAGATATGATACGCGAGTTGGGATGGAAGTCATTAAGGCAAAGACGTTTTTCGTCACGGCGAGATCTATTTACGAAATTTCAGTCACCAACATTCTCTTCCGAATGCGAAAATATTTTGTTGAGCCCAACCTACATAGGTAGGAATGATCATCAAAATAAAATAAGAGAAATCAGAGCTCGAACAGAAAGGTTTAGGTGTTCATTTTTCCCGCGCACTGTTCAGGAGTGGAATGGTAGAGAGATAGTATGATTGTGGTTCGATGAACTCTCTGCCAAGCACTTACGTGTGAATTGCTGAGTAATCATGTAGATGCAGATGCAGATGTAGATGTAGATGTAGATGTAGAAGACCACAGCACTGGGAAGGGAGCAGAGTGATGAATGCGCAAACAACTGGCATAACCTAACCACTTCTTCAGAAGGGGGTGTATCACATAAGGCTCTAGTGCCAGGGATATACTGGATGGAATAGAACACTGGGAATAGTAATCATTACCCACAGCAAGGGTATCATCTGTCAGTATGACATCTGTCTCTGTGGGCACTGAAGCTTCCTCAACCTGTTTTCAAGCAAGTTTAACTCTGTTTAAGGAAACCACCAGATATTTAAGAATATCCATTGTGTTATCTGCATGGTCAAGGTCCTTGTGCAGATCAGAACATGGTGGTTGGAGCGATGCATGAGTAGTCCCATCATAAAGCACCACAAACTCACAGTGTATCATATTGCTGTGTATGAATACTCATGCCAGGGTGTGAGAATGTGGTGCAGGTGTACATATATTTACGATGTGCAAGTGGACATGCTTCACTAGAGCAGGAAGCTGCCTGAGATGGAAGCTTGATGTCTCTGACAAACTGGGTAGGTAGAACTAAAGGCTCACCATAAAGGATATCAGCAAGGGAAGACTTCAGATCATTGTGAGCTGAACAAACGCCATGTCCAAAAGAGGTGCGGCCTCATCCCCTCACGTTACCCAGTCAACGGCTGAAAGGATATATCTGAATTTCTTGGAACGGGGTAGGGGGCCCATGATGTCAAGGAGCACAAGACAGAAGTATCTGTTTGGTATGACATAGTTTGGCAGTGGAGGCTGAGTATGGTTTCTGACCTTGCTCCATTGACAGGTTGTGCACATGAATGTCTGAGAGTGGCAGTCATTCTTGAAGCCAAGCTAGACAATGCACTCTATGATGAGGTGTGTTTTAGCCTTAATGACTTGCTGCATGAGATTGTGGACAGCCAAGAAAACTGTCCTTTGCAGAGGAACTGAAACAAGGGGACAAGGTAATCAGTCAAGATTGCACAAAGTTTTGGAGGGGAGGAACCAGGAATGAGGTGCAACACCAAAGTCAATGCTGAATCGGAGGCCTGTTGCAGTTTTTGAATTTCAGGATTGTCCACTTGCAGGTGAGCTATTTCATTGAGTCCAGTATGGAACTAATACACTGACCATCCCAAACATTATGAACCACTGACCAACTATTAATATAAACTGGTCCATGTGATAAAAGCAGCACATGGCAAGGAATGACTACTAGCCACAGGAATGGTGCATGTAGATTCAGTGAGTGTGCTGTTCGTGTATAGAATGGGGAAGGCACGCAATCTATCCGAGTTTGACCGAGAGCAGAATGTGATTGCTCAGAGGCTCAGCACAAGCATTTCAGAAATTGCAAGACTTGTTAGGTAACAAGGATTGCTGTGGTGAATATCTCCAACACATGGTGAAACCATATGCAGATGCCATAGGATGGGTTGACTGGTAAAACTGAATGGGAAGCAAACTGTGGCAGAACTAACATCAGACTACACACTGGGCAGAGTACAAGTGTGTCTGAACACACAGTGCACTGAACACTCCTAATGGTGAACCTCAATAGCCGATGACTCATGCATGTTCCAATGTTTACTACACGACATCAGCAATTACAACTGAAATGAGTATGTGACCATCACCACTGGACCTTGGCTCAGTGGCAGAGGGTTGTACAGTCTGATGAATCCCAATGCCTTCTTCATCATGCAGATGGGAGGGCACTAAACTGTCGTCTTACAGGGGAACAGCTCCTTTACATCTTGGCAGTAGCTCCATTATGCTATGGGGAACATTCACATGGGCATCAAGGGATCTAGTGGAGCCCATGCAAAGTACCATGGCAGCCAAGGAATATTGTACACTGGTCGCAGACCACATACGATCCTTCATGATGATAATGTTTCCTGACAGCAGTGACTTTTTCAACAAGGCAATGTGCCATGTCACATGGCCAGGAGTGCGACGGAGTGGTTTGTGGAGCACAGTGGTGAGTTCTAATTGATGTGCTGGTGCCCCCAACTCGCCAGATCTGAACACAATCAAACACATCTGGGACGTGACTGAATGTGGCATCACAGCTGATCGCCCCCCCCCCCCCCCCCTCCTCCCTGGAATTTATGGGAACTGGGTGGCTTGTGCGACTTGTATGGTAAGATATGATGCCAGCTCCCTCATTTCTTCCATGTCATGATGTGTTACCATTGTTATCCGTGCCAAAGGTGGACATACCGGCTATTAGTTCAGTGGTCATAATGTTCTGGCTGATCAGTGTGGCATCGGGTGCACAAGTGTGACAGCTTTCGAAAGTGCAGTACCTTATGTGTCCCAGAGGTGTTTTTGGCCACCAAAGCATGTGTCAGGGGCGCTGGAGAGTGGTGGCATTTAGCAAATGTCTTGGGGAAAAAATTCGCCATACCCAGAAAATGCCGGAAATTGCAGTAGGATGTGGGTAATGGGAGGTCACAGGTGACTGTGACACGACAGTGACAGTGTGACCAAGCAAACTAATACTCAAGCAATTCACTTGTTACTTATCATGGTTAATACTGGTGCTGTTACTGATAACAGCAGAAAGAACTTGAGCTAGGTGTTTTTCAAGTTCTCAGTGGAAGGGGAACAGATTAGGACATCCTTGAGGAAATTGTAGGAATAAGGTAAGTTTAACAAGAAAAAAAAGTCAGTAACCCTTTTCCAAGTTTTAGACTTGTTCTTGAAGTCACAATGCATAGAGAAGTACTCAAATAAGCTGAACCCTGATCTAACGGTATGCCTTGAGGCAAAGAATAATACTGAACGCTCACACTCTGTTAAGTAGCTGGGCAAAGTCCAAAATGTGGCAGATGGGAAATTGTCCATAATGATATGGGTGTTGAGTTTTTATTAGTCACCACACAACTAGAATGAACTATCCTTCTAAGCATCGAGGTGTATTGGGGAAGACCATTTGCTGTCTGTAGCACTTGCAATGCTCACATTAAAAAGTTCATTACTAATTGCTTTCACATGGTGCAGTTTATTAGGTGTGAGGTGGGATGCCATGCAGCCCAGGGGAGGATCCTCCATCTCTGTTTTCCTATGGCAGGTACCATTTGTATTCACTCCTTTGTGTACTGCTTGTACATGCAGAGCAGACTAATGCAAGTCATCCCACGCATAGGTGACAAGAGGCAGTAGAGGCAGCATGATAAGAGAAAACACTAGTAGGAGGAATGTCAGTGGCCTCTGTGGATGCTGAGACCTTTATAGGGGTGGGTCTGATGTGGTGGGTGCATGCACAATTTTAGTTAGTTGAAAACCACTGAGGCTGCTGATAGTATGCTGAGCAAGTGCCAAGCTCAACCATAGAGTTGGTGATGTGAGTAGCCAACAAGGAGTACTCAGAGACAGTAACTATTAGTGGATCACTTTCCACCAAAGGAGAGATAGTCAAATGGCCAAAGAAGCCTGGAATACATGTACTCATGTGTGGTGCAACAATGATCCTGAATGCAGGTCTGGAGAGAGGCTAGAGATCTTACAAAAGTCAATCCTGAGGATTGGGCTGTCCACATCAGCTACATTAAAAGTCCAGGAAAACTGCAAACCTGGTGTAAGCTGGAGCCGGAGATCAATCATACCATGGACATAGATTTGAGAGCCATTGGTGGACCTATGGATGAGTTTTAATTGAGAATATATGTGGGAGCACAAGGTCAGGAACGACACTGGAATCTGCCTTGGTGTCTATGAGAAAATGAAGGTTTTTACCTTGAACTAAGACATAGAGCCTTCTGCTAGGAGAGTCTATCAAGTTTGATGACTTTTGTACACCTTGTATGCTGTTGTGAGCGATGGCTTCTAGACTGACTGACTGCAGAGTTTGAGGACCATGCATAGGGAGGCCGATTGTTTCTTGCTGCATTACCCAATTTGGTTTAAAACCAACAGAGTTGATAGATAGGGTGCAAAGTAAACATTTGTGACCCATGCCATCTGTTGTACTACATTGATTATCAGTCATATGATTGGGTGCAGGGTTGGGAGATGGTGTTGGTGGAAGGGGTACTGGCGCAGGTAGTGTTATTGACTGGCCACCCATGTGGCAGCAGGTATTCTAATGCATCATGTGAGCTCTCATACAACTCTGCCAACTTTTGGGGGAGGGTAGGGTGTAAACACTATTACCAACCATGTCATCTGGTGAAGGGCTTGCGGTTGGAAGTAGGCTGATGACAGATGATTCTGTGCGCCTGATCTGCCAGCCAGAGTTTAGTCCATAAGGGGTCTGTTGAGTGCAAGAGCAGCTGAAGTTCTAGATCATGTAGTAGCTTGACAAGCCATAATGTCCATAGGACAATGTTTGCCATGACCTCGGGGCCAACCTGTGTCTTCACAGCTGTGAAGGAAATCTGTCATTGAGTTGCTTCACATGGATGATATGATGAATTGAATTGTTCGTGTGGGGGGATGCGACAGACATTCAGTGATGATCGAATTCTTGGTAGCAGGTTTAGGTTGTGCAGGAGGGCTCAAATTCAGATCTATAATGAGGCTGGTATGGTCATGAAGGTGGCTCACCAAGCACATGAAGTGAGCATCATTGTTTATGATGCCGTGTATATCAAAAATGTTATCCACTAGGGTGAATTACATCTTTGAATTTTCCTTCTGGAGCTGTGATAGCTTGAGAAATTTTCTCACTGGGACATGTTGCATAGAAGTTGGCTGGCTCATTGTACAATGGAAGAGGGGCAGCAATATAGCTGGTTGCGATGGTCTCTCCATAGCAACAAGGGTGAAATCTCGGTTGAGAACTCGATGAGAGGAAGGAGGTGAGTGTGGTGTGTTGCCCAAGGTCCCCATGAGGGTGGGGTAGGGACAGGCAAAGCATGGACCACATGTGATGCATAGCATGGCAGTTATGGAAGTGAAACTGATCAACATGGATGGGACAACTATGGTCATCAGAAGGCAAGACAGAAATTCATGGGGAACTGTTCAGGCAGCCAAACAGAACACTTCTGCACTTCCATGTAATAAGTGGGCACTGCCTGTTGGTGATAAACTGATGAAGGTGGTGGATGCATAGAAGGGAGAGGCTGCAAGGTCACTTCTTGCCTCAAATGATGTAGACCTGGGTCAGTATTGGAAAACAGAGCTTGGCAGTGCATGTACATTGTAGTGTGCAATTCCAGCATTGTGTGAAGTGTATGCTATAACGTTGCAGTCATGGTTAGGTTACTCGCATGTGGACTGATATCAAAGGAATGTACATTAGCGCACAAAACTAATACTTGCACTGATGACGGTGTGTAGGCAGGAAGTGAGGAGTCCAATGTTTTCCATTAGCTTCATAGGCTGACAATGAATACCATTAACACATGGAAATAGTCACAAACAAAAATGAATCCAGGCTCACCAGTGTGGATATCTGTCCTTATATTCATCAGAGGTAAGAGAAGTAACCCAACTATAAAACCAACATGAACTTTGTCAGAATAAACTGTATACATGAGAGCACAAGTGTACATCACAAAATAATGTCACAGACTAAAGTAAAAAGATCTTAGTGTTTGTTATCTTAGATGCTTGATGGACTATCAATAGTCACCACAAGTCCTTCATATGAATTACTAAGTTTACCAATAGCTCCCTCCGATGATGCTAACTATTCACATATCTTGTTGATCACAACACAGTTCAAGCCGAATACTCATTAATTTGATGTTCTGAAGACACTCAGAATTAATTAAAGTTAATGAAATTTGTAGTGACCAGAGTGTGTTTTCACATGTGCATAATGTGCATAATAGAAATGTGAGTGAAGCAACAAGGGAACATCCAGCATTGGTGCTACTTGTTAGCCCTCAAATTGCAGACTGCCTGTTTTGGGTGATGTCCAACTACTTTCAGACAGATATAAGAATAAACTGTTATTTTGGAAACTAAATAATACTTTGAAATTTGGCTAGTTTGGAATTTATTATTTTTGATGGACTATAGGAACCAATGGAATTTATGTTTATAGAAAATGTTGCTGCCTACAAATTTTGAAAATTATGTGGAACTATTATCTTTACACAAATGTGAATCCCCTTGTTTATGCAAATAAGCACAATATTGTAAATAATGGTAAATTACATGACATTATTAATTGTTGAGTTACTTAACTAATGCTGATATGTCAGATGGTAATGTCACACAAGTATGTAGTCAAAGTCCTGTGGTAGTGACTATGAGCTTCAAGTTTAATTATTGCAGAAGATAATTAGTTTTTGGTAATTTAAGATACATCACTGGAAAGTTGAAATGCCTGACTTTCAAATGGTAATGTATCATCTTCAAAAAACAGTCATGAGCTGTAAACAGAGTAAACTTCTTCATGACACAGCACTGATGATTAATTATTGTTTTCCTTGGTACTGGTTCCATTGACAACATGGCAGGGAGTTGCATGTTACGAACCATAAACTGTCTACCAACAGAGTCTAACACATACTGCTCATTCAAGACTCCCTACCACTTCAAATATTCAGCGTGAACCACTGTTTTCTTATACACAAAATACTGAATTTAAGACCTACCATCCATATAATTTAGACCCTGAAGTTTTGGCATACTGTGAATGAGGGATACTGATGGATAGTGAGTGTTTTCATTTTCCTTGACACACACTGAGGGCATCTAGTAGGAACCAAGTATGAATAATCTTCAACACAAATTGATACTTGTAAATAGGTTGCTCTCCTGCCACATAAAAATCTAAATAATTCAGTCCACTTTCCTCCATATGCTGGAAGAAAGAATGATAGCACTTTGAACTTGGTACAACAACTGGTAATTTTTAACCAACAAACTGATTTTGCAACAATGCCTGATAGATTTTGCAACAATGCCTGATACTAGGATATAAATTAACTGTACTGCATTTATATACCACATGTAAATTAATTGTACTGTATTTATATGCCACATTGTTTATTGCAATATCTTTTCTTCCATATATAGTCCTCATCCTTGATCGCTACAGCAATAATCTTTGAGCATTGTTTACACATTAGAGGATACAAGAGTAAATCTGGAAAAGGTGCTAGCTCTCACATTCTTTAATACCAACAACAGACATTCTGAGTAATTATACAGTTGACAGCATTGACAGACTTTTTAATATACTTGACAACTCATTTAAGTTAGTTACCAAGAGTATGAGACAGAGTAATAACTCTAAGGAGATGTTACATTTGGTGTTACCCCATTCTGTGGTCTACCATACATGTTGAGTATATAAGCAAGAGAAAATTTAGAAAAGATTTTAAATTACACTTAAAGTTTGCTGAAAATTGCCAAGTGCTCTTATTACCAAACACTGAATGAGTATAGTCTGGGTACTTGGCTTTGGATTTTAAGCAAATCTATTTTTTATGCATCTCAATTTAAATGACATGCCATCACCTGAACTATCTCATAAATAATATACTTTTGCAGGTACCTTCAGTAGTATATGTGGATACTCGACTGTAAAATATGTTGTGAATATAATAGTAAAAAAGTAATAAATTAAAATGTCATGCGTGATTCAGCAGTTTTACTGCACAAACAGCAGAAATGTACTAAGTGATAAACTTTTATCCTTTCATCCTTTTGCAGGGGGTTTCAATAAGAAAAAGTTTTGTAAATGTTTGAAATTATGTATAAAGTTGGTTGAAAGTCACTAAGTGCTTTCATTCTCAAATAATTAGTGAATGTAATCTGAGTTATGGTGCCTACAGGCATATACCATATGCAGTTTGTAATTGTAATACTTGTCTCACTTGTTATACCCTTAACATAAGATTATACCTCCTGATGAGTAAATTATGACAGCATTTTAAATTTGATCAATAATTATATTCAATATTGAAAATAAACTTTTGTTGCCCTGGAAGCTGTTAGCTAGGCATCCTACAACAAGGACTGAGCACGTGAACTGTGAACCAGGTGAGTCATTCAGTAATACAGATGAAGTAAGTGCATGCATTCTGTAACTCAGTGAATACTCTCTGCAGTACCAGTGCTTTTAATGCCACAATATTTAATAAGCTTTGTTTTGATCACTAGATACCATTCTGGTTACCACTTTCAACTGAAAAATAAACATAGTTACAGCATGTAACATACGCCAATCAGCTGTTGTGCATACCTGTACAATACCTTTAAAGTGAGGCAGCCACCCACCCACTGGAATGTGCATAAACCAGGACAGTTATAAATTGGAATTCATTGCATAATTAAGTTTTCCATGTATCAGAAGAATAGGATGGTGAAATGCTAATCAAAGATGAGGTAAGGAATCAGCAACCATGAAATTAAAAAGTATGTAAAGTAGGAAAAGACTGTCACAAAAATGAATAGAATACAAAAAATCTGATGATGGTGAGAAATTTGTTTGATACACAAAATGTTTTACAATTAAAGGCATGAATTTGTAGGAAGACAATAATATTAAAATACAAGATGCAAAATAAAACAGGTTACGGTCTATGAAATTGCAGTGTTTTCCAATAGGTTTGTTGCCACTACCGGGGGTAACTTTGTTTTGGTAACATATGTTCTAATTTACCATTCCCATTCTCAGTTAGTGTAACCAGTTCAAGATATGCAGATATGCAGCAATAAGTCATGGCTACAAAATATTAACATGGATTACACTCAGAAGAATGGAGTAACTGGTGGTAGCTGAACAGTAGGATGACTGATTTGGGTTCTGGAAAGATTTAGGAACATTTTGATACAATGATTTACCTTAGAGGATAGAAAGAAGGAAGGCAAAGCTAAATTTATAGCATTTGTAGATTCAGAAAAAGGGTTTGACTTTGTTAAGTGGGACACTCTTAAAATTCTGATGTGAATATACAATCTGAAGTAATACAAAAATTACCTGTAAGCTAAACGGGTACCAGACTACAGTTATGTAGTAATGGAGTGGAGAGTGAGATATTGTGGTAGTCTGTCCTCATGTCACTCAACTGTACATAGTGTATGCAGTAAAAGAAACCAGGAGAAATTTGGGATAGCATTTGTAGTCTCTGGAGAAGAAATAAAAATTTCAAGGTTATAATTCTTTCA
This sequence comes from Schistocerca cancellata, assembly GCF_023864275.1. NCBI lineage: Eukaryota > Metazoa > Arthropoda > Insecta > Orthoptera > Acrididae > Schistocerca > Schistocerca cancellata. Next base: position 139,230,552 of record NC_064634.1, on the reverse strand, counting down.
GAAATGGCACAGAACTTGGAAAAACAATTGAATGAAGTGAATAGTTTTCTTGGGAAAAGGTTACAATATGGACTTCAACAAAAGCAATATGAGGTTAATAGTGTAGGTGAATTAAAATAGATGATATTGATGGAATAACTTTAGGAAATAAGACACAAAATAATAAGAGAGATTATATGGCCAAAAAATGACTGTAGTAAATAGGATATATAAAAAGCAGATTTAACCCTCAAATGGATGTACCAGTTTATGAAGTGTGCCAGCCATAAATAACTTTGTCTTGTATCTTTCCATTGTTGTTTTACAATTGCAAACCCAAGTCTATTCCTTCATTCTTGCTTCAACTAACATTGTGATAAGTAGTGTTATCATACACCCAAGGAAGCAGTACTAACATAAAATAATCAGCAAACTAGGTGAGAAAAGATTTACAATCCTTGTAAGAAAACTACCAAGATCCCAAGCTAGCATTACAAACCCGCAATGAGATAGTTGTCTACAAGATAATTAACAGTCAAATAAGCAGTTGGCTGGGATCTTTAGCAAGTGTGCTTTTGAATTCTTCAGGTGGGTCATTACTATGAGATAACACTAATAACTGGCAATAGATTGATATAACAAAAGTTTATTTTATTATTGTGTTCTTGTGTAGCTAAAATAATGTAAGTTCATTTTATCATTTATTAATTACACTGAGGTTAAATTGTGATATTACTCATACATTTTTTCTCTAGTAACATAAAGACAATTATTCTTGACATGTGTACCAATATTTCTGCATGCCCAGTCATGTTATAAAAAACAGTGCACCTGCTTGAGGGTTAAAATAGCAATGGAAGCTTTTCTGAGAAAGAGAAATATGTTCATGTCAAACATAAGGTAATTCTTTTCTCAAAGTATTCACTAAGAATGTAGTCTTATGTGGAAGTGAAATGTGAATGGTAGACAGTTCAGACAAGATGAGAAGTTTTTGAAATGTTGTGAAACATAGGTATGCTAAATATTAAATGAGTACATCATATGTGTAATGAATAGGTACCAAATTAAACCAGGGAAAAATAACTCATGGCACAACATGACTAAAAGAAGTAATACATTGATATGACACATTCTAAGGCATTGAGGAATAGTTAATTGGTAATGAAGGGCAGCGTGGTGGATGGGGGAAGGATACAATTGCAGAGAGAGACCAAGGCATCTGCATCTTGTAATCTGCCACAGCTTCTTTGTCTTTGAAATATGATTGTTGGTATCAGATTTTCCTGTATGAAGAAATATGAAACTTCTCAGGATTGTAAATGTATGATGTACCAAAAACTATGATATTAAAAATGTTCATATTTTTAATTTTTTTGTATTTTAAACACATCCTGGATCTGGTTAGCAATACCATAGCACCCACTCACTTGCCTGGGCTACAAATTCCACTTAAACATGTCCACTCTTTACAATGGCAGATAGCTAATTGATACCTATGACAACAGGAATGTAACTGCTTAACACAACTCTTCCCGCCCAATGTGAGAGAACAGTCAGAAAGCTTAAATCATGTCACAGACAAAGAAATTATTTAATAAAGCTTAGTGCAAAATATATTTACATGTCTTCATGTTAAAACTTCAAAATTGTGTTAATCATATAAAATATAAACAGCAATGCATGAAATATGGAATTTGGTCTACGAAGTTTTTGATGAGCTTCTTATGCCAAAAATGCAAATATCAATACCCAGCAGTATCAGAGTGTTTATTGTATGTATTAGGCTTGATTACATTGCAGTCTACATCTAAATTTACAACCACATCCGTACTTCCCTTTGCTCCACGTACTAGGGCTTTGTCTCATTCTATTCACATATAGAGTGCAGGAAGAATGATTATGTAAATACCTCTGTGCATGCTGTAAATAGTCTGATTTTATCCTCTCAATCCATGTGGGAGAAATATGTAGGGAAGTTGTGGTATATTGCTATATTCATTATTTAATTCTGGTTCTTCAAATGTACTAAGAAGGCTTACTTAGGATAGTTTGCATATGTCGTCAAGTATCTGTTGCTTCAGTTTCTTCATTATCTCTGTGTCACTCTCCCATGGGTCAAGCAAAACTGTGAACATTCCCTTCCCTGTATATGTTTAATATCCCCTGTTAGTCCTTTTTGGTATGGGCCCCACACACTTGAGCCCTATTCCATTATAAATCACATGACTCTTTTCTAAACAGTCTCTCTTGAAGACTGACTGCATTGCCATAATATTCTAGCAATCAACTTAAGTCCGCCATTCTTTTTATCTACAACTGAGCTTATGTGATTATTGCATTTTGTATTCCTGCAAATTGTTACACTCAGGTATTTGAATAAGTAGGCTGATTCCAACTGTGACATATTGATATTGCAGTCATCCACTAGGATACTACAGGGTTATTACAAATGATTGAAGCGATTTCACAGCTCTACAATAACTTTATTATTTGAGATATTTTCACAATGCTTTGCACACACATACAAAAACTCAAAAAGATTTTTTAGGCATTCACAAATGTTCGATATGTGCCCCTTAAGTGATTCGGCAGACATCAAGCCGATAATCAAGTTCCTCTCACACTCGGCGCAGCATGTCCCCATCAATGAGTTTGAAACATTGGTGATGCGAGTTTGCAGTTCTGGCACATTTCTTGGTAGAGGAGGTTTAAACACTGAATCTTTCACATCACAATGTGTGAAACTTGCCCGCACGCGTTCAACCGTTTCTTCGCTCACTGCAGGCCGACCCGTTGATTTCCCCTTGCAGAGGCATCCAGAAGCTTTAAACTGTGCATACCATCGCCAAATGGAGTTAGCAGTTGGTGGATCTTTGTTGAACTTCGTCCTGAAGTGTCGTTGCACTGTTATGACTGACTGATGTGAGTGCATTTCAAGCACGACATACGCTTTCTCGGCTACTGTCGCCATTTTGTCTCACTGTGCTCTCGAGCGCTCTGGCGGCAGAAACCTGAAGTGCGGCTTCAGCCGAACAAAACTTTATGAGTTTTTCTACGTATCTGTAGTGTCTCGTGACCATATGTCAATGAATGGAGCTACAGTGAATTTATGAAATCGCTTCAATCATTTGTAATAGCCCTGTACAGACTTTTTCTTAAGTGCAGAATTTTACATTTCTGAATATTTAAAGCGAGTTGCCAATCTCTGTATCTCTAAAGCGAGTTGCCAATCTCTGTATCTCTTTGAAATGTTATCAAACTCTGACTGAAAATCTACACAGCTTTCTTCAAACAGCATTTCATTATAGTTAACTGCATTTTCTACAATATGACAAGACATTGCTATTAATACTGTCTGCAAAGTTGTTATTATACAAGATAAACAGCAAGTGTCCCAGTACACTTCCCTGGGGCACACCGGACATCATTTCTATATCTATTGATGACTCTCCATCCATGCTGTGTACTCTCTACCAATCCTCAATATATTCACAAATTTTGTTTGATAACCCATATGACTGTACTTTCAGTAATACATGTAGATGTGGTATTGGCTCAAATTCGTTTCAAAAATCAAGAAATACTGCATCTACCTGACTGCCTTGATCCTCAGCTTTCAGGATGTCATGTGATAAAAGCGCGAGTTGGGTTTTACGTGATCAATGTTTTCAAAATCCATACTGCTTGGCACTGAGGGAGGTCATTTTGTTCACGATTACTCACTGCGTATGAGCTCAGAATATGTTCTAAGATTCTACAACAAATGGACATCAAGGATAGTGGATGGTAATTTTGTGAATCACTTCTGCCACCATTCTTGCAGGTGGGTGATACATATGGTTTCTTCCCGCTACTGGGTGACATTTTTTGATTGAGGGATCTATGGTAGATTATAGTTAAAAGAGAGGCTTACTCATCCACAAATATGGTATTAAATCTGATAGGGATTTGACCAGACCCTATAAGTATGTTCAGTTTTAATGATTTCAGATGTTTCTCAACACCACTGACACCAACATTTATATCACTCATCTTTACAATGGTGTGAGAATTAAATTGAGGTTATACACCAGTACTTTTCTTTGTAAAGGAACATTTCTGCTTTCTCTATGCTGCCTTCAATTTTAGTTTCAGTCTCATTCACGAGTGTCTGTGTATTTACATATAATTCTACATCTACTTCTACATCCTCATTTATACTCCGCAAGCCACCCAACAGTGTGTGGTGGAGGGCACTTTACGTGCCACTGTCATTACCTCCCTTTTCTGTTCCAGTCGCGTATGGTTTGCGGGAAGAACAACTGTCTGAAAGCCTCTGTGCACACTCGAATCTCTCTAATTTTACATTCGTGATCTCCTTGGGAGGTATAAGTAGGGGGAAGCAATATATTTGATACCTCATCCGGAAATCCACCCTCTCGAAACCTGGCGAGCAAGCTGCACCGCGATGCAGAGTGCCTCTCTTGCAGAGTCTGCCACTTGAGTTTGCTAAACATCTCCATAACGCTATCACAGTTGCCAAATAACCCTGTGACAAAACGCGCCGCTCTTCTTTGGATCTTCTCCATCTCCTCTGTCAACACAATCTGGTAAGGATCCCACACTGATGAGCAATACTCAAGTATAGGTCAAACGAGTGTTTTGTAAGCCACCTCCTTTGTCAATGGACTACATTTTCTAAGGACTCCCCAATGAATCTCAACCTGGTACCTGCCTTACCAAAAATTAATTTTATATGATCATTCCACCTCAAATCATTCCGCAAGTATGCTCCCAGATATTTTACAGAAGTAACTGCTACCAGTGTTTGTTCCGCTATCATATAATAATACAATAAAGAATCCTTCTTTCTACGTATTTGCAATACATTACATTTGTCTATGTTAAGGGTTAGTTGCCCCTCCCTGCACCAAGTGCCTACCTGCTGCAGATCTTCCTGCATTTCGCTACAATTTTCTAATGCTGCAACTTCTCTGTATACTACAGCATCATCCACGAAAAGCCGCATGGAACTTACGACACTGTTTACTAGGTCATTTATATATATTGTGAAAAGCAATGGTCCAATAACACTCCCCTGTGGCACGCCAGAGGTTACTTTAATGTCTGTAGACGTCTCTCCATTGATAACAACATGCTGTGTTCTGTTTGCTAAAAACTCTTCAATCCAGCCACACAGCTGGACTGATATTCCGTAGGCTCTTACTTCGTTTATCAGGCGACAGTGCAGAACTGTATCGAATGCCTTCCAGAAGTCAAGGAAAATAGCATCTACCTGGGAGCCTGTATCTAATATTTTCTGTTCTCATGAACAAATAAAGCGAGTTGTGTCTCACACGATCGCTGTTTCCGGAATCAATGTTGATTCCTACAGAGTAGATTCTGGGTTTCCAAAAACAACATGATACTCAAGCAAAAAACATGTTCTAAAATTCTACAACAGATCAATGTCAGAGATATAGGTCTATAGTTTTGCGCATCTGCTAAACGACCCTTCCTGAAGACTGGGACTACCTGTGCTCTTTTCCAATCATTTGGAACCTTCCGTTCCTCTAGAGACTTGCGGTACACGGCTGTTAGAAGGGGGGCAAGTTCTTTTGTGTACTATGTGTAGAATCGAATTGGTATCCTGTCAGGTCCAGTGGACTTTCCTCTGTTGAGTGATTCCAGTTGCTTTTCTATTCCTTGGACACTTATTTCGATGTCAGCCATTTTTTCATTTGTGTGAGGATTTAGAGATGGAACTGCAGTGCGGTCTTCCTCTGTGAAACAGCTTTGGAAAAAGGTGTTTAGTATTTCAGCTTTACGTGTGTCATCCTCTGTTTCAATGCCATCATCATCCCGGAGTGTCTAGATAAGCTGTTTCAAGCCACTTACTGATTTAACGTAAGACGAGAACTTCCTAGGATTATCTGTCAAGTTGGTACATAGAATTTTACTTTCGAATTCACTGAACACTTCACGCATAGCCCTCCTTGCACTAACTTTGACATCATTTAGCTTCTGTTTGTCTGAGAGGTTTTGGCTGCGTTTAAACTTGGGAGTGAAGCTCTCTTTTCTTTCGCAGTAATTTCCTAACTTTGTTGTTGTACCACAGTGGGTTTTTCCCATCCCTCACAGTTTTACTCGGGACGTACCTGTCTAAAACCCAATTTACAATTGCCTTGAACTTTTTCCATAAACACTCAACATTATCAGTGTCGGAACAGTAAATTTCATTTTGATCTGTTAGGTAGTCTGAAATCTGCCTTCTATTACTCTTGCTAAACAGATAAACCTTCCTCCCTTTTTTTATATTCCTATTAACTTCCATATTCAGGGATGCTGCAACGGCCTTATGATCACTGATTCCCTGTTCTGCGCTTACAGAGTCGAAAAGTTCGGGTCTGTTTGTTATCAGTAGGTCCAAGATGTTATCTCCACGAGTCGGTTCTCTGTTTAATTGCTCGAGGTAATTTTCGGATAGTGCACTCAGTATAATGTCACTTGATGCTCTGTCCCTACCACCCATCCTAAACATCTGAGTGTCCCAGTCTATATCTGGTAAATTGAAATCTCCACCTAAGACTACAACATGCTAAGAAAATTTATGTGAAACGTATTCCAAATTTTCTCTCAGTTGTTATGCCACTAATACTGCTGAGTCAGGAGGTCAGTAAAAGGAGCCAATTGTTAACCTAGCTCAGTTGTTGAGTGTAACCTCCACCCATAATAATTCACAGGAACTATCCACTTCTACTTCACTACAGGATAAACTACTACTAACAGCGATAAACACACCACCACCGGTTGCATGCAATCTATCCTTTCTAAACACCGTCTGTGCCTTTGTAAAAATTTTGGCAGAATTTATCTCTGGCTTCAGCCAGCTTTCTGTACCTATAATGATTTCAGCTTCAGTGCTTTCTAACAGTGCTTGAAGTTATGGTACTTTACCAATGCAGCTTCGACAGTTTACAATTACAGTACCGATTGCTGCTTGTTCCCCGCATGTCCTGACTTTGCCCCGCACCCGTTGAGGCTGTTGCCCTTTCTGTACTTGCCCGAGGCCATCTAACCTAAAAAACTACCCAGTCCTCGCCACACAACCCCTGCTACCCGTGTAGCTGCCTGCTGCGTGTAGTGGACTCCTGACCTATCCAGCGGAACCCGAAACCCCACAACCCTATGGCGCAACTTGAGGAATCTACAGCCCACATGGTCGCAGAACCGTCTCAACCTCTGATTCAGACCCTCCACTCGGCTCTGTACCAAAGGTCCACAGTCAGTCCCGTCGACGATGTTTTATGAGATATCTTTTGATGATAATATGCTACCATAGTTCTTGAAAGCTTCATGCATTGTCCCCTTGATGGCCAAATGTATTTCATTCAGCTTCACTCTATTTATAGCTCTACACTTTGTTTTCCGCCTAAGTCTTTTTCCAGTGACTGTATGCAATGGAAAGCTCTTTCCATCATGAATTGTTCTATCATGCATATATTTATCAAGTGCATGGTCAACTGCTCTTTTAAAACTCAGTCACAGTTCTTCTACATGCTCCTCTCCAGAGCTAAATGTTTTGAGTTCCTTATTGAGATATGACATTACTGCCTACAGAAAACATAACAACCCTTTTACTGTGATAATTGTCTGCCCCCAGTATCTGAGTGGTCAACACGACAGATAATCAATCCTAAGGGCCCGGATTCGATTCCCGGCGCAAGTCGCCAAAGTGATGTCCAATCGAAAGACTTGCACCAGGCGAGCAGTCTACCTGGTGGGAGGCCCTTGTCACATGATATCGTCACTGTGATAGTTGCCCTTTGTATTTTAGTAATTGTTATTGCTAAAACTGCCTCATAGTCAGCAATGCCAATTTCAAAGTGGACATCCTCAAAGAGGTCAGGTCAATTTGTTGCCATTACATTCAGTACAATATATTTCCATCATGAGTGGGCTTCCAAGCTATCTGTCCAAGGAAGTTTGCAGAGCAAACTGTAATTTTCTCTATTGATTTTGGATGATTAAAGTCTCGTCTGATGACAGTATGATTGGGGAACTCACATACTAGGGAATTTAGTTCTTCTCTAAAGTTTTCAGTTACATTTGGAGGTTAGTGTGATGGTTGACCAAAGGATCTGATCATATGCTTTTGTGCAACATTGATTCTGACTCTTTCCCAAAGATTCTTACATGCAGCTGCAATTACTACCTGGGATGATTGGAGTTCCTTTGTCTACTTTGATAAATACACCACCTCCATCTCCCACTACACTATCTACACTCCTGGAAATTGAAATAAGAACACCGTGAATTCATTGTCCCAGGAAGGGGAAACTTTATTGACACATTCCTGGGGTCAGATACATCACATGATCACACTGACAGAACCACAGGCACATAGACACAGGCAACAGAGCATGCACAATGTCGGCACTAGTACAGTGTATATCCACCTTTCGCAGCAATGCAGGCTGCTATTCTCCCATGGAGATGATCGTAGAGATGCTGGATGTAGTCCTGTGGAATGGCTTGCCATGCCATTTCCACCTGGCGCCTCAGTTGGACCAGCGTTCGTGCTGGACGTGCAGACCACGTGAGACAACGCTTCATCCAGTCCCAAACATGCTCAATGTGGGACAGATCCGGAGATCTTGCTGGCCAGGGTAGTTGACTTACACCTTCTAGAGCACGTTGGGTGGCACGGGATACATGCGGACGTCCATTGTCCTGTTGGAACAGCAAGTTCCCTTGCCGATCTAGGAATGGTAGAACGATGGGTTTGATGACGGTTTGGATGTACCGTGCACTATTCAGTGTCCTCTCGACGATCACCAGTGGTGTACGGCCAGTGTAGGAGATCGCTCCCCACACCATGATGCCGGGTGTTGGCCCTGTGTGCCTCGGTCGTATGCAGTCCTGATTGTGGCGCTCACCTGCACGGCGCCAAACACGCATACGACCATCATTGGCACCAAGGCAGAAGCGACTCTCATCGCTGAAGACGACACGTCTCCATTCGTCCCTCCATTCACGCCTGTCGCGACACCACTGGAGGTGGGCTGCACGATGTTGGGGCGTGAGCGGAAGACGGCCTAACGGTGTGCGGGACCGTAGCCCAGCTTCATGGAGACGGTTGCGAATGGTCCTCGCCGATACCCCAGGAGCAACAGTGTCCCTAATTTGCTGAGAAGTGGCGGTGCGGTCCCCTACGGCACTGCGTAGGATCCTACGGTCTTGGCGTGCATCCGTGCGTCACTGCGGTCCGGTCCCAGGTCGACGGGCACGTGCACCTTCCGCCGACCACTGGCGACAACATCGATGTACTGTGGAGACCTCACGCCCCACATGTTGAGCAATTCGGCGGTACGTCCGCTCGGCCTCCCGCATGCCCACTATACGCCCTCGCTCAAAGTCCGTCAACTGCACATACGGTTCACGTCCACGCTGTCGCGGCATGCTACCAGTGTTAAAGACTGCGATGGAGCTCCGTATGCCATGGCAAACTGGCTGACACTGACGGCGGCGGTGCACAAATGCTGCGCAGCTAGCGCCATTCGTCGGCCAACACCGCGGTTCCTGGTGTGTCCGCTGTGCCGTGCGTGTGATCATTGCTTGTACAGCCCTCTCGCAGTGTCCAGAGCAAGTATGGTGGGTCTGACACACCGGTGTCAATGTGTTCTTTTTTCCATTTCCAGGAGTGTATTTGCTATACACTTAAATTTTCAAATCTATGTGCTATCAGTTTCAGACTTTAACCAGCTTTCTGTGCCTAACATGATGTGAGCTGCACTGCTTTTGAGGAGTGTTTCAAACTTTGGCACATTATTATGAATGCTTCAGCATTTAACCAATAAGATTATAATATTCTTGTCTGTAGGGGTAATACTTTGGATCTAATTCTGATACTCCATGCCTCCTATAGTATGCTCACAGTATGCAGGTTCAAGTGGATATGGGTTGTAGAAATTTACACGGAGCACACTGGAGTACACAACTGCACCAAACCAGTTTTTGTACTGAACATCACAACTATAACAACTGATGGATACAGGAAGTTCTTATCCAGCAGTTAATGTCAAATGGCTGTTTTCATTGTTGTTTCAGCTGTTGCTGCTATTGGTGGTGGTGGTGGTGGTGGTGGTGGTGGTGGTGGTGGTGAGGATGAGGATGATGACACACACACAGTTATTTTCAATGTTTTATGTTAATACGCTATGTACATATTTTCTCCCAAATAGAAAGCTGCTACCCCAACAGTTCACTTTCCACGTGTTAATATGATGCAGCTCCTTACTGCAAATGACTAGTGCTATTACCTTACATAGTTACTATAAATGAAGTCATAACATACTTATCCAGCTATTTATTATAATAATCCACTGAGTCAGACAAAATTTAGACTAATTAATGTTGCGGAATTATCTGTTGGCCATATTAAAGTGTGTATTTCCTATTATGCTTGTAAGAGACAGAATAATGGTTTCTTATAACAAACAGTGGAATGTCCATGTTGGGATTCCAGTCAGAGTTGCCAATGGTGACAGCTGAGTGTGCCTGAGATGTGCTTACCTGTGGGAATTTGTGTATATTTTCTTTGCTGAAGACGGCTTTGGCCGACAGCTACATTTGTAACAGTCTTTTTGTTGTGCCTATCCACATTCAATGGGTCATATTTACAGAGAATGGGAATCTATCCACTCTTAATATTGTTGTTTTTTCTAAAAAGATATTTTCTCAGAGAGAAATGGCTGTAACCAAAAGAATAATTTCATGCCCACTCAACATCCATAGAAAACAATCTATCATTAATACTTTTAAAAAATGATATATGGCAAATACCATGATCTTGGAGCTTGCTTTGCCACACATGAGAACTTCACTATCAGAACCTTGCAATGTATCCAATTACATTTTCAAAAATTGATTATTTTCATTGATATGTTTTATTCATTAATTTTGTGGTGACCACAATATCAACTAATTGATTAACTCCAGTAAATTCAACTAAATACCTAGGAATTACAGTTACAAACAACTTAAATTGGAAGGAACACACAGAAAATGTTGTGAGGAAGGCTAACCAAAGACTGTGTTTTGTTGGCACTTAGAAAGTGTAACATATCTACTAAGCAGACTGCCTACACTACACTTGTCCATCCTCCTGTAGAATATTGCTACCAGATAGGATTGACAGAATACATCAAAAAAATTCAAAGAAAGGAGCACATTTTGTATTATCTCAAAATATGAGAGAGACTGTCGCTGAAATGATACAGGATTTGGGCTGGACATCATTAAAACAAAGGCGAATCTTCTCACAAAATTCCAGTCAACAACTTTCTTCTCCAAATGCAAAAATTTTTTGTTGACACCAACCTACATAGGGAGAAATGATCACCATGATAAAATAATGGAAATCAGAACTTATATGGAAAGATGCTCTATATGAGATTGTAATAATAGAGAATTTTGAAGGTGGTTCAATGAATCCTCTGCCAGGCACTTAAATGTGATTTTCAGAGTATACATGTAGATGTAGATGTAGATGTAGAAATGGTTGTGTGCAAACTCATTTGAGATGTATTCATGGTTTCTTCAATATGTGTTGAATGTATATGTATCTGTGCTCCCCACAATTGTTTTGATGCCTAATAAATTATTTGCTGTGCTCTATGACACAGTTGTTCATTCATAGCTGAATAACTGAAGTCCCTTTCATCACTTTCTAACCATTGTTCATCAGTACACAAGGTGACCTGAGACCAAAATTCTTGCCAACGTCACCACTGAATCAGGTGTCACAGCACTGATCAACATACGGTTTTCTCATCATTGGATTCTTCTCACCATCACAAGTGACTTCGACCAACAATTTCAAGCATCACTATTCAACAACCTACTCAACTTGTGTGGTACCCATCACATTTGTACCACAAGCTGTCACCCTGCTAGCAATGGCAAGGTTTAACACATGCATCAGTCACTCAAATTTATTATCATGTGCCACAAAGAGTCGTGGACTGATACGGGGTGCTGCTTGGCCTCCAGACAGCATTAAAAGAGGATTTGTCCTGAACTCCATCACAATTAGTTCTTATTGAACAACTTCACCAGCACAAATTCTTGGGAATGAGGTGAACTTTCTTCAAAAACTGGAGCAACATGTCAGTCATCTCTGGCCACAAAATCCACAATGCCGTGGTCAACATGATCAGTTCGTCTTCAAAGAACTACACACATCAACATGTCTGGCTGTACAACAACACAGTCCAGTCAATTGTCACTCCCCCATACTCTGGTCCATAAAAAGTGTTCTTGAGGGAACCTAACACTTTCATCATCTGCAAGCAAGGAGGCACTGAGACAGTACCAATAGAAAGACTCAAACCGGCCTTCATTACTTCTACCCAAGATGAACTACCATGCACCCCAGCTGTGCTGACACTTGCGCCAAATATCCCTGTGGCTACACCCCTCTCCACTTCATCTCAAGTGGCAGCCTCATCAGGAGATGCAGACACCCCTGCCCCACCAACTCCTACACCACTACTCACTCACACTGGCAGACAAATAAAACGCTAATTTCTAGAGACTCCTGGTGCACCAGGTTATCATGTGGACAATAAAGGAGGGCATTGAGAAGGCTTTGCTCTCTGTAACTCTAACAGCACTGTCTCCCTCTGTGCCAACTTATGACCAGGTGCTCACTATGACTCCTGTTATTTCCACCTCTTTCGAGAAATGGGTCAGCTATGTCTCCAGCCAGGTGGCCTGCTACAAGCATGAGTTAATCACCTCCCCCAAAGTTCTCAGGAAGGACAGAAGTCAGATGAAGTACAACATGCCATCGATCCAAGTGAGCAGTGGTAAAAATTGCTGTTTTGAAGAGCACGCCACAGCGCGTAGTGTGAAGCAGTCGCCCTCCGTTTCTGGCGGTGGCACCACTGTGGCAATCACAGCTTTGCTGTCTCCCTCTGGTGGGAAAAGGTAAAGGTTGAGTCTTCACATGCATTTAAGGGGTGCAATGAGCTCACCACTCGGTCAGTCTGGGTCTGTCTCTCATCCCCGGCTTGCTAGTCTGTCTCTCATCTGCATTTGTTAGGCAGTTAGTGTCTGTCTGTCATTCAGAGTGCTAGTATGTCTGTCGTTAAGATCAACCTTTAAAGCCGGCAAAATGAGAGTCTTTCCACTCTGCCAGTAAGAGAACTCAGCGAGTGGTCACCCGGTCGGGGCTTAGTTCCTGCATCTGAGTCTGCATGTTAGGCTGCCAGTCTGCTCGGGCTTGCTCAGGCAATTGTCATTTGGCGGTTGGATCAATTGGTTGGTTGGTCGTGCACTGAGACACAAGATGACTTGTCCATCTTGAGCATCGGTGCATGTGAGGTCGCCATGTGAGTCCAGTGGGCCGCGGCATATAGCGAGGGGTAGTGACTTCGCGGTCAACAAGAGAGCAACAGGAGTCAACCCACGACATCAGTCTGGTGGTGCGAGCTGTGACACCGTGAGACGGGAGATCAGTGCGCCTTCCTGTGTCCATTGAAGCGGCTGGCAGCGGACGGTTCGGGAGGGTGATTTAAGGGTGCTAAACCAGGTCTTCTCGAGAAATCGCAGTTTATTAGAAGTTAAGTGATTGGTGATATGTTGTTTGATTTACAATTGTTAAATTCTACTTGTTTTCTTGGTGAGGTCACCAACCGTTTTGCTTTGGGGTTGTCCCACCATTCTTCTCTGTTTGCTCACCTGCGGGAAGGTGGTTGTTAATAAATTGGGTGGTCCATTTTTCCCTTGTGGAGTAGAGGCGGGTTAGAGCAACCTGCAGTTCAAGTTGTTTGGTAATCTCCCTATCAATCTACCATACATTAGTAGGTGCCTCTGTCATGTTTGTCGGATTTGGTGTGTTAACGAAGTTATTGCTTGGAGTGTAATGGCCTAATACCTAAAATATGTTTTGATCTTTGGAAACTTTGATATTATTGCCTATAATCTTGAGAGGTGGTATCTGTGTACTGTAGAGCATCTTAACTATTGTTTGGCCAACCTTGTAGAATTTTGTATAAGATTGCATTTCATGGGCTTCTATTTAAATGATCATTTTAGTATATAAAGTTGCCACCCTTTCACCGCAAGACTTTTCTTAGAAGTTAAAATCAAGTTGCACTTTCAGTGGCAAGGTTAATATTTTAATTGTTAGTGTTTTGTACCATTTCTATCCCTCCTATGGGGAGGTTAGTGGGTGTATAGTTTGTGTGCTTGGGTAAATTGTTAAAACTCTTAGTTTAAAGTTATCTGGTGTGTTGCAGATTTGCACCAGTGTAGTCTTTCAGAGGCTGTTGTGAGCGGTCATAACTACAGCCGTGTCAAAAGGGAGTGGCAAGGTTCTCTGCCTGAAAGCTCATACAGTCAAAACTTGTTTCTTTCTGCCTCGGAATAAATTGTAACTTTGATATTTAGAGGGTGCTTTCAGATTATAATTTTAAATCTCTTGATGAATCAATAGTAAATAAAATAAATTCTTAAGAATATTCTTTGAAAATAAATCATGGTTCACCAAGCTGTAGTCTTTACAACTTATTAATGGAGGGAGCTTGTGTGATGACAACAATATTGACTAATCGATCAGCTCCAGTGAAATGAGTGCGTACAAACTTCTCTGAGATGTATTCGTGGTTTCTCACTGTACATTGAGTGTATATGTATCTGTGCTCCCCACAAGTGTTTTGATGCTTAATAAATTATTTGATGTGCTCTATGACTGAGTTGTTCATTCATAGTTCAGATAACTCAGAAATTCCTTTCATTATATCCTACAATTTATTACATTCTGTAAATCCCGTCATAAAACAAAGAGACCTCTTTTAAAACCAAAATTTAATGAGATTAAAAGCAATCTTCACTCCTGTACACACTGTAACAATAATCATTCAGTAGCAACATTTGATGCAGTTGTCCTCAGAATTTTTTTTCTCCTGAGACTTAAATTGTTTGCTGTAAACTACATGCAGGCCTGTTCAGTTATAATCTGTGTTTTATGTTATATAACTTACTTGAACCCTTGATCAGTATGGTCAAATCATCAGTATACAGCATAGTCTTAAACAATACTTTAAATTATCCTTAAGGTCTTTTATGTTAGTTAAAAACAGGAGTGGACACAATACTCATCTCTATGTGACTCCATATTTTGTGATCCCCCTTGTAAATTGTTATTGTGACCTTCCGCTTTCTGTTATGATGAAGAGACTCCAGCCATGTAATAAGAATCCTATTACTATGATTACAGTTTAGATACCTAGTAGAACTCAGTTGCTCATATAGTGAGGTCTTAGTAAGATCACAGAATGAAATACACAATATTTTGTGAAGCCTAAAATGGCATTTTATGTGGGTAATTCTACACAATACGAAACTGTGACATAGATAACAGGTTCTACTCAGAAAAATGAGCTAGTATTTTAATGTTTCCATTACACAATTAACACATTGTAGCTGGTGGATTTACTAGATACATTCACTACATTTTAACCATAAAATCCAAGTGACGTATGTCATATGTTCTTCACTTCCGACTCATATATTTGTGATTTAAATGCAAGTTTTACATTTGTAAGCAGCGAGACTAATTGTTTGGCTTGTTGTAAATGCATTGTTGATGGCTAGTACATGCCAGTCTCTCGTGAATGGTACCAGTGTTACGTGAACTGCAAGCGCGCTAGGAATATTGTTGAAGGCCTTTTTGTTCTATGTCGGATGCCATGCTGTGCTATTGTGTGCATCCTTCCCATGTGTAAAAACATATAATTAGTGAATATGTCTAATAGATGTCACTTGTCAAATTTAGAGATTGAAGAACTCTGGAACAATGGCTCTGAATTGACGATCTTTTGAAAGACATTGGCGATTTTACAGAAGACAATGATGACTCACGTGAGCTGGAGTGCGAAACATATGCTGCTGATAGAAACAATGGTAGTGAGTATGAAGAAGCTAATGCACAAGTGTCTATTAGTCAGGTTTGCCATTCAGTTCAACAGCCTGCCCTTCATAATGAATGATGTCATTTTGATCATCTCCCTGAATTACCTCTGTTTGAAGAAACGAGTGGAATTCAGGTTCCTGTCAATAGATTATCAACAGAACTAGACTGGTGCAATTTTTTGATCACAGCATGTTTCTAAAACTAAAGTCGGAGACAAAAAAAATGAAATGCGCATATGGCATCGCTGGCCGGGAGGCCATGTCTGGGGTAGTTCGGCCACCAAATGCAAGTCTTACTTCAGTTGACACCACATTGGGTGACTTGTGGGCTGGTAATGAGGATGAAATGATGATGAGGACATCACGACACCCAATCCCAAGTGGAGAAAACCTTCAATCCAGCTGGGAATCGAACCTGGGTCCACTGGCATGGGAGACGAGCACATTACCACCCAGCTAAGCAGGCGGACATTAGAGTCAAATATATATGCTACTGATCCTATTTCTGAACTTCACCATCAGAACAAAATCAAACCAAAATCTTAATGGAAGAAATGGAGAGCTGTGAGGATACAGTAAGTATATCAACTATTTGCAATCGTTTTGCATATGTGTGTTGTAAAGAAACCTAAACTTAGGGATTATTAGTCTGCAGATCCTGTGCTTGCTTGACCATTTGCTACTCAGCTAATGTCACAAGGCAGATTTTTTGCCATATCCAGGATGCTGCATGTGAACAATAATGTGTTATGGATACATCAATAAAAACCAAGTCATGACCTTCTGCATAAAAATAGGTCTTGTTTGGGACTTTTTTACAGACAGATGCAGAAAAGTCTTTTATCCGTCACAAAATTTGACTGTGGATGAATAAGTATGTCCTTTTTGAGGAAGAACTGGATTCTATGTTTATGTGACAGACAAGCCAGAGAAATATGGGATAAAACTGTATGTAGTATGTGATGTTCAAACAGGTTACATGTGCAATGCTGAAGTTTATACTGGAGGAAAAGGAAATGTTAACAATTCTGTCAAATACTTGCTGCTGATTCTATGTTCCTCTTACTTGGGAAAAGGACATGTGGTATACATGGACAGATTTTATACCAGTATTGCAGTCCTTGAAGAACTGTAGGAAAGAAATACATTGGGAGTTGGAACTGTGTTGGAGAACAAAATATGTCTGCCTAGAAACCTAATAAATCAAATACTAAAGAAAGGAGAAATGACATTGTGTTGCAAAGGACACCTTTTCTGCTTGAAATGGAAAGACAAATGCGATGTACGCATGTTGTCAACACAGCATAACATGACTAGAATGAGATTTTGTCTCTGCAGCGGAGTGTGCGCTGATATGAAACTTCCAGGCAGATTAAAACTGGGTGCCAGACCAAGACTCGAACTCCGGACCTTGGCCTTTCACGGGCAAGTGCTCTACCAACTGAGCTACCCATGCAAGACTCACGCACCATCCTCACAGCTTTACTTCCACGAGTAACTCGTCTCCTATCCCACAAACTTTACAGAAGCTCTCCTGCAAACCTTACAGAACTAGCACTCCTGAAAGAAAGGAGATTACACACAGTTTTAATCTACCAGGAAGTTTGATATCAGCGCACACTCCGCTGCAGAGTGAAAATCTCATTTTCGAAACATCCCCCAGGCTGTGGCTAAGCCATGTCTCCACAATATCATTTCTTTCAGGAATAATAGTTCTGCAAGGTTCGCTTGAGAACTTCTATAATGTTTGGAAAGTAGGAGACGAGCTACTGGCAGAAGTAAAGCTGTGAGGATGGGGAGAGAGCCGTGCTTGGGTAGCTCAGTTGGTAGAGCACTTGCCCGCAGAAGCCGAAGGTCCCGAGTTCGGGTCTCGGTCCGGCACAAATTTTTAATCTGCCAGTAAGTTTCATATCTGCACATCCCTCAGGCTACGGCTAATCCATGTCTCCGCATTATCCTTTCTTTCAGGAGGGCTAGTTCTGTAACTTCCACAGGAGAGCTTATATCAAGTTTGGAAGGTAGGAGACGAGGTACTGGCAGAAGTAAAGCTGTGAGGACGGGGCGTGAGTCGTGCTTGGGTAGCTCAGTTGGTAGAGCACTTGCCCGCGAATGGCAAAGGTCCCCAGTTCGAGTCTTGGACCGGCACACAGTTGTAATCTGGCAGTAAGTTTCATATCAGCGCACACTCCGCTGCAGAGTGAAAATCTCATTCTGGAAACATCCCCCAGGCTGTGGCTAAGGCATGTCTCGGCAATATCCTTTTTTTCAGGAATGATAGTTCTGCAAGTTTCGCAGGAGAGCTTATTTCAAGTTTTGAAGGTAGGAGACAAGGTACTGGCAGACGTAAAGCTGTTAGGGCGCGAAGTGAGTCGTGCTTGGGTAGCCCAGTTGGTAGAGCACTTGCCTGCAAAAGGCAAAGGTCGCAATTTCAAGTCTCGGTCCGGCGCACAGTTTTAATCCGCCAGGAAGTTACATATCAGCGCACACTCCACTGCAGAGTGAAAATCTCATACTGGAAACATGCCCCAGGCTGTGGCTAAGCCACGTCTCCGCAACATCCCTTCTTTCAGGAGTGTTAGTTCTGCAAGGTTCACAGGAGAGCTTCTGTAATGTTTGGAAGGTAGGAGATGAGGTATTGGCGGAAGTAAAGTTGAGAGGATGGGGCGTGAGTCATGCTTGTGTAGCTCAGTTGGTAGAGCACTTGCCCGCAGAAGCCGAAGGTCCCGAGTTCGGGTCTCGGTCCGGCACAAATTTTTAATCTGCCAGTAAGTTTCATATCTGCACATCCCTCAGGCTACGGCTAATCCATGTCTCCGCATTATCCTTTCTTTCAGGAGGGCTAGTTCTGTAACTTCCACAGGAGAGCTTATATCAAGTTTGGAAGGTAGGAGACGAGGTACTGGCAGAAGTAAAGCTGTGAGGACGGGGCGTGAGTCGTGCTTGGGTAGCTCAGTTGGTAGAGCACTTGCCCGCGAATGGCAAAGGTCCCCAGTTCGAGTCTTGGACCGGCACACAGTTGTAATCTGGCAGTAAGTTTCATATCAGCGCACACTCCGCTGCAGAGTGAAAATCTCATTCTGGAAACATCCCCCAGGCTGTGGCTAAGGCATGTCTCGGCAATATCCTTTTTTTCAGGAATGATAGTTCTGCAAGTTTCGCAGGAGAGCTTATTTCAAGTTTTGAAGGTAGGAGACAAGGTACTGGCAGACGTAAAGCTGTTAGGGCGCGAAGTGAGTCGTGCTTGGGTAGCCCAGTTGGTAGAGCACTTGCCTGCAAAAGGCAAAGGTCGCAATTTCAAGTCTCGGTCCGGCGCACAGTTTTAATCCGCCAGGAAGTTACATATCAGCGCACACTCCACTGCAGAGTGAAAATCTCATACTGGAAACATGCCCCAGGCTGTGGCTAAGCCACGTCTCCGCAACATCCCTTCTTTCAGGAGTGTTAGTTCTGCAAGGTTCACAGGAGAGCTTCTGTAATGTTTGGAAGGTAGGAGATGAGGTATTGGCGGAAGTAAAGTTGAGAGGATGGGGCGTGAGTCATGCTTGTGTAGCTCTGTTGGTAGAGCCCTTGCCCGCGAGAGGCAAAGGTCCCAAGTTCGAGTCTCCATCTGGCACACAGTTTTAATCGGCCAGTAAGTTTCATATCAGCGCACACTCCGCTGCAGAGTGAAAATCTCATTCTGGAAACATTCCCCAGGCTGTGGCTAAGCCATATCTCCGCAATATCCTGTCTTTCAGGAGTGCTGGTTCTGCAAGTTTCTCAGGAGAGCTTCTTTAAAGTTTGGAAGGTAGGAGACGAGGTACTGGCAGAAGTAAAGCTTTATAATTTATATAAAAGAACAGCTACCAGCCACATGAATGGTTTAAAAAGGTTTATTATCTTCAGACCATCACCAGTTTCAATTTTTCTTTACAAATCCATCTTCAGATGGCAGATTACAAGCATTCTTAGTTGGACCTAGTTTTGTTTATGTTCTTAATTTTCTGCACTGGGAAAGAAAAGAAATAGATTTGTTGTCATATCGGTAATGGTATTTTTACGAAAGATTTACTTCTTTTACAAGATCTACTTGCTCAGAGATGGTTTTTATAAACATTAGTAAACTTGCAGGTTAGTGTACTTACGAGCTGTGTAGTACTGCCTGATGAAATATTCGTGCATTTATGTTTTCGAACGCAAGCTTGATACACTTTTCAATATGCACTATGTGAGTGCTATGCCAGTCAATGGACGTCACTTTCAACCTCATCATCCTAATTACACATGCAGCACACACGAATAACGTTTACAAAACGGGCCCAGCTTCACATTACAAACGAGAACAATATTTGCAAAGAGCTTACAGTCATAACTTACAGATGCTGTGTAGTCGATATGGGTACAGTAAAATATCACTTTGCTATTGTGTGTAATTAATCTAAAATGGAATAAATAAAATTACATACAAATAAGATTACAAAAATTATATGTAGTACAGAGTTACTGTGTGTTACTAATTAGTTGTTACTTTAGTAGGAGATAAATTCTACACTCCTGGAAATTGAAATAAGAACACCGTGAATTCATTGTCCCAGGAAGGGGAAACTTTATTGACACATTCCTGGGGTCAGATACATCACATGATCACACTGACAGAACCACAGGCACATAGACACAGGCAACAGAGCATGCACAATGTCGGCACTAGTACAGTGTATAGCCACCTTTCGCAGCAATGCAGGCTGCTATTCTCCCATGGAGACGATCGTAGAGATGCTGGATGTAGTCCTGTGGAACGGCTTGCCATGCCATTTCCACCTGGCGCCTCAGTTGGACCAGCGTTCGTGCTGGACGTGCAGACCGCGTGAGACGATGCTTCATCCAGTCCCAAACATGCTCAATGGGGGTCAGATCCGGAGATCTTGCTGGCCAGGGTAGTTGACTTACACCTTCTAGAGCACGTTGGGTGGCACGGGATACATGCGGACGTGCATTGTCCTGTTGGAACAGCAAGTTCCCTTGCCGGTCTAGGAATGGTAGAACGATGGGTTCGATGACGGTTTGGATGTACCGTGCACTATTCAGTGTCCCCTCGACGATCACCAGTGGTGTACGGCCAGTGTAGGAGATCGCTCCCCACACCATGATGCCGGGTGTTGGCCCTGTGCGCCTCGGTCGTATGCAGTCCTGATTGTGGCGCTCACCTGCACGGCGCCAAACACGCATACGACCATCATTGGCACCAAGGCAGAAGCGACTCTCATCGCTGAAGACGACACGTCTCCATTCGACCCTCCATTCACACCTGTTGCGACACCACTGGAGGCGGGCTGCACGATGTTGGGGCGTGAGCGGAAGACGGCCTAACGGTGTGCGGGACCGTAGCCCAGCTTCATGGAGACGGTTGCGAATGGTCCTCGCCGATACCCCAGGAGCAACAGTGTCCCTAATTTGCTGGGAAGTGGCGGTCCGGTCCCCTAGGGCACTGCGTAGGATCCTACGGTCTTGGCGTGCATCCGTGCGTCGCTGCGGTCCGGTCCCAGGTCGACGGGCACGTGCACCTTCCGCCGACCACTGGCGACAACATCGATGTACTGTGGAGACCTCACGCCCCACGTGTTGAGCAATTCGGCGGTACGTCCACCCGGCCTCCCGCATGCCCACTATACGCCCTCGCTCAAAGTCCGTCAACTGCACATACGGTTCACGTCCACGCTGTCGCGGCATGCTACCAGTGTTAAAGACTGCGATGGAGCTCCGTATGCCACGGCAAACTGGCTGACACTGACGGCGGCGGTGCACAAATGCTGCGCAGCTAGCGCCATTCGACGGCCAACACCGCGGTTCCTGGTGTGTCCGCTGTGCCGTGCGTGTGATCATTGCTTGTACAGCCCTCTCGCAGTGTCCGGAGCAAGTATGGTGGGTCTGACACACCGGTGTCAATGTGTTCTTTTTTCCATTTCCAGGAGTGTAATTCATGACATGTTTTCATTATGCAATTTTTCAATGACATATAAACAGTTTTTGGGCCCTGTATATTGAATGTGTTTGATGGAATATTGGGCTTAAGTTATTTAAAAAAATGTAAAAGCTTCTTCAAAGTTATTTAAGAATGGGGTGTTAACTGACTCTGTCTGTTCATTCAAAATGAGATCAGGGAACCTGTTTTTATGTGTATGAATCTCAATCTCCTCTAGGAGATTCAATGTGAAACCTTTGTCTTTGAGGTGTAATATCTGCAGGTTGTTTTCTATATTCTCAACTGTATGATTGTTTTCTGCAAGATGGGTGGCAAAAGCAGATTTGCTTAGGTTTTTCAGATGTAGGGCATCCAGGTGTTCCTTGAATCTTGTTTCAAAAGCTCTACCTGTTTGGCCTATGTAGAATTTAGGACAGTTGTTACACTTTAGTTTATAAATTCCAGATCTTCTATGGGGTATTCTATTGTGTGGGAGTGAGTGTATGACTCTGTGTTGGAGTTTGTTATTGGTAGAGAAACTAATTTTGACATTCTTCTTCTTGAATAAGTTGGAAATTTTATATTAAAGTGGGCCTATATATGGTAGGGCTACATATTTTACTGATTTTTTATCTTTCATAGTTATTGTGGCTGTTGCTTGTTGCAAAGACTTATTGCTAGCAATTTTTACTTTAGTTTTTTGAGAGAGTGTGTCTATGATTGAAGCATCATAGCCATTATTTTGGGCAATTGATTTGATTATGTTGATTTCTTTGTGCTGTTCAGTTGGGGTGAGGGGGACTTTATGCATACGATGTAGCATTGACCGGAAATTGGCCATCTTATGTTGGTTCGGGTGGCAGGATGTTTTACTGATGGTAACATCTGTGGTTGTTGGCTTTCGAAAGATACCAAAATGGTGTTTGTTATTTATGTTTGATATTTTGAGATCCAGAAAATTGATGCTATTATTTATTTCATGGTCCACTGTAAATTTGATATTGTTGTGTAATTTGCTCAGATCTTCAGCTAAGGCATCAATTTCGCTGCTGTTACCATCAAAAAGTAATAGAGTGTCATCTACGTTTCTCTTGTAGTAAATTATTTTACTGTTCATTTGGTTATTGGATGAGAAGAACTTTTGCTCAAGATGGTTAATGTAAATATCGGCTAATAATCCAGCAAGACTGCTACCCATTGCAAGGCCATCATTTTGTTTATAGACTTTATTACTGAAGGTGAAGTAATTATTAGACAAAATGAGTGTGAGGATCTCTATTAACTCATATATTTCTGGTAGATTGATCTTTTTGTGTTTTAAAATGTCACTTTTTATTACATTAATTGTTTCATCTACTGGGATGTTAGTGTATAGGTTTACAATATCTAGTGAGGCAAATCTAGCTGTTGGTGGTATGTGGATGTCTTTGATATGTTCTATAAGGTCCATTGTGTTTTTAACTCTATAACTATGTTCGAACGTGTAGTAAGTGGTAAGGAGATCCTTCAATTTTCTGCTTATGTAGTATGCTGGGCTGTTTCTTGCGTTCACAACAGGGCATATGGGGGAATTTTCTTTGTGGATCTTAGGCTGTGACCGAAGTTTTGGCGCAGTTAGATTCATGGTAATGCAGTCCCGAATTTCATATTTACTTAAAAGGGATTCAAAACTGTTGAGTAATTTACGAAGTTTAGCTTGAAATTTTGCTGTGGGGTCTGATTCTAGTTCTGTGAAGTTATTGGACTGAAAAAATTCAAGAGTTTTTTCAATGTATTCTGATTCATACAAAACAACTGAATTTCCTTTATCAGCCTTTACCATGAGAGCTTTGTTAGCAGTAAGTTTATCATTGATATCTTTAAGAATTTTTTGTTCATTATTAATTATATTATTTTTTGAAAGCATGTGTTTAGTGATGAGTTTGTTGGCTTTATATGCCAATGCATTTTTCTCATTAGACTTAAGTTTGGCAGTGTCACATGCCAGTTTTGTAGCTGCTATTAGGTCTTTTATGTTCTTATTAGTTAATCTTGGGGCAATATTATGCTTGAAGCCTTTATCTAAGAGGTTAAGTTCATTGGGATTGAAAGAAATATCTGTTGTGTTTACCACTCTGTTATAAAATATGTGCTTCTGCTGTTCACCATTGTTAAGTAGTTCCTTTAGTTTTAGTTGAATGAGGGATTTTAACTTCTTCTTGTGCCTAGAGGAGATTTGTTGTTGTTCTCTGCTAAGAGCATAATTAATATGGTGTGTTACATATATGAACTGTAGAGGTGTGAGACTATTTCCTAATTGTAAATGCATCTTGTACATAGATTTATTCAGCTTATCTTTCTTCTTATATTGTAATTTGATTTCTGTTTTTATCCAAATAGTTTCACATTTTACTTTAGCAAGCTTAGCAGCTTTTGTTTGACTATTGACCTTAACTTTAACATAATTTGGGGTCACTTTTTCTAACAGACATCTTTTGTTGAATTTTATGTTGTTAATTGTTTTCATTACATCAATCTTACATTTTTTGAACACATGTAACATTCTCATTACCTGGCTAGGTAAGCTTAACGCTATTTTGTCGAAAGTCGACATGTTAAGAAACGTGGCTGTTGTACTTAAGGTTTATAATTTATATAAAAAAACAGCTACCAGCCACATGTATGGTTTAAAAAGAAGTAAAGCTGTGAGAACGGGGTGTGTGTGTGCTTGGGTAGCTAACTTATTAGAGCACTTGCCCGCGAAAGACAAAGGTCCTGAGTTTGAGTCTCGGTGCGCCCACAGTTTTAATCTGCCAGAAAGTTTCATATAAGTGCACACTCCACTGAAGAATGAAAATCTCATTCTGGAAACATCCCCCAGGCTGTGGCTAAGCCATGTCTCCGCAATATCCTTTCATTCAGGACTGCTAGTTCTGCAAGGTTCGCAGGAGACCTTCTATAAAGTATGGAAGCTAGAAGACGAGGTACTGGCAGAAGTAAGGCTGTGAGGATGGTGCGTGAGTCGTGCTTCTGTAGCTCTGTTGGTAGAGCACTTGCCCGCAAAAGGCAAAGGTTCCGAGTTCGAGTCTTGGTTGCATGCACAGTTTTAATATTCCAGGAAGTTTCATATCAGCGCACACTCCGCTGCAGATTAAAAATATTCTGGAAACATCCCCCAGGCTGTGGCTAAGCCATGTCTTTGCAATATCCTTTCTTTCAGGAGTGCTAGTTCTGCAAGTTTTGCGGGAGAGCTTATTTTAAGTTTGGAAGGTAGGAGACGATTTACTGGCGGGAGCAAAGCTGTGAGGAAGAGGCGTGAATCGTGCTTCGGTAGCTCAGTTGGTAGAGCACGTGACCGCGAAATGCAAAGGTCTCGAGTTCAAGTCTCGGTCCCGCACACAGGTTTAATCTGCCAGGTAGTTTCATATCAGCGCACACTCCGCTGCAGAGTGAAAATCTCATTCTGGAAACATCCCCCAGCCTGTAGCTAAGCCATGTTTCCGCAATATCCTTTCAGGAGTGCTAGTTGTGCAAGGGTTGCAGGAGAGCTTCTGTAAAGTTTGGAAGGTATGAGACGAGGTACTGGCAGAAGTAAAGCTGTGAAGACAGGGCGTGAGTCATGCTTGGGTAGCTCAGATGGTAGATCACTTGACCGCAAAAGGCAAAGTCCCGAATTCGAGTCTCGGTACGGCACACAGGTTTAATCTGCCAGGAAGTTTCATATCAGCGCACACTCCACTGCAGAGTTAAAATCTCATTCTGGAAACATCCCCCAGGCTGTGGCTAAGCCATGTTTCCGCAATATCCTTTCTTTCAGGAGTGCTAGTTCAGGAAGGATAGCAGGAGAGCTTCATTTAAGTTTGGAAGGTAGGATACGAGGTACTGGCAGAAGTAAAGCTATGAGGACGGGGTGTGAGTCGTGTTCGGGTAGCTCAGTTAGTAGAGCACTTGCCCGCGAAAGGCAAAGGTCCTGAGTTCGAGTTTCGGACCGGCACACAGTTTTAATCTGCCAGGAAGTTTCATATCAGCGCATGCTCCGTTGCAGAGTGAAAATCTCATTTTGGAAACAACCCCCAAGCTGTGGCTAAGCCATGCCTCCGCAATATCCTTTCTTTCAGGAGTGCTAGTTCTGCAAGTTTTGCAGGAGAGCTTATTTTAAGTTTGTAAGGTAGGAGACGAGGCACGGGCAAAAGAAAATCTGTGAGGACGAGGCGTGAGTCGTGTTTGGGTTGCTCAGTTGGTAGAGCACTTGTCCGCGAAAGGCAAAGGTCCCGAGTTCGAGTCTCAGTCCGGCACACAGTTTTAATCTTCCAGAAAGTTTCAAATCAGAGCACACTCCGCTGCAGATTGAAAATCTCATTCTGGAAACATCCCCCAAGCTGTGGCTAAGCCATGTTTCGGCAATATCCTTTCTTTCACTAGTGTTAGTTCTGCAAGGTTCGCAGGAGAGCTTCTGTAAACTTTGAAAGGTAGGAGACGAGGTACTGGCAGAAGTAAAGCAGTCAAGACAGGGTGTGAGTCGTGCTTGTGTAGCTCAGTTGGTAGAGCACTTGCCAGTGAAAGACAAAGGTCCCGAGTTCGAGTCTTGGTCCGGCGCACAGTTTTAATATGCCAGAAAGTGTCATATCAGCACACACTCCACTGCAGAGTGAAAATATTCTGGAAACATCCCCCAGGCTGTGGCTAAGCCATGTCTCCGCAATATCCTTTCTTTCAGGAGTGCTAGTTCTGCAAGTTTCGCAGGAGTGCTTCTGTAAAGTTTGGAAGTTATGAGATGAGGTACTGGCAGAAGTAAATCTGTGAGGACTGGGCATGAGTCGTGCTTGTGTAGCTCAGTTGGTAGAACACTTGACCGCGAAAGGCAGAGGTCCCGAGTTTCAGTCTCGGTCCGACACACAGTTTTAATCTGCCTGGAAGTTTGATAACATGACTGCTTCGCATGTCAGTGTAACATCCAAGAGTGGATATGTTGAGGTAGTACAGCCAGACATTGTACTGGACTACAACTTGTTCAGAACAGGTGTTGAAAGAGGAGACCAGCTCATGAGTTGCTATCCCTTCCAGTGAAAGACTGTAAAATGGTGGAAAAAGTTTTTTTCTATATTTTTATGAGGACAGTTGTGAATGCCAACATTATTCACAGTATCAAAAAGGCCAGCATTTGCAGATTTTATCTGTAAATTAGCAAAGCAATTGGTTCAAAAAGGAGGAGCAGGACTAAATAAAGACATACATTCAGCATCTAGAATTGCAAGTGCAAACAGACTCACAGCATGTCATTTTCCTGAGAAATTGCTACTAACAGAAAAGTAAACAAACACAGTTAGAAGATGTTAGTTCTGTTAGGAACAAGGCAAATCTGCAGCAAAAGTAGTGTGGAAACAGATCAGCTACTGCTGTAGGCCATGTAACACAGGCCTTTGTCTTCCCGAGTGTTTTGAAAGATTTCATACTTGAGTGAAGTTCTCTAATTTGTAAAAATGAGAAAAAAATTCACAATAGAACACTTTACCTATATATGAAGCATTTACTATTTTCTGCCGGCAAGTGATTTTCAATCAGTAGCCTACCATTCCCTATGACTTACAAAATTTTGTCCACTTTGGGGAAAAATAAAAATGCTGAAAAGCACTATCTTTAGAGTAATGTCTACAAATCCCTGTATAATTTATTTGTGCTAAACGTACACATATTCATAAAGAGGAAGGATGGAAAGTTAAGCTGATATACAGCCAAAAGAGGTAAGTGAATTAGTAAATTTATTGAAAATTTTTAAATTGTAATAAATTTCCTCAGGATCTGGTTACTAACCAGATTACCGACCCATTAGACTCCAATGTGTTAACATTGATGTAATATGTTCTATTGTTTCATACCCCATTACATTGCTATATTTCCACATTTGTCTCCACCTCTTTATATTTCATTACTTGCTTATTTTCTTTCCTATTTTATTTTTTGTGCCTTTAATTCTCTTTCTTTTCCTTAGTTTATTAACCTACTATCTGAGTTTTCATTTGTCTTTCTTTGTCAACATCAGTCCATGTATAGCATATTTTTCCATTTTTGGTTTGTCTTCATATCTCACATCAAATATAGCTGACATTTGAGATGTCAAATTCTTTCTTACTATTTTTTCAGGCTTTTCAAATGTCATCTGTTGCTGACATTTCAGTTTTGTTGTCCTTCAGATAGTGGAGTTGCTGCACCACTTAAATTTAAATACTCTCATTTCTTAAAATCAGTTTCTTCTTTTTTATTAGTTGTATGCACCCTCGTGTCAAAATCCACCTTTGTGATGGCATTTCATATTTTTGAACTTTTGTTGGCACATGGTAATTAGAAAAATATATTATCTTCATCCAGCCAAGTCATTATTATGAAAGGATGGCCACATTGTTACACAATAGAGGTACACAGAGAGGTAACTATTTTCCCAATCTGGCCTGGCAGACACTTGAACTAGACATCAGCTATCATACTACTTCTTCACTTCACATATTAGTCAAATTGCTGGTTATAGTACCCATCTCTTACATGGTCTTCCTACGTTTCTTCTCCCATAACATTTATGATTTAGAGCCTGTACTGATAGTCTTTCTCCACCTATCTGGTGTCCACATTCCTTCCATTTTCCCCTATTTTCCTTTACTTTCTAGTCTATGTTATATATTCCTAAATGTTCCCTTATATCTTCATTTCTTTTTTGGTCTTCCCTTGTACGTCCTTCCACTCTTCTTAAAAATCTCACTTCTTGAGCCTTTATTAGGGATACATCCTTGAACAAGTACCGATGTGTAAAATTTCTGGTTGATAAATTAACATGGACAGAGCACACTATGGATGTTAGCCAAAACTGTAAGTATTAAGCTCTCATTTTACTTTGCACACCTTGAATTAATAATGTCATTTGGAACAGAACCATGGGAAAGGAAGAAGGTACTCATCACACAGAAAAGAGCTATATGCATAATGACCAATCCAAAGCAACAAACAAGCTGCAGATCAAAATTTGAATGGATAAAGATTTGAACAGTGACAAAGATTTGCATATATAAAACACTAAGGAAAACACTAGTAACTTTAAGAAAAATGAAATTATTGGAAACTGAGAGCAATGTAACATACATACATGGGGCTGTACCTATTCAATTGTCTTCCAAGAGAGAGAGAGAGAGAGAGAGACGAGAGAGAGAGACGAGAGAGAGAGAGAGAGAGAGAGAGAGAGAGAGAGAGAGAGACAGAGAGACAGAGAGACAGAGAGACAGAGAGAGAGAGAGAGAGAGATACCGACCTAGTGTGGAGCACAGGGAGAGGTAGTGATGTAAGTTGGCACTACAATTAGTCTGTTGTTGTAACACCATAGCTCTAATGCTGTACGAATTTATTTTCCCCTTTTTGTTTTATTTAACATTACATCGTTGAGCTCCTGTAAATGTGTTTGTTTGAATCGATAACACGGGACTGTATACTCCTTTCTTTATAAAAAAACTTTGATGTCATGGTTTGGTTCTATGCAAAGTAGTGTGTCTGTCATTTGCTTTCTTTGTCCCATTTGGAAGGAACAAAACTTACTGTATATGATTGTAATTTTGTGTGAATAATTTTTGGTAGAAATGTCAATATGTGCAAATGTTCTGTTTTATTGAACGAATTTGGTTGCTGTTATGTAAACTGCTGATCCTCACTTAGGGTGCTTAGTTAATTTGTATGTAAAAGGTGTAGTGGTTCCCCTCAGGAACGGAACTGTGTAGCGCGCGCAAATTGTGGTTGGCCTAGGTAGAAAAGGTGGAACCGATAGTCAGTCGGGGACGAGCCAGCAGTCGGGGACGAGCCAGCAGTCGGGGACGAGCCAGCAGTCGGGGACGAGCCAGCAGTCGGGGACGAGCCAGCAGTCGGGGACGAGCCAGCAGTCGGGGACGAGCCAGCAGTCGGGGACGAGCCAGCAGTCGGGGACGAGCCAGCAGTCGGGGACGAGCCAGCAGTCGGGGACGAGCCAGCAGTCGGGGACGAGCCAGCAGTCGGGGACGAGCCAGCAGTCGGGGACGAGCCAGCAGTCGGGGACGAGCCAGCAGTCGGGGACGAGCCAGCAGTCGGGGACGAGCCAGCAGTCGGGGACGAGCCAGCAGTCGGGGACGAGCCAGCAGTCGGGGACGAGCCAGCAGTCGGGGACGAGCCAGCAGTCGGGGACGAGCCAGCAGTCGGGGACGAGCCAGCAGTCGGGGACGAGCCAGCAGTCGGGGACGAGCCAGCAGTCGGGGACGAGCCAGCAGTCGGGGACGAGCCAGCAGTCGGGGACGAGCCAGCAGTCGGGGACGAGCTACCAAACTGTGCCCTGTCATGTAAATGTGGCATATCGTGCTTGTTCTGAGAGAGGCTTTTCCTGCCGCTTTCCAATGCCTCGGATGGATGGATAAATAGCTGGAACTATTCTGGAATTAGTACCTGTCATCGCCACCAAGAAATGACAGAGTCCAGCAATTCTGTCTGTGAATCCACCTACCAACATGCAGTTGCCACCACGTTGCGCAGTCACTGTAACGTAAGACTATAATGATGTACAGTGAAGGATCAGCTTAATGGACGTGCTAATGTGCTGAAATATAAGGTAATTTGTATCTGAATTTATGTACCTACCTTGATTTTTCTCCTCATCATAACACCTCTCAGGTTCCTCTCCGTTTGAGCTAAAGTGATATCCGAGTGTTCTTACTAAAAGAAATTAAAGCCTGGAGTTTTGCTAATTAATGCCTCTTGAACTTAGTAAAAAGAAAATTAAAGTTAATATGGCAAGAGAGTGAGTTAAAGTAAATGTTGTTTGCTGAAAATATTCCTATTAAAACTGCTTATTAAAGTGCTGTTGCCAACTTCAATATTAAAAGTTCTTAAGACTGAGGCTTATAAGGCAAATGATCACATTATTGTCTGTAGTAAATTCTAAAAGGTGAGTCAGTTTCTTGCAATTTTGTCAGTATTGTGTTTCGCTGTAGTAAAAGTGAGAAAACTGCAATAGTAGAAAACTATATGTTCATGATTGCTAAGCGTTTGTCTCTCATGTGTATTAGAAGTGCATATTAATAGTAATGTTATAAAGACCATTCACTTTGTGTAAGCCCTGAAAGTAATAGTGTGTTTCGCTATCTCTTATAATTTTGCAAATAGTTTGTGCTGCTCTGTTAGCTTCAATCTTAAAACATATGTGTGTGTCAGAGTTCATTGCACTCGCGTGTGGCTAAGTCTAGGTTGTGTTTGTCCGTTATAGTTACTTATACCTACTTTCTTAAACGAGAACGTTAATCTTTCTCTTGCCTAATTAGGCTGGCGACCGTTTCCCTTATTCTATAAGCAGTATAGCTAGGCAAAATTTTGTTTGTCACTATTCCAATATTTACGTAATTCTGACTTTCATTTCCGATAAGCCACCTCCGTTAGGAACGACACAGTCAACATAACAGAATTCCTCTCAGAGGGTAGCACTGCTCTGTTGCTTTGTGCCATAGTTGATTTTACAAAATAGTTTTATCACAACCTGTTTCTGGCATTGAGGTTATGGTACAGTAGTAGCAGTTAGGAGTGTTATATTGTCACCTAAAGATATAGCTGTGGGTGTAGGTCCCATTAATGATGAAGTCACGTTGCCACGTCAGTTGGCGGAGTGGGTGGCCAAACCAGGAAACCTGTATCAGGCAGCCCAGTCAAGTGGGGCATGGCGCGCCATGAGTGGCATGTGAATAGGGCCATCATCATCAACTGAGGCAATGACAGCTGTCTCTCTGCATTTGGAGGGATCACAAACATGCAGAGGAGCATGACATGGGTGATCGAACCATCCAGTGTGCGTGGAGGGGTGTGCAGGACAAACAGTGTGCTACTGCATAGCTGCACGGAAAGGTCCTCAATGGGAAAGGGTGAAATGTCGACAAGGAAAATGGCGACACAGGCATTGTCAGATGGCATCGGCCAGTCAGTGGGATTACTCAGGTGGGGGGAAGATGTGGGGAATCCTTCACACACATCACCACATGCAACCTCCGAGCTGCATGGAGGACATGAAGCACTAAAGTCACAGGGATCGTCACATACACTGTCAGAGCCGGAAAAGAGAGCTCAGCTCATTAGGAGCACTGGAAGTGAGAGGCCATGTGGAAGCATCATTTGGGGGGCATTGCCCTCCAATCCTCCAAGTTTGCATCATCGTCGTTGAGCCACCAAGCTGGTTTGAGATATGAGAGGACACTTTGTTTTTTGCTGAGGAGTAGAATGCCAAAGGTCTGATGCAAGCAGTGTAGTATTTTATGTGGGCCCAAGTAGGGGAAGGGGGGGGGGGGGGGGCGGTCCAGTGTGGGTCACACCTTGTTGTCATGCAACATCATATAGTCACAAACATGTAGGTCTTTGTGCATGAAGACGCAAGGGCCCGTGTGTGCCCTTGTTGATGGAGGCTGTACCTGCGTGGTGAAGTGTTGCATGTATTCTACCAATATTGGAACTTGGACTCTGCGTGAGGGTTGGAGTCCTTGACAAATTGTGCTGGGAGGATGAGAGGTTCCCTGTACAACATGTCTGCTAGGGAGGCTTTTAAATCCTTTCTGTAGACCATATGCACTCCAAGTAGGACACAGGGGAGAGCTCCTGACCAAGATGTGTCATGGCACATCAGCACAGCTTTTAAAGTGCAGTGCCAGCACTCAACCAGCCCATTGTTCTGCAGATGGTAGGCTGTTGTATGTATTTTGTTTGTACCACACAGGTCACACAGCTTGGAAAAAAGAACAGCCTCAAATTGTCATCCTTGGTCTGTTGTGTCCAAAGACGGACAGCCAAACCACGTGGTCCAGATGCAATAAAGCCTGTGCGACAGAGATGGCTGTTATATCCAAAATTGGAATGGCCTTAACCCACCGACCCGCATGGTCGATGATAGACAGAATGTATCAAAAACCCTCTGAAGAGAGGAGGGGGCTGACCAGGTTGAGATGTACATGACGGAATCTGTCTTTAGGAATGTCAAATAAGCCCAACGGTGGGCATGATGGCAGTGCTGGGTACAGAAAAACCTCAAGGAGGGGGGCCTAAAGATATATTGAGCTACCTTTACTTTCACCATAATAATAAAAAATCAAGTCACATGCAAAGTTTAAGAAAGTTTTATTTACACTGATTATACACATATACAAGACAATGCCATCTTATGATATAAAAAAGTTACAATTGTGGTTCTCTTCCTTATATGACGAATTCTATGCACATATTCTTCCTGGCAATGGCAATGGCAATGGCAATGGCCATGACTTTTCTTGTAGGTATGTGTTAGTTATCTATGTGCCAGTCAGAAACATATAAAATACAATGACGCAGTTGAGTCAAGTTGACTGATGAAAGGAACAAACAAATAGCATGTGGGCTGACTAATGGGGGCGGCACAGGTGGCAATGTGGACAGCCCCACAATGGGGGGTTGCGCCCCCCTGTGCCCCTGATATATATCCGCCACTGATGCATAGTGACCAGCCTGGAATGCTGGAAGGGTATTCATGCACAGGTCCAGATTTTTGCAGTCTGCCCTAGCCCCTGTCCATACAAAATTCTCCGTTATTAGGCAAGTGGTGGCCTGAATACTAGGATAGCAGCAAATACCTTATGGCACAAGAAAACCAGAAGTAGGGGGCAGGCTGTATCTGTGGAAATATCACAGAGGACCTGTAGAGAAGAACCCAGAATTTGGTGCGACTCAGTTGAGAGCAAGGTAGACTCACTGGGTAGTAACTGCTGTATGTGGTCATCTGTTTGTTGCAGGGCTGTTAGTTCACTGAAGTCCCAAGAGAATGAGATCTTACCAACCTATGGAATTTAGTCAGTGACAACGTTGTCTGTGCTCTTGATGTAACGGACATCAGTGGTGGATTGACGTATTACATCCCTGTGTCGGAAGTGTCATGAGGTAGGGGGAGATCAGCTGTAGGGTTAGGCACCACATTGGCCAGTAGCTTGTGGTTCATATACAGTCACTGACCCACCCTAGATGTCCTCATGGAAATGTTGAACTGCTTTGTAAATGGCAAAAAGTTCTCGGTCGAATGTGGACCATGTATGCTGGGAGGCAGACAACTTTTGCGAGAAGGAACGAAGTGGTCGCATGGAACCCTTGATCTGCTGAAGAAGCACAGCACTGATGGCTGTATCACTTGCATCTGCTGTGGTTGATATTGGAGTGTCGAACACTGGGTGTGCAAGATTGATAGCATTCATGAGTGCAGTTTTTGACAACGTGAACACGCATCACATGTTGTTGGACCACAGAACAATCCACATTTATTTATCAAGATCCCAGGACCGAAAATCTTCCTCTAAATGAGATAAGTATTCCACAATAATTTTTATTATAACATTCTACTCTGCAAAATATACAGTAACACAGTATATTAGAATCAAAATTTGTCGAAGAATGCGCAGGTTTAATATTAACATTGAATATAGACCAAAGTAGTACGCAACATGATATATTGTCCAGAACACTTCATTGTTGTGTTTGTTAGTTTTGAGTTGCTGAACATTATCGTGGAAAAGCATGACACCAGCATTTAACTGTGGTGCTTATTTTAGATGGCTTATCTCTATTTCCTCAGTGGCTCAAAGAAGGCTCCAGAATTATCATTCCATGTTTCCACAACCAACTTCCTTGAAAGTTTAAAAAAAATGATAATCATAACATTTCTGACTGACACATTTTGGAACACTTGTTTTGGTTTGTTTATGAAGATTATAGACCCTCACAACATAAACTACTTTTTTGTCTCCATTTTATCACATGAAAGCCCTGTCTTATTGTAAGCCACATTTCTATTTAGTAGACATTCTTTTCCTACAGATAAAGAAAAGGAATGTACAGAAAAGTGATCTTCCAGTAAATTTCATCATTCTCAGAAAGGAATTTTGAAACCCAAAGCGAAAAAAACTTGTGCTATTCTAATGTCATAGTCTCATGGAAACTGCTTCAAAAAATCAACAGGAAGATGAGTGATAGTTGAGGAATTTCACTTACTTTCAGCAGAAGTGGAGTTTGGTCCTCATCCAAGTCTCAATACTGAAATATTACTGTATCTCATTGCTACCTATCAGAACCCTTCGGAGAGCATTAAAGATAAACACCAGTCCTAATTGTCCAATTGTAAAGTGACCTGTTTAAAAAATTACATACAAAAATAACTACTATTTCAATATACATATAATTCAAAAATGATGCTTTGCTGATTAACATTGTTCTTATGTGAGAAACATAATATAAATGTGAAATTAATACTGTAACTAATCAAAATAAATGTAGCACATGATCAGGATGTACCAGTAAACCTATCAGCATAAAATTACTACAGCAAATTAAATAGGACATATAAATAAAGCATGTTAATTGAATCTCCGATATATGTTAGCACTAAAATTCAGGCACTAGTTGATTTGTTATAAACAAATTTAGAAATGTAATTGTTACCTGTAACATAATTAGTCAGAAAATGTTATATTAACTCGTAACTAAGTTGAAAATAGGTTCACCTTGTTCAGCACTGAGATTGTAAAATTTTAGCAATGTGTAGCTCATATTCAGTTTAACTTTTAATTGTGATTTTACATAAAATTGTAATTTTCTTTGTAGGTAACTGTTAACAAAAGTATAAATAGAGGTCACGCAAGCGCCTTGGGGCACTCATTTTTTGGCTAGGGTTGCGAGCAAATGTATTGTAGGCTCACTCCTTTGTTGATTGTTGTGAACTCTGTGTCATTTGATGTCAACTTTGGGTACATCTGATGTAACCGGTACGGTTCACCAGGCTCGGACACCAGAGTCCTGGAAATATATTGGTATTAAAACTGCACTGTATTTTGGAATTTATTTGGGAGTCTTCCGCAATCCTTTTCATAGGCTGCACAGCGACGAGACATGAATCCAGGAATTTTACAAAACCCCGAGAACGAAACAACTCTCAATGTTGGTGGAATTGACATGAAAACAACAGTGCATCGACTGGGCATTTCACTCAAAACATTTGCAATGTGGAGGTGGTAAAATATAAACATCTCAATACTGAGTTTTCTTTAATCTAGTATTTCCATTGATCTCACCATCTATGCAACGTTAATTACTAATCTTTATTCATTCTTTTTGTAGCACAAGTGGCCATAATGCACAACCCCTTCATTCATAATGTTCTGCTTATACACAGCACAAAGAGAAACATCATGATCTCCAAGTACACTGATTTACTGTATGAAGTGAGTGTAGCAACTGTCTGTTTCTCCCAGTGCTTCCTGTACTACCTGTGCTACATAAAAAAATGGAGGCTCCTTTCC
The DNA here is from genome assembly GCF_023864275.1 of Schistocerca cancellata. Taxonomy (NCBI): domain Eukaryota; kingdom Metazoa; phylum Arthropoda; class Insecta; order Orthoptera; family Acrididae; genus Schistocerca; species Schistocerca cancellata. Next base: position 139,194,351 of record NC_064634.1, on the reverse strand, counting down.
ACTTGCCCCCTTGCTATTGATTGCAGAGCCAAGATTAAGTAAGGCCAGTGCAGACTCTCAAACTTGTAACATTAAAGTTATATGGAAGAAAGCAGAAATTTAAAAAATCTTAAAACACAAAATGGTACACTTAAAAAAGGCTAAGACTCAATCTTCTCTTAAAATATTTTTTATGAATGCATTTAATTAAAGGCACTCTGCAGCTGTAAAACTCAAGAAAGTGTGTGTATGCTAATATAAAAAAGATCCTTGCAGAGCAGAAAGGGCACACTTCATCTGGTTCAGATAGAGATACATCAACTGAAAACTCATAAAATGTGGGCAGTCCAGTTATATTATCTTATGTTCACTTATTTATTCTAGTATTACTTCAATGTGTATGTAATATGACCATGAAAAAAATGTTACCATTTCTGGGTGACTGTCATTAATTTAATATTTAATATAATTGGATAGGTAGCAAATCTACTCACTAAGCAGTGGCAGAACACACACATAAAAGGTTGTAATTAGGCAAGCTTTTGGAGCCAGTGGCTCCTTCTTCAGGCACAGGGGTTGAGGGGGAAGGAAAAGGGGTGGAGGAAAAGGGCTGGGAGATATAGGAAATGGGCAAATTTCAGAAATGTCACTCAGAACTGTGGGTCAGGGAAGACTTACTGGATGGATTGAGAAGGAAAAAATGATTTTTGGTGACTGCACCAGACAAGATTTGAAAATCTATGAGCATAAAGCTCTATCTTGCGTATTACTGTCTGTCTTGCATATTATCTTGTCTTCCATCTTACGCTCTCAGGTTTCCAAATCTCATCTGGTGCAGTCCTCAACAATAAGTCTTTCCTTCTCATCCCAGCTCGTAAGTCTCCCTTGACCCACAGTTCTGGATGACGTTTCTCAAATCTACCCCTTTCCTAGACCTCTCCAGTCCTTTTTCTTCACCCCTCCTCCTTCCCCCTTAACCCTTCTGCTTGAAGAAGGAGCCACTGGTTCTGGAAACTTGCTCAAGTATAACCATCTTTTATGAGTGTGTTATGCTGCCACTCGGTGAGTAGATTTTTTATCTATCCAATTACATTATACTGTCGAAAACTGATTGTCTTCGTTGTTATAATTGCATATTTAAGTTAGATTTCAGTTACTGAATTTCTCAATTTCAGCAATTTAGAGAATTATGCAAAACATCAACTAGTTGGAAACTTGTTAATGTTCTCCATTCTACTACTGAGAACTCCAGTCCTAATTAAAGAAAACAGCAAAATGTGTCTAAGTAAACTGTTTCTGTGTTATAATTATAAGCACAGCAATTCATTCAGAAAGTGGTGCTATAGTTTCAAGTAAATGTAAAATCACATTGAGCTATCAGAAGAGTTTCTTTCACTTGCAAGTTCCTCTATACAGTAGCCATGTAGTCTCATTTTTTTCAACCTGTCTTTCCTATGTCATAAAACAAACCTCTCGTCTTAATCATGTGCATGTTGCTTCTGCCACTTGGTAAGTGGATATCTTGTCTGCCTACTGAATGACATACAGTCCTGGATTTAGTTTGTCTTCAGGAAGTAATTTAGGGAAATGGAAACAGTTCAGATCTTATGTCAGCAATTGGTACTAATTGCAGCTCTGTAATAATTATCATAAAAAGTGGCTTGCATGTTAATTAAGTGCAGCATATTGGAATACTTGAGACTTCTTCAAAAATATCCATTTCAACTGTGATTTCATTTATGCCTTCAAGTCCTATATGATGTTTAGATGAATTTCTTGATACCTGATTGACCTGGATCAGTCTATAAGTCTTGAAAAAAACACACACACACACACACACACACACACACACACACACACACACACACACACACACACAATTTTCAAATAACAATACTTCTTTCTAACATTCCATTATATCCTTTAGGGTCTCTCAAACGTTACAAGATGAAAGGAGAATATTATTATCAATCACAGATCTTAGACATAATAATTCTTTACTAAGAGGAAAATATATTGTAGAATGACAGCTGAAATTGATTAATTCCACTATTTCTCCATGCCAGTTGAACAGTTCTAGATTATAAATTTACTTTAAAATTAATGGTTTAACTGACTTTTCAGATACATTTATACTTACTTTGTTAACTGTTGGCTAGATAATTTTACAGTTCATTACCCAGTTTGAAATATTTTCAGTTTTTCAATTAACTGGTGAAGAGAGTCATAATGTTCTACATAGCCCTTTATCAAGCATGTGGAATCCAACCCTGGTACACAGGGCATCATCAAGCAGAAGTAGCTGTCATAAATTAATATTTTACTGTATATGAACAATTAACTATTCTGAACCCCTATATACTGTTCATACTTACTTGCATAAAACAAGAATTGAGGGGGTAAGAAAGCAGTTCATTCAAAAAATGGCTGCTGCTTGCACAACTAAACTAAAGAGTTGTTATTTATCTACTACTGCCTTCTACAGAATACAGTACATCTGGCAGTTAATTTTGTTGCTTGTCATGCTACTAACAATTCTTAGACAATTGAAAGCCCAGTCTGGAATATCAGTAATATTATGAGAAATATAGATTGCTACTCATGTTGAGTTGCAGACAGGCACAACTAAAAGATTCTTACATGTTGAGCTCTCGGCCAAAGCCTTGGTCAGAAAAGAAAATACACACAAGCAGGCACATCTCATGCACACATGACTGCTATCTCTGGCCACTGTGGCCAGAATCCAATCCACACACTGAATGAAAGCAGCAATCTGGATCGGTGTTGAGAAGGGGGAGGATAGTAGGGTACAGGTGGGAGAAGAGAAGAGCACTGACTGTCAGAGCATGCAAGGACTAGATAGCACCAGGACAAGGCCAACAGGCACAGTGTCAGGAGGCTCTGGGGGAGGGAGGGGCAGTGGAAAAATGGGAGGTGAAAAAGAGAGGGGCAAAGAAGGGGAAGGGACCAATAAGTGCATTGTCAGAGACATGTGTACAGAGAGGGTGAAGGTATGTCAATTGGGAGGAGGTGATAGGACATAGGGGGCAGTAACTGCTGGTTGGAGGATGTGGTTACCATAGGTTGAGGCTGGGATAATTTCAGAAGCAGAGAATGTGTTGCAAGGATAACTCCCATCTGCACAGTTCCGAAAAGCTGGTAGTGGAGGGGGAGGATTCAGATGGCCCACGTAATGAAGTGCCCATTAAATATCAAGCATGTAATGTTCAGTTGCATGTTGTGTCATAGCGTGGTCCATTCTGCTCTTCACCACATCCTGGTGGACAACTAACTGGTATTCATACCAATTTAAATATCTGTGTATTGATTGCAGTGGAGATGGTATATGACATGGCTGTTTTTACAGGTGGCTCACTCTCTGATGGGGTATGATAAGCCTGTGACATGAATAGAATAGGAAGTGCTGGGAGGGTGGATTAGGAATGCCTTGATCTTCCACAGGGATATGATCCCTGTGGCAAGGGTTTGGGACTGAGAGTGCTGTAGGGATAGACTAGCATATTGCAGAGGTTGGGTGGGTGATGGAACACCACTTTGGGAAGGGTAGGAAGGATCGTGAAAAGGATGTCCTTTATATCAGGGCATAACAATAGATAATCACAGCCCTGATGGACGTGCTTCAATTGTTTTAGCTCAGTGTGGCATCTGGCGATGAAGGGGGCACTCCTTTGTAGCTGGTTCTTGGAGGTGGTGGGAGGATTGGTGGCATGTAGGGATATGGCACAGAAAATCTGTTTGTAGACTAGGTTTGAGGGGCAGTGCCCATCTGTAAAGGCCTTTGTGAGACCGTCAGTATACTGGGCAAGGAATTTCTTGTCACGGCAGATATGTTGTCCCTGGGTGCCTGCTGTTCCAGCCAGTAGGAGAAGGTCTAAGTTTTGGCATGCACCAATAATCTTTACTCTGTGATGATTAATATCAATATAGCCTCATTTGACATGCATGTCCTTATGTTATAGTTGATGTCTTTGGAGCTTTTCCTCCAGCCAATCACTATGGGAGCGTGGCTATCCATACGGAAGTGAGTATTCTGAACAGCAAAGAAGTTGGAATGTGAATGGTGAGCAGTATGAACTTCATCCCTAAGCAATGATAATAAGTTGTTCTTAGTAGTGTGAGCAAAGTCTTAGTGGTAAATACAACAGAGAGGCCAGTACTATATTTATGCCCAGCTGCAGAGCAGGTGCTTATTGGTTTCAGTTTCTTGTTGTTGGACATGGTGAGCTGGAAGGAAGAATCACATAATGGCCTGGTAATTCTGTTATAAAATGAGGAGCTGCTTATGGTTTTGGAGCTGGTGTTCTGAGTGGGCATTTATGAATTCTCAGAAGCATTTCTGGTTTATGTAACATTTATTCAGGTGGCTTCTTTGCTCTATCTGCTGCTTGATGGTGTGAGGTGAGCTGACTGTTTCATTCTTGTCCTGTGTGTCTATCTTTCCCCATGTCTCATAATTAATAGATATTATTTGTTATATGAGGTCTAATCACGGATTAAGCAAACTGCTACTCTGTGCCTTCATGCTCAAACTTAATTTTTAATGAAAATTTATTTTGGGGTTCTTTCATTCACCAACTCGAGTGAGGGGTATCTTTGTTACTAACATTGATATATAAACTAAATATGACTTTTATTAACTGTGCCAGAAGATTTTCATCTTATTTGAAGGGGTCTGTGGATGAGCAGAAATATTTTTTCTAGGGCCAATATACAAGGAATGGATTGCAGTGCTTTGTTCAAATATAATTGAAGCTTGATTTGAATCATATGAAGTACTCTGCATCATTTCCTTACGTTCAATAAATAGATTGGATCTGAATTGTTTATTCATGGCCCAATTGATCCTCCTTACTCCTATCTCGGATTAAGGAGTAGTAAGTGCTTCTGCATAAAATCAGTACTCTAATTCTGGTCAGCTGTTCTCTATTATTTTTGTGTAATGCTCATAGTAGATACACAGTTATGTATAATATTCAGTGAGCACAAAAATTTCGAGATACATGTAGTGAGGTCCGTTTTACTGAATCTGTGTGAAATGTTGAAATTGTCATCACGTTAACAGTCAACAATGGTACAGATGTCTTGCATCTGGTGACCCTGCCTGGTTTTTTACTGTGATTATATTAATATTTGACTTGTCAAAGTTCTTTTAAATTTTTTATCACAGCTGAAAGGAATGTCTATTTTAATGTTACCATTGTAGACAGAATATTGTTACCAGCACATGTATGGTTATTGGTTGAAATATTTAAAAATCACCAGTTGAAGAAGAGGTAAAAAATAAAATGAAGAAACCAGTTAGTGATTGACCACCCACAAGCTGAGGTGGCAGCAATAGCAGTAGGCAATCTGTCAGTGTTCAAGGACTAGAAGGTTTTGAACTCACAGTGGTAAACTCACTTACTTGCAATAGAGTGTTGGCAGCCAGCCTAACCCATGACAGTTCTAACTACCATCAGCTTCTCAGTTGTGCAAAAACAAGATAGTGCGAAGAGTAGTGAGATGAGAGAACCATTAGGAAGTACTAGCAAGAAAATGACAACTGAAGATCACCTGGATGAATGTTTTTCACAACAAGAATCATTAAGTCATATAGACCTATTAAACCACTTGACCCACAAGCTATATGTCAATGATCCTTAAATGTGACTGGGCGAACACAGTGTCAGGGGATAATGAATTATCAGGATGAGATCCTTCTCCTGCATTAAGGGAAGACCAAGATGGATTTTTAAAATTAATGGGACTAGTTAGTGAAAAGTATCTTCACAAATTAATGAGGGAAATGAAATTGGAATTACACAAGTTAGATAAAAGAGTATAAGCAAGAGTAATGATTTACTGCTATATTAATTTGAAAACATTGGCCTAGAGGTAACAGAGAAACTCCAGGCCAATGTTAGTGCTTTAAAAGCAATGATGAAGAGTAAAGAAGTAATGGTCGAATCTTTACAAAGGGGATTTTACTTAACTCTGAGTGTTATGCAGTAGTGAGGCAAGAGTTGTATCTGGAATGTGAAGATAAGTTTCTTATTTTAGAGAACAAGGATGTCACAACAGAAAAATCCTTGAGACAACTGCACTTAGAACTTAAGGAGCAAATGGAAAGTTTGCATTAGAACTATCAGGGTCAAATGACAAACTGTAGAGTCATAAGGACTGAACTGTTGAAGTGTAAAGAAAATTTAAAGTGTTACCAATTGAGGGAACAGGATGCAACCATATGCAGATAGTGACACACATTGGAACAAATTATGCCTGTTGTCTGGGCTCCAAGGTCATTCTTGGGTCATTCCAGTGACTGGAAGAGACAGTTGAGACGACCAGCCCTGCACAGGTAGTTTAAACGAATTTGCAGCACTGTCCCCAGAACTGATCATGGCCCTTTGGTTCTGAGTTGAGTGGAAGGACTGAACCAGAGACTTTGAAGGTTCTGTGAAAAGCTAAGCTACAGCTTCCTGGACTTTCACCATAGAGTTCAAAACTGTAGTGTCCCCCTAAATAGGTCAGGTGGGCACTACACATCAGAGGCTTCTACTCAGGTAGCAGACTGTGTGTGGGATACACACAAAGGGTTTATAGATTAGGGGACTCTCCATCCAGTTCAGATAATGATAGCCTCAGCAAACCCAGAAGTATCAGTGTAAGAGTGAAAGAAATGTCTCTCACAGGTGAGAGTATTAAAATCCTAAAGGTTAACTGCTGAAGCATTCACAAAAAAGTGCCGAGTTTGAAGTGCTCATGATAGTTGAAACCTGAAATTGATAGCACTGAGATTTTAGGTGAAAATTTAAGTGTAAATCAAAAGGATAGGAAAATGGAAAATTGAGATGGTGTATTGCATTAGACATAAAACTCATACACACAGAGGTAGAAATTGAAGCTGCCTGTGACACTGTTTGGTTAAGAGTCAAAATCTGGGGTGGGCATAAAATGATAATTGGACCCTTCTGTTGCCCAACAGACTTATCTACTGATGTAGCTGAAAACTTTAGACAAAACTTCAGCTCACTTGTACATAAGTTCCCCAATCATACTGTAATCACTAGTGGAGACTTAAATCACCCAACAAATTAATTGGAAAAATTACAGTTTTATTAGTGATGGGTGTGATAAAACATCCTGTGAAACTTTACTAAAAGCCTTCTGTAAAAACTACATAGAACAGATAGTTATGAACCTCACTCATGATGAAAGAATATTGGATCTAATTGAAACAAATAGACATGACATTGTTCAGGATGTCCACAGCGGAACTGGTATCAGTGACCATGTCACAGTTGTGGCAGCAATTATTACCAAAGTACAAAAGACAACTAAAACAAGCAGAAAGATATATATGTTCACTAACAATATTATGAGAAGGAAAGTTTCTATTCACCATATAGTGGAGATGCTAAGTCGCACATAGGCACAACCAAAAGATTCTCACAGTTAAAGCTTTCAGCCATGGGCCTTCATCAACACACACACACACACACACACACACACACACACACACACACACACACACATATGACTGCAGTCTCAGGCAACTGAAACCACACTGCGAGCAACAGCATGAGAGCATGATGGGGGTGGCGACTGGGTAGGGTAAGGAGGAGGCTGGGGTGGAGAGGAGTAGGGATAGTATGATGGGTGTGGTGGACAGTGAAGTGCTGTAAGTTATATGGGGGGCTGGGGAGAGGTGTCCTCACTCATCCAGTCCTTTCCCTGTTCCCATTCCAGTATTACACAGTTGTCATTCCACCATCCCTCTCTAGTTTTCCACTACTTCCACCCCCCTCCCTCCCCACCTCTCCCCTGCCCTCCATTTAACCTGCCTGCAGCACTTCACTGTCTGCCACCACCCCATACTATCCCTCCCCCCCCCCTGCCCCAGGCTCTTTCTTACCCCTCCAGTCACCACTCCCATCACGCACTGGCACTGCTGCTTGCAGTGTGATTTCAGGATCCAGGATTTTCCATTGTTTGATATGTTTAGTAAGCTAGATTAAAAGCCAGTAGTGTCATATCTCAATGAGGAAGTTGAAACTTTCAGCACAAAGCAGGAGTATGTAGAGGAACTATGGCTCAAGTTGAAAAGAATAATTGATCAAATGTTGGATAGATATGTACCCAGTAGAACAGTTCATAATGGGAGGGACAGTCACTGCAAAGAAATTTCTAAAGAAACAGAGATTACTGCATGTAAAACAAAGCAAAGGGCAATAGATAGGGAGATGCTGAATGAAACGCATTTAGCTGCCAAGAGAGTAATGTGAGAAGCTTTCAGTGTCTACCATAGCAGAATGTTGTCAAATGATCTTTTACCAAAACCCAGAGAAATTCTAGTCATATGTAAAGGCTGTTAGTTGTACCAAAGTTAGTGTTCAGTCCCTAGGCAATGGGATAGGAAATGAAATTGAGGATAGCAAAGCAAAAGCTGAAATGCTTAACTTTGTTTTCAAAGTTATTTTATAATGGAAAACTCTGGAGAATTGCTCCAGTACAATCCATGCAACACTGAAAAGATGATCAAAATAAGTATTAGTGTCAGTGGTGTTGAGAAACAGCTGAAATCACTAAAATTGAACAAAGCCCCAGTGCCAGATGGAATCACCATATGATTCTATACTGAATTTGCAGCTGAGTTAGCCTCTCTTCTAATTGCAATCTGTCATAGATTCCTCAAACAAAAAACTCTGGCTCAAGTTTAAAAGAATAGACTTGGATGGATGGATAGATATGCACCCAGTAGAACAGTTCATAATGGGAGGGAACCTACATGGTATACAGTCACTGTAACGAAACTTCCAAAGAAATAGGGATTACTGCATAATAGGTGTAAAACAGAGCATAGGGCTACAGATAGAGAGATGCTGAATGAAACATGTTTGGCTGTCAAGAGAGCAAAGCATAATGCCTTCAGTGATTACTGTATCAGAATATTGTTAAGTGATCTTTTGCAAAATCCAAGGAAATTCTAGTTGTATATAAAAGCTGTTAGTGGCACCAAAATTTGTGTCCACACTCTAGCGAATGAGACAGGAACTGAAACTGAAGATAGCAAAGCAAAAGCTAAAATGCTAACTCCACTTTAAATTGTTCCTTTTAGAAAGGAAAATTCAGGGGAATTGCCTTAATTTAATCCTTGTAGAACTGAAAAGATGAATGAAATAAGCATTAGTGTCAGTGGTGTTAAGAAACAGCTGAAATTGTTAAAACTGAACAGAGCTCTGGGTCTGATGCAATCCCTGTCAGAGTCTATACTGAATTTACAGCTGAATTGTCCCCTCTTCTAACAATAATCTATTGCAGATCCCTCAAACATGCAGAGTTCTTGGAAAAAGGCACAGGTCACACCCGTCTACAGTAGGTATATGGATTATACACCTACTGTCCAGCGTCCTTGACATCGATTTGTTGTGGAACCTTAAAACATACTCTGGGCTCAAACATAATGAGGTATCCTGAACAGAATGACCTTCTTGATACCAACCACCATGGATTTGGAAAACATTGATCATGTAAAACCCATCTCACACTTTTCTCACATGATGTCCTGAAAGCTTTGGACCAAGGCAACCATGTAGATGCAGTGTTAGTTGATTTCTGAAAAGCAGTCAACTCAGTAGCATACCTAAGCTTCTTGTCAAAAGTACAATCATAGTGAAATTTGTGACTGAACTGAGGAGTTTTTTGTAGGAAGGACACAGCATGTTTCCTTGGATGAAGAGTCATCATCTGTTGTAGAAATAACTACAGATGTGTGCCAAGAAAGTGTGTTGTGACCATTGTTGTTCATGTTGTATATTAACAACATTGCAGACAATGTTCACAGTAAAATCAGACTTTCTGCAGATGATGGAGTTATCTATAATGAAGTACTATCTGTGAGAAGCAGCATAAATATTCAATCAGATCTTGATAAAATTTCAATATGGTGCAGAGTTTGGCAACTTGCTCTGCATGTTCAGCAATGTAAAATTATGCACTTAATAAAACGAATAAATGTAATAACCTATGATTATAATATCAGTGAGTCACTGTTGGAATTGGCAACTCATACAAATACCTGAGCAGTAGTGAGATGATGGAGCTCGCAGGACACTTTTGACCTCTAATTGATATGCAAATTAATTAAATTAATCAATTAATTATTCTCACCCCCAGACGATGTGTCGTGTTTTCCCCAACCCTATTGGAGGGAATTCTGAATTTTGGTGGTAATTTCGAATTTTGGTGGTAATTTAAAATAATGGTGAGAATTTCGAAAATGGCAGCAATCAATTGCTTAGAAAGATGTCTATGAAATGCATCAATGTCCCAAGAGACAGTACAACAGTCTCTCATCTTCATTCTAGTTGGTTTATAAGCAGCTCAAGTGATGGATATATATTGACGATACCTTCATAGTGAGGAACAGCTCAGTCTTTTCCTAGGACACAAGAACAGTGTAGAAGGCAGTAGTTTTATTGTTTAAAGTTTGTTACCATAGTGATTGGCGTAGAAAATTTGCAGGATGGTTGTACGTCTGATGTTGGACACATAGGCCCTGCAATAGAGTATTAAAGAATGATGCATTCCTCAACTTCATTCTAGTTATTTTATAGGCAGGTCAAAGGGCAGATATGCATCAATGATAACTTCATAGTGAGTAACACCTTGGTGACTTCCTAGGACACCATAATAGTGTAGAAGCATGTAGTTTTATCATCTCATTTTTTTCACTATGGTGATTTGGGTAGAAAACCTGAAGGCTGGTTGTGTGTCATATGTTGGACATATATGTCCTGCATTCAAGTATTAAGAGCATTCATTCCACATTACTAATACTACGGAAACCATATGGCTTTAACAATATATTGTTTTTATCTGGAGATCCAAGTAGTCATAGGAGTGTATGTTTATGCTCAACCATTATTTCTCTCATGGTGGTACCTTCTTGGTACTGACTCTAGACACTGGAATAATACTCCAGAATTGATAGCACAGATGATTTATGGTACATATAATGTTTGAAAAGCCATCTGTGTGGAGCTCCATCATGTATAAATCACGCGTTCCTTCTTAACTGTCAGTTATATCACCCAGCACTCTACTACACACCAATAAGGGCTGCTAACCTCCTCGACATGCATGCACCTAGAGAGCTCCTGTGCTCTTGAATTGGTGCTATGAGTAAGACTGGTGTGGAACGGACTTCACTGAACAGCAGTTACTCACACAGATGGCTCTGTTCCTTCATGAGACATGGAATGTAGCAGGTACAGTAGAACCCCTCTAATCCAACCTCGGATGGTCCATCACTCCGGTTAGTCTGACCATGCTCAGGCTCGCGAGCCTGTGCCAACTTGTCACTAACTGGACTCCTGTCGGGCCATTGTTGTGGTGTCTATCGCTGTGCGCATTTTTATACTGTACATTATTGTTCAGTTTTATCCTTTGTTGGGATTAAAAAACATCGTTGTTTGCTTTATTCTGTGTTCCCTACAGTACTTATTACTGTAGATTCATTGTGTGTATAGTTGTCTGTTTTTCAACATGTCTGGATTCAAACGTAAATATGTAACTCTTTCACTAAATGAAAAATTAGCAGTGCTTACAAAGACTGGACGAAGAAGAATCACTCCAAAAAATTAAAAAGTAACTGAATGTAGGTGTTACGACAATTAAGGATTGGAGGAAAAATCGGAAAGACATTGAATCCTATACAGCTACAATTGATGCTAAAAACTCTCTGAAGAATCGCAAAACATTAAAAAGTCTAAACCTGAACTGCTTGATAACGCATTGTGGATGTGGTTTTGTCAAGAAAGAAGGAAAGGAACTCCAATATCCGGGCCAATTCTCAAAGAAAAAGCGATAGTTTTGCACAAAAAACTGGAAGCCGAAAGTAAATTTGCTGCCAGTGAAGGCTGGATTGAACATTGGAAAACTCGTCATGGTGTCCGATTTGTTTCTATTTTTGGTGAAAAACTATCTACCCATGCGCAGCTGCTAAGGAGTTTTCTGTTAAGTTTCAAGATATTGTAGGAGCAAATGAACTGTTACCTTGCCAAGTGTATAACATCAACGAGATAGGGCTCAACTTTAAAATGTTGCCAGCAAAAATGCCCGTAGATTCAAATGAATCTGTAGTAGGAACGAAACTTATAAAAGATAGAATAACAGTCATTCTTTGTACCAACGCTGATGGTACCCACCAGCTCCCCTTGTTCATCATTGGTAAATCTAAGAAGCCAAGGGCATTCAAAAATATAAACTTACCTTCCTTGCCGGTTTATTACTGCAATTAAAAATCTGCTTGGATGGACTGCAACCTTTTTAAATCTTGGTTTTTCGACGAGTGTGTGCCATAGCCCGTAAAAGACTTGAAGCAAAAAAATCTGCCTGTTCGTGCTCTACTGCTGTTGGGTAACGCACCATCACACCCATCTGAGGAAGATTTGGTGAAAGGGGACATAAAAGCTCTCTTTCTGCCTCCTAATGTGACCTCAATCATCCAACCAATGGATCAGGGTGTTATCGGATGGTTAAAAAGGCGATATCGCAGAAAGTATATCAGCTCAATCTTGGAAAAATCTGAAGGAGGTCATAACTTAATTGAGGCAATGAAATCCCTGAACATCAAAGATGCTATCTACACAATCGCTGCAGCATGGGATGATCTGAAATGATGATCCGCCACTGCGGAAATTGTGGCTTGATCTTTGGCCACAAGTTATGACTGAAGATGAGCATACCGAAAATGAGCAAAACAACGATGCACTAAAAACCGTTAAAGATCTACAAACTCTGGAGCCGAATGTCCCTGCCAATGAAGTTGAAGAGTGGAGCAACGAATGTGACAAAGACTGTGACACTTTTGAAGAGGTCAATGACAACCAGATTGTTGCCGCTGTTAGCCAGGAAACTGTGAATGATGACTCGGACGTCAAAGACGAACCCCCCCCCCCCCCCACCCGGATTTCACACAACGATGCAAAAAACGCTTTTGACATCGGCCTTCAATACATCGAGCAGAATCCAACTTCAAATCCAATGGACGTTTTGTGGATAAAAAAATGGAGGGACACTGCAGCTAAATCTAGAATAACATATGCTAAACAAAAATGTATCACTGACTATTTTTCCAAGTAATTTGTTTTCGTTTTTACTGTAAAAACAGTGTATACAGTATAATCATTTTTTAGTTTATACATACAGTAGTTTATTTCTTTGTAAAAAATTTCTTTTTTATATACAGTGCTATAAACATTTTTTAGTTTACAGTAGACATCGTTTATATGTTATTAAGTGCAGTACAGTACTGTAATTTGTTTGTCGTTTTTCCTTTTAGAACCAGTACATATTATAGTGTGTGTAGACGTTTTTTAATTAATATATTGTTTAACACCATATAAAAACATCTTTTTATATTGCTGTAGACGTCTTTTAGTTCTTAAAGCATTTAATTTTTTGTACTAAATGTCTTTTTATATTTTTTGCAATAAATATTAGATTTTTCGGACAATCCGACCTTTTTTTCGTTCCGACCTTGGTCCCGGTCCCGAAGGTCATGAATTAGAGGGGTTCTACTGTATAGTACCCTTCCACTTCTGGTAAATTCCAGATTAAATAAGCAACTGTGTTGCAGGAAGGGTTTATCAAGGACACTGCAGAGGGATCTGTCAATATCCGACATTCCACACTATGATCGATGAACTAGAAATATGTGATAACCTAACTGCATCAGTATAGGATGCTGTCTCATATACTTTGGGTATATGACCAAATGGACGTACTGCACAGTCATCTATCTGCTTTTGTAGCCTAGTATATCATATTTCAAAGTGGTGGAGGGATAGTTTAGCAATGATACATCAATTGGGAAGCATTTGATGTGGGACTGGCTGGCATTGAAATTACGAAACAATTGGTAAAATTGCTAAATTTGATCTCACTATCAACAGCAATGCTTATTACAGTACATTGTCCCATATCAATGTTGTCTTTTCCATCCCATCAGTCCACAGTACACTGTTGATTACGACATAATGATTAGCTGACACCACTTGTTTGACATGGAAACAGCCTTGGTGGAACACTGGACATCTGCTATTTGTCACTGTAGATTTTAGAAGTATAGACAGTAGCATATGTCCTCCTGCCTTGTTGGATCAATTTCATTATTGTCTCTCTCTAACTTGGTCAGATAACTTTAAATTTGAGTTCATCTTTGGACACCTGTAGGGTGAAACTGCAGTGTGAATTTGTACATTAATTGGCACTTCTGCAACCTAAGAAGAGTTTAGGCAAGTATTCCAACAATTTACTGATCAGCAAGAACACAAGATAGAGTCAAAGATGGTATATTAATGATGCAAAGGTTCAACATTTCTTGGTTTGACAGCCCACTCCAATTTTCTGGATTGATGTTGCAAAGGAATCAATTCCTCCACAACCATTTCTGTCCTGGTGAGTTTATTCACATCTTCTTGATAATAATAATAATAACAATGGTTTATTTGTCTATAATAACTTTTACAGTCATGGACATAGTCAGTCAGTCCATACATGAACAATAATAATAGTTTAACAGTAGAAATGAAGTACATACAACATTAAAAATCCTTGATGGAGTACAAACAATTAGCAATTAACAGCTGCTTTAATTTTATTTTAAATATGTTTCCTTTTAACATTTTTATGCTATTTGGCAGTCTGTTGTAAAAAAAATTTTCCAGCAGAAAATGAATTATGATCGGTTGCTTTTTTATTTCTGAATTTTATGTGGTAATCATCTTTCTTCCTTGTATTATAAGTATGGATATCACTATTTATTATACTTTGCTCCATATTTTCTTTTACAAACAGTATAGTCCTTAGAACACATAATGAATACACTGTTAAACTACTCAGACACTTACGCCAGATCATTCTGGTTGATTGAGTGAAAGATTACATAGAAGCTATTCAATCCATTTTGCAAGAGTTGGAATAGGACATAGTGGAGCGAGACTAAAATAATTTACAAATGTCTTATGGTGTCCGCCCCTGGTAGCTGAGTGGTCAATGCGACAGAACATCATACGTAACAGCCGGGGTTCGATTCCTGGCTGGGTCGGAGATTTTCTCCACTCAGAGACTGGGTGTTGTGATGTCATCATCATCATCATTTCATCCCCTTCGACATGCAAGTCACCAAAGTGGCGTCAACTTGAAAGACTTGCACCAGGTAAACAGTCTACCCGACGGGAGGCCCTAGCCACCCATCATTGCCATTTCCAATGTCTTATAATAATAATTCAAATCCATTGCCCTACAAAAGGAAGAATAGAGATAAAAGGGAAAGTGATACACAGATTCATAGTTCTGTGAATGAGAGCAGGAGGTCAGTGGGTAATGGAACTAGTGGGAATAAAGAAGCTGAAGGTAAAAAAGTAGGAATGACTGGAACTGGAATCCAAATTTTCAATTGGAATGCAATAATAGGAGACATAAAACTTATTTGCAAAATGCCAATTACAGAAATGATTTTTGGGGACTGGAGAGAAGTCAACATGTAAGGAATCAGGCTGATGAAGGTTAAGGAAAAGGAATAATTGGGACAGGAGGCATCTTTGCAACCCAGGTTCAGGCACTGAAAATAGATCAGGACCCTGGAGACACCCCACCTCAGAACCAGGTATCATCATAGAAGTTAGATCTCCTGATCCCAGGAATAATAATGAGATAAGAAATCCCCCTCCACAAGACTGACACTTAAAATCCTGCAGTTGCATTGAATGCTGCCAATCCTGTGATGGATCCTTATGTTGTAGTTAAGGTGATATGTTATGAAGATATAAGAGAGATTTTACTTTATGAACGGATTAACATAGTGATTACATCCATAATGTTTGTGCTTCACTTAGAAGTAAGTGGTGTTATTACAACATGTGTACTTGATACTGGAAGACAAGTATCAGTAATGTATGAAACAGTGCATAGCAAGTGCAGTAGAGGAAATGAACAAAAACCATGGAACCTCTTCCAGGAATAAATGACATAGTAAGAAAACAAAGATGCATTAATTCTAATGTCAGGGTAAACAGTTATTGGCAAGCATTGTGATAATTCTGAACTTGATAGTAGATTCCATCTTGGGAGTGTGCTTCCTATCTAAGCAACAAACAATGATGGGCTTTGGTAGTAATCTAATTTTGGCTTATAAAGGGTCAGCTCCAAGTTGTCATTTTATGAACATGCTATAGGAGAAAATAATATATCTGATGGTCTTAAGTCTTTAGCTATGTTAAGAATGTCACTTAAGTGTAGGTACATAGTAGAAGAGCATCTGTTGACTTCCATTCTGTTAAGAGATAGTTGTAAGGACTATATCATTAAAGAAGAAATTTGGAATAAGATCAGTTCTGCAGAAAACACTGATGCTATAAAAAGAGATTTTATGTCACCATTCAATAGCATTTTATGACTGCCCTGCAACTATTAAAGACTTTTTGTACCAATTCAAGCTTGAAGAATGTAAAAGGTATTTTCTTAAACCATATTCAACACCTGTTGTATATAAAGAAAAGTGGAAGCTGAAATAGAAAAAAATGTCACAACAAGTAGTAATAGAACCAGCAGCTAATTCTTCAATACTCCATTACTTGTTGCACAAAGAAAGAATTGTGATATTCGCTTAGTACTGGACTCTGGACAGGTCAGTATGATAACTATCCCTGAGACTGATAGACCAGTAACACTAAACGAACAGCTGTAAAAATTTTGTAGATAGATTTAAAAAGCAGTTACTGGTAATTTAAATTACACCCCTTATGAGGGAAATATACAAAATTCTTGTGTTGTTATCAGTTCTGTTGATTACCCTTCAGCTTAAGTGTAAGTTCATTCAATTTGGTTAGATTAATTCATTTCATCAATACAAATGAGTAGTTCATCAACTTTATTTCTGAGTCCCGGAATGTTCTGGTGTAATAAAGATAACTGATACTGCAAACTAATGGGATGTAATGATTATCTGAAATAACAGTATTACAATAAAATGAGAAGATGTGATAATGAAATCAAATGATATGATGATAGATTACTATAGACAGAATAATTAATTGGAAATAAAACAAATGATGAGTTGATGATATTTTTAATTAGTGAATACTTTTAAATTAATAGTTGTTTCTTTCAACTCTAGGTATGGGTTCAGCAGAGATTTTTTATATATGATTTGGAAGCAAGGAAAGAGAAAACCATAAAAAGGATAAAATAAAAGATGACCTTGATAAATAGTGTGGTGAAGAGGACACATACCATTCCTGTGCAAAGACGAAATTTTCCCTTTCCAGAATTAAATGAGTGTCAGCCAACTACAGCTTATTTCTGTCCACTTAAGAGATTCAATGAAGTAGTTAGGCAATAGCTTTTTATTTTTAAGCTCAAACAAAATGAACTGAAAAATCTAAGTCAATATAAAGAATAGTAATGAAACTCATAAAGAGTAAAAAAGATTGCCCCTGAGCTCATCACCACAAATAGTACTGCACTTCACTGTGCATTAACAGATGTTCTTCTGGTGGCTCCCACAGTGTGAATTTATAGTTTTAAGTAATGTTTTACTGGTTACTAGCACTGCTTATGAATGGGAAATCAAACCCACATGAAAAATTTTATAATTACGATAACTGTAACAAAAAATTAAAAATTATTGATTGTCCTTCACTGCTGTTTGTCTGTTAACAGCAAATCATGTGTTGTTACACACAAAATCAATTAGACATTGAGCCACCTTAAATGATGCTTTATTTTTGATTAATGACATATGATGTGAATAATATTGTCAATCTAGAAAGCAGTACTAAATCTTGTATGGATAATAGAATGAGTTGTAGACAGAAGGATATGACTTTAGAAACAGTGGAGCAGGTAGATATTAGACATAAGTGATCTGATTCCTGGCCAGATGAATAACCTGTATATATAAAGAAAAGAGTGCACCAACCCAAATTAATTCTGTTTTTGAGTCTATTAAATACATTGATTAAAAATGCCTTGGCTACTGTACTGATCACTACAATATAATGGACATAAATGAGTGATAATCAGTTTCTGATTTACTACTTTTGTTGTTCTAGAGGATGTAGTTAGATAAGCTGTGATTACACTACTAAGTAATTTTTGATGAATAAATCTCTAAGACTTTCCTGGCAATTTGATGACATCTCATGGAAATTGGGTTTTCTGCCGGATATCAGCATCTTCCAAACATGATATTTCGACATCATTACTTGACGTCTTCATCGGGTGTTCCCTGAGACAGTCTCAGGGAACACCTGATGAAGATGTCAAGTAATGACGTCGAAATATCACGTTTGGAAGACGCTGATATCCGGCAGAAAACCCGATTTCCACGAGATGTCAATAAATCTCTAAATAATAATAAGTAAATAATGAAAGGCTATGGCATCTTAACCAATTAATGTATTCTGTAATGTTAATGGATAATAATGTAAATGTTGACTATGTTATATCCAATAAGATTATGTTGTATCTTGACTAGGTAAAAAGTGAATTCTTGTTTCTTACCACCCTTAAGATTGCATCCCTATTATTTAAAGATGAATTTATAACTGAATGTGTTTTATGGAACATATTTTTCCTGCTAATTACTCTTTTGTTAATTTCTGAGGATATGTACATGACAATAAATGTCATTGCAGCAACTAAATCCACTTAAAGGGATATTTAACATATGAAGAGAGATATATTTAACAATCTTGAAATGTATATTTTTGTGTGGTGTGCATAAGGCTATAGTGGTAAACATGATGGAGTGATCAGTATTTCATATGCCTAGCAGCATATTACATGTATGTTGGTGTCAGTTGCTTGGTGTTGAGTGTGTTGACTGGAACAAGCAGCAAGTAAGGTTATTTGGTAACAAGCATGTAATGGCCTTGTAATTCTGTTGCCACAAAATAAGGAGCTGCTGACGATTTTGGAGCTGGTGTTCTGAATGGCCATTAACAAATTCTCAGAAGCAGTTCTGATTTACAGAACATTTATTCTGGAGGCTTCTTTGCTATAGCTGCAGCACAATGGTGCAAGATGAGCTGACTGTTTCATTCTCATTCTATGTGTACTCCTTCCCCAGTGCCTTATAATTAACTGGTACTGTTTGTTATATGAAGCCTAATCATGGAGTAAGCAAATTGCATGCTGTGTCTTCATTGCCAAATGCAGTGTCTTAATGAGAGTTTCTTATGGAGTTCTTTCATTCAGCAGTTCAACTGAGAGAATCTTAGTCATTAATACATAAACTAAATATGACTTATTATCTGTGTCAGAAGGTTGTCACCTTATTTCAAGGGATTAGTAGATGGTACAAAATCTTTCTTCTAAGGCCATTATATGGGAAGCAGATTGCAATGCTTGGTTCAACTGAAGCTTGATTTAAATCATGTGAGGTGCTTTGCAACATTTTCTTATGTTTAACAAACAGACTGTATTCGAATTCTTTATTTATGGCTCAATATGCCCTCCTAACTCATATCTTGGATTAAGTAGAATAAGGGCTTCTGCATAAATTCAGTACCCTAATCCTGGGCTGATATATATGTTTTGAACTGGCTAAGGTAGGCAACAAATTAACTAAGCACACAAATATATATACACTTTGGAATAATAGTCCTATTGTATCCATTCCATGTTTTTTAATTGCTCACTAAATTTTTGTGTAATGCTCTTAGTGGCTATTTAGTTCTATATAAGGCTTGGTCCCTTCAGAAATTTGGAGTTGTATGAAATGTGGTCTGGCTACCTGAAATAAAATTAAATGCTGAAATTGTCATCATGTGAACAGTCAGTAATGATACAGACAAAAGTCCAAAAGTCACAGTTGTGAAACCGATAATGAAGTGGCTGAGCTCCTGTCAAAGGAGAGAATTTAAAACGAGTTATATCTCAATATTAAGCTCCCACAAAAAGAATTTTGCATCTAAATGGCAGCAAGAATAATGACTGAAGGGTAAGAACAGATGGATCACATCAAAACTCATTCCGCAAAGGCACTACATGGAGATACAACCTACCACCTTGTCCCACACCTGGTTTAAAGTTTCCAATTGTCCAAGACAAAACACCTCAACAATTTTCAGGTTGGTATTTAGACATATGTGCCTTCCATTCATCTACATACAAACAACATCTCTACAACACTTTTTTGTGACTCTGATAATGAGACGATGTAGATAAAAACAATTTGTTGTTCTTTCACAGCAAACATGAAGTTAGGAGGAAAACATTTATGCAGCAGCTAAGTTCATCATATGTCCAGTTACCAAAGAATGTTATTTCACTATTCACTGACAAGAAGAATGTGCATGTTCTTATTTTAAACACTGAATTAATATTGAAAAGCAGTTTCAATATTTGAATTTGAGAGTAATTTTATTTATACCTATGATATCTTTGCCATATTATTCAGTACTGTTTAAATCTCTGTTTAATATTATTTGTGTTTTAATGTCTATATTGAACATTCTAGTTGATTCTGAAGACTTGTTCTTAAAAATTTAATATAATTAATTTTAAATGCAACAGTGGTTATTGCAGCTATCAAAAATAAAACAGGATGACTGGCAGATATGGATGAAATGATGAAAAACTGAAATTAACTACATGATTAAGAATGATCAATGCCTGGGTTAATTTTACATCCCATTCATGGGTTGCTTAGTGCAGTGTGTTCATGGAGCCCCCATAAATCCCCCACACAAAGAACAGCAGCTTATCAGTGTCAACTAATACTTCCAATTCGACAGAGTGTTGTTGAGCACTGCATCCCACACTACCCCTGGTGCAATATAACAGTGTACGGCATGCCAACTGTATGTTTCCTATCATTCATTTTGGAATTGTTCAGACACATCCACAGGGAAGTGTAAGTCTGTGTTCATTTATAGCCTTCCTTATAAACCCAAATTTGAGATATTAAATTCCAGTCACACTTGTTACTTGTGTTCATACTTTTATGGCATCATCTGTGAGCTTAATGGAAAACAAAGGCAGGCAGTGGGTTATTGAAGAGATTCCCATGGAAATCCAGATAGTTTTGGGTAAAACCCCTTTACATTGGAATTTTCAGCTCAAGAGAGATGAATATCCTCTTGGTGCAAAATATCGAGCAGTTTCCTAGTGGTGGTTGCATGGGTCTAGAACCAGAGTGAAATATTTTTCTAACCTTTATTTGAAAAACATACATTCCATCTGTGCTCCAACTAGGTCACTATGTTTGGAAAGTCTTTAATTATGCATTTGGCATCAAACCAATCCAGGCTGTCGAGTAATACAGATTTGTGTGATGGGCGGCTATATGGACTGGTTACATTTAGAGCACACATACAATGATATTTTTCAGTCAGATGGCTGTAGTTTTGACCTTAAATTGATCTTCTGTCCTAAAAAATAACTATTCACAAATATGACACACTTTGCTTTCTCAAACTGCAGTTCATCATCTAATGGCATGACGAGAGGAATAATGTTCTTTCAAATAACATCAACTACCTATGCAAGTTGTTTAAGCTCAGAGAGCTTCCATTTCACAGTGTTCTCCCTCTAATTGGAAATGATTGCAGTTTGAATCTCAAGGAAAATACTTTAAACACTGCAGCAAGTGGCACACATCAGTCCGTAATAGTTGTGTCTAAAGTGTTGGGGCTACCATCATAGCCACAGGAAAATGAAGACATTCTAAGTCCATATAGATCATGAGTGATGCCTGTTCTCTTGTGTAAGTAATTATTCAACATAAAGAATTTGACTGTATTATAGGCATATCAAAACACACCACAGTTTTAGTTGCACAATCAACCTTATAATTGATCAACAGCACTCATCCAATGAACAAGATTTGACACCATCCACAAATATGTAATTTAACTTTATGCGCAGAAAGCTGAGACATTGGGATATTTTTTTGAGAAAGCAGTATTGTTGCTTAGTAGGATTACTATTGTCAGAGATCAGAAACAATATCCTAGAACAGAACAATCTTAAAAGGAGCTTAACTGGGAGGAACAAATAGCCTCATGTTTACCTTCATCTTACGATTTGATCTCCAAGTCATACATGTTTCCTGAAATATGTCACTTTTTTCTCTAAAGCTTCAGAATGTCTTGAAGTTTGATTGCAATCTTAATACAATCAGGTGCATAATAACCACAAATATTATTCACATGAAATATAGGTACACACTGTGCACCATTCCATAAATTCCTCTCACAAGTCAGAGGCAACCACACAAAACATTGATTGTTGGTATAACAGCAAACTATCTTCTTATGTCAGTATGTAACACAATATAAGATGGATTTCCCTTTAGTGGATGAAATTCATATATTTGGACATCTAAATACAGAACACATCATAAAGCTCTCCAGTTCCAAAAACTGTAGGAAACCTGTCAAAATTTTGGCTTTCACTGATGATTCTTATCCCTCTGGTAGCGAACTCCTTTACAGTATTACTCATCCAATCAGATCTTTATGCTCAATTAAACTCTCAGTAGGGGCATCAAGGATCTCTTAAAATTATGTAATGTGATGTGCAGTAGTACGAGGGTGATTTGAAAAGTTCTCGAAACGCAACAGAAAAAAGTACTTGCATCACTGAAACATTTTTTATTTTTCAATGTAGTCTCCTTGTAGATTAATTCACTTGGTCCAACAATGTTCCAGCACCTTGATCTCATCTCAAAAATGAGTTTCCTTCAGGCCTACAAAATAGTTGTCAAGTCCGGCTATCAGTTCTTCATTTCAAGGGAATCTTCATCCACTAAGAAAAATCTTCAGTTTTGGGAAAAGATGGAAGTCTGACAGAGCCATATCACGTGAATAAGGTGTGTGTGGGAACAATTCCTACCTTAGTTCGAGTAATTTTGCCATGGTGATGGCATGCCTTTTTGATCCAGTGTCAAGAGTCACGGCACCCATCTTGCAGATAATTTTTTCATTTCTAATTCTTCAGTTACCATATGGTATACCCTTTCAGATGACATCTGGCAAGCATGAGCAATTTCATGCACATTCAATCGGCGGTCCTTCATGACCATTTTGTGCACCTTTGCAATGATTTCTGGAGTGGTGACACATCTTGGCCAACCACTTCACATATCATCATCCAAGCTCTCACGATAAAATTTAAATTCATTTGTCCACTTGGTAACAGTTGAGTATGAAGGAGCAGAGTCCCCTAGTGTATTCAGGAAATGGCATGAATGTCCTTTGCTTTCATACCTTCTTTACGAAGTTCTTAATCACAGCTCGAATCTCGATTTTCTCCATCTTCGCAAATTGCTATGCGGGAACAATAACAGAGCCACATCACTGCCACAGCTCTCTTCCAAGGGCACAAAAAAAAAAAAAGGGATAGCACCTGGATCTGTTTTTATTGTATTTATGTTAAGATTCTTTTTCTGCTGCAGTAATTGATCATGATTCATTTTTTACTTTGCATGGATTTCTGTCTGTCTGATTGGACAATGGTGATGAATCTGCAATGGTAGTTGTGTGTAGGTGTATATACAGGGTGTCCCAGCTATCTTGTCCACCCAAAATATCTCTGGAACAATAACAGCTATTGGAAAATGACTTTCGCTGGTATCAATGTTGGGCTGGGGCCTATGAATGTACATATTTGGAAACATTCTAAAACGAAAGCATATGTGTTTTTTAACACAAACTTATGTTTTTTCAAATGAACCTCCTATATTTTTTCCTCAGCAATCCATAGCATGACAAAGCACATACACAATGGCGTTGATTGCATCGCAATATTCCCATTACATCCCGAGATATTAAGACGCGAAGTTGACGCTTGAAACACCCGACATGCGCTGCTAGTGCACATCCTGAGGCTCAGGCATGAACCCCATGCTGCCCGTAATCGTGATGTGATTGACATGCGTAATCACACTTCCATACTTATCGAGAGGTCCGAAACGAATAATACGGTCTGCTGCCATCCTGCATTAACGTCGTACATTCCAGCAGGTATTTATCCCATAGGCTAGGGGTGATGCAGTTCTGTAACATATCTGTGTACCGCAATGTTAGTCACAAAGTTAACTTCAATAATCATTAATCCATTACTAAAAAGGTAATGCCATTCAATGTTAAAACTTTACTTTACTGTAGATCTAATGCAAGTGACAGTTAATCATTCACTTGTAATAGTAAAATTCATGTTGATGGTTTTAGTGAAATGAGCAAGTGGACTAAAAGTTTTACTGTTGTTTAGGTAAAAATGTTTTGATTTGGGAAGGTCAGGTAGGACATAGAAGATGAATGTAAACATGTTTAACCAATTAGTTTTATTATCACATAATTATCAATGTTATGTTTATCTAATGCGTTAAATGACAAATTGTTGCAAACAAATGTTTCTTAACATCACTGGGTAAAATGGCCCTTTGTAGAAACTTCCACTATGATACCAGCACTACATACTAAACATAGCGTTCACACCTTATGCTTAAAGTGATGCCCATTGGCTTGCATACATAGGGTCACTCTGCGGATGAAGGATGCCCTACTTCGTGCTACTGTTTCCTCTGTGATGGCTGTACAAGCATCAATAATGCATTGCTTCATGTCCTCTGGTGTTGTTGGTTCATGTTGGTAAACAGCATCCTTCACTGCTCCCCAAAGAAAATAATCCAGTGGTGTAAGGTCCGGAGATCGGGCAGGCCACCTAACTGGGCCACCTCGTCCAATCCACCTACCAGAGAACTTACGGTTCAGAAGTCATCGTGCTCGTAAGGCGTTATGTGCAGGGCATCCGTCATGCTGATACCACATGACCATTCTCCAGTTCAGAGGTACGGTGTCCAAGAGAACAGGAAGATTGTATCATATAAATCTGGAGTATTGTCTGCCATTTTGGATGCCATTTATAAAGAAAGGTCTGATAAAGGTACCTCCAATAATCCCACACCATACATTAACTTTCCACGGACATTGATGAACTACCTGACGGAGCCATTTAGGATTGTCTGCAGACCAATAATGCATTTTACTCGTATTGACAATTCCTTTGTTGGAAAATGATGCCTCGTCGGTAAAGAGAACATCTGCAAAAAATTTGGATTAGTCAGAAGTTTTTGCTGAGCCCACCGACAAAATGTTACCCTATTGCGGAAGTCATTTCCATGAAGATCCTGGTGTAAATGAACATGGTAAGGACGAAATTTATGACGTTTAAGAATACGCTGTGCACTTGATTTTGACACACTAACTTCATGTTCAATTTGATGTGTGCTGATTTGAGGATTCACAGCTATGGTAGCGAGCACAGCAACTTCAGCACATTCATCTGTGCGTGTTCTAGGACAATGTCGAGGTCTTGGATTTAAGCTTCCTGTTTCACGTAGACGAGATGTGAGATGACCAAACATCTGGCGCGAAGGTGATGGCTTGTCAGAGAATCGTCTTCCGTACAGTCGTTCTGCCTGAACAGCATTTCGTCCACCTACAACAGGGTACAGTACAGGTATGAAGAGTAGGGTAGAAAACAGACATATTAACTTAATAATCATAATGTTCGCTAACAGTACTATCAACAAACAAGCAATCTCATAACATATTTCTCGTCAACATACATTCTCCATAGATCAGCAGCATTTCTACCATATCTTCATGTGTGTACATTATACTGTACAGTATAAGTTCCACAACACAATGTTTATTCACAATGTGTACTACCTCCGTGCCGTCACTAGATTACTCTGATGCATGACTACACTGGCAAGCGGTGTACTGCGCGCCAAAGCAACAACAAATGGGATGCTCGGAGGGTGGTGGAGTACAGGAGTTTGCATGGGTCACAAATCATTACAAGGCGAAGTGGTTACTGTGGCAGTAGTGGGAACTAGGTTGGACACTTGACTAGGTAGAGCCAGGACCTGCGCAACAGGCACAATGGGTCATATAACGCATTAGACAAACATTATTTTGGGTGTGCAGGATAAATAACCTGACAGGTGTACACCGATTGGTACTGGTTGAAATTGTGTACGTAGATATGTAAAACGTGCAAGAGGGAAACCATTATGTGCTTATGAAAGTTGATGGCAGCAGACCATATTATTCGTTTTGGACCTCTTGATAAGTATGGAGGTGTGATTACACATGTCAATCACATCGCGATTACGGACAGCATGGGGTTCACGCCTGAGCCTCAGGACGTGCGCTAGCAGCGCATGTCTGGTGTTTCAAGCATCAACTTCGCGTCTCAATATCTCGGGACGTAATGGGAATATTGCAATGCAATCAATGCCATTGTGTATGTGCTTTGTCATGCTATGGACTGCTGAAGAAAAAATATAGGAGGTCCATTTAAAAAAACATAAGTTTGTGTTAAAAACACATATGCTTTCGTTTTAGAATGTTTCCAAATATGTACATTCATGGGCCCCAGCCCTACATTGATACCAGTGAAAGTCGTTTTCCAATAGCTGTTATTGTTCCTGAGATATTTTGGGTGGACCCCCCCCCCCCCCCATGAACCATGGACCTTGCCGTTGGTGGGGAGGCTTGCATGCCTCAGCGATACAGATAGCCATACCGTAGGAACAACCACAACGGAGGGGTATCTGTTGAGAAGTCAGACAAACGTGTGGTTCCTGAAGAGGGGCAGCAGCCTTTTCAGTAGTTGCAAGGGCAACAGTCTGGATGATTGACTGATCTGGCATTGTAACACTAACCAAAACGGCCTTGCTGTGCTGGTACTGCGAACAGCTGAAAGCAAGGGGAAACTATGGCCGTAATTTTTCCCGAGGGCATGCAGCTTTACTGTATGATTAAATGATGATGGCGTCCTCTTGGGTAAAATATTCTGGAGGTAAAATAGTCCCCCATTCGGATCTCTGGGCGGGGACTACTCAAGAGGATGTCATTATCAGGAGAAAGAAAACTGGCATTCTACGGATCGGAGCATGGAATGTCAGATCCCTTAATCGGGCAGGTAGGTTAAAAAATTTAAAAAGGGAAATGGATAGGTTAAAGTTAGATATAGTGGGAATTAGTGAAGTTCGGTGGCAGGAGGAACAAGACTTCTGGTCAGGCGACTACAGGGTTATAAACACAAAATCAAATAGGGGTAATGCAGGAGTAGGTTTAATAATGAATAGGAAAATAGGAATGCGGGTAAGCTACTACAAACAGCATAGTGAACACATTATAGTGGCCAATAGAGACACAAAGCCCACACTTACTACAGTAGTACAAGTTTATATGCCAACTGCAGATGACAAAGAAATTGAAGAAATGTATGATGAAATAAAAGAAATTATTCAGATCGTGAAGGGAGACGAAGATTTAATAGTCATGGGTGACTGGAATTCGAGTGTAGGAAAAGGGAGAGAAGGAAACGTAGTAGGTGAATATGGATTGGGGCTAAGAAATGAAAGAGGAAGCCGCCTGGTAGAATTTTGCACAGAGCAAAACTTAATCATAGCTAACACTTAGATTAAGAATCATGAAAGAAGGTTGTATACATGGAAGAACCCTGGAGATACTAAAAGGTATCAGATAGATTATATAATGGTAAGACAGAGATTTAGGAACCAGGTTTTAAATTGTAAAACATTTCCAGGGGCAGATGTGGACTCTGACCACAATCTGTTTGTTATGACCTGTAGATTAAAACTGAAGAAACTGCAAAAAGGTGGGAATTTAAGGAGATGGGACCTGGACAAACTGAAAGAACCAGAGGTTGTACAGAGTTTCAGGGAGAGCATAAGGGAACAATTGACAGGAATGGGGGGAAGAAATACAGTAGAAGAAGAATGGGTACCTTCGAGGGATGAAGTAGTGAAGGCAGCAGAGGATCAAGTAGGTAAAAAGACGAGGGCTAGTAGAAATCCTTGGGTAACAGAAGAAATATTGAAGTTAATTGATGAAAGGGGAAGATATAAGAATGCAGTAATGAAGCAGGCAAAAAGGAATACAAACGTCTCAAAAATGAGATTGACAGGAAGTGCAAAATGGCTAAGCAGGGATGGCTACAGGACAAATGTACGGATGTAGATGCTTACCTCAGTAGGCGTAAGATAGATACTGCCTACAGGAAAATTAAACAGACCTTTGGAGATAAGAGAAACACTTGTATGAACATCAAGAGCTCAGATGGAAACCCAGTTCTAAGCAAAGAAGGGAAAGCAGAAAGGTGGAAGAAGTATATAGAGGGTCTATACAAGGGCGATGTACTTGAGGACAATATTATGGAAATGGAAGAGGATGTAGATGAAGATGAAATGGGAGATACGATACTGCGTGAAGAGTTTGACAGAGCACTGAGAGACCTGAGTCGAAACAAGGCCCCAGGAGTAGACAACATTCCATTAGAACTACTGACGGCCTTGGGAGAGCCAGTCCTGACAAAACTCTACCATCTGGTGAGCAAGATGTATGAAACAGGCGAAATACCCTCAGATTTCAAGAAGAATATAATAATTCCAATCCCAAAGAAAGCAGGTGTCGACAGATGTGAAAATTACCGAACTATCAGTTTAATAAGTCACAGCTGCAAAATACTAACGCGACTTATTTACAGACGAATGAAAAAACTGGTAGAAACCGACCTCAGGGGAAGATCAGTTTGGATTCCGCAGAAATATTGAAACACGTGAGGAAATACTGACCTTAGAAGAAAGATTAAGGAAAGGCAAACCTACGTTTCTAGCATTTGTAGACTTAGAGAAAGCTTTTGACAATGTTGACTGGAATACTCTCTTTCAAATTCTAAAGGTGGCAGGGGTAAAATACAGGGAGCGAAAGGCTATTTGTCGAGGGGCATGAAAGGGAAGCAGTGGTTGGGAAGGGAGTAAGACAGGGTTGTAGCCTCTCCCCGATGTTATTCAATCTGTATATTTAGCAAGCAGTAAAGGAAACAAAAGAAAAATTCGGAGTAGGTATTAAAACCCATGGAGAAGATATAAAAACTTTGAGGTTCACCGATGACATTGTAATTCAGTCAGAGACAGCAAAGGACTTGGAAGAGCAGTTAAATGGAATGGACAGTGTCTTGAAAGGAGGATATGAACATCAACAAAAGCAAAACGAGGAAAATGGAATGAAGTCGAACTAAGTCAGATGATGCTGAGGGAATTAGATTAGGAAATGAGACACTTAAAGTAGTAAAGGAGTTTTGCTATTTGGGGAGCAAAATGACTGATGATGGTCGAACTAGAGAGAATATAAAATGTAGACTGGCAATGGCAAGGAAAGTGTTTCTGAAGAAGAGAAATTTGTTAATATCGAGTATAGATTTAAGTGTCAGGAAGTCATTTCTGAAAGTATTTGTATGGAGTGTAGCCATGTATGGAAATGAAACAGGGACGATAAATAGATTGGACAAGAAGAGAATAGAAGCTTTCAAAATGTGGTGCTACAGAAGAATCCTGAAGATTAGATGGGTAGATGACATAACTAATGAGGAAGTACTGAATAGGATTGGGGAGAAGAGAAGTTTGTGGCACAACTTGACCAGAAGAAGGGATCGGTTGGTAGGACATGTTCTGAGGCATCAAGGGATCACCAATTTAGTATTGGGGGGGGGGGGGGGGGGGGCAGCGTGGAGGGTAAAAATCGTAGAGGGAGACCAAGAGATGAATACACTAAGCAGATTCAGAAGGATGTAGGTTGCAGTAGGTACTGGGAGATGAAGAAGCTTGCACAGGATAGAGTCGCATGGAGAGCTGCAGCAAACCAGTGTCAGGCATGAAGACCACAACAACAACAACATGTGTAAACTTACATTGACATCCGACCATGTCTTCTTGGTGCTTCATTTCTTTTTTTTTTTTTTTTTTTTTTTTTTTTTTTGTGTCATGCAGTGTATCTCTTCAGTACACTGTGGTCATAGGTGCTGTCAAGATATGCTTATACTTATTTTGCATTATCATTTTGACAGGTATTTGGATGTGAGGCAGATCCACAAGTGTTGATAATAGATTCTGAACAATTCTTGCGCATCTGCCGTGTGTTGATGATGATGACATCAATGATGATAACGGCGATAATGATGATGATGATCGTGATAAGGATGATTATAATGATGATGCTGTCGTGGTCTGCCCATAGGACAGGTCCATTACTGCATGTGGAGTGTTCTCCAGTCATTCCAGCTTTCCATCACCCTTTTGGTAGCTGTGTATGATGCATTTATCTTGATCTCGTCAGTTAGTTGGTCTCTTGTTCTTTCTCTAGTTCTCTTCTCAGTCACTAGTCCTTCCAGTGCATCCTCTGTTATACAGTCTCTTCTCATCCAGCGTCCAGCCAATCTCTCTTTCTCCACTTAATTTTCTTTTACAATATTTCTCTTTTCTCATTAATCATGTGCCGTACAGCCTCATTTCTTAGTTTATCTGTCCATTTCACAGCTTCCACACTTTTTGATATTCCAGTAAGTCCTGATGAGGTGGTTCTACCGTCTGAGTTTCACAGGATCATGGCAGGAACGTTGGCCTGCGTTATCCTTTGGAGGCTGAGCTCTTATTTGTTGTTCCTTCAGATGCTTTGAATGGTCCATACTAGCAACTTTTCCGTTAATTTTCTTCTTTAGTCTTCTGTGATTGATCTGAAACACATGTAAAAATATTAAACAGCGTAGAAAATGTTGTGAGGAAGGCGAACCAAAGACTGCGATTCACTGACAGAACAGTTGGAAGATGCAACAGATCTACTAAAGAGACTGCCTACACTACACTTGTCCGTCTTCTTTTAGTGTACTGCTGCACTGTGTGGGATGCTTACCAAACAGGATTAACGGAGTACAGCGAGAAAATTCAGAAAAGAGCAGCACGTTTTGTATTATCGAGAAACAGGGTAGAGAGTGCCACGGACGTGATAGAGGATTTGGGGTGGACATGATTAAAACAAAGGAGTATCTCGTTGCGGCGGAATATTCTCACGAACTTTCAATCACCAACTCTCTCCTCTGAATGCAAAACTATTTTGTTCACGCCGACCTACATAAGGAGAAACGAGCATCGTAATAAAATAAGAGAAATCAGAGATCGCACATAGGTGTTCGTTTCTTCCTCGTGCTGTTCGAGAGTGATATAATAGAGAATTATTGTGAAGGTGGTTCTATGAACTCTCTGCCACGGACTTGTGTGTGATTTACAGAGTAACCATGTAGATGAAGACGTAGACATAGATGCAAGAGCCAGTTTCAAATTCCTACGGGCAGCCTTCCCTAATTTCTTTTGTAGCCCCCTCTTAGGCTAGTCAGATTTGTCTCTCTGTTTTGGCAGTTCTTCTTTAGTTAGCGTTAATCCGATCTAGAATGGGCTCCGCTGTAGTAAAGTTTGGGTAATTTACTTCCTTTTACCTTTGGGGCAGGTCGCCCTTCGTAATGACACAGTGGCCAGTACCTGGGTGGGAAGTTGCCTGGGAGGGAAGTCGAGTGCGCCACTTGTATGTGAATTGTGCTAACTTCGTCCTATGGGTGAGCGTATTTCAACTGTTTTTGAATCGTATTTTCTGAGGTGAGAGATGGGACCTGCCCAGAATTTGCCTAAACCAGTTTGGGAAACCACCTAAAAACTTCATTAAGGCTGGCCACTTGAAGAGGGTCCCTTCCTCGGTGTACTTGGTGAACCGATATTCAAAACCACGTTACATGCACTGTACATATGTCATCATCATACTCATAGTATATGTCAGCAATAAGTGGACGTACTTCGATTTCAACCTATACAGCGTTTTGGAAACTCCCATTACAAATTTCTATGACTTGTAGAAGGGTGTGAATAGATAATATTTTGACTTGCAACCCAAGATCAGAAATAGCCTGTTTCCGTGCTATAAGTATTTGAGAACAGGTTGGTAATACGACCACATTTACAAGTAACTGATTAGGCGTGACCCAGTACATCACTTGTTTTACACTTGCACTCATTAATAGCCAAAAAAATTGATCGTGTACTCGTTGCCAGATTTTCTTCAATGTGATACACTATGTAATGTCTCTTGCAGCGGTCTCTCCGTGATATTTTCAGAAATTTTATAAATTATATAACTCAGTACATATCTCGAAATATCTCTTCTTATCTTACCGATTATCAATGCAAAGTAGTTTCAAGCCCAATTATTCCTTAGAGCGTCCATTTACTCCATGAAATAGCTTCTCTGCTATCTATGTTTTCTCTTAGGAAAAAGAATAGAGACTTCTTGCCGATGAGTCGTGAAAGAAGGATGTATATGTATGTGTTGTTGAGCTAGTCGCCATCTTGATGAGATTCTGTATGAGAAGGAATTTAATACATGAACTAAACTAAAGTAAGTGTGTTCGCGTATTATTTAACGGATTATTATTATTGACAGTGTCTGCTTACTACGCTGTGTTGTACGGGATCAGTGGGGAACGTCTGATTTACACTGGACGAACCTGCCGTTTTGTATGCTCAAGATATCCAGTTACATCAAATAAATAGGCTAACACGGTCTTACCAGCAGATCTCCGGTCTTCCCCATGTGATCACCGAAAGTTAATAATTATTACAAATGTTTCAAGGAGATCGACTGACAATTTTCGTCGCACCGAGACTTCGAAATTGCTTCACTGCCTTATGGAATTTAAGTTAAGCTTAATTTAATCACGATAGAACAGTATTGAACTGTGTGAATGTGATAAGCCTGCTTTGTCAATGAAAATTCCCTTAATATACGCATGTTTTTACTATCCTGATCAGTGAAGCTAAATCAGGCCGGTGTGAGAGAGGTTTTTAAATTTTAGATCCCATACAAAATATATTAAAACTACTAGCCATTAATACTGCTACACCAAGAAGAAATGCAGATGATAAATGGGTATTCATTGGACGAATATATTATACTAGAACTGACATGTGATTACATTTTCACGCAATTTGGGTGCATAGATCCTGAGAAATCAGTACCCAAAACAACCACCTCACGCCGTAATAACGGCCTTAATACGTCTGGGCATTGAGTCAAACAGAGCTTGCATGGCGTGTACAGGTACAGCTACCCATGCAGCTTCAACACGATACCAATAGTTCATCAAGAGTAGTGACTGGCGTATTGTGACGAGCCAGTTGCTTGCCCACAATTGACCAGACGTTTTCAGTTGGTGAGAGATCTGGAGAATGTGCTGGCCAGGGCAGCAGTCGGACATTTTCTGTATCCAGAAAGGCCCGTACAGGACCTGCAACATGCGGTCGTGCATTATCCTGCTGAAATGCAGGGTTTCGCAGGGATCGAATGAAGGGTAGAGCCACGGGTTGTAACACATCTGAAATGTAACGTCCACTGTTCAAAGTGCCATCAATGCGAATAAGAGGTAACCGAGACGTGTAACCAATGGCACCCCATACCATCACGTCGGGTAATACGCCAGTATGGCGCTGACGAATACACGCTTCCAATGTGCGTTCACCGCGATGTCGCCAAACACGGATGCGACCATCATGATGCTGTAAACAGCAGCTGGATTCATCCGAAAAATGACGTTTAGCCATTCGTGCACCCAGGTTCGTCGTTGAGTACAACATCACAGGCGCTCCTGTCTGTGATACAGCATCAAGGGTAACCGCAGCCGTGGTCTCCGAGCTGATAGTCCATGCTACAGCATACGTCGTCGAACTGTTCGTGCAGATGGTTGTTGTCTGGCAAATGTCCCCATATGTTGACTCAGGGATCGAGACGTGGCTGCACGATCCGTTACAGCCATGCGGATAAGATGCCTGTCATCTCGACTGCTAGTGATACGAGGCCGTTGGGATCCAGCACGGCGTTCCGTATTACCCTCCTGAACCCACCGATTCCATATTCTGCTAACAGTCATTGGATCTCGACCAACGCGAGCAGCAATGTCGCCATACGATAAACCGCAATCGCGATAGGCTACAATCCTACCTTTATCAAAGTCGAAAACGTGATGGTACGCATTTCTCCTCCTTACACGAGGTATCGCAACAACATTTCATCAGGCAACGCCGGGAAACTGCTGTTTGTGTATGAGAAATCGGTTGGAAACTTTCCTCATGTCTACACGTTGTAGGTGTCGCCACTGGTGCCAACCTTGTGTGAATGCTCTGAAAAGCTAATCATTTGCATATCACAGTATCTTCTTCCTGTCGGTTAAATTTCGCGTCTGTAGCTCGTCAACTTCGTGGTGTAGCAATTTTAATGGCCAGTAGTGCACAATACAGCCTGAAGCAGTATGACCTCTTCCAGTTCGGGTGTGCGTAAATTCTGCGTAATTGTTGCAAAAAGAGTATGCGATGGAGTCAGACTTTGTGGAGAATGATCTTGATAAAGGTGACGAGCTGCTCTTCTATTACCGTACGTTTCGCCATTCAGAAGGACCATGCCGATGTCTTCTGCAATCGTGTACTCAACCATGTTGCTCTAACACTCACAGACACGTGAATGAGGCACGAACCTGGTCAGAGAGGTAGGATAGTCGATAAATGATATTAGTCGATCTGACGTAAACACCCTCCACCATGACTACCCTGTTGCACATCTATCTAGCAAACGTGTTTTCAAATGGCTGTAGCACGGAAACGGTACGTAGGTTTCTGTTCAAAGCATGGTGTACTCACTTCCCATTACAAGTCCTAGTCGTTTGTTATTGGAATTTCCAAATATCCTGTCCATCCTGTGGGTTGGAGCCCCACACCTTCAAAATTGGAAGATTCTTCCACCTGGGCTACACTCAGGGCGAAATCGAAGTTTTGGAAGACCGCCCCATCACCATCTGCTGGTGCTTCTGTCCGTCAGTCTGTCTGTCTGTCTGCTGCCAGATGCTTGCCACCACCACCCGCCACCCAGTGCTTGCTGCCACCACCCCTTCTTTGTTCTCTTTCCCCACTTCGGCGACATCAGTCGCCAGTAGACTACACAGTCCACCATGGACTCCCCCTCCACCACAATCATATACACCTCCCCTTCCCCTGCAGCCAACGCTACCTCCTGGAGTCCTTCCTCAAGGATTCCCCTGTCTACTCCAGCTGTCCTCCTCACAGTCTCCTCCCCTCTATCTCCTCCCTATACCTGTAACCCCATCTGTATACTCCTCCTGCTCCTCCTCCTCCTCCTCCTCCTCCTCCTCCTCTTACTGCTCCTGCTCCTGCTCCTGCTCCCCCTACCACTGCTACCATCTGTAGGGATGATTTTTTCCCACTCCTCACTCGCTCTGCTACAACCACCCCTGCTTCCCTCACCCCTGTCACTGCCCACCACACCACAGTCGCCACCACAGAGCACCCACCCTCCCTTCAAAGTGCCTTCACCTCACATGAGGGGCCTGCCTCCCACCACCTCCCAATACAACCAGTCTCTCACCCCTCCCAAGCCACCCCCACCTAAAAAAAACCAAATGCCTGAGTGACAACATCACCTCCACCACCTCCTCCAAGAAACCACCACCAGCCCCTCTTCTATCAGATCCCACCATGGACACCACCGCCCTCCCGCATCCCCAGCCCCTGCTCTGCATACATTCATCCTTTCCAACACTGATTCAAAATTCCTCAATGTCCACACCCTCACTCTCGAAATCTGCAAGTATATCCCCAGTACTCCCACTGCTCAACTTACCCCCACACAGGCTCCCCCTCTCCCTCTTTGCACACTGATCTATTCTGAACAGTTCCCCACATCAGCTTTGGTCCACATGTATCTCTCACACCTTTCCTTACTTGCTCCTCTCCCCATCAATCACCTCCCCCCCCCCCCCCCCCAGTTTTCTGCCAACTCTCACTGCCGTGATGACAAAACTTGGCCCTGTGCCCAACATATCTATAACAACTCTGGCCCAATCTTCCTGATGCGTGTGTTTGCAGAGACTGCCTCCTCCATAGATCAACTCCTCACTCAGGGAGCCCTGATTTTCAACTGTCGCCACCCACTGACCCCTCCCATTCCCTTCCTCAATCCTAGTGCTGCCAATGCTGTCTCTACAACAACCACCTCACCCAAAACAGTAAAAAAACCACCTGCCCTCACTGTAGAGCCTTCCACTTCCTCAAACAGTGTCCTAACCTCATCTCTCCTCCTTCCTGCAAAAACTTCAATGAACCCCACCCCATCTACACCTACAAATTCAAGGACAAACCCCCTGCCACCAATTCCAGGCTGACCGTTCCCAGTCACCCCACTGATCAGTTCCATCCACCCCAACAATTCCCTCCACCCTCTCCATATGGCTGAAGACATCAACCAGTTCCTGATCAGAATATCCACCCCTTCCAACGCCTCCACACCCTCCAGAAGATCTCCCTTACTGTCCACTCTGTCTTACATTTGAATACCTATGCCACATACTCCCACAAACAGGCCCACTTAACCTTCACCCACCTGTGCACCCTTGTCTAAGCCACTCTCCTCTCTCCACTCCTTGCCCTCTCCCCTGCACCCCCGGTGAGCCAACTGAATCATCTCCTATACCTAAACATTCCCTCCCTCCCTGCCAACAAGTACCTCTTCATGCATACCTTGTCCCAGCACTGTTGACTCCTTCATCCTTAATGAAACCTTCCTCTAACCTCACCATGTTATCCACACCTCTCCCTACCTCCTTCACCATACCAACAATCCCCTGCCCCATGTACAAGGTGGGGTCACCATTGGCCACCTGAAACATATCCCTGTCTGGCCACAACCCCTGTTCAGTGACCCAGCTGAATACCTCATCTTCAGTGTCTTTTTTTCCTCCCTTACCATCACCAGTACCACTATCTATGTCCATCCCACAGCTCCTCTTCCCTATGACTTCGTCTCTCATGTTGACTGCACCTTCTCCACCTACGTGATTGCTGCATCCACAGCCACCCTTTGGTGGTGGCATCAGTTCCTCACCACCCTCCTTGGTGTCCTTTTTCCCCTCCCACAGCACACCTGTCCTGAAAGTAACTCCATCCCCAATGTCATCCTCACTTCCCCCAACCTCCTTGGTCATGTCACTATGGTCATCCTTGAGCCATTGGTAGCGACCACCTCCCAGTCCTTCTCACTATCTCCTCCACCCATCGTCCCCCTCCTGCCCCCCATCCTGCTGCCCCTCCGAAGTCTGTCCATGACTACTGCCGCACCAACTAGAATGCCTACCAGGAATCCATTGCTTCATATGTTGAAAGCCACCCACTTACTTTTCTCCATCCTGCTGACATCACTGATGCCTCATCCTTCCTCCAGAAGACCAACACAGATGCTGTGGACACCCAAGTTCCTACCAAACTTATCCACCCTCACACCACCCTTCTCTTCCTCCACAGGCCGTCGTTCTTCTCCATAAATCCCATAGGCTCTACCACTCCTTCCTCTGCAGTTGTGACCAGGATGCACTCCTCCACCACCAACCTCTGTCAACCTCCAGGTACTGGTCTGGCTTCCACTGCCTTACTGGTAGCCATCGCACCCTGCATTATCCCCTTCTCCATGACAACTGTCCCTTCCCTGGCAACCTCAGTAAGGCTAACCATTTTTCTTCCCACCTCCCCAAGTTCTTCTCCATTCCTGGAATCCTTACTCTGATTACTCCCTCTTCCTCAAGGTCCTTGAACCATCCAATACACGTCCTGCCACTCACCTCACTTTCCAGTGCTTGGATCAGCTACTCAGACATTAACAATCCCATTACTACACACGACATCAAACTCATGCTCCACTTCAAACCCAACACTGCTCCTGGTCACGGCGGTGTCTCCTGCTGCTACCTCAAGTAATCCCCCCTCCTTCCTAGCTATCATTGCTACCCTGTATAATGTCATTGTCTCCACCAGCATTTACCCTGATGTGTGGAAGACTTCCCATGTCCTGCTGTTCCATAAACCCAACAAACCCCCCTCTGACACTTTCTTGTTGTCTCATATGCCTCACCTCCGTATTCAGTAAAGTCTTCAAGTCCATCATCTCCCACCATATTCATCAGCTTTTTAACCGGCACCACCTCCTTCCCATTACCCTGTGTGGCTTCTGGCCTTCCTTCTCAGCTGACTAACAGCTCCTTAACCTTATCAATCTTCTTTTCCTCCAACTTAACTCCTATCACTCAGCTATTTTTTTCCCTCGACCTACAGAACGACTATAATCGTGTCTGGCATCCCAGGCATCTCTTTGAACTCCAGACCTATGCTCTTCCCATCAATTTCGTCTATCTCGTTGCTTCCTTCCTCTCCCGTTGTCCCTCCTATGTCACTATCCACAATACCAACTCTTGTACTTTCTATCCTACCCCAAGGTTTCATCGTTTCCCCTCTCCTCTATCGCTGTACACTGCAGATTGTCCAAAACCTCCCATGCCTGTTCCCCTCTACCCAAAAAATCCACCTCAACCAGTTCACTGCCTGGTGCAACCAGTGACTCCTTCACATCAACCCTTCTAAGACCCAGGCAATCATCATAGGTCATACCACCCACTCCTTCCAGCTCCATGATTTTTACATCATCATTTATGGTTGTCCTATCCACCTCACTGCTACACTGAAATACCTTGACCTCACCCTTGACCTTCACCTTACCTAGAATCCCATCTCTTTATAATTCAAGACAAAGTCCACCATAGATTCTGGCTCCTGAAACTCCTGTCTGGCCGGACATGGGGTCTGCATCCTTCCACCATCCTTCCCACCTACAAATCCTTGATCCATACCATCCTTTGTTATGCCAGGGTCGCCTGAATTTCAACCCCACCCAGATTCTATAAAGTCCTCCAAATCCATAATGCCATGCACTCTGCCTCAACTTCCATATCCAAATCCCATTCCCCACATGGATACTCTATGACCTCATTCCCTTCCCACATCTTCTCCTTTTCCTCATGCACATTCACAACCTGTACGTCGTCTACAGCCTCGATCCCCTTATCCCCTTGTGTCCTCTCTATCCCAGTCTGTTGCTGCCCCTTTACCATTGTGTCCCGCCCTCTATCCATCTCCACACCCTCCACCTACTTTCCCAACACAACTTCCAGCACCTACCTCTCCCGAATAGTGAGCTTCGCACTGATATCTACCCATCCTACCAAATATAACCCCACTTTCCCTCCTCCTCCTCCTCCCTTCCCCTAAGCTGTTTTTTCCTCCCTCCCCCACTACTACACTTTCCAGCACACCCCTTCTGCATCCCTGTGCTCCCACCTGACTTGCCTTCCCTCTCCATCTCCCACCCCGCATCACCTGTGCCTTAGTGCGCCCCCTGACCCCCTTGCTTTTGCTCCCACCCTCTCCAGATCCCCTCCCCCTTTGCCCCCTCTTTTCCCTCCTCTGCGGCCTCCCCTCGCTCGGCAGATTCCTCTCAGCAGGTTTTATTCTTCGTAGTGTGTGCTCCCTCTTATGCAGTGCTTTTTAAATGTTGTCATTCTGGTGTATTTTAGTACTGTGGCCAACCTTTAACTTGTGCATTTGACTTTAGTGTTTTTTATGTGCTGCACCAATTTACAACTGTGGTTTTTAACTTTATGTGGACTTTCTTTTTTTAACTGTCGCATATTAACGTTTCTGTGTACGTGTATATTTTAACCCCCACTGCCTCCCCTACTACGTTCTTATGCTTCCTTTATCACCTTTTATATGTCTCACTTTAAACTTTTTATTAAATGTATCACTTGGCTGAAGAGCAGCGGATTGTGCTGTTGCCTGTCTTAAAGAAGAAAAGTACCCTGTATGTACAAAAAGAAACGTCCTGACTCACTGATTCATCATCGCCCAGCCCAAACCAATAAGGATAGAAACTTGAAATTGTGAGGTGTGTTGATGTTACATTGTACACACCGTTTAAGAAGGAATGTTTCGAAATTCCCTTTCTAAATGGGTGAAATAGTTGATAAAAGATTTTTTTTAAATATGTCGCAATTAAGGCAATTTTGAAGATAGAACTACGAAAATTGTCATTTGGTTTTTCGATCAGAAATAAAGAAATTCGTGTTTCAACATTTTTCGAAATCCCTACAGGAATAAAATACAGGGTGGAAGCATTTTTTAATATAAATCATTTTAAAGAACTATTAAAACATTTTTAAAGCTACACCTATGGAAATTGGTATGTGACTTCTCGGTTTGGAAATAACAAAAAACGCGTTTCAGTGTTCCTTTGGAATTTGAGGCTGTAAGGGGATGATAATTTTTATATAAATATTTCGTTCTATTAATACATTTTTGAAGCTAGATCTGTGAAAACAATTATGTTAGGGGATGAAAGCTTCTACGGAAATGTCACCATAATTATCTCATAGTGCAGGATTAAGAACGACCTCCGACTCCAGCTTCCAGAATCGCGTTTTGGTCAGAAGTACATTAGAAAAAGGCCACGCTTCTACAGCCTTCATTAGTGTAAAAGATTAGAAGATGTTGCAATTTGTGAACAACATAAAAATTTGATTAAAAAAGACTCTCACCATACCATACAGTCTACACAAGTGAAGCAAAGAGTGCTAAAATAGTATTAAATAATATTTTACTTAGCATTTTTTGCACGTTTTTGTTGGCTTCTCGTTGGCTCAGGGTTGATCTGAGGTCTACAGATTATTAATAAAGTGTGAAGTAATACAGATTCTAATTTGAGGAAATGAACAGTATATTCCACTTCAATCACGTCGAAAATATCGCACAAACTTGAAGCCGATGTCTGCCATCTTAACTAGCCCAAAACATTGGGTTCACCGCATTCACACCCCTGTAGTGTGACCCTTCCATGTGACATCACTCTGACTGTGTCGTATTACTAGAGCAAATACGCATTCAAGAACAGAAAAGCGTTCTAAAAACCTCCCTGACACAATATTATTCATGTAACCTCTTTAATTTTTAGCATTTAAAACAGTTATTGCCAGCACCCAACAGAAATAATGAATAAGAAGCAATCGCAAACAGTAGTCTGGTAATGTTTTTGGCTAATTAAAATGGTGCCCACTCTGGCTTCAAAACAACGTACAGCGTAAGTGCAAAGTGCCACCTCCCTTCTTTTTTTTTTATCTCCAAGCAAACACCATTCTGCCTTCTTGTCTATGTACTTTTTCACATACACCAAACAACATCTTTACAGAGTCTCCGCTTCTTTGACAGATCCCCATCACATATTAGCATATACCAGCTGTGACAATTTGTAGACAGTCTCACAGTCTAATGTAACAGTCGCTACACTCCCTGTTGTTTTTGTCGCCCCCTGCGATAGTAGCGCCCCAAGTGGCCAGGAAATTATACTGTTGAAGCTTATACTTGTGAAAGCGACAGCAGATCGCAATGGTTTATATTAGTTTGTAGAATGTTTTTTACTAACGGGAACGTCTATATCGCAATTAATTGCAGCAATAACAAGAAGAAGACATCACATTTGTCTTTTTTAGGTTTTATAAGGACCCTGACAGGTATGAAACGGTACATTATAGGACAGTTTATTTACGATTCTCTTGATGCCTAAAGATATTTACTGAATAATGACTTTTTTTTAAGAGAAAAAAACGGCTAATAAACAGCAGAACATCCGATATTTTGCAGGAAGATATCATACATCTACTCAACAAAGTAACGTTTTCTTCGCTACACTTGCACTAAAATCAGCGAATGTGGAACGTAGGAAACTTGTATGGAACGCAATACCTACACTATGTATCGCACCAAATAGACCATAACAGCTGTAGCTGATAGAAAAAACCACACAGAGGTGATAACAAAACTTCAAAAGCAATGAAACAGTTCCCCAACACAGAAGAAATGAATTCCACAGTTTTGTTACAACAGAGCCACAAATGGCAAGAATCTTCAACACATTCGCTTTTAAAGCAACAGTAATTACACTTAAAAAAATATTTGTGTATTAGAAAGTCGAGTGAAGTGTAAGAATGTGCCAGTTATTAGACAATATACAAAATGTTACATGTCAAGGAAAGTATCTATTTTAATAAGAACAGGCTACAACAGAAATATATTCTTCTCAGGCATGAAATATGTGCTTTCAGCAGAATAAGCTGCAATTCACGCAAATGCGAAATTATTTTTTCAGGAGTAAATTGTAGCTTATATCACTCACGCAGTGATATTCGGCTGCTTTTACATTTCTTTCACAGTCATTCATGTCTTCTGATATTACACAAACTCTTTGAGGCAAAAAAATAAAATAAATATTTCGTAAATCCCTTATAAAAGGGATGCATAACAAACATCATTCTTACGACCCACGTGACTGCGCTTTCTCACCACTTGGAGCGATAGTGTCGCTCCAGTTGTCTGACTTTCACACCAGAGAGTGTCGTGACTGTATAGTAGTAGACTATGACACTACTGAACTGAACCCAGCTGAACCCTCGATAACTGTTGGTGCTGCTATTTATAAGCTCTCCAGAGATTCTGAAGTAAACTGACAGTCTGCAGTCGTCAGATAATTAAAATTGCAGTTCCGATCTTTGTCTGCACTTTTACATTTTAAACCAAAACATTGGTATGAGTTAACAAAGCTGTGTATACTTATTTAAGTCATGAAATGTATATAGGTGGCAAAAATGACGTTTGAAGTAGATCACTCTTTTGATTTTCATTTTGCATAATATCTAACTTAAACAACATTCTATCGATTTGAATGCTCTTTTTAGTGTTTTATGGATAAACGATAAAAGTGATGCAGCGAAAAATAAGTACCTGCCTGAATCGTTGCAGAACAGAACTGGATATTTCGTAACAGCATGTTTCTAATCACTTTTCGAATTTACACGAAGTAAATGTTTTCTGAGAGATATGAATGTCATAAACAAGTATGTAAAGATCTAATTAGTGTATATGAATCGTTTTCTGACGCGTTCTGTGCTTCTGCTACACATTGCTAAATACACTGACGGAAAAAATTGCAACACCAA
Organism: Schistocerca cancellata; assembly: GCF_023864275.1. Taxonomy (NCBI): domain Eukaryota; kingdom Metazoa; phylum Arthropoda; class Insecta; order Orthoptera; family Acrididae; genus Schistocerca; species Schistocerca cancellata. Next base: position 139,151,508 of record NC_064634.1, on the reverse strand, counting down.
GAAGGAGTTGTGTGACGCGAACGAAAGTTGGTAGGCGTGTTTGTATGACTGACAGATGAGGTCTAGTCAGATTTGGTGCTAGTCACATAAGAGTGGCGCTAGCAGCGCTAATAGCTGGTGGAGATTGGGCATGGTGAGTTGATGTTAGTCAAGAATGCATTTAAGCTTACGAAGACGCCATTGTCAGCAACTCTCTGAATTTGAACGAGGTCGTGTAATAGGGCTACGAGAAGCTGGATGTTCCTTCTCCGATACTACAGAAAGACTTGGCAGTAATGTAGCCGCTGTACATGATTGCTAGAAGCGGTGGTCATGAGAATGTAAGTTCTCAAGATAGCCGGCCGGACTCCAGATGTTCACGTGTCACCATTGTATTCGGCGTATGGCTCCCATGAGAATGTAAGTTCTCAAGATAGCCGGCCGGACTCCGGATGTTCACGTGTCACCATTGTATTCGGCGTATGGCTCCCATGAGAATGTAAGTTCTCAAGATAGCCGGCCGGACTCCAGATGTTCACGTGTCACCATTGTATTCGGCGTATGGCTCCCATGAGAATGTAAGTTCTCAAGATAGCCGGCCGGACTCCGGATGTTCACGTGTCACCATTGTATTCGGCGTATGGCTCAGGCGCATCGTACTACATCTGCAGCAGCAGTTGGTTGGTTTGGGGAAGGAGACCAGACAGCGTGGTCATTGGTCTCATCGGATTAGGGAAGGATTGGGAAGGAAGCCGGCCGTGCCCTTTCAGAGGAACCATCCCGGCATTTGCCTAGAGTGATTTAGGGAAATCACGGAAAACCTAAATCAGACTGGCCGGACGCGGGATTGAACCGTCGTCCTCCCGAATGCGAGTCCAGTGTCTAACCACTGCGCCACCCCGCTCGGTGCAGCAGCAGTCTGTCTGAGCAGCAGTTGACACCACAGTGACTCAACGAACTGTCTCATATCGGTTTCTTCAAGGATAGCTGCGAGCCAAACGCCCTGTAGCGTGCATTCCGTTGAGGTCAAACCATCACCATGCGCGACTTCAGTGGTGTCAAGCGAGAGCTCAGTGGTGGGCAAGATGGAAGCCTATTGTGTTTTCTGATGATAGCTGGTTCTGCCTCGGTGTCAGTGATGGCCGTGTGTTGGTTAGGGGGAGGACAGTTGAGGTCCTGCAACCAACGTGTCAGCGTGTTAGACACACTACAACTACACCTGGAGTTATGGTGTAGGGTTGGATTTTGTATGACATCAGGCGTTCTCTCATCGTTATCCCACGTACCCTGACTGAAATTCTTATTTTATTTTATTTTATTGACACGTCAAGTTCAGTAGGACCAAACTGAGGAGCAAGGTCATGGAACGTGCCAGTACATGAAATTAAAACATAAAAGTAATAACAGATAAAAATAAAATATTTATGAACCCGAAAAAAGTCAATTCATAAGTTTAAGTAAATGCAATAGACAATACAACAAGAATCAGCTTAATTTTTCAAGGAACTCCTCGGCAGAACAGAAGGAGTGACCCATGAGGAAAATCTTCAGTTTCGATTTGAACGCACGTGGATTACTACTAAGATTTTTGAATTCGAGTGGTAGCTAATTGAAAATGGATGCAGCAGTATAGTGCACACATTTCTGCACAAGAGTTAAGGAAGTACGATCCAAATGCAGATTTGAATTCTGCCGAGTATTAACTGAGTGAAAGCCGCTAATGCTTGGGAATAAGCTAATACTGTTAACAAGAAATGACAGTAAGAAATATATATATTTAGAGGGTAATGTCAAAATACCCAGACTCGTCAACAGGGGTCGACAAGAAGTTCGTGAACTTACACCACTTATTGCCCGAACCGCCCGTTTCTGAGCCAAAAATATCCTTTTGGAATGGGAAGAGTTACCCCAAAATATAATTCCATACGACATGAGCGAATGAAAATAAGCAGAGTAGACTAATTTCCGTGTCGAACGATCAGTCACTCCAGATACCATTCGAATTTTTAAGCAACTTATAATTCTGTTTATAATAAGCTACTGTAATTTGATTGTGACTACTTCTAACATTTTGATATAATCCCCGCTTTGTTCTACGTGATATTTTTATCCCACTAGTCAACCACGCAGGATGCCTATTACTGCTAGCATCCCGTTTAGAACGTTCTAATGGAAAGCAACTCTCAAAGAGCATGATTAATGTGTTAAGGAAAGCATTATATTTATTATCTTCGTTATCGGCTCTATAAACATCCTGCCACTCTTGTTCCTTGACAAGATTTAAAAAACTCTCTATTGCTGCTGGATTAACTTTCCTACATAGTTCGTATTTATATCCGACATTTTTTTGAGTAAAAAAGCGTTTTAGCATTAAAATTTGTGCATCATAGTCTGAAAGGCCATTCACTCGTTTACTAACAGAATGCCCATCTAGTAATGAAGAATGAATAAAAATATTGTCTATGTCTGTGCTACTGTTCCCCTGCACCCTAGTTGGAAAAATATAGTTTGCATCAGACCATATGAATTTAGGAGATCTACCAATATCCTTTTTTTTTTTTTTTGCTCCATCATATACAAAATTTATTTTGAACTCACCACTTGTAACTAATTTTTGGTACTTCCTACAAAGTTAATTAAGAGCCTTCTATAGCTTGAGCAGAAACCCTCTCAAGTCAGAGCTAGGGACCTATAAACAACAACAATTAGAAGTTTAGTTTCACTAAATTCAACTTCCCCTGCACAACATTCAGTGCAGTGCCATTATACGTCTATGGACTCAAATAGAATACTGTTTTTTATGTACATAGCCACTCCCCCGACCCTCAAGGAACTCCTTGAAAAACAGTCAGCTAATCTGTATCCTCGTAAAAGAAGTCTCTGAATTGTCAAATTATTTAAATGGTGCTCCGACATACCAATAAATTCAGAGTCAACATCTATAATCAGTTCACTAACTTTAGTTCTAATACCTCTCATATTTTGATGAAATATGGTAATTCCTTCTCTACTTGGAAACATGACGTCCTCTGAAGGTGAGCCCTTAGTTAGAGGGACTTCCTTTAAACAGGTACACCTATCAGCTGACTTCAGTCTAAAAAAGGTGCAGCTCTTACACCAACTACTACAGGAATTTTTCCATGAGTGATCCCACCACCACCCTCTCCACTGTCGGCTATAAGCTTTGCCACCCTCCCCTTCCCATACCTATTGAGGTGTAGGCCGTGCCTTGTGAAACTCGATCTACTGATAGACCCAGCTGGCACCACTGAGATGTGATCCATGCCCTCCACGATCAGCGCCCTCCCCAGCCCCACATTAACGCACCTAACAGCCACAGTAAGATGAGGCCGATCATGACGCTGAAACAGTTGCACGAAATGCACATTAGTGCTGTGGTGTCACCGCCAGACACCACACTTGCTAGGTGGTAGCCTTTAAATCGGCCGCGGTCCGCTAGTATACGTCGGACCCGCGTGTCGCCACTGTCAGTGATTGCAGACCGAGCGCCGCCACACGGCAGGTCTAGAGACACTTCCTGGCACTCGTCCCCAGTTGTACAGCCGACGTTAATAGCAATGGTTCACTGACAAATTACGCTCTCATTTGCCGAGACGATAGTTAGCATAGTCTTCAGCTACGTCATTTGCTACGACCTAGCAAGGCGCCATAGCATTTGATATGTATCTTGTGAAGCCTGTACAGTCAGACCGATGTACACCAATTATGGATTAAAGTTAAGTATTCGAGAAGATCCGTACTTTGTTACTAGACTAAACTCCTATAACTGTTCCAGACCTCACGCCAGCCTGCGTGAGCTTGAACGCGTGCCTTTCGGCTTCCTCCAAACCCCGTGAATTGGCTCCTGCCAATTCACAACAAGTGCCACCAGTTTGAGTAACTATCTTTGCCAGGTCACCATCTACATCCTATTCCCTGTCCCTATCGAGACTGTTGCCTGCTCCACCCACTATCACTACTTGATCCTCCTTCGTAAAATTCCTACATAACTTCCTTACGCTGTCAGTCACCTGAGCCAACCCTGCACTAGGCTTCACAATGCTGGTGACCTGGTACTCACTCACCGACACTTCCTGCAACTACTGACTCACACTTCTACCATGCGAACTACCTAGCAGCAGAACCTTCTTCTTTCTGTTAGGCCTCCTAACTCCTGGGGACTGCTGCATGTTCCCTACATCTATAGCTGCAAGAGGCTCCTTTCCACTCAACTCTGACGGTTGGTCAAATCTACTGCATAACTGTCTGAATACCTCCTCCTCCTAGCTGCCTCCTTGCAAACTGCCAGTTGCCATTCCCCACCACGCTTCACCCTCCTCAGCCTATCTAGTTCCTCCTTTGCTCGTTGTAACTCCATCCGAAGGACACAGATCTTTAGTGGTGTACAAGTTCCGCTTTTAACCCGCCCATGCTAGCCCGGTGGCCAGGCGGGCAGGCCGCCGCGCGTTGTCAACAGAACGGGCAGGCTGCTGCACTCCCAGCCAAGCCAAGCACAACCCAACTCGAGCAGGCTGCGGGAAACTTGCTTGCCTGCCCATATTACTGCTGAGCTGCGCTACGCAGCCGTTTAGTCTGCGCGAGTCATTGTCGTATTATGAACGTTCATTAAAAGTTTTTATTTTACCTGAGCACCAAAAGACAAACCCCAACATTATATATATATATATTCTTCCTTTACGCGTATTCTTCCTTTACGCGTATATTTCGGGCTTACTATCTATATAAATAAAAATGAATTGCGAAATATGTTGATAAGCATAAAACTCGAGAACGGCTGGAACAATTCGGCAATTTTTTTGTTGTGTTCGTAATTCTCAGAACAAGGTTTTTATGAAATAAAATTTTTGGAAAATCGACCGAAAAATTCGAAAATTTGAGAAAAACTGAAAGTGCGTTTTCATTGTGTCCGTGTGTTTGTATTGCATACAATCTTGATAAAATTTTGTGCACTATACCTTTAAACCAAGAGGAAGGTCACAGTCTATATAAAATTTCGTAGGGTGCATGGCAGAGGTTACTTTACCTAACGGAATTCGACAAATTGTACGTTTTTATTCCGATCTTGATGAAATTTGGCACACTTGATATTCAAAGCAGGATGAAGGGCGCTGTCTGCTTAAAATTCTCAATGGTGCATGGCGGAGGGCACTTTACTTACACACTTCTACACCAACCTACAGTTTTAGTCCGATCTTGAAGAAGAAACTTTGCACACTTGACCATCAAGAGGAACATCACTGTCTACATAGTATTTCGGACAGTGTATGGAATAGAGTACCTTACAAAAGATTTTGACATCGTTTGCGGGTTACCATGAAAATTGGCTCCACGTTTCCATGGAGAAGGTTTTTGAATATTTCCATGTGCATCTTTATATTATATATATATATATATATATATATATATATATATGTGTGTGTGTGTGTGTATATGTATATGTATGTATGTATGTATGTATATATATATATGTATGTGTATGTGTATATATACGTATATATATATATATATATATATATATATATATATATATATATACGTGTGTGTGTGCGTGTGTGTATATATGTATATATACGTACATTTTTTAAACGAAATATCTATGACCTTTTTGAAATTTGACAGATGTCTGACACATTCACTGTCATCGTGTTTGACAATTCGCGCACAGCAAATGTCGCTTAACAGTTGCAAACCAGTTTTGGTTGAGCAAATGTGTTATATTGGCTGCAAAAAACCTTGATGTTAACGAAATGAATTTTCAGATTCAAAATATGATACCTGGCAAATTGATGATATACAAGTCGGTTTATTCCGTTACTAACCAAGTTGATATAGTCAACTGCCCTACGGAATTTTTAAATTCGCTGGATTTGCCCGGATTACCGCCTCCCAATCTGCAATTAAGTCGGATCGGCAATCATTATGTTGCGAAAGGTAAACCAGCCACGTCTTTGTAATGGCACCCGACTTGCGGTGAAGAAATTAAAGAACAACGTAATCGAAGCCACAATTTTAAAAGGAAAGTACAAAGGTTAAGACAGTTTGATTCCACGTATCACTATGATTCCGACCGACATGCCACTCGGCTTTAAACGGTTATAATTTCCAGTGCAGCTTGCATTTGCCATGTCGATAGATAAATCGCAAGGGCAGTCGTTATATGTTTGAGGCATCAATCTTGAGAATCATGTTTTTCACATGGCCAATTGTATGTCGCATATTCCCCTGTCAGGACACCTCCAACATCACTTGTTTACGCACCAGAAAACAAAACTATCAATGCTGCGTATCAAAAGTATTACAATAAATGCTGCCTAGCAATAAACTTTGACACTGCTTCACTGACCACCACAAAAGTTGACAGATATATATGAGTTTTCGTAGATAGGTGAAGAGGAGATGAACTGAAGTGGTGGAGTCCAACAGAGAGAGGACGAGGAGAAGGATAGAGGGTGGGGGGAGATGGGCCAATGGATGAGGGTGGAGGGGGGGAGGTGAACATAGAGATAGTGGGAGAGGAATAAATGGATAGAGAGAAAATAGGGGAGGGAAGATGGACTACGAGAATATGGAATAAATAAATACCCAGGCAACGCCCGGTTTTCAGCTAGTTGTCAGATATAAAAGGATTTCTTCGAGACTTCACAATCTCTCAGTTTTGGATATTCTCAATTCAAACCACCATCAGATCACATCTCAAACAGGTTTGTGTAGCAAGCAGACAATCACTGAAAATGGAGCTACTTTGTACACTAAAAGCTAGAATTAACCACCAGGGGCGTAGATAACGGGGAGGGGGGGCAGAGGTACCCCCCTCCCCCTGGCCCCCCGAGCCCATGAACATAGTGTTTTTTGTTTTAGTGGAACGCAATGCAGTCTGTGTTGCAGGTTTCAACACTGAAATGGATGGATATTTGTACTAAAGAAGCGAACCTCCACCCCCCCCCCCCCCAAAAACAAAAAGAAGATTGGTCCCCTCCCCAGAAGAATAAATTATCTACGCCCTTGATAACCACTGTACTGCAATGAGAACCAAATTAAGATTTTGGAAGTCTGGATTCTTTAACCTTAGTATGTTTCAGCCAAGTATGACACCAGTTATACAAATATTTAACTATTTTTCCAGGATGTATTTTACTGGTTCTGTGAATTCATTCAAAGTTGTCAAAATCATTCTAAATTTCCAAAATGCATTTTAACAAAATCGAAGCACTTGTTACGTATCCAGTTCGTCTAAAAACTATAGTACTGGGAATACAATGGCGACTCTGAGCCATTTTTCGCGGCGTCTACGTTTGCGTCATGAGAGTCCACACTTGTAGTCTAGGTCTGCGTCATAGGGACCATAGTTCGGACCCTCATGATGCAGACTTAGACGAGTGTTTACTTGCATGATGCGAACCTAAACGACGACTGTAGACCCTCATTACACAGACCTAAACGACGAGTCTGAATCCTCATGACGCAGACGTAGACGCTGTGGAGAGTGGCTCCGAGTTTCCATTATATTCCTACTACAACACATTCGTGGAAAAAGACGCTCTTCATTTTAAAAGCATTTGTAGTGTCTAGGTCTTCAGCATCTTGACCCTGCTTGTGGGATTCCCCTTAATATAGAAATACAGGAATAAAATTACATTTCGCAATGTGTGTGGAACTCAACAAAATAAATTGTAATTTAAACTCATAATGTGTATTGCCTTAATCCACAAATGAATATTTTATTTTGCAGAACACTTTTCAACATAAAATATTTACAAATTTTCCTTCAGTTCCCCTGAAAGTATTATTTAGGCCAAACCAGATACTCCTAAAAATATTTGGCTACTCTTGCAAACACAAGTAACAGAAAATGGTTTACAAACAATAATAAATGTCACTTGGGAGGATTGAAATCAAAAAGTTTAGTCTAAAATAAAAATGAACTCTATGCATTACAAAATTTCTATCTCAGAAATTGACACCCAGAAAGCACAATTAGAAAAGTACACTCTTAATTAGTAAATTTGCACTCAAACTCATAGTTTCCTGTTTAATGTTCTACTGTATTCTTAATGTGTATGCTGATTAGTGTTTGAATTAATTATGACGAGATCGTTAAGTCTGTCTGTATTAAGACGTGATCGTTTTTCACTAATTAGGTTTCCACCGCAACTAAAAATTCTCTCACTAGAGGCACTAGTGGCTGGTATATTTAATATTTTTCTTGCCACACACGCAAGTCGAGGAAGTCATTGGGAGTTATTTTTCCACCACTGTAGAATATCTCCCTCGTTCACACAGTGTTCTTGCAAGTATCTGCTGACTTCATCATGTAGGAGAGAAGACTCTTCTGCCCAGTCCTCAAATTTCGCCATTTTGTACGGTCCTGGATTTGTTTCTTTGGTGCTGTGATTGGGCACTTGTACTGTAACTATACAGGTTCCAATTAATATTTGCAGAATAATGTGAAGATTGTACTACACATAGTTGAAATTATAATAGTTTTTAGATGATGCTATCATTTATCGTCCAGTAAAGTCACCAGAAGATCAAAACTAACTGCAGGACGATTTAAATAATATATATATTTTTGGTGTGAAAATTGGCAGTTGGCAATAAATAATGAAAAGAGCGAGGTTATCCGTGTGTGTACTAAAAAATGGTTCAAATGGCTCTGAGCACTATGGGACTCAACTTCTGAGGTCATTAGTCCCCTAGAACTTAGAACTAGTTAAACCTACCTAACCTAAGGACATCACACACATCCATGCCCGAGGCAGGATTCGAACCTGCGACCGTAGCGGTCTCGCGGTTCCCGACTGCAGCGCCAGAACCGCACGGCCACTTCGGCCGGCTGTGTGTACTAAACTAAGTCCGTTAAATTTCGTTTACAAGATCAACCAGTCAAATCTAAAGGCTGTAGATTCTACTTAATACCTCTGATTACAATTACGGCCTACTTAAATAGGAATGGACACACAGAAAATGTTGTAGGCGTTTTAATGACAAAACACTCTTTGGAGTATAGCTACGCAGTTGGAGAGCCTTTTCTGGTACGATTGATGGAGGAGGTGGAAAGAATCTAAAGAAGGGCAGCTCGTTTGGTATTATCGTGAAACAGGGGAAAGAGTGCCGCGGAAATTATACAGGAGTTGGGGTGGGAATCATTACAACAATGGCGTTTTTTGACGTGGTGCGATCTATATACGAAATTTCGATAACCAACTTAACCCTCCGATTTCGAAGATATATTGTTGAGTCCCATCTACATTGGAAGAAATGATCATGAAAATAAAATACAAAAAAGCAGCGCTCAGACGGAGAGATGTAGGTGTTTTATCCCGCGCGAAATTCGAGAATAGGAGACAAATAAGTTGAAAGTGGTTCGATGAACCCTCAACCAAGCACTTGCGTGTGACTTGCAGAGTACCCATGTACATGTAGATGAAGAATATATGCATTATCTTAGGAGCTTACCTTCAGCACACATCTGTCGTGCTGCTTGGTAAACATCAAATTTTTCATCCTCGGTTAACTTTCTTAATGTGCGGTAGTTAGGCACCATAAACGTTGCAATTTTATGCACCATATTAACGCACATTTTCTGTTCTAGGAAGGCACCGGCGGCTTGTTTCAAAGGTTCCATGTCCTGAAAATACATTTTATCAACATACATATTTCACAAGTTGTTCTATAATATTCAGATGGAATAAAATTACAAACCTCTTCATCGTTATCCCGTACAGTACAGTGAGCTTTTAAGGCATAAAACCACGGTAGAACTAAATGTAGGGTTGGCTCCTTGTCACCCTCTAGATCAACTGTGGCTTCTTTGAACGGCTTAAGAAATGCTATAAGCTGGCCAGTTATATGGTGGTCATAACCCAGCATCTTATCAGAACCACCTTCGCTATGTAAGACAGCCTTTACTGAATCAATCTGAGAATGGACTGGTACAAGCATGTCAAAATAACTATTCCAACGAGTTGAAACCCACTGCTTTAAAGATGAGATCAGTCTCACACACAGACCTCTTCTCTTGAAGTAGGAAACCGTAGCCCGCACTGTATTAAGAATGGCTAATATATTTGGAACATTTTCTTTCAAAAACTGTTCGCTCAGAACATGTTTCAAGACTGTGTTTATACTATGAGCCATGCATGGAAGACGCTGATATATTTCGAGAGCTTTGACAATGTTACTGCCCTGGTCTGTGACAAATGTAATTTTGGCAATGTCTTCACGAGAAACACCCATAGTTTCTAAGCGATCTTCCAACTCGTTTCGAATATTCGAGCCAGTTTTTGGGCAGTCAGGAAACGCAGAGCACATCAGTACATAGTTATTCGAACGCCAGTCTGAATTTATGTAATGCATTGTCACGGACATGTAATGCACCCCTTTGTAATTGTCTGTCCATAGATCAATTGTACTGGCACATATACCAGAACAAATCGCATGCACTATATTTGGGAGCATTTTGCTGCGCACTTTATCAGCTAAGGTTTGAACTTTCCTAGCTACTGTCACTCGGGAAGGCATAATATTTTTAATATCAACTGAAACATATTTTTTTACCTATGTCGATCAGTGTCTGCCCTAAATTAAGAAATCCTTCTCCCTCTATACTGCTAAATGGTCTCAGGTCCTTCGCACACATTTCGACGCACTTTTCGGCCACTAAATCTTTGTCCTCTTTCAAGATATTTACGGAGTGAGGGAACTGCTTGTCAAATTTGCACACATGTCGTAACATACTCGAGGTTCCCGAATAAGTACTTAAGAGCTTTTTACATAGTTTGCATTGAGACACACCTACAGATTTATTTGAAGCGGCATCATAAACACACGAAAACGTTTCCCATGCGGCACTTGTGCTCTGTTTCGTTACCAGCATGTATTCGCCAGTTGTCAATTTTTTCTCAATCTCACTAAAGTTCGACCTATTCATTGTGCCGCCCCCACCTTTGCGATAAATGAACTGCGGGCTAACTACCTGGCTACTCTAGTCACGGTAGCTTGACAGCGCAACCTGTTGTCAGGCGCAGCAAGCTGAGCGGGTCCCGTGAAGCTTGGCAGGCCTACGGGAACACAGGTAGCCCGGGCTTGCGGAAGCCCAAGTCGACCGCATTACCCACTATGCCTCAGTACACGCGCACTCTTGTGTTTACGTCGCGGCAGGCTGACCTGCATGAATGGTTGCAGAGGAGCTAGGGGCAAGCAGGCTGCAAGGGGAATTTGTACACCTCTACAGATCTTACGCTCCTGCTCCTCTATCAACTTATTTCTACTACAGAATCTGCACACACACGTGAGGATCTCGCTAGAATGCCCACTGGCTTCCCCACTGCATTACCCCTCATGAAAATACTTTGAACAAATCCCACACCGTAACCCACTACTCACAAACCTGCGACAGAGCCCACACATCTCACTCATGGTAAAATTTTACAGTTACTAAAAGAAACTATGTCTACATTACCTAAGTTCAGTTACACCAGTAGAAGTATTTAGAGAACTAACAATAGCGGTCTCGAAATTCTCTGTCTACTAAGAAAACAACTACTTGTATTAATACTACTACACCACATCTAATACCAATACTAACAAAACTTCACGAAATTATTAGCTAAAACCAAAAATTCAAGCGGCCACTGTTATACTCAACGACGTTAAAATACTGAATGAAAATTTTACTGAAATATTTCACCAGAAACGACAAGAAACGTCAGCTGAAAACTAAAGCACGAAGTTTACTAAACGACTTCAACGCGCAGAAAACTCTTAAAAAACACAGCGAGCGAAAGTTTCCAAAAGTTAATCAAATCGTTATTTCGCCACAAACAGCACGTAACACCGCTGAAAACTATTAAATTTAATAACTGTGTAACAGTCAACAAATAACTTTGCCAGTACTTAGCTTTATAACCGCTACAGCTGCAAGTACACGCCACGAAATGTAACATCTTCCGCCATTCATGAATGGCATTCCAGGTGGGTGTTTTCGAACAGTAAAACGCTCGTCCACATATAGCTTTTATAATATAACATGCTCTACAGAGTGCCGACATGTTGGCTTGGCCTGCTCGATCATCAGATTTGTCTCTAGTCGAGCACATACGGGTCATCCTCGGACGACGACTCCAAAGTTACCACAGAATAGCATTGACCGTCCCTGTATTGACCGACCAAGTGCAACAGGCATGGAACTCCGTCCCACAAACTGACTTATGATTGCATGCTTGCGTTCAACATTCTGGCGATTAATGTACCAGTAGTTCACATTTGCAATGGTTTATCTCGCTCTTACATTAACCTGTGATCTTAGCCACTTAAATATGTTACCTAGACTAATGTATTCCAGAAATTTCATTACTCTAGGTTGACTATTTATTGGTGTTACGATTCCATTCGCCCGCGTCTCGTGGTCGTGCGGTAGCGTTCTCGCTTCCCACGCCCGGGTTCCCGGGTTCGATTCCCGGCGGGGTCAGGGATTTTCTCTGCCTCGTGATGGCTGGGTGTTGTGTGCTGTCCTTAGGTTAGTTAGGTTTAAGTAGTTCTAAGTTCTAGGGGACTTATGACCACAGCAGTTGAGTCCCATAGTGCTCAGAGCCATTTGAACCATTTTTGAACGATTCCATTCTTCGTTAAGATACGAGGTACATTCAAGTTCTAAGGCCTCCGATTCTTTTTCTCTGTACTGGCAAGAGGTAGAAACACACGCATTGTTTTAAAATGAGGCCGCGTTCATTGTCAATACGTCCCAGAGATGGCAGCACTGTACGGCAGATGGAATTTTACCGCCAGCAGCGAGAATGAGAACTGTTTTAAATACTTAAAATGGCGACGTTTTCCTTACTTGAACAGCGTGCAATCATTCGTTTTCTGAATTTGCGTGGTGTGAAACCAATTGAAATTCATTGACAGTTGAAGGAGACATGTGGTGATGGAGTTATGGATGTGTCGAAAGTGCGTTCGTGGGTGCGACAGTTTAATGAAGGCAGAACATCGTGTGACAACAAACCGAAACAACCTCGAGCTCGCACAAGCTGGTCTGACGACATGATCGAGAAAGTGGAGAGAATTGTTTTGGGGGATCACCGAATGACTGTTGAACAGATCGCCTCCAGAGTTGGCATTTCTGTGGGTTCTGTGCACACAATCCTGCATGACGACCTGAAAATGCGAAACGTGTCATCCAGGTGGGTACCACGAATGCTGACGGACGACCACATGGCTGCTCGTGTGGCATGTTGCCAAGCAATGTTGACGCGCAACGACAGCATGAATGGGACTTTCTTTTCGTCGGTTGTGACAATGGATGAGACGTGGATGCCATTTTTCAATCCAGAAACAAAGCGCTAGTCAGCTCAATGGAAGCACACAGATTCACCGTCACCAAAAAAATTTCGGGTAACCGCCAGTGCTGAAAAAATGATGGTGTCCATGTTCTAGGACAGCGAGGGAGTAATCCTTACCCATTGCGTTCCAAAGGGCACTACGGTAACAGGTGCATCCTACGAAAATGTTTTGAAGCACAAATTCCTTCCTGCACTGCAACAAAAACGTCCGGGAAGGGCTGCGCGTGTGCTTTTTCACCAAGACAACGCACCCGCACATCGAGCTAACGTTACGCAACAGTTTCTTCGTGATAACGACCTTGAAGTGATTCCTCATGCTCCCTACTCACCTGACCTGGCTCCTAATGACTTTTGGCTTTTTCCAACAATGAAAGACGCTCTCCGTGGCCGCACATTCACCAACCGTGCTGCTATTGCCTCAGCGATTTTCCAGTGGTCAAAACAGACTCTTAAAGAAGCCTTCGCCGCTGCCATGGAATCATGGCGTCAGCGTTGTGAAAAATGTGTACGTCTGCAGAGTGATTACGTCGAGAAGTAACGCCAGTTTCATCGATTTCGGGTGAGTAGTTAATTAGAAAAAAAATCGGAGGCCTTAGAACTTGAATGCACCTCGTATTACGAAACACTTGCAAACATTATCCAATAGTTGTTTATAGACGGATATTTCTTATGAAATTATATTTGAGATCGGACATCATAGTATGCAGTAAATTATTCCCCTAAATACCGCCTGTTAGACGGTGTACGAGCCGAAACGTGAAAGCGATGCTGGTCTAGGACACTTTCCTTCTTCGTAGGGTGCTGTGTTGCACGCTACGCCTAGCAAGTATGCCCTCTCTATTTAAACATGTGTTAAAATATGATACATAAGTTAAGAAAAACGCGAAGACATCATTGGGATATGTGACAGTGACAAGGAGGCAGCTGACGCTTCACACGGAGGTGACAAAAGTCATGGGATACCTTCTACACTGAAGCGCCAAAGAACTGTTATAGCCCTGCGTATTCGAATACAGAGATATACAAACAGGCAGAATACGACGCTGCGAGCGGCAACGCCTATAAAATACAATAAATATCTGGCGCAGTTGTCAGATCGGTTACTGCTGCTACAATGACTAGTTATCAAGATTTAAGTGAGTTTCAACGTTGTGATATAGTCGGCGCACAAACGACGGCACACAGCGTCTCGGAGGTAGCGATGAAGTGGGAATTTTCCTGTACGACCATTTCACGAGTCTACCGTGAACGTCAGGAATCCGCTAAAACATCGAATCTCCGACATCGCTGCAGCTGGAAAATATCCAACAAAAATGGGACCAACGACGACTAAAGAGAATCGTTCAACGTGACAGAAGTGCAACCCTTCTACAAATTGCTGCAGATTTCAATACTGGACCATCGACAAGTGTCAGCGTGCGAACCATTCAACGAAACGTCATCGACATGGGCTTTCATAGCCGAAGGCCTACTCGTGTACCCTTGTCGACTGCAGGACACAAAGCTTTACGCCTCGCCTGGGCCCGTCAACACCGACATTGGACTGTTGATGACTGGAAATATGTTGCCTAGTCGGACGAGCCTCGTTTCAAATTGTATCAAGGGGATGGACGTGTACGGATATGGAGACAACCTCATGAGTCCATGGACCTACATGTCAGCAGGGGACTGTTCAAGCTGGTGGAGGCTCTGTGATGGTGTGTGGCGTGTACAGTTAGAGTAACATGGGATCCCTCATACGTTTAGATACGACTCTGCAGGCAAAACATATCTAAGCATCCCGTCTGATCACCTACAGCCATTCAGTCCATTGTGAATTCCGACGGACGTGGGTAATTCCAGCAGGACAATGCGACACCTCCCATGTCCATAGTTGCTACAGAGTGACTCCAGAAACACTTTTCTGAGTTTAAACACTTCCGTTGGCCACCAAACTCTCCAGATATGAGCATTATTGAGCACATGTGGGATGCCTTGCAACGTGCTGTTCAGAAGAGATCTCCACCCCTTCGTACGCTTGCGAATTTATGGACAGCCCTGCAGGATTCGTAGTGTCAATACCCTCCAGCACTACTTCAGACATTAGTCGACTTCATGAAACGTCATGTTGCGGCATTCCTACGTGCTCGCGGGGGCCCTACACGATATTAGGCAGGTTTATCAGTTTCTTGGCTCTTCAGTGTAATATCACGTCGGATCTCATTGTTCCCGACGTAACTCGGCGTGGCAAGGACTCGAAAAGTCGTTGAAAGTCCCCTGTAGAAATGTTAAGCTGCCTCTTTAGCTTCCATAATTGTGAAAATGTTACCGACGCAGGATTTTGTGCACAAACTGATCTCTCGATTACGTCTCACAAATATTCATTGGGATTCATGTCGGGCGACATCGGTGACCAAATCATTCGCTCGAATTCTCGACAATGCCCTGACATGGTTCATTGTCATTCATAAAAATGCCATTACTGTTCGGGAACATGACGTCCATAAATGGCTGCAAATGGTCTCCAAGTAGCTGAACATAACCATTTTCCAGTCAGTCATCGGTTCAGTTGAACCAGGGGACCCAGTACATCCCATGTAAACACAGCTGACACCATTATGGAGGCACTATCAACTTGCACAGTGCCTTGTTGACAACTTGGGTCCATGGCTTCATGGTCACTGCGACACACTCGAACCCTACCTTCACCTCTTACCAACTGAAATCGGGATTCATCTGACTAGCCCACGGTTTTCTAGCTGTCTAGGGTCCAAGGTGCCCAGGAAAGATGCTCCAGGCGATGTCGAGCTGTTAGCAAAGGCACTTGCGTCGGTCGTCTGCTACCATAGCCCCTTAACGCAAAATTTCGCCGCACTGTCCTAAGGGATAACGTTCGTCGTACGTTCCACATTGATTTCTGGGGTTATTTAACTAGCGTTGTTTGTCTACAATGTTCATCGTACGTCCCACACTGATTTCTGCGGTTATTTAACCAGTGTTGCTTGTCTGTTAGCACTGACAACCCTGCGCAGACAGCACTGCTCTCGGTCGTTAAGTGAAAGCTTTCGGCCACTACTCTGACCATGGTGAGAGGTCATGCCTGAAATCTGGTATTCTAGACACAGTCTTGACACTGTGGATCTCTAAATATTGAAATCCCTAACGATTTCCGAGACTGAATGTCCCATGCGTCTAGCTCTTAACTACCATACTGCGTTCAGTGTCTGTTAATTCCCGTCGTGCGACCATAATCACGTCGGAAACCTTCTCGCATGAATCACCGAGTACAAATGACAGCTCCGCCAATGCAGTGCCCTTTTACACACTGTGTACGCGATACTACCACCGTCTGTATATGTGCATATCGCTCTCCGAAGAATTTGTCACCTCAGTGTAAGGCCAAGACTATAGGCTAAGTGTTGGAAGAACTTACTGTATAATTCCTTAGCTCGCCTTGGACAGTTTCCGCGGAGCACCTACCCGAAAAAGTAGCCATCCTGCTCCACTCGTGCGCAGGAAGAGACCGTGAGCAAGCCACGTTGCTTCACTCCAGGAAACGACGGCTGTCTTCAGTTCTCTCCGGCCGTGAGCCGCAGTTCTCGCTCGATACTTACCGCTGCTGTCGCCGCTGCGTGCCGCTCTTTATCTGGTAAGTCGGTCCCTTCAAGTACAGGATTCACGTCATCGTTTTTCTTCCTTATTATCAATTAGTTACTCGTTCTAAATGTTTAAGAGAACAATATTATGGTGGAGAATATCAAATCACATGCAACCGCTGGAAACATCGGTGACGGTGGATGTCTGAATGAGACTTAGAAACGTGTTCAGATAACATTATGATTGGGAGGGAGATTCCCCCCCCCCCCTTCCAACTACCTGCCCTAGTCAAACACAAAAAATAAACTGCTACTCGCGAAAGCAAGGAAATTCGGGGGCGAGTTTTGGTTGGTACAAATTTTCATGAAGCGCGCTATATTAATTACAGTGCGGATTAAAAATTTCTGACAGACTCAACGGTAGCATTTCATGCCATTGTATCTTCATCGATTTTCGTCCCCATCAGTCTATTCATTTTACCGAATCGTTGTAATAAATCGTCAAGTGAGTATTTTTAAAGTGCAGGTGCCTGAAATGGGTGACTGCGCATTGCAGGTATTTGTTTATGTTGCTGGAGATGAGTATGGAATGAAAAGGAAGAACAGAAGGCACTATTCTCTGCATCTCTCAAACAGTACTAGAGCGCCGGCCGATCTAAACCTCTTCCTCTGACGCATTGATTACTATTAGCAGTGGCCGGCCGTTGTGGCCGAGCGATTCTAGTCGCTTCAGTCTGGAACCACTCGACCTCTACAGTCGCAGGTTCGAATCCTGCCTCAGGCATGAATGTGCGTGATGTCCTTAGGTTAGTTAGGTTTAAGTAGTTCTAAGTTCTAGGGGACTGATGATCTCAGATGTTAAGTATCATAGTGTTCAAAGCCATTAGAACCATTTGAATTATCAACGGTGTGACATGCCTTCACATGAACGCCATGAGACACGGCGGAGAGAAATGGCTGTAAATCCAGAAGTTTGATAACAGTTTGGTGAACAAGAATTTTGAAACAAGTACGTTCGAAATATGATTGAAATTACGTAACTAACAGTAGCCTGAAATACTAATTTTAGAATGGGAATGGCATGTGAACGTTTTTTTAATCTCGTCGCTTATGCGTTTGGCCCTGTACTGTCTTCTGACTGCGAGAATGTAAATTTAATTTAGCTGCGAGAATATAAATTGTCAATAACCTTTAACCAAACCAAAACTGCATGAACTTACATAACACAAAACTGAATCTGTGCAACATTATTGGTTTGAAATTGGCCCTAGTAATAAAGCAAAACTTGATCAATTTGAAAATAATGGTCCCTATGCTTAATGACTTCTATCCATGAAATAATAAAATTTCTCACCTTTTTCTGCGCAATGTAATGCTCTTCGCGCTGCTCTTTGTTAGTACTTCAAATTTTACAGTTAGCAAACAGCTATTGTGCAAGCCCAATGCTTAACATACATTTTAATTAAATCGAATATGACTGAGACAATAACTTCTTGAGAAAAACAGTTAATAAAAAATGACATGGACCTGGGAACTGGTATTGACTTGATTTGGCACTAAGTTTAAAGCTTGTATTTTGACTCTTTGAAAATTAATAGTGTTCACAATTAACACATTCGATTAACCGGTTATACATTAAAAATTGGCTTTACAAAATCATAGGATGTGAGTGGTATACATTGTCTCAATCATCACTTATGAATACGCGCATTGCATTAGTAACAAAACAGCTTTCTTTACCTTAATATTTTCGAACTTCTGTTGATATTTCTCTTACAGTTAGCAGATATTACAGTTTCTTGGAAATAAAAAGGACTATTACTACCCGTAGCTGTGCGGCTGGTCCCGGCGGAGGTTCGAGTCCTCCCTCGGGCATGGGTGTGTGTGTTTGTCCTTAGGATAATTTAGGTTAAGTAGTGTGTAAGCTTAGGGACCGATGACCTTATCAGTTAAGTCCCATAATATTTCACGCACATTTGAACATTTTTGAACTTCCCGTAGCGGGTAAGTATATATCCAGCACACATCGGACACGACACGCCTTTCACTTGAGATTTATCGATACATCACTTGATCTACTCTAACACATTACTCATAACACCATGAATCTGCGATCGCTGTTGAGCAGTGACGCCACTACACAGTCGATACTAAATTGACCGTCATTGGTTTAATATAATATTTTCTGCAAAAGTCGAATTAATTTACCTTGTGTACACACCTTTCAACTTTATAGCGCTACCTCTCCCTTTGTCAGCTTTCCTTCATCACTAGAATTCGAAAGTGTGCCTCTGTTTTGAATACCAACGCGTGCACCAACGAGCGTGACTAGGTGGGCGACTGGAAAATGAGGGTTGGAGTTAAACGTGACTACGATATCGATGCCAGGAGAGACGGAGCATTAGTGTAGCTCATCAGGATAGCGGAAGAAATCGGTCGCAGACTTGTACAAAGATCCATATCGATATTCGCTAACATTGATTTATAGATACAAATGTAAATCACTATGACCTGATTGCTATTGGTACCCAGTTTCTTCCGAATCTGTGACCTGTTTCTCGATCACAAACTACTATAACGCAATTTTGACTCGGGGCCACCACGCATTTTGCACTTCGTGGTCTTGTGGCGTCATTAACGTCTTTGTGCTGTTACTAGATTTTTTTGTCTGTTTCTACTGATTACTATCATCTCAGTTTCTACGGTTCATAAAAGCTAAATCTTAGGAAGTCTTTCCTGAAAGTAGACTTGTAGGAAGTGAGGCATGAACGATAAGCAGTTCAGACAAAAATAGAACAGATGATATTGAAATGTAGTGTTGGGGACAGAACGCTGATATTTGAAAGGGAAGATCAGGCAATCTGCGAAGGGATACTGCACTGAATTAAGGAGAAAAGCTTTTTATAGCACAGCCTGGCTCAAAGAACGCATCGATTAGTTGGACACATCCTGAGACACCAGGGACTGGTCAGCTTTGTAACAGAGGGAAGTGTGGGGGTAATAATTTTAAAGGGAGACCAAGGAAAGAGAAGCTGTTGAGAGATGAAGAGGCTTTACCAGGTTAGAATAGAGTGGACAAGGGCGTCAAACCGGCTTTCGAACTGAAGACTAAACAATAACATGAAGTCATTGGCGCTAATACACTTTCACTGTATCTGTATCTTTTGACTAGTTTCGCCTCATTTTTCTACTTTTTTTATGAATACTGCATTTTTCTTTTATGTGTCACACTCATACAAATATGGAAACTGACTTCAAATAATCGCAGTACAAGCCTGTTGGGAAGGGAGTAAGACAGGGTTGTAGCCTCTCCCCGATGTTATTCAATCTGTATATTGAGCAAGCAGTAAAGGAAACAAAAGAAAAATTCGGAGTGGGTATTAAAATCCATGGAGAAGAAATAAAAACTTTGAGGTTCGCCGATGACATTGTGATTCTATCAGAGACAGCAAAGGACTTGGAAGAGCAGTTGAATGGAATGGATAGCGTCTTGAAAGGGGGATATAAGATGAACATCAACAAAAGCAAAACAAGGATAATGGAATGTAGTCGAATTAAGTCGGGTGATGCTGAGTGAATTAGATTAGGAAATGAGACACTTAAAGTAGTAAAGGAGCTTTGCTATTTGGGGAGCAAAATAACTGATGATGGTCGAAGTAGAGAGGATGTAAAATGTAGACTGGCAATGGCAAGGAAAGCGTTTCTGAAGAAGAGAAATTTGTTAACATCGAGTATAGATTTAAGTGTCAGGAAATTGT
This sequence comes from Schistocerca cancellata, assembly GCF_023864275.1. Classification (NCBI taxonomy): domain Eukaryota; kingdom Metazoa; phylum Arthropoda; class Insecta; order Orthoptera; family Acrididae; genus Schistocerca; species Schistocerca cancellata. The sequence goes on along the minus strand of NC_064634.1, from coordinate 139,130,835 downwards.
TTCTGAAAGTATTTGTATGGAGTGTAGCCATGTATGGAAGTGAAACATGGACGATAAATAGTTTGGACAAGAAGAGGATAGAAGCTTTCGAAATGTGGTGCTACAGAAGAATGCTGAAGATTATATGGGAAGATCACATAACTAATGAGGAAGTATTGAATAGGATTGGGGAGAAGAGAAGTTTGTGGCACAACTTGACTAGAAGAAGGGATCGGTTGGTAGGACATGTCCTGAGGCATCAAGGGATCACCAATTTAGTATTGGAGGGCAGCGTGGAGGGTAAAAATCGTAGAGGGAGACCAAGAGATGAATACACTAAACAGATTCAGAAGGATGTAGGTTGCAGTAGGTACTGGGAGATGAAGAAGCTTGCACAGGATAGAGTAGCATGCAGAGCTGCATCAAACCTAATCATGAACCAAGTCATTTATAGTATATTCCATAACAATCATTTCAGTAGTTATTTAAATTCATAAGCGCAATTTAAACAACTTCGGTCAAAAATTCACATAACTGAAACATGTATACATAGTCAAAGAATTTCCATGACAGATACAATAATATACATAAACAATACTACAAAATGACACAGAAATATCGATACAGATTCAAAATAGGTCAAAAATAGGTGTTACAACTGCTCGACAGTTCTACGAAAAATCACTGTCAGAAAAGAAGTTCGTTTCAAATCAGGGTAAGCAGACACATAGACGGGGCACCAGGCGGTGGCCCGACCTGGCAATAATCCACTACTGTAGCGAAGCACACCAAAACTTTTCCATGAAAAATGCTCAAAAACATCCAGGATAAACACAAACGATGAGACAGTGACGGAAACACAGAAAGTTGGGAAACGCAGGAACAGTACCACGCACTTAGCCTGTACAATCAAGAGGCCGTCAAAAGCGGTACAATAAGATTAGATCGAGTCGTCTTCGTCAGTTTTAAATGTCTCACCTGATGATGACAGGCAGCTGCTCGGTCTGTAATTATTCTCCTTTTACGTGACAGTACATCCTTCAAAGGTCAAATGTCTGAACATTAAATTTCTGAAAAAGGGGGGGAGGGGAGAGGGGAGGAAAATGTTTCCTATTGAATGCAAAGACATGACCTAAGTTTATCTGTAGTGCCATAACAAAACTTTTCTCATCGGAACGTTGAGATTATCACAGGCAGACGTCGTAGTTGGAAAACAGTAAACACGGTGATACCAGACCGTGTAATTGTTACAGTTAATGTAAAAACTCAGCGTTCCTTTAAAATAATAATTATGATCGGACTTTGTTAAAATTATCACTGCAGGCTGGAATAATGTACAGTGTAATTTGGAAATGATGGCACGCTTATGGAGCGCAATTGTTGCGTCAACAGGTCGACTACCGTAGGCTAATTTAATAGGCTGGAAAATACATAAAATATTTTTGATTAGTGGGGTGTGATACTAAATACACCTTTCCTAAACAAAATATAATGCATTTTAAGCATCTTATTCTTACTTCAGCATAAAATTACGCTAACAAAATACACGGTGTTCGGAAATTCCCGTTATAACATTCTAGGACTTGTAGAGGGGAGCGAGTACGTAATACGAAGGCTATTCGGAAAGTAAGTTCCGATCGGTGACGAAATGGAAACCACAGTAAAAATCTGATGAAGTTTTACACAGATGTCTTTGGTAGTGTCTCTAGTATGGCCATCGATCGCAGCACGTCGCTCCTTCCAATTCTGAGAGTACAGTGAGCACGTAAAGATGCCTAGAAAATAATGTCTGCCGCCAGGTATGAGGACCTGGCGAGAGATGTCGCCTGATGTTCTGCAGCCCACATTACATAACTGTCATGCGTTTCGTTCTTCATGACAATTCTCGGCCGCACTCTGCAGGGGCAATATACTGTAGATGCTCCTGCAGCGTTTTCGATGGGATGTGTTTGATCATCCACAATACAGCCCATAATATGGTCTTCCTGAGTTTCAGCTCTGCTCAAATGAACCGCTAGCTATGAGGATCAAGTTTTGGCACAGACAACGAGCGTCGTCGCCATCAGTGTATCGTGTGTGCCGTCGTGTTTAGTGTTCAGTGTTGCCGTCGTACTCCATCGTTCACCTGTGCCATCGCCATCTTCAGTGTTCGTGCGTCGTGACAACAGTTTGTAGTGAATTATCGTCGAGTGTGAACGGCTCCGTATTTGTCTTTATGTGTCTCCTTTTTATTAACCACCGTTATGTCGCATTGTGTATTCTTTCTGTTTTTTCTTATCTCCTCTACGGCTGAAGAGCGGCGTACCATGCTGCTGACAGCCTGCCTGTTTTTGTACGGGTTTTAAAATAACAATAAAGGAAAAAAAAAGACAACGAGCTGTAGACGAGCGCAGAGGATTGGCGGAAAGCACAGGCGGCTGCCTGCTGTGACGAGGATATTAGAAAGTTAGTACAACGCTACGACAGATGCCTAAGTCGGAGTTGCGGCTATGTAGGAAAGCAGCTGTAAAGTGTAGCTAACTATTGCAAATAAAACATTTTTGATTTATCGCAGTGGTTTCCATTCCCCTACCGATCGCAATGTACTTTCCGAATAGCCCTCTTATTTTGGATACGAACCCATGTCCAGAAACGTACGATTTCCATGCTACAGCTGTTTGAGAACATGTTTGCTAGGTAGGTATGCAACAGGGTAGTCGTGGTGGGGTGTGCTAACGTTGGGTCGGCCGTTGTCATTTGACGTGTATCCTACCTCTTTGACGTGGTTCGAGTCTCATTCACGTGTCTGTGAGTATTAGAGCAATATTGTTGAGTGCACTATTGCAGAACACACCGACATAATCCTTCTGAATGGCGAAACTCAAGGTAATGGAAGAGTAGCTCGTCATCTTCATCAAGATCACTCTCCACAACGTCCGACGCCATCCCATACACTTTTCGCCACAAATGCGCAACGGCTTCGAGAAAGGTAAACTTCACCGTCAGCGGCCGTGGCTGTGGTGTTCCAAGAATATGCCGCACACCCGAATTGGAAGAGGTCGTGCTGCACCACGTTGAAGATAACCAGCCAACAAGAACACGATCAATTTCTTTGGCTATTAACGAGTGGAACCGTAAAATAAGTGACGTACTGGGTCACGCCTAATCAATTACTTGTAAATGTGGTCGTGTTGCCAACATGCTTGAACACGGAAACGGTACCTTTCGGACATGTATTCCAATTCAAAATATTATCTTCTAACCCCCCCCCCCCCCTCTACAAGGCTGAACACTCTGTACACAGGGTCCTCTCGTCAGGATGCTGTAAGAGGAAGAGAAACAAGAGTGAGTTGTAAATCGTCCTCATATTTTTTTAAAACATTAGAAAACTTGCTGCAGTACAATTAAGTCTTTGACGTTGAGTCATAAATGTTTGCTACAAATCGAAATATTGTGATGGGTTGTTGACGACGAGCGCCTCAAGCCCTAATTTCTTGAACATTCAGTTCACGCGGGAAAATTTCAAAATTGAAAGGCAACCACTTGTTGGTCAGAAATCTAGTCTGTATGTCCAGTTACTTATACGGGCGTTTTGCACATTCTTGTAATAATACTGGGCTATAGTCTACAGCCCTAAAACCAGTATATGAGAAAATCTTGACTGATCTATTGACTGTTTTGAACTCTTTGAGCAAATGTTGTTGCTGTTTCAAATGTAACAAGTGTGAATCACTGCCAAAGTAAATTGTATTCCGACGTAGATGTGTACCCAGTCACTTTCTTACATATTACGTGACAGATTTCTCTGAAACGAATAACAGTCGAATAGGAAAAACGTTTTTTAAAGATAGCTTTACAAGTGCATTCCGCACAATGGACCATGTGCAAGTCGTGAACAAACATATAAAACGCGATAAGGAGCATCAATTTCTGTTTCTCCATGTATATATATATATATATATATATATATATATATATATATATATATATATATATATATATATATATATATTTGAGAAAGCTTTTGACTGAACTTCAACGAAATCTGTACAGACGTCACTTGAAAAAACAAACTATTAATTAATTTACGGTAAAATGAATATGTTAGTACTACAGCTTCCGTTATATTTTATCAGAATAATAGAATTTCCAGATTCGTCAGACTTCGCCATTAATTTCCCATCCAAGTTCGTCCTGCTTGTTTCTTTATATCGTCAGTCCAACTTCCATTAGGTCACCCAACTATTTCATTTTCTTTACACTCACTATCACTCCTGTTTTCTCTTCTCTCCATTCGTTATGCTCAACATTTTTTGTCCTTTAGTCGTTTGGCAAAAGTCAGTTTTTAAAATGTTATATTTCTGAAGGTGGTGGGGGTAAAATACAGGGAGCGAGAGGCTATTTACAATTTGTACAGAAACCAGATGGCAGCTATAAGAGTCGAGGGACATGAAAGGGAAGCAGTGGTTGGGAAGGGAGTGAGACAGGGTTGTAGCCTCTCCCCGATGTTACTCAATCTGTATATTGAGCAAGCAGTAAACGAAACAAAAGAAAAATTCGGAGTAGGTATTAAAATCCATGGAGAAGAAATAGAAACTTTGAGGTTCACCGATGACATTGTAATTCTGTCAGAGACAGCAAAGGACTTGGAAGAGTAGTTGAACGCAATGGACAGAGTCTTGAAAAGAGGATATAAGATGAACATCAACAAAAACAAAACGAGTATAATGGAATGTAGACGAATTAAGTCGGGTGATGCTGAGGGAATTAGATTAGGAAACGAGACACTTAAAGTAGTAAAGGAGTTTTGCTATTTGGGGAGCAAAATAACTGATGATGGTCGAAGTAGAGAGGATGTAAAATGTATACTGGCAATGGCAAAGAAAGGGTTTCTGAAGAAGAGAAATTTGTTAACATCGAGTATAGATTTAAGTGTCAGGAAATTGTTTCTGGAAGTATTTGTATGGAGTGTAACCATGTATGGAAGTGAAACATGGACAATAAATAGTTTGGACAAGAAGAGAATAGAAGCTTTCGAAATGTGGTGCTATAGAAGAATGCTGAAGATTAGATGGGTAGATCACATAACTAATGAGGAGGTATTGGATAGAATTGGAGAGAAGAGGAGTTTGTGGCACAACTTGACAAGAAGACGGGATCGGTTAGTAGGACATGTTCTGAGGCATCAAGGGATCACCAATTTAGGATTGGAGAGCAGCGTGGAGGATAAAAATCGTAGAGGGAGACCAAGAGATGAATACACTAAGCAGATTCAGAAAGATGTAGTTTGCAGTACGTACTGGGAGATGAAGCAGCTTGCACAGGATAGAGTAGCATGGAGAGCTGCATCAGACCAATCTCAGTACTAAAGACCACAACTACAACAACATATTTCACACAGATGAGTTGGTATGGTATTAATTGCTGCAGACCCCGTCTGGGGTTGTTCGGCCGCCCGTTGCAACTCTTTCTGTTGACGCCACTCTGGGGTCTGCGTGTCGATGAAGATGAGATGAAATTATTAGGACACCGAAACACCCAGTCTCCGACAGAAGAAAATCTCCTTCCCAGTCGGGAATCGAACGTGCGACCCCTCCTTCTAGACGGAGCGACATTAACCTCGTCATTTGGCCTGGGCGAACGTCGCATGACAACCCTTTAAGTTCATAGTTGAACATTTCACTCAGTTGTTTTATTACAGAGGGCAAGCACTCCTCTGACAGAACACGTTGAGCTACCGTGCCTGCCAACCGTGAGACCACGAGCTCTATACAGTACTGTCAGCACACACTCGTTAATAGACTTTCCATTTAAGGCAAAATGGGAATTTACTTCTGAATATAACATTCAGTTTCCCGAATTAACACCAAGCTATTTTTAGCCTACTGTTTAATTCTTTAACCGCCCATCCGATTGTTGTTCTCCGTACCCCTAAGTGAACAAACATATCTACTTTTTCTATAACTTCATCATGCAGGAATCCTGCCTCCTAGGATTTAGCAAAAATTCTCGAATAAAGTCTGACAATATTATCGGCTCTCTTCCAAGGTCTGTATGGTAATAAATAAAAAGTACTGTATTGTTTTATGATCCACAATATTCATTTATTCAACTTTGCCGGTTTTCGGTTTACAAGTCTATCATTAAACTTTAGCTGATTATCGTCGCCAATGAAGTTGCAAAGTTTGTATACAATGTTGTAAATTATGTTACTAATCTAGACTGAAACACAAACGTCCAGTAAATGACATCTTTGACAGTTGTGTGCTAATTCAAATTATAAGATAAAAAACTGAACAGTAAATAAATATAAAGAAGCATACAGGGTAAACATTAAGTTAACTAAGAAAATAACACAGTGTCTATATAAAAGTTTACATTAAATAAACAAATATTATAAAGTTACTACATGGTAATAGTACTTCAAGAGGTGTTACTGATGGAAAGAGAGAGAGAAACCAGGAAAAATAAAGAATTTAACAATTGTTTCAACAGAATGTGTGGAGTGCATAGCCAATTACGATAAAAAAATCGATAAATACAGGAAAATGGAGCAATAGGAAGGAGTAATGGCAAATTGAGAGGATCGTGTAAGGTTAGAAGAGGGGAAGTATTAATACGCGCTTGGGCATTTAAGATTAAATCAGAACTGTCGGCTACATGTTTGTTGATTTACAGAGCTTCCAACATGCTGAGTTTTTGGCCTTTGTTTGCTAAGTGTAGAACATGGCACTGTGGCCGGCGGTTGCGGCCCTCAAGCAATACCTGATCAGCGGATGTGGAATCGTAATGCTACACCCTCTAGCTGGGTTCATGTCCAACGAGCCTAGTTGCTATGTCTCCGCCTGACAGACCTATTGAAAGCTGACCATAGTCAGGACAAGTAATTTTGTACGCCCAGATTATGGCTAGTAATTAGGTCTTGTCTTTGCTACTGAAAATACACTGGGTTGTGGTGTTATTCACATAGTACGAGATCCTATAGTTGCAGGATTTCAGTGTTTTTGCTACATTCTGTGATACCTGTTGTAGGTTTGGAATTGTATACAAAATAATCTACATAAAAAAGATGCAGGCAGGCACAGCTACCAAAAGAAACAGGCGAACACTCCTTCAGACAAGGCGTGATATAAGTTGTAGTATAGATGGCTCAGGTACAAAATCAGATTACACTGAATATAACTGTCATGTGGAATATCTCCATATTCATTACACATAAACATCTCTGAGAATTTATGTTGTGCGTCTGCAGAAAACTTCATTCGATTTGAAGCCTGTGTTTCGGGTGTCACGGAATGGCAAAACGCATATATTTGTTGGGGCTTACCTTTTGACAGCTGTCGTCGCTCCGTGCTCTTACTGCATTTCACCGTTTTCTTAAGATCTTGCTGACTGAGGGTGGATACATCCAGGCTGCTCACCAGCTGTCTCATCTGGAACCAATGCTAAGCAACGGCGTGGGCAGCCAGAGCGACCCCTGTATTGTTGAGAACTGCGGCACGTTGTTTACTCTTAGAGGACGTGCGGAAAATAATCACTACGTAACTGTGGAAATCGTCCAGCGACGATAGCAGGGTGTAACTAGGCTGGGGCATTTGGGACACCCGAGGAAAAACAAAACGAGAAAACAGAAAGAAAAAATTAAACTGGAAAGAAAAGTGGAAATTAGTAAAATCCATGTGCAAAGTGAACTTCTTCGCCATATTCAGATAGTTCAAGGCGGTTCGGCAAAATCCTTCAGAGGTAAAGAGACGCGAATCATTTACCTCCTTCACCCTGGTCAAAGGCCAACCTGCAATAGGGCTCGAACGTCAGTTAACTAAATCTATAGAATGAATGGGCTATGATGTGTGCAAATGTTGCGGCCAGGGCTGTGGTCTTGACTGTCGCATCTAATGATGTGTGAAAAAGAATCAATTGAAAACTTAGATTTAGTTCTTAAAAGTACTATAGGGGCTAATCAAGAAACAGCTTTTTATCCTGGAATATCCACAAACGTTTTGGCCTGATAATGCTGCGACAGAAGGATTTAAAAAATTGTTCCGCGAGTTCTCCCAAGGTAGCCCTATAAAACATTAAATTCAATGCGTTGGGATGGCATATACGATACCATTCATGCAGTTGAAGAGATAGTCATTTATATTATTCTTGTGTGCAACGAACTAAATGTAGCGATAGGTCTTAAAAACATAACTTAATCCTACCTCTTTGTTATTCCACGTAAAGTAGTAGAAAGAATCAATATCTAGATAATATCTAAAGACTTGACATCTGAGCTGACCTGAACTTTTAGGAACACTGCTGACATAAGGGATCATTCCACAGACTGATGGATGAAAGTATCAACAACTATGAAAGACGAATAACAACAATAAAGAAGGCTTACATAGCTCTGCCTAAACTTATAATGACACTTTATTCATCCAATGATTAACATTATTTATTCGCAACTATATACCTTGTCTTAAATAATGGCGTAAGTTGCAGACGCATACAGTGCAGTGATATTGGTAAGAAATTCATCGGAACTGTTTGTCTTAGAGCTAACACATGGTACCCCACCATATGCATAACTCTGTTGATATGTCTCTAGGAACCTGTGGCCGTTGAAAAAGTTGAGCTCTCATTTTCGAAGCTAAAAGTATTTAATAAAGTATATGTACGACGTACACTGAATCAGGTACGGTTATTTAGTTTGGCAATGTTTTCAACAGAAGGACGAAGTGGATTGTAACATATTATAGATGGCGAGCGAGTGTAATAGAAATTCTGTAAAATATTAACTCGTTAAACTAGAAACAAAGTGCGCTATATCTCGTAAACAAATGCATAGAGCATACATTTCATTAGCGGTTTACATGGATTTTCATGCTCATATACTTCCTTGAAATTATCCTTTCCATTTTGTTCCTTCTCTTTTTGTGACTACTTTCTTTTATTTTTTGATTTTTTCCTGTCCTGGAAACCTGTCTTGTCGGCTTCTCAATATGTTCACATCGACTCTCGCAGTTTCGATATCTCTTCCTATTTCTATTTACATCTACATCTACATCATCACTCTGCAATTCGCAATTAAGTGCCTGCACAGGGTTCAGCGAACTACCTCTAAGTTACTTCTCTACCATTCCTCTCTTGAACAGCGCGCGGTAAAACGACCACTTACATCTTTCCGTACGAGCTCTAACTTCTCTTACTTTATTATGATGATCTCTATGTAGGTGGATGCTAATAAAATATTGTCACACGCTGAGGAGAAAGTTGGTGATCTAAAGTTCAGGAGAAGGTCCTGCCGCAGAGAAAAATTCCACCCCAATTCGTGTATCACATCCATGGCACTCTCTCCCCTATTTCGCGATGATACGAAACAAGTTGCCCCTCTCTGAACTTTTTCGATGTCCTCCGTCAATTTATCTGAAGTGGATCCCACACCGCACAGCAATATTCCAGAAGAGCGTGAATAAGCGTAGTGCAGGCAGTCTCTTTAGTAGACCTGCTCCATTTTCTAAGTGTTCTGCCAATAAATCGCAGTCTTTGGTTTGCTTTTCTCGCAACATTATCTATGTGATTGATCCAATTAAAATATTCATAATTGTAGTCCATAAGTATTTAGCTGAGTCAAATTTGTGTGGATTATCCTGTAAACGAAATTTAGCGGATTCCTTTTTGTACTCAACTGGATGGCTTCACACTTTTCATTATTTAATGTCAACTGCTGCTTTTTACACCAGACATATTGTCTAAATGATTTTGCAATTCGTTTTGATCAAGTGATGACTTCACAAGACAGTAAATGATACTATCCTCTGCAAAGAATCTAAGAGGGCTGCTCAGAATGTCTCTTAAACCGTTTATGTAGATGAAAGACAACAGAGGGCCTATATCACTTCCTTGTGGAACGCCAGATATTATTTCTGTATTACCCTATGACTTTCCGTCATCACATTAGAGTCACACAACTTCGCCAATACTCCATAGGCACGCAGTTTCATTAGAAGTTGCTTGTGAGGAACGGTGTCAAACGCCTTCTGGAAAACTAACAATATAGAATCAATTTGAAGTCTCCTGTGGATAGCACGAATTACTTCGTGAGAATAAAGAGCTAGTAGTGTTTCACGAGAACGATAGTTTCTGAATTCGTGTTGGCTATTCCTCAATAAATCGTTTTCTTCGAACTGATTCATAATGTTCGAACGCAGTATGTGTTCCAAAATCCTACTGAAAATCGACATTAGTGGTTTGGGTCTGTAATTCAGCGGATTTCTCCTGTTTCCTTTGTTGGGTATTGGTGTGATTTGTACAACTTCTGGTACACAATCTGGACCGGAGGCATTGTCTTTTGAAATATTTTAAGCTGCTTCACTATATCAAGGATGCCTACTTCTAAGCTACTCACGTCGGCAGTTGTTCCCAATATGAATTCTGAAATATTTACTTCGTCTTGTTTTGTGAAGGAATTTCGGAAAACCGTGTTTAGTAACTCTGATATAGCGACACTGTCGCCAATAACATCACCACTGCTAACGCGCTGTGAAGGTATTGACTGCGTCTTGTCACTGGTGTACTTTATATGCTACGAGAGTCTCTCTGGGTTTTCTGCCAGATTTCGAGACAGAGTGGAAACTATCACAAAGAATCTCGCATTGAAGTTCGCGCTTTTTGGCATGCTTTTGTCGTTGCTTCTGCAAGTGTTTTGAATTGTTTGGTGTACCATGAAGGATCAGTTTCCATCTCTTATTAATTTATTTGGTATATCTCTCTCATTTGCCGTCGACACTATTTCTTTGAATTTAAACCACATATGGTCTACGCTTACATAGTCAGATTGGTAGGAAGGTGTGGAGACACTCTCTTAGGAGGATATCAAGCAAATTTTTATCTGCTTTTTTCAATAGATGTATTTTGTGTTTATTTTTGGTGGGTTTGGATGTTACGGTACTCAGTTCAACTACAACAATTTTGTGGTCAGTAATCCATGTGTGTGCCATGACGGTTCCTGTTTAGTATGGATTATTTATTGTTAAGAAGTCAAATATTTACATTTCAAGTGGGCTACTGAACTAGTTGTTCTAAATTTTCTCAGAATGCATTTAGTACGATTTCGGACGACGTTTTATGTCTACCACCAACTTTAAATGTGTATCTTCGGCAGCATCTCTAGAGTAGATAGAAGTCACCACCAACTATTATTGTATGAATAGGGTACCTATTTGAAATGACACTCAAGCTTTCTTTGAACTGTTCAGCAACTGTATCAACGTTATCGGAGAGCCGGTAAAATGAACCAATTATCGATTTATTTCGGTTATGAAGTATAATCTCCAGCCATCCTAGCTCACAGGAATTATCTTCTTTAATTTCACTACAAAGTAAACTACTTCTGACAGCAGTTAACACTCCACCAGCAACCGTATTTAATCTATCATTTTTGAACACGGTTAAGCCCTTTTTAAAAATTTCGGCTGAACTAGTTTCCGGCTTTAGCCTGCTTACCGTGCTATAATTATCTGAGATTCAATGTTCTCTGTTAGCACTTGGAGCTCTGGTTCTTCTCCATCACAGCTACGGCAATTTACAACTACTGTGTTCGTTCCTGTGTTTGAAACTGAAGCCCTTTCTGCATTTTCCCGAGACCCTCTAATGTAAAAAACCGCCAAGTCCCCTCTACACAGCACCCCGCTACCCGTGTAGTCGCTTCTTGCATCTTGTGAACTCCCAGCCATGTAATTCTGCATTTGTAATTGTTTAGTAAGTCAAAATTCTGTTTGGTTATTCTACCATTATTCATAGCGCATATGTGCCCATCGAATTTTAATTTCCTTTTTCTCATTACATCTGTTAACTTTCCAACCATCGGATTTCGTTCTGCATTAGATGATAATCTGTACCCTGATTCACAGCTGCTTTTGGGTCCTAGTATTTTTCTTAGGATGCTACTTTCAATTTTACTAATTCGTCGAGCTCTCTCTTGATAGTCGGTTTAAGAGTTTTCACTGTGTAGAGTATTCCTGGTCTTACCACTGTTTCATAGTGTTTCAGTTTCGTCTTCCACGATAAAGTATTTTTAATTTATATGTGTCTTGTCATCTGAATAGACCTCTCCATTTTATATGTTCCAGTTTCTATTTCTGTATTTTCTTTATGTTGTTTGATATCCATTCTCCTAAATATTCAAAACAGTCTACTTTATAAATGGCTCTGGGCACTATGGGACTTAACATCTGAGGTCATCAGTCCCCTAGGACATAGAACTACTTAAACCTAACTAACCTAAGGACATCACTCACACCCATGGCCCGGGCAGGATTCGAACCTGCGGCCGTAGCGGTGGTGCAGTTCCAGACTGTAATGCCTAGAACCGCTCGACCACCGCGGCCGGCAGTCTATTTTATATATTGTGCTGTTATTTAGTTTAAGCTTTTGAGTTGCATTATTGATGTTTGTCATGAACTGTTTGATTTCAGTTGATAATGGCAGCTATACTTCTGTTGTTTGCCATTGTTGTTCTGTGATTTGTTCTTGTGCACCTTCTAGTGAGTCTGTTAATAAGTGTTACGCTATCTGTAATTGCTAGACGTTCTACAGTGATGTTGTTTATCTTTCTTCCTCGTTGCACACCCTTAGTATTTATAGCCTTCCTCCAGTCTCTAACCAATTTCTCTAATATTTAGTTAAAAATTACGGACGACAAGCCATTTCCTTGTCTTACTCATGATTTTATTTCAAAATTTCCTGCCAGTTCTCGCATAAATTTCACTTTCAACGTGTTGTTTTGGTTAAAATTGTTTAAATTATTTCAGACTGTAAGACTATACACGGTCCAGTCTCATGAATGTGACCACTTTTCTGAAGCTTGAATAACCACATTTTACAGCGTAGATGTACAGGAGGAGAGTCAGTGACATTATGGAAGGTCCGCCCCGATAGCTGAGTGCTCAGCGTGACAGATTGTCGTCCTACGGGCCCGGGTTCGATTCCCGGCTGCGCCGGGGATTTTCTCCGTTCAGGGACTGGGTGTGGTGTTGTCTTCATCGTCATTTCATCCCCATCCGGGGCGCAGGTCGCCCAATGTGGCATCGAATGTATTAAGGCTTGCAACAAGGATGCCGGACCTGCCCCGAAGAGGTCTCCCGGCCAATGACGCCAAACGCTCATTTCCATTTCCACTCTGGAAGGTACCGACGGGGGTGTGGAGTCCTGCCGACTCGAGTGCCGTGGCCAGCTGCTGCGCTAAGTTTTTTGGTTGATAATCCATGGCGCGAACAGCCTGATCGAAGTTGCCCCGCCGGCCTAAGTGGCCGAGTGGTTCTAGGCGCTACAGTCTGGAACCGCGCGATCGCTACGGTCGCAGGTTCGAATCCTGCCTCGGGCATGGATGTGTGTGATGTCCTTAGGTTAGTTAGGTTTAAGTAGTTCTAAGTTCTAGGGGACTGATGACCAAAGAAGATAAGTCCTATAGTGCTCACAGCCATTTGAACCATTTTGAAGTTGCCACACAGACCGTCTTCTGGCTTAAAATCCGGGGAGATCGGTGGCCAGGGCAGGACGGCAAACTCACCATGGTGTTCTTGAAACCACGCACGCACGCTGCGAGCTGTGTGACACTTTGTAGCGCACTGCTGGTAGATACTATCGTACCGAGGAGAAACAAACTGCATGTAGGAGTGGACATGGTCACCAGGAATAGATGCATACCTGTGTTGATCTATTGTGTCTTCCAGAATGGCGAAAACATCCGTGGAATACCACGAAAACATTCCGCAGGCCATAACCCTCCCTCATGGACTGTGCGGCTGGTCCCGGCGGAGGTTCGAGTCCTCCCTCGAGCATGGGTGTGTGTGTTTGTCCTTAGGATAATTTAGGTTAAGTAGTGTGTAAGCTTAGGGATTGATGGCATTAGCAGTTAAGTCCCATAAGATTTCACACACATTTGAACATAACGCTCCCTCCTCCAGCCTGGATTCTTCCGACGAGTGTTAAAGGGTGTTTGCTTACAGACATTGCACGCCGTACACGCTGACTGCCAAGTGTCCGATGGAGCATAAAATGTGATTCATATGAGAAGGCCCTTTGTCACCACTCAGTGAACTCCCTGTTGCGTTCTTTGCCGATGAATAGCACTCAGCATGGATGTACGAACCAGGCGCCTGCTGCACAGCGCCATATGCAGCAAATTAGCTGAACTGTCGTTGAGGAGACACCCCTCGGTTCATCTGGGCGGTCAGTTACTCAAAAGTTGCACGTTTGAACCTTCCTGGCAGATTAAAACTGTGTGCCCGACCGAGACTCGAACTCAGGACCTTTGCCTTTCTCGGGCAAGTGCACTACCAACTGAGCTACCCAAGTACGACTCACGCTCCGTCCTCACAGCTTCAATTCTGCCAGTATCTCGCCTCCTACCTTCCAATCTTTACAGAAGCTCTCCTGCGAACCCTGCAGAACCAACACTCCTGAAAGAAAGGATATTGCTGAGACATGCCTTAGCCACAGCCTGGGGGACGTTTCGAGGATGAGATTTTCACTCTGCAGCGGAGTGTGCGCTGATATGAAACTTCCTGGCAGATTACAACTGTGTGCCGGACCGAGACCCGAACTCGAGTCTCGGTCCGGCATACAGTTTTAATCTGCCAGGAAGTTTCATATCAGCGTACACTCCGCTGCAGAGTGAAAATCTCATTCTAGTTGCACGTCTATTCCATCTCCGCAGCCATCGCTACCCCTGTCATCTATGACCCATGGTGCAACACAATTGCTCCAGCGCCGGTTTTGCATCGCTCAGTTTTGCCATGCACGGTACACTTTAACCACGGTGACACGCGAAAAAATTTACAAATTTAGCCGTTTTGGAAATGCTTCCACCCTTGGCCCAAAAACTAATTATCATCTCCTTTTGGATATTACATAAATCGCTCCGTTTCCGCATTAAGACAACGACTGCTGTGTTTTCCGCATCCCCCGACACGCTTTATATACCCCCCATTGCTAGCACTGCCACCTACCGTCTGTCAGTGGTTATTACGCGTTGACGTTGAAAAAATATGTGTAATCTTATGGGACTTAACTGCTAAGGTTATCAGTCCCTAAACTTACACACTACTTAACCTAAATTATCCTAAGAACAAACACACACACCCATGCCCGAGGAAGGACTCGAACACCGCCGGGACCAGTCGCACAGTCCATGGCTGCAGCGCCCGAGACCGCTCGGCTAATTCTGCGCGGCGTTGACGTTTGAAGACGGGCAGCAGTCACATTAATGTGACTGGAATGGGTATCAGAGATGTCCTTTTGCGCTGAATTCTGGTCCCAGTCCTGAACGTTTCTTTCATGTCCGTCATTGTTTCTTTAATACCTCAACTGAACAGTAGGTGTGCAAGACTACAGTCCCTGTCCTAAACCGTTTCTAATCTAAGCTCTCCGCTCTTAGTCTTAGATTCTTAGTTTTACCTCTTTGTTCGTGTATATGTTGTGTGTTACGCGTCTTTCCCTACAGCTTGTACCCGTTTACATGAGGATTTCGAATATCTTCCCCCAGTTGTACATTACCGAACGCTTTTTCTTGATCGTCAAATTCTATGAAGACGTCTCGATTTTCCGTAAATATTGCTTCCATTATCAAACGCAACGTCAGACTAGCTTCCCTGGTGCCCTTACCTTTCCTGAAGCGAAACTGATCGCCATTTAACGGATCCTCAAATTTCTTCTTCATTCTTCTACATATTATTCCCGTCAGTAACTAGGATGTCTGAGATGTAAGCCGATTGTGCTATAAGCCTCTCACTTACCCTCCCTTCCTATCATCGGAAATGCGTGGATGACTTTTTTTCCGAAAACCCGATGCTATGTCTCCAGAATCATAAATTCTAAAAACCAACTGGAATAGTCGATTGGTTGGCAGTTGCCCTAATCTCTGTATGATAATCCGCTCCCATGTTTCCGTAAGTCGTTTAAGCAGTTGCCGGATAATCCTTCTAAAAATGATTACAATCTTCTTTTTTATACATGCCTCCCCAGTGCATCTTGCACTTCGTCTCTAATAGCCTTATCGTCACCGCGTCTTTAAGCTGTAATATTTCATAATTCCTTTTCTTACGTTCGTGACACAATCTTTTCACGAATAAACGACATCTGCAGAACTTTCCGATTATCATAAGAATTTTATAATGTCACGACCTTCCTGTATGCGTCTTCATAGCCCGCAATCTCAGAAAGTCGCTTGAGTTCTTGATCGCTTACGTCTCTCACCTCAAAATATCTTTTGACGTATTACAGACATTGGTAAACTATCTCCTAAAGAGTCACAAGAGGCTTACAAATACACTGCTGCCCATTAAATTTACAACGCCAAGAACAATAGCAAAGAACGAAACTTCAGTTATTGTGCGCATACAGATCATACTCGTAGGAAGGACACGCGATTAAAGATGCAGGTGATTTGGGGGTGAGGGAACTCGCCGCGATACGGGATACTTGATGTTTTTTAAAGGAAATGAGCACAAGAAAACACTTCCTAAAGGTTCAAAAAATCACCTTCTAGTATAACCTATCTTACCTGAAAATCACACAAAACTGTGTTTCTGTATTTTTTACAGTTTTTCAAAGAAATACTTCCAGGTTTCCCGTTTGGCACCTCCCAATGGACAGATTGGGCTAAGGTAATTTTTGTGAAATTATTACATAAACGTTGAAATTTTAGGAATATCATTTTAAAACTAAGTCGTTAAGTTGTTAATTGAATAGGAACATGAAATCTTAAAAAATCGTTAACAACAATAAATTTCTGTCATGTCATTTTGAAATATTTACAGGTATACCAATTACTGTTCCTGTTACTGTTGCTTTACTGAATGCCAACGCTCGTGCACCAAATTTATTTTCTGGCTTGCTAGTAAACAACTTAGGTTGCCTAGTAGTAAGTGCTATGAACCAGCTCGGACAAGTTTCTTTGTGAAATCTGTGTGCTAAGCTATTCCTTTCTTCTGGTTCATAGGTCAGTGATGTGACAATGAGGTGTGTCACAGTTCGACTAAAAGGTCTGCTCTTGATTCACCTCATGTACCCTACAAGCTCGTCTTCTTGCTCTTCAGTGAACATATTTTTAAATTTCCCATCTGATTTGTCAACTATGTAGTTGGGATTACTCTTAGCATTACGAAAGTATCTTTCCAGCGTTAGATGCTTTTAAAACTTCAGTTTCAGAACATAAGATGCGTGAAGCTGACATTTCCATTGATTTATTATGTAACTGCTGTCTACTAGTCTTACTAATGTAGGCTGATACCATCTGGAAAAGCAAGGAAATTAAAAGAAGTGCATAGTTTGAAATGTAATTGCATCAAAGAAGAACAAGGCAAAACGGGACGCTATCCCATTCTGTCCTGATGCATATCGCCCCAAGGGCACATTTCGGGTTAACAACTTTTATGGAACATAACAAACGACGGATTTAAACGTGTTACTTAACTAATGTATAGCAAATGGCGTGTACTTTAAGATTACATGTCATTTAATGCAGTAAATTAACATTTAACGGTTTATCTCTCGTTTCCTGCTAACATTATATATATCTGGAAACATGAAGGACAACCATACAAAGTCGAAATGACTGTCGCACATTCCCTTCCATCCATAGACATAGTTACATGTCACTACAATAGGTTGCAGCATTCTCCGGTCTCCGCTATCGCACTCTACCCCGTGTTTCCCCACGTAATAAAATTTACAGCATAGCGCTGTAACCTATGGTAGCATCAACGGCTCCCACCAGGCTCCTCATCCACTGTAAGCAAGTTTGGATGACAGATGCAGGTACAGTGCGTCATTCTATGCTGCTCGGAGACCACGAGAAATACGGGCCCCACAACGAACTTGTGACGTCACTTTAGTCGCCTTGTCCGTCATACTTCACGAACGCTCGGCTCGGTGCAAAGCCCACAGGAAATGAATAAGTCAGTGATAAGATAAACATTGAAGGTCTTATCTATCATGAGTTTCCTTGCTGAAATTGTGACTCACTGCCTGCCTGCCAGAACGCTCGGCTCGGTGCAAAGCCCACAGGAAATGAATAAGTCAGTGATAAGATAAACATTGAAGGTCTTATGTATCATGAGTTTCCTTGCTGAAATTGTGACTCACTGCCTGCCTGCCAGAGATGACTGCTGGCATTCATGCCACGTGTCGTGTCACGTGCTGTGACGTAAGAGCTGCGCCCTTTCTTTCTCATGGGCCTCGATGTTGCTTCGACTCCACGCCAGATTAGTGGTTGGCAATTTGTCACGTGTCGCTCCCTCGGGAACCAACGACCAGATGTTTCCACTGGGTGAGAGATCTGGAGTACCAACTGGCCAGGACTGCAGTCGAACACTCTCCTCATCGATGTAGGCCAGAACAGCACAGTAAAGATGCAGTCCTGCGTTATCTTGCTGAAAGAAAATGCCCTGCACACCTCGACTATCAGACACAGTCACTGGCCTTACAAGGTCAAACATGTAGCGGCAGCTGTCAAAATTGCCCGCTTTGTGAGTTAAGAGGTTATCGTGTTGGGTACGCAATTGGACCGCAAATCATAACACAAGATTTAGAGGACATATGGCAACGTTCGTTCTTTTCATTGCCTGCACATGTGCATACATCCAGCATGATGCTGCACGCAGAACCGATAATGGTTTGAAAGGGCAATGCGGTATCCCTCATGATACCAGTGTTGTCGTAAAGCTGCATATCCACTGAGCGCGGCAGCGGTCGCCGCTGACAAAACGTTAAACCTATAACACGTGTCTGTTCCAAACGGAAGTGACGTAAGAAGCAGTTTACTACGCCCATGCGCAGAAACTGTTCTCCTTATCTGTTCTCAAACAGCTAAATATTTCTGACAACGAAGAAAATACATGTCACTGCAGCTCGTTTCACTCAGTGCAATTTAAGCTGTCTACCTAGTTTCCTAATAAACCACACACTCCGAAATCGCCACGTATTACGAAATAAACATCCAAATTTTATTTCATTCTTAGTTTTCTAATCAGACGGAAATATAAATAACATTCACTATTGCAGTACTTCATTACATTAAACTGCTTGTTGGCTTCTGTCTCGGGTTCTTCGGCGGACAGTTGTTTGATGATTTTTCTGACGTTTCACCAGCACGAGTGGCTGGTATTGTCAATGCTTCACCCTCCGTTGTTGGTGGCGGACTGGAGTCGAGCTCGCTACCTCAGACTATATTTACCTGGCACGCCAAAGTCCAAGAGCTTTTCGGTGGTCATTTCTTGTGGGGTTCTCCTCTTGCTACTTGCAAAGGTCTTTCGTTTGTCAACAAATGGCCACGAAACCCTTAACAATTTTGTTACTTGTATTACACTCGTAAGAAAGTCCCAGAATGTGTTAAGAATTCTAAGATGAAGAAAAAAAACTATTGGCACATAGCATAATATATAGCATAGCATAGATATAGACTGGGACACTCAGATATTTAGGACGGGTGGTAGGGACAGAGCATCGAGTGACATTAAACTGAGTGCACTATCCGAAAATTACCTCGAGCAATTAAACAGAGAACCGACTCGTGGAGATAACATCTTGGACCTACTGATAACAAACAGACCCGAACTTTTCGACTCAGTAAGCGCAGAACAGCGAATCAGTGATCATAAGGCCGTTGCAGCATCTCTGAATATGGAAGAAAAAAGGAATATAAAAAAAGGGAGGAAGGTTTATCTGTATAGCAAGAGTAATAGAAGGCAGATTTCAGACTACCTAACAGAACAAAACGAAAATTTCTGTTCCGACACTGACAATGTTGAGTGTTTATGGAAAAAGTTCAAGG
Source organism: Schistocerca cancellata (assembly GCF_023864275.1). Taxonomy (NCBI): domain Eukaryota; kingdom Metazoa; phylum Arthropoda; class Insecta; order Orthoptera; family Acrididae; genus Schistocerca; species Schistocerca cancellata. Next base: position 139,111,058 of record NC_064634.1, on the reverse strand, counting down.
CAATCGTAAAATGCGTTTTAGACAGGTACGTGCCGAGTAAAACTGTGAGGGACGGGAGAAACCCACCGTGGTTCAACAAAAAAGTTAGGAAACTACTGCGAAAGCAAAGAGTGCTTTACTGCAAGTTTAAACGCAGCCAAAACCTCTCAGACAAACAGAAGCTAAACGATGTGAAAGTTAGCGTAAGGAGGGCTATGCGTGAAGCGTTCAGTGATTTCGAAAGTAAAATTCTATGTACCGACTTGACAGAAAATCCAAGGAAGTTCTGGTCTTACGTTAAATCAGTAAGTGGCTCGAAACAGCATATCCAGACACTCCGGGATGATAATGGCATTGAAACAGAGGATGACACGCGTAAAGCTGAAATACTAAACACCTTTTTCCAAAGCTGTTTCAGAGAGGAAGACCGCACTGCAGTTCCTTCTCTAAATCCTCGCACAAACGAAAAAATGGCTGACATTGAAATAAGTGTCCAAGGAATAGAAAAGCAACTGGAATCACTCAACGGAAGAAAGTCCACTGGACCTGACGGGATACCAATTCGATTCTACACAGAGTATGCGAAAGAACTTGCCCCCTTCTAACAGCCGTGTACCGCAAGACTGTAGAGGAACGGAAGGTTCCAAATGATTGGAAAAGAGCACAGGTAGTCCCAGTCTTCAAGAAGGGTCGTCGAGCAGATGCGCAAAACTATAGACCTATATCTCTGGCGTCGATCTGTTGTAGAATTTTAGAACATGTTTTTTGCTCGCGTATCATGTCGTTTCTGGAAACCCAGAATCTACTCTGTAGGAATCAACATGGATTCCGGAAACAGCGATCGTGTCAGACCCAACTCGCTTTATTTGTTCATGAGACCCAGAAAATATTAGATACAGGCTCCCAGGTAGATGCTATTTTCCTTGACTTCCGGAAGGCGTTCGATACAGTTCCGCACTGTCGCCTGATAAACAAAGTAAGAGCCTACGGAATATCAGACCAGCTGTGTGGCTGGATTGAAGAGTTTTTAGCAAACAGAACACAGCATGTTGTTCTCAATGGAGAGACGTGGTTCAAATGGTTCAAATGGCTCTGAGCACTATGGAACTTAACTTCTGAGGTCATCAGTCCCCTAGAACTTAGAACTTCTTAAACCTAACTAACCTAAGGACATCACACACATCCATGCCCGAGGCAGGATTCGAACCTGGGACCGTAGCGGCAGCGTGGTTCCAGACTCCGGCCGGCGGAGAGACGTCTACAGACGTTAAAGCAACCTCTGGCGTGCCACAGGGGAGTGTTATGGGACCATTGCTTTTCACAATATATATAAATGACCTAGTAGATAGTGTCGGAAGTTTCATGCGGCTTTTCGCGGATGATGCTGTAGTATACAGAGAAGTTGCAGCATTAGAAAATTATAGCGAAATGCAGGAAGATCTGCAGCGGATAGGCACTTGGTGCAGGGAGTGGGAACTGACCCTTAGCCTAGACAAATGTAATGTATTGCGAATACGTAGAAAGGAGGATCCTTTATTGCATGATTATATGATAACGGAACAAACACTGGTAGCAGTTACTTCTGTAAAATACCTGGGAGTATGCGTGCGGAACGATTTGAAGTGGAATGATCATATAAAATTAATTGTTGGTAAGGCGGGTACCAGGTTGAGATTCATTGGGAGAGTCCTTAGAAAGTGTAGTCCATCAACAAAGGAGGTGGCTCACAAAACATTCGTTCGACCTATACTTGAGTATTGATCATCAGTGTGGCATCCGTACCAGATCGTTTTGACAGAGGAGATAGAGAAGATGTAAAGAAGAGCGGCACGTTTAGTCGCAGGGTTATTTGGTAAGTGTGATAGCGTTACGGAGATGTTTAGCAAACTCAAGTGGCAGACTCTGCAAGAGAGGAGCTCTGCATCGCGGTGTAGCTTGCTGTCCAGGTTTCGAGAGGGTGCGTTTCTGGGATGAGGTATCGAATATATTGTTTCTTCCTACGTATACCTCCCGAGGAGATCACGAATGTAAAATTAGAGAGATTCGAGCGCGCACGGAGGCTTTCCGGCAGTCATTCTTCCCGCGAACCAGAACAGAAAAGGTAGGTAATGACAGTGGGACGTAAAGTGCCCTCCGCCACACACCGTTGGGTGGCTTGCGGAGTATAAATGTAGATGTAGATGTAGATGTAGACGCGAAGCTACGAATCTACTTCCTTCGACACTGTAACTCATGTCATCGTCAGATCATTTTGGTCGTTTGTCTTCAATATTAGAGTACATCTTGTGGGCTTATATCGTTGATGCGTCAGTAACTGACATTTAACGCTAAGGGTAACATGTTTGTCATAAATCCTCAATGTGCCGTTGCCTGGAAACAGCATACTGGAAGTTGTAATATACAACTTATATTTTTAAAGACAAATCTGCTGCGTAATTTTTCGTTATACAGTATACAGAACGTAGGTGGCGTTAGTTCTACCTACTTGGTACGTTTACGTTGAAATACTATCCAAGTATGCAGTACACCTCATGCCTCTTTCATGGTGTTGCGATATTAACGACCTTCAGCGTGTAAGAGGTCCGAGAAGATGTAATTTCGATGTATTGCTCATGCGCTGCCTGCGATATGCAAGGCATAAAAGAATCGCTGACCAGAGAACAGTGTTGACTGAGTAGGAACGGTGTAGCTGTAGCAGTAAGTTGTAGCTAGTCTGCGCTAGTCTGGAGTCTGCTCTGGTCTGGTATGGTGTATCGTGTTGACTGGTCGGTCGCGGTGCAGCGATGCCGGAGCCTGAGTATTATTGTATAAGGTAAAAAGCAGCCTCGCGCATATCTAATAATGTTATCTGAACTCCCATGTAAAGGTTTTAAAAATGTCGTAATAATAATCTTTGTCATATAAAGTAATTTCTAACTAGCATTCATTTCAATTTAAAGAATTTACCAATTTCTCAAATCCATGACCATTCCGATTGTTGCAAAAGAAAAATCAGTTGCTTCCTTACATAAATGACCAATCTATCGGCCAGCATTGCACAGAGCTGTGCCGGAAAAATTTATTGTAAGAGCAGATATATTCGACAATTTTATTGAGGTAAGAATTTTTCCTTTTTTATTCAGAATGATCTTACAGGGCCATGACGCAGCACTGCTGTCGTCCAAAATTTACCAGGTTACTGAATTTATTTTTTATTACGAGGTTTAGGAATTTTTCTGTTTCGAGCTTACATTAGATGAGAAAAGAATTTTGTGGGTACATTAAATGAGAAACAAATTTTGTGTGGAGGTTAAATGTGAATTAATTTCTGTAGGGAGGTTATAAATGGGAACCAAGTTTGCTCTGAGGTTACATAAAAATTAGAATCATATTACACTAAAATTAGAATCACATTATTCATATTATTATTTATTCAATTTTGTGGGGAGGTTACAAGCGCAATTACAAAGGAATACCCACATTCCCTCACTCAAGCGTGAGCAAGGACTTCGTATTTTATCGAGTACAACACTGTACCAGAAACAAATTGAAACTGGTCCAAATCACCCGGTTCCGAGCAGAGTTTTCAGAACATTTCCTTAGATTACCAGAAAAATGCCGGAACTGGTCCTCCACTCCTATCATTGCGAGTTGTGAACTTCTTTACTCTGCTCACAGCTTGCTGAGACATAACATACAAGTCCAACATCGCCTCTGATCACACGGCTAGGGAACAAGACTTGCACAAAAACAGAAAAATGGAATAAACGTACTGAATTTGTCTTACGATATGTGTTTTCTATGTAATAAACGTTTTATATATGACAAACTTCAGTACTTTGTAAGTACAGTATGAAACTGCAGAGAAAAAATGCGTTTAAAATCTGGATATTTTGTTGTTGTTGAGAGTGCATTGATTCACGACAACGTTTGTACCACAGTAGCCGCTAGGTACAACACACTTGATAAGCTGTCCTTCGGAGGAGGTAAATAAGTGCGATAACTCGTGTATAGTGTCTAGTAATGCTCATTTTACAGACCCTTGTGTTTCGCGGGGTGTTACTTTCGCTTCTGACGACGTACTAAGTTCTGTCTGTTAAGAAACCTTCCGTCAAATCGCATCTGGCCTAAATGCCTGGAGGCAACAGCTACCAAATAACGACACTTACCACCTATTAAGACAGCGGAATACCTTTGAGAGCCTCAACAGTTTTGCTAACTTGGTTTCCACAAAGACATTAAAGGAATGTCTGAGGGATAATCTATGAATGTACGGATTTGCCAAAAGAAGTACCCACCTACCCTATATCACCGGGACGTGGACTGGCCGACCGCTGTTACGGTCGCAATCCACCACGCCACGGACTAGGAGGGAGGTGCATCTCACACCAATGAAGGACTTTGCACTAGATCATCAAGATAATTAGCCATATATGTAGTTTAGTAGAAATATATTTCTTGCAATTAATAATTTGGCATCCTGCACCGATAGTACACTACCTAGGGCAGCCCAGTGCCAGGGGCATGCCAATGGGGTTAGCTCGGTGGGCACAGCCTCAAAAGTAGGTTTATACTCGTGTTGGCACACCTGTAACACTGCAGTAGTGTAGTACAGTAGAATAGTACTATAGCTCGTAGTTCCCAGCAGAATTAATGAAACAGAACTGTATACTTTATTTAGCTGCATATGGCATTGTAGTAAATTGTAGGACCCACTATTTAGTTATGTAGTGGGTTATTGATGTATGATGAACGTTGTTAGGAATAAATAACATTTTTAAAAAAAAGTATGCTTCTGTACTGAAGACGTTACAGAAGTTAGTCAAGGAAAGTACATTCTGTAGCGCATTTAACTGTTGCATCACCGCTATCAACGCTGGTATGACATATGACAGAGAACTGCTTTGTTCCTGGTAGGTGTATATAGAAATCACTAATTCGGTAATAGATTCACGCGGGGTTAAAGAGTTGCCAAAAATTCGCATCTTTATCTCCACCCGGCCCCCATTCAGCCAGCATCTTTGTGCGTTCCTCAGTCTGAACAATCAATCTATTAAAATGAAATCAAATTACGCCACTTGTCTGACTGGCCTTCACCTCTCTTACCAATGGAATACGACAAAAATTCCAGAAACTGTAGATATTAAAGGCACAGCATAGAAACTTTCTAAGAATATTAATCATTTAGGAAAGACGCACTTCGTTTCATGGAATTGGTGACTGTGGTTGTGACCTCGTAGACAGGAAACACTGTGAACATCTTGCATGGCCTCTTTAGTGACACGAAGTCTACTGATTATGAACATTATACGTTGCTGCAAAAAGCTGTTTCTTTGTTTCTAATTTTATAGCGGCAACTAGCCATAGGGCATAGCTGACGTATTGCAATCATGCATCCTTGCCGTGAAACATTATGGTAGGCGAATCATATAACTCTAACTAAAACAACACTGGTATTCCAACAATGCTGCAATCACCTCGCCAGTACCGAATTTCCATAAGGTAAGCGTTCAACGCAGGTCCACTGTTAGACAGAAAAAGTACAGCACTATGGTAGGATTCACTAGGAAAAAATAACATTTATGCTTCACATGACATTTTATAAGGCAAAGTAATGAGCAAGACGTCAGATAAACTCAAATGATTTTTATAGTCACTTGCCTTTGCACTGGCTTTTTGCCATCTTTTGTAGCTTTTGTTATTCTTTTCGTTAGTGTATCATGTCTACTCTAAAACATATTTCGAGGTAGGACCTACTATAACTTTTATCTCCCCAGTAAAAATTTTTGTATGACTGTTTTCCTCGACCTGAGATTTTACTTTATGTTTCACCAAAGTTAAGTAAAGATATTTCATCTTGTGCCTGAAATTATGCTTTTTCTCGTGGTTTTTTTCACAATGTACAAGGCTTCTAAAAATGATTCATTCGCTACTGAAGCTCTTTGTTTTCCAAAACATGACATGTGCAAATGTTTCTGATGCATAAAATCACTAAATTTAAATTTTGCACTCCACAAACTTTCGAGAGTTGCCTCCCTGGTTACACGGCACACTTTCAAGCGGTAGTGTGAAATCTTATGGGACTTAACTGCTAAGGTCATCAGTCCCTAAGCTTACACACTACTTAACCTAAATTATCCTAAGGACAAACACACACACCCATGCCCGAGGGAGGACTCGAACCTCCGCCGGGACCAGCCGAAGAGGTAGTCAACTTCGTTCCATACCTTATGCATCAACATCCTGTTAGTGGTCACCACAGAAACACTGATGCGTCCTAGACCTGTTCTAGTGTTATTGGCACTGGGAGTACGTAAACACGGTCCTTAATGTAGCCCCTAAGAAAGACGCCACGAGGCGTTAGGTCAGGCGATCTAATGGCCCAAGGGAACAGAGCCACATAACCTGCATCACTACTCCGTCCAACCCACCGATGCAGAGGTTCGTCGTTTAGTTAGCAACGAACATCGATGCTACAATGAGACGGTGCCCCATCTTGTTAGCAGATTAAGTTCTCGGAATCAGCAGTCAGTTGTGGAAACAACCACAGCTGCATCATACCATCGTAAGAGATATCCGTCACAGTTTTCCACAGAAGAAAAACGGCCTCTACAGCTTCGTCTGTGACACTGCACATAAAACATTAACTTTGGGCGAAACTCGTTCATGTGCCACAAGTGCATGAGGATTTTCAGTGCCCCAGACTCTCAGCTTGTGTGGATTAACCTCCCCAGGTTAACTGAAGGTCGCATTGTCGTTAATATCAGCTCCGAGGCAAAATGGTCATCCTTTTGCTTTGTATTCCTGCTGCGCGGAGTGGCCGCGCAGTTTGAGGTGTCATGTCACGGACTGCGCAACCCTCCCGCTGGAGGTTCGAGTCCTCCCTCGGGCATGGGTGTGTGTGTTATTCTTAGCATAAGTTAGTGTAAGTAGTGTGTAAGTCTAGGGATCGATGACCTAAGCAGCTTGGTCCCTTAGGAATTCACACACATTTGATTTTGTCAAGGCACTGCTCTCATAACGCCAACTGATGGGTACAACTCTAATGCGTTGAATTTACAGTTCTGTTCTTGCATCAGTCGTATTTATGCTTCGTAATTTTATCCACTGCTGTCAGTGTTTCTTCTGTGACTGTGTTTCTTCAGGAAAATTTGGGAAGCAAATTGATATACCCTCCGGGACTCGAAATGCATTGTGCATTTAAGTCATATCTGTGACTGAAGGCGGTTGTACACGTAATACTTTAGAAAATATAGAACTCTGGAAAGGAATGAATCATTTTAGCAGCTCTTTATAGTTATGGAAATGTGGTTTGGCCTTGGGCAAACACACATTCTTCTTGTGTAGCGCCCAAACATATCTCCGTGAAGTTTCACCAACATCTAAGCGTTCATTTATTCTAAGCTTCTATGGAGAGCTGTTGCTGCATATGTCTTTTGGCTTGTGGTTCATGTCCGTAACGTGTTTTGTAAATGTAGAATGACTGATGTTACTCTTCCAGATCAAACACTTGATCACATATGACAACTACACAATGACACAAACATAATCCACCCACAGATAAAATTCACCAAAGAATCAGAAATGAAACAAGTTTAATTTCTTTGACATCACAGTACACGGACACAACAACCAACGTCAATTCTCCATATGCACTAGACCCACCACAACCAGCGACAGCCATAGACATAAACTCAAACCACCCTATAACACACAAACAATCCGTTTTCTGAGACATCCTACACAGGTTGAATAAACCTCCTGTAAATTAGTACAGCTACAAAAGCGAACTACATACAATCAAACAAAGAGCTGTTGAGAATGGATACAAACAAACACGGTAAATAAACTAAACCACAGAATTAGAAGCAAGATGAAAGAGTCACCGAACATACACCATCAAACAGAGCAACACCTACATACAAACACAGATACACAGAACATAAGCACACAGACACACACGCAACACATCTGAACAGATAGTATCTACAAAAACAAAAGGCACGCCATTACCTACAACAAAAAAGTGACTCAAACGAGTGGCGACATATTCAAAAACAAGTTCTTAGTTCGATTAAGCATAGATTTTTAACGCTGACATTCAACCTTGTTTTGTTAGCTACAAGTTTTTGATAAGTGATGATGGCAATAGCCAAAGTCGCATAATAAATAAAGAAATTTATTAAGCGTTCTAGACGGTTTTATGCAGAAACTAACGTTCACCTTAATCCACATCACCATGCAGTCCGTTCTCCGATCCCCGTCCCCAACCTCACGCATCCCCTGTGTTTAAGATTCTTTGCTAGCTTTGAAGTGCAATGCTGTTCTACATAATTCGTGAAGTCTCATAAAATTGGTATTTCCTTCTACTGTTCATAGCAGAGCAGAAATTTCTGCACTAATAACACATTTAGTCCATTCGTAACTTTGTTCACAGCAAGCTTTCACTGTCAAGTAACAACATGCTCTACTTTAATTGGAGCTTGGCTGTACCTAGTGACGCGACCAAGTGAGTTCCTGCGACTACCAGATATCCCTTTCGCTTTGCCGAGTAATAGATATGTCTGTCTGCGCACGTAGGTGGTCACACGCCACAACACGGTGACCGCGGAAAGGCGGGCCCCGCCATCGTGTCCTTAAAGAGTCACTCACGGGCTGAAGCCGATGTCGCATATCGGTTGGTTCAGCTGACCCGGTGTGATGATACCGCATCGTCACCAAGTACATACACTCTTTGTGGAACTTTTTATAGGGTGTACCATTGCAAAGAGGCCCCACAAACATGTGTAATCATGCCACTGAAATTGCACAATGTAATTTGTGACGTTCGACACAACATCGTTTGACGCAACAGTGTGTGGCTGGAGCTCAGTGTCCAGTGTTTAGTGACAATGTATCGCTAATTAGTCGAAAAGCGCGAGTTTCTTGTGAGACAATATGGGTTACTTGTTCTGTTAAGACGTGTCAGCGAATGTTCGTTGAACGGTTTGGTGACCAGCACATACCGTCTAAACGCTGATACAGAAGTTAGTGAACGAGATGGTGAGCTGTGGAACGGTGCTGTATCTTCTCGGTGTGGGACAGCCGCCATTATTGGAAGAAAAAGTAACTGACGTGAAACCAAGAGGATAGGAATCTCCTGCAAAGTCTGTTCGACGTTTATTTCAGGAATCTGGAATGTCACGGAGGACATGTCACATACCTGCGAAGAAAATCTGCATGTATCCATACATGTTTACAGATGTTCAGGAACTGAATGTCAATGCCAAAGACAAACACATTCTATTTTGCCATAGGTTTAAGCAATTTATTGCTCAGAGGCCAGGAATATTGCAGTACACATGGTTCAGTGATGAGGCGTGGTTCCACTTCTCTGGCTATGTAAACACTCAGAATACACGTTTGTGACGTAATGAAAATCTACGTGCACTGGTCGACAGACCCCTGCATTCACCAAAGATGTGTGTTCTGTGCAGTAGTGCAGCGTCGCATCATCGGGTCAATTCTTTTTCGAGAGTACTGTGACAAGTGCAGTTTACATCGAAATGTTTCAGGGATTTAGGAACCAGCTGGACGCTGAGCTGGTAGCCTCAGGATGAAGCCACATGCCACACGTCTAGAGTGACCATGACTGAGGTCGAATCGGTTCTCCCCGGCAGAGTTACTTCAAAAGGATTGTGGTCTCCAAGGTCACCTGATTTAACACCACCTGACTCTTTCCTCTGGGGTGGCCTAAAGGGCAAGGTCTACACGGACAAACCATACAACTCGAAAGATTTACGAGAGAATATCATCCGTGAAATCCAGGCCGTAGCACCAGAGATCATGACAACAACATTCGAGAATCTGCAACGTCGTGTTCAACTGTGTTTACAAGTCAGGCGTGGGTACTTCCAGCACCTTTTGTGATTCACCTTTATTTCCCCAAGAATATGGTATGACATGTTGATTTCATTTGGTTTTCTGATTTTTATACAAAGCCTTTAAATGTAATTAAAGCAAATGTATGTTTGTGGGCCCTCTTTCGAGTACATCACACGCCACAACACGTTGCCCGCGCGAAGTTGACCCCGCGACCGTGTCCTTGGGAATCGCTTGGTTCAGTTGACTCGGTGTGATGATTCCGCGTCTGTTCTCAAGTGCATATACCCTCTGTGGAACTTTTTATAGCTTTCTTGGCCCTCTACTGGCGCTCTAGAAAGATAGCACAAAATCTTCGCCGTCTGATTCCTCGAATTAGAGTCTTGACTGGGCTGTGAAGGCGCTAAACTGCATTCAAGAGAGGGAAAGCGACAAGAAATGCCAGGATGTGTCAGTGAGTAACGGCACGTCTTACTATCTCCACGGGCACTCCAATTCCGATTCCAGTCCAGTGTGCTCCAACTTCGTTCTTACTCGTGTTACGCTGCGAGTGAGACCTTAAGTGTTTGGTCTGAATCTCAGGCGAAAGAACGATTGCAAGGAGGATCCTGAGCTACAGGAGCTTTCTCGGCAGGCCTTCAACGAGACTGTAAGTTAGCGCAGTGGTTAATGTTATTGTGAAAAAAGCAAATACTGTCGAGTTTACGATTTTTTAATCATAATTTCTGCCGCTGTATAGATACTAACAGTGAAAGAGAAACAAATTGCGACCAGTCGAAAATATGTCCACTGAACTCCTCTGAACATTTTCTTTATTGAACAGAAAAGTTCTACTAAGTCCGGCATATACCCTTTTCAGTATTTTGTTAAGTTCGCCAGTGTGCATTTTCGAAGCAAAGTTTCATCGTTTCAGCTGTAGCTGTCATCGAAGGACCTCCACTACGGTGTCAACGCGCCGAAAACGTGAATCCGTGAATTCTACTGCGTTCTGTTGTATATCTCTTCACGCTGATGTAGCTTCCACACGTCGAGTAAACTGCTGTCTGAACATGCAGTTTAGATGGTGAAGAATTTCTGTTAGTGAAAACCATGAAAACGTGAATAGGAAATGTAAGCTTCCGACCGCAGGCGGGTGTAATCCTGAAGCTAGCTATGGGTAAATAAAACTATCAGGCTCCAAAATTGTGACTGATTGCATTGTTTTCCTTGTTCTTGTTCATCGGAAATAAATTATAGTCAAACAATCCCCTTAAAATTAAACTGAGGTCATTACAAGAAAGTGAATGTAATTTTAGGAGATTCTATGATATTCGATTAGATTAATTTATAGTTAATTCAATTATTTAGGAATAAAGAGACGACTCACCGAAAGACAGAAACGCTGCGACGCGGACAGATACACAAACAAAAGTAGAGAGCTTTGCTTTGCTAGCTTTCGGAACGAAATTCCTTTCTCAAGCTGTAGGAGAAACATGCACTCAAACACACACACACACACACACACACACACACACACACACTGACTTGGGCCAGGAAAGAGATTGCATTCGAATGAACACAATGAAGGGAGACAGGCTTGTGCATTTGAGTCAAAGTATGTGTGTGTGTGTGTGTGTGTGTGTGTGTGTGTGTGTTTTTCTGTGCATGTTTCTCCTACAGCTTCAGAAAGGAAGTTCATTCCGAAAGCTAGCAAAGCAAAGCTTTGTACCTTAGTTTGTGTACCTGTCCGCGACGCAGTGGTTCTGCCTTTCGATGAATTTTCTCTTTATTCTTAATAATTCGTCATGCTCTGCCAGAACTTTTCATGCATTATTTACTTATAATTTTCCGCCCCCGGTAGCTGAGTGCTCAGCGCGACAGAATGTCAATTCTAAGGACTCGACTTCGATTCCCGGATGGATCGGAGATTTTCTCCGCTCAGGGACTGGGTGTTGTGTTCTCCAAATCATCACCATTTCATCCCCATCGACGCGCAAGTCGCGGCAGTGGCGTCAAATCGAAAGACTTGCACCCGGCGAAAGGTCTACCCGACGGGAGGCCCTACTCACACGAAATTTACATTTATTTAATTTGTACTTCGTTTGCTAAAACGAATTTCTTAAGTACTACGTAGTGTTACGCAACTTATGAATTATTATGGCAGGCCAAGCAACTTTTATTCAATACTGTGCTATACTTCATAGTGACACAGGTACATGACACTATTTCTTAACATAGTCATCAAGTCTCAGATCGTTCTATCAATTGCCTAATTCCTCGTCGCCAGAAACACGCTCCTCTGACACGCAGCCATTAGGAAACCGCTATGTGAAAGTCGCCATCGTTGCAAAACTTTTTTCCAGGCAAATGTTTTTTCTTTAATTTACCGAAAAGATGGAAATCACATACTGGAAAATCTTCCTACCATCTCGATCAGCATCACTAACGCCTGTTAAAGCCTTGGTCAAAATGTTGACACCATTCCTCTGCAGCTGGACCGGACATCGCTTCTGGTCCATAAACATGTAATAATGAGATACTGATAGAATTGAACCTGTCAGGGTGAGTGGCGAGTCGTGCTTGGCTAGCTCAGCCGGTAAGGCAACAGTCTAATTGCGAGTCCCGATATAGCAAAAATGGTTCAAATGGCTCTGAGCACTACGGGACTTAACTGCTGAGGTCATCAGTCCCCTAGAGCTTAGAACTACTGAAACATAACTAACCTAAGCACACCACACACATCCATGCCCAAGGCAGGATTCGAACTTGCGACCGTAGCGGTCGCGCGGTTCCAGACTGTAGCGTCTAGAACCGCTCGGCCACCCGATATAGCACGAAGGTTCTAAACAGCAGAGAGTTCTCTGCAAACTGAAAAAATCATTCTTTTAAGAGCCAAGCCATAAACTGCTTAGATGACTGCAGTGGCACATTAGCTGAAGTGAGTCATTTCTGAATATCTATTTCTGTTGGTAAGTTAAGCAATATCGTTTGCGAAAATTGCAACAACAAAAAGGAATAGTACGAATCTTTCAAAAATACTAGGAGGTGGAGAACAGTAAGGTCATAACAATTGGTTAAGACTGCAGAAAGATGGCGTGCAAATAGGAAGAACAGCGCCCTCTTTTGTGTGACATTAGTTTCAGATCCACCAGACGAAGAGGAAATGTGCAAGCAAATATCAATACCTCCAGAATGTGATTTTCACTTTGCAGCGGAGTGTGCGCTGATATGGAACTGCCTGGCAGATTAAAACTGTATGCCCGACCGATACTCGAACTCCGAACCTTTGCCTTTCGCGGGCAAGTGCTCTACCAGATTAGCTACCCAAGCACGACTCACGAAAGCTGTGAGGACGGGTCGTGTGTCGTACTTGGGTAGCTCATTTGGTAGGGCACTTGCCCACGAAAGGCAAAGGTTCCGAGTTCGAGTCTCGGTCCGGCACACAGTTTTAATCTGCTAGGAAGTTTCATATCAGCGCACACTCCGCTACAGAGTGAAAATCTCATTCTGGAAACATCCCCCAGGCTGTGGCTAAGCCATGTGTCCACAATATCCTTTCTTTCAGGAGCGCTAGTTCTGCAAAGTTCGCAGAAGAGCTTCTGTGTAGTTTGGAAGGTAGGAGACGAGGTTCTGGTGGAATATAAGTTGTGAGGACGGTCGTGAGTCGTGCTTGGGTAGCTCAGTTGGTAGGGCAATTGGCCGCGAAAGGCAAAGATCCCGAGTTCGAGTCTCGGTCCGGCAGACAGTTTTAATCTGCCAGGAAGTTTCAAATGTCAATATGCTTCGTCGACATCAAAAGGTGCAGTATCAGCATGTAAGTGAGTTCGAAAGGGGCAGAGTGATTGGTTTCTGGTAAGCGAGTTTGTTGCTCATATAAGCGACGAGTGGGTACTGGACCACACAAAGTGACCAAAGCACGGGTCGACCGATATGTTGTCGGCATGGCCGTAACAGATAAACAGCATTGTCCACAGCATTGGCTCGATGTTGGAACACTGCAGCGCGTGTGGACATCCGTTCAAATGGTTCAAATGGCTCTGAGTACTATGGGACTTAACTTCTGGGGCCATCAGTCCCCTAGAACTTAGAACTACTAACCTAAGGACATCACACACATCCATGCCCTAGACAGGATTCGAACCTCGACTGTAGCGGTCGCGCTGTTCCAGACTGAAGCGCCTAGAACCGCTCGGCCATTCTGGCCGGCTGGACATCCGTGTCGACAGTTCGACGTAGTATGCTGAGAGATGGACTGGTAGCACGGATGCTATTGCGTCGGCATCTATTGACCAGAAACCAACAGAAACATCACAGGAGACAGAATCCGTGTGTGGCGGTTTTGGGCGCCACTGCCTGCAACATGTGATCAAACCTCCTATGTAACTTATTGACTGCAATCTGAACAGCAAGCAGACAGCTCGACATGCCGTATTTCAACAGGACACTGCCATACACATATGGCAAGGAATGTGCAAGTCTTGTGCGATGAACGACGGACAGCACATTCACCTGAAATTTCCGTCAGTGAACACGCCTAGTATATGAATGGTCGGCAACTCGTTCCTCCTGCGACCACTGTCGCTGGTTTTTGGACGCGCCTGCAAACCATGTGGCAGTGTGTTTCCCAGCACCATTTCCAGGCCACCTTTCATTTCTTGCTACGACATGTAGAGGTTCTGATTGCAGGACATGGCGCCTTCAAAGCATTAAATCTCATGGTCAAAGTTCCTTAATTATATTATTTGTTTACTGTCGGGTCCCTAATCTGTGGAACGAATTTCTTTGCAATTACGTATATCCTTCTTCGTGTTTGTAATGGTTCTTTATTTACGTGAGCATTACGGCACTCCAACCCCAGTTCTCGATACCAGTAATATTGTACTACTTTTCTGCGAAGTAACAAGACTTATTTTTGTGACAATATTCACATTTGGTTTTATTAATGTATAGGTATTCCCATATATCGATATATTACAGTGATATGGTTCTTGTGTGTATTCATTTCTGTGAGACTGTCATAATCTTTGGGCGTGAATGTGCACAGAGCAGTCTTTGTTTCACTTTGCAGAATTTAAGTTGTTATTTCGCTTTGTAAAAGAACAGTCAAGTCTTGTGTTTGGTTAAAGTGGAAATTAGATATATAGAGACTGATGCAAAACTGTTTTCTTGATGATGTGACAATTAAGAAGAAGTATATGTGAATTTACAAGAAGTTTAATAAAAATGTGGATCGTGAACACCAAGTCAAAAATTATTTCTACCATACCATTGTTCTGATCTGGGATTGTTTGATCATTAAGAATTTCGTGAAGAACGCTTTTGTTAGGTGTTCAAATATTGCTAAAATACAGATCTGGATCTTCAAGCAGTCAAAGTGGAATCACCCTAGAATCAACAAGATGTGTCATAACAACTTCGACGAAATCTACGTGGGAATCCATTCAAGATAAGTGCCAAAATTAACGACTTTTTTAAAGTGACTTCATTATTTCCATTCTGACGATACCATCCACAGTCAATAAAGCGAACATATGCTGCGTGAGCAACATTATTAATCTGATTTCTAACCTACTTTGGAAGTGCTGGTATTGTTAGATGTTTTGCAGTTTTCGCACACAGTAATTCAATAGTTGTGTTTCACTACCAAAGTCGGCATTCACGCGTAGCATATTCGAATATAGCATCGGTGAATTCAGCAAAGCTCGCATGAATGGAGCGCCTGAAGACGGAAACGTCTTGTGGTGGGACGTGCAGGTGTGAGGGGTGGGGGGAAGATAAGAGAGACAGAGATAAGAACAGGCGCAGCAGTGGTTTCCGCATGGCCACCGCAACCTTCGGAAGGCGAGTCGCAAGACCCCCGCTAACTCGACGCCAAGCACAAGCTGTAACTATAGCAGTAACATAGAAGCAACATTTTTCTCTCTCGTGTCGAGTTTTCAGCGTTTCTACCCTCGTGTCCTTCAACAGTGCTATTCATTCAAGATATGATAGATTTTTTGGGGGGGAGAGGGATTGCGGGGATAAGTCTTCCTATGGATGCCACGCAGTCCGTCACGAATTTCTCTCCTGTGCCGAACTCTTCAGCTCAGAGTAGTGGTTACAGCGAACGTCTTAGATTATTTTTAGCATATACATTGTTTGATAGAAAAAGTGAGGCCCCCAGAAGACATGACCGTATGTCACTGTAACTTGCTACACGCACACACCATAGGTGCGTGTCAAAATGATTAGAACAGCAAAATAAAATTAAAGCATCAGCCGCCCTCGGTCGCAAAAAAGAAGTGTTTTGACCTAGGTTTCGGCACTGCTATGAGCGCCGTCATCAGAAGTAAAACACTAAAAACTGGTCTACAAAATAATTACAAAATTACAGGAAAAAAAATTTTAAGTGTCAGTAGTGACTAGGAATACAAAAAAGAAACGGTACTTACATGTCACGTATAACACTAAATATCAAGTAAGAAAGCTTTCGTCACAAAATTTTTGAAATAGAATACGTAGAAGGCAAACCACTAAGGGCTGCTCACACGTATCGCGCTACGGTAACATCAAACTGCTTTGATTTTATTTTGTGAACGGTCGCTGACCAAGCAGACATGTTCAAAACTTTAAGATTAGAATAGCAATTCTCTGTGACAGATAGGACGGCTACTAGAGTGCAGTAGTGTGGTTAATGCTTAGAGGAAAAGGTGTAAATATGGCCCCCCTCTTTTGTTTTTGACTTAAAGGTATCTTCTTTCGTAAAAATTGTAGATTAGTATCTATTATTTCTATTCGAAAACAAATATTTACAAACAGCTTGTAAAATGGAACTTTAAAAAATGGGGAGCAAATACGGGCATCCAGAAAAAGGTGCAAGAAATCTTTTAAAATGTTTTAATGAAATGGGTTAAAACAATACAAAATGGTAGACTAGCCTACATAAGCAACTTTCGTATATTTATGCTGAAATCTGAAATTATGTACTGTAATTTCAAACGTAAGTAGCTCCTTCAGCGCCAGCACAATCTAAGTGTGCCCAATTTGGCATATAAATCATTTAATCCACACCTCTCCTGTCTTGGGAGAACTTTTCATCAGAAAAGATGCAATTTGCATTGCTTGAGTCTGGTGTATCCCCATCGTTCACTTCAAGGTCATTATCGCCACCCACAAGGTGAGGGCTGCATGAGCCTGAAGAGTCTGATGATGATGAATCGGATAGGTTTTTTTTATTTTTTATTTTTTTAAGGCCTTTGGATTTTGCACCTCTGTCCGTAGGACGCCCTCCAACCCCAGAGAAACTGAACCACCTCTTCTTGACAGCACTTTTGTCAAGCGACTTTGTCAACTGATCTTTGTATGGCGTTCCGGTGGTGTGGCAGGCGGTTGCTGCTGCTTTTCGTCCTCGCGTTGTGGTTCTCTTAATTTTGGGGACAGGAGATATGTCGAATGGTGAAACTGCTTTTGTTGAAGTCCCATGAGAACTTCCCGGTGTTTCAGTGGCTTCATCAACTGGCATAGCTACAGCTTGATGTGACTGCACATCAGGATAACTCGAAGAAGAAGCAGATGATGTCGATGGTCCGGAGACAGCAAGTGGAGGAGCATGTGATTCAGAAACATTAGGTCTACGTTCCACTGTGGAGTAAGTTTTTCCTGCAACCAACTCAGGAGCTATGAAATCAGCCTCGGTGAAGATATAACCGTTCACAGGGTATAACCAAATTACTTTGAATCCGTTTATTGCTATCTCAGCTGATTGGGTACGAAGGTGGGCTTGGCCAAACCTCCATAACGTCGTAAGGTGTGAAAGGACACCCACTGTGAAGCTGATGACATTAGCAGTTAAGTCCCATAAGATCTCACACACATCTTCAGAGGTCCCATGAACTTACGTAGAGGCTGCAGTTTGTAGGTGCAATGTGGAGGAAATGAGATCACAGTCACGTGGTGCTCTTTCGCCAAGTCAATCACATCTGGATTTCGAACGTGGCTATAATGAGAACAGGCCTTTGTTCATTCGGACATGTTTTCTCAATGAAGTGAACGAACCATTCTGTGAACAAATTGTTTTTAACTCACCCTGAAGAATTGACTCTACCATTTGCACCAGGGGGGGGGGGGGGGGAGCCTCTCATTAGAGCTCAGGACATGCTGGATCTAGGGAAAATTATCATTGGTGAGACATAATGTCCCGAAGCGCTATTGCAAGCGATAACTGTGATTGTAGCCACTCTTTCTGCAAACATTAGTGATGCAATTTGCTTCTCCCCCCCCCCCCCCTTGCCGCGCGTGATTAGCCGAGCGGTCTAAGGCACTGCAGCCATGGACTGTGCGGTTTGTCCCGGCGGAGGTTCGAGCCCTCCCTCGGGCATGGGTGTGTGTTTGTCCTTAGGATAATTTAGGTTAAGTAGTGTGTAAGCTTAGGGACTGATGACCTTAGCAGTTAAGTCCCATAAGATCTCACACACATTTGAACATTTTTTTTTGTTTCTTTCCTTTCATCCCTATCACTTTTGGAATTTTACTTTGGATAATGGACAGGCCTGTCTCGTCCACGTTATACACTCGGTCTGCTGGATAAGAGTGTTTGTTGAAAGCGTCTGCCAATAAATAAAAAAAGTCATATTCTCTTTACTGAAACCTAAGAATTAGGTATATGAAGCTCCACAAGGTTTGTGAATTGACAGCTGATCCTTGGGTCTCTCAAGAAAAAGGTCATCCCAAGCTCGTCCTGCTTATCCTCTTTTGAAAGGGATTGTCAGACTGTTTCTCTGGGCAATTAAAAATGTCATTCTTCTCAAATACGCCAAAGTGCACTCAAAGAATTTTTGCTCCATCTCAAGGAGATAAGAAACTAGCTTTTTTATGGAGGTCTGCATTTAAAATCGGTTTCCTTCCATGCTTTGTCTTTTGAACCGTTTGCTCAGGGATTTTATCAAGTTTAAGATATCTCTGCAAGGTGGTACAAGGCATTCCGAATGTTCTTGCTGCATGTTTCACAGAAGCCTCATTGATGCCTCGCGTTCTTACATTCATAACGCTTCTTCATTTTCGGCATTCGGCAAGGATGAACAAAAGCACTAATGTCTATTATCGCTATTTGAAAATTCTATTTGTTTGTTTGTTTGTTGCTGTGTGAGTTGTATGTATGAACTTAAAACAAAATTCGGCTGACCATATCCCCATAAAATTATTTAAATGTTTTACATTGTTTAAGTGAAGAGATGGTGTAATTATGAACCCTCCTTAAATAGGGGCACATATTTACACCAACCAACTTAAGCAACATGGCCACTATCACGACTAACCTAAAAGCGTGTGTAACGTAAAACATGCTTCTAAAAGTAGCTTAGGATTTCGGTATTCCGGATACAATTGAGAAATTGTTTTAAACTAATCAGAAGGATTATCAGGGGTAACGTAACTCGTCCACTTGCTGAAGTTGACAGTTAACAAATGGAAACACATGGAAAATGACCATCAATCATTTAGTGAGCCGTCTTCAGTGTACGGGTTATGTGAGCGCAATGTAGACCAATTAAGAGAAGACAGGAATGTTATTGATCTATGGAGACTGTAAGTTAGCAGAACAGTAAGTGCAACAGTCTTCCCCTATTTACAGTACAGGAACAGCTATATAGTGCTGTACTGATTTTAAAACGTATGTTGCCTACAGTAAAGGCTGTCCTTGATTAAGAAGTGTATTGTCATTGCTTTTCTTTCATTGTGGCTGAAGGGAGGCCAAATGATACTGAAGTAGAGGATATCTTCAAAGACCAGTATCCTGATAAGAGTCCTCCTTCCCGACGGATATTTTTCCAATTCTAAGGAAGATGGAGATTGTAATACACTGCGTCAGAAAAAAGTGAAGCACCAGAAAGTGGATGAGGACATGAAATGAAGCTTCACACATTGAAAGAATATGTAATGTTATTTCATTGGTTACAAAATCGAACCAAATTTACAAAAAGCGTGACAATATGAGCCCTCTTATCAGCATGACGTTGCACCTTCTCTGGTTTAGATGCATGGACTGATTCGATTGGGAAAAGTGTCATAAAGCCGCTGTATCCTCTTTTGAGACAAGCTGGCTGATAACTATTGTAGCTGGTCCTTTACCTTCTTGATGCTGGCACTGGACGAAGTTGACACATGCTGGTTCCACACATGTTCCATCTTGAACAGATGTCGGGATTTTGGTGGCCACGGAAATACATGATCATCTGGCCACGGAAGTAGCTGACCATCAGCAGAGAGTTCAGAGAGACAAACGTGTGGACGAGCATTATCCTGTCGGAAAATGCCACCAGAAAGCTGACGCATCAGGACGCAGGATGCCCGTAATGTGCCGTCACAGATACGTCAGTCACTACCAGTCGTGACCTGAAGTCGTACTCGATGTCTCCCAAACTATGACACCAAGTGTAACACTGTTGTGGTCGGAAGAATGGAATCTCTACTCAGGTCATCACCTTACTCGCCAAGGATGGTCGTCTCAGGTAACGTAAGAGCGCGATTCATCGGTGCACACAATGTAATGCCATTTATTAGCACTCCTTTGTTCCCAGTCACATCACAACTCTTTGCAGAGAAAGTAAGACTAAAACCGTTACAGTAGGGTCATCCGCTGAGAAGATATGGCCAATTATCGGGAGTGCCTCTTTCTCAAAACATCGATTTATCTCGAAAAATAATTAATACTTTTTAATTTTTGAAATTACTACGTTTTTGAATTACCGTGGGTTATACATACAGTATACAGCAAGTAAGCAAACGTGAATGTTGACGAGTTACACAGAGCAGTGACACCTGGAACGTGCAGACACTCTCATTCAAGGTGATCGACGGATCACAACTGGACGTCTCCTTTGGTAGTGTCGACACACTCTTCCGCCAGTTGGGGTACTCAACGGTGTGAGCCTACTGGTCTCCTCGCCGCCTAACGGAAGATCACCAGGGCGGAATGTCTTGAGCGCGAGGAGACGGCTGATAGTGCCAATTTTTTACTGAACATCGTCACAGAGGATATCCACGGAGTGGTACCATACCATCTGACCTCCAAAGAAAAAGCTGAAAGCCGCACCCTCAACGAGTAAAGTAATGGCAACGCTCTTCCGGGACTCTTGGGGTTATTCTGTTTGATGTCCTCCCTCTTGGCGCAACGACCAACTCTGAAACACTCTGAACTTGAAGAATCATCTTCAGTGTGGTCGTCGGCACAATTTGTAAAGGAACTTCTCGTTCTCCATGACAACGCCAGGCAACACATAAGTCTGCACGCCAGAGAGAAGCTCAAAAACTTCATTGGATTGTTCTGCCTCATGCACCCTACAGCCGGTGTCTCGCACCTTCCGATTTCCAACTGATTGGCTCAATGAAAGATGCGCACGTGAACGATGTGGAGGTTATTGATGCAGCAAGACGTTGGCTCTGACGTAGACCAGTATAGTACCATGCGGGCATACAAACCCTCCCAGTCAGATGTCGTGAGACCGTTGCTCTGAACGGAGATTATTTTGAAGAACAGGGTTTCGTAGCCAAAAGAGTGAGGAATAATATCGTGTAGCGGAAACATGAATAAAACCAACCTGCTTTCAGAACAAAGAATTTGATGAATTACTTAATGAATGCCCCTTGTATGTTGCGGCTGAGTATATAGGACGACTGGAGCGATTGGCGACCTCTCCTCACAGCTTCTGTTATGCCAGCCGTACCTCGCTCGGCAACAGCATTCCCCACGGAAGGCACGGTTCTGGCTTCGAGTCCAGATACGGTGATCACTAATTTCTCAATTGTTTCACATGTGGAACGATTTGAATAACGTAGGGACGAGAACTTTGGGCTGCACATCGACGGGTTGTGATATAATGAAATATGTGAAGTACTGTGCGAGGGTTAACTACCGCATCCGCCCGGATACCTGCCGCCGCAAGGTCGCTGCTGCCGGGATGGAGGCCGTCCGCCGGATGAACGACGAGCGCCGGGGAACTGGCGGGACTGGACGTGCTTTTTAGTTGGTTTCCCAACGACTCCGGTGCCCACATCCTGTCTCAGTCACACGATTCGCAAACATTTAAAAATAGTTCGCACACTTTCACGTGCGGCCGGCCGTTGTGGCCGTGCGGTTCTAGGCGCTTCAGTCTGGAACCACGCTGCCGCTACGGTCCCAGGTTCGAATCCTGCCTCGGGCATGGATGTGTGTGATGTCCTTAGGTTAGTTAGGTTTAAGTAGTTCTGAGTTCTAGGGGACTGATGACCTCAGATGTTAAGTCCCATAGTGCTCAGAGCCATTTGAACCACGTGTCTACATTGACAACAACATGCTGTGTTCTGTTTGCTAAAAACTCTTCAATCCAGCCACACAGCTGGTCTGATATTCCGTAGGCTCTTACTTTGTTTATCAGGCGACAGTGCAGAACTGTATCGAACGCCTTCCGGAAGTCAAGGAAAATGGCATCTACCTGGGAGCCTGCATCTAATATTTTCTGGGTCTCATGAACAAATAAAGCGAGTTGGGTCTCACACGATCTCTGTTTCCGGAATCGATGTTGATTCCTACAGAGTAGATTCTGGGTTTCCAGAAATGACATGATACGCGATCAAAAAACATGTTCTAAAATTCTACAACAGATCGATGTCAGAGATATAGGCCTATAGTTTTGCGCATCTGCTCGACGACCCTTCTTGAAGACTGGGACTACCCGTGCTCTTTTCCAATCATCTGAAACTTTCCGTTCCTCTAGAGACTTGCGGTACACGGCTGTTAGAAGGGGGGCAAGTTCTTTCACGTACTCTGTGTAGAATCGAATTGGTATACCGTCAGGTCCAGTGGACTTTCCTCCGTTGAGTGATTCCAGTTGCTTTTCTATTGCTTGGACAGTTATTTCAATGTCAGCCATTTTTTCGTTTGTGCGGGGATTTAGAGAAAGAACTGCAGTGCGGCCTTCCTCTGTGAAACAGCTTTGGAAAAATGTGTTTACTATTTCAGCTTCTCGCGTGTCATCCTCTGTTTCAATGCCATCATCATCCCGGAGTGTCTGCATATGCTGTTTCGAGCTACTTACTGATTTAACGTAAGCCCAGAACTTGTACAGTTACAATTTATAAAATTCTACTTATTATTTATTTTTGTTTCGAAAAGTTACAATTGTCATCCATAGAAATGACCCCAGGACCGAATACACCCCTGAAAATATGGACATTGTTCCGGTGTAAAATCGAGCGCCGGTACGACGGGCAAGAACGTTAGAGTAGAGAGGGCTGCGAGACGACGTCAGCCAATAGTTTGCTGACGGACCCCCGTCTAGGACGACAACGAGACAATAGCGCTATCTACACGATGAGGACATAACGCCATGCCGCCTGGCAGAGGCCCAGTTGAAGTCTAGCCGACCTACGAACGCTACAACTGCATTGTTCGGCTTGTATTACGAATTGTATATACTGAAGAGACTGCTTATGTTTGTCTGTCGCCCTTTGCTCGCTAAACTTGTGAATTTCACAAAAGTTGAGTACTGTAATCAATATCTTTTGTAATAAACTTTATTAATACGATCTGCTTGAATTGTTATCTAGCGAACCAAGCAGCAGTTTTCCTAGGCATCCACATATCTGATGAGTGGGTGGACACAACAGACATTGGGAGGGAGGACGCTGCCACAGTAACGTTAACTGGTGAATGTTCTGCGTTCAAAGCTTTGGAGGTCAGTGCACTTATTATACCTTGCCCCCCCCCCCCCAATAACATCTGGACAACAAAAACGATCATGTTCGACTATGTTCCTGGGTGCAGTAAGTGTTTCCACTTCTCGCCATACTGTGCGTAGCTGGTTGAAATGTCCCTGTTGGATGTGTTACTCAGATAACATCCAATGACTAGTACACATTCGCAGTCACTGAGCTCTTCTGATATCCTGCTGTTTCTGCTACTCTTTTGACAACACAAAACTTCCCGCCTGCTTTTATACCGGCAGGTCCGCCTCTCGTGAGACATAGTGGTCAGAACCACATTACATAATATATGAAGATAGTAACTGTTCCCGAAAGAACAGATACCATTGATGACCGTGCAGCTTCTCTAGAATAAATGATAATTAATTCAAACTCTCAGCTGCCGACAGGTGTTGTTGATTTACCTCGATGGGGACATCTGAAAATGTGTGCCCCGACCGGGACTCGAACCCGGGATCGCCTGCTTACATGGCAGACATTCTATCCATCTGAGCCACCGAGGACACAAATGAATAGGGCGACTGCAGGGACTTTTTCCTTGCACATTCCCCGTGAGACCCACAGTCCCAACTGTCCAAAATCTATATACGTAATGTTCCTAATAGATATTTGCCCATCCACTCATTACTCGCGCCCACTAAGGTGACGATTCCCGTAAGAGTTCGGGCAACCTGTGCACATTCACACAGATGAAGGTCAATGGCCAGGTAGCCTTTCAACTATATATGTAGATAGTAACTGTTCCCGAAAGAACAGATACTATTGATGACCGTGAAGCTTCTCTAGAATAAATGATAATTAATTCAAACCCTCAGCTGCCGACAGGTGTTGTTGATATACCTCGATGGGGACAGCTGAATGCTATTAGGAACATTACGTATGTAGATTGTGGACAGTTGGGAATGTGGGTCTCACGGGAAGCGTGCAAGGGACAAGTCCGTGCAGTCGCGCTATTCATCTGTGTCCTCGGTGGCTCAGATGGATGCCGGCACTATAGCTCAGAGTGTTCGGTCAGAGGGATAGCTACCCTCTGTAATAAAAAAAAAACAACTGAGTGAACGGATCAACGAACAACCTGAACGGGTGTCTTGAGACGTCCGCCCCGAAGATATACAACGAACAAATTAGAATCAAATGAGATCAACCATAAAAAAATAAAGTGGACAGAGCGTCTGCCATGTAAGCAGGAGATCCCAGATTCGAGTCCCGGTCGGGGCACACATTTTCAGC
This sequence comes from Schistocerca cancellata, assembly GCF_023864275.1. Lineage (NCBI taxonomy): Eukaryota > Metazoa > Arthropoda > Insecta > Orthoptera > Acrididae > Schistocerca > Schistocerca cancellata. The sequence continues at coordinate 139,086,314 of NC_064634.1, read as the reverse complement.
TGTCCCCATCGAGGTATATCAACAACACCTGTCGGCAGCTGACGGTTTCAATTAATTATCATTTACATTGCATAATGGTTGTCCTAATACTTTTGGTCAGAGATTGTATGAGACGGTAGTTGGCTCGATTCGGTACCTCAAAATTCCTAAAGAGGATATGTCGGCTTGTTGTTGCAGGTTACGAGGCGATGCTGTGTCCGTGGCAGCCTCTGCTGCCACTGGTGCTGGCTGTCTGGGTCTCTGAGTCGAGCGGAGAGCTGTTGGTGCGCAAGTGCTGCGGCCAGCATCAGTTCATGGACGAGAAACACGTGTGTCGCGACGCAGACGCCAGCCAGGATAACAGCGACGACCCCTGGTGGTGGCTGCCCAAGAGCTCTGTCAGTCTCAGTGAGTGCCGATGCTGAACGCCGTCACATCTCGGCTGGCTCTTGACTTGAAAAAAAAAAAAAAAAAAGAAAGGAAGGAAGATCAAGATTTAACGTCCCGTCGACGACGAAGTCATTAGAGGCGGGGCACAAGCTCAAGTTGGGGAAGGACAAGGAAGGAAATAGTCGTGCCCTCATCAAAGAAACTATTTCGACATTCACCGTAGTATATTTTAAGGACGCCACAGAGGTACATCTGGAACACCGCCGTGATCTCTACTCCACGTGCTCCAGTGGACCCATATTCTGGAGTACAGCGTTTCAAATCTCCGTTTGTCCATTAAGACAAAGGTCTTCCGTGATTTCCCTACATCCCTTGAGGTTAATTCTAGGGTTGTTCCTTTGAAAGGATCACGGCTAATTTTCCTCCCCATCCTTACACACTATGAGCTCGAGATCCGTCTCTGATGTCGATGGGACGTTAAGCTCTAATTGTCCTTTCTCAATGTGTTTGATACACGGATTCTATTTCTCTTATTCCGTCAGAATGGATATTTCTTTCTGTTACTGCACAATGTTTATTTACTCCACAGATAAATCTGTCATTCGTAAAAAGTTTCTTCCATGTAGGTTTTTTAAGGTTAGCAACCGCAATGAGCATCGTGAGGAAAAAACTAGGTAACAGGGAGCTCTGGCCTCAGAGGGGCCAGCCACCTTCCTCAGTGTAAGATCCCCACCCCTTTTTCACTAAACCTCAAGAAGTTTCTCAGCGTGGTCAGGGAGTCCGTAGAAGACAGAATAAGAGGCGTGCAGCGTGACTAGCCGTGGTTTTCTATCCGAGACATACAGAGATTAAGGCAACCCGTCTTTGGATTGTCTTAGTGAGTCATCACGTAGGTTTCATCCTACCTGTTTTGCCGCAAAGCTCTCATAGTTGATGTCCCTCACAGAAACACTCAGCTTCATCGGATTCTCTGGGAAATAAAATTCTGTATCCCGTAGCGTCTGAAAGATGAAAGCGGAGAGGTATATTACCTGAAATAATGTTCGTGAATGCTCTTAAGATGCGTTTGCTTACGAAAACACCGTAATCTGATAATAAACGAAACAATATGTTACTTATCAACTAAAAAGCTACCGATTTCTTGACAGCATGGTCTTACGACAGAACTTGATCGAAAGGCATCCCATCGGCGACTGCCGACTGTGGCACGCTGTCTGCATCTTGTACTTATAATCGCGAAACATGGCAGGTCTCCGTATAACTTCGTCATGTTAAAATACTGTTCATCTCTTTGTTGAAATGAATGCTTTCTTGCGTCGTAATATTACTATAAGAAATTGTTTACGACCAGGAGGCTTCTCCTAACGTCTGTAGGTGAAAAACGGCTTTTATTAGTAAATATTTACTAAACAAAATGCTCGCTTCGCGCCAGAATGGCTGTGGTTTCCCTAAGTATCATGCGATGGGGCAGCTGTATTTCTCGCAGCTAGTTGCAGCACCTCACCCCAACGTCAACCGGCAATGCTAATGGGTGGAGCGCCTACTTCAGCCACCGTGGTGACTGAATTCTTACTCCGTGCTATGGGTTTTTGAGTGCTGCTGGAGCGTATTGATTGCTGTAAGACGTAGTGGTCCTCTGACCTTCATTGCTTACATATTCCGCCCTCACAATCATATTCCGCACATCAAGACGCTTCATTCGAACCCAAACTCGATAAGATGAAGTCAGTATTGTATGAATTCATGTAAACGATATGCAAATAACTAATAAATCGCAAATGCGCACCGTATTTAAAATACTCGAGGCTGGCGTACACACATACATTCCAGACATGACGGTCACAGGAGCTTTTAGTTCGAGAGAGGCAACCGCACGCCAGGACGCCGGTCCCAACGTATCTACGTCGGCTCGTGACCCCCCGTAGAGCTGACAGCGTTTGCCCGAGCGAAAGGACGACCCCGTGTTCGGCTCAAAAGCAAATTCCTCTACACTGTGTGGGAGCGGCCAGTCTACGCATTGTTTACATATAGCACGCAGTTTCAGAGATTTTCACAGGGAGACAGCAAACGCCAAACGCCGATACTACAGATTTCCGGATTGGTCGCCTTAATCGAAACGTCATTCTCCCGTTTTAGAAGAGCAATGCTGATTGTCAGACGATGTTTCTGACGCCTTGAGCTGAAGGAGTAATGGAAGAGAACGAAAGATATACCCCTGCATGTCTGGCGTCGAGAGGGGCCGTTCCGTTGTCGCTCTTGGAGCGAGAACACGCAACGAGAGTGTGCGCGCTCGTTCGTGTACTCAAAGAGCGAGGAATAAGTCTCTCCTCAGTACTTCACTGGGAGAGCACCTCTATCGAGAACGAATCGAAGTGTGACTCTATATTGAGTCCTTGCGATTAAGCGTTGTTCACTGTGTTCGCTGCCACAGTGCGGTGTGAACGGACAGAGTTATAGTTAAACGCCTGCGAGCGAATTTTGAGTGGCACGCTAATATTGAGACAAGGGGCGAATAGGAGACCTTGACTTCATCAAGGTGTAGGGAGAGTTTGATTGGCGAAGGTCAATCTAGATAGAACGAGAGTTATCTTATTTGTCAGCAGCGAGTGGCGCAGACAGCACTCATAGCAGCTTACAGTATTGTGCGCTACAGCTCTTGTGAGCCCCATATTTCCTCCACAACAGTACCCTTCACTGCATTTCACACGCGACAGCCTTGACCATACCTAGCAACATTCTAACGCATAATTATTCAAGTTGAGCAGGCGTGGCTCTCAGCCATTCTGCCAAGTCAATAAGAATCTTAAACTTTGTATAGAAATTTCATTAGCGAATCCTATCCTTGAGAGGTAACTTGACATTCCGAAAAGAACATGGATATAACTTGTACAATTCGTAACTAAAAGTGCCATTGTGATTTCTCAGAATTTTTGCAAAATAAATAATAATTTTCGTTAGTTTCATGTTTTTCTTACACTAACTAGGACTACTCCTGTACCCAAGTATCCCACCAGTTACGTAAGAAATTTTGTGAATTTTTGTGTCATTTCGTTACAACAGACGACTCCAGAAGATATTTATTGCAGACAGTTTTTCAGGCATTTCTCTTTAGAACGTTAGGAGCGTCTGTCTGACTTCTGTAGTAGTGTGGGGGTGGAAATTGCATCTTGCAGGAGCCACAGGGTAAAGGATACATCTCAGATTAATCCGTTGCACAGAATGACAGAATAGCAAAACCCCACACTCACTATGCTACTGATATCTTCTGACGCGAGATAAAATGTAAATCTGGAAATAAGGGAATAAAATGTGATCTAAAAGTAAAGGGTCGCTTAAATCAGCCAGTGGCAATATTTGGACTAAGGGTCGGTGTGGACTCAAAACGTGGTTTTCCCGGCCGTTGTCGGCTTTGGAGGACTATGAGGCGCTACTTCTTATTCAAGTAGCTCCTCTGTTGGATAAGTGGACCCTGGTCCAGCCCTCCCACAAAGAAAACGTCTCTCGCAGAACCGGGAATGGCACCCAGGCGCTCTGCATGGCAGTCATTTACGCTGACCTCTCAGCTGCGAAGGTGGACAGGTAACAGGAAGGTTAGGACGTTACTTTTAAGGCCAGTTGATGCATTTTTGGAAGCTCGTTGTTTAGTAATTGAAGAGATGCACTGTCTCGGTGCAAGGGCATTGTTTTGTGGGCTAATCTACTCACAGTGAAGATAACCACCCAGCTGTGACTTCTCTGAGCCACTCTACCCAGGGATTCCTTTTACATCTACATCTACATTTATACTCCGCAAGCCACCCAACGGTGTGTGGCGGTGGGCACTTTACGTGCCACTGTCATTATCTCCCTTTCCTGTTCCAGTCGCATATGGTTCGCGGGAAGAACGACTGTCTGAAAGCCTCCGTGCGCGCTCTAATCTCTCTAATTTTACATTCGTGATCTCCTCGGGAGGTATAAGTAGGGGGAAGCAATATATTCGATACCTCATCCAGAAACGCACACTGTCGAAACCTGGCGAGCAAGCTACACCGCGATGCAGAGCGCCTGTCTTGCAGAGTCTGCCACTTGAGTTTGTTAAACATCTCCGTAACGCTATCACGGTTACCAAATAACCCTGTGACGAATGCGCCGCTCTTCTTTGGATCTTCTCTATCTCCTCCGTCAACCCGATCTGGTACGGATCCCACACTGATGAGCAATACTCAAGTATAGGTCGAACGAGTGTTTTGTAAGTCACCTCCTTTGTTGATGGACTACATTTTCTAAGTACTCTCCCAATGAATCTCAACCTGGTACCCGCATTACCAACAATTAATTTTATATGATCATTCCACTTCAAATCATTCCGCACGCATACTCCCAGATATTTTATAGAAGTAACTGCTACCAGTGTTTGTTCCGCTATCATATAATCATACAATAAAGGATCCTTCTTTCTATGTATTCGCAATACATTACATTTGTCTATGTTAAGGGTCAGTTGCCACTCCCTGCACCAAGTGCCTATCCGCTGCAGATCTTCCTGCATTTCGCTACAATTTTCTAATGCTGCAACTTCTCTGTATACTACAGCATCATCCGCGAAAAGCCGCATGGAACTTCCGACACTATCTACTAGGTCATTTATATATATTGTGAAAAGCAATGGTCCCATAACACTCCCCTGTGGCACGCCAGAGGTTACTTTAACGTCTGTAGACGTCTCTCCGTTGATAACAACATGCTGTGTTCTGTTTGCTAAAAACTCTTCAATCCAGCCACACAGCTGGTCTGATATTCCGTAGGCTCTTACTTTGTTTATCAGGCGACAGTGCGGAACTGTATCGAACGCCTTTCGGAAGTCAAGAAAAATAGCATCTACCTGGGAGCCTGTATCTAATATTTTCTGGGTCTCAAGAACAAATAAAGCGAGTTGGGTCTCACACGATCGCTGTTTCCGGAATCGATGTTGATTCCTACATTGTAGATTCTGAGTTTCCAAAAACGACATGATACTCGAGCAAAAAACATGTTCTAAAATTCTACAACAATTTTGTGGCGAGAAGAGTCATCAGTCTACTAAGCTTAGGTGTACGTCATACACTTGCAGAATGCTCATTGTTTGCCGATGAAATTTAAGCCCGTTGTGTAGCTGTGGACTTGTTCTAACCAGCCTAGTAGGCATATTAATAATAATAAATTCGCACTCAGACATTTTTTACTATATTCCAATCTTTAGACCAGCTCAAATCACGTTTTTGCTAACCACAGCGCACTTGCATATCAGCAGTTTTTTTTTTTAAATCGTGAGTGATGGTAATAATGTTAGCTGCCCTCACGTGTGTGCCTGTTTGGGTAAGCACAGCTCGTGAGGTGCGCCACGCTCTGCCCACACCCAAGCTGTCCCACCGCACGATGCGCCAGCACTCACAGTGCTGATGCCGAGCCGTGCGTGCAGAAGGATGTGGGCAGCACTGGGCATGTATGCATAGTGCTATTGAAGTAGCTATATGCTGTATGGATTAAACACATCAAGGGTTGTATAAATAAATTGATTCCGTTGAACCATGTTATGGAGAACATGTCAACCAATAAAAGCATTTTCACCAACACGATCAAGTTCAAATAGCTTTTTAAAGAGTACATATTTTCCCCTAACTCGCTTTATATTCTTCAGGTCAATAAGTACCTTGTACTACACGCTTTTTATAGTAGCCTGTGTTGTTCCTCAAGACTCAAGCTATCTCCGTATCAAACTTCATCGAAATCGTTTCAACGGTTTAGTCGTGAAAACGTAGCACATCGGGTTACTTTCGTATTTGTAATATCGGTGTTGGCTTTTTTTGTTAACCGGTTTCATTTAGTCGCTCTCGGACCAGACAGTGCAGGCCTTAATGAAGCAGTACCGCATGGTGCACCAGTTACTTGTATTAAGTGACGTAACCCGTTTCTGAAAATAATACAGTGAGGTGGGGTGGTTGTCACAGGTAGCGAAACGATGCTTTGTCTGTAAGATCTACAGGAGGCAGTTCAGCAAAATGCTCCTGAGGGGCGAGGCGGGTAGTGGGGAAACATCCCTCTCTCTCGCTCGCCTCTACCTGAAACGCCAATGAGCCACTCACCGTTGAAGTTCTTGACGTGGCGCACGAAAGCAAACTCATTAACCACTACAGCCAGCAGAATTCCCAGCGGCTGTATTTTGTAGCATTCTCCAGTGTCATATCTAAACTACCTATAACTCACGTGAATTAAAATGCGGAAATTGGAAAAAAATATCCCTTGCAGTGGAACTACACAGGACGTGCTTCCTAGTTAGGTGCACCCACTTAAAGGAAATATCAGCTCGCTCTACACCTGCACGTTTACATAGTGTGACGTCATCCCTCCCATATTATGTCGATGGTTTATTGGTGCCTCTATGTACAAGGGGCGTTCAATAACTAATGGAAAACGTTTTTTGTCTGCCAGTTTCTGTTGAAAAAATGCGGAATTTCTCGTGGAATATCGTGGAATATTTCCGCCTCAGCTCCTTCAGTTTCACGAAGTCCAGATAGGTGGCGGCGCTATACTTAGACTTTAAAATGACATCTGTAAAGGAGGTGCGTTCCAATCAGAGAGCTCGCACTGCGTTTCTTTTGGTCGAAAGGCAGCAGCGTAGATATTCATAGGAGTTTATAGGGACCTGTCAATGAACAAAAGCTCGGTGAGTCGTTGGGTGAGGTGTCTATCATCACCGTAACAACGTTTCACAGACCTGTCCGATCTCCCGCGTGCCTGCCATCTGCGCACAGCTGTGATTTCTGCAGTGTTGGGTCGTGCGCACACTCTGATTTGAGGATTACAATGAAACACCTCGCTGCTCAACTGGACGTCTCTGCTGGTCGTGCTGACACGCTCGCCCACCAGTTGGGGCACTCAAAGATGTGTTCCCGCTGGGATCCTCGCCACCAAACAGAAGACAATGCAGAACAACGGTGGACCATCTGTGCGATACTGCTTGCGCGTTACGAGGCTGACCGTGACCATTTTTCGACGAACAACGTCACAGACGATGAAACATGGGTTCATCACTTCGAACCGGAAACAAAACGGCAATCCATGAAGTGGCGTCACGCCATCTCTCCTCCGAAGAAGAAGTTCAAAACTGCACACCAGCCCGGTAAACCCATGGCAACGGTCTTATGAGACTCTGAAGGCGTCATTCTGTTTTATGTGTTTCTTGGTGCAACGATGAACTCGGAAGTGTATTGTGCTGCAGTCGGGAAATTGAGGAAACGACTTTAGCGTGTTCGTCGCCATCAAAATACAAACGAACTTCTCCCTCTCCACGAGAGTGCAAGGCCCCACACATGTCTCGAGAGGAGCTCACAGAAATTCATTGGACTCTTATTCCTCGTTCACTCTACAGCCCGGATACTGCGCCTTGCGAAAAAAATGGTTGAAATGGCTCTAAGCACTATGGGACCAAACATCTGAGGTCATCAGTCCCCTAGACTGAGAACTACTTAAACCTAACTAACCTAAGGACACCACACACATCCACACCCGAGGCAGGATTCGAACGTGCGACCGTAGCAGCAGCGCGGTTCTGGACTGAAGCGCCTAGAACCGCTCGGCCACAGCGGCCGGCGCGCCTTGCGACTTTCATCCGTTTTTACCAATGGAGGATGCACTCCGCGGGAAGCAGTACGTGAGTGACGGGGAGATTATTGATGTAGCAAGATGTTGGCTCTGATGTCGGCCAGTAGAGTGGAGCCGTGCGGGCATATAGCCCTCCCTCCGCCCCCCTCCCCCAGTAAGGTGACGTAAGGCTGAGATTATGTTGACAAGTGGGGTTTTGTAGCCAAAAGGGTGGGAAGTAATATGGAGTATTGATTGGAATCCTGAAGAAAACCAACCTGATTAAAAAAAGATTTTTTCCCTACTTATTGAACGACCCTCGTATACCGATGTGCCTACCTGTACCTGAAATCGCCAGCTGTATCTCTACTGAATGTTCCAGGGATGCCATTGAATAGTACCTGCATGCTGTGACATCTACTCTAAATGGTTCAAATGGCTCTGAGCAGTATGGGACTTAACATTTGAGGTCATCAGACCCCTAGACTTACAACTACTAAAACCTAACTAACCTAAGGACATCACACACATTCATGCCCGAGACAGGATTCGAACCTGCGACCGCAGCAGTCGCGCGGTTCCGGACTGGAGCACCTAGAACCGCTCGGCCACAGCGCCCGGCGACGTCTACTGTAATCAAAATTTTTGTGTTGTGAGCAGTTACTGAAGGGTTATGGATTGAGTATATCATTGACGTTTTCAGTGCATGCCGTTAATGCCGCAGAAGTCTCTGATGTCATCAGTGCGAAACGGTACCTGGAGCCTAATGATGTGTTTCTAACTGAAATGCTTTTTACCATAACAAGAGGTTTCCTATTACCAGCGGTTCATAAACTGACCCCTATCACGCAGTCGTAAGCACGCTACATAGAAAATAAGAGAACCCTATGTGACACAGCGTTAATACCGTCTAACGTTGTCTCTAGCATTCAAAATGTCCTTAATTCGGCAAGGCCACAAGTTTCTGCAGGTACGCCACATCCAGCTCAAGCCAGTCATTTAGGACTAAATTCCGTAGAGCTACCAAACTGTACGGACCTTGACTGCTACGTTTCAGCGACTGTTCTTGTTACATCCGACACAATTCATGCATGGAACCTAAACTGAAAAAACATTTATTGATATAATTATGTTGAAAGCAACCAGTAACCCTAAATAATAACAACAATACAAAAAAATTCTTTTTTAAATGTCTTCCAAAACTATTCAATAAACACGATAAAAATTAAACTGAAGCACCATAGAAACTGGCATAGGCATGTGTATTCAAATACAGAGATATGTAAACAGGCAGAATACGGCGGTGCGGTCGGCAATGCGTATGTAAGACAAGTGTCTGGCGCAGTTGTTAGATCGGTTACTGCTGCTAGAATGGTAGGTTATCTAGATTTAAATGAGCTTGAACGTGGTGTTATAGTCGGCGCACGAGCGATGGGATACAGCATTTCTGAGGTAGCGATGAGGTAGGGATTTTGCAGTACGAACATTTCATGAGTGTACCGTGAATATCAGGAATTCGGAAAAAGATCCTGCAAGAACGGAACCAACGACGACTGAAGAGAATCGTTCAACGTGACAGAAGTGGAACCCTTCCGCAAGTTGCTGCAGATTTCAATGCTGGGCCATCAACAAGTGTCAGTGTGTGAACCATCCAACGAAGCCGAACGCCCTCTCGTGTACCCTTGATGACTGCACGACACAAAGCTTTCCATCTTGCCTGGGCCCGTCAACACCGACATTGGACTGTTGGTGACTGGAAACATGTTGGGTGGTCGGACGAGACTCGTTTGAGACTGTATCGAGCGGATGGACGTGTAGGGGTATGGAGACAACCTCATGAATCCATGGATCCTGCATGTCAGCAGGGGACTGCTAAAGCCGTTGGAGGCTCTGTAATGGTGTGGGGCGTGTGCAGTTAGAGTGATGTGGGGCCCCTTATACGTCTAGATGGGACTGACAGGAAACACGTACGTAAGCATCCTGTCTGGTCACCTGCATCCATTCATGTCCACTGTTCATTCCGACGGACTTGGGTAATTACAGCAGGACAGCACGCCATTCCAAACGTCCAGAATTGCTACAGAGTATTTCCAGAAACACTCCTCTGAGTTTAAACACTTCCACTGGTCATCATACTCCCCAGACATGAACATTATTGAGCATATCTGGGATGCATCACAACGTTGCTGTTTTAGAAGACATCTCCAGCCCCTCGTACTCTTACGGATTTATGGGCAGCCCTGCAGCATTCATTGTGTCAGTTCCCTACAGCACTACTTCACACATTAGTCGAGTCCATGCCACGTCGTGTTGAGGCACTTCTGCGTGCTCGCGGGGGCCCTACATGATATTAGGCAGATGTACCAGTTTCTTGGGCTCTTCATTGTAAATACTTCTTCAGAAAATTTACTGCGGCAACAAGAGATATTTGTGGACACTGTAGTAAACAACACAGTCTTATAAAACATCAGTAATGGGAAAAACAAATAATCGTGTCCTTGTTGGACGATATAATTGGTAGGTCAAAAATTAAAGTTCCGACAAGCCACTATGGAGCACACTCGTCATGTACACTAAGTCTGTGTCGAGCACGAGGAATGAAAAAGTTAATGTTCGTAGCTACAAACAACGAAACAATGACAAAGTCCAGACGTGCTAAGGTGCCATAGTCTGGTCCCCAGAGGATCAACGTCTTGGTTGAAGAGTTGTGGTGGATGGCGGACTGGACGGCTACAGCAGTGGCGGCTCCGGTAAACTTCATCGGTTCTGGGCTGGCCGTGTCACAAGTGCTGCCCATCGCGAGTTTAAATCCTCGATGTGCAGAGTACTACATACTTCTGACTGGCTGCTTTACTGGTTCGCGGAATCGGAACGTAGTCTTGGCTGGCGCCGACTGAGATTCTGGCACTGCCGCCGGCATCACCCTGTGGTGGCCTTCTCTCTGTGGAGCCGCGGCCGCTTCACCTGTGCAGCAGTCAGACATTCTGCCGGCAGCGGTCCGCGGTAGACGCGCCACATCAGATCGAAGTAGCTGCGCACACCTTAAGTTAAGATGTTATTTCGCGCAGGAGTACTCCGACTGTTATGTAAACTCTGAGCTCGTCTTGTACCATTGCTTTATTAGGAAACTAAAATCAGCGGATCACTTGTCGTTGTTACATTTTTCTGACATCATTTTTGTTGATCATTTCTCCCTTTATTTTTGATGTATTCCATTAAGGAAAGAAGGATGATTTAGAGTTTAACGTCTCACCGACATAGAGCCATTTAGATATTAAGCACAAGTGCAGGATACGAATCAGTAGAGAAGCATCTCGGCTATGTCATTTATAGAGGAACCCTCCTAGCATTTTCCTGGAGCGATTCAGGGAAACCGCGGGGAACCTACATCTGAGTGGCTGGACAGGGATCTGAACTTTCATCCTTCCAAATGCAAGTCCAGTCTGCTAACGATTGCAACACCTCCTTCGGTATGCACACTTCTAACGTCACTAAAACGATAAAACTATGCCTCCTGGTGACACGTGTTGGAATTTAAGTTGAAACGGAAATACCAACGTAGAAAACGTAATAGTGACACAGTACTATATATTAATTCATTTTTTATGATACACTACTGGCCATTAAAATTGCTACACCACTAAGATGACGTGCTACAGACGCGAAATTTAACCGACAGGAAGAAGATGCTGTGATATGCAAATGATTAGCTTTTCAGAGCATTCACACAAGGTTGGCGCCGGTGGCGACACCTACAATGTGCTGACATGAGGAAAGTATCCAACCGATTTATCATACACAAACAGCAGTTGACCGGCGTTGCCTGGTGAAACGTTGTTGTGATGCCTCGTGTAAGGAGGAGAAATGCATACCATCACGTTTCCGACAAGTTGGGATTGTAGCCTATCGCGATTGCGGTTTATCGTATCGCGACGTTGGTCGAGATCCAATGACTGTTAGCAGAATATGGAACCGGTGGGTTCAGGAGGGTAATACGGAACGCCATGCTGGATCCCAACGGCCTCGTATCACTAGCAATCGAGATGACACGCATCTTATCCCCATGGCTGTAACGGATCGTGCAGCCACGTCTCGATCCTAAATCAACAGATGGGGACGTTTGTAAGACAACAACCATCTGCACGAACACTTTGACGACGTTTGCAGCAGCATGGACTATCAGCTCGGAGACCATGGCTGCGGTTACGCTTGACGCTGCATCACAGACAGGACCGCCTGCGATGGTGTACTCAACGACGTACCTGGGTGCACGGTTGGCAAATCGTCATTTTTTCGGATGAATCCATGTTCCGTTTACAGCTTCACGATCGTCGCATCCGTGTTTGGCGACATCGCGGTGAACGCACATTGGAACCGTGTATTCGTCATCTCCATACTGGCGTATCACGCGGCGTGATGGTATGGGGTGCCATTGGTTAAACGTCTCGCTCACCTCTTGTTCGCATTGACGGGACTTTGAACAGTGGACGTTACCTTTCAGACGTGTTACGACCCGTGGCTCTAACCTTCATTCGATCCCTGCGAAACCCTACATTTCAACAGGATAATGCACGACCGCATGTTGAAAGTCCTGTACGGGCCTTTCTGCATGTATAAAATGTTCTACTGCTGCCGTGGCCAGCATATTCTCCAGATCTCTCACCAATTGAAAACATCTGGTCAATGGTGGCCGAGCGACTGGTTCATCACAATACGCCAGTCAGTATTCTTGATGAACTGTGGTATCGTGTTGAAGCTGCATGGGCAGCTGTACCTGTACACGCCATCCAAGCTCTGTTTGATTCAATGCCCAGACGTATCAAGGCCGTTATTACGCCCAGAGGTGGTTGTTCTCGGTACTGATTTTTCGGGATCTATGCACCCAAATTGCGTGAAAATGTAATCACATGTTAGTTTCAGTATAATGTATTTGTCCAATGAATACCCGTTTATCATCTGCATTTCTTCTTGGTGTAGCAATTTTAATGGCCAGTAGTGTAGTAACTTATGCATACAGCCCTGTGAACATGGCTCTTCACAGCATACTGATCATTAAGATGTACTAGAAACTCCACAATTGGTCACCGAGATTCTTGAAATAAATACCTTGTTTCACGCTGACGGTAACGTGATTGAGTTGGCCCAGTCCTGATACGAGAAACGTCTCCAAAGTATCATAAAATCACCTTCAACCTGCACTATATTCACTGTATCTTAATCGTATCAATAGGGCGTCGGTTCATTCGATATCTCGCCTCAATTGAAGAAAGAAAAAACTCGTTGCTCGATGGAGCATAAGATACGCCTGCTGCCAGGTTTCTGTATTGTTCGGCGCATCGAAGATGTGCACCTTTCTGTCCCGCAGAGAACAATAGCCATCTGTGAGCTACCCGACTCCATTTTCTCGTTGCACGCCGTTCCCTTCAAAATGTTCGCCCGCAAATTGTCCGAGATGAACCTGCTTCACAAACATCAACAGTTCCTGTCGGAATTTTAACTGGCTGCCTTTGACAAGTTGTGACGCTCGTATCTTCTGCCTGCGAGCTGGAATCTTTTCAGGGGCACTGTTGTTTCACACATCTGTGCGTCTGTTACACAATTCCTTGCAGACATCTAGGACAGTCTGTACTAATACACTAATATGGTTCAAATGGCTCTGAGCACTATGGGACTCAACGTCTGAGGTCATTAGTCCCCTAGAACTTAGAACTAGTTTAACCTAACTAACCTAAGGACATCACACACATCCATACCCGAGGCAGGATTCGAACCTGCGACCGTAGTGGTCTCGCGGTTCCAGACTGCAGCGCCTAGAACCGCAAGGCCACTTCGGAATACACTAATAGATTGGGCAACTTCATACATGGCATGGTCATGGTCAAGCCCAAACACAAAAGCTTCTTTCTACCTTCTACGTCTTTACTGCGCTGATTGCATAAAATCGGCTGTTCACATACAATCTAATTCACTGCCATGACTTACATCAACGGTAGAGGGTCACATGAGCAGTCCATACCATTTTACACCACTTGCACTGCCCCTAGTGTTGGCCTTTAGCGGGAGGGGGGGGGGAGGAGCAATATTTTATCTGGTGAGCTTATGTGAGTTAGAGCAGAACTTTGCTGGTTGCAGACACCACCTTCGTTGAGCCGGAGAACGTGACGCGGGCGCTGTCTGGCGTGAGAGCCGAGTACAACACGACAGCCACCTGCGACCGGGAGTCGCAGCTCGAGCTGGTGAACTGGCCCGGAGAAGACATAGACGAGTTTCACCTGCATATAGGGGCTCAACAGGTAAGCAGCCATAGCAGAAGGCACCTTGTGTAAGAGTACATACAGGTATTTCACAAGATGCGAGGAGTGTTCAATAAGTAACGCAACTTTTTGTCGCAACAAATTCTACTTACAAAATGAGGAATTTGTTGCGGAACATCATGGAATATTTCTGCTTCAGTCCAAACAGTTTCGTGAAGTTACGATAGGTGGCGGCTCCACACATAGCCTTCTCAATGGCGTCTGGAACGGAGGCGCGTAGCAAGTGGAGAGCTGTCACTGAGTTTCTTTTAGCAGAAAACCAGAGCATTCATAGGCGCTTGCAGAATGTCTGTCGAGATATGGCAATCTGGCAGGGAACAAATGCACGGTGATTCATTGGGCGAAGCGTTTGTCATCATCGCAACAAGGTCTCAAACCTAATGAAATTGAAGGAACGATGTCAGCATGTTCGCCGCCACAAACATGCAAACGATCTTCTTCTTCTCTGCGACAGCCTAGAGGAGCACGCAGGCCTTCCCAGCAATGTGCCATAAGGCCGTCATATTGAACAGAGATTATGTTAAAAATACGGTTCTGTAGCCAAAAAAGTGGAGAATAATATAGTGTATTGGAATCTTCAATAAAACTAAGCTGCTTTTGGAAAAGACTTGTTGCATTGCTTATTGAACGCCCCACAAATGAAAAACCTAATACTTATGGTATCCAAGACAATCCATCTCCTTCAGGGCATGTACATAAACGTTAATTGGTCTATAGCCTTTGAATAGAACACAATTGTTTATGCAATTTTGTCATATGATGACATGGTTGCAGACTGTGGCTGTTATTTGAAGACAAATGTTGATGGTGTTGAGACAGCAACCAGCAACAAATTTATTTTCAGTTCACTTATTCAAAGGGTACCGTCACCGGTTTCGAATCGTTATGATTCATCTTCAGACGGTTCATGCTTTCATTACAACGTTTTTTACAGATTAGTTGTCTAAAATATAAATAATACATAATTATAAGCACTCCACACAGATTTACATTGGATGTGACTTACGTGAAATGTCGGTTTGGAGTGTTTGTGTTCATTATATTCGTCCAACAGATATGAATACATTCCCACTGCATTCTTATCGTTGCACACGTAACTTTTCTCGCTGAACACTTTAGATTTGTCACAGAAAAGATTTCTAGCACACACCACATGTTCTGATACAATACAAAGTGCTTACAAACATATGAGTGACAAAGATGCTATGATATATGGTAACATCATGAAGATGTTTGAATAAAGACCATAAATTCAGTTATGCAACTGAAACTTCTTTTACACATTTGTATTCACATCTGTTGGACGAATGTAATGGAAACAAACTCTCCAAACCGACATTTCAGGTAAGTCACATCCTATGTAAATCTATATCGCAACCATCTGTGTGGCGTGCTTATAATTATGTATTATTTATGTGTTAGGAAAATTAATCTGTAAAAAAACGTTGTAATGAAAGCATGAATCGTCTGAAGATGAATCATAACGATTCGAAACCGGTAACGGTGCCCTTTGAATAAAGGAACTGTAAATAAATTTGTGGCTGGTTGCTGCCTCAACACAATCAACAATTGTTTATGTTGATAAATTCAGTACATTTGGTATCAAGCTCTGATACTGTAGTAGTACACTCGGTTAGTACGAAAGATGCAGTTCAGCTGCATTGGTACACAGTACTTCGTTCGTGAGCGATGGGATTCACAGAAATGAACAGCAATAGTTGCCGTGAGCAGTTTAAGCAAGTCTAAAACACGTTGCCGCAGAAATCCACTGCCATTTAGGGATAGTAATGAACTGGGTAGTGGCGTGTGGTGTGGATAAGAGTGACCTGGGTGCTGAAGTGTCCACTCGTGAGTCCAGCAGCATATTAGTGCTGGTGCTGTACAAAAGTGGTGTCGATATAAATGGATGGTTGACGCCAGTTTCTGGCTGCAGAGGTAGCTTGCGATGCCACTACCCGAATTTACTATATTATTATTAGACCATGCGGCATCGGACTTCCGGCAAGAGGCTCTCGCGTGTAATAGGTTTGAATAGACACCCTATGGTGATCCAACTACTACACGGAATTTTTGGATCAAATAATGATAATGGTGCGTAACCAACTTATTTTTTACGTCTATATTTGATTATTAGTAGCACTGGTAATCTCTTTGAAGTGACTAAACAGGATGTACTTAATTCTGTATGTTTGATATTGCCTAGCTGGAGGACATTATTCATTTAAAACACTACCACAGCCTGAAATCGTTTCACAATATATAAACACACATGATAAATACTTGAACTTGTTTTAGGTTAATGTAAACTACACAAATTGTAATTACTGAATTTAATGTTATTGAGCTTGCATTGTACTGGGCACAATGTGTACTGTAGTGGCAGAAATTTCCTTGAACGCTTAATTAAAGAACAATATAGATCTGCTTGACAATGTACTGAAAACTCTAACTGAGAATTACGTTACTCGGACGGAACCGAGTAATTTTTTGCTATGGCAATGTACTGAAAAGCCACCACATCGAGCTGGATAGTAATTAAGGTGCCACAGTACCTGGCATCTTCCATCCGTTGCATGAAGCGTCATCTGCTGGCAATTTCGGCGTTAATTCCGACTAATTACTCTTGTAATATAGCTACGCCACTACTCACGCACCATAATTTTTCACTGGTGTTGCAGCACATAGAAAAATACAGGATATGGTGTAATAATGAGCTATTTCCTTTAAATAATTGATTACACTCGGGGAATGCAATTTAAACCACAAAATTATTATTGCCTCCAAACTTTACACCTTGTAGAGAACTTGGTTTGACTATTACACAAACTGATTCACAAAATATAAATGTACTGGTAATGGCGGCAGTATAACAACCACTGTTCATAATAATACTCTTGTAAGATAACGTCTAGTTCGTTGCTACCGAAGTGAGCTCACCAATGGACCTCATCAGTTATTGATATTACAATACGCCGTTGGGTGCGGCTGCTGGTCCCTTCACACCGCGCCGTTGGCACAAGCAACTCGTCGCAATTAACGCAGCATTGCACCATGCAGTGCCATGTACCCCAGAGCGGGAAACCGTACTATTTTGCCGCTCACAGTCCATCTCCGTCGAAATACAAGCCTTAGTGTCCATTTAGCTTGTAGCCATACGATAAACGAAGTCCATATCTGTTTTCAGTTCACCTCTAAATGGTCTGTTAGCAACGTTACCGTAGCACACACCGGCAGTCACTTTTACGCCACTTAACACTGCCTCAGAGCTACGCCAACTTACTTCTACTACCAATATTACACACCAACTTGTACACTGTTCTCATTCTCGGGGATTCTCCCCACACCTAAACATTATTTTACATTACGCAAAGTTCTCTATTTACAATTAAACATACCATAGCATTACAATATTCAATTATAGTCATTTTCATATATTAAAGTAATATTGCATTTATATTTTTACTACACATAACAATATTATTTAGTTTAATTCTTTTGTTATTTCGCTGTCAGAGTGCAGCACAAGCCAGAGATTGTATCCCGCATAGCGTTCTTTAATTTAGCTGCCACCAGACAGAAGCACTTCTGCTTTGCCTTCGATTCTGGCCCACAGATGGCATAAGCGTCCACTTTCTCCACCGTTGGGCCTTCACTATGCCTGACCTTTACTAAATGGCATGTTGTCACATTAAAAGCTGTAGGCCTGGTAGAGGGATTGCGAGTGCTGCAAGTGGCAGTACAGACAGTTAGTTAGTTACTTAGTTTCATGTTCCATGGATCACTTTGCATTCGTAATGGTGTGGAACGACTCATTTCTCATGCACGTCGCAAAATATCTGTAAAAAGAGCTTCATGTTGAACATTTCCAATATTTTTAAATACACGATGGAAAAAATTTGAAGTACCAAGAATGAGTTGTTTTTGTTGTTGTTGTGGTCTTCAGTCCAGAGACTGGTTTGATGCAGCTCTCCATGCTGCTCTATCCTGTGCAAGCTTCTTCATTTCCCAGTACCTACTGTAACCTACATCCTTCTGAATCTGCTTAGTGTATTCATCTTTTGGTCTCCCTCTACGATTTTTACCCTCCACCCTGATCTCCAATACTAAATTGGTGATCCCTCGATGCCTCAGAACATGTCCTACCAACTGATCCCTTCTTCTGGTCAAGTTGTGCCACAAACTTCTCTTCTCCCCAATCCTATTCAATACTTCCTCGTTAGTTATGTGATCTACCCATCTAATCTTCAGCATTCTTCTGTAGCACCACATTTCGAAAGCTTCTATTCTCTTCTTGTCCAAACTATTTATCGTCCATGTTTCACTTCCATACATGGCTACACTCCATACAAATACTTTCAGAAACGACTTCCTAACACTTAAATCTATACTCGATGTTAACAAATTTCTCTTCTTCAGAAACGCTTTTCTTGCCATTGCCAGTCTACATTTTATATCCTCTCTACTTCGACCATCATCAGTTATTTTGCTCCCCAAATAGCAAAACTCTTTTACTACTTTAAGTGTCTCATTTCCTAATCTAATTCCCTCAGCATCACCCGACATAATTCGACTACATTCCATTATCTTCGTTTTGCTTTTGTTGATGTTCATCTTATATCCTCCTTTCATGACACTGTCCATTGCGCTCAACTGCTATTCCAAGTCCTTTGCTGCCTCTGACAGAATTACAATGTCATCGGCGAACCTCAAAGTTTTTATTTCTTCTCCATGGATTTTAATGCCTACTCCGAATTTTTCTTTTGTTTCCTTTACTGCTTTCTCAATATACAGATTGAATAACATCGGGGATAGGCTACAACCCTGTCTCACTCCCTTCCCAACCACTGCTTCCCTTCCATGCCCCTCGCTCTTATAACTGCCATCTGGTTTCTGTACAAATTGTAAATCGCCTTTCGCTCCCTGTATTTTACCCCTGCCACCTTCAGAATTTGAAAGAGAGTATTCCAGTCAACATTGTCAAAAGCTTTCTTTAAGTCTACAAATGCTAGAAACGTAGGTTTGCCTTTCCTTAATCTAGCTTCTAAGATAAGTCGTAGGGTCAGTATTGCCTCAAGTGTTCCAAAATTTCTACGGAATCCAAACTGATCTTCCCCAAGGTCGGTTTCTACCAGTTTTTCCATTCGTCTGTAAAGAATTCGCGTTAGTATTTTGCATCCGTGACGTATTAAACTGATTGTTCGGTAATTTTCACATCTGTCAACACCTGCTTTCTTTGGGATTGGAATTATTATATTCTTCTTGAAGTCTGAGGGTATTTCGCCTGTCTCATACATGTTGCTCACCAGATGGTAGAGTTTTGTCAGGACTGGCTCTCCAAAGGCCGTCAGTAGTTCTAATGGAATGTTGTCTACTCCTTGGGCCTTCTTTCGACTCAGGTCTTTCAGTACTCTGTCAAACTCTTCACGCAGTATCATATCTCCCATTTCATCTTCATCCTCTTCCATTTCCATAATATTGTCCTCAAGTACATCGCCCTTGTATAAACCCTCTATATACTCCTTCCACCTTTCTGCTTTCCCTTCTTTGCTTAGAACTGGGTTGCCATCTGAGCTCTTGATATTCATACAAGTGGTTCTCTTCTCTCCAAAGGTCTCTTTAATTTTCCTGTAGGCAGTATCTATCTTACCTCTAGTGAGACAAGCCTCTACATCTTTACATTTGTCCTCTAGCCATCCCTGCTTAGCCATTTTGCACTTCCTGTCGATTTCATTTTTGAGACGTTTGTATTCCTTTTCGCCTGCTTCATTTACTGCATTTTTATATTTTCTCCTTTCATCAATTAAATTCAATATTTCTTCTGTTACCCAAGGATTTCTATTAGCCCGCGTCTTTTTACCTACTTGATCGTCTGCTGCCTTCACCACTTCATCCCTCAGAGCTACCCATTCTTCTTCTACTGTATTTCTTTCCCCCATTCCTGTCAATTGTTCCCTAATGCTCTCCCTGAAACTCTCTACAACCTCTGGTTCTTTCAGTTTATCCAGGTCCCATCTCCTTAAATTCCCACCTTTTTGCAGTTTCTTCAGTTTCAATCTGCAGTTCATAACCAATAGATTGTGGTCAGAATCTACATCTGCCCCAGGAAATGTCTTACAATTTAAAACCTGGTTCCTAAATCTCTGTCTTACCATTATATAATCTATCTGAAACCTGTCAGTATCTCCAGGCTTCTTCCATGTATACAGCCTCCTTTCATGATTCTTGAACCAAGTGTTAGCTATGATTAATTTATGCTCTGTGCAAAATTCTACAAGGCGGCTTCCTCTTTCATTCCTTCCCCCCAATCCATATTCACCTACTATGTTTCCTTCTCTCCCTTTTCCTACTGACGAATTCCAGTCACCCATGACTATTAAATTTTCGTCTCCCTTCACTACCTGAATAATTTCTTTTATCTCGTCATACATTTCATCTATTTCTTCATTATCTGCAGAGCTAGTTGGCATATAAACTTGTACTACTGTAGTAGGCATGGGCTTTGTGTCTATCTTGGCCACAATAATGCGTTCACTATGCTGTTTGTAGTAGCTTACCCGCACTCCTATTTTTTATTCATTATTAAACCTACTCCTGCATTACCCCTATTTGATTTTGTATTTATAACCCTGTAATCACCTGACCAAAAGTCTTGTTCCTCCTGCCACCGAACTTCGCTAATTCCCACTATATCTAACTTTAACCTATCCATCTCCCTTTTTAAATTTTCTAACCTACCTGCCCGATTAAGGGATCTGACATTCCACGCTCCGATCCGTAGAACGCCAGTTTTCTTTCTCCTGATAACGACGTCCTCCTCGAATGGGGGACTATTTTACCTCCGGAATATTTTACCCAAGAGGACGCCATCATCATTTAATCACACAGTAGAGCTGCATGTCCTCGGGAAAAATTACGGCTGTAGTTTCCCCTTGCTTTCAGCCGTTCGCAGTACCAGCACAGCAAGGCCGTTTTGGTTAATGTTACAAGGCCAGATCAGTCAATCATCCAGACTGTTGCCCCTGCAACTACTGAAAAGGCTGCTGCCCCTCTTCAGGAACCACATGTTTGTCTGGCCTCTCAACAGATACCCCTCCGTTGTGGTTGCACCTACGGTACGGCCATCTGTATCGCTGAGGCACGCAAGCCTCCCCACCGACGGCAAGGTCCATGGTTCATGGGGGGGGCTGACGGTATTAATATATTTCAATTAGGTTCCCAGATAGGTGAGTGGCTCGAAGGCCCCATACGTTGTCCTCGACGGTAAGTGTTCATCAGAGACAACACCACCGTCAGGAGTGTCCCAAGGAAGAATGATGGGGCAGTTGTTATGTACTACATAAACAAATGGGAGGACAGGGTGGGCAGCAATCTGTGGCTGTTTGCTGATGGAGCTTTAGTTTACGGGAGGTGTCGCCGCTGAGTGATTTTTGGAAGATACACGATGACGTAGACAAAATTTCTCCTTGGTGCGATGAGTGTAGAAAAATGTAAGTTAATGCAGATGATTAGGAAAAGCAAACCCATAATGTTCGAATACAACATTAGTAATATGCTATTAGACATATTCACATGGATTACGCATCTAGAGGAAACGTTTCAAAACGATATAAAATTGAACGAGCATATAAACACTGTAGTAGGGAAGGCGAATGGTCAACTTCGGTTTATCGGGAGAATTTTAGGGAAGTGTGGTTCACCTGTAAAGGACACCACATGTAGGACACTACTGCGACCCGCTCTTGAGTGCTGCTTGAGTGTTTGGTATCCATACCAGGTCGGATTAAAAGAACACATAGAAAACATTGAGAGGCCGCTTTCTAGATTTGTTACCAGCTGGTTCGAACAACACGCAAATATTACAGAGATGCTTCGGGCACTCAAATAGGGATCCCTGGTGCGTAGGCGACGTTCTTTTCAAGGAAAAATATTGAGAAATCTGAGAATCGGCATTTGAAGCTGACTGCAGAATGTTCCTATTCCCGTCAACATACCACGGAGGTAAGATACAGGGAAACTAGGTCTCTCACTGACGCATATAGGCAGTCCTTTCTCCTTCGTTCTGATTGGGAGTGGAACAGGAATTGAAATGACTAATAGTGGTACAGGGTACCCTCCGCCACGCACCGAATGATGGCTTGTGCAGTACGTATGTAGACGCAGATGTAGGAGGCGATGGTTCTCCTTCAGTGGGACCCGGCAGCCACGGAAGAATACAGGTCCATTTAGTATCACAGCTTGGGCTGTTCCATTCCCTCCGAGTTTATTCTCGAGGCTAATAATATGTTTGTAGACAGGCATGCGATGGCAGCGTTGACGATACACACGTCCACGAGGCATAGTGCTTCAATGCTGTTGCAGACAGAGCTCACAGCGGAATGGTTCCGTTGGCGTGCACTGCCCGCTTATATAGAAGAAGAGTGACACTGATTACGTAACGCGCTGATGATCCCACATGCTTCTGTGATCTCTTGCCGGGCTGGGGTGATACTGGTGATGTGACCAGGTGTTGCATCTCTATGGATAAGGTCACAGTAGATCACAGTTGTTGCAAAGGTTACTCTGAGGTCTTGGTGCGGGCACAGTTTATGGAAGTTGTCGTAACTATAGCTGATTTCTGTTGTGGATCATCAGCTCTCGTCTGGCCTTGACGTCGAAAACCTGCTGTTCGACGTGATCTATGATGACGCCTTGCAGCTAAGTCGGGGTCTGGCGTAAAGTGCAAGCCGAGATGAGGGGACCTGCACAGTAACACGAGCTCGAGCATGGATTGTGGGCTGACGAAGATGGGCTTAGAAAATCGAACAGTATGCAAGATACGAGGGTTGGAACTTAAATAGTGGCAACTATTTATTCACAACCGATACAAAAGAATTACATGTTTGCACCTGTTACTGTCCTTCAAAGTAGTCACCAGCGTTGTGTAGAACCCGTTGCCAGTGATGTGGAAGGCGTAGTATACCGTTAGCGGAGCCTGTTCTGTTGGTGGTGCGAATGGAGCTGTCTACTGCCTGTCGAATATCTGGAACAGTTCTGAAGCAAATGCCACGATGTGGTTCCTTCATCTTCGGAATCAGATACACAGTATTACTGTTCGTTTTTGGAGCATCACCCGCCACCAGCTTTGCGAAAGAAGCGGCGACACTTTCTGCGTAACCCAGCCATCATTTTGCACGACAATGCGCGGGCGCACACAGCGCAATCTGTGGCTGCTCTGTTCGGTCGATGGGACTGGGAAGGACTGTACCATCCACCATACTCCCCGGATTTAAGTCCTTCTGACTTTGATTTGATTCCGAAGAGGAAGGAACCACTTCGTGGCATTCGCTTCAGAACCGTTCCAGAGATTCGACAGGCAGTGGACCGCTTCATTCGCACCATCAACAGAACAGGCTCTGCTAACAGTATACTACGCCTTCCCCATCGGAGGCAACAAGTCCTACACAGGGTTGGTGACTACTATGAAGGACAGTAACAGGTGAAAACTTGTAACTCTTTTGTATCGGTTGTGAATAAATAGTTGTCACTATTTAAGTTCCAACCCTCGTACGTACCAATGCAAACTTTGGTCGGATTGCTATCATTTATCATTTTTGCAAAGAACTTTGTAAAGATATTCTTACTCCTCAATAGCTAC
The DNA here is from genome assembly GCF_023864275.1 of Schistocerca cancellata. Classification (NCBI taxonomy): domain Eukaryota; kingdom Metazoa; phylum Arthropoda; class Insecta; order Orthoptera; family Acrididae; genus Schistocerca; species Schistocerca cancellata. Next base: position 139,062,398 of record NC_064634.1, on the reverse strand, counting down.
GAGTAAATCGAACTTTATGGCATCTATTGAAGACGCAACATCGACGTCTTAAGCACCATTTCAATTCGTTTAAGAATTTACTCTGGCGTCCCCCCTGAACAGCTATTAGTACTTCTTGATGTAGTAGCTCCTGTCCTTTGACTGCGGCTTCTTAACAATAGATTATGGGAAATTCTTTCAGGATACTTTGCATGTTGTTATCCATGGCAGACCACAACGGCTCATTCATGTCAGCAGGAGACTGTTCAAGCTGATGGAGGCTCTGTAGTGGTGTGAGGCGTGTGCAGTTGGAGTGATATGGGACCCCAGATATGTCTATATGCGACTCTAACAGATGGCACATACGTAAGCATCCTGTCTGGTCACCTGCATCCATTCATGTCCACCGTGCATTCCGACGGACTTGGTCAGTTCCAGCAGGATAATGCGACAGCCCACACGTCCAGAATTGCTACAAAGTGGTTCCAGGAACACTCTTCTGCGTTTAAACACTTCTGCTGGCCAGCAAACTCCCCAGACATGAACATAATTGAGCATAAGTGGGATGACTTGCAACGTGCTGTTTCAGATGTGAAAATTACCGAACTATCAGTTTAATAAGTCACAGCTGCAAAATACTAACGCGAATTCTTTACAGACGAATGGAAAAACTGGTAGAAGCCGACCTCGGGGAAGATCAGTTTGGATTCCGTAGAAATGTTGGAACACGTGAGGCAATACTGACCTTACGACTTATCTTAGAAGAAAGATTAAGAAAAGGCAAACCTACGTTTCTAGCATTTGTAGACTTAGAGAAAGCTTTTGACAATGTTAACTGGAATACTCTCTTTCAAATTCTGAAGGTGGCAGGGGTAAAATACAGGGAGCGAAAGGCTATTTACAGTTTGTACAGAAACCAGATGGCAGTTATAAGAGTCGAGGGGCATGAAAGGGAAGCAGTGGTTGGGAAAGGAGTAAGACAGGGTTGTAGCCTCTCCCCGATGTTATTCAATCTGTATATTGAGCAAGCAGTAAAGGAAACAAAAGAAAAATTCGGAGTAGGTATTAAAATCCATGGAGAAGAAATAAAAACTTTGAGGTTCGCCGATGACATTGTAATTCTGTCAGAGACAGCAAAGGACTTGGAAGAGCAGTTGAACGGAATGGACAGTGTCTTGAAAGGAGGATATAAGATGAACATCAACAAAAGCAAAACGAGGATAATGGAATGTAGTCAAATTAAGTCGGGTGATGCTGAGGGAATTAGATTAGGAAATGAGACACTTAAAGTAGTAAAGGAGTTTTGCTATTTAGGGAGTAAAATAACCGATGATGGTCGAAGTAGAGAGGATATAAAATGTAGACTGGCAATGGCAAGGAAAGCGTTTCTCAAGAAGAGGAATTTGTTAACATCGAGTATAGATTTAAGTGTCAGGAAGTCGTTTCTGAAAGTATTTGTATGGAGTATAGCCATGTATGGAAGTGAAACATGGACGATAACTAGTTTGGACAAGAAGAGAATAGAAGCTTTCGAAATGTGGTGCTACAGAAGAATGCTGAAGATAAGGTGGGTAGATCACGTAACTAATGAGGAGGTATTGAATAGGATTGGGGAGAAGAGAAGTTTGTGGCACAACTTGACTAGAAGAAGGGATCGGTTGGTAGGACATGTTTTGAGGCATCAAGGGATCACAAATTTAGCATTGGAGGGCAGTGTGGAGGGTAAAAATCGTAGAGGGAGACCAAGAGATGACTACACTAAGCAGATTCAGAAGGATGTGGGTTGCAGTAGATACTGGGAGATGAAGAAGCTTGCACAGGGTAGAGTAGCATGGAGAGCTGCATCAAACCAGTCTCAGGACTGAAGACCACAACAACAAACAACAACAACATCCACCCTCTCGTAGTCTTACGAATTTATGGACGGCACTGCATGATTCATGATGTTAATTCCCTCGAGCACTACTTCAGACAAAAGTTGAGTCCATGCCACGTCGTGTTGCGGCACTTCTGCGTGCTCGCGGGGGCCCTCCTCGATATTAGGCAGGTGTACCAGCTTCTTTGGCTCTTCAGAGTAGAATATGTTCATACTTAACAAATTTAGAGACGTGTTATTTATATAAGTTAGCACATCTACTGTAACGCCCAAGGCGTCGGAGGAGTTGCCGGAGTACGAGTTTTGAAAGCATTCCTCAATAATATGTCGGAAAGCCTGTCTCGGAAAGCCACTGGTGCACTGCACACCGGTAGTCTTTTTCCAGCTGCACAGCAGGTCACTGCATCTCCTGTGGTTCGTCCAGCTCCTGTTAAGTGTACTCCACATCGTCCAGGAAGACCAAGATCACAAGCTTTGTTATTGACTTGGAGACAGCTCTGGAGCGTTGGTGGGTTCTTATTATACCAGCCTTGCCCCCAAGCCTTGTGGAGATTGAGGTCAAAGTTCGCCAGGTTGCTAGTTGCTCTGAGTGGGAGAAGTCTGTAGCGGAATCTGTTGATTGGGGTAGCAGGTATGTCCTCATGTCCTCATGTCCTCGGCTGCTGGTTGTTGCAGCTTTTCTTATATTTCCTTAGAAGTTTATTCTTTTTTCTCAGGGTAGTTTGTGGAAAGCGGCCCAGCACAGGTTTCCAGCGTACTGTAGTGGACTTGCTTGTGGCAGCAACATTCCGCATTGTTTGATTTAGTTTCGTATCCACAAGTTTCCTGTGGCTGCTGTTTATTCAGACAAGGTTGCCATATTCTGCCGCTGACCGAGGGCAGATGCTCGTAAGCTCGGAGCTTCAGAATCCCGTGTTGTACAACCCAATTTTTGCAGAATATTATTACTCGACGTCAGTTTAGCTGCTGTCTTTCTTAGATGTTGCTTAAATGACACCGTTCTGTCAGGTATAACTACAAGGTACTGTGGATACTTGTTATGGGCCAGGCGGTTAACTTCGAAAAATATGTCCATGTACCGGATGGCTAGAATAATGAAAGCAAGTCGATTCGTTTTTGCCAAGATGCATTTCAAGTCCCTATTTAACGAAAGTATTGTCCCATTGTGCTTGGGACTTTTGTTAGTATATCATCGGTGCTGTGTTGCTGTCGCCCCGTCATCAGCATAAGCAAACTGCCAGGACTGAGTGGCTCGCGTGTCTGCAACATACAATTTAAATTCAGCGGAGCTAGGAGTGGGCCTTGAGATGTAGGCCACTGTTGAGGATCTTGGTGGTATTACCTATAATTACCTGAAGTAGTCTTTCAGTCGGCATATTGTTAAGAAGTTGTGCTGTTCTTCTGCAGAGTATTATGTTGAGCGGCTGATAGACAACATACTGCCTCCATATGCTATCCTAAGTGCTGTCAGATCAATAAACACAGCAGAGGTCTTTAGTTGTTTCTGAAACCCAACTTTGTGTAACTCGTCAATGAAAGGAAGTCATCCACACAGCTATGGCTCGGTCGGAATCCAGTCTGTTCAATAGGAATCTTTCCAAGTATCTCGATACGTATCTTGTTATAAAGCAGCTTCTCAAGTAGTTTTTACATCTTAGTCAGAATGGCAGTAGGACTCGACAGGGTCGCCGAGAGCGCTAACGCGCTGCTTCCTGGACTCGGGTAGGCGCGCCGGCCACGAATCGAATCCGCCTGGCGGATTAACGACGAGGGCCGGTGTGCCAGCCAGCCCGGATGTGGTTTTTAGACGGTTTTCCACATCCCGATAGGTGAATGCTGGACTGGTCCCAACGTTCTGCCTCAGTTACACAGCTCGCAGACATCTGAACACATTCGTGCTGCCCCATGGATTCACTCGACGCAGACAGTTGGGGTACACTAATTCCTTCCTGGGGGGGTTATGGGGTGACGACAGGAAGGGCATCCAGCCACCCCTTAAAAATTAACGTGTTACATCCGATTACCCAGCAGACCCCACAAGTCGGGATTAAGGCTTAGAGAGAGAGAGCCAGAATGGCAGTAGGACGATAACTTTCAGTTTTGTTGTTGGGTTTACCTGGTTTTAAGATGTCAGTGACCATCTGTTTCATAACAAACAAATAAATTCGTATTTAGTTAAAAGTTTTTCTCCATATAAAACTTTGTTTAAGATACATCTGAAAGATGTACATCTGTATCTACATACATACTCCGCAACCCACTCTATATTGTATGTAGAAGAGTATCTTGTATCACTACTAGTCATTCCCTTTCTTATTCCACTAGAAAATGGAGCGAGGGAAAAGCGACTGTCTATATGCCTTCTTACGAGCTCTTTCTCTTACATTCTTTTCAGGTTCCTTAGTGAAATGTACGTTGGCGACATTGCAAGGTCTTTATAAATGACTGAAGCGATTTCATAGATTTGTTGCAGCTGTATTATTTTACATATTGTCACAGGACTCTGCACACTCATACAAAAACTTGAAAAGCTTTCTCGTGTAATACAAGGGGTCCATGTGTGCTCCCCTACTTATTCTGCAGACAGCAAGTCGATAATCAAATTCTTCCGACGTTCCGATCGGTTACTCAGTTTCCTTTTGAAGAATTCACGAATGTCATGATGAAAGTGCGTTGGAGTATCGTCCTGTTGGTAGATGAGGTCAACACTGTCGACCTCCTTTTGCAGCATGAGCAAGTTTTCCAGCATGTCCAGATACAGGCGCCCTGTAACGGTCTTTTCGCAGAAGAAAAAGGGGCAGTAAACTTTAAACCGCGAGACTACACAGAACACATTAACGTTTGGTGAATCTCAGATATGCTCCACGATAGTGTGGGTATTCTCTGTCCCCAAAATTCTTACGCTGCGCCTGTTCAGTATACTATTCACAAAAAATGTTGCCTAATCACTGAAGATGAGTATCTCACAAAAACCGTTACCTTCCGTAAGCTACTGCAACTGTGTCGAAAACTCAAATTGTCTGACTTTGTCATCAGGAGTCAAGGCTTGTAGCAATTGCAAGCGGTAAGTCTACAGCTTCAGTCGTTTCCTGTAGATCTTGCGAACGGTCAGCTGTGCTCTCCTTGCTCTCTCCGTCGACTTCTGTAGCTACGTGCGAAACTCTCCCGCACGCGGTCAACCGTTTCTTCACCCACTGCTGGTCGACTCGTTGACTTCCCCTTGCAGAGGCATCCTGAAGTTTTAAACTGCGCGTACTATCGCCAAATGGAGTTGGCATTTGGTAGATCTTTGCTGAATTTCGTTCTGGAATGTCGTTACCCTGTTACGGCAGACAGATGTGAATCCATTTCAAACACAAGATACTCTTTCTCGGCGCCTGTCGCCATCTTACCTAATTGCTCACTGCTGCACTCTCGTACAGAAATTTGAAGCGCAAATGCAACGATAAAAAAACTTTTTGAGTTTTTCTACATGAGTGCTGAGTTTTGTGACGACATGTCAATTAATGTAACTATAGTGCATTTATGAAGTCGCTTAAATCATTATAATAACGATGTAGAATCATTGTGCAGTAAGCTCCAAATGCAGGCTCTGCAAATTTGCTCAGTAGCGTTTCACGAAAAAAACACCGTCTTTGCTTCAGAGGGAAGTTCAGGAAGCATCTCTGTAACATTTGTGTATCGATTGGACCTACCGATAACAAATACGGCAGCATTCCTGTGAATCGCTACGACGTCTTCCTTTAATCAGTCTTGATGGAAATCCAAAAAACTAGAGCAGTATTCAAGAATGGTTGCAGTAGAGTCCTATATGCTGTCTCCTTTATAGATGCGTTACACTTTCCTAAAGATCTCCCAATAAACCGTTGTTGAACATTATCCTTCCCTACTATTACTCCCTAATGTTCATTCCAGCCGGCCGGGGTGGCCGAGCGGCTCTAGGCGCTACAGTCTGGAACCGCGAGACCGCTACGGTCGCAGGTTTGGATCCTGCCTCGGGCATAGATGTGTGTGATGTCCTTAGGTTAGTTAGATTTAAGTAGCTCTTAAGTTCTAGGGGACTGATGACCTCAGATGTTAAGTCCCATAGTGCTCAGAGCCATTTGAACATTTTTTATTTATTTATTTATTTATTATTTTTTTGTTCATTCCACTTCATACTTCTTTGAAAAGTTGCATATAGTATTTGAACATTACAGGATTCAAAAGTTTCCTGGAAATCTAGGAATATGTAATCCGTCTGTTGCCCTGGTCCATGGTTTACACGGTATCACGTGAGAAAAGAGCAAACTGAGTGTCGCACGAGCGATGCTTTCTAAGGCCGTGCTGTATTGTGCACAGAAGCTTTTACGTCTAAAGGAAACGCATTACCTTAGGACTTAGAATATGTTCAAGGATTCTGCAGGAAGCCGCTTTACGGATATACGTCTGTTACTCTGGGGGTCCATTCTTCTACCCTTCTTATATACAGGAGTCATCTACGCTTTTTTTTCAGTCATTTGGAACTTCGTGGTGAGCGAGAGATTCGCGATGAATTCAAACTAAGCACGATTGTTTTCTCAAATTCAATCAGCTTATTTTTTGTACATTGAAATCCTAGTTCAAAGGCGCCGAATCATATCAACCACTTATTGCTGACCGTCAGAAAAAGAACGCTGAACACCTTTTTGAAAATGTTTTAAGTAACTCAGCATCACATCTAGAGAGATGATCCTGAAAGTCTGTATTCTTTTGCCTACGTTATTTTATTTGTTTCTCTATAATTTCTGATAGATGGCAAGAATATGAATAGTCCCATTTACAGCATAGTTATTGATTTTTCTACTAGAAGTTTTGTTCGTTAGTTGGTAATGTATTTTAGCGTAAAATCTGCTGTACCTCTTTATGGTAAACCCATTTTTGTGTTCAAACTTTCCTCTCATTACGAACTCGTCAATCGATTCTCGAGAATGGAAGATACAGAGCTGAAACAGTATAAGCCTTCAACTTGCATTTTGGAGGAACATTCAAAGTACCTTCCATAACGCGAATCAGCAAAATTCATTGCACACACACAAACATTAGCAACTGAAAACGAATCAGCATGTTTACAAGAACATATCTATATTTTTCATCTCACTGTTCTTAGGAAATGCATGAACCTTAATTCTTAACCTTTTCTTCCTTTTTCTACAGTTATTAGTACATCTTACGATCACAGAGTAAACCACATTTTTAAATGAAAACAATTCAGAACACACTCTCACAGCCACCCCTATATTGATAAATATAGCGAAACACCGCACTTATTCGTCAGTCACCGAAAAGAGCTTACACTCATGTGAACAACGCTGTATTCAGTCTAAAGCGCAGAGACCATACAACAGGTTAGGGTAGCGGCGAGCTGCTGAGCGATGGAAGAGTCGGCTATGACGCCAGCACCACAGCTTTCTACTGCGCACACGCCTCGACACCCCTGCTATATATTCTAGTAATTGTGGCCTTAACTGTTAGGCTGAGCACACCTTCAAGACTAACTCGAGGTTTCATTACCTCTTAAGTTTGCATCTAAGATTTCCAAACTACGACCAGAAATTCTTCTGCAGGCATCATGACAGTTGCGCCATTAGCGGAATTGACTCTGTGGAGTACCGTGGCTTATGCTGCCACAACGGATGCATATATATGATATGAATGAAATATACTAAAGTGAAATGAATGTAAAACTTCAGTGGCAATGAAAGGTTGAACCAGATCTGGAGAACTGCCTAACGATTAAGTTGACTGCCTCCAACAAGCAAAAAACCTGCGTTCGGGTTCCAGTGTGGCACAGATTTTAGGTTCTGACTATAGCTTTATTACAAAGCGGCCTCAGCGTTTCTAATGACTTGCACTTACGACATTTCATACAGTGCATCTTAGTTCTTTTCAAGAAATACGTAAAGATTTTTCAGATGCTGCTACCATCACAGAATTTGTTGACCATTTAAAGAATTTAATGAAGCAATATGTTTCGGGGTATAAATTTGATCTTTAGGCTATAATGGCAGTACCAAAGCATTTAACATAAATACACGTAGACGTTATTCTGCACAGTCTTGGGATGTGCCTTCACCGTCCTGCGCAGAAAAAGAATGGCAACCTAATATGTTAGTTTGTTGGGCTGCTGTTCACATAATTTTTTTTTAAAAACAGTCACCAATACTGTTCATAAGAAATGCTTGTCTTTTTGTAGTGTGTTCAGTTATCTCCACTGCTATGGCTCCTTGGAAATTGTTAACCATTGTTCATGAATTAACAAAGAAAAATTAAAACATGACAAGACAGACAGTTCTCCTTTACAGCAGAAACAAGATGGCGGTCAAAGCCAAGCTTTTCTCAGTTTAAACATCGATATGTCCATCCTGCTGTTCTCTGCCACTTGCAATGTCTTCTGCACTTATTGCTATCTCATTTCCCATGTTGGTCGACGAACTGAATTACAATACGATAGACTTCGAAAATTTGATATTAAAATGACAGTATTACCTTAAGATATTGCTTGGATGTATTAATGTCGTGTTCCTGGTATATAATCAAACTGGAGAAGCAACAGAAACTTTGTCAAGTAGACTTAATAATTTACATAAAAACATCCATTTCACCATAGAACATCAGAAAGATTAAAAAAACATCTATTTTAGACGTGGCAGTGCCTAATACAAACCACACTTGAACATTAATGTACACAGAAAACCAACAAACAAGTTGAATTCGGAGCCGTCTTATTCAGTGTATAGAAATTTCCAATTGGCGCTGCCGAATATGATACAAAAAAGAATACATAACTGTGGTTATCATAAACGCTAAATATATGCTCTTTTACAACACGTAACAGAAAGTAAAGTTATACAAATTAACACAGCCACTATCCACAACAACATACAAAAAACGACGTATATAAACATACCTTATTCCGGAGTTATTTCAGACAAAATAGTTGTTTAAAAACACAGATATCAAGGTCGCTTTTCGCAAGGAAAAAACTGGTGCATGATATCTCAGCATCAGCTGAGAAACTGAGTAAATATTTCGTTGGCCAAACAGGTAGAAATCTTAAAACACGTTTTAAAGAACACATAGACTGTTTCACACTTGATGAACTATAGCAAAGCGTATAGACGAAGCAGGACACTGTTGCAGTATAGAGCACTCTTAAAGTACTATATACTTTAGAGAAAAGATGGAAAATAAACTCCTTGAAGGAAATGGTAATACTCATCTATGGTCACACGTGAAAAAATGAGATCATAAATGCAATTACAAAGTTGAAAAACTCACATTCAACAGTTATAATTCATTTCTGCTAAAGTAGAAAAAAACATAAAAGTTAAGAATATTTATAAATGTATTACAGAGATATCTTTATAATTCTTCAAAATAACTTCTAGACACCTTTTCATATCAAATTGTCAACGTAATATAGTTCGTCGACCAACTTCAGAGATAAGACAGCAAGGTGTTTATAAGAAGTGCCTTTATTTGTATATACTTCACGAGAGGTACTGTGGCTGCGTTCCTTTCAAAGATATCCTTTGCCTTTCTCGAAAGCATAGATAGATGTCTCTGTTGTCAAAGTATAGTCGTGATTTCGACAGCCATTCCATCAGCTGAATTAAAGCGGAAGCTCTTTATATATTCAGCTGCTTCCAACACTGCAAATTTGGAAACTACTGCTGTCTTTTCATTCTTTGAAAGTGAGAAGCTGCCCAATTCATTCTCGTTATTTACAAAGCGGTATGTAGTACTTAAAAGTGCTTACGAGGCTCCCCCAATGCTAAATAAATATGCTGGTTGTGTGAAGTATGTTGTAATCTACGCTAAAATTACAACTATTCTCTGAAAATGAGTACCTGTCAGCTGCATACTAGTTATTTACATAGGGATAAGTATTACAAAAATACTTAAGGAGCAGCTCCCCCATTGCTAAATAAATGTGCTGGTTGTGTGAAATATGCTCTAATTTGAGCGAAAAAATTACAATTCACTATCAGGAAAGTAAACTCTTCCTTTACTCCTGAAAGTCACTGAAACAACGACCAAAAGTACCAGCAGGAATATGCCTGCACCAGTACCAGAATATATTTCGACCGCATGTTTCCTTTATTTGAAGACGATTCTGTTTGGAAAATAAATCTGCTAAAATAACTAGCTCGCAAATTTTCTTTTATACTTTATAGGCGGCTGAAAGTGTGACTAAGTCACCTTTCAATTCTTTCTCATAGGTGTCAGTCCCTTTCATGTTTTTCGTTCTGGCAATGAGTGGCAGTTTGGGTGTCAGTCCCTTTCATGTTTTTCGTTCTGGCAATGAGTGGCAGTTTGTTTTTACCAGCTACTCAACGTGTTTTGAATATTTACTCGCATTTCCGTGTTGCATTCTTAATTTGTAAATTATTGAAATAGCAAGACCCAGAAGCTATCAGGAACGTGAAGGTTGATAATAAAACTTTTGTCAATGACAGCACACGAAGGAAAATTATCGTATTTGAAATTGCACATCTTCAACCACAACATAAGAAGTTACCATTATACCACTGTGATGGCATACAACTTGGAACTTTGTTCTGTTTCATGCCTTCTGAGACCTTTACATGCCGATAACTTATTATCTGACATTTAATATCAGCAGACTGTACCTTTCTGATAGATCCTCAGTGTGCTAGTATATTGGGACAGCATTTATTTATAGGACATAAGTTATAATGTGGTTTTAGTATAAAACGCCAAAGATACGAGCTTGACGAGATTCAATATGGCCTCAGCCTGGTGCTTCAGTCAAAGTTTATCTTTGAGAGGACCACCGCACCTCTCGTAACAAGTATGCAAATAAAAGCACGTGTTTAGAAGACATTGCAAGTAACTGACAACACCAGCATCGACTTACCGACAGTTAAATAGAAACAAGCATTATTTTGATCGCCATCTTGTTTCTGTTGCACAGGGGAGGTGATTGTGGTGTCGTGTTTGAAGTTTTCTTTGCAAGTTCATGGACAATGGTCAACAAGATCCAAGGAGCCGTCACAGTGGACGTAATTGAACACACTACAGGAAGACAGCCATTACATAAAACAACGTGTGTGATTATTTTTTTAATTATGTCAACTGCAGATCAACGTATGAACATATTAGATTATCCTTCTCTCTCTCTCCATAGGATGACCAGAGCTCATGCCAAGACTATACAGAACACGTTTGACATCTACGTGTACTTTCGTTAAATGTTTTTCTATTGGCATTGTAGCCTGAAGGTGCAGTTCATACCTCGAAATGTGTTGCTTTTTCTTTTGTTTCTTGTCTGACATGGTTCGCAGGAGAGCTTCCGTAAAGTTTGGAAGGTAGGAGACGAGGTACTGGCAGAAGTAAAACTGTGAGGAGGGGTCGTGAATCGTGCTTGGGTAGCTAAGATTGCAGAGCACTTGCCCGCGAAAGGGAAAGGTCCCGAATTCGAGTCTCGGTCCGGCACACAGTTTTAATCTGCCAGGATGTTTCATATGAAGCGCATACTCCGCTGCAGAGTGAAAATCTCATTCTGGAAACATCCCCCTGGCTGTGGCTAAGCCATGTCTCCGCAATATCATTTCTTTCAGGTGTGCTAGTTCTGCAAGGTTCGCAGGAGAGCTTCTTTAAAGTTTGGAAGGTAGGAGACGAGGTACTGGCAGAAGTAAAGCTGTGAGGACAGGGCGTGAATCGTGCATGGGTAGCTCAGATGGTAGCGCACTTGTCCGCGAAAGGCAAAGGTCTCGAGTTTGAGTCTCGGTCCGGCACACGGATTTAATCTTCGAGGAAGTTTCACATCAGCGCACACTGAGCTGCAGAGTGAAAATCGTAATCAACAGATTTTGTGACTGGCATCGCTATCTGAAAAACGTTTTAATATTTTTGAAACAATCGCAATCGTTTAACAGTAAACACGGCTATAAGTTGTTTGATTCATTTCACTTCACGGCATTTCATCATTAGAAAAATAATAAAAATCACAGCTACCAAAAATTCGGCCATACTTCTCTAAGGCGCCTCGTGCAAGATGATTTCCGCTGCAAAAGGAGTACCGGCCGGGGTGGCCGAAAGGTTCTAGGCGCTACAGTCTGGAACCGCGCGACCGCTACGGTTAGTTAGGTTTAAGTAGTTCTAAGTTCTATGGGACTGATGACCTCCGCAGTTAAGTCCCATAGTGCTCAGAGCCATTTGAACCATTTTTGAAAAAGCAGTGTGTGTTGCACAGGTGGAGCTGGAGGTGCTGGTCCTGGACACGGCCCCAGAGGGCGCGCTGGTGCCGGCGACCTCCTTCTGCGTGGACGGCGTGCGCGTAGACAGCACGACACTGCACGTCGCCTTCGCCTGCGTGTGTGCGGGGGCGGCTCCCTGCGTTCGCAAGTGCTGCAAGGACGACATGGCCTACGACCCCGCCGGCGACGGCGGTTGCGCAATAGTCTCGGACGAGGAGTGGGACAGGGACCCGGATATCGGCTTCTGGCGGCCCACGCTGCAGGTCTGTACCGACCACTAGTGAGGGCGTGCGCAGCGGTCTAAAACTGCACTGTTGTTGTTGTTGTTGTGGTCTTCAGTCCTGAGACTGTTTTGATGTAGCTCTCCATGCTACTCTATCCTGTGCAAGCTTCTTCGTCTCCCAGTACCTACTGCAGCCTACATCCTTCTGAATCTGCGTAGTGTATTCATCTCTTGGTCCCCCTCCACGATTTTAACCCTCCACCCTGCCCTCCAATACTAAATTTGTGATTTCTTGATGTTTCAGAACATGTCCTACCAACCGATCCCTTCTTCTAGTCAAGTTGTGCCACAAACTCCTCTTCTCACCAATTCTATTCAATATCTCCTCATTAGTTATGTGATCCACCCATCTAATCTCCAGCATTCTTCTGTAGCACCACATTTCGAAAGCTTCTATTCTCTTCTTGTCCACACTATTTAACGTCCATGTTTCACCTCCATACATGGCTACACTCCATACAAATACTTTCAGAAACGACTTCCTGACACTTATATCTATATTCGATGTTAACAAATTTCTCTTCATCAGAAACGCTTTCCTCGACATTGCCAATCTACATTTTATATCCACACTACTTCGACCATCATCTGTTATTTTGCTCCCCAAATAGCAAAACCCATTTACTACTTTAAGCGTCTCATTTCCTAATCTAATTCCCTCAACATCACCCGATTTAATTCAACTACATTCCATTAGCCTCGTTTTGCTTTTGTTGATGTTCATCTTATACCCTCCTTTCAAAACCCTGTCCATTCCGTTCAACTGCTCTTCCAAGTCCTTTGCTGTCTCTGACAGAATTACAATGTCATCGGCGAACCTCAAAGTTTTTATCTCTTCTCCATGGATTTTAATACCTACTCCGAATTTTTCTTTTGTTTCCTTCACTGCTTGCACAATATACAGATTGAATGACATTGGGGATAGGCTACAACCCTGTCTCACTCCCGTCCCAACCACTGCTTCCCTTTCATGTCCCTCGATTCTTGTAACTGCCATCTGGTTTCTGTACAAATTGTTAATAGCCTTTCGCTCCCTGTATTTTACCCCTGCCACCTTCAGAATTTGAAAGAGAGTATTCCAGTCAACATTGTCAAAAGCTTTCTCTAAGTCTACAAATGCTAGAAACGTATGTTTGCCTTTCCTTAATCTTTCTTCTAAGATACGTCTTAGGGTCAGTATTACTTCACGTGTACAACAATTCTACGGAATCCAAACTGCACTGCGCAGCAGAATTAAAGGATCACTTTTTCAGACATAATTCCAACCCATTGCGACGAGTAAGTTAGAAAGTCGGTGATATACTCTTTCTACCGGGTCAATCAATAAACTGTTCTCCCAACCAGTTTCAACAACAAGGGACAAACAATCAGATATCTTTAACGGTAATTATAAGGGAAAGGATTAATTCGCCCCAGCGCTTCACTTTAGATTTTGCATTTATTGGCACACCATATAACACTACTGTCCGTTACTGCTATACCATAACCTTAAAGTTGGAGTCAGGTCGTGAAATAAAACTATCTTGTTAAAGTAATTATGGTATAAAGCAACAGAGCAGTATTACCCTCTGAGAGGAATTTTACTATGCTGACCGTGTTGTACCTAACGGAGGTGGCTTATCGGAAGTGAAAGTAAGAATTACGTAAATATTTAAACAGTAAGAAACAATATTTTACCTAACTACACTGTTCAGAGAATAAAGAAAACGGTCGCCAGCCTAATTAGGCAAGAGAATGATTGACGTTCTTGTTCAAGAAAATAGGTATGAGTAACTTTAACGGACAAACACAACCTATATTTTGCCACACGCGAATGCAATGAACTCTGACATCTGCATATATTAACGTTAAGTCTGGAGTTGACAGAGTAGAACAAATTATTTGCATAAATATAACAGATAACAATACACACTATTACTTTCAGGGCTTATTCAAACTGAATGGTCTTTATAACATTACTATTAATATACACTGTAGAATCACAAATTGGACATAGGTTCAGTATTACTTTTCAAACATTTTCCTAGCTGACATAAAATTGTAAATGTAATTCATTGCAAAATTATGAACTGGTCACAGGTTAAATCTCTCTCAGCTAAATACTTTTCTATTTAGAATGAAAGTTAAATGGAATTCACTAACAGAATACTTATCACTGTCTTTTGAATAAAGATGTTACTGTTTTCATAGATAGTTGTCTTTCTATTAATCCTTATGTAGCATGAGCACAATAGGCAAACTATGAATCCTGTTATAACATTAATATGCACTTTTAATACACAAGAGGAACCAGTGATTAACAATCATGAGTATATAATTTTCCACAATTTCAGTTTTGCACTTTTACTACAGTGATACACAAAATTTGCATATTTGTAAGATACTGACTCACCTTTTGCGATTTACAACAGGCAGTAATGTGATCATTTACTAAGCAAAACTTAATAAGCCTCAGTCTTAAGAATTTTTTTTTAAGTTGGCAACAACATATTAATATACAGTTTTAATAGAAAAATTACTTTCAGCAAGCATCATTTACTTTAGTTTACTCTCTTGCCACATTAACTTTAACTTTCTTTCGATAAAGGACACTCGGTAAGCACTTTAGCGTGGGAGGGACCCTAAGGGATATGTGACTGAGAATAAATCACGGTAGGTACAAAAGTTCAGTTAAAAAATTACCTTGTATTTGAGTACACTAAACATCCAATTAGCTGATCCTTCACTGTACATTACTATAGTGTTCCATTACAGTGATTGCGCGATGTGGTGGCGATTGCATGTTGGTAGGTGGATTTGCAGATAGAATTGACGGACTCTTTGTAGCAATGATAGACATCAATTCCAGAATAGTTCCAGCTATTTATCTATCCATACGAGGCATTGCAAATCGCCAGGAAAAGTCTCTCTGAGGACCGACACAATACACAACTTTTACATGAGGAGTTGACAGTTTGGTAGCTAGTCCCCGACTGACTCTTGTTTCACCTTTCTACCTAGGCCAGCCACAATTTGCGCGTGCTACACAGTTCCGTTCCGAGGGGAACCACAACACCTTTTACATACAAAATAATCAACAGTTTACATAACACAGAACAAACATTTTAAATAAAACTGAACCTTTGCACATATTGACAATTCTAAAAAATTGTTTAAACAAATTCCAAGTGTATACAGTAAGTTCTGTCTCCCTCCAATTGGGACAAAGAATTTAAATCACAGATATACTACATTGCATAGAATCAAATCATGACATCAAAGTTTTTACAAAGAAAGGAGTATACAATTTTGTGTTATCTATTCAATCAAACATTTTTACAGAAGCTCAACGATGTAACATTAAATAAAACAAAAGACAAAATAAACCAGTAGAGTATTAGAGCTATGGTGTTACAACTGTATGGCCTGCAGAGATTTGTTTGTTTTTATTTAATCGAATTTTTATGTTGTTCACAAATTGCAACACCTTCTAAACATTTTACGCTAATTAAGGCCATATAAGAATGATCTTTTCCGAATATACTTCTGATCAAAAAGCGATTCTGCTAGCTGGAGTCCAAAGTTTTTGTTAAACCTGCCTTTGCGTTCTTGTGGAGATATTTCCATAGCAATTTTCATCCTCTACCACATATTTCCTTATATCTAATCGAGAAGTCAAATACCAATTTCCGTAACTTTAGCTTTAATTTTTTTAATGTAACGAAATATTTTCTTAAAAATATTCATCCTCTATTGGACTCCGTTAGTGGTCGAATTTCCAGAAACGCTGAAGCACGTATTTTTTATCTCTAAGCGAGAAGTCAAATACAAATTGTCATAGATGTAGCCTAAAATTTCCTTTAGCAATTCTTTGGCAAGTACCGAGTTTCAAAAAAGGTTTTCACTCGTTATTTCACCTCCTTAGTAGCTGAATTCCAAAAATGTTCAAACACATGTTTGCATGGTCTGATTGAGAAACCAGATACCAGTTTTCATAGTTCTAGCTCCAAAATTCCTTAAATAGCGACGTATTTTCAAAAGGCCTTTCAACCCCTATTTCACCCCATTAGCAGTGGAATTTCAGACAGTCCCTTCTTAAACGTTGACTACAGTCCAATATCCACACCCTATCCAGACTTTACGTTCGAATCTTTAGAGGTTTGGGCTGGCCGATGATGGCTCAGTCAGACTGACCCCATTTCACTCCCTTAGGCGTTGAATTTCCAAAACCAGTGAACACGTATTTTTTCATCTCTAACCGAGAAGCTTTCAAAATGCTTTCGCAATGAAATATTTTCAGAGAACGATTCACCCCTGTTTCACCCCTTCAGGGGTTGAATTTCCAAAAGCACTGATACAAGTATCTTTTATTTCTAACAGAGTAGCTTAATACATTTTTTCGTATATTTAGCTTAAAAAATGATTGCGCCATTTAATATTTCCATAACTATTTTCATCCCCCGTTTCTCTTCCTTAGGAGTTGAATTTCCAAAAACAGTGAAACACCTTTTTTTGTTTCTAACTGAGAAGCCAAATTTAAAATTTCTTAGATTTAGTTTTAAAAAGGCTTTCGTAATAAAATGTTTTCATAAAAAAGTGTGATCCTTAATTTAATCTCCATAGGGGTTCAGTTTCCAAACCACTGAAACAGGTGCTTTTCTTTACTTGTAACCGAGAAGTCAAATACCAATGTTGATAGATGTAGTTTTGAAATACTTTAATAGTTCTTTAATAATGGTATATTTTCGAAGAAAGCTTTCACCCACTATTTCACCCTCGCAGGGCTAAATTTCCAAAAATGCTGAAACACGCATTTCTTTATTTCTGACCGAGAAACCAGATACCAATTTTCGTAGATCTAGCTTCAAAATTGCCTTGCACTTCTTTAACAATGACATATTTTCAAAAAACGCTTACACCCACTATTTCACCCCCATAGGTTTAAATTTCCAAAAATGCTGAAACACTTATTGTTTCTGACCGAGAAACCAAATTCCGGTTTACGTAGGTCTAGCTTCAAAATTGCTTTAACAGTGACATTTTTCAAAAATTCTCCAGTCCCTGTTTCATCCCCTTGGCCTGAGAGTAAATCGAAGAAAGACGAAAGTAATGAGACGTAGCAGAAAGTGAACATTAGGACTGATGGCCACGAAGTGAATAAATTTAAGGAATTCTGCTACCTAGGCAGGAATATAACCTATAACGGACGGAGCAAGGAAGACGTCAAAAGCATACTAGCACTGACAGAAAGGATATTCTTAGCCAAGAGAAGTCTACTAGTATCAAACGTAGCCTTTAATTTGAGAAAGAAATGTCTGAAAATGTACGTTTGGAGTACAGCATTGTATGGCAGTGAAACATGGACTATGGGAAAACCGGAACAGAAGAGAATGGAGGCATGCGAGATGTAGTTCTGCAGACGAATGTTGACAGTTAGGTGGACTGATAAGATAAGAAATGAGGAGGTTCTGCGCAGAATCGGAGAAGAAAAGAATATGTGGAAAACATTGAGAAGGAGAAGGGACAGGATGATAGGACATATGCTAAGACATCAGGCAATGACCTGCAAGGTACCAGAGGAAACTGTAGAGGGCAGAAACTGTAGAGGAAGACAGAGATCTGAATACATCTAGCAAAAAACTGAGGACGTAGATTGCAAGTGCTACTTTGATATGAAGAGATTGGCAAAGGAGAGGAATCTTTTTTGGGCCTCGTCGAATCGGTCAGAAGACTGATGACTCAAAAAAAAGGTTGGAATTTCGGAAAATGAGTCATTATACTAAGCTTACAATATAAGATCTACACCTTGTCCAAATTTGAATTTTCTGTCATTGGGCTGGCCGATGACGATTCAGTCACTAAGTCAGGACATTGCCCTGTATATATGGATATTTTAAGAATGCACCCGTACAGAAAGCATCCGTGACGACGCCCTAGCCGCTTGTCGACTGGCAACCCCTTTGACACTCTCCGATTCTGGATGGACTACTACTACATGGATACTCTGCAAACCACATTTAATTGCCTGGCAGAGGGTTCATCAGTGGAGTACACAATAGGCTTAATTCGTCCTAGGTGAATAATATCCTTTAGTCTTAGCAGACAGTCATCGATATCACGAATAAATTCTACATCTACATCTACATACATACTCCGCAATCTATTATACGGTGCGTGGCGGAGGGTACCTCGTACCATAACTAGCATCTTCTCTCCTTGTTCCACTCCCAAACAGAACGAGGGAAAAATGACTGCCTATATGTCTCTGTACGAGCCCTAATCTCTCTTATCTTATCTTTGTGGTCTTTCCGCGAAATGCAGTCAGCCTCAAATGCTGGTTCTCTAAATTTCCTCAGCAGCGATTCACGAAAAGAACGCCCCCTTTGCTCTAGAGAATTCCACCCGAGTTCCTGTAGCATTTCCGTAACACTCGCGTGATGATCAAACCTACCAGTAACAAATCTAGCAGCCCGCCTCTAAATTGCTTCTATGTCCTCCCTCAATCCGACCTGATAGGGATCCCAAACGCTCGAGCAGTACTCAAGAATAGGTCGTATTAGTGTGTTATAAGCAATCTCCTTTACAGATGAACCACATCTTCCCAAAATTCTACCAATGAACCGAAGACG
Organism: Schistocerca cancellata; assembly: GCF_023864275.1. NCBI lineage: Eukaryota > Metazoa > Arthropoda > Insecta > Orthoptera > Acrididae > Schistocerca > Schistocerca cancellata. The sequence goes on along the minus strand of NC_064634.1, from coordinate 139,043,408 downwards.
ACTATCCGCCTTCCCCTCAACTCCCATTACATGCTTGTGCCACTCCATATCGCTCTGCAATGTTACGCCCAAATATTTAATCGACGTGACTGTGTCAAGCGCTACACTACTAATGGAGTATTCAAACATTACAGAATTCTTTTTCCTATTCATCTGAATTAATTGACATTTATCTATATTTAGAGTTAGCTGCCATTCTTTACACCCACAAATCCTGTCCAAGTCATCTTGTATCCTCCTACAGTCACTCAACGACGACACCTTCCCGTACACCACAGCATCATCAGCAAACAGCCGCACATTGCTATCCACCATATCCAAAAGATCATTTATGTAGATGGAAAACAACAGCGGACCTACCACACTTCCCTGGGGCACTCCAAATGATACCCTCACCTCCGATGAACACTCACCATCGAGGACAACGTACTGGATGCTATTACTTAAGAAGTCTTCGAGCCACTCACATACTCGGGAACCAATCCCACATTCTCGTACCTTAGTTAGGAATCTGCAGTGGGGCACCGAGTCAAACGCTTTCCGGAAGTCAAGAAATATGGCATCCGTCTGATACCCTTCATCCGTGGTTTGCAAGATAGTAGCTGTGTGCGGACGCAGGAGGAACTGGCCGCGGTTCGCGAGCAGCTGAGCGTGCTGTTGGCCACGGTCAGCCGCCTTCAGGCTGCTGCCTCGAGGATACATGGAGACCAGGTTGCAACTCTCCCCTCCAATTAACATTCCCGCACAGATTAAGTGTTCTGAACAGTGCTGCGATATTTTTGTCACTGTTATGGTCTTCTTAAAATTATTATTGCTGCCATAGAACGTAGTCCTTGCGTGACTATCTTGGCAGTTATAGGCGTACTGGGGTCTTTCCTTGCTTCGTATGCCGTCTTTGAAGGTAAGATACATCGAGCTACAACTCTTCTGTCACTCTTTCTGCCTGATGCAATACGCGGACATTTCTCATGGCATTAAGTCCATAGAAATTCCAAGAGGGAAGGGACACGGTTCTTAATAGGGTGTGTGACCATCACCGGCGGCAGCGCATGCTCTGCAACGCCCTCCGCTGCTGGCCACAACGTTGGTAAGGAGTTCTTGTGGCAGGGAGTTCAGTTCCTCCACCAGCCCGATTAACAACAACTGGATAATCGATGGTGCATGTGGACGCTCTGCGATACGTCTCCTCAATGTATTTGTCACGTGCCCGCTGGGATTTAAGTCGGTGAAAGGAGTAGTGCAGTCCATTCACCGAACATCCTCACGTTCCAAGAGCTCCTTCGTCTGCGCTATTCGATATTGATATAATAGGATCACCACTGGGTTTTACTACCTAGAAAAGAAAGAAATACGAGGGTAATCCCAAAAGTAAGGTCTCCTATTGTAGGGAAGCAGCCTACTCACGCTGTAGTAAATTCACATCAGTCTTTCCATTGTGTGCCAGCCAGTCCGCTGTAACTAGCTCTGACGTCATAAATGTTGCGCAATACTTTTAAAATCAAGGAAATAACCTAAAACGTTTCTAGCATATCAGCTGTAACTAGCTCTGACGTCATAAATGTTGCGCAATACTTTTAAAATCAAGGAAATAACCTAAAACGTTTCTAGCATATCAGGAGTAATACTAAATTAATATGTGTTGAATATCAGTTCGATAACTTTAACCATTTTCGAAATTTGGACGTTTTTCTGTAAAAATCATTGGCGCAACAGAAAAGAGCTAGAGATTTAAAAATTTATATTTAGATTCCTTTTCCATAATAATTTAATAGAAACAGTACTTTGAATTTCACAAATTAAAATTTTAGTGGAAATTCATGATTTTCTGGTTTTTGTCTTAAAAATTAAGGAAGCAAGATAGATTAAGTAGGTTAATAAATAAGGCTAGGATGTTTATATTTAAGTAGAATGGAGATCCGCTATAACCATAAAGATGTGATGAGTTTCATTTGAATAACTATAAAACTATAGTGATAGCGTATCTCCAAAGGGCAAGTTCAGAGCTCGTCTACTGCGTGTAGTGTAATTAAATTAATTCTCTCGCCCAAAATATTTAACTTAGCCACATCAACTTTTATTATGATTACTTACTTGTGTGTTGAATGCACATTTAAATTGAGAGCTTCATCGGCCATCAGCAAAAGAAGCTAGGATTTATTCAATAACTTAAAGTGGTGCATTACTAGCCCAGAGGCTAGTCGGGAGAGCCGATTTGATCAGGCGTTCCCTTAGCCATCCGCACCGCGGCTTTATATATAAGAACGCTGCGCGAGGAAAGAAGGCCCCAGTTCTCTCCAGACGCTGAATAGCACACCATCGGTGTCGGGAGTCGCGTCGCGTTGGTATCATTGCTATCAACAGCCTCGGATGCAGTATTAATACTCGGGATACGCGTAATCATGAAATCATTTTCGAGTGAAGTGTTAATTCTGGGATGACTTTAATTATCTATCGTCAGTTTGCGTATGTCGTATTTTCACGTGCCGTCGCGGGACAGACATTCTACCATTATTTAGCGTGGCGTTTGATGAACCTAATCATCAAATTATGGCGAGCATTCATTTAAATATTTAATTTGGACAGTTATAGTTGCATCAGCGCATTAGACTCTGAACTGCTCTGTTAGTCATATTGTGTAGATTCTTTTTTTTTTCATCTGTGACTTTCAGAATATACTGAACTATTTTAGAAAATCGTTTTTGATTATGAATCCCAGACAATCTCCTAATTTCTCAGAGCTGCAAGCTGCAGCTATAAGTGTGTTTCTCAGATGAAGTGGGCACTAGGAATTCTAATTACAGGCTTCACGTTTTGCTAATCACTTTCTGGTTGCCAATATTGTTGTTAGAGAGCCAGTGTTGAGAACGGCAAAACAACAGCATAAATAATAGGAACACTTATATAACAATTAATTCCACCCGCCGCCGCACATATGGTTAATCGGCCGGGAAATGCATCTTTTCTACATTACAAAACATTTTAAATAACAACATTAATTTTCACCCGCCGCCCCACATATGGTGCATCGGCCGGGGAGTGTTTCTACATCCTACAAAATTTTATAACAACGATTTAAATTCCACCAGCTGCCCCACACTATTTTTTATAAGTACATAGACCTGTTTATTTCTACAATGGTTTACATCAGTTTACAGCTTGAACATTTAGCTATTTTTCGACATAATCACCATTTCTGTCGATGTATTTTTGTAGACACTGTGGCAGTTCTTGTATGCCCATGTCATACCAGCTCGCCGCCATGCTGTTCAAGAAGTTATGAACCTCTTCTTTCACCTCGTTGTCGGAGCTGAATCACTGGGACCACAATTAACGCTGACAGGTACTGTGAGACTCTAAAAAAACTCAAACGGGCAATTCAGAACCGGAGAAGAGGGATTTTGAGCAGGGACGTACACATTCTCCACGACAACGCTTGCCCACACATTTCTCGGCAAACGGTTGGTCTCCTGCAACATTTTCAGTGGAACATAATCACCCAATCGCCCTATAGTCCTGACTTGGCGCCCAGTGACTGTCAACTGTTCCCTAGAATAAAAGAACATTTGACGGAAAGCGATTCAGCTCCGACGACGAGGTGAAAGAAGAGGTTCATAACTTTCTGAACAGCATGGCGGCGAGCTGGTATGACATGGGCATACAAAAACTGCCACAGTGTCTACAAAAATAGATCGACAGAAATGGCGATTATGTCGAAAAATAGCTAAATGTTCAAGCTGTAAACTGATGTGAACCATTGTAGAAATAAACAGGTCTATGTACTTATAAAAAAATAGACCTTACTTTTGGGATTGCCCTCAGAAGTGACGCCGCTCTTAATGTTACAGCATGAATCCACCTTCCTACGAACATACTGCATATTGTCAATTGGAAGTAGGTCATGTGTAATACCTAAACAAGTAGCTCCCAATATCATACCTTCTTACTTTTTTTATTTTCTCTCGTTATCAATTTATATGATTGTTTTCTTTTCCTCATTATTAATAAAAAATGTGTACATTCCCGCAGAAGGCGGCAAAGATAGGCTTATAAAATAATCTTTGCAACAGAAGGGAAATGTCCAGAGAATATTCAATTTTTTAAACAGAATTTCGCTTGAGAGTACTTATGTTTTAGATTTCACACAAAAAGGACGTGTAATTTTTACTCGTGCGTCAATAATGTGTGTAGTAAATGCTATGTGTGTATAAAATTGCAAGAAAATATACATATTATGAGTTATCATAGCCGCAAGAATATTTTCATTTATTACGCCAATATTCGTTCACAAGCATGACTTTTGCCTGCAGGCATAAGAAGAGGCAGTAATTTCTTCCATCCTGCAAGACATCTGAAAATCTCATATATATGTGCTAATCATGAAGATTTAGTGGATGTACTGTACGATCGGCAACCGCAGAGAATTAGAGGCAAATTAATGATGTCAGCGTAACTCAATAGTGACTTCTATTAAATATATATTTGTGTAATAATTGGACAATTTACTTTTTGTTAAGCACTAAGTTTGCCGCAAAATCAGAGAGTCTAAAAATCTACGTCGACAGAGTAAGAAAATTTATCGTACATACATTTATCATAGATACATTATTCATTTTTGCGCCTTCAGTATTTGTATTTTTATACGTTGCATTGTATTTTCCTTACGCTGCGAGGAAGACTGTTTCAACAAGAATTCATGCTTTAATTCCAGTACTGCAAGTAGTAATTATCTCTCATTACGCAAATTTCATTTGTGTTAACTGTTGGGCTGCCTCCGAGGACGGTTATTCCAAAATCGAACAACAGATTAACACAGGCACTACATTTGTTGACGAGCTATACTGATTCTTACGCATCAAAAGGCACAGTAAACGTTCGTCCACATTTAATGAAAATAAGTTGATTACAACATTGTGACAAAAATAAGAGAATAGATAAATAAATAGTATCAAAGTAAGCATCTAAATCGAGACACCACAGTTCCACGGAATTTTTCTTCCTCAATTGCAGTCAGTCTCGTATAGTACCTAGGACAGTCCTTCCTCTACCAGAGTAAGCGTCACATAGGCTTTAGAGGACTGGCGTCTGCACCACACACAGCTCCACGATTTTGGACTGAGGCAACCGGCGTTCGCCAGAACTCTCATGACAAGTTAGGCCATTTCCCCTAGTTAAAAAATACTGACGTTATATTCATACACTATAGACATGCCTTTAACAAGGCTTAGTTTTTTGAAAAAAGCTTCCTACTACTTCATATTGGCCGCTGCGCTATTAATTTGATATTAAGCATTCGCTTTTTCACACCAAACCCTCTCCTTGCGGTTTCTCTGCCCATTCAAAACCTCCCTCCTCTCAAGTATGAGTAGCCACATCTTCTCCATCCCCCTACCCCCACCACTCCGTTTAAAAGAAGACCGTGACAGCAGCTTTCTTGCAAACTGTTGCCATCTCGCTTTCTTTCACTGGTCAGTACGAACCGTCTGTATACAGCAAACATAAAGTAAAAATAGAGCGTTGTATCTGACATGTTTTCCACCGGACGGGACTGAGTGTCAGCTGGTTTGTTTACAGGACCGTACAGCCACCCCCAGGCACTTTGTGGTACGCGACCGCAAGCCGCGCTGCAGCCTAGGGACGTACCGCACACAGGGCAACGCGTCGGGCTTCGTCTTGCGCGACGACGGCCACATGCTGGTAAGTCATCCACTCTGCCTACAGCGTTATTCAGTTCAAAACCGCAACCAATCTTGGTTACAAACTTCCTTCCTTCGTAATAAATTATGAAACGAAGGAAAATTCACTGTAGTTGTTACAGGGCAACTATCTTCAAGCATGCCATGCTGTATTGAACAAAGTCGACAATGTATGCAAGTGCAAGGTCTACCAGATTGGTTCTCTTCAGTCTACGAAGGATAGCCTAACACTTTTGTTTGTGCTGTTGCCGGGTGTCCAGCCGGGTACAGTCGTTTTCGTAACATGGTAGTTCGACAGCTTCCATTGCCTCTCGAAATATCGTGTTGCGAAAACGACTGCACCCGGCTGGACACTCGACAACAGTACAAACAGTTGATACACTAGGAAAGCCTCGATCACACCTAAGAGTTCTTGTTATCACCTCGAGAAAATAAATTTACGGCTTTAATTTTTGTTTGTTCGCAGATACGTGTGTGCAGTCCTGTTGCACGTTTTATTATGTTAACTGATTCTTTCGTCCCTTCTTGGTGGGACAACAAATTAATAAATGAAAAGCACAATACTGTGTATCTTCTATCGGAGTAATTTACTTAGTTAACCTATTATCGGCTTACAAGGCCATCATCAGACTTTGAATGACTATCGACGTCAAAGAAATTACAACACTTGCTAGCAACATTCGAAAAGATGTTACTCATCTAGAGCGAGTCACAAGCACACAGTGAAGGTCATTTTCGACAGTGCAGTGGTAATGCAATAAAAAGTTGAACAGTAAATAAATATCAAGGTAGCATACCAGGAAAAACGTTAACATTGAACTGGAAAACAGCGCCTGTACAGCAATTAAAATTAAATTAACAATCCCAGCAAAATAAAATTATTACTTGATGAGAGCACTAAGGAATAGGCTGAATAGGTATTACATATTGAAAGCCATACAGGAACAGAGTAAAACATTGAATTCACAATTGTAACGACAAAATATAAGGAGCACATAGGCAACCACAATAAAATAATAAATATAGGAAAAAGGAGGAATAAAGAAGAACAGACATTGTCAGGAGCACTGAAAACTTTGAGGATGATGTTTGCTTTGTGGGGGGGCTCAACTGCGCGGTCATCAGCGCCCGTACAAAGTCCCAATTGTCACACAGTCCACTCTAGCCACAAATGATGATGATGAAATGATGAGGGAAACACAAACACCCAGTCCGCTGGAAGAGAAAAAATTCAAGCTGGTTTGGAATCGAACCCGGGACCCCGTGATCCAGAGGCAGCAACGCTAACCACTTTTCTTTCCGTTATGGTTCGGAGTTTTTAATATTTTTTGCTAGTTGGAGGACTCGTCACTGTGGCTGGTAATGTGGGCATCACTCAGTACAGGTTCAGCGAACCAGTCGCAGCGTCTCTGCCTGATCGATCAATATAAAACTTATCACAATCAGGACAACCAATTTTAATGTTGTCTAGTAACTGGGTCTTATCATTGTTACTGAGAATACATTTGGCTGTAGTATTCCTCACATAGCAGGAAGTCCTGTACTTCCAGGATTTCAGTGTTTTCCCTACGAAAAAAAAAAAAAAAATGGCTCTGAGCACTATGGGACTCAACTTCTGAGGTCATCAGTCCCTTAGAACTTAGAACTACTTAACCCTAACTAACCTAGGGACATCACACACATCCATGCCCGAGGCAGGATTCGAACCTGCGACCGTAGCGGTCTCGCGGCTCCAGACTGTAGCGCGTAGAAGCGCACGGCCACTCCGGCCGACTGTTTTCCCTACACTCTGTGATATGTTTCCTAGGTATGAGACTGTACACGAATTTCTGTACACATTGCAAGGAGAAGCAGAGGGAGCGCAGAGGAGGGGTATAATTTTGAATTTTTGTTTCCTGTGTAAGATGTGGTCAATCAGGACAGACAATCAATTGTTTAACACGGTTTTGAAATCTTTTTTGGACGAGGGAATGCATATTAGACGGTGCACTATTGAGTGGGAAGATGCACGTTTGTATGTTGCTAGATTTTGCGAGCAAGAAGATATTACTGTGTCTGTAGTTATAGTTTTTATATGAATTCTGAAATAATGTGTTTGTATACTGATGTGAATCGTTACATCTAGGAATACCTCAATGCACTGCTAGAAGATCCAAGACACAAACACGCAGCACTCCACAAGGTGGAGCACAGAATGGTAATTCGTTCCCTGCGTATGAAGAGGAACAACTCTGTAGCAATCCATCTGCAGCAGGCAGTGCACAGTAATAATGCTCCTCATAAGACAGAGTAGTTAGGTGTCGCGACGCTTCCAGTGTGGTAAAACAATTGTGAATCACATAGAACCAAGTGGCAGACGAGCTTACTATGAAGAACTAGGAATCATAGTCAGCATTGTCGTGGTCTTTTGATTAGCGCTCGATCACGGAGCCTCAGGTTCGATTCGCGACCGCATCTGGAACTTTCACCGCTCGAGACCGACTATCTGTGCTGTCCTCAACATCATTTAATCACCATCGACGTGCGAAGTCGCCGAAGTGGCGTGAATTAAAAGATTTGCACTAGCCAGCCGGAACACCCCAGATGGAGTATACAGGCAAATAACGCCATACACACATTTCATTTCACCAAAAATCATCCGATGGCTGGTTAATACAATAGAGGCGATACTCGAAAAAGTGAAACACAGTCACCAGTGTTGTTTTCAACATCTTGCATGGTATTTTGAACGTAGCCTACGTTGCCTCCCACGAGTTTCCACCAGTGTCGCAGTGAATAAAAAGTTCCACAAGGAAACCTATAACGTCCTTCGTGGGGTGGACATCGATTCATATCATTACATTTCAAAGGTAAAAATTAAGTTAACCCCAAGAAAGAAAAACAAATCATCAAAACCCACTATGAGGAGGAAAAATGACCCTAGCTATTTAATAAATAATGTGTTGCTGTACTCAGAGAGATCCAAAACAGTTCCAAGCGACGAACCGGGAACAATTATTGATAAACTGAAAAACATTGCCGAATAGATTTCCCCTGGCAGAAGAAGAAAGAACATGCCTGGTGGAATGAAGAATGTGATAAAGCAATACAGAAAAGGCACAAAGCATGGCTGAATGACTAGCAAAAGAAAACTGAAATATCTCGAGAAGAGCTAACCACTCCCAGAAGACAAAACGGCCAAGGACATCAGAAGAATCAAAACAGAACATAAAAAGAAACCTAAGCTTCATAGACGAATCATTCAAACAACATAAAACAAGGGACTATTATAGGACATTCGAAAAATATCAATCAAAGTATACTCCACCACATTCATGATGAAAAATAAAAATAGGAAACTAGCGCACAATAATCAAGACAATGACCCAACATTCTAGCTGATCACTTCAAAGAATTGCTAAATGCCGAGGAACCAAAAGAATACCTAGATTTCGAACCACATCCAAAAAACAAGACACTTCCAGAGAAGATTACACCACCAGACTTCAGTGAAGTGATCGAAGCAACTAGCTGGCTCAAAAAGTACAAAGCAGCAGGGGAGAATCAACTGGTCGCAGAGCTGTGGAAGAACGCAAATAAACAAACGTTTCAGAACCTCCATAAGCTCACAGTAGACATATGGAATTCTGAAAAAAAGCCAGATGAGTGGAATACAGCTATAATCCACCCAATACACAAAAAGGGTGGTAGATCGGATCCAAACAACTATCGGGGGATTTTGCTGCTTGATGTTACATGTAAGATCTTGTCTAGAATTATCTTTACAAGAAATCAGGAACAACTCGACCAAGAACTTCGAGAATATCTAGGAGGAGTTCGTCAAGGAAGAAAATGTCCAGATCAAATTATCAGCCTTAAGGATCATGAAACAACAAAGAGTGAGAAACAAGAAGTTGGTCGCCACTTTTATTGGCTTCAAGAAAGCATATGACAGTTTCCATCGTGAGTCATTACTTAAAATCCTCGCGGAATTTGGATTGCACCTGAAACTCGTTAATCTTATTGGACTCACCCTTAACAATACTAAATCAAAGTTAAATTCAGAGGGAACTACCTGAATCATTTGAAATCCTGATGGGACTTCGACAAGGTGATGGTCTCTCCCCACTACTATTTAACAGTGCACTGGAGAAAGTCATGCGACAGTGGAATAAGAAATGCCAACCAAACATCAAGATTGGCAGAAATATCAAAATCAATTGCCTGGCCTTTGCTGATGATCTAGCGCTGTGCGCAAATAGCGTGGAAGAGGCTAAACACCAAATTGAAGAACTCGAAAAAATTGCACCAAAAGTCGGACTACGGATCTCGTTTGAAAAGACAAAAATGATGCCATCCTTCAACGCCGAAACAGCAGCCATTAAACTGAATGATAACAAACAGATTAAAATTGTAAATAAATTCAAATATCTCGGGTGGGTTATAAGTTGGAATTCAACGAGAAAATGTCAGTAGGAAGCAGAACAACTGAAACAAGCACAACGCATCACCTGGCCACCTTAGAAGAAGAAATGTCTCTCGATAAACGCAAAACTCTCACTACCACTCTGCTATTAAACCTGAAGCAACATATGCTAGTAAAAAACTTTTCACGATGAACGCCAAATCAACCACAGACAAACTACAGAAGGCAGACAGAAGAATCCTTAGAACAATTATAAACAAAAATACCAAGTAGAGGGACAGCGGCGACTATTACCTAACGAAGTTGTATACCAAGAAACTGAATCAATAATTCACACAATGCGGAAAAGGAGGGTAGCTTTTTTCTGCCACCTTTTCAGACTACCAGAAACCAGGCTACTGAAACAACTGTTCACCTACTTTTTGGAAAAGTAAGACCAAGAACAACTGGTTCAAAGAAGTTCAAGATGGTTCAGACTAGTTAGACTTGACAATGCAACAAATTGAAGGAAGAGAAGAGAAGAACATCCTGAAGTACAGTGACACGAGATTTAAACTAAAGATATTTGAATGCAAAAAATACACCATAACTGATGAAGAAAGGGCAGCCAGGTCAGAAAGGATGAAGAAGTTTTGGGAGGTGAAGAGAAAAGCCAAATCTACAACTAGTATTAAGACTTAAATATATATGAAATGAATAAAGTGCTCCAATGAGGGCGTAAAATATGTAAATAAATAAATAAATAATAACTGATATACACTGAAGCGCCAAAGAAATGGTATAGGCATGCGTATCAAATACGGAGATATGTAAACAGGCAGAATATGGCGCTACGGTCAACAACGCCTATAGAAGACAACAAATGTCTGGCGCAATTGTTAGATTGGTTACTACTGCTACAACTGCACGTTATCAAGATTTAAGTGAGTCTGAACGTGGTGTTACAGACGGCGCACGAAGTGAGTCTGAACGTGGTGTTACAGACGGCGCACGAACGATGGGACGCAGGATCTCCGAGGTAGCGATGAAGTGCGGATTTTCCCGTATGACAACTTCAAGAGTGTACCGTGAACACCAGGAATGCGGTAAAACATCAAATCTCCGACATCGCTGCGGCCGGAAAAAGATCATGCAAGAACGGGACCAACGACGACTGAAGAGAATCGTTCAACGTCACAGAAGTGCAACAATTCCGCAAATTGCTGCAGATTTCACTGCTGGGCCATCAACAAGTGTCAGCGTGCGAACCAGTCAATGAAATATCACCGTTATGGGTTTTCGGAGCCGAAGACTCGCCCGTGTACCCTTGATGACTACATGGCATAAAGCCTTAAGACTCGCCTGGGCCCGTCAACATAGACATTGGGCTGTTCATGACTGGAAACATGTTGCCTGGTCGAACTAGTCTCGTTTCAAATTTTATCGAGCAGATGAATGTGTACGGGTGTGGACACAATCTCAAGAATCCACGACCCTGCATGTCGGCAGGGGACTGTTCAAGCTTTCTAATGGTGTGGCGTGTGGAGTTGGAGTGATATGGGACCCCTGATACGTATAGATACGGCTCTGACAGGTGACACGTACATAAGCATCCAGTCTGATCACCTGCATCTATTCATGTCCATTCTGTATTCCGACGGAATTGGGCAATTCTAGCAGCACAATGCGACACCACACACATTGCTACAGAGTGGCTCCAGGAGCACTCTTCCGAATTTAAACACTTCCGCTGGCCACCAAACACTCCAGACATGAACGTTATTGAGCATATCTGGGATACCTTGCAAAGTGCTGTTCAAAAGAGATCTACAACCCCTCGTACTCTTACAGATTTATGGACATCAATGCAGGACTCATGGTGTCAGTTCCCTCCAGCACTACTTCAGACATTAGTCGAGTCCATGCTACGTTGCATTGCGGCACTTCTGCGTGCTCGCGGGGGCCCTACACGACATTAGGCAGGTGTACCAGTTATTTAGCTGTTCAGTGTAGTACCCTTTAGTAAAGTGTTGCTTCTTACCAGCATTTTTCAAAAGTTTATTTCGAACAGGATTTGGAGAATATATGCCATTATGGAAAGTCACTAACTCGTATGTCAGTATAATTGGCTCCGACTGCAACCTATTTGGAAGTATATACAGGCTCGACAAGGTGGTATGATGGGATATTCAAATGGTTAGCATTTCAGCACAGTTTCTCAAAGTAAATGGAAATAACGTCATCTACATTCTAGTCTGTTGTTGTTGTTGTGGTCTTCAGTCCAGACACTGGTTTGATGCAGTTCTTCACGCTACTATATTGTGTGCAAGCTTCTTCATCTCCAACTAACTACTGAAATCTACATCCTTCTGAATCTGCTTAGTGTATTCATCCCTTGGCCTCCCTCCACGATTTTTACCCTCCACGCTGCCCTTAAATACTAAATTTATGATTCCTTGATGCCTCAGAACATGTCCTACCAACCGATCCCTTCTTCTAGTCAAGTTGTGCCACAAACTCCTCTTCTCACCAATTCTATTCAATATCACCTCATTAGTTATGGGATCCACCCATCATCTGTAGCACCACATTTCGAAAGCTTCTATTCTCTTCTTGTCCACACTATTTATCGTCCATGTTTCACCTCCATACATGGCCACACTCCATACAAATACTTTCAGAAACGACTTCCTGACACTTAAATCTATACTTGATGTTAACAAATTTCTCTTCTTCAGAAACGCTTTCCTTGACATTGCCAGTCTACATTTTATATCCACACTACTTCGACCATCATCAGTTACTTTGCTCCCCAAATAGCAAACCCCATTTACTACTTTAAGTGTCTCATTTCCTAATCTAATACCCTCAGCACCACCCGATTTAATTCGACTACATTCCATTATCTTCGTTTTGCTTTTGTTGGTGTTCATCTTATATCCTCCTTTCAAAACACTGTCCATTCCGTTCAGCTGCTCTTGCAAGTATTTGCTGTCTCTGATAGAATTACAATGTCGTCGGCGAACCTCAAAGTTTTTATTTCTTCTCCATGGATTTTAATTACTACTCCGAATTTTTCTTTTGTTTCCTTTACTGCTTGCTCAATATACAGATTGAGTAACATCGGGGAGAGGCTATAACCCTGTCTCACTCCCTTCCGAACCACTGTTTCCCTTTCATGCCCCTCTACTCTTATAACTGCCATCTAGTTTCTGTACAAATTGTAAATAGCCTTTCGCTCCCTCTATTTTACCCCTGCCACCTTTAGAATTTGAAAGAGAGTGTTCCAGTAAACATTGTCAAAAGCTTTCTCTAAGTCTACAAATGCTAGAAATGTATGTTTGCCTTTCCTTAATCTTTCTTCTAAGATAAGTCGTAAGGTCAGTATTGCCTCACGTGTTCCAATATTTCTACGGAATCCAAACTGATCTTCCCCGATGTCGGCTTGTAGCAGTTTTTCCATTCGTCTGTAAAGAATTCGTGTAAGTATTTTGCATCCGTGACTTATTAAACTGATAGTTCGGTAATTTTCACATCTGTCAACACCTGCTTTCTTTGAGATTGGAATTATTATATTCTTCTTGAAGTCTGAGGGTATTTCGCCTGTCTCATACATCTTCCTCACCAGATGGTAGAGTTTTCTCAGGACTGGCTCTCCCAAGGCCGTCAGTAGTTCTAATGGAATGTTGTCTACTCCCGGGTCTTATTTCGGCTCAAGTCTTTCAGTGCTCTGTCAAACTTCACGCAGTATCGTATCTCCCATTTCATCTTCATCTACATCCTCTTCCATTTCCATAATATTGTCCTCAAGTACATCGCCCTTGTATAGACCCTCTATATACTCTTTCCACCTTTCTGCTTTCCCTTCTTTGCTTAGAACTTGATTTCCATCTGAGCTCTTGATATTCATACAAGTGGTTCTCTTTTCTCCAAAGGTCTCTTTAATTTTCCTGTAGGCAGTATCTATCTTACCCCTAGTGAGATAAGCATCTACATCCTTACATTAGTCCTCTAGCCATTCTTGCTTAGCCATTTTGCACGTCCTGTCTATCTCATTTTTGAGACGTTTGTATTCCTTTTTGCCTGTTTCATTTACTGCATTTTTATATTTTCTCCTTTCATCAATTAAATTCAATATTTCTTCTGTTACCCAAGGAGTTCTACTAGCCCTAGTGGGAGACCAAGAGATGAATACATTAAGCAAATTCAGAAGGACGTAGGTTGCAGTAGGTACTGGGAGGTGAAGATACTTGCACAGGATAGGGTAGCATGGAGAGCTGCATCAAACCAGTCTCAGGACTGATCACCACAACAACAACAAGAATGCGTACTCCCAGATAATTTATGGAATTAACTACTTCCAGTTGCTGACCTGCTACATTGTAGCTAAATGAAAAGGGATCTTTCTTTTTACGTATTCGCAGCACATTACACTTGTCTACATTGAGATTCAATTGCATTTCCTGCACCATGCGTCAATTCGCTGCAGATCCACCTGCATTTCAGTACAATTTTCCATTGTGACAACCTCTCGATATACCACAGCATCATCCGCAAAAAGCCTCAGTGAACTTCCGATGTCATCCACAAGGTCTTTTATGTATATTGTGAATAGCAACGGTCCTACGACACTCCCCTGCGGCACACCTGAAATCACTGTTACTTCGGAAGACTTTATTATCACGATGAGCGTATACGTATATGGACGCTGGGATTGAAGGACTCTTGGACAGAGTTGAATCAGCATGGAATGAAGTACTTGTACCTGCCATCTAAGCCGGTGTCCAGTTGGATGTTCTACCGGGTTGCAGCCATAGTTGCTGCCAGGCGTAGCAGCTATGTGTACTAAATTTCGAACTCGGTGCACCCCCAAATCACCTACAAATTCAACACATGGTTCAAGTGGTTCTGAGCACTATGCGACTTAACTTCTGAGGTCATCAGTCGCCTAGTAGAACTACTTAAACCTAACTAACCTAAGGACATCATACACATCCATGCCCGAGGCAGGACTCGAACCTGCGACCGTAGCGGTCACGCGGTTCCAGACTGAAGCGTCTAGAACCGCACGGCCACATAGGCCGGCCACAAATTCAACACGAGATGTTTCTATTGTACTCTAAACACACAACCCTTAAGCCGTCGGCACACGGACCGTGCTGTCGAACGTTAACGTTGAGCTTGCGAAGTTCAACGAGCTGCTGAACGCTCAGGAGCGATGCGACTTGTACATACGGTACGTGGGCTCCAACGTGGTATACGCAATCGCAGCGCACTCCAGCGGCAGTTGAGGGATGTTTCTAGTTCGTAAATAACACAGTTTACTCAAAGAGCGCGCGTAAAATTCCCACGTTAGTTCTATTAAAATGCACATTTCTTCCATCGTCCACGAAAGGGAAAGTACCATGTCCAATAAATGAGGACAAAGGCTTATAAAAGTTCCATTAAAAACAGTGCAGTTCAAATTTGGAATTCTTCTCCGCATAAGATAAACATTGTTTCGTCATTCCCACATTTTAGTAAAACCCCCAGGTCAGTCATACTTGACCACTGGTCCTACCCAGCAGCAGAATCTTTGCAACATGTGAATTACGAAGTGAAAAAAAAAGGAGCAAAATATCTTTATACAAGTAGCGCAAGCTGTCCTGTTAGGAAAAAATTTTGGAAGTGTCAAGACGGGAACCACAGCCCCATCTAACGGCTGTATTGAGGTCAGAGACGCTACTAATTACGCTAAACCAACAACTCAATACTTGAATCTAATCATACGGCTTGCTGAAAACCTTAATTATGTTACTAACTGAAATTTATTTATAACAAATTGTACCAAGAACAATACGTTTTGGGTGGATCTTCAGAGTGTCGCTGACTTCAAATAGCCTACTCTCATAATACGCAAGTTACAATAATTCTTTTGCCACGAATATGATGTTTCTCATTATTTTATTGCAACGAATCACAAAGTTAACAACGGTTTTTCCAGTGATTGTCAATTTGCTGGTGCCTAGAAACGGCATATATACAGGGTGTTACAAAAAGGTACGGCCAAACTTACAGGAAACATTCGTCACACACAAATAAAGAAAAGATGTTATGTCGACATGTGTCCGGAAACGCTTAATTTCCATGTTAGAGCTCATTTTAGTTTCGTCAGTATGTACTGTACTTCCTCGATTCTCCGCCAGTTGCCCCAATTGAAGGAAGGTAATGTTGACTTCGGTGCTTGTGTTGACATGCGACTCATTGCTCTACAGTACTAGCATCAAGCACATCAGTACGTAGCATCAACAGGTTAGTGTTCATCACGAACGTGGTTTTGCAGTCAGTGCAATGTTTACAAATGCAGAGTTGGCAGTTGCCCATTTGATGTATGGATTAGCACGGGGCAACAGCCGTGGCGCGGTACGTTTGTATCGAGAGAGATTTCCAGAACGAAGGTGTCCCGACTGGAAGACGTTCGAAGCAATTGATCGGCGTCTTAGGGAGCACGGAACATTCCAGCCTATGACTCGCGACTGGGGAAGACCTAGAACGACGAGGACATCTGCAATGGACGAGGCAATTCTTCGTGCAGTTGACGATAACCCTAATGTCAGCGTCAGAGAAGTTGCTGCTGTACAAGGTAACGTTGACCACGTCACTGTATGGAGAGTGCTACGGGAGAACCAGTTGTTTCCGTACGATGTACAGCGTGTGCAGGCACAATCAGCAGCTGATTGGCGTCCACGGGTACACTTCTGCGAATGGTTCATCCAACAATGTGTCAATCCTCATTTCAGTGCAAATGTTCTCTTTACGGATGAGGCTTCATTCCAACGTGATCAAATTCTTTCTCAATCAACATGCGTGGGCTGACGAGAATCCGCACGCAATTGTGCAATCACGTCATCAACACAGATTTTCTATGATAGTTTGGGCAGGCATTGTTCGAGATGTCTCGATTGGGCCCCATGTTCTTCCACCTACGCTCAACGGAGCACGTTATCATGACTTCATGCGGGGTACTCTACCTGTGCTGCTAGAACATGTGGCTTTACAAGTACGACACAACATGTAGTTAATGCACGATGGAGCTCCTGCACATTTGAGTCGAAGTGTTCGTATACTTCTCAACAACAGATTCGGTGTCCGGTGGATTGGTAGAGGCGGACAAATTCCATGGCCTCCACGCTCTCCTGACCTCAACCCTCTTGACTTTCATTTATGGGGGCATTTGAAAGCTCTCGTCTACGCAACCCCGGTACCAAATGTAGAGACTCTTCGTGCTCGTATTGTGGACGGCTGTGATACAATACGCCATTCTCCAGGGCTGCATCAGCGCATCAGGGATTCCATGCGACGGAAGGTGGATGCATGTATCCTCGCTAACGGAGGACATTTTCAACCTTTCCTGTAAGAAAGTGTTTGAAGTCACGCTGGTACGTTCTGTTGCTGTGTGTTTCCATTCCATGATTAATGTGATTTGAAGAGAAGTAATAAAATGAGCTCTAACATGGAAAGTATGCGTTTCCGGACACATGTCCACATAACATATTTTCTTTCTTTGTGTGTGAGGAATGTTTCCCGAAAGTTTGGCCGTACCTTTTTGTAACACCCTGTACATATAGGCTTGAAATGAATGCCAATATGGCGCCTCACAACTCTGTACTGTATGGAGACGGCGTGCGTGTGACGTAGGTGGCGTCGTGCCATCTCATTGGAGATCGCTCAGACGCACGCTCAGAATATCTGACATGCCAGATATTGCTCTGCACGTTCAGAAAGACTCCCGAACGTGCTATTCCACGCTATGACGTCAGAAACTCAGCACGCTCAACGCTGAACGTTCGGATGTACGGTCCGTCTGTCGACGGCTTTAGAGCGTTAGAAGCGCCGCTCGAAAGAGGAGAGACGGTGAGGGGTTGGCGCTGCTCACAGGTGCCGACCGGGGAGTGGCTGGCGCCGGAGGAGTTCTGCGCGGAGCGCGTGCTGTTCAGGGACTCCTGGCTGGTGGTGTTCGCGTGCCTGCAGCCGGAGCCAGCGTCGTCGGCGCTGCACGTGCTGTTCGGCGTGCTGTTCGCGCTGGGCGGGCTGCTGCTGTGCTGCGCCGCCGCCGTGCAGAGCCTGCTGCTGCTGCCCGCGCGCCTGCGCCGCCGCCTGCACACGCGCCTCTCGCTGGCGCACAACGCCACGCTGGCCGCCGCCTTCGTCGCCACCGCCGTGCTGCGCCTCAGCCCCGGCGCGGGGTCGCCCACCGGCTGCGTGCTGCTCGGTCAGTACCTCAGGCTCCCACAGAGCCGCCACTCTTGTTGGGACCGATGCACGAGACACTGTATTTTTTTTTTCCTTTATTGAATTTCAATGCCCCCCGAAGGGGGCGGGCTGGCAGCAGCTTAGTACGCTGCTCTACAGCCTACAGACTTTTTTAAAAACGGAAGAAGAAAAGAAACAAGAAAAACAGGCGATAAAACGGTGACTTAAAGCGTAAAATGGCGGAAAATTGCGGAAAGTTAAATCAGAAAGCAAAGGGGTTGGCAATGTTAATCAAATACACAGGAATCACACAAGTAACATAGTAGACACACAATTAAAAAACATGGCGACAGTCTGGTTTCTGTTCGCAAGAGATAAAAAATCACACCCAGCGACAGTATGATGGCCGTTCGCAACACTTCCCAAAAGACACACGACACAGAACACTCACTGTAAAACACTGCACGAAAATGTCGGCACAAATATGACACTCCCTGGCCAAGGGCAGATGGGAGGGGGGGACGGACCTGGAGGAAGGGGAAAACAAGGAGGGAGGAGAGGGGGGGAACCAAAGGAGGGAGAGGACTCATAAGGGGGAAGAGGGGCAGGGCAGACGCAAGAGGGAATGGGAAAAGGCAGAGGAGGCAAATGCAAAAGGACTCAGGGGAGAGAAGGGGCCAGAGAGAGGGGAGGTGGGAAAGAAAGAGGATGGAAGGGGGAGGAGGGAGCCCAGGAAAACGACAGAGGAAAGGAGGGGGAGTTGATAGGAGGGATAAATGGAGGTAGAGAGGGCATCATCTGGGAGGGGGAGTTGATGGAAGCCACCTTGGGAAAGGAGATGAAGGGTATAGAGATGGAGGGTAGGGGGGGACACAACAGTGAAGACGTGGCAGGGGGCGAGGATGGGACAGGAGAGGAGCAACCAGGGGGTGAGGGGGATCAAGGCGGCGGGAGGTGTAGAGGATGCGGATATGTTCGAGGAATAGGAGCAGATGGGGGAAAGGAATGAGGTCATAGAGGATCCGCGTGGGGGACGGGAGGTGTATACGGAAGGCGAGGCGGAGTGCATGACGCTCAAGGATCTGTAGGGACTTATAGAATTTGGGGAGGGGGGCAGATATCCAGTTTGGACTGGCATAACAGAGGATGGGACGGATTAAGGATTTGTAGGTGTGGACGATGGTAGAGCGGTGCAACCCCCATGTCCAGCCAGATAAGAGTTTGAGGAGTCGGAGGCGGTTGTGGGCTTTGGATTGGATAGAGCGGAGATGAGGGATCCAGGTGAGGTGACAGTCAATGGTGAGGCCAAGGTAGGTGAGGGTGGGGGTGAGACACTGTATTGCGTCTGGGCTATATACACCATCCGCCATAACTACCTAATAGCAAGTACCCGATGGTTATCATTAAACTTTCCCTATTTAACACGCTGTAGTACGGAAACTACACTACTGGCCATTAAAATTGCTACACCACGAAGATGACGTGCTATAGACGTGAAATTTAACCGACAGGAAGAAGATGCTGTGATATGCAAATGATTAGCTTTTCAGAGCATTCACACAAAGTTAGCGCCGGTGGCGACACATACAACGTACTGACATGAGGAAAGTTTCCAACCGATTTCTCATACACAAACAGCAGTTGACCGGCGTTGCCTGGTGAAACATTGTTGTGATGCCTCGTATAAAGAGGAGAAATGCGTACCATCACGTTTCCGACTTTGATAAAGGTCGGATTGTAGCCTATCGCTATTGCGGTTTATCGTATCGTCACTTTGCTGCTTGCTGCTCGCGTTATTCTGTTAGCAGAATATGGAATCGGTGGGTTCAGGAGGATTATACAGAACGCCGTGCTGGATCCCAAAGGCCTCGTATCACTAGCAGTCGAGATGACAGCCATGTTATCCGCGTGGCTGGAACGGATCGTGCAGCCACGTCTCGATCCCTGAGTCAGCAGATGGGGACGTTTTCAAGACAACAACCATCTGCACGAACGATTCGACGACGTTTGGAGCAGCATGGACTATCAGCTCGGAGACCATGGCTGCGGTTACCTTTGACGCTGCATCACAGACAGGAGCGACTGCGATGGTGTACACAACGACGAACCTGGGTGCACGAATGGCTAAACGTCATTTTTTCGGACGAATCCAGGTTCTATTTACAGCATCATGATGGTCGCATCCGTGTTTGGCGACATCGCGGTGAACCCACATTGGAAGCGTGTATTCGTCATCGCCATACTGGCGTATCACCTGGCGTGATGGTATGGGCTGCCATTGGTTAAAATTCTCGCTCACTTCTTGTTCGCATTGACGGCACTTTGAACAGTGGGCGTTGCATTTCAGATGTGTTACGAGCCGTGGCACTACCCTTAATTCGATCCCTGCAAAACCCTACATTTCAGCAGGATAATGCACGACCCCATGTTGCAGGTCCTGTACGGGCCTTTCTGGATACAGAAAATGTTCGACTGCTGCCCTGGCCAGCACATTCTCTAGATCTCTCACCAATTGAAAACGTCTGGTCAATATGGCCGAGCACCTGGCTCGTCACAATACGCCAGTCACTACTCTTGACGAATTATGGTATCGTGTTGAAGCTGGGCAGTTGTACCTGTACACGCTATCCTATCTCTGTCTGACTCAATGCACAGGCGTATCAACGCCGTTATTAGGGCCAGAGGTGGTTATTCTGGATACTGATTTCTCAAGATCTAAGCACCCAAACTCCGTGAAAATGTAATCACACGTCAGTTCTAGTGTAACATATATGTCCAATGAATACCCGTTTATCATCTGCATTTCTTCTTGGTGTAGCTATTTTAATGGCCAGTAGTGTATCATTCCTACCAAACTTGGTAGCTCTAATGTCCAGACTATGAAGTGCATGATTTCCATGCGTCACGGCACCACCGCCCAGTTCCAACTATGACCACCAGGTGCCATTATCAGTCATCGTGATTCATAGTCTCACACACCTGACCAATCGCAGTACACTTCTCGAAGTGTCAACATGAGCTTGGACGAGAGGAACAGGGCACTGTTGACGAAGCTCCATTATCAAAACAACAGTAATACTGCAGCTGCACTTCAAGAATATCGCCGGCTGAAAGGATTAGGGAAGGGTCATCTTTCTCCACCTGCTGTGTGGATCATGGTAAAGAAGAATCAACTGGAGAACTGGGCGTTGCTCTGGGAAGAGGCCGACGACCGGTTTCACCACAGATGGTTGCTATGGATGACAACGATGCGCCCAATTCCCAATCGTTAGGCAGTGCACGTGCTGTGTCATGACAGCTGAACATCCCGCGGCCCACTGTACAGGAGGTGCTTCGAATGATTCTCAAATGGTATCCGTACCAGGTCCATATCGCCCAGCAGCTGGCACCACGGGGCGCACAACGACGTGTTGATTTCGCAAGAATTGAAGTTGACGAGGGCTGGTCCTGGACCACCCTATGGACAGACGAAGCTCATTTTTCTCTGACAGGTGAGGTGAACACACAGAATTGCCCAGTGTGCGAACTTCACCTCCAGTCACTGTGCGCGATGTTCCTCCGTACGGTGAACGTGTCACCGTATGGTGTGGCTTCACGGCTACGTTCATCATTGGCCCCTTCTTATAACAGGCTGTCACTCTAGGACCAAAGACGTGCAGAGTGACTGCCAGCGCTACTCCGATATGCTTCGCCAGCATGTCATACCCGCCCTACAGCAGAGAGACGCATTGAACTCAACAGTTTTCATTCAAGATGCGGCCCCACCGCACATCGCACGTGAAGTTCACCTGCCTCTCCGAAACACGCTTGGAAACGATCGAATTACCAGCCTATCGTTTCCAAATGGTTGGCCGGCACGATCATCTGCTCTCACTCTCCATTATTTCTGTTTGGGGGGCTACCTGAAGGATAAGGTTTACCAGGGGAACATTCACACATGTGCTGATCCGAAGCGCAGCATATCTCTTCGGGTCACTGATGGGCGCCATATTTAGCCCCTTTTGTAGCAATAATGGTACCGGTATGTAATGTTACTATGTACCGTAGCACCATATTGAAAGTGTTTGAATTGAATTGATTTTGGATTATTTCTCTTCCCCGTGTCCTTAACATGGCCAAGTTTCGTTCTCTTACGGTATTTCGTTTCCGTGTCATAACGAGTTAAATAGGGAAAGTTTTATTATAACCACCCAGTATGTCCACCTTTGGCACGATAACAGCAGCGAGTCGTCGTGCGAGGCATGGAAGCAATGATGCCTCGGTAGGTCGCTGGAGGGAGCTGGCACCACTGCTGGACACCCAGATCACCTAACTCCCGTAAACTCCGGAGAGGGGGGCGATGAGCTCTGACACCACTTTTAATGACATCACAGATGTGTTCGACTGGGTTCAGATCTGGCAAGCTGAGGCGCCAGCAGATCAAATGAAACTCGCCACTGTGTTCCTCGGACCACGCTATCACAGCCACATGGCGCATTATCTTGTTGAAAAATGCCACTGTGATCGTTACGAAGTGGTATAAATGGTCTGCAACTCCTTGGTCGTCAAGGTGCCTTGCACGAGCTCCGCTGGACCCATGGATGCCTATGTGAACGTTCTCCACAGCATAATGTAGCAACTGACAGCTCGTCTCTGACCCACAGTATAGGTGGTCACGGTGCTGTTCCCCTGGAGGACGGCGGATTTGCGCCCTCCCTTTGGCGTGATGAGGAAGATATTGGGATCATTACACCATGCAACGCTCTACAACTACACCAATGTCCAGTGCAGATGGTCGCATGCCTTTTTTGAGTCGTAGCTGCCATTGTAGCGGTGTTAACATTGGCATATGCATTGACTGTCGACTGCGGAGGCCCATCGTTCATTGCACTGGGTGTTCAGACACACTTCCTCTCTGCCCACCAATAAAGTCTGGCGTTAGTTCCGTCACAGTTCGCCGTCTGTTGTGTGTTACCAGTCTGCTCAGCCTACGACGTCCGACATCTGTAATGAGGGGTGGCCGCCCAACCCCGCGACTTCTGGACGTGGTTTCAAATTAGTTTCGCCGTATGCTGGAGACCCTCACCATTGCACGTCTCGAAGACCCGACAAGTCGTGCAGTTTCCGAGCCTCCAGGCCATCACAATCCGCCTCGGTCAAACTCAGACAGATTGCGCGCCTTCCACATTTTGCATATGAACAGCATGCACAGTGATAGCATGCACATGTTGTGCATGTGTCTGACTAGCAATCACTCCTCGCCAGATGACGCTGCTATCACCTGAATGCGTTTATATCGATAGTATGTCGGTGATCATAATGTTCTGGCTGGTTAGTAAGGACTGATGAGCCCAAACGTTATGACCATCAATCGTTAGCTGCATTTCGGTGCTGAAATGAATCAAAGGTAGCAGGTAAAATTGATGTTAGACCGCGACTCGAAATCGGATCTGCTGCTTAAGAGAGCAGGCTTGGTGTCCATCGGCACTGAAGGAATGGATCTTTGGTCTTTACACCTGACTGATATATATATATATATATATATATATATATATATATATATATACAGGGCTATGACAAATGATTGAAGCGATTTCATAAATTCACCGTAGCTCCATTCATTGACATATGGTCACGACACACTACAGATACGTAGAAAAACTCATAAAGTTTTGTTCGGCTGAAGCCGCACTTCAGGTTTCTGCCGTCAGAGCGCTCGAGAGCGCAGTGAGACAAAATGGCGACAGGAGCCGAGAAAGCGTATGTCGTGCTTGAAATGGATTTGGATTTGGATTGTTTGGGGGAAGAGACCAAACAGCGAGGTCATCGGTCTCATCTGATTAGGGAAGGAAGTCGGCCGTGCCCTTTCAGAGGAACCATCCCGGCATTTGCCTGGAGCAATTTAGGGAAATCACGGAAAACCTAAATCAGGATGGCCGGACGCGCTTGAAATGCACTCACATCAGTCAGTCATATCAGTGCAACGACACTTCAGGACGAAGTTCAACAAAGATCCACCAACTGCTAACTCCATTCGGCGATGGTATGCGCAGTTTAAAGCTTCTGGATGCCTCTGTAAGGGGAAATCAACGGGTCGGCCTGCAGTGAGCGAAGAAACGGTTGAACGCGTGCGGGCAAGTTTCACGCGTAGCCCGTGGAAAATTGGCTCATGCCACAACTGGAGACCGACAGCGCCGACTTCATCTTTCAACAGGATGGTGCTACACCGCACTTCCATCATGATGTTCGGCATTTCTTAAACAGGAGATTGGAAAACCGATGGATCGGTCGTGGTGGAGATCATGATCAGCAATTCATGTCATGGCCTCCACGCTCTCCCGACTTAACCCCATGCGATTTCTTTCTGTGGTGTTATATGAAAGATTCAGTGTTTAAACCTCCTCTACCAAGAAACGTGCCAGAACTGCGAGCTCGCATCAACGATGCTTTCGAGCTCATTGATGGGGACATGCGCAGGGGAGGAACTTGATTATCGGCTTGATGTCTGCCGAATCACTAAAGGGGCACATATCGAACATTTGTGAATGCCTAAAAAAACTTTTTGAGCCCTGTATATATATATATATATATATATATGTGTGTGTGTGTGTGTGTGTGTGTGTGTGTCTGTGTGTGTGTGTGTGTGTGTGTGTGTGTGTGAGCTGGTAAAGCTCTTTTACAAGAATCGTGACTGTGTGAAAAAAGCCTTTCGTCTGATGTCTGCTAAGGCTCTGGAGAAAATGATTGCAAAATTCGAAATGACAGGTTCTTTTGAAG
Source organism: Schistocerca cancellata (assembly GCF_023864275.1). Classification (NCBI taxonomy): domain Eukaryota; kingdom Metazoa; phylum Arthropoda; class Insecta; order Orthoptera; family Acrididae; genus Schistocerca; species Schistocerca cancellata. The sequence goes on along the minus strand of NC_064634.1, from coordinate 139,018,343 downwards.
TGTAATGTGGCAGAGGGAGGAAGGCAGTTGGTCAGACGTCTGTTGAAGATGTGGCCACAGCTTTGGAGGAGGGGTCGAGCGGTGGCGTGCATATACGTAGTGTACAGGAAATTGCCCGAATGTTGGAAATGTCTGCGAGCACTGTGCATAAAATCCTGTGAAACATCCTGCATTGCTATATGCAAGACCTCCTTTAGTCACGAGTTGCCTCCTGCTAATTTGTCAACAACACAGGTGTTGGCTCTGGAATTTCTTGGTCGCATTGAAGTGGACAATGAACGGCCATGAAGCATTCTGTGGACAGATGAAGCCAATTTACATCTCCAAGGAGATGTCAATACGCTGAATTGCAGAATATGGACAACGGAAAATCCAAATGCAGATCAACTGGTACCATTTTATTCTGCACAGATGACTGTTTAATACCTGCCCTTTAATGGCACTGCCATCGGTTACCACTGCCATCGCTGTCGCATAATGAAGGTACTGATGGCGTCTTATCGCTGATGTACTTCACATACGATCAGAATCTCCTTTGGGTTTTCTGCCAGATTACGAGACAGAGTTTTTTTTGTGGATACTATTAAAAACCTCTTGCATTGAAATCCGCGCCAAATGACGAGCGCTGTAAAATATTTCCAGTCTTCGGGATTTAGCGCTCTTTAAAATGTGGCATGCTTTTCTCGTTGCTTCTACACCAGTGTTCCGACCCGTTTTGTTTCAAAGACGCCATTACGGGCGAGAACATAATTTTAAGTTTTTCATTACGCTACACGGCTTAAAAATAGGAACCCACTCGCTGAAAATTGTCTGCTCAAGTGTTTCACTTGAAAGTGAATTAATATTTCATTGCAGAAACAGCTTTTGTGTTAGCCTAGTATAAATCTCTCAATTGCTGTCAATACCATTTCATTGATTTAAGCCACTTCTGGTCTACGCTTACATGATTTTGCATTGCCTGTGTTATTCTGAATTACGATGCAAAGCTCTTTCGGATATGCATGCATGTTAAAAGGAGCTTTTCATTGTAATTAAGAATTACACAACACTGTAATATCGTATTTATCCACCGACACCGGGCAAGAGACTTTCATGTAAAATGTCTCACATGTACATTAATATACATAATGGATGTACGTGTACAGATTGCAGACACATGGTTGGTAACATATGCATGTTTGGGTCTGGCCATAAGTCTTGCATGGATAGCCAAATTTCAAGGAGACCACTCCTATAAGAGGCAAATCCAAGTTCGCGTCTGGTCCTGCACAAAATTTCATCGTCATCATTCCATTCTACAGCTGATGGCTATCCATATTCGCAATTGCGAATCCATTTAATGCTTACACAGTCAGTTCGGAAGGAATGGAGACTGTCCCTTAGGAAGGCGTCAAGCAATCATTTTATATATTGAACGGTGATTTATTTTCAAAGAATATTCTTAAGAATTTATTTTATTTACTAGCGATTCATCAAGAAGATTAACACATTTAATCACACTATTTAAGCACGGAAGTAGTTGCCGCGGAGTAACTGATGAAATCATAACCAAATTCCTTTCAACAAATGGGAATTTTATTCACTTGAATAGTACCTAAAGGCATGTTTTTTAAGAAACAGATTTAAAATTATAATCAGAAAGCACCCTCTATAAATATCAAAGTTACAATTTATTCAGAGGCAGAAAGAAACACGTTTTCGGGCAGAGAACCTTGCTGCTCCCTTTTGACACGGCTGTAGTCACGACCGCTCACAACAGCCTCTGAAAGACTACACTGGTGCAAATCTGCAACACATCAGAAAACTTTAATCTAAGAGTTCTAACAATTTACACAAGCACACAAACAATGCACCCCCCGTAGGAGGGATGGAAATGGTACAAAACAGTAACAATTAAAATAGAAACCTTGCTACCGAAGGTGCAACTTGATTTTAACTTCTAAGAAAAGTCTTACGGTGAAAGGGTGGCAACTTTATACACTAAAATGATCATTTAAATAAAGCCCATGGAATTCAATCTTCTATAAAATTCTACAAGGTTGGCCAAACAATAGTTAAGATACTCTACAGTACACAGATACCGCCTCTCAAGATCATAGGCAATAATATCAAAGTTTCCAAAGATCAAAACATATTTCAGGTATTAGGCCGTTACAATCCAAGAAATAAATTTGTTAACACACCAAATCCGACAAATATGACAGAGGCAACTACTAACGTAAGATAGATTGATAGGAAGATTATCGAACAATCCGAACCGCAGGTTGCTCTAACCCGCCCCTACTCCACAAGGGAAAAACGGACCACCCAATTTATAAACAACCACCTTCAAAAATAGTTCAAATGGCTCTGAGCACTATGGGACTTAACGTATATGGTCATCAGTCCCCTAGAACTTAGAACTACTTAAACCTAACTAACCTAAGGACAGCACACAACACCCAGCCACCACGAGGCAGAGAAAATCCCTGACCCCGCCGGGAATCGAACCCGGGAACCAGGGCGTGGGAAGCGAGAACGCTACCGCACGACCACGAGATGCGGGCAACAACCATCTTCCCTCGGGTGGGAAAACGGAGAAGAATGGTGGGACGACCCCAAAGCAAAACGGCTGGTGACCTCACCAAGAAAACAAGTAAAATTTAACTAGAGTAAATCAAGCAATATATCACCAATCACTTCTAATAAACTGCGATTTCTCGAGAAGACCTGGCGCAGCACCCCCAAATCGCTCTCCCGAACCGTCCGCTGCCAGCCGCTTCAACGGACGCAGGAAACCGCGCCGATCTCCCGTCACACGGCGTGGCAGCTCACACCGGCCAGACTGATGTCGTGGGTTGACTCCTGTTGCTCTCGTGTCGACCGCGAAGCCACTACCCCTCGCTATACCCCGCGACCCACTGGACTCACGTGGCGACCTCGCATGCGCCGACGCTCAAGACGGACAAGCCATCTTGTGTCTCAGTGTGCGACCGACCAACCGATCGATCCAACCGCCAACGACCATTGCCTGAGCAAACTCGAGCAGACTGGCGGCCTAACGCGCAGACTCATATGCAGGAACTAAGCCCCGAGCGGGCGACCACTAGCTGAGTTCTCTTACTGGCGGAGTGGAAAGACTCTCATTTTTCCGGCTTTAAAGGTTGATCCGAACGACAGACATACTAGCACTCAGAATGACAGACAGACGCTAACTGCCTAACAAATGCGGACGAGAGACAGACCAGCAAGCTGGGGACGAGAGACTGACCCAGACTGCTCGCCGTCTGAGTGGCCGTACGGTTCTGGGCGCTACAGTCTGGAACCGAGCGACCGCTGCGGTCGCAGGTTCGAATCCTGCCTCGGGCATCGATGTGTGTGATGTCCTTAGGTTAGTTAGGTTTAAGTAGTTCTAAGTTCTAGGGGACTGATGACCAAAGAAGTTAAGTCGCATAGTGCTCAGAGCCATTTGAACAAACACATACCATTCTCATCACGAATCGCCAATGACGTCCTTCTACAATCGAGAACAAAACGAAGAGTAGTTAGTTTTTTTCTCTTTCTTCCTCGTTAGAGGACTGTCTATCCACTTTTATCTTTGTTCGCAGATTACACACAGTTTTCATATTTACAGTAACTTTCATTGTTCTTTCTCTATATTGTTTTACAACATTTCACTGCAACAATCACAACACATCGTCTTTATGGCTTTTATCAATATCTTCGTTATTATAATTGTTTTTGTATCGTCGCACTAGTTTCGTAAATTTTCACAATAACGTCATGGGGATGGCACACTGGTATGGAACACGTTGGGTGCTAGTACTATGCGTGCTAACCACCCGTCGTCTGAGTCCTGCATGAGCTGTGCGAAGACACCTGGCGCCACATACCTCCGCAAAGCTATGAAGGATTTGTCGGATCCATGCTACACAGAATCGCTGCCCAGTCGTGCGTGGGTAGCCAAATGACAGCCTGATTTCGGCAGGGCAGCGGCTCGGGCGTCCTGTTTACGCCCCTGCCGAGTTAGCGCGCGCGCTGTGTTGCTGTTGTTTACATCCGGCTCCGTGTTCCTTACTTCCTTCGATGCATCATGACATATTCACAGCGAAAGTCGACATTGATGTTGAGTTTTACGGACGAGTACGCATGACCGAAAGCATCAGAAATTGAACAGTTTTTGCAAGACATCGTTCACATCGATTACCACTACGTAATAAAGATTTACCTCTCCATCGAGAGCCGGGGGGGGGGGGGGGGGTATACGTGTATACCTGAAACTGTTGAACGACTTGTCTTGTAAGATTCCCAAAAGGACGAGCGACTTTCAGTTAGGCATTCGGATGGGCACATTGGCCCTGTGAAACTGGAACACGCAGGTATCGGCCAGAGAACTGTCCGTGTGTTTGAATGGCCGTTAGAGGTGCAAGCAGAGATGGTGATCTACATCTACATCTACATCCATACACCGCAAGCCACCTGACGGTGTGTGGCGGAGGGTTCCTTGAGTACCTCTATCGGTTCTCCCTTCTATTCCAGTCTCGTATTGTTCGTGGAAAGAAGGATTGTCGGTATGCCTCTGTGTGGGCCCTAATCTCTCTGATTTTATCCTCATGGTCTCTTCGCGAGATATACGTAGGAGGGAGAAATATACTGCTTGACTCCTCGGTAAAGGTATGTTCTCCAAACTTCAATAAAAGCCCGTACCGAACTACTGAGCGTCTCTCCTGCATAGTCTTTCACTGGTGTTTATCTATCATCTCCGTAACGCTTTCGCGATTACTACATGATCCTGTAACGAAGCGCGCTGCTCTCCGTTGGATCTTTTCTATCTCTTCTATCAACCCTATCTGGTACGGATCCCACACTGCTGAGCAGTATTCAAGCAGTGGACGAACAAGCGTACTGTAACCTACTTCCTTTGTTTTCGGATTGCATTTCCTTAGGATTCTTCCAATGAATCTCAGTCTGGCATCTGCTTTACCGACGATCAACTTTATATGATCATTCCATTTTAAATCACTCCTAATGCGTACTCCCAGATAATTTATGGAATTAACTGCTTCCAGTTGCTGACCTGCTATATTGTAGCTAAATGATAAGGGATCTTTCTTTCTATATATTCGCAGCACATTACACTTGTCTACATTGAGATTCAATTACCATTCCGTGCACCATGCGTCAATTCGCTGCAGATCCTCCTGCATTTCAGTACAATTTTCCATTGTTACAACCTCTCGATATACCACAGCATCATCCGCAAAAAGCCGCAGTGAACTTCCGATGTCATCCACAAGGTCATTTATGTATATTGTGAATAGCAACGGTCCTACGACACTCCCCTGCGGCTCAACTGAAATCACTCTTACTTCGGAAGACTTCTCTCCATTGAGAATGATATGCTGCGTTCTGTTATCTAGGAACTCTTCATTCAAATCACACAATTGGTCTGATAGTCCATATGCTCTTACTTTGTTCATTAAACGACTGATCGCAGTGTTGTGACCTTATGGCACTGTGATAAGCCATACAGCGGAAAAATGGGTACACTTTAGCACGTACCCCGTTCTGAATAGGGAGCTCCAGGTGGGCATCAACCTTACTAAACATGTCCCGTCCTATTTGAACATCGGCGGATGCCGTGTCGTCGTAAATTACAATGACCAGACCAAACCTGTTCGGGATGCGGGCAAGAGGGATATCTCAGATCAAGCTATATGCAGCGTTGCATCACACAACTGCCGACAGGGGAAGAGAAAATGTCGCCCGATCCAATGGCGCTCCCACTGACATACGTAGAGGTCCTTCAGACTCTTCCATCTGATCATCGACCGTCGACGTAAGCGTCGCCTTCATTCTACACAGAGCAGCTTTCGATGCAGAGGCATTCAGCAGCGCCAGAGCAAGCCTCAGCATCAGTTTTGCAATGCGAGAAGGGAACGGTCCTGCAGAAGAGGCTGGCTACTGCAGTTCTGGTTCTGAGAACCGTCGGTTTTGTCCCTAATGGCAACGACCCCCAGCCGTTGTCGGATTCCGATACTCATGTCCATAAACTCCAAAGCGACGGAAGAACCGCCGACTGTCCCCATCCGTTTACCTACTGCACGAAGTCAACGGAAGACGATGATCTCGATAGAGGCGACCATCCACAGCAGGAACATATGATTTTCGATTCCCCCTGACAGTATTCGATCAGCGGCGGATTCGAATGAAACCTCTCGCAGTGCCACGCTTCTGAATGAATGGCAGCAGATGGATTCCGTATATGTGAAACGTCCCCTTAGAAAATTTATAAATGACTGGGCGTAAACTGACACACAATATTTTTAGCGCAACGCAATCAGACTTTCAAAAATCCCTACGAAATAATGGCCCTGACTAACAATGACCTATACCTTTCACAAATCACTTACCTCACAAAAATCTGCGTTACTCGAACTACTACAATACAGCGAACGCCACTACTGCCAGCTTAATAGTGTTCAAAAGTCATAATATATATACATTTCATGAGACCCAGTCTTACAAATTTACTGTCATTGATAGACACACGTCCAGATCATCCGCTCTCAAAACTCCGCCATTTCTCTCCCCATATCCACCACTGCTGTCGGCTCACCTCCAACTGCGCAGCGCTATCCGCTGTTAACAGCCAACTGCCCAACACTACAATAGCGTATATTCCAACAATGCAAACCAGCCACAGACTGCACACAGCACAGCCAGTGATTTTCATACAGAGCGCTACGTGGCGTTACCAATATAAAAACCTGAACAGCCTGCTTACATAAAACTTTGAACGTAGCTGCTAAGGTTCAGTGACCGTGTCAGAATTATATTAGAACAAATAAGACCTCGGTCACCGAGGGCCTATTTCTTCTGATATAAGCCTACTTACATATGACTCTGTCACGGACCAAGTGCAAACTTCGCCTGCCCCATTAATTCCGAGGGATGATCACAACACAAACCTGCTGGCGTAGGCCGACGATGTCGAGTACGTGATGTCTGTTGGAATAGTTAAAGTGGTTGCAGTTGCTTCACATCACGGCAGTTACATGCCATTGGACATAGGAGAGGACCCATTGTTGACTGCGGGTCCTTTTTCCGATCTCCCGTCTCCACCTCTCCGAACAGGCGCCAGCAGTACTGTCTCCCAATGCCAGGCCTATCGGTTGGCACCATCAGTTCTGAGGTTCCCATCTATTTATGGATGCGACTTTTGTAAGGTTTCATGCACAGATGATGGTAGTGGTATGGCCTTTATATGAAGGAAGGCATCGTGATCGATGGTGTGGTCTACCTACTGTCGCCGGCCGCGGTGGCCGTGTGGTTCTAGGCACTTCAGTCCGGAACCGCGTGACTGCTACGGTCGCAGGTTCGTATCCTGCTTCGGGCATGGATGTGTGTGATGTCCTTAGGTTAGTTAGGTTTAAGTAGTTCTAGGGGACTGATGACCTCAGATGTTGAGTCCCATAGTGCTCAGAGCCATTTGAACCATTTGAACTACCTACTGTCAGCACGAGGACTTGCTATCACATATCAGGATTGTGAATGTGTATGACCCCTCTGGTACGGATAAGAGGAGAGGCCGTTCGAGATTTTATGCGGAGGAGGTCGCGTCCTTATTCGAGGGACGCTACGATCATATCATCCTAGGGGACAACGTCAATTGTGTCCTGTAACCACAGGATCAAATACCACACATTAGCAAATGCAGAGAACTGCAACCACTGGTGTAAGACCTTCGCGCCGTGCAGGGTAGCCGCGCGGTCTGAGGCACCTTGTCACGGTCCGTGCGGCTGCTCCCTTCGGAGGTTCGAGTCCTCCCTCGGCCATGGGTGTGTGTGTGTTGTCCATAGCGTAAGTTAGATCAAGTAGTGTGTAGACTTAGGGACCGATGACCTCAGCAGTTTGGTCCCATAAGACCTCACCACAAATTTCCAGTTTTTCCAAGACCTTCGCCTTGTCGACACACAGCGGAGTAGTGATGAATTACCGTTAAGAGGCTGTGTGTTGGCAACGGCACACCATAGAATATCAATTTATGCTACTGCGGGAGATATCTACCCAGCCACCGTCGCCAGGGCGTGAGGCTAACGTTCGGAGGTTACGAGCAATGATCGTAATGCTTACAATTCGTCGCCTCGAGGGCACGCTTTTGCACATTCATAGTCAAGACCAGATAGGAGGGTGAACTGTTGGCAATGTATCACATTATCCATGAACGTCGCAGATGTCTCAGAGCATTTATCTCCACGCTGGATATGACACATGATCGGCGCCTGACGGCTCAAAAGGATACTGCCGATGCCTTGTTGGATCATAACCGGCAGTTTCACGCACAGAAGACCATGATGCAACGGCTATGAATGAAGTCCTTCGCTTGCTGCCTCGGACCCTCGGTGTCAACGAGGCGGCAACCGTCATGCAGCGAACAACAGATGGTCTCCTGATGGAATTCTATCGTACGTTCCGTGATATTAAGATGCCCCAATGAGTTACGATGTATCAAGAACTGATGGATCCTTCAATGCAGATGCCGCCTGCCTTTGTCGATGGCATCCTCATGTCGGTCCCCAAGCCATCTGCCCAACAGAGATTTGACCGTTACCGACCTTCTACGCTGCTCAACAGCGATTTCAAGATATTTACGAAAATTCTGGCTGCCTGAATTCAGAGTGTTCAGCACCACGTCCTCTCTACCAACCAGCCCTGTCTTGGCAGTAACAGCAACATTCAGACGGCGCTCATCGATTACCACAATGTCATCACACTGGCGGAGGCCTGTCGTGTGTGCGGAGTCTTAGTGACAGTGGACTCTCACCGCGCTTTTGATAGAGTATGCCATGACTATCTTGAGAAGGTGCTGCTACAGCTGGCCTTCCCTCAGATCTTCATAAGCACTGTCATGCACCTTCTGCGTGGAGCGACCTCACAGGTTACAATCAATGCATGTATGGAGGGCAACATCACTATTTTCTGCTCTGTGAGGCAAGGTTGCCCCCTGTATGCCATTGCCATGGAGCCACTGTTTCATGCACTATGACCCTGGCTGCAGGGACTTCCGTTGAGAACCATACCTTTGTATGTCGAGCCTATGTGGACGATCTGGTGTTTTTACTGCGTTTGGCAGCCAAAGTCCGAAGATCACTCTACTGGATCGCCAATACGGTGCTATAGCCAGAAGCCGCTTAAACATGGATAAGTCTGGATGATGGTCCTTGGCACCAGCTTCCCAGAAGGGAGCTTGGTCCCATACCCACTCTTGGATATCAAATGTCTGTGGGCTATCTTTACGTATGACAGTCGAGAGGCATCACACCCTACCTGTTCTCGTCTCCTACAAGGCATGCATACAGATGCCCATAGCAACTTGCTGCCATCTTTGAACATGGTACAGTGGGTGGCTTATGTCACTACCTATCTGGCATCCGACATACCCCATCTGGTCACAGTCCTCCCAGTGCCAAAGACGATAGTCCGCAGCTTACAAGCAGTATTTAGTTACTTTTCCAGTGTAGGAATGATCATCAAAGTGTGATACGACACACTCACACACCCTACCACAAAGGGTGGTCTCGAAATGGTCAATGTGTGGGTTAGGGCAGCTGCCTTATACACTACTGGCCATTAAAATTGCTACACCACGAAGATGACGTGCTACAGACGCGAAATTTAAACGTCAGGAATAAGATGCTGTGATATGCAAATGATTAGCTTTTCAGAGAATTCACACAAGCTTGGCGCCGGTAGCGACACCTACAACGTGCTGACATGAGGAAAGTTTCCAACCGATTTCTCATACACAAACAGCAGTTGACCGGCGTTGCCTGGTGAAACGTTGTTGTGATGCCTCGTGTAAGTAGGAGAAATGCGTAACATCACGTTTTCGACTTTGATAAAGGTCGGATTGTAGCCTATCGCGATTGCGGTTTATCGTAACGCGACATTGCTGCTCGCGTTGGTCGAGATCCAGTGACTGTTAGCAGAATATGGAATCGGTGGGTTCAGGAGGGTAATACGGAACGCCGTGCTGGATCCCAACGGCCTCGTATCACTAGTAGTCGAGATGACAGGCATCTTATCCGCATGGCAGTAACGGATCGTGCAGCCGCGTCTCGATCCCTGAGTCAACAGATGGGGACGTTTGCAAGACAACAACCATCTGCACGAACAGTTCGACGACATTTGCAGCAGCATGGACTATCAGCCCGGAGACCGTGCCTGCGGTTACCCTTGACGCTGCATCTCAGACAGGAGCGCCTGCGATGGTGTACTCGACGACGAACCTGGGTGCACGAATGGCAAAACGTCATTTTTTTCGAATTAATCCAGGTTCTGTTTACAGCGTCATGATGGTCGCATCCGTGTTTGGCGACATCGCGGTGAACGCACATCGGAAGCGTGTATTCGTCTCGTCATACTTGCGTATCACCCGGCGTGATGGAATGGGGTGCCATCGGTTACACGTCTCGGTCACCTCTTGTTCGCATTGACGGTACTTTCAACAGGGGACGTTACATTTCAGATGTGTTACGACCCCTGGCTCTACCCTTCATTCGATCCCTGCGAATCCCCACATTTCAGCAGGATAATGCACGAGCGCATGTTGCAGGTCCTGTACGGGCCGTTCTGTATACAGAAAATGTTCGATTGCTCCCCTGGCCAGCACATTCTCCAGATCTCTCATCAATTGAAAACGTCTGGTCAATGGTGGCTGAGCAACTGGTTCGTCACAATACGCCAGTCAGTACTCTTGATGAACTGTGGTATCGTGTTGAAGCTGCATGGGCAGCTGTACCTGTACACGCCATCCAAGCTCTGTTTGACTCAATGCCCAAGGCGTATCAAGGTCGTTATTATGGCCGGAGGTAGTTGTTCTGGGTACTGATTTCGCAGAATCTATGCACCCAAATTGCGTGAAAATGTAATTAAATGTCAGTTCTAGTATAATATATTTGTCCAATGAATACCCGTTTATCATCTGCATTTCTTCTTGGTGTAGCAATTTTAATGGCCAGTAGTGTATGTCTAGACGGTGACGAAAACGTGGAACCACCGCCAGCTCAGCTTCACAGCGACTCTGATTGAAGAACTTGCAGCCACTTATCACGAACCACTCCTTGCAGTGGCGTATATTTCTCCACCACTATCTCACCTAAAGGAGTTTTTTTGAGGATTTCTGTTATGCCAACGCTGACCCGCCAAGTGAGCGACTGCACAGGACCCGTGATGTTTACTGTCATATGATGTGAGACCATCCCCGAAATCCGATTGAAAGCCGTCTGCTCTCGGTTACTTGGTCAGTGGTCTGGAGTTCAGTGTATGGCGCTATTCTCGAGTTCAGTGCTAGAGTGGCCAGGTATTTGGTGGCCAGCCACAAATTCACGAACGCCAGAGACTCCATTCCATACGTATTGCTGGTTCTCCGTCGCGTCCCCAGAGCCATATACCTGATACATATTAACACCGTCTGGAATGTGGGTCCCTGGCCCTCATTCAGCAAACGATCCCTACAGCAGCAACTTCGACATCCCTTCTTATCCCAAATATGACATTTTATACACATACTAAGATGAATGCAGTGATATGGATGAAGGGCCTGACCACATTGTATCTTTACCGTGATGATGACAAACACTTTCCCAATTTTCGTACCTCCTTATTGAAGGTTGGAAACCTTCCTCATGTCAGCACGTTGTAGGTGTTGCCACCGGCGCCAACCTTGTGTGAATGCTCTGAAAAGCTAATCATTTGCATGTCACAGCATCTTCTTCCTGTCGGTTAATTTCGCGTCTGTAGCACGTCATCTTCATGGTGTAGCAATTTTAATGGCCAGTAGTGTATTTTACTGTCTCCAACTGTTTGTCATCAATAGTGTAACTGTAAAGAAATTTATTTCATTTCCTAGGTAAGCGCAATACATTACATTTATTTATTTTCAGGGTCAACTGCCAGAGTGTGCACCATTTATCAATTCTCTGCAGGTCGTTCTGCAACTTCTTACTATCTTATGGCGTTGCTACTTTGGTATAGACAACTGCATCATTTGCGAATAGCCTTAAAGAGCATCCGACGCTTTCTACTAGTTCGTTTATATATACACTCCTGGAAATGGAAAAAAGAACATATTGACACCGGTGTGTCAGACCCACCATACTTGCTCCGGACACTGCGAGAGGGCTGTACAAGCAATTATCACACGCACGGCACAGCGGACACACCAGGAACCGCGGTGTTGGCCGTCGAATGGCGCTAGCTGCGCAGCATTTGTGCACCGCCACCCTCAGTGTCAGCCAGTTTGCCGTGGCATACGGAGCTCCATCGCAGTCTTTAACACTGGTAGCATGACGCGACAGCGTGGACGTGAACCGTATGTGCAGTTGACGGACTTTGAGCGAGGGCGTATAGTGGGCATGCGGGAGGCCGGGTGGACGTACCGCCGAATTGCTCAACACGTGGGGCGTGAGGTCTCCACAGTACATCGATGTTGTCGCCAGTGGTCGGCGGAAGGTGCACGTGCCCGTCGACATGGGACCGGACCGCAGCGACGCACGGATGCACGCCAAGACCGTAGGATCCTACGCAGTGCCGTAGGGGACCGCACCGCCACTTCCCAGCAAATTAGAGACACTGTTGCTCCTGGGGTATCGGCGAGGACCATTCGCAACCGTCTCCATGAAGCTGGGCTACGGTCCCGCACACCGTTAGGTCGTCTTCCGCTCACGCCCCAGCATCGTGCAGCCCGCCTCCAGTGGTGTCGCGACAGGCGTGAATGGAGGGACGAATGGAGACGTGTCGTCTTCAGCGATGAGAGTCGCTTCTGCCTTGGTGCCAATGATGGTCGTATGCGTGTTTGGCGCCGTGCAGGTGAGCGCCACAATCAGGACTGCATACGACCGAGGCACACAGGGCCAACACCCGGCATCATGGTGTGGGGAGCGATCTCCTACACTGGCCGTACACCACTGGTGATCGTCGAGGGGACACAGAATAGTGCACGGTACATCCAAACCGTCATCGAACCCATCGTTCTACCATTCCTAGACCGGCAAGGGAACTTGCTGTTCCAACAGGACAATGCACGTCCGCATGTATCCCGTGCCACCCAACGTGCTCTAGAAGGTGTAAGTCAACTACCCTGGCCAGCAAGATCTCCGGATCTGTCCCCCATTGAGCATGTTTGGGACTGGATGAAGCGTCGTCTCACGCGGTCTGCACGTCCAGCACGAACGCTGGTCCAACTGAGGCGCCAGGTGGAAATGGTATGGCAAGCCGTTCCACAGGACTACATCCAGCATCTCTACGATCGTCTCCATGGGAGAATAGCAGCCTGCATTGCTGCGAAAGGTGGATATACACTGTACTAGTGCCGACATTGTGCATGCTCTGTTGCCTGTGTCTATGTGCCTGTGGTTCTGTCAGTGTGATTATGTGATGTATCTGACTCCAGGAATGTGTCAATAAAGTTTCCCCTTCCTGGGACAATGAATTCACGGTGTTCTTATTTCAATTTCCAGGAGTGTACATATTGTAAACAGCAACGGTCCTATCACACTTCCCTGTGGTACTACGGATATTACCTTTTCATTTCTAATTTCTCTGATTTCGATAAATAAAGGAAAAATACACGAGAATAACGATTAAATGTACACTTGGCGGAAAAGGTGATCCTATGCGATAGGTCCTATTACTTGGAAAAAACATGGAATCCTTCATTTCCTACTGTGGTAGGGCGAGTAGTGTTGACTGTCCCGCTGCTGCGATCTTAGCACATGCCCAGAACAGCATACAGTGCATCAATAAATTGGGCAACGTGAGAAGCACACGACAGTCTTCGTCGACTTGCCTGAAGATACATGACAGACCAGTTTAAATAACGCTCTGGAACGTGAATCATAACGGGCTGTGATACTCAAACATCGTCGACTATAAGAAGTTGATTATCAGAGTAGCTAATCAGAAGATTATCTTGGGAATTTGTCACCGTATAGGGTAGGGTAAACATAGTCATGTGTAGGGACTGTGGTTGTTGTGAGCGGACGCAAGGAGAATTGGCCACTCTTCGGGGGCAGGTGGAGGCTTTGTCTGTTAGGCTCATCGAGCTCGAGGCGCAGGCGTCGGCTCGTAGTGGCGTTGGGGCAAGTGTGGTGAGACCTATGCCTACTCCGGTGGCCTTGGAATCACATGGAACCCCTGATGTCGCTGCGTCTTCCGGCAGTGAGCATCTTACCGGTCAGCCATCACTCCAGGGTGAATGGCGGACAGTGGTGGGCTCTCGCGTGCCTGGCCGAAAGGCGAAGGTGGGATCTGGCCGCGTGGCAGCTGCCTTACCCCTTTCCAACAGGTACGGGGTGCTTCCTAGTGGTGATGACATCGTTTCCGAGCCACCACAGGATGCCTCGCCTGTTGGGCCAGTGGCCGATTCTCCGGCAAGGTCCCGACAGTCACAGAGGGCGGGCCTATTAGTTATAGGGAGCTCCAACGTTAGGCGGGTTATGGAGCCCCTCAGGAAAATAGCGGGTAGGTCGGGGAAGAATGCCAGTGTGCACTCGGTGTGCTTGCCGGGGGGTCTCGTCCGTAATGTGGAGGAGGCCCTTCCGGCAGCTATTGAACGCACTGGGTGTGACCGGCTGCAGATAGTAGCACATGTCGGAACGAATGACGCCTGCCGCTTGGGTTCTGAGGCCATCCTTGGTTCCTTCCGGCGGCTGGCTGATTTGGTGAAGACAACCAGCATCGCACGCGGAGTGCAAGCTGAGCTTAATATCTGCAGCATAGTGCCCAGAGTCGATCGCGGTCCTCTGGTTTGGAGCCGTGTGGAGGGTCTAAACCAGAGGCTCAGACGACTCTGCGACTATAATGGTTGCAAATTCATCGACCTCCGTTATTGGGTGGAGAACTGTAGGGCCCCTCTAGACAGGTCAGGCGTGCACTACACACCGGAAGCAGCTACTAGGGTAGCAGAGTACGTGTGGCGTGCACACGGGGGTTTTTTAGGTTAGAGGGACCCCCCCTTGGGCGAAACGATAAAATACCTGACGGCTTACCAGAGAGGACATTATCATCGTTGATAAAGAACGTCCGTCCTCAGAGACCAAAAACAGGAAAAGTTAACGTAATATTGGTAAACTGCAGGAGTATCCAGGGCAAGGTTCCTGAATTAGTATCTCTTATTGAAGGAAATAGTGCGCATATAGTATTAGGAACGGAAAGTTGGTTAAAACCGGAAGTGAACAGTAACGAAATCCTAGACACAGAATGGAATATATACCGCAAGGATAGGATAAACGCCAATGGTGGAGGAGTATTTATAGCAGTAAAGAATTCAATAATATCCAGTGAAGTTATTAGCGAATGCGAATGTGAAATAATCTGGGTTAAGCTAAGTATCAAAGGTGGGTCAGATATGATAGTCGGATGCTTCTATAGACCACCTGCATCAGCAACCGTAGTAGTTGAGCGCCTCAGAGAGAACCTGCAGAACGTCGTGAAGAAGTTTCGTGATCATACTATTGTAATAGGGGGAGACTTCAATCTACCAGGTATAGAATGGGATAGTCACACAATCAGAACTGGAGCCAGGGACAGAGACTCTTGTGACATTATCCTAACTGCCTTGTCCGAGAATTACTTCGAGCAGATAGTTAGAGAACCAACTCGTGAAGCTAACGTTTTAGACCTCATAGCAACAAATAGACCGGAACTTTTCGACTCCGTGAATGTAGAAGAGGGTATCAGTGATCATAAGTCAGTGGTTGCATCAATGACTGCAAGTGTAATAAGAAATGCCAAGAAAGGAAGGAAAATATATTTGCTTAACAAGAGTGATAGGGCACAAATCGCAGAATATCTGAGTGACCACCATCAAACGTTCATTTCTGAGGAAGAGGATGTGGAACAAAAATGGAAAAAATTCAGAAACATCGTCCAGTACGCCTTAGATAAGTTCGTACCGACTAAGGTCCAAAGCGAGGGGAAAGATCCACCGTGGTATAACAATCATGTACGAAAGGTACTACGGAAACAAAGAAAGCTTCATCATAGGTTTAAGAGTAGTCGAATCATAGCTGATAAGGAAAAGCTGAACGAAGCGAAAAAGAGCGTAAAGAGAGCAATGAGAGAAGCATTCAACGAATTCGAACATAAAACATTGGCAAACAATCTAAACAAGAACCCTAAAAGGTTTTGGTCATATGTAAAATCGGTAAGCGGATCTAAATCCCCTATTCAGTCACTCGTTGACCACGATGGCACCGAAACAGAGGACGACCGAAGAAAGGCAGAAATACTGAATTCAGTGTTCCGAAACTGTTTCACTGCGGAAAATCGTAACACGGTCCCTGACTTCAGCCGTCGCACGGACGCCAAAATGGAAAATATTGAAATAAACGATATCGGAATTGAAAAACAACTGCTATCACTTAGTAGCGGAAAAGCATCCGGACCAGACGAGATACCCTTAAGATTCTACAGTGATTATGCTAAAGAACTTGCCCCCTTTCTATCAGCAATTTATCGTAGATCGCTGGAAGAACGTAAAGTACCTAGCGACTGGAAGAAAGCGCAGGTCGTTCCCATTTTCAAGAAGGGTCATAAATCAGATGCGAATAATTATAGGCCTATTTCGCTTACGTCAATCTGTTGTAGAATAATGGAACATGTTTTGTGTTCTCGTATTATGACGTTCTTAGATAATACAAATCTCCTTCATCATAACCAACATGGATTCCGCAAACAGAGATCATGTGAAACTCAGCTCGCCCTATTTGCCCAAGAAATTCACAGTGCCGTAGACACTGGCGAGCAGATTGATGCCGTATTCCTGGACTTCAGGAAGGCATTTGATACGGTTCCGCACTTACGTTTAGTGAAAAAAATACGAGCTTACGGAATATCGGACCAGGTTTGTGATTGGATTCAGGATTTCCTAGAAGAAAGAACACAACATGTCATTCTTAACGGTTCAAAATCTGCAGATGTAGAGGTAATTTCGGGAGTACCGCAAGGAAGCGTGATAGGACCTTTATTGTTTACAATATACATAAATGACTTAGTTGACAACATCGGTAGCTCCGTGAGGCTATTTGCAGATGACACGGTTGTCTACAAGAAAGTAGCAACATCAGAAGACTCGTACGTACTCCAGGAAGACCTGCAGAGGATTAATGCATGGTGCGACAGCTGGCAGCTTTCCCTAAACGTAGATAAATGTAATATAATGCGCATACATAGGGGCAGAAATCCATTCCAGTACGATTATGCCATAGGTGGTAAATCATTGGAAGCGGTAACGACCGTAAAATACTTAGGAGTTACTATCCGGAGCGATCTGAAGTGGAATGATCACATAAAACAAATAGTGGGAAAAGCAGGCGCCAGGTTGAGATTCATAGGAAGAATTCTAAGAAAATGTGACTCATCGACGAAAGAAGTAGCTTACAAAACGCTTGTTCGTCCGATTCTTGAGTATTGCTCATCAGTATGGGACCCTTACCAGGTTGGATTAATAGAAGAGATAGACATGATCCAGCGAAAAGCAGCGCGATTCGTCATGGGGACATTTAGTCAGCGCGAGAGCGTTACGGAGATGCTGAACAAGCTCCAGTGGCGGACACTTCAAGAAAGGCGTTACGCAATACGGAGAGGTTTATTATCGAAATTACGAGAGAGCACATTCCGGGAAGAGATGGGCAACATATTACTACCGCCCACATATATCTCGCGTAATGATCACAACGAAAAGATCCGAGAAATTAGAGCAAATACGGAGACTTACAAGCAGTCGTTCTTCCCACGCACAATTCGTGAATGGAACAGGGAAGGGGGGATCAGATAGTGGTACAATAAGTACCCTCTGCCACACACCGTAAGGTGGCTCGCGGAGTATAGATGTAGATGTAGATGTAGATAAGCTGTTTGATCAAAAGCATCCGGACACCTGTTAGTGGACATTAATATGGGTTGTGTCCACCCTTCGCCTTTACGACTGCTTGAACTCTGTTGGGGACGCTTTCAGTGAGTGCATTTTCAACTTGTCGTCGCGTAATGAATAGTCCATTAAATTTCGGGCATGCAGCCGCGCAAATAAAATTTTCTCCACTGATATTTCAGCCGCGTATCGTCCAGCCATCCTCAGTGCGAGTCACATGACTGACGACAAGATGTCAAGCGCGGCCTTACATGCTCCACTGCGGCGGTGCTGCACATGCGGGTCACAGATGCTGGTCGGCGGCAGAGACATACACTTACACATGCGCCGCCTGTAGCGAAGGCCTACAGACATTCGATTCGCTTATCTATGTATAATCGGCGGCGGTGACACCGTGACGACTTCTCTGCAGTTTAATTACCCCAAGAGCCGGATTCCATGCTTTGTCCAAATTAAAACCATTATCTCTGTTTATTAAATTATTAGCTAATCTAATCTCTATAGCTTCCCTGAAAACAGATTCCCAAAAGGAAGAGGTTTATGTTAAAATCATCACATTCCTGTAATTCATGGAATGCCCTGTATCAATGCAGTGTTCGGCCACAGCTGACTTGTCTGGCTGCAATAAGCGTGTGTATCTTCGATGCTCCACACATCACTCATGAACAGTGCGTGTTGTTCGACCTGTATACGACTTCTCACAATTTCGGCAAGGAATCTGATACCCACCCGCTTTGCAACGCTATAAATCGTCCTTCACAGAACCGAGTAAAGTTGTAATCTTCGTGGGGGGGGGGGGAGGGCGGAATATCACCTAACACAGTGTTTCTCAACAATATGGCCTATCTTCAAGGAAAGAGCACCCACATGGGGCAAAAGCGCACTAGATATGAAGGAATTACCATCTTCTTTCCCATCACATACCAGCAATCTAGGTTTTGCATTGAAAGCTGTACGAGTTTGTTGCGGAGAAAATCCATTCGATTTAAAAATGCTCTTGAGGTATGTGAGCTCTTCTTGCAAATTATCTTTATCGGATACACAGTGCGCCCTATGCACTAAGGTGTTAAGGACACCTATGGTCTGTGAAGGGTGATGGCAGCTACTGGCATGGAGATATAGATCTGTGTGTGTTGGTTTCCGATATACGGCATGACCTAATGTGTCATCAACTTTTGGATCTCTCATCACCAACAGTCGACCTGGGCAGATGAATGTTCCTGTTGGATGTATTACTCCGGTAACATCCAGTGACTAGTCCAAGTTTGAAGTCAGTTCTCCTGACGGACCCACTTTGGTGATACTCCTTCTGTTTTACACTGGCGGCTTCTGCCCCTCGTGACATCTAGTAGTCCATTCAACATTACACAGTAGTGTCCGGATGCTTTCGATCCGATAGTCCACACGTTAAGGGATCTTTGAGATCCTGGAGAATACACTACGTCATGGGAACATGACGCTGGCTAAACTATGGTGGGAAAATTTGGTAAGAAGAGGCATACATTATAAGCCAATACAAGGTCTCTTAATGTGGTTGTGTGTGCTTTTGGTGCAAATGATTCCTGCCGCCGGAATGACGACACTGCACGAGAAGCGGTTGTTGGCAGATTAGAAGCCGATCGCAAATAAAATGGCTGGCAGTTTACTATTGGCGACAGCGTCGTTTCACCCCTTTGGAAACGTTTTCAGGAGGGGAAACATTCACCTGCATTTTGAGCAGGGCCAACCAGTCGCTACAACTGTAAGTTTCCCTTCTGTTTGCTTCCTGGATTGCTTGTTGCACATGAGAGCAATAATATACATGTCTGCTAACACTGCTAGATTCTTGCTAAATAATGTACTACCACAGCTGCGGTGCCCCGAATACAGAGTAGTTTGTAAGACTGGTTGACCACATGTACGTCCCAGAATTACCATTGCTAATTTACTTGGTCTTAGGGGCGAATTGCACACCGTTTCATTTATGTCCTGCAGGTGTGATAACTATACTAGAAACATGTTTCACAAGCGATCATATGCTCAAAACCATCACAAGACAAGCACATTTCCAGACCACATAATAAATACACTCCTGGAAATGGAAAAAAGAACACATTGACACCGGTGTGTCAGACCCACCATACTTGCTCCGGACACTGCGAGAGGGCTGTACAAGCAATGATCACACGCACGGCACAGCGGACACACCAGGAACCGCGGTGTTGGCCGTCGAATGGCGCTAGCTGCGCAGCATTGGTGCACCGCCGCCGTCAGTGTCAGCCAGTTTGCCGTGGCATACGGAGCTCCATCGCAGTCTTTAACACTGGTAGCATGCCGCGACAGCGTGGACGTGAACCGTATGTGCAGTTGACGGACTTTGAGCGAGGGTGTATAGTGGGCATGCGGGAGGCCGGGTGGACGTACCGCCGAATTGCTCAACACGTGGGGCGTGAGGTCTCCACAGTACATCGATGTTGTCGCCAGTGGTCGGCGGAAGGTGCACGTGCCCGTCGACCTGGGACCGGACCGCAGCGACGCACGGATGCACGCCAAGACCGTAGGATCCTACGCAGTGCCGTAGGGGACCGCACCGCCACTTCCCAGCAAATTAGGGACACTGTTGCTCCTGGGGTATCGGCGAGGACCATTCGCAACCGTCTCCATGTAGCTGGGCTACGGTCCCGCACACCGTTAGGCCGTCTTCCGCTCACGCCCCAACATCGTGCAGCCCGCCTCCAGTGGTGTCGCGACAGCGATGAGAGTCGCTTCTGCCTTGGTGCCAATGATGGTCGTATGCGTGTTTGGCGCCGTGCAGGTGAGCGCCACAATCAGGACTGCATACGACCGAGGCACACAGGGCCAACACCCGGCATCATGGTGTGGGGAGCGATCTCCTACACTGGCCGTACACCACTGGTGATCGTCGAGGGGACACTGAATAGTGCACGGTACATCCAAACCGTCATCGAACCCATTGTTCTACCATTCCTAGACCGGCAAGGTGTAAGTCAACTACCCTGGCCAGCAAGATCTCCGGATCTGTCCCCCATTGAGCATGTTTGGGACTGGATGAAGCGTCGTCTCACGCGGTCTGCACGTCCAGCACGAACGCTGGTCCAACTGAGGCGCCAGGTGGAAATGGCATGGCAAGCCGTTCCACAGGACTACATCCAGCATCTCTACGATCGTCTCCATGGGAGAATAGCAGCCTGCATTGCTGCGAAAGGTGGATATACACTGTACTAGTGCCGACATTGTGCATGCTCTGTTGCCTGTGTCTATGTGCCTGTGGTTCTGTCAGTGTGATCATGTGATGTATCTGACCCCAGGAATGTGTCAATAAAGTTTCCCCTTCCTGGGACAATGAATTCACGGTGTTCTTATTTCAATTTCCAGGAGTGTATATTAATGTCGTCCAGGATGGTCAACGACAGCGGGCAGCGCCTAAAATATGTATAAATTATAATGCATTTGTTTAT
Organism: Schistocerca cancellata; assembly: GCF_023864275.1. Taxonomy (NCBI): domain Eukaryota; kingdom Metazoa; phylum Arthropoda; class Insecta; order Orthoptera; family Acrididae; genus Schistocerca; species Schistocerca cancellata. The sequence goes on along the minus strand of NC_064634.1, from coordinate 138,996,971 downwards.
TCATTTACTGAAGTAAAACCAATTAATCATGGCTTTACAACAATTCAAACAATAATCCAATGTGGTGCACCACCTAAACTTACGGAACATTACTAGTGCAGGTAACGTTGCGTATAGATGAACAAGTGCTAATAGATTGTATACATGTGTCTAGCCGGTTTCTTGAAATGTATTTCCCTCTCTCTCTCTCTCTCTCTCTCTCTCTCTCTCTCTCTGTGTGTGTGTGTGTGTGTGTGTGTGTGTGTGTGTGTGTGTGTGTTTGGGTGCGTACAGATCAAAGCTTAAAGTTCAAGTTCGTAGTATTCTGTATGTCATAACCAAAAGATAGCATTTGTTTTTATTGGCAACTGGTAGCTGATTGAGGGCAGTTAGCATAGAGAAGACTGTATGAATCTCTTGCACTTATAAAAATTCATCCAGAAAATATTCTATAGCAGTTTCCACCTGATCTTTGTCATTCTTGTCACTACGATTTACTTTAGCGTGCCACCAAGACGAAATCTTAATTTGTTGTGATCCTCTGTTGCAGCGTTCGTCATACAGTTCACGTTCCTGGCAGCCTTCTTCTGGCTGAACGTCATGTGTATCGACATGTCCCGGACCTTCACGTGAGTAACTTTACCTCCAGTCTCCAACACTCACAACTTTTAGAAAATTTGGTTGAGTTTCGTTTACTACACTATAATCTTGCTGTGAAGGAAGCAGTAATGGTACTACTTTTAATTAAGCTTAACGAGTGAAATGAAACTTACCATATGTGTCTAACTACCTTCCACCTATGAAAATAATTATAGTGGTATGAAATGTCTTCTAGTGGGCGATTGTACACATAAAGCTTAGTACCCTTGGTTCTATTTCTCTCTCTCTCTCTCTCTCTCTCTCTCTCTCTCTCTCTGTTCTACCGCCTGGGCACAGAGGATGTGTGTGGAGCAGGTCTTCTAGGTACCAGGGGCCAATTTTACCACCTAATTGTATACAGCATCTACAATTATCGGGATGATCACTGATTTTTCTGTACTTAGCTAATGTTTTAACAGTTACAATACGAATTTTCTTTCTCAATACTGACAAAGAACTTGTTTTTAAATTTTCTCTTTTGCCCTAATAAGCAAGAAAGGTTGATTGGTATCCTGAGGCACCGTACAGCCAGATCGCAGGCTACCTACTTCGAAATGTTTGGGTAGGTATGGGAATGGACTTCCATTTGAGTCATTTTCCTTGGTTGGAACCATGAGTTCGAATCCACATTTAATGTGTACCAGTGACAACACGGACCTAGCCAAAAATATGAAAATATGTAACTGTTTGGCTCTGTAACCCATCGTGCTTTTCAACTCCTCATTACTTGCTCTGATGCACAAGGCAGGCTGCTCGAGAGACGGATTCATTGCAGAGTTCTAAACTGCCCATCTAGACAGACTACATGAGAACTGGTATCGGGTCCAGTGGTTCCCTAGTGGCAATCTATGGGAGAAATTTTCCAATTCTGTCGTTTGCCTTACAACCAAGCAAAACCTGCCGAACACCTCGGTCTGAATGAGTGGACTGGAAATATTGTTAATTTATGTCTCGGACAGTACGTCCTTGACAAAAATGTGGAGGTATAATGTGTTTCTGTAAGTATATAATGGTTGACTGATTCGATATGTGAACAGTATCTGACAGCGTGGTTTGCTTGAGCTCCTGCTTTCTTCTCATTACCTGAACGTGGTCGCTGACCGACGAAACCGGTAATTTCCTGTTGAAATTGTGTGTAATTACGCCTGATAGTAAAACATTGTGAAACTCGATTTCAACAATCACTGATGACTCCACCAAGACCGAAATGTAGTTCTTTCCAAACACAAGAAATGACTGGCTGCACACCACAAATGCCCCCTAATCTCTCATCGTATTCTCATTAACCCTTCACGAGACAGTGACACAAGTTATGTTGTGCCGTCTTCCTATAACATCGGGCCTCTAGATTTATCAAGTCGGATTTCGAGAGCCAATGTCGCGTTTTTCCAGAACTTCCTATTCAACACCCTGAATATTTCCAGTATACTCCAGTGTCGGTTACAGTGCCCTGTTAAGATCCTACCTGCACTTTTCTGAGTACGATCTATGTCTGCTGGTACGCATACTTGATGAGGACTCAAAAAATTTGAACAATTCCCCTGTATTGGCCACAGCAGCTTTCCTGTGCCGTTACCTGTATGAGTGCAACACACTTTATCAAAACCCTCCTAACATACCTGTCATGCTCCTTCAATAGACTAATTTTATTTCATATCGCTCTCAAACATTTGAACGATATGACGGAATCCGAAATTGATCTGCCCACTAACCTTGGAATTGGATGGGATGTAGCTCTCTCTCTTTCTCTCTCTCTCTGTTTTATGAGCATTATCATGGTTTGATAGTGCTGAGACATCAAGCAACCACAAATTTATTTTAAGTTCCATTATTCAAAACGTGCTGTTACCGGTTTCGAATCATTACGATTCATCTCCAGACGGTTTTGATGCTTTCATTAGAACATGTGGTGCGTTTTTTTTACAGGTTAATTGTCCTAAAATATAAATAATACATAATTATAAGCACGCCACACAGATGGTTGCGTTACAGATTTGCACGGGATGTGACTTTTGTGAAATGTCGGTTTGGAGTGTTTGTGTTCATAGTTTTCGTCCAACAGGTGTGAATGCATTCCCACTGCATTCTTATCGTTGCACACGTAAATTTTTCTCACTGAACACTTTAGATATGTCACAGAAAAGATTTCTAACATGCCCCCTCATGTTTTGATACATACAAAGTGCTTACAAACATTTGAGTGTCAAAGATGCTATGATATATCGTAACATTACAAAGATGTCCCATGTTTGGAAAAAGATCATATATTCACTTATGTAACTGAAACGCCTAGAACAGAGAGACATTGATTTTGTGAGTTTTAGAGCGAATACTGTTACATTAATTATGTTAGAAAATTGCCTTGTACGTGTTACGAAAGTATTAATCTTTCGTCTTTGCTGGCTCAAGTGACGATGTGAAAGTTTGAGCAGATATCGGTCGGTGTGTGTCGGTTTTCTAAACACTCTGCGGCCCATGTTTTCAGCATTTCTCGTACCCAGTACTTCTAGAAAGGCTAGTCCTATTGGTCCTCTTCTGCCTCTACGTCCAGCTTTTTAGTGTTGAAATGGAGACTGTTAGGATGTCACAGGAACACACAGCTGTTTCTCACCATGTCTAAGGTGTCGTCGATATACCCCTATGTACCACCCCATAGGTTTACAAGGTGCCAAGTCTAACACCTGTCTTTTGAAAAGATTTCGGGCTTGCAGCCGGTCGTCGTTAGCTTCCATCCACGATATTTCGACTGGACAACTGCCAGCCATCCTCAGGTGAGCCATCGAAGACTGACGAAGACGCCCTCCGTTCCGTAATATATAGCGTGCAGCGAGTATTCCGCGCATGCGTCAAAATCATATGGAGAGACGAACCACACCGCCCGCCAGCAGCGCCCTCGCTGGTGGAACTGCAGAACTCAGCTGTGTTCGGCGTTGTCAATTGCCGCAGTCATCGGAGTTCTCTGACGTCTTCGTCTGGATCAGATCTTAGAGATGACGGGGTTCCACGCATTATCTGGCTGGTAGCTATTTTCACGGTTGATAAGATTGTCTGTCATGCGAATTTCTACTGATTCTTTTATGACGGAGTCCCAAAAGGAAGTTGCTGTGATCAAAATTGTTGTCTTGTCATACTCCATTGAGTGCCCAGTGGAAATGCAGTGCTCAGCAATTGCAGACTTGCTAGGTTGCAAAAGGCGAGTACAGCGTTGATGTTCAGTGCAACGCTCTTCTACTGTTCGCAATGTTTGTCCTGTATATGACATGCCACACTGACAAGGTATTTTATAAATTCCCGCCTTCCGCAATGCCAGATCGTCTTTCACTGATCCCAGCAGGTCGGAAATCTTCGATGGTGGTCGGAAAATTACTTTCACTTCGAAACCGTGGAGGATTCTTGCAATTTTGAAGGAAATGTTGCCAACAAAGGGAAGAAAAGCTAAAGATTTAGTAGACGTGCTCTTTTCTTTCTCCACTCCCTGTTTCTTTGGCTTAATTGCAAGTGCCTTGCTAATTTGCCGGGTACAATAACCATTCTCTTTGAAAACCCTCTTGAGATGGGCAAGTTCTTCAGGCAAACTATCTGTATCTGACACTACATGAGCTCTGTGTACAAGTGTTTTAAGTACACTCATTGTTTGCGATGGGTGATGGCAGCTGGACGAATTTAAATACAAATCAGTATATGTGGACTTTCGATAAACCGAATGCCCCAGAGAGCCATCACTCTTCCGTCTAACTAGCACATCCAAGAAAGGGAGGCAACCATTTTCCTCTAATTCCATGGTAAACCGAATGTTCTCATGAATGGAGTTGAGGTGATCTAATAACTCCATTAATTTTTCTTCTGCATGTGACCACACTACGAAATCAGCAGCCCTCAAACCAACTGTTTTTTGGAGGTACGTGGATGACACTTTCCGCTCCAGAGGAAGACGTCAGAGTACTCCGATGGCCGCGGCAATTGACAACGCCGAAGACAGCTGAGTTCTGCAGTTCCACCAGCGAGGGCGCTGCTGGCAGGCGGTGTGGTTTGTCTCTCCATATGATCTTGACGCATGCGCGGAATACTCGCTGCACGCTATACAGGGTGTTACACAAAAGGTACGGCCAAACTTTCAGGAAACATTCGTCACACACAAATAAAGAAAAGATGTTATGTCGACATGTGTCCGGAAACGCTTAATTTCCATGTTAGAGCTCATTTTAGTTCCGTCAGTATGTACTGTGCTTCCTCGATTCTCCGCCAGTTGCCCCAATTGAAGGAAGGTAATGTTGACTTCGGTGCTTGTGTTGACATGCGACTCATTGCCTTACAGTACTAGCATCAAGCACATCAGTACGTAGCATCAACAGGTTAGTGTTCATCACGAACGTGGTTTTGCAGTCAGTGCAATGTTTACAAATGCGGAGTTGGCAGATGCCCATTTGATGTATGGATTAGCACGGGGCAACAGCCGTGGCGCGGTACGTTTGTATCGAGAGAGATTTCCAGAACGAAGGTGTCCCGACAGGAAGACGTTCGAAGCAATAGATCGGCGTCTTAGAGAGCACGGAACATTCAGCCTATGACTCGCGACTGGGGAAGACCTAGAACGACGAGGACACTTGCAATGGACGAGGCAATTCTTCGTGCAGTTCATAACCCTAATGACAGCGTCAGAGAAGTTGCTGCTGTACAAGGTAACGTTGACCACGTCACTGTATGGAGAGTGCTACGGGAGAACCAGTTGTTTCCGTACCATGTACAGCGTGTGCAGGCACTATCAGCAGCTGATTAGCCTCCACGGGTACACTTCTGCGAATGGTTCATCCAACAACGTGTCAATCCTCATTTCAGTTCAAATGTTCTCTTTACGGATGAGGCTTCATTCCAACGTGATCAAATTGTAAATTTTCGCAATCAACATGTGCGGGCTGACGAGAATCCGCACGCAATTTGCAATCACGTCATCAACACAGATTTTCTGTGATCGTTTGGGCAGGCATTGTTGGTGATGTCTTGATTGGGCCCCATGTTCTTCCACCTACGCTCAACGGAGCACGTTATCATGATTTCATGTGGGTTACTCTACCTGTGCTGCTAGAACATGTGCCTTTACAAGTACGACACAACATGTGGTTCATGCACGATGGAGCTCCTGCACATTTCAGTCGAAGTGTTCGTACACTTCTCAACAACAGATTCGGTGTCCGGTGGATTGGTAGAGGCGGACCAATTCCATGGCCTCCACGCTCTCCTGACCTCAACCCTCTTGACTTTCATTTATGGGGGCATTTGAAAGCTCTTGTCTACGCAACCCCGATACCAAATGTAGAGCCTCTTCGTGCTCGTATCGTGGACGGCTGTGATACAATACGCCATTCTCCAGGGCTGCATCAGCGCATCAGGGATTCCATGCGACGGAGGGTGGATGCATGTATCCTCGCTAACGGAGGAGATTTTCAACCTTTCCTGTAAGAAAGTGTTTGAAGGCACGCTGGTACGTTCTGTTGCTGTGTGTTTCCATTCCATGATTAACGTGATTTGAAGAGAAGTAATAAAATGAGCTCTAACATGGAAATTTGTAAGTAGGCTGTTTAGGTTCTTATATTGGTAACGCCAAGTAGCGCTCTGTATGAAAATCACTGGCTGTGCTGTGTGCAGTCTGTGGTTAGTTTGCATTGTTGTCTGCCATTGTAGTGTTGGGCAGCTGGATGTAAACAGCGCGTAGCGTTGCGCAGTTGGAGGTGAGCCGCTAGCAGTGGTGGATGTGGGGAAGTGAGATGGCCGATTTTTGAGAATGAATAATCTGGAGGTGTGTCCATCAGAAACAGTACATTTGTAAGAATGGATGTCATGAACTGCTATATATATTATGACTATTAAGGTAAATACATTGTTTTTTCTCTATTAAAATCTTTCATTTGCTAACTATGCCTATCAGTAGTTAGTGCCTTCCGTAGTTTGAATCTTCTATCTAGCTGGCAGCAGTAGCGCTCGCTGTATTGCAGTAGTTCGAGTAACGAAGATTTTTGTGAGGTAGGTGATTTGTGAAACGTATAGGTTAATTTAGTCATGGCCATTCTCTTGTAGGGATTACTGAAAGTCAGATTGCGTTGCGCTAAAAAAAATTTTGTGTGTCAGTTTAAGAACAGTCGTGTACAATTTTTCAAAGGGGACGTTTCAAAGTAAGCGTTTCCGGACACGTGACCACATAACATATTTTCTTCCTTTGTGTGTGAGGAGTGTTTCCTGAAAGTTTGGCCGTACCTTTTTGTAACACCCTGTATATTACGGAACGGAGGGCGTCTTCGTCAGTCTTCGATGGCTCACCTAAGGATGGCTGGCATTTGTCCAGTCGAAATATCGTGGATGGAAGCTAACGACGACCGGCTGCACGCCAGAATATTTTTGAATATTTAGTTCGTCGGGGAAATTTTAAATTTCACACCTGTCTTTTGGATTCCTCCATGAAGAAAACCACCAGCCAAATCAGACTATCAATGGAGACTCCTAAAAGTTGAACTATGTATTTTCTTGTTCTAGAACTGTAGTGTGTCCAGTGTTGTTGAACAGTGACGCCACTGCCTCCTCTGGCCGCAGCGGGCTGCGCACCACGCAGTGCCCGGCGCCGGAGCGCGACCGCCGCCGCTTCCTGTGGTACTCGGCCTACGCCTGGGGCTGCACTGCTGCCATCTGCGCGGCAACCGTTGGCGCCGAGTTCTCACCCGCCGTGCCCGAAGACTCGCCCTTCAAGCCCAACATCAATAAGGGCACCTGCTGGTTCAAAGGTCAGCTCCTGCGCCTACACACTCACTGATGATGCACAATGAGACATCTGCTACTCAACAAATTCTCTCTTTCCCGAACATTAATTATACAGGGTGAAACGTATTTAAACCGACAAACTCTGGGAGTTTGTAGGGGACATCAAAACAAATATTTTTCCCTAATGTCATTTTTTCCTATGAGCATTATTGAAACCGGTGGAGGCCGTATTACGCTCTTCAGTTTGATATGTATCCACTTTGCGAGCTAACTATTGGATTGGCTAACTCGTTAGAATTTGTGGAACATGCGTTCCTATAAATTTTAAGAAGTTAGTAAGATTTTTTGATTACAAGAATTGAAAGAGATTTGGCATACGTAACACCGATCTTCGTTACCTAGATACCTAGTTGTTGCTTTCACGTGTACTGGGGCATACCCGCATCCCACGTACACAACCAGGGAAGATGGACGTATATAGTTGTTACTCAGGTCTAACTATTCAGGAACTGACCTTCACAGGGAAACTCTGGAAAACCTGGAGGCTTAGACCCCAACTAGGTATCACGTTGTTGTTGTTGTTGTCGTTGTCTTCAGTCCTGAGATTGGTTTGATGCAGCTCTCCATGCTACTCTATCATGTGCAAGCTTCTTCATCTCCCAGTACCTACTGCAACCTATATCCTTTTGAATTTGCTTAGTGTATTCATCTCTTGCTCTCCCTCTACGATTTTTACCCTCCACGCTACCCTTCAATGCTAAATTTGTGATCCTTCGATGCCTCAGAACATGTCCTACCAACCGGTCCCTTCTTCTTGTCAAGTTGTACCACAAACTCGTCTTCTCCCCAATTCTATTCAATACTTCATCATTAGTTATGTGATCTACCCATCTAATCTTCAGCATTCTTCTGTAGCACCACATTTCGAAAGCTTCTGTTCTCTTCTTGCCCAAACCATTTATCGTCCATGTTTCACTTCCATACATGGCTACACTCCATAAAAATACTTTCAGAAACGACTTCCTGACACTTAAATCTGTGCTCGATGTCAACAAATTTCTCTTCTTCAGAAACGCTTTCCTTGCCATTGCCAGTCTACATTTTACATCCTCTCTACTTCGACCATCATCAGTTATTTTGCTCCCCAAATAGCAAAACTCCTTTACTACTTTAAGTGTCTCATTTCCTAATCTAATTCCCTCAGCATCACCCGACTTAATTCGACTCCGTTCCGTTATCCTCGTTTTGCTTTTGTTGATGTTCATCTTATACCCTCCTTTCAAGACACTGTCCATTCCGTTCAACTGCTCTTCCAGGTCCTTTGCTGTCTCTGACAGAATTACAATGTCGTCGGCGAACCTCAAAGTTTTTATTTCTTCTCCATGGACTTTAATACCTACTCCGAATTTTTCTTTTGTTTCCTTTACTGCTTGCTCAATATACATATTGAATAACATCGGGGAGAGGCTACAACCCTGTCTCACTCCCTTCCCAAGCACTGCTTCCCTTTCATGTCCATCGACTCTTATAACTGCCATCTGGTTTCAGTACAAATTGTAAACAGCCTTTCGCTCCCTGTATTTTACCCCTGCCACCTTTAGAATTTGAAAGAGGTGATAGTAAAGACAGAGTAATTCAGAAATTTGAGAGATATTCTAGAATTCGTAGGAAAGATAAAATCTGCCTTATAGCCAAAAAAAATCTTTACACATGAAAATTTTTACAATCTTCAGAAAAATTTTCTTCATCGATGTCTTGCTGAACTGCGGTGAAACTGATCGAACCGTAACATGGGACACGGCACGGAGGACAGGCGTCGCATTGGCGTACCGGACAGGAGACGTAGCGCATTTGAGAGACCAGAAGGAACCTCAGGAACAGGTACTCAGGATTGTGGCGTGAAACAATCGAAATTCGTCTAAGGAATGGTCAACTATTAAATATTCCTGGAAGATAAGGGTTAGTCGAATTTCTCCAGATTCATTTTGAACTTAAATATGGACCTGATCCATCCAATTTTTCGAATTTCTCCAGATTCAATTTGAACTCAAATATGGACCTGATCCATCCAGTCTTCCATCTGAGGAATGGGAAAATCCATTCGTCTTATATTTTCCACACCTAGGTGTCTTTATCGATACTGTAGTTGCACAATATCACAACTCCAGATCGGAAAACAATTTTGAAAACAGGGATAATTTCATCCATCTTCTTGAGTAAGCCGAAAGGTTCTAATCCTGGTTTTAATTAATTAATTAATTTATTTATTTATTTATTGTGTGTGTTTCGTTGGCTTTTCCAGGTGGAAGTAGATCTGAATCTTTCCTAATTTGGTTCCAAGTACGAATGTGAAAAGCATGTCAGAATATTAAAAACTTTATTATTTGAGACAATTTAAAAAAAATTATATCTTATTCATGCATCGTTACAATGAAATTTGGCTGAAAGAGAACATTTAATTAAGTCTTGCTGCATGATCTCTCCAGCTGAAATTAATCTTTGTTAGTAGTGATTGACGATCAAATTTTTCTCTTTTATACTCCGATTGCCGCATTTTCTCATGAACATATATGAATGCAATATAACAATAAACAAATCCAACTGGAAAATGACACATTATTATTAATTCAATGAAGAATTTTCTTATTAACTCTAATTTTATAAACACACGCTAAGCTAGTTAATTAAATTCTCTTGAATAGAATTTAGCTCGCGCCAAAAAACCAGCGAGTCTTTATGTCTGTGGACAGTTGCAAGAGACATTACAAGTTGTTAGAGGCCGTATTACGACCTTTAGTTGCTATAGGCTGCATTACGAGCTTCAGGTTTTAGAGGGCGTATTACGCTCTTCAGTTGTAGGCAACTGCTGTCCACCAGTGTAGTAGTGCATTGTCTCTGTTTACTAATGGAGCGATACACGTGGAGTGAGTAGACTGTGTGGTTGGTGCGTACTACTTAGCGCACCACAACGGACGGGCTGCGAGAGACCGGGTCATTTAGCAGATTACCTGGACAGGGACGCCGTCGCACGGTAAGGACGCTGCAATTTGAGGAAGCTGTCTTCAATCAGCACTCGTGCAATTGCACGTAACGTGGGGACGAGTCAGACGAATGTAAGAACAGTCGTTCGAGAGCAATTGTTACGTCCATTTCACTTACAGCGTGTCCACAACCTGGAACCAGTTGATTATCCACCCAGAGCATAGTTTTCGCAGTGGTACCTGGGACACTGTGAAATGCATCCTACATTTCCATCCTCTGTATTGTTTACCGGTGAAGCAACGTTCGGGTGTGATGGAGTCTTCAAAATGCACAATTCGCATGTTTGGAGTGAGGATAACCCACATGCCACAGTTACTAGCGCTCATCAAGTGCGGTTCTTCGTTAATGTGTGGGTCGGTGTTGTTGGGGACTGTTTAATTGGGCCGTATCTGCTACCTAGGCCATTAAACGGCAGGCACTATTACAATTTTCTAGCCAGAGCATTGCCAGAATTGCTGGAAGACGTCTCGCTCCCTACAACACAACGCATGTGGTTCCAACATGACGGGGCGCCGGCACATTTCAGTCGTCGTGTGCGTCGATTCCTGGACCGATGGTTCCCAGAAACGTGGATTGCTAGAGGTGGTCCTGTACCATGGCCTGTTCGATCCCCAGATATGTCCCCTCTGGACTTTTTTGTGTGGGGAGAGATGCGCAACCTTGTTTTCGCAACTCCTGTTGCATCAGAAGAGGATCTGGTTGCCCGGATAGTAGCAGCAGCAGGAACAATTCAGGATACTCCTGTGATTTTTGCTCGTGTCAGACACGATGCGACGGTGTAACCTTTCTTTACGTGTCAAAGGCGGCATTTTTGAAAATCTACTGTAATTGGAATTTGGTTGTGTTAATGTGTTGTCTCTTGGTCATAAAAGAAATAGAAAAGTGTTTGTTGATTTAATTAATTTGCCGCCAGAGAAATCTTCCTCTACCGTTTTAAATACTCCTCACAGGAAAAAATGACATTAGGGAAAAATATTTGTTTATTTGTTTTGACGTCCCCCACAACCTCCCAGAGTTTGTCGGTTTAAATACTTTTCACCCTGTATACTCATATGTACTAGCTGAGTACATTTGGACTCGCATGCGTGATCAGTGGAACTTTGCATCGATAATTCAGAATAACGCAGCACTGCAACGTCGTATCCTTTCCAGACCGTAAGTGATATGTGTACCAAGTTTGGTTAAAATCTGATCAGTAGTTTGTATTTATAATACGTATGGATTTCACAGGCCAAGTTCCCGCAGGCTTCAAAAAGAATGTAATTATTCCGTTTTCAAAGATGGCACATTTTAACAGAATATTTACCGTACTATCACCTTACTAAGACGTGCATGCAAAATACTACCCACGACTCAACAATGCGTTTCGAGAGGAGAGAGAATAGTCTCATCACCAGGATGTCAAAGTTAGCTCATGAAGTTAAAACTCTAAAAGGCCTACCAGTACATTTTTTGCGTTTATACAGTGAAATACATTCATGCTCATAAATTAAGGATAATTGCAGGATGTGGTCCACACAACGTGGTGCTACACAAAACTGGCGCTAATAGCATAGGCACATAGGGAATACACACGACACAGATCTGTAAGTTGAGAAAACCGTCCTGAAACACATGAGCTACAAAACGCCACTGTTTCCTGCGCATCTACCCCGACATCAGTATGGGATATGATCACCATGCACACGTACACAGGCCGCACAACGGGTTGGCATATTCTGAACCAGGTGGTCGAGCAGCTGCTGGTGTATAGCCTCGCATTCTTGCACCAGTGCCTGTCGGAGCTCCTCAAGTGTCGTAAGGGTTTGAAGGTGTGCACCGATACATCGACCGAGAGCACCCCAGATCTGCTAGATGGGGTTTAGGTCTGGAGAACAGGCAGGCCACTCCATTCGCCTGATATCTTCTGTTTCAAGGTACTCCTCCACTATGGCAGCTCGGTGGGGCCGTGCGTTATCATCCATCAGGAGGAAAGTGGGACGCACTGCACCTCTGAAAACGCAGACATACTGGTGCAAAATGGCGTTCCGACACACCTGACCTGTTACAGTTCCTCTGTCAAAGATATGCTGGGATGTAAGTGCACCAATCATAATCCCACCCCGCAACATCAAACCACTACCTCCATATAGGTCCCTTTCAAGGACCTTAAGGGGTTGGTATCTAGTTGCTGGTTCACGCCAGATGAAAACCCGGCGAAAATCACTGTTCAGGCTATACCTGGACTCGTCCGTGAACATAACCTGGGACCACTGTTCAAATGACCATGTACTGTGTTCTTGACAACAGGCTTTACGGGCTCTCCTGTGACCAGGGGTCAGTGGAATGCATCTTGCAGGTCTCTGGGCGAATAAACCATGTCTGTTCAGTCGTCTGCAGACTGTGTGTCTGGAGACAACTGTTCCAGTGGCTGCGGTAAGGTCCCGAGCAAGGTTACCTGTAGTACTCCATGGCCGTCTGCGGGCTCTGATGGTGAGGTGTCGGTCTTCTTGTGGTGTTGTACACTGTGGACGTCCCGTACTGTAGCGCCTGGACACGTTTCCTGTCTGCTGGAATCGTTGCCATAAACTTGAGATCACACATTGTGGCACACGGAGGGGCCAAGCTAAGACCTGCTGTGTTTGACCAGCCTCCAGTCGCCCTAGTATTCTACCACTCATAAAGTCCTCAATATGTGTTCTTTGAGTCATTTTCAATACACAGTCACCATTAGCACGTCTGAAAACGTCTGCACACTTACTCGCTGCACCGTACTCTGACATGCACCGACACGCCTCTGCGCATGTGGACTGCTGCCAGCGCCACCGCGCGACGATCGCAGGTCAAATGCACCTCATGGTCATACCCTGAGGTGATTTAAGCCCGCAAACCGCCCACCAGAACATTGTTTCACCATGTATCAGCATTATCCTTGATTTATGAGGATGAGTGTAGTATAAAATCGTTGTGGACTGTGGGCCCATGCCTTACATTGAAATTGCCGACTTCCGTCAGCAGTCGTCCCATATTACACCGCTCACCCCACCAGATCGCGTTCTCCTGATCTGCTAAGGCCTTCAGGAGTGTCAAGCTAACGTTTCTACAGATGTCCGAGGTTTTTGTGAGCTGACGTGCCCGGGTGTTACACTGTAAGTGCAGCTATTGGCTCAACCACAATATTATTCGTTGATCCCTTAGTTTCCTTCATTTCCAAATGTGCTACTTGCATGTCGTCTACGTTCATCAGCCTCTAGCTGTTTCGTCAAAGACGTATTGAAAATCTATAATTAAACATCTGCTGCATAATAATACTAAAAATCGTTGAGAAATCTCGTTCAGTTGTCTTTCACTTGCTAGTTATGAATACCGTTACGTTTCTTCTCGGAAACGGCAGTCTCCAACTCTTCCAGCAAATAGAATTGACGTACTTTCTTTTCTATGTGCCGCATTTCTAAGTCTTGTTCTATTCTTTTAAGGGGATGACCTGTTTCGTACGCATGGTTAGCAACAGTTGATTAATCGCAGTTACATAGACTGAATGCATCTTTGTGTTCCTCGTATCTAATCGGAGACGAGGACCTACGGGACAATGTATTTCTATTCTATTTTATTGCACGAGCACTGCAAATGCGTTGTAGGATTTTTAGTTATTTTAAGCGCATGAGCTAAGTTTTAGAAACTGCCGATGAAGCACTGTCATGTATGGGACAAAAAAAAAGACCATTGGATGCTACCAGTTATTACTGTTAAAATATGACAATCGCTATCTCATATCCCTAAAATGGATGATATTACTGACAGACATTACGAGGATCGCCCAAAAACTAATACCCTACATTTTTTTCTCAGCTGTCAACGATATTGAGAATGTGAACGCTAATTATGAACGTTTGAAGTTTTCTGAGGGCGCGCGCAAAATTTCCGTTTCCTCCTCAGACAGCAGTGGCGCCTCTAAGTCCATCGAATTCATCACTGCGGAGAAAGAAAGAATGCGGACTATCCACAAATGTATCTGCGAAGATCGTGGCGTATCTGCAGGAGAACTGTTGGTCGTTGGGCACAGAGGATGAAGACCTCAGAAAGAAGCTCACATTCACTGTCTTCATCTGATCAGGGCATGTAATTAGCTACCCAGTCAAAAACACTGATTTTTCCTTAAGTTTAGTGTTTTGTCCTCAACAGTCTCTATATTAACAGGACTACCCTTTCCTCATTTTGATTACTAATAGGCTAACACTGTTCATATTGTTCGCTAACGGGTTCACAAAGTGTGATTTCCAAGAAATGACTGGAGAAATTCTCTGTATTGGCAGACGAGTCGTTGCTGCATGTGCCCTATTTACTACAGTGTTGAACTCCTGACATACATTTGCTTCATCTGTGTAGTTTTCTCCTTTAAATTGTGCAAATGTTCCTCACTAATTTTTTTATTAATCTTTTATTAATCTGTTCCAGATTCCTGGCAAAATCCATTACCTTCTTTCCCGTCTTTCGTCACGTTCTTCAAATTTGTTTTATCGCATCTCCTGTCACGTGCTTCAATTTTCGTCCAGTCTTGTGTCACGTTATTCAGATTTTTTATTCTTTTCTCACTATGCTCTGATGATACCTTCAGAATACTTTGCAAAATATCAATGTTCTCATCTTCGGCATTACTACAGGAAGGGATTGAGACTGCAGATGAATACTAGCATTAGTCTCAACAACACTAGCATGCAGAGAAAAATGACAAGGTACCTAGCCATATACTTGGCAAACGGTTAACATTCAACGAGCACGTAAGACTTGCAATTGAAAAAGCGACAATACTAACGCACGATGTTGCCACGCTAAACTCAGCTCACTACAGACAACCATTGAAGACGCTGCGAATGTATCATACAGCTCTCTTTGAGTCTGTTGCGTGCTTCGCAGCAAGTGCCTGGCCACATCGACTGTCACTCGCGACATACAAAGCCGCCGTGATGTGTGGACAAAGAGGTGTATTTCCCAGAATATCAGGGGCATTTGGTACCACGTCCGTGGAAGCCGTACGCTTGTACTTGTGACCTACCACACTGATATAACCATTATACACACAACAGCGTCATATTGACTCTAACGGAGAAGACTGGTCAAGGTACACGAGATAGAAGAGGAGCATATTTCAGAAAAATACGAATTAAATCTTTGGAAGGTTGAGACATGGCAAAGAGAATAGTAGGAAACATCTGACGAGGATCGTCGGGTCTCCTCCTTCTTCCCGAATATCCAGGAACGTTTGAGGATCATACATGTTCACCCAAGTCTCGGTATGGTACATTTTCTGAGGGGCCATGGCCCTCGCCCTGCACAGCTGCGCCGCTTTAGCGTTAGCCAAAGTGATACATTTGAATGTGGGGAACAGGCATCGCCGAACACATAACACTAAAATGTGGGACGCACACACACGTAACACCGATGACAGAAATCGAAGAAATAGGGCAAGCTTTAAGAGACCCAGATAAATGTTGCATGACTAACTGGATTACTGATGAAATATCAAGTAATCTGCACGAGACTTACAATCAGCAACGACCATATAAAAAATCGCGATCAGACGCAAACCCTACACCTCAAGATGATGCATGGGACAACAGAGATTCAAACACTGATATGGGAAAAGATGATGACATGAGCACACCAGTTTCATAAGATACAGATACATATAAGACATAGCAGCAGATCACATGACTCGAGCGCTCTAAGGCGCTGCAGTCATGAACTGTGCGGCTGGTCCCAGCGGAGGTTCGAGTCCTCCCTCGAGCATGGGTGTGTGTGTTTGTCCTTAGGATAATTTAGGTTAAGTAGTGTGTAACCTTAGGAACTGATGACCTTAGCAGTTAAGTCCCATAAGATTTTTTAAAAAAGATCACATGACTGTAACAAAACTACAAGTAATAAGTTAGTAATAAAATATTAAACGACGAATTTTCCTGTTTGTACAGAGTAAAACAAGTAATTCTTAACTTTTTTGCATCATTATTTTCAAACATGTAATTTGTTAATATGTAAACTGTATAAGATGCTAATCGTAAAACATGTGAATTTTATAACATTGTGTATAAACATACATATGAAGTATCATAATACTTAACTACAAAAAGATGAAAGCACAATATAGATAAGAAGTGCCTATCGGAGAGACGAGGCTCAAGGTCACCGTCCACAGAGCTCCTCTCCCACTTCAAATGGCCGAAGGAATTGTAATAACAAATACTACTGTTAAACCTCATACACAAACCACATAGAGGTAATCTCGCCACATAAGTACATACAGTTGTAACCACAGTACAATAGAATCCGCTAATTCAGGTGAGACAGGCTCTAAGTGTTCATTGAAGCCCTCCCTCTTGAAATGGCCAGGTAAATACACCTCTTTTATCATCTGAATCTTTCCTCTATTCTATTATTTCTTCTTAACAAGGGGACCTCCCCATCGCACCCCCCTCAGATTCAGTTATAAGTTGGCACAGTGGATAGGCCTTGAAAAACTGAACACAGATCAATCGAGAAAACAGGAAGAAGTTGTGTGGAACTATGAAAAAATAAGTAAAATATACAATTTGAGTAGTCCATACGCAAGATAGGCAACATCAAGGATGGCGCGATCTCAAGAGCGCAGTGGTCCCGTGGTTAGTGTGAGCAGCTGCGGAACGAGAGGTCCTTGGTTGAAGTCCTGCCTCCAGTGAAAAGTTTAATATTTTATTTTCAGTTTATGTGACAAACTCTTATGTTTTCATCACTTTTTTGGAGTGATTATCACATCCACAAGAAAACCTAAATCGGGCAAGGTAGAAGAATCTTTTTACCCATTTGCCTAGTGTACAAGTTGGCGGGTCGACAACATATTCCTGTCATGTGACGCACATGCCTTCACCAGTGTCGTATAGAATATATCAGACGTGTTTTCCTGTGGAGGAATCGGTTGACCTATGACCTTGCGATCAAATGTTTTCGGTTCCCATTGGAGACGCACATCCTTTCGTCTACTAATCGCACGGTTTTGCGGTGCGGTCGCCAAACACAGACACTAAATTTATTACAGTGAACAGATATTTCAATGAACGAACGGACAGATCATAACTTTGCCAAAATAAGAAATTAAAATTTTAACTCGAGGGTGGACTTGAACCGTTGGCCTATCGTTCCGCAGCTGCTCACGCTAACCACGGGACCACGGCGCTCTTGAACTCGGACTATCCTAGATGTTGCCTATCTTGCGCATAGACAACTCAGTTTGAATATTTTGTTTATTTTTTCATAGTTCCATACAACTTCTTCCTGTTTTCTCGATTGATTTGTGTTCAGTTTTTAAAGGCCTATCCGCTGTGCCAACGTATAACTAAATCTGAGGGGGGTGCGATGGGGAGGTTCCCTTATAAGAATATAGTAAAGATTTGTCATTTCCCAAATTGTGCTTTATGCAGCACATATTTTTAATTAACAATGTAGTTATTTAAAAGATAAGAAAAATAACAGCACTGAGAGAATTTCTAGAAAAACACGAAAAGTCTGTGTGCAAATTGTTACTAATTTTTAGCAGCAAACGAACCACAATAGTTACCAAGACTGTGATGTTAATAAATAAACAGATTGAAGAGCCAAAGAAACTGGTATAGGCATGCATATTAAAATACAGAGATATGTAAACAGAGAGTGTACGGCACTGCGGTCGGCAACCCCCATATAAGACGACAAGTGTCTGGCGCAGTTGACAGATCGAGAACTGCTGCTACAATAGCAGAGTATCAAGATCTAAGTGAGTTTCAACGTGGTGCTATAGTCGGAGCACGACCGATGGGACACAGCATCTCCGAGGTAGCCAGGAAGTGGAGACTTTCTCGTACGACCATTTCACCAGTGTACCGTGAGTATCAGGAATTCAGTAAAACAATAAATCACCGACATAGCTGCGGCCGGAAAAAGATCCTGCAACAACGGGATCGACTACGACTGAAGACAATCGTTCAGCGTGACATAAGTGCAATTCTTCTGCAAACTGCTGCAAATTTAAATACTGCGCCATCGACAAGTGTCAGCGTGCGAAGCATTCAACGAAACGTAATCGACATGGGTTTTCGGACCTGAAGGCCCACTCATGCATCCTTGATGACTGCACGACACAAAGTTTACGCCGCGCTTGGGCCCGTCAGAGTATCAGCGTGCGAACCATTCAATAAAACATCATCGACATGGG
Source organism: Schistocerca cancellata (assembly GCF_023864275.1). Taxonomy (NCBI): domain Eukaryota; kingdom Metazoa; phylum Arthropoda; class Insecta; order Orthoptera; family Acrididae; genus Schistocerca; species Schistocerca cancellata. The sequence continues at coordinate 138,978,367 of NC_064634.1, read as the reverse complement.
CATTTGGACCTGAAGGCCCACTCATGCATCCTTGATGACTGCACGACACAAAGCTTTACGCCTCGCTTGGGCCCGTCAGAGTATCAGCGTGCGAACCATTCAATGAAACATCATCGACTTGGGCATTTGGACCTGAAGGCCCACTCATGCACTCTTGATGACTGCACGACACAAAGCTTTACGCCTCGCTTGGGCCCGTCAACACCGACATTGGACTGTTGGTGACTGGAAACATATTGCCTGGTCGGACGAGTCTCGTTTCAGATTGTATCGAATGGATGGATGTGTACGGATATGGGGACAACTTCATGAATCCATGGACCCTGCATGTCAGCAGGGGACTGTTCAAGCTGGTGGAGACTCTGTAATGGTGTGGGGCCTGTGCAGTTGGAATGATATGGGATCCCTGATGTGGTATGGATAGCTACGATGCCACGGCGTAAATACAATTTCTAAAGTTGGCACTACGGCAGACACCGACGGCAGCGCACTCTAGCTGGAGCGGGAGAGCTTCACTCCAGATTCTGCCCATTTCAACAAGAGAAGACAGCTTGGACACTTCGCACCTCATTGCAAAGTTATGTAACCGTTTATCACTTGATTTTGCCTATAGTAAACATCTATAATTTGACATGCAGTACCGACCTGCTCCTACTCACTACCTTCGTTCGGCCGACCTTTCAGTTTATCGGAGCAGACCTACGCGCCGCCTTCCAGGCGGGATACAAAACCTGATACGTCTAGATACTACCCTGACCTGTGACGCATACGTGAGCATCCTGTCTGGTTACCTGTATCCATTCATGCCCATTGTGCATTCCGACGCACTTGGTCAATTTCAGCAGGACAATGCAACACTCCCCACATCCGCAATTGCTACAGAATGGCTTCAGGAACACTCTTTTGAGTTTAAACACTTCCGATGGCCATCAAACTCCCCAGACATGAACATTATTGATCATATCTGGAAAGCCTTCCAACATGCCGTTGAAAAGAGATGTCCACCCCTTCGTACTCTCACGGATATATGGACAGACCTGCAGGATTCATGGTGTCAGTTCCCTCCAGCACTACTTCAGACATTAGTCGAGTCCATGCCACGTCGTGTTGCGGCACTTCTGCGTGCTCGCGGTGGCTCTACACGACATCAGGCAGGTGTATCAGTTTCTTTGGATCTTCATTGTAATAATTTATGACCCTCTCTGGTTTGGGCTTGTAACGTCCTTCGGATCTTCGGTCTTGGCTAACACTCAGCGGTAGAGCAATGGCATTGTTATTTCCTATGTATCGGTACACACGTTCCAAACAGAACATTGATGAACTAAACTCGAGACTTGTGCAATATATTCACTTCACCAAATGTCATAATTAAATCGTTTATAATCAGTGGTTTATCAGTTGCTATTTAAATATTAGTGATAAGTTCAAATTAATTCCAGCGACACCGAATTCCCTATACACTGGTTGTAATCTCAAATTTATAATCAGTCGTAACAGTGTAATTAATTCCTAATGTCAAGGAGTTTCTATATAAGCGCCGAGCACGTTATCTCTATAAATAATATTGTAAAACTTGAATGATGAATGTATGAATTGACACGATATGCTGGTTTATTACCCAATATTAGTCACTTCCTAACAGAAGCGAGAGGAAGAAGCTTTCTCAGGTGTTGGGGGAATTATAAATTATATGCTCCGTAACTATCGTCAAGTTCCATAGTCCATTAGTTATTACGAATGAAATTGTCTATCTGTGTTCACTTCCTAAATAGTGTTAACTTCGGGTTATCTAATTAAAAGTAACTTCTGTCTAATATACGCAAGTCCTCTATCGGAATTTTAAATAACGTTTATTTTACGTCAAATTGTCGTTTCACTGCGTCGTAGTAGATCGCAATAATCAATTCTGAAAAAAAAAAAAAAAAAAAACAATCTAATTGCGCCTACATATACGAGCATTCAAAAGTATGACCTGCTTCGGCTAACTCTCGTAACGTAGTGACAATGGATTGAATTATCCTTCGCCATTACTCATGAATCTCAAAGAGTACTCACACGAAGTATTCTCAGAGGAGGATGCGGATAGAAGGGGCATGGGGTCAGCACACCGCTCTCCCGGTCGTTTTGATAGTATTCTTGACCGAAGCCGCTACTATTCGGTCGAGTAGCTCCTCAATTGGCACCCCGAAAAGTGGCAACAGCGCATGGCGGCCTGGATGGTCACCCATCCAAGTGCCGACCACCCCCTACAGCGCTTAACTTCGGTGATCTCACGAGAACCGGTGTATCCACTGCGGCAAGGCCGTTATTCGTGATTCAATTACTGGTTAATATCCAAATAATAGTGTTAACTGGAAATTTGTTTGCTTGTTCATTTTTCATGGAATTTGGAACTTGTTTTGGGGAAATCTTTGGGAATTTTGGAGCTAATTTTTTATTTTCATTTCTCGTCCGAGGAAGTGGCATTACAGTTTCTTGAGGAAGAATGGGCTGTCAGTCATCACAGACATTCACACACCTCATTCAATGTGTCCCCAGCAGAGATCAAGCAGGCATAAAAGCGGAGGATGGACGCATCCCATGCTAATGTCTATTAATAGTTGTCTGCATGCTTTTGATCAGATAGTGTATGGCCAACACCGACTCAAAGGAAGGCCTCGGCGCTTGTTGGTGACGTCACGTAGCTAGGCACGGCGAACGCCAGGTCTGTTGCAGGCAGAAACGCCTCGGCGTGCTTATCACTATAAATCTCGCATTTAGGGACAAAATGTTTGGTATTGTCTTGGATTCTGCAGTTTTATTCAGATGAAAGATTTTCTTACTATCGTAAAGCTACAAATAAAGATCATAGTTCTGTATTACTGAATCCTGTCGAAACAAACGTAGATCAATATGAGAAGATGCTTTGCCCCATTGCAAGCTTCGGAAATTTTACATTCAAGTAACTATATTTACTTGATCCATTTTGTTATAGAAACTTACCCCAACCCCCTTACAGTGAACTCGTTTCGTTTATTTATTTATTTTCGTTTGACATCGTCACTGGAAATGTGTACTAATTTGCAGGTGTAAATGTCCAACTGTTGCCAGTCATTAGATTACAGTCGTTTTCAACGAAAGGAATTCTAAACAGGAAACAAAATAGCTTCATGCATCGAAAATACTGCTGAGCTTAAACTTTTTTAAACATGCACATTAGAAAAGATAAATATTCCCTTCTTGCAACTGAAAGGAGAAACATTATAAGAAAAAAAATTTTATTTGATAAAACAAGTATCTCTCTTTTGCCTCTTCTTCTGTCCCCCACCCCCTCCCCCAACGTGTACAGTCGCAAGATATTTCATTAACATTCAGTGCTCCTCACCCCATATTCAATCAAGATTCCTAAAGAAGAGCACCAATACGTTTACAGTTTCTTGTAAAAGCAACCCAGTAGAAACGTAACTTCCTCAGATTTACAAATAAGATAAAGAAGCACGAATTCTGTTGCTGCTGGACCACGAAGTTGTTTTTGTATGTCAATCCTTAAAACAGGTGGAAATTTAAGTTCAGGGGTACACTATTTGTTAAGAAGTGTGATGAATTGCACAATTAATTGATTGCAGAAATCTCCCAGAACAATGTGTGTTGGTCAACTATCGCCAAAGTTTCACATTTTCCTGTGTCAGAGAGGGAGACATCACTATTATGAATATGCCTGCAACAGACCTGGCGTTCGCCGTGCCCAGCTGACGTGACGGCACGAACAAGCGACGAGGCCTTCCTTTGAGTCGGTGATGGTATGGCTCTTGCGAACCTACAGCAAATCTTATTCTTTATGATACGGTATGCTACGGCCGTTGTGGTTGCAGGGGCGCCGGCGACGCTGGTGTACTTCTACGGGCCGCTGGCGCTGCTGCTGGTGTCCAACCTGTGCCTGTTCGCGTACACGGCGGGCCGCATCCACGTGGCGCGGCGCGGCTCCGGTATCCTGCGAAAGGCGGGCAGCCAGCGACACCGCGGGGGCAGCAGGAGGCGCCGGCAGCAGGAGCAGCAGAAGGAACTGGGGGCGGAGCAGGCGCGCAGGGAGCAGCGCAGGGACCGCGAGAGGTGAGGCGCCGCCGTCCTGGTCTGTCGGGGACAAAGCAGGCGACGCTGCTGGTCACGGGAAAACTTCAGTATACACTACTGGCCATTAAAATTGCTACACCAATAAGAAATGCAGATAAAAAACGGGTATTCATTGGACAAATATATTATACTGGAACTGACATGTGATTACATTTTCACGCAATTTGGGTGCATAGATCCTGAGAAGTCAGTACCCAGAACAACCACCTCTGGCCGTAATAACGGCCTTGATACGCCTGGGCATTGAGTCAAACAGAGCTTGGAGAGCGTGTACAGGTACAGCTGCCCATGCAGCTTCAACACGATACCACAGTTCAGCAAGAGTAGTGACTGGCGTATTGTGACGAGCCAGTTGCTCGGTCAGACGTTTTCAATTGGTGAGAGATCTGGAGAATGTGCTGGCCACGGCAGCAGTCGAACATTTTCTGTATCCAGAAAGGCCCGTACAGGACCTGCAATATGCGGTCATGCATTATCCTGCTGAAATGTAGGGTTTCGCAGGGATCGAATGAAGGGTAGAGCCCTGGGTCGTAACACATCTAAAATGTAAGTGCCGTCAATGCGAACAAGAGGTGACCGAGACGTGTAACCAATGGCACCCCATGCCATCACGCCGGGCGATACGCCAGTATGGCGATGACGAATACACGCTTTCAACGAGCGTTCACCGCGATGTCGCCAAACACCGATGTGACCACCGTGCTGCTGTAAACAGAACCTCGATTCATCCGAAAAAATGACGTTTTGCCATTCGTGCACCCAGGTTCGTCGTTCAGTACACCATCGCAGGCACTCCTGTCTGAGATGCAGCGTCAAGGGTAACCGCAGCCATGGTCTCCGAGCTGATAGTCCATGCTGCTGCAAACGTCGTCGAACTGTTGGTGCAGATGGTTTTTGTCTTGCAAACGTCCCCATCTGTTGACTCAAAGATCGAGACGTGGCTGCACGATCCGTTACAGCCATGCGGATAAGATGTCTCTCACCTCGACTGCTAGTGATACGAGGCCGTTGGAATCCAGCACGGCGCTCTGTATTACACTCCTGAACCCACCGATTCCATATTCTGCTAACAGTCGTTGGATCTCGACCAACGCGAGCAGCAATGTCGCGATACGATAAAACGCAATCGCGACAGGCTACAATCCGACCTTTATCAAAGTCGGAAATGTGATGGTACGCATTACTCCTCCTTACACGATGCATCACAACAACGTTTCACCAGGTAACGCCGGTCAACTGCTGTTTGTGTATGAGAAATCGGTTGGAAACTTTCCTCATGTCAGCACGTTATAGGTGTCGCCACCAGCGCCAACCTTGTGTGAATGCTCTGAAAAGCTAATCATTTGCTTATCACAGCATCTTCTTCCTGTCGGTTAAATTTCGCGTCTGTAGCACGTCATCTTCGTGGTGTAGCAATTTTAATGGCCAGTAGTGTATTTCTGAGCTGTGTGGCGAGGTCGATACCGGTGAACTAGAGCACCATCTTTGGGTATCTGGGAACTAGCGATCTCTGGCGAAGAACAGCGGAGGGGACAGTCAGGCAGAGGCTTGTCAGGGGTCTCACAGAGGATGACGCATGAGACAGAACGTAGTCGTTTTTGGGTTAGTGTGACCAGATTTCCCAGTACGCTCATGTTCCAGCAGAAGGCTGTGTGTAGTGGCGCTGTTGGTATAGAGCAGGGACGGCCAAGATTTTGATTCGTGTGCCGTACACGGGCACGTGTGACAAAGCGCGCAGTCTCGCTGCACTATCCCCTACTGTCGTGCTACGCTGTCTGAGCGTGAGGAGGGGATAGAGGAGAAAACTGCGTGCATGCCAGACTGTAATGGCAGTGCTGTTGCACTGCGTGTGACTTGGTTTTATATTTCACATTCCTCAACAACACAACTCACAAACAAAGTAAGTTTTAAGTATTATTTAACCATTTTTGGTGAGCTGACGACATACTTTTTATATGGTACTAACTGTCGGCATGTGGGCAGATGCAGAGAATTTTACAGAGTTTTGCTCTCAAGTTTCCACGTGAGCCGTGTGTCGGCTCTCAACATATATCGCGCTGTTAAGATTGTTCTGAGTCCTTCCATTCCATCGTTAATTGATTCTTTCATATTTATCGTTATGCTGCCTACGTTTCTGTTGAGATTCCCCTCTGGCGGCGTGTCTGGTCTTATCGATCTTCGAGTCGTTGCTTCCTGTTAGCCTTGCGTAAGGGAATAAGATCATTAAGGCGGTGGCAGGGGGCGGGGGGGGGGGGGGGTGGCCGGGATGGCCGGTTGATTGTTGGTTGCCTAGCGATGACGAGTCGGTCGGTCGCCTTTTAAAATTCCTTTGAAGCCATTGAGCTTAAGGAACTTTCTTTGTGAGAATTTATGCGTTCTACAACGCAATTTTCTTTTTAAATGCATCCCTAGCAAATCAGTAAGAAGTTACCTAACAATATCTTACGGTAAGCAGTGTGCGGTCAAGTCCACGTAAAATGCGGTGGAGAGTTGGCTGTTGTTCCGTGAAGCCGCGTAGTCTATCTCGGCGGTGACAGACGTGTGGGACGAGTTGACGGGACAAGGCTGTAAGCTCTTGCTGTGAACACCCAGGGGGCCACGGCTGTGCTTCCGAGTCACTACTTGGTGGGAGCGGCAACGGATGTCTTTAAATTTTCCGTCTGGAGGCGGGAATGATGGACTAGTAACTCGCCTAACCTGAGGAGTGGTATTTCGCCGCCGTGGGTGCAGAGAAGACGAGGGCTCCAGTGACAGAGCGTGTGGCTGCGTGACTGTGATCAGTTGGGTACGCTGGCGACGTGGACACGGTCGGGTGTGAGGAACCTTTGCATTGGAATTCACCTGCTGTTTCTCTGATAAACTGCAAGTTAAGTTGGTTAAACGTTTAGATGCTAGTTAAAGAATTTTGGTTTGTGCAACCAGCGTCTTTTCTGCCTTGTGGCCTCCTCCGTTCGGGTTTCCTGTCCCTGTCGCCGGTGTAATTATAGACAGTGATCTTTTCACTTCTTATTGATACTGTCTGGGAGGAAGTGTATTTTTGGGCAGTGATTATGGTTCCTGATTTGATTCCTCCTCTTCCCCTGGCCTCGCGTGAGGTCGGTGTGATTGCTGAATGTGAGGCGTTGTGGGTCTGTTAGTCCGCTTCTAGCCTGAGCATCCTTCGGGAGACAATTGTGGCCGCCCTTACACCCGGTCGGTTAATTATTTCTATCCCAGGACATTTTGTTGGCAGGACATGGCATTAAAGTTGTTTAGTTATTGTAAAATGTTAAATGGTTGTATTTTACTCTGATTGTTTTTGGCCATTTCTTAAAAAAGTTAAGTTTATCTTTCATAGTTGTTTTTTTTTTAAATTACGTGGCTTTAAAATTGTTAGTTACTGTAAAAGGTGACTGACTGTATCTTTACTTTGATTGTTTTAATTTACTTGGCATCCTTTGAAAATGCTAGTTCTGCCTCCCTGTTAGCGAGCCCTTGTAATTTAACATCTTGTGCCAAGATTTAAAAGAAGTGGCTCCCTATATGTGCGGTAGCGAAATTGTATGCAAATTGGTGTTTTTCTTTCATTACTTGGAAAGTTTTAATTTTGTCATTAAATGATTTATCAAAGTCTGTTTTAAGTAAAATAACTTGGCTATTAACGGTAAAGTAAAGTTTTTAATTTCACTACTTGGAAAATTTTGATTTGTTATCAAATGTTTTATCAAAACCGGTTTTAAGTAAAATGGCTTGGCCGTTAACTGTAAAGTGAATTGTTTTGAAAAGGCACTCATGTCTGCTAGCTTTTTGGATCTGTTCCTGGTCAAGTGATAAAGAAATAACTTTTAATGGTGATATTGTAAATTGCAACTCGACAGTAACCAACTAATTTTGGCCCCGTTTCCCAACTGGGGGTTTTCCTTGATTAATCGTAACACCCGTTTGACCACGAAATCATGGTTTACTTAGTTTCATAATCGAGAAAGGGTTTTTCACGCAAATATGTTCGTAGAAATATTGTAGCACTTTTGCAACCTCATTACAGGGAAAGGAAAATCTACCTGAAACAAGCAATGTAGACGTTCTAGACAACTATGACTTAAAAAAATTGTCATTAAAACTGGAATTACCTTGCAGGTCAGTCAGTTACATCTGCACATGCATAGGTGCCCTTTCAGCTGAAATGCCAAACGATCTCGACAACACTTTGAAAACAGATGTAAACCTTTATGAAACTATCCCTGTAATTCTTTGAAGGCCACAATGAGTGCTTCAGACTGCACGTTTCCTTTGAAACCAGTGAGCTTAAGGAACTTGACTTTCTTTGTGAGAATTTATGCCTTCTACAACGCAATTTTCTTTTTAAATGTATCTCTAGCAAATCAGAAAGACGTTACCTAACAATATCTTACGGTAGGCAGTGTGCGGTCAAGTCCACTTAAAATGCGAAGTCTGCAAACCATTCCAGATATTCTAATTTTCGTTTCTTCACTCTTTTTTCCTTCATAAATTCAACAATAGCAAGTTTTAAAACGAAAAATCGTTCTAGGCATGCCCCCTGAATTAGCCAATGCACTTTGCAGTATTATATGAAGTCTCCATAGTCTTGGTTCAGTTCCACTGAAACCTGTTGCAACAGACATTGGGATATTATGCATACCACCAGTTTCTTCAAGTGATCCAAGCCTGAAAATTTAGCACAAAGTGCTTCTTAATGTACAGAACAATAAATCCCGTCTGTCGAGCATTGTATCTTTTTGCTCTTCCATTGTTCAACTCAATCTTTAAATTTGTTTCTGCATGGTATTGTAATGAAGTTTCATAGCAAATATGCTGTACCCGTCGCTTGTGCGAACAGAGAATTACCATCCCCCTCCAGTGTCATTGCCATTCATAGTAAAGGTCTGCGACGGTAGATCGCTAGAATGCCTCTCTTTGTGCAAATAGCCTCTGGACCTGTGAGTGTCCTTCATATCACGAACAAATAGCGAAGGGTAAATAGCGCTGACACCACGATTCTCCACAACTCAGAGGCTATGGATACCGAAAAATGCCGCACCGAAATTCTAAATGAAATACAGCGCTGCTCCAGGTACCTCCAAGAAGGAAGGAGCAAAGCCAAGTGACAGGCTGGGCCTTAGCCCACACGTGGCTGGTACGCGGCCCGCACACCATGCACGCGTGAAATTTGCCGCGCTGTGTGCAGCAGTTATTGCGCTTTACCAGCCATTTGATCGGTAAGTTGAGTGTACATTAGCCTGACTTGTTGGCATGCATGATCGAAGATGGAGCTAGAAATATGCCACTTTCTTTCTAAAGATGAACATCCTCCGGTATTTCTGTGACTCACATTCCGGCCAGTGACTCTTGTGTGTCTTGCTCTGGTTTAGTGATTATTGCCTGTTTCGTGCTCAACTCTCCGCCGTCAGTTTTGCAGCCCTGCTTTGGTAAAGCCTATTTTTGAACTTCCGTCACATATGCTCAACCCTCTTCCTCGTAGGCTACCTACTGGATCTATTATGGCCTATTTTACTTAAACTACACCACTGCCCAGTAAAACAGGTACACCACGAAGATGACGTGCTACAGACGCGAAATTTAACCGACAGGAAGAAGATGCTGTCATATGCAAATGATTAGCTTTTCAGGGCATTCACACAAGGCTGGCGCCGGTGGCGACACCTACAACGCGCTGACATAAGGAAAGTTTGCAACCGATTTCTCATACACAAACAGCAGTTGCCCGGCATTTCCTGGTGAAACGTTGTTGTGATGTCTCGTGTGAGGAGGAGAAATGCGTACCATCACGTTTCCTACTTTGATAAAGGTCGGTTTGTAGCCTATCGCGATTGCGGTTTATCATTTCGCGACATTACTACTCGTGTTCGTCGAGATCCAATGACTGTTAGCAGAATATGGAATCGGAGGGATCAGGAGGGTAATACGGAACGCCGTGCTGGATCCCAACGGCCTCGTATCACTAGCAGACGAGGTGACAGACATCTTATCCGCATGGCTGTAACGGATCGTGCAGCCACGTGTCGATCCCTGAGTCAACAGATGGGGACATTTGCAAGACAACAACCATCTGCACCAACAGTTCGACGACGTTTGCAGCAGCATGGAATATCAGCTCGGAGACCATGGCTGCGGTTACCCTTGACGCTGCATCACAGACAGGAGAGCCTGCGATGGGGTACTCAACGACGAACCTGGGTGCACTAATGGCAAAACGTCAGTTTTTCGGGTGAATCCAGGTTCTGTTTACAGCATCATGAAGGTCGCATCCGTGTTTGGTGACGTCGCGGTGAACGCACATTCGAAGCATGTATTCGTCATCGCCATACTGGCGTATCACCCGGCGTGATGGTATCGGGTGCCATTGGTTAGACGTCTCGGTCATCTCTTGTTCGCATCGACGGCACTTTGAACAGTAGACGTTACATTTCAGATGTGTTACGACCCGTGGCTCTACCCTTCATTCGATCCCTGCGAAACCCTACATTTCAGCAGGATAATGCACGACCGCATGTTTCAGGTCCTGTACGGGCCTTTCTGGATACAGAAAATGTTCAACCGCTGCCCTGGCCAGCACATTCTCCAGATCTCTCACCAACTGAAAACGTCTAGTTAATGGTGGCCGAGCAACTGGCTCGTCACAATACGCCAGTCACTACTCTTGATGAACTGTGGTATCGTGTTGAAGCTGCATGGGCAGCTGTTCCTGTACACGCCATCCAACCTCTGTTTGACTCAATGCCCAGGCGTATCAAGGCCGTTATTACGGCCAGAGGTGGTTGTTCTGGGTACTGATGTCTCAGGATCTATGCACCAAAATTGCGTGAGAATGCAATAACATGTCAGTTCTAGTATAATATATTTGTCCTATGAATACCCGTTTATCACTGCATTTCTTCTTGGTGTAGCTATTTTAATGGCCAGCAGTATAGAAAGGCAAATATCTCAGGGAGAGTATTTTAGGTTAAGTCTTTCAGTGTTGTTCTTACTTAATTCTTTTAGAGGGTCTTGAGAGCTGTATATGTTGTTTTACACTGAAGAGCCAAAGAAACTGGTATACCTGCATTATTGTGTAGGGCTCCCGCGAGCCCGCAGAAGTGCGGAAACACGACGTGGCATGGACTCGACTAACGTCGTAAGTAGTGCTGGAGGGAACTGACACCATGAGCCCTGCAGGGATGTCCATAAATCCGTTAGAGTACGACCGGGTGGAGATCTCTTCTGAACAGCAAGTTGCAATGCATGCTAGATATGCTCAATAATGTTCGTGTCCGGGGAGTTTGGCAGCCAGCGGAAGTGTTTAAATTCAGAAGAGTGTTGCTGGAGCCACTCTGTAGCAATTCTGGGCGTGTGGGGTGTCTCATTGTCCTGCTGGAATTGCCCAAGTCCGTCGGAATGCACAATAGACATGAATTGACGCAGGTGATCGGACAGGATGCTTACGTATGTGTCACCTGTCAGAGTCGTATCGAGACATATCAGGGGTCCCATATCACTCCAACTGCACACGCCCCACACCATTACAGAGCCTCCACCAGCTCGAACAGTCCCCTGCCGATATGCAGGGTCCATGGATTCATGAGGTTGTCTCCATATCCGTACACGTCCATTCTTAATACAATCTGAAACGAGACTCGTCCGACTAGGCAACATGTTTCCACTTATCAACAGTCCAATGTCGCTGCTGACGGACCCAGCCGAGGCGATGAATGTTTCGCACGCTGACACTTGTTGATGGCCCAGCATTGAAATCTGATGCAGTTTGCAGAAGGCTTGCACTTCTGTCACGTTGAACGATTCTGTTTAGTCGTCGTTGGTCCCGTTCGTGCAGGATCTCTTTCCGGCCGCAGCGACGTCGGAGCTTTGATGTTTTCCTGGTTTCCTGATATTCACGATACACTCGTGAAATGGTAGTAGAGAAAATCCCCACTTCATCGCTATGTCGGAGATGCTGTGTCCCATCGCTCGTGCACCAACTATAGCAGCACGTCGAAATTCACTTAAATCTTGATAACTTGCCATTAAAACAGCACTAACCAACCTAACAAATGCGCCAGACACTCGTTGTCTTATACAGGCGTTGCCAACCGCAGCGTTTGTCTGTTTACACAACTCTGTATTTGAATACGCATGTGTATACCAGCTTCTTTGCCGCTTCAGTGTATTTTAACTGTTCAGCTCTCGTTTACCAAGAAGGGAGTTCCTCGTGGTAGTGGTAACAACTACTGTGTGGAAGCAATAGTGATTTGTAATTCTTGTCAGGTTTCAGTTAATAATTGCCTGAGTAATCCTTCTGACGAACTGAAGTGCTTGTTACTTGTTGGCGTGTTTAAATCAAATTGTTTGTTCATTTGTTCACGGATAACGTAACCGGTAGTACATGCGTCGCACCTTGAAAAGGTACTTTCGATTGTTTGGCACGCTTGATTAATATCAAGTTCCTTTTAAGGTAATGCTTGTGCTTTGATGCTGTTGAAAGCCGGCCGAGGTGGCCGAGCGGTTCTAGGCACTTCAGTCCGGATCCGCGCGACTGCTACGGTCGCAAGTGCGGATAGGGTGCCCGAGATCCGTTGTAGGATTGCACCTATCTCCTTTGGCATTCGAGCTCTTTGCAATATTGTTAATGGACCTGAAGAATGCCTGAAGTCAACAGAAAGACAAGAGAGAGCCTTCCTAAATGAGTGTAGTAGGTTCCGATCACAACATTCCTTAAATATTGTCTATTTGCCGCACAGAGCACTTTACATAGAACAGGAAAAACAAAACAAGCCCCAGACAAGCAGACAAAGCCCAAATTTGCCTGAAAGTAACTCCTGAGTCCCCAACAGCTAAAATAATGTTCTATACAGGTAAGTACTGCAAGGTTATCAGCAAATTTAAGATGATTTATTTTCAATACGAATGCTAAGAATAGTTACGATGACATGGAGTATCACTGCCCGACTCCTTTTCCAGTTACGAATTTCTCACTGTCCTGACAAAGCTTAATGGAAGCTGTAACCTTGATGTATACATTCTTTAGTATACTAACATAGTTCGCTTTAGTTCCTCTTCCATCAAGAACTGTTCATACACATTTCATTGAAACTGAGTGAAAACTTCCTCATAATATGTGAATTCCAGACAAAGTGCTAATTCACACACATTTCCCGTTCTATAATGTTGCTCAGACCTGTCAATGGTTCACTGCACTACATCCACTTCTAAGGAAAGCTCAATCGTCTGCATGATTCAGATTAAATTTTTCCCTTAGTGCAGTTGGCAGTAATTTTAGTGAATTTCCCGTACATTACGTGGAAGAGTCTGAAAAATCATTAGTTTTTCAGCAATAAAACAGTTAAATCGCTGTTCCAGTTCATCATAGAATACATTACAGATCGAACAGGGCCCATCAGAGATTGTTTACGTCACGCTGAATCTATGAAGAGACACAATTCGCACTCTCCAGATTGACCAGATTCAGAACAAAAAACTAGCTGACGGAAACTTTCGGACCAGATTTATGATACAAATGTTCAAATGAGTGTGAATTTCTAAAGGACCAAACTGTTAGGTCCTCGAGCCCTAGACTTACACACTACTTAAACTAACTTCAACTAACTTATGTTAAGAACCGCACGCACACCCATGCCCGAGGGAGAACTCAAAACTCCGGCGGGAGGGGCCGCGCAGACCGTGACGTGCCGCCTCTAACCGCTCGGCCACTCCGCGGGGCATTTGTAATTCAATCAGGGTTTACTAATACATAGAACACAACACATAGTTCTTAACGGAATGAAATCTACTCACCAAAAGTAGCTTCGCTTGACCCGCCGCACCCCAAATCGTCATTTTAGTTTAGAGTTCGTGTAAATGATGTTGCGATAAATGTCGAAGCCTCCGTTAGGAAGATCCAAGACGATGTTGTTGGCTATAAGACGGGTGGAAAGCCAAGAGGCAGTTAAGAAAGTAGGAACATCTGCAGAGGATCGACAGCTGGTGTAGGGACTGGCAGTTGCCCCTAATGTAAATATGCAGGAAACTGATGTAAGCACTAACAATCTTAAAACACTTACAAGAATCTGAATGGTTAGAAAAGACGCGGTCGAACATGAACAACAAAAAGTGTGCTCTCCTTCCTGCGTAGCCTGATTAGTAGGGTACTGGTGCTCTGAACGCAATTTGTAATATCAAATTGAATGGAAAATTAATTAAATTGTTCAATGAATCACCTCCACAAACACGCCCACCCCCACCCGCACACCTGGATGACGTCATGTGTTCTCCTCAACCATGTGGGTCACCCTCCCCGCCCCCTCTCCATCCCCAACCCTCCCTCACCGACCCTATTGATCGGAACTTCTAATTTTGGAGGGAATTTCGAATTTTGGTGAGAATTATGAAGTTTGGTAGAATTTCAAATTTTGGTGTGACTTTCTGTGTCCCAGAACTGTGCTGACTTCTCACTCAACCCCACCCCTCCTGGGAACTGGCGGCTAATCAAAATTGGTGGTGCCTTTTCTGGGACTCAAAACCTGGTCCTTCTGGACAGAAAACCCAAGTGCACCTTCCAATATGTGCAAACTACCCAGATTCAGGAGAGAAAGATTAGGTTAGTGTACTTTATTTATTTTGGTTGGGAAACTGAAGTAAAGATCGATTCTAATTACTTAATTAATAATAAATATCGGTCCTAATTACACCACAACTGCCTAAAATTGCAATACTGCTCAAAAATTGGATATGCCATACAACAAGTGTTATTCTGCTAGGAAAAAATTTCGCAATACTACTTGAAACTAGCGGTAGACGCACTCAAGCTTTACCCTTCACTTATAAGCCGGCAGGAAAAGAGGCTGGAGAAGGAGGTTGTATATTTTTTTGGTGGGAAATATGTTTAACTGACGAATTGTTAGTGTTGGACAGAGACGAGTTTACTAAATGTATTACATGTAAGCATACAGCTGAGGACTGTATCCATCACTGTTTGACATTATACTTCGTCACAGACGCAGCCCAGGTAATCGAAGCCAAAACACTGATATAAAATTCTTCTCTGCTCTAATTGCATATCGTAATTGTCGTGAAAAATCACGACATGTCAACACAAGCACCGAAGTTAACATTACCTTCCTTCAACTGGGCCAACTGGCGGTGAATCGAGGAAGTACAGCACATACTGACGAAACTAAAATGAGCTGTAACGTGGAAATTAAGCGTTTCCGGACACATATCCATATCCCCCTAGAGGTGGAGGGAGAGAGGGAGGAGGGAGGGGAGGGATGAGGGGATGTAAGAGGTTCTCTAATTTCGGCAATTTGTGATCGTACATCGAGGAGAACGCACGTTCAACTGCCACCGCTCTCGCCCGTTGCAGTATTTTGGGACGACGATTTTCCCCACTATGTACAGGGTGTTACAAAAAGGTACGGCCAAATTTTCAGGAAACATTCCTCACACACAAAGAAAGAAAATATGTTATATGGATATGTGTCCGGAAACGCTTAATTTCCATGTTACAGCTCATTTTAGTTTCGTCAGTATGTACTGTACTTCCTCGATTCACCGCCAGTTGGCCCAATTGAAGGAAGGTAATGTTGACTTCGGTGCTTGTGTTGACATGCGACTCATTGCTCTACAGTACTAGCATCAAGCACATCAGTACGTAGCATCAACAGGTTAGTGTTCATCACGAACGTGGTTTTGCAGTCAGTGCAATGTTTACAAATGCGGAGTTGGCAGATGCCCATTTGATGTATGGATTAGCACGGGGCAATAGCCGTGGCGTGGTACGTTTGTATCGAGACCGATTTCCAGAACGAAGGTGTCCCGACAGGAAGACGTTCGAAGCAATTGATCGGCGTCTTAGGGAGCACGGAACATTCCAGCCTGTGACTCGCGACTGGGGAAGATCTAGAACGACGACACCTGCAATGGACGAGGCAATTCTTCGTGCAGTTGACGATAACCCTAATGTCAGCGTCAGGGAAGTTGCTGCTGTACGAGGTAACGTTGACCATGTCACTGTATGGAGAGTGCTACGGGAGAACTAGTTGTTTCCGTACCATGTACAGCGTGTGCAGGCACTACCAGCAGCTGATTGGCCTCCACGGGTACACTTCTGCGAATGGTTCATCCAACAATGTGTCAATCCTCATTTCAGTGTAAATGTTATGTTTACGGATGAGGCTTTATTCCAACGTGGTCAAATTGTAAATTTTCTCAATCAACAAGTTTGGACTGACGAGAATCCGTACGCAATTGCGCAATCACGTCATCGACACAGATTTTCTGTGAACGTTTGGTCAGGCATCGTTGGTGATGTCTGGATTTGGCCCCATGTTCTTCCACCTACGCTCAATGGAGTACCTTATCATGATTTCATACGGGATACTCTACTTGTGCTGCTAGAACATGTGCCTTTACAAGTACGACACAACATGTGGTTCATGCACGATGGAGCTCCTGCACATTTCAGTCGAAGTGTTCGTACGCTTCTCAACAACAGATTCGGTGACCAATTTATTGGTAGAGGCGGACCAATTCCATGGCCTCCACGCTCTCCTGACCTCAACCCTCTTGACTTTCATTGATGGGCGCATTTGAAAGCTCTTGTCTACGCAACCCCGGTACCAAATGTAGAGACTCTTCGTGCTCGTATTGTGGACGGCTGCGATACAATACGCCATTCTCCAGGGCTGCATCAGCGCATCAGGGATTCCATGCGACGGAGGGTGGATGCATGTATCCTCGCTAACGGAGGACATTTTCAACATTTCCTGTAAGAAAGTGTTTGAAGTCACGCTGGTACGTTCTGTTGCTCTCCGTTTCCATTCCATGATTAATGTGATTTGAAGAGACGTAATAAAATGAGCTCTAACATGGAAAGTAAGCGTTTCCGGACACATGTCCACATAACATATTTTCTTTCTTTGTGTGTGAGGAATGTTTCCTGAAAATTTGGCCGTACCTTTTTGTAACACCCTGTACATAGTGGGGAAAATCGTCGTCCCAAAATACTGCAACGGGCGAGAGCGGTGGCAGTTGAACGTGCGTTCTCCTCGATGTACGATCACAAATTGCCGAAATTAGAGACCCTCTTACATCCCCTCATCCCTCCCCTCCCTCCTCCCTCTCTCCCTCCACCTCTAGGGGGACACAGGCTTTTTCAAGCAGTCACTTGCTGTTACATGCAGTCCATTTACCTACAGCCTACTACCCCTGGCAGGTGAGCGACACGCAGTCCACTTTGAGCTGAAGGTCCTTCGCCATCACAAAAGCGTGTAAGGCCAACTAAACAATATGGGATAAATGACGACAATCCCGCCCCCACACGCCGCGCCCTGGTCAGAGTTCAGCTGGCTAAGGCGACCACACACACACACTCAACCGACACCACACTGCTGCCACAAGAACCCACCATTCTGAATGTGAGAACACTGCACTGTAACAGTTTTATTTAATTTCAACGCACCTCCTGTAATGGTGCCTATATTACACAGGAAAAGAGAACCGCGATGATAGTAAATGGCCTCCCTCCACGAAAATAGGCACAGTCCATTTTCTTTCAGTTTTAGGAGCAAAATCGGTATAATTTTTACATTCGACTCCAGGATACAATTCTTACCTCATTATTTTGCGACATCCAGTTCGAGTACAGCGCCATACTGTCTGACTGATGTGCTGTTCTGTACCGTACATAAGAATAAGACTCACAAATGAGGTGGGTCATATAGCACACAAAATAGCGGAGATGGGATGATTATGTGCCGTGGTCGTGGATCTTTTAGAGTGTAAAAGGTGGTGTGATCAGCGCGGCAGGATGCTTCGGTTTGTCATTATTCAAATGGTTCAAATGGCTCTGAGCACTATGGGACTTAATATCTGTGGTCATCAGTCCCATAGAACTTAGAACTACTTAAACCTAACTAACCTAAGGACATCACACACATCCATGCCCGAGGCAGGATTCGAACCTGCGACCGTAGCAGTCGCGCGGTTCCGGACTGCGCGCCTAGAACCGCTAGACCACCGCGGCCGGCTTTGTCATTATTACTGGAGAATCTAGACAATATTGTTACGAAACATCGGTAATATTACCTGCATCGAAGATGTTATGCTCTTTAGCAGCATGAATTTAAATGTGTTTACACGCCTTGCAGTATCTTCCTGCCAGGAGTTTTTCACTATTTGCGGCGCTGTATCACTGTCGAAAATAATGGAAAAGCGGTTGAAATCGAGACTTCGCAGTTGGTAATATGCACACATAGCCTTTATATGTATCTGTGTACAGCTGTCAGCGGTGGACGGTTGCGGTTACTATGCAGAAGTTGCTGTTCGTCTGTAAATTACGTTGCCTTGGGTGCGCACTCTCTAGTGACGGGAAGGGGAAACTCTCACGTTCCAGGATGCTAAGTGCAGTTGACATTGTCAACTAATGAACAGCATATTACTAGAATTTAACAAATACTCCAAATCTACAGTTTCTAGACTGCCTGACATGGTTGTGGGGACGTATTGCAGTTGGACAGTGTAAACAAAAGTAGCGAAGCTCATCTGCTAAGCAATAACAGCATATACTCATGGGGAAAAATATCAGACCTGCAGCAGAAATCAACTTTTTTCACATTTCAACACCCTGTTGCAGACCCCTACATGGTAGAGTGGAACCCAGATGAACACGTAGAATTGCGTCAGATTTTTTGAGTTTCCATCAAGCTTGTCATTATATGGGTCTGCAGACAAGCTCTCTCATGTGCCATAGCAGTACACAGGTTTGTTCCCAGACTACTAGTTTCCAATCTGCACCGCTTGATGAGTCTCATCTAGATACGAGGCGAGTGTTACTATACTTTTCATGATTTTCCCATCCAAAATGCATGCACATAGATTATTGGGAAGAGGGGAACTCCTGGAATTTTTTAGTAGGCTGGTGTATCGGACATGCAGATACCCTCGTATAAAATCAAACAGTGCAGGGTATGGCGGCAATACGACCATACACGTACGGAAAATTATGGAAAAATATGACAAAATGACACAAACTCGGTGGAAATCGATGAAAACCTGGTATAATTACGACAAATTGATGGAAAATGCGTAAAATTGAGGGAAATACGACGTATTATGTAAAGAAGGAAAAAGCTTGAAAAATTACTTAATTGACTGTGAATGTATAAAATTAGAGAAAAAGCATCATGAAATGCGGGGAATTGAGGTGGGTCGGGGGTATCCTGCCACTGAAGACTGAGAAAAGCTTAAAAACTATGCTCTGGCTTGTATTCACTTTTAACCCTGCCCTCCCCTGTAAACTATAACTGTGTCCTCACACATGCAGTCGAATATGGATGTTACTGGGTGTCACACATGGCACCTTAAATAGTATGAGGGGGATGTACTGAAGAGACATGGAGTTAGGGCGAAACTGCTATATTATCCCACACGTGAGCAAAACTACCTAACATCAGACCAGGTCTTCTTTGTGCAAGAGGAATGCTACCACAGCTGTAGTGATGCTACTGTAGACAGCAATAAGACTGTTACATCTCCTTTGGCTGCTGATTATGGTTTTTACTGCCCCATAAGAAGCTGTTGCTTCTTCATGTGTATTTTCGTGCAGCAGGTCGTGGGTGGTACCTCAATGTATCAGCTATCGAAAACACTCATGTCGGTTTTTTCCTGGCTGTATTTCCTAGCGAGACATAGCTGCATATGTAAAAACCAATACTGCTACTATTAATGATAAGCACGACTGACGCAGGAAGTGTGATTGAGGGTAGGTATGTTTCCAACTTAAAAACACGTATAAAATCCATTAATTTCCTAAGAGACAGAACGGCAGTTTCCTGGCTTCGTTCTAGTTGGTTTATAAGCAGCTCGAGCGGCGGGTATACACTGGTGATGCCTGCCTAGCACACCACAACAGTGTAGAAGGATTTAGTTTCATCATTTCAAAGTTTTCCGCCATAGTGATTGGGGGAGGAAACTTGCATCGTGGTTGTATGTCTGATGTTAGACAAATACATCCTGCATTAGAGTATTAAGAGTAATGCATTCGACGCAACTAATACGTCAGAAACCACACAGATTTAACAATATAACATTTTAGGTGCAGAGCCATGTAACCATATGAGTGTGCATTTATTCTCTATGATCATTTCTCTTTCTGGCACTGACTTCAGACAGTGGAATGATGATTCAGAACTGATAGCACAGTTGATTTACATGAAATATTTCCAACTCTATCCATCTGGAGCTCCATCATGTATAAACCACACATTTCTGCTTAACTGTCTTTTATCTCACTGCATCACTCTCATGCCCACTATACATTGATAAGAGGTTCTACCCTCCTCAACACACACGCATCTGGAGAGATCTTGTGCATTTGGATTGTTGTCGTGGGTAAGATTGGTGTTGCATGGAGAACTGGTCAAGGACAATATGGGTGGGATCTGTCAATCTCCGATTTTACCCCACAAATGCGAGAATACTCTGTGATGCCCACCCACATGTGGAAAGATGGCCAGTCGTAACTGTAAATTCTGCACTATGAGCTATGCACTGGAAATATGTAGATAACCTAATTGCATCGGTATCGGACGCTATCTGGCATACTTTGTGTATATGGCCGAATGGATGACCTGCACAGTCATCTATCTATCTGCACAGTCAATCTAGTATATGGTACCTGCAAAGTAGTGGAGAGGAAATTTAGCGATAATACAGAAACAGGGAAGCAAACTGCTGTGTAATTGGCTGGCATTGAAATTACTGAACAACTGGTAAAATTGCTAAAATTGATCGCGCTATCAACTGCAGTGCATTCTAAAGCATGTCGACTTATATCAATAGTGTCTTTCCCATACCATTTGTTTGCTGCTACACTGTTGATTACGACATAATGACTGACTGAAACCGCTTGGCTGAGATGGAGAGAGCCTTGGCGCAACACTGGATCTCTAGTTGTTTGGGGGCATTCCTCAATGTTGAGGACTCATCCCATTTCCATATGCTGTGATGCCCTCAACATGTTTTTTTTTTTTTCACCAGTAAGAAAACAGTACCTCTTTTTACGTATTTTACTGCCTTATACTTGTTGTGAACAGCAGCTTCTGGCAAAGGTCAACACAAGAACAGCAATCATGTACACGACTGCAAAACAGGAAACAATGCTCTTTGAAACAGGACACTGAGTTATCCGCTACCCTGCCACTGCAGAAGATGAGGTTGACTGTACAGATCATCATCTTTGGATAGCTGTTGGAAACGCTCTACAATACCTCAAACTCTTCCAGTTTCCATATGGAGAAACATCGCCTCTGTGTTTTATTTCTCCTGTAGTGACCTATTTCTGACAATCTATCCCTACAAGTGTACAGTGCTTCATAAACATTCCGTGAAGTGTTAATTTACGTGCAGTGATATAGTTATTCTTTGACTTAGCTTTTGTTGGTTATTCCGTGCTGTTCATGTCTACACAATTCATTCATGTGTGTAGTGTTCAGTTATTGCTAAATATGTGTGGAAATAAAGGGATTGTTTTCTCCAACACCCACATTTGAAGACCCCGACGTGATTTGAACACGCAACCTTATGCAAGGACCATTCCAGGCCGGTACCCAGTTCCACATATAGAAGACTTTTCTGCAAATGTTCACGGTAAGACTATATTTTCTACCATTGATCTAGTTCGAGCTTACTATCAGATCCCTAGAGCTGCAGAAGACATTCCTAAAACAGCGGTGACAACACCATTCGGTCTATTTGAATTCACCCGAATGCCATTCGGACTATGTAATGCCGCCCAGACCTTCCAACGTTTTATGGATGAGGTTACAAGAGATTTAGATTTTTGCTATGTGTATATAGATGATTTATTGGTGATGTCTGCATCGGAAGAGAAGCACTTACAGCATTTGGCACAAGTGTTTGACCGCCTACGCACACATGGGCTAGTAATTAATCCTTCCAAGTGTGTTTTTGGTGAGAACGAGGTCCACTTTCTAGGATATTTGGTGAATGCACAGGGTATTCGACCGCCACATAGTGAAGTAGAGGCCATAAACAAATACCCCCGCCCTGTCACAGTCAGAGAATTACGACGATTCATTGGAGTAGTGCCGGCCAGTGTGGCCGTGCGGTTCTAAGCGCTTCAGTTTGGAACCGCGTGACCGCTCCGGTCGCAGGTTCGAATCCTGCCTCGGACATGGATGTGTGTGATGTCCTTAGGTTAGTTAGGTTTAAGTAGTTCTAAGTTCTAGGGGACTGATGACCTCAGATGTTAAGTCCCATAGTGCTCAGAGCCACTTGAACCATTTGAACCATTGGAGTAGTGAATTTCTACCAACGCTTCATTCGCAATCATGCACTGATAACTGCACCATTGAATGAACTACTTAAAGGCGCACCTAAACCTAACCACAGTGTGCATTGGACTATCGAGGCGGACACCGCGTTTCACGCTATAAAAAAAGCTATAGCAGAGGCCGTACAATTAGCACATCCGGTCGCGCATGCTCCACTCAAAAATGGTTGATGCTTCGTCCACTGCCATTGGTGCCGTACTTCAGCAATAAATTGATCAGTTATGGCAGCCCATTACATTTTATAGTCATAAGTTGTCACCATCTCAGCAACGTTGGGCAGTAAGCTGTACGCTGCTTATGCAGCAGTAAAAAAATTCAGACACGCATTAGAAGGGCGACAGTTCACGATTTACACAAATCATAAACCGCTTACCTACGCCTTTAAGGTAAAGCCAGAGAAAGCATCGCCCAGGCAGCTGCGACACTTAGATTATATCAGCCAGTTCACGACCAGAATTGTGTATGTGGAAGGGAAGCTAAATGTTCCAGCTGATGCACTTTCTCGCATAGAAGCAGTGTCTACAGTAGCAGATGATATCACACAGGTGGAAGCAGTGACAAAGGCCATTGATTACGACGCCCTCGCGCATGCGCAACAATGTGATAGTGAGTTGCGTGATCTATTGCAACAAGAGAAAGGATTGAAGCTACAGCCCGTGACATTTCCTGAAGCAAGCATTGAGTTGTAGTGTGACGTAGCAAGAGGAAAGATACGTCCATTTGTGCCACAGCAATTCAGAACACAGGCAATTGCATCAATGCACAATCTGCCACACCCAGGAGTAAGAGCCACACTCAGGTTGGTCAAACAGAAATTTGTATGGCCATCTATGCACACAGACTGTAAAGCATTTGTGAAGCAATGCTCGGCGTGCCAGAGGAATAAAATCACACAGCACGCCAGGGCACCATTAGGCACATTTCTTCCACCAAATCAGCGTTTTGACCATGTGCATGTTGACATCATCGGCCCACTCTCGACATCGGAAGGCTACAGTTATTGCCTCACGGTGATTGACAGATTTAGTAGGTGGCCTGAGGCATTTCCAATGAAGGACATTACTGCAGGAACTATAGCTCAAACATTTTTTCGTGGTTGGATTGCCCGGTTTGGAGTTCCACTGAGAATTACAACTGATCAAGGACGACAATTTGAAGCCTACGTTTTCAAAGCATTGGCTACGTTATTAGGTACGAAACGCATACGCACCACGGCATACCACCCCGCATCAAATGGCATGGTTGAGCGTCTTCATCGACAGTTAACGGCAACACTAAGATGTCACGCAACACCGAATTGGACAGAGACATTACCTATCGTACTTTTGGGTCTACGAACGTCATTCAAAAGTGATCTGAAAGCAACAGTAGCAGAACTGGTGTATGGACAAACGTTACGCCTACCTGGAGAATTTCTGCACAGCATGGCAGATGATACAATCACAGCCTCAGAATTCGCCACAAGATTAAGAGAGCATATACGCCAATAGAGACCAACAATGCCCAGAAACCAGCTTGGAAGACACTCGTTCGTTTTTGCGGAGCTAGACAAGTGCACGCATGTATTCTTACGCAATGATACTGTGCGTAAACCACTGCAGCCACCATATGACGGACCGTATCTGGTAGTCAGTAGGGATACCAATACTTTCCGCATAATGGTTAACGGTACACCCACCACAGTTGCAGTGGACCGTATCGAGCCTGCATTTCTGGACGCAACAGACACCACAGCTACCACTGAACACAAACCAGAGAAGACAGGAGAAGCTACAAGATGTGTTCCTGTACCCCATGAACACCACAACACCAGTCACTGCAACACCAAGACCGAAGTCGAGGACTACTACACCACTCCCTGACACAACCACTGACACACGTGACGCACCGCCCGGTTTCAAGAAAGAAGTAGTTACAAGAGCTGGACGGCGTGTGAAATTTAATCTGCGGTATCGTTAGCATTAAAGGCGGGAGTCATGTGGTGACCTATTTTTGACAATCGATCCCTACAAGTGTACAGTGCTTCATAAACATTCCGTGAAGTGTCAATTTACGTGCAGTGATATAGTTATTCTTTGACTTAGCTTTTGTTGGTTATTCCGTGCTGTTCATGTCTACACAATTCATTCATGTGTGTAGTGTTAAGTTATTGCTATATATGTGTGGGAATAAAGGAGTTGTTTTCTCCAACACCCACACTCCCTTTCTGTGTGTTGTGGGAGCTGCATAGTTTACACAATGTGATGTTCAGCTTTCTGTGCGAGCCAATGGATCAAAACGTGTTATTGTCGGCTTGGCACCTAACACAGACGTCGAACTCATTGTAGAAAAACGTGTGTGGCAGTATACAAAGTTGTAGTTGTACACTGCTTGGATGTGTTACAACCTAAAAACAATGTATTAAACTGCTTGTGAAGAAACAATACAGAAACCCTCTCTTGTGTTCGATAGGCTGTTAGACATGGTATTCCTCCACTACACTCGACAAAACTTTACACAGATCTGTGCAAGCAACTTCGAGCACTGGCCACGTGCTCCAATGGAACGATATGTGTATATGTAATATGCTCAATGTCAACATGCAGATAATTTTTTTCTGAAATAACAAAAGAGAGAGACACAGTAAAATCTTATAGGAGGTTCTATTACAAGGAGTGGTATAGCTGGTTAAGGTTTTGATGCAGATAGTTCTCTCAAACTTTTGCTCATAAAACTAATAGCAATCAGCTGTATCTATTCTAACAGAAACATGTCTGTTTTTATTATTATCATCATGATTGCATGTTTAAGAGTAGATGTTACCACAGGTCCTGTGTTATTTCATTCTTCACAACCTCTAGTTATAAAGTAGGCACCACCTGGATTATAGCTGATTGTGGAACCTAGAAATGATAGTGTGTTTCCCCGACATGTAAGTAGCTTGCATGAAACAGTGTGTGACGATCAAGTTGCTTACAAAACTGGAACGCAAGAATCTGCTGCTATTGCGAATGATTGTCTGTTGTATGATAGAAATTTTACACACTGGTTGGTACAGAGGAGATACGGAGTAAAAACATCAAATGTAAACACTCCGATGGCTTGGCTCTGAGCACTATGGGACTCAACTTCTGTGGTCATCAGTCCCTTAGAACTTAGAACTACTTAAACCTAACTAACCTAAGGACATCACACACACATCCATGCCCGAGGCAGGATTCGAACCTGCGACCGTAGCGGTCGTGCGGTTCCAGACTGTAGCGCCAAGAACCGCTCGGCCACACCGGCCAAACACACCGATGGTATATACTTTCAGTGTAATGGAAGAAAGAGAGATGCAGTAAAACCTTATAAAGATTTTTATTACAGGACAGGCTCTCACGATTTGTTTCGTAAATGGATATGTGATACAGCTTTGCATTGGTAAAATGGGACTTGTCATAGTGTACAAAACAGGATCGCTCTCTTGAATTATAACTTCTTGTTGTCAAACGTAAAATGATTATGTTTATTCCAGAATGTGAGCAAATGATGTGAAATATTGTATTCTCTAATGTTATTTCACGTGTCTGAAATGTTTGTAATACATATGTACATGACAGTTTATTTACAGACACTGATTTGAATGCGAGAGATGCTCTCAGGTCGTGTAATTTGTCCATCAAGCTGAAAGAAATAACATACGTGCTTTTTCTTTTGGGTTTAAACTCTCGTTTTTTGTTTACTCTGATGACGGTTTCGATATAATGTGGACATTCTGCGGTGATCGGTAATTTTCGCTGCAAAGTAGTGCAAGTTTTTTTTTTCTGATCTTCAAAACATATGTTTGTGAATTCATAAGAGATCAAACTGTTAAGGGCATCGGCACCTAGACTTCCACACTATTTAAACTAATTTAAACGAACTTACACTAAGGACAACACACACACTCATGCGCGAGGAAGAACTCTAACCTCCGGCGGGAGGGGCCGCGCAATTCGTGACATGACGCCTCTAACCGCGCAGACACTCCACTCTGCTTTTCTGGTCTCACGCAGGGTGCACATGTATAGGGGTTGTATCTGCAAGCGGCAGCGGTGCATTTCTTTGGACGTCGCAAAATGAGATAAGAATTTTATCCTGCGATCAAACAAAAACTATAGCGGTTTTTCTCATAAAACTAAAAGGAAATGGATTGAACATATTTTCGTGGAAAGAGCACATTTGTTATCATCACGACTGTTTTTCCCTTTTTAATAGATTCCACATTATAGAAGGTGCGTGGGTGGTGTGGTGTCAGTCCAGTGTGTGTGTGTGATCGCCCTAGGCAGCTGTGCCCTGACCAGGCCGTGGTGTGTGGGGTGGGATGGCCTTCATTTATGTCATATTGTTTAGTTGGTTTTACATGCTTTCAAATTGGCGAAGGAATGTCAAATCAAGGTGGGCTGGGTGTTACTCGTATGCCTGTGGAAGAGTGATAAACCGAGAATTGGTTTTTTCACTATACTTTCAATGTGTAATTAGAGCAGTGAAGCATTTTCCATCATTAGCAGTAGTGTGTTTTGGCTTCTATTTTCTGGCTATAGAGTTAGGCGTCTGTAACGAACTCTGACATGAAACAGTGATAGATACAGTCCTCAGCTGTGTGCTTGGAGGTAATATACTTATTGAACTCCTCTCTGACCAACACCAGCATCTCGACAGTTGAACGTATTTCCCGCCAAAAATAAAAATAAAGCTAGTACCTCCCATTCCAGCCATTTTTCCCGCTTGCTTCTAGGTGAAGGGTAGAGTTTGAGTGTGCCTGCCACTAGTTTCAAGTGGTATTGTGAAACTTTTTCCCCAGCAGAATAACACCAATTTTTGAGCTGTATTGCGATTTTAGGCAGTCCTTGCGTAGAGCTATGCATATAGTTGTGTAATTAGGAGCGATCTTTATGATTAATTACGTAATTAGGACCGATCTTTGCTCCAATTCCCCACCGAAAATGAATAAAGCACACTAGCGTAACTTTCCTCACCTGCATCTGGGTACTTTCCACGTGTTGGTGGGACCTATGACCTCAGTAGTTTGGTTTCATAGGAACTTACCTCCGCCATGTGTTGGGTGGGGGGGGGGGGATGGACTTGGCCTATCTGTCCACAAGGAACAGGGTTCGAGTCCCAGAAAGGGTACTGCCATTTTTCGTTTCCCGCCATTTCCTGGATGGGTGTTGGCATGGGACGTCAGCACAGCCCTGGGACAAAGAAAGTCCCACCAAAATCGTAAATTCTACCAAAATTCAAAATTCCCACCAAAATTTGAAATTCCTGCAAAACTTTGAAATACCCAACAATAGGGTAGGTAATACTGGGGTGGTGAGGGGGAGTGGACAGGGTAGGTAATACTGGGGTGGTGAGGGGGAGTGGACGTGGTTGGGGACCCATATGAAGGCTGAGGAAAACACATGAGGTCATCCAGGGTGGGGGTGGATTGGGGTGATGGTGGGTTTGTCTGAGGGGTAATTAAGTGATCAATTTAATTAATTTGCATTAAAATTTGATATCAAAAATGCGCTCAAAGCCCCTGTGTCCTACTACCAGCCTGTGCGGCAACATATTCTCACCATAGTTTACGAGTTGGAAAGGGGGGGGGGGGGAGGAGAGCGAGTCCTGCACAAGGCCGAGCCTGCTGCCAACCACTGCCAATCTGCCGCTGTGTGATGGGCTGATCCTCAATAATGCAAGTCTGCCTTCTGCTGCATCTCCAGAGTCAGAGTGTCCTGCATGTCCATTCCATAGAATCCGCTCCTCCACACCTCCAAAACTCAAGTGTCGGCCTCGTGTCTCTATCCAGAAAGTCAAAAAATTCGGTCTTTCCTCTCTGCTCAGCACAAAACCCATGCAAAAAGACACTTTAACAATTAGAAGCCTGCTTTAAACACTGGCCAATCACAGTTTTTTCCCAAAACAGTTGCCCAATGCTCCACCTGGAAAATGTTTTCTAAATTATCCAATGACGTGCCTTCCTGAGAAAACCGAACTCTAAACTCCCATTCGTTGATATCTTTTCACGTCATACAATGAGCTGTTTACCTGCGTCTAAAATTCCCAGAAAACAGCGTACTGAACTCCCACTTATTTACATTTATTTAGACCATCAAATGAACTACCTTCCCATCTTATGGGATAGAGAGAGAGAAAAATTCTCACTCTACATGGTCCAACTGTCACACAAGCGTGGCACCCTCCAGTTTTCTAGCAAGAGTGTTACTGAGAAAATAACATTGCACCAAACTTTCTTTGGGCAGAGAGGCCGACTGCTATAAATAATTTATTCTGCACTGGGCAAATGCACGACATGGTTCATTATAAACTGATGTGATAGAAGTTAAGCAACACCTCTCAATTTCATGTTGGACCTCCTTTTGCACTACGTAGCGCAGAAAGTGGACGTGGCATGGGCTCAACAAGTCGTTGAAAGTCGCCTGCAGAAATACTGAACCATGCTGCCTCTGTAGCATTTTAATTGCAAAAGTGTTGCCGGTGCAGGATGCTGCACACGAACTGATCTCTCAACTACGTCTCATAAATATTCGATAGGATTCATGTCGGGCGATCTGAGCAGCCATGTCATTCCCTTGAATTATCCACAATATTCTTCAAACCAACTGTGAACAGTTGTGGCCCAGTGACTCGACATCGTTGTTTGGGAACATTAAGTCCGCAAATGACTGCAAGGAGTCTCCAAGTAGCCGGACATAACCATTTTTAGTTGACGATCGGTTCATTTGTACCTGAGAATTCAGTGCGACAGCTTGCAGAGTGTCTTGGTGACAATTTTGGTCTACGCTTTCGTGGTGTCTGTGCCACATTCGAACCCTACCATCAGCTCTTACCAACTGAAATCGGTATTCATCTATGACACGGTTTTCCTGTCGCCAAGGGCCCAACCGATTTGGTCACAAGTGCAGGAGAGAGGTTGCAGGCGATGTAGTGTTATCGAAGGCACTCGTATCGGCCATCTACTGCCATAGCCCATTAACGCCAAATTTCGCCGCAACGCTCTAATGGATATGTTCGTCTTACGTTTGACACTGATTTCTGCATTTATTTCACGCAATTTTGATTGCCTGTTACCACTGATGAGCTGGTAACTCTACGTAAATGCTGCTGCTCTGCCATTAAGTGAAGGCCATTGGCCACTGCATGACCTGTTGCGAGAAGCACTGACTGAAATTTGGTATTCTCGGCACGCTATTGAGTCTGTGGATCTCGGAATACTGAATTTCCTAACGATTTCCGGAATAGAATGTCTTATGTGTCTAGCTCCAACTACAATGCCGCGTTCAAAGTCTGTTAATTCCCGCTGCGCAGCTGTCATCACTTCGAAAACATTTTAACATGAATCACTCGAGTGCAAATGACAGCTCCACCAATGTATTGCCCTTTTATATCTTGTGTAAGTGGTACTATCATTATCTTATATGTGCATCTCACTATCCCACGACCTTTGCCATCTCAGTGTGTAAGGTGTCAGGCAAATCCAACACCTTCCCTGAAAACCCTGACATGATAAGCAAATCCAGTAGTATGTCACATAGCTCCGAATAAATCGTGACATTAAATTAACCAAAGTAATACGAGTGACGAGTGAGCAAATGGATTACCACAGACTAACACAAGGATGCCTAAATGCATGTCATACCTTCCCACCGTGAGACAGACGCAGTTCCGAGGGGAGAAACGAGAACAGAAGCCGAGAGCAGAACCCTGTTAAGCGAGAAGGCCCTACGATAAGGGACGGACACCCACGTCGCCAGCTAACCGCTAGGACCACCCCCCAGCCCATGTTAAAAGCTAGAGCCGTCCAGAAGAACAGTATAGATCTTACGATAACACTAAAAGGGCCACCCCAGCCGCAAGTTTTAGCGTGAGACTTTCTCGCGTCTCTGTTACGTCAGGACCACCCCCCAGCCCATGTTAAAAGATAGAGCCCTCCAGAAGAACAGTATAGATCTTACGATAACACTAAAAGGACCACACCAGCTGCAAGTTTTAGCGCGAGACTTTTTCGCGTCTCTGTTACGTTGCAAACTTTAAAAATATTGCCCCACCACAAAAAGTATAACGTTTCTCATTGGATAGACAGAATTTTTGTAGGCGGAGCTTAAGGTTAACATTGAGACCCTGATTGGTCAGATGAAAACACAGACAAATAGTTTTTTTAAACCAACTTCGGTAAATTGTAGTAAGGAGAAGTTAGGAAAGAGTTGCTTCCGAGACGGCGAGGTGAGCGGAGCTGTGCTGCCCGCCGCCCCCTGTCGAACACCGACAAGGTAATGAACGCACGCGATGCCGCATAACAGCGCATAAAGCTTCACTCAGAACTGCAAAAGTCTCATCTGTTACACCCCGTTTTTGGGTAATACTAGTGTCGATCGTCAATTAAAGCCCATGGTGTTCACATTTGCCACTTCAAGTAAAAATCTGAAACAAGGTGATTTTTCTGTTATATAGTTATTGAGAAGCCACATCAGCCACTGTAATTTACGACAAGTTAGATAAGTAATTAAAGATAATTGAGGGTCACTGTAGACCATTTTGATAGTTTTCTCTCTTGTGAAACTTAATTTAAACCTAGATTATAGATGTGATATGGCATAGGTCATCCTTCGATCCATTGTAGAACTTGGAAACCCACTCAGGGAATATTCGTTCACATTTTTGTTGAACGCATTTGGTTTTTATCATCCTGTATCAAAATATTTCCTTTTATCAATAGTGCAATTTATAAACAATGTTTTGTGAGTAGAATAAAATTTCCAATGGTAAACTTAACTGCTTTTTCGACGTTGTTTTACTAGCTAACTAAAAATAGGAAAGCCTTGAACCCCTTCCACTAAATTTAGTTAGTATTAAGATTCTTTTACAGGGAGTGCAGTGGAGCTGACGCTGAAATCATTAATTATTTGGTTATATCATCGCCAGTTTCACTGAACTCTTCTGAACTCTACATGTCATGTGTGGTCTGGCGTCTCCTTACCAGCAACAGGTCCCAGGTTCAAACTAGTAAATTCCCTAAAAAACACGCTCAGAGCGTCGTTGCGCGAAAGTGGTAGGGAGACACGATATAGAACAAACAGACACCACGCAGAATGTTAGAAGTGTATTGGACATTTTAGCCACAGGGCCAGACCACAATGTGCGTGGCTGTAGTTTGTGGAATCCTGACAACACGAACCCCGCAGGCAGTGTGGCAGACAATACGTGACCCATAAATGTCTATCTGGTGGTTACAGCCCGGGTTGTCGTCCCCTGGTCAAGGTGACCTAATCCTTAGAGCTCAACTATTCTCTGCAGAGAGATCCAGAGGCTCGATTCAAGTGCCCCCTCCCCCTACTACCATCCAAGACTCCATCGGATTCATAACACAACAAATATGGATATGCAATCATCGCAAATATAGAGAATTTAAGATATGGTAACTTTCGACTTTTGGAGACCCCGATATCACACATGTTACCAGCATAAGATATTCATAAGTTGATCAAAATATGATCCGGATTATGATAAACTGAATCAATACCAATGATACGTGTATATGTCGGTCCACCACTTGACTGACGCTTTTCAGGATCACAGTTATCAACAACTTCAACTGGAAACGTCCCATAGAATATGTGGTGTAGTAGGTGAAACAGATGCTGCATTTTACTGGCGGAACACTTAGAAAATGCAACATCTCTTCTAAAGAGATTACTTATAATAAGCAAAAATTGATGATATTCAGCCCAGTCAGCCATCATGCCATTATTATCACAACATATCTCAGGAAAATATTATTCCATTTTCAAGCGCTAAACACAAGGAAACAGTCGTTTTTATAACGACAGACATATAAGGATTACAAATGTCATTAGTTATAATCTACATTACATTTTTTTTTAATTCCATATGGCCTTGTCGCCGTTAAGTAGTGGGACAAAGTGGGCATCACCCCACTCTGCATTGTTGCCAAATTCATTAAAGATGGCGGATCCCAGATGGTGGATACAGATGTGGCAATGTCACACTATTGTCATGATGGGAAATTCCAATTTTGGTGAGAAAATAGGTCAGTTGGACTACCTCCACTAACCTAACTCCACGCACCCCCTGCCCAGGGAAATAGTTGCAATTAAAAAAGAGATGGCAAGAAATTCGAATTTACTGACGGGGATATCAAACTTTGTGTGTTCACCTTGAAGCATGGAGACCAACTGACCTAGTTCACAACACCAGCACCAGACAACACTGTTGGCCCTCCCCTCCACCAACCCTCACCTCACCACCCCTCCCCTATTGAAAACTGGCAGGAACCTCACTTAACCTGTGTGAAGTTGCTGGACTGGGAAGACCTGTTGATGGAATGCTAATATAGCATGCATAAGGCATAGTTTAACAATTTGTTTAAGTACATTGTTTGTTTATTTCTGTAATTGCAACACACCTCGATATTGATGCTGGCGTTTAAACAATTTAGACGATGTTAAAAAAATTAGGTACTTTCTTTTTATTCCCATAGTCAAATGAACTATGTAATTACACTTTCCCAGATCATACTACATATATCTGAAAAAATTTCTCGCATGTGCTTTACGCGCCTGAGTAACGGCCATGGGGAGAAGCATGCACTTAGCTGCTCCACTCTGGCCACCGGCCACGGCCAACGTAACAGTCACGTAGAGTGCTTCTTGTTGTGCTGGAAATACCTGCAACACTTCTCCTCATCCCTGACGCACTTTCATTTCTTGTGGCACAAGGATATCACTTGTCACTGAACATGAACTGCTTCAGGAGTTATTAAATTTGGTGTTTAAGCAATGTACGGAAAATTGTCACATACATATCTTGAAGATGTCACAGGAACTACCACTGCACAAAGAGAGAGAGAGAGAGAGTTTTGCTGATGACGCAAGAATATTTAAACAGTTTGTGATGTAATTACACTTTTTTCCGAGGAATACCTCCATACCTGAACACGGATTCTAAAAAGATCGTGGCGTGTTCTGGCATACTTCTGAAACTTCCCAGCCTCCCTCCCTGAGACAGTTTGTGTGCTACTGTTGCGAACAATTCTCGATACCGGTATCACCGCAGTATCCGATTTCCCACACCAAAACGACGATATTTGGAAGCCGAAATAAATGTCTCTGCAAATCTGAATAGGATGCTTACCACTTTTTTGAGGTTTAGCTGCTTGGCTGAAAGCACTGTCAGAGAGAGATCAAACTTTTTAAGTCCTACAGCTGCTGTGGTGTTGATCAGTTTTCTGAAACGCTGAGTCAGGAATGTTAAGGCTCTTATTTTTATTTTTCTCTCTTTTTGGAGCACACTAGCGTATAAGCACAAATGGGAAAATCAGAACAATTACATATCTAAAAGTTCATGACATATTTCGAATCTTACATTAGACTGTGGAAAAAAACAGTGAGAATTAGAAATATAGAAGAGAAAAATGTATGAAATTTTCGGTGAATTTTCGATGTCCTACAACTGCTGCTCTGTAGATGCTGTAAAGCCGCAGTGGCAGGTGGGGAAGGGATGGGGTGACAACACCCCATCTGTACAAATCAGAGGAGGCTAGTCAACTTGGACTTGCCTCTGAGCACTCGAGGAAAGAAATCGCATGACTCTCATACGTCACAGAAGTTTTCGTAGATACCTTACCTCTGTCTTGTTCGAACCAGTCTGTAAAGGCCCCTACACCTTTCACAAACGATGTCTTGTGACGCTCTGATGTAATGGAACTACCTGTGAATGGAGCACTCTGATTGATTCTCACTGAATTTACCAACCAAATTGCTACCGCCTGTTTGGGAACACTGTCACTTCCTGCACACAGACGAATTACGAGACTTTGAGCTGCAAACTATTTTGTAACAATCGGAAAACATACAGCAGGCATATTGGACTGACAATTACACCCTGAAAAAGTGGTCTACTGATCACGATATACAGAAACTACCGCCAAAGACACTCCCTCAATTACACTGCTCTGCTACTGTCGACGAAAGCTTGAATCTTTCGGTATGAAATCGGTCTTCAATCAGACTATAT
Source organism: Schistocerca cancellata (assembly GCF_023864275.1). Lineage (NCBI taxonomy): Eukaryota > Metazoa > Arthropoda > Insecta > Orthoptera > Acrididae > Schistocerca > Schistocerca cancellata. The sequence continues at coordinate 138,943,874 of NC_064634.1, read as the reverse complement.
CACCACAAACGTATGTACCACCATACCATACCGACGCAGTAAAGGCAATTCGTTTCCTGCACCATACAAAGTCATCACTTCTGCATCCTGCATATAGCTATCGACTACTTCACTCTCGTACATATGCTGAGAAGACATAAAAATCCCTCCCCTCAAAAAAAATTAGAAAATAAGCACATGCACAGTACATAGTCACAGCAATAGATCTTTCCCATGAGGATGGTCGGTTAGTCATCCACTGTGGCCAATGGTCACAAGGCAACAGCCCCCCCCCCCCCCCAGTGCTTTGATGCGCAATCAGAGCGCCCTACGCAGACAATGGCCACACACTAAACTAGTGTACAAAGGCTGCGTTGGTTTCACTGGCACAGAGGCTTCCACTGATGGTACTGCTTCCCATCTGGCCTGCTTCCTGTCATGGTTTCTGCAACGTGTTGTAATCGTCTCTACACTCAGGATTACAAGAATGTGTGTATTTTAACACGGTTTGTCAGAATATCATACCATTTACGGGATGGTTCTCTATATTAACTACATAGAGGTGTGTTACCAATCGCTTGTACAGTATAATTCCAAAAGTAAGTAGAGAAAATTACATGTCTAGAAACCCAAAACTTTAACAAAGTCATCATGTGGGGCATAGTGCAAACCACTGGGTAACTAGAAACAACACACCTGCCACGATCTTTATGTGAAAACTCGAAAAACAGAGGAACCTGGTAGATCCGCTTCTATTTTTTAACAGATTGCGAAGCATGCGCTATCCACTGTACCACAGAGAACACTACCGCATACGCTGCCAGTAACTGGGGTGCAACCGCGTCCCCTGCAAAGCGACGAATTGACCGCCAGCTTCCGGCCAATGTGGCCACGCGGTTAAAGGCGCTTCAGTCTGGAACCGCGCGACCGCTACGGTCGCAGGTTCGAATCCTGCCTCGGGCATGGATGTGTGTGATGTCCTTAGGTTAGTTAGGTTTAAGTAGTTCTAAGTTCTAGGGGACTGATGACCTCAGATGTTTAGTCCCATAATGCTCAGAGCCATTTTTTTTTACCGCCAGCTGCCAAGCCACTTGCAGGTGTAAGTTTGGGTCCCGCAAGCATGAGGCGGCAGCATCCCTTTCATACTTGACATCTCAGAAATTCCTTTCGAAACACATGTTTACCTAGCCATCGTGGCTGATGCATAGCATTTGTACCTGTGGGTCCAGCACAGGCCTATTTCCGAGTGAGAGATGTTTGTCTAGCGACTCAGTCCCGCAAGCGCATCTAAAAGAGTGTCAGTGTTATAATGACATCTCATGTCTGTGTACATAACAGCCAAGTACCCCCTGGACACGCTATAGAAATCTTTTGCAGTGCTTCCCAAAACTGTTAGTGAAAATAACCCAGAATAACACAGGATGCATTCTTCCTAGTGATTCTAACAGCAGAACCTGTCCATTACATATCAGCCCCACACAGAAATCATTAAGTGTTGCAGAAATAATTATCGTCACTTTTTTGTTGTAGGAGCTTCCGTGATGTCTCAGCTTGTCTGCATGGAAATTCTTGTCCTAACAGGACCCGTTTACGAAAATAGCCCAGTGTAACATAGGGTACATTCTGCCTAGCGATCCTAATGGGACAGCCCATCCATCACGTATTGTCCTTCCAACATAGATCTCAGAAATGGTAGACGTTTTGCTCATGTTCTCACCGATAAAAGGCTTCATCATGTCTGTGCATGCTTACGAAAACACCATTAATCATAAAAGTATTTTTGTTGTACGGAAAGAGGGCACTGTCTAAGCACAGACAGGAAAACGGAATTCGAAGCACTGTCCTACAGAAGAGAAAAATGGCTGGAATTTTCGGTGTCCTATAGCTGCTGGTCTAGAGATGTAACAATGCCACAATGGCGGATGAGGGACAGCATCACACCAACTTGTCTTTGAACACTTGAACAAAGAAGACATAATGCTCCTCTCATAACTTTCCGTAGATACCTTTCACCATCATTTTTGAACCAGGCGTAGAGGCTCCTATGTCCCAGCACAAAGGATGAATGAATGGATCATTCTGATTGGCTCTTACTGAATTTACCCGCCAAACTTCTGCTGCTGCTGGTGTGGGAGCACTGTCCGCCATTTTTTTCTGCAGACGAGACTTTCAGCTGCAAAAATATTGCAAAACCATTGCACTGACAACTAAACCATGCTAAAGTGGTCTACAGATCGTCAGATCCGTATTTGACACTTCTTCAATTACACTCCTCTGCCGCTGACGACGAAAGCTCGAATGAAACCGATCTCCAACGCGGCTACATGCCACCGTATACTGTATCGGTGTAGTAAGCACACAATTCGTGCCCTGCACCAAACAAAATCATCACTTGTGCACCTTGCATATAGCTATCGACCATCAGACATTCACACATATATCACGGACAGCATAAGCACGTGGATCATACATTGTCCTCGCAAGCTCGGTAGGTCATCCCCCACAGCCGCCGGTCACAAGTCATCTGTCCCTGCACACACACTGGAACTACGCGGGGTAATAGCGCCCTCAGTGGACCGAGGCCGCTCTCCAAACTGTTGTACAAAAGCTGGATCGGTTCCCATCGGCACGAAGGTGTTACTGTTTCTGGCCCCAGCCTGCTTGCTTGCTTGCTTTCTACACCCACCTGCAGGCGCTATCATTACAAAAACATAAGTACAGCGCCAGTCTAAATGATGGACCCACTTTGAGCATTTCGTATTTATTCAAGTACAAATCCAAAATAAAAGCTTTATACGAATAAAAAGAGGAAGTTTCAAAGACTTTTTTCATAATGTTATCAAATAAATAAATTTAATAATGTCTAATACACTACTCCCCATTAAAATTGCTGCACAACGAAGATAACGTGCTACAGACGCGAAATTTAATCGACAGAGCATTCACACAAGATTGGCACCGGTGGTGACACCTACAACGTGTTGACATGAGGAAAGTTTCCAACCGATTTCTCATACACAAACAGCTGTTGACCGGCGTTGCCTGGTGAAACGTTGTTGTGATGTCTCATGTAAGCAGGAGAAATGCGTACCATCACGTTTCCGACTTTGATAAAGGTCGGATTGTAGCCTATCGCGATTACGGCTTATCGTTTCGCGACATTGCTGCTCGCGTTGCTCGAGATCCAATGACTGTTAGCAGAATATGGAATCGGTGGGTTCAAGAGGGTAATACGGAACGCCGTGCTGGATCCTAACGGCCTCGTATCACTTGCAGTCGAGCTGACAGGCTTCTTATCCGCATGGCTGTAACGGATCGTGCAGCAACGTCTCGACCCCTGAGTCAACAGATAGGGACGTTTGCAAGACAGCAACAACCTGCACGAACAGTTCGACGACGTTTGCAGCAGCATGGACTATCAGCTCGGAGACCATGGCTGCGATTACCCTTGACGCTGCATCACAGACAGGAGCGCTTGCGATGGTGTACTCAACGACGAACTTGGGTGCACGAATGACAAAACCTCATTTTTTCGGATGAATCCAGGTTCTGTTTACAGCATCATGATGGTCGCATCCGTGTTTGGCGACATCGCGGTGAACGCACATTGGAAGCGTGTATTCGTCATCGCCATACTGGCTATCACCCGGTGTATTGGTATGGGCTGCCATTGCTTACACGTCTCGGTCACCTCTTGTTCGCGTTGACGCCACTTTGAACAGTGGACGTTACATTTCAGATGTGTTACGACCCGCGGCTCTACCCTTGATTCAATCCCTGCGAACCCCCACACTTCAGCAGGATAATGAACGACCGCATGTTGCAGGTCCTGTACGGGCCTTTCTGGATACAAAAAATGTTCGACTGCTGCCCTGGCCAGGACTTTCTCCAGATCTCTCACCAATTGAATGGTGGCCGAGCAAGTGCTCCTCACAATACGCCAGTCACTACTCTTGATGAACTGTGGTATCATGTTGAAGCTGCATGCGCAGCTGTACCTGTACACGCCATGCAAGCTCTGTTTGACTCAATGCCCAGGCGTATGAAGGCCGTTATTACGGCCAGAGGTGGTTGTTCTGGGTACTGATTTATCAGGATCTATGCGCCCAAATTGCTTGAAAATGTATTCACATGTCAGTTCTAGTATAATATATTTGTCAAATAAATACCTGTTAATCGTCTGCATTTCAACTTCATGTAGCAATTTTAATGGCCCATAGTGTAATGACCTGTCACTCAAAGGAGAACAATAGTTTTGCCCCTAAGTGCTCCTAATGTAGGCAAACCGCACTAACAAAATGCATAGTTTGTCGCACTACTAGTAGATACTGGTGGTAAGCCGAAATGTCAGTTTGTTCCGGTCACCATCTGTCATTCCCACGCACCTGCACACCAAGCAGAATCGTTCTAAGAAATTAGACATATATTTATCACTGTAATTACAACTAAATATTACGATTACAGCCCCAATATAGTGATTTTTGACAATGAGTAAAGTGTCAAAACAAGCCTCCTCCTGATGGGTGTGGCTCAGGAACTACCAGTATATATATCCTCCTTATGACTGGACATAATTTTCTAGATAACATTTTCTGCTATCGATGCACTGAATCGCAGTCTCCCACATCAAATCTGTACCTCCCTTATGACAGGAAGCAGTCACTTTCTTTGCACATGTCAGAACAATGGTCACAGTAACTTCACACTCCAACACATACTTTATAAGCCTCCTGATCATAACGAATCTATCACACATCCCATATTAAGTACAAAACTTCGACCATAACTGAATGCAGTTGACACTGAACATACTGAGCGAAAGTCCCCGATGGACGGACATGCCGTATTTGCTTTTGTTGCGAGTGGTACCAGTGTGTCTTAGGAAGAGAGACGCATTTGCCTTATAAGCGACCAGTTATTAAAAACAGATCACAACAGCTACTGTATGTTATTGTCACCCTGCATAAAAAGCGGTCTTGGTTCTGCAGGGGTGCACCATGATATCCATGTAACAAACTACACAAGTTGTGGTATGTTATTGCTTGTGAATGAAGTGGCCTTCCACACAAATACCACGACATTCAGTATAAGTGTGATCACTGTGATGTATATTAACAGGCCAAAAGCGAAGGTGCACGTCGCTGGCGGGGTAAGCTCGTAATAAAATCACGACTCTCATCGAATTTAGAAAGTGACTCAGCTAAGCAACGTGGTTTTAAGGAACTCCCTCATTCCGCTTCTAGATATTTCTCATGCTAACAAACATTATTTGTAATTCACTCTATCTCAACGCAATGTAGGCAGTGTAACAGAGGTTCTGCGATGTATCCACTGGGTTATAGGAGAGGGAGAACGATGGTTGACTGAGAATGATCACATACAGTAGATAGTGTCCTATGTGACGAATCATTTAAAAGATGCAACGCTAGATTGACATCATAAGAAATGTACAATATCCTATGACCAGGACACTGGCTTTTCAGATCTATAGTGTTACACTATGGTAGATATGCTATCTGCATTTTGGAATCAAGACCATCTATTCAGCCACATACTTACGTTGGATCCTATAGAGAAGTCTTTTAATGATTACAGCCACTAGTGAATCATATTTATGGCATTCTTATATCTCGAAACGAGTTCCCTTTATCTGCTAACGACTCCATACAGCAAAAGTCCAAAGTGGTTTTAGACAGTCTCTCTCCATCTTGGAACTATTCATCAGTCCCTCCTCCGTCCTCCTTGCAGCTTTGTCCATGTGATAGTCCCAATTTAAGTCAGAACTGAACAGAAGTCTGAGAGAGTGATATCTGCCACCTTCTGCTACCCATTGAGAAACAGGATAAGCTAAGTTAATGCGACAGGACCATGTTTAGACCACTGAGTGGAAATGGGAGCATGTTGCAGCTCTGCGAACTGTGTACAATGCGTAAGGCCAGAGCCAAACAAAGCTTTCTCCTGCAGCTGTAATTTACAACTAGGTTCATCTGTTTGCCCTGTGCAGGACTGTTTAGGTCTTTTAAATCCTAACAAACAGTATTTACAATGTGCTTCGCTATACTCTCCACCAATCAGAACCATGTCGTTTCAGCTAACAAATACCACACAAACAGTTGCTGCATGCTTTGTAACAACATTTTACTGTATGTCAATTGAGGTAATAGAGATACATGCCAGCTCACTGCTATCTTTGATGCTTTCCTGGAAAAGAGAACCATCTGCCTCTAAATTGACTTGCATGTGCGTTAAATGATGACTGAAAGTGGATGGAGTGATCGGTTGAGATGGGGACATAACAAGGTATGATTTAATGGTAGTCATTTAATGGTAGTCTGATGACCCATTCTAGAGAGAGGGAGATGCATTTAACCATTTTTTCTCTTGTTGTGTCAGGGTGTATCAGTTGTGTGGTATAACCTGCATTTGACTCATATCAACTGCATGTTCTGTGTGTGACTTAAAGCACTATCTATCTACCTGCGATCGTTAACCCCAAACCTCTTCATACTACAGTCAATTGAGGAATTCCACCTCATGTGCTCTCTGGTACTGGTGTTGTGATCTAGATCAGTTGGTCTCCAGGCCTTAAGGTGAACACACGAAATTTGATATTCCCGCCAATTAATTCGAAGTTCCTGCCACTTCTTTTTTAATTTCCTGCCATTTCCTACGGGGTGGATTTAGGTTAGTGGAGGTAGAGCGACTGACATACTTTGCCACCAAAATTTGAATTCCATCCATGATATGTGTGACATTGCCACATCTATGACCGCCATCTTGTATCCACCATCTTGAATACATTTAGCAACAATGCAAAATGGGGTGATGCCTGGTTTGTTCCACTGCTCATCACAACATAAAAACAGGCTGCACATGTGCATTATTAACTCAAACCATAAAATATAGAACATCACAAGCCAGCGCATCCACCATTACCGATATACAGCTGAAAAATAGAAAGCCGCTACCATCACCTACCAACGATAACATTTATTTAAAGCGTGATGCTCAGCGCCAAACACACTACCCTCTGTCATAAAATCTTTGAGAAATTCTGGTCCTTGACCATTCTAACTTAAAAGTACCTCTAAGCTGCAATCTGAATGGAAATAGCATGCGTAAATCATATGTCACTAGCTGAAATATGTTTGTGGCTACTGGTGAAACATCTGATGTGCATGTGGATGAATTTATAAGGTTATAAAGTTTGTTTTATCGTTCAACTATTTTAAGTTTAATGGTAAGTTTTATGTACAAGATAAAGGTTTGGCAATGGGATGGCAGACATCTTCTTGAATAAGAACGAAACAGCTTTTTTAAAGGTAAATGTTAAGTACCGTTCCAAGATATGGATGAACAGACGACACATTGATGATGATTTCATAGTATATCAGGGGTCCAAGGAAAAAATAAATAGGTTGATGAATTACTTCAATAAGATGCTTAAGGACATAGCTTTTAAAGTAGAGCATGTGCAACCAGGAGTCTTAAATTATCTGGACCTGAGGATCGAGAATAAGAATAATAAGCTCGAGATACGGATTTTTAGGAAACCCACGTTCACAATGGCGATTATTGGTAAGCTGCCCTCATAAGCATAAATAAGCATTTTTCAAAAATTTTTCATTTTTCAAAAATTAGCATTTTTCAAAAATGGTATGCTACCCTCAAAGCACAAATTAGCATTTTTCAAAAATGCGATGCACAGGGCTAATTCCATACCTCTAAAACTAGAAAACAAGAAAGAAGAAAGAAAAATCTTAAACAAATAGCGGTCGAAAATGGCTTTGAGTTGTGTTTGAAAGGTCGGTTGGATGTAGTAGTTAGGCATGGTAACCAGAAAAACGGCAAAAATCCAAAGAAATATAGAGTCATGTCATATTTGGATACCATCTCACAGAAATTAGCGAGATTTTTTTAACAGGAAAGGGGTTAGAATTGTTTTCAAGATGGACAATAAATTATGACAGAGGCTGAGCATAAGATGGACACAGATAAGACTTGGATGAGGAAATGGAGAGTGTATGAAGTGAAATGTCAGGATTGTGTAGCGAGATATGTGGGGCAGACGGGACGCTATTTTAAAGTTACATTTAAGGAGCAGAGTAATAGAGAGAACGGCTCGTCAGATGTAGCAAAGCATATCAAGAATGAGCAACATTCGTGGGGGAATATAACAGAAAGAATGACGGTGGTTGTTATCAAATTTAGAGGAGGTAGAGCTTTGTTATGCCTAGAAGTAAGAGCGCATCTCCGTTTTAAATGAGAGGGAGGAAGTGTCTGAAGGGCATTTCTGAACACACGTTAGCAATATCCTCCTTAAGAAGCAGCCACCAATATACACTCCTGGAAATGGAAAAAAGAACACATTGACACCGGTGTGTCAGACCCACCATACTTGCTCCGGACACTGCGAGAGGGCTGTACAAGCAATGATCACACGCACGGCACAGCGGACACACCAGGAACCGCGGTGTTGGCCGTCGAATGGCGCTAGCTGCGCAGCATTTGTGCACCGCCGCCGTCAGTGTCAGCCAGTTTGCCGTGGCATACGGAGCTCCATCGCAGTCTTTAACACTGGTAGCATGCCGCGACAGCGTGGACGTGAACCGTATGTGCAGTTGACGGACTTTGAGCGAGGGCGTATAGTGGGCATGCGGGAGGCCGGGTGGACGTACCGCCGAATTGCTCAACACGTGGGGCGTGAGGTCTCCACAGTACATCGATGTTGTCGCCAGTGGTCGGCGGAAGGTGCACGTGCCCGTCGACCTGGGACCGGACCGCAGCGACGCACGGATGCACGCCAAGACCGTAGGATCCTACGCAGTGCCGTAGGGGACCGCACCGCCACTTCCCAGCAAATTAGGGACACTGTTGCTCCTGGGGTATCGGCGAGGACCATTCGCAACCGTCTCCATGAAGCTGGGCTACGGTCCCGCACACCGTTAGGCCGTCTTCCGCTCATGCCCCAACATCGTGCAGCCCGCCTCCAGTGGTGTCGCGACAGGCGTGAATGGAGGGACGAATGGAGACGTGTCGTCTTCAGCGATGAGAGTCGCTTCTGCCTTGGTGCCAATGATGGTCGTATGCGTGTTTGGCGCCGTGCAGGTGAGCGCCACAATCAGGACTGCATACGACCGAGGCACACAGGGCCAACACCCGGCATCATGGTGTGGGGAGCGATCTCCTACACTGGCCGTACACCACTGGTGATCGTCGAGGGGACACTGAATAGTGCACGGTACATCCAAACCGTCATCGCACCCATCGTTCTACCATTCCTAGACCGCCAAGGGAACTTGCTGTTCCAACAGGACAATACATGTCCGCATGTATCCCGTGCGACCCAACGTGCTCTAGAAGGTGTAAGTCAACTACCCTGGCCAGCAAGATCTCCGGATCTGTCCCCCATTGAGCATGTTTGGGACTGGATGAAGCGTCGTCTCACGCGGTCTGCACGTCCAGCACGAACGCTGGTCCAACTGAGGCGCCAGGTGGAAATGGCATGGCAAGCCGTTCCACAGGACTACATCCAGCATCTCTACGATCGTCTCCATGGGAGAATAGCAGCCTGCATTGCTGCGAAAGGTGGATATACACTGTACTAGTGCCGACATTGTGCAAGCTCTGTTGCCTGTGTCTAGTGGTTCTGTCAGTGTGATCATGTGATGTATCTGACCCCAGGAATGTGTCAATAAAGTTTCCCCTTCCTGGGACAATGAATTCACGGTGTTCTTATTTCAATTTCCAGGAGTGTATTTTACCAAGTGACATAGGATTTACGCATGCTATTTCCGTTCAGACTGCAGCTTAGAGGTAGTTTAAAGTTAGAATGACATAGGGACAGACAGCCATTTCTCAAAGATTTTATGATAGACGGTAGTGTAGTTGGTGCTGAGCAGTAGGCTGTAAGTAAATATTATCGTTGGTAGGTGATGGCAGCGGCTTTCAGCTTGCAATTGTTCCTTGGAAACGGTTGATGCACCGGCTTGTGATGTTTAATGTTATGTGGTTTTAAGTTGTGAGGGGGCCTGAGGCATAAAAAAGTTTTTAAGGTAGGTTATAACACAGGACGTCTGTAACCCTTATTTGTCTGTCGGTATAAGGAGGATTGTTTTATCGGGTTTCCTCGCTTTCTAGCATTTGAAAGCGGGGTAATGTTGTCTCGAAATATGTAGTGGGAATGATCACACGATTGAAAATTGTGCTGAAAATCCTCTACATTGCTTGAATAACAGTTGTATGATGGCTTCACTTCGGTTACCTACAATAAGCTTGTCCGGCTTCTTGTGAACTTTCGTTCTGCAGTAAGGGATCATTAACAGGTAGGATTGATGGAGGGCATCGAGAAAGTTCAAGTGAAGTTTCTTCGTTTTTTATTATTATGAAATGGAAATAGGGCAATAGTCTCGCGGACATGTTACGGGATTTGGAGTGGCAGTAATTCGAATATATGTCGTTTTCATTGCAGCGAGATTTTTTCGAGTGAGATCTCCTCGCGGAGTTTAAATCATCCACCTTCTCCTCCGAACGTCAAAATATTTGTTTGACGCCCACCTTCATAAGGAGAAATCATCATCCTGATAAAATAAGTCAGAGCTTCCACGGAAAGATTTACCTATTTATTTTTTCCTTGCGCCATTAGAGAGTGGAAGGGTAGGGAAAGAATTAAAAGTGATTCTATAATCCACTGCCAAACACTTAGACGTGAATTGCGGAATAATCTTGTAGATGTTGATAAGATGCTCATCAAACGCCAGTAGCAAATGCTACAAGAGAGGCATTGTGCACTATGGAGAGGTGAACTGTCAAAATTCTGAGATCGTAGAATGTAAGAAGATTCAGGCAACTTATTACTTTCGCCCAGATACAACTCGCAATATGACCATGACGTGAAATTAAAGCTTATACAAAGATTTACTTAGAGATGTTCTTCCCATACACCATTTGTGAATACAACAGTGAAGAGGAGATATAATAGTTGTACTAGATCTTACCTCTGCCACACAACAAGGTAGCTTCGAAATATAAAAGTAGGTGTAGATGTAGATCGTTTATGTCGATGTAGATTTTAGATGCAGATGTAGAGTTATTATGTCGATGTAGATTTCCGATGTAGAAATAGATTTTTGACGTATATACAGACATTTTGTGGTTTTTATGTAGATGTAGATTTTTTATTTAATTGTACGCTACCGGCCATTAAAATTTCTACGCCACAAAGAAATGCAGATTATAAACGGGTATTCATTGGACGAATATATTATACTATAACTGATATTTGATTACATTTTCTCGCAATTTCGGTGCATAGATCCTGAGAAATCAGTACCCATAACAACCACCTTGAACGCCTGGCCATTGAGTCAAACAGAGCTTGGATGGCGTGTAAAGGTACAGCTGCCCATGCAGCTTCAACACGATAGCACAGTTCATCAAGAGTAGTGACGCGTATTGTGACGAGCCAGTTGTTCGGCCACCATTGACCAGACGTTTACAGTTGGTGAGAGATCTGGAGAATGTGCTGGCCAGGGAAGCAGTCGAACATTTTCTGTGTCCAGAAATGCCCGTACAGGACCTGCAACATGCGGTCGTGCATTATCCTGCCGAAATTTAGGGTTTCGCACGATCGAATGAAGAGTAGAGCCACGGGTCGTAACACAACTGAAATGTAGCGTCCACTGTTCTAAGTTCCGTCAGTGCGAGCAAGAGGTGACCGAGACGAGTAACCAGTGGCACCCCATACCATCACGCCAGGTGATACGCCAATATGGCGATGACGAATACACGCTTCCAATGTGCGTTAACCACGATGTCGCCAAACACGGATGCGACCATCATGATGCTGTAAACAGAACCTGGATTCATCCGTAAAAATGACGTTTTTCCATTCGTGCACCCAGGTTCGTCGTTGAGTACACCATCGCAGGCACTCCTGTCTGTGATGCAGTGTCAAGGGTCTCCGAGCTGATAGTCCATGCTGCTGCAAACGTCGTCGAACTGTTCGTGCAGATGGTTATTGTCTTGCAGACGTCCCCATCTATTGACTCAGGGATCGAGACGTGGCTGCACGATCCGTTACAGCCATGAGGATAAGCTGCGTGTCATCGCGACTGCTAGTGAAACGAGAACGTTGAAATCCAGCACGGCGTTCCGTATTACCGTCCTGAACCCACCGATTCCATATTCTGCTAACAGTCATCGGATCTCGACCAACGCGAGCAGCAGTGTCGCGATACGATAAACCGCAATCGCGATAGTCTACAATCCGACCTTTACCAAAGTCGGAAACCTGATGGTAAGCATTTCTCCTCTTTACACGAGGCATCACAACAACGTTTCACTAGGCAACGCCGGTCATCTGCTGTTTGTGTATGAGAAATCGGTTGGAAACTTTCCTGATATCAGCACGTTGTAGGTGTCGCCACCGGCGGCAACCTTGTGTGAATGCTCTGAAAAGCTAATCATTTGCATACCACAGCATCTTCTTGCTGTCGGTTAAGTTTCGCGTCTGTAGCACGTCATCTTCGTGGTGTAGCCATCTTAATTGCCAGTAGTGTAGATGTGAGTCGATGTGAGTCGCCACAGAAGGTGTTCTCCTTTGCAGGCTTTCGCTGTACCTCAAACTGTTCGGCCTAATGGGCGTAACGTGGCTGATGGAGATCGTGTCGTGGGCAGTGGGCGGGTCTGCCTATGTGTGGATCGTGACTGACCTGGTGAACGTGATGGGGCCGGCGTTCATCTTCTACATCTTCTGCTGCAACCGCACCGTCGTGAGGCAGCTCCGCACAAAGCTACCCGGCAGCTGGCCCTGCGCACTTGCGCCCTCCCAAGGTACAGAGCGACCAAAGCACGTCGTCACGCACAACTTGGCAGACCAATATACTTAAGCACCGCTTGCCTCATGCTGTAGTAATATAAAGAGAGTTCTCTAAATTATATACCTATTTGTGCATATCTTTCACCACTAAAGATTAGAGCCCACAGATCCTCTCTTACACCTAACCAATCACCTTTAATGAGTCAACATTACAATATATATAGCACATGAGCAATATACACTGATGAGCGAAAAGTTTATGATCACTTGCTTACAACCCCACACATTTGAAATGCAATACTTTTGCTGTTTTGCGTGTCCTTATGGGGTTTCCGGAGGTATGTGGCACCTAATATTTACGAACAGGTCTCGCAGTTCCCGATAATTACCGGGCGACGCCTGATAGCATAGCAGATGTGTTGCATAGGGCTCAGATCATTCAAGAGCATTTCGTAATTTAGATATGTTGCTACACTGTCGTTTGTGACAACAGCAACGTTTAAACACTACGGCTGCACGAGGAGAACACGACAAGTGCCATAACTTGATTTCGCAGAAACTTCGCTGAGTGGAAGAGGAGTCAAAAAAAAAAGAAAAAAGAGAAGCGAATATTTGTCTGGGCTTACCTGTAGATACTCGACCGTTTCTCAGAAACCGCCGCTCAGAGTTTTAGAGGTACTTTATGTTCCTTTTATCGAGAAAATAGTTTAGCAGAAAAGGTGGCACAGTGACAAGCGTCGCAGTTTTACTTTTCTACATCTACATCTACATACATACTCCGCAATCCACCATACGGTGCGTGGCGGAGGTTACCTCGTACCACAACTAGCATCTTCTCTCCCTGTTCCACTCCCAAACAGAACGAGGGAAAAATGACTGCCTATATGCCTCTGTACGAGCCCTAATCTCTCTTATCTTATCTTTGTGGTCTTTCCACGAAATATAAGGTGGCGGCAGTAAAATTGTACTGCAAATCAGCCTCAAATGCTGGTTCTTTAAATTTCCTCCGTAGCGATTCACGAAAAGAACGCCTCCTTTCCTCCAGAGACTCCCACCCGAGTTCCTGAAGCATTTCCGTAACACTCGCGTGATGATCAAACCTACCAGTAACAAATCTAGCAGCCCGCCTCTGAATTGCTTCTATGTCCTCCCTCAATCCGACCTGATAGGGATCCCAAACGCTCGAGCAGTACTCAAGAATAGGTCGTATTAGTGTTTTATAAGCGGTCTTCTTTACAGATGAACCACATCTTCCCAAAATTCTACCAATGAACCGAAGACGACTATCCGCCTTCCCCACAACTGCCATTACATGCTTGTCCCATTACGTATCACTCTGTAATGTTTCGCCCAAATATTTAATCGACGTGATTTGTCAAGCGGTACACTACTAATGGAGTATTCAAACATTACAGAATTCTTTTTCCTATTCATCTGCATTAATTGACATTTATCTATATTTTGAGTTAGCTGCCATTCTTTACACCCACAAATCCTGTCCAAGTCATCCTGTATCCTCCTACAGTCACTCAACGACGACACCTTTCCGTACACCACAGCATCATCAGTAAACAGCCGCACATTGCTATCCACCCTATCCAAAAGCTCATTTATGTAGATAGAAAACGACAACGGGCCTACCACACTTCCCTGTGGCACTCCAGATGATACCCTCACCTCCGATGAACACTCACCATCGAGGACAACGTACTGGGTTCTTTTGCTCCCCATGTTCGATACCCGATTATTGTTTTTATTTTCGTTTTTCATTTATCTATCCATACCCGTATGAGATTACTACAAGAATATTTTCCAATGTATACTGAAATAACGTTGTCCTTATTCGTTTACTAATTTTATGTCTCATGAATGACTTTTTAAAAAATCAATAAATGAACGAGAAAATTATTTTAAATTGTTTTCAGTTTAATTCCTGTAGCGTATCTTCATTCATGATCAATAACAGGCGCCAGTTTTCGGTAAAGCGATCCGCTATGCGTGGTTTGCCACGAAGTTATTGCGAATGCGTGAAATCTTCAACAACGTTAATGACTTTTCTTTCTCTAGGTGAGATTCGTATGAAGAAATGTTACTGTGGCAAACTTCCCTTCACACGTGGTGTTTGGAATGTTTCTGCGATCAGTATCGTCCTAGGGAATGCAGCAAATGTTCCTGTAGAACAAACATAAGCATAAACTATAAGAATTCATATAAGAACTGGCATAAGGACGAAATATAGCAATATGAGAATTTAAAAAGATTGTAGCCCCTGATATTACCAAACACTTATCATATACAACAAATATATGACACGTATTACGATAAACCAGTTGTGATTTCACAATTAATGTAAGCCCTTGTACCCCAAACTTGATTAGAAACATTCGTGTACTAGCCTTGTATGAACGTGGAAGGATGAATGAAAAAAACAAATAAAAACAATAATGGGGCTTCAAATGCGCGGGGAAAATTTGAGAGGCCGCGACGCCAGCCAGTGTGCCACAGTTATGTCTGAGATTATCGCCCGCTATATAAAAGACATTTCAATTACGTCAAAAACCTTGAACGTCGTTTTCTCAGAAACGGTCGAGTATCTATGGAAAAGCTAAGACACGCGTTCATTTATTTTCACTCCTCTTCCAATGAGTCATGTCTCCGGGAAATCAGGTTATGGCACCTGCCATGTTCACCTCATGAATGTTCGCAAATCTGTTGTTTACAATTGTTAGTTCAGGCTACCACCGTAGCTACTAGGCTGACGTCACTTGTATGCCAGGAGCAAAATCGGTTATAGAACTCCTTGGACAGACAGTGTAAATCTACCCAATGATGGAGGTTCAAACTTCTGAAACTTGTGCATGGTAAGAGTAAACTTTTTTGCACGAATTCATGATTTCACGGCGATATACAATTCTCCCGAGCTCCCAGCCTCGTCAAGCGGTTAAAAACACACAAGCTTTCGTCCTAGCGCTCCTTGAGCATTGACGTGATGACGGACGCCACGACAGTCACCACACGAACTGACGCAGAAGCCATCAGCCGAAACACTGTGGATTTTTAGCGCCTCAGGAGAATGCCATCAGTAACCCTGTTGTTTTAATCTATATAGGTTTATGTTTGTGTTTAAAATGCACTCCAATCTCTCACCTAGAAAACGTTACCAGAAGCCTACGGCATCGACACTATAATAATCCTACCATTTCTTGTGGCACCTTAAACCAAGTATAACATAGTTACTGTTCCCCGTCAGAAATACGATAATGTCTATACACAAGGGAATTTTTCTGTTATTCTACTGAATCTGACTGCGTTTATGAATGGAATCTCACTGCAAGAAAAGTACATAGAGATATGCAAACAAAGCTGACCTCTCCATGTTGTTTCCTTCGTCTGAAGAACTATGCTATACAGCTGTAATACTAATACATCGTTCTTTGTTACCTAAAGATAAATCAGATCTGTGATGGCGAACTCTTCTGCTCTTTCTTAATGTCAATTAGTTCAAAATGTTCAAATGTGTGTGAAATCTTATGGGACTAAGGTAATCAGTTCCTAAGCTTACACACTACTTAACCTAAATTATCCTATGGACAAACACACACACCCATGCCCGAGGGAGGACTCGAACCTCCGCCGGGACCAGCCGCACAGTCCATGACTGCAACGCCCAAGACCGCTCGGTTAATCCCGTGGGGCTGTCAATTAGTAATCGAAGGATTATTGCAATGAGAAAGACGTATGATCACTCCTTTCTCAATATCTCTTATTTATTTTCACGGTTATTTTGTTACACAAACCGTTATGAGACAGTGTTACTACTTACTTCACTACGTGTGTTCACTGTGTTGCACCCAATCGAAACAACTTGTTGATGTAGGTTTAATTTTATATTCACTAAGGGTCCTATCTTCCACTCTCACTATCCTGTCTTCACACTTTTAATTACCTTACCAGTTCTTCACGAAAGTCGATCTCACTTCATATAATCAGTCCCACGCCTAACAATTTCGGGTTCCAGCACTGGCCTCCGACTCCCATTCGGCCGCAACTGCCTGTCTTGGCGTCATTCTGCACGGGTAGATCTTTCAGCTGAAGTCACTCTGGTAGCCTCCTCACATCTTCTGTTAGAATTTCCACTTACTGCAATTTCTTTGCATATGATCTAGCGATATAATTAGTTCTCTTCTCTAAAAATTTCCTTTTCTCTGTGCTGCTGTCTTCTAATCAAAGTCTACATCCTCTGAGGTTTGAGTTTATTCACACCCTACTTTACATATACGCAGTTCACTCGCTTGTCAATGAATGAAATGTAGGGTGACCTCGGAAGTTTCCGTAAATACGAGGGTTGGAACTTTAATAGTGGCAATTACTTATTTACAGCTCGTATAAATAGATATGTGTTTCAAAGTTTACTGACCTTCAAAGTAGTGACCACATCGTGTATAACCCGTTGCCAGCGATGTGGAAGTCTTAGGATACGTACTCTTAGCAGTGCCAGTTGTGTTGACAGTTCGAGCGGCGCGGTCTATTGCCCGACGAATTTGTAGCGATTCTGACGCGAATGCCGTGAAGTGTTTCCTTTAGTTCAGAAATCGAGTTGAACTCACGAGGGCTTAAGTCAGGGGAGTGCAGTAGGTGGTATAGCACTTAGCAGCCCAATCAATCAGACAAATCAGTAACAGCTTGCACTGTACGTGCTTGAACATTGTCCTGCAAAATGATGGTTAGGTCCTGCAGAAAGTGTCATCACTTCTAAGTTGGTCGTAGGTTCTGTTCCAAAAATGAACAGCATAGAGACAGAAGTGATGACACTTTCTGCAGGACCTGACCATCATTTTACAGGACAATGCTCAAGCGCAAACAGTGCAAGCTGTTACTGATTTGTTTGACTGATGGGTCTGCTAAGTTCTGTACCACCTACTGCAGTCCCCTGACTTAAGCCCTCGTGAGTTCAACTCGATTTTTAAACTGAAAGAAACACTTCACGGCATTCGCTTCAGAACTGCTACAAATTTGTCGGGCAATAGACCGCGCCGCTCGAACTGTCAACACAACTGGCACTGCTAAGAGTATCCAACGATTTCCACATCGCTGGCAGCGGGTTATACACAATGCTGGTGACTACTTCGAAGGTCAGTAAAACTTTGAAACACGTACTATTTTGTACGAGCTGTAAATAAATAGTTGCCACTATTAAAGTTCCAAACCTCGTATCTTCGTCTTCCAAAATCGATTCATATTTTGAAGCCCTCACACATCATCTCACCAAGTGCATACGACAGTTTTTAGCCCTACCAACGTATATTTTTTATGAATACTAGTGTTCAAAACTACCATGTATCATAGCTCGATGAAACCTGGACCGTAGAAATAACTCCTATAGTGTAATACAGAATGTACACTACTGGCCATTAAAATTGCTACACCAAGAATAAATGCAGATGATAAACGAGTATTAATTGGACAAATATATTATACTAGAACTGACATGTGATTACATTTTCACACAATTTGGGTGCATAGATCCTGAGAAATCGGTACCCAGAACAACCACCTCTGGCCGTAATAACCACCTTGATATGCCTGGGCATTGAGTCAAACAGGGCTTGTATGGTGTGTACAGGTACAGCTGCCCATGCAGCTTCAACACGATAGCACAGTTCATCAACAGTAGTGACTGGCATATTGTGACGAGCCAGTTGTTCGGCCACCATTGACCAGACGTTTACAGTTGGTGAGAGATCTGGAGAATGTGCTGGCCAGGGTAGATCCACAGGTCGTAACACATCTGTAATCGTAAATTCAGACAGATTGTAGCGCTGTCGTTAGGCATTTATACAGGTTAGTTCATACATTCTTTGCATTATCTAGGCTCGGAATCGGTATCAGTAACTGTTGTTCAACAGCGATTAGAATGAACAGGGACTGTGATTGCTGTGTTCGGATGAGGGCTGAGTTGGCATCCCTTTGCTCACAGCTGCAGGAGGTGCTGACTTCGGTTGTGCAGCTTGTGGCTGTTGCCAATGGGCACCACTATGGGGAGCCAGACTTGGGTATCACGGGGATGACAACCTCGTCCCGTCTGTTCCCAGATCGATCTGCCGCTGTGGTTGCCCCGATTGCTGCCTGCCGCGGGGCTGAGCCCTCGCCTGTGGTTGATTGGGAGGTCGTTCCAAGGCGTGGCAGGCAGTGAAAGACGTCCCCGGAGGCTGATCAGAAAGCCTCCCCAGTGCGTCTGACAAACAGGTTTCAGGTAATGTCTCTGGCTGAGCCAGATGCAGCTGCCTGCCCTGTTTCAGAGGATGATTCTCAGCCTTCAAGGTCCGGGCAATCGCAGAGGGTGGGCTTATTGGTAGTTGGGAGCTCCTATATTAGGCGCTTAATGGGGCTCCGTAGGGATATGGCGGCTAAGGAGGGGACGACATCCAGTGTGCACTCCGTGTGCATTCCAGGTGGAGTCATTCCTGATGTGGAGAGGGTCCTTCCGGATGCCATGAAGAGCACAGGGTGCAGCCAGCTGCAGGTGGTGGCACATGTAGGCACTAATGACGTGTGTCGCTTTGGATCTGAGGAAATTCTCTCTGGATTCCAGCGGCTATCTGATTTGGTGAAGGCTGCCGGTCTTGCTTACGAGATGTAGGCAGAGCTCACCATCTGCAACATCGTTGTCAGAACCGACTGCGGACCTTTGGTGCAGAGCCGGGTGGAGGGTCTGAATCAGAGGCTCAGACGGTTTTGCGACCGTGTTGGCTGCAGATTCCTTGTCTTGCGCCATAGGGTGGTGGGGTTTCGGGTTCCGCTGAATAGGTCAGGAGTTCACTACACTCAGCTGGCGGCTACACGGGTAGCGGAGGCTGTGTGGCGTGGACTGGGCGGTTTTTTTAGGTTAGAAGGCCTCGGGAAAGTACGGGGGTGGGCTGCAATCTCAAAGGGTGTATGGTAAATACAGGACGTGCTTGGATCAAGGAACAGTCGGAATTGTAGTTGTAAATTGTTGTAGTTGTGCTGGGAAAGTTCCTGAGCTTCAAGCGCTAATTGAAAGCACAGAAGCTGAAATCGTTATAGGTACAGAAAGCTGGCTAAAACCTGAAATAAGTTTTGCAGAAATTTTTACGAAGTCTCAGACAATGTTCAGGAAAGATAGATTAGGCAGAATTGGTGGTGGAGTGTTTGTGTCTGTCAGTAGCGGTTTATCTTGTAGTGAAGTCGAAGTAGATACTCCGTGCGAATTGGTATGGGTGGAGGTTATACTTAACAGCCGAACTAAGTTAATAATTGGCTCCTTCTACAGACCCCCAAACTCCGATGATATAGTTGCTGAACAGTTCAGAGAAAATCTGAGTCTCATAACAAATAAATACCCCACTCATACGGTTACCGTTAGTGGGGACTTCAACCTTCCCTCGATATGTTGGCAAAAATACTTGTTCAAAACCGGTGGTAGGCAGAAAACATCTTCCGAGATTCTCCTAAGTACTTTCTCCGAATATTATTTCGAGTAGTTAGTCCACGAACCCACGCGAATTGTAAATGGTTGCGAAAACACACTTGACCTCTTAGCCACAAACAATCCAGAGCTGATAGAGAGCATCATGACTGATACAGGGATTAGTGATCACAAGATCGTTGTAGCTAGGCTCAATACCGTTTCTTCCAAATCCACCAGAAACAAACGCAAAATAATTTTATTTAAAAAAGCGGATAAAGTGTCACTAGAAGCCTTCCTAAGAGACAATCTCCATTCCTTCCGAACTGACTATGCAAATGTAGACGAGATGTGGCTCAAATTCAAAGATATAGTAGCAACAGCAATTGAGAGATTCATACCACATAAACTGGTAAGAGATGGAACTGATCCCCCATGGTACACAAAACATGTCACAACGCTATTGCAGAGGCAACGGAAAAAGCATGCGAAGTTCAGAAGAACGAAGATTGGCTAAAATTTACAGACGCCCGAAATTTGACAAGGACTTCAATGCGAGATGCCTTTAATAGGTTCCACAACGAAACATTGTCTCGAAATTTGGTAGAAAATCCGAAGAAATTATGGTCGTATGTAAAGTACACAAGCGGCAAGACGCAGTCAATACCTTCGCTGCGCAGTGCCGATGGTACTGTTACCGACGACTGTGCCGCTAAAGCGGAGTTATTGAACGCAGTTTTCCGAAATTCCTTCACCAGGGAAGACGAATGGAATACTCCAGAATTTGAAACACGAACAGCTGCTAGCATGAATTTCTTAGAAGTAGATACCTTAGGGGTTGAGAAGCAACTCAAATCGCTTGATACGGGCAAGTCTTCAGGTCCAGATTGTATACCGATTAGGTTCATTTCAGATTACGCTGATGCAATAGCTCCCTACTTAGCAATCATATACAACCGCTCGCTCACCGATACATCTGTACCTACAGATTGGAAAATTGAGCAGGTCGCTGCAGTGTTTAAGAAGGGTAGTAGGAGTAATTCATCGAACTACAGACCTATATCATTGACGTCGGTTTGCAGTAAGGTTTTGGAGCATATACTGTATTCAAACATTATGAATCACCTGGAAGGGAACGATCTATTGATACGTAATCAGCATGGTTTCAGAAAACATCGTTCTTGTGCAACGCAGCTAGCTCTTTATTCGCATGAAGTAATGGCCTCTGTCGACTGGGGATCTCGAGCTGATTCCGTATTTCTAGATTTCCGGAAGGCTTTTGACACCGTTCCTTACAAGCGACTGGGTGACAATCTGAGCAGTTCTCTTAGGTTGTTCGCAGATGATGCTGTACTTTACCGTCTAGTAAGGTCATCCGAAGACCAGTATTAGTTGCAAAGCGATTTAGAAAAGATTGCTGTCTGGTGTGGCAGTTGACGCTAAATAACGAAAAGTGTGAGGTGATCCACATGAGTTCCAAAAGAAATCCGTTGGAATTCGATTACTCGATAAATAGTACAATTCTCAAGGCTGTCAATTCAACTAAATACCTGGGTGTTAAAATTACGAACAACTTCAGTTGGAAAGACCACATAGATAATATTGTGGGGAAGGCGAGCCAAAGGTTGCGTTTCATTGGCAGGACACTTAGAAGGTGCAACAAGTCCACTAAAGAGACAGCTTACACTACACTCGTTCGTCCTCTGCTAGAATATTGCTGCGCGGTGTGGGATCCTTACCAGGTGGGATTGACGGAGGACATCGACAGGGTGCAAAAAAGGGCAGCTCGTTTTGTATTATCACGTATTAGGGGAGAGAGTGTGGCAGATATGATACGCGAGTTGGGATGGAAGTCATTAAAGCAAAGACGTTTTTCGTCGCGGCGAGATCTACTTACGAAATTTCAGTCACCAACTTTCTCTTCCGAATGAGAAAATATTTTGTTGAGCCCAACCTACATAGGTAGGAATGATCATCAAAATAAAATAAGGGAAATCAGAGCTCGAACAGGAAGGTTTAGGCGTTTGCTTTCCCGCGCTCTGTTCGGGAGTGGTTTGGTAGGGAGATAGTATGATTGTGGTTCGATGAACCCTCTGCCAAGCACTTAAATGTGAATTGCAGAATAATCATGTAGATGTAGATATAGATGTAACGTCCACTGTTCAAAGTTCCGTCAATGCGAACAAGAGGTGACCGAGACGTGTAACCAATGGCATCCCATGCCATCACGCCGGGTGATATGCCAGTATGGCGATCCCAAATACACGCTTCCAATGTGAGTTCACCGCGATGACGCCAAACACGGATGCGACCATCACGATGCTGTAAACAGAACCTGGATTCATCCGAAAAAATGACGTTTTGCCATTCGTGCACCCAGGTTCGTCGTTGAGTACACCATCGCAGACGCTCCTGTCTGTGATGCGGCGTCAAGGGTAACCGCAGCCATGGTCTCCGAGCTGATAGTACATGCTGCTGCAAACATCGTCGAACTGTTCGTGCAGATGGTTGTTGTCTTGCAAACGTCCCCATCTGTTGACTCAGGGATCTGTTACAGCCATGCGGATAAGATGCCTGATACGAAACCGTTGGGATCCAGCACGGCATTCCGTATTACCCTCCTATTCCTCCACCAGCGGTGTCGACAGCTGCTATAGGTTGTTAGTGCACGTAGAAGAGCTGTAGCGTGTCTCCCCAGCGGGTCCCACACATGCTCGAAGAGATTTAAGTTGGGGGACCGAGCAGGCCAGTCCGTTTGCCGAATATTCTCTCGTTCTAAGAGCTCTTCCTCCTCCTGCGCAGTTCGATGCGGTCGCGCCTTATCGTCCATAAAAATTGATTCAGGGCCGCAAGCACGTCTGAAAAGACGCACACGTGGAAGAGGAATACGGTGTCACAAAAACGTTGACCGGTGTGGGTATTCCCTTGCAACATTATACCTCCCCATGTAACCTCCCCACAAAATTGAATAAATAATAATAATGAATAATATGATTCTAGTTTTTGTGTAACCTCTGAACAAAATTGGTTCCCATTTATAGCCTCCCTACAGAAATTCATTCACATTTAACCTCCACACAAAATTTGTTTCCCATTTAATGTACCCACAAAATTCTTTTCTCATGTAATATGAGCTTGAAACAGAAAAATTCCTAAACCTCGTAATAAAAAATTAATTCAGTTACCTGATAAATTTTGGACGACAGCAGTGCTGTGTCATGGCCTTGTACGATAATTCTGAATAAAAAAGCAAAAATTCTTACCTCAATAAAGTCGCCAACTGTCTGCTCTTACAATAACTTTTTCCGGCACAGCTCTGTGCAATGCTGGCCGGTAGATTTGTCATTTATGAAAGGAAGCAACTGATTTTTCTTTTGCAACAATCGGAATGATCATGGATTGGAGAAATTAGTAAACTCTTTAAATTGAAATGAATGCTTGTTAGAAATTACTTTATATGACAAAGATTATTATTAGGACATTTTTAAAAGATTTACATGGGAGTTCACATAACATTACTAGATATGCGCGAGGCTGCTTTTTACCTTATACAATAATACTCAGGCTCCGGCATCGCTGCACAGCGACCGGCCAGCCAACACGATACACCAGACCAGATCAGAGCAGACTGCAGACTAGCAACAACTTACTGCTACAGCTTCACAGTTCGTACTGAGTCAACACTGCTCTCTGGTCAGCGATTCTCTCATACCTTGCATATCGCAGGCAGCGCATGAGCAATACATCGAAATTACATCTGCTCGGACCTCTTACATAAAATTACATCTGTATTACATCTGCTCGGACCTCTTGCATAAAATTACATCTGCTCGGACCTCTTACTCCCACACCATAAAACCTGGGCCACCAAAACGCTCTTGTTCCACACTGTACACGTGTGTTGTGTGTTCCCAATTCTCTCCATATGAGGGTACGAGGTGCACTTGGCCCTGACATTCTTTTCATGGATGACAAGGCGCAACCGCTTTGAACAGTGCAGGTTGAGGAGCTCTTGGACAGAGGGGCGATGCGGTTGGGAGACGTATCGCAGTACATCCACGAGCACCAACAACCTTCTAGAATATGTCAATTGGGCTGATGGAGAAATGGAATGCCCTACCACAAGAAATCCATACTGATCCTGTAGCCAGCATTGGAGCCATTGCAAAGCATGTATTGCCATCTGCATTGGTGATACGCCCTATTAAGAACCATGTCTACCCTTTTGTACTGTCAGGAGACTATCATAAATCGTGATCTACATCTACATGGTTAATGGTTCAAATGGCTCTGAGCACTATGGGACTTAACTTCTGAGGTCATCAGTCCCATAGAACTTAGTACTACTTAAACCTAACTAACCTAAGGACATCACACACATCCATGGCCGAGGCAGAATTCGAACCTGCGACCGTAGTGGTTGCACGGTTCCAGACTGTAGCGTCTAGAACTGCTTGGCCACCATCTACATTGTTACTCTGCAATTCACAGTTAAGTACCTGGCAGAGGGTTCATCGAACCATTTTCATACTACCTCTCTACCATTCCACTCTCGAATGGCGCATGGGAAAATGGAACACCTAAATCTTTCCGTTCGAGCTCTGATTTCTCTTACTTTATTATAATGATCATTTCTCCCTACGTAGGTGGGTGTCAACAAAATATTTTCGCATTCGGAAAAGAAAGTTGGTGATTGAAATTTCGTAAATAGATCTCGCCGCAAAGAAAACCGCCTTTGTTTTAGTGGCTGCCACCCCAACTCGCATATCATATCAGTGACACTCTCACCCCTATTGCGCGATAACAGGAAACGGACTGCCCTTCTTTGCACTTTTTCGATGTCCTCCGTCAATCCTACCTGGTAAGGATCCCACACCGCGCAGCAATATTCCAGCAGAGGACGGACAAGTGTAATTTAGGCTGTCTCTTTAGTTGGTTTGTTGCATCTTCTAAGTGTTCCGCCAACAAAGCGCAGTCTTTGTTTCGCCTTCCCCACAATATTATCTATGTGGTCTTTCCAATTTAAGTTGCTTGTAATTGTAATTCTTAGGTATTTAGTTGAATTGACAGCCCTTAGATTTGTGCGATTTATCGTATAACCAAAATTTATCGGATTTTTTAGTACCCATTTGCAGCAATATTCCAGCAGAGGACGGACAAGTTAATGTAGGCTGTCTCTTTACTGGGTTTGCCGCATCTTCTAAGTGTTGCGCCAACAAAGCGCAGTCTTTGTTTCGCCTTCCCCACAATATTATCTATGTGGTCTTTCCACTTTAACTTGCTCGTAATTGTAATTCCTAGGTAGTTAATTGAATTGACAGCCCTTACATTTGTGCCATTTATCGTATACCCAAAATTTATCGGATTTCTTTTAGTACCCATGTGGATGACCTCGCACTTTTCTATGTTTAGTGCCAATTGCCACTTTTCCCATCGTACAGAAATTCTCTCTAGATCATTTTGTAATTGGAATTGATCGTCTGATGATTTTACTTGACGGTAAATTACAGCGTCATCAGCAAACAGTCTAAGGGGATTGCTCAGATTGTCACCTAGATCATTTATATAAATCAGGAACAGCAGAGGGCCTATGACACTACCTTGAGAAACGCCAGATTTCACTTCTGTTCTACTGGACGATTTACCGTCTATCACTATGAACTGTTACCTCTCTGAGAGGAAATCACGAATCCAGTCACACAACTGAGACGATACTCCATATGCACGCAATTTGATTAATAGTCGCTTGTGAGGAACGGTATCAAAAACCTTCTGGAAATCTAGGAATATGGAATCGATCTGAGATCCCTTGTCGACAGCACTCATTACTTCACGGGAATAAAGAGCTAGCTGCGTTCCACAAGAACGATATTTTCTGAATCCGTGTTTGTCATGTATCAATAAGTCATTTTCTTCAAAGTGATTCACAATGTTCGAGTACAGTATATGTTCCAAAATCCTACTGCAAATTGATGTCAGTGATGTGGCTCTGTAATTCGATGGGTTACTCCTATTTCCTTTCTTGAATATTGGTGTGACCTGTGCTACTTTCCAGTCTTTAGGAACAGACCTTTCGTCAAGTGAGCGGTTGTATATGATTGCTAAGAAATGCGCTATTGTGTCTGCATACTCTGAAAGGAACCTGGTTGGTATACCATCTGGACCGGAAGACTTGCTTTTCTTAAGTGATTTGAGTTGTTTCGCAGCACCAAAGATATTTACTTTTAAGTCAATCTTGCTAACAGCTGTTCTGGTTTAGAATTCTGGAATATTTAATTCATCTTCTTTGGTGAAGGAATTACGGAAAACTGTATTTCGTAACTCCGCTTTAGTGGCGCCATCATCAGTAACATTTCCATCGCTATCGCGCAGTGACGGTAATGACTGTTTTTTGCCACTGGTGTACTTGACATACGACCAGAATTTTACGATAATGTTTCATTGTGAAAACTATTAAAAGCATCTCGCATTGACGTCCGCACTACATTTCGAGCTTCTGTAAAACGTACCCAGTCTTGGGGATTTTGCATGATAGCTGCAGTGGAATTATTGTACATGATTAAAAGTGTCATTTCTGTTGTCCCACTCTGTACTTCTTTAAGTTACCCGCTGTACTATAGTGTAGCATTTCTTTCTACACTACTGGCCATTAAAATTGCTACACCACGAAGATGACGTGCTACAGGCGCAAAATTTAACCGACAGGAAGAAGATGCCGTGATATGGAAATGATTAGCCTTTCAGAGCATTCACACAAGGTTGGCGCCGGTGGCGGCACCTACAAAGTGCTGACATGAAGAAAGTTTCCAACCGATTTCTCATACACAAACGGCAGTTGACCGGCGTTGCCTGGTGAAACATTGTTGTGATGCATCGTGTAAGGAGGAGAAATGCGTACCATCACGTTTCCGACTTTGATAAAGGTCGGATTGTAGCCTATCAAGATTGCGGTTTATCGTATCGCGACACTGCTGCTCGCGTTGGTTGAGATCCAGTGACTGTTAGCAGAATATGGAATCGGTGGGTTCAGAAGGGTAATACGGAAGGCCGTGCTGGATCCCAACGTCCTCGTATCACTAGCAGTCGAGATGACAGGCATCTTGTCCGCATGGCTGTAACGGATCGTGCAGCCACGTCTCGATCCTTAGTCAACAAATGGGGACGTTTGCAAGACAACAACCATCTGCACGAACAGTTCGACGACGTTTGCAGCAGCATGGACTATCAGCTCGGAGACCACGGCTGCGGTTACACTTGACGCTGCATCACAGACAGGAGCGCCTGCGATTGTGTACTCAACGACGAACCTGGGTGCACGAATGGCAAAACGTCAATTTTTCGGATGAATCCATGTTCTCTTTACAGCATCGTGATGGTCGCATCCATGTTTGGCGACATCGCGGCGAACGCACATTGGAAGTGTGTATTCGTCATCGCCATACTGGCGTGTCACCCGGCGTGACGGTATGGGGTGCCATTGGTTACACGTCTCGGTCACCTCTTGTTCGCATTGACGGCACTTTGAACAGTGGACGTTACATTTCAGATGTGTTACGACCCGTGGCTCTACCCTTCATTCGATTGCTGCGAAACCCTACATTTCAGCAGGATAATGCACGACCGCATGTTGCAGGTCCTGTACAGGCCCTTTTAGATACAGAAAATGTTCGACTGCTGCCCTGGCCAGCACTTTCTCCAGATCTCTCACCAATTCAAAACGTCTGGTCAATGGTGGCCGAGCAACTGGCTCGTCACAATACGCCAGTCACAACTATTGATGAACTGTGGTATTGTGTGGAAGCTGCATCGGCAGCTGTACCTGTACACGCCATCCAAGCTCTGTTTGACTCAATGCCCAGGCGTGGTTGTTCTGGGTACTGTTTTCTCAGGATCTATTCACTCAAACTGCGTGAAAATGTAAACACATGTCAGTTCTAGTATAATATATTTGTGTAATGAATACCCGTTTTTCATCTGCATTTCTTCTTGGCGTAGCAATTTTAATGGCCAGTAGTGTATATCTGGTGCAAGTTTCATCAAATTACATTACGTAGCAGAGTGACACATCGTGCGGAAGTTACTTCTGTACTTGTTTCGTACACCAGTGTATTTTAATTGTATTAATGAAGCCTGTAAATGCCGGGTAAATAAAAGAAGCGGCTGTAGTGTGCTCCTCCAGAGAGAGACGGCAGTGACGGGGGATGGTGATGGCTGGCTTGTTGACAGGTAACGAACGATAGCGTCCGCTCTGGGGGCGGCAGCAGCAGCGGCGCCCACTGCAGACCCACCGGCACCGCCTCCATCTCCGCCAACGCCCTCGAGATGACCAGCCTCCGCTCCTGATGACTCTACCGCGCACCGAAACGCCGCGCACCAGCTGCGGGTGGCCAGCGACTTAGGACGTCTCCCCACGTAACACGGTCTTATCCGTGTCGTGGACGCGTGATGACCGAGAGGTTACCTTCGTGAAACTCTACAATAGCTATTGCTCTAATCTACTAGTATTATCAAAGTACCTGTCATTTACATTCTCAAAGCAAGTGTAGATTTTTTCAGATGCATTAGAATACTCACAAATTTTATTATCTGATGTGTAATAAAATATTTCAAACCACAATAAATGATCTGTAATGTTTTTGTACTTGAGCTTAAGTAAAGTCATTCATTTGCTTGTATTCTCTAAGGTGATATCTTACGTCAAGTCTAACACAAATGTTTGGGACTGACTCAGCACTACGGAACAAGAGTGCAGATAAATGCTTTCAAAGAGTTTTCAACGAAAACATTTCATTTTTTATTTTTCCATAGTTGTGGACCACACTCATAGTACATTTTTTGAATGAGATCAGTATTGCCATTTGACTGTACATTTTTATTATTTACCAGCCACTACCCACGGCTGTGCTGCCAGATCAATAGTTTCATCATCATGAGTGATGGTGAGGAAGTAAGTGCAATGACGTCAGCTACCTTCAGGTGTCTGCCTGTTTGGCTACAACACCAAAATGGCGGCACACACTGCATTGCTGCTGAGAGTGTATATGTGTAGGTATAGGCAGGAGAGTGTTCCATTTAAGTGAGTATACATTATGCAATGTGTACATTGTGCAAGAAAGTTAATATTTTTATATCTGTATACGATTAATACTATTTATTTTCACTGATGTGTGAAAGTTCTAGAATAGTACGAATCATGAACCCACATGCAGTAACATTGGTATTCGTCTCTACCACTTCATACATTACTACCTGGGTAACAACCACTGTAAAAACTTAATAATCTAAAAGTGAGGTATAGTTTGTTTATCTCGCCTGGCGTTAGACACACTGTAATAAATTCATAAGCATACATAAACTCAAGCCAAAAAGGCATTATTAACGTTTGAACATAACCTTCCTGCAATAAACAAATCGATGTCCAGAAACAGTAAGCATATATTTCATGGTATAAAATGCTAATCAATTACGTAAAAGACAGGGCACACACATGTAACAAAACAATAGAACACATAGTGGCGTCAAATCATTTTTTTCCTTCAACGATATTTCGACGACTTCACTGGTTGTTTTGTCATATGTAAAGTCCAAATTTCGTTGCTTACTGTTTGGACTTGAACTAAACTGGAAGCAGTGAGCAACGAAATACATACATCAAAAAACGTTTTGCAACACCCCGGTTCCCAGAACTCCTGAAGATAGACATTGACTGCGGATATTGTATCACAGACACGATCCCTCGACTGTTCAGAGATTTCACTAAAGCCGCCAAAAGATGTAAACAACCATGCATGTGCAGCGCCTATTAGACGGAGTGGGTCCGACAGCCGATCAGTTCCAGTCATTCCGCCAGGAAGGAGGTACACGGCTCGTGTTGTCTGTAGTTCAACCATGCCAAAACGGTCGATACCGAAGTTCGATGGCGTCCGCGTTGTTACTTTGTGCCAGGAATGGCTCCCAACAAGGGAAATGTCCAGGCGTCTCGAAGTGAACCAAAGCGATGTTCTTCGGACATGGAGGAGATACAGAGAGACAGGAACTGTCGTTGATATGCCTCGCTCAGGCCGCCCAAGGGTTACTTACTACTGCAGTGGATGACCGCTACCTACGGATTATGGCTCGGAGGAACCCCGACAGCCACGCCATCATGCTGAATAATGCTTTTCGTGCAGCCACAGGACGTCGTTTCACGACTCAAACTGTGCGCAAAAGGCTGCATGATGGACAACTTCACTCCCGACCTCCATGGTGAGATCCGTCTTTGCAACCACGACACCATGCAGCGCGAAACAGATGGATCCAGCAACATACCGAATGGAACGCTCAGGATTGGCATCACGTTCTCTTCACCGATGAGTGTCACATATTCCTTCAACCAGACAATCGTCGGAGGCATGTTTGGAGGCAGTCCGGTCAAGCTGAATGTCTTAGTCACACTGCCCAACGAGTGCAGCAAGTTGGAGGTTCCCAGCTGTTTTGGGGTGGCATTATGTGGGGCCGACGTACGCCGCTGGTGGTCGTGGAAGGCGCCGTAACGGCTGTACAATACGCGAATGCCATCCTCTGGCCGATAGTTCAACCATATCGGCAACATATTGGCGTGGCATTCGTCTTCACGGACGACAATTCGCGCCCCCATCGTGCACATCTTGTGAATGACTTCCCTCAGGATAACGACATCGCTCGACTAGAGTGACCAGCATGTTCTCCAGACATGAACCCTATCGAACGTGCCTGGGGTAGATTGAAAAGGGCTGTTTATGGACGATGTGACCCACCAACCACTCTGAGGGATCTACGCTGAATCGTCGTTGAGGAGTAGGACAACCTGGACCAACAGTGCCTTGATGAACTTGTGGATAGTATGCCACGACGAATACAGTCATGCATCAATGCAAGATGACATGCTACTGGATATTAGAGGCACCGGTGTGTACTGCAATCTGGACCACCACCACTGAAGGCCTCGCTGTATGGTGATACAACATCCAATGTGTGGTTTTCATGAGCCATAAACAGGGCAAAAATGATGTTCATGTTGATCTCTATTCCAATTTTCTGTACAGGTTCCGGAACTCTCGGAACCGAGGTGATGCAAAACTTTTTTTGACGTGTGTATTTTCTCAGCATCTAACGACGGCAACTAGGGAAGCTGTCGAAATATCTTGAAAGGAAAAAATATTAACAATTACTCCTCTGCAAACTCAGAGACCTAGAAACTTCACTGAGGAAAGATGAAAGATGATTTTTTCTTTTCCTGTATTTTTTCTCATCCTCTCATGTCCTTGTAGTGTTAAAGAGCTGATGTGCTGAAGGTAACACACAGCTCTTCTTAGGAGATTGCAAGGTTGAATCTTCTGCTGCCACACTTGTTTTTTGAGTATGAACAAAAGCTACTTTTTTATATTTACCTTCCATGTCTTACCTCATTTTTGCAAGAGACTGGTGAAAGTCTTCATTCTGGCCTTGTACTGTGATAACCACCAGAGAAATCCCAATATCGATATGATAATTGATGAAATTCTAAATGACAATATATTTGATCTGGAACAACTTAATTTGCTACTTCTTGTAATTTAGATCAGAATGAATGCCATCCTACGGAAGATGGAACGTGGACTCCAGTTGGCCATTCCATCAAATCAGGTGCGCCATGTTCCTACGGTGCGCTGGCTGGCTGCAGGCACGTCAAAACCACGGTAACAGAGGCATTGCCTAGCACGTGGTCTGCACAAAACTCCTCCGGCGGTAGCCACGCCCCGCCAGGTACCTGTCACAATACAGCGTATAAACTTAATTTTGCAACACATTTAACGTCCTACCAACAGCGCATGCATAATAGACAGCTTCCTTCATTTCCATCTGCTATATATTGGGTACCTTTCCTAAGACACAGTTCTCACTGGGGCCATACGATACGTAATATGAAATGCAATGCGATTTGGGATTTGCAATACCGTACAAAAGCAACCCGCATTAGTGGGGAGTGTAGAAACGTAGCTGAAGCAACTTGGCTGGTTCAAACTGGGACAATAGCAATACAATACCAATACAGTTCTCTGTAATACGTCACAGCGCAACACGGAGAGGTGGTTACGTCATGCAACAGTATCTTACTGCACATGGAGAGAGAAATTTCAAGTCATTTGATGTGTTTGATAAGCAACTGTTTACGTACATGATGCAATGCTCATCCATCTCCAGTGTTATTTTCTCAGTAAAATTTTTACTTTCCGAATAAAAAATTAATCACTATATTTTCTGCTACACAAGCTTTATCATCCGCTTTTGAGGAAATAAATTGGTAAAAAAAACTTATTTTTTGCATCTTATAGTACGCTATCATACCTGGTTTCTTTTCGCTATTGCCCACAGTTGCTGGATACTTCGAAAATAAGCAGAACATAGAGCCTATTTAGAAAAGTTTGCAGCAAAAAAAATCCTGTTGCTGGCTCGTTTACATTTGATACACTGTAGGTTAGAGTTTGCCGCATACCAAATGTAGCTAACATATCGAAATTGTTTTTAACGTTGGGAGGAGAGCCATACTTCTTTCCAGGCTCAAGAAAATACGAGAAACATTTGAAAGCCGTCTGCGTCAAGGCCGGCTGCGAAGTGCCACACGTGAGGCTGTTACCGCCTGCTGTCTCTTGTTCCTTGTTGTATCACTGCTGTGCTAACGTGAGTGTCGCACGAATAACCTCGTGTCTTATGATCTTTTGTGCAGCGTGTCTTATCGTATATTGTATTGCATCAGTAACAACTACACCTAAGAGACGTCAGGGATTTTTTCTGGAGTTTCTGTTTCTTTTTTTTTTTGCAAACATGGGTTAACGCCGCACTTCTCACAGATTTAGTCCTAACAGGTGTTCGAAACACCTGTCGTAGTTAGATTAATTGCGGGAAGACACACATATCATCTCCAGACTGGACAGTGACCGGTTTATACTCCACTCTAGAAAGCGAGTCTAGCTTCCACAGTAACCAGGACGACGATCCCACAGGTGTAGCTAGGAATGATATATTGCAAGCTCTTCCCGTAAAAAAACTGCTTCTCTAAATACCTCAGAAAAGACACTGCAAATACACTACTGCCCATTAAAATTGCTACACCGCGAAGATGACGTGCTACAGACGCGAAATTTAACTGACAGGAAGAAGATGCTGTGATATGCAAATGATTAGCTTTTCAGCGCATTCACACAAGGTTGGCGCCGGTGGCGACACCTACAACGTGCTGACACGAGGAAAACCGATTTCTCATACACAAACAGCAGTTGACCGGCATTACCTGGTGAAACGTTTTTGTGATGCCTCGTGTAAGGACCATCACGTTTCCGACTTTGATAAAGGTCGGATTGTAGCCTATCAAGATTGCGGTTTATCGTATCGCAAAATTGCTGTTCGCGTTGGTCGAGATCCAATGACTGATAGCAGAATGTGAAATCGGTGGGTTCAGGAGGGCAATACGGAACGCCGTGCTGGATCCCAACAGCCTCGTATCACTAGCACTCGAGTTGACAGGCATCTTATCCGCATGGCTGTAACGTATCGTGCAGCCACGTCTCGATCCCCGAGTCAACAGATGGGGACGTTTGCAAGACAACAACCATCTGCACGAACAGTTCGACGACGTTTGCAGCAGCATGGACTATCAGCTCGGAGACCATGGTTGCGGTTACCCTTGATGCTGCATCACAGACAGGAGCGCCTGCGATGGTGTACTCAACGACGAACCTGGGTGCACGAATGGCAAAACCTCATTTTTTCGGATGAATCCAGGTTCTGTTTACAGCATCATGATGGTCGCATCCGTTTTTGGCGACGTCGCGGAGAACGCACATTGGAAGCGTGTATTCGTCATCACCATACTGGCGCATCATCCGGCGTGATGGTTAGAGATGGGGGATCCGCTCTTGAACTAATTCATAGAGTTCAATCTTTCAAAGGAGTGAACAATCAGTGATTCAGAAAAAAAGAACGGTAGCTCCAAACGTTTCCCACGGCAGAGAGAGAGAGAGAGAGAGAGAGAGAGAGAGAGAGAGAGAGAGAGAGAGACGGAGCATATCAGCAGCGCCTCTGCTGGTCACAGCACAGTGCACGCCACACAACACAGCCAGCGCCGGCCTCTGCCCTGCTTCTACCTTGGCTGCCTGCATTGTGCAGTGCCCCATTGGATTTGGTGTTCCACATATGCCGTGCCGTCTCTGTGCGTCGTCTGCCGCGCGCAGTGTCTGGCACAGCTTAACTTCGCATCGCACTCTGTCGGCGATCGTTTCAGTCGCACGTCCTGCCCTCTGGGCAGTTGATGCGAGCAACAGGACAGAGAGCCACCTAGCGGATAACATAGGAACTACTTGCAAAAACCCGCTCGCAAGGGAACGAACTATTTGTCTCGGAGCGGGTGAGTTCACCGCTACCCCCTCCCTCGGAACTCGCCCGCTCAACGCTCGCCCCACCGTCTCGACTCTAGCCAGAGCGTCGAGCAAACCGACTCAGGTGTCACTGTGGTCTCTGCGGTCTCAGCTCACGCAGTAATACAGCTCGCGGCTCGA
Organism: Schistocerca cancellata; assembly: GCF_023864275.1. NCBI lineage: Eukaryota > Metazoa > Arthropoda > Insecta > Orthoptera > Acrididae > Schistocerca > Schistocerca cancellata. The sequence continues at coordinate 138,909,097 of NC_064634.1, read as the reverse complement.
CCTGCTCGACTCAGCGCCTCTGCATCGGAGTTCGTCCCCACTGGATATTGTACTTCGTAGTAATGCCGCTATGTATATTACATTATTATGTTATGTATACATCAATTGTTTTTATTTTATTTTTATTTGTTTAAACTGATTATATTAGGTTCCTGATGACTCCTCTTACTATAGGATTTTTATTATAGACACTCGAATTTACGCTTTAATTACGAGCGAACCGATAAACGTATCGCAAAATGTGATACACCAATATTTTCCTTGTTTTATTCTGCGTAAGGCTATATGCAGCACTTTCGTTTTACAGTCAAATTTATATTTTTTTTCTTAATCTGGTACGGATTTTGCGATTTTAGGCGTCTTCGAAAGGAAACGTTCACTTTAAAAATATATGGCTTGCGATGTATTTGTATGAGGTTAATGAAATTTTAATACGTTATAGCCAAATATATTGTTAATGTAAATCTCAAGTTACAACATTTTCCGATCACCCAAAAAACCACGATAGTGCAAAATAAATCAATAATCAAAAACTTTGTCATATCGTGGAAATTTCAATAAACAATACAAAATTCTTACTCATTATCTGTGTTACTTCAAAATAGGATCAAATAAGATCAAAATACAGGTATAGTACTGGAATAAACCAAGTTTAAAGGGCAATGTGCGTTCCATTTATTTTATATTGTAAATGAGTGGTGAGTCATGAAAAAGAGCTAATTCATTTCAGGGAGTGAACAGTTCTGATCCAATCTCTGAAAAGAACAGTTTTGCCCATCTCTAGTGATGGTATGGGGTGCCACTGGTTACACCTCTCGGTCTCACCCTTTGATCAGTGGGCGTTACATTTCAGATGTATTACGAACCGTGGCTCAACCCTTCATTCGATCCCCGCGAAACCCTACATGTCAGCAGGATAATGCACGACTGTATGTTGGAGGTCCTGTACGGACCTTTCTGGATACAGAAAATGTTGGACTGCTGCTCTCGTCAGCACATTCTACAGATCTCTCACCAACTGAGAATGTCTGGTCAATGGTGGCCGAGCAACTGGCTGGTCACAATACGCCAGTCACTACTCTTGACGAACTGTGGTATCGTGTTGAAGCTGCATGGGCAGCTGTACATGTACACGCCATCCAATCTCTGTATGACTCAATGCCGAAAAAAAATGGCTCTGAGCACTATGGGACTTAACATCTGTGGTCATCAGTCCCCTAGAACTTAGAACTACTTAAACCTAACTAACCTAAGGACATCACACACATCCATGCCCGAGGCAGGATTCGAACCTGGGACCGTAGCGGTCACGCGGTTTCAGACTGAAGCGCCTAGAACCGCACGGCCACACCGGCCGGCCGACTTAATGCCCAGGCGTATGAAGGCCGCGAATGCGGCCAGAGGTGGTTGTTCTGGGTACTGATTTCTCAGGATCTGTGCACCCAAACTGCGTGAAAATGTTATCACCTGTCAGTTCTAGTATAATATATTTGTCCAATGAATACCCATTAATCATCTGCATTTCTTCTTGGTGTACTAATTTTAATGGCCAGTAGTGTATACTGGCTCACAATAATAGTGGAGTACCGAGAAGGAGAGCAGGAAACTACATAAAACTTCATATTATTCCAGTGATTAAAACATTGAGTCAAATTTACAAAGAACTTGGCTGTCTGGGCCCTCTTATCAATATGACATTGAACCCCCTCTGGCCTGGATGCATACACTGATTCAGTTGGCGCAAATGGCTCTGAGCACTGTGGGACTTAACATCTGAGGTCATCAGTCCCCTAGAACTTAGAACTACTTAAACCTAACTAACCTAAGGACATCACACACAGCCATGCCCTAGGCAGGATTCGAACCTGCGACCGTAGCAGATTCAGTTGGGAAGGGTGTGATAAGGCGATCGTGTCGTTTCCCAAGGCAAGAAGGCGCTCAGCCGTTGTAGCTGGTCCTTGATATCCTGGATACTGACCGAGCGAGGTGGCGCATTGGTTAGCACACTGGACTCGCATTCGGGAGGACGACGGTTCAAACCCTCCATCCCGATTTAGGTTTTCCCTGATTTCCCTAAATAGCTTGAGGTAAATGCCGGGATGGTTCCTGTGAAAGGGCACGGCCGACTTCCTTCCCCATCTTTCGCTAATACGATGGGACCGATAACCTCGCTGTTCGGTTGCCTCCCCCAAATTAACCAACCAACCTGGATACTGGCTCTGGGATGGAACTGACTTCTGAGCTCGCCCCATACACGTTCTGTCGGCGACATATATGGGACCTAGCCGGCACTGGAGTGTCTCAGTATCACGCTGATAGTTCATGCAGACACGTGTCACATGTGGAAGAACATTGCCATGTTGAAAAACTGCACCACGATACTACCACAGGCTACACACGAGAAGGCTGATGTCCTTGACATACTGAAGTACCGTCACAGCTCCCTCAGTAGGTACCACCTGTGACCTTGTAACACCACAACTCTGTGGACGATCATACATTTTCACGAAGTTTGTCTTATTAGTTGTGCTGATATTATTCTTGTAAATATGTTGTCAAGTACAAATGCTATTTGTTGTTTAAGAAAGACAATACGCATGGAATTTTAACATTTAAGTTGACACGCTAGCCTATTCATGGAAAAGATATTGCCAAAGAGTGTAATAAATTGAAAATGCATTATCGCCGGGCGTGCGAGCGTGCCAAAAACGTAGCAGTTCCGAGTCGCGAAGAGACGATTGGTGTCGATGGTTGTGTGTGTACGCCGGTGTGGCTATGCACAAGTGCAGATATAAAAAGTCTGTTTCCGAAGTTTGGAACAGTGAAAACCGAAATGGTTGTTTTGGCGGATGTTTCATACGGTTAAGCTATGTGCATGGGATTTAATGGAGACAGCACAAATGCAGCAAGAGTAATTCACATAACATCAAAAGTACTGTCGGCCCTCGTTGTTGGCTATGGTATGGAAAGAAGATCAATCTGTGCTCTATTTTACCGCTAAGTGAAGCCACTGGACAAACCAACGACGTCATAAAGTGAAGTAAGATCTACACTTTTTATAACTGGAAGTGTAAAGGCTGACCAGCTTAGCTGGAATTTTATTGCTTAAATAATATTGTTTTCGTGCATATTGTGACGTAAATAATTTTCCTAGGTCGTTATCCAAGTAGTATCCATAGTATCCCTTTGTATGAACCGAGATAATCAGAAAATGAACTGAAAATGAAGTAAACATTAATTTATTAGATTATCAAAACGTAATTTTTACAACTTTTGGACAACTACGTAATAATGAAATCTTTGGCTATAGTATGAATAATGTCAGAAATAGAATGATGCAAAAATCAGTATTAATTCATTTGCTAAAAATAAAGTAACTTTAATAATAAAAAAAGAATTGGTAGTAAAACTTTACATAATTTGGACAGTGAATTTCATTCTCAAAGCACAATTCTAATTTATAGCTTGTGGCATAATTTATAACTTTTATTACAAAGAAATATCAGAGTAACTGCTAGGTAAATGACAGACCTTACCAATGAGCAAATTCAAACAATCTTTCTGCTTGCTACAGTTGCCACAGTCAGTATTACGGTGATTAACATATCAAAAAGTTTCTGTCCACACCCTATAAACAATCTTACTTTAATTGATATTTGGAAATTAATATAATATGTTGTATGCGTTTGCTATTGGATTACTATTTGACTACTGTGAAGTGTGGTATGAAGTACCTGAATACCTAACGCACTATTCCTACGTCATGACGCCAATAACTATTCTTACCTCAGATTGTTTACATGTATAAAGTTCAGTTTAAATTTCGTTATTCTTGTTCCGGCGAGGAACTGGCGACCGTTGGCTCTTGTCATTAATGAAAACTCTGAAAACATTTTTTCCAAATTATCCACTAACTACTGTTAATTAAAAACTAGTTTACATAATAGAAAACGTATGAAGTTAACCGAACTTTGTTGCTAATCGTCATTGCTAAAATACTGAGCAGTGGCAATTCAGTTATACCTTCATCTACTTCTCTCAGTTTTGCATTATTCTCCGGAGTAGACGCCTTTTCCTCACAGATTAGGGACTTTAGGTACACGGTCAAATAGAAAAGCCTAATTAGCTGGAGAGACAGGAGGGTTATAACCTAAAGTCATATACGATGACTCCCCACACCATAATCCCAGCAGGAACATCTATCTCTCTGCCTCTCCAAAACATTGCAAGAATGGGGCTCCTTGCCAGGTAGCTGACATAGTCTTGGACGATGGCCACTGGGGACAGTGCAGAACCTCGATTCATCGTTCAACACACTGCGACGCCATTCATCAGCAGTCCACATGCCCAGACGCGACACAACTCCAAACTCAGACGTTTGCGTTGTGGTGTTAACGGCAGCCTACGTGTGGGACGACTATTCCCTATTCGGACTGCTGTTAGCCTCCAGCCAACGTTGTGGGTTGACGCAGATTGCTGCAGGGAGTCCATTACCTGTCATCGTATGACAGGCGTGGATGTGAACGGATTACACAGTGCCTGGTGCGCAATGCTGCGATCCCTCAGTATGACCAGAACCTTGAAGGTATGCAACTATTAACCATGTTGGGAAATACCTATTGCACCTTGCATCTGTTAGGAGATACAGCTAGTATTGTCTTTCAGTGTCATCAAGTATACAATAATCATCTGAAAGGAGCAAAGTGTGGAAGAATAGTGAAGCTGAGTGAGTAAACGTGAAGTTCTGGGGGTGAAATACCGTTGTATTAATCTCTTTCAGATCTGCAACCCATGTGGTAGAAATTACTATACTACCATTTGAAAAAAAAAATTACTTGGTACAGCTAAATGTAATTAATATTGCTAAAACCAGAGACTACACATACTTTCGTGAAGACTTTTTTACCATACTGCTGGGCGGACATATATTTTACATGGTTCCGGAAATATTTAAAATTGACAACTTAGGTTTCTCACCTAGTTTTTAGTATTTCCAATTGTTTCATCTTCTGAGTCCTTTAAAGAAATATGATTTTTCTTTTGAAGAAGGAGGAGGAGGAGATTAGTGTTTAACGTCCCGTCGACAACGAGGTTATTAGAGACGGGGCACAAGCTCGGATTAGGGAAGGATGGAGAAGGAAATCGTCCGTGCCCCTACGGAGGAACCATCCTGGCGTTTGCCTTAGGCAGTTTAGGAAAATCACAGGAAACATAAATCAGGATGATCAGAGGCGCTTTTGAACCGTCACCATCCCGAACACGAATGCAGTGTGCTAACCACTACGCCACCTCGCTCGGTTTTCTTTTAATGGGCTAACGTAATTCGTAAACACAAACAAAATATTCAATTGCAAGTTCTGAATGTTAAACATGTTATGTAACCATTTCTTATATACGGAACGTAGTTAGCATTATTCCTATCTTCCGTGTGCGGTTGCTCTAAAATGCTAATTATTTGGACATCCAGGCACATAGTACTCTTCAAACTGATTTAACGTTTCTTACATTTTGTCGTTATATTGTTGCTATTTTAGTGACCATCAGCGTTCTAATAACTGTTTTAAAGTGTGGCCACACAGTCCAGTCACATGAATGTGAACACCACTTACGTTCGACGTCAACTTGCGGTAACCACTCACAGGCGGCCGGTGTAAACATTAGCAGTGGAGGGTATAAAAAGCTGTCAGGTGGATGCGGAAACTGAGCGATTTATCTGATGTCCAAAGGGACATGATCATTGGCTTTTGGGCCATGGGTGGAACCGTTTTCGAAACTGCTAGGTTTCTTAACTGTTCGCGTGCTGCCATGGTAAAACGGTGGCATCCAGAACTGGTGGCGAGACAACCGTAGTATACAACGGGCCATAGACAGCACAGGTGAATGAGGCCTGCAGAGACGTGCAACTGTTGAGTTATTGACTACCCAGCATGAACAAAGGGGCTACCAACAGCATCTTCCCAACGACCGTTCAGTGAATGTTGTTGTGTGTGGGTCTATGCACCAGGCGCCTCTTCCGTGCACCCATGAAGACTGTTGTTCATCAAAGACAAAGGCTAGAATTTACACGCTAGTACTGTTCTGGCGTAACCACAAGCGCCAGAACGAAGACGAATAACGGAAGACCAGAGCAGGCGATGAAACGACAGGAGTGCCCCCTGAAAGAAGTGAATGCAAGCGCCGCTCCTGCCAGCCTTGGTGATTAGTGCTCAGATCGGCTCCGTATACGGACATTAGTGGACAGTACAGGCACAGTTGTACACCAGCACTCGCAGATCAATTGGCGTGTGTCAACTTGCAGGAACATTGTCTATAGCAAAAACCAGGATTTATGTTGTACACTCCTGGAAATTGAAATAAGAACACCGTGAATTCATTGTCCCAGGAAGGGGAAACTTTATTGACACATTCCTGGGGTCAGATACATCACATGATCACACTGACAGAACCACAGGCACATAGACACAGGCAACAGAGCATGCACAATGTCGGCACTAGTACAGTGTATATCCACCTTTCGCAGCAATGCAGGCTGCTATTCTCCCATGGAGACGATCGTAGAGATGCTGGATGTAGTCCTGTGGAACGGCTTGCCATGCCATTTCCACCTGGCGCCTCAGTTGGACCAGCGTTCGTGCTGGACGTGCAGACCGCGTGAGACGACGCTTCATCCAGTCCCAAACATGCTCAGTGGGGGACAGATCCGGAGATCTTGCTGGCCAGTGTAGTTGACTTACACCTTCTAGAGCACGTTGGGTGGCACGGGATACATGCGGACGTGCATTGTCCTGTTGGAACAGCAAGTTCCCTTGCCGGTCTAGGAATGGTAGAACGACGGGTTCGATGACGGTTTGGATGTACTGTGCACTATTCAGTGTCCCCTCGACGATCACCAGTGGTGTACGGCCAGTGTAGGAGATCGCTCCCCACACCATGATGCCGGGTGTTGGCCCTGTGTGCCTCGGTCGTATGCAGTCCTGATTGTGGCGCTCACCTGCACGGCGCCAAACACGCATACGACCATCATTGGCACCAAGGCAGAAGCGACTTTCATCGCTGAAGACGACACGTCTCCATTCGTCCCTCCATTCACGCCTGTCGCGACACCACTGGAGGCGGGCTGCACGATGTTGGGGCGTGAGCGGAAGACGGCCTAACGGTGTGCGGGACCGTAGCCCAGCTTCATGGAGACGGTTGCGAATGGTCCTCTCCGATACCCCAGGAGCAACAGTGTCCCTAATTTGCTGGGAAGTGGCGGTGCGGTCCCCTACGGCACTGCGTAGGATCCTACGGTCTTGGCGTGCATCCGTGCGTCGCTGCGGTCCGGTCCCAGGTCGACGGGCACGTGCACCTTCCGCCGACAACTGGCGACAACATCGATGTACTGTGGAGACCTCACGCCCCACGTGCTGAGCAATTCGGCGGTACGTCCACCCGGCCTCCCGCATGCCCACTATACGCCCTCGCTCAAAGTCCGTCAACTGCACATACGGTTCACGTCCACGCTGTCGCGGCATGCTACCAGTGTTAAAGACTGCGATGGAGCTCCGTATGCCACGGCAAACTGGCTGACACTGACGGCGGCGGTGCACAAATGCTGCGCAGCTAGCGCCATTCGACGGCCAACACCGCGGTTCCTGGTGTGTCCGCTGTGCCGTGCGTGTGATCATTGCTTGTACAGCCCTCTCGCAGTGTCCGGAGCAAGTATGGTGGGTCTGACACACCGGTGTCAATGTGTTCTTTTTTCCATTTCCAGGAGTGTATATCGCCCATCGTTTGCGACACCTTTTGTAAATATAGACTACTGGCCATTAAAACTGCTACACCAAGAAGAAATGCAGATGATAAACGGGTATTCATTGGACAAATATATTGTACTAGAACTGACATGTCATTACATTTACACACAATTTGGGTGCATAGATCCTGAGAAATCAGTACCCAGAACAACCACCTCTGGCCGTAATAACGGCCTTGATACGCCTGGGCATTGAGTCAAACAGGTACAGCTGCCCATGCAGCTTCTACACGATATCACAGTTCATCAAAAGTAGTGACTGGCGTATTGTGACGAGCCAGTTGCTCGGCCAACATTGACCAGACGTTTTGAATTGGTGATAGATCTGGAGAAAGTGCTGGCTAGGGCAGCAGTCGAACATTTTCTGTATCTAGAAGGGCCTGTACAGGACCTGCAACATGCGGTCGTGCATTATCCTGCTGAAATGTAGGGTTTCGCAGCATTCGAATGAAGGGTAGAGCCACGGGTCGTAACACATCTGAAATGTAACGTCCACTGTTCAAAGTGCCGTCAATGCGAACAAGAGGTGACCGAGGCGTGTGTAAGGAATGGCACCCCATACCATCACACGGGTATTACGCCACTGGGGCGATGACGAATAGACGCTTCCAATGTGCGTTCACCGCGATGTCGCCAAGCACGGATGGGACCATCATGATGCTGTAAACAGAACCGCAATTCGTCCGAAACAATGACGTTTTGCCATTCGCGCAACCAGTGCACCCAGTACACCATCAAATGGCTCTGAGCACTATGGCACTTAACATCTGAGGTCACCAGTCCCCTGGAACTTAGAACTGCTTAAACATAACTAAGCTAAGGACGTCACACACATCCATGCCCGAGGCAGGATTCGAAGCTGCGACCGTAGCGGTCGCGCGGTTCCAGACTGAAGCGCCTAGAACTGCTCGGCCACGAAGGCCGGCAGTACACTATCGCAGGCGCTCCTGTCTGTGATGCAGTGTCAAGGGTAACCGCATCCTTGGTCTCCGAGCTGATAGTCCATGCTGCTGCAAACGTCATCGAACTGTTCGTGCAGTTGGTTGTTCTCTTGCAAACGTCCCCATCTGTTGACTCAGGGATCGAGACGTGGCTGCACTATCCGTTACAGCCATGCGGATAAGATGCCTGTCATCTCTACTGCTAGTGATACGAGGCCGTTGAGATCCAGTCCGTCGTTCCTTATTACCCTCCTGAACCCACCGATTCCACATTCTGCTAACAGTCATTGGATCTCGACCAACGCGAACAGCAATGTCGCGATACGATAAACCGCAATCGCGATAGGCTACAATCCGACTTTTATCAAAGTCGGAAACGTGATTGTACGCATTTCTCCTCCTTTCACGAGGCATCGCAACAACGCCAGTCAACTGCTGTTTGTGTATGAGATATCGGTTGGAAACTTTCCTCATGTCAGCACGTTGTAGGTGTCGCCACCGGCGCCAACCTTGTGTGAATGCTCTGAAAAGCTAATCATTTGCATATCACAGCATCTTGTTCCTGTCGGTTAAATTTCGCGTCTGTAGCACGTCATCTTTGTGGTGTAGCAATTTTAATAGCCAGTAGTCTAAGTTATGTATTCTCAATTTGCTTTATAGAAATAAAACTACTAATGTTATTTGCTTGACTTGTTGTATAACATTGCGAGAACGCAGCATCTCTTAAGTACCCTCTATACGAGACGAGTGGGCGAGACCCAACAAGTACCGCAACTGGGCGTCCACTGAGTAGTGACAGATGCGCTTTTTAGATGAATCAAATTTTATGCTCCATCGTACAAACTTGGGGTCTACGGACCAGGCCAGAGGAGGTGGCGTTATGGTCCGGCGAATCTTTTAGTGGCATTTCCCGGGTGATTCCGTCATTCTGGAAGTCAGAGTAGATTAACACCAGTATGCATCTATTCTTTGGGACCATGTCCGCCCCTATATGAAGTTCGTTTTTCTTCGGCATTATGGCATGTACCAGTAGGACGATGCAACATGCCACGCAGCTCGCAGTGTACGTGCATGGTTTGAAGAGAACCAGAATGCGTTTACTGTATTCCCCTGAAAAAACAAACTCCCCGGGACCATCTCGATCGGGCAGTTCGCCCCACGGATTCTCAACCACGAAACATAGCGCAGCTGGCCATGACACTGGAGTCGGCATTATCTTTTTTTTTATTTAGGGCGCAAAACTGCTATGGTCATTAGCGCCCGGTCAGTGACTTAGGAAACAGTAAAAACCGAAAATGGAAACCAGCAGCAATGGGAACGAAACTCAAAAAATTGGAGAAACTAAAAGCAGAACGAAGGCTTAAAAATCCACTACAGAAAGGGGTTGGTTGTCCCCCCCAAAAAAAAGCTTCAAATGACTGACGTCATTTCACTGGCACTAATAAACTCGAGAACGCGATCGGCCGAGCGCGTGTCATCTGCTAAAATTGACGATATATCAGGCGACAGCTGTAGACGGGCGCGTAACTGATTAAAATAGGGACACTCAATTAAAAGGTGTCTTACCGTCCACAGCTGAGAGCAGTGGGGACAGAGTGGGTGAGGATCGCCGCTTAAAAGATGTCGATGGCTAGAAAGACAGTGCCCTATCCGGAGTCTAGTTAAAATTACCTCCTCCCGACGACGCGTTCGGGAGGAAGAGGTCCAAGCACAAGGAAGAGCTTTCACGTCCCGCAATTTATTATGGGGAAGTGTCGACCAATGTGCGTGCCATAAAAGAACGACACGACGACATAAAACTCTCCGTAGATCGGCGAAGGGAATCGATTGAATAGCTGGCCGAAGAAGAGAGACTGCAGCCTTGGCCGCAACATCAGCCGCCTCATTTCCACAGATACCAACGTGTCCCGGGAGCCAGAGGAACGCCACCTAGACGCCCCCCCCCCCCCCCCCGGGTGGAGCAAGCGCAGATAGTCCTGAATCCGGTGGACCAGACGGTGCACAGGATAAAGAGCTTGGAGACTGAGGAGAGAGCTGAGAGAATCTGAGCAGATAACATACTGTATCCGCTGATGGCGGCGGATGTAGTGGACAGCCTGGAGAACAGCGTAAAGCTCCGCAGTATAAACCGAACACTGGTCGGGAAGCCGAAATTGATTTGGGGTGTCGCCAACAATATAGGCACTCCCTACACCTAACGATGTTTTCGAGCCATCAGTGTAAATAAATGTGGCTTCCTTCATTTGTGCACATAGAGCAGCAAATGCCCGACGATAAACAAGTGAAGGGGTACCATCCTTGGGAAACTTTCAAAGGTCACGGAGCAGGCAGATCCGGGGACGGAGCCAAGGCGGTGCTGTACCCCAAGTTGTCAAGAAGGTTTTAGGAAAGCGGAAGGAAAAAGAACGGAGCAGTTGACGGAAGCGGACTCCCGGTGGTAGTAGGGAGGAGGGGCGGCCTGCATACCCTACATCAAAGGAGGCGTCGAAAAAAATGTCATTGGCTGGATTAGCAGGCATGGAAGACAGATGGCTAGCATAACGACTCAGAAGGACTGGTCGCCGATTGGACAGCGGAGGTTCAGCAGTCTCAGCATAAAGGCTTTCCACAGGGCTGGTGTAAAAAGCTCCAGACACTAAACGTAATCCACGGTGGTGGATAGAGTCGAGACGACGAAGAATAGACGGCTGAGCAGAGGAGTAGAATATGCTTCCATAGTCCAATTTCGAGCGCACTAAGGCGCGATAGAGGCGGAGAAGGACCACTCGGTCCGCTCCCCAGGAGGTACCATTCAGGACACGGAGGGTGTTGAGCGATCGCAGACAGCGAGCCGAAAGATAGGAAACGTGGGAGGACCAGCACAGTTTTCTGTCAAACATAAGACCCAAGAATTTAGCGACGTCCGAAAACGGAAGGCTGACAGGTCCTAGATGTAAGGAGGGTGCAAGAAACTCCTTACGTCGCCAAAAATTAACACAAACGGTCTAACTGGGAGAAAAACGGAAGCCGGTTTCGGTGCTCCAAGAGTAGAGGCGATCGAGACATCCTTGAAGACGTCGTTCAAGAAGGCTGGTCCGTTGAGAGCTGTAGTAGATCGCAAAATCGTCCACAAAGAGGGAGCCCGAGACATCAGGAAGAAGACAATCCATAATTGGATTTATGGCAATAGCAAACAGTACAACACTTAGCACGGAGCCCTGGGGTACCCCGTTTTCTTGGGAGAAAGTACGGGAGAGAGTAGTGTTCACCCGCACTCTAAATGTGCGCTCTGCCATAAATTCGTGAAGGAAAAGGGGCAGCCGACCTCGAAAGCCCCAAGAGAACAGTGTGCGGAGGATGCCTGTCCTCCAACAGGTATCGTATGCTCTCTCCAGATCAAAAAATATTGCTACTGTTTGGCGTTTCCGGAGAAAATTGTTCATGATATAAGTGGAGAGAGAAACAAGATGGTCAACTGCAGAACGATGCTTTCGGAAACCGCATTGGGCAGGTGTTAAAAGACTGCGGGACTCCAGCCACCAAGCTAAACGGCAATTCACCATACGCTCCAAAACCCTACATACACTACTCGTGAGAGAAATGAGGCGATAGCTAGAGGGGAGATGTTTGTCCTTTCCAGGTTTCGGAACAGGAAAGACGATAGCTTCCCGCCATCGTCTGGGAAAAGTACTGTCGGTCCAAATTCGATTATAAATGCGAATGAGGTAACGCAGACTATGGGTTGATAAATGCAGCAACATTTGGATGTGGATACCATCCGGTCCTGGGGTGGAGGAGCGAGAAGAATAGAGTGCATGTTGGAGTTCCCGCATGGAGAAAACAGTATTATAGCTTTCGCGATTTTGAGAGAAAAAAGCAAGAGGTTGCATTTCCGCTGCACGTTTCTTCAGGAGAAACGCTGGCGGGTAATTTGAAGAGCTCGAAATCTCAGCAAAGTGTTTACCCAAGGAGTTAGAAATTGCGACGGGGTCCACTAACGTATCTTGCGCGACAGTGAGCCCAGAGACCGGGGAGAAACTAGGCGCGCCTGATAACCGTCGAATCCGACTCCAAACTTCCGAGGAGGGAGTGAAGGTGTTAAATGAGCTAATAAAGAATTTCCAGCGTGCCCTTTTGCTATCGCGGATGACGCGACGGCATCGCGCACGGAACTGCTTATAGCGGATACAGTTGGCCAAAGTAGGATGGTGGCGGAAAACGCGAAGAGTACATCGCCGCTCACGTATTGCGTCACGGCATGCCTCGTTCCACCAAGGAACTGGGGGGCGCCGGGGCAATTCGGAGGTGCGTGGTATTGAACGTTCCGCAGCTGTAAGAATAACGTCGGTAATATGTGTGACCTCATCGTCGACGCTAGGAAAGTGACGATCATCGAATGTCGCTAGAGACGAAAAAAGTGTCCAATCGGCTTGGGCAAACTTCCAGCGTCGCGGGCGCATATAGGGCAGTTGAGGCTGCAGTCTAAGGACACATGGAAAGTGATCACTCGAGTGTGTATAATCAAGGGCGAACCATTCGAAGCGCCGAGCTAGCGGAACAGTACCGACCGAAAGGTACAAATGAGAGAAATTTGTCGTGGAGGCAGACAAAAATGTAGGGACCCCAGTGTTGAGGCAAACTAGATCCGCTTGGTGGAAGAGGTCTAGCAATAGTGAGCCACGTGGATAAGGATGTGGAGATCCCCAAAGCGGGTGGTGGGCATTGAAGTCCCCAACCAGCAAATAGGGGGGTGGAAGCTGACCAAGAAGATGAAGGAGATCAGCTCGTGCCATTGGTGTGGACGATGGAATGTATACAGTACAAAGAGAAAAGGTATATCCAGAAAGGGAAAGACGGGCAGCGACAGCTTGGAAGGAAGTGTTTAAGTGGATTGGGTGATAATGGAGAGTATCACGGAGAAGAATCATGAGTTCTCCATGGGCTGGAGTGCCTTCAACAGAGGGGAGATCAAATCGGACAGACTGAAAATGGGGGAGAACAAAGCGGTCATGGGGACGCAGCTTTGTTTCCTGAAGACAGAAGATGACCGGCGAGTAGGATCGTAAGAGGATCGACAATTCATCCCGATTGGCTCGAATGTCGCGGATATTCCAGTGGATAATGGACATAGGGTGAACAGAAAATGGAGGAATGTGACCAAGGTTGCCGTCAACTCAACGACTGCTCAGAGCTTGCGACCGACAGCATGGAATGGCATTCAGCTAAAGGCAGAAGAACCTGATCCATAGGTTGTTCAGGAGCAGCTCCTGCCACCAGCGATCGGCCGGTTGATTGACCGCCAGCAGTGCGCCTCGGCGACACAGAAGACGGCCGAGGGCGATTTCCGCCAGGTGGTGCTGTATATGAGACACGCCTTGGCGGAGAAGGAGATGAACTGGGTTTCTTATTAGTCTTCTTGGAAATATGATGTTTAGATGAAGGAGGAACCGATGGTTGTGAAGTTGGGGTATGTAAAAAATCTTCACGAGTATGCTCTTTTTTCGAAGTCTTGGTGTCTGACTTTTGGGCTCCAGATTTAGCAGAACCCGATGAAGGGTGAGCCGTAGAGTGGGCAGGTGAAAGTGGTGAGGTTGAACGGGCGATCTTTGCGCTGGCCGATCTGACAACCGTGGCACTAAAGGTGAGGTCGCAAGTCTGCATGGCCGCCTCCTTTGTTGGCCAAGGAGAAGCAAGGACAGTGCTGTATTTTCCTGTCTGAGGCACGGTGGGCTATCGACTGGCGAATAATTTTCGAGCAGCAAAGGTCGACACCTTTTCCTTCACTCTGATTTCCTGGATGAGCTTTTCGTCTTTAAAAATGGGGTAATCTCGAGAGGAAGCAGCGTGGTCACCCATACAGTTGATGCAACGAGGGGATGCAGGTGGACAAGCACCCTCAAGGGTATCCTTGCCACAAGTAACACATTTGGTCAGATTGGAACAGGACTGGCTGGTTTGATTGAATTGCTGACACTGATAGCAACGCGTAGGGTTTGGGACGTAAGGGTGAGCGGAAATTATCTCATAGCCTGCTTTGATTTTGGATGGGAGTTGAACTTTGTCAAATGTCAAGAAGACAGTGCAGGTTGGAATGATGTTCGTGTCAACCCTTTTCATAACTGTATGAACAGCCGTTACGCCCTGGTCAGACAGGTAGTGCTGAATTTCGTCGTCAGACAATCCATCGAGGGAGCGTATATAATCGACTCCACCCGAAGAATTTAAAGTATGGTGCGGTTCCACCCGGACAGGGAAGGTGTGGAGAAGTGAAGTAAGCAGCAATTTTTGTGCCTGGAGGGCACTGACTGTTTCTAACAACAAGGTGCCATTCCGTAATCTGGAACAAGACTTTACAGAAGAAGTCGTGACCTTCATCAGACCGAGAAACAACAAGGAACTGTGGCAACGATGGAAGAACTGTCTGTGGCTGAGACTCAGTGAACTTACGCTTGTAAGCAGACATAGTGGAAGGTGAGGAAACCATTGCGGAAGAATCCCCCATGATTACCGGCGTCTCCGATGGCGCGCTCCTCCCTTGTGGGGGCCCTCTCTGAGGGCACTCCCGCCTTAGGCGATTGTTCACACCTCAGGTGACATCTCCCGACGAACGGACGGAGGGACCAATCGGCACTTTCGGAAGGTGTCAGCTCGGGTAATCACCCCTCCCTGGGCCTGGCCGTTACCAGGGGGTACGTACGTGTCCTACCTGTCTACCCGGGGCGGGGAATTACGCGTTACCCCGTCACCAGCTATGCACGAAAATGCGCGGGTCGGCCTTCAGACACGCACAGGGAGGAAGAAAGAGAAAGGGAAAAACAAAGAAAGGGAAAGGAAAGAAGAGAGGTCTAAAACGCCGCAGCGGAGAAAAGGGTAAAGAGAAGAGGTAAGGAAAAGAGAAGGACAAAGGAAGGATGAAGACATACAAGCAGAGTAGGCGAAGAACGCGTTACATTTACGAGCGTCCGTCTCCGGACGTCGGCACAAACCATACTCCCAGAGGGGGAGAAAGGGAAGGAAAGAGCTAGAGGTGAGGGGAGGGGAGGGGGGGCGAAGACGGGGGATAGGGAAGGATGCGGAAAAGGAAGGTATGCAGCCCGGAAAGGAAGGAGGGCCACATTAGCTCGTGGTCCCGTGCTCGTTACGCACATATCCACAAAAGAGTTGTGGACCCCCTTGGGGGGCATTATCCTGCATCCCTTTCGGGACGTTCCAGAACCTCACTGACTCTCTAACCGCACGTCCACGCTACAAAAGGTGGTTATGCAGGATTTTGAAACGTTGTCTCTTTAATGTGGCTGGATCGTGGATCAGTTTAGTACTTGTAAAAAAAAAAGAAAAAAATAAATAAAAACAGATCATTTTTGTGCAAATAAGCGCAGTTTTACTGTACAATCATTACATTCCTGCATCTGGCGCAAATCATCATTTTATTAGCATTTCTGACAAATCACACTTAAGTATAGTACTTTAATTAGTCTGTTTCGTCATAAATTATCACTCTTAAGTGCGTTACTTGTAAAGAATCAAATTCGTTACAAGGCTCTCCCGAATGTAGGGCCTTAAAGGAAAGTGCACAACATAAAAACGTTTCCCAGAGCGCAATATATAGGCACAATTGCTACAGGTACACTACTGGCCATAAAAATTGCTGCACCACGAAGATGACGTGCTACAGATGCGAAATTTAAGCGACAGGAACAAGATGCTGTGATATGCAAATGATTAGCTTTTCAAAGCTTTTCAGAGGTTGGCACCGGTGGCCCCTGCGAAACCCTACATTTGAGCAGGATAATGCACAACCGCATGTTGCAGGTCCTGTACGGGTCATTCTGGATACAGAAAATGTTCGCATGCTGTAGCTGTACACACCAGCCAAGCTTTGACTCAATGCCCAGGCGTATCAAGGCCGTTATTACGGCCAGAGGTGGTTGTTCTGGGTACTGATTTCTCAGGATCTATGCACCCAAATTGTGTGAAAATGTGATCACATGTCAGTTCTAGTATAATATATTTGTCCAATGAATACCCGTTTATCATATGCATCTTTGTGTAGCAATTTTAAGGGCCAATAGTGTATTTTCCGAATTCAGACGTACCTGTACCGACCAATACAAAGAAGTTACAGTACTCTATAATGGACGAAACACCCTACTGCTATCAAGAATTTGAGTATCATAATGCCTCTCACATGCAGAGCTACCCACAACACAACAGTTCCGTGTCCCGTGCTCGACTCTGCAAAAGTGCTGCCCACAAAGATACTCTGCAACTAAACCAGCGATATGACAATACGCTTACAGGCTTTCATGCCTCCGTTGCCGCTGTTAATTATGTTATACCCTGTAAGGAGTAATGCTATCTTTGGTGTTATGACGTGATAAATCGTACTCCTTACACGTCACTGGTTTGTGGTAATTTCGAAGTCGAGTGACGCACCACAAAGGAATTAACCGAATGGTACGGAAATCGATAGATGCGATGTATACGCACAGACAAACAAATTATTACTGTTTCAGAAAAATTGGATAATTGGATGATTTACTTCTACATCTACATACATACTTCGCAATCCACCATACGGTGCGCGGCGGAGGGTACCTCATACCATAAGTAGCATCTTCTCTCCCTGTTCCACTCCCAAACAGAACGAGGGAAAAATGACTGCCTATATGCCTCTGTACGACCCCTAATCTCTCTTATCTTATCTTTATGGTCTTTCCGCGCAATATAAGTTGCCGGCAGTAAAATTGTACTCCAGTCAGTCTCAAATGCTGGTTCTCTAAATTTCCTCAGTAGCGATTCACGAAAGAACCCCTCCTTTCCTCCAGAGACTCCCACCCGAGTTCCTGAAGCATTTCCGTAACACTCGCGTGATGATCTAACCTACCAGTAACAAATCTAGCAGCCCGCCTCTGAATTACTTCTGTGTCCTCCCTCAATCCGACCTGATAGGGATCCCAAACGCTCTAGCAGTACTGAAGAATAAGTCGTATTAGTGTTTTCTAAGCGGTCTCCTTTACAGATGAACCACATCTTCCCAAAATTCTACCAATGAACCGAAGACGACTATCCGCCTTCCCCACAACTGCCATTACATGCTTGTCCCACTTCATATCGCTCTGCAATGTTACGCCCAAATATTTAATCGACGTGACTGTGTCAAGCGCAACACTACTAATCGAGTATTCAAACATTACGGGATTCTTTTTCCTATTCATCTGCATTAATTTACATTTATCTATACAGGGTTATTACAAATGATTGAAGCGATTTCACAGCTCTACAATAACTTTATTATTTGAGACATTTTCACAATGCTTCGCACACACATACAAAAATTCAAAAAGTTTTTTTGGGCATTCACAAATGTTTGATATGTGCCCGTTTAGTGATTCGGCAGACATCAAGCCGATATCCAAGTTCCTCCCACACTCGGCGCAGCATGTCCCCATCAATGAGTTCGAAAGCATCGTTGATGCGAGCTCGCAGTTCTGACACGTTTCTTGGTAGGGGAGGTTTAAACACTGAATCTTTCACATAACCCCACAGAAAGAAATCGCGTGGGGTTAAGTCGGGAGAGCGTGGAGGCCATGACATGAATTGCTGATCATGATCTCCACCACGACCGATCCATCGGTTTTCCAATCTACTGTCTAAGAAATGCCGAACATCATGATGGAAGTGCGGTGGAGCACCATCCTGTTGAAAGATGAAGTCGGAGCTGTCGGTCTCCAGTTGTGGCATGAGCCAATTTTCCAGCATGTCCAGATACACGTGTCCTGTAACTTTTTTTCGCAGAAGAAAAATGAGCCGTAAACTTTAAACTGTGAGATTGCACAAAACACGTTAACTTTTGATGAATTGCGAATTTGCTGCACGAATGCGCGAGGATTCTCTACCGCCCAGATTCGCACATTGTGTCTGTTCACTTCACCATTAAGAAAAAATGTTGCTTCATCACTGAAAACAAGTTTCGCACTCAACACATCCTCTTCCATGTTGCAACCGCGCCGAAAATTCAAAACGTTTGACTTTGTCATCGGGTGTCAGGGCTTGTAGCAATTGTAAACGGTAAGGCTTCTGCTTTAGCCTTTTCCGTAAGATTTTCCAAACCGTCGGCTGTGGTACGTTTAGCTCCCTGCTTGCTTTATTCGTCGACTTCTGCGGGCTACGCGCGAAACTTGCCCGCACGCGTTCAACCGTTTCTTCGCTCACTGCAGGCCGACCCGTTGATTTCCCCTTACAGAGGCATCCAGAAGCTTTAAACTGCGCATACCATCGCCGAATGGAGTTAGCAGTTGGTGGATCTTTGTTGAACTTCGTTCTGAAGTGTCGTTGCACTGTTATGACTGACTGATGTGAGTGCATTTCAAGCACGACATACGCTTTCTCGGCTCCTGTCGCCATTTTGTCTCACTGCGCTCTCGAGCGCTCTGGCGGCAGAAACCTGAAGTGTGGCTTCAGCCGAACAAAACTTTATGAGTTTTTCTACGTATCTGTAGTGTGTCGTGACCATATGTCAATGAATGGAGCTACAGTGAATTTATGAAATCGCTTCAATCATTTGTAATAGCCCTGTATTTAGAGTTAGCTGCCATTCTGTACACCAATCACAAATCCTGTCCAAGTCATCTTGTATCCTCCTACAGTCACTCAACGACGACACCTTCCCGTACACCACAGCATCATCAGCAAACAGCCGCACATTGCTATCGACCCTATCCAAAAGATCATTTATGTAGATAGAATACAACAGCGGACCTACCACACTTCCCTGGGGCACTCCAGATGATACCCTCACTTCCGATGAACACTCACCATCGAGGACAACGTACTGGGTTCTATTACTTAAGAAGTCTTCAAGCCACTCACATACTTGGGAACCAATCCCATATTCCTGTACCTTAATTAGGAGTCTGCAGCGGGGCACCGAGTCAAACGCTTTCCAGAAGTCAAGGAATATGGCATCCGTCTGATACCCTTCATCCATGGTTCGCAAGATATCATGTGATAAAAGGGCGAGTTGCGTTTCGCAGGAGCAATGCTTTCTAAAGCCGTGCTGATGCATGGACAGCAACTTCTCTGTCTCAAGAAATTCATTATATTCGAACTGAGGATATGTTCGAGAATCCTGCAACAAACCGATGTTTAGGATATTGGTTTGTAATTTTGAGGATCCGTCCTTCTGCCGTTGTTATATACAGGCGTCACCTGCGTTTCCTTCCAGTCGCTCGTGACTTTACGTTGGGCAAGAGATTCGCGATAAATGCAAGCTAAGTAAGGAGCCAATGCAGTAGAGTACTGTCTCTAAAACCGAATTGGAATCCCATCAGGACCTGGCGATTTATTTATTTTCAATTCATTCAGCTGCTTCACAACCCCAGGGATGTCTATCACTATGTCCTCCATACAGGAATCTGTACGAGACTCAAACGGCGGTATGTTTGTACGATATACTTAGATATACTTAGAAGAAAGAGCTTCACAAATTGAGCAAGTCAGTACCGCATTGGTCCATCTCTGACCCTTACGCAAGCAGTTATTCGGCTCGGCACTGATACACAGAGTTTTTGGGTGTCCTTCTGAAGGATATCGTGCCAAATTCTGTTCAGTTGGCCTGATGGCTCTGCCCTTAATGTTCCAAACATTTTCAATTGAGGAAAGATCCGGCGACTTTGCTGGCCAAAGTAGGATTTGGCAAGCACGACGAAAGGCAGTAGAAACTCTCTTCGAGTGCAGGCGGCCATTAGCTTGGTGACGTGCAAGCCGAGGATAGCCTGCCATGAAGGACAACAATACGAGGTGCATAATTTCCTCGATGTATGGCTGTGCTGCAAAGGTGGCGCGGATGACAACCCTATACAAAGAAATGGCTCCCCAGATCATCACCCTTGGTTGTCGCGCCATATAGTGGACGACGGGGTGGAATCACACCACTGTCTGGTTCGTCGCCATACACGTCGTCGGACTGGAATCTCATTGAGTGGAGTAGGACTGTCAATGATGAGATCCGCTTTGAGTTGGGCCCCGATAACCAGCGAAGAAATCTCTGGAGACACCCCAGACAGCAGTGGGATACCAGCCGGTTGTCGCCCGCTATACGGCGCGACAGGCGGGAGTGGCGCTCTGGGGTGCCATATCATTCCATAGTACGACTCCTTTGGCTGTCATCCGCGGCACTGCTACAGCACAGCCCTGTTTCCATGCCCCTTATGGCAAGCCATCCTGGGCTTACATTCCACCGAGATAATGCCCTCCCGCAGGCGCCGAGAGTTTCTACTGCTTGTCTTCGTACTTGCTGAGCCGTGGTAAAAAATTGCTGTTTTGAAGAGTGCGCCGCAGCGCGTTCTGTGAAGCAGTCGCCCTCCGTTTCTAGCAGTGGCGCCGCTGTGGTAATCGCAGCTTTGGTGTCTCCCTCTGGTAAGAAAGCGGGAAGGTTGCCTGTTCACGTGCATTTAAGGGGCGCTATTAGCTCAGCAGGGGCCTGGATGATGCCCTCTCTCCCTCCATTTATCCCTCCTATCAACTCTGATCCTCACTCCCCCTCCTTTCCTCTGTCCTTTCCCTGGGCTCAATCTTCCCCCCCTTCCGTCCTGTTTTCTCCCCACTAAACCTCTCCCTCCCTCCCTGCATCCTCCCCCCCCCCCCCCGAGTCCTTTTGTATTCCCCTCCTCTGCCTACCCCACTCCCTGTCGTGTCTGCCCAGCGCCCCCCACCCCTCTTATGGGTCCTCATCCTCCATCAGCTCCTTTCCCGGCTCCCCCCCTTCGCTTTTACTCTCTTTTCCTCCCTTTTTTATTTTCCCATCATCTGTCCAGTTCCCCCCACCTGCTCTCGGCAGTTGTACGTCACATTTTCCAACTTTTTAGTGCAGTGTTCCTGTGACTGTTCAGTGCTGTTCATCTTTCTCGTGCTGCAAACAGAAACCATGCTGTCGCTAAGTGTGAATTTTATGTATTTTGCGAACAGAAACCAGACTGTCGCCGTGTTTTTTTAATTGTCTGTCTATTGTTTTTCCTGGCTGCTTCGTATGTATTTTATTAGCATCATCATCCCTCTGTTCTTTGTTTTAAGTTCCACGATTTCTTTTCACCATGTTACTCTTTAAGTCTCTGATTTTATCGCCTGTTTTTATTATTTATTCTCTTCATCTTTCTAACTAAGTCTGTAGACTGAAGAGTGGCATACTAAGCTGCTGCCAGCCCGCCCCTTCGGGGGGAATTAAAATTCAATAAAGAAAAAAAAAAAACTCGGCGGGGGTCAGTCGGAGTGAAGCTAGGTCAGTCTCGCGTCACCAGTTGCTGGTCTGTCTCTCGTTTGCATTTGTGCTGCAGTTAGTGTCTGTTCAAAAAATGGCTCTGAGCACTATGGGACTTAACATCTAAGGTCATCAGTCCCCTAGAACTTAGAACTACTTAAACCTAACTAACCTAAGGACAGCACACAACACCCAGCCATCACGAGGCAGAGAAAATCCCTGACCCCGCCGGGAATCGAACCCGGGAACCCGGGCATGGGAAGCGAGAACGCTACCTCACGACCACGAGATGCGGGCAGTTAGTGTCTGTCTGTTGTCGGAGTGCGGGTATGTCTGTCCTTTGGATCAACTTTAAAGCCAGAAAATGAGAGTCTTGCCACTCCGCTAGTAACAGAACTCAGATAATGGTCGCCCGGTCGGGGCTGAATTCCTGCATCTGAGTCTGCGCGTTAGGCCGCCAGTCTGCTCGAGTTGCTCGGGCAACGGTTATTGGCGGTTGGATCGGTCGGTTGGTCGGTCGCGCACAGAGACACGAGATGACTTGTCCGCCTTGAGCGTCGGCGCGTCGGATTCGGTGTTAACGAATTTATTGCTTAAAGGCCGAATTCTTGAAATATGTTTTTATCTTGCCTATCATCTTGCGAGGTGGTATATGTGTAATGTAAAGCATGTTGTACATTTTATGTACGTCTGCATTTTGTGGGTTTTATTTAAATAGTCATTTTAGGTTATAAGGTTGCCACCCTCCCACTGTAAGAGTCCATAAAAAAAACTGATTGCACTTTTGGTGGCAAATAATTTGAGTGTTGTACCACTTCCATCCCTCTTACAAGGTGCACAGTTTACGTGTTTGTGTGAGTTGTTAAAAATTTTTTAGTTTAAAGTAATCTGGTGTGTTCCATATTTGCACCAGTGTACTCTTTCAGAGGCTGTTGTGAGCGGTCAGGACTACGGCCATGTTGAAAGGGAACAGGCAAGCTTCTCAGTCCGAAGGCTCCTGCTGTTAATATTGTTCTTTCTGCCTCTAAATAAAATTGTAACTTGATATTTTGAAGGTGCTTTTCTGCTTATAATTTCAAATCTGTTTTTGAAAAAGCTTTTAGGAATAAAATTCACATTTGTTAAAAGTAGTTTCGTTTTCCATCAGCTACTTCCTGGCAACTACTTCCACGATCACCTAGAGTGATTAAATGTGTTAATGTTCTTGATGAATCGCTAGTAAATAAAGTAAATTATTTAAGAAAAAAATTTGAAAGTAAATTCACGGTTCACTTGCCAAACCCTACCTCGGCCAGCAAGGCCGCCGGATCTCTCCCCACTTGAGGGACCGCCAGAGGGACCTCCAACCAGCACTGGATTTTGACGATATGGCGCGCCAATTGGGCAGAATTCGGCACGATATCCCTCAGAAGGATATCCAACAGCTCTGTCAGTCAGTGCCAAGCTAAATAACTGCTTACATAAGCGGCACAGGTGGACCAACGAGTTATTCACTGCTCAATTTGTGAAGTTCTTCCTTGTGAACAAATCGACCATTTTTTTTCTCAAGTTTGAAGCATTTGTTTGTCTGCACATGTGTACCAAAATGTTTCAAATGACTCTGAGCACTATGGGACTTAACATCTGAGGTCATCAGTCCCCTAGACTTAGAACTACTTAAACCTAACCAACCTAAGGACATCACACACATCCATGCCGGAGGAAGAATTCGAACCTGCGACCGTAGCAGCAGCGCGGTTCCGGACTGAAGCGCCTAGAACCGCTCGGCCACAGCGGCTGGCATGTGTATCACACCTACCGATTTCCGTCCCACTCGGATAATTTCTTCATGACCCGTCGTTGAAAAATAAAGAAGGATCGCATGTGGGTAGAGAGCCGTTACGTAGCAAGCCGCCGCGTGCAGCCGCTTCATGCATCTAGTGCGAAGAATTTGATAGAAAGTATGACTGAAGCATGACGTCGGTCCGTAGGGTAAAAGCATTTTTGTGATCCTGTTTATTCGCAGAAACACGCGTGGAATTTATGTATGAATGCGCGGCGATAACTTTGAATAAAATGTTCTCGAGTTTCCAACTGCGTCAATTGCTTAAAACCACATGAGCTTTCGGCCAAGCACTCCTTGGCCATTGTCAAGTGTTATGACTGCCAGTGGGCTGTTGGTGCGCCCTTATATACGCTAGCTGCCAGCTGTGACGTCACTGGTGCCCGTGACATTGCCATATATGGGCATGTTTTGAGTCGGCGTTCGATGTGTCCTCTTCAACCACGCGATCGCTGGATCCCACGCAGCACTGAGCTGCAAGCCACCGTCTCTGTTCAGGGTGTTCGCGGTAATTTTTATTTCAATAGCTTCCTTTATTCAACTGTCCCAGAAGCCGTTAGTGTGAGCCACGACAGAGATATCGTCAAATTTTATGTGGTGACCGTTTTCTAACGCTTGCTCAGCTAACTCAAATTTCTCTGGATAGCGTAGGCGATAATACATCTCATATTCTTTCCTGCGTTGTTCCACAGTGCGCACTGTTTGTTCGATGTACTTGACGCGGTTGGAAACCCGAGAAAATTTTATTCCACGCACAGAATTATTTACGAAATTTGTGGTAGGAACAACAGCGTAGTCACTAGTAACTTCCATTGGCAGGACCTATCGATATATGAACAGAAACGAAACGGCACATGGAAAACTGATAACCTGTTAAATTAATCTGGAAATGCTAACATCAATGGCTACTTCAGCATCAGAGTGAGTTGGGTTTAACTTTTAACACAACAGTGGACGAACCTAGGCATTGTTAGAGTCTATTACGTGCCTGAAGAATAGTAAACGAAGTATTATCGCTTTGTAACGTTGTTATTTCAAAGTGACGATCACTGAGGAACTTAAATATTTGTAAGTATAAGAGACATGTGTTTGTATTAGGCTCATGCTCAGTTTCGTTTAGTAAGCATACTTTCTCTGTAAACTTCCCATACTCGACTCTAATAGTCGCGAAATACGTTAAGAGGGCCTTTACTACTCTGTACAAAATCAGTATTGGATCAGCAGCAGAATATTTATGCAATACCTATATACCGCATGAAGATGGCTGCCTTTCAAGATCTCTGAAGTACTCTTATATTTTCCTGTATAGATGACACTTCATTTGTTTATTTCGGCAGACTGCCGTCATTAGATCAGTAACTGAGAAAACCAGTACAAAGTATTTCGTCGCTTAATACATCACACTACTTGGTTAAGTTATTGATCTTATGATGGCAGTCTACCGAAACGCGTAATTAGAACAAATCAAGACAGAAAAATTTTATGTATAAATGCATCATGGTCGCACATTTTTACAAAAACTTTTTGTCATCCGTTAGCCTCTATAATACCCAGTCACAAGCCACACATGCTAACACGTACTACATTCCACAACTCAAGTTAGAAAAACTATGACCAAGGTGTTGGACATGCTTGCTGACAACGGATATGGTAGCCAAAATTAGCATAAGTGAACCAGCCCTCAGCAACAGAAAAAAATACATTTATCTAACTATAACCATCGCATTAAGAACGACGACACGTTTCCCTGAACTGTCATTTATAATTAGATCCCTAAGAGATCACGAAATGATATCTATACACTTAGATAAGAAACCACCTCTTCCCCCCCCCCCCCTCCCCCCTCCGTAAACTCCCTTCATCCACCCTAGAATATATGCATAAACTAGACGCACAATGACCCCTAACAATGTGAAAGTACAAATATCTCACACATACTACAAAAATAAATAAATTATTGTAACAAATTTCTTAAATGAAAACATTTTCTCCACTCGACTTAATTTAATTTCCTCCTGGATACACTACAACAGTTTCAGCTTTGTAGCCATTTTAAAATTACTTCCCTTTTCAAATTAATTACACCGCATGTCGACAAGACCCATAGACAATCTACATTATACCTTCAATTCGTGCAATCAAGTACCGGTACCACATAAATGTGTGGTCAAATAATGAATATGATGGGTTTTTTTTACATATAGTGTGACGTACAATGTTATTTATGTAAAGAATCATATTTTTTTCCTCCCGTTCTTTTCTTTTTATCCACACACACACACACACACACACACACACACACACATATTATATATATATATATATATATGATAATTTTGTAGATAATATAGACATACAAACAAAACAAGGAGAGATACGCTACTCAATTGATCAATCTTCACCTTTTTGTCTCTATAAGTGATAGCGGGCGGACGTGTTACGAGTTCTGCCGACTTAATACTGTTAAAAAATGTATATTCCAACCGTACATTAAAGATGTGTTATAGAAAGTTATTAGGAAAGCAAAGTTTATTCGCACGTTCATATTCTGTTCACCAATTTGGCCCGCGCCGAAAATCTAACATCAAGAGGATCGAAGCAAACAAGAAGAATATGCGTGAGCAGAGGAGGGGCGATCTGGAACCAGTATTGTCCTCCCAATCCCTATGCACAATGGCAGTAACAAGAAAAAGAAGTACATAAAGTTAAATGCTGAATATATGTATTGAATATTGAAGGTCTGCTGATATTAATGCTAGTTAAAGTTCACTCAGAATAGGAGTACTTTCCAATTTCTTTCAATTATTCTTTCAAAATTTCTTTCTTGATTCTTTAAGCAGCAATTTTTAATCATGTTCCATTATATAATATATTTTATGCACGTCCCCCCTACTCTCACAGCCACTTTTCATTTATTTCTAAAGAACATTAAGTAATCATCTGAAAAATGCAACAAAGTCGAAAATGAAATAGTGTAACCAGAAGGAAATTGAACAACAGTCAGTTGGCGACAGTAGTATTACTCGTATTTAGACAATTCAACATATCCGTGATTCGTGACAATTAGATAATCATTATTATCTAATTGTCATTTGAAACTCATCTAATTGTCATTTAAAACTAATGACTTAAAACTGAATAAACTGCAAAAAGTGGGAATTTAAGGAGATGGGATCTGGGTAAACTGACAGAACCAGAGGTTGTAGAGAGTTTGAGGGAGAACATTAGGGAATGATTAACAGGAATGGGGGAAAGAAATACAGTAAAGAAGAATGGGTAGCTCTGAGGGATGAAATAATGTAGGCAACAGAAGATCAAGTAGGTAAACAGACGAGGGCTAGTAGGAATCCTTGGCTGATAGGAGATATATTGAATTTAATTAATGAAAGGAGAAAATATAAAAATGCAGTAAATGAAGTAGGCAAAAAGGAATACAAATTTAATTTGTGGGAGCTTAAAACATGTATGGAGGAAGCCATAAAAAACTTTTCACAACTGCTTATTAAGTTTACCGTTAAGTAGGCGGGCTCATAAAGAAGGTGCACTGTCAATTTGTGCAGTGCTTAAAGAATATTGATAAAACCTGGTATCAACCTCAAACTTTTCTTGAAACACACACCACATAATTTTTCCTCCATATTCAGCTCAAGGGGGGGGGGGGGGGGGGGGGGATGATGATGATGATGATGATGACGACGACGACGACGACGACGACGACGACGACGTGTGAGATAAGTTGAAATGATTTTATATTAATTGCATAATTATCTTGACAAAATATCAATAAACGTTATATCGACTTTTTCCTTTTCACGCAGCCATTCATACTTTATGATGAAACAAGCAAAGATCATCATTCGATTTACACAATATCATAAAAGTAGTCGTCTTACGATACAAAAGATACGCTTTGTAAAGAGCTCTTGGTTGTGCTGAGTCTCAGCAGTGTAAAATTAGTACTGTCCTCTACTAAGGGCTCTCACAAACTTCATGGCATCAGTTGAGTGAACGTCTTAGCCCGAAGGACAGGGTTGTTACTCAAATATCAAAGTTCCTAGAGAGCATAACTTTTGGAACTGAAAATAAACATATTTTTGTTTATAGGAAATTATTCTATTTTACGAAGTAAATTTATACAATTTTAAAGCCTGAAAGTTATTACTGTAGTTTCGAAACCACATAATTCAAACATTGCGATGGAGCACATTTACACACTGTTGTACATTGCCATCGTTTCTGATATCCCAGTTAAGGTGACTTACGACAACAGTAGTTGGAAAACACCTAAAGCAACGAAGGTACATGAGAATAAAGGGTACAAATTGCTAAAAAAGCTATTTGAACCTAAAAAATCTCAAGCCGGATGAATTAATGTTACGAGAGCAAGGGCTGATAAGGATCAGAAACTACCAAAATCAAGAACAGTTTAGTCATTAGTGTTCCGCCTAAAGGCAAGTTTACACATGGTAACTCTCTGTGCTTTTCTGTCTTCTGCCATCCTCCTCAGGTCCACGTAATTGCTGTTTCCCTTTATGTCGTCTGTCCTCTTGTGTGTCACCCTTCCTCTGAATATCCTCCCACAAACTAGTCTTTCCAAAGCGTCTTTTAGCAAGCATTCCCGTCTCAGTGAATATCCCATTCAGTTCTTCTTCCTTGTCCTTAGAAGCTGCAGCAGTTTGATAAAGAGAATGAAAATTTCTTTCCTATTTACTGCTTGAAACGATACAATAAATCAAAACCAAACCAAGAATGAGTCCAATGCCATATATGTAAAAGGTGAGCTGCTGGCGATTGTGCCACAGGAAACCACGTTTTTTGTGTGCATGAGTCGCAACTCGGACAGTGACGATGAACAGGCCTTTAATTAACATTGAAATTAAGTAGGCCACATTATGCCAACAGGCGGAAGTTCGACAAAAAATTGTTTACTGTCTGTAAAATTGTTGTGTTTCGCCATGCCAATTGGAGTAAAATTGTAATCTCGTTTACTGTTAACAAAACAAATTCTGAAAAGCTTGGTAGTATGTTTTGTTTACTCGTTATTGAGTTCCACTGCATGATACATGTAAACATGCGCCCACAGGTGCATAAATCTGTCCCATACCCGGAGCACGCTTATGACTATAGCCTGTATAAAAATATATTGCAGTCATAAAAGTAATGTTCAGTTGCAAGCATATGCAAGGTTATCAGCCCCGAAGACAATCGCCTGTTGGCGGACATCTTTCCCCCACCAGCAGCCAGATGGGTGCAGTGCTTCCCCACAACTGCGAGGTCTTTTGTGTAGAAATCTTATGCTGGTAGCAAGTGTTTATTAGGCCCCGCAATACAGTGTAGTGAGTGAAAGTGTTTCAGATGAAATGGTGAAATGTGAGTATTCACGTATTATTCATGGCTTGCATACAGAATCAGCACATGCAGTAAGCAGATTATTTCAAGAGAAATTTCATGATGTTCAAATTCCTAAATGAAGTACAATTCGTCGATTGGTAAATAAATTTGATAAATTCTGATAAATGTAGTTCTTGACAGGAAACAGATAGTATTCACAGGAGAAACTCCGGATAACAACGGGCATTCTCTGGAAAGGCCTAGAAAATAAGTTTGATTTTGTCAGATAGTGGGAATTTCCTATGGCTCTGTTCAAATGGCTACAAAGTTAATGAAGCAGCCCTGTAAAATAACTGCAGTGCAAGAACTTAAACCTGGTAACCCTACAAAAGGTTATGGTTTGTGAATGGGTTTTGAATGGGTTACATGAAGGAGCAATTAACCTTCACCTAACTTTTTCAGTCAAATAATGGTTCCACCTAAGTAGATATGTTAAATCACGACGTAACAGTTTTTAGAATTCAGGACAGCCTAACGTAATACACAAGGCACTCCTGTATGATCAAAAAGTACGAATGTAGTGCGCTATTAGCGGTGAAAGATTGTTTTTTTTCCCTCTTTTCCAAGAATCCAATTAACCGTGGAGATACGTGGAAAACATTTTGCGGTCTTATTCTCGCTAATTAACTCACAGAGAGTGTGCTTTCTTCACTTTTGAGCAGGACTCTGCGATGGCGCATAGTCCGTCTTTCATTACGGGAAATTAAAGGGGTGTTTCAAGAGAGTTATCGTTAGTAACAAATAGCCTCCTTATTTACCCAATTTACCGAGTGAGGTGGTGCAGTGGTTAGCACACTGGAGTCGCATTCGAGAGGACGACGCTTCAATATCGCAGCCGGCCATCCTGATTTAGGTTTTCCGTGATTTCCCCAAATCGCTTCACACAAATGCCAGGATGGTTTATTTGAAAGCGCACGGTCGACTTTCTTCCCCATCCTTCCCTAATCTGATGAGCCCGATGACCTCGCAGTTTGGTCTCCTCCCCCAAATCATCCCATTTACCCAATTTAAGCTCCTGCTATTTTCATCTCTGGGGGAGGGGGCATTAAAAGAGGAAGTCTACAAATCTACTCTACACACATTAGATGAGCTTAAAACTAGCATTCACCAAGAAATTGCTGCTATTTCTCGGAAGGAATGGCAGAATGTAAAGTGGAATTTCCTAACATCTGTCAGAAATGCTTGATGAGGGAGGCAGTTCCAGCACCTTCTTCCTTAATATACATGTGTAGTTTACTTATCTTTGTAAGTATTTGTTATGTATGTTAGAGATAACTTACACGAAAACCGTACTACATTTGTGTACAGGTATGAGCAGTACTTGTTCTGTGGGACCCACTCATGATGATGTGGCTGTTTTACACATTGTATATGAAACGGACGAATGGGAAAGAAAGAGTGGGCGGAACACTGGTGATTTCAAGCTACGTGGGTTACTGCGGAAATTCAATGGCGAAAGTTGAAAATTTTTACTGGACTAGGACACAAATCCAGATGTACTGCTTCTCATGAGCAGTTGCCTTAACTGCTTCAGCCAGCCGAATTCAGTCCCTGTTCGACCGAAATTTCCAATGTATAACTCGCTGCAATGCGCCACCCCTTGTCCATTAACCCCTACTCACAAACAGTTGATTCTCATACGAGTTTGGTCGATATTAGTGCACCTGCACTGAGGCAAATATGCAGCCGTCACGCTGTCACAGAAACGTATATACACACACCAAAAAAGTTTTGCATCATCCTGGTTCCCAGAACTCCTGGAGATAGACGTTGACTGTGGACATTCTATCAAAGACACAGTCCCTTTGACTGTTCGGAGGTGTCACTAAACCCGCCCAAAGATGTAAACAATCATGCATGAGCAGGGCCTCTTAGATGGAGGGGGTCAGGCAGCAGATCAGTTCCAGTCATTCCAGCAGGAAGGAGGTACACAGCTCTTGTTGTCTGTAGTTCAATCATGCCTAGAAGGTCTATACCACGGTTCGATTGCGTCCGCGTTGTTACTTTATGCCAGGTAGGGCACTCAACAAGGGAAGTGCCCAGGCGTCTCGGAGTGAACCAAAGTGGTGATGTTCGGACATGGTGGAGATACAGAGAGACAGGAACTGTCGATGACATGGCTCGCTCAGGCCGCGCAAAGGCTACTACTGCAGTGGCTGACCGCTACCTACGGATTATGGCTCGAAGGAATCCTGACAGCAACGCCACCATGTTGAATAACGCTTTTCGTGCATCCACAGGACGTCGTGTTACGACTCAAACTGTGCGCAGTAGGCTGCATGATGCGCAACTTCACTCACGACGTCCATGGTGAGGTCAATCTTCGCAACCACGACACCATGCAGCGCGGTACAGATGGGGCCCAACAACATGCCGAATGGACCACTCAGGATTGGCATCACGGTCTCTTCACCAATGAGTGTCGCATATACCTTCAACCAGACACTCGTCGGAGATGTGTTTGGAGGCAACCCGGTCAGGCTGCACATCTTAGACACACTGTTCAGCGAGTGGAACAAATTGGAGGTTTCCAGAATGAGATTTTCATTCTGCAGTGGAGTGTGCGCTGATATGAAACTTCCTGGCAGATTAAAACTGTGTGCCCGACCGAGACTCGAACTCGGGACCTTTGCCTTTCGCGGGCAAGTGCTCTACCAACTGAGCTACCGAAGCACGACTCACGCCCGGTACTCACAGCTTTACTTCTGCCAGTACCTCGTCTCCTACCTTCCAAACTTTACAGAAGCTCTCCTGCATTCTGGAAACATCCCCCAGGCTGTGGCTAAGCCATGTCTCCGCAATATCCTTTCTTTCAGGAATGCTAGTTCTGCAAGGTTCGCAGGAGAGCTTCTGTAAAGTTTGGAAGGTAGGAGACGAGGTACTGGCAGAAGTAAAGCTGTGAGTACCGGGCGTGAGTCATGCTTCGGTAGCTCAGTTGGTAGAGAACTTGCCCGCGAAAGGCAAAGGTCCCGAGTTCGAGTCTCTGTCGGGCACACAGTTTTAATCTGCCAGGAAGTTTCATATCAGCGCACACTCCGCTGCAGAGTGAAAATCTCATTCTGGAAACATCCCCCAGGCTGTGGCTAAACCATGTCTCCGCAATATCCTTTCTTTCAGGAGTGCTAGTTCTGCAAGGTTCGCAGGAGAGCTTCTGTAAAGTTTGGAAGGTAGGAGAAGAGGTACTGGCAAAAGTAAAGCTGTGAGTACCGGGCGTGAGTCGTGCTTCGGTAGCTCAGTTGGTAGAGCACTTGCCCGCGAAAGGCAAAGGTCCCGAGTTCGAGTCTCTGTCGGGCACACAGTTTTAATCTGCCAGAAAGTTTCAAATTGGAGGTTCCTTGCTGTTTTGGCGTGGCATTATGTGGGGCCGATGTAAGCCGCTGGTGATCATGGAAGGCGCCGTAACGGCTGTACGATAGTTGAATGCCATCCTCCGACTGATAGTGCAACCCTATCGGCAGCATATTGACGAGGCATTCGTTTTCATGGACGACAACTCTCGCCCCCATGGTGCAGATATTGTGAATGACTACTTTCAGGATAACAACATCGACTACAGTGCTAGAATGTTTTCCAGACAGGAACCCTATCGAACATGTATGGGATAGATTGAAAAGGGCTGTTTATGGACGACGTGACCCACCATTCACTCTGACGTATCTACACCGAATCACTGTTGAGGAATGGGATAATCTGGACCAACAGTACCTTGATGAACTTGTGGATAATATGCCACGACAAATACAGGCATGCATCAATGCAAGAGGACGTACTACTGGGTATTAGAGGTACCGGTGTGTACAGCAATCTGGACCACCACCTATGAAGGTCTCGCTGATGGTACAACATGCAAGGGCGGAAATGATGTTTATGTTGATCTCTATTCCAATTTTCTCTACAGGTTCCGGAACTCTCGAAACTGAAGTCATGCAAAACTTTTTTTTATGTGTGTAGATGTCCGAGTAAGGGTTTAATGGGGAAGGGACACTGCATTGCAACAAGCGATAAGTTGGAATTTTGGGTCAGTGAGGGACTTTGTCCGGATGGCCAAAGCGGTTAAGGCAACCGCTCATGAGAAGCGGTTAATCTGGGTTCGAGTCCCAGTCTGGCAAAAAATTATCAACTTTCGCCATTGCATTTTCCAAATTCCTTGTGCTGCCGGAAGTTTCCAACCCACTGTTTCCCTTTCCTTCCCACCCTTTCCCTTTCCCTTTCCCTTTTCCTTTCCCTCCTCCGGCCGGGTTGGCCAAGCGGTTCTAGGCGCTACAGTCTGGAACCGCGCGACCGCTACGGTCGCAGGTTCGAATCCTGCCCCGGGCATGAATGTGTGTGAAGTCCTTATGTTAGTTAGGTTTAAGTAGTTCTAAGTCTAGGGGACTGATGACCTCAGAAGTTAACTCCCATAGTGCTCAGAGCCATTTGAACCTTTCCTTCCCATTCCTTTATTTCGTATATAAAACATACTATATTTACTGTAGACTTCCTGTCATCTGCACCATGAGACAGCAGCTGGCCTCACTGGCGTTAATGATTGATCACCGTGTATACCAAGTAATGCTTTAATAACCATGTTATAGAACTGAATAATTTTAAACACGATAACTATAACAAAAACTTTAAAAATTGCAAAGAAAATCCATGTAAATGTGATGCGGCCTCCCTTACTTTGTAACACTGCCTCCTGCTTCGATAATGACGTCATTTGAGAGAGGAACAGAGCCTACAAGTTTCTCCAGGTATGTCATGTCCAGCTGAAGCCACTCATTGATAATTAGTTACAGCATAGCTACTAAATTGCAGAGATGATGATTGCACCCACTGTTCCAAATAGTCCCATACATTTTCCGTGGTATTAAAATCGGTTGATTAAACAGCCTAGTCGAGATGTGATTTAGTGCCTGAGTGTTCGTCAAACTACGAGCGTATGTAAGTAGTCTTCTGAACATGGCTGATATCATTTTTGAAGATGGGATTTTCCTCAGCATACTCATCATGAATGATGTAGAAAGAAGGGAGGAATCTTGTCGTCGAGAATGTTTAATTAAACCTCCCACATCATGTTAACAGAGACTTGAACGTATGGCTACACCACATTCTGTTAACTAAAACTATCCCAAAATCTCATAGAACCAGCTCTGGCCTGAACTACAACAGCTGTGCAGGTTTGCACCAGCGAGATATTGGGTATGTGCAGTGTGCGTCACACCATGTGACACTACAGGTCTTAAGAGTTGCGGCAACCATCTCCAGCAGAAGCGAATTACTATTTGAGACCACTTTCGTACTTTGTAACTGCACATTTAAATAGACTCATGCTGTCAATAATATATGATAGTGTTTTATGCACCTTGTCATTTACATACTGATTTCCCTCCTGGTCCTGGATGTAGCCGAGCTCTTGCGATGTATGTCAAGCAAGGCGACTAGTATGACATCAATATTCGTTCTCCTGTGGAGCCAGTTTGGAGCTTTGCATCATTTGAGAAGAGGCAAAACCGCTACTCATCAGTCCACACCACTCGCTTCCAATCAGATACTGCCCACTTTCTGTGTTTTTGGGCCCATCAAAGATTTGCAAATTTGTGTTCCTCTTCTGAGCAATAGCCTTTTACGAGGTACCTGTCTACAAATACCTGTTGCACGTAGTTCCCATCTTACTGTTTGCTCGCAACCTGGCAGAGATGTACAAACATTTACTAACCCCAGCAATTCCCATCAGGTTTGAAACTGATTGTCACTAACAGGTCATGACATCTGCCCATGGTCTCTTTTCAGTTAAGATCTTCTTAAGACCGCTACTCATATGCCATGTGAGGGTACACTATTCCTTGCTCTTAAAGACGCATTCGACAGTCCGAGGTGGTATCCAAAGAAATTGATCAACTTCATTCACAGTATGGTCATGGGTTCGCCCAAACATAATAGTTCCTATGCGTCATTCTGTCCAGTCTCCAAATCAATCCATCTTCCTGCTCTATACCAAACAACTGACTGTCACATATAGACTATATCGCTGCTGTTAAGTACATTGCTCGTTGGAGGGTTGTCTGAAACCTTGGTTCCATTTATACACCATTTACAGCACTCCGCAGTGCCTAGTGTGCTCTTTCAAGAAAGTGATTAATATTTTATCCAGGTAGCTCATGTTATGACAGATGCTCCAAAAGAAAGTTTTTGGTTGTGTTTTACATTGAAACTTTATTGCTAAAAGCAAGTACACCATGAAATCATGAATTACACACATTGCACTATTTTTGGAAATAGTCGCCACCAACACTGAGACATAAGTCATAGCATGCAATCAGTTTGAAGAAATCAGTTTAGTGACACTATGATGTAAGGAACCGACACACAGCCTGCTCCACCTCAGCATTGGTTCGAAAGTGATGTGCCAAGAGAGTGGCTTTCAATGCAGGGAATAGATGAAAGTTCAATGGGGCAAGATAGGGGCTGTAGAATGGATGATCCACACTCTGCCATCCGAAGTGATGAATCTGATCTTGTGTGAGTCTTCCTGTGTGTGGTTTTGCATTTTCATCCAAGTGCACCACCTTCACTCAAGAGCCCAAGTCTCTTTCATCGAATGGCAGATCTCAGTTTGGTGAGGTCGTCACGGTAGTGTGCTGCATTGATGGTCCGTTGCTGGAGGACATCAAGAAGAATCACACCTTTCGCATCCTAGAGCACTGTGGTCATAATCCTTCTTGCGAAGGGTGATACTTTTAGTTTTTTCCTCACTGATAAACTGGTATGCTGCCACATCATTGCTTCAGCCTTGCATTCTAGGGCAAAGTGATGCACTCATGTCTCCTTGCCATGTTTCCCTTTCATACATACCACATTAAGTGATCAAGGCTGATTTCCATTCTCGGTCAGGTCAGCTTTGTCAGTACCCACCTTGCAGATGCTTTACGGTAATCCAACACATCATGTAACATACGATAGGACCAAGCACAGCTAATATGCCATATGGACGTAATGTCTGATGACATTATATGCCCGTCCACTGACACTGCATCCTGTACTCATTAGTTGATATGGAAAGGTGCCCACTTTGACCTTCATCCATCACACTTCACCTTTCTTCTCTGAAAATGCAACACCAGTCACCAACCATCTGACGAGACATGACCTCCTCACCATATATGATTTGCAGGCATCCATGGATGACTGAAACACTGGTTTCTCATGGTCATTCGTAACAGATAACACCATAAACTTGCATTGGCAACCATGTTGTCAGCACACATCATCATGATGTGTACTTGAATAAACTCATGCACTCCACTCTACTAGTCTTCTCCACTGATGCCCCTCCTGTCACTGAACCAGCAATGGGTGTGGATTCATATTGTGTTTGTTTCTGTCATCCAGTGTACATTCTTCTCTTTAAAAAACAATGATGAAACTTACTTTCAGAACATCCCTAGTATATTGAACTGTCTCCAGCAGTACTTTATGTTTGTGTTAAGAATTGTATTTTGTAACTCTTCATGGCATGTTACTCATGACAAACGCACAAGAACAATGTGTGCTGGCATGCCACATGAAACTCTTTTCCACACAAAATATTCATAACACAATCTTTGCTACAACTTAAGACTCCTTGGCTTCTAGACAATAGATCCCATGATGTAGGTAGGAAAAGGTAGACTCATTTCCTGTTGTCTGCTTTCAACAGATGAAAACCCACAATATCTTTATCTTTTGGGGCATTTGAAAGATCTTTTATATCAAATCCTTCTTCCCATACAGACCTTGTGCTCATATTGTGATAGGTTGTGAAACTATTCATAATACTCCAAGATACATCATTGAATCCAGGACTTATTGCAATACTGAGTCGTGTATATGAGGTGATTTTGTAATGTTGTTACAGACTTTTGAGGATGATGGAGAAGGTTAAATGCACAAACTTGAGGTGAGGTCTAGAAATCACCAGCTCGAAACTAACAAGTGAAATTTTTTCTGATATCTCTAACAGTGGAATACATAAACCGGTACCATTGTTGCTAAGAATGTAGGGCATACAACTTTTAGAGGTGGTAGCATGGAACAAAACAAGAAAAATGTCCATTAAATACAGGCTCTAAAATGCGCTCCATAAGAGCTATGGGCGCTTGTTTATCTTTGCTACAGTGAAACACAAGTGTTCTGCTGAGCAAAAGTCTGCACTACAGGGTCAAACAGTCAGAAAGACAAGACCCAGTTGACATCCTTCAGACCAAATATTGAATTTAACTAATGGAAGGAGTTGATGTAAATTGCTGCAAATTAAGCATGCAAAAGGGAAGCATGACATCTAAAAACATAAGATTAATAGATAACGTAAAATGGCAAAGCAAGGATGGCTACAGGAGAAATGCATACAGGAAGGACAGGAAAATTAGAAAAACCTTCAGGTGGAATAAAGAGAAGCACCTCTATGGATATCAAGAGTTCAGATGACCTGCCAGTGCTGAGCAAAGGAGGAATGGCTGAAATATGGAAGCTCCATACAGGGAGTATACTACATATACAAAATATTAGAGTCTTTAGAGGAGACAAAAAGAAACTTCTTTATGTGACAAAAATATCTCAGGTACACTATTTTCCCCCTAGGGTTCTATAAAGGTTTTGATCCTATTGATCTTGAAAGGCTTTGATCAAATTGCTGTGTGATGAATATTGCATTATAAATGTTGCTGAAAATATTGAGTTTATTTTAATGTGAACTGGCATCTGTGTGCTAATCTACGAATACTAAACAACTATCACAGAATCAGACATGTAGATGAGTGTCACACATTAAAGCTGGAGAGTTCTCTCTTAGCACAGTTTGTTGTGAAATCCATTTCAAATATGTGTATTTGAATAACAATTGATAATATATCACTGACTTTCACTATGATTTCAGATCAGTATGCTATGATAAAATTATTGATTTATATACTTTGTAAGTTTTTTTGGTTGATTGGATGGCCGTGTGCAGTGCAGAATTTCAATTTAAAGAATTTTCTGTATTAAATGAAAGAATTTGATTATTTTTTCTGATAGAAAAACATAATGGATGAGAAGAATACACATGCTCTGTCATATAACCCCCATAATTGGTTATATGAAGAGATATTGCAAAATACTGACTTTGTAATCCAAAGTCTAGACAGTTCCAAAATTTAACATACGGTAAGTCACAAACAAAAGGAGGATGTATAATCTTCATACCCCTTGAATTTACTGTAGTCTATATGCAAATGCAATATACACTCCTGGAAATTGAAATAAGAACACCATGAATTCATTGTCCCAGGAAGGGGAAACTATATTGACACATTCCTGGGGTCACATACATCACATGATCACACTGACAGAACCACAGGCACATAGACACAGGCAACAGAGCATGCACAATGTCGGCACTAGTACAGTGTATATCCACCTTTCGCAGCAATGCAGGCTGCTATTCTCCCATGGAGACGATCGTAGAGATGCTGGATGTAGTCCTGTGGAACGGCTTGCCATGCCATTTCCACCTGGCACCTCAGTTGGACCAGCATTCGTGCTGGACGTGCAGACCGCGTGAGACGACGCTTCATCCAGTCCCAAACATGCTCAATGGGGGACAGATCCGGAGATCTTGCTGGCCAGGGTAGTTGACTTACACCTTCTAGAGCACGTTGGGTGGCACGGGATACATGCGGACGTGCATTGTCCTGTTGGAACAGCAAGTTCCCTTGCCGGTCTAGGAATGGTAGAACGATGGGTTCGATGACGGTTTGGATGTACCGTGCACTATTCAGTGTCCCCTCGACGATCACCAGTGGTGTACGGCCAGTGTAGGAGATCGCTCCCCACACCATGATGCCGGGTGTTCGCCCTGTGTGCCTCGGTCGTATGCAGACCTGATTGTGGCGCTCACCTGCACGGCGCCAAACACGCATACGACCATCATTGGCACCAAGGCAGAAGCGACTCTCATCGCTGAAGACGACACGTCTCCATTCGTCCCTCCATTCACGCCTGTCGCGACACCACTGGAGGCGGGCTGCACGATGTTGGGGCGTGAGCGGAAGACGGCCTAACGGTGTGCGGGACCGTAGCCCAGCTTCATGGAGACGGTTGCGAATGGTCCTCGCCGATACCCCAGGAGCAACAGTGTCCCTAATTTGCTGGGAAGTGGCGGTGCGGTCCCCTACGGCACTGTGTAGGATCCTACGGTCTTGGCGTGCATCCGTGCGTCGCTGCGGTCCGGTCCCAGGTCGACGGGCACGTGCACCTTCCGCCGACCACTGGCGACAACATCGATGTACTGTGGAGACCTCACGCCCCACGTGTTGAGCAATTCGGCGGTACGTCCACCTGGCCTCCCGCATGCCCACTATACGCCCTCGCTCAAAGTCCGTCAACTGCACATACGGTTCACGTCCACGCTGTCGCGGCATGCTACCAGTGTTAAAGACTGCGATGGAGCTCCGTATGCCACGGCAAACTGGCTGACACTGACGGCGGCGGTGCACAAATGCTGCGCAGCTAGTGCCATTCGACGGCCAACACCGCGGTTCCTGGTGTGTCTGCTGTGCCGTGCGTGTGATCATTGCTTGTACAGCCCTCTCGCAGTGTCCGGAGCAAGTATGGTGGGTCTGACACACCAGTGTCAATGTGTTCTTTTTTCCATTTCCAGGAGTGTATATGAAAATTGGCCAATGTTAAAAGCTGCAAAATTGTACATACCATACAACGAAATCACAAAGAAGAAAGAACTGCTCGAAATATATACAAGTACAGAATCATATACTACGTAAGAAAGACATATTTCCTTGTAAAACATTTCTTTATATTGAATCAGCTTTTGCAATTTCTGAAAGGAAGAAAAACATAAAAAACACTTCTACAGTTTTTCCACTAACTTGTTATTCAGTTGCACAAACAACTCCTATTGATACACTTATCAGTAAATGGGCCCATACCTTTCATATGTCCAACTGCCTGCCCCTTGTCTCATCACTTAAACCAGTGCTCTTGTGCTCTTGGAGGTGGTCACCCTCTCTCAGTGTAAGTGAAAAGGAAAACAAACAAAACACTTTACTTCAGAATATTGGTAATTACCATAAATAAACCCACAAGAAAACATTTCATGTGGCCTCCTTACTATTACAGACATTTTACTTATACATATTTATTTACTTCTCAAATTGGCACAGAACATTAACAAAAACAACACAAAGAGTTTATCTTTGCATGAGATTGTAATCACATCAAATTAATACAAACATAATGGAAAATGTGTCCCTATAACCAGAAACATAATTCAAATCAATTTCCTACTTAATAAAACACATACTTTAACTTACCACATGGAGAAAAGGGCTGTTATCACTGCATCATTACATAATTACTCATTATATTAAGTAACAGGGATGGAAACTGTTTCAAATCACTACATTACTTCATTCAAAAAAGATTACTACCTTCACTAATGCAAAAATTAAATTCTTATGACATTCAAAAAAGGTCACTATTTATTCACTCTTGTCAGAAAATTCACATTACATTTGAGTTACTGTTCTCCATTAATTAGCAACATCATTTTTCTTTTCATGTATCATCATCAATACCAGAATACACAATTAACAAATTTCAATGCACGCAAAATTAAATATGCAGCAGTATATATAACAATTAGTTATTACTTTTCTGAAAGTTTTACTCTCACTCAGCTTTTCATTTTCAGTGTCACACACTGCATGAGACACCAGCATGTTCCCTAACACACAAACATATTCAATCATATAAAAACCTTATGCATTTATACACAGTTAACATTTCATATTTACTTATGTCTGTTATTTCCATCAAATCTGTTCAGTTCCAGTCGTGTCATCTAGAGGAGTGTACTCTCAATAGACAGTGACCCTAACGCAAAGTCAGGCTCCCTACCCACAGGTACTCTACCTAATACATTTGTCATTACTTTCCATTATTGTTTCGATGCATCATTACTACCCTATGTCGTTGCTTCATTGTTTACTTCATCATCCATTACCCAAGAAATAAACAGCTTCTTTGCTATTTGTACACAAAAATGAATCTACAGGTTACCACTTCTACAGTGACAAATCCTAGTTTCATATGTAAACTTTACTCTTAATTCACAACAGACAACTGTATATTATACTACTTTAAACTTAGGCCTGAAGAGCTATGATGATACAAATCTTGCTTTAGTGTTTCAAATATTAGTGTGGGTAACTGCATCTTAACTGAATTTCAGGATTGTCCACTTGCGGGTGAGCTATTTCATTCAGTCCAGTATGGAAGTAATACACTGACCATCCCAAACATTATGAACTGCTGACCAACTATTAATATAAACTGGTCCATGTGATAAAAGCAGCACCTGGCAAGGAATGACTACTAGTCAGACACAGGAATGGTGCATGTAGATTCAGTGAGTGTGCTGTTCGTGTATAGAATTGGGAAGGCATGCAATCTATCTGAGTTTGACTGAGAGCAGAATGTGATTGCTCAGAGGCTCAGCACAAGCATTTCAGAAATTGCAAGACTTCTTAGGTGTCGAGGATTGCAGTGGTGAATATCTCCAACACATGGTGAAACCATATGCAGATGTCGTAGGATGGGTTGACTGGTAAAACTGAATGGGAAGCAAACTGTGGCAGAACTAACATCAGACTACAGACTGGGCAGAGTACAAGTGTGTCTGAACACACAGTGCACTGAACACTCCTAATGGTGAACCTCAATAGCCGATGACTCGTGCATGTTTCAATGTTTACTACACGACATCAGCAATTACAACTGAAATGA
This sequence comes from Schistocerca cancellata, assembly GCF_023864275.1. Lineage (NCBI taxonomy): Eukaryota > Metazoa > Arthropoda > Insecta > Orthoptera > Acrididae > Schistocerca > Schistocerca cancellata. The sequence goes on along the minus strand of NC_064634.1, from coordinate 138,867,110 downwards.
GTAAGTGACCATCACCACTGGACCTTGGCTCAGCGGCAGAGGGTTGTACAGTCTGATGAATCCCAATGCCTTCTTCATCATGCAGATGGGAGGGCACTAAACTGCCGTCTTGCAGGGGAACAGCTCCTTTACATCTTGGCAGGAGCTCCATTATGCTATGGGGAACATTCACATGGGCATCAAGGGATCTAGTGGAGCCCATGCAAGGTACCATGGCAGCCAAGGAATATTGTACACTGGTCGCAGACCACATACAACCCTTCATGATGATAGTGTTTCCTGACAGCAGTGACTTTTTCAACAAGGCAATGTGCCACGTCACATGGCCAGGAGTGCGACGGAGTGGTTCGTGGAGCACAGTGGTGAGTTCCAATTGATGTGCTGGTACCCCCAATTCGCCAGATCTGAACCCCCCAATTCGCCAGATCTGAACACAATCAAACACATCTGGGACGTGACTGAATGTGGCGTCACAGCTGATCGCCCCCCCCCCTCCCTGGAATTTATGGGAACTGGGTGGCTTGTGCGACTTGTATGGTAAGATGTGATGCCAGCTCCCTCATTTCTTCCATGTCATGATGTGTTACCATTGTTATCTGTGCCAAAGGTGGACATACTGGCTATTAGTTCAGTGGTCATAATGTTCTGGCTGATCAGTGTGGCATCGGGTGCACAAGTGTGACAGCTTTCGGAAGTGCAGTACCTTATGTGTCCCAGAGGTGTTTTTGGCCACCTAAGCATGTGTCAGGGGCCCTGGAGAGTGGTGGCATTTAGCAAATGTCTAGGGAAAACATTCACCATTCCCAGAAAACGGCGGAAATTGCAGTAGGTTGTGGGTAATGGGAGGTCACAGGTGACTGTGACACGACAGCGACAGTGTGACCAAGCAAACTAACACTCAAGCAATTCAGTTGTTACTTATCATGGTTAATACTGGTGCTGTTACTGATAACAGCAGAAAGAACTTGAGCTAGGTGTTTTTCATGTTCTCAGTGGAAGGGGAATAGATCAGGACATCCTCGAGGAAAGTGTAGGAATAAGGTAAGTTTAACAAAAAAAAAAAAAGAAAACGAAAAAAAGTCAGTAACCCTTTTCCAAGTTTGAGACACATTCTTGAAGTCATAATGCATAGAGAAGTACTCAAATAAGCTGAACCCTGATCTAACGGTATGCCTTGAGGCAAAGAATAATACTGAATGCTCACACTCTGTTAAGTAGCTGGGCAAAGTCCAAAATGTGGCAGATGGGAAATTGTCCGTAATGATATGGGTGTTGAGTTTTTATTGGTCACCACACAACTAGAATGAACTATCCTTCTAAGCATCAAGGTGTATGGGGGAAGACCAGTTGCTGTCTGTAGCACTTGCAATGCTCCCATTAAAAAGTTCATTACTAATTGCATTCACATGGTGCAGTTTATTAGGTGTGAGGTGGGATGCCATGCAGCCCAGGGGAGGATCCTCCATCTCTGTTTTCATATGGCCGGTACCATTTGTAATCACTCCTATGTGTACTGCTTGTACATGCAGAGCATACCAATGGAAGTCATCCCACACAGAGGTGACAAGAAGCAGAAGAGGCAGCATGATAAGAGAAAACACTAGTAGGAGGAATGTCAGTGGCCTCTGTGGATGCTGAGACCTTGATAGGGGCGGGTCTGATGTGGTGTGTGCATGCACAATTTGAGTTAGTTGAAAACCACTGAGGCTGCTGATAGTATGGTGAGCAAGTGCCAAGCTCAACCATAGAGTTGGTGACGTGAGTAGTCAACAAGGAGTACTCAGAGACAGTAACTATTAGTGGATCACTTTCCACCAAAGGAGAGATAGTCAAATGACCAAAGAAGCCTGGAATACATGTACTCATGGGTGGTGCAACAATGATCCTGAATGCAGGTCTGGAGAGAGGCTAGAGATCTTACAAAAGTCAATCCTGAGGATTGGGCTGCACACATCAGCTACATTAAAGTCCAGGAAAACTGCAAACCTGGTGTAAGCTGGAGCTGGAGATCAATCATACCATGGACTTAAATGTGAGAACCATTGGTGGATCTATGGACGAGTTTTAATTGAGAATATATGTGGGGGCACAAGGTCAGGAATGACATTGGAATCTGCCTTGGGGTCTATGAGAAAATGAAGGTTTTTACCTTGAACTAAGACATAGAGCCTTCTGCTAGGAGAGTCTATCAAGTTTAATGACTTTTGTACACCTTGTATGCTGTTGTGAGCGATGGCTTCTAGACTGACTGTTTGCAGAGTTTGAGGACCATGCACAGGGAGGCAGATTGTTTCTTGCTGCATTACCCAATTTGGTTTAAAACCAACAGAGTTGATAGATAGGGTGCAAAGTAAACATTTGTGACCCACGCCATCTGTTGTACTACATTGATTATCAGTCATATGATTGGGTGCAGGGTGAAATGCGGCAAAGTCACAAATTGAAAATATGATCACTATTATTTCGTATTTACTTAAATTTGCCATATTTCGTGACAGTACCTTTTCCATTAGACGTTTATACGGCGATATAGTCTTGGCTTCAGTTGTCTGAGAATGATTCCACAATGCATCTTTGTTGGTTGCAGAATTGACGTGGTTCAACGTGTTTCATTTTGGTGTTTCAAATACAGTTTCTTCAAATGTAATTTCTTCCTTTTAGTTAATACAAAAAATAATAGAAACATACTTCAAATTGTTCTTCCGACAACACCATGGTCAACACACACCAAGAGTTAGCTGCCGACTTACTACAGTCAAAGATGACTCCAACGTCAAAGATAATTTACACCACACACAATCTTCCAGTTGTAATCAGTCTCTCTGCTAATCTTCGATACATTTTCTAATAGTAATCAATATGCTTTTACTCTCAAAAACAGAAGTAAATTAACATATAATAAGACAAATTATAATAAATCCTGACAAAAAATATAAGAAAACATTTAAATTCGGTATCAACAAATACGGTAAAAAAATAATGTCTCCCAGATCCATTACAACTGCTCCCCAGGGCTTTTGTTGTTATGGACATATACAACAAAATCCCGACCACACTCAGTAATGGATCTGTATTACACAATTAGTACATTAATGTTGCAGTCTGACAACCTCTACCAAATTTAGACTCTTTGAATCTGTGGACTTGTTACTGGCTGTTGTTGCAATGATACTTCCCCATCAATCTCATACACAAAAATTCAAGTAAAGAAATTATTTGACATGACAAATATACATGGTATAAAACATACATGAGAAATATTCTAACATACAGCATACAGATTGAAAATAATAGAAAGGCAAAACTCATTTCCCAGAATAAGATTTAATTTTTTTTTTTTTATAAATATTAATGTTAGTTTCATTATTCTTACATATTGTACAGTAAAAATGATACTGGACATATATAGTGTAATGTGTTTTTCTCTATATTTGCCTTTTATATATATATATATATATTTTTTAACTTCTGATTTTTTTTTATTTTTTATATTTTTTTTTTAGTCATGTTTTGTTTTTGTTTTTTGTATATTTTTCTTTTGCTTATGATTTTCTTTTTAATTTTTTTTTACTCATGTTTTTTTTGTATTTTTTTTTCATATGATTTTCTTCTTTTAGTACAGCTAAAGATACATCAGTACTATCTATTTTTTTTTTTTTGCAATCATTTATGTACACTTGCCTCTCTACTACAATATTACTACAAATCACATTCTTGTGAAGAGTACTTTTGCTCCCCACAACATCAGTATAAACAACAATAAACTGCTCATATATCATGAGGCTTTATCTAAAATTGGTTTTGAAACTTATACCTTTGCATGCATGTCCTCACATGCATGCCTTCACCCACAGGGAAGACTTAGCTTCCAAAAATCAGAAAAATTCAGAAATGCTCACTATGGAGACTTTTTTTTTTTTGTAAAAAAAATAAAAATAAATCTTTCTCTCATTTTTTTTTTGTTACAACAGTGTTTTTTCATCAGTTTCAATTAACATGTGACTTCAAATTATTACTTTATACATGCAAATATACATACTTGGTTGTACAGGCAGTTTTGTTCTAACAAGCGTATTCCAGTGGAGGACTTTTGTTTTAGATGATAATAGGTTATTTAAATTCTGAAATTATGATTTCTGTTTATACAGTTTTAAAGAGACAACATTCCTGAGACCAAATAATTTCTTTGACTTAGGATACACCAAACGATAAGCATTAGGGTGTGGATTTTCTATGACTTCAAAAGGCCCAATATAGATATCAAAGAATTTTTTAATTTCTGAAGTTAACATTTTTGATTTTTCATGAGATTTGACCAGAACAAGATCCCCAATTTTAAAAGTGGTTAATCTTACCCTATTGTTATGTCTTTTATTCCTCTTTTCCCCTTGTTTCCTCATAGTTTCCCTGACAATATCTTCTCTCTCTTGCATAGTTAAAGGTGTACATTTAGGAAATTCAATAAGTTCTGATATAAGATTTGGAGGTCTAATATTAAACATAATCTCATACGGTGAAAATCCTGTGGAACTATGTTGTAGGCTATTCATAATATCTTCAAAATTTCGAATGTGCTCAAACCAGGTTGGATGTTTATGGCTGCAATAGGTTCTACAAAGTCTCCCAATTTCCCTCATATATCTTTCTGCAGGATTGGTGGACGGAGAATAAACAGATATAAGTATATGCTTCAATTTTGATCTTTCAATAAACTTTTTCCAAATTTTAGAGGTGAACTGTGAACCATTATCTGATAATATTGCTTTTGGTTTACCCACCTGTGCGAAATAATCTCTTTCAATTTTTATTGTAATTTCATGGCTAGTAGCTTTTTTCACTGGATATAGTTTAATTAATTTTGAAAATACATCTACCATAACAAATATGTAACAGTGACCACCTTTACTCTTTGGTAACATTCCATATAAGTCCACTGCGATAAGATCTAAAGGTTTTTCCGGAATAATGTTTTGCATCTCTCCACCAAATCTTTTATTGCTCACTTTAACTCTCTGACATTTGTCACAGGTTGCCAATTCTTTTCTTACCTTCTTTCCAATATTGTAAAAATAAACATTTTCTTGTATCTTTTGAATACACTTCTGTATCCCACAATGACCAAAACTTTCATGTATGTAAATGATCAGCTTATCAGCATCTGCCTCTGGCCAACACAGTTTCCAATTATCAGAATCTACATCTGTTCTCCGAAATAAAATCCCCTTATGTAATTTGTAAAATTTATCAAGTTTCTCATACCCCTTCTTGCCTAAACATTCCTTGATTAATTTCCAACTCTGATCTAAATTTTGATTTTTTCTAATTTTGTTACACATAGCTCTAATTGTTTTTTCATTTTCCACCCCTTTCAAGTATCTAATTTTAAATTGCTTTTCCTCCTCTTGTTCAAAAATCTCCTTTTCTCCCCCAATTGGTAACCTTGAAAGTGAATCAGCTACTACATTCTCAAAACCTTTTATGTGTTTGATTTCAAAGTCAAACTGTTGCAGAAAAATTGCCCATCTGGTCAATCTACTGTGGTATAATTTGCACTCTTGTAAGTAACTCAAAGCTTTGTGATCCGAAAATACTATGGTTTTATGTCCAACAAGGTAAATTCTAAATTTTGTAAAAGCCCAATGAATTGCCAAAAGTTCCTTCTCTGTGACTGTATAATTTTTCTCATGCTTGAGCAACATTCTGCTTGCAAATGCTATGGTACAATGTATCTTAACCCCATTCTCTACTCTTTCTTGAAATAACTCTGCTCCAAGCCCATAATTACTGCTATCAGTGTTCAAACAAAATGGTAAATTAAAATCAGGCCTGTGTAATAAGTGTTGCTTCCTCAACTCTTGCTTAATTTTATCAAACTCTTCCTGACAACTTTTATCCCAAACCCAAACAGTGTTTTTCTTAAGTAATTGACTTAAACATGGTGCATTCAGACTCTGATCACTTATATGTTTTCGGTAATAACCGCATAACCCAAAGAACGACTTTAATTGTTTTTTAGTCTTAGGAATAGGAATTTCTGAAATTGCTTTAATTTTTTCTGGATCTGGCAAAATTCCCTTATCTGTGACAACATGACCCAAAAATTTTAATTCAGAAACTGCAAATTTACATTTTTCTAACTTCAATGTCATCCCCCCTTTTCTAAGTTTTTCACAAACTGACTTCAAAATCAAAAAATGTTCCTCCCAATTTTGCCCTGTAACCAAAATGTCATCCACATAAATTATCAGTTTAGATGCAAGTTCTTGCCCCAGTACATGATCCAAAGCTCTTATAAATTCAGAAACAGAAGAATTTAACCCAAATGGCACAACACAATATTGGTAACTCTTACCATTGTACAAGAAAGCAGTATATTTCCTAGAATTAACCGAAAGTGGTACCTGATGAAAACCCGAAGTTAGATCCAAACTTGACATATATTTTATATTTGTAAATTTATAGAGTAACTCATCAATGTTTTCGGGATGGTCTGTCTGTCTGAACAAAATTTTGTTTAAGTGTCTAGAGTCCAAAACCAATCTTACTCCACCATCTTTTTTCGAAACTACTACTAGAGGATTATTATATGCACTGATACTCCTTTCTATTATATTACATCCTTCCATCTTTTTCAGCTCTTTCTCAACAGCAGGTCTTTTTGATATTGCAATACTGTATGGTTTTATGAAAAATGGTTCATGAGATTTTACCTGAAGCTCACACTGATAACCCTTTACCCTACCAGGTATGTCACTGAAAACATCACTGTATTCCCACAGCAGATTTTCTAACTGTTGTTTTTGCTCCCCAGATAAATTTTGTGTTTCTGAAATTTTCAAATTTACTAAATTCCCAAATTCAACTTCATCAGTATCAAATCTATGAGTTTCAATATTCTCCAATCTATTTTCTTTTAGTAAATTGATACTGTCAAAATTTCCATTACTCTGATCATCAAGTGTGTTCACAAAATTTGTCTGAATGTATTCCCTTTCACTAGTTTCTATCAAAAGTTTTCTTCCAACCCAATTAAATGCTGCATTTACTTTTACTATCCAATTCATACCCAAAAGAAAATCCTCATTAAATTCCTGAATTACAAAACATCCATGTGTGAACAACTTGCCTTCAATTAAAAATGTCACTAAAGCCTGGCTTTTTATCAATTTACTGCTCTTCCCAGTAGCACCTTTTATCTTTACCCCAACAACTGGCATTTCAACATAATCCTTCCCCACTTTCAATTTCTTGCTTAACCTTTCAGATATTCCTGAGATCTCACTTCCTGTATCAATTAAACATTTACCAATCCATGACCCAATTTGAACTTTTATATAAGGACTGCAAAATTGATCACTTTTCTCAGAACCTGTATCCTCATGTAACAAATCACTTTCAATTTCCCCAAACTTATACTTATCAGAATCATATGGTATATCATTACATGTATTATTTGTCACAGTTATAAAATTTGCACAAGACACAAAATTATCATTAGTACTCTCTATTATCTCAAATAGCCAAGAATTTTCATCCAAATCACATTGTATACTATTGAAGTACTTATCCTTCAGCTTTTCAAAAATAAAATATCTCATCTTTTTCCACCACTCAGGACATACAGTTTCACATACATTAATAAGCATCTTTCTAAAGTTCTTGTCAAAAGAAATAGTTTCACTGTTCAGCCATATATTCATAAGAAATGTGTGTGTATCATTAGTATCTGTAAAAGTTTCACTTAGGCTAGAAATTATACATGTGGCACCGTTATTTGTGTAGTCAGATTCTTTACCAACAACATCAAAATTCACACTTTCACATACATCCATCTTGTGAGCTTTATTCATCCTGGTAACATCCCTGGGAATTTCTATAATATTCTCACTATTTAATCCATTTTCAACCATGTGTATACCCAACTCCCTATTTAAACTAATGAAATACCTTTCCACAACATCATCATCAATACCATTACCATCATTATCAACTTTATCAACAACATCATTATCATTATACATATTCAAGTCATACACATTCAAATTATCCCCCAAAATATTATTTCCCCTTTCTAAAGGTACCAGATCCCTTTCACCAATATTTTCATTCTCACAGCATGCATTCTCTCTTTCATTCACACACATCTCTGAACTACTACAAATTACATCATCTGACAAAGTGTTGTTCTTTTCTGCCCAAGTGTAAAATTCTGTTAAATTAAATGGATCACAATTACTTTTATCTACTGTATGTTCTTGTGTACTGAAAATTTTATTTTTATCAATATTCTTTTCCTCTTGACATTTTTTCAATAAGTAACAATTAATAACCTCATGTGATAGCTTAGGTTTGGAACTGTTATGTTTGGGTTTATGATAGTCACATCCATTGGTCCTTTCATCATGCTCACCTTCTGCCTCAACCTTGCGGACCTTCAAGGGGGCGTCTACTCGTTTTTTGTTTCCTGAATTACAACTTGTTCCTGTTTGAACTGCTGATTGTGGTTCTGCCAATGCCTCTGATCCACATTTCTGTTCCCATTCCTTTGCCAAACATTACCTGATTGTCGATAGTTTCTATTGTACTGATCTCTATCAAAATTTCTGTGATTTTGATCCCTAAAGTGTTCTCTACTTTGTTGATTATTACCGCGAAAATCATGTTCTTGTTTTGGATAAAAATTATGGTCCTTCTTCTGAAAATTGTTATATCCCCCTGAATTTTGACTAACACCATGATAATTGTTTTGTTCCCTTTTTTGAAAGTTATCATTTCCCCAATTTTGACCGTTACCTTTCTGAGTAAACCCACTGTGTGTTGTTGTTGTTACCCTATCCAACTTTTCAATATAATTGAGAAACTGCTCTACATTACTATCAGGACATTGAACTAAATTCAACTGCATTGCTGATGGCAATCTTCTCTTTAAGGTATCAATTTTGATCAAGTCATCCAAAGGTTTTGTTAAATGAATAAGTTTTTGAAGTTCACTTTTGCAAAATTGTTTCATGCTCCCATCTGATTCTCTATAGTTTCTCCCATTCAAAAATTCACTTTTGATTCTAGTTTGTTTAAGATCATCCCAAAAATTTTCCAGAAATTTTGATTCAAATTCTGAAAATGTCATCCCCATAGTTACAATCTGGTTTGCCCAAGTCAAAGCTTCCCCTTCCAAGAATTTTTTCACAAATTTAATTTTTATTTCATCTGGTGAGTGAGGTAAAAAGCAATCCTTACAATACTGCATAAAATCAACGGGATGTAAGGGTCCATCTACCGAAAAGTGCTTCACTGGAATATTAGATACAAGATTACATGTGTTGAAATTGTAATTTTTGCTTTGAAATTCAATGTTAAAACTTTCAATTTTTTCGCTAAGTTCTTTGACAGATTTTTTGTTTTCTAAATCATTGCATTCTACTTTTTCTTCTAAAGTAACCAAACGATTGTCAGTTTTTTGTTCTACATTTTTTACTAAAACTTTTGTATTCTCATCCAAATTTTTAATTTCCCCTTTAATGTCATTAAAATCAATTAAATTTATTTCCCTATCTGCCAGTAACTCATTTTTTACAGTATTAATTTCACCGCTCAATTTAGCATCAATTTCATTTACTTTTGCTTCCACAGATTCAATTTTTTCCTCAGCATTGTCAACTCTGTTCGAAAGATCACCCACTTGGGTATTGACTGCTTGCACTTGCAACAAAATGTTATCAATTTTTTCATCCCAGTAAGTCTTATTGTCGTCAAGTGTTTGTTTAATTTCTTTCGTGAAATTTACAAGAAAACTTTTTAAATCAAATTTATCGGTTCTTTCTGTTTCATTTGACATGTCCTGATTTTCGAAGTCTATTAAATTACTACTTTCTACTTTAGGCACAATACTATCGAAAATATCATAAGTCATTGTGAAGAACAAAAATTTATACACAACAATACAGAACAAGATAAAAATATTGTTTTTAACAAAATACGATGGTTTCGTGACTTATCTGGAACACTCTTCTACTGTTGCAAAACCACGTTTTCCATCCATGTGATTGTTGACCAAAATTCTTGAAATATTTTCTTCTGTCGAAAATTATATTTTTCGCCGAAACATTTCTTCTCCAAAACTTTTACTTCCCGATGAACACAAACACTGTAACACACATTCTGAAGAAACTGGTATTAACACACAAAAATTTTCTTCCTCGTAGCACTGTTGAAAATCTCGTGAACACGATATCCCGGCTGCTGAGCCCCCAGTTGAAATACGGCAATGACACAAGTTGAAAAATATGATCACTATTATTTCTTATTTACTTAAATTTGCCATATTTCGTGACAGTACCTTTTCCATTAGACGTTTATACGGCGATATAGTCTTGGCTTCAGTTGTCTGAGAATGATTCCACAATGCATCTTTGTTGGTTGCAGAATTGACGTGGTTCAACGTGTTTCATTTTGGTGTTTCAAATACAGTTTCTTCAAATGTAATTTCTTCCTTTTAGTTAATACAAAAAATAATAGAAACATACTTCAAATTGTTCTTCCGACAACACCATGGTCAACACACACCAAGAGTTAGCTGCCGACTTACTACAGTCAAAGATGACTCCAACGTCAAAGATAATTTACACCACACACAATCTTCCAGTTGTAATCAGTCTCTCTGCTAATCTTCGATACATTTTCTAATAGTAATCAATATGCTTTTACTCTCAAAAACAGAAGTAAATTAACATATAATAAGACAAATTATAATAAATCCTGACAAAAAATATAAGAAAACATTTAAATTCGGTATCAACAAATACGGTAAAAAAATAACGTCTCCCAGATCCATTACAACTGCTCCCCAGGGCTTTTGTTGTTATGGACATATACAACAAAATCCCGACCACACTCAGTAATGGATCTGTATTACACAATTAGTACATTAATGTTGCAGTCTGACAACCTCTACCAAATTTAGACTCTTTGAATCTGTGGACTTGTTACTGGCTGTTGTTGCAATGATACTTCCCCATCAATCTCATACACAAAAATTCAAGTAAAGAAATTATTTGACATGACAAATATACATGGTATAAAACATACATGAGAAATATTCTAACATACAGCATACAGATTGAAAATAATAGAAAGGCAAAACTCATTTCCCAGAATAAGATTTAAATTTTTTTTTTTTATAAATATTAATGTTAGTTTCATTATTCTTACATATTGTACAGTAAAAATGATACTGGACATATATAGTGTAATGTGTTTTTCTCTATATTTGCCTTTTATATATATATATATATTTTTTAACTTCTGATTTTTTTTTTATTTTTTATATTTTTTTTTAGTCATGTTTTGTTTTTGTTTTTTGTATATTTTTCTTTTGCTTATGATTTTCTTTTTAATTTTTTTTTACTCATGTTTTTTTTTTTTGTATTTTTTTTTCATATGATTTTCTTCTTTTAGTACAGCTAAAGATACATCAGTACTATCTATTTTTTTTTTTTTTTTTTTTTTTTGCAATCATTTATGTACACTTGCCTCTCTACTACAATATTACTACAAATCACATTCTTGTGAAGAGTACTTTTGCTCCCCACAACATCAGTATAAACAACAATAAACTGCTCATATATCATGAGGCTTTATCTAAAATTGGTTTTGAAACTTATACCTTTGCATGCATGTCCTCACATGCATGCCTTCACCCACAGGGAAGACTTAGCTTCCAAAAATTAGAAAAATTCAGAAATGCTCACTATGGAGACTTTTTTTTTTGTAAAAAAAGTAAAAATAAATCTTTCTCTCATTTTTTTTTTGTTACAACAGTGTTTTTTCATCAGTTTCAATTAACATGTGACTTCAAATTATTACTTTATACATGCAAATATACATACTTGGTTGTACAGGCAGTTTTGTTCTAACAAGCGTATTCCAGTGGAGGACTTTTGTTTTAGATGATAATAGGTTATTTAAATTCTGAAATTATGATTTCTGTTTATACAGTTTTAAAGAGACAACATTCCTGAGACCAAATAATTTCTTTGACTTAGGATACACCAAACGATAAGCATTAGGGTGTGGATTTTCTATGACTTCAAAAGGCCCAATATAGATATCAAAGAATTTTTTAATTTCTGAAGTTAACATTTTTGATTTTTCATGAGATTTGACCAGAACAAGATCCCCAATTTTAAAAGTGGTTAATCTTACCCTATTGTTATGTCTTTTATTCCTCTTTTCCCCTTGTTTCCTCATAGTTTCCCTGACAATATCTTCTCTCTCTTGCATAGTTAAAGGTGTACATTTAGGAAATTCAATAAGTTCTGATATAAGATTTGGAGGTCTAATATTAAACATAATCTCATACGGTGAAAATCCTGTGGAACTATGTTGTAGGCTATTCATAATATCTTCAAAATTTCGAATGTGCTCAAACCAGGTTGGATGTTTATGGCTGCAATAGGTTCTACAAAGTCTCCCAATTTCCCTCATATATCTTTCTGCAGGATTGGTGGACGGAGAATAAACAGATATAAGTATATGCTTCAATTTTGATCTTTCAATAAACTTTTTCCAAATTTTAGAGGTGAACTGTGAACCATTATCTGATAATATTGCTTTTGGTTTACCCACCTGTGCGAAATAATCTCTTTCAATTTTTATTGTAATTTCATGGCTAGTAGCTTTTTTCACTGGATATAGTTTAATTAATTTTGAAAATACATCTACCATAACAAATATGTAACAGTGACCACCTTTACTCTTTGGTAACATTCCATATAAGTCCACTGCGATAAGATCTAAAGGTTTTTCCGGAATAATGTTTTGCATCTCTCCACCAAATCTTTTATTGCTCACTTTAACTCTCTGACATTTGTCACAGGTTGCCAATTCTTTTCTTACCTTCTTTCCAATATTGTAAAAATAAACATTTTCTTGTATCTTTTGAATACACTTCTGTATCCCACAATGACCAAAACTTTCATGTATGTAAATGATCAGCTTATCAGCATCTGCCTCTGGCCAACACAGTTTCCAATTATCAGAATCTACATCTGTTCTCCGAAATAAAATCCCCTTATGTAATTTGTAAAATTTATCAAGTTTCTCATACCCCTTCTTGCCTAAACATTCCTTGATTAATTTCCAACTCTGATCTAAATTTTGATTTTTTCTAATTTTGTTACACATAGCTCTAATTGTTTTTTCATTTTCCACCCCTTTCAAGTATCTAATTTTAAATTGCTTTTCCTCCTCTTGTTCAAAAATCTCCTTTTCTCCCCCAATTGGTAACCTTGAAAGTGAATCAGCTACTACATTCTCAAAACCTTTTATGTGTTTGATTTCAAAGTCAAACTGTTGCAGAAAAATTGCCCATCTGGTCAATCTACTGTGGTATAATTTGCACTCTTGTAAGTAACTCAAAGCTTTGTGATCCGAAAATACTATGGTTTTATGTCCAACAAGGTAAATTCTAAATTTTGTAAAAGCCCAATGAATTGCCAAAAGTTCCTTCTCTGTGACTGTATAATTTTTCTCATGCTTGAGCAACATTCTGCTTGCAAATGCTATGGTACAATGTATCTTAACCCCATTCTCTACTCTTTCTTGAAATAACTCTGCTCCAAGCCCATAATTACTGCTATCAGTGTTCAAACAAAATGGTAAATTAAAATCAGGCCTGTGTAATAAGTGTTGCTTCCTCAACTCTTGCTTAATTTTATCAAACTCTTCCTGACAACTTTTATCCCAAACCCAAACAGTGTTTTTCTTAAGTAATTGACTTAAACATGGTGCATTCAGACTCTGATCACTTATATGTTTTCGGTAATAACCGCATAACCCAAAGAACGACTTTAATTGTTTTTTAGTCTTAGGAATAGGAATTTCTGAAATTGCTTTAATTTTTTCTGGATCTGGCAAAATTCCCTTATCTGTGACAACATGACCCAAAAATTTTAATTCAGAAACTGCAAATTTACATTTTTCTAACTTCAATGTCATCCCCCCTTTTCTAAGTTTTTCACAAACTGACTTCAAAATCAAAAAATGTTCCTCCCAATTTTGCCCTGTAACCAAAATGTCATCCACATAAATTATCAGTTTAGATGCAAGTTCTTGCCCCAGTACATGATCCAAAGCTCTTATAAATTCAGAAACAGAAGAATTTAACCCAAATGGCACAACACAATATTGGTAACTCTTACCATTGTACAAGAAAGCAGTATATTTCCTAGAATTAACCGAAAGTGGTACCTGATGAAAACCCGAAGTTAGATCCAAACTTGACATATATTTTATATTTGTAAATTTATAGAGTAACTCATCAATGTTTTCGGGATGGTCTGTCTGTCTGAACAAAATTTTGTTTAAGTGTCTAGAGTCCAAAACCAATCTTACTCCACCATCTTTTTTCGAAACTACTACTAGAGGATTATTATATGCACTGATACTCCTTTCTATTATATTACATCCTTCCATCTTTTTCAGCTCTTTCTCAACAGCAGGTCTTTTTGATATTGCAATACTGTATGGTTTTATGAAAAATGGTTCATGAGATTTTACCTGAAGCTCACACTGATAACCCTTTACCCTACCAGGTATGTCACTGAAAACATCACTGTATTCCCACAGCAGATTTTCTAACTGTTGTTTTTGCTCCCCAGATAAATTTTGTGTTTCTGAAATTTTCAAATTTACTAAATTCCCAAATTCAACTTCATCAGTATCAAATCTATGAGTTTCAATATTCTCCAATCTATTTTCTTTTAGTAAATTGATACTGTCAAAATTTCCATTACTCTGATCATCAAGTGTGTTCACAAAATTTGTCTGAATGTATTCCCTTTCACTAGTTTCTATCAAAAGTTTTCTTCCAACCCAATTAAATGCTGCATTTACTTTTACTATCCAATTCATACCCAAAAGAAAATCCTCATTAAATTCCTGAATTACAAAACATCCATGTGTGAACAACTTGCCTTCAATTAAAAATGTCACTAAAGCCTGGCTTTTTATCAATTTACTGCTCTTCCCAGTAGCACCTTTTATCTTTACCCCAACAACTGGCATTTCAACATAATCCTTCCCCACTTTCAATTTCTTGCTTAACCTTTCAGATATTCCTGAGATCTCACTTCCTGTATCAATTAAACATTTACCAATCCATGACCCAATTTGAACTTTTATATAAGGACTGCAAAATTGATCACTTTTCTCAGAACCTGTATCCTCATGTAACAAATCACTTTCAATTTCCCCAAACTTATACTTATCAGAATCATATGGTATATCATTACATGTATTATTTGTCACAGTTATAAAATTTGCACAAGACACAAAATTATCATTAGTACTCTCTATTATCTCAAATAGCCAAGAATTTTCATCCAAATCACATTGTATACTATTGAAGTACTTATCCTTCAGCTTTTCAAAAATAAAATATCTCATCTTTTTCCACCACTCAGGACATACAGTTTCACATACATTAATAAGCATCTTTCTAAAGTTCTTGTCAAAAGAAATAGTTTCACTGTTCAGCCATATATTCATAAGAAATGTGTGTGTATCATTAGTATCTGTAAAAGTTTCACTTAGGCTAGAAATTATACATGTGGCACCGTTATTTGTGTAGTCAGATTCTTTACCAACAACATCAAAATTCACACTTTCACATACATCCATCTTGTGAGCTTTATTCATCCTGGTAACATCCCTGGGAATTTCTATAATATTCTCACTATTTAATCCATTTTCAACCATGTGTATACCCAACTCCCTATTTAAACTAATGAAATACCTTTCCACAACATCATCATCAATACCATTACCATCATTATCAACTTTATCAACAACATCATTATCATTATACATATTCAAGTCATACACATTCAAATTATCCCCCAAAATATTATTTCCCCTTTCTAAAGGTACCAGATCCCTTTCACCAATATTTTCATTCTCACAGCATGCATTCTCTCTTTCATTCACACACATCTCTGAACTACTACAAATTACATCATCTGACAAAGTGTTGTTCTTTTCTGCCCAAGTGTAAAATTCTGTTAAATTAAATGGATCACAATTACTTTTATCTACTGTATGTTCTTGTGTACTGAAAATTTTATTTTTATCAATATTGTTTTCCTCTTGACATTTTTTCAATAAGTAACAATTAATAACCTCATGTGATAGCTTAGGTTTGGAACTGTTATGTTTGGGTTTATGATAGTCACATCCATTGGTCCTTTCATCATGCTCACCTTCTGCCTCAACCTTGCGGACCTTCAAGGGGGCGTCTACTCGTTTTTTGTTTCCTGAATTACAACTTGTTCCTGTTTGAACTGCTGATTGTGGTTCTGCCAATGCCTCTGATCCACATTTCTGTTCCCATTCCTTTGCCAAACATTACCTGATTGTCGATAGTTTCTATTGTACTGATCTCTATCAAAATTTCTGTGATTTTGATCCCTAAAGTGTTCTCTACTTTGTTGATTATTACCGCGAAAATCATGTTCTTGTTTTGGATAAAAATTATGGTCCTTCTTCTGAAAATTGTTATATCCCCCTGAATTTTGACTAACACCATGATAATTGTTTTGTTCCCTTTTTTGAAAGTTATCATTTCCCCAATTTTGACCGTTACCTTTCTGAGTAAACCCACTGTGTGTTGTTGTTGTTACCCTATCCAACTTTTCAATATAATTGAGAAACTGCTCTACATTACTATCAGGACATTGAACTAAATTCAACTGCATTGCTGATGGCAATCTTCTCTTTAAGGTATCAATTTTGATCAAGTCATCCAAAGGTTTTGTTAAATGAATAAGTTTTTGAAGTTCACTTTTGCAAAATTGTTTCATGCTCCCATCTGATTCTCTATAGTTTCTCCCATTCAAAAATTCACTTTTGATTCTAGTTTGTTTAAGATCATCCCAAAAATTTTCCAGAAATTTTGATTCAAATTCTGAAAATGTCATCCCCATAGTTACAATCTGGTTTGCCCAAGTCAAAGCTTCCCCTTCCAAGAATTTTTTCACAAATTTAATTTTTATTTCATCTGGTGAGTGAGGTAAAAAGCAATCCTTACAATACTGCATAAAATCAACGGGATGTAAGGGTCCATCTACCGAAAAGTGCTTCACTGGAATATTAGATACAAGATTACATGTGTTGAAATTGTAATTTTTGCTTTGAAATTCAATGTTAAAACTTTCAATTTTTTCGCTAAGTTCTTTGACAGATTTTTTGTTTTCTAAATCATTGCATTCTACTTTTTCTTCTAAAGTAACCAAACGATTGTCAGTTTTTTGTTCTACATTTTTTACTAAAACTTTTGTATTCTCATCCAAATTTTTAATTTCCCCTTTAATGTCATTAAAATCAATTAAATTTATTTCCCTATCTGCCAGTAACTCATTTTTTACAGTATTAATTTCACCGCTCAATTTAGCATCAATTTCATTTACTTTTGCTTCCACAGATTCAATTTTTTCCTCAGCATTGTCAACTCTGTTCGAAAGATCACCCACTTGGGTATTGACTGCTTGCACTTGCAACAAAATGTTATCAATTTTTTCATCCCAGTAAGTCTTATTGTCGTCAAGTGTTTGTTTAATTTCTTTCGTGAAATTTACAAGAAAACTTTTTAAATCAAATTTATCGGTTCTTTCTGTTTCATTTGACATGTCCTGATTTTCGAAGTCTATTAAATTACTACTTTCTACTTTAGGCACAATACTATCGAAAATATCATAAGTCATTGTGAAGAACAAAAATTTATACACAACAATACAGAACAAGATAAAAATATTGTTTTTAACAAAATACGATGGTTTCGTGACTTATCTGGAACACTCTTCTACTGTTGCAAAACCACGTTTTCCATCCATGTGATTGTTGACCAAAATTCTTGAAATATTTTCTTCTGTCGAAAATTATATTTTTCGCCGAAACATTTCTTCTCCAAAACTTTTACTTCCCGATGAACACAAACACTGTAACACACATTCTGAAGAAACTGGTATTAACACACAAAAATTTTCTTCCTCGTAGCACTGTTGAAAATCTCGTGAACACGATATCCCGGCTGCTGAGCCCCCAGTTGAAATACGGCAATGACACAAGTTGAAAAATATGATCACTATTATTTCTTATTTACTTAAATTTGCCATATTTCGTGACAGTACCTTTTCCATTAGACGTTTATACGGCGATATAGTCTTGGCTTCAGTTGTCTGAGAATGATTCCACAATGCATCTTTGTTGGTTGCAGAATTGACGTGGTTCAACGTGTTTCATTTTGGTGTTTCAAATACAGTTTCTTCAAATGTAATTTCTTCCTTTTAGTTAATACAAAAAATAATAGAAACATACTTCAAATTGTTCTTCCGACAACACCATGGTCAACACACACCAAGAGTTAGCTGCCGACTTACTACAGTCAAAGATGACTCCAACGTCAAAGATAATTTACACCACACACAATCTTCCAGTTGTAATCAGTCTCTCTGCTAATCTTCGATACATTTTCTAATAGTAATCAATATGCTTTTACTCTCAAAAACAGAAGTAAATTAACATATAATAAGACAAATTATAATAAATCCTGACAAAAAATATAAGAAAACATTTAAATTCGGTATCAACAAATACGGTAAAAAAATAACGTCTCCCAGATCCATTACAACTGCTCCCCAGGGCTTTTGTTGTTATGGACATATACAACAAAATCCCGACCACACTCAGTAATGGATCTGTATTACACAATTAGTACATTAATGTTGCAGTCTGACAACCTCTACCAAATTTAGACTCTTTGAATCTGTGGACTTGTTACTGGCTGTTGTTGCAATGATACTTCCCCATCAATCTCATACACAAAAATTCAAGTAAAGAAATTATTTGACATGACAAATATACATGGTATAAAACATACATGAGAAATATTCTAACATACAGCATACAGATTGAAAATAATAGAAAGGCAAAACTCATTTCCCAGAATAAGATTTAAATTTTTTTTTTTATAAATATTAATGTTAGTTTCATTATTCTTACATATTGTACAGTAAAAATGATACTGGACATATATAGTGTAATGTGTTTTTCTCTATATTTGCCTTTTATATATATATATATATTTTTTAACTTCTGATTTTTTTTTATTTTTTATATTTTTTTTTAGTCATGTTTTGTTTTTGTTTTTTGTATATTTTTCTTTTGCTTATGATTTTCTTTTTAATTTTTTTTTACTCATGTTTTTTTTTTTTTGTATTTTTTTTTTCATATGATTTTCTTCTTTTAGTACAGCTAAAGATACATCAGTACTATCTATTTTTTTTTTTTTTTTTTTTTTTTTTTTTTGCAATCATTTATGTACACTTGCCTCTCTACTACAATATTACTACAAATCACATTCTTGTGAAGAGTACTTTTGCTCCCCACAACATCAGTATAAACAACAATAAACTGCTCATATATCATGAGGCTTTATCTAAAATTGGTTTTGAAACTTATACCTTTGCATGCATGTCCTCACATGCATGCCTTCACCCACAGGGAAGACTTAGCTTCCAAAAATTAGAAAAATTCAGAAATGCTCACTATGGAGACTTTTTTTTTTGTAAAAAAAGTAAAAATAAATCTTTCTCTCATTTTTTTTTGTTACAACAGTGTTTTTTCATCAGTTTCAATTAACATGTGACTTCAAATTATTACTTTATACATGCAAATATACATACTTGGTTGTACAGGCAGTTTTGTTCTAACAAGCGTATTCCAGTGGAGGACTTTTGTTTTAGATGATAATAGGTTATTTAAATTCTGAAATTATGATTTCTGTTTATACAGTTTTAAAGAGACAACATTCCTGAGACCAAATAATTTCTTTGACTTAGGATACACCAAACGATAAGCATTAGGGTGTGGATTTTCTATGACTTCAAAAGGCCCAATATAGATATCAAAGAATTTTTTAATTTCTGAAGTTAACATTTTTGATTTTTCATGAGATTTGACCAGAACAAGATCCCCAATTTTAAAAGTGGTTAATCTTACCCTATTGTTATGTCTTTTATTCCTCTTTTCCCCTTGTTTCCTCATAGTTTCCCTGACAATATCTTCTCTCTCTTGCATAGTTAAAGGTGTACATTTAGGAAATTCAATAAGTTCTGATATAAGATTTGGAGGTCTAATATTAAACATAATCTCATACGGTGAAAATCCTGTGGAACTATGTTGTAGGCTATTCATAATATCTTCAAAATTTCGAATGTGCTCAAACCAGGTTGGATGTTTATGGCTGCAATAGGTTCTACAAAGTCTCCCAATTTCCCTCATATATCTTTCTGCAGGATTGGTGGACGGAGAATAAACAGATATAAGTATATGCTTCAATTTTGATCTTTCAATAAACTTTTTCCAAATTTTAGAGGTGAACTGTGAACCATTATCTGATAATATTGCTTTTGGTTTACCCACCTGTGCGAAATAATCTCTTTCAATTTTTATTGTAATTTCATGGCTAGTAGCTTTTTTCACTGGATATAGTTTAATTAATTTTGAAAATACATCTACCATAACAAATATGTAACAGTGACCACCTTTACTCTTTGGTAACATTCCATATAAGTCCACTGCGATAAGATCTAAAGGTTTTTCCGGAATAATGTTTTGCATCTCTCCACCAAATCTTTTATTGCTCACTTTAACTCTCTGACATTTGTCACAGGTTGCCAATTCTTTTCTTACCTTCTTTCCAATATTGTAAAAATAAACATTTTCTTGTATCTTTTGAATACACTTCTGTATCCCACAATGACCAAAACTTTCATGTATGTAAATGATCAGCTTATCAGCATCTGCCTCTGGCCAACACAGTTTCCAATTATCAGAATCTACATCTGTTCTCCGAAATAAAATCCCCTTATGTAATTTGTAAAATTTATCAAGTTTCTCATACCCCTTCTTGCCTAAACATTCCTTGATTAATTTCCAACTCTGATCTAAATTTTGATTTTTTCTAATTTTGTTACACATAGCTCTAATTGTTTTTTCATTTTCCACCCCTTTCAAGTATCTAATTTTAAATTGCTTTTCCTCCTCTTGTTCAAAAATCTCCTTTTCTCCCCCAATTGGTAACCTTGAAAGTGAATCAGCTACTACATTCTCAAAACCTTTTATGTGTTTGATTTCAAAGTCAAACTGTTGCAGAAAAATTGCCCATCTGGTCAATCTACTGTGGTATAATTTGCACTCTTGTAAGTAACTCAAAGCTTTGTGATCCGAAAATACTATGGTTTTATGTCCAACAAGGTAAATTCTAAATTTTGTAAAAGCCCAATGAATTGCCAAAAGTTCCTTCTCTGTGACTGTATAATTTTTCTCATGCTTGAGCAACATTCTGCTTGCAAATGCTATGGTACAATGTATCTTAACCCCATTCTCTACTCTTTCTTGAAATAACTCTGCTCCAAGCCCATAATTACTGCTATCAGTGTTCAAACAAAATGGTAAATTAAAATCAGGCCTGTGTAATAAGTGTTGCTTCCTCAACTCTTGCTTAATTTTATCAAACTCTTCCTGACAACTTTTATCCCAAACCCAAACAGTGTTTTTCTTAAGTAATTGACTTAAACATGGTGCATTCAGACTCTGATCACTTATATGTTTTCGGTAATAATCGCATAACCCAAAGAACGACTTTAATTGTTTTTTAGTCTTAGGAATAGGAATTTCTGAAATTGCTTTAATTTTTTCTGGATCTGGCAAAATTCCCTTATCTGTGACAACATGACCCAAAAATTTTAATTCAGAAACTGCAAATTTACATTTTTCTAACTTCAATGTCATCCCCCCTTTTCTAAGTTTTTCACAAACTGACTTCAAAATCAAAAAATGTTCCTCCCAATTTTGCCCTGTAACCAAAATGTCATCCACATAAATTATCAGTTTAGATGCAAGTTCTTGCCCCAGTACATGATCCAAAGCTCTTATAAATTCAGAAACAGAAGAATTTAACCCAAATGGCACAACACAATATTGGTAACTCTTACCATTGTACAAGAAAGCAGTATATTTCCTAGAATTAACCGAAAGTGGTACCTGATGAAAACCCGAAGTTAGATCCAAACTTGACATATATTTTATATTTGTAAATTTATAGAGTAACTCATCAATGTTTTCGGGATGGTCTGTCTGTCTGAACAAAATTTTGTTTAAGTGTCTAGAGTCCAAAACCAATCTTACTCCACCATCTTTTTTCGAAACTACTACTAGAGGATTATTATATGCACTGATACTCCTTTCTATTATATTACATCCTTCCATCTTTTTCAGCTCTTTCTCAACAGCAGGTCTTTTTGATATTGCAATACTGTATGGTTTTATGAAAAATGGTTCATGAGATTTTACCTGAAGCTCACACTGATAACCCTTTACCCTACCAGGTATGTCACTGAAAACATCACTGTATTCCCACAGCAGATTTTCTAACTGTTGTTTTTGCTCCCCAGATAAATTTTGTGTTTCTGAAATTTTCAAATTTACTAAATTCCCAAATTCAACTTCATCAGTATCAAATCTATGAGTTTCAATATTCTCCAATCTATTTTCTTTTAGTAAATTGATACTGTCAAAATTTCCATTACTCTGATCATCAAGTGTGTTCACAAAATTTGTCTGAATGTATTCCCTTTCACTAGTTTCTATCAAAAGTTTTCTTCCAACCCAATTAAATGCTGCATTTACTTTTACTATCCAATTCATACCCAAAAGAAAATCCTCATTAAATTCCTGAATTACAAAACATCCATGTGTGAACAACTTGCCTTCAATTAAAAATGTCACTAAAGCCTGGCTTTTTATCAATTTACTGCTCTTCCCAGTAGCACCTTTTATCTTTACCCCAACAACTGGCATTTCAACATAATCCTTCCCCACTTTCAATTTCTTGCTTAACCTTTCAGATATTCCTGAGATCTCACTTCCTGTATCAATTAAACATTTACCAATCCATGACCCAATTTGAACTTTTATATAAGGACTGCAAAATTGATCACTTTTCTCAGAACCTGTATCCTCATGTAACAAATCACTTTCAATTTCCCCAAACTTATACTTATCAGAATCATATGGTATATCATTACATGTATTATTTGTCACAGTTATAAAATTTGCACAAGACACAAAATTATCATTAGTACTCTCTATTATCTCAAATAGCCAAGAATTTTCATCCAAATCACATTGTATACTATTGAAGTACTTATCCTTCAGCTTTTCAAAAATAAAATATCTCATCTTTTTCCACCACTCAGGACATACAGTTTCACATACATTAATAAGCATCTTTCTAAAGTTCTTGTCAAAAGAAATAGTTTCACTGTTCAGCCATATATTCATAAGAAATGTGTGTGTATCATTAGTATCTGTAAAAGTTTCACTTAGGCTAGAAATTATACATGTGGCACCGTTATTTGTGTAGTCAGATTCTTTACCAACAACATCAAAATTCACACTTTCACATACATCCATCTTGTGAGCTTTATTCATCCTGGTAACATCCCTGGGAATTTCTATAATATTCTCACTATTTAATCCATTTTCAACCATGTGTATACCCAACTCCCTATTTAAACTAATGAAATACCTTTCCACAACATCATCATCAATACCATTACCATCATTATCAACTTTATCAACAACATCATTATCATTATACATATTCAAGTCATACACATTCAAATTATCCCCCAAAATATTATTTCCCCTTTCTAAAGGTACCAGATCCCTTTCACCAATATTTTCATTCTCACAGCATGCATTCTCTCTTTCATTCACACACATCTCTGAACTACTACAAATTACATCATCTGACAAAGTGTTGTTCTTTTCTGCCCAAGTGTAAAATTCTGTTAAATTAAATGGATCACAATTACTTTTATCTACTGTATGTTCTTGTGTACTGAAAATTTTATTTTTATCAATATTCTTTTCCTCTTGACATTTTTTCAATAAGTAACAATTAATAACCTCATGTGATAGCTTAGGTTTGGAACTGTTATGTTTGGGTTTATGATAGTCACATCCATTGGTCCTTTCATCATGCTCACCTTCTGCCTCAACCTTGCGGACCTTCAAGGGGGCGTCTACTCGTTTTTTGTTT
Organism: Schistocerca cancellata; assembly: GCF_023864275.1. NCBI lineage: Eukaryota > Metazoa > Arthropoda > Insecta > Orthoptera > Acrididae > Schistocerca > Schistocerca cancellata. The sequence goes on along the minus strand of NC_064634.1, from coordinate 138,842,950 downwards.
CCTGAATTACAACTTGTTCCTGTTTGAACTGCTGATTGTGGTTCTGCCAATGCCTCTGATCCACATTTCTGTTCCCATTCCTTTGCCAAACATTACCTGATTGTCGATAGTTTCTATTGTACTGATCTCTATCAAAATTTCTGTGATTTTGATCCCTAAAGTGTTCTCTACTTTGTTGATTATTACCGCGAAAATCATGTTCTTGTTTTGGATAAAAATTATGGTCCTTCTTCTGAAAATTGTTATATCCCCCTGAATTTTGACTAACACCATGATAATTGTTTTGTTCCCTTTTTTGAAAGTTATCATTTCCCCAATTTTGACCGTTACCTTTCTGAGTAAACCCACTGTGTGTTGTTGTTGTTACCCTATCCAACTTTTCAATATAATTGAGAAACTGCTCTACATTACTATCAGGACATTGAACTAAATTCAACTGCATTGCTGATGGCAATCTTCTCTTTAAGGTATCAATTTTGATCAAGTCATCCAAAGGTTTTGTTAAATGAATAAGTTTTTGAAGTTCACTTTTGCAAAATTGTTTCATGCTCCCATCTGATTCTCTATAGTTTCTCCCATTCAAAAATTCACTTTTGATTCTAGTTTGTTTAAGATCATCCCAAAAATTTTCCAGAAATTTTGATTCAAATTCTGAAAATGTCATCCCCATAGTTACAATCTGGTTTGCCCAAGTCAAAGCTTCCCCTTCCAAGAATTTTTTCACAAATTTAATTTTTATTTCATCTGGTGAGTGAGGTAAAAAGCAATCCTTACAATACTGCATAAAATCAACGGGATGTAAGGGTCCATCTACCGAAAAGTGCTTCACTGGAATATTAGATACAAGATTACATGTGTTGAAATTGTAATTTTTGCTTTGAAATTCAATGTTAAAACTTTCAATTTTTTCGCTAAGTTCTTTGACAGATTTTTTGTTTTCTAAATCATTGCATTCTACTTTTTCTTCTAAAGTAACCAAACGATTGTCAGTTTTTTGTTCTACATTTTTTACTAAAACTTTTGTATTCTCATCCAAATTTTTAATTTCCCCTTTAATGTCATTAAAATCAATTAAATTTATTTCCCTATCTGCCAGTAACTCATTTTTTACAGTATTAATTTCACCGCTCAATTTAGCATCAATTTCATTTACTTTTGCTTCCACAGATTCAATTTTTTCCTCAGCATTGTCAACTCTGTTCGAAAGATCACCCACTTGGGTATTGACTGCTTGCACTTGCAACAAAATGTTATCAATTTTTTCATCCCAGTAAGTCTTATTGTCGTCAAGTGTTTGTTTAATTTCTTTCGTGAAATTTACAAGAAAACTTTTTAAATCAAATTTATCGGTTCTTTCTGTTTCATTTGACATGTCCTGATTTTCGAAGTCTATTAAATTACTACTTTCTACTTTAGGCACAATACTATCGAAAATATCATAAGTCATTGTGAAGAACAAAAATTTATACACAACAATACAGAACAAGATAAAAATATTGTTTTTAACAAAATACGATGGTTTCGTGACTTATCTGGAACACTCTTCTACTGTTGCAAAACCACGTTTTCCATCCATGTGATTGTTGACCAAAATTCTTGAAATATTTTCTTCTGTCGAAAATTATATTTTTCGCCGAAACATTTCTTCTCCAAAACTTTTACTTCCCGATGAACACAAACACTGTAACACACATTCTGAAGAAACTGGTATTAACACACAAAAATTTTCTTCCTCGTAGCACTGTTGAAAATCTCGTGAACACGATATCCCGGCTGCTGAGCCCCCAGTTGAAATACGGCAATGACACAAGTTGAAAAATATGATCACTATTATTTCTTATTTACTTAAATTTGCCATATTTCGTGACAGTACCTTTTCCATTAGACGTTTATACGGCGATATAGTCTTGGCTTCAGTTGTCTGAGAATGATTCCACAATGCATCTTTGTTGGTTGCAGAATTGACGTGGTTCAACGTGTTTCATTTTGGTGTTTCAAATACAGTTTCTTCAAATGTAATTTCTTCCTTTTAGTTAATACAAAAAATAATAGAAACATACTTCAAATTGTTCTTCCGACAACACCATGGTCAACACACACCAAGAGTTAGCTGCCGACTTACTACAGTCAAAGATGACTCCAACGTCAAAGATAATTTACACCACACACAATCTTCCAGTTGTAATCAGTCTCTCTGCTAATCTTCGATACATTTTCTAATAGTAATCAATATGCTTTTACTCTCAAAAACAGAAGTAAATTAACATATAATAAGACAAATTATAATAAATCCTGACAAAAAATATAAGAAAACATTTAAATTCGGTATCAACAAATACGGTAAAAAAATAACGTCTCCCAGATCCATTACAAGGGTTGGTAGATGGTGTTGGTGGAAGGGGAACTGGTGCAGGTAGTGTTAGTGACTGGCCACCCATGTGGCAGCGGGTATTCTAATGCATCATGTGAGCTCTCATACAACCTCTTCCGACAGAGCACTTTTGGGGGAGGGGAGGGTGTAAACACTATTACCAACCATGCCATCTGGGCTGCATGGCATCCCCCAGTTGGAAGTAGGCTGATGACAGATGATTCTGTGTGCCTGATCTGCCAGCCAGAGTTTAGTCCATAAGGGGTCTGTTGAGTGCAAGAGCAGCTGAAGTTCTAGATCATGTACTAGCTTGACAAGCCATAATGTCCATAGGACAATGTTTGCCATGACCTCGGGGCCAACCTGTCTCTTCACAGCTGTGAAGGCAATCTGTCATCGAGTTGCTTCACATGGATGATATGATGAATTGTTCGTGTGGGGGGGATGCGACAGACGTTCAGTGATGATCAAATTCATGGTAGCAGGTGTAGGTTGTGCAGGAGGGCTCAAATTCAGATCTGTAATGAGGCTGGTATGGTCATGAAGGTGGCTCACCAAGCACATGAAGTGAGCATCATTGTTTATGATGCCGTGTATATCAAAAATGTTATCCACTAGGGTGAATTACATCTTTGAATTTTCCTTCTGGAGCTGTAATAACTTGAGGAATTTTCTCACTGGGACATGTTGCATAGAAGTTGGCTGGCTCATTGTACAATGGAAGAGGGGCAGCAATGTAGCTGGTTGAGATGGTCTCTCCATAGCAACAAGTGTGAAATCTTGGTTGAGAACTTGATGATAGGAAGGAGGTGAGTGTGGTGTGTTGCCCAAGGTCCCCATGAGGGTGGGGGTGGGGACAGGCAAAGCATGGACCACATGTGCTGCATAGCATGGCAGGTATGGAAGTGAAACTGATCAACATGGATGGGACAACTATGGTCATCAGAAGGCGAGACAGAAATTTATGGGGAATTGCTCAGGCAGCCAAACAGAACACTTCTGCACTTTCATGTAATAAGTGGGCACTGCCTGTTGGTGATAAACTGATGAAGGTGGTGGATGCTTAGAAGGGAGAGGCTGCAAGGTCACTTCTTGCCTCAAATGATGTAGACCTGGATTAGTATTGGCATACAGAGCTTGGCAGTGCATGTACATTGTAGTGTGCAATTCCAGCATTGTGTGAAGTGTCTGCTATAACATCGCAGTCATGGTTAGGTTACTCGCATGTGGACTGATATCAAAGGAATATACATTAGTGCCCAAAACTAATATTTGCACTGATGATGGTGTGTAGGCAGGAAGTGTGAAGTCCAATGTTTTCCATTAGCTTCATAGGCTGACAATGAATACCATTAACACATGGAAATAGTCACAAACAAAAATGAATCCAGGCTCACCAGTGTGGGTATCTGCCCTTATATTCATCAGAGGTAAGAGAAGTAATCCAACTATAAAACCAACATGAACTTTACTGTCAGAATAAACTGTATACATGAGAGCACAAGTGTACATCACAAAAGAATGTCACAGACTAAAGTAAAAGGATCTTAGTGTTTGTTATCATAGATACTTGATGGACTATCGATAGTCACCACAAGTCCTTCATATGAATTACTAAGTTTACCTATAGCTCCCTCTGATGATGATAACTATTCACATATCTTGTTGATCACAACACAGTTCAAGCAGAATACTCATTAATTTGATGTTCTGAAGGCACTCAGAATTAATTAAAGTTCATGATTTTTGTAGTGACCAGAGTGTGTTTTCACATGTGCAGAATGTGCATAATAGAAATGTGAGTGAAGCAACATGGGCACATCCAGCATTGGTGCTACTTGCTAGCTCTCAAATTGCAGACCAACTATTTTGGGTGATGTCCGACTACTATCAGACAGATATAAGAATAAACTGTTATTTTGGAAACTAAATAATACTTTGAAATTTGGCTAGTTTGGAATTTATTATTTTTGATGGACTGTAGGAACCAATAGAATTTATGATTATAGAAAATGTTGCTGCCTACAAATTTTGAAAAATACTTGGAACTATTATCTTTACACAAATGAGAATCCCCTTGTTTATGTAAATAAGCACTATATTGTAAATAATGGTAAATTACATGAAATTATTAATTGGTGAGTTACTTAATTAATGCTGATATGTCAGATGGTAATGTCACACAAGTCCAGTGGTAGTGACTTTGCAGGTTATTAATTATTTCAGAAGGTAATTAGTTTTTGGTAATTGAAGATACACCACAGGAAAGTTGGAATGCCTGACTTTCAAATGGTAATGCGTCATCTTTGAAAAACAGTCATGAGCTGTAAATAGCTGTAAATAGAGTAAACTTCTTCATGACACAGCACTGATGATTAATTATTGTTTTCCTTGGTACTGATTCCATTGACAACATGGCAGGGAGTTGCATGTTATGAACCATAAACTGTCTACCAACAGTGTGTAACAAATACTGCTCATTCAAGACTCCTTACCACTTCAAATGTTCAGTGTGAACCACTGTTTTCTGATCCAAAAATACTGAATTTAGGACCTACCATCCATATAATTTTGACCCTGATGTTTTGGCATACCGTGAATGAAGGATACTGATGGGTAGTGAGTGTTTTCATTTTCCTTGACACACAATAAGGGCATCTAGTAGGAACCAAGTATGAATAATCTTCAACACGAATTCATATTTGTAAATATGTTGCTCTCCTGCCTCATAAAAATCTAAATAATTCAGTCCACATTCCTGCATATGCTGGAAGAAAGAATGATAGCACTTTGAACTTGGTACAACAACTGATAATTTTTAACCAACAAACTGATTTTGCAACAATGCCTGATACTAGGATATAAATTAATTGTACTGTATTTATTTACCACATGTAAATTAATTGTACTGTATTTATATGCCACAGTTGACAGCATTGACAGACTTTTTAATATATTTGACAACTCATTTAAGTTAGTTACCAAGAGTATGGGACTGAGTACTAACTCTAAGGAGATGTTACATTAGGTGTTACCCCATTCTGTGGTCTATCATACATGTTGAGCATATAAGCAAGAGAAAATTTAGAAAATGTTTGAAATCACACTTAAAGTTTGTTGAAAATTGCCAAGTGCTCTTACTATCAAACACTTAATGAGTATAGTCTGGGTACTTTGCTGTAGATTTTAAGCAAATCTATTTTTTATGCATCTCAATATTAATGACATCCCATCACCTGAATTATCTCATAAATAATATACTTTTGCAGGTACCTTCAGTAGTGTATGTGGATACTTGACTGTAAAATATGTTATGAATATAATAGTAAAGAAGTAATAAATTAAAATGTCATGTGTGATCAGCAGTTTTACTGCACAGACAGTGAAAATGCACTAAGTGACAAACTTTTATCCTTCCAACATTTTGCAGGAGGTTCCAATGAGAAAAAGTTTTGTAAATGTTTGAAATTATGTGTAAAGTTTGTTGACAAAATGCTCTCATTCTCAAATAATTAGTGAATGTAGTCTGAGTTAAAGTGCCTACAGGCATATACCATATGTAATTGTAATATTTGTCTCACTTGTTAAACCTTTAACATAAGATTATACCTCTTGATGAGTAGATTATGACAGCATTTTAAATTTGATCAATAATTATATTAAATATTGAAAACGATCTTTTGTTGCCCTGGAAGCTGCTAGCTAGGCATCCTACAACAAGGACTGAGTACATGAACTGTGAACTAGGTTAGTCATTTAGTAATACAGATGAAGTAAGTGCATGCATTCTGTAACTCAGTGAATACTCTCTGCAGTACCAGTGCTTTTAATGCCATAATATTTAATAAGCTTTGTTTTGATCACTAGATACAATTCTGATTACCAGTTTCAACTGAAAAATAAACATAGTTACACCAATCAGCTGTTGTGCATACCTGTACACTACCTTTAAAATGAGGCAGCCACCCACCCACTGGAATGTGCATAAACCAGCACAGTTATAAATTAGTATCTATTGCATAATAAAGTTTTCCATGTAGCAAAAGAATAGGATGGTGAAATGCTAATCAAAGATGAAGTAAGGAATAAGCAACCATGAAATTAAAAAGTATGTGAAGTAGGAAAAAACTGTCAAAAAATGAATAGGATACAAAGATTCTGAGGATCGTGAGAAATTTGTTTGATACACAAAATGGTTTACAATTAAAGGCATGAATCAGTAGGAAGACAATAATATTAAAATAAAGGTGCAAAATAAAACAGGTAATAGTCTATGAATATTGCAGTGTTTTCCAATAGGTTTTTTGCCACCACCAGGGGTAACTTCATTTAGGTACCGTATGTTCTAATTTACTATTCCCATTCTCAGTTAGTGTAACCAATTCAAGAAGGGGCCTGAGTGGTCTTGTTGTGTCTTCCATATCATGCAGATATGCAGCAATAAGTCATGGCTACAAAATATTAACATGGATTACACTCAGAAGAATGGAGTAACCGGTAGTAGCTGAATAGGAGGATGAATGATTTGGGTTCTGGAAAGATTTAGGAACATTTTGACACAATGATTTACCATAGAGGATAGAATGAAGGAAGGCAAAGCTGAATTTATAGCATTTGTAGATTCAGAAAAAGGGTTTGACTTTGTTAAGTGGGATACACTCTTAAAATTCTGAAGTGAATATACAATCTGAAGTAATACAAAAATTACCTATAACCTGAACAGGTACCAGACTACAGTTATATGAGTTTAAGGATATGGAGAAGGGGCTGGGCTGTAATGGAGCTGAGAGTGAGATATTGTGGTAGTCTATCCTCTTGTCACTCAATTGTACATAGTGTATGCAGTAAAAGAAACCAAGGAGAAATTTGGGAAAGCATTTGTGGTCTGTGGAGAAGAAATAAAAATTTCAAGGTTATAATTCTTTCAGAGATGGTACAGGACTTGGGAAAACAATTGAATGAAGTGAATAGTTTTCTTGGGAAAAGGTTACAATATGGACTTCAACAAAAGTAATACCAGGTTAATAGTGTACGTGAATTAAAATAGATGATGTTGATGGAATAACTTTAGGAAATAAGACACAAAATAATAAGAGAGATTATATTATATGGCAAAAAAATGACTGTAGTAAATAGGATATATAAAAAGCAGATTTAACCCTCAAATGGGTGTGCCAGTGTATGAAGTGTGCCAGCCATAAATAACTTTGTCTTGTATCTTTCCATCGTTGTTTTACAATTGCAAACCCAAGTCTATTCCTTCATTATTGCTTCAACTAACATTGTGATAAGTAGTGTTATCATACATCCAAGGAAGCAGTACTAACATAAAATAATCAGCAAACTAGGTGAGAAAAGATTTACAATCCTTGCAAGAAAGTTACCAAGATCTGAAGCTAGCATGACAAACCTGCAAATAGGCAATTGTCTACAAGGTAATTAACAGTAGAATAAGCAGTTGGCTGGGATCTTTAGCGAGTGTGCTGTTTAATGCTTCAGGTGGCTCATTACTATGAGATAACATTAAAAAGTGACAATAGATTGATATAACAAAAGTTTTTTTTTTATTATTGTGTTCTTAAACAGAGATCTAGCTCATATAATGTAAGTTCATTTTACCATTTTTTAAAATTATGCTGAGGTTGAATTGTGATATTACTCACACATTTTATCCTTAGTAACATAAAGACAACTATTCTCGACATGTGTACCAATATTGCTACATGCCCAGCCATGTTATAAAAAATAGTGCACCTGCTCGAGTGTTAAAATAGCAATGGAAGCTTTTCTGAGAAAGAGAAATATGTTAATGTCAAACATAAGGCAATTCTTTTCTCAAAGTATTCGCTAAGAATGTAGCCTTATGTGGAAGTGAAATGTGAATGGTAGACAGTTCAGACAAGTTTTTGAAATGTTGTAAAACATAGGTATGCTAAATATTAAATGAGTACATCATATGTGTAATGAATAGGTACCAAATTAAACCAGGGAAAAATAACTCACAGCACAACATGACTAAAAGAAGTAATACATTGATATGACACATTCTAAGGCATTAGGAATAGTTAATTGGTAATGAAGGGCAGCGTAGTGGATGGGTGAAGGACAAAATTGTAGAGAGAGAGAGAGAGACAAAGGCATCTACATCTTGTAACCTGCCATAGCTTCTTTGTCTTTGAAATATAATTGTTGGCATCAGATTTTCCTCTATGAAGAAATATGAAACTTCTCAGGATTGTAAATGTCTGATGTACCAAAAACTACAATAATAAAAATGTTCATATTTTTAATTTTTTTGTATTCTCAACATTTCCTGGATCTGGTAGGCAGTACCATAGCATCCACTCACTTGCCTGGACTACAAATACCAATTAAACATGTCCACTCTTTAAAATGACAGATAGCTAACTGATACCTATGACAACAGGAATGTAACTGCTTCTTACAACTCTTCCTGCCCAATGTGAGAGAACAGTCAAAAAGCTTAAATCACATCACAGACAAAGAAATTATTTAATAAAGCATAGTGCAAAATAGATTTACATGTCTTCATGTTAAAACTTCAAAATTATCTTAATCATATAAAATATAAACAGCAATGTGTATTATGCAGTTGTACACTCTCACCTCCGGTATAGGATAATGTTCTGGGGAAATTCTGGAGATGCCATCAAAACATTCAAAATTAAAAAAAAAAATTATACGAATAATGGAAAGGGTATATAATCGCAAATCATGTAGACCATTGTTTCAAAAAAGGATGATCCTGCCACTTCCTTGCATATATATACTTGAAAATATAATGTATTTAAAGCAAAACTTACATACAAAAAGACCACTCATCACTCAAAATCACACAATACACAGCTATGATACAAGACAAAAATTGGCTGTACATGTTCAAAGCGCCAACACAAAGTTATTTCAAAACAGCCCTATCCATCCTAGTACCAAACTATACAATGCCTTACCAGATACCATTAAACACATATAAAACATTGGTCACTTCAAATCTAAACTGAAGTCATACTTGGTTGATCACTGCTTTTACACAGTAAATGAATACCTACAAAACTAAATTTTTGTGTGTTACCCAATGTAGTCTCTTTCAGAAGAACATTTGTATTTTATCTCTCTGTATATAATGTAACAACATTTATTTAAGTATTCATCATTAATTGATATATTAATGTGTGTTATTATGTACAAAGGTATATTATATGTAAAACTGTAAATATTAACAAAAAAATCCAAATATCTCTTGCACATTGTGCAGCTGTAGATGCAAATAGATCAATAAATCAAAAAAAGAAATATGGAATTTGGTCTACAAAGTTTTTGATGAGCTTCTCATGCTAAAAATGAAAATATGAATACCCAGCAGTATCAGAGTGTTTATTGTATGTATTAGGCTTGATTACATTGCAGTCTACATCTAAATTTACAACCACATCTGTACTTCCCTTTGCACCACTTGCTAGGGCTTTGTCCCATTCTATTCACATATAGAGTGCAGGAAGAATGATTATGTAAATACCTCTGTGCATGCTGTAAATAGTCTGATTTTGTCCTCTCAATCCATGTGGGAGAAATATGTATGGAAGTTGTGGTATATTGCTATATTCATTATTTAATTCTGGTTCTTCAAATGTATTAAGTAGGCTTGCTTAGGATAGTTTGCTTATGTTGTCAAGTATCTGCTACTTCAGTTTCTTCATTATCTCTGTGTCACTCTCCCATGGGTCAAGCAAAACTGTGAACATTTATGGTTCCCTTCCTTGTATATGTTTAATATCCACCGTTAGTCCTTTTTGGTATGGGTTCCACACACTTGAGCCCTATTCCACTATATATCACATGACTGTTTTCTAAACAGTCTCTCTTGAAGACTGACTGCATTTTCATAATATTCTAGCAATCAACTGAAGTCTGCCGTTCATTTTACCTTTAACTGCACTTGTGTGATTATTGCATTTCATATTCCTGCAAATTGTTACACTCAGGTATTTGAATAAGTAGACTGATTCCAACTGTGACATATTGATATTGCAGTCATCCACTAGGATACTACAGACTTTTTCTTAAGTGCAGAATTTTACATTTCTGAACATTTAATATCTGTATCTCTTTGAAATGTCATCAAACCCTGATTGGAAATCTACACAACTTTCTTCAAACAGCATTTCATTAATGTTAACTGCATTTTCTACAATATGACAAGACATTGCTATTAATACTGTCTGCAAGATTGTTGTTATACAAGATGAACAACAAGTGAACCAGTAAACTTTCCTGGGGCACACCTGAGGTTATTTCTATATCTATTGATGACTCTCCATACATGCTGTGTTCTCTCTACCAAGAAATCCTCAATATATTCTCAAATTTTGTCTGATAACCCATATGGTTGTACTTTCAGTAATCCATGTAGGTGTAGTATTGAGTCAAATTCTTTTCAAAAATCAAGAAATACAGCATCTGCCTGACTGCCTTGATCCATGGCTTTCAGGATGTCATGTGATAAAAGTGTGAGTTGGGTTTTACATGATCAATGTTCTCAAAATCCATAGTGCTTGGCTCTGAGGGAGGTCATTTTGTTCAAGATTATTCACTGCATATGAGCTCAGAATATGTTCTAAGATTCTACAACAAATGGATGTCAAGGATAGTGAATGGTAATTTTGTGCATCACTTCTGCCACCATTCTTGTAAGCGAGTGATACCTGTGGTTTCTTCCAGCTACTGGGTGACATTTTTTGACTGAGGGATGTATGGTAGATTATAGTTAAAAGAGAGGCTTACTCATCCACAAATAGGGTATTAAATCTGATAGGGATTTGACCAGGCCCTAGAAGTATGTTCAGTTTTAATGATTTCAGATGTTTCTTAACACTACTGACACTAATATTTATATCACTCTTCTTTACAATGGTGTGAGAATTAAATTGAGGTTATACACCAGTACTTTTCTTTGTAAAGGAACATTTCTGCTTTCTCAATACTGCCTTAAATTTTAGTTTCAGTCTCATTCATGAGTGTCTGCGTATTTACATGCAATTATAATGTTTTCTGAGATATATTTTGATGATAATATGCTACCATAGTTCTTGAAAGCTTCATGCATTGTCCTCTTGATGGCCAAATGTATTTCATTCAGCTTCACTCTGTTTATAGCTCTACACTTTGTTTTGCACCTAAGTCTCTTTCCAGTGCCTGTATACAATGGAAAGCTCTTTCCATCATGAGTTGTTCTACCAGGTTTATATTTATCAAGTGCATGGTCAACTACTCTTTTAAACCTCAATCACAGTTCTTCTACATGTTCCTCTCCAGAGCTAAATGTTTTGAGTTCCTTATTGAGATATGGCATTACTGCCTACAGAAAACATAGCAACCCTTTTACTGTGATAGTTGCCCTTTGTACTAAAGTAATTTTTGTTGCTACAACTGCCTCATAGGCACCAATGCCAGTTTCAAAGTGGACATCCTCAAAGAGGTCAGGTCAATTTGTTGCCATTAGATTCAGTACAATATATTTCCATCATGAATGGGCTTCCAAGATATCTGTCCAAGGAAGTTTGCAGAGCAAACTGTAATTTTCTCTATTGATTTTCGATGATTAAAGTTTCCTCTGTTGACAGTATGATTGTTGAACTCACATACTAGGGAATTTAGTTTTTCTCTAAAGTTTTCAGTTACATTTGGAGGTTAGTGTGATGGTTGACCAAAGGATCTGATCATATGCTTTTGTGCACCATTGATACTGACTCTTGCCCAAAGATTCTTGCATGCAGCTGCAATTACTATCTGGGAGGATTTGGGTTCCTTTGTCTACTTTGATAAATACATCACCTCCATTTCCCACTACACTATCTATTTGCTATACACTTAAATTTTCAAATCTAAGTGCTATCAGTTTCAGACTTTATCCAGCTTTCTGTGCCTAACATGATGTGAGCTGCACTGCTTTTGAGGAGTGTTACAAACTCTGGCACATTATTATGAATGCTTCAGCATTTAACCACTAAAATTATAATATTCTTGTCTGTAGGGGTAATACATTGGATGTAATTCTGATACTCCATGTCTCATACAGTATGCCTACAGTATACAGGTTCAAGTGGATATGGGTTGTAGAAACTTACACAGAGCACAATAGAGTACACAATAGCACCAAACCAGTTTTTGAACTGAACATCACAACTATAACAACTGATGGATACAGGAAGTTCTTATCCAGCAGTTAATGGCAAATGGCTGTTTTCATTGTTGCTTCAGCTGTTGCTGGTACTGGTGGTGGTGGTGGTGGTGGTGGTGGTGGTGGTGGTGGTGGTGATAATGATAATAATGATGAGGATGAGGATGAGGATGAGGATGAGGATGAGGATGAGGATGAGAATGAGGATGAGGATGAGAATGAGGATGATGACACACACACAATTAGTTTCAATGTTGTATGTTAATATGCTATGTACATATATTCTCCCAAATAGAAAGCTGCTACCCCAACAGTTCACTTTAAACATGTTAATATGATGCAACTGCTTACTGTAAATGACTAGTGCTATCGCCTTACATAGTTACTGTAAATGTTATGAAGTCATAACATACTTATCCAGCTATCCATTATGATAATTCACTGAATCAGACAAAATTTAAACTAATTAATGTTGTGGAATTATCTGTTGGCCATATTAATGTGTGTATTTCCTATTATGCTTGTAAGAGACATGACAATGGTTTCTTATAACAAACAGTGGAAACTCCAGGTTGGAATTCCAGTCAGAGTTGCCAATTGTGACAGCTGAGTGTGCTTGAGATGTGCTTGCCTGTGTGAATTTGTGTATATTTTCTTTGCTGAGGACGGCTTTGGCTGACAGCTACATTTGTAACAGTATTTTTTTTGTGCCTATCCGCAATCATTGGGTCATATTTACAGTGAATGGGAAACTATCCACTCTTAATATTGTTGTTTCTTCTAAAAAGATATTTTATCAGAGAGAAACGGCTGTAACCACAACAATAATTTCATGCCCACTCAAAATCCATAGATAACAATGTATCTGCTATCATTAATACTTTCTAAATTGAGATATTTATGGTAAATACCATGATCTTGGAGCTTGCTTTGCCCACACATCAGAACTTCACAGTCGGAACCTTGCTATGTATCCAAATACATTTTAAAAAATTGATTATTTTCATTGATATGTTTTATTCATTAATTTTGTGGTGACCACAATATCAACTAATTGATTAACTCCAGTAAATCCAACTAAATACCTAGGAATTACAGTTACAAACTACTTAAATAGGAAGGAACACATAGAAACTGTTGTGGAGGAGGCTAACCAAAGACTGGGTTTTATTGGCAGGACACTTAGAAAGTGTAACACATCTACTAAGGAGACTGCCTACACTACACTTGTCCATCCTCCTTAAGCATACTGCTACATGGTGTGGGATCCTTACCAGATAGGATTGACGGAATACATCAAAAAAGTTCAAAGAAGGGCAGCATGTTTTGTATTATCTCGAAATATGAGAGAGAGTGCCACTGAAATGACACAGGGTTTGGGAAGGACATCATTAAAACACAGGTGTTTCTTCTTGTGATGGAAACTTCTCACAAAATTCCAGTCAACAACTTTCTCCTCCAATTGCAAAAATATTTTGTTGACAGCAACCTACACCAACCTACATAGGGAGGAATGATCACCATGATAAAATAACAAAAATCAGAACTTGTACGGAAAGATATAGGTGTTCATTATTTCTGTGCACTATATGAGATTGTAATAATAGAGAATTGTGAAGGTGGTTCAGTGAACCCTCTGCCAGGCACTTAAATGTGATTTGCAGAGTATACATGTAGATGTAGATGTAGATGTAGAAATAGCTGTGTGCAAACTCATTTTCAAATGTATTCATGGTTTCTTCAATATGTGTTGAATGTACATGTATCTGTGCTCCCCACAATTGTTTTGATGTGTGATAAATTATTTGCTGTGCTCTATGACACAGTTGTTTATTCATAGCTGAAATAACTCTGAAGTCCCTTTCATCACTTTATAACCATTATTCATCAGTACACAAGGTGACCTGAGGCCACACATCTTGCCAACATCACCACTGAATCAAGTGTCACAGTACTGATCAACATATGGTTTTCTCACCATTGGATTCCTCTCACCATCACAACTGGCTGTGACCATCAATTTGAAGCATCACTATTCAACAACCTACTCAACTTGTGTGGTACCCATCACATTTGTACCACCCTGCTAGCAATGGCATGGTTTGACACATGCGTCAGTCACTCAAATTTATTATCATGCCACAAAGAGTCATGGACTGATACTGGATGCTGCTTGACCTCCAGACAGCATTAAAAGAGGATTTGTCCTGAACTCCAGCACAATTAGTTCTTATTGAACAACTTCACCAGCACAAATTCTTGGCTATGAGGTGAAATTTCTTCAAAAACTGGAGCAACATATCAGTCATCTATGGCCACACAACCCACAATGCCATGGTCAATATGATCAGTTTGTCTTCAAAGAACTACACACATCAACACGTCTGGCTGTATGACAACACAGTTCAGCCAATTGTCACTCCCCCATACACTGGTCCCCCATGAACCATGGACCTTGCCGTTGGTGGGGAGGCTTGCGTGCCTCAGCGATACAGATGGCTGTACCGTAGGTGCAACCACAACGGAGGGGTATCTGTTGAGAGGCCAGACAAACATGTGGTTCCTGAAGAGGGGCAGCAGCCTTTTCAGTAGTTGCAGGGGCAACAGTCTGGATGATTGACTGAACTGGCCTTGTAACATTAACCAAAACGGCCTTGCTGTGCTGGTTCTGTGAAAGGCTGAAAGCAAGGGGAAACTACAGCCGTAATTTTTCCCGAGGACATGCAGCTTTACTGTATGATTAAATGATGATGGCGTCCTCTTGGGTAAAATATTCCGGAGGTAAAATAGTCCCCCATTCAGATCTCCGGGCGGGGACTACTCAAGAGGACGTCGTTATCAGGAGAAAGAAAACTGGCGTTCTACGGATCGGAGCGTGGAATGTCAGATCCCTTAATCGGGCAGGTAGGTTAGAAAATTTAAAAAGGGAAATGGATAGGTTAAAGTTAGATATAGTGGGAATTAGTGAAGTTCGGTGGCAGGAGGAACAAGACTTTTGGTCAGGTGAATACAGGGTTATAAATACAAAATCAAATAGGGGTAATGCAGGAGTAGGTTTAATAATGAATAAAAAAATAGGAGTGCGGGTTAGCTACTACAAACAGCATAGTGAACGCATTATTGTGGCCAAGATAGACACAAAGCCCATGCCTACTACAGTAGTACAAGTTTATATGCCAACTAGCTCTGCAGATGATGAAGAAATTGATGAAATGTATGACGAGATAAAAGAAATTATTCAGGTAGTGAAGGGAGACGAAAATTTAATAGTCATGGGTGACTGGAATTCGTCAGTAGGAAAAGAGAGAGAAGGAAACGTAGTAGGTGAGTATGGATTGGGGGAAAGAAATGAAAGAGGAAGCCGCCTTGTAGAATTTTGCACAGAGCATAACTTAATCATAGCTAACACTTGGTTCAAGAATCATAAAAGAAGGTTGTATACCTGGAAGAATCCTGGAGATACTAAAAGGTATCAGATAGATTATATAATGGTAAGACAGAGATTTAGGAACCAGGTTTTAAATTGTAAGACATTTCCAGGGGCAGATGTGGACTCTGACCACAATCTATTGGTTATGAACTGCAGATTGAAACTGAAGAAACTGCAAAAAGGTGGGAATTTAAGGAGATGGGACCTGGATAAACTGAAAGAACCAGAGGTTGTACAGAGTTTCAGGGAGAGCATAAGGGGACAATTGACAGAAATGGGGGAAAGAAATACAGTAGAAGAAGAATGGGTAGCTCTGAGGGATGAAGTAGTGAAGGCAGCAGAAGGTCAAGTAGGTAAAAAGACGAGGGCTAATAGAAATCCTTGGGCAACAGAATAAATATTGAATTTAATTGATGAAAGGAGAAAATATAAAAATGCAGTAAATGAAGCAGGCAAAAAGGAATACAAAAGTCTCAAAAATGAGATCGTCAGGAAGTGCAAAATGGCTAAGCAGGGATGGCTAGAGGACAAATGTAAGGATGTAGAGGGTTATCTCACTAGGGGTAAGATAGATATTGCCTACAGGAAAATTAAAGAGACCTTTGGAGATAAGAGAACCACTTGTATGAATATCAAGAGCTCAGATGGAAACCCAGTTCTAAGCAAAGAAGGGAAGGCAGAAAGGTGGAAGGAGTATATAGAGGGTTTATACAAGGGCGATGTACTTGAGGACAATATTATGGAAATGGAAGAGGATGTAGATGAAGATGAAATGGGAGATAAGATACTGCGTGAAGAGTTTGACAGAGCACTGAAAGACCTGAGTCGAAACAAGGCCCCGGGAGTAGACAACATTCCATTAGAACTACTGATGGCCTTGGGAGAGCCAGTCATGACAAAACTCTACCATCTGGTGAGGAAGATGTATGAGACAGGCGGAATAGCCACAGACTTCAAGAAGAATATAATAATTCCAATCCCAAAGAAAGCAGGTGTTGACAGATGTGAAAATTACCGAACTATCAGTTTAATAAGTCACAGCTGGAAAATACTAACGAGAATTCTTTACAGACGAATGGAAAAACTGGTAGAAGCGGACCTCGGGGAAGATCAGTTTGGATTCTGTAGAAATATTGGAACACGTGAGGCAATACTAACCTTAAGACTTATCTTAGAAGAAAGATTAAGAAAAGGCAAACCTACGTTTCTAGCATTTGTAGACTTAGAGAAAGCTTTTGACAATGTTAACTGGAATACTCTCTTTCAAATTCTGAAGGTGGCAGGGGTAAAATACAGGGAGCGAAAGGCTATTTACAATTTGTACAGAAACCAGATGGCAGTTATAAGAGTCGAGGGTCATGAAAGGGAAGCAGTTGTTGGGAAAGGAGTGAGACAGGGTTGTAGCCTCTCCCCGATGTTATTCAATCTGTATATTGAGCAAGCAGTAAAGGAAACAAAAGAAAAATTCGGAGTAGGTATTAAAATTCATGGAGAAGAAGTAAAAACTTTGAGGTTCGCCGATGACATTGTAATTCTGTCAGAGACAGCAAAGGACTTGGAAGAGCAGTTGAACGGAATGGACAGTGTCTTGAAAGGAGGATATAAGATGAACATCAACAAAAGCAAAACGAGGATAACGGAATGTAGTCAAATTAAATCGGGTGATGCTGAGAGGATTAGATTAGGAAATGAGACACTTAAAGTAGTAAAGGAGTTTTGCTATTTAGGGAGTAAAATAACTGATGATGGTCAAAGTAGAGAGGATATAAAATGTAGACTGGCAATGGCAAGGAAAGCGTTTCTGAAGAAGAGAAATTTGTTAACATCGAGTATAGATTTAAGTGTCAGGAAGTCGTTTCTGAAAGTATTTGTATGGAGTGTAGCCATGTATGGAAGTGAAACATGGACGATAACCAGTTTGGACAAGAAGAGAATAGAAGCTTTCGAAATGTGGTGCTACAGAAGAATGCTGAAGATAAGGTGGGTAGATCACGTAACTAATGAGGAGGTATTGAATAGGATTGGGGAGAAGAGAAGTTTGTGGCACAACTTGACTAGAAGAAGGGATCAGTTGGTAGGACATGTTTTGAGGCATCAAGGGATCACAAATTTAGCATTGGAGGGCAGCGTGGAGGGTAAAAATCGTAGAGGGAGACCAAGAGATCAATACACTAAGCAGATTCAGAAGGATGTAGGTTGCTGTAGGTACTGGGAGATGAAGAGGCTTGCACAGGATAGAGTAGCATGGAGAGCTGCATCAAACCAGTCTCAGGACTGAAGACCACAACAACAACAACAACATACACTGGTCCATAAAAAGTGCTCTTGAAGGGGCCTAACACTTTCATCATCCACAAGCATTATAGGAACTGAGACAGTACCAATAGAAAGACTCAAACTGGCCTTCATTTCTTCTACCCAAGATGAACTACCATACACCCCAGCTGTGCTGACACCTGTGCCACATGTCCCTGTGGCTACACCCCTCTCCACTTCATCTCAAGTGGCAGCCTCGTCAGGAGATGCAGACACCTCTGCCCCACCACCTCCTACACTACTACTCACTCACACTGGCAGACAAATAAAATGCTAATTTCTAGAGACTCCTGGTGCACCAGGTTATCCTGTGCACAGTAAAGGAGGGGGTTGAGATGGCTTTGCTCTCTGAAACTCTAACAGCACTGCCTCCCTCTGTGCCAACTTATGAACAGGTGCTCACTATGACTCCTGCTATTTCCACCTCTTTCGAGAAATGGGTCAGCTATGTCTCCATCCAGGTGGCCTGCCACAGGCATGAGTTGGTCACCACCCCCAAAGTTCTCAGGAAGGACAGAAGTCAGATGAAGTACAACATGCCACCGATCCAAGCTGTAGTCTCTATAACTTTTTAATGAAGGGAGCTTATGGGATGACGACAATATTGACTAATCGATCAGCTCCAGTGAAATGACTGTGTACAAACTTCTCTAAGATGTATTCATAGTTTCTCAGTGTGCATTGAGTGTATATGTATCTGTGCTCCTCACAAGTGTTTTGATGCTTAATAAATTATTTGCTGTGCTCTATGATAGAGTTGTTCATTCATAGTTCAGATAACTCAGAAATTTCTTTCATTATCTCCTTCAATTTATTACATTCTGTAAATATCATCATAAAACAAAGAGACATCTTTTAAAACCAAAATTTAATGAGACTAACAGCAATCACCACTCCTGTACACACTGTAACAACAATCATTCAGTAGCAACATTTGATGCAGTCTTCCTCACCAGTTTTTTTTTTCTCCTGAGACTTAAATTGTTTGCTGTAGACTACATGCAGGCCTGTTCAGTTATAATCTGTGTTTTATGTTATATAGGTTAGTTTGAACCCTTGATTAGTATGGTCAAGTCATCAGTATACAGCATAGTTTTGAACAATACTTTAAATTATCCTTAAAGTCTTTTATGTTAGTTAAAAACAGGAGTGGACACAATACTCATCTCTATGTGACTCCATATTTTATGATCCCCCTTATAAATTGTTATTGTGACCTTCCACTTTCTGTTATGAGGAAGAGACTCCAGCCATGCAAGAATAATCCTATTACTATGATTACAGTTTGGCTACCTAGTAGAATTCAGTTGCTCATATAGTGAGGTCTTAGTAAGATCACAGAATGAAATACACATTATTTTGTGAAGCCTAACATGGCATTTTATGTGGATAACTCTACACAAAACCAAACTGAGACATTAGCTAACAGGTTCTACTCAGAAAAAAACAGCTAGTATTTTAATGTTTCCATTACACAATTAACACATTGGAGCTGGCAGATCTACTAGATACATTCACTATGTTTTAACTATAAAATCTGACAGACGTATGTCATATGGTCTTCACTTCTGACTTATTCATTTGTGATTTAAATGTGTGTTTTACATTTTAAGTGGCGAGACAAATTGTTTGGTTTGTTGTAAATGCACTGTTGATGGCTAGCACGCGCCAGTCTCTCATGAATGGTACCAGTGTTACGTGAACTGCGCGCGTGCTCAGAATATTGTTGAAGGTCTTTTTGTTCTATGTCAGCTGCCATGTTGGACTATTGTGTGCATCATTCCCATGTGTAAAAACATATAATTAGTGAATATGGCTAAGACATCACTTGTCAAACTTAGAGATTGAAGAACTCTTGATCTGCCTACACTACACTTGTCCGTCCTCTTTTAGAATACTGCTGTGCGGTGTGGGATCCTTACCAGATAGGACTGATGGACTACATCAAAAAAGTTCAAAGAAAGGCAGCACATTTTGTATTATCACCAAATATGGGAGAAAGTGTCACAGAAATGATACAGGATTTGGGTTGGAAATCATTAACAGAAAGGCGTTTTTCGTTGCGATGCAATCGTCTCATGAAATTCCAATCACCAACTTTCTCCTCCGAATGCAAAAATATTTTGTTGAGACCAACATACATAGGGAGGAATAATCACCACGATAAAATAAGGGAAATCAGAGCTTGTATGGAAAGCTATAGGTGTTCATTCTTTACGCACGTTATATGAGATTGGAATAGTAGAGAATTGTGAAGGTGGCTCCATGAACCCTCTGCCAGGCACTTAAATTTTGACTTGCAGAGTATCCGTGTAGATGTAGTTGAACAATGGCCCTGAATTGATGATCTTTTGCATGACATTAGCGATTTTTCAGAAGATAACGATGACTCACGCGAGCTGGAGAGTGAAACCTGTGTTGCTGACAGAAACAATGGTAGTGAGTCTGAAGAAGCTAATGCACAAGTATCTGTTAGTCAGGTTTGTCACTCAGTTTAATAGCCTGCCCTTCATAATGAATGGGGTCATTTTGATGCACTCCCTGAATTACCTCTGTTTGAAGAAACAAGTGGAATTCAGGTTCCTGTCAATACATTATCAACAGAACTAAACTGTTGCAATTTTTTGATCACAGCATGTTTCTAAAAGTAAAGTCAGAGACAAAAGAAATGAAATGCATGTATGACATTGCTGGCCAGGAGGCCATGTCTGGGGTAGTATGGCCACCAAGTGCAAGTCTTATTTCAGTTGACGCCACACTGGGTGACTTGTGAGCCAGTGATGAGGATGAAATGATGATGAGAACAACACAACACCCAGTCCTCAAGCAGAGAAAGCCTTCAATATGGCCAGGAATTGAATCTGGGCCCTCTGGCATGGGAGGCGAGCACATTACCGCCCAGCTAAGTAGGTGGACATCAGAGACAAATATACATGCTACTGATACTATTTCTGAACTTCACCATCAGAACAAAATCAAACCAAAATCTTTATGGAATAAATGGAGAGCCATGAGGACACACGAAGTATATCAACTTTTTGCAGTTGTTTTGCATATGTGTGTTGTAAAGAAACCTAAACTTAGGGATTATTAGTCTGAAGACCCTGTGCTTGCTTCACCATTTGCTTCTCAGCTAATGTCACGAGACAGATTTTTTGCCGTATTCAGGATGCTGCATATGAACAATAATGCATTATGGATACCTCAGTAAGAACCAAGCCATGACCCTCTGCATAAAAATAGGAGCCGTTTGGGACTTTTTCACAGAAAGATGCAGAAAAGTCCTTTATCCATCATGAAATCTGACTGTGGATGAATCAATATGTCCTTTTTGAGGAAGAACTGGATTCCGTGTTTATGTGAAAGACACACCAGAGAAATATGGGATAAAACTGTATGTTGTATGTGGTGCTCAAACAGGTTACATGTGCAATGCTGAAGTTTATACTGGAGGAAAGGGAAATGTTAACAATTCTGTCAAATCCCTGCTGCTGAGGCTATGTTCCTCTTACTTGGGAAAAGAACATTTGGTATATGGACAGATTTTATACAAGTCCTGCAGTCCTTGAAGAACTGTAGGAAAGAAATACATTGGAAGTTGGAACTGTGATGGAGAACAGAATAGATTTGCCTAGAAACCTAATAAATCAAAAACTAAAAAAGGAGAAATGACATTTCGTTGCACAGGACACCTTTTCGGCTTGAAATGGAAAGACAAACATGATGTAAACATGTTGTCAACACAGCATAACACGTCTGCTTCACATGTTGGTGTAACATCCAAGAGTGGATATGTTGAAGTAGTTACAGCCAGACATTGTACTGGACTACAACGTGTCCAGAACAGGTGTTGACAGAGGAAACCAGCTGATGAGTTACTATCCCTTCCAGTGAAAGACTGTAAAATGGTGGACAAAGATTTTCTTTTATATTTTTATGAGGGCAGTTGTTAATGCCAACACTATTCACAATATCAAAAAAGTGTGCATTAGCAGATTTTATCAGTAAATTAGCAAAGCAATTGATTCAAAAAGGAGTAGTGGAACTAAATAAAGACATACATTCAGCATCTGGAGATGCATGTGCAAACAGACTCACAGCATGTCATTTTCCTGAGAAACTGCCACTAACATAAAAGAAAACAAACCTAGCTAGAAGATGCAAGGTCTGCTGGGAACAAGAGAAATCTGCAGGAAAGGTAGTGTGGAAAGAGATCAGCTACTGCTATAGGCCATGTAACACAGGCCTTTATCTTCCTGAGTGTTTCGAAAGATTTCATACCTGAGTGAAGTTCTCTAATTTGTAAAAATGAGAAAAAAAAATTTCACAGTAAAACACTTTACCTATAAATGAAGCATTTAGTATTTTATGCTGACAAGTGATTTTAAATCAGTAGCCTACCATTCCCTATGACTTACGAATATTTTGTCCACTTTGGGGAAAAATGTTGTTGTTGTTGTAGTATTCAGTCCTGAGACTGGTTTGATGCAGCTCTCCATGCTACTCTATCCTGTGCAAGCTTCTTCATCTCCCAGTACCTACTGCAGCCTACATCCTTCTGAATCTGTTTAGTGTATTCATCTCTTGGTCTGCCTCTACGATTTTTACCCTCCACACTGCCCTCCAATACTAAATTAGTGATCCCTTGATGCCTCAGAACATGTTTTACCAACCAGTCCCTTCTTCTAGTCAAGTTGTGCCACAAACTTCTCTTCTCCCCAAGCCTATTCAATACCTCCTCATTAGTTATATGATCTACCCGTCTAATCTTCAGCATTCTTCTGTAGCACCACATTTCAAAAGCTTCTATTCTCTTCTTGTCCAAACTAGTTATCGTCCATGTTTCACTTCCATACATGGCTATGCTCCATACAAATACTTTCAGAAACGACTTCCTGACATTTAAATCTATACTTGATGTTGACAAATTTCTCTTCTTCAGAAATGCTTTCCTTGCCATTGCCAGTCTATATTTGATATCCTCTCTACTTTGACCATCATTAGTTATTTTGCTCCCCAAATAGCAAAACTCCTTTACTACTTTAAGTGTCTCATTTCCTAATCTAATACCCTCAGCATCACCCGACTTAATTCGACTACATTCCATTATCCTCATTTTGCTTTTGTTGATGTTCATCTCATATCCTCCTTTCAAGACACTGTCCATTCCGTTCAACTGCTCTTCCAAGTCCTTTGCTGTCTCTGACAGAATTACAATGTCATCGGCAAACCTCAAAGTTTTTATTTCTTCTCCATGGATTTTAATACCTACTCCAAATTTTTCTTTTGTTTCCTTCACTGCTTGGTCAATATACAGATTGAATAACATCGGGGATAGGCTCCAACCCTGTCTCACTCCCTTCCCAACCACTGCTTCCCTTTCATGTCCCTCGATTCTTGTAACTGCCATCTGGTTTCTGTACAAATTGTAAATAGCCTGTCACTCCCTGTATTTTACCCCTGCCACCTTCAGATTTTGAAAGAGAGTATTCCACTCAGCATTGTCAAAAGCTTTCTCTAAGTCTACAAATTCTAGAAACGTACGGGGAAAAATAAAAATGCTGAAAAACAGTATCTTTAGAGTAATGTCTACAAATCCCTGTATAATTTATTGGTGCCAAACATATACTTATTCATAAATAGGGAGGATGGAAAGTTAAGCTAATATACTGCATAAAGAGGTAAGTGAATTAGTAAATTTATTGAAAAATTTTAAATTGTTGCAAATTTCCTCAGGATACAGGTACTAACTGGATTACCGACCCATTAGATTGATTTGTGTTAACATTGATGTAATATGTCCTATTGTTTCATACCCCTTTTCATTGCTATATTTCCACATTTGTCTCCACCTCTTAATATTTCCTTACTTGTTTATTTTTATTTTCTTCCCCTATTTTATTTTTATGCCATTATTTCTCTTTCTTTTCCTTAGTTTATTAACCTACACTATTTGACTTTTCATTTCTCTTTCTTTGTCAGCATCAGTCCACGTATAGCATGTTTTTCCATTTTTGGTTTGTCTTCATATCTCACATCAAATATAGCTGACATTTGAGATGTCACATTCTTTCTTACTATTTTTTCAGGCTTTTCAAATTTCATCTGTTGCTGGCATTTAATTTTTGTTGTCCCTCGGATAGTGGAATTGGTGTACCACTTAAATTTAAATACTTTCATTCCTTAAAATCAGTTTCTTCTTTCTTATCAGTTGTATGAACCCTCATGTCAAATTCCACCTTTGTGATGGCATTTCATATTTTTAAACTTTTGTTGGCACATGGTAATTAGAAAAATAGGAATAATTGGGGCAGGAGGCATCTCTGCAACCCAGGTTCAGGCACTGAAAATAGATCATGACCCTGGAGACACTACACCTCAGAACCAGATATCATAGATGTTAGATCTTCTGATCCCAGGAATAATAATGAGATAAGAACTCCCCCTCCACAAGACTGACACTTAAAATCCTGCAGCTGCATTGAGTGCTGCCAATCCTATGATGGATCCTTATGTTGTAATTAAGGTGATAGGTTATGAAGATATGAGAGAGATTTTACTTTATGAAAGGACTAACATAGTGATTACATTCATAAGCCCTGTGCTTCACTTAGAAGTAAATGGTGTTATTACAACATGTGTACAGTGCCAGTAATGGATGAAACAGTGCAAAGTAAGTGAATTAGAGAAGGTTCATAGCCAATTCCTACTTTGCAATGAACAAAAATCAGGACAGCTCTTCCAGGAATAAATGACACAGTAAGAAAACAAAGATGTATTAATTCTGATTTCAGGGTTAACAGTTGTTGGCAAGCATTGTGATAATTCTGAACTTCATAGTAGATTGCATCTTGGGAGTGTGCTTCTTATCTAAGCAATAGGCAATGATGGGCTTTGGTGATAAGGAAGTAATTTTGGCTTATAAAGGGTCAGTTTCCAAGTTGTCATTTGATGAACATGCTATAGGAGAAAATAATATATCTGATAGTCTTAAATCTCTAGCTATGTTAAGAACATCACTTGAGTGTAAGTACACGGTAGAAGAGTATCTGTTGACTTCCATTCTGTTGCAGGAAAGTTGTAAGGATTATATCATTACAGAAGAAATTTGGAATAAGATCAGTTCCGTAGAATGTACTGATGCTATAAAAAAAAATTATAAGAGATTTTATGCCACCGTTCGATACCATTTTATGACTGCCCTGAGACTATTAAAGACTTTTTGTATCAATTCAAGCTTAATGAACATATAAAGTTTTTTCTTAAACCATATTCAACACCTGTTGTATACAAAGAAAAGTGGAAGCTGAAACAGAAAAAATGTTACAACAAGGAGTAATAGAACCAGCAGCTAATACTTACAACATTCCATTACTTGTACAAGGAAAGAATTGTGATATTTGCTTAGTACTGGACTCTGGACAGATCAGTATCATAATTATCCCTGAGACTGATAAACCAGCAACACTGAATGAACAGCTGTAAAAATTTTGTAGATAGATTTAAAAAACAGTTACTGGTAATTTAAATTACACCCCTTATGAGGGAAATATACAACATTCTTGTGTTTTGGCTGTTGTTATCAGTTCTGTTGATTACCCTTCAGCATAAATATAAGTTCAGCCAGATTAATTGGGAGGATTAATGACATCATTTCTAAGGACATCAAGAAAAGATTATTAACATGTAAGGGGTGTTCAACAAGTATTGAAACACATTGTTTTCCCCAGTCAATTTCGATTGAAGAAAATGGAATTTTTTGTGGGACACTGTAGAATATTTTTGCTTCAGCCCCAATAGTTTTTGTGTAGTTCTGATGGGTGGTGGCATTATACACTCTTGGAAATGGAAAAAAGAACACATTGACACCGGTGTGTCAGACCCACCATACTTGCTCCGGACACTGCGAGAGGGCTGTACAAGCAATGATCACACGCACGGCACAGCAGACACACCAGGAACCGCGGTGTTGGCCATCGAATGGCGCTAGCTGCGCAGCAGTTGTGCACCGCCGCCGACAGTGTCAGCCAGTTTGCCGTGGCATACGGAGCTCCATCGCAGTCTTTAACACTGGTAGCATGCCGCGACAGCTTGGACGTGAACCGTATGTGCAGTTGACGGACTTTGAGCGAGGGCATATAGTGGGCATGCGGGAGGCCGGGTGGACGTACCGCCGAATTGCTCAACACGTGGGGCGTGAGGTCTCCACAGTACATCGATGTTGTCGCCAGTGGTCGGCGGAAGGTGCACGTGCCCATCGACCTGGGACCGGACCGCAGCGACGCACGGATGCCCGCCAAGACCGTAGGATCCTACGCACTGCCATAGGGGACCGCACCGCCACTTCCCAGCAAATTAGGGACACTGTTGCTCCTGGGGTATCGGCAAGGACCATTCGCAACCGTCTCCATGAAGCTGGGCTACGGTCCCGCACACCGTTAGGCCGTCTTCCGCTCACGCCCAACATCGTGCAGCCCGCCTCCAGTGGTGTCGCGACAGGCGTGAATGGAGGGACGAATGGAGACGTGTCGTCTTCAGCGATGAGAGTCGCTTCTGCCTTGGTGCCAATGATAGTCGTATGCGTGTTTGGCGCCGTGCAGGTGAGCGCCACAATCAGGACTGCATACGACCGAGGCACACAGGGCCAACACCCGGCATCATGGTGTGGGGAGCGATCTCCTACACTGGCCGTACACCACTGGTGATCGTCGAGGGGACACTGAATAGTGCACGGTACATCCAAACCGTCATCGAACCCATCGTTCTACCATTCCTAGACCGGCAAGGGAACTTGCTGTTCCAACAGGACAATGCACGTCCGCATGTATCCCGTGCCACCCAACGTGCTCTAGAAGGTGTAAGTCAACTACCCTGGCCAGCAAGATCTCCGGATCTGTCCCCCATTGAGCATGTTTGGGACTGGATGAAGTGTCGTCTCACGCGGTCTGCACGTCCAGCACGAATGCTGGTCCAACTGAGGTGCCAGGTGGAAATGGCATGGCAAGCCGTTCCACAGGACTACATCCAGCATCTCTACGATCGTCTCCATGGGAGAATAGCAGCCTGCATTGCTGCGAAAGGTGGATATACACTGTACTAGTGCCGACATTGTGCATGCTCTGTTGCCTGTGTCTATGTGCCTGTGGTTCTGTCAGTGTGATCATGTGATGTATCTGACCCCTTCCTGGGACAATGAATTCACGGTGTTCTTATTTCAATTTCCAGGAGTGTACATACCCTTCAAAGTGACATTTGTAATGATGGGTGCATTCCAAGCAGAAATCTGTAATTGAGTTTCTTTTGGTAGAAAACCAGGGCACCACGGATATTCACAGGTGCTGGCAGTAAAGAAAAGCACAGTGAGGCATTGGGCAAGGCATCTGTCATCATCACAACAAGGTTGTGCAAACTCAGCTGATCTCACTTGTGCCAGCCAGCTGGACACAGCTGTGACTCTGGCAAAGTTGGAACATGCAGACATTCTCAACTGAGGTGATCAACAGATGACAATCAAACACCTCACAGCTCAGCTGGACATCTCTGTTAGTAGAGCTGACACACTCATCCAACTGTTGGGGTACTCAAAGGTGTTTGCCCACTGGGTTTCTCACTGCCTAACAGAAAACCATAAAGAATAACAATGGATCGTCTGCAGAATTGCTTGCTTGTAACAAGAATGATGAAACATCTATCACGTTGAACCAGCAAAAAAACAGAAATCTATGGAGTGATGCCACACTACCTCTCCTCCAAAGAAAAAGTTCAAAGCCACACCCTCAGCCAGTAAAGTTATGGTGATGGTCATCTGAGACTCTTAAGGGTTCATTCTGTTTGACATCTTCCCTCATTGTGCAAATCATTTTGCTACCCTTAGGAAATTGAAGAAATGACTTCAGTGTGCTCATCATCACAAACATGCAAATGAACTTCTCCTTCTCCATGGCAACACAAGGCTTCACATGAGGCAGTATATCTGGGAGCAGCTCACAAAACTTCATTGGACTGCTCTTCCTCATTGACCCTATAAGCCAGAACTCACATCTTCTGACTTCCATCTGTTTGGTCCAAAGAAGGATGCACTCCATGAGAAGCAGAACAAGGATGATGTAGAGGTTATTGATGCAGCAATATGCTGGTTCCAACATTGGCCAGTAGAGTGGTACACATACAGGCATGTGGGCCCTCCCAGTAAGGTGAGATAAGTATGTCGTTTGAACAGAGATTGCATTGAAAAATAGGATTTTGTAGCCAAAAAATGGGGTATAATATGGTGTACTGGAATCCTGAACAAAATCAATCTGCTCTCAGAAAAAGTATATTGTGTTACTTATTGAATGCCCCTCATATGTTGGTAATGTTCCAATTACAGAAGAAAGTTGAGAAGATCACAACGAAGTTCTGAATGGACTTTTAGGCATTTTTAGGAACATGGAGTAAGAATTAGCCTAACCAAGTCAGAATTTGAGAGAAAATAAGTGAAATCTCTTAAGCATATAATTACAGCAAAAGGGATTTTGTGCAGTCCAGAGATGAATCAAGTTATTCAAGGTTTCCTGTTAATCAAAACAAAAAACAAGACGATGGATTTCTGGTGCCAGTAGACTGCCCGCTTACTCCCGGGCCGGCCGCCATCTCATCTCGCCATGGTGGCTGACTGACTACGAAGTGGACCTGCCTCTCACCGCTCCACCTGTACAACCAACCTCATTCGAGATGGAAGTACCTGTGGTGCGCCTGCCTGCCTGCACGATTTCCACCGGCGTCGACACCCGCACGCGCTCACCCTTGGACATCTGTAATACTGCATACTGCGAGGGAGTGGGAGGGGGGGGGGGGGGGGGAGGGCTGTGTGGCATCGATAGTTCATATCAACCATGAAACATAATATCTGTGAAATCTAAGTGCTCTGTCGAGCCTCCACCTTAATTTTACTTTAGTCAGTTCTTTGTTATACTTCATTCTGTATGGACGCAGTGTCAAGTGTAAATATATGAGCTACAACATATATGGGAATTAAGTTTTCTATATCCCCATTACCAATCCCATTCCCATACCTTGTTAAAGACAATATTTTGTTCAAAACAAAAGGTGGAGATTGCACTCAATGGATGGTACGCACTCCAGATGAATTATTTAACAAATGAATTTGGTGTAGTCATTTAAGTTAGGCTCATTATTGGTCAAGGATGAGTTTCCACAAACTACATGAGACATCCTATTTCTTTTAATATGAACAAACATATTCATAAGATTTTGGGGACATGTAAACTTAGTCAGAAATCTAAACCACCAACAGTTCTGCTGTTTTGCCCCTCTGTTTCCCATTAAACCCTCTCAATGAAAAGAACCTGCAACAGTTGATTTATTTGGTCTGTTACCAAAAACGAATAGAGGCAACATTTACATTATTGTTGCAATAGAGTTAATATCTAAATTTGTTTCACTCACTCTGCAGAGGAAAGCCACTAGTAAAGCCATAGAACAGGCTTTGTTTATTATTTTATAGTTTAGGCTGAACATATAGACAAGGTCTTTTCAGATAATGTTCCTTAATTTTGGTCAGTTACATAGAAGCATGCTCTGACATGATATAAAATTAAACCAATCTCCATTTCACTTTATTATCCAACAACTAACCCTTTGAAATGAGATATGACTCAACGCCCTTACCATCAATACTACTATCCCAGAATCAACCTTTTGGGTGGTAAGATTAGGAAAACAATACGATTTCCTCCAATTAATAAAATGTAACATAGTGAAATGGTGCAATTAGCACTTGGCAAATATTGGGAATGCCACAGAATGGCATAAGAAGTATGGCAAACAGGTGGACTGAGAAGGCAGTTGCAGTTGGACAAAAGGTATTAATGTAGTCCCACAAGTTATCCAGTAAATAACATTTTTTAATAAATAAAATTTTCCCAGTGCACCTTGGTACATATGGAGTAAAGTGTCTACAACACCAAAATGTGTTCGCAGTTGAGACCTTAAAAAGCAAAGACAGTCATGGGATTCAACACACAGGCAATATAGAGCTGTTCAAGCACAAGACAGTACTTCCCTTTGGGAAACTAATAATTGGATAATGATACAGAATTGATGTAAAAGGATGGTGACATGACATGATGTTGGCCTGATGTGATATGATTTTTAAATATAATGATAATCTGAAATAATGGTATTACAATAAAATGAGAAGATGTGATAATGAAATTATATGATGATAAATTACTATAGACAGTATAATTAACTGGAAATAAAACAGATAAAGAGTTGATCATATTTTTAATTATTGAATACTTTTAAACTGATAGTTGTTTGTTTCAGCTCTAGGTATGGGTTCAGCAGAGATTTTTGATACATGATTTGGAAGCACGGGAACAGAAAACCACAAAAAGGATAAAATAAAAGATGACCTAGATAAATAGTGTGGTGAAGAAGATACATGCCATACCTGTGCAAAGATGAAATTTTTCTTTTCAGGAATTAAGAGTTTCAGCCAACTACAGCTTATTTCTATTCACTAAAGACATTCAGCGAAGTAGTTAGACAATAGGTTTTTATTTTGAAGCTCAAACATAATGAACAGAAAAATCTAAGTCAATACAAAGAATAGTAATGAAAAACAAAGAGTAAAGAAGATTTTCCATGAGCTCGTCACCATAAAATTGTGCTGCGCTTCACTGTGCATTCACAGATGTTCTTCTGGTGACTCCCACACAGTGAATTTATAGTTTTAAGTAATGTTTTCTGACTCATATATGAAATCTCTTTTACAGATTACCTGCACTGCTTATGAATTTGGGAATCAAGCCCACATGAAAAATTTGATAATTACAATTACTGTAACAAAAAATTAAAAATTATTGATTGTTCTTCACTGCTGTTCATTTGTTAAAAGCAAATAATGTGCTGTCACACACAAAATCAATTAGACATTGAGCCACCTTAAATGATGCTTTATGTTTGATTAATGACATATGATGTGAAAAATATTGTCAATGTAGAAATCAGTACTAAATCTTGTATGGATAATAGAATGAGTTGTAGACAGAAGGACATGACTTTAGAAACAGTGAAGCAGGTAGACATAAACTGTCTGATTCCTGGCCAGAAGAATAACTTGTATATATAAAGAAAAGAGTGCACTCAACCCAAATGAATTTTTTTTAATCTATTAAATACATTGATCAATAAATGCTTTGGATGCTGTACTGATTGGTACAATATCATTGCCATAAATGAGTGATAATCAGTTTCTGATTTATTATTTTTGTTGTTCTAGAGGATGTAGTTAGATAAGCTTTAATTACACTACTAAGTAATTTTTGATGAATAAATCTCTAAATAATATTAAATAAATAATGAAAGGCTATGGTATATTAACCAATTAATGTATTTTGTGATGGTAGAGGATCATAATGTAAATGTTGACTATGTTAGATGCAATAAGATTATGTTGTATCTTGACTAGATACAAAGTGAATTCTTGTTTCTTACCAGCCTTAAGGTTCCAGCCCTATTATGTGGAGATGAATTTATAACTGAATGTGTTTTATGGAACATATTTTTCCTGCTAATTACCCTTTTGTTAATTTCTGAGGATATGTACATAATAATAAAGGTCACTGCACCAGCTAAATCCACTAAAAGGGCTATTTAACATATGAAGAGAGATATATTTAATGATCTTGAGATGTATATTTTTGTGTGGTGTGAGTAAGGCTGTAGTGGTAAACATGATGGAGTGATCAGTATTAGATATGCCTAGCAGAATATTAGCTGTGTGTTGGTGTCAGTTGCTTGGTGTCAAGTGTGTTGACCTGGAAGAAGCAGCAAGTAAGGTTGTTTGATAACAGACATGTAATTGCCTGGTAATTCTGTTCCCACAAAATTAGGAGCTGCTAATAATTTTGGAGCTGGTGTTCTGAAGGGCCATTTACAAATTCTCATAAGCATTTCTGATTTACAGAACATTTATTCAGGAAGTCTGACAGAGCCATATCAGAGGAATAAGGTGGGTGCGGCAACAATTCCTACCTTAGTTCATGTAATTCTGCCATGGCGACGGCATGCCTTTTTGATCCAGTGTCAAGAGTCGAGGCCCCCATCTTGCAGAAAATTTTTTCATTTCTAATTCTTCAGTTACAATACGATATACCCTTTCAGATGACATCTCGCAAGCATGATCAATTTCACACACTTTCAATCGGTGATCCTCCATGACCATTTTGTGCACTTTTGCAATGATTTCTGGAGTGGTGACACATCTTGGCCGACCACCGCATAGAACCTAATCTAAGCTCTCCTGATCAAATTTAAATTAATTTCTCCACTTGACAATAGTTGAATATGAAGGAGCAGAGTCCCCTAGTGTATTCAGGAAATTGGCATGAATGTCCTTTGCTTTCATACCTTCTTTACGAAGTTCTTAATCACTGCTCGAATCTTGATTTTTTCCATCTTCGCAAATTGCTATGCGGGAACAACAACAGAGCCACATCTCTGACACAGCTCTCTTCCAAGAGCTCCAACGTGGCATGAGTCCAATGAAAATCACATGAACAACTTGTTGCGCTAATGCTGACCTCTCGTAGGGATTCTGAGAAGTTTTCAAACCACTCTTGTAGTAACATATATAGCATCTCTCTATAAAAAAAAAAAAAAAAAAAAGAAAAAGAAAAAGAAAAAAAGAGGGGGCACCACCTGGATCTGTTTTTAGTGTATTTATGTTAAGATTCTTTCTCTGCTGCAGCAACTGATCATGATTCATTTTTTACTTTGTATGTGTGTGTATGTATAACATATAAGTGTTTCTGTCTGTTTGGTTACACAATAGTGATGAATCTGCAATGGTTTATTTATTTATTTATTTATTAAATTAGGTGTATATATTCACAATTATGGATATGAGGGGAAAATATTACTGACAAGAATAGCCACACTTTTATGAAGAAATAATGATGATGGCAATGATGGTGATGGTGAAAGAATGTGTTGTTTAAAATGCAATGTATTGATTAAAATGTCATTTTTCTGCTCTTGTGATTGTATAACCTAAACACTCATGACGGAAAACGAGTACCTTCTACAAAATATCAACTGTCTGCAACATGTGAGTGTATAAATATACAAACAGACTAACAATGACCACAGCCCCAGCACATCCTTCATCTCTTTCTTTCTTTCTTTCTCATAGCTCTTGCAACCTTCACTCTCAGTAATCTATTTGCTGTTTTCCAACCTCTGTTTTCCCCTATAATTTTTACCCTCTACTGCTCCCAGAAGGCCTACGTATATCTCATCCTGATATATTAACATGTATCCTATCATCCTGTTCCTTCTTCTTGGCAGTGTTTTCCATGTGTTCTTTTCGTCACTGATTCTGCAGATGATCCTTATCTTATAAGTCCACCTTACTTTCAACATTCTCCTATAGTATCAGATCTAAAATGTTTTGGTTGTCTTCTTTCATGGTTTTTCTACAAACCATGACTCACTTTCATACAGTGCTATGCTCAAAACATAAATTCTCAGAAAGTTCTTTCTTAAATGAAGGTTGATGTTTGATACTAACAGACTTCTTTTTGGCCTGGAATGTCCACTTTACCTGTTCTAAATTGTTTATTATGTTGTCCTTGCTTTGTCCATCAGGTGTTATTTTTACTTCCAAAGAAACAGAATTCCTTTCATGTCATCTACTTCATGGTCTCCAATTTTGATGTTAAATTTTATCAGTAATCTCATTTCTGATACTCCTCATTACTTACATATTAGTTTACTTTATTCTCAACCCCTACTTTCTACTCATTAGACTGTTCATTCCATATTCCATTCAGCATCTCCTTTAATCTTCTTCACTTCCACTGTCAATACCAGTGTCATCAGTGTATCTTATTATTGATATTGAACCCAGCAAATGAAAATATTTATTACATTTTCTCTGTGTTCTTATTTGCAAACATTGCCCCTAACCAGAGTTTACAGGTTCAGTTATTTAATACATATAAACAAAGTGTGAAATGCAGCTTTCATAGTAACACAGTGAGATGAATTTCATAATGTATGAAGGAGGTGGATGTGGCAATATTTGTTCCACCTATATTTCGAAAGTTATAAGTACTAAAACTGCTGCTCTCTCTCTCTCTCTCTCTCTCTCTCCCCCCTCCCCCACTCCCTCCCTCTCCTTGTTCGTCAGTCCCTATGGATGATTGCTTGAATCACAGCTCCTACTCTGTGTACTGACCATACTGAAATATTACATAGGACAAACGACTCATTTCCTTCATATTTGACTGCTTCCACCTGAAAGACGACAATATTGCATTATGTCATTGTGTCTGAGAAAGGGGCAGGTAGGAAATCTGGGAACAGTGCTGACTGTGCAAAAACTCCCATTGGGGACCTACTACTAGTGCCTTCTGGGTCTTGTAGATGAATAGAACGAGCTGGATTTCACAGGATTGTTTTTTATGGAATCCATAACGATTGCTACAAATGAGGTTTTTGGTGTCCAGGAAGTAAGTAATATGCCAACTCAAAAGATCTTACAAAATTCTACACCGGACTGACGACAGCGTTATGGGTTTATGGCTCAATGTATCTGTTCAATGACCCTTCTCGAAAATGGGACTGACCTGCGCATTTTTCTAGTCACCTGAAACAATATGTTCCTTTGGCGACTTCAGGCAGACTGCTGCCAAAAGAGTAGCAACTCCCTTTGTATACGTATTCCATCAGGTCCAGTTGCCTTCATTCTGTTGAACAGTTCTCGTTGATTTTCAATCCCACAGTCACTTACTTTGATATTCCTGGCTGCTCAGGATGACGCTGAATGAATCGATTCCTCTTCAACCGAGAAGTGAAGTCGCATCTTCAGAAACTAAACACCAGGAACGTGGCATGCCTTGATCTGGTAATAATCCCGTTCCTACAATATACACCTCCAACAGCATCATCATCATCATCATCATCACTGAAACCTTCCTAGCAGCGTGTACGCACTCTGAGGTACCAGCCATACCCATTATCTTTGGTCACTGAATCGTTACCAGTCAGTGAGTCTCCTATCAAAAGTTAACCTGCTATATATCTAATTCAGTTATGAATCAAGCCATATGTAGTCATCGTGACTGGCTACATCACAGGCACAAGCTGAGATACGTAGAAGTGGAGTGTCTGCTCCTTGAAGTGCAATTTGGTTTCAGAAAACGATGCGGCAAACTCATCAGCTTTGGAGACTTGTTGAAGAAGAGATAGAAGTGACTGAGGTTCGAATATTTAGTGCTCCTCGACGACTCAAAACTTTCTATGCCATGTGACTAAAAAATGTACTGTACAAACTCTTTGTGTGGGGAATACCAGGGCTGTACGTGCATCTCTTTAAATCAAGCATTCATTCAAATTTTCACGGTAGGTCACAGGATGGCCAGAGCACTGGAGACTGGAGAGAGTTCCATAAGGTTCCATGCTTGGTCCCTTCATCCTTTTGCACAAGCAGATATGGCAACCTAGCAATGCGTGGATTTTGCTCTGCACGTGGACGATGTCATGATTCATGGATATCCTGTGTAATTAGCATATATAGCATGGACTGCAGACTGCCTGCAATAGAGTGGCTATGTGGTAGACTAACAGAGGCCGGCCATCAATGCAGAGAAGAACCAAGTACACGTTGTGACAGAACAACTGATCCCTGTGGCAGATAGTCATCTGTGTAGTGCTGTGTAGTGATAAGCTCGGGCATAATTCTAGACAAGCACCTAACTTGAGGAGCTCTAAATGCTGCTGAAGCTGACGTGGACACTCCTACAGAATCCCAATGGAACCCTGTATAAGGCACCACTGCAGCCCGTCCTTGAGTATGCAGCAGTGGTTTGAAGTAAAGTAGCTGATATATGTACATCCTACAGAGTGGGAAAAAACAAGCTCTTGAACTTGCTTTGCTCCTACCTCAGGAATTTCAAATGGCAGATCTCCATCACATATTCCGGATACTTTAATTCTGTTCCATGTGACTGACTGGTGACTTCTACAAGAAAACTAGAGCGTATTCAAAATGCGGGCACCAGGATGCATTGGCGTGACAGAATCAGGTCGCAACACCTATGAGAGACTAAACTACTTTCTTCCAGCATACTATTTAATATTTTTACATGTGTTTCAGATCAATCACAGAAGACTAAAGAAGAAAATTAACGGAAAAGTTGCTAATATGGACGATTCAAAGCATCTGAAGGAACAACAAATAAGAGATCAGCCTCCAAAGGATAATGCAGGCCAATGTTCCTGCCACGATCCTGTGAAACTCAGACGGTAGAACCACCTCACCAAGACTTGCTGGAATATCAAAAAGTGTGGAAACTGTGAAATGTACAGATAAACTAAGGAATGCGGTTGTACTGCACATGATTAACGAGAAAAGAGAAATATTGTAAAAGAAAATTAAGTGGAGAAAGAGAGATTGGCTAGACGCTGGATTAGAAGTATAACAGAGGATGCACTGGGAGGAATAGTGACTGAGAAGAGAACTAGAGAAAGAACAAGAGACCAACTAACTAACGAGATCAAGATAAACGCATCATATACAGCTACCAAAAGGATGATGGAAAGCTGGAATGACTGGAGAACACTCCACATGCAGTGATGGACCTGTCTTATGGGAAGACCACGACAGCATCATCATTATAATCATCCTTAGCACGATCATCATCATCATTATCACGATTATCATCGTTGATATCATCATCATCATCACACAGCAGATGCGCAAGAACTGTTCGGAATCTATTATCGACACTTGTGGATTTGCCTCACATCCAAAAACCTGTTTAAAATAATAACGCAAAAGAAGTATCAGCATATCTTGACAGCATCCATGACCGCTGTGTGCTGAAAAGATACACTGCATGGCAAAAAAAGTAAAGCACTCAGAAGACATGGTCGGATGTCATTGCAAGTTTATACACACACACACACACACACACACACACACACACACACACACACACACACAAATGGTGGTTTTGTAAAAGATATCCCCAGATAGTACATTCTGCCGTGCCTTCTACAGCACACGTATATCAGAGGCTTATCTTCGGCCAGTTCTACGTCAATGGTGGCATAAGGCCCATGACCTCTCAAGAAGCTGTCAGGCCTCTTGAGCGATTCAGGTGCCTCATTCCCAGTCTCTGTCTTACGTATGGGAGAAAACTTTAGATACATATGGATGTCATATCATCGTTTCTGCCACAAGAGGAGGATCTGATTGTGAATCTGCTGCTTGCTTATGGCCCATATTCCTGTTAAATTGTGCACTTGGAGGAGTTCTCCGTTCCTCAGCCAATACATAGCCGTTTTTTTTTCGTATTTGGAGATCAATTTGACACATCCCAAGTATCACGAGCAGCAGTTCAACTGTCACTGTATCAAAATCTTTCGTCAGCCGACGAAACCGTCTGCACTGCACCCTGCTGACAACACCTGTTGGTGTCTCGCATAGTAGTCAATAATAGAAGCTTGGATAGTGTTATCGTACGTTCTTATTGTTTTCAGTGGTTGTTTATGATCTGGTTAGGGTAATAATTTTGTCCATTATGTTCTTGCCTCTCTTGCTCGTTTCTTCCAATTGTGACCTATAAGTCTGTTGCTCGTCTAAAAAGATGCTCATTTATCTTGTGATAGACTTTTTCTCTATGAACCTGTTGCACTGTTTCATGATCGGGTCTCTTAAAAGTTTCCCTTTTAATAACAAAAACGTGGTCTTTTCAAGTGCAACAGACAATAAAGCTCCTTGCCACCACTAGTGTAATTCAAGAATTATCGTCTCACATCCTTCTTCCAGATTACTTCAGGAGCTTCGCTTCACAAGAATCATCATGTCTTCGGCATACGTCACTACTCCTATGACCGCTTCGTTGTCCTGCCGCTTTCCTAATACCATTTCCAGAACAGATCGCAGAAGGAAGTGTGAGGTCATCTTCATGAGTGCTAAAAGTAATCCACGATAAATCAATCAAATCTAAAAGCCACAAATTCAACTAAACATCGAGGAATTACAATTACGAACAACTGAAATTGGAAAGAACACATAGAAAATGTGAGAAAGGCGAAACAAAGACTGTGCGATTCACTGACAGAACACTTGGGAGATGCAACAGATCTACTAAAGAGACTGCCCACACTACACTTGTCCATCTTCTTTTGGATTACTGCTGCACGGTGTGGGATGCTTACCAAACAGGGTTAATGGAGTACATCGAGAATGTTCAGTATTATCGAGAAATAGGGGAGAGAGTGTCACGGACGTGAGGGAGGACTTGGGGTGGACATCATTAAAACAAAGGCTTGTCTCGTTGCAGCGGAATATTCCCACGAACTTTCAGTCACCAACTTTCTCCTCTGAATGCAAAACTATTTTATTCACGTCGACCTACATAAGGAGAAACGATCATCATAATAAAATAAGAGAAATCAGAGCTCGCACGGAAAGTGATAGGTGTTCGTTTCTTCCTCGCGCTATTCGAGAGTGGAATAATAGAGAATTATTGTGAAGGTGGTTCGATGAACTCTCTGCCACGAACTTATGTGTGATTTACAGAGTAACCATGTAGATGAATACGTAGACGTAGATGCAAGAACCACTTTCAGATTCCTATGGGCAGCCTCCCCAAATTTCTTTTGTAGCGCCTCTCCTAGGCAGATCTATCTCTCTGTTTTGGCAGTTCTTCTTTAGTTAGCGTTAATCCGATCTAGAATGGGCTCCGCTGTAGTCACGTCTGGGTAATTTACTTCCTTTTACCTTTGCAGCCGGTCGCTCTTCCTGATGACGCAGTCGCCAGTACCTGGAAGGGAAGTTGCCTGGGAGAGAAGTCGCGTGCGCCACCTCTCTGTGAATTGAGCAAACTTCGTCCTATGTGTGATTATATTTCAACTGTTTTTGAATCGTATTTTCTGAGGTGAGAGATGGGGACCTGCCCAGCATTTGCCTAAACGAGTTTCAGAAACCACCTAAAAACTCCATTAAGGCTGACCAGTTGAAGAGGGTCCCTTCATCGGTGTATTTGGTTAACTGATATTCAAAACCACGATATATAAACTCTACATATGTCATTGTCAGACACATAGTACATGTCAGCAATAAGTGGACGTACCTCTATTTCAACCTATATGGCATATTGGAAAGTCCCATTACAAATTTCTATGACTTGTAGAAGGGAGTGAATAGGTAATATTTTGACTTGGAACCCATGTTCAGAAATATCCTGTTTCCATGCTATAAGCATTTGAGAACAGTTTGGTACCGTGACCACAATTACAAGTAGCTGATTAGGCATGACACAGTACATCACTTGTTTTACAGTTCCACTCATTAATAGCCAATGAAATTGATCGTGTACTCATTGACGGATTCTGTTCAATATGATACAGTGCGGCCTGAAGCAGTATGGCCCCTTCCAAATTGGTGTGCAGCATATCTGGGTAATTGTGGCAAAAAGAGTATGCGATGGAGTCGGACGTTGTGGAGAACGATCTTGATAAAGGTGATGAGCTGCTCTTCTATTACCGTATGTTTCGCCATTCAGAAGGATCATGCCGATGTCTTCTGCAAACGTATACTCAACCATGTTGCTCTAACACTCACAGACACGTGAATGAGGCACGAACCTGGTCAGAGAGGTAGGATAGTCGACAAATGATATCAGTCGATCTGACATAAACACCCTCCACCATGACTACCCTGTTGCACACCTATCTAGCAAATGTGTTTTTAAATGGCTGTAGCACGGAAACGGTACGTAGGTTCCTGTTCAAAGCATGGTGTACTCACTTCCCTCTACAAGTCCTAGTCGTTTGTTATGGGAATTTCCGAATATCCTGTACATCCTGTGGGTTGGAGTCCCACACCTTCAAAATTGGAAGATTCTTCCGCCTGGGCTACACTCAGGGCGAAATCGAAGTTTTGGAAGACCGCCCCATCACCATCTGCTGCTGCTTCTGTCCATCAGTCTATCTGTCTGTCTGCTGCCTGATGCTTGCCACCACCACCCGCCACCCGGTGCTTGCTGCCACCACCCAATCTTTGTCCTCTTTCCCCACTTCGGTGACATCCGCTAGTAGACTACACAGTCCACCATGGACTCCCCCACCACCACAATCATATACACCTCCCGTTCCCCGCAGCCAACATTACCTCCTGGAGCGCTTCCTCAAGGATTCCCCTGTCTACTCCAGCTGTCCTTCTCACAGTCTCCTCTCCTCTATCTCCTCCCTACACCTGTGACCCCAAGTGTATACTGATTCTGCACCTGTTCCTCCTCCTCTTCTCCCTGCTCCTGCTCCTTCCCCCCCCCCCCCAACCGCTACCATCTGTAGGGATGATTTTCTCCCACTCCCCACTCGCTCAGGTACAACCACCACTGCTTCCATCACCCGTGTCACTGCCTGCCACACCACAGTTGCCACCATAGACCACCCACCTTCCCTTCAAAGTGTCTTCACCTCACACGAGGGGCTTGTCTCGGCCACCTCCCAATACAACCAGTCTCTCACCCCTCCTCCCAAGCCACCCCCGTCAAAAAAAACCCAAATGCCTGAGTGACAACATCACCTCCACCCCCTCCTCCAAGAAACCACCACCAGCCCCTCTTCTTTCAGATCCCCCTATAGACACCACCTCCATCCCACATCCCCAGCCCCTGCCCTGCATACATTCATCCTTCCAGCCCTGATCCAAAATTCCTCAATGTCCACACCCACACCCTCGAAATCTGCAAGTTTATAGCCAGTATTCTCACTGCTCAACTTATCCCCCACACAGTCTCCTCTCTCCCTCTTTGCACACTGATCTATTTTGAACAGTTCCCCGCATCACCTTTGGCCCACATGTATCTCTCACACCTTTCCTTACTTCCTCCTCTCCCCATCATCCCCCCCCCCCATTTTCTGCCAATCCTAACCCTCACTGCCATGATCACAAAACTCAGCCCTGGAAATCCACTTGACCCAACATATCTATAACAACTCTGGCCCAATCTTCCTGATCCATGTGTTTACAGAGACTGCCTCCCCCATAGATCAACTTCTCACTCAGGGAGCCCTGATTTTCAACTGTCGCCACCCATTGAACCCACCTATTCCCTTCCTCAGTCCTGGTGCTGCGAATGCTGTCTCTACAACAACCACCTCACCCAAAACAGTAAAAAAAAAAAACCACCTGCCCTCACTGTAAAGCCTCCCACTTCCTCAAACAGTGTCCTAACCTCGCCTCTCCTCCTTCCTGCAACACCTTCAATGAACCCCACCCCATCTACTCCTACAAATGCAAGGCCAAACCCCCTCCCACCAATTCCAGGCTGACTGTTCCCAGTCACCCCACTGATCAGCCCATCCATCCCAACAATTCCCTCCGCCCTCTCCATATGGCTGAAGACATCAACCAGTTCCTGCCAGAATATCAACCCCTTACAATGCCTCCAAACCCTCCAAAAGATCTCCCTTGCTGTCCGCTGTCTTACATTTGAATGCCTACGTCACATACTCCCACAACCAGGCCCACTTAACCTTCACCCGCCTATGCACCCTTGTCTAAGCCACTCTCCTCCTCTCTCCACTCCTTGCCCTCTCCCCCGCACCCCCTTGTGAGCCAACAGAATCATTTCCTATACCTAAACATTCCCTCCCTCCCTGCCAACAAGTACCTCTTCATGGATAACTTATCCCAGCACTGTTGACTCCTTCATCCTTAACGAAACCTTCCCCTAACCTCACCATGTTACCCACACCTCTCCCTACCTCGTTCACCACACCAACAATCCCCTGCTCCATGCACAAGGGGGGGGGGTCACTATTGGCCACCTGAAACATATCTCTGTCTAGCCACAACCCCTGCTCAGTGACCCAACTGAATACCTCATCTTCAGTGTCTTTTTTTCCTCCCTCGCCATCACCTGTGTCACTATCTATGTCCGTCCCACAGCTCATCTCCCCTATGACTTCATCTCTCATGTTGACCACACCTTCTCCACCTATGTGATTGCTGCAGACCTCAACATCCACAGCCACCCTTTGGTGGTGGAATCAGTTCCTCACCACCCTCCTTGGTGTCCTTGTTCCCCTCCCATAGCACACCTGTCCCCAAAATAACTCCATCCCCAATGTCATCCTCACTTCCCCCAACTTCCTAGGTCATATCACCATGGTCGTCCTTGAGCCATTGGTAGCAACCACCTCCCAGTCCTTCTCACTATCTCCTCTGCCCATCGCCCCCCTCCTGCCCCCACCCTGGTGCCCCTCCAAAGTCTGTCCATGACTACTGCTGCACCAACTAGAATGCCTACCAGGAATCGATTGCTTCATTGGTTGAAAGCCACCCGCTTACTTTTCGCTATCCTGCTGACATCACCAATGCCTTTCCTTCCTCCAGAAGACCAACACAGATGCTGTGGACACCCAAGTTCCTACCAGACTTAGCCCCATCACACCACCCATCTCTTCCTCCACAGGCTGCCCTTCTTCTCCATGAATTCCATTGGCTCTACCACTCCTTCCTCTGCACCTATGACCAGGATGCACTCCTCCACCACCAACCTCTGTCAACCTCCAGGTACTGGTCTGCCTTCCACTGCCTTACTGGTAGCCATCGCACCCCGGATTATCCCCTTCTCCATGACAAATGCCCCTTCCCTGGCAACTTCAGTAAGGCTAACCATTTTTCTTCCCATCTCCCCAAGTTCTTCCCCATTCCCAACAATCCTTATTCTGATTACTCCCTCTTCCCCAAGGTCCTTGAACCATCCAATACATCTGTCCTGCCACTCGCCTCACCTTCCAGTACTTGGATCAGTTACCCAACTCAGACATTAACAATCCCATTACTACACATGATATCAAGCTCATACTCCGCTTCAAATCCAACACTGCTCCTGGTCACGGCGGTGTCACCTGCTGCCACCTCAAGTAATCCCACCCTCCTTCCTGGCTATCCTTGCTACCCTGTATAATATTTCTCCTCTCCACCAGCTTTTACCCTGATGTGTGGAAGACTTCCCATGTCCTGCTGTTCCATAAACCCAACAAACCCCCCTCTGACGCTTTCCTATTGTCTCATATGCATCACCTCCATATTCAATAAAGTCTTCAAGTCCATCCTCTCCCACCATATTCATCAGCTCCTTAACTGGCACCACCTCCTTCCCATTACCCAGTGTGGCTTCCGGCCTTCCTTCTCAGCTGACGAACAGCTCCTTAACCTTATCAATCTTCTTTCCCTCCACCTTGAGTCCTATCTCTCAGTTATTTTTGTTTTCCTCAGCCTACAGAACGCCTATAATCGTGTCTGGCATCCCAGGCATCTCTTCGAACTCCAGACCTATGCTCTGTCCATCAATTTCATCTATCTCGTTGCTTCCTTCATCTCCCGTTGTCCCTCCTATATCACTATCCACAATACCAACTCCTGTACTTTCTACCCCACCACTTGTGTGCCTCAACGTTCCATCCTTTTCCCTCTCCT
The DNA here is from genome assembly GCF_023864275.1 of Schistocerca cancellata. Taxonomy (NCBI): domain Eukaryota; kingdom Metazoa; phylum Arthropoda; class Insecta; order Orthoptera; family Acrididae; genus Schistocerca; species Schistocerca cancellata. The sequence goes on along the minus strand of NC_064634.1, from coordinate 138,799,119 downwards.
CTATCTCCTTATAGTGCAATTGCCCAAAACCTCCCATCCATGTTCCCCTCTACCCAAAAAATCCACCTCAACCAGTTCACTGCCTGGTGCAACCAGTCACTCCTTCGCATTAACCCTTCTAAGACCCAGGCAATCATCATAGGTCATATCACCCGCTCCTTCCAGCTCCACGATTTTTACCTCATCATTTATGATCATCCTATCTGCCTCACTCCTACCGTGAAATACCTTGGCCTCACCCTTGACCATCACCCTACCTAGACTCCCATCTCCTTATAATTCAACACAAAGTCCAAAATAGATTCTGCCTCCTGAAACTCCTGTCCAGCTGGACATGGGGACTGCATCTTTCCACCATCCTTCACACCTACAAATCCTTGATCCATACCATCCTTTGTTATGCCAGTGTCACATGGATTTCCACCCCACCCAGATTCTACAAAGCCCTCCAAATCCTTGAATGCCATGCACTCTGCCTCGACTTCCGTATCCACCTCCCGTCCCCCACATGGACACTCTACGACCTCATCCCCTTCCCACATCTTCTACTTTTCCTCAATCACATTCAGAACCTGTATGTTGTCTACAGGTTCGATCCCCCTATCCCCTTGTGTCCTCTGTCCTCTCTACCCCAGTCTGTTGCTGCCCCTTTACCATGGTGTCCTGCCCTCTCTCCATCTCCACACCCTCCACCTCCTTTCCCAAAGCAACTTCCAGCGCCTACCTCTCCCAGATGGTGAACTTCACACTGATATCTACCCATCCTACCAAGTATAACCCCACTTTCCCTCCTCCTCCTCCTCAGGGTTCCCTCTCCCCTCCTCTTCCCTTCCCCAGAGCAGTTCTTTCCTTCGTCCTCCACTACCTCGCTTTCCAGTGCACCCCTTCTGCATCCCTGTGCTCCCTCCTGACTTGCCTTCCCTCTGCATCTCCCATCACCTGCCCCTTGGTGTGACCCCCGACTCTCTTGCTTTTGCTCCCACCCTCTCCAGATCCCCTCCTCCTCTGCCCCCTCTTTTCCCTCCTTTGAGGCCCCCCCTCGCTTGGCAGGTTCCTCTCAGCAGGTTTTGTTCTTCATAGTGTGTGCTCAGTCTCATGCAGTGCTTTTTAAATGTAGTCATTCTGGTGTATTTAAATACTGTGGCCAACCTTTAACTTGTGCATGTAACTTAAGTGCTTTTTTGTGCTACACCAATTAACAACTGTGTTTTTTAACTTTATGTGGACTTTCTGTTTTAACTGTCACACATGAACGTTTCTGTGTATGTGTATATTTTAACCCCCACTGCCTCCCCTTACTATGTTCTTATGCTCTTTTTATCACCTTTTATATGCCCCATTTTCATCTTTTTATTAAATGTATCACTTGGCTAAAGAGCAACGGATTGTGCTGTTGCCTGTCTTAAAGAAAAAAAGTACCCTGTATGTTAAAAAAGAAACGTCCTGACTCACTGATTCATCATCGTTTCGAAATTCCCCTTCTAAGTGGGTGAAATAGTTCATGAAAGGTTTTCTTTTAAATATGACGCTATTAAGACAGTTTTGAAGCTTGAACTACGAAAATTGTAATTTGGTTTCTCAATCAGAAATAAATAAATTTGTGTTTCAACATTTTTCGAAATCCCTACAGGAATAAAATACAGGGTGGAAGCATTTTTAACATAAATCATTTTAAAGAACTACTAAAACATTTTTAAAGCTACATCTATGGAAATTGGTATGTGACTTCTCGGTTACAAATTAAAAAGTACACCCTTTCAGTGTTTTTGGAAATTCAATCCCTAAGGAGGTAAAATAGGGGCTGAAAGGTTTTATGGGAATATTTCATCAAAAATATATTTTTAAAACTAGAACTGACTGCTCAGCTGGAAATTAAAAAGAAAAAGAATAAAAGAAAAAGAAAAAAGGTGTTTCAGTGTTCCTTTGGAATTTGAGGCCACGAAATGTACCATACAGTCTACACAAGTGAAGCAAAGACTGCTAAAATAGTATTAAATAACATTTTACTTAGCTTTTTTTGCAAGTTTTAGTTGGCTTCTCGTTGTTTCGTTGATCTGAGGTCTACAGATTTTTAATAAAGTGTGAAGTAATACAGATCCTAATTTGAGGAAATGAACAGTTTATTCCACTTCAGTCACGTCGAAAATATCGCACAAACTTGAAGCCGATGTCTGCCATCTTAACTAGCCCAAAACATTGGGTTCACCGCATTCACACCCCTGTAGTTCACCACGGTGACCCTTCCATGTGACATAACTCTGACTGTGTCGTATTACTAGAGCAAATACGCATTCAAGAACAGAAACGCGTTCTAAATTGCCTCCCTGACACAATATTATTCATGTAACCTCTTTAAATTTTAGTATTTAAAACAGTTATTGCGAGCACCCGACAGAAATAATGAACAAGAAGCAATCGCAAATAGTAGTCTGGTAATGTTTTTGGCTAATTAAAATGGTGCCCACTGTGGCTTCAAAACAACGTACAGCGTAAGACTGAAGTGCCACCTCCTTTTTTTTTTTATCTCCAAGCAAACACCATTCTGCCTTCTTGTCTATGTACTTTTTCACGTACACCAAACAACATTTTTACAAAGTCTCCACTTCTTTGACAGATCCCCATCACATATTAGCATATACCAGCTGTGACAATTTGTAGACAGTATCACAGTCTAAATCTAACGTAATAGACACTACACTCCGTGTTGTTTTTGTTGCCTACTGCGATAGTAGCGCCCCAAGTGGCCAGGAAATTATACTGTTGAATTCACCAGGAGTTTGTGAAAGCGATAGCAGATAGTAATTGTTTATATATTAGTTTGTAGAATGTTTTTTTTTACTAACCGGAGCGTCTATAGCGCAATTAATTGCAGCAATAACAAGAAGAAGACATCACATTTGTCTTTTTTAGGTTTTCTAAAGACCCTGACAGGTATGAAACGGTACATTATAGGACAGTTTATTTACGATTCTCTTGATGCCTAAAGATATTTACTGAATAATGTCTTTTTGTTTTAAGAGAAAAAACTGCTAATAAACAGCAGAACATCCGATATTTTGCAGGACGATGTCGTACATCTACTCAACAAAGTAACGTTTTCTTCACTACACTTGCACTAAAATCAGCGAATGTGGAACGTAGGAAACTTGTATGGAACGCAATACCAACACTGTGTAACGTACCAAATAGGCCTTCACAGCTGTAGCTGATAGAAAAAACCACACAGAGGTGATAACAAAACTTCAAAAGCAATGAAACAGTTCCCCAACACAGAAGAAATTAATTCCACAATTTTGTTACAACAGAGCCACAAATTGCAAGAATCTTCAACACATTCGCTTTTAAAGCAACAGTAATTACACTCAAAGAAATATTTGTGTATTAGAAAGTCGGGTGAAGTGTAAGAATGTGATAGTTATTAGACAATATACAATACTGTTACATGTCAAGGAAAGTATCTATTTTAATAAGAACAGGCTACAACACAAATATATTCTTCTCATGCATGAAATATGTGCTTCCAGCAGAATAAGCTGCAATTACACGCAAATGCGAAAGTATTTTTTCAGGAGTAAATTGTAGCTAATATCACTCAAGCAGTGAGATTTGGCTGCTTTTACATTTCTTTCACAATCATTCATGTCTTCTGATATTACACAAACTCTTTGAGGCAATAAAATAAAATAAATATTTCGTAAATCACTTATGACAAGGATGCATAACAAACATCATTCTTACGACCCATGTGACTGCGCTTTCTCACCGCTTGGAGCAGTAGTGTCGCTCCAGTTGTCAAACTTTCACACCAGAGAGTGTCGTGACTGTATAGTATTAGATTATGACACTACTGAACTGAACCCAGCTGAACCTCGATACCTGTTGGTACTGCTATTTATAAGCTCTCCAGAGATTCTGACGTAAACTGACAGTCTGCAGTCGTCAGATAATTAAAATTGCAGTTCCGATCTTTGTCTGCACTTTTACATTTTAAACCAAAACATTGGTATGAGTTAACAAAGTTGTGAATACTTATTCATAAAATGTATGTAGGTTGCAAAAATGACGTTCAGAGTAAATCACTTTTTGGTTTTCATTTTGCATAATATCTCATTTAAACAACGTTGTATCGATTTGAATGCGATTTTTAGTGTTTTTATGAACAAACGATAAAAAGTGATGCAGCGAAAAATAAATCCCAGCCGGAATTGTTGCAGAAAAGAATTGGATATTTCGTAACAACATATTTGTAATCACTTCAGGAATTTCCACGAAATAAATGTTTTGAGAGGGGTATGAATGTCACAAACATGTATGTAAACATTTAATTCGTGTATCATTATGAATCGTTTTCTGACGCGTTCTGTGCATCTGCAACACATTGCTAAATGCACTAACAGAAAAAATTGCAACACCTAGAAGGAGTTGTGTGACCTGAACGAAAGTTGGTAGGCGTGTTTGTATGACTGACAGATGACGTCTAGTCAAATTTGGTGCCAGTCGCATGATAGTGGCGCTAGTAGCTGGTGGAGATTGGGCATGGTGAGTCGATGTTAGTCAAGAATGTATTTAAGCCTACAAAGACACCATCATCAGCAACTCACTGAATTTGGACGGGGTCGTGTAATAGGGTTACGAGAAGCTGGATGTTCCTTCTCCGATACTGCAGAAAGACTTGGCAGTAATGTAACCACTGTACATTATTGCTAGAAGCAGTGGTCATGAGAATGTACGTTCGCAAGAAAGCCGGGCTCCGGAGCTCCATGTGTCACATCGTGTTCGACGTATGGCTGTGGCACATTGTAATTCCTCTGCAGCAGCAGTCTGAGCAGCAGTTGGCACCACAGTGCCACAAGGATAGCTGAGAGCCAGACGCCCTGTACAGTGCATTCCGCTGACCTCAAACCACCACCATGCGCGACTTCAGTGTTGTCAAGCGAGAGCTCATTGGAGGGCAAGAGGGAAGTCTGTTGTGTTTTCTGATGACAGCTGGTTCTGCCTCGGTGTCAGTGATGGCCGTGTGTTGGTTAGAGGGAGGACAGTTGACGTCCTGCAACCAACGTGTCAGCGTGTTAGACACACTAGAACTACACCTGGAGTAACGGTGTGGGTTGAGATTTCGTGTGACATCAGGCGTTCTCTCGTGGTTATCCCACGCAACCCTGACTGCAAAATCTTTTATTTTATTTTATTTACGCGTCAGCTTCCGAAGGATCAAATTGAGGAGCAAACTCCAAGGTCATGGAACGTGTCATTACATGAAATTACAACATAAAAGTAATAACGGATAAAAATAAAATGTTTATGAACCCGAAAAAAGTTAATCCATAAGTTTAAGTAAACGCAGTGAACAATACAACAAGAATCAGCTTAATTTTTCAAGGAAATCCTCGGCAGAATAGGAGTGACCGATGAGGAGTTTCGATTTGAAAGCTCGTGGATTACTGCTAAGATTTTTGAATTCGAGTGATAGCTTATTGAAAGTGGATATAGCAGTATACCGCACACTTTTCTGCACAAGTATTAAGGAAGTCCGATCCACATGCAGATTTGATTTCTGCCGAGTATTAATTGAGTGAAAGCTGCTAATTCTTGGGAATAAGCTAATATTGTTAACAAGAAGTAACAGTATGGCTGGTCCACTGATAGTGACCTGGCCAAATATCTCACAAAATAAGCATCGAACGAAAAAACTACAAAGAACAAAACTCGTCTAGCTTGAAGGGGGAAACCAGATGGCGCTATGGTTGGCCCGCTAGATGGCGCTGCCATAGGTCAAACGGATATCAACTGCGTTTTTTTTTTTTTTGTAATAGGAACCCCCATTTTTATTACATATTCGTATAGTACGTAAAGAAATATGAATGTTTTAGTTGGACCACTTTCTTCGCTTTGTGATAGGTGGCGCTGTAATAGGCACAAACGTTTAAGTACGTGGTATCACGTAACATTCCGCCAGTGCGGACGGATACATTACCCGTGTTAAAATGGACCGTTTACCAATTGCGGAAAAGGTCGATATCGTGTTGATGTATGGCGATTGTGATCAAAATGCCCAACAGGCGTGTGCTGTGTATGCTGCTCGGTATCATGGACGACGTCAACCAAGTGTCCGAACCGTTCGCCGGATAGTTACGTTATTTAAGGAAACAGGAAGTGTTCAGCCACATGTGAAACGTCAACCACGACCTGCAACAAATAATGATGCCCAAGTAAGTGTTTTAGCTGCTGTCGCGGCTAATCCGCACTTCAGTAGCAGACAAATTGCGCGAGAATCGGGAATCTCAAAAACGTCTGTGTTGAGAATGCTACATCAACATCGATTGCACCCGTACCATAATTCTATGCACCAGGAATTGCATGGCGACGACTTTGAACGCCGTGTACAGTTCTGCCACTGGGCACAAGAGAAATTACTGGACGATGACAGATTTTTTGCGCGCGTTCTATTTAGCGACGAAGCGTCATTCACCAACAGCGGTAACGCAAACCGGCATAAAATGCACTATTGGGCAACGGAAAATTCACGATGGCTGCGACAAGTGGAACATCAGCGACCTTGGCGGGTTAATGAATGGTGCGGCATTATGGGTGGAAGGATAACTGGCCCCCTTTTTTCGATGGAAATCTAAATGGTGCAATGTATGCTGATTTCCTAAATAATGTTCTACCGGTACTACTACAAGATGTTTCACTACATGACAGAATGGCAATGTACAGTCGTGGACAAAACGAGCGAGACCTCTCGCCTTTCCGTTATGCTAATCCGCACCGCTTTAAAATCTGCTACACAGCATAACAGGCAAGGCGACGAAGTGCTACCAACATACTATGCAAGTTCCCTCAGCTCATGTGTTGAGATAGTAAGCACTGGAGAAACTCGCGCTTCGAAGACGCCACAGCATCGTCTGCCACGACTTCGTGGGAAACGAAATACCTCGAGTATAAGCCAATGTGTTTTATTCGCATATCTGTAACTACTCGTGGTCTCGCGGCAGCGTTCTCGCTTCCCGAGCACGGGGTCCCGGGTTCGATTCCCGGCGGGGTCATGGATTTTTCCTGCCTCGAGATGACTGGGTGTTGTTGTGTCGTCTTCATCATCATCATTCATCCCCATTACGGTCGGAGGAAGGCAATGGCAAACCACCTCCACTAGGACCTTGGCTAGTAAGGCAGCGCGGGTCTCCCGCGTAGCTCCCCTACGCTCTGTAAAGGAGTATGGGACTCATCATCATCATCATCATCTGTGACTATGACTTGGATCTAAAGTGTGGTTATGGATTTTATTGTATTGTGTTGTATGTTAACCGGGGACCTAGAAACGACGGAGAGGCTCCATCCCCGCCGCAGCCGCAGTGGTCCACAACCCCACGACGACTACCGCAGTCCACTTCACCCCTCCGCCGCCCCACACTGAACCCACGGTTATTGTGCGATTCGGCCCCGTGTGGATCCCCCAAGGGAACGTCTCACACCAGACGAGTGTAACCCCTATGTTCGCGTGGTAGAGTAATGGTGGTGTACGCGTACGTGGAGAACTTGTTTGCGCAGCAATCGCCGACATAGTGTAACTGAGGCGGAATAAGGAGAACCAGCCCGCATTCGCCGAGGCAGATGGAAAACCGCCTAAAAACCATCCACAGACTGACCGGTTCGCCGGACCTTGACATAAATCCGCCGGGCGGATTCGTGCCGGGGACCAGGCGCTCCTTCCCGCCCGGAAAGCCGTGCGTTAGACCGCACGGCCAATCGGGCGGGCCTGGTTATGTTTAGTACGTATGCTCAGATTGAGAATCTAAAATCATGAATAAAGACAAGGGGAAATGAATAAGGCGTCCTTCCTCATCCGTAACATCAAATATGAATTGCGCAGAAAATCATTCACCAGAAGCGAAAAACTGTTTAGCAACACCACATGATAGCTTGCCAGCGCGGGTTAGCCGTGCGCTCAGCGGCGTCATATCGCGGACCGTGCTGCTCCTTGCGCCGCCAGTTCGAATCCTTCCGCGGGCATGGATGTGTGTTAGGTTAGGTAGGTTGAACTAGTTCTAGATCTAGGGGACTGATGACCTAAGCAGTTTGGTGGTATAGTTCTTAGAGCCATTTTTTGACCTTTCGCGTAAAATTTCTTTGCATAAACGGCCGTATGTTTAGATTGCGTTGACATAGCTCACTTTTTTACACCACCAAGGGACCGTATACCGCAGGAATTGCGATATATTTCCGCTTATTATGTCCATCCGTACTCGAGGTAAACGGGTTTTAAGGGTTGGGTATACAGATAGACGATTAAGAAAGTGAGACTAGTAGGGTTCAATTTTTACTGATTTACGTGACGAAATCCTAACAACGAAAATAGCTACCACAGTTACTGAAGATGAGGGCCGCATAATAATTTCCCCTACTCATTATTCGAAATGTTCCACTTGCAGTCGATACAGCAGCATATTAATCGTAGCTACGCTTTCGATCCAAATCACGTTTACACGAATGCAAATAAAATCCATTTGGCTATACACGTGGTAATTCAGATCCCACTATTAATGCCACCGCGTTTTAGATGTGCGAGCATTCCCATTGCTAGCTATCTTAAGGAACACTTCTGCTAATGAACGTTTTTTGGCTGTGGCATTTCTAATGGAGAATTCGAAACATTGTAGAATCCGTTTGGCAGCTACGTCGTTTATTTCCTAGGGTGGTCTTCAGTCCTGAGACTGGTTTGATGAAGCTCCCCATGCTACTCTATCCTGTGCAAGCTACTTCATCTCCCTGTACGTACTGCAGCCTACATCCTTATGAATCTGCGTAGTGTATTCATCTCTTGGTCTCCTTCTACGATTTTTACCCTCCACGCTGCCCTCCAATACTAAAGTGGTGATCCCTTGATGCCTCAGAACATGTCCTACCAACCGGTCCCTTCTTCTAGTCAAGTTGTGCCACAAACTTCTCTTCTCCCCAAGCCTATTCAATACCTCCTCATTACTTATATGATCTACCTGTCTAATCTTCAGCATTCTTCTGTAGCACCACATTTCAAATGCTTCTATTCTCTTCTTGTCCAAACTATTTATCGTCCATGTTTCACTTCCATACATAGCTACACTCCATACAAATACTTTCAGAAACGACTTCCTGACACTTAAATCTATACTCGATGTTAACAAATTCCTCTTCTTCAGAAACGCTTTCCTTGCCATTGCCAGTCTATATTTGATATTCTCTCTACTTCGACCATCATTAGTTATTTTGCTCCCCGGATACTCCTGTACTTCTTTATTTCCTAATCTAATAACCTCAGCATCACCTGACTTAATTCGACTACATTCCATTATCCTCGTTTTGCTTTTGTTGATGTTCATCTTATATCCTCCTTTCAAGACACTGTCCATTCCGTTCAACTGCTCTTCCAAGTCCTTTGTTGTCCCTGACAGAATTACAATGTCATCGGCGAACCTGAAAGCTTTTATTTCTTCTCTCTGGATTTTAATACCTACTCCAAATTTTTCTTTTGTTTCCTTTACTACTTGCTCAATATACAGATTGATTATCATCGGGGAGAGGCTACACCCCTGTCTCACTCCCTTCCCAACCACAGCTTCCCTTTCATGCCCCTCGACTCTTATAACTGCGATCTGCTTTCTGTACAAATTGTAAATAGCCTTTCGCTCCCTGTATTTTACCCCTCCCACCTTTAGAATTTGAAAGAGAGTATTCCAGTCAACATTGTCAAAAGCTTTCTCTAAGTCTACAAACGCTAGAAACGTAGGTTTGCCTTTCCTTAATCTTTCTTCTAAGATAAGTCGTAAGGTCAGTATTGCCTCACGTGTTCCAACGTTTCTACGGAATCCAAACTGATTTTTTCGGACTTCGGCTTCTACCAGTTTTTCCATTCGGCTGTATAGAATTCGCGTTAGTATTTTGCAGCTGTGGCTTATTAAACTGATAGTTCGGTAATTTTCACAACTGTCGACACCTGCTTTCTTTGGGATTGGAATTATTAGTCTTCTTGAAGTCTGAGGGTATTTCGCCTGTCTCATACATCTTGCTCACCAGATGTTAGAGATTTGTCATGACTGGCTCTCCCAAGGCTGTCAGTAGTTCTAATGGAATGTTGTCTACTCCCGGGGCCTTGTTTCGGCTTAGGTCTTTCAGTGCTCTCTGTCTTTTTACCTACTTGATCCTCTTCTGCCTTCACTGTATCATCCCTCAAAGCTATCCATTCTTTTTCTACTGTATTTCTTTCTCCATTCTTGTCAATTGTTCGCTTATGCTCTACCTGAAATTCTGTACAACCTCATACATTTCTTCAATTTCTTCAATTTCTTCGTCATCTGCAGAGCTAGTTGGCATATAAACTTGTATTACTGTAGTAGGCGTGGGCTTCGTGTCTATGTTGGCTACCCGTTTGACGCTTATTTCGTGAAATATTTGGCCCGATCACGATCAATGGACCACCCTGTATATATTGAGAGGCTAATGTCAAAATACCCAGACTCGTGAACAGGGGTGGATAAGAGGTTGGTGAACTTAAACCACTTATTGCCCGAACCGCCAGTTTCTGAGCCAAAAATATCCTTTTAGGATGGGAAGAGTTACCCCTAAATATAATGCCATACGACTTATGAAAATAAGAAAGGTAGACTAAGTTTCACGTAGAACGATCACTCATTTCAGATACCATTCGAATAGTAAAACTAGCAGCATTAAGTCTTTGAACAAGATCATGAACGTGGGCTTTCCATGACAATTTAATATCTATCTGAACACCTAAAATTTGAACTGTTCAGTTTCACTAATCATATGCCCATTCTGTGAAATTAACACGTCAGGTTTTGTTGAATTGTATGTTACAAAATGTAAAAGATGAGTCTTATTGTGATTTATCGTATTTGAAACCGAGCCAATGTTGCACTCAACATCCTTTACTACCAAGCTAGTGTCATCAGCAAACAGAAATATTTTATAGTTACTCATAATACTAGAGGGCATATCATTTATATAAATAAGAAACAAGAGTGGCCCCAACACTGGTGCCTGGGCCATCCCCACCTGATCATACCCCCACTCAGACCCCACATCACATCCATTCTCAACATTGTTCAAATGGTTCAGATGGCTCTATGGGACTTAACATCTGAGGTCTTCTAGACTCAGAATTACTTAAACCTAACTAACCTCTGGACATCACACACATCCATGCCCAAGGCAGGATTCGAACCTGCGACCGTAGCAGCAGTGCGGCTTCGGACTAAAGCACCTACAACCACTCGGTCCCAGCGGCCGGCCTCAACATTGTGAATAACGACCTTTTGATGTCTGTTGCTAAAGTAATAGGTGAACCAATTGCGAGCTACTCCCCGTATTCCATAGTTGTCCAACTTCATGAGCAATATTTTGTGATCAACACAATCAGATGCCTCAGTTAGATCAAAAAATATGCTTAGCCTTTGAAACCTTTTGTTTAACCCATCCAGTGCCTCACAGAGAAAAGAGAATATAGTATTTTCATTTGTTAAACGATTCCTAAAGCCGAACTGTAAATTTGATAGCAAATCGTGTGACATAAAATGATCAATTATCCTTATATACACAGCCTTTCCAATAATTTTAGCGAACTCCGATGGCGTAGAAATAGGTCTAAAATTATCTACATTATCCCTTTCTTCCTTTTTATAAAGCGGCTTTATTACTATTTTACTTGGTCAGGAAACTGACCATTCCTAAAGGAAAAATTACAAAAATGGCTAAATACAGGGCTAACATGTGAAGCACAGTCAGAATACTCAGAAATACTCACTGGTCATACCGGACTCGAGAGTCCATTACCACAGCAACGTATTTTCGCCATCTGTCCCAGTATAGATGCAGCACAGTACTTCAATATTCTGTTAGGCGCTCCATCATAACCATGAGAGTCCATAGTCTTCATTGATTTAATTATTGACTCAATCTCCCCCTTGTCTGTATCACAGAGGAGTATTTCAGACATCAATCACGGAAAGGCATTTGCCAAGAAAGTTATATGATTCCCTGTAGAAACTAAATTTTTATTTAATTCACCAGCAATGCTGAGAAAATTATTGTTAAATACTGTACATATGTCTAATTTATCAGTAACAGAAATATTTTTCTTACGTACTGACTTCATATCGTCGACCTTCTGCTGCTGATCAGACACTTGCTTCACAACTGAGCATATGGTTTTAATTTTATTCTGTGAATTAGCTATTTTGTTTGCATGCCACATAATCTTTGACTTCCTAATAACATCCTTAAGCGCCTTACAATACTGTTTGTAATGCGTTACTGTAGCTTGATTGTGACTACTTCTAACATTTTGATGTAATTCCCGCTTTGTTCTACATGATATCCTTATAGCACTAGTCAGCCACCCAGGCTGGCTATTACTGCTAGTATCCCATTTAGAACTTTCTAATGGAAAGCAACTCTCAAAGAGCATAATTAATGTGTTAAGGAAAGCATTATATTTATCATCTATGTTATCGGCACTATAAACATCCTGCCATTCTTGTTCCTTGACAAGGTTTAAAAAACTCTCTATTGCTGTTGGATTAACTTTCCTACATAGTTTGTTATTATATGTGAAATTTGTTTGAGTACAAAAGCCTTTTAGTGTTAAAATTTGTGCATCATGGTCTGAAAGGCCATTCACCCTTTTACTAACAGAATGCCCATCTAGTAATGAAGAATGAATAAAAATATTGTCTGTGGCTGTGCTACTGTTCCTCTGAACCCTAGATGGAAAAAATAGTCTGCATCAGATCATATGAATTTAGTAGATCTACCAAGATCCATTTTATTGCTCCACCATGCACAAAATTTATATGGAAGTCACCATATATAACTAATTTTTGGTATTTTCTACAAAGTAAATTATGGACCGTCTCTAGCTTGAGCAGAAATTCTCTGAACTTAGAGTTAGGGGACCTATAAAGAACAACAATTAGAAGTTTAGTTTCACTAAATTCAACTGACCCTGTACAACATTCAGTGGAGTGCCGTGATAGTCTATGGACTCAAATTGAATACTGTTTTTTATGTATGTAGCCACTCCCCCACCCCATAAGGAAATCCTTGAAAAACAGCCAGATAATCTGTATCCTGGTAAAGGAAGCCTCTGAATTGTCAAATTATTTAAGTGGTGCTCCGGTATACCAATAATTTCAGAGTCAACATCTATAAGCAGTTCACTAACTTTACGTCTAATACCTCTTATACTTTGATGAAATATGGCAATTCCTTATCTACTTGGAAACATGACGTCCTCTGAAGGTGAGCCCTTAGTCAGAGGGACTTCCTTTAAACAGTCATACCTACCAGCTGACTTCAATCTAAAAAAGGTGCAGCTCTAATATCAACTACTAAAGAAATTTTTCCATGAGTGATCCCACCACCACCGACCACACTGTCACCTATAAGCTTTGCCACTCTCCCCTCCCTATGCCTAGAGGTGCAGGCCATGCCTAGTGAAATCCGATCTACTGATAGACCCAGCTGGCACTACTGAAATGTGACCCATGCCCTCCACGATCAGCGCCCTCCCCAGCCCCACATTAACGCACCTAACAGCCACATTAAGATGAGGCCGGTCATGACGCTGAAACAGTTGCACGAAATGCACATTAGTGCCACCAGTTTGAGTAGCTGTCTTCGTCAGGTCACCGTCTACATCATATTCCCTGTCCCTACCAAGACTGTTCCCTGCTCTACCCACTATCACTACCTGATCGTTCTTCGTAAAATTCCTACATAACTCACCTGAGCCCAGCCTGCAGTAGGCTTCACAATGCTGGTGACCTGTTACTCACTCCTGCGACTGCTGGCCCAAACCTCTACCATGCAAAGTTCCTAGCAGCTGAATCTCCTTCTTCTTGGCGCTCAGTCCGGAACCGCGCGACTGCTACGGTCGCAGGTTCGAATCCTGCCTCGGGCATGGATGTGTGTGATGTCCTTAGGTTAGTTAGGTTTAAGTAGTTCTAAGTTCTAGGGGACTGATGACCACAGATGTTAAGTCCCATAGTGCTCAGAGCCATTTGAACCATTTTTGAATCTCCTTCTTTCTGTTAGACTTTGAAACTGACCTAGGTCTCCTAACTGCTGAGGACTACTGCATGTTTCCTACATTTATAGCTACAAGAGGCCCCTTTCCACTCAACTCTTGACAGTTGGTCAAATCTATTGCATATAGGCAAAGCATAACTGTCTGAATACCTCCTCCTCCTAGCTGCCTTCTTGCAAACTGCCAGATGCCACCCCACCACGCTTCACCCTCCTCAACCTATCTGGTTCCTCCTTTGCGTGTTGTAACTGCACCTGAAGGGCACAGATCTTTCGTTCCTGCTCCTCTATCAAGTTATTTCTACTACAGATTCTGCATTCCCAGGTGAGAATCTCGCTAGAATGTCACTGGCTTCCCCACTTCATTCTCCCAAATGAAAATGCTTTGAACAAATCCCACACCGTAACCCAGTACTCACAAAAATACGACAGAGCCCACACTTCTCACTCATGCTAAAATTTTACAGTTACTGAAAAAAAACTACGTATACGTTATCTAAGTTCAGTTATACCAGTAGAACTATTTATAGAACTAACAATAGGGGTCTCAAAATTCTCTGTCTAGTAAGAAAGCAACTACTTCTATTAATACTACTACACCACACCTAGTCCGCCCGGTTGGCCGTGCGATCTAACGCACGGCTTTCCGGGCGGGAAGGAGCGACGGTCCCCGGCACGAATCCGCCCGGCGGATTTGTGTCAAGGTCCGGTGAGCCGGCCAGTCAGTGAATGGTTTTTAGGCGGTTTTCCATCTGCCTCGGCAAATGTGGGCTGGTTCCCCTTATTCCGACTCAGCTACGCTATGACGGCGATTGCTACGCAAACAAGTTCTCCGCGTAAGCGTACACCACCATTATTCTACCACGCAAACATAGGGGTTACACTCGTCTGGTGTGAGACGTTCCCTGGGGGGTCCACCGGGGACCGAATCGCACAATAACCCTGGTTTCGGTGTGGGGCGGCGGAGGGGTGAAGTGGACTGCGGTAGTCGTCGTGGGGTTGTGGACCACTGCGGCTGCGGCGGGGACGGAGCCTCTCCGTCGTTTCTAGGTCCCCGATTAACATAACATAACACCACAGCTAATACCAATACTAACAAAACTTCACGAAATTATTAGCTAAAACCAAAAATTCAGGCGCCCACTGTTACACTCAACGAATTTAAAAAATGGCTCTGAGCACTACGGGACTTAACTTCGGAGGTCATCAGTCCCCTAGGACTGAGAACTACTTAAACCTAACTAACCTAAGGACAACACACACATCCATGCCCGAGGCAGGATTCGAACCTGTGACCGTACCGGTCGCGCGGTTCCAGACTGTAGCGCCTAGAACCACTTGGCCACTCAATGAAAATTTATTTAGAAACAACAAGAAAGGTCATCTGAAAACTAAAGCACGAAGTTTACTAAACGACTTCAACGTACAGAAAACTCTAAAGAAACACAGCGAGCGAACGTTTCCAAAAGTTTATCAAATCGTTATTTCGCCACAAACAGCACGAAACACCGCTGAATACTATTAAATTTAATAACTGTATAATAGTGCACAAAAAACATTGTCAGACATTAGCTTTATAACCGCTACAGCACGCCGCAAAATGTAAAATCTGGTGATTTCACCTTTTCTCCTTCCATTCAAGAATAGCATTCCAGGGGTGTGTTTTCGAACAGTAAAACGCTCGTCCACATATAGCTTTTGTAATACAACATGCTCTACAGAGTGCCGACATTGTTGGCTTGGCCTGCTCGATCATCAGATCTGTCTCTAGTCGAGCACATACGCGTCATCCTCGGACGACGACTCCACAGTTACCACAGAATAGCATTGACCGTCCCTGTATTGACCGACCAAGCGCAACAGGCATGGTACTCCGTCCCACAAACTGACTTACGTTTGCATGCTTGCGTTCAACATTCTAGCGATTACACAGGCTTTTAATGTACCAGTATTTCACATTTGCAATGGTTTATCTCGCGCTTACATTAACCTGTGATCTCAACCACTTAAACTGTGGTGTCACCGCCAGACACCACACTTGCTAGATGGTAGCCTTTAAATCGGCCGCGGTCCGCTAGTATACGACGGACCCGCGTGTCGCCACTGTCAGTAATTGCAGACCGAGCGCCGCCACACGGCAGGTCTAGACACAGATCCTAGCATTCAGCCCAGTTGTACAGCCGACGTTGCTAGCCATGGTTCACTGAGAATTACGCTCTCATTTGCCGAGACGATAGTTAGCATAGCCTTCAGCTACATTTGCTACGACCTAGCAAGGCGCCGTATTCAATTTATATTGAGATTCTATTAATGTATCATCAAGAGCGATGTTCTACAAATGTGGATTAAAGTTAAGTATTCCAGAAGCTACGTACTTTTCTTTATAGCATTCATTACGTATCCTGTTTCAGACCTCATGCCAGCCTGCGTGAGCTTATAGCGTGCATTTCGGTCTCCTCAAACAAAACAGTGTTGGCACTTCTGCCGACACTTCATAAACATGTTACGTAGACAAATGTATTCCAGAAATTTCGTTATTCTACGTTGACTATTTATTGGTGCTACGATTCCTTTCTTCGTTAGTGTATTACGAAACATTTGCAAACATTATCAAAAATGGCTCTGAGCACTATGGGACTTAACTTCTTAGGTCCTCAGTCCCCTAGACTTAGAACTACTTAAACCTAACTAACCTAAGGACATCACACACGTCCATGCCCGAGGCAGGATTCGAACCTGCGACCGTAGCGGCCGCGCGGTTCCAGACTGTAGCGCCCAGAACCGCTCGGCCACTCTGGCCGGCCAAACATTACCCAATAGTTGTTTATAGACGGATATTTTTTATGAAACTATATTTTAGATCGGGCATCATAGTTTGCAGTAAATTATTCCCCTCAAAACGGCCTATTAGACGGTGTACCAGCCACTTAGCGGTGCTGGTCTAGGACACTTTGCTGCCTCGCAGTGTGCTGCGCTGCACGTTACGCCTTACGGGTAAGCCCTCTCTGTTTAAACATGTGTTGAAGTACGGTATTGTAATGTAACAAAATAAAAGTGACGTTATTCAGTGGAAAAGTTGGATTTGAGATTTCGTTTACTGTTCTATCAATCACGATTGGCGTAAGAATCATGGACTGACCATTGTCATGAGATATTGCATTATGAAATGTGAATAGTCTTTACTTGGAGTTTCGCGTGCCTTGAAGCAGTCACAGCTAGCGTGCTATTGCTTAAGAAATTGCATTATCGTCTTTCTAATTACTTCATGATCGTAGATACGATCACACCCGGTTGTGAAGTTATTGTTATGACAAAACAATTTCCTAAGGGACCAGAAAGTTCTTAAGGTCGCTAAAATAACTGTAAAATCACACAAATGGGGAATTCAATATTAAAGCTGATGCAAGAAGACGATAAAACAGTTCTTTTTAATGTAACACGCGCATTGGACTGCAGATCTTGGTGTCTGTAATCTTATCAAAATGGTTGAAATGGCACTGAGCACTATGCGACTTAACTTCTGAGGTCATCAGTCCCCTAGAATTTAGAACTACTTAAACCTAACTAACCTAAGGACATCACACACATCCATGCCCGAGGCAGGATTCGAACCTGCGACCGTGGCAGTCGCGCGGTTCCAGACTGTAGCGCCTAGAACCGCTCGGCCACTCCGGCCGGCCCAGTTTCTTTGGCTCTTCAGTGTAATACCGTCTTGGATCTTATTGTTGCCGGCGTAGCTTGGCGTGGCACGGACTCAACCAAGTCGTTGGAAGTCCCCTGTAGAAATATTAAGCTATGCTGCTTCTTTAGCTTCCATAATTGTGAAAGTGTTGCCGATGTAGGATTTTGTGCACAAACCGATCTCTCGATTATGACTCATAAATATTCATTGGGATTCATGTCGGGCGACATGGGTGACCAAATCATTCGCTCGAATTCTCGATAATGTTCTGACATGGCTCATTGTCATTCATAAAAATGCCATCATTGTTTGGGAACATGACGTCCATAAATGGCTGCAAATGGTCTCCAAGTAGCTGAACATAACAATTTAAAGTCAGTCATCGGTTCAGTTGGACCAGGGGATCCAGTACAGGCCGCTGGACCTGATGGGATACGAGTTCGATTTTACACAGAGTACGCGAAGGAACTTGCCCCCCCCCCCCCCCCCTTCTTGCAGCGGTGTACCGTAGGTCTCTAGAAGAGCGTAGCGTTCCAAAGGATTGGAAAAGGGCACAGATCATCCCCGTTTTCAAGAAGGGACGTCGAACAGATGTGCAGAACTATAGACCTATATCTCTAACGTCGACTATCAGACCAGTTGTGTGATTGGATTGAGGAGTTCCTAGATAACAGAACGCAGCATGTCATTCTCAATGGAGAGAAGTCTTCCGAAGTCAGAGTTATTTCAGGTGTGCCGCAGGGGAGTGTCATAGGACCGTTGCTATTCACAATATACATAAATGACCTGGTGGATGACATCGGAAGTTCACTGAGGCTTTTTGCAGATGATGCTGTGGTGTATCGAGAGGTTGTAACAATGGAAAATTGTACTGAAATGCAGGAGGATCTGTAGCGAATTGACGCATGGTGCAGGGAATGGCAATTGAATCTCAATGTAGACAAGTGTAATGTGCTGCGAATACATAGAAAGATAGATCCCTTATCATTTAGCTACAATATAGCAGGTCAGGAACTGGAAGCAGTTAATTCCATACATTATCTGGGAGTACGCATTAGGAGTGATTTAAAATGGAATGATCATATAAAGTTGATCGTCGGTAAAGCAGATGCCAGACTGAGATTCATTGGAAGAATCCTGAGGAAATGCAATGCGAAAACAAAGGTAGTAGGTTACATTACTCTTGTTCGTCCACTGCTTGAATACTGATCAGTAGTGTGGGATTCGTACCAGACAGGGTTGATAGAAGAGATAGAGAAGATCGAACGGAGAGCAGCGCGTTTCGTTACAGGATCATTTAGTAATCGCGAAAGCGTTACGGAGATGATAGATAAACTCCAGTGGAAGACCCTGCAGGAGAGACGCTCAGTAGCTCGGTACGGGCTTTTGTTAAAGTTTCGAGAACATAGCTTCACCGAAGAGTCAAGCAGTATATTTCTCCCTCCTACGTATATCTCGCGAAGAGACCATGAGGATAAAATCAGAGAGATTAGAGCCCACACAGAAGCATACCGACAATCCTTCTTTCCACGAACAATACGAGACTGGAATAGAAGGGAGAACCGATAGAGGTACTCAGGGTACCCTCCGCCATACACCGTCAGGTGGCTTGCGGAGTATGGATGTAGATGTAGATGTAGATACATCCCATGTAAACACAACTGACACAATTATGGAGGCACTACCAACTTTCACAATGCCTTGTTGGCAACTTGGGTCCATGGCTTCATGGTCACTGCGACATACTCGAACCCTACCTTCACCTCTTACCAACTGAAATCGGGATTCATCTGACTAGCCCACGGTTTTCCAGCTGTCTAGGGTTCAACATGTATCATCACGTGCCCATGAAAGGTGCTGCAGGCGATGTCGTGCTGTTAGCAAAGGCGCTTGTGCCGGTCGTCTGCTACCATAGCCCCTTAACGCAAAATTTCGCCACACTGTCCTAAGGGATAACGTTCGTCGTACGTTCCACATTGATTTCTGAGGTTATTTAACTAGTGTTGTTTGTCTGCAATGTTCATCGTACGTCACACACTCATTTCTGCGGTTATTTAACCGATGTTGCTTGTCTGTTAGCACTGACAACCCTACGTAGACAGCACTGCTCTCGGTCGTTAAGTGAAAGCTTTCGGCCACTACTTCGGCCATGGTGAGAGGTCATGCCCGAAATCTGGTATTCTAGGCACAGTCTTGACACTGTGGATCTCTAAATATTGAAATCCCTAACGATTTCCGAGACGGAATGTCCCATGCGTCTAGCTCTTAACTACCATACTGCGTTCAGTGTCTGTTAATTCCCGTTGGGCGACCATAACCACGTCGGAAACCTTTTCACATGAATCACCTGAATATAAATGACAGCTCCGCCAACGCACTGCCCTTTTGTACCATGTGCACATGGTACTACCACCATCTGTATATGTGCATGTCGCTCTCCGAAGACTTTTGTCACCTCAGAGGAAGACCAAGACTATAGGCTAAGTGTTGGAAGA
The DNA here is from genome assembly GCF_023864275.1 of Schistocerca cancellata. Classification (NCBI taxonomy): domain Eukaryota; kingdom Metazoa; phylum Arthropoda; class Insecta; order Orthoptera; family Acrididae; genus Schistocerca; species Schistocerca cancellata. The sequence continues at coordinate 138,778,866 of NC_064634.1, read as the reverse complement.
ACTTAACTGTGTAAATCCTAAGCTCGCCTTGGACAGTTTCCGTGGAACACCTACCGGAAAAAGTAGCCATCCTGCTCCACTCGTGCGCAGGAAGAGACCGTGAACAAGCCACGTTGCTTCACTGCAGGAAGCGGCGACTGTCTTCTCAGTTTTCTCCGGACGTGAGCCGCAGTTCTCGCTCGATACCTACCGCTGCCGTCGCCGCTGCGTGCCGCTCTCTATCTGGTAAGTCGGTCCCTTCAAGTACAGGATTCACGTCATCGTTTTTCTTCCTTATCAGCTGTTAGCTACTCGTTCTGAATAACTAAGACAACATTATTATGGTGGAGGATATCAAATCACATGCAACCGCTGGAAACATCGGTGACTGTGGATGTCGGAATGAGACTTAGAAACGTGTTCCGATAACATTACGATTGGGAGGGAGATTATCCAACTCCCTGCCCTGCCCTACTCAAACACAAAAAATAAACTGCTACTCGCGAAAACAAAGAAATTCGTGGACGAGTTTTGGTTGGTGCAAATTTTCATGAAGCACGATATTTTAATTGCAGTGCGGATTAAAAATTGCTGACATATTTTCAACGGTAGCATTTCCTGCTATTGTATCTTCATCGACTTTCGTCCCCCATCAGTCTACTCAGTTTACTGAATCGTTGTAATAAATTGTCAAGTGCGTATTTTTAACGTGCATATGTTTATGTTGCTGGTGATGAGTATGGAATGAAAAGGAAGGACAGAAGGCGTTGTTCGCTGCATCTCTCAGGCAGTGCTAGAGAGCCGGTCGAGCTAAACCTCTTCCTATGACGCATTGATTATTATCAACAGTGTGGCATGCCTTCACATGTACATCATGAGCCACGGAGGAGATAAATGGCTGTAAATCTAGAAGTTTAATAATAGTTTGGTGGTCAAGGACTTTGAAACAAGAACGTTTGAAATATGATTGAAATTACGTGACTGACAGTAGTCTGAAACACAACTTTTAGAATGGGAATGGTATGTGAACGTTACTTTTATCTCGTAGCTTATGCGCTTGGCCCTGTACTGAACTTTTCTGACTGCGAGAATGTAAATTTTATTTAGCTGCGAGAATATAAACTGTCAATAACTTTTAACCAAACCAAAACTGTATGAATTTACATAACACGAAAACTGAATCTGATGCAACATTATTGATTTAAAATTGGCCCTGGTAATAAAGAAAATCTTGATCAATTTGAAAATAATGGACCCTACGCTTAATGACTGCTATCCGTGAAACAATCAAATTTCTGCGCAATGGTAACGCTTTTCGCGCTGCTCTTTGTTAGTGCTCCAAATTTTACAGTTAGTAAACAGCTATTGTGCAAGGCTAATGCTTAGCATACATTTTAATTAAATTGAATATGACTGAGACAATAACTTTTTGAGAAAAATAGTTAATCAAAAATGACATGGATCTGGGAACTGGTATTGGCTTGGGGCAAGTAACAATCTGGCACTAACTTTAAAACTTGTATTTGACTCTTTGAAAATTAATGATGTTCACAATTAACACATTCGATAGCTCTACAAAATCATTAGATGTGAGTGCTATACATTGTCTCAATCATCACTTACGAGTACGGGCATTGCATTAGTAACAAAACAACTTTCTTTACCTTACTATTTTCCTACTTCTGTTGAGATTTCTTTCTCAGTAGCAAATATCATAGTTTCTTGCAAATAAAAAAGACTATTACTACCCTTAGCGAGTAATTATATATCCAGCACACATCGGACACAACACGTCTTTACACTTGAGAGAGTTCTCGATACATCTCTTGATCTAAAGTTACTCTAACACATTACTCATAACACCTTGAATCAGCGATCGCTGTTGAGCAGTGACGCCACTACATAATCGATACTACATTTGACCGACTTTGGTTCAATGCAATATTTTCTTCAAAACGTGAGTTAATTCACCTTGTTTGTACACCTTTCAACTTTAGGGCGCTACCTCTCCTTCCCTTGACAGCTTTCCTTCACCACTAGGATTCGAAAGGGTGCCTGTGTATTGAATACTAACGCGTGCACCAACGAGCGTGACTAGGTAGGCGATTGGAAGATGGTTGGAATTAAACGTGACTACGATATCGATGCCATGAGAGACGGTGCATTAGTGTAACTCATTAGGATAGCGGAAGAAATCGGCCGCAGACTTGTACAAAAATCCATCTCGATATTCGCTAACATTGATTTAGAGATACAAATATAAAGCACTATGACATGAGTGCTATTTGTGCCCAGTTTCTTCCGAATGTGTGACCTGTTTCTCGACCACCAACTACTATAACGCAATTTTGACTCGGGGACACCACGCATTTTGCACTTCGTGGTCTTGTGGCGTCATTAACGTCTTTGTGCTGTTACTAGATTTTTTTGTCTGTTTCTACTGATTACTACTGTCTCAGTTTCTACGGTTCATAAAAGCTGAATCTTAGGAAGTCTTTCCTGGAAGCAGATTTGTGCGGAAGTGAGGCGTGAATGATTAGCAGTTCAGACAGAAATAGAACAGATGATATTGAAATGTAGTGTTGGGGACAGAATGTTGATATTTGGAAGGGAAGATCGGGCAACATGTGAAGGTAGACTGCACTGAATTAAGGAGAAAAGCACTTTGTAGCACAACGTGGCTCAAAGAACGCATCGATTGATTGAACACATCCTGAGACACCAGGGACGGGTCAGCTTTGTAATAGAGGCAAGTGTGGGTAATAGTTTTAAAGGGAGGCTAAAGAAAGAGAAGTGGACGTACGTAGCTTCAGCTGTTGAGAGATGGAGAGGCTTTACCGGGGTAGACTAGAGCGGAAAAGGGCGTCAAATCGGCTTTCGAATTGAAGACTACAACAATAACATGAATTCATTTACGCTAATACACTTTCACTGTATCAGTATCTTTAGACTATTTTCGCCTCATTTTTCCACTTTTTAATGAATACTGCATTTCTCTTTTATGTGTCACACTCATACAAATATGGAAACCGACATGAAATAATCGCAGTACAAGCCTGTTAGAACGACATAAAAAAATCCATTTCTTCAAGACAACTGTAGAAAAAGTAGATGTAATGAACGTCCTGATAATTAATATTAACGAAGTACTACTTCTGAAAGTATGTAAGATGTAATCAAATGTGCTATTAATTCTTGATATGATTCTGAGATCGTTACGAATAACATGAATAATGTTATCTAGGTCGATTGATGATTTTTTTACAATGTTTTATAGTACGTTTTTCGGCTATTACCAGCATCGGATGCTAACTTGCAGTCTTAGAGACAACGTTCAGTGTCAGCGCACAGTATATTATAAGCTTTAGGAGGGTATCACAGCTGCTTCGGTATAGGATCTGCTATACACTGACACAAAAGTTTGGTTCTGAAGTTTTAAGTTTGGATGATTCCGTGATAGCCATATCCAAAACATGTTACTTGAAATATGTAATAAACTCATAAAGCTATATAATCTGCATTATTCGTAAAGTAATAAAATGTACCAATATCTACTGTAACGAGAATTTCTCCTGCCTGTCGGACTTGCAATCGTTTTTCGGAAGTGAGTCATTTTGACCATCTGTTCTTGACCAATTTTACTCTGGCCACCTCGTATTTTCAGATATAGTCTTATATACTTAGCCACACTCTACCCAACTTTAGTGTATACAGTTGAAGAAAACAGATTTTATACCAGTGGAATGTTTGGGTGACGGGATGGCCGATGGTATTTCATTATGGCAGTTGCGTTTCGGAAATGCGTATTACGAATTGACTGCGATTACTGATGACTCCTCCTAATAATACGTTGCCACTCCTCGACTCGCCACTTCCTGAACAATCCAGAATAGTCCAATGAAATGGAGTATGGTAAAACAGTAATCTTCCCACAGCAACCCCTTTTTAGAAATCCATTATTAAAAAATACCTGGAAATACGAATGGCCGAAAACCTGATGAACTGTGACATAGGATACCAGCAAGATAATGCGTGGAACGCTATCATTTCCACAACTTACTAAAATCGAAGACGACAGAGTTCGCCGATAGCTGCGGCGAGCACAGAACGCCAAAATGTGAGGAGTGCAAGGCCTCTTACAATACGGAAAGAGAGCGACGGCAGCGCTCCTCGTGGAGTGGCAATGAATTTTGAATACGAGAAAATATGGGGCAAAAATCCCTACTTTTAATTGGAAATATGCCATTTAGATGAGAGTATTTTTCATTTACTACTAGACTACGAGGTCCATCCACAAAGTACACGCCTCGAAAACGATAGCATTAGTTGCCTTCCAAGGTAATATATTGGTGAAATCTTATTACAAAACAAAGATTAACTTCACGTAGTTGGAGTTCACAGTCACGCAAAATTTTGTAAATGATGTCGTGTTCGTATTTTGACTTCAACATTCTTTATTTGCAAAACTCAATATTGCCATTTCCACCAGGTGGCCATTACTAAGCGTAAAAACAGCAAATGCGCCTTAGCGCATGCAAAAACCTAAATATCACCTGACATGACACGGTAGCTGTTTTCATTGTGTTGGATTCCTGATTACGACATCTTGTGTGGAATGCACTCTCCGAATTGCGGTGTGAATATGTTGCTTGTATTCTCCTTTATGTTTGTATGCATCCCTAATATTTGTTGAAGTAAATAATTCCATATGTGTTTTGGCTTCACATAAAACAGACGTTCGTTTCGTCGCATAGAGTTCTGTGGATATTTGTGTGTGAACTGCTCGATATGAATGCGTTGTAAGTATTGTTCGTATTCTACCATATTTTAGTTTGCATTCGTTTTTTGTACTTTCTGACGTTAAATGGAGAACTCCATGTTAGCAGCTGCTGTCAGAACTGGCATTCAACTTTAATACATCTTGTCACGGAATCACGAGACTACGTGCTTCTACTCTGAATGGTGTTGCTGCTTGCAACTGGTATGCTCTGTGCTTTTAGTGGCTAAGGTTTTCTTCCTCGCAAATGTTAAAAATACAAAAGTAGCCTCGCAGATGTGTTCACACAGTGTGTAACGTTACCACCGACAACCTTGAATGGCAATCGATGCGAGGAACTTTTGAGATGTGACTGTGAGATAACCTAATGGAAACAGAGCAATCAAACTGCTAGTCGGTTCCGGAACACTTCAGCAGAGTATAAACAACAGTAAACAGGTGGGTCAGGAAGAGACGTTCTTCCGGCACAAAACCGAGTTGTAACATTACATATTAAAACAGGCGCCAGCCTAATTAGGCATTCTTGTGTCAAGCTAAATGATGAAACAGAAGGCAGTGCTAAGGCTAATCTGACCTTCCGTGACACACCCGCTAAACTCTTTCCTCTTATCTGTTCACACTAGAACACAGTAACCTAGCTTTGCAGGTAATTGTGCTACTAACTAATACGTCAGATAAGCAAATGGCCAATGAGAGTAAACAAAAATACATGCCTCTCAACAACACGTACCTTAAATGAACTAGGTGAAACTGTTTATAAAACCAAATACCGACACACACACGAAACTAGTAGCAATACTGAACTGGGAAAAACTTGAAATGATCCTGAATTTAAATGGGGGGGGGGTCTACTAATGATCATAATCTATAACTTCATTGCCTAATAGTACAGGGCCTCTATGCCTATGCAATAGCCAACTAGCATTATAATAGATAACACAGTAAACAGTTCTTTCTTAAACTTGGTTTGAATCAACTAAACAGAATGACAATCTAACTACACTGACTCTGAAGGAATCTTTGCATTGCTTCGTTAAATAACTAGGCTGGTCCATGAGGACCCTTAAACTTTCGTTGTTTGAAGAACCACACTCATTAACAAAACTACTCCAGTATGTATGAGAAAAAGTAAGTTTTCTTATCATTAATTATTAGTTTTGTAAAGCACAACAAACTATAACGCTTTAAATATCAAATGTGCTTTCATAAGCAGTCTTTGGACCGACTCAGAATTATAATTGGCTGTGCAAATGGCAACACAACTCTAAATTCAAGTTCGGCCAATTTCTCATAATAAATTAGGACACTCGGAATTAAATTCACTGCCGCGCGGTCTTAGGCGCTGTAGTCACGGACTGTGCGGCTGGTCCCGGCGGAGGTTCGAGTCCTCCCTTGGGCATGGGTGTGTGTGTTTGTCCTTAGGATAATTTAGGTTAAGTAGTGTGTAAGCTTAGGGACTGATGACCTTAGCAGTTAAGTCCCATAAGATTTCACACACATATGCATTGGCTGTTAACCTGGCGGCGATGTAGTCATGGCAGAATTGTTGGCCTCACCCTATTACTGATCTTCTTGGCGTCGAAATAATGTTTTTAGAGGGCCAAAAACCATGCCATGATAATGGTGTCACCAAATTCAGCACCAGAAGCCCTTAAATATCGCCCTTAAGCTCTTCTGGCCTCAAAACTCCAGGAATATGAGCCACTATGATCCTCTGCTGCTAGCGAGTTGTGAGCCACAGCACTTCTCAGCCCAGACTCCTTACCCGCCACAAAGGACGAGTTGCCACTCGCGCGCCAGCCACACCTTTTCCACTCCGCCAGGATACTTCCGTAGCTGCGGGGCTTCCCCACATCTTTGACATTTAACACTGTGTTCCCTAATTATGAACCAAGGCATTTATAGTATATTCCATAACAATCATTTGAGTAGTTATTTAAATTTACAAGCGTAATTTAAACAACTTCGTTCAAAAATTCACATAACTGAAACATATATACATAGTCAAAGAATTTCCATGACAGATACGGCAATATACATAAACAATACTACAAAATGACACAGAAATATCGATACAGATTCAAAATAGGTCAATAATAGGTGTTACAACTGCTCGACAGTTCTACGAAAAATCACTGTCAGAAAACAAGTTCGTTTCAAATCAGGGTAACCAGACACATAGACGGGGCACCAGGCGGTGGCCCGACCGGTTTCGGCAATAATCCACTACTGTAACGAAACAGACCAAAACCTTTCCACGAAAACTGCTCAAAAACAGACAGGACAAACTCAAGCGATGAGACAATGACGGAAACACAGAAAGTTGGGAAACGCAGGAACAGTACCACGCACGTAGCCTGTACAATCAAGAGGCCGTCAAGAGCGATACAGCAAGATTAGATCGAGTCGTCTTCGTCAGTCTTCGATGTCTCACCTGATGATGACAGGCAGCTGCTCGGTCTGTAATTATTCTCCTTTTACGTGACAGTACATCCTTCAAAGGTCAAATGTCTGAACATTAAATTTCTGACAAAGGGGGGTGGGGGGGGGGCGGAGGAAAATGTTTGCTATTGAATGCAAGGGCATGACGTAAGTTTATCTGTAGTGCCATAATATAACTTTTATCGTCGGAACGTTGAGATTATCACAGGCAGACGCCGTAGTTGGAAAAGAGTAAACACGGTGATACCAGACCATATAGTTGTTACAGTTAATGTAAAAACTCAGCGTTCCTTTAAAATAATAATTGTGATCAGACTTGTTAAAATTATAACTGCAGGCTGGAATAATGTACAGTGTAATTTGGAAATGATAGCGTGCTTATGGAGCGCGATTGTTGCGCCAACAGATCGACTGCCGTCGGTTAATTTAATAGGCTGGAAAATACATAAAATATTTTTGATTAGTGGAGTATGGTACTAAATACAACTTTCCTAAATAAAATATAATGCATTTTAAGCATCTTATTCTTACTTCACCATGAAAACACTCTAACAAAATACACAGTGTTCGGAAATTCCCGTTATAACATTCTAGGACTCTTAGAGGGGAGCGAGTACGTAATACGAAGGCTATTCGGAAAGTAAGTTCCGATCGGTGACGAAATGGAAACCACAGTAAAAATCTGATGAAGTTTTACACAGATGTGTTTGGTAGTGTCTCTAGTATGGCCATCGATCGCAGCACGTCGCTCCTTCAAATTCTGAGAGTACAGTGAGCACGTAAAGATGCCTAGAAAATAATGTCTGCCGCCAAGTATGAGGACCTGGTGAGAGATTTCGCCTGGTGTCCTGCAGCCCGCATTACATAACTGTCATGCGTTTCGTTCTTCGTGACAATTCTCGGCCGCACTCTGCAGGGGCAATATAGATTCTCCTGCAGCGTTTTCGATGGGATGTGTTTGATCATCCACAATACAGCCCATAATCTGGTCTTCCTGAGTTTCAGCTCTGCTCAAATGAACTGCTAGCTATGAGGATCACGTTTTGGCACAGACAACGAGCTGTAGACGAGTGCAGAGGATTGGCGGAAAGCACAGGCGGCTGCATTCTTTGACGAGGATATTAGAAAGTTAGTACAACGCTACGACAGATGCCTAAGTCGGAGTGGCGGCTATGTAGGAAAGCAGCTGTAAGGTGTAGCTAACTATTGCAAATAAAACATTTTTGATTTATCGCAGTGGTTTCCATTTCCCTACCGATCGCAACGTACTTTCCGAATAGCCCTCTTATTTGGTAATGGAAGAGTAGCTCGTCATCTTCATCAAGATCGCTCTCCACAACGTCCGACTCCATCCCATACACTTTTCGCCACAAATGCGCAACGGCTTCGAGAAAGGCAAGTTTCACCGTCAGCGGCCGTGGCTGTGGTGTTCCAAGAATATGCCGCACACCCGAATGGGAAGAGGCCGTGCTGCACCACGTTGAAGAGAACCAGCCAACAAGTACACGATCAATTTCTTTGGCTATTAATGAGTGGAACCGTAAAATAAGTGACATACTGGGTCACGCCTAATCAATTACTTGTAAATGTGGTCGTGTTGCCAACATGCTTGAACACGGAAACGGTACCTTTCGGACATGTATTCCAATTCAAAATATTATCTTCTAACCCCCCTCTACAAGGACGAACACTCTGTACACAGGATCCTCTCGTCAGGATGCTGTAAGAGGAAGAGGAACAAGAGTGAGTTGTAAATCGTCCTCATATTTTTTTTAAAAAACATTAGAAAAGTTGCTGCAGTACAATTAAGTCTTTGACGTTGAGTCATAAATGTTTGCTACAAATGGAAATATTGTGATGGGTTGTTGACGACGAGCGCCTCAATCCCTAATTTCTTGAACATTCAGTTCACGCGGGAAAATTTCAAAATTCAAAGGCAACCACTTGTTGGCCAGAAATCTAGTCAGTATGTCCAGTTAATTATATGGGCGTTTTGCACATTCTTGTAGTAATACTGGGCTATAGTCTACAGCCCTAAAACCAGTATATGAGAAAATCTTGACTGATCCATTGACTGTTTTGAACTCTTTGAGCAAATGTTGTTGCTGTTTCAAATGTAACAAGTGTGAATCACTTCCAAAGTAAATTGTATTCCGACGTAGATGTGTACCCAGTCACTTTCTTACATATTACGTGACAGATTTCTCTAAAACGATAACAGTCGAATAGCAAAAACGTTTTTTAAAGATAGCTTTACAAGTGCATTCCGCACAATGGACCATGTGCAAGTCGTGAACAAACATATAAAACGCGGTAACGAGCAAGAATTTCTGTTTGTCTATGTATTTATATATTTTAGAAAGCTTTTGACTGAACTTCAACGAAATCTGTACAGACATCACTTGAAAAAACAAGCTATTAATTAATTTACGGTAAAATGAATATGTTAGTACTACAGCTTGCGTTATATTTTATCAGTATAATAGAATTTCCATATTCGTCAGACTTCGCCATTAATTTCCCATCCAAGTTCGTCCTGCTTGTTTCTTTATATCGTCAGTCCAACTTCCATTAGGTCACCCAACTATTTCATTTCCTTTACACTCACTATCACTCCTGTTTTTTATCCTCTCCATTTGTTATGCTCAACATGTTTTTTTTCCTTTAGTCGTTTGTGAAATCTCAGTTTTTAAAATGTTATATTTCTGAAGGTGGTAGGGGTAAAATACAGGGAGCGAAAGGCTATTTACAATTTGTACAGAAACCAGATGGCAGTTATAAGAGTCGAGGGGCATGAAAGGGAAGCAATGGTTGGGAAGGGAGTGAGACAGGGTTGTAGCCTCTCTCCGATGTTCTTCAATCTGTATATTGAGCAAGCAGTGAAGGAAAGAAAAGAAAAATTCGGAGTAGGTATTAAAATCCATGGAGAAGAGATAAAAACTTTGAGGTTCGCCGATGACGTTGTAATTCTGTCAGAGACAGCAAAGGATTTGGAAGAGCAGTTGAATGGAATGCACACTGTCTTGAAAGGAGGATATAAGATGAACATCAACAAAAGCATAACGAGGATAATGGAATGTAGTCGAATTAAGTCGGGTGATGCTGAGTGAATTAGATTAGGAAATAAGACACTTAAAGTAGTAAAGGAGTTTTGCTATTTGCGGAGCAAAAAACTGACGATGGTCGAAGTAGAGAGGATATAAAATGTAGACTGGCAATGGCAATGAAAACGTTTCTGAAGAAGATAAATTTGTTAACATCGAGTATAGATTTAAGGATAGAGTAGCATGGAGAGCTGCATCAAACCAGTCTCAGGACTGAAGACCACAACAACAACAACATACTCGTATTTCACACAGATAAGTTGGTATGGTATTAATTGCTGACAGACCCCGTCTGGGGTTGTTCGGCCGCCCGTTACAACTCTTTCCAGTTGACGCGTAAATAAATATAAAGAAGCATACATGGTAAACATTAAGTTAACTAAGGAAATAACACAGTGTCTATATAACAGTTTACATTAAATAAACAAATATTATAAAGTTACTACATGGTAATAGTACTTCAAGAGGTGTTACTAATGGAAAGAGATAGAGAAACTAGGAAAAAGAAAGAATTTAACAATTGTTTCAACCGAATGTGTGGAGTACATAGCCAATCACGATAAAAAAACCGATAAATATAGGAAAATGGAGCAATAGGAAGGAACAGACAGTGTGAGGAGTAATGGTAAATTGAGAGGATCATGTAAGGTTAGAAGAGGGGAAGTATTAATACGCGCTTAGGCATTTAAGATTAAATCAGAACTGTCGGCTACATGTTTGTTGATTTGCAGAGCTTCCAACACGCTGAGTTTTTGGCCTTTGTTTGCTAAGTGTAGAACATGGCACTGTGGCCGGCGGTTGCGGCCCTCAAGCAATACCTGATCAGCGGATGTGGAATCGTAATGCTACACCCTCTAGCTGGGTTCATGTTCAACGAGCCTAGTTGCTATGTCTCCGCCTGACAGACCTACTGAAAGCTGATCATAGTCAAGACAAGTAGTTTTGTACGCTCAGATTATGGCTAGTAATTAGGTCTTGTCTTTGATACTGAAAATACACTGGGTTGTGGTGTTATTCACATAGTAGGACATCCTATAGTCGCAGGATTTCAGTGTTTTTGCTACATTCTGTGATACCTGTTGTAGGTTTGGAATTGTATACAAAATAATCTATGTAAAAAAGTTGCAGGCAGGCTCAGCTACCAAAAGAAACAGGCGAACACTCCTTCAGACAAGCCGTGATATAAGTTTTAGTATTGATGGCTCGGTTACAAAATCAGATTACACTGTATATAACTGTCATGTGGAATACCTCCATATTCATTACACATATACATCTCTGAGAATTTATGTTGTGCGTCTGCAGAAAACTTCATTCAATTTGAGGCCTGTGTTTCGGGTGCCACGGAATGGCAAAACTCATATATATGTTGGGTCTTACCTTTGGACAGCTGTCGTCGCTCCATGCTGTTACTGCATTTCACCGTTTTCTTAAGATCTTGCTGACTGAGGGTGGATACGTCCAGGCTGCTCACCAGCTGTCTCATCTGGAACCAACGCTAAGCAACGGCGTGGGCAGCCAGAGGGACCCCTGTATTGTTGAGAACTGCGGCACGTTGTTTACTCTTAGAGGACGTGCGGAAAATAATCACTACGTAACTGTGGAAATCGTCCAGCGACGATAGCAGGGTGTAACTAGGCTGGGGCATTTGGGACACCCGAGGAAAAACAGAACGAAAAAACAGAAAGAAAAAATTAAAATGGAAAGAAAAGTGGAGATTAGTAAAATCCATGTGCAAAGTGAACTTCTTCGCCATATTCAGATAGTTCATGGCGGTTCGGCAAAATCCTTCAGAGGTAAAGAGACGAAAATAATTTACCTCCTTCACCCTTATCAAAGGCCAATCTGCAATAGGACTCTAACGTCAGTTAACTGAATATATAGAATGAATGGGCTATAATGTGTGCAAAGGCTGCAGCCAAGGCTGTGGTCTTGATAGTCGTATCCAATGATGTGTGAAAAAGAATCAATTTAAAACTTAAATATAGTTCTTAAAAGTACTGTAAGGGCTAATCAAGAAACAGCTATTTATCCTGGAACATCTACAAACGTTTTGGCCTTATAATGCTGCTGTAGAAGGATTTAAAAAATTGTTCCGCGAGTTCTCCCAATGTAGCCCTATAAAACATTGCATTCAATGTCATATACGATAACATTTATGCACTTGAAGAGATAGTCATTGATATAATTCTTGTGTGCAACGAACTAAATGTAGCGATAGGTCTTAAAAACATAATTTAATCCTACCTCTTTGTTATTCCACGTAAAGTAGTAGAAAGAATCAATATCTAGATAATATCTAAAGACTTGACATCTGAGCTGACCTGAACTTTTAGGAACACTGCTGCCATAAGGTATCTTTCCACAGACTGCTGGATCAAAGTAGCAACAACTGTGAAAGACGAATAACAACAATAAAGAAGGCTTACATAGCTCTGACTAAACTTGTAATGACACTCTATTCACCCGATGATTAACATCATTTATTCGCAACTATATACCTTGTCTTAAATAATGGCGTAAGTTGCAAACGCATACAGTGCTGTGGTATTGGTAAGAACTTCATGGGAACTGCTTGTCGTAGAGCTAATACGTGTTACCTCACCATATGCATAGCTCTGTTGATATATCTTTAGGAACCTGTGGCCGTTGAAAAAGTTGAGCGCACATTTTCGAAGCTAAAAGTATTTCATAAAGTATATGTACGATATACACTGAATCAGGCACAGTTATCAAGTTTGGCAACGTTGTCAACAGGAGAAGGACGAAGTGTATGGTAACAATATTATAGGTGGCGAGCGAGTGTAATAGAAATTCTTTAAAATATTAACTCGTTAAACTAGAAACAAAATGCGCCATATCTCACAAAGAAATGCTTAGGGCATACATTTCATTAGTGGTTTACATGTATCTTCATGCTCATATACTTCCTAGAAATTATCCTTTCCATGTTGTTCTTTCTCTTTTTGTGACTACTTTCTTTTATTTTTTGATTTTTTCCTGTCCTGGAAACATGTCTTGTCTATTCTTTCTTTAAAAGGCGTTCGGTTTCTCAGTGTGTTCACATCGACTCTTGCAGTTTTTATATCTCTTCCTATTTCTATTTACATCTACATCTACATCATCACTCTGCAATTCGCAACTAAGTGCCTGCACAGGGTTCTGCGAAGTACCTCTAAGCTACTTCTCTACCATTCCTCTCTCGAACAGCGCACGGGAAAACGAACACTTACATCTTTCCGTTCGAGCTCTGACTTCTCTTATTTTATTATGATGATCTCTATGTAGGTGGATGCTAATAAAATAATGTCACACTCTGAGGAGAAGGTTGGTGATCGAAAATTCATGAGATGGTCCTGCCGCAGCGAAAAACGCCACCCCAATTTGTGTATCACATCCATGGCACTCTCTCCCCTATTTCGCGATGATACGAAACCAGTTACCATTCTCCGAACTTTTTCGATGTCCTCCGTCAATCTATCTGAAGTGGATCCCACACCGCACAGCAATATTCCAGAAGAGCGTGAATAAGCGTAGTGCAAGCAGTCTCTTTAGTAGACCTGCTACATTTTCTAAGTGTTCTACCAATTAATCGCAGTCTTTGGTTTGATTTTTTCGCAACATTATCTGTGTGATTGATCCAATTAAAATATTCGTAATTGTAATCCATAAGTATTTAGATGAGTCAAATTTCTGTGGATTATGGTGTAAACGAAATTTAGCGGATTCCTTTTTGTACTCAAATGGATGGATTCACACTTTTCATTATTTAATGTCAACTGCTGCTTTTTACACCAGACAGATATCTTGTCTAAATGATTTTGCAATTCGTTTTGATCAAGTGATGACTTCACAAGACAGTAAATGACACCATCATCTGCAAATAATCTAAGAGGGCTGCTCAGATTGTCTCTTAAACCGCTTATGTAGATGAAGAACAACAGAGGGCCTATATCACTTCCTTGTGGAACGCCAGATATTATTTCTGTATTACCCTATGACTTTCCGTCATCACATTCGAGTCACACAACTTCGGCAATACTCCATAGGCACGCAGTTAAATTAGAAGTCACTTGTGGGGAACGGTGTCAAACGCCTTCTGGAAAACTAACAATATGGAATCAATTTGAAGTCTCCTGTGGATAGCACGAATTACTTCGTGAGAATAAAGAGCTAGTAGTGTTCCACGAGAACAATATTTTCTGAATGCGTGTTGGCTATTTCTCAATAAATCGTTTTCTTTGAACTGATTCATAATGTTAGAGAGCAGTATATGTTCCAAAATCCTACTGAAAATCGACATTCGTGGTTTGGGTCTGTAATTCAGCGGATTTCTGCTGTTTCCTTTGTTGGGTATTGGTGTGATTTGTGCAACTTCTGGTACACCATCTGGACCGGAGGCATTGTCTTTTTAAGTGTTTTAAGCTGCTTCACTATATCAAGGGTGTCTACTTCTAAGCTACTCACGTCGGCAGTTGTTCTCGATATGAATTCTGGAATATTTACTTCGTCTTGTTTTCGGAAAACTGTGTTTAGTAACTCTGATATAGCGGCACTGTCGCCAATAACATCACCACTGCTAACGCGCCGTGAAGGTATTGACTGCGTCTTGTCACTGGTGCACTTTATATACTACGAGAATCTCTTTGGGTTGTCTGCCAGATTTCGAGACATAGTTTTGCTGTGGAAACTATTAAAAAGAATCTCGCATTGAAGTTTGCGCCTTTGTAAAACTTCGTCAATCTTGGGGATTTACCGTTCTTTTAAATTTGGCGTGCTTTTGTCGTTGCTTCTGCAAGCGTTCTGAACTGCTTGATGTGCCATGGGGGATCAGTTTCCATCTCTTATTAATTTATTTGGTATATCTCTCTCATTTGCCGTCGACACTATTTCTTTGAATTTAAACCACATACGGTCTACGCTTACATAGACTGGAGGGAAGTGTGGAGACACTCTCTTAGGAGGATATCAAGCGAAATTTTATCTGATTTTTTCAATAGATATATTTTGTGTTTATTCTTGGTGGGTATGGATGTTACGGTACTCAGTTCAAACTCCAACAATTTTGTGGTCAGTAATCCATGTGTGTGCCATGATGGTCCCTGTTTAGTATGGATTATTTATTGTTAAGAAGTCAAATATTTACATTTCAAGTGGGCTACTGAACTCGTCGTTCTAAATTTTCTCAGAATGCATTTAGTACTATTCCGGACGACGTTTTATGCCTACCACCAACTTTAAATATGTATCTTCGGCAGCATCTCTAAGAGTAGACAGAAGTCACCACCAACTATAATTGTAAAAATAAGGTATCTATTTGAAATGACACTCAAGCTTTCTTTGAACTGTTCAGCGACTGTATCAGCGGAATCGGAGAGCCGGTAAAATGAACCAATTATCGATTTATTTCGGTTATGAAGTGTAATCTCCACCTATCCTAGCTCACAGGAACTATCTTTTTTAATTTCACTACAAAGTAAACTACTTCTGACAGCAGTAAACACTACACCACCAACCGTATTTAATCTATTCTTTTTGAACACGGTTAAGCCCTTTGTAAAAATTTCGGCTGATTTTATTTCCGGCTTTAGCCTGCTTTCCGTGCTATAATTATCTGAGATTCAATGTTTTTTGTTAGCACTTGGAGCTCTGGTTCTTCTCCATCACAGCTATGGCAATTTACAACTACTGTGTTCGTTCCTGTGTTTGAAACTAAAGTCCTTTCTGCATTTTCCCGAGACCCTCTAATCTAAAAAAACGCCCAGTCCTCTCTACACAGCACCCCGCCACCCGTGTAGTCACTTCTTGCATCTTGTTAACTCCCAGCCATGTACTGTTGTATTTGAAATTGTTTAGTAAGTCAGAATTGTGATTGGTTATTCTATCATTATTCATAGCGCATATGTGCCCATCGAATTTTAATTTCCTTTTTCTCATTACATCTGTTAAGTTGTGAGTGTGGGGTTGATCTGCTATTCTGTTATTCTGCGCAACGGATTAATCTGAGATGTACCCTTTACCCTGTGGCTCCTGCAAGATGCAATTTCCACCCCTACACTACTACAGAAGTCAGACAGACGCTCCTAACGTTCTAAAGAGAAATGCCTGAAAAACTTTCAGGAATAAATATCTCCTGGAGTCGTCCGCTTTAAGGAAATGACACAAAAATTCACAAAATTTCTTACGTAACTAGTGGGATACTTGGGTACTGGAGTAGTGCTAGATAGTGTAAGAAAAACATGAAACTAACTAAAATTATTATTTATTTTGCAAAAATTCTGAGAAATCACAATGGCACTTTTAGTTATGAATTGAACAAGTTATATCCTGGTTCTTTTTGGAATGTGAAGTTACCCCTCAAGGATAGAATTCGATAATCAAATTTCTATACAAAGTTTAAGATTGTTATTGACTTGGCAGAATGGCTGAGAGCCGTGCCTACTCAACTTGAATAACAACCGTTACAATGTTGCTAGGTACGGTCAAGGCTGTCACGTTTGAAATGCAGTGAAGTGTACAGTTGTGGAGGAAATATGGGGCTCGCAATAGCTGTAGCGCACAATACCGTAAGCTGCGATGACTGCTGTCTGCGCCGCTCGCTGCTGCCAAATAAGATAACTCTCGTTCTATCTGGACTGACCTTCGCCAATCAAACTCTTCCTACGCCTTGATGAAGTCAAGGATTCCTATTCGCCCCTAGTCTAACTATTGGTGTGGTACACCAGTCAGATAACCAGTCCACCGTGGTGCCACTCAAAAATTCGCTCACAGGCGTTTAACTATAACTCTGTCCATTCACACTGCATAATTAGTGTGTTGGCCAACACAGTGAACAAGGCTTAATCGCAAGGACTCAATATAGAGTCGCACTTCGATTCGCTCTCGACAGAGGTGCTCTCCCAGTGAAGTACTGAGGAGAGACTTGTTCCTCGCTCCAAGAGCGACAACAGAACGGGGCCTCTCCACGCCAGACGTGAAGGGGTATATCTGTCAGTCTCTTCCATTACTCCTTCAGCTCAAGGCGTCAGAAATATCGTCTGCCAATCAGCATTGCTCTTCTAAAACGGGAGAACGATGTTTCGTTTAAGGCAACCAATCCAGAAACCTGTGGTATCGGTGTTGGGCGTTTGCTGTCTCCCTGTGAAAATCTCTGAAACTGCATGCTATGTGTAATGAATGCGTAGGTTGGATGCTCCCACACAATGTAGCAGAATTTGCTTTTAAGCCGAACACGGGGTCGTTCCCCCTTTCACTCAGACACACGCTGTCTGCTCCATGGGCGGCCGAGGTTGACTCGTCCTCTGAATGGACCGGCCTTCCAGTGTGTGGTCTGCCTCTCCTGAACTAAAAGCTCCTGTGACCGTCGTGTATGGAATGTATGTGTGTACGCCAGCCTCGAGTATTTCAACCCCAGTGTGCAGTTGTTATTTGCATATCGTTTACACGAATTCATACAACATTGACTTTATCTTATCGAGTTTGGGTTCGAATGAAGGGTCTTGATGTGTGGAATATGATTGTGAGGGCGGAATATGTAAGCACGAAGGTCAGGAGACCACGACGTCTTACAAACTTTCCAACCATCGGATTTCGTTCTGCATTAGATGATAATCTGTACCCTGATTCACTGCTGCTTTTGGGTCGTAGTATTTTTTTTAGGATTCTACTTTCAATTTTAATAATTCGTCGAGCTCTCTCTTCATAGTCGGTTTAAGAGTTTTCACTGTGTAGAGTATTCCTGGTCTTACCACTGTTTCGTAGTGTTTCAGTTTCGTCTTCCACGATAAAGTATTGTTAATTTATATGTTTCTTGTCATCTGAATGGACCTCTCCATTTTATATGTTCCAGTTTCTATTTCTGTATTTTCTTTATGGTGTTTGATATGCATTCTCCTAAATATTTAAAACAGTGTACTTTATAAATGGCTCTGGGCACTATGGTACTTAACATCTGAGGTCATCAGTCCCCTACAACTTAGAACTACTTAAACCTAACTAACCTAAGGACATCACACAAACCCATGCCCGAGTCAGGATTCGAACCTGTGGCCGTGGCAGTCTCGCGGTTCCAGACTGTAGCGCCTAGAACCGCTCGGCCACCCCGGCCAGCCGTCTATTTTATATGTTGTGTTGTTATTTAGTTTAAGCTTTTGGGTTGTATTATTGATGTTTGTCATGAAGTGTGTGATTTCAGATGGTAATGGCAACTATACTTCTGTTGTTTGCCTTTGTTGTTCTGTGATTTGTTCTTGTGCACTTTCTAGTGAGTCTGTTAATAAGTGTGACACTATCTGTAATTGCTAGACGCTCTACAGTGATGTTGTTTGGCTTTCTTCCTCGTTGCACATCCTTAGTATTTATAGCCTTCCTCCACTCTCTAATCAATTTCTCTAATATTAGTTAAAAATTACGGGTGATAAGCTATCTCCTAGTCTTACTCATGATTTTCTTTCAAAATTCCCTGCCAGTTCTCTCATGAATTTCACTTTTAACTTGTTGTTTTGGTCAAAATTGTTTAAATTATTTCAGACTGTAAGACAATACACCGTCTAGTCTCATGAATGTGATCACATTTCTGAATCTTGGATAACGACATTTTACAGCGTAGATGTACAGGAGGAGAGTCAGTGACATTCTGGAAGGTCCACGCCGATAACTGAGTGGTCAGCATGACGCATTGCCGTCCTACGGGCCCGGGTTCGATTCCCGGCTGCGCCGTGGATTTTCTCCGTTCGAGGACTGGGTGTTGTGTTGTCTTCATCATCATTTCATCCACATCCGGGGTGTAGGTCGCCCAATGTGCCATCGGATGTTATAAGACTTGCAACAAGGCGGCCGGACCTGCCCCGAAGAGGTCTCCCCGCCAATGATGGCAAACGCTCATTTCCATTTCCATTCTGGGAGGTACCGACGAGGTTGTTGAGCCATGCCGTCTTCATTGCCGTGGCCCGCTGCTGCGCTACGTTTCTTGGTTGATAATCATGGCGCGAACAGCCCGATGGAAGTTGCCACACAGACCGTCTTCTGGCTTTATTTTCGGGGAGCTTGGAGGCCAGGGGAGTACGGTAAACTCAACCTGGTGTTCTTCGAACCACGCACGCACGCTGCGAGCTGTGTGACACCTTGCAGTGCACTGCTGGTAGATACTATCGTACCGAGGAGAAACAAACTGCATGTAGGAGTGGACATGGTCACCAGGGATAGATGCATACCTGTGTTTATCTATTGTGCCTTCCAGAATGGCGAGAACATCCGTGGAATACCACGAAAACATTCCGCAGACCATAACCCTCCCTCATGGACTGTGCGGCTGGTCCCGGCGGAGGTTCGAGTCCTCCCTCGAGCATGGGTGTGTGTGTTTGTCCTTAGGATAATTTAGGTTAAGTAGTGTGTAAGCTTAGGGATTGATGGCCTTAGCAGTTAAGTCCCATAAGATTTCACACACATTTGAACATTTTGAACATAACGCTCCCTCCTCCAGCCTGGATTCTTTCGACGAGTGTTACAGGGTGTTTGCTTTCAGGCGTTGCACGCCGTACACGCCGACTGCCAAGTGTCCGATGGAGCATAAAATGTGATTCATCTGAGAAGGCCACTTGTCACCACTCAGTGGACTCCCAGTTGCGTTCTTTGCCGATGAATAGCTGTCAGCATGGCTGTATGAACCACGAACCTGCTGCAGAGGGCCGTATGCAGAAAATTCGCTAAACGGTCGTTGGTAGCCCCTCGGTTCATCTGGGCGGTCAGCTGCTCAGCAGTTGCACGTCTATTCCATCTCAGCAGTAATCGTTATCCCCTTCATCTATGGACCATGGTGCACCACAATCGCTCCAGCGCAGGTTTTGCATAGCTCAGTTTTGCCATGCACGATACACTTTAACCACGGTGACACAAGAACAAATTTACAAATTTAGCCGTTTTGGAAATACTTTCACCCTTGGCCCAAAACCCAATTATCATATCCTTTTCGATATCAGATAAATCGCTACGTTTCCGCATTAATACAACGACTGCTGTGTTTCCCTCGTCCCCCGACACGCTTTATATACCCTCCACTGCTAGCACTGCCACCTACCGTCTGTCAGTGGTTATTACGCGTTGACGTTGAAAAAATGTGTGAAATCTTATGGGAATTAACTGCTAAGGTCATCAGTCCCTAAGCTTACACACTACTTAACCTAAATTATCTTAAGGACAAACACACACACCCAAGCCCGAGGGAGGACTGGAACACCGCCGGGACCAGTCGCACAGTCCATGACTGCAGCGCCCAAGACCGCTCGGCTAATCCCGCGCGGCGCTGACGTTGAAGACGGGCAGCAGTCACATTAATGTGACTGAAATGGGTATCAGAGATGTCCTTTTGCGCTGAATTCTAGTCCCAGTCCTGAACGTTTCTTTCATGTCCGTCATTGTTTCTTTAATACATCAACTGAACTGTAGATGTGCAAGACTACAATCCCTGTCCTAAACCGTTTCTAATCTGAGCTCTCCTCTCTTTGTCTTAGATTCTTAGTTTTACCTCTTTGTTCGTGTATATGTTGTGTGGTACGAGTTTTTCCCTATAGCTTGCACCCATTTTCATGAGAATTTCGAATATCTTGCCCCAATTGTACATTACTGAAATTCTATGAAGACGTCTCGACTTTCCTTTAATATTGTTTCCATTATCAAACGCAACGTCAGACCAGGTTGTCCGGTGCCCTTACCTTTCCTGAAGCGAAACTGATCGTCATTTAACAGATCCTCGAATTTCTTGCCCATTTTTCTACATACGTATTATTCCCGTCAGTAACTTGGATACCTGAGATGTTAAGCCGATTGTGCGATAAGACTCCCACTTACCTTCCCTTGCTATTTTCGGATAGGCGTGGATGACTTTTTCCGAAAACCCGATGAGATGTCACCAGAATCATAAATTCTAAAAATCAACTTCAATAGTCGATTGGTTGCCAGTTACCCTAATCCCTGTGTGACAATCCGCTCTCATGCTTCCCTAAGTCGTTTAAGCAGTTGCCGGATAATCCTTTTGCAAATAACTACAATCTGCTTTCTTCTAAATGCCTCCCCAGAGCGTCTTGCACTTCGTCTCTAATAACCTTATCGTCACCACACCTCTAAACCCCAATGTTTCGTAATTGCTTTTCTTACGTGCGTGGTACAATGTTTTCACGACTAAACGACATCTGCACAACTTTCCGATTATCATAAGAATTTTATAATGTCACGACGTTCCTGTATGCGTCCTCATAGCCCGCAATCTCAGAAAGTCGCTTGAGTTCTTGATCGCTTACCTCTCTCACCTCAAAATATCTTTTGACATATTACAGACATTGATAAACTGTTATCTCCTAAAGAGTCACAAGAGGCTTACAAATACACTGCTGCCCATTAAATTTACAACGCCAAGAACAATAGCAAAGAATGAAACTTCAGTTATTGTGCGCATACAGAACATACTCGTAGGAAGAACACGCGATTAAAGATGCATGTGATTTGGGGGTGAGAGAACTCGCCGCGATACAGGATACTCAATGTTTTTTAAAGAAAAGGAGCACAAGAAAACACTTCCTAAAGGTACAAAAAATCACCTTCTAGAATAATCTATCTTACCTGAAAAATCACACAAAACTGTGTTCTGTATTTTTTACAGTTTTTCAAAGAAACACTTCCAGGTTTCCCGTTTGACTCCTTCCAAGGGACAGATTGGGCTAAGGTAATTTTGCTGAAATTATTGCATAAACGTTGAAATTATTAGGAATATCATCGTAAAACTAAGTCGTTAAGTTGTTAATTGAACAGGAACATGAAATGTTGAAAAATCGTTAACAACAATAAAATTCCGTCATGTCATTTTCAAATATTTACAGGTATTTAAAATGTCAATACCAATTACTGTTTCTGTTACTGTTACTTAACTGAATGCCAACGCTCGTGCACCAAATGTACACTCCTGGAAATTGAAATAAGAACACCGTGAATTCACTGTCCCAGGAAGGAGAAACTTTATTGACACATTCCTGGGGTCAGATACATCACATGATCACACTGACAGAACCACAGGCACATAGACACAGGCAACAGAGCATGCACAATGTCGGCACTAGTACAGTGTATATCCACCTTTCGCAGCAATGCAGGCTGCTATTCTCCCATGGAGACGATCGTAGAGATGCTGGATGTAGTCCTGTGGAACGGCTTGCCATGCCATTTCCACCTGGCGCCTCAGTTGGACCAGCGTTCGTGCTGGACGTGCAGACCGCGTGAGACGACGCTTCATCCAGTCCCAAACATGCTCAATGGGGGATAGATCCGGAGATCTTGCTGGCCAGGGTAGTTGACTTACACCTTCTAGAGCTCGTTGGGTGGCACGGGATACATGCGGACGTGCATTGTCCTGTTGGTACAGCAAGTTCCCTTGCCGGTCTAGGAATGGTAGAACGATGGGTTCGATGACGGTTTGGATGTACCGTGCACTATTCAGTGTCCCCTCGACGATCACCAGTGGTGTACGGCCAGTGTAGGAGATCGCTCTCCACACCATGATGCCGGGTGTTGGCCCTGTGTGCCTCGGTCGTATGCAGTCCTGATTGTGGCGCTCACCTGCACGGCGCCAAACACGCATACGACCATCATTGGCACCAAGGCAGAAGCGACTCTCATCGCTGAAGACGACACGTCTCCATTCGTCCCTCCATTCACGCCTGTCGCGACACCACTGGAGGCAGGCTGCACGATGTTGGGGCGTGAGCGGAAGACGGCCTAACGGTGTGCGGGACCGTAGCCCAGCTTCATGGAGACGGTTGCGAATGGTCCTCGCCGATACCCCAGGAGCAACAGTGTCCCTAATTTGCTGGGAAGTGGCGGTGCGGTCCCCTACGGCACTGCGTAGGATCCTACGGTCTTGGCGTGCATCCGTGCGTCGCTGCGGTCCGGTCCCAGGTCGACGGGCACGTGCACCTTCCGCCGACCACTGGCGACAACATCGATGTACTGTGGAGACCTCACGCCCCACGTGTTGAGCAATTCGGCGGTACGTCCACCCGGCCTCCCGCATGCCCACTATACGCCCTCGCTCAAAGTCCGTCAACTGCACATACGGTTCACGTCCACGCTGGAGCTCCGTATGCCACGGCAAACTGGCTGACACTGACGGCGGCGGTGCACAAATGCTGCGCAGCTAGCGCCATTCGACGGCCAACACCGCGGTTCCTGGTGTGTCCGCTGTGCCGTGCGTGTGATCATTGCTTGTACAGCCCTCTCGCAGTGTCCGGAGCAAGTATGGTGGGTCTGACACACCGGTGTCAATGTGTTCTTTTTTCCATTTCCAGGAGCGTATTTTCTGGCTTGCTAATAAACAACATAGGTTGCGTAGTAGTAAGTGCTATGAACCAGCTCAGACAGGTATCTTTGTGAAATCTGTGTTCTAAGCTATTCCTTTCTTCTGGTACATAGTTCAATGATCTGACAATGAGGTGTGTCATACTTCGACTAAAAGGTCTGCTCTTGATTCACCTCATGTACCCTACAAGCTCGTCTTCTTGCTCTGCAGTGAACATATTTTTAAATTTCCCATCTGATTTGTCAACTATGTAGTTGGGATTACTCTTACCATTACGAGAGTATCTTTCCAACGTTAGATGCTTTTAAAACTTCCATTTTAAAAGATAAGATGCGTGAAGCTGACATTTCCGTTGATTTAATATGTAACTGCTGTCTACCAGTCTTACTAATGTAGGCTGATACCATCTGGAAAAGCAAGGAAATTAAAAGAAGTGCATAGTTTGAAATGTAATTGCATCAAAGAAGAACAGGGCAAAACGGGACGCTTTCCCATTCTGCCCTGACGCATACCGCCCCAAGGGCACATTTTGGGTTAACAACTTTTGCGGGGCATAACAACTGACAGATTTAAACGTGTTATTTAACTAATGTATAGCAAATGGCATGTACTTCAGGATTACGTGTCATTTAAGGGGGTAAATTAACATTTAACGGTTTATCTCTCGTTTCCTGCCAAAATTTATAAACAAACACATCTGGGAACGTGAAGGACAACCAAACCAAGTCGAAATAGCTGTCGTACATTCCCTTCCGTTCAGAGAGATAGTTAAAGGTCACTACAATAGGTTTTTGCATTCTCCAGTCTCCGCTATCCCGCTCGGCCCCGTGTTTCCCTACATAGCGTGCGAAATTTACGGCATAGCACTGTAACCTATGGTAGCATCAACGGCTCCCACCAGGTTCCTCATCGACTGCAAGCAAGCTTGGATGACAGATACACGTACGTCATTCTATGCTGCTCGGAGCCCACGAGAAATACGGGCCCCACAACGACTTGTGACGTCACTCTAGTCGCCTTGTCCGTCATACTTCGCGAAAGCTCGGCTCGGTGCAAGGCCCGCAGGAAATCAATACATCGGTGATAAGATACACATTGAAGGTGTTATCTGTCATGAGTTTCCTTGCTGAAATAGTGACTCACTGCCTGCCTGCCAGAGATGGCTGCTGGCATTCATGCCACGTGTCGTGTCACGTGCTGTGACGTAACAGCTGCGGCCTTTCTTTCTCACAGGCCTCGATGTTGCTTCAACTCGACCCCAGATTAGTGGTTGGCGATTTGTCACGTGTCGCTCCCTCGGGAACCAACGACCAGATGTTTCCATTGGGTGAGAGATCTGGAGAAGCAACTGGCCAGGACTGCAGTCGAACACTCTCCTCATCGATGTAGGCCAGGACAGCACAGTCAAGATGCAGTCCTGCGTTATCTTGCTGAAAGACAATGCCCTGCATACCTCGACTATCAAACACAGCCACTGGCCTTAAAAGGTCAAACATGTAGCGGCAGCTGTCAAAATTGCCCGCTTTGTGAGTTAGAGGTTATCGTGTTGAGTACACAATTGGACCGCAAATGATAACGCAAAATTTAGAGGACATATGCAATGAATTCTGGCAACGTTCGTTCTTTCCATTGCCTGCACACATCCAGCATGGTGCTGCACGCAGAACCAATAATGGTTTGAAAGGGCAATGCGGTGTCCCTCATGTTAACAGTGTTGTTAAGCTGCATATCCACTAAGCGCGGCAGCGGTCACTGCTAACAAAACGTTAAACCTATAACACGCATCTGTTCCAAACAGAAGTGACGTAAGAAGCAGCTTACTTCGCGCATGCGCAGAAACTGTTCTCCCTACCTGTTCTCAAACAGCTAAATATTTATGACAGCAATTTAAGCTTTCTACCTAATCCGCCTGAAATATACAGGGTGTTTCAAAAATGATCGGTATATTTGAAACGGCAATAAAAACTAAACGAGCAGCGATAGAAATACACCGTGTGTTGCAATATGCTTGGGACAACAGTACATTTTCAGGCGGACAAACTTTCGAAATTACAGTAGTTACGATTTTCAACAACAGATGGCGCTGCAAGTGATGTGAAAGATATAGAAGACAACGCAGTCTGTGGGTGCGCCATTCTGTACGTCGTCTTTCTGCTGTAAGCGTGTGCTGTTCACAACGTGCAAGTGTGCTGTAGACAACATGGTTTATTCCTTAGAACAGAGGATTTTTCTGGTGTTGGAATTCCACCACCTAGAACACAGTGTTGTTGCAACAAGACGAAGCTTTCAACAGAGGTTTAATGTAACCAAAGGACCGAAAAGCGATACAATAAAGGATCTGTTTGAAAAATTTCAACGGACTGGGAACGTGACGGATGAACGTGCTGGAAAGGTAGGGCTATATCAGGATTGATGACGGCGATATGCATGTGGGCAGCATTTGGTTTACTGACGAAGCTTATTTTTACCTGGACGGCTTCGTCAATAAACAGAACTGGCGCATATGGGGAACCGAAAAGCCCCATGTTGCAGTCCCATCGTCCCTGCATCCTCAAAAAGTACTGGTCTGGGCCGCCATTTCTTCCAAAGGAATCATTGGCCCATTTTTCAGATCCGAAACGATTACTGCATCACGCTATCTGGACATTCTTCGTGAATTTGTGGCGGTACAAACTGCCTTAGACGACACTGCGAACACCTCGTGGTTTATGCAAGATGGTGCCCGGCCACATCGCACGGCCGACGTCTTTAATTTCCTGAATGAATATTTCGATGATCGTGTGATTGCTTTGGGCTATCCGAAACATACAGGAGGCGCGCGTGGATTGGCCTCCCTATTTGCCAGACATGAACCCCTGTGACTTCTTTCTGTGGGGACACTTGAAAGACCAGGTGTACCGCCAGCATCCAGAAACAATTGAACAGCTGAAGCAGTACATCTCATCTGCATGTGAAGCCAGTCCGCCAGACACGTTGTCAAAGGTTTCGGGTAATTTCATTCAGAGACTACGCCATATTATTGCTACGCATGGTGGATATGTGGAAAATATCGTACTATAGAGTTTCCCAGACCGCAGCGCCATCTGTTGTTGAAAGTTGTAACTACCGTAATTTCGAAAGTTTGTCTGCCTGAAAATGTACTGTTGTCCCAAGCATATTGCAACAAACGGTGTATTTCTATCGCTGCTCGTTTAGTTTTTATTGCCGTTTCATTTTGAAACACCTTGTAAGTAACATTCAATTTTGTGGAACTTCCTTGTATTAACAAACTGCCTGTTAGCTTCTGTCTCGGGTTCTTCAGCAGACGTTTGTTTGATGATTTTTATGACGTTTCACCAGCAGGAGTGGCTGGCACTGTCAAAGCTTCACCGTCCGTTGTTGGTGGCGGACTAGAGTCAAGCTCGCGTCCTCAGTCTATATTTACCAGGCGGCTCAAAGTCCAAGGGCTTTTCGTTGGTCATTTCTTGTGGGGTTCTCCTCTTGCTACTTGCAACGGTCTTTCATTTGTCAACAAGTGTTACTTGTATTACACTCATAAGAAAGTCCCAGAATGTGTTAAGAATGCTAAGATGAAGAAAAAAATATTAGCACATAGCAATACGCGAAGCTACAAATCCACTTCCTTCGACACTGTAACTCATGTCATAATCAGACCAGTTTGGTCGTTTTTCTTCAATACCAGAGTGTATCTTGAGGGCTTATATCGTTGATGCGTCTGTAACTGACATTTAACACTAAGGGTAGCATGTTTGTCATAAATCTTCAATGCGCCGTTGCCCGGAAACAGCATACTGCAAGTTATAATATACAGGGTGAAAAGTATTTAAACCGACAAATTCTGGGAGGTTGTAGGGGACATCAAAAGAAATCTTTTTCCCTAAAGTCATTTTTTCCTATGATGAGTATTTAAACCGGTAGAGGAAGATTTGTCTGGCGACAAATTAATTAAACCAACAAACACTTTTCCTTTTTTATGACCAAGAGATAATAACTAGGTAGCAGATACGGCCCAATTAAACAGTTCCCAACAACACTGACCAACACATTAACGAAGAACCGCACTTGATGAGCGCTAGTAACTGAGGCATGTGGGTTATCCTCACTCCAAACATGCGAATTGTGCATGTTGAAGACTCCATCACCCCTGAACGTTGTTTCATCAGTAAACAAGACAGAGGATGGAAATGTAGGATGCTTTTCACACAGTTCCAGGTACCACTGCGAAAACTGTGCTCTGGGTGGATAATCAACTGGTCCCAGGTTGTGGACACGCTGTAAGTAAAAAATGGAATTAACAATTGCTCTCGGAGGACTGTTCTTACATTCGTCTGATTCGTCCCCATGTTACGTGCAATTTCACGAGTGCTGATTGAAGGATCCCGGTCCACATGCTGCGGCGTCCCTGTCCAGGTAATCTGCCAAATGACCCGGTCTCACGCAGATGTTGGTACACAGCAGCAAAGGTCGTATGATGCGGAATACGGCGATTAGGATATTGTTGTTGATAAATCCGCTGTGCAACTCGTCCGTTGTGGTGCGCTACGTAGTACGCACCAACCATATCAGTGTACTCACTCCAGGTGTATCGCTCCATTAGTAAACAGAGACAGTGCACTACTGCACTGGTGGACAGCAGTTGCCTGCAACTGAAGATCGTAATACGGCCTCTAACAACTGAAGAGCGTAATACGGCCTCCACTGATTTAAATAATCCTCATAGGAAAAAATGACATTAGGGAAAAATATTTGTTTTGATGTCCCCTACAACCTTCCAGAGTTTAAATACTTTTCACTTTTTGAAAGACAAATCCGCAGCGTAATTTTTCGTTATACAGTATATAGGACGTAGGAGGCGTTAGTTCTACCTACTTGGAACGGTTACGTTGAAATATTATCCAAGGATGCTGTACACCTCATGCCTCTTTCATGGTGCTGCAACATTGGGTAACGTCCTTCAGCTCAGTGACAAAGGAACACACACATTCCCTCACTCAAGCGTGAGCAAGGACTTCGTATTATATCGAGTACAACACTGTACCAGAAATAAATTGAAAGTGGCCCCAATCCCCCGGCTCCGAGCAAATTTTTCAGAAGATTTCCTTAGGTTACCAAAAAAATCCGCAACTGATGCTCCACTCCCATCACTGCGAGTTGTGAACTTCTTTACTCTGATCACAGCTTGCTGAGACATAACATAAAAATCCAACATCTCCTCTGTTCACACGCTAGGGAACAAAACTTGCACAAAACAGAAATGGAATAAACATACTGAATTTGTCTTACGATGTGTGTTTTCTATGTAATAAATGATTTCTATAAGACAAATTTAATTTTACTACTTCGTAAGTACAGTAACCAACCTCAGGGAAAAAATCCGTTTAAAATCTTGTTACTTTGTTGTTATTGAAAGTGTAATGATTCACGACAGCGTGTGTAGCACAGTAGCCGTTAAATTGCTATCCTAGGTACAACACACTTGATAAGCTGTCCTTCGGAGGACGTAAAGAAGTGCGATAACTCGTGTATAGTGTCTAGTAATGCTCATTTTACAGTCCCTTGTGTTTCGCGGGGTGTTACTTTCGCTTCTGACGACGTACTAAGTTCGGTATGTTAATAAACCTTCCATCAAATCGCATCTGGCCTAAATGCCTGGCGGCAACAGCTACCAAATCACGACACTTATCACCTATTAAGATAGCGGAATACCTTTGAGAGCCTCAACAGTTTTGCTAACTAGGTTTCCACCAAGACATTAAGGGAATGTCTGAGGGATAATCTATGAAAGTAAATATTTGCCAAAAGAAGTAACTACGCACCTACCCTATACCCCCAGGACCTGGACTGGCAGACCGCCGTTACGGTCGGAATCCGCTACGTCACGGACTAGGAGGGAGGTGCGTCTCACATCAATGAAGGGCATTTTGCTAGATTATTAAGATAGCTAGTCATATATTTAGTGTAGTAGAAATAAATTTCTTGATATTAATAATTTAGGATCCTGCAGCGATAATACAGTTCTAGGGGCATGCCCACTGGGGTTAGCTCGGAGGGCACAGCCTCACAAGTAGGTTTATACTCGTGCTGGCACACCTATAACACTGCAGTAATGTAGTGCAGTAGAACAGTAATATAACTGGTAGTTCCCAGCAGAGTAAATAATGTAGCTAGCTTGCCCATTAGAATTAATGAAACACTACTGTATACTGTATTTATCTGCATGTGGCATTGTAGTAAATTGTAGGAGCCACTAATTAGTTAGTTAGTGGGTTATTGATGTGTGATGAACGTTGTTATGAATAAAGAAGTTTTTAAAAAAAAAAAAAAAAAAAGAAAAAAGAAAAAAGAAAATAATTTGTTTCTTAGGTGCCAGTATGCTTCTGTACTAAAGACGTTACAGAAGTTAGTCAAGGAAAGTAAATTCTGTTGCGCATTTAACTGTTGTATCACTGCTATCGACACTGGTATGACACATGACAGAGAACTGCTTTGTTCCTGGTGGGTGTATGTAGAAATCGGTGTCAGTGATCCACTAATTCGGCGATAGATTCGTGCGGAGTTAAAGAGTTGCCAAAAATTCGCATCTTTATCTCCGCCCGGACTCCATTCGAGCCAGCATCTGCGTGCGTTCCTCAGTCTGAACAATCAATCTATTAGAAAGAAATCAAATTATGCCACGTGTCTGACTGTCCTTCGCCTCTCTTACCGATGGAATAAGACAGGAATTCCAGAAACTGTAGATATTAAAGACACAGCATCGAAACTTTCTAAGAATATTAATCGTTTAGAAAAGGCGCACTTCGTTTCATGGAATTGGTGACGTTGGTGGTGACCTCGTAGACAGGAAACACTGCGATCACCTTGCATGGCCTCTTTAGTAACACGAAGTCCATCTGCAGAAAGCTGTTCTTTGTTTGTAATTTTATTGCGGCGACTGAGCCTTAGGACTTAGGTGACATATTGCAATGGTGCATTCTTGCCGTGAAGCATTATGACAGGCGAATCATGTAACTAACGAAAACAGCATTGGGATACCAGCAATGCTGCAATTTCCTCACTGGTATCGAATTCCCATAAGGTAAGCATTCAACGTAGGTCCACCGTTAGACAGAAAAAGTTGCAACAATGTGACAGGATTCACTAGGAAAAAATAATATTTATGCTTCAAAATGCTCAACAAAATGCCTCTAAGCACTATGGGACTTAACATCTGAGGTTATCAGTCCCCTAGTACTTATAACTAATTAAACCTAACTAACCTAAGGACATCACACACATACATGCCCCAGGCAGGATTCGAACCTGCGACCGTAGCGGCCGCGCGGTTCCGGACTGAGGCACCTAGAACCGCTCGGCCACTGTAGCCGGCGAAATGTTCAAATGTGTGTGAAGTCCTAAGAGACCAAACTGCAGAGGTCATCGGTCGCTAGACTTACACACTACTTAAACTAACTTATGCTAAGAACAACACACACAGCTATGCATAATGGAGGACTCGAACCTCCGGCGCCGGCAGCTGTGGCCGAGCGGTTCTAGGCGCTTCAGTCCGGAACCGTGATGCTGCTACGGTTGCAGGTTCGAATCCTGCCTCGTGATGACTGGGTGTTGTGTACTGTCCTTAGGTTAGTTAGGTTTAAGTAGTTCTAAGTCTAGGGGACTGATGACCTCCGATGTTAAGTCCTATAGTGCTTAGAGCCATCTGAACAATTTGAACCTCCGGCGGGAGAGGCCGCGAAGTCAGTGGCATGGCGCCTCTAACCACGCGGCCACTCCGCGTGGCCATTTATGCTTCACATGACATTTGATAATGCAAAGTAATGAGCAATACGTCAGATAAACTCAAATGATTTTTATAGTTACTTGCCTTTGCATTGGCTTTTTGCATCTTTTGTAGCTTTTATTGTTGTTTCCGTTAGTGTATCATGTCTACTCTAAAACATATTTTGAGGTAGGACCTACTATAACTTTTATCTCTCCAGTACAAATTTTAGTATGACTGTTTTCCTCGACCTGAGTTTTTACTTCATGTTTCACCAAAGTTAAGTACAGATATTTCATCTTGTGGCTGAAACTCCGCTTTTTCTCGCGTTTGTTTCACAATGTACAAGGCTACTATAATTGATTCATTCGCTTCCAAAGCTCCTTGTTTTCCAAAGCATGACATGTTCAAATGTTACTGATGCATAAACTCACTAAGTTTGCATTCTGCACTACACAAATTTTCGACAGTTCCCTCCCTGGTCACACGACACACTTTCAAGCGGTAGTGTGAAATCTTGCCGGCCGGTGTGGCTGAGCGGTTCTAGGCGCTACAGTCTGGAACCGCGCGACCGCTACGGTCGCAGATTCGAATCCTGCCTTGGGCATGGATGGGTGTGATGTCCTTAGGTTAGTTAGGTTTAAGTAGTTCTAAGTTCTAGGGGACTGATGACCTCAGATGTTAAGTCCCATAGTGCTCAGAGCCATTTGAACCATTTTTTGTGAAATCTTATGGGACTTAACTGCTAAGGTCATCAGTCCCTAAGCTTACACACTACTTAACCTAAACTATCCTAAGGACAAACACACACACCCATGCCCGAGGGAGGACTCGAACCTCCGCCGGGACCAGCCGAAGAGGTAGTCAATTTCGTTCCATACCTTATGCATCAACATCCTGTCAGTGGTCATCACAGAAACATTGATGCGTCCTAGACCTGTTCTTGTGTTCTTGGCACTGGGAGTACGTAAACGCGGTCCTTAATGTAGCCCCTAAGAAAGACGCCACGAGGCGTTAGGTCAGGCGATCTAGTGGCCCAAGGGAACAGAGCCACATAACCTGCATCACTGCTGCGTCCAACCCACCGATGCAGAGGTTCGTCGTTTAGTTAGCAACGAACATCGATGCTACAATGAGACGGTGCCCCATCTTGTTAGCAGATTAAGTTCTCGGAATCAGCAGTCAGTTGTGGAAACAACCACAGCTGCAACATACCAAGGTAAGAGATATCCGTCACAGTTTTCCACAGAAGAAAAACGGCCTCTACAGCTTCGTCTGTGACACTGCACATTAAACATTAACTTTGGGCGAAACTCGTTCATGTGCCACAAGTGCATGAGGATTTTCAGTGCCCCAGACTCTCAGCTTGTGTGGATTAACCTCCCCAGGTTAACTGAAGGTCGCATCGTCGTTAATATCAGCTCCGAGGCAAAATGTTCATTTTTTTGCTTGGTATTCATTTTGTCGAGAGACTGCCGCGCGGAGTGGCCGCGCGGTTTGAGGCTCCATGTCACGGACTGCGCGGCCCCTCCCGCCGGAGGTTCGAGTCCTCCCTCGAGCATGGGTGTGTGTGTTGTTCTGAGCACAAGTTAGTTTAAGTAGTACTTAAGTGTAGAGACCGATAACCTAAGCAGCTTGGTCCCTTAGGAATTCAGACACATTTGATTTTGTCAAGGCACTGCTCTCATAACGCCAACTGATGGGCACAACTTAAATGTGTTGAATTTACAGTTCTATTCTTGCATCAGTCATATTTATGCTTCGTAATTTTATCCACTGCTGTCAGTGTTTCTTCCGTGACTGTATTTCTTCAGGAAAATCTGGAAAGCAAATTGATATACCATCTAGGGCTCGAAATGCATTTAAGTCACATCTGTGACTGACGGCGGTTGTACATGCAATACTTTAGAAAATATAGAAGTCTGGAAAGGAATGAATCATTTTTAGCAGCTCTGTATAGTTATGGAAATGTGGTTTGGCCTTGGGCAAACACACATTCTTCTTGTGTAGCGCCCAAACATATTTCCGTGATGTTTCACCAACATCTATGCGTTCATTTACTCTAAGCTTCAATGGAGAGCTATTGCTACATATGTCTTTTGGCTTGTGGTTCATGTCCATAACGTGTTTTGCAAATGTAGAATGACTAATGTTACTCTTCCAGATCAAACACTTGCTCACATACGACAGCTCCACAATGACACAAACACAACCCACCCACAGATAAAATTCACCAAAGAATCAAAAATTAAAGAAGTTTAATTTCCTTGACACAATATACAGACACAACAACCAACGTCAATTCTCCATATGCACTAGACCCACCCCAGCCACCGACAGCCATAGACATAAACCACCCTATAACACATAAACAATCTGGTTTCTGAGACATGCTATACAGGTTGAATAAACCTCCTGTAAATTAGGACAGCTACAAAAGCCAACTACATACAATCAAACAAATAGCTGTTGAGAATGGATACAAACAAACGCGATAAATAAACTAAATCAGAAAATTAGAAGCAAGATGAAAGAGTCGCCGAACATACACCAACAAACAGAGCAACACCTACATACCAACACAGATACACAGAATATAAGCATACAGACACACACGCAACACATCTGAACAGATAGCATCTACAAAAACAAAATGCACGCCATTACCTACAACAACAAACTGGCTCAAGGGAGTGGCGACATATTCAAAAACACGTTCTTAGTTTGATTAAGCATAGATTTTTAACGCTGACATTCAACCTTGTTTTGTTAGCTACAAGTTTGTGATAACTGTTGATGGCAATAACGAAAGCCGCATAATAAATAAAGAAATTTATTAAGCGTTCTAGACGGTTTTTTGCACAAAGTAACGTTCACCTGAATCCACATCACCATGCAGTCCGTTCTCCGATCCCAGTCCCCAGCCTCACGCATCCCCTGTTTTTAAGAATCTTTGGTAGCTATGAAGTGCAATGCTGTTCTACATAATCCGCGAAGTCTCATAAAATTGGTATTTCCTTCTACTGTTCATAACAGAGCAGAAATTTCTGCACTAATAACACGTTTAGTCCATGTCGTAACTTTGTTCACAGCAAGCTTTCACTGTCAAGTAACAACATGCTCTGCTTTAACTGGAGCTTGGCTGTACCTAGTGACGCGACCAAGTGAGTTCCTGCGACTACCAGATATCCCTTTCGCTTTGCCGAGTAATAGATATGTCTGTCTGCGCACGTAGGTGGTCACACGCCACAACACGGTGACCGCGGAAAGGCGGGCCCCGCCATCGTGTCCTTAAAGAGTCACTCACGGGCTGAAGCCGATATCGCATATCGGTTGGTTCAGATGACCCGGTGTGATGATACCGCATCGTCACCAAGTACATACACCCTTTGTGGAACTTTTTATAGGGTGTCCCACTGCAAAGAGGCCCCATAAACATGTGTAATCATTCCATTGAAATTGCACAGTGTAATTTGTGACGTTTGACGCAACATCGTTAGACGCAACAGTGTGTTTCCGCGCGTCGCTGTGGCTGTAGCTCTGTGTTCAATGTTTAGTGACAATGTAACGCTATTCTGTCTTGTGAGACAATATTGGGTTATTTGTTCTGTTAAGGCGTGTCAGAGAATGTTCGTTGGACGGTTTGGTGACGAACACGTACCGTCTAAATGCTGTATACAAAAGTAAGTGAACAAGATGGTGTGCTGTGGAACGGTACTGGATCTTCTCGGTAGGGGATAGCCGCCATTATTGGAGGAACTGACGTGAAACAAAGATGGTTGCCATCTCATGCAAAGTCTGTTCAACATTTATCTCAGGAATCTGGAATGTCGCGGAGCACATGTCACAGACCTGCGAAGAAAATCTGCATGTGTCCATACAGGTTTACAGATGTTCAGGAACTGAATGTCTATGCCAAAGGCAAACACATTCTGTTTTGCCATAGGTTTGAGCAATTTATTGCTCAGAGGCCAGGAATATTGCGGTACACATGGTTCAGTGATAAGGCGTGGTTCTACATCTACATACATACTCCGCAATCCACCATACGGTGCGTGGCGGAGGGTATCTCGTACCACAACTAGCATCTTCTCTCCCTGTTCCACTCCCAAACAGAACGAGGGAAAAATGAATGCCTATTTGCCTCTGTACGAGCCCTAATCTCTCTTATCTTATCTTTGTGGTCTTTCCGTGAAATATAAGTTGGCGGCAGTAAAATTGTACTGCAGTCAGCCTCAATTGCTGGTTCTCTAAATTTCCTCAGTAGCGATTCACGAAAAGAACGCCTCCTTTCCTCTAGAGACTCCCATCCGAGTTCCTGAAGCATTTCCGTAACACTCGCGTGATGATCAGACCTACCAGTAACAAATCTAGCAGCCCGCCTCTGAATTGCTTCTATGTCCTCCCTCAATCCGACCTGATAGGGATACCAAACGCTCGAGCAGTACTCAAGAATAGGTCGTATTAGTGTTTTATAAGCGGTCTCCTTTACAGATGAACCACATCTTCCCAAAATTCTACCAATGTACCGAAGACGACTATCCGCCTTCCCACAACTGCCATTACATGCTTGTCCCACTTCATATCGCTCTGCAATGTTACGCCCAAATATTTAATCGACGTGACTGCCTCAAGCGGTACACTACTAATGGAGTATTCAAACATTACAGGATTCTTTTTCCTATTCATTTGCATTAATTTACATTTATCTATATTTAGAATTAGCTGCCATTCTTTACACCAATCACAAATCATGTCCAAGTCATCTTGTATCCTCTTACAGTCACTCAACGACGACACCTCTTCCCGTACACCACAGCATCATCAGCAAACAGCCGTACATTGCTATCCACCCTATCCAAAAGATCATTTATGTAGATAGAAAACAACAGCGGACCTACCACACTTCCCTGGGGACTCCAGATGATACCCTCTCCTCCGATGAACACTCACTATCGAGGACAACGTACTGGGTTCTATTACTTTTTAAGTCTTCGAGCCACTCACATACTTGGGAACCAAGTTAGGAGTCTGCAGTGGGGCACCGAGTCAAATGCTTTCCGGAAGTCAAGGAATTTGGCATCCGTCTAATACCCTTCATCCATGGTTCGCAAGATATCATGTGAGAAAAGGGCGAGTTGCGTTTCGCAGGAGCGATGCTTTCTAAAGCCGTGCTAATGTATGGACAGCAACTTCTCTGTCTCAAGGAAATTCATTATATTCGAACTGAGAATATGTTCGAGAATCCTGCAACAAACCGATGTTAAGGATATTGGTCTGTAATTTTGAGGATCCGTCCTTCTACCCCAGCTACGTAACCTCTCAGAATACACGTTTGTGATGTAATGAAAATCTACGTAAACTAGTCGACAGACCCCTGCATTCACCTAAGATACGTGTGTTCCGTGCAATATCGTAGCATCGCATCATCGGATCAATTATTTTTCGAGTCTACTGTGACAAGTGCAGGTTACATCGAAATGTTTGAGAACCAGCTGGACGCTGAGCTGGTAGCCCCAGGATGGAGCCACATGCCACACGTCTCGAGTGACTATGGCTTAGGTCGAATCGGTTCTCCCCGACAGAGTTATTTGAAAAGGATTGTGGTCCCCAAATTGGTTCAAATGGCTCTGAGCACTATGGGACTTAACATCTTAGGTCATAAGTCCTCTAGAACTTAGAACTACTTAAACCTAACTAACCTAAGGAAATCACACACACCCATGCCCGAGGCAGGATTCGAACCTGCGA
The DNA here is from genome assembly GCF_023864275.1 of Schistocerca cancellata. NCBI lineage: Eukaryota > Metazoa > Arthropoda > Insecta > Orthoptera > Acrididae > Schistocerca > Schistocerca cancellata. Next base: position 138,741,715 of record NC_064634.1, on the reverse strand, counting down.
CCGTAGCAGTCCCTGTGGTCCCCAAGGTCACCTGATTTAACACCACCTGACTTTTTCCTCCGGGATGGCCTAAAGGGCAAGGTCTACAGGAACAAACCTTACAACTCGGAAGATTTACGAGAGAACATCATCCGTGAAATCCAGGCGGTAGCACCAGACATCATGGCAGCAACATTCGAGAACCTGCAGCGTCGTTTTCAACTGTGTTTACAAGTCGAAGGCGGGTACTTCCAGCACCATTTAGGATTCAACTTTATTCCCCCAAGAATATGGTATGACATGTTCATTTTATTCCGTTTTCTGATTTTTATACAAAGCTTTTAAGTGCAATTTAAGCAAATGTATGTTTGTGGGGCCTCTTTCGAGTGGGACGTCACACGCCACAACACAATGACCGCGACCGTGTCCTTGTGAATCGCTTGGTTCAGTTGACTCGGTGTGATGATTCCGCGTCTGTCCTCAAATGCATATACCCTCTGTGGAACGTTTTATAGCTTTCTTGGCCCTCTACGCGCGCTCTAGAAAGATAGCAGAAAATCATCGCCGTCTGATTCCTCGAATTAGAGTCTTGAATGGTCTGTGAAGGCGCTACACTGCATTCAAGAGGGGGAAAGCGACAAGAAATGTCAGGATGTTGCAGTGAGTAACGGCGTGTCCTACTATCTCCACGGGCACTCCACTTCCGATTCCAGTCCAGTGCGGTCCAACTTCGGTCTTACTCGTGTTACGCTGCGACTGAGACCGTAAGTGTTTGGTTTGAATCTCAGGCGAAAGGACGGTTACAAGGAGGTTCCTGAGCACCAGGAGCTTTCTCGGCAAGCCTTCAACAGGACTGTGAGTTAGCGCAATGGTTAATGTTATTGTGAAAAGAGAAAATACTGTCAAGTTTACTACTTTTAAGCATAATGTCTGCCGCTGAATAGATACATAACAATGAAAGAGAAACAAGTTGCGAACGGTCGAAAATATCTCCACTGAACTACTTTGAACATTTTGTTTATTGAACAGAAAAGTTTTAGTAACTCCGTCCTATAGCCTTTTCATTATTTTGTTAACTTCGCCAGTGTACATTTTCGAAGCAGAGTTACATTATTAGAGCTGTAGCTGTCATCGAAGGACCTCCACTACGGTGCCAAAGCGCCGAAAACGTGAACCTGTAAATTTTGCTGCGTTCTGTTGTATATCACTTCACGCTGATGTAGTTTACACACATTGAGTAAACTGTTGTTGGACATGCAGTTTAGATAACGAAGAATTTCTGTTAATGAAAAACATGAAAACGTGCATAGGAAATGTAAGCTTCCGATCACAGGTGGGTGTAATCCTGAAACTATGGGTAAACAAATTGATCAGTCTCCAAAATTGTTGGCCGAGCGTTTGGTGCGTATTACGTAACATGTTATTGCATATGAAATTTAGCTAATATAATTAATTTTTCCTTAGACTTGGATGGATGTCTGTATCTGTCACCAATCTCGAGAAATCTCATTTGCGATCTCACACACCAGCGATGAAGCCTTAGACACACTGTCCAGCGAGCGCAGCATCGTGGAGGTTCCCTTCTGTTTTGGGATGGCATTATGTGGGGCCAGAATGAAATATCCACAACATTCCACATAATTCATAAACGGTCTGAGATATCGAAATGAGATTTTGGCAAAGTATAACATGCAAAGAGGAGAGTATTTTACCATGTAGTTATTGTGCAAAATTTCAGTAAATGCCGTGTTATTCCACTAACTACAGAGTTTTTCGCCGAAAGAATGTAATTTTTAAGGACAATCGATAACCGGTGAAATGAAAAATGTTGTGGGTTTTGGAACAATACAAGTAAAGACATTAAATATTTATTTTTTGTGCAGAGGATTTGCTTTTTCAAAAGCTATTGACCTTACTTATCTATAGTTCCTCATTTAATAAACCACCGTTTTAGAATGCTATCGCAAATGCCCATGTTCAGAACATGACAGTGAGGTGACATTGTATAAACTCCGACGTATTTTGGAAAAAGAAGCAAGTTTTAGCATAGGAAACGAAGAGATATAGCTTTTCCTCAAAATTCGCCACACATGACATTTTTGTGAAAGCTACAAATTATTAAGAATCCAGACGAAAATAAATCGCTGCTTTTGTTCCATTTGCAGCGGGATTCTTTGTAGACACTAAAAAAGCAGTGGTGACAACAGATCGTTTTAAATGGACATCATCTAAGTGTGGGCTGGATAGATTCCACTTAATATTTACAAAAAATGTGAGCCTAGGCTTAAGTTTAGAGCGGTTCTTCTCCTCCAGCACTCGTCATTTCCCCTGCAACACCTGCCCACAACTCTTGCCACAACCACTATCCCCATGTGTGGGGCACACATGACTGCGCATCTACCGGCCACATTATTCTGAGTTGATTCTACTCATTACATTCCAGCTACTGGTAACTGACACTTATTCCAAAGACAACAGTTTACGTCTTTCATATCTAACTCCTTTTCTTATTTACTGTTTTTGTTTTGTTAATCGCTTGACTAAGGGCCACAATAAGTTTCACTGTGAATTATGAAGATTATTTTTTTACCGCATTTGACTCAGCTTCTTGTCTGGCACAGCATTCACTAGTATACAGTTGAGTGTTTTCGTTTTGTTAAAGTTTTAGAAGGAATGAGGACTATTCTGAAAGTTTTGAGATTGACATGTCATGGAACTGTTACTCTGTTAGTAAACTTTGAAACAATAAATACATTTAAGATGCTTCTACTCCACGGAGCACCGTCCACCCGACTTATACGATCGCAAAAGTGATTTTTTCGTTTGCACATTTAATCTGTGGTCTTATCTGTCTCTTATTACTTATTCAGATTCTTTCCTGTAGATCGATTTTTTTTTTTTTTTACTTGGGCCAAATATATCTTTGAAGACATTTCTACCTTTTTATTCAGTAAGCAAACAGTGAAACGATGTCAAATGTTCCACTACGTTCATAGACAACAAATATAGTTTTATAATTAATTTTGGTATTTATAGATAAGTGAAACATGGACGATAAATAGTTTGGACAAGAAGAGAATAGAAGCTTTCGTAATGTGGTGCTGCAGAAGAATGCTGAAGATTAGATGGGTAGATCACAAAACTAATGAGGAGGTATTGAATAGATTTGGAGAGAAGATAAATTTGTGGCACAACTTGACTAGAAAAAGGGATCGGTTGCTAGGGCATATTCTGAGGCATCAAGGCATCACCAATTTAGTATTGGAGGGCAGCGTGGAGGATAAAAATCGTAGAGGGAGACCAAGAGATGAATACACTAAGCAGATTCAGAAGGATGTAGGCTGCAGTAGGTACTGGGAGATGAAGAAGCTTGCACAGGATAGAGTAGCATGGAGAGCTGCATCAAACCAGTCTCATGACTGAAGACCACAACAACAACAGATAAGCGCCTTTCGTCTTATTTCGGTCGTTGGATTACTATTTCAGTTTTCCCAACTCTTAAGACCTTCATATCTCTTCGATTTTAAACAATCATTTAACAACAGTACTTGAATTTAAACACACAATTTACAGTCTTTCATTTGGTACTCTTCGAGTTGGGTTGTCTTTGATGCTTCACTTTACTTCCAACTTTTTAACAAATTCAAATGGCTCCAAACACTATGGGACTTAACATCTGAGGTCATCAGTCCCCTAGACTTAGAACTACTAAACCTAAGTAACCTAAGGACATCACACACATCCATGCCCGAGGCAGGATTCGAACCTGCGACCGTAGCAGCAAAGCGGCTCCGGACTGAAGCGCCTAGAGCCGCTCGGTCACAGCGGCCGGCAGCTTCTTGATAGATCTGCAAGCCTTTTTATTTCACTACTCCGTTAAACACAATAATTTGCTCAGTAGCGGGACAAAAATCTTCTGCCATCGGGTCTTTATAGTGCTGACCGCTAACAGTTCATTTTAGGTCTGTTCATCGTTGTCCCCCTATCCTCGATGGTTCGAAAATGTCACTCATTTTGAGTGTCTGGAACCACTGCTATATAACTTTCTCTGGCATGCAACTGAACAACAATGGTATTGTTATTATTTACTATTATTACTGATATTGTTATTAACTACTTCCAAACGAGAACAAAGAGAACCCAAGTCATTCGTGACTATTAGCAAATACACTGCAGAAGTCTAGAACTTCGCATCAGAGCCACTTTCTGAGACGGTGAACTGCAAGCAGATTTATCCTGGCCGCTACTGTACATGACTTATTCTATAATTCACACTTAAGTGTTCGGCAGTGGATACATAGTACCACCTCTAGAATTTCTTTAGCACACCACTCTCGACTAGTGCGTGGGAATAATGAATACCTAAGTCTTTTCGTGAAAGCTCTCCATTCTCTTATTTTATCACGATACTTATTTCTCTTTATGTTGGTGGGAGCCAACAAAATATTTTAATATTCGAAGGAGACGGTTGGTGATTGAAATTTCGTGAAAACGTCTAATGAAAACACGACAGTATCTACTGAGAACAGCTAACCACATGACGAAATAGAACAATGTGTTTATGTAGTATAATACAAGTATATTCTCAAACTAAAGTAATGCATCTCTTACTGCTGAATATCGTCTGCCTGACGTGCCTCCGCTACGGGAACCGCCTGTAATCTCCTTCCTTCTTTGTTGTAGTTTGCCTCTTTCATAATGGAGACGTGTTCCACTTTCTGAAAATAAATGAAGCATAGACAGCTTGTATTACTGACAGGACCGTTTTACCGTAACGTTCGAAGAACCTCACAACTTCCGAGGCTCTAATTCTTAACGTGAAAAACTGATATCCACATCCGTCCTCTGTACACCGTACTGTGTGTAGCGGATACACAGCATATCTCAGAAGCTCTCCAGCAAATCTCTTGGGAGAAACACTTCTGGGAACAACAGTATCGCAGAGAAATGGCTCAGCAGAAACCTAGGGGTTAGTACACTGCCTGACAAAGAAAAAGTGATGCATCCTGAGGGTGAGGAGACAACGAAACGACACGTAACTGGTTTGGAGAGTACGTGATGTTTTTTCAGTGATTACAAAATGATATGGAATTTACAAACAACTTAGCAGCATGAGCTTGCTTATCAGTGCGACGTTGCATCCTTCCTCCCCCCCCCCCCCCCAATCTGCACCACTTGCCTGGCATCGATGCATGTACTGATTCGATTGCGAAGAATGTCATAAAGCCGCTGTATCATCCCCTGAGGCAAGCTGGGCCACAACAGTTGACGTCCGAGCTGGTTCCACACTTGTTCTATAGGGAGCACATCTGGGTATCTAGCTGGCCACTGGACAACCTCAACATTACGAACATAGTTCACAGAGACGGGTGCCGACTGGGACGAGCATTGTGCTGTTGAAAAAGTGCACCACGAAACAGTCACGTGGGAGGTAATACATGAGGTACTGATACAACTGAACCTGTGAGGGTGGGTGGTGAGTCGTGCTTGACTAGCTCAGCCGGTAAGGTCATTGCTTACGGAAAGCAACACCAGTTACGATCCCCTAGCCAACACGAAGCTTCAAAACAGCAGAGAATTCTCTGCTAAGTGAAAGAATCATTCTTTCAAGAGCCAAGCCATAAACTGCTCAGATGACTGCAGTGTCACATTAGATGAAGTGAGTCAATTCTGAATATCTATGTGTGTTGGTAAGTTAAACAACATCGTTTGCGAAAATTCTAACAACAAAAAGGAATATTCTGAATCATTCAAAAATAGTAGGAGTTGGAGAACAGTAAGGTCATAATAAGTGGTTAACACTACAAAAAGATGGCGTGCAAATAGGAAGAATAGCGCCCTCTTCTGTGTGACTGGAAAGGTCCGTTGTTACACCATATTAGGTTCAGATCCATCAGACGAAGAGGAAATGTGCAAGCAAATCTCAGTATCTCCAGAAAGTGATTGTCACTCTGCAGCGAAGTGTGCGCTGATATGAAACTTCCTGGAAGATTAAAACTGTGTGTCGGACCGAGACTCGAACTCGGGACCTTTGGATTTAGCGGGCAAGTGCTCTACCACCTGAGCTACTCAAGCACGACTCACTAAAGCTGTGAGGACGGGTCGTGAGTCGTGCTTGGGTAGCTCAGTTGGTAGGGCAATTGCCCGCGAAAGCCAAAGGTCCCGAGTTCGACTATCGGTCTGGCAGACAGTTTTAATCCGCCAGGAAGTTTCAAATGTCAATATGTTTCGTCGACATCAAAAGGTGCAGTATCAGCATGTATGTGAGTTAGAAAGGGGCAGAGTGATTGGTTTCTGGTAAGCGAGTTTGTTGCCCATGGATAGAAGATGGTCCTATAAGCGACGAGTGGGTACTGGACCACACAAAGTGACCAAAGCACGGATCAACCAATATGTTGTCGGCATGGCCGTAACCGATAAACATCATCGTCCACTGCATTGGCTCGATGTTTGAACACTGCAGCGCGTGTGGACATCCGTGTCGACAGTTCGACGCCGTCTGCTGAGAGATGGACTTGTAGCGTGCATGCTATTACGTCGGCATCCATTGACCAGACACAATCCGAGTGTGACGGTTTTGGGCGCCACTGGCTGCAACATGTGACCAAATCTCCTGGGTATTGACGGCAATCTGAACAGCAACCGCTGTATCTGGGAAGTCTTAGAGCCCGAGGCACTGTCCCACCTGCAGACAGCTCGACATGCCGTATTTCAGCAAGATACTGCCCAGACACAAATGGCAAGGAACGTGTAAGTCTTGTGCGAAGAACGACGGACAGCACATCCACCTGAAATTTCCCTCAGTGAACACGCCTGGTATGTGATCGGTCGCCGGCCGGTGTGACCGAGCGGTTCTAGGCGCTTCAGTCCGGAACCGCACTGCTGCTACGGTCGCAGGTTCTAATCCTGTCTACATCTATCTACATGACTACTCTGCAATTCACATTCAAGTGCTTGGCAGAGGGTTCGTCGAATCACAATCATACTATCTCTACCATTCCACTCCCGAACAGCGCGCGGGAAAAACGAGCACCTAAACCTTTCTGTTCGAGCTCTGATTTCTCTTATTTTATTTTGATGATCATTCCTACCTATGTAGGTTGGGCTCAACAAAATATTTTCGCATTCGGAACAGAAAGTTGGTGACTGAAATTTCGTAAATAGATCTCGCCGCGACGAAAAACGTCTTTGCTGTAAGGACTTCCATCCCAATTCGCGTATCATATCTCTCCCCTACTACGTGATAATGCAAAACGAGCTGCCCTTTTTTGCACCCTTTCGATGTCCTCCGTCAATCCCACCTGGTAAGGATCCCACACCGCGCAGCAATATTCTAACAGAGGACGAACGAGTGTAGTGTAAGCTGTCTCTTTAGTGGACTTGTTGCATCTTCTAAGTGTCCTGCCAATGAAACGCAACCTTTGGCTCGCCTTCCCCACAATATTATCTATGTGGTCTTTCCAACTGAAGTTGTTTGTAAATGTAACACCCAGGTACTTAGTTGAATTGACAGCCTTGAGAATTGTACTATTTATCGAGTAATCGAATTCCAACGGATTTCTTTTGGAACTCATGTGGATCACCTCACACTTTTCGTTATTTAGCGTCAACTGCCACCTGCCACACCATACAGCAATATTTTCTAAATCGCTTTGCAACTGATACTGGTCTTCGGATGACCTTACTAGACGGTAAATTACAGAATCATCTGCGAACGACCTAAGAGAACTGCTCAGATTGTCACCCAGGTCATTTATATAGATCAGGAACAGCAGAGGTCCCAGGACGCTTCCCTGGGGAACACCTGATATCACTTCAGTTTTACTCGATGATTTGCCGTCTATTACTACGAACTGCGACCTTCCTGACAGGAAATCACGAATCCAGTCGCACAACTGAGACGATACCCCATAGGCCCGCAGCTTGATTAGAAGTCGCTTGTGAGGAACGGTGTCAAAAGCTTTCCGGAAATCTAGAAATACGGAATCAACTTGAGATCCTCTGTTGATAGCGGCCATTACTTCATGCGAATAAAGAGCTAGCTGCGTTGCACAAGAACGATCTTTTCTGAAAGCATGCTGATTACGTATCAATAGATCGTTCCCTTCGAGGTGATTCATAATGTTTGAATACAGTATATGCTCCAAAACCCTACTGCAAACCGACGTCAATGATATAGGTCTGTAGTTAGATGGATTACTCCTACTACCCTTCTTAAACACTGGTGCGACCTGCGCAATTTTCCAATCTGTAGGTACAGATCTATCTCGGGCATGGATGTGTGTGATGTCCTTAGGTTAGTTAGGTTTAAGTAGTTCTAAGTCTAGGGGACTGATGACCTCAGATGTTAAGTCCCATAGTGCTCAGAGCCATTTGAACCATTTCATTTCATTTCTTGCTACGACATGTAGAGGTTCTGATTGCTGGACGTGGCGCCTTCGAAGCATTAAATCTCATGGTCAAAGTTCCTTAATTATATTCATATGTTTACTGTCGGGTCCCTAATCTCTGAAACGAATTTCTTTGTAATTACACGTGTCTTCTTGGTGTTGCAGTTTTCGCATACAGTAGCGAAATAGTTGTGTTTCACTACCAAAGTCGGCATTCACGTACTACATACTCGAATATAGCAACGGTGAATTGAGCAAAGCTTGCATGAATGGAGCGCCTGAAGACGGAAACGTCTGGCGGTGAGAGGTGCAGGGTTGGGGGGTGGGGGGAAGATAAGAGAGATAAGAACAGGCGCTGCAGTGGTTTCCACATGGCAACCGCAACCTTGATAAGGCGAGTCGCGAGACCATCGCAGCAACTCGACGCCAAGCGTAAGGGTTCATTCAGGCTTCAGTTCAGTATCTAAGCACTGTAACGATAGCAGTAACATAGAAGCTACATTTCTCTCTCTCGTGTCGAGTTTTCAGCGTTTCTGCCCTCGTGTCCTTGAAAAATCTTCAACAGTGCTATTCATTCAAGATATGATAGATTTTTGTGGCAGGAGAGGGAGGGGGGGGGGAGGGGGCGGAGGGGAGACGGGGGCTAACATATAAGTCATCCTACTGATGTCACGCAGTCCGCCACGATTTTTTCTCCTGTGCCGAACTCTTCAGCTCAGAGTAGCGGTTACAGCGAACGTCTTCGATTACTTTTAGCATATACATTGTGTGATAGAAGAAGTGACGCCCCCAGAAGACACGGACGGATGTCCCTGTGACTTGCTACACGCACACATCATAGGCACATGTCAAAATGATTAAAATAGCAAAATAAAAGTAAAGCATTAGCCGCCCTCGGTCGCAAAAAAGAAGTGTTTTCACCTAGATTTCGGCACTGCTATGAGTGCCGTCATCATAAGTAAAACACTCAAACTGGCCTATGAAATAATTACAAAATTATAGGAACAAATCCTTAAGTGTAAGTAGTGACTAGGAATACAAAAAAGAACCAGTATTTACATGTCACGTACGAAACTAAATATCAAGCGATAAAGCTTTCGTCACGAATTTTTTGAAATAGAATACGTAGAAGCCAAGCCACTGTGTGCTGCTCACACGTGTCGAGCTACGGTAACATCAGACTGCTTTAATTTTACTTTGTGAACGGTCACTGCCCAAGCAGCCATATTCAAAACTTTAAGATGAGAATAGCAATTCTCTGTGACATATAGGACGGCCACTAGAGTGCAGTAGTGTGGTTAATGCTTAGAGGAAAAGGTGTAAATACGGACACCCTCTTTTGTTTTTGTCTTAAAGCCATCTTCTTTCATAAAAATTGTAGATTTTATACCTTCATTAATAACTATAACAAGTTTAAGAAATGGTGAAAGGCGAAACAATGATTAGTATCTATTATTTCTATTCGAAAACAAAGATTTATAAACAGCTTGTGAAATGGAACTTAAAAAAAGGGGGCGCAAATACGGGCATCCACAAAAAGGTGCAAGAAATCTTTTGAAATGTTTTAATGAACTGGGTTAAAACAAGACAAAATGGTAGACTAACCTACAAAAAGCAACTTTCGTATATTTGTGCTGGAATCTGAAATTATTTACTGTAATTGCAAACGTAAGTAGTTCCTTCAGCGCCAGCACAATCTAAGTGTGCCCACATTTGGCATATAACTCATTTAATCCACACCTCTCCTCTCCTGTCTTGGAAGAACTTTTCACCAGAAAAGATGCAACTTGCATCGATTAAGTCTGGTGTATCCCCATCGTTCACATGAAGGTCATTATCGCTGCCCACAAGGTGAGGGCTGCAGGAGCCTGAAGAATCCGATGGTGAATCAGATAGTTTTGTGGAACAATTTTTTTTAAGGCCATTAGATTTTGCACCTCTGTCCGTAGGACGGCCTCTAACCCCAGAGAAACTCAACGACCTCTTCTTGACAGCACTTTTGTCAAGCGACTTTGTCAACTGATCTTTGTGTGGCGTTCCAGTGATGTGGCAGACGGTTGCTGCTTTTCGTCCTCGCGTTGTGGTTTTCTTAATTTTGGGGACAGGAGATATGTCGAATGGTGAAACTGCATTTGTTGAAGTCCCGGAGAACTTCATGGTGTTTCAATGGATTCATCAACTGGCATAGCTAGAGCTTCATGTGACAGTACATCAGGATAACTCGAAGAAGAAGCAGATGATGTCGATGGTCCAGAGATAGGATGTGGAGGAGCATGTGATTCAGAAACATTAGGTCTATGTTCCACTGTAGAACAAGTTTTTCCTGCAACCAACTCAGGAGCTATGAAATCAGCATCGGTGAAGATATAACGGTTCATAGGGTTTAACCCTAACTACCCGTGGTCTAGGGGTAGCGTCTTTGATTCATAATCAAAACGTCTTCGGTTCCGGGTTCGATCCCCGCCACTGCCTAAATTTGGATAAATAATCAGCATTGGCGGCCGAAGACTTCCGGCATAAGAAGTCAGCCTCATTCTGCCAACGGCCTTGTCAAAGAGGGCGGAGGAGCGGATAGAGGTTCAGGACACTCTCTTGCCCTAGGGGTGGGAAATTGCCCCTAAAGGCGGAAGAATCAGCAATGATCAACGACATGAGGATGCAGAAGGCAATGAAAACCACTGCATTAAAGACACGTAACGTGTATCCACAGGACACGTGGCCTGTAATTGAAGAAGTGTCATGATGATCTCTCCATCGGCAAAAGATTCCGGAATAGTCCCCCATTCGGATCTCCGGGAGGGGACTGCCAAGGGGGAGGTTACCATGAGAAAAAGATTGAATGATCAACGAAAGGATAACGTTCTACGAGCCGTGGCGTGGAATATCAGAAGCTTGAACGTGGTAGGGAAACTAGAAAATCTGAAAAGGGAAATGCAAAGGCTCAATGTACATATAGTAGGGGTCAGTGAAGTGAAGTGGAAGGAAAACAAGGATTTCTGGTCAGATGAGTATCAGGTAATATCAACAGCAGCAGAAAATGGTATAACAGGTGTAGGATTCGTTATGAATAGGAAGGTAGGGCAGAGGGTGTGTTACTGTGAACAGTTCAATGACCGGGTTGTTCTAATCAGAATCGACAGCAGACCAACACCGACAACGATAGTTCAGGTATACATGCCGACGTCGCAAGCTGAAGATGAACAGATAGAGAAAGTGTATGAGGATATTGAAAGGGTAATGCAGTATGTAAAGGGGGACGAAAATCTAATAGTCATGGGCGACTGGAATGCAGTTGTAGGGGAATGAGTAGAAGAAAAGGTTACACGAGAATATGGGCTTGGGACAAGGAATGAAAGAGGAGAAAGACTAATTGAGTTCTGTAACAAGTTTCAGCTAGTAATAGCGAATACCCTGTTCAAGAATCACAAGAGGAGGAGGTATACTTGGAAAAGGCCGGGAGATACGGGAAGATTTCAATTAGATTACATCATAGTCAGACAGAGATTCCGAAATCAGATACTGGATTGTAAGGCGTACCCAGGAGCAGATATAGACTCAGATCACAATACAGTAGTGATGAAAAGTAGGCTGAAGTTCAAGACATTAGTCAGAAAGAATCAATACGCAAAGAAGTGGGATACGGAAATACTAAGGAATGACGAGATACGTTTGAAGTTTTCTAACGCTATAGATACAGCAATAAGGAATAGCGCAGTAGGCAGTACAGTTGAAGAGGAATGGACATATCTAAAAAGAGCCATCACAGAAGTTGGGAAGGAAAACATAGGTACAAAGAAGGTAGCTACGAAGAAACCATGGATAACAGAAGAAATACTTCAGTTGATTCATGAAAGGAGGAAGTACAAACATGTTCCGGGAAAATCAGGAATACAGGAATACAAGTCGCTGAGGAATGAAATAAATAGGAAGTGCAGGGAAGCTAAGACGAATTGGCTGCAGGAAAAATGTGAAGACATAGAAAAAGATATGATTGTGGGAAGGACAGACTCAGCATACAGGAGAGTCAAAACAACCTTTGGTGACATTAAAAGCAACGGTGGCAACATTAAGAGTGCAACGGGAATTCCACTGTTAAATGCAGAGGAGAGAGCAGATAGGTGGAAAGAGTACATTGAAAGCCTCTACGAGGGCGAAGATTTGTCTGATGTGATAGAAGAAGAAACAGGAGTCGATTTAGAAGAGATAGGGGATCCAGTATTAGAATCGGAATTTAAAAGAGCTTTGGAGGACTTACGGTCAAATAAGGCAGAAGGGATAGATAATATTCCATCAGAATTTCTGAAATCATTGGGGGAAGTGGCAACAAAACGACTATTCACGTTGGTGTGTAGAATATATGAGTCTGGCGATATACCATCTGACTTTCGGAAAAGCATCATCCACACAATTCCGAAGACGGCAAGAGCTGACAAGTGCGAGAATCATCGCACAATCAGCTTAACAGCTCATGAATCGAAGCTGCTTACAAGAATAATATACAGAAGAATGGAAAAGAAAATTGAGAATGCGCTACGTGACGATCAGTTTGGCTTTAGGAAAAGTAAAGGGACGAGAGGGGCAATACTGACGTTACGGCTAATAATGGAAGCAAGGCTAAAGAAAAATCAAGACACTTTCATAGGATTTGTCGACCTGGAAAAAGCGTTCGACAATATAAAATGGTGCAAGCTGTTCGAGATTCTGAAAAAAGTAGGGGTAAGCTATAGAAAGAGACGGGTCATATACAATATGTACAACAACCAAGAGGGAATAATAAAAGTGGACGATCAAGAACTAAGTGCTCGTATTAAGAAGGGTGTAAGACAAGGCTGTAGCCTTTCGCTCCTACTCTTCAATCTGTACATCGAGGAAGCAATGATGGAAATAAAAAAAAGGTTCAGGAGAGGAATTAAAATACAAGGTGAAAGGATATCAATGATACTATTCGCTGATGACATTGCTATCCTGAGTGAAAGTGAAGAAGAATTAAATGATCTGCTAAACGGAATGAACAGTCTATGAGTACACACAAAGCCTTGCAGACAAACAAAAATTACGCGAAGCGAAATGTAGTGTGAGGAGGGCTATGCGAGAGGCGTTCAATGAATTCGAAAGTAAAGTTCTATGTACTGACTTGGCAGAATATCCGAAGAAATTTTGGTCTTATGTCAAAGCGGTAGGTGGATCAAAACAAAATAGTCCAGACACTCTGTGACCAAAATGGTACTGAAACAGAGGATGACAGACTAAAGGCCGGAATACTAAATGTCTTTTTCCAAAGTTGTTTCACAGAGGAAGACTGCACTGTAGTTCCTTCTCTAGATTGTCACACAGATGACAAAATGGTAGATATCGAAATAGACGACAGAGGGATAGAGAAACAATTAAAATCGCTCAAAAGAGGAAAGGCCGCTGGACCTGATGGGATACGAGTTCGATTTTACACAGAGTACGCGAAGGAACTTGCCCCCCTTCTTGCAGCGGTGTACCGTAGGTCTCTAGAAGAGCGTAGCGTTCCAAAGGATTGGAAAAGGGCACACGTCATCCCCGTTTTCAAGAAGGGACGTCGAACAGATGTGCAGAACTATAGACCTATATCTCTAACGTCGATCAGTTGTAGAATTTTGGAACACGTATTGTGTTCGAGTATAATGACTTTTCTGGAGACTAGAAATCTACTCTGTAGGAATTAGCATGGGTTTCGAAAAAGACGGTCATGTGAAACCCAGCTCGCGCTATTCGTCCACGAGACTCAGAGGGTCATAGACACGGGTACACAGGTAGATGCCGTGTTTCTTGACTTCCGCAAGGCGTTCGATACAGTTCCCCACAGTCGTTTAATGAACAAAATAAGAGCATATTGACTATCAGACCAATTGTGTGATTGGATTGAGGAGTTCCTGGGTAACAGAATGCAGCATGTCATTCTCAATGGAGAGAAGTCTTCCGAAGTAAGACTGATTTCAGGTGTGCCACAGGGGAGTGTCATAGGACCGTTGCTATTCACAATACACATAAATGACCTGGTGGATGGCATCGGAAGTTCACTGAGGCCTTTTGCAGATGATGCTGTGGTGTATCGAGAGGTTGTAACAATGGAAAATTGTACTGAAATGCAGGAGGATCTGCAGCGAATTGACGCATGGTGCAGGGAATGGCAATTGAATCTCAATGTAGACAAGTGTAAGGTGCTGCGAATACACAGAAAGATAGATCCTTTATCATTTAGCTACAAAATAGCACGTCAGCAACTGGAAGCAGTTAATACCATAAATTATCTGGGAGTACGCATTAGGAGTGATTTGCCCGCATCTCGTGGTCGTGCGGTAGCGTTCTCGCTTCCCACGCCCGGGTTCCCGAGTTCGATTCCCGGCGGGGTCAGGGATTTTCTCTGCCTCGTGATGGCTGGGTGTTGCGTGCTGTCCTTAGGTTAGTTAGGTTTAAGTAGTTCTAAGTTCTAGGGGACTGATGACCATAGATGTTAAGTCCCATAGTGCTCAGAGCCATTAGGAGTGATTTAAAATGGAATGATCATATAATGTTGATCGTCGGTAAAGCAGATGCCAGACTGAGATTCATTGGAAGAATCCTAAGGAAATGCAATCCGAAAACAAAGGAAGTAGGTTACAGTACGCTTGTTCGCCCACTGCTTGAAAACTGCTCAGCAGTGTGGGATCCGTACCAGATGGCGTTGATAGAAGATATAGAGAAGATCCAACGGAGAGCAGCGCGCTTCGTTACAGGATCATTTAGTAATCGCGAAAGCGTTACGGAGATGATAGATAAACTCCAGTGGAAGACTCTGCAGGAGAGACGCTCAGTAGCTCGGTACGGGCTTATGTCAAAGTTTCGAGAACATACCTTCACCGAAGAGTCAAGCAGTATATTGCTCCCTCCTACGTATATCTCGCGAAGAGACCATGAGGATAAAATCAGAGAGATTAGAGCCCACACAGAAGCATACCGACAATCCTTCTTTCCACGAACAATACGAGACTGGAATAGAAGGGAGAACCAATAGAGGTACTCAAGGTACCCTCCGCCACACACCGTCAGGTGGCTTGCGGAGTATGGATGTAGATGTAGAAATCGGAGAAAGACGAAGGTAATGAGAAGTAGTAGAAATGAGAACAGCGAGAAACTTAACATCAGGATTGATTGTCACGAAGTCAATGAAGTTAAGGAATTCTGCTACCTAGGCAGTAAAATAACCAATGACGGCCGGAGCAAGGAGGACATCAAAAGCAGACTCGCTATGGCAAAAAAGGCATTTCTGGCCAAGAGAATTCTACTAATGTAAAATACCGGCCTTAATTTTAGAAAGAAATTTCTGAGAATGTACGTCTGGAGTACAGCATTGTATGGTAGTGAAACATGGACTGTGGGAAAACCGGAACAGAAGAGAATCGAAGCATTTGAGATGTGGTGCTAGAGACGAATGTTGAAAATTAGGTGGACTGATATGGTAAGGAATGAGGAGGTTCTACGCAGAATCGGAGAGGAAAGGAAAATGTGGAAAACACTGATAAGGAGAAGGGACAGGATGATAGGACATCTGCTAAGACATGAGGGAATGACTTCCATGGTACTAGAGGGAGCTGTAGAGGGCAAAAACTGTAGAGGAACACAGAGATTGGAATACGTCAAGCAAATAATTGAGGACGTAGGTTGCAAGTGCTACTCTGAGATGAAGAGGTTAGCACAGGAAAGGAATTCGTGGCGGGCCACATCAAACCAGTCAGTAGACTGATGACCAAAAAAAAAAAAAAGGGTATAACCCAGTTACTTTGAATCCCTTTATTGCTATATCAACTGACTGGGTACGAAGGTAGGCTTGGCCAAACCTCCATAACGTCGTAAGATGTGACAGGACGCCCATTATGATGCAACCATGCTCTCACTGCCTCGCTGTAGTAGGTTTTCAGAGTTCCCATGAACATCTTATGTAGAGGCTGCAGTTTAGGGGTGCAATGCGGTCGAAGTGAGATGACAGTAACGTGGTGTCCTTTCGCCAAGTCAGTCACATCTGGATTGCGAACGTGGCTATAATGAAAATAGTCTTTTCTTCAGTCGGACATGTTTTCTCAATGAAGTGAACGAACCATTCTGTGAACAAATTATTTTTAACCCATCCTGAAGGATGGCACTCTCCCATTTGCACCAGGGGGGGGGAGGGGGGAGGGGGGCAGCTTCTCATTAGAAAAAATGGTTCAAATGGCTCTGAGCACTATGGGACTTAACATCTGTGGTCATCAGTTCCCTAGAACTTAGAACTACTTAAACCCAACTAACCTAAGGACATCACACACATCCATGCCCGAGGCAGGATTCGAACCTGCGACCGTAGCAGTCGCGCGGTTCCGGACTGAGCGCCCAGAACCGCGAGACCACCGCGGCCGGCTTCTTATTAGAGCTTGTGATATGTTGGTTCTAGGGAAAATTATCATTGGCGGTAAATAATGTCCCGAAGCGCTCAAGCATGCGATAACTGTCATTGTAGCCCCTGTTTCTGCAGACGTTAGAGCTTCAATTTGTTTCTTCCCTTTCATCCCTATCACTTTTGGGATTCTACTTTGGATAATGGACAGGCCTGTCTCGTCCACATTATACACTCGGTCTGCTCGATAAGAGTGTTTTTTGAAAGCGTCTGCCAAGAAATCAAAGAAAAGTATCATATTCTCTTTACTGAAGCCTAAGGCTTAGCTATATGAAGCTCCACAAGGTTTGCGAATTGACAGCTGATTCTTGGTTCTTTCAAGAAAAAGGTCAGCTCAAGCTCGTCCTGCTTATCTTCTTTTGAAAGGGATTGTCAAACTGTTTCTCTGGGCAAGTACACTACTGGCCATTAAAAATGCTACTCCAAGAAGAAATGCAGATGATAAACGGGTATTCATTGGACACATACATTATACTAGAACTGACATGTGATTACATTTTCACGCAATTTGGGTGCATAGATCCCGAGAAATCAGTACCCAGGACAACCACCTCTAGCCGTAATAACGGCCTTGATACGCCTGGGCATTGAGTCATACAGAGCTTGGATGGCGTGTACAGGTACAGCTGCCAATGCAGCTTCAACACGATACCACAGTTCATCAAGAGTAGTGACTGGCGTATTGTGACGAGCCAGTTGCTCGGCCACCATTGACCAGACGTTTTCAATTGGTGAGAGATCTGGAGAATATGCTGGCCAGGGTAGTAGTCGAACATTTTCCGTATCCAGAAAGGCCTGTACAGGACCTGTAACATGCGGTCGTGCATTATCCTGCTGAAATGTAGGGTTTCGCAGCGATCGAATGAAGGGTAGAGCCACGGGTCGTAGTACATCTGAAATGAAACGTCCACTGTTCAAAGTGCCGTCAATGCGAGCAAGAGGTGAGCGATACGTGTAATCAATGGTACCCCATACTATCACGCCGGGTGTTACGCCAGTATGGCGAAGACGAATACACGCTTCCAATGTGCGTTCACCGCGATGTCGCCAAACACGGATGCGAACATCATGATGCTGTTAACAGAACCTGGATTCATCCGAAAAAATGACGTTTTGTCATTCGTGCACCCCGGTTCCTAGTTGAGTACACCATCGCAGGCGCTCCTGTCTGTGATGCACCGTCAAAAGTAACCGCAGCCATGGTCTCCGAGCTGACAGTCCATGCTGCTGCCAACGTTCTCGAACTGTTCGTACAGATGGTTGTTGTCTTGGAAACGTCCCCATCTGTTGGCTCAGGGATCGAGAAGTGGCTGCACGATCCGTTACAGCCATGCGGATAAGATGCCTGTCATCTCGACTGCTAGTGATACGAGGCCTTTGGGATCCAGCACGGCGTTCCGTATTACCCTCCTGAACCCACCGATTCCATATTCTGCTAACAGTCATTGGATCTCGACAAACGCGAGCAGCAATGTCGCGATACGATAAACCGCAATTGCGATAGGCTACAATCCGACCTCTATCAAAGTCGGAAACGTGGTGGTACGCATTTCTCTTCCTTACACGAGGCATCACAACAACGTTTCACCAGGCAACGCCGATCAACTGCTGTTTGTGTTTGAGAAATCGGTTGGAAACTTTACTCATGTCAGCACGTTGTAGGTGTCGCCACCGGCGCCAACCATGTGTGAATGCTCTGAAAAGCTAATCATTTGCATATCACAGCATCTTCTCCCTGCCGGTCAAATTTCGCGTCTGTAGCACGTCATCTTCGTGGTGTAGCAATTTTAATGGCCAGTAGTGTATAAATGTCATTCTTCTCAGATCTGCCAAAGTGAACCCAAAGAATTTTTTCTCCAACTCAAGGAGATAAGAAACTAGCTTTTTTTCGAGGTATGCATTTAAAATCGGTTTCCTTCCAAGCTTTGTCTTTTGAACCGCTTGCTCAGGGATTTTATCAAGTTTAAGAAATCTATGCAAGGTGGTACAAAGCATTCCGAATGTTCTTTCACAGAAGCCTCACTGATGCCTCGGGTTCTTACATCCATAACGCTTTTTCGTTTTCGGCATTCTGCAAGGATAAACAAAAGCACTAAGGTCTATTATCGCAATTTGAAAATTATATTAGTTTGTTTGTTCCTGTGTGAGTTGCATGTATGAACTTAAAACAAAATTCGACTGACCATATCCCCATAAAATTAGTTAAATGTTTTACATTGTTTAAGAGAAGAGATGGTGTAATTATGGACCCTTCTTAAATAGGGGCCCGTATTTACACCAACTATTCTTAAGCAACATTGTCACTATCATGTCAAACCTAAAACCGTGTGTAACGTAAAACATGCTTCTAAAAGTAGCTTAGGATTCCGTGATTCCGGATATCATTGAGAAATTTTTTTAAACTAATCATAAGGATTATCAGGGGTAACGTAACTCGTCCACTTGCTGGAGTTGACAGTTAACAAATGGAAACACAAGTAAAATGACCATCAATGATTCAGTCAGCCGTCTTCAGTGCACGGGATGCGTGAGTGCCGTGTAGACCAAGAAGAGAGGAATGTTATTGATCTATGGAGACTGTAAGTTAGCAGAACAGTAGCTGCAACAGTCTTTCCCTATTTACTGTACAGGAACAGCTAATACAGTGTTGTAATGCTTTTAAAACATATGTTGCCTACAATAGAGGCTGTCCTTGGTTAAAAAGTGCATCGTAATTACTTTCCTTTCATTGTGGTTGAAGGTAGGCCAAATGATACTGAAGTAGAGAATATGTTCAGAGCACAGTATCCTGATAAGAGTTCTCCTTCCCGACGCATATCTTTCCGTTTTGTTGAGACGGAACACAACAATTCTAAAGATGGAGACTGTAATACACTGACACAGAACAAAGTGAAGCACCCGGAAGTGGACGAGGAAACGAAATGAAACTTCACGCATTGAAAGAATATGTAATGTTATTTCATTTGTTACAAAAAAAAAAAACTGACAGTACGAACTCACTTATCAGCATGATGTTGCACCTTCTCTGGTTCAGATGCACGCACTGATTCGATTGGAAAAAGTGTCATAAAGCCGCTGTATCCTCTTTTGAGGCAAGCTGGCTGATAACTATTGTAGCTGGTCCTTTACGTCCTAGATGCTGGCACTGGACGAAGTTGACACATGCTGGTTCCACAAATGTTCCATCTTGAACAGATTTAGGAATTTTGCTGGCCACAGAAATACCTAAGCATCAGGAGAGGAAAATACCTGACCATCAGCAGACAGTCCAGAGACACACGTGTGTGGACGAGCATTATCCTGTTGGAAAATTCTACCAGAAAGGTGACGCACCAGGACGCAGGATGCTCGTAATGTCTCGTTGTGCCGTCGCAGTTACATCAGTGAATACCAGCCGTGACCTGAAGTCATACTTGATGTCTCCCCAAACTATGACACCAAGTGTAACACTGCTGTGGTTGGAAGAACGGGATCTCTACTCAGGTCACCACTATACCCGCCAAGGATGATCGTCTCGGGTAACATAGGAGCGCGATTCGTCGCTGCACACAATGTGATGCCATATATCAGCAGTCAATTCTTCCCTGTCACGCCGTCGCTCCAAAAGCAGCACGTTTCTATAGTGATATTAACGGCAGCCTAGGCATCCCGCGGTAATTCCTTAATACAGCAACTGCTAGTCTCCGACCAATGATTGGGGATAACAGAGACTGTTGCAGGGAGTCCATTACTAGCATGGAAGGTGCAAATATGAAGGGGTTACGATATACGTGGTGCACAATACGGCTACCTTGTGGTCAGAAGTGGTCGACCAGAACACTGACGACGAGTATGCCAGTGTTTACGTTCCTATGCAGTCCAACGTCGGGCTATTGTCAAACCTGAATGCCTCGAATATCTGGATATTGCACGATTCGACCAGGCAGCCAAATGAGGACTCTTTCACGTGCTGATAACTCTGCCTCCCACGAGTACGCGGCATCTCTGTGTCCCTCACAGTGATCACTGAACAGACGACGCTGTTCACGCTCACCTCCTATCGCAGAGAAGTGGCTCTGCAGAAACCTAGGGGTTAGTACACTGCCTGACAAAAAAAGTGAAGACGGCCGCTGTTACCGAGCCGTTCTATGCGCTTCAAAAAAATGGTTCAAATGGCTCTGAGCACTATGGGACTCAACATCTTAGGTCATAAGTCCCCTAGAACTTAGAACTACTTAAACCTAACTAACCTAAGGACATCACACACACCCATGCCCGAGGCAGGATTCGAACCTGCGACCGTAGCAGTCCCGCGGTTGCGGACTGCAGCGCCAGAAGCGCTAGACCACCGCGGCCGGCTATTCGCTTCAGTCCGGAACCGTGCGACTGCTGCGGTCGCAGTTTCGAATCCTGCCTCGGGCATGGATGTGTGTGATGTCCTTAGGTTAGTTAGGTTTAAGTAGTTCTAAGTTCTAGGAGACTGATGGCCTAAGATGTTAAGTCCCATTGTGCTCAGAGCCATTTGATCCATTTTGTAACGGAGAACGAGAAGTTTCTTTACATTTTTGTACCGACGACCACACTGAAGTCGTTTCTTCAAGTTCAGAGGTATTCAGAGTTGGTCGTTGCGCCAAGAGGGAGGATAGCAAACAGAATGACCCGTAAGAATCCCGGAAGACCGTTGCCATGACTTTACCCTCTGAGGGTGCGGCTATCAGCTTTTTCTTTGGAGGACAGATGATATGGTAACACTCCGTGGATTGCGTCTGTGACGATGTTCAATAAAAAACTGTCACGATCAGCCGTCCCCTCGCGCTCAAGAAATTCCGCCCTGAAGATCTTCCGTTAGGCGGCGGGGTGCACGCCTTTGAGTACTCCAACTCGAGGAAGAGTGTGTCAACACTACCAACGGAGACGTCCAGTAGTTCAACGAGATGTTTGATTGTGATCCGTCGATCGCCTTGAATGAGAGTGTCCGCACGTTCCAGGTGTCACTGCTGTGTGCGGCAGGCCGGCACGTGGGAGACCGGACAGGTTTGCGCGACCTTGTTGCTATGGTGACAGACGCTTCGCCCAACGATTCACCGGGCTTTTGTTCATTGTCAGGTCTCCGTAGACATTCTGCAAGCGCCTATAAATACCTGCGACGCTCTGTTTTTCCGCCTGGAGAAGCTCAGTGGCAGCTCTCTACTTGAAACGCACCTCCACTGCAGACGCCATTTTAAAGGCTATAGATAGCGCCGCCATCTGTTGGAACTTCTTGAAACTATAGTGGCTGAAGCGAGGATATTGCACGACGTCCCATAGTAAATTCCGCATTTTTTCAACTGAAAAAAGTGATGCATTACTTACTCAACGCCCCTCGGGGGTGGTGAAACCAGAGATTGTTATTGCATTCCCGTCGCATGCGCTGCATTTACTCTTTACACAGAGCCAGTCGGGTAGTGATGATCGCTATTGCTATCGCCAATGCCATATTCCGTATTTCCAGGGGACGGGAACTGTTGTCCACTTTGCAGATAATGAGAAAATCTTCATGTAATCTACCTTAGTGGTGGTGATCCTTCCCCACCTTGTTGATTTCAAATAACGAGTGAGTTCCACAGGATGGAAAGAAACTTCTCGGAGAGGTCGCACGACTCAGCACCTTGCAGTAAGCACAAACTGGAAATGGGCAATTGGAATGCCTACTCAGCTCTGGAGGATGATTAGCCAAAAACTCTGCATGTTATAATAATTCTGTACAGCGATTAAGCAGCTCCCGAAATGCAGTTATCCGACAGCCCTGGCGAGGGTAGGTAGGGAGTCGTAGGCTGTACGGGACGGAGCCGACTTTTGAAAGCGTTGAGTGTATGAAGCCAGCAACAAGAGATCCTCACTGATGAATAATGTTGCTTTCCGGTTATTGTGAGAAAGGGAGAGCTGATCACAATTCTCATATTAGCCGAGGGTCCAGGCGCTGCAGTCATGGACTGTGCGGCTGGTCCCGGCGGAGGTTCGAGCCCTTCCTCGGGCATGGGTGTGTGTGTGTGTGTGTGTGTGTGTGTGTGTGTGTGTGTTACTCCATAGGATAATTTTGGTTAAGTAGTATGTAAGCTTAGGGACTGATAACCTTAACAGTTAAATCCCATAAGATTTCACACACATTTGAACATTTTTGAACATCTGGTAGTTGGAGGCAGTGTTTAACAACAACGAGGCAGACTTGCAGAAGTTTTGCGGAAGACAAATTCTTTCTATCCCAGTGGAAATTTGTGCTGGTTGGTTCAAATGGCTCTGAGCACTATGGGACTCAACTGCTGTGGTCATCAGTCCCCTAGAACTTAGAACTACTTAAACCTGCCTAACCTAAGGACATCACACACATCCATGCCCGAGGCAGGATTCGAACCTGCGACCGTAGCAGCAGCGCGGCTCCGGACTGGAGCGCCTAGAACCGCACGGCCACCGCGGCCAGCTGTTTGCGCTGGTTTTGTGTGTCTATTTGAGTACCTTTTTAGACTGCTGTCTAGTTTTGTTTATGGAGTAAATAGCACACTGGTGTGCAAAACTATATTGGAAAGTGACTTTCGAATGACTTCTCACTGCCAAGTAACGCAGCTCGATGAATCTTGGGCCACCCACAGAAGCAGCAGCTAATGTATAGTACAGAAGGTGTGATGAGACGAACAAAATTGACACTATTGAAAAAGACAATAATTGCACTGAAGTCGCCGCTATTTATGATGGTTCCCTAGACATTACGAAAGGATGGGTGATCACTACGAATGTCAGTACATGGCCTGCAACGTGCTCTTCTGCTGATCACAAGTTCGATAAGTAGTTTTTGTGGTAGGGTGACAACTGCTGCACGGTCGTTGGAGCGTGTGGGAGTGCTGGAATATGTCTGCCCAGCGCATCTCACAAGTGCCCGGTGGGATTTAAGTCGGTGCAACAGACTGGTCAATCCTTTCAGTAAATATTCTCTCGTTCCAAGACCGCCTCCACCTGGAAAGTTCGATGGGGTCGCTCTTCGTGTAAGGCTTCTAGTTTATTTTTTGTATTCGAGGAAAGTAATCTGAGCTCTACTTTCATTCGATGTGTCATTCTTCGTATCTATACTATGGATGTTTTTAAAACAATAATTTTCAATGGTCGATATGTTACGCCGCAGATGTTCTGAGTAGATGCACTGTGATCTCTGGTTGCCGGGAGCATTGTCTTTGTTGTTGCATTCTGCGAGAAGTGAGTGGGTCGGGTGTTGGTCACACTACTGAAAAAATGGTTCAAATGGGTCTGAGCACTATGGGACTTAACTTCTGAGGTCATCACTCCCCTATAACGTAGAACTAGTTTAACCGAAGTAACCTAAGGACGTCACACATATCCATGCCCGAGGCAGGATTCGAACCTGCGACCGTAGCGGTCGCGCTGTTCCAGACTGCAGCGCCTAGAACCGCTCGGTCACTCAGGCCGGCCACACTACTGAGCGGTCTGGAAATAGCTTGCGGAGAGCAGAGATAAAGATACACAGGATGTCGAATTTTGGAAATATGGTTTGATAAAGATTAATTTGAAAAATGTGAAGATTTACAGGTAATATTGTTGCTGCTTTGCTTGCCTGTGCGCGAATTAGGTTGTGTTTGGGAAACGGAAAGCTTTAGTGGGACTTTTTTATTCGTTCGGGTTAGTAGTTTCATTGTTCAGACGTGAGTAGGTTGTCTGTTCATATGAATTGCACCCAGAAGTTATAGATTTACCACTCCTTTACCATTTCAATAATTAATTTCATGTCAGAGCCATGTTTGTAATGGCCCGCCCGATCATCCCCGCGCGGTCTAACGCACGGCTTTCCAGAGTGGGAAGGAGCGCCTGGTCCCCGGCACGAATCTGCCCCGCGGACTTGTGTCGAGGTCCGGTGAGCCGGCCAGTCTGTGGATGGTTTTTAGGCGGTTTTCCATCCGCCTCGGCGAATGCGGGCTGGTTCCCTTTATTCAGCCTCAGCTACACCATATCGGCGATTGCTGTGCAAACAAGTTCTCCACGTACGCGTACACCACCGTTACTCTACCACGCAAACACAGGGGTTACACTCGTCTGGTGTGAGACGTTCCCTGGGGGGATCCAGAGGAGGCCGAACCGCATAATAACCCTGAAAGAGTGGTTCGGTGTGGGGCGGCGGAGGGGTGAAGTGGACTGCGGTATTCGTCGTGGGGTTGTGGACCACTGCAGCTGCGGCGGGGACGGAGCCTCTCCATCGTTTCTAGGCCCCTCCGTTAACATACGAGGTGCATTCAAGTTCTAAGGCCTCCGATTTTTTTTCTAATTAACTACTCACCCGAAATCGATGAAACTGGCGCTACTTCTCGACGTAACCGCCCTGCAAAATGGTTCAAATGGCTCTGAGCACTATGGGACTTAACTACTGAGGTCATCAGTCCCCTAGAACTTAGAACTACTTAAACCTAACTAACCTAAGGACATCACACACATCCATGCCCGAGGCAGGATTCGAACCTGCGACCGTAGCAGTCACGCGGTTCCAAACTGAAGCGCTTAGAACCGCACGGCCACACCGGCCGGCTAACCGCCCTGCAGACGTACACATTTTTCACAACGCTGACGCCATGATTCCATGGCAGCGGCGAAGGCTTCTTTAGGAGTCTGTTTTGACCACTGGAAAATCGCTGAGGCAATAGCAGCACGGCTGGTGAATGTGCGGCCACGGAGAGTGTCTTTCATTGTTGGAAAAAGCCAAAAGTCACTAGGAGCCAGGTCAGGTGAGTAGGGAACATGAGCAATCACTTCAAAGTTGTTATCACGAAGAAACTGTTGCGTAACGTTAGCTCCATGTGCGGGTGCGTTGTGTTGGTGAAACAGCACACGTGCAGCCCTTCCCGGACGTTTTTGTTGCAGTGCAGGAAGGAATTTGTTCTTCAAAACATTTTCGTAGGATGCACCTGTTACCGTAGTGCCCTATGGAAAGCAATGGGTGAGGATTACGCACTCGCTGTCCCAGAACATCGACACCATCATTTTTTCAGCACTGGCGGTTACCCGAAATATTTTTGGTGGCGGTGAATCTGTGTGCTTCCATTGAGCTGACTGGCGCTTTGTTTCTGGATTGAAAAATGGCATCCACATCTCATCCATTGTCACAACCGACGAAAAGAAAGTCCCATTCATGCTGTCGTTGCGCGTCAACATTGCTTGGCAACATGCCACACGGGCAGCCATGTGATCGTCCGTCAGCAATCGTGGCACCCACCTGGATGACACTTTTCGCATTTTCAGGTCGTCATGCAGGATTGTGTGCACAGAACCCACAGAAATGCCAACTCTGGAGGCGATCTGTTCAACAGTCATTCGGCGAGCCCCCAAAACAATTCTCTCCACTTTCAGGGTCCTGTCGTCAGACCTGCTTGTGCGAACCCGAGGTTGTTTCGGTTTGTTGTCACACAATGTTCTGCCTTCATTAAACTGTTGCACCCACGAACACACTTTCGACACATCCATAACTCCATCACCATATGTCTCCTTCAACTGTCAATGAATTTCAATTGGTTTCACACCACGCAAATTCAGAAAACGAATGATTGCACGCTGTTCAAGTAAGGAAAACGTCGCCATTTTTAAGTATTTAAAACAGTTCTCATTCTCGCCGCTGGCGGTAAAATTCCATCTGCCGTACGGTGCTGCCATCTCTGGGACGTATTGACAATGAACGCGGCCTAATTTTAAAACAATGCGCATGTTTCTATCTCTTTCCAGTCCGGAGAAAAAAAATCGGAGGCCTTAGAACTTGAATGCACCTCGTACAATACAATGCAATACATACACTCCTGGAAATGGAAAAAAGAACACATTGACACCGGTGTGTCAGACCCACCATACTTGCTCCGGACACTGCGAGAGGGCTGTACAAGCAATGATCACACGCACGGCACAGCGGACACACCAGGAACCGCGGTGTTGGCCGTCGAATGGCGCGAGCTGCGCAGCATTTGTGCACCGCCGCCGACAGTGTCAGCCAGTTTGCCGTGGCATACGGAGCTCCATCGCAGTCTTTAACACTGGTAGCATGCCGCGACAGCGTGGACGTGAACCGTATGTGCAGTTGACGGACTTTGAGCGAGGGCGTACAGTGGGCATGCGGGAGGCCGGGTGGACGTACCGCCGAATTGCTCAACACGTGGGGCGTGAGGTCTCCACAGTACATCGATATTGTCGTCAGTGGTCGGCGTAAGGTGCACGTGCCCGTCGACCTGGGACTGGACCGCAGCGACGCACGGATGCACGCCAAGACCGTAGGATCCTACGCAGTGCCGTAGGGGACCGCACCGCCACTTCCCAGCAAATTAGGGACACTGTTGCTCCTGGGGTATCGGCGAGGACCATTCGCAACCGTCTCCATGAAGCTGGGCACCAGTCCCGCACTCCGTTAGGCTGTCTTCCGCTCACGCCCCAACATCGTGCAGCCCGCCTCCAGTGGTGTCGCGACAGGCGTGAATGGAGGGACGAATGGAGACGTGTCGTCTTCAGCGATGAGAGTCGCTTCTTCCATGGTGCCAATGATGGTCGTATGCGTGTTTGGCGCCGTGCAGGTGAGCGCCACAATCAGGACTGCATACGACCGAGGCACACAGGGCCAACACCCGGCATCATGGTGTGGGGAGCGATCTCCTACACTGGCCGTACACCACTGGTGATCGTCGAGGGGACACTGAATAGTGCACGGTACATCCAAACCGTCATCGAACCCATCGTTCTACCATTCCTAGATCGGCAAGGGAACTTGCTGTTCCAACAGGACAATGCACGTCCGCATGTATCCCGTGCCACCCAACGTGCTCTAGAAGGTGTAAGTCAACTACCCTGGCCAGCAAGATCTCCGGATCTGTACCCCATTGAGCATGTTTGGGACTGGATGAAGCGTCGTCTCACGCGGTCTGCACGTCCAGCACGAACGCTGGTCCAACTAAGGCGCCAGGTGGAAATGGCATGGCAAGCCGTTCCACAGGACTACATCCAGCATCTCTACGATCGTCTCCATGGGAGAATAGCAGCCTGCATTGCTGCGAAAGGTGGATATACACTGTACTAGTGCCGACATTGTGCATGCTCTGTTGCCTGTGTCTATGTGCCTGTGGTTCTGTCAGTGTGATCATGTGATGTATCTGACCCCTGGAATGTGTCAATAAAGTTTCCCCTTCCTGGGACAATGAATTCACGGTGTTCTTATTTCAATTTCCAGGAGTGTATTTGTTACAAGAATCGGGATTTTTGAGGATGGTTGTAATTGTTAAGGACGGTATCAGAGTGTCAGCATAGTTTTTGAACCCTAGTCTCTACACATTATTCACTAAATGCAATATACTCCACTGTCTCCTCGAGAATTTTGTTTTCGGATTATGTGTGTTGCCACATTGCACTTTGCGGAGAACAATGGCTAAGACTCAAGCACGATCTGCTGACAACAGTTGCACTTCGCTGCACTGCACTGCACAAGGTTTTGTTTCCTTTTTAACTGGCTTGCCGCTGCGCTGTACCTTTAATGTTCATCACTTTCGACCAGTGCCGAGTTTCCGTAGCCGCAGGTAAGCCATGAAAATTTCTCAGGTCTGTTTTTCATCACAGTCGAGACAATAAGATCATTCACAGTCAAGTGTTATAATTCAAAATTATTATTAGATTCAGTTTAGGTAAAGTTAGTCCAGATCTCATTGCTCAACCAGAAAATCTTACGCTTACAGTGCAGTGTTACTTTCCTGTGTGCAATATTTAGTGTCTGGGATTGTATTTAGTTAATTTTCTTACGTAAAATCTCAGGGTATTATCAGAGAAAAACTTTGGTTATTTATTCTTTGAAAATTCTTTTTCAGTTTTATGTAGATTTTTAATTCTGTTAGGTTTGTGTGTTGAAACTGCAAGTCACGAACTGTGACACGACGCATTAAAGCACTATTTACTGCACTGCACAGCACTCATTTTCACAGGACAGTTTTAAGTTTTCCGGTTATTTCGGTAAAGGTTTAATCAAATACAGTAATACGGTTCCAGGTAGTTTTGGCGACTCATTTAATGAGATAGCGTTTCCATAAACAGTCCATCTGCGTTGTCCAGATTTACAAGACAAACACACACGAAGCTAAAGTTAGGAAATCAGTTAAGTTCACTACATATACATCTATATCTTCATTTATACTCCGCAAGCCACCCAACGGTGTGTGGCGGAGGGCACTTTACGTGCCACTGTCATTACCTCCCTTTTCTGTTCCAGTCGCGTATGGTTCGCGGGAAGAACGACTGCCGGAAAGTCTCCGTGCGCTCTCGAATCTCTCTAATTTTACATTCGTGATCTTCTCTGGAGGTGTTAGTAGGAGGAAGCAATATATTCGATACCTCATCCAGAAACACATCCTCTCCAAACCTGGACAGCAAGCTACACCGCGATGCAGAGCGCCTCTCTTGCAGAGTCTGCCACTTGAGTTTGCTAAACATCTCTGTAACGCTATCACGCTTACCAAATACCCTGTGACGAAACGCGCCGCTCTTGTCTGGATGTTCTCTATCTTCTCCGCCAACCCGATCTGGTACGGATCCCACACAGATGAACAATACTCAAGTATAGGTCGAACGAGTGTTTTGTAAGCCACTACCTTTGTTGGACTACATTTGCTAAGGACTCTCCCAATGAATCTCAACCTGGCACCCGCATTACTAACAATTAATTTTATATGATCATTCCACTTCAAATCGTTCCGCACGCATACACCCAGATATTTTACAGAAGTAACTGCTACCAATGTTTGTTCCGCTATCATATAATCATACAATAAAGGATCCTTCTTTGTATGTATTCGCAATACATTACATTTGTCTGTGTTAAGGGTGAGTTGGCACTCCCTGCACCAAGTGCCTATCCGCTGCAGATCTTCCTGCATTTCGCTGTCATTTTCTAATGCTGCAACTTCTCTGCATACTACAGCATCATCCGCGAAAAGCCGCATGGAACTTACGACACTATCTACTAGGTCATTTATATATATTGTGAAGAGCAATGATCCCATAACACTCCCCTGTGGCACGCCAGCGGTTACTTTAACGTCTGTAGACGTCTCTCCATTGAGAACAACATGCTGTGTTCTGTTTGCTAAAAACTCTTCAATCCAGCCACACAGCTGGTCTGAGATTCCGTAGGCTCTTACTTTGTTTATCAGGCGACAGTGCGGAACTGGATCGAACGCCTTCCGGAAGTCAAGGAAAATGGCACCTACCTGGGAGCCTGCATCTAATATTTTCTGGGTCTCATGAACAAATAAAGCGAGTTGGGTCTCACACGATCGCTGTTTCCGGAATTGATGTTGATTCCTACAGAGTAGATTCTGGGTTTCCAGAAACGACATGATACGCGATCAAAAAACGTGTTCTAAAATTCTACAACAGATCGACGTCAGAGATATAGGTCTATAGTTCTGCGCATCTGCTCGACGACCCTTCTTGAAGACTGGGACTACCCGTGCTCTTTTGCAATCATTTGGAACCTTCCGTTCCTCTACAGTCTTGCGGTACACGGCTGTTAGAAGGGGGCAAGTTCTTTCGCGTACTCTGTGTAGAATCGAATTGGTATCCCGTCAGGTCCAGTGGACTTTCCTCCGTTGAGTGATTCCAGTTGCTTTTCTATTCCTTGGACACTTATTTCAATGTCAGCCATTTTTTCGTTTGTGCGAGGATTTAGAGAAAGAACTGCAGTGCGGTCTTCCTCTGTGAAGCAGCTTTGGAAAAATGTGTTTAGTATTTCAGCTTCACGCGTGTCATCCTCTCTTTCAATGCCATCATCATCCCGGAGTGTCTGGATATGCTGTTTCGAGCCACTTACTGATTTAACGTAAGACCAGAACTTGTACAGTTACAATTTATGAAATTCTACTTATTATTTATTTTTATTTCGAAAAGTTACAATTGTCATCCATAAAAGTGACGCCAGGACTGAATACACCCCTGAAAATATTGCCATTGTTCCGGTGTAAAATCGAGCGCCGGTACGACGGGCAAGAACGTTAGAGTAGAGGGGGCTGCGAGACGACGTCAGCCAATGGTATGCTGACGGACCCCTGTCTAGGACGACAACGAGACAGTAGCGCTATCTAAACGAAGAGGACATATCGCCATGCCGCCTGGCAGCGGCCCAGTTGAAGTCTAGCCGACCTACGAACGCTACAACTGCATTGTTCGGCTTGTATTACCAATTGTATATACTGAAGAGACTGCTTATCTTTGTCTGCCACCCTTTGCTCGCTAAACTTGTGAATTTCACAGAAGTTGAGTACTGTAATCAATATCTTTTGTAGTAAACTTTATTAATACGATCTGCTTGAATTGTTATCTAGCGAACCAAGAAGCAGTTTTCCTAGGCATCCACATATCTGATGAGTGGGCGGACGCAACAGACATGGGGAGGGAGGACACTGCCACAGTAACGTTAACTGGTGAATGTTCCGCGTTCAAAGCTTTGGAGGTCAGTGCACTTATTATACCTTGCTCCCCCCCCCCCCCCAATAACATCTGGACAACAAAAACGATCATCTTCGACTATGTTCCTGGGTGCATTAAGTGTTTCCACTTCTCGCCATACTGTGCGTAGCTGGTTGAAATGTCCCTGTTGGATGTGTTACTCACATAACATCCAATGACTAGTACACATTCGCAGTCACTGAGCTCTTCTGATATCCTGCTGCTTCTGCTACTCTTTCGACAACACAAAACTTCCCGCCTGCTTTTGTACCGGCAGGTCCGCCTCTCGTGAGACATAGTGGTCACAACCACCTTACATAATATATGAAGATAGTAACTATTCCCGAAAGAACAGATACCACTGATGACCGTGCAGCTTCTCTAGAATAAATGGTAATTAACTCAAACTCGATATACCTCGATGGGGACACCTGAAAATGTGTGCCCCGACCGGGACTCGAACCCGGGATCTCCTCCTTACGTGGCAGACATTCTATCCATCTGAGCCACCGAGGACAGAAATAAATAGCGCGACTAGAGGGACTTATCCGTTGCACATTTCCTGTGAGACCCACATTCCCAACTGTCCCCAAGATAAGGCGATGCAGACTGCCGTACACAGCTCACTGCCGCCGTTGGATAAGCAGCTGCAGCAGCAAGTCGTATACCCCTAGCTTACTTATTTGTTACATAGTTTAATTCTTAATTTCTTTGCGTGTTTTTGGGTACTTGCATTGTTTAATTCATAAATTTCGGGCGTATTATAATATTTGAGAGTTGTAGCATCGCGCTTTGGGCAACCTGTGCACATTCACACAGATGAAGGTCAATGGCCAGGTAGCCTTTCAACTATATATCAAGATAGTAACTGTTCCCGAAAGAACAGATACCATTGATGACCGTGCAGCTTCTCTAGAATAAAAGATAATTAATTCAGACCCTCAGCTGCCGAGAGGTGTTGTTGATATACCTCGTTGGGTCAGCTGAATGCTATTAGGAACATTACGTATGTACATTGTGGACAGTTGGGAATGTGGGTCTCACGAGAAGCGTGCAAGGGATGAGTCCCTGCAGTTGCGCTATACATCTGTCTCCTCGGTGGCTCAGTGGATGCCGGCACGGTAGCTCAGCGTGTTCGGTCAGAGGGTTAGCTACCCTCTGTAATAAAAAAAATGAGTGAATGGATCAATGAACAACCTGAACGGGTGTCTTGAGACGACCACCCCGAACACATACAACGAACTAATTAGAACAAAATGAGATCAACCCAAAAAAAAAAAAAGTGGATAGAGCGTCTGCCACGTAAGCAGGAGATCCCGGATTCGAGTCGCGGTCGGGGCACACATTTTCAGCTGTCCCCATCGAGATATATCATCAACACCTGTCGGCAGCTGAGGGTTTCAATTGAAACGTCCCCTTAGAAAAATTTATACATGACTGTGCTTAAACTGTCACACAATATTTTTTAGCGCAACGCAATCTGACTTTCAGAAATTCCTACAAGGGATGGCCCTGACTAACATTAACCTGTACCTTTCACAAATCACTTACCTCACCAAAAATCTTCGTTACTCGAACTACTGCAATACAGCGAGCGCCACTACTGCCAGCTAAATAAAAGATTCAAACTACGGAAGGCACTAACTACTGATAGGCATAGTTAGCAAATGAAAGATTTTAATAGAGAACAAACAATGTATTTACCTTAATAGTCATTATATATATATATCAGTTCACGATATCCAGTATTACAAATTTCTAAACTCTGCCATCTCTCTCCTCACATCCACCACTGCTGGCGGCTCACCTCCAACTGCGCAACGCTACGCGCTGTTCACATCCAGCTGCCCAACACTACAATGGCTGACAACAATGCAAACCAGCCACAGACTGCACACAGCACAGCCAGTGATTTTCATACAGAGAGCTACGTAACGTTGCCAATAAGAAAACATAAACAGCCTACATACACAATTAATTATCATTTACATTACATAATGGTTGTCCTAATAATTTTTTTCAGAGATTGTATGAGACAGTAGTGGGCTCGATTCGATACCCCAAACTTTCCAATGAGAATACTCGTATATCGGCTTGTTGTTGTTGTAGGTTGCGAGGCGATGCTGTGTCCGCGGCAGCCTCTGCTGCCACTGGTGCTGGCTGTCTGGGCCTCAGTGTCGACTGGAGAGCTGTTCTTGCGCAAGTGCTGCGGCCAGCATCAGTTCATGGACGACAAACACGTGTGTCGTGACGCAAACGCCAGCCAGAATAACAGCGACGACCCCTGGTGGTGGCTGCCCAAGAGTTCCGTCAGTCTCAGTGAGTGCCGCTGCTGAACGCCGTCACTTGACTTGAAAAAAAAAAAAAAAAGAAAGGAAGGAAGATCAACATTTAACGTCCCGTCGACGACGAAGTCATTAGAGGCGGAGCACAAGCTCAAGTTGGGGAAGGAAATAGTCGTGCCCTCATCAAAGAAACTATTTCCACAATCACCATAGTATATTTTAAGGACGCCACAGAGAACGTACATCTGGAAGACCGCCATGATCTCTACTCCACGTGCTCCAGTGGACCCGTATTCCGGAGTACAGCGTTTCAAATCTCCGTTTGTCCATTGAGACAAAGGTCTTCCGTGATTTCCCTACATCCCTTGAGGTAAATTCTAGGGTTGTTCCTTTGAAAGGATCACGGCTAATTTTCCTCCCCATCCTTACACACTTCGAGCTCGAGATCCGTCTCTGATGTCGATGGGACGTTAAGCTCTAACGGCCCTTTCTCAATGGGTTTAATATACGGATTCTATTCCTGTTATTCCGTCAGAATGGATATTTCTTCCTGTTACTGCGTAATGTTTATTTTCTCCACAGATAAATCTGTCCTTCGAGAAAAGTTTCTTCCCTGTCGGTTTTTTAAGGTTAGCAACCGCAATGAGCATCGTGAGGAAAAAAACTAGGTAACAGGGAGCTCTGGTCTAAGACGGGCCAGGCACCTTCCTCAGTGTAAGATCCGCGCCCCCTTCTCACTAAACCTCCACAAGTTGCTCAGCGTGGTCAGGGAGTCCATAGAAGTCGGCATGAGAGGTACAGCGAGACTGACCGTGCGTTCCCATCCGAGACTTACAAAGATTAAGGCAACCCGTCCTTGGATTATTGCAATGAGTCATTACATAAGATTTCATCCTACCTGTTTTGCCACAAAGCTCTCTTAGTTGATGTCCCTCGCAGAAACAGACTCAGCGTCATCGGATTATCTGGAAAATACATTTCTGTATCCTGTACTGTCTGTGTAATGAAAGCGGGGAGGTAATTACTTGAAATAATGTTCGTTGATGCTCTTAATATGCGTTTACTAACGAAAACACCGTAATCTGATAATTAACGAAACAATATGTTACTTATTACCTCAAAACTAGCGATTTCTTGATAGCATGGTCCTACGACAGAACCAGATCGAAAGGCATCCCATCGGCGACTGGCGACTGGCGACTGTGGTGCGCGGTCTGGATCTTGTACTTAGAATCAAGAAACATCGTAGCTCTCCTTATAACTTTGTTGTGTTAAACGTTATTCATCTGTTTATTGAAAAGAATTCCTTCTTGCGTCGTAATATTGCTATAAGAAAGTGTTTAAGACCAGGAGGCTTCTCCTAACGTCTGCAGGGAAAAAACTGCTTTCATTAGTAAATGTTTATTTTAAAAAAATGCTCGCTTCGCGCCAGAATGGCTGTGGTTTCCCTAAGTAGCGAGCGCTGGCGTAACTGTCTGTCTCACAGCTAGTCGCAGCACCTCACCCCGCCGTCTACCGGCAATGCCAAGGGGTGGAGTGGCTTCTTCAGCCAGCGCGGTAACTGAATTCTTACTCCCTGCTAGGCGTTCTTCAGTGGTGCCGGGGTGTGTTGAATGCTACTGATATCTTCAGACGCGAGATAAAATGTAAATCTGGAAATTAAGGGAATAAAATGTAAATCTGGAAATCAAGGGATAGCTTACATCAGTCAGTGGCGATATTTGGACGTATGAGAGGGCGTGGGCTCAGTACATGGTTTTTCCGGCCGTTGTCGGCTTTGGAGGCCTAGGAGCCGCTACTTCACATTCAAGTAGCTCCTCAGTTGGCATCATGAAACAAACTTGGTCCTCCCACAAAGAAAAAGTCCCCCGCAGAACCGGGAATGGAACTCAGGCGCTTTGCATGGCAGTCATATACGCTGACCTCTCAGCCACGAAGGTGGACAGGTAACAGGAAGTTTAGGACATTACTTTGAAAGCCAGTTGATGCATTTTTGGAAGCTCATTGTTCAGGAAGTGAAGATATGCACTGTCTCGGTGCAAGGACTTTGTTTTGTGGGATAATCTACACACAGTGAAGAGAACCATCCAGATGTGACTTCTCTGATCCACTCCAGAGAGATAGAGTGCTATTAATATGGTTCAAAATAATGCACTTCCGTTTAATTCAGGGATTCCTTCTCTGACGAGAAGAGTCATCAGTCTACTGACCTTAGGTGTACTTCATAAATTTTTAGAATGCTCGCCGCGCGTGATTAGCCGGGTGGTCTAAGACGCTCCAGTCCTGAACTGAGCGGCTTGTTCCGGCGGAGGTTCGAGTCCTCCCTCGGGCATGGGTGAGTGTGTTTGTCCTTAGGGTAATTTAGGTTAAGTAGTGTGTAAGCTTAGGGACTGATGACCTTAGCAGTTAAGTCCCGTAAGATTTCGCACACATTTGAACATTTTTTTTATTTATTTTTTTTTTTTAGAATGCTCATTGTTTGCCGATGAAATTGATGACCGTTGTGTAGCCGTGCACTTTTTCTAACCAGAATAGTAGACATACCAATAATAATAAATTCGCACTTAGACATTTTAGTACATTCCAATCTTGACAGCAGCCCAAATCACCTTTTTACTACCCACAGCTGTGTTTGCGTATCAGCATTTTTTTATCGTGAGTGATGGTAAGTAGGTTATTGCACGTGCAATAATGTTAGCTGCCCTGACGTGTGTGCCTGTTTGGATAAGCATAGCTCGTGAGGTGCGCCACGCTCTGTCCACTCCCAAACTGTCCCAACGCACGATGCGCCAGCACTCACAGTGTCAATGCCGAGCCGTGCGTGCAGAGGAGCGTGGGCAGCAGTGGGCATGCGTGTATACTGGCATTCAAGTAGCTGTATGCTATGTGTATTAAACACGTTGAGGATTGTATAAGTATTATATTGACTAGCTTGAATCATATTATGAAGAACATATCAACCAATAAAAGAATTTTCACCAACACGATCAAAGTTCAAAAGTCAAGGGCTAAATAGGTTTTTCAAAGAACAGATATTTCCCCCTAATTCGCTTTATATTCTTCAGATCAATAAGTATCTTTTGCTACACGCTTTTTATAGTAGCCTATGTTCTTCCTCAGGGCTCAAGCTACCTCCGTATCAAATTTAATCGAAATCGTTTCAACGATTTAGGCATGAGAAAGTAACTGATCGGGTTCCTTTAGGATTTTCAATATTAATGTTGGCTTTTTGTTAACCGGCTTCATCTATGTCACCCTAACAGCAGAAAGTTCTTGTAATGGCAGTGCACGCACTATATGGTCCAGCAGTTTCCTGTATTAAGTGACGTAACCTGTTTCTGAAAATAATTTAGTGAGGTGGTGGAGTTGTCACGGTCGGTGAAACGATGCTTTGTCTGTAGGATCTACAGTATGCAGGTCAGGAAAATGCTTGTGAGGGGCGAGGTGGTTAGTGGGGAAACATCCCTCCCTCTCGCTCGCCTCTACCTGAAACGCCAATGAGCCACTCACCGTTGAAGTTCTTGACGCGGCGCACGTAAGCAAACTCACGAGCCATCACAGCCAGCAGCATTCTCAGAAAGCGTATTTTGGAGCATTTTCCAGTGTGGTTCCTAAACAACTATAACTCATGTGAATTAAAATCCGGACATAGCAAGAAAAATCCCTTGTAGTGGAACTACACAAGACGTGCTTGTTAGTTACGTGTATCCACTTAAGGTAAATAACGGCTCGCTCTAGACCTGTACGTCTACACAGTGTGACGTCATTCCTCCCATATTATGTCGATGGTTTATTGGCGTCTCTACGTACAAGGAGCGTTCAATAACTATTGCAAAACTTTTTTTTTTTGTCGGCCAGTTTCGGTTGAAAAAATGCGGAATTTCTCGTGGAATATTCCCGCCTCAGTTCCTACAAAGTCCCGATAGGTGGCGACGCTACACTTAGCCTTTAAAAAGGCGTCTGTCGCTTGCGCGACTGGGACGCGACTGGGACGCAACACGCGCCTGCGCCGCGTCGCGCGGCGTTGTGGTTGAGGTACAGTTCCTCGAGCCGCGCGCCACGCGAGCTCTGCGGAGGGGGTGGGAGGGGGAGGCGGGAGCAGGAAGGCAGTCCTGCCATGTGCTCACTTCGGCATAGCGCCAACGTTAATACCGTCTAACACTGTCTCTAGCGTTGAAAATGTCCTTAATTCGGCGAGAAAGGAAGACCACAAGTATCTGCAGGTGCGCCACATCCAGCTGAAGCCAGTCCTTTACGACTAGATTCCGTAGAGCTAGCATACTGTGAGGATGTTGAATGCTACGTTCCAGCGACTGTTCCTGTTACATCCGACATAATTCAACCGTGGAAGCTAAACTGAAAAAATATTTATTGATATAATTACGTTGAATGCACCCAGTAGCCCGTAGCTAAATAATAACAACAATACAAAAAATCTTTTTGAAGTGTCTTCCAAAACTAATCAACAAAAACCCCATAGAAATTATAATGAAGCGCCAAAGAAACTGGCATAGGCATGCGTATTCAAATACAGAGATATGTAAACAGGCAGAATACGGCGCTGCGGTCGGCAATGCCTATATAAGACAAGTGTCTGGCGCAGTTGTTAGATCGGTTACCGCTGCTACAATGGTAGGTTATCTAGATTTAAATGAGCTTGAACGTGGTGTTATAGTCGGCGCACGAACGATGGGCTACAGCATTTCTGAGGTAGCGATGAAGTAGCGATTTTGCCGTACGAACATTTCATGAGTGTACCGTGAATATCAGTAATTCGGAAAAAGATCCTGCAAGAACGGAACCAACGACGACTGAAGAGAATCGTTCCACGTGACAGAAGTGGAACCCTTTCGCAAGTTGCTGCAGATTTCAATTCTGGGCCATCAACAAGTGTCAGTGTGTGAACCATTCAACGAAATAGCAATATTTCGGTGCCGAACGCCCTCTCGTATACCCTTGATGACTGCACGACCCAAAGCTTTACAACTCGCCTGGGCCCGTCAATACCGACATTGCACTGTTGGTGACTGGAAACATGTTGCGTGATCGGACAAGCCTCGTTTCAGACTGTATCGAGCGGATGGACGTGTAGGGGTATGGAGACAACCTCATGAATCCATGGATCCTGCATGTCAGCAGGAGACTGCTAAAGCCGTTGGAGGCACTGTAATGGTGTGGGACGTGTGCAGTTAGAGTGATGTGGGACCCCTTATACGTCTATATGGGACTGACAGGAAACACGTACGTAAGCATCCTGTCTGGTCACCTGCATCCATTCATGTCCATTGTTCATTCTGACGGACTTGGGTAACTACAGCAGGACAGCACGCCACTCCAAACGTCCAGAATTGCTACAGAGTATTTCCAGAAACACTCCTCTGAGTTTAAACACTTCCACTGGTCATCATACTCCCCAGACATGAACATTATTGAGCATATCTGGGATGCATCACAACGTTGCTGTTTTAGAAGACATCTCCAGCCCCTCGTACTCTTACGGATTTATGGGCAGCCTTGCAGCATTCATTGTGTCAGTTCCCTACAGCACTACTTCACACATTAGTCGAGTCCATGCCACGTCGTGTTGAGGCACTTCTGCGTGCTCGCGGGGGGCCTACATGATATTAGGCAGATGTACCAGTTTCTTTGGCTCTTCAGTGTAAATACTTCTTCAGAAAATGTACTGCGGCAACAAGAGCTATTTGTGGACACTGTAGTAAACAACATACTTTTGTAAAACATCAGTAATGGGAAAAACAAATAATCGTGTCTTTGTTGGACGATATAATTGGTAGGACAAAAATTAAAGTTCCGACTAGCCACTATGGAGCACACTCGCCATGTATACTAAGTCTGTGTCGAGCACGAGGAATGAAAAAGTTAATGTTCGTAGCTACAAACAACGAAACAGTGACAAAGTCCAGACGTGCTAAGGTGGCACAGTCTGGTCCCCAGAGGATCAACGTCTTGGTTGAAGCGTTGTGGTGGACGGCGGACTGGACGGCCACAGCAGTAGCGGCTCCGGTAAACTTCATCGGTTCTGGGCTGGCCGTGTCACTGCCTTCTGCTGCCCAGCGCAGATCCTCGATGTGCAGAGAACTACATACTTCTGACCGTCTGCTTTACTGGTTGGCTGAATCAGAACGTAGTCTTGGCTGGCGCACGGCGATACTTTTGGCACTGCCGCCGGCACCCCCCTGCTTTGGTCTACTCGCTGTGGAGCTGCGGCCGTTGACCTGTGCGGCAGTCAGACATTCGGCCGGCAGCGGTCCGCGGTAGGCGCGCCACATCAGATCGAAGTAGCTGCTCACATCTTAAGTTGCAACCTAAAGTAGAGCAGGAATACCACGACTGTCATGTAAACTCTGAGCTTGTCTTATGCCACGGCTTTATTAGGTCACTAAAAGCAACAGATCACTTGTTGTTACATTTTTCTAACACCATTTCTGTTCTTCAATCCTCCCTTATTTTTAGTGTATACTGTTAGGAAAGAATGATGGTTTAGAGTTAAAAGTCTCACCGACAATGAAGCCATTTTAAGATGAAGCACAACTTCAGGATAGGGATGAGTAGGGAAGCTACTCGTCCATGTCATTTGTAAAGGAACCATCCTAGCATTTTCCTGAAGCAATTCCGGGAAATCACGGGAAACCTAAATCTCGATGGTCAGACAAACATCTGAACCGTCATCGTTCTAAATGAAACTCCAGTGTGCTAACGATTGTAGCACCTCCTTCGGTATGCACACTTCTAACGCCACTAAAACCATGCAACTAAGCCTCCTGGTGACAAGTGTTGGTAGATACGTTGAAACGTTAGCACCAACATCACGAACACAATAATAACACAGTACTATATATTAACCCATTTATATGATATTTAAACTGGATTGTAAATCCTTCTACATACGACGGTTGGAACTTTAATAGTGGCAACTATTCATTTACAGCTCGTACAGAATAGATACGTATTTTAAAGTTTTACTGACTTTCAAAGAAGTCACCAGCATTGTGTATAACCCGCTGCCAGCAATATGCCGGCCGGTGTGGCCGAGTGGTTCTAGGTGCTTTAGTCCGGAACCACGCGACTGCTACAGTCGCAGATTCGAATCCTGCCCCGGGAATGGATGTGTGTGATGTCCTTAGGTTAGTTAGGTTTAAATAGTTCTACGTTCTAGGGGACTGATGACCTCAGATGTTAAGTCCCATAGTGCTCAGAGCGATCTGAACCATTTTGAACCAAGCCAGCGATGTGGAAGTCGTAGGATATTCTTAGCACTGCCAGTTGTGGTGACAGTTCGAGCGGCACGGTCTATTGCCCGACAAATTTGTAGCAGTTCTGAAGCGAATGCCGTAAAGTGTTTCCTTCAGTTTAGAAATAGAATTGAACTCACGAGGGCTTAAGTCAACGGAGTGCAGTAGGTGGTATAGCACTTAGCAGCCCCATCAGTCAAACAAATCAGTAACAGCTTGCAGTGTCCTGCAAAATGATGGTCAGGTGCTGCAGAAAGTGTCATCACTTCTGTCTCTATGCTGTTCATTTTTGGAACACAACCTAGACCAGTGATGACACTTTCTGC
Organism: Schistocerca cancellata; assembly: GCF_023864275.1. NCBI lineage: Eukaryota > Metazoa > Arthropoda > Insecta > Orthoptera > Acrididae > Schistocerca > Schistocerca cancellata. The sequence continues at coordinate 138,700,573 of NC_064634.1, read as the reverse complement.
AGGACTTGACCATCATTTTGCAGGACAATGCTCAAGCACGTACAGTGCAAGCTGTTTACTGTTTTGTTTGACTGGGAGGCTGCTAAGTGCTATAGCACCTACTGCACTCCCATGACTTAAGCCCTCGTGAGTTAAACTCGATTTCTAAACTGAAGGAAACACTTCACGGCATTCGCTGCAGAACTGCTACAAATTCGTCGGGCAATAGACTGCGCCGCTCGAACTTTCAACACAACTGGCAGTTCTAAGAGTATCCTACGACTTCCACATCGCTGGCAGCGGGTTATACACAATGCTGGTGACTACTCTGAAGGTCAGTAAAACTTTGAAACACGTATCAATTTTGTATGGGCTGTAAATAAATAGTTGCCACTATAAAAGTTCCAACCCTCGTATTTTTACTGCTAATGTCACGTGTACATTGTGTTTGTATGTTTCAATTCGCTGATGATCTGATGAGGAGCTGCTCCTGAAACATGTCAGCAAATGTAATTTTTAACAACTCATCGGTTGATTTTAGAAACCTAATTAAGCAGTGATATCAGACGTCCTCAGTGCCTCAAACATTTTCTACGGAATTAGGCCAGTCGATGCCTCATAGGGTACCTGAGTGTTCGTCAAAGTAGTAAGATATCCATACAGCCTTGTGAACATGGCTTTTCACAGCATGCTGATCATTAAGATGTACTACAAATGCCACAATTGGTCACCGAGAGCCTTGAAATAAATACCATGTTTCATGCTGACGGTAACGTGATTGAGTTGGCCCAGGTCCTGATACGAAAAACGTCCCCAAAGTATCATAAAATCACCTTCAACCTGCATTATATTCACTGTAACTTAAACGTATCATTAGGGCGTCGGTTCATTCGATATCTTCGCCTCAACTGAAGAAAGAAAAAACTCGTTACTCGACGGAGCATACGATACGCCTGCTGCCAGGTTTCTGTATTGTTCGGCGCATCGAAGATGTGCACCTTTCTGTCGCGCAGAGAACAACAGCCATCTGTGAGCTATCCGGCTCCATTTTCCCGTTGCACGCAGTTCCCTTCACAATGTTCGCTCGCAAATTGGCCGAGATGAACCTGCTTGACAGCATAAGAATTTTTAATTACATTCTGGAAAATAACAAGTGGGGGACTGAATCAAGTGGTGATGTCAACAATATGTTTGACTCATTCCTTGAAAGCTACAAACACTGCTTCGATGTTGCCTTTCCTATAAAAAGAGTCAAAAACAAACATAAAACCAAAACATGGGTTACACAGGGGATTAGAAAGTCATCAGACACTCTCAGAAAGTTAAATGAATCAGCCAGGAAGAATGTAGTACTGAAAGCACATGTGAAATGTTATAGAAGCCTGTACAAGAAAGTAATAATTGCAGCTAAGAAGCTTGATAATGATACCTATATTGAGAAAGGTAACAACAAAATGAAGTCAACTTGGGAGGTAATAAATAAAAATATAGGTAGACACAAAAGAAAAGATAACAGCTTTGTCATTAAAAGTGGGGGTAAAACTGTTAAGGACCCACTTCAGATTGCCAACATATTTAATGAACATTTCACAAATATAGCCATAAATTTAATTAAAAGTAAATGCAATTCCAATAGCAAGGTAAAAATCCCCATGAATGACATGACAATGTTCCTTTATCCAGTAACTGATTCAGAGGTACTAAATGCTATACATAAGTTAAAAAATAAAATGTCATGTGGGTGTGATGAGATTCCTGACAAAGTCATTAAGCAAAGTGCAAGAAACATAGCCTCGCATCTCACTGAAATTATAAATGAATCTTTTAAGACAGGGGTGTTTCCATCAAAACTTAAAATGTCTACTATAAAGCCACTTTACAAGAATGGTGATAAATATGATGTTAGTAACTTTAGGCCTTTATCAATGTTGTCAGGTTTCTCAAAAATAATAGAAAGGATAATGTATCAGAGACTATACAAATTTCTTATTAAGAATAGAATATTGGTTAATGCGCAAAATGGTTTCCGTAAAAATAAATCAACTGAAACAGCTATCTTCAATTTTTTGCAACTTGTTCTAAATTCCATAAACAGAAAGGAATTAAATTGTGGATTGTTTTTAGACGTATCAAAGGCCTTTCATGTCATCGACCATAAGTTACTGCTTAGGAAGTTATATGCCTATGGGATACATGAAGTTGCCCACAAATGGTTTGAATCATATCTGTCAGACAGGTATCAGAAGGTGGAGATTAGCCAGGCAGATAGGACATATTCATCAAGATTCGAGAGAGTTTTGTATGGAGTACCCCAGGGATCTGTATTAGGGCCATTACTGTTTTTAATATTTATCAATGACCTACCAAGTCAACTATCTGAAGCAGAGGCAGTACTGTTCGCTGATGATAAAAGTTTGTTTGTTAAAGCAAATAGTGAAGCTGACTTACAGGAAAAAGTCACATTAGCAACAGACGAAGCAGACAGATGGTTTAATGAAAACAGACTCATTGTGAATGCCAAAAAAACAATGTGGATCAACTTCAGACATATTACAAATAAAATAAAAACTAACCTTACAGTAGAATTGGGTAAGTGTAAGATTGAACAAGCATCATACACTAAATTCTTGGGAGTATGGTTTGATGAACACTTAAGATGGGAAAAGCATGTAATATCATTGAACAAAAAATTAAGTCAAACATGTTATATACTCAGAATGCTTAAAAGCTCATGTAATATTAAAACAGTGTTACGTGTTTATTTCTCATTCATGCACAGTTTATTAAGATACGGCGTACAGTTTTGGGGGAACATCAGTCTAACAAAACACTCATTTAGACTACAAAAGAAGGCAGTCAGAATAATAAAAGGTATAGGATATAGAGACTCTTGTAGGCAAGCTTTCAAAGAATTAAAAACCATGACACTACCATGTGACTTCTGAAATTTTCCCGGCGTATTTCTTCTTCTAATAATTTCCGGGTATGCAGCCGGATCCCGTCGACATTCTGCCACGATATTTCGGCCCAGAGACGTCCGGCCATCATCATTTTATCCCCGGTTTCCGGTTTTTGGGATTCCGTAATCAAGGAATCAGTGGAAATACGTCTTGCCAATAATCTTATAAATCGTGACAACGGCTTTCAGCTGGATAAAAATTGGAATCCTGTTATTAAAATTATACAATCACAGCGGAATCGACAGTGTCATTCGATACTCAATGACTAGATGAACCTTTATTTCCACCACCGAGGGCAGCACGTACAACTCGGCTATGCTGCGCATGTCAACACCTGACGCATGCGCTGTAGGATGCCAGTACATTTCACATGCGCGAGAATCGGCATAAATACCGCGACTGCACCTGGGCTCTTCAGTAGTTGTGTACTCACCTGATGATGGCCGGACGTCTCTGGGCCGAAATATCGTGGCAGAATGTCGACGGGATCCGGCTGCATACCCGGAAATTATTAGAAGATGACACTACCATCTTTATACATATATGAAAGCATATGTTTCTTAAAAGAACACGAGGAATTCTCTACATTAAACAGAGAATTTCACAACTACGAAACAAGGAATAGGAATGATTTCCACAGAGAAATTCATAAAACAGCTATGTATCACAAAAGTGTACTATACCAACCCAAAATCCTCTACAGTGCTCTCCCCAAAGAACTAAAAATAATACCAAAACTGTATATATTTAAAAGAGAATTAAAAAACATGTTATTGAGCAATAGTTTTTACAGTATTGAAGAGTTTATGAATCGTTGACAATAAAAGCACAGTTAATATTTCCCTGACATAATAAATATGTATAATTGCTCACATTTAAATACTTGCTGTTTCTATGAAATTGTGAAACGGTGTTAATGTAAGAATGTAAATAATCTTTGATGTGAGAATCACTAGCTTTTTTTTTTTTTGTTATCCTACTTGTATATTTTTATGTTAATGTTCTAAAAGTTCTATTAAAATTGTAATGTCTAAGTGACAAGTAAATTCAATTACAAATTTTCATGTATATGTATTTTAAATTGTAATGTTTATTGACAAGTCCTATGTCACTTCGATGATGTACTACAAGGACGCTAATAAATTGAATTGAATTGAATCAACAGCTCCTGTCGGAATTTTAACTGGCTGCCTTTGACAAGTTGTGGCGCTCGTATCTTCTGCCTGTGAGCTGGAATCTTGTTTCACGCATCTCTGCATCTTTTACACAATTCCTTGCAGACATCTAGGACAGTCTGTACTAATACACTAATAGATTGGGCAACTTCATACATGGCATGGTAACGGTCACGCCCAAAGACAAAAGCTTCTTTCTACCTTCCGTCAAATCTTCTTTCTACACGTCTTACTGCGCTGATTGCATAAAATCGGCTGTTCACATACACGCTAATTCACTGCCATGACTTACATTAACGGTAGAGGGTCACATGACCAGTCCACTTGCTCTGCCCCCAGTGTCTGCCTTTAGGTGGGGGGGGGGGCAATATTTTATCTGGTGAGCTTATGTTAGTGACGTAATGTGAGTTAGCGCACAACTTTGCTGGTTGCAGACAACACCTTCCTTGAGCTGGAGAATGTGACGCGGGTTCTGTCTGGCGTGAGAGCCGAGTACAACGCGACAGCCACATGCGACCACGAGTCGCAGCTCGAGCTGGTGAACTTGCCCGGACAAGACATGGACGAGTTTCACCTGCATATAGGGGCTCAACAGGTAAGCAGCCATAGCAGAACGCACCTTGTGTAAGAGTACATACAGGTATTTCACAAGATACGAGGAGTGTTCAATAAGTAACGCAACTTTTTTTCTCAACAAATTCTACTTAAAAAAATGAGGAGTTTGTTGCGGAACATCATGGAATATTCCTGCTTTAGTCCATACAGTTTCATGAAGTTACGATAGGTGGCAGTGCCATACGTAGCCTTCACAATGGAGTCTGTGACGGAGAAGAGCTGTCATTGAGTTTCTTTTGGCAGAAAACAAGAGCATTCATAGGTGCTTGCAGAATGTCTGTCGAGATGTGGCAATCTGGCAGGGAACAAAAGCACGGTGATTCATTGGGCGAGGGGTCTGTCATCATCGCAACAAGGTCTCAAACCTAATGAAATTGAAGGAACGATGTCAGTGTGTTCGCCGCTACATACATGCAAACAATCTTCATCTTCGCGACAGCGCAAGACTTCACACAAATGCACAGCCTAGAGGAGCACACAGGACTTCCCAGCAATGTGCCATAAGGCCGTCATATTGAACAGAGATTATGTTAAAAAATGGGGTTCTGTAGCCAAAAGAGTGGAGAATAATATAGTGTATTGGAATCTTCAATAAAACTAAGCCGCTTTTGGAAAAGACTTGTTGCATTGCTTATTGAACGTCCCACGAATGAAAAACCTAATACTTTTGGTATCCAAGACAATCCATCTCCTTCAGGGCATGTACATAAACGTTAATTGGTCTATAGTCTTTGAATAGAATACAATTCTTTATGTAATTTTGTCATATGATGACATTGTTGCAGACTGTGGCTGTTATTTGAAGACAAATGTTGATGGTGTTGAGACAGCAACCAGCAACAAATTTATTTTCAGTTCACTTATTCAGAGGGTGTAGTCACCGGTTTCGAATCTTTATGATTCATCTTCAGACGGTTCATGCTTTCATTACAACGTTCTTTTACAGATTAGTTGTCCTAAAATATAAATAATACATAATTATAAGCACTCCACACAGATGGTTGCGTTATAGATTTACATTGGATGTGACTTACGTGAAATGTCGGTTTGGAGTGCGTGTTCATTACATTCGTCCAAAAGATGTGAATACATTCCCACTGCATTCTTATCGTTGCACACGTAAATTTTCTCGCTGAACACTTTAGATTTGTCACAGAAAAGATTTCTAGCACACACCACATGTTGTGATACAATACAAAGTGCTTACAAACATATGAGTGACAAAGATGCTATGATATATCGTAACATCATGAAGATGTTTGGATCAAGACCATAAATTCACTTATGCAACTGAAACTTCTTTTACACATTTGTATTCACATCTGTTGGACGAATGTAATGGAAACAAACTCTCCAAACCGACATTTCAGGTAAGTCACATCCTATGTAAATCTATATCGCAACCATCTGTGTGGCGTGCTTATAATTATGTATTATTTATGTTTTAGGAAAATTAATCTGTAAAAAAAAAAAGTTGCAATGAAAGCATGAACCGTCTGAAGATGAATCATAACGATTCGAAACCGGTAACTGTGCACTTTGAATAAAGGAACTGAAAATAAATTTGTGGCTGGTTGCTGCCTCAACACAATCAACAATTGTTTATGTTGATAAATTCTGTACATTTGGTATCAAGCTCTGATACTACAGTAGTACACTAGGTTAGCATGGAAGATGCAGCTCAGCTCCAGTGGTACGAGGGTGAGTCAAACGAAAACCTTAAATTTGTAATAACAAATCGAAATTTCGCGCCGTTATCCTGTAAGTTGGTAAGCGTGCTACAAACAGCTTGCAGAATGGCCTGCAGGTGGCAGCATAGTGCAGATGCACACATACCGTTGAAGTATCAGTATAAAGATGGCCACCACACTTGCAACTTGCACCAGGGAAGAACGGCTTTCTGTTATTCGGTTTTTGCGTAGTGAAGGTGTGAAACCTATTGAAATTCATCGACGAATGAAGGCTCAGTGCGGTGATGCATGTTTGTCACAGCAGTAAGACTACGAATGGAATAGGAAGTTCGTAAATGGTGTGACTTCAGTGGAAGGTGCTCCTCGTCCAGGTCAGGCACAACGAGTTGTGACTCCACAGAACATTGCAGCGGTTGAAACCATGGTGAAGGAAAACCGCCGAGTGACACTGAATGACACTGCAGCATGTTTACAGATTAGTCATGGGTCAGCACACCACATTGTGCATGATGTGCTCCAGTTTCACAAAGTGTCTGCAAGATACGGCAGGTGACTCCTGAAATGAGAGAACGACGTGATGATGCTTGTGAAGAAATTCTTCGGCGCTTTGAACGAGAAGGTGATGGCTTCCTTGCAAGAATCGTTACTGGGGACGAAACCTGGGTTCACTTCCACCTACCGGAAACGAAGAGAGCGAGCAAGGTATGGCGCATTACATGCCTAGAGGGACCACTGTCACCATTGCATCATACACAGATCTCCTAAAAAATCATTTGCGGCCTGCAATCAAATCAAAGCGACGTGGATTGCTGTCAGCAGGTGTCCTTTTGCAACATGACAATGCAAGGCCCCACACTGCAGTACAACAGTTGCAACAATCACAGACCTGCATTTTCAGTGTCTTCCTCATCCACCATACTCACCAGACCTTGCCCGCCGGCCGCGGTGGCCGTGCGGTTCTGGCGCTGCAGTCCGGAACCGCGGGACTGCTACGGTCGCAGGTTCGAATCCTACCTCGGGCATGGGTGTGTGTGCTGTCTTTACGTTAGTTTGGTTTAAGTAGTTCTAAGTTCTAGGGGACTTATGACCTAAGATGTTGAGTCCCATAGTGCTCAGAGACATTTTTGAATGTAGTTCACGATACGCGCCACTACCTTCATCACATCTTGAAGACCGATAACTTTCGCACAAAGAGCTTCTTGGTGTGCAAAACAATGAACGGAAAGTAAATTCGGCATGTTAAGATTTTTCCGCAGTAGGCCAATAAACCCTCTTGGTTTAGACCTTGCCCCAAGTGATTTCCATATGTTTGGACCACTCAAAGACGCAATGGGAGGAAGGAAGTTCCGTTCTGATGAAAAGATACGCCACGCAGTGCATGAGTGGTTGTGCGGACTACCAAAAGAATTTTTTTCTAAAGGAATTTATGCACTTTGTAAGCGCTGGAGGACTTGCATTGAGCGTGGGAGAGAGTATGTTGAAAAGTGATACAGCTTTTTATCACTTTTGCACAATAAATAATATTTAAAAAATATTTAAGGTTTTCATTTGACTCACCATCGTACATAGCACTTCGTTCATGATCGATGGAATTCACAGAAATTAATAGCGATAGTTGTCATGAGCAGTTTAAGCAAGTCTAAAATACTTTGCCACAGACACCCCCTGTCATTTAGGGATGGTAATGAATTGGGAATTGGCTTGTGAGCTGGGCGCTGAAGTTTCCACTCGTGAGTCCAGCGCTACATTAGTGCTGGTGCTGTAGAAAAGTGGTGTCGAGATAAATGGATGGTTCACCCCATTTTTCTGGCTGCAGGGGTAGCTGTAGGCCCGCCTGTGGTATTGTTAGCGCCGCAAGTGGCAGTACAGACAGTTAGTTAGTTACTTAGTTTCATGTTCCATGGATCACTTTGCATTGTACAGGGTGATCAAAAAGTCAGTATAAATTTGAAAACTTAATAAACCACGGAATAATGTAGAGAGAGAGATAAAAATTGACACACATGCTTGGAATGACACGGAGGTTTATTTGAACCAAGAAAAAAACAAAGTTCACAAAATGTCCGACAGATGGCGCTGGACAGCAAAACTGCCACCGTGACGGGTGAGAGGTACGCCGATATGTTACAGAATCGCATCATCCCCAGCCTGGCTGATAAACACCTGCTGGAACGTGCGATGTTTATGCAGGATGGCGCTCCACCCCATTTTGCTAGACGCGTGAAAGATCTCTTGCGCGCTTCGTTTGGTGATGATCGTGTGCTCAGCCGCGACTTTCGTCATGCTTGGCCTCCCAGGTCCCCAGACCTCAGTCCGTACGATTATTGACTTTGGGGTTACCTGAAGTCGCAAATGTATCGTGATCGACCGACATCTCTAGGGATGCTGAAAGACAGCATCCGACGCGAATGCCTCACCATAACTCCGGACATGCTTTACAGTGCTGTTCACAACATTAGTTCTCGATTACAGCTATTGTTGACGAATGATGGTGGACATATTGAGCATTTCCTGTAAAGAACATCATCTTTGCTTTGTCTTACTTTGTTATGCTAATTATTGCTATTCTGATCAGATGAAGCACCATCTGTCGGACATTTACGAACGTTTGTATTTTTTTGGTTCTAATAAAAACCCATGTCATTCCAAGCGTGTGTGTCAATTTGTACCTCTCTATCTACATTATTCCGTGATTTATTCAGTTTTCAAATTTATACTGACTTTCTGATCACCCGGTATATCGTAATGGTGTAGAACGAGTCATTTCTCATGCACATCGCAAAATATCTGTAAAAAGAGCTTGATGTTGAACATTTCTAATTTTTTTAAATACACGACGGAAAAAATTCACAGGACCAAGAATGATTTGTGGAACACAAACAAAAGTTGGCATACGTGTATCTATGTGTGAAAGATGACGTCTATTCAAACTTCGTGCCAGCTGCATGAGAGTGGCGCTAGTAATACCACTCTGACAATGCAAATCAGGTTTGCTTTAAATATCTACATCTACATCCATACTCCGCAAGCCACCTGACGGTGTGTGGCGGAGGGTACCTTGAGTACCTCTATCGGTTCTCCCTTCTATTCCAGTGTCGTATTGTGCGTGGAAAGAAGGATTGTCGGTATGCCTCTGTCTGGGCTCTAATCTCTCTGATTTTATCCTCATGGTCTCTTCGCGAGATATACGTAGGAGGGAGCAACATACTGCTTGACTCTTCGCTGAAGGTATGTTCTCGAAACTTTGACAAAAGCCCGTACCGAGCTACTGAGCGTCTCTCCTGCAGAGTCTTCCACTGGAGTTTATCTATCATCTCCGTAACGCTTTCGTGATTACTAAATTATCCTGTAACGAAGCGCGCTGCTCTCCGTTGGATCTTCTCTATATCTTCTATCAACCCTATCTGGTACGGATCCCACACTGCTGAGCAGTATTCAAGCAGTGGGCGAACAAGCGTACTGTAACCTACTTCCTTTGTTTTCGGATTGCATTTCCTTAGGATTCTTCCAATGAATCTCAGTCTGGCATCTGCTTTACCGACGATCAACATTATATGATCATTCCATTTTAAATCACTCCTAATGCGTACTCCCAGATAATTTATGGTATTAAATGCTTCCAGTTGCTGACCTGCTATTTTGTAGCTAAATGATAAAGGATCTATCTTTCTGTGTATTCGCAGCACATTACACTTGTCTACATTGAGATTCAATTGCCATTCCCTGCACCATGCGTCAATTCGCTGCAGATCCTCCTGCATTTCAGTACAATTTTCCATTGTTACAACCTCTCGATACACCACAGCATCATCTGCAAAAAGCCTCAGTGAACTTCCGATGTCATCCGCCAGGTCATTTATGTATATTGTGAATAGCAACAGTCCTATGACACTCCCCTGCGGCACACCTGAAATCACTCTTACTTCGGAAGACTTCTCTCCATTGAGAATGACATGCTGCGTCCTGTTATCTAGGAACTCCTCAATCCAATCACACAATTGGTCTGATAGTCCATATGCTCTTACTTTGTTCATTAAACGACTGTGGGGAACTGTATCGAACGCCTTGCGGAAGTCAAGAAACACGGCATCTATCTGTGAACCCGTGTCTATGGCCCTCTGAGTCTCGTGGACGAATAGCGCGAGCTGGGTTTCACATGACCGTCTTTTTCGAAACCCATGCTGATTCCTACAGAGTAGATTTCCAGTCACCAGAAAAGTCATTATACTCGAACACAATACGTGTTCCAAAATTCTACAACTGATCGACGTTAGAGATATAGGTCTATAGTTCTGCACATCTGTTCGACGTCCCTTCTTGAAAACGGGGATGACCTGTGCCCTTTTCCAATCCTTTGGAACGCTACGATCTTCTAGAGACCTACGGTACACCGCTGCAAGAAGGGGGGCAAGTTCCTTCGCGTACTCTGTGTAAAATTGAACTGGTATCCCATCAGGTCCAGAGGCCTTTCCTCTTTTGAGCGATTTTAATTGTTTCTCTATCCCTCTGTCGTCTATTTCGATATCTACCATTTTGTCATCTGTGCGACAATCTAGAGAAGGAACTACAGTGCAATCTTCCTCTGTGAAACAACTTTGGAAAAAGACATTTAGTATTTCGGCCTTTAGCCTGTCATCCTCTGTTTCAGTATCATTTTGGTCACAGAGTGTCTGGACATTTTGTTTTGATCCACCTACCGCTTTGACATAAGACCAAAATTTCTTAGGATTTTCTGCCAAGTCAGTACATAAAACTTTACTTTCGAATTCATTGAACGCCTCTCGCATAGCCCTCCTCACACTACATTTCGCTTCGCGTAATTATTGTTTGTCTGCAAGGCTTTGGCTATGTTTATGTTTGCTGTGAAGTTCCCTTTGCTTCCGCAGCAGTTTTCTAACTGGGTTGTTGTACCACGGTGGCTCTTTTCCATCTCTTACGATCTTGCTTGGCACATACTCATCTAACGCACTATGTACGACGGTTCTGAACTTTGTCCACTGATCCTCAACACCATCTGTACTTGAGACAAAACTTTTGTGTTGAGCCAACAGGTACTCTGAAATCTGCTTTTTGTCACTTTTTTTAAACAGAAAAATCTTCCTCCCCTTTTTAATATTCCTATTTACGGCTGAAATCATCGATGCCGTAACCGCTTTATGATCGCTGATTCCCTGTTCTGCGTTAACTTTTTCAAATAGTTCGGGTCTGTTTGTCACCAGAAGGTCTAATATGTTATCGCCACGGGTCGGTTCTCTGTTTAACTGCTCAAGGTAGTTTTCAGATAAAGCACTTAAAAAAATTTCACTGGATTCTTTGTCCCTGCCACCCGTTATGAACGTCTGAGTCTCCCAGTCTATATCCGGCAAATTAAAATCTCCACCCAGAACTATAACATGGTGGGGAAATCTACTCGAAATATTTTCCAAATTATCCTTCAGGTGCTCAGCCACAACAGCTGCTGAGCCAGAGGGCCTATAGAGACATCCAATTACCATGTCTGAGCCTGCTTTAACCGTGACCTTCACCCAAATCATTTCACATTTCGGATCTCCGTCAATTTCCTTCGATACTATTGCACTTCTTATCGCTATAAACACGCCTCCCCCTTCACTGTCCAGCCTGTCTCTGCGGTATACATTCCAATCTGAGTTTAGGATTTCATTACTGTTTACGTCTGGTTTCAGCCAACTTTCTGTCCCTAGTACTATATGGTCGTTGTGACCGTTTATTAATAAGAGCAGTTCTGGGACCTTTCTGTAGACGCTCCTGCAGTTTACTATTAGCACATTAATATTGTTATTCCCTGTTGCATTTTGCCTACTCCTACCTTGCCGCATCTCAGGAGGCGTCTTGTCGGGCCTAGGGAGGGGATTCTCTAACCTAAAAAACCCCCATGTGCACTCCACACGTACTCCGCTACCCTTGTAGCCGCTTCCGGCGTGTAGTGCACGGCTGACCTATTCAGGGGGACCCTACATTTCTCCACCCGATAGCGGAGGTCGAGAAATTTGCACCCCACGTTGTAACGGTTGTAAAAGTTAGTTACCTTTGAGACCGGACGTGGTGAGTTTGCTTTAGGCAAGAATGCCTTTAAGGTGACGAAGAAGCCTTTATCAAAACCTCACAGAGTTTGAGGCATGCCGGGGTGGCCGAGCGGTTCTAGGCACTACAGTCTGGAACCGCTCGGCAGCTACGGTCGCAGGTTCGAATTCTGCCTCGGGCATGGCTGTGTGTGATGTCCTTAGGTTTAAGTAGTTCTAAGTTCTAGGGGACTGATGACCTTAGAAGTTAAGTCCCACAGTGCTCAGAGCCATTTGAACCGAGTTTGAATGAGGTCGTGAAACACTGCTACCAGAAGCTGGATGTTCCTTTTGCGATACTGCAGACAGACTTGGCGGGAATGTAGCCACTGTACATGACTGCTCGCAGCAGTGGTCACTGGAATGTCGGGTCGCAAGAAGCCCGGGCTCCAGATGGCAACGTGGCACTAACGACAGGAAAGGTCTTCGTGTTCGGCGTACGGCTCTGGCGCTTCGTACTGCATCTGCAGCAGCACTGTGAGCAGCAGTTGGCCCCACAGTGACACGACGAACTGTTTCAAATCGGTTATTTCAAGGAAGACCCCCTGCAGTGAGCATTCCACTGACCCCAGACCACCACCGTTTGCGACTTCAGTGGCGCCAAGCGAGAGCTCATTGGAGGGCACGGCGAAGATCTGTTGTGTTTCCTGATGAAATCTGGTTCGGCCTCGGTGCCAGTGACGCCCGTGTATTGGTTAGAATGAGGCCAGTTAAGAGCCTGCAACCTACCTGTCTACGTGCTACACATACTGGACCTGCACTTCGAGTTACGGTCAGGGATACGATTTCGTATTACAGCAGGAGCACTCTCGTGCTTAGCCCAAGCATCCTGACTGAAAATTTGTGAGTCAATCTGATGATGAAACCTGTGTGCCGCCATTCATGAAGAATATTCCAGGGACTGCTTTCCAGCAGGATAACGCTTGCCCACACACCGTTGTTGTATCCCAAAATGCTCTACAGAGTGTCGGCGTGTTGCCCTCGCCTGCCGGATCAACAGATGTGTTTCCAATCCAGCACATACGGTACATCATCGGACGACACCTACAGCGTCATTCACCAACAGCATTAACCGCCCCAGCACTGACTGACTAGCTGCAACTGGCGTGACACTCCATCACACAAACTGCTCCAACGCAAGCGCGTTTACATGTTTCCATTCAACATTCTGGCGGTTCCACCATTTATTTCGCTTTTGCAGTGGCTTATCTAGCGTTTACATTAACCTGTAATCTTGCATTGTTAATCACTTAAATGTTTCCTAGACAAATACGAGTTCTCGAAATTTCAGTACTCTACATTAATTACACTCCTGGAAATTGAAATAAGAACACCGTGAATTCATTGTTCCAGGAAGGGGAAACTTTATTGACACATTCCTGGGGTCAGATACATCACATGATCACACTGACAGAACCACAGGCACATAGACACAGGCAACAGAGCATGCACAATGTCGGCACTAGTACAGTGTATATCCACCTTTCGCAGCAATGCAGGCTGCTATTGTCCCATGGAGACGATCGTAGAGATGCTGGATGTAGTCCTGTGGAACGGCTTGCCATGCCATTTCCACCTGGCGCCTCAGTTGGACCAGCGTTCGTGCTGGACGTGCAGACCGCGTGAGACGACGCTTCATCCAGTCCCAAACATGCTCAATGGGGGGCAGATCCGGAGATCTTGCTGGCCAGGGTAGTTGACTTACACCTTCTAGAGCACGTTGGGTGGCACGGGATACATGCGGACGTGCATTGTCCTGTTGGAACAGCAAGTTCCCTTGCCGGTCTAGGAATGGTAGAACGATGGGTTCGATGACGGTTTGGATGTACCGTGCACTATTCAGTGTCCCCTCGACGATCACCAGTGGTGTACGGCCAGTGTAGGAGATCGCTCCCCACACCATGATGCCGGGTGTTGGCCCTGTGTGCCTCGGTCGTATGCAGTCCTGATTGTGGCGCTCACCCGCACGGCGCTAAACACGCATACGACCATCATTGGCACCAAGGCAGAAGCGACTCTCATCGCTGAAGACGACACGTCTCCATTCGTCCCTCCATTCACGCCTGTCGCGACACCACTGGAGGCGGGCTGCACGATGTTGGGGCGTGAGCGGAAGACGGCCTAACGGTGTGCGGGACCGTAGCCCAGCTTCATGGAGACGGTTGCGAATGGTCCTCGCCGATACCCCAGGAGCAACAGTGTCCCTAATTTGCTGGGAAGTGGCGGTGCGGTCCCCTACGGCACTGCGTAGGATCCTACGGTCTTGGCGTGCATCCGTGCGTCGCTGCGGTCCGGTCCCAGGTCGACGGGCACGTGCACCTTCCGCCGACCACTGGCGACAACATCGATGTACTGTGGAGACCTCACGCCCCACGTGTTGAGCAATTCGGCGGTACGTCCACCCGGCCTCCCGCATGCCCACTATACGCCCTCGCTCAAAGTCCGTCAACTGCACATACGGTTCACGTCCACGCTGTCGCGGCATGCTACCAGTGTTAAAGACTGCGATGGAGCTCCGTATGCCATGGCAAACTGGCTGACACTGACGGCGGCGGTGCACAAATGCTGCGCAGCTAGCGCCATTCGACGGCCAACACCGCGGTTCCTGGTGTGTCCGCTGTGCCGTGCGTGTGATCATTGCTTGTACAGCCCTCTCGCAGTGTCCGGAGCAAGTATGGTGGGTCTGACACACCGGTGTCAATGTGTTCTTTCTTCCATTTCCAGGAGTGTAGTTCTGGCAATACCCGCCATGACCTTCTTCTTCTGTGCGGATGCACACATATTCCCCAACTCTTACGGGACTTGGTAAGAATGTCTTCCACGAGTAAGGAGTGTGTAGGGGTGGGACACTACGAATGTAGTGTGTGGACATACAAGGTGAGAATGTGGGTCTCACGGGAGGCATGCACGAGATAGTCCCTGTGTCCTCGGTGTCTCAGATGGATAGAGCGTCTGCCATGTAAGCAGGAGATCCCGAGTTCCAGTCCACGTCGGAGCACACATTTTCACCCGTCCCCGTTGATATATATCAACGCCCGTCATCAGCTGACGGTATTAATATAATTCAATTAGGTTCCCAGATAGGTGGGTGGCTCGAAGACCCCATACGTTGTCCTCGACGGTAAGTGTTCAGCAGAGACAACACCACCGTCAGGAGTGTCCCAAGGAAGTATGATAGGGCAGTTGTTATTTACTACATAAACAAATGGGAGGACAGGGTGAGCAGCAATCTGTGTCTGTTTGCTGATGGAGCTTTAGTTTACGGGAGGTGTCGCCGCTGAGTGATTTTTGGAAGATACACGATGACTTAGACAAAATTTCTACTTGGTGTGATGAGTGTAGAAAAATGTAAGTTAATGCAGATGATTAGGAAAAGCAAACCCATAATGTTCGAATACAACATTAGTAATACGCTATTAGACATATTCACATGGATTACGCATCTAGAGGAAACGTTTCAAAACGATATAAAATTGAACGAGCATATAAACACTGTAGTAGGGAAGGCGAATGGTCAACTTCGTATATCGGGAGAATTTTAGGGAAGTGTGGTTCACCTGTAAAGGACACCACATGTAGGACACTACTGCGACCCGTTCTTGAGTGCTGCTTGAGTGTTTGGTATCAATATCAAGTCGGATTAAACGAACACATAGAAAACATTGAGAGGCCGCTTTCTAGATTTGTTACCAGCTGGTTCGAACAACACGCAAATATTACAGAGATGCTTCGGGCACTCAAATAGGAATCCCTGGTGCGTAGGCGACGTTCTTTTCAAGGAAAAATATTGAGAAATCTGTGAATCGGCTTTTGAAGCTGACTGCAGAATGTTCCTATTACCGTCAACATACTTTTTGCTTGAGGACCACGGAGGTAAGATACACGGAAACTAAGTCTCTCACAGACGCATATAGGCAGTCCTTTCTCCTTCGCTCTGATTGGGAGTGGAACAGGAATTGAAATGACTAATAGTGGTACAGGGTACCCTCCGCCACGCACCGAATGATGGCTTGTGCAGTACGTATGTAGACGCAGATGTAGGAGGTGATGGTTCGCCTTTAGTGGGACCCGGCAGCCACGGAAGAATATAGGTCCATTTAGTATCACAGCTTGGGCTGTTCCATTCCCTCCGAGTTTATTCTCGAGGCTAATAATGTGTTTTTAGACAAGCATACGACGGTGGCGTTGACGATACACATGTCCACGAGGCATCATAGTGCTTCAATGCTGTTGCAGATAGAGCTCACAGCGGAATGGTTCCGCTGTAGTGGACTGCCCGCTTATATAGAAGAAGAGAGACATTGATTACGTAACGCGCTGATGATCCCACATGCTTCTGTGATCTCTTGCCGGGCTGGGGTCATACTGGTGGTGTGACCAGGTGTTGCATCTCTATGGATAAGGTCACAGTAGATCACAGTTGTTGCAAAGGTTACTCTGAGGTCTTGGTGCGGGCACAGTTTATGGAGGTTGTCGTAACTATAGCTGATTTCTGTTGTGGATCATCAGCTCTGGTCTGGCCTTGACGTCGAAAACCTAGTGTTCCACGTGATCTATGATGACGCCTTGCAGCTAACTCGGGGTCTGCCGTAAAGTGCAAGCCGAGATGAGGGGACCTGCACAGCAACAGGAGCTCGAGAACGGATTGTGGGCTGATGAAGATGGGCTTAGAAAATCAAACAGTATGCACGATACGAGGGTTGGAACTTAAATAGTGACAACTATTTATTCACAACCGATACAAAAGAGTTACGTGTTTGCACCTGTTACTGTCCTTCAAAGTAGTCACCAGCGTTGCGTAGAACCCGTTGTCATTGATGTGGAAGGCGTAGTATACCGTTAGCAGAGCTTGTTCTGTTGGTGGTGCGAATGGAGCGGCCTACTGCCTGTCGAATCTCTGGAACAGTTCTGAACCAAATGCCACGAAGTGGTTCCTTCATCTTCTGAATCAAATGCACAGTATTACTGTTCGTTTTTGGAGCATCACCTGCGACCAGCTTTGCGAAAGAAGCGGCGACACTTTCTGCGCAACCCACCCATTATTTTGCACGAGAATGCGCGGGTACACACTGCTCAAGCTGTGGCTGCTCTGTTCGGTCGATGGGTCTGAAAAGTACTGTACTCCCCGGACTTAAGTCCTTGTGACTTTGATTTGATTCCGAAGATGAAGGAACCACTTCGTGGCATTCGCTTCAGAACTATTCCAGAGATTCGACAGGCAGTAGACCGCTCCATTCGCACCATCAACAGAACAGGCTGTGCTAACAGTATACTACGCCTTCCACATCGGTGGCAACGGGTTCTACACAACGCTGGTGACTAATTTGAAGGACAGTAACAGGTGCAAACATGTAACTCTATTGTATTGGTTGTGAATAAATGGTTGCCACTATTTAACTTCAAAAAATGGTTCAAATGGCTCTGAGCACTATGGGACTCAACTGCTGAGGTCATTAGTCCCCTAGAACTTTGAACTAGTTAAACCTAACTAACCTAAGGACATCACAAACATCCATGCCCGAGGCAGGATTCGAACCTGCGACCGTAGCGGTCTTGCGGTTCCAGACTGCAGCGCCTTTAACCGCACGGCCACTTCGGCCGGCATTTAAGTTCCAACCCTCGTATGTGCCAATGCAAACTTTCGTCAGACTGCTACCATTTATCATTTTTGCAAAGGACTTTGTAAAGATATTCTTACTTCTCAGTAGCTACGAGTAAAACGAACTTTATGACATCTGTTGAAGACACAACATGGGCGTCTTCAGCACCATTTTATTTCGTTTAAGGATTTACTTCGGAGTCCTCCCTGAACAGCTATTAGTACTTCGTGAAGTAGTAGCTCCTTTTCTTTGACTGCGGCTTCTTAACAATAGGTTATGGGAAATTCTTTCAGGATACTTTGCATGTTGTTATCCATGGCAGACCACAATGCCTCATTTATAGTCAGATCGGTGTCTGGCCACAAAGGCGTGAGACATAGAGCATCGACATTCGTGTGTTGTGCCGTGGGTCGATAATGTAATTAATAATTATAAATGTTCAGAAATATTACCTGTGCCACTGTTGGTGGCCCGTATTGTCTGAGAGCTTTTATAATGGCAAAATAGCATGGTCACTGACTTATGATCAGTTAGCAGATGGAATTTTGTACCATACAGGAATACATGAAACGTTTTCATGTCGGAGAATATTGCTGATGCCCGTTTTTGGAACAGTTCATTTGTGATAATGCCAGATTCCTAGAGGCGAACACTATCGGATGTTCCGTAGCATCAGAAAGTTAGTAGGACAGCGTTACACCACCACCACATTCAGAAACATCAGTAACTATAGTCAGACACATGTTTGGCATGAGGCTGGGAGGTAGGGAATAGATCGAAGACCTCTGATGTCCACTAAAACTGTATAACCTCTTTGTGGAGTCTATTGCAAAGATATGCTAGATCCTTGCTGCAGGATGCTAATGAAAACTCTAGCAATGATGTATACATTCATCAATGCACCAACAGCTGTTGAATCAGTGCCTTGTTTCTCAGGGTTAATTCGCACAGTGTTGAAATGGAGTCAAAAGCTATCAAGCAATCATGGTTTTCAATCATGGTTTTTCAAAATGCTTCCGTCAATCATCTCCTTTCCACAAGCTCCTTTCGTACAGTAACTGATGGAAATAGTTTGTAGTTGGTTCTAATCGTAGCTAAAGTTACTTAAAGTTGGCTACGAAGTCTTTCGCGACGTATTTCCTGAGTAAAAATTTCTCGGTGTACATGCCGCGTCAAATCAGGATAAATCTCCGAGCTTTCGACCACTGCCTCCATGGTCTTCGTCAGGGCTAAAACTGACTGTCGTGAACTAGCGAGGTTCCCACTTTTATATGCCAATGACGGCTTCTTATTGGCTGGAATACGTCAGCGATATGGCGCGTAGCGAGGTGGTGCCCCCTACTTCCATAGATGTAGTTGCTATCCCGCGTTGCTTGCAGCGCCATCCCTTAAATCAGGAGGTAAAGTGCGAGAAGTTTTTCTCTGCGATTTTTCTTTATCCAGTGCACTCTTCCAAGTGTTGCTGAGTGCATAGCCGTTGTCTCTGTTAAAGTTATTATCGCTAAGTCTAATTTCGACTGCTTCTCGGATCACAGAGTCCCAGTAATTCGATGTGTGGGCTATTACTCTGGTTTCTTCAAATTTGAAGAAACCAGAGTAATAGCCCACACATCGAATTACTGGGACTCTGTGATCCGAGAAGCAGTCGAAATTAGACTTAGCGATAATAACTTTAACAGAGACAACGGCTATGCACTCAGCAACACTTGGAAGAGTGCACTGGATAAAGAAAAATCGCAGAGAAAAACTTCTCGCACTTTACCTCCTGATTTAAGGGATGGCGCTGCAAGCAACGCGGGATAGCAACTACATCTATGGAAGTAGGGGGCACCACCTCGCTACGCGCCATATCGCTGACGTATTCCAGCCAATAAGAAGCCGTCATTGGCATATAAAAGTGGGAACCTCGCTAGTTCACGACAGTCAGTTTTAGCCCTGACGAAGACCATGGAGGCAGTGGTCGAAAGCTCGGAGATTTATCCTGATTTGACGCGGCATGTACACCGTTACTTAAAGTTCCTCATCAGTTGATGTTTTTTCAGCATCCTCCACCTCTTCTCTATTGTTAATTTCTTCAATCCCCTAAATGCGCTCATAAGGTCTACAATTACTTTAGCAGAAAATATTTTCAGTCAAGTTACTCTAACGGGCGCCACTCGGTCAGCCTAGTGTTCACTGAGGGCTGAGATAGGTCACTATTCTATTGACTCTTAAGTGGCTTTGCAGGGAAACAGTTCCCAATTTGTTTCATTCAGATCTGCAGCTGTTTTCAGCAATCTGTTAATAAGAATGATCATTGTGTCGTACCTCTGGGTCGTTGTTTGCATTTATTTCTCTACTTTATTGCAACTTCATTACAATTATACTTCATAAAGTCTGATTTGACGAACAGCCACGACTGAGGATCATATTAATGAGATTGA
Source organism: Schistocerca cancellata (assembly GCF_023864275.1). Classification (NCBI taxonomy): domain Eukaryota; kingdom Metazoa; phylum Arthropoda; class Insecta; order Orthoptera; family Acrididae; genus Schistocerca; species Schistocerca cancellata. Next base: position 138,680,050 of record NC_064634.1, on the reverse strand, counting down.
GAAATCCGCTTCAGTTGTAAATGATAGATTAGATTATTACTTGTTCCATAGATCATGAATACGACACTCGTAATAATGTGGAATGTGTGAGGTTAATATAAGGTGTCTATACAAGATATCACATTACACAAAATATTACATGACAATTTTGTGGGGGGAGGGGGCTTGAGGAAATTACCCACTTACTACATCCAAAAATTCATCTAATGAGTAGAAGGAGTTGCCATTAAGAAATTCTTTTAATTTTCTTTTAAATGCTATATGGCTATCTGTCAGACTTTTGATGCTATTAGGTAAGTGACCAAAGACTTTTGTGGCAGCATAATTTACCCCCTTCTGATCCAAATTTAGATTTAACCTTGAGTAGTGAAGATCATCCTTTCTCCTAGTGTTGTAGCCATGTACACTGCTATTGCTTTTGAATTCGTTCGGATTGTTAATAAAAAAATTCATAAGTGAATATATATATTGTGAGGCTACAGTGAAGATATCTAGCTCTTTAAATAAGTGTCTGCAGATGATCTTGGATGATCTCCAGCAATTATTCTGATTACACGCTTTTGTGCAATGAACACTCTTTTACTCAATGATGGGTTACCCCAGAATATGATGCCATACGTAAGCAGAGAATGAAAATAAGCGTGGTAAGCTAATTTACTGAGATGTATATTGCCAAAATTTGCAGTGACCCTAATAACATAAGTAGCTGAACTCAAACGTTTCAGCAGATCCTCAGTGTGTTTTTTCCAGTTCAACCCCTCATCAGTGCATACTCCTAGAAATGTTGAATATTCTACCTTAGCTACCGATTTCTGATCGAAGTCTATATTTATTAATGGTGTTATTCCATTTACTGTGTGAAAATGTATATACCAGGCTGTTCCAACCGAGCTCCAGGGAGCCGGAGCGCTCCGGAGCGCTCACTGCGGCAGCTCGGAGCCCGCGTGGAGGGGGAAAGCGAACTCACTGCCCCCTGGCCGCATGCAGCCGCAACTGACGCAATAATCCATGTTCAATGACAGCTATGATTAGCCGCGGGAGCCCTGTACCTCTATTGGAGGATACCTTTCTATTCATTGAGAGGGATGGTCGTCCGCAGTGTCTTGTATGTCATAAAGTAATTAATTCTGCGAAGAGGTACAATATACAACGACATTATACACGTCTTCACGCAGCGCACTACGATCAGGTAGAAGGCGTTGCACGCAGAGAACTGGTGGCCAGGCTTAAGAACGACATACCAGGAGACGTTAAGTTTAAAAACGGTTTCGTAATACGGAGGGTATCAAAACATGCAACATAGTTCGTGATCTGTAATGCGTTTATAATTTTCAGGTGAATGAGAGCGGAGAAAACACTACTGAGTCTGCAAATCGAGCAAGCTGCAGGGTGGCTCACATCATTGCGACGAGTGGCAAGCCGTTTTCGGTGGGACCACTCGTAAAATCGTGCATGGTAGCCGTTGCAGAATGTTTGTTTCCAAGGGAGGTGCAGGCAATTGAAGGGGTTTGCCTGTCGAAGCAAACAATGTCTCGTCGAATCCTAGACATGGCAGCGGATTTAGAGACACAGCTCAGGAAAAAGGCGGAGAGCTTTGTTGCATTTTCGCTAGTGCTTGACGAAAGCACCGACATATCGGACTGTGCTCAGCTTGCAGTTTTTGTGCGTGGAGCTGCAAGTAACTGAAGAACTCTTGGATGTGGTACCACTCGATTACACCGCAACAGGACGTGACATTTTTGAAGCTGTTTGTGAATCAGTGGACATATGAATTTGCCGTGGGATAAGCTCCATTCTGTAGCGACAGACAGTGCACCACAAACGATCGGGTGTCACCAAGGTTATGCTTCTCGTTTGAAAAATAAACTCAGGGACGAATTCGGGAAAGACATTTTGACTCTTCATTGTTTTATTCACCAAGAGGCACTGTGCGCTGAAACAATAGAGCTAGGTGGCGTAATGAAAGATGTCGTGAAGTGTGTGAATTTTGTGCGGCGTCACGGTATGAATCATCGCCAATTCAAAGGATTCCTGAAAGATATGGAATCGGAGTATGGGGATATACCTTACCACAGTACAGTTCGTTGGCTGAGTCGGGGAAAATTTCTTGATGTTTTCTTCGCCATTCGTGAGGAAATAACCCTTTTTCTCGAAATGAAAGGGGAAGAAATGCGTTTTCTGAAAGATATAAAATGGATATCAGAGCTGGCGTTCCTAGCTGACATAACTATGCATCTAAATAATGTAAATCTGTCATTGCAGGGCAAAGGGCAGCTAATAGTTGACATGCATGACCAGATCAAAGCGTTCATGCAAAAGTTACGCTTATTTGAGAGGCATATGAATAATGGACATTTAACGTTCTTCAATCGTCTTGCTTCTTTAAAACTACTTTCTACTTCTTTAAAAACTTTCGGCGATTACCAAGCAAAGTTAAAGCAGCTCATCACGTCGTTTGAAACACGATTCCGAGACCTCACTAGTTTGGAAATGGAACTTAAGGTGTTCAGCATTCCTTTTTCAGTTTCCCCCGATGACTTGTCATCATCACTTCATTTGGAGATTATTGATAGCAAAATTCAACTTTGTTGAAAGACAGGTGCTACAACATGTTGGATTTATCATGATGGTATCGTTCATTACAGCAAAAAACATTTCCCAAGCTTCACAACAATGCTGCTCAGATCATGGGTATGTTTGGATCTAAGTATTGTTGTGAGCAGCTTTTCTCAGCAATGAAAAGAGTAAAAAGTAAGGAACAATCGTTTCTTCAGGATGCAACAATGAAGGCCATCCTCCGCATTACTGCTGTGAACACTTTGTCGCCTGATATTTTCGATCTTGTAATGAAAAGAAAAGTCGAGCTACAGAGGCCCAATAAATTTAGTATGCAATTTCTTATAAAACAGTTGTTTCTTATTTATTTCCTGAACATCGTATTTCCTGGTGTAGCATGTCACCACGTCTTAGGAGCTAAAAGTATGAGGTTGTCGATCTTGTAAGACGCAACTGGCACATCAAAACGCTTGCCTTGCCGCCTGCCTCAGCCTGCCGTGCCACCTGCCGGCGTGCGGGCCCACTTGAATGGTCACAGCGAGCGACACGGCTCCCTGGAGCAGGGAGCGCTCCGCGGCTCACAACGGAGCCGACGAGCTGGAACAGCCTGGTATATACTAATATATATTAAGAACAGCAGAGGACCCAAGACCGAACCTTGCGGCTCCCCATTCTTGATTGTTCCCCAGTTTGAGAAATCACCAGTTTTTTGCATATAATGTGAACTGCTTATTTCAACTTTCTGCACTCTTCCAGTTAGATATGATTTAAACTCTTTGAGCACTGTCCCATTCATACCACAGTACTTGAGCTTATCTAGAAGTATTCTATGATTTATACAATCAAAAGCCTTTGATAGATCACAAAAAATCCCAATGGGTGACTTCCGGTTACTCAGAGCATTTAATATTTCATTAGTAAAAGTATATATAACATTTTTCGTTGAAAAACCCTTCTGGAAACCGAACTGACATTTTGTTAAAACTTTATTTTTACAAAGGTGTGAAGCTACTCTACAATACATTACTTTTTCAAGAATTTTTGATAAGGCAGTCAGAAGAGAGATTGAGCGGTAGTTGTTGACATCAGACGTATCCCCTTTTTATACAGTGGTTTAACAATGGCATACTTCAGTCTATCTGGGAAAATACCCTGCTTCAGAGAGCTATTACATATGTGGCTAAGAATCCCACTTATTTCTTGGGAACAGGCTATTTTTTTATCAGCATACCTAGTTTCAGGGACTGTTGCTCCATTGTGGGATGCTAAACACTGCAACAAGAAGTGGGGGAAATGCTTTAATACGATGTTTGACTTACAAGGCAAAACGAATAAAGGCTAGATTAACGGCTACTTACTCAAATAGCTTGTCAAGTCATAGGTGTGCGACGGGCCAGTTAATCACAATACATTTAAACCCATGCATATCTGACATTGGGATATGCAACAAAAAACACTACACTGTACAGGGGGACATGACTCAGCTAAAAAGAGAAGTATGGGAATGCTAGAGAAACGCCCTTCTCGCCAGCACACAGGACACTAAGTGTGCGACCAGTCTGGCCTAACAGCTGGTCCGTGGCGCCACAGGAGACCGGTACATGAACATGTCGGTTTGGAGACTGAAAGTAAAATCGCTAACCGGTAAATGTAGAACCCTGACGACACAAATAAGAGAAAACTGTAGTGTAACGCAGAAAATTACAAATAAACCTCATTTATTCAGCTCTTTAACCCAGATTCCTGATTCATCTGGATTTTTCCCCCTTTTCCGTGTTCGGAGGCGAAAACGTGCGGTTTACCGTTGGAACGGTACGCCATATGTACATCTATTGTGTTGGTACCGCAGGTAGCAGCAAGTTCACCTGTCTGGAAAATGACGGTGATGCTGGTTACGGCATAATGATGGCTGACGAAATTTGCATTGTCGCCTGTCGGGAAATATAAACACTCACAGAGCGACAGCAGACGACTCCACCACAAACGCTTCCCACAACAGCAAAACAAAACACACAAAATGACACAGAAGTGTAAGTATGTCAAGCGCAATGAAAGTGCTGTGTGCAAATGCTAATACGAACATATACGTAGAAGACGAAGAAGAGTGGAATAAACAATAAAAACGTAACGAAAAGAATAAAAACTGTTAATTATAAGTGAAGCACGCGAGCTGTTAATGCTCAAAACAAATAAAATTGTAAGAGAAAAAACTAATTTGTTCAGTGACCACTCTAAGTGCTTTGCAATAAGGCAAAACGGAAAAAGTCTTTTCTTACAGTAGCTAGGGACGGCAAATAACCGATACAACGTGTATATGTCCATCTGCGGAAAAAAGAGATAAAAAAAGAAGACAACCTGTATTATTATTATTATTAACTGTATTACAATTACGCATCACTTTACAAATACAGATAGAATATGTACATAACTCACAAATATACAGACGTGTTATTCATATAAATACAAATACACTGAAGCGCCAAAGAAACCGGTGTAGGCATCCGTATTCAAATACTGATACGTAAACAGGCAGAACACGGCTCTGCGGTCGGTAGCTTCTATATAAGACAACAAGTTCAGATGGTTCAAATGGCTCTGACCACAATGGGACTTAACATCTGAGGTCATCAGTCCCCTAGAACTTAGAACTACTTAAACCTAACTAACCTAAGAACATCACACACGTCCATGCCCGAGGCAGGATCCGAACCTGAGGCCGTAGCAGTCGCGCGGTTCCGGACTGAAGCGCCTAGAACAGCTCGGTCACAGCGGCCGGCAAGACAACAATTGTCTGGCGCAGTTGTTACATCGGTTACAGCTGCTACAATGGCAGGTTATCAAGATTTAACTGAGTTTGAACGTGATGTTATTGGGCGCAGGAGCGGTGGGACACAGCATCTCTGAGGTAGCAATGAAGATTTTCCCGTAAGACCATTTCATGAGTGTACCGTGAATATCAGGAATCCGATAAAACATCAAATCTCCGACATCGCTGTGGCCAGGAAAAGATCCTGCAAGAACGGGACCAACGACGACTGATGAGAATCGTTCAACGTGACAGAAGTGCAACCCTTCCGCAAGTTGCTGCAGATTTCAATGCTGGGCCATCAACGAGTGTCAGTGTGTGAACCATTCAACGAAACATCATCGATATGGGTTTTCGGAGCCGAAGGCCCACTCGTGTACCCTTGATGACTGCACGACGCAAAGCTTTCCAGCTCGCCTGGGACCGGTCAACACCGACATTGTACTGTTGATAGCTGGAAACATGTTGCCCGGTCGGACTAGTCCCGTTTCAAATTGAATGGAGCGGATAGACGTGTACGGGTACGGAGACAACCTCATGAATCCGTGGACTGTGCATGTCAGCAGGAGACTGTTCAAGTTGATGGAGGCTCTGTAGTGGGGTGGGGCGTGTGCAGTTGGAGTGATATCGGGGGACCGCTGATATGTCTAGATACGACTCTGACAGGTGACACGTACATAAGCATCCTGTGTGGTAACCTGCGTCCGTTCATGTCCACTGTGCATTCTGATGGATTGGGCAATTCCAGCAGGACAAAGCGACACCCCACACGTTCAGAATTGCTACAGAGTGGTTCCAGGAAAACTCTTCTGAGTTTAAACGCTTCCACTGGCCACCAAACTTCGCAGACGCGAAAATTATTGAGCATATGTGGGACACCTTGCAACGTGCAGTTCAGAAGAATCCCGTCGTAGTCTTATGAATTTATGGACAGCACTGCATGATTCATGGTGTCAGTTCGCTGCAGCACTACTTCCGACAAAGTCGAGTCCATGCCACGTCGTGTTGCGGCACTTCTGCGTGCTCGCGGGGGCCCTCCTCGATATTAGACAGGTGTACCAGTTTCTTTGGCTCTTCAGAAGAGAATATGTTCATACTTTACAAATTTAGAGACGTGTTATTTATATAAGTTAGCACATGTGCTGTAGCGTCCAAGGCGTTGGAGGAGTTGCCGCAGCACGAATTTTGAAAGCATTCCTCAACAATATGTCTGAAAGCTTGTCCTGGAAAGCCACTGGTGCACTGCACACCGGCAATCTTTTTCCATCTGCACGGCGGGTCACTGCGTCTCCTGTGGTTCGTCCAGATCCTGTTAAGTGCACTCCTCATCCTCCAGGAAGATCAAGCTCACAAGCTTTATTATTGGCTTGGAAACAGCTCTGGAGCTTTGGTGGGTTCTTATTATACCATCCTTCTCCCCAAGCTTCGTGGAGATTGAAGTCAAAGTTCGCCATGTCGCTAGCTGCTCTGAGTGGGGAAAGTCTGTAGCGAAATCTGTTGATTGGGATAGCAGATATGTCCTTATGAATTAGTGGCTGCTGGTTGTTGCAGATTTTCTTATATTTCCTTAGAAGTTTATTCTTTTTTTCTCAGGGTAGTTTGTGGGCAGCGGCCCAGCACAGATCTCCAGCATACGGGAGTGGATTTGCTTGTAGCAGCAACATTCTGCATTGTTTTATTTAGTTACGTACCCACCAGTTTCCTGTGGCTGCTGTTTATACAGACAAGGCTGTAATATTCTGTCGCTGAGTAGGCAAGACCGAGGGCAGATGCTCGTAAGTTCGGAACTTCAGAATCCCATGTTGTACAATTCAATTTTTGCAGAATATTATTACTTGACGTCAGTTTAGCTGCAGTCTTTCTTAGATGTTGTGTAAATGACATCGTTCTGCCAAGTATAACTACAAGGTACTGTGGATACTTTTTATGGGCCAGGCGGTTAACCTCGAAAAATATGTACATTTATCGGATGGCTAGAATAATGAAATCAAGTCGATTCATGTTTGCTAAGATTCGTTTCAAGTCCCAATTTAACGAAAATATTGTCCCATTGTGCTTGGGACTTTTGTTAATATATCTTCGGTGCTGTGTTGCTGTCGCCCAATCATTATCATAAGCAAACTGGCCGGACTGAGTGGCTCGCATGTCTACAACTTACACTCTAAATTCAGCGGAGCTGGGAGTGGGCCTTGAGGTAGGCCACTGTTGAGGGTCTTGGCGGTATTACCTAAAATTACCTGAAGTAGTCTTTCAGTCAGCAGATTGTTAAGAATTTGTGCTGTTCTTCTGCAGAGTATTATGCTGAGCGGCTGATAGACAACATACTGCCTCCACACGCTATCCTAAGTGCTGTCAGATCAATAAACACAGTAGAGGTCTTTAGTTGTTCCTGAAACCCAGCTTTGTGTAAGTTGTCAATGAAAGGAAGTCATCCACACAGCTGTGGCTTGGTCGGAATCCGGCCAGTTCAATAGGAATCTTTCCAAGTACCTCGATACGTATCTTGTAATACAGCAGCTTCTCGAGTAGTTTTTTCATATTAGTCAGAATGGCAGGAGGACCTGCCAGAATCGCCGAGAGCGCTGACGCGCTGCTTCCTGGACTCGAGTAGGCGCGCCGGCCACGAATCGAATCCGCCTGGAGGATTAACGACGAGGGCCGGTGTGCCAGCCAGCCTGGATGCGGTTTTTAGGCGGTTTTCCACATCCTTCTAGGTGAATGCGGTACTGGTCCCCACGTTCCACCTCAGTTACACAGCTCGCAGACATCTGAACACATTCGCGCTGTCCCATGGATTCACTCGACGCAGGCAGTTGGACTACACTAATTCCTTCCTGGGGGGTTATGGGGTGACGACAGGAAGGGCATCTGACCACCCCTTAAAAATTAACGTGTTACATCCGATTACCCAGCAGACCCCACAAGTCGGGATTAATGCTTGGAAAGAGAAAAAAACTTTCAGTTTTGTTGTTGAGTTTACCTGGTTTTCAGATTTCAGTGACCATCTGTTTCATAACAAGCAAACAAATTTGTATTTAGTTAAAAGTTTTTCTCCATGTAAAACTTTGTTTAAGATATATCTGAAAGATCTACATCCATATCTACATACATACTCTGCAACCCACTCTACGTTGTTTGTCGAAGAGTACCTTGTATCACTACTGGTCATTTGCTTTCTTATTCCACTAGAAAATGGAGCGAGGGAAAAGCGACTGTCTATATGCCTCCTTACGAGCTCTTTCTATTATATTCTTTTCAGGGTCCTTAGTGAAATTGATGATAGTGACAGTGCAGATGTGAATCCATTTCAAACACAAGATACGCTTTGTCGGCGCCTGTCGCCATCTTGCCTAATTGCTCACTGCTGCGCTGTCGTACAGAAATCTGAAGCGCAACTGCAACGATAAAAAACTTTTTGAGTTTTTCTACGTGTGGGCTAAGTTCTGTGACGACATGTCAATTAATGTAACTATAGTGCATTTATGAAATCGCTTAAATCATTATAATAACCATGTAGAATCATTGTGCAGTAAGCTCCAAATGCAGGCTCTGCAAATTTGCTCTGTAGCGTTTCACGAAAAATAACACCGTCTTTGCTTCAGAGGGAAGTTCACGAAGCATCTCTGTAACATTTGGTGTATCGATTGGACCTACCGGTAACAAATACGGTAGCATTGCTGTGAATTGCTACGACGTCCTCCTTTAATCAGTCTTGATTCAATTCCGAAAATGTAGAGCAGTATTCAAGAATTGTTGCACTAGAGTCCTATACGTTGTCTCCTGTATAGATGCGTTACACTTTCCTAAAGATCTCCCAATGAACCGTAGTTGACCATTCTCCTTCTCTACTAGTACTCCCTAGTGTTCATTCCACTTCATGCTACTTTGAAAAGTTGCATCTACTATTTGAAAATTACAGGATTCAAAAGTTTCCTGGAAATCTAGGAATATGGAATCCATCTGTTGCCCTCATCCATGGTTCAGACGATATCACGTGAGAAAAGGGCAAGCTAAGTGTCGCACGAGCGATGCTTTCTAATTCCGTGCAGTTTTGTGCACAGAAACTTTTACGTCTAAAGGAAACTTATTACCTTGTTGTTGTTGTGGTCTTCAGTCCTCAGACTGGTTTGATGCAGCTCTCCATGCTACTCTATCCTGTGCAAACTTCTTCATCTCCCAGTACTTACTGCAACCTACATGCTTCTGAATCTGCTTAGTGTATTCATCTCTTGGTGTCTCTCTACGATTTTTACCCTCCACGCTGCCCTCCAATGCTAAATTTGTGATCCCTTGATGCCTCAGAACATGCCCTAATAACCGGTCCCTTCTTCTTGTCAAGTTGTGCCACAAACTCCTCTTCTCCCCAATTCTATTCAATACCTCCTCATTAGTTATGCGATCTACCCATCTAATCTACAGCATTCTGCTGTAGTACCACATTTCGAAAGCTTCTATTCTCTTCTTGTCCAAACTATTTTGCGTCCATGTTTCACTTCCATACATGGCTACACACCATACAAATACTTTCAGAAACGACTTCCTAACACTTAAATCAATACTCGATGTTAACAGATTTCTCTTCTTCAGAAACGCTTTCCTTAACATTGCCAGTCTACATTTTATATCCTCTCTACTTCGACCATCATCAGTTATTTTGCTCCCCAAATAGCAAAACTCCTTTACTACTTTAAGTGTCTCATTTCCTAATCTAATTACCTCAGCATCACCCGACTTAATTCGACTACATTCCATTATCCTCCTTTTGTTTTTGTTGATGTTTATCTTATATCCTCCTTTCAAGACACTGTCCATTCCGCTCAACTGCTCTTCCAAGTCCTTTGCTGTCTCTGACAGAATTACAATGTCGTCGGCGAACCTCAAAGTTTTTATTTCTTCTCCATGGATTTTAATACCTACTCCGAATTTTTCTTTTGTTTCCTTTACTGCATGCGCAATATACAGATTGAATAACATCGGGGAGAGGCTACAACTCTGTCTCACTCCCTTCCCAATCACTGCTTCCCTTTCATGCTCCTCGACTCTTATCACTGCCATCTGGTTTCTGTACAAATTGTATATAGCCTTTCGCTCCCTGTATTTTACCTCTGCCACCTTTAGAATTTGAAAGAGAGAATTCCAGTCAACATTGTCAAAAGCTTTCTCTAAGTCTACAAATGCTAAAAACGTAGGTTTGCCTTTCCTTAATATTTCTTCTAAGATAAGTCGTAAGGTCAGTATTGCCTCGCGTGTTCCAAACTGATCTTCCCCGAGGTCGGCTTCTACCAGTTTTTTCATTCGTCTGTAAAGAATTCGCGTTAGTATTTTACAGTAGTGATTTATTAAACTGATAATTCGGTAATTTTCACATCTGGCAACATCTACTTTCTTTGGGGTTAGAATTATTATATTCTTCTTGAAGTGTGAGGGTATTTCTCCTGTCTCATACATCTTGCTCACCAGATGGTAGAGTTTTGTCAGGACTGGCTCTCCCAAGGCCGTCAGTAGACTTAGAACTTAGAATATTTTCAAGGATTCTGCAGCAAACCGATTGAAGGATATAGGTGAGTAACTCTGGGGGTCCATTCTTTTACCCTTCTTATATACAGGAGTCACCTACGCTTTTTTTCAGTCATTCGGGACTTCGTGCTGAGCGAGAGATTCGCGATGAATGCAAACGAAGCACTATTGTTTTCTCAATAGCCCATTTTTTGTATAGTCGTTAAAATCCTAGTACAAAGGTCACAAACCATGCCAACCACTTATTGCTGACCGTCAGAAAAAGAACGCTGAACACCTTTTTGAAAATGTTTTAAGTAACTCAACATCACATCCAAAGAAATGATCCTGAAATTCTGTATTCTTTTGCCTAAGTTATTTTATTTGTTTTTCTATAGTTTCTGATGGTTGGCAAAAATTTGAATAGTCCCATTTACAGCATACTTATTGTTTCCTCTACTAGTAGTTTTGTTCGTTAGTTGGTAATGTATTTTAGTGTAAAATCTGCTGTACTTCTTTATGGTAAACACATCTTTGTATTCAAACTTTCCTCTCATTACGAACCCGTAAATCAAATCTCTAGAATGGAAGATACAGAGCTGAAACAGTATAAGCCTCCTACTTGCATTCTGGAGGAAGATTCAAAGTCCCTTCCATAACGCGAATCAGCAAAATTCATTGAGCACACACAAACATTAGCAATTGAAAATGAATCAGCAAGTTTACGAGAATATATCGATATTTTGCGTTTCATTGTTCTTAGGAAATGCATGAATCTTAATTCGTAACATTTTTTTCCTTTTTCTACAGCTGTTAGTACATCTCGCGATCACAAAGCAAATCATTATTTTTCCCTGAAAACAATTACGAACACATTCTCAGAAGCACTCCTATATTGATAAATATAGCGAAACACCATACTTATTCGTCAGTCACCGAAAAGAGCTTCTCTCTCTCTCTCTCTCTCTCTCTCTCTCTCTCTCTCTCTCTCTCTCTCTCTCTCTATTCGTTTAGTCGGTTCCAACTCTTCGTGACCCCATGAACCAAATCACGCCACTTTTTCCTGTCTTGCTCTTTCTCCCGTAGAAGGTTGGAACACATTGTTTCTGTGATGCCATCGATCCATCTCATCCTCTGACGTCCTCTTCTTCTAGTTCCTTGAATCTTCCCCAGCATTAATGTTTTTTTCCAGTGAGGCATGCCTTCGCATTGTGTGTCCAAAGTAGGTCAGCTTTTGTTTTAACATTAGACCTTCCAGGGAGAAATCTGGTTTAATTTCCTCCAATATTGATCTGTTGGTTCTCTTTGCAGTCCATGGAACTCTAAGAAGTTTCCTCCAACACCACAGTTCGAAGGAGTCAATTCTTCGCCGTTCAGCCTTTCTAATGGTCCAGGTCTCACATCCATACATCACAACTGGAAAGACCATAGCCCTCACAATACGGATCTTTGTTGCTAGTGTTATATCTCTGGACCTTATAACCTTGTCAAGGTTTGACATCGCCTGTCTACCGAGCAACAGGCGTCTCCGGATTTCATGGCTGCAGTCGCCATCAGCAGAGATCTGGGAACCGAGATAGCTGAATGTGGTCACTACCTCCATGGTTTATCCTGCTATATCCCACGAATTGGTAGGTGTAGTTGCCATAATTTTCGTTTTCTTAACATTCAGCATAAGACCGGCCTTTTCACTTTCGTCTTTCACCTTCAGTAAGAGTGTTCTCAATTCTTCTTCACTTTCTGCAAACAGGATCGTATCATCCGCGTACCTGTAGTTGTTTACATTTATTCCAGCTATTTTAATTCCTGTTTCTCCTTCATCTAGCCTCGCATTCCTCATAACATGTTCTGCATACAGAGCTTACACTCATGTAAACAACTGAGTCGAAAACACAGAGACCATACAACAGGTTATGGCAGTGGCGGGCTGCTGAGGGCTGGAAGAGTCGCAGCTTTCTACTGCGCACACGCCCCGTCACCCCTGCTATGTATACTAGTGATTGTGGCCTTAACTGTTAGGCTATCTGAGAAAACCTCCAAGACAGACTCGATGTTCCATTAACTCTGAAGTTTGCATCTAAGATTTCCAAACTACGACCAGTAATTCTTCTGCAGCCTACGGGACAATAGCGCCATTAGTGGAATGGACTCAGTGAACTGCCGTGGCTTATGCTGCCACAAGGGATGCATATATATGATATGAATGAAATATACTAAAGTGAAATGAATGGAAAACTTCAGTGACAATGAAAGGTTGAACCAGGTCTGGAGGAGTGCTCACACAGCCTAACGGTTAAGCTGACTGCCTCCAATAAGCACAAAACCTGCGTTCGAGATTCAGTGCGGCACAGATTTTAAGTACTGACTAAAGCTTTATTACAAAGCGGGTTCAGCGTTTCTAATGACTTGCACTTATAACGTTTCATACACTGCATCTTAGTTCTTTTCATGAAGTACGTTAAAGATTTTTCAGATACCGCTACCAGTCACAGAATTTGTTGACCATTTAAAGAATTCAATGAAGCAACATATTTCGAGGTATAAACTTGATCTTCAGGCTATAATGGCAATACAAAAGTATTTAACAAAAATAGACGAAGGCGTTATTCTGCACAGTCTTGGAATGTGCCTTCGTCGTCCTGTGCAGAAAAAGAATGGCAACCTATTATGTTCGTTTGTTTGTCTGCTATTTACATATTTTTTTTAAAAATGATCGCTTATATTGTTCAAAACAAATGGTTGTCTTTTTATAGTGAGTTCAGTTATCTCGACTGCTATGGCTCCTTGGGACGTATTAACCACTGTTCATGAATTAACAAAGAATAATTAAAGCATCACATCACACTCCGTTCTCCTTTGCAGCAGAAACAAGATGCAAGCCAAGCTTTTCTCAGTTTAAGCTGTTCTCTGTCACTTGCAATGTCCTCTGCACATGTTCCTATCTTATCTCCCATATTGGTCGACGAACTGTATTACAATAACATAGACTTCGAAAATTTGATATTAAAATGACAGTATTGCATCATCTCCTAGATATCTACATCTACATCTACATCTACATCCATACTCCGCAAGCCACCTGACGGTGTGTGGCGGAGGGTACCTTGAGTACCTCTATCGGTTCTCCCTTCTATTCCAGTCTCGTATTGTTCGTGGAAAGAAGGATTGACGGTATGCCTCTGTGTGGGCTCTAATCTCTCTGATTTTATCCTCATGGTCTCTTCGCGAGATATACGTAGGAGGGAGCAATATACTGCTTGACTCTTCGGTTAAGGTGTGTTCTCGAAACTTTGACAAAAGCCCGTACCGAACTACTGAGCGTCTCTCCTGCAGAGTCTTCCACTGGAGTTTATCTATCATCTCCGTAACGCTTTCGCGATTACTAAATGATCCTGTAACGAAGCGCGCTGCTCTCCGTTGGATCCTCTCTATACCTTCTATCAACCCTATCTGGTACGGATCCCACACTGCTGAGCAGTATTCAAGCAATGGGAGAACAAGCGTACTGTAACCTACTTCCTTTGTTTTAGGATTGCATTTCCTTAGGATTCTTCCAATGAATCTCAGTCTGGCATCTGCTTTACCGACGATCAACATTATATGATCATTCCATTTTAAATCACTCCTAATGCGTACTCCCAGATAATTTATGGTATTAACTGCTTCCAGTTGCTGACCTGCTATTTTGTAGCTAAATGATAAATGATGTATTTTTCTGTGTATTCGCAGCACATTACACTTGTCTACATTGAGATTCAATTGCCATTCCGTGCACCATGCGTCAATTCGTTGCAAATCCTCCTGCATTTCAGTACAATTTTCTATTGTTGCAACCTCTCGATACACCACAGCATCATCCGCAAAAAGCCTCAGTGAACTTCCGATGTCATCCACCAGGTCATTTATGTATATTGTGAATAGCAACGGTCCTATGACACTCCCCTGCGGCACACCTGAAATCACTCTTACGTCGGAGGACTTCTCTCCATTGAGAATGACATGCTGCGTCCTGTTATCTAGGAACTCCTCAATCCAATCACACAATTGGTCTGATAGTCCGTTTGCTCTTACTTTGTTCATTAAACGACTGTGGGGAACTGTATCGAACGCCTTGCGGAAGTCAAGAAACACCGCATCTACCTGTGAACCGGTGCCTATGGCGATCTGAGTTTCACATGACCGTCTTTTTCGAAACCCATGCTGATTCCTACAGAGTAG
Organism: Schistocerca cancellata; assembly: GCF_023864275.1. Taxonomy (NCBI): domain Eukaryota; kingdom Metazoa; phylum Arthropoda; class Insecta; order Orthoptera; family Acrididae; genus Schistocerca; species Schistocerca cancellata. The sequence continues at coordinate 138,664,974 of NC_064634.1, read as the reverse complement.
ATTTCTAGTCTCCAGAAAAGTCATTATACTCGAACACAATACGTGTTCCAAAATTCTACAACTGATCGACGTTAGAGATATAGGTCTATAGTTCTGCACATCTGTTCGACGTCCCTTCTTGAAAACGGGGATGACCTGTGCCCTTTTCCAATCCTTTGGAACGCTACGCTCTTCTAGAGACCTACGGTACACCGCTGCAAGAAGGGGGGCAAGTCCCTTCGCGTACTCTGTGTAAAATTGAACTGGTATCCCATCAGGTCCAGAGGCCTTTCCTCTTTTGAGCGATTTTAATTGTTTCTCTATCCCTCTGTCGTCTATTTCGATATCTACCATTTTGTCATCTGTGCGACAATCTAGAGAAGGAACTACAGTGCAATCTTCCTCTGTAAAACAACTTTGGAAAAAGACATTTAGTATTTCGGCCTTTAGTCTGTCATCCTCTGTTTCAGTACCATTTTGGTCACAGAATATCTGGACATTTTGTTTTGATCCACCTACCGCTTTGACATAAGACCAAAATTTCTTAGGATTTTCTGCCAAGTCAGTACATAGAACTTTACTTTCGAATTCATTGAACGCCTCTCGCATAGCCCTCCTCACACTACATTTCGCTTCGCGTAATTTTTGTTTGTCTGCAAGGCTTTGGCTATGTTTATGTTTGCTGTGAAGTTCCCTTTGCTTCCGCAGCAGTTTTCTAACTCGGTTGTTGTACCACGGTGGCTCTTTTCCATCTCTTACGATCTTTCTTGGCACATACTCATCTAACGCATTATGTACGACGGTTTTGAACTTTGTCCACTGATCCTCAACACTATCTGTACTTGAGACAAAACTTTTGTGTTGAGCCAACAGGTACTCTGAAGTCTGCTTTTTGTCACTTTTTCTAAACAGAAAAATCTTCCTACCCTTTTTAATATTCCTATTTACGGCTGAAATCATCGATGCCGTAACCGCTTTATGATCGCTGATTCCCTGTTCTGCGTTAACTTTTTCAAATAGTTCGGGTCTGTTTGTCACCAGAAGGTCTAATATGTTATCGCCACGAGTCGGTTCTCTGTTTAACTGCTCAAGGTAGATTTCAGATAAAGCACTTAAAAAAATTTCACTGGATTCTTTGTCCCTGCCACCCGTTATGAACGTTTGTCTCTCCCAGTCTATATCCGGCAAATTAAAATCTCCACCCAGAACTATAACATGGTGGGGAAATCTACTCGAAATATTTTCCAAATTATCCTTCAGGTGCTCAGCCACAACAGCTGCTGAGCCAGGGGGCCTATAGAGACATCCAATTACCATGTCTGAGCCTGCTTTAACCGTGACCTTCACCCAAATCATTTCATATTTCGGATCTCCGTCAATTTCCTTCGATACTATTGCACTTCTTATCGCTATAAACACGCCTCTCCCTTCACTGTCCAGCCTGTCTCTGCGGTATACATTCCAATCTGAGTTTAGGATTTCATTGCTGTTTACGTCTGGTTTCAGCCAACTTTCTGTCCCTAGTACTATATGGGCGTTGTGACCGTTTATTAATGAGAGCAGTTCTGGGACCTTTCTATAGATGCTCCTGCAGTTTGCTATTAGCACATTAATATTGTTATTCCCTGTTGCATTTTGCCTACTCCTACCTTACTGTATTCAAAACAAACACGAAATCTATGGAACTATTAATACCACTCGACAATTAAAGCTTTCTAAATGCAAAAACACACGGAAGAAGAAGTGACAAGTAAGAAAAATACAGTTAATACTTAAATTATGGTAGCTCGCTGCACAGCAGACGTGAAGCAGACGGCAGTTACGACGACACTGACACTACTGGCACTATGGCTGACTAAAGGGACTCTCTCTGACTGTATTCAAAACAAACACGAAATCTATGGAACACTATTAATAGCACCCGACAATTAAAGCTTCCTAAAAGCAAATACACACGGAAGAAGAAGTGACAAGTAAGAAAAATACAGTTAATACTTAAATTAAGGTAGCTCGCTGCACAGAAGACGTGAAGCAGACGGCAGTTACGACGAGATATGTTGATGTCGTGTTCATGGTATATAATCAAACTGAAGAAGCAACAGAAACTCTGTCAAGCAGACTTAATAATTTACACAAAAACATCCACTTCACCATAGAACATCAGAAAGATTAAAAAAACATTTATTTTAGACGTGGCATTACCTAATACAGACCAGACCTTGAACATTAATGTACACAGAAAACCAACAAACAAGTTGAATTCGGAGCCGTCTTATACACAGTACAGAAATTTCCAATTAGCGCTGCCGAATATGAAACAGAAAAGAACACATAATTGCGGTTATCATAAACGTGAAATATATGCACTTTTACAACACGTAACAGGAAGTAAAGTTATACAAATTAACACAGCCACTATCCACAACAACATACAAAAAACGACGTATATAAATATACCTAATTCAGGAGTCATTTCAGACAAAATAGTTAAGCCGTTTAAAAACACAGATATGAAGGTCGCTTTTCGCAAGGAAAAACTGGTGCATATCTCAACATCAACTGAGAAACTGAATAAATATTTCGTTGGCCAAACAGATGGAAATCTTAAAACACGTTTTAAAGAACACATTGACTGTTTCAGACTTGATGAACTATAGCAAAGCGTATAGACGTAACAGGACAGTATAGAGCGCTCTTAAGTACTATATTCTTCAGTGAAAAGATAAGAAATATACTTCTTGAAGGAAATTGAAATACTCATATATGGGCACACGTGAAAAAATGAGATCCTAAATGAAATTACAAAGTTCAAAAACTCACATTCAACAGTTCCAATTCATTTCCGCTAAAGTAGAAAAAACATAAAAATTAAGAATATAAATGTATTCCAGAGATATCTTTGTAATTCTTCATAATTACTCCTAGACTGTTATTTTCATACCAACTGTCAACGTAATATAGTTCGTCAACCAACTTCAGAGATAAGACAGCAAGGTGTTTATAAGAAGTGCCTTTATTTGTACATACTTCAAGAGAGGTACTGTGGCTGCACTTCTTTCAAAGATATCCTTTGGCTTTCTCGAAAGCATAGATAGATGTCTCTGTTGTCAAAGTATTGTCGTGGCTTCTGCAGCCATTCCATCGGTTAAATTAAAGCAGAAGCTCTTTATATATTCAGCTGCTTCCAACACTGCAAATTTGGAAACTATTACTGTCTTTTCTTTCTATGACAGTGAGAAGCTGCCCACTTCACTCTCGCTATTTACATGGCGGTATGTAGTACTTAAAAGTGCTTAAGAGGCTCCCCCAGTGCTAAATAAATGTGTTGGTTGTGTGATGTATGATCTAATTTAGGCTAAAAATTACAACCATTGCTGTACTTTCTTTCTTTGAAAGTGAGAACCTGTCATCTGCATACTAGTTATTTGCATAGTGGTATTTATCACAAAAATACTTAAGGAGGCGCTCCTCCGCTGCTAAATAAATATGCCGGTTGTGTGCAGTATGTTCTAATTTGTGCGGAAAATTACAATTCACTCTCAGGAAAGTAAACTCTTGCTCTTGAAAGTCCCTGAAACAACGACAAAAAGTACCAGCAGGAATATGCACCAGTACCAGAATATATTTCAACTGCGTCTTTACTTTACTTGAAGACGTTTCTGTTAGGAAAAGAAGTCTGCCAAAATAACTAGCCCGCAAATGTTCTTTTATACTTCATAGGCGGCTGACTGTGACTAAGTCACCTCTTAATTCTTTCTCACAGGTGTCAGTCCTTTTCATGTTTTTCGTGCTGACAATGAGTGGCAGTTTGTTTTTACCAGATACTCAGCGTGTTTGGAATATTCACTCGCATTTCCGTGTTTCATGCTTAATTGAAATAATTAACTATTGAAATAACAAGACCCAGAAGCTCTCAGGAACGTGAAGGTGAATAATAAAACTTTTGTCAATGACAGCACATGAAGTTAAATTGTCGTATTTGAAATTTTACGTTTTCAACCACAACATATGAAGTTACCATTATACCACTGTGATGGTTTACAACTTGGAACTTTGTTCGGTTTCATGGTTTCTGAAACCTTTACTCGCCGATAACTTATTATCCGACATTTAATATCAATTGACTGTACCTTTCGAGAGATCGCGAGTGTGCTAGTGTATCGGGACAGCATTTATTTATAGGACATAAGTTATTATGTGGTTTTATTATAAAATGCGCCAAATACGAGCTTTGCGAAATCCAATATGGCCTCAGCCTGGTGCTTCGGTCAAAGTACATCTTTGAGAGAAACACAGCAGTGATACAGCCACAGTACCTCTTGTAACGTGTATGCAAAGAAAGTCACGTGTTTAGGAGACAGTGCAAGTAACTGACAACACCAGCATCGACTTAGTGACTGTTAAATGGAAACAAGCATTATTTTGATCGCCATCTTGTTACTGTTGAACAGGAGAGGTGATTCTGATGTCGTGTTTGAAGTTTTCTTTGCAAGTGGTCGACAAGATCCAAAGAGCCACCACAGTGGACGTAATTGAACACACTACAAGAAGACAGCCATTTCATAAGACAATGTGACTGATTATTTTTTTTAATTATGTCAACTGCAGACCAACTTTTGAACGTATTAGGTTATCCTTCTCTTTCTCCACAGCTCATGGCAAGACTATACAGAACATGTTTGACACCTACGTGTACATTAGTTAAATGTTTTTCTATAGGCATTGTAGCCTGAAGGTGAAGTTCACACCTCGAAACGTGTTCCTTTTATCTTTTGGTTCTTATTTGTTTTTTCAATTGTCCACAAAGTGGAACGTTTGGCAGCACATAAAAACTGGTCTTCAGCCAGAGTTTACATGTATCTAAAATATGGTTAAACTATACAAAAAGATGACACTAATAGATGATTTTTGTTTAAAACACATTGGTGGACGATATTTACGATTTTTACATGACAGATGACAATAAATGACTTAAAAAATACATAGGCGGAAAATATTGATGATTTCTAAAACTTGTTTCACCTTATCGTAATATAGCTAAAATACATAGTCACTGATGATAATGTGTATGATGCCTTGGTGTAATTGTGAAGCTGGTGATACGTGAAAAAGATGATGTTCATGATGAAGGTGGAATTAAGAGTATGAATAAGCGGCCATGCAGGTAGTGCCTAAAAGTGGAGCAATGGGGAAGGAGAAAATGAAAGCATGGTGTAAGGTGGCGTGTTGTGACTACATTACATTGTTGGAGAGCGGAACCTGTTTGAAATGCCAATGCCTGGAAGCTGAGTACCTGGATTAGTGATTAGCAAGTGGAGCACTGGGTGCGAGGATTAGGTTTTGTGACCAATGCGTCAGAACTGAAGGTGCTATAGGAAGAGAAGCATGTGTAGAACGTAAATGAGTTGGTACAGGATGCAAAGTGGGGACATTATGCACATTCTGAAGGCGAGGTGGAGGCCACATCTTTCCATTATTTCAAGGATCTGTAGAATTTGGGGGAAGCGGAGATCCTGGCAACGTTGGCGTAGGTGAGAATGGCATCGATGATGGATTATAGGTGATGATAATGGTAGAAGAATGTAGACTCCAGTATGGCATGTTAGTAGTTTTAGTCGGTTGGAGGCTCTGTGTCGGACGGTAAGAAGGTGTGCATTCCATGTTAGTTTTCTGTCGAAGGGTAGTCCTAAATATAAGGGACGATCAAGAAGTTTGCATTTGAGAGTGCTGCTGCCGCTTGTTTGTAACCTAGTGGGAGTCGGATGAGGGTGTATAAGCACCTACATATAGGTAAGGGGCTAGTGTGGCCTTCGAATAAAAACTTTTTGATCACCCTTATACTCTATTGTATTAGTCAGACGGATTGGTTGGTTTAGATAGAGAGATGGAAACCAGGACGAGGGATCTGAAGGATGCAGTGAGGGGCTAGGCAGGCGGTGTCGTCAGAAAATTGTAGGAGATAGGTTGGGAATGGCGGTTTGAGAACGTAGTACAGCATGTGAAAGAAGGGTGAAAATTCGGAGCCTTGACGCACGTCTGTTCTGGGGTGAAATACAGTACTGGCCATTAAAATTGCTACACCGCGAAGATGACGTGCTACAGACACGAAATTTAACCGACAGGAAGAAGATGCTGTGACATGCAAATGATTGGCTTTTCAGTGCATTCACACAAGATTGGCGACGGTGGCGACACCTACAACGTGCTGACATGAGGAAAGTTTCCAACCAATTTTTCATACACAAACAGCAGTTGACCAGTGTTGCCTGGTGAAACGTTGTTGTGATGCCTCGTGTAAGGAGGAGAAATGCGTACCATCACGTATCCGACTTTGATAAAGGTCGGATTGTAGCCTATCGCGATTGCGGTTTATCGTATCGCGACATTTCTGCTCGCGTTGGCCGAGATCCAATGACTGTTAGCAGAATATGGAATCGGTGGGTTCAGGAGGGTAATACGGAACGCCGTGCTGGATCCCAACGTCCTCGTATCACAAGCAGTCGAGATGACAGCCATCTTAGCCGTATGGCTGTAACGGATCGTGCAGCCACGTCTCGATCCCTAAGTCAACAGATGGGGACGTTTGCAAGACAACAACCATCTGCACGAACAGTTCCACGACGTTTGCAGCAGCATGGACTATCAGCTCGGAGACCACGGCTGCGGTTATCCTTGACGCTGCATCACAGACAGGAGCGCCTGCGATGGTGTACTCAACGACGAACCTGGGTGCACGAACGGCAAAACGTAATTTTTTCGGGTGAATCCAGGTTCTGTTTACAGCATCATGATGGTCGCATTGCAAGCGTGTATTCGTCATCGCCATACTGGCGTGTCACCCGGCGTGGTGGTATGGGGTGCAATTGGTTACACGTCTCGGTCACCTCTTGTTCGCATTGACGGCACTTTGAATAATGGACGTTACATTTCGGATGTGTTACGACCCGTGGCTCTACCCTTCATTCGATCCCCGCGAAAACATTTCAGCAGGATAATGCACGACCGCATGTTGCAGGTCCTGTAGAGGCCTTTCTGGATACAGAAAATGTTCGACTGCTGCCCTGGCCAGCACATTCTCCAGATCTCTCACCAATTGAAAACGTCTGGTCAATAGTGGCCGAGCAACTGGCTCGTCACAATACGCCAGTCACTACTTTTGATGAACTGTGGTATCGTGTTGAAGCTGCATGGGCAGCTGTACCTGTGCACGCCATCCAAGCTCTGTTTGACTCAATGCCCAGGCGTATCAAGGCCGTTATTACGGCCAGAGGTGGTTGTTCTGGGTGCTGATTTCTCAGGATCTATGCACCCAAACTGCGTGAAAATGTAATCACATGTCACTTCTAGCATAATATATTTGTCCAATGAATACCCGTTTATCATCTTCATTTCTTCTTGGTGTAGCAATTTTAATGGCCAGTAGTGTATGTGGGACGAAATGTGGTGGTTGTGACAAGACGGTAGTACAAGACGGATTCTATAAGGTGGACACAGCTAACTGGGAGTGCGTAAGTTTGTAACTTTAAGAGCAGTCCCGAATGCTTTTTGTACATGAAGTGACACAAATATGGCTCATTTCCGTTTATTTAGTTGATGAAAAGGTAAAGGTAAAGAACTTGGGTGTCGATGGTATAGTTGGGACGAAAGCCAGATTGTGTGTTGGGGACGTTTCGGTGGGCTGCAAGGAGCTGATAGATTTCAAAGATTTTGAGAGAAAACTGACATGAGTCTCATAGGTCGCTAGGATGAGGTACGTGGGGGAACAGTTTGCTTCATTAAATATTTTAGGTAGTCAACAAATTTTGTGAAGCTTCCTGGCAGATTAAAACTGTGTGCTGTACCGAGACTCGAACTCGGGACCTTTGCCTTTCGCGGGCAAGTGCTCTACCATATGAGCTACCCAAGCACGACTCACGCCCCGTCCTTCTTGTTACTTTTATGTTGTTACATATTACCACTGTATACATAAGACTTGCACCACGCCCTCTTTTTTGGTTACCTTTTTTGATACTGGTATCATTGTTGTCTGTATTCAGGGCCTGAAGATGCCGTAGTAAAACGCTGAAACTGGTTGCCATAGTCCTAGTCACAGCTACCTCTGCACTGACCAAGTGAGAAGGTCCGACTTACAAACGCATTAGACAACTGAGGGTGTCAAATTAAATACCTTTCAGCTGTCAAATTTCCAGCTTTATTTTTTTGGCAACCAGTTTCAGCGTTTTACTACGGCAACTTCAGCAATGATACCAGTATGAAATAGATAACCAAAAAAGAGGGCGTGGTGCAAGTCTTATGTATACAGTGGTAACATGTAACAACGTAACAATAACAAGAAGAGCGGGGCGTGAGTCGGGCTTGGGTAGCTCAGTTGGTAGAGCACTTGCCCGAGAAAGGCAAAGGTCCCGAGTTCGAGTCTCGGTCCGGCACACAGTTTTAATCTTCGAGGAAGTTTCACATCAGCGCACACTGCGCTGCAGAGTAAAAATCTCATTCAACAAATTTTGTGACTGGCAGCGTTATCTGAAAGACGTTTTAATATTTTTGAATAAATCGCAATCGTTTAACAGTCAACACGGCTATAAGTTGTTTCATTCATTTCACTTCACGGCATTTAATCAATAGAAAAATAATAAAATTTTGTTTCATTCATTTCACTTCACGGCATTTAATCAATAGAAAAATAATAAAATTCACAGTTACCAAAAATTCGGCCATATTTCTCCAAGGCACCTCGTGCAAGATGATTTCCGCTGCAAAAGGAGTGCCGCCCGGGGTGACCGAGCGGCTCTAGACGCTACAGTCTGGAACCGCGCGACCGCTACGGTCGCAGGTTCGAATCCTTCCTCGGGTGTGGATGTGTGTGATGCCCTTAGATTAGTTAGGTTTCAGTAGTTCTAAGTTCTAGGGGACCGATGACCTCTGCAGTTAAGTCCCGTAGTGCTCAGAGCCATTTGAACCATTTTTTCAAAAGGAGTGTGTGCCGCACAGGTGCAGCTGCAGGTACTGGTCCTGGACACGGCCCCAGAGGGCGCGCTGGTGCCGGCGACCTCCTTCTGCATGGAAGGCGTGCGCGTGGGCAGCAGCGTCCTGCACGTCGCCTTCGCCTGCGTGTGTGCGGGGGCGGCTCCGTGCGTGCGCAAGTGCTGCAAGGATTACCAGGCCTACGACCCCGCCGGCGTCGGCCGCTGCGTCCAAGTCTCGGACGCGGAGTGGGACAGGGACCCGGATATCGGCTTCTGGCGGCCCACGCTGCAGGTCTGTACCGACCACTAGAGAGGGCGTGCGCAGTGGTCTAAAACTGCACTGCGCAGCAGAATTAAAGGATCACTTTTGCAGACATAATTCCCACCCATTGTGACGATTAAGTTTGAAGTTTGGCTCTCTGTGGTGTTGCAAACCGTGATACTCTGCAACGTCATCCTCGGACTTGCCTACACTCCAAACAGCAGGGTGTCGACAACTACGAAAAAAAGGTCACAGCTCACAAGTTTACGTGACGTGTAAGGTTGGTTAACAACGTCACAATGGCGCAAATTTCATGCTATTCAGCCGAATACCACCGCCAACGTGTCACACGATAGGATGGTCGTCACACCCCCTCTTACCCACATTTCACCTCTTCTTTTCACGCCTGTGCGAGGGAGATATTTATTTATTTATTTATGTTGTTTACAAATTGTAACACCTTCTAAGCTTTTTATGCTAATTTAGGCCTTAAAAGAATGATATTTCCCGAATGCACTTCTGACCATAAGCGATTCTCCGAACTGGAGTCCAAAATTTTTGTTAAACGTGCCTTTGGCGTTCTTGTGGAGATATTTCCTCAGGAATTTTCGTCCTCTAACAAATATTTTCTCATATCTAATCGAGAAGTGAAATACAGTTTTCTTAAATTTAGCTTTAAATTTTTTTAATGTAACGAAATATTTTCTTAAAAATATTCAGCCTCTATTAGACTCCTTTAGTGGTTAAATTTCCAGAAACAATAAATCACGTATTCTTTTATTTCTAACCGAGAAGTCAAATTATCAGTCGTCATACACTCCTGGAAATGGAAAAAAGAACACATTGACACCGGTGTGTCAGACCCACCATACTTGCTCCGGACACTGCGAGAGGGCTGTAAAAGCAATGATCACACGCACGGCACAGCGGACACACCAGGAACCGCGGTGTTGGCCGTCGAATGGCGCTAGCTGCGCAGCATTTGTGCACCGCCGCCGCCAGTGTCAGCCAGTTTGCCGTGGCATACGGAGCTCCATCGCAGTCTTTAACACTGGTAGCATGCCGCGACAGCGTGGACGTGAACCGTATGTGCAGTTGACGGACTTTGAGCGAGGGCGTATAGTGGGCATGCGGGAGGCCGGGTGGACGTACCGCCGAATTGCTCAACTCGTGGGGCGTGAGGTCTCCACAGTACATCGATGTTGTCGCCAGTGGTCGGCGGAAGGTGCACGTGCCCGTCGACCTGGGACCGGACCGCAGCGACGCACGGATGCACGCCAAGACCGTAGGATCCTACGCAGTGCCGTAGGGGACCGCACCGCCACTTCCCAGCAAATTAGGGACACTGTTGCTCCTGGTGTATCGGCGAGGACCATTCGCAACCGTCTCCATGAAGCTGGGCTACGGTCCCGCACACCGTTAGGCCGTCTTCCGCTCACGCCCCAACATCGTGCAGCCCGCCTCCAGTGGTGTCGCGACAGGCGTGAATGGAGGGACGAATGGAGACGTGTCGTCTTCAGCGATGAGAGTCGCTTCTGCCTTGGTGCCAATGATGGTCGTATGCGTGTTTGGCGCCGTGCAGGTGAGCGCCACAATCAGGACTGCATACGACCGAGGCACACAGGGCCAACACCCGGCATCATTTTGCAAAAACAGACATAATGTCTTACGGGATAACCGCAATCAGTGATTTTATAATGTTACTTAAAATCCGTCTTGATTGCAAATTTTTTATTATTCATATGACCGGTTTCGGTTCATTCAGAACCATCTTCAGATCTGATATTTCAGTTACAGGAGTAACCCGTCCAAATCCAGCACCTTTCACATGCTACGTCACATCATGGTGTGGGGAGCGATCTCCTACACTGGCCGTACACCACTGGTGATCGTCGATGGGACACTGAATAGTGCACGGTACATCCAAACCGTATCGAACCCATCGTTCTACCATTCCTAGACCGGCAAGGGAACTTGCTGTTCCAACAGGACAATGCACGTCCGCATGTATCCCGTGCCACCCAACGTGCTCTAGAAGGTGTAAGTCAACTACCCTGGCCAGCAAGATCTCCGGATCTGTCCCCCATTGAGCTTGTTTGGGACTGGATGAAGCGTCGTCTCACGCGGTCTGCACGTCCAGCACGAACGCTGGTCCAACTGAGGCGCCAGGTGGAAATGGCATGGCAAGCCGTTCCACAGGACTACATCCAGCATCTCTACGATCGTCTCCATGGGAGAATAGCAGCCTGCATTGCTGCGAAAGGTGGATATACACTGTACTAGTGCCGACATTGTGCATGCTCTGTTGCCTGTGTCTATGTGCCTGTGGTTCTGTCAGTGTGATCATGTGATGTATCTGACCCCAGGAATGTGTCAATAAAGTTTCCCCTTCCTGGGACAATGAATTCACGGTGTTCTTATTTCAATTTCCAGGAGTGTATATGTAGCCTTAAAAATCCTTCAGCAGTTCTTTAGTAATTATTTATTGCCAAAAAAAGCTTTCACCCACTATTTTATCCCCTTAGCGGTTGAGTTTCCAAAAATGCTGGAACAAGCATTTGTATTTCATGACTAAGAAACCAAATACCAGTTTTGATAGTTCTAGCTTCAAAATTCCTTTAATAGCGACATACTTTCAAGCAGACTTTCAACCCCTGTTTCACTCCATTAGAAGTGGAATTTTGGACAATACGTTCTTAAACGATGACTACAGTACAAGATCGACACCTTCCCCAAACTTTTAAATTTGCATTCTTAGCAGTTTGGGCTGGCCGATGATGGCTCAGTCAGACTGACCCCATTTCACTCCCTTAGGCGTTGAATTTCCAAAAATAGTGAACACGTATTTTTTCATCTCTAACCGAGAAGCTTTAAAAATGCTTTCGTAATGAAATATTTTCAGAAAACGATTCACCCCCTATTTCACCCCCTCAGGGGTTGAATTTCCAAAAACAGTTTAACACCTTTTTTTGTTTCTAACTGAGAAGTCAAATTTAAATTGTCGTTGATTTAGTCTTAAAAATGCTTTCGTAATAAAATATTTTCATAAAATGTCTGATCCGTTATTTAATCTCAATAGGGCTTCAATTGGTTCAAATGGTTCAAATGGCTCTGAGCACTATGGGACTCAACTGCTGAGGTCATTAGTCCCTTAGAACTTAGAACTAGTTAAACCTAACCAATCTAAGGACATCACAAACATCCATGCCCGAGGCAGGATTCGAACCTGCGACCGTAGCGGTCTTGCGGTTCCAGACTGCAGCTCCTTTAACCGCACGGCCACTTCGGCCGGCTGGGCTTCAATTTCCAAAAACATTGAAACAGGTGCTTTTTTTTATTTGTAACCGAGAAGTCAAATACCAATGTTCACATAGCTGTAGTTTTGAAATATTTTAACATTTCTTTAATAATGGTATATTTTCGAAAAAAGCTTTCACCCACTATTTCACCCTCGTAGGGCTAAATTTCCTAAAATGCTGAAACACGCATTTCTTTATTTCTGACTGAGAAACCAAATACCACTTTTCGTAGATTCAAAATTGCCTTGTAGTTCTTTAACAATGACATATTTTCAAAAAACACTTTCACCCACTATTTCACCCCCATACGTTTAAATTTGTAAAAATGCTGAAACACGTATTGTTTCTGACCGAGAAACCAAATACCGGTTTTGGAAGGTCTAGCTTCAAAATTACCTTAATAGCGGCGTTTTTCAAAAAATTCTCCAGTTCCTATTTCATCCCCTTGGACTGACAGTAAATCGAAAAAAGATTAAAGTAATGAGAAGTAGCATAAAGTGAACATCAGGATTGATGGTCACGAAGTAGATGTTGTTGTTGTTGTGGTCTTCAGTCCTGAGACTGGTTTGATGCAGCTCTCCATGCTACTCTATCCTGTGCAAGCTTCTTCATCTCCCAGTACCTACTGCAACCTACATCCTTCTGAATCTGCTTAGTGTATTCATCTCTTGGTCTCCCCCTACGATTTTTACCCTCCACGCTGCACTCCAATACTAAATTGGTGATCCCCTGATGCCTCAGAACATGTCCTACCAACCGATCCCTTCTTCTGGTCAAGTTGTGCCACAAACTTCTCTTCTCCCCAATCCTATTCAATACTTCCTCATTAGTTATGTGATCTACCCATCTAATCTTCAGCATTCTTCTGTAGCACCACATTTCGATGAAGTTAAGGAATTCTACTACCTAGGCACCAAAATAATCTATGACAGACGGAGCAAGGAAGACGTCAAAAGCATACTAGCACTGACAGAAAGGACATCCCTCGCCAAGATAAGTCTACTAGTATTAAACATTGGTCTTAACTTGAGGAAGAAATTTCTGAGCATGTTCGTTTGGAGCACAGCATTGTATGGCAGTGAAACATGGATTGTGAGAAAACTGCAACATAAGAGAATCAAAGCATTCGAGATGTGGTTCTGCAGACGAATGTTAAAAGTTAGGCGGACTGATAAGGTAATGAATGAGGAGGTTCTGCGCAGAATCGGAGAAGAAAAGAATATGTGGAAAACACTGACAAGGAGAAGGGACAGGATTATAGGACATCTGCTGAGACATCAGGGAATGACCTCCAAGGTACCAGAGGGAACTGTAGAGGGCAGAAACTGTAGAGGAAGACAGAGATCTGAATACATCCAGCAAATAACTGAGGACGTAGGTTGCAAGTGCTACTCTGAGATGAAGAGACTGACAAAAGAGAGGAATCTTTTGTGGGCCTCATCGAACCGGTCAGAAGACTGATGACTCAAAAAAAGAAGGTTGGAATTTCGGAAAATCCGTCCTTATACTAAGCCTACAATATAAGATCCACACCTTGTCCAAATTTGAATGTTCTGTCATTGGGCTGGCCGATGATGATTCAGTTAGTCAGTCAGGACATTGTCTCTTATATATGGAGATTTTAAGAATGCGCCTACACAGAAAGCACCCGTGATGACGCCCTAGCCGCTTGTCGGCCGGCAACCGCTTTGACACTCTCCGATTCTGGATGGACTACTATCTACATCTACTACTACATGGATACCCTGCAAATCACATTTAAGTGCCTGGCAGAGGGTTCATCACTGGAGTACACAAGAGGCTTACGCGACCGCTACGGTCGCAGATTCGAATCCTGCCCCGGGTATGGATGTGTGTGATGTCTTTAGGTTATTTAGGTTTATGTAGTTCTAAGTTCTAGGGGACTGATGACCTCAGAAGTTAAGTCCCATAGTGCTCAGAGCCATATGAACCACAAGAGGCTTAATTCGTCCTAGGTGAATAATATCCTTTAGTCTTACCAGACAGTCATCGATCTCACGAATAAATTGAAAATACATGGAGACTAGGTTGCAACTCTCCCCTCCAGTTAACATTTCCACACAGATTACGTGCCCTGAACAGTACTGTGATATTTTTGTCACTGTTATGGCCTTCTTAAATATTATTATTGCTGCCATAGAACGGTTGCCCTTGCGTGACTATCTTGGCAGTTGTAGGCGTATTGGGGTCTTTCCTTCCTTCGTATGCCGTCTTTGGAGGCACAATACATCGAACTACAACTTTTCTCTCACTCTTTTTTCCGTGTAATCATCACTTGCGGCAATGCATGCTCTATAACGCGCTCTCCTGCTGGCCACAACGATGGTAAGGAGTTCCTGTGGCAGAGTCTACAGTTCCTCCACCAGCCCGATTAACAACAACTGGATAGTCAAAAATGTTCAAATGTGTGTGAAACCTTATGGGACTAAGGTCATCAGTCCCTAAGCTTACACACTACTTAACCTAAATTATCCTAAGGACAAACACACACACCCATGCACGAGGGAGGACTCGAACCTCCGCCGGGACCAGCCGCACAGTCCATGACTGCAGCCCCTTTGACCGCTCGGCTAATCCAGCGCGGCAACTGGATAGTCGTCGCTGCATGTGGACGTGCTGCGATACCCCTCCTCAACATATTTGACACGTTCAGACTACTTAATAAAGTTTGTACTTAAGCTGAAATCACTGAGAGTGTGAAACTTCTACGTTATTTAATTCTGAAACTGCTGAATGAAATTGAATGCAAGTGTCTCTTTGCTTAAGTTTATCATTTCAACACTGACCTAGAGAATTTGCCCTGACAAACAGAACTCAAACTTTTCCTATTCATTAATTACTCACAATATTCAAGCATAACGCGATCTGACTGCTTTAAAATTGATAACCAGACTTCAAATAATTAATACAAAACAATGGCCCTAAATTAGTAGAAATCCTGACAATAACCTACGCATTTCATAAGTCACTGAGCTCGCAAAATCTTCATTAGACGAACTACTGTCATACAGCAAGCACCAATACAGCCAGCTAAATAAAAGACTCTACCTACTGAAGGCTCTAACTATTAATAGGCATGTGGTTAGCAAAGGAAAGATTTTGTTGAAGAGCAAACAATGTATTTACCTTAAGAATGTGACAACCAGTAATAAATCTCAATGACGGATATACACTCCTGGAAATTGAAATAAGAACACCGTGAATTCATTGTCCCAGGAAGGGGAAACTTTATTGACACATTCCTGGGGTCAGATACATCACATGATCACACTGACAGAACCACAGGCACATAGACACAGGCGACAGAGCATGCACAATGTCGGCACTAGTACAGTGTATATCCACCTTTCGCAGCAATGCAGGCTGCTATTCTCCCATGGAGACGATCGTAGAGATGCTGGATGTAGTCCTGTGGAACGGCTTGCCATGCCATTTCCACCTGGCGCCTCAGTTGGACCAGCGTTCGTGCTGGACGTGCAGACCGCGTGAGACGACGCTTCATCCAGTCCCAAACATGCTCAATGGGGGACAGATCCGGAGATCTTGCTGGCCAGGGTAGTTGACTTACACCTTCTAGAGCACGTTGGGTGGCACGGGATACATGCGGACGTGCATTGTCCTGTTGGAACAGCAAGTTCCCTTGCCGGTCTAGGAATGGTAGAACGATGGGTTCGATGTCGGTTCGGATGTACCGTGCACTATTCAGTGTCCCCTCGACGATCACCAGTGGTGTACGGCCAGTGTAGGAGATCGCTCCCCACACCATGATGCCGGGTGTTGGCCCTGTGTGCCTCGGTCGTATGCAGTCCTGATTGTGGCGCTCACCTGCACGGCGCCAAACACGCATACGACCATCATTGGCACCAAGGCAGAAGCGACTCTCATCGCTGAAGACGACACGTCTCCATTCGTCCCTTCATTCACGCCTGTCGCCACACCACTGGAGGCGGGCTGCACGATGTTGGGGCGTGAGCGGAAGACGGCCTAACGGTGTGCGGGACCGTAGCCCAGCTTCATGGAGACGGTTGCGAATGGTCCTCGCCGATACCCCAGGAGCAACAGTGTCCCTAATTTGCTGGGAAGTGGCGGTGCGGTCCCCTACGGCACTGCATAGGATCCTACGGTCTTGGCGTGAATCCGTGCGTCACTGCGGTCCGGTCCCAGGTCGACGGGCACGTGCACCTTCCGCCGACCACTGGCGACAACATCGATGTACTGTGGAGACCTCACGCCCCACGTGTTGAGCAATTCGGCGGTACGTCCACCCGGCCTCCCGCATGCCCACTATACGCCCTCGCTCAAAGTCCGTCAACTGCACATACGGTTCACGTCCACGCTGTCGCGGCATGCTACCAGTGTTAAAGACTGCGATGGAGCTCCGTATGCCACGGCAAACTGGCTGACACTGACGGCAGCGGTACACAAATGCTGCGCAGCTAGCGCCATTCGACGGCCAACACCGCGGTTCCTGGTGTGTCCGCTGTGCCGTGCGTGTGATCATTGCTTGTACAGCCCTCTCGCAGTGTCCGGAGCAAGTATGGTGGGTCTGACACACCGGTGTCAATGTGTTCTTTTTTCCATTTCCAGGAGTGTACATTCAAACCCTCCGCTCGTAATTCTGCAAACCTCCAACTCTGATAAATACTAATCTCTAACCTCCATCACTGCTGACTACTCACACTCAACTTCCACCACTGCTGGCTGTTGACATCCAACTGCGAGTCTGACCAGCCACAGAGAGTCTCTTACAGAGTGCGCACAGCGCTGTCTGAGTTATTAATGCAGTCTATCGCGCTGTGAACATATAAACTCATAAACAGCCTACTTACAACGTGCCTGCAGGGGCTTAAGTCGGTTGAACGGGTAGTGCAGTCCATTAGCCGAATATCCTCACGTTCCAAGAGCTCCTTCGTCTGCGCTATTCGATATTGATATATGAGGATCACCACTAGGTTTTACTACCTAGAAAAGAAAGAAATAAGTGACGCCGCTCTTAATGTCAGAGCACGAATCCACCTTCCTACGAACATACTGTATATTGTCAATTGGAAGTAGGTCATATGTAATACCTAAACAACTACCTCCCAATATCATACCTTTCTATTTTTGTATTTTCTTATATTGTCAATTGGAAGTAGGCCATGTGTAATACCTAAACAACTAGCTCCCAGTATCATACCTTTTTATTTTTTTTTTTATTTTCTCTCGTTATTAATTTATATGAATGTTTTCTACTCCTCGTTACTAATAAGAAATTTGTACATTGCCGCAGAAGGCGGCAAAGATAAGCTTTTAAAACTATCTTTGTAACAGAAGAGCAATGTCCAGAGAATATTCAATTTTTTTCACAGTTTTTGTTTCAGTTTCGGTGGGGGTACTTATGGTTTAGATCTCACACAAAAACGACGTGTAATTTTTACTCGAGCGTCAACAATGTGTGTAGTAAATGCTACGTGTGTATAAAACTGCAAGAAAATATATGTATTAAGAGTTATCATAGCCGCAAGGATATTTTTATTTATTACGCCAATATTTGTTCACAAGTATGACTTCTGCCTGCACTCATAAGAAGAGGCAGTAATTTCTTCCATCCTGCAAGACATCTTGAAACCTAGTATATATATGCTAATCATCAAGATTTAGTGGATGGATTGTACGATCGGCAACCGCAGAGGATTAGAGGCAAATTAATTATGTCAGCATAACTTAATAGTGACTTCTATTAAATATATATTTGTGTAATAATTGAACAATTTACTTTTTGTTAAGCACTAAGTTTGCCGCAAAATCAGACAGTCTAAAAAACTGTGACGACAGAGTAAGAAAATTTATCGTAGATACATTTATCACATATATATTATTCATTTTTGCGCCTTCAGTATTTGTATTTTCATACGTTGCATTGTATTTTCCTTGCGCTGCGAAGAAGACTGTTTCAACAAGAATCCATGCTTTAATTCCAGTACTGCAAGCAGTAATTATCTCTCATTACGTAAATTTCATGCTGATCCATACTCTTTGTGTTAGCTGTTGGGCTGCCTCCGAGGACGGTTATTCCAAAATCGAACAACAGACTAACACAGTCACTACATTTGTTGACAAGCTATACTGATTCTTACGCATCAAAAGGCACAGTAAACGTTCGTCCACATTTGATGAAAATAAATTTATTACAAGATTTTGACAAAAACAACTTCTAAATAAGAGAATAGATAAATAGATAGTACCAAAGTTCGCATCTAAATCTAGACCCCACACTTCCACGGAATTTGTCATCCTCAGTTGTCCTCAGTCAGTCTCGTATAGCACCTAGGGCAGTCGTTCATCTACCAGAGTGAGCGTCACATAGGCTTTAGAGGACTGGCGTTTGCACCACACACAGCTCCACGATTTTGGACTGAGGCAACCGGCGTTCGCCAGAACTCACATGGACAAGTCAAGTCATTCTCCCTAGTTAAAAAATAACAGGGCTTAGTTTTTTTTTTGAAAAAAGCTTCCTATTACTTCATATTGCCCACTGCGCTCTTAATCTGATATTAAGTATTCGCTATTTCACACCAAACTCTCTCCTTGCGGTTTCTCTGTCCATTCAAAACCTCCCTCCTCTCAAGTATGAGTAGCCACATCGTCTCCATCCCCCAACTCCCACCACTCTGTTTAAAAGAAGACCGTGACAGCAGCTTTCTTGCAAGCTGTTGCCATCTCGCTTTCTTACACTGGTCAGTACGAACCGTCTGTATACAGCAAACATAAAGTAAAAATAGAGCGTTGTATCTGACATGTTTTCCACCGGACGGGACTGAGTGTCTGATGGTTTGTTTACAGGACCGCACAGCCACCCCCAGGCACTTCGTGCTTCGCGCCCGCAAGCCGCGCTGCAGCCTGGGAACCTACCGCACACAGGGCAACGCGTCCGGCTTCGTCTTGCGCGACGACGGTCACCTGCTGGTAAGTCATCCACTCTGCCTACAGCGTTATTCAGTTCAAAACCGCAACCATTCTTGATTACAAACTTCCTTCCTTCGTAATAAATTATGAAACGATGGTTCAAATGGCTCTGAGCACTATGGGACTTAACTGCTGTGGTCATCAGTCCCCTAGAACTTAGAACTACTTAAATTACTAACCTAAGGACATCACACACATCTGTGCCCGAGGCAGGATTCGAACCTGCGACCGTAGCGGTCGCGCGGTTCCAGACTGTAGCGCCTAGAACCGCTCGGCCACTCCGGCAGGCTATGAAACGATGGAAAATTCACTGTAGTTGTTACAGGGCAACTATCTTCAAGTATGCCATGCTGTGTTGAACAAAGTCGACAATGTGTGCAAGTGCAAGGTCTACCAGATTCGTACTCTTCAGTCTACGAAGAATAGCCTGACATTTTTGCTTGTGCTGCTGCCGGGTGCCCAGCCAAGTACAGTCGTTTTCGTAACATGGTAGTTCGACAGCATCCCTTGCCTCTCGAAATTCCGTGTTGCGAAAACGACTGCACCCGGCTGGACACCCGACAACAGTACAAACAGTTGATACGCCAGAAAGCCTAGATCACACCTAAGAGTTCTTGTTATCACCTCGAAAAAATAAATTTACGGGTTTCATTTTTATTTGTTCGCAGATACGTGTGTGCAGTCCTGTTGCACGTTTTATAATGTTAACTGATTCTTTCGTCGCTTCTTGGTGGAACAACGCATTTATTAATGAAAAGCCCAATACTGTGTATCCTCTAGCGGATTAATTTACTTAGCTAACCTATTATCGGCTTACAAGGCCATCATCAGACTTTGAATGACTATCGACGTCAAAGAAATTACAACACTTGCTAGCAACATTCGAAAAGCTGTTACTCGTCTAGAGCGAGTCACAAACACACGGTAAAGGACAGTTTTGACAGTGCAGTGGTACTGCAATGAAAAGTTGAACAGTAAATAAATATCAAGGAAGCATACCAGGAAAAATGTTAACACTGAACTGGAAAACGGTGCCTGTATAGCAATTAAAATTAAATTGACAATCCCAGTAAAATAAAATTAGTACTTGACAGGAGCACTAAGGAATAGACTGAACAGGTCTTACATATTGAAAGCCATACAGGAACAGAGTAAAAGACTGAATTCACAATTGTAAGAACAGAATATAAGGAGCACATAGGCAACCACAATAAAATAATAGATATAGGAGAAAGGAGAAATAGAGAGGAACGGACATTCTCAGAAGGACTGAAAACTTTGAGGATGATGTTTGCTTTATGGGGCGCTCAACTGCGCGCCGTACAATGTCCCAATTGTTAGACAGTCCACTCTAGCCACAAATGACGATGATGAAATGATGAGGGTAACACAAACACCCAGTGCCCTAGCAGAGGAAATCCTCAAGCCGGTCGGGAATCGAACCCGCGACCCCGTGATCCACCAGAGGCAGCAACGCGAGCCACTAGACCACGAGCTGGGGACCGGAAAGTGTGAGGATTACAGTCTGTTAAGTAATACCGTGTTCGGCAGTACACACAAATGGTAAAACATATCACCTTAGTTCTTTCACAGTTCAATAGAAGGAACCTTTGGCCTTCATACAATGTCGATAAACCATTAGTGTACTTTGAATTCATGACTGAAATATACAAGAAGAGAATGGTGTGCAGGTACTGGATTGAATTTCACAGTCGCCTGACACTAATCCTATAGACAATTTATGGTCTTACATCAAAAAGAAGTTGCAAGGAATAAAGATTTTTACTTTGAAACAGCTGTCAACGCATATTTGACACATGTGGAGGTTTCTTACATGTGAATAAGTCCAAAATTTGGTTGTAATCTTGCATCAGAGATGCCAAGCAATTATCGATGCTGCGTGTGAGTTGACTTATTATTAATTGTAATTGCATTTTTATTTTGTTCACTTATGATGTATGTATATATTTTACTTTGTTGTCAAATACATTTTCCTGCTGATTAACCCGACCACGATCTTACTTAACAGTCTCCAACTAAAATTTAGAAGAGGGTAAGTGTTCCCTCATTTATGTTTGTTGATTTCCAGGGCTTCCAACATCTTGAGTTTTTAACATTTTTTGCTAATTGGAGGACTCGTCAATGTGGCTGGTTATGTGGGCATCACTCAGTACAGGTTCAGCGAACCAGCCGCTGTGTCTCTGCCTGATCGATCAATATAAAACTTATCACAATCAGAACAACCAATTTTAATGTTGTCTAGTAACTGGATCTTATCATTGGTACTGAGAATACATTTGGCTGTAGTATTCCTCACATAGCAGGAAGTCCTGTAGTTCCAGGATTTCAGTGTTTTCCCTACATTCTGTGAAATCTTTCTTAGGTATGAGACTGTACACGAATTTCTGTACACACTGCAAGGAGAAGCAGAGGGACCACAGAGGAGGGTTATAATTTTGAATTTCTGTTTCCTGTGTAAGATGTGGTCAATCAGGACAGACAATGAATTGTATTATATCTAACACGGCTTTGAAATTTTTTTTGGACATGGGAATAGATATTAGACTGTGCACCATTGAGTGAGAAGATGCACGTTTGTATGTTACTAGATTTTGCGAGCAAGAAGATATTACTGTGTCTGTAGTTATAATTTTTATAGAAATTCTGAAATAATGTGTTTGTATACTGATGTGAATGGTTACATCTAGGAATACCTCAATGCACTGCTAGAAGATCCAAGACACAAACATGCAGCGCTCCACAAGGTGGAGCACAGAGTGGTAATTCGTTTTCTGCGTATGAAGAGGAACAACTCTGTAACAATCCATCTGCAGCAGGCAGTGCACAGTAATAATGCTCCTCCTCATAAGACAGAGTAGTTAGGTGTCGCGACGCTTCCAGTGTGGTAAAACAATTGTGAATCATATAGAACCAAGTGGCACACGAGCTACCTGGAAGAACTAGGAATCATAGCAGTGTCATGGCCTTGTGATTAGCGCTCGATCACGGAGCCTCGGGTTCGATTCCCGACCACATCTGGAACTTTCACCGCTCGAGACTGACTATCTGTGCTGTCCTCAACATCATTTAATCACCATCGACGTGCGAGGTCACCGAAGTGGCGTCAAATAAAACATTTGCACTAGGCAGTCTGAACACCCCAGATGGAGTCTACAGGCAAATAACGCCATACACACATGCCATTTCACCATAAATCATCCGATGGCTGGTGTTATACAATATAGGGGATACTCGAAAAAGTGAAACACAGTCACCAGTGATGTTTTCAACATCTTGCATGGTATTTTGAACGTAGCGTACGTTGCCTCCTAAGAGTTTCCACCAGTGTTCACATCCGTTGAAAAAGCCCTCCGGCCCGAGGCGGCAGCGGGAATGTTGCAGCCGTGTCAGGCCAGTCCAGGTGACGTGTTTAGCGGCCTTATCACCATGGACGAATGCTTAGTGTATCACTATCAACGGAGACGAAGGAGCAAAGCTAGTGGTGGAAATTTGTGAATTTACCATTTCCGAAAAAGGCGAAGGCCCAAATACCAACGAGTAAAGTAATGCTGAGTTGTATTTGAAACTGCTATGGTGTGGTGCTAATGGATTATGCTAGTGAGAAGTAGATCGAAACTGGAGTATATCTTCAGTTCTACTATATAAAGACAAGTCGTTGTTTAACGTAGTTACCAAAAGTCCCGATAATTATTCACCAACTTACTTCAGATTTTTACACGATACACTAACAAACATTTGGACGGACGCGTGTTATATATTTCTTTCATATATGTGATATCTAAATATATATGTAATATATAAAAGGGAAAGGTTGTACCAAAAATCTCGAATCTTTTTTCGCCGATTTACTTCAAATTTTTACACGATATTATAATGAACATAGACAAACATAGGCTACACATTTTAATGTATGTAATATAAAAATATATATTTAAGGTAGAGAGGGTAAACGTTCTTACAAAAATTTTGAAAAGGTCGAGATTGCTTCAAATTTTTACAGGACACTCTAACATCCGAACAGGCTTACGTTATACATTTTTTATGCATTATATATATATATATACAGGGTGTTACAAAAAGGTACGGGCAAACTTTCAGGAAACATTCCTCACACACAAAGAAAGAAAATATGTTATGTAGACATGTGTCCGGAAACGCTTACTTTCCATGTTAGAGCTCATTTTATTACTTCTCTTCAAATCACATTAATCATGGAACGGAAACACACAGCAACAGAACGTACCAGCGTGACTTCAAACACTTGGTTACAGGAAATGTTGAAAATGTCCTCCGTTAGCGAGGATACATGCATCCACCCTCCGTCGCATAGAATCCCTGATGCACTGATGCAGCCCTGGAGAATGGCGTATTGTACCACAGCCGTCCACAGTACGAGCACGAAGAGTCTCTACATTTGGTACCGGGGTTGCGTAGACAATAGCTTTCAAATGCCCCCATAAATGAAAGTCAAGAGGGTTGAGGTCAGGAGAGCGTGGAGGCCATGGAATTGGTCCGCCTCTACCAATCCATCGGTCACCGAATCTGTTGTTGAAAAGCGTACGAACACTTCGACTGAAATGTGCAGGAGCTCCATCGTGCATGAACCACATGTTGTGTCGTACTTGTAAAGGCACATGTTCTAGCAGCACAGGTAGACTATCCCGTATGAAATCATGATAACGTGCTCCATTGAGCGTAGGTGGAAGAACGAAACTAAAATGAGCTCTGACATGGAAATTAAGCGTTTCCGGACACATGTCCACATAACATCTTTTCTTTATTTGTGTGTGAGGAATGTTTCCTGAAAGTTTGGCCGTACCTTTTTGTAACACGCTATCTATATATACAGGGCTATTACAAATGGTTGAAGCGATTTCATAAATTCACTGTAGCTCCATTCATTGACATATGGTCGCGACACACTACAGATACGTAGAAAATCTCATAAAGTTTTGTTCGGCTGAAGCCGCACTTCAGGTTTCTGCCGCCAGAGCGCTCGAGAGCGCAGTGAGACAAAATGGCGACAGGAGCCGAGAAAGCGTATGTCGTGCTTGAAATGCACTCACATCAGTCAGTCATAACAGTGCAACGACACTTAAGGGCGAAGTTCAACAAAGATCCACCTACTGTTAACTCCATTCGGCGATGGTACGCGCAGTTTAAAGCTTCTGGATGCCTCTGTAAGGGGAAATCAACGGGTCGGCCTGCAGTGAGCGAAGGAACGGTTGAACGCGTGCGGGCTAGTTTCACGCGTAGCCCGCGGAAAATTGGCTCATGCCACAACTGGAGACCGACAGCGCCGACTTCATCTTTCAACAGGATGGTGCTCCACCGCACTTCCATCTTGATGTTCGGCATTTCTTAAACAGGAGATTGGAAAACCGATGGATCGGTCGTGGTGGAGATCATGATCAGCAATTCATGTCATGGCCTCCACGCTCTCCCGACTTAACCCCATGCGATTTCTTTCTGTGGGATTATGTGAAAGGTTCAGTGTTTAAACCTCCTCTACCAAGAAACGTGCCAGAACTGCGAGCTCGCATCAACGATGCTTTCGAACTCATTGATGGGGACATGGTGCGCCGAGTGTGAGAGGAACTTGATTATCGGCTTGATGTCTGCCGAATCACTAAAGGTGCACATATCGAACATTTGTGAATGCCTAAATAAACTTTTTGAGTTTTTGTATGTGTGTGCAAAGCATTTTGAAAATATCTCAAATAATAAAGTTATTGTAGAAGTGTGAAATCGCTTCAATCATTTGTAATAACCCTGTATATTAATAATGTTTATAATAAATATTATTAACAAAACCCTTGAAAAGCTCTTGAACCATTTACCTCAAATTTTTACACGATTTTCTTATGAATAATTGAACGACATAGGCTAAATGTTTTAAATATATACAATATATGACTATATATGCCACGAACCTACTACATTTTTGTAGCAGGCGGAAAGGTGATATTCCGACGTGGTGCGGCCCAGGTGGTGGACAGGGGGTGGGTGGGGGGGGGGGGTTCTAACCAGCCTTGCTGGCGGACTTGAGCGAAATAAAATAGCTCTCGCGGACCAAACACACACCACAATATCTTTCATCATTACACCATATTTAATTTATCACTTTTCCAGATCACATCTGGAATCGTAAATCCTGATCACGTTAGGACATTGATCATTGATCAGACAATCAACCCAACATGGAGAGTCGTCTAACAAAGGATCCAAAGTCTTGGATACACAGCATCGTCCAAGAAAAGACACCACTCGGATGCGGTGGGGTACCACTTAGAAGATTACGGTGAGTCGGAACATCTGGCAGCGTAACAGACAGAAGGCAGACAGAGACTTAAATTCAGCAAACCCGGAAAGTTCTCTTTCTTTGCAACATTAAATATAAATTCAATAACGAAAACTGGTTAATTGAAACACATAACAGACGTAACGTATCAACTCAAAATTCTAACTTCAGGAACTTCGAAACGTAGGTCAGGACCCATCTGAATCTGGGGGATACCGTCTCGACAAAGGACCTCCGGGAAAAAGAGTAATAAAAAGTGTCACGCAATTTGTAATGGGATTTCTGGTTCATGATAGCATATTATATTCAGTGGAGGACTTCTCGTCGAACTCCCCAGGAAAGGCAACCTTAACAAATGACAAAAACATGAAAGATAAGGAAGGGACGGAAATATTTTGAGAAGAACTGGACCAACTGATATCAATCATCACTGACATCCATACCTTGGAGATTTCAATGGAAAAATTGGGAAAGAAAGAAAATATCGCACTGTTCTTGGTAAATGGCCGGCTCATAAACTGACAAAGAAGAATGGTCAAAGAATAGTTGAACTTTGCATATATCATGGACTTATTCTCGAAACTACAAGATCTAAGAGAAGACTGCACAAGTTAGTGACCTGGAAATGCTCTAATGTTAAAATGGGGGAGTGTCAAATAGACCATGTCGCAATGGATAAAAAGTAGCACAATGAAACCTATAACGTCCTTCGTGGGGTGGACATTGATTCAGATTATTACATTTCAAAGACAAAAATTAAGTTAACCCCAAGAAAGAAAAAAACCCATCAAAATCCACTATGAAGAGGAAATATGACCCTAGCTATTTAATAAAGAATGTGTTGTTGTACTCAGAGAGATCCAAAACAGTTCCAAGCGACGAACCGGGAACGATTATTGATAAACTGAAAAACATTGCCGAAGAGATTGCCCCTGTCAGAAGAAGAAAGAACATGCCTGGTGGAATGAAAAATGTGATAAAGCAATACAGAAAAGGCACAAAGCATGGCTGAATGACCAGCAAAAGAAAACTGAAAAATCTCGAGAAGAGCTAACCATTGCCAGAAGACAAACGGCCAAGGAAATCAGAAGACTCAAAAGAGAACATCAAAAAGAAACCCTAAGTTTCATAGAAGAATCATTCAAACAACATAAAACAAGGGACTATTATAGGACATTCCAAAAATATCAATCAAAGTATATTCCACCACATTCATGATGAAAAATAAAAATGGGAAACTAGCGCACATTACCAAGACAATGCCAACATTCTAGCTGATCACTTCAAAGAATTACTAAATGCCGGGGAACCAATAGAATACCTAGATTTCGAACCACATCCAAAAAACAAAACACTTCCAGAGAAGATTACACCAACAGATCTCAGTGAAGGGAACGAAGCAACTAGGTGGCTCAAGAACTACAAAGCAGCAGGGGAGAATCAACTGGTTACAGAGCGGTGGAAGAACGCAAGTAAAAAACACTTCAGAACCTCCATAAGCACACAGCAGACACATGGAATTCTGAAAAAATGCCAGATGTGTGAAATACAGCTATAATCCACCCAGTACACAAAAATGGTAGTAGATCGGATCCAAACAACTATCAGGAGATTTCGCTGCTTGATGTTACATATATGATCTTGTCTAGAATTATCTTTACAAGAAATCAGGAACAACTCGACCAAGAACTTCGAGAATATCTAGGAGGACTTCGTCCAGGAAGAAGATGTCCAGATCAAATTATCAGCCTTAAGGATCATGAAACAACAAAGAGTGAGAAACAAGAAATTGGTCACCACTTTTATAGGCTTCAAGAAAGCATATGAGAGTATCCATCGTGAGTCATTACTTAAAATCCTCGCGGAATTTGGATTGCACCTGAAACTCGTTAATCTTATTGAACTCACCCTTAAGAATACTAAATCAAAAGTTTAATTCAGAGGGAAGTATCTGAATCATTTGAAATCCTGACGGGACTTCTACAAGGAGATGGTCTCTCTCCACTACTATTTAACAGCGCACTGGAGAAAGTGATGCGAGAGTGGAATAAGAAATGCCAACCAAACATCAAGATTGGCAGAAATATAAAACTCAATTGCCTGGCCTCTGCTGATGATCTAGCACTGCGCGCAAATAGCATGGAAGAGGCTAAACACCAAATTGAAGAACTCGAAAAATTGCACCAAAAGTCGGACTACGGATCACGTTTGAAAAGACAAAAATGAAGCCATCCTTCAAGGCCAAAACAGCAGCCATTAAACTGAATGATAACAAACAAATTAAATTTGTAAATAAATTCAAATATCTCGGGGAGGTTATAATTTGGAATTCAAGCGAGAAAATGTCAGTAGAAAGCAGAACTAAACTGAAACAAGCGCAACGCATCACCTGGCCAACTTAGAAGAAGAAACGTCTCTCGATAAACGCAAAACTCTCACTACCACTCTGCTATTAAACCTGTAGCAACATATGCTAGTGAAACACTTTTCACGATGAACGCCAAATCAACCACAGACAAACCACAGAAGGCAGACAGAAGAATCCTTAGAACAATTACAAACAAAAAATACCAAGTAGAGGGACAGCGGCGACTATTACCAAACGAAGTTGTATACCAAGAAACTGAATCAATAATTGACACAATGCGGAAAAGGAGGGTAGCTTTTTTCTGCCACCTTTTCAGACTACCAGAGTCCAGGTTACTGAAACAACTGTTCACCTACTGTTGGAAAAGTAAGACCAAGAACAACTGGTTCAAAGAAGTTCAAGATGGTTTAGACGAGTTAGACTTGACAATGCAACAAATTGAAGGCAGAGAAGAGAAGAACATCCTGAAATACAGTGACACGAGATTTAAACTAAAGATATTTGAATGTAAAAAATACACCATAACTGATGAAGAAAGGGCAGCCAGGTCAGAAAGGCTAAAGAAGTTTTGGGAGGAGAAGAGAAAAGCCAAATCTACAACTAGTATTAAGACTTAAATATATATGGAATGAATAAAGTGCTCCAATGAGGGCGTAAAATATGTAAATAAATAAATAAATAATAACTGTATATGAGTATACACTGAAGCGCCAAAGAAATGGTATAGGCATGCGTTTCAGATACGGAGATATGTAAACAGGCAGAATATGGCGCTGCGGTCAGCAACGACTATAGAAGACAAAAATGTCTGGCGCAGTTGTTAGATTGGTTACTGCTGCGACAACTGCACGTTATCAAGATTTAAGTGAGTCTGAACGTGGTTTTACAGACGGCGCACGAACGATGGGACACAGCATCTCCGAGGTAGCGATGAAGTGGGGGTTTTCCCGTACGACCATTTCACGAGTGTACCGTGAACATCAGGAATGCGGTAAAACATCAAATCTCCGACATCGCTGCGGCCGGAAAAAGATCCTGCAAGAACGGGACCAACGACGACTGAAGAGAATCGTTCAACGTGACAGAAGTGCAACCCTTCCGCGAATTGCTGCAGATTTCAATGCTGGGCCATCAAAAACTGTCAGCGTGCGAACAAGTCAATGAAACATCACCATTATGGGTTTTCGGAGCCGAAGACCCGCTCGTGTACCCTTGATGACTACATGGCATAAAGCCTTAAGACTCGCCTGGGCCTGTCAACATAGACATGGGGCTGTTCATGACTGGAAACATGTTGCCTGGTCGGACGAGTCTCGTTTCAAATTGCATCGAGCAGATGAATGTGTACGGGTGTGGACACAATCTCAAAAATCCACGACCCTGCATGTCATCAGGGGACTGTTCAAGCTGGTGGAGGCTTTGTAATGGTGGGGCGTGTGCAGTTGGAGTGATATGGGACCCCTGATACGTATAGATACGAGTCTGACAGGTCACACGTACGTAAGCATCCAGTCTGATCACCTGCATCCATTCATGTCCATTCTGAATTCCGATGGAGTTGGACAATTGCAGCAGGACAATGCGACACCACACACATCCAGAATTGCTACAGAGTGGCTCCAGGAGCACTCTTATGAGTTTAAACACTTCCGCTGGCCACCAAACTCCACAGACATCAACATTATTGAGCATATTTGGGATGCCTTGCAAAATGCTGTTCAAAAGAGATCTCCACCCCATCGCACACTTACGGATTTATGGACAGCCCTGCATGATTAATATTGTCAGTTCCCTCCAGCACGACTTCAGACATTAGCCGAACACATGCAACGTCGTGATGCGGCACTTCTGCGTGCCCGCAAGGGCCCTACACGACATTGACAGGTGTATCAGTTATTTGGCTGTTCAGTGTAGTACCCTTTAGCAAAGTGTTGCTTCTTACTAGCATTTTTCAAAAGTTTATTTCGAACAGGATTTGGAGAATATATGCCATTATGGAAAGTCACTAGCTCGTATGTCAGTATACCTGGCTCCGACCGCAACCCATTTGGAAGTATACAAGTTGTTACAAAAAGGTACGGCCAAACTTTCAGGAAACATTCCTCACACACAAATAAAGAAAATATGTTATGTGGACAGGTGTCCGGAAACGCTTGATTTCCATGTTAGAGCTCATTTTAGTTTCGTCAGTATGTACTGTACTTCCTCGATTCACAGCCAGTTGGCCCAATTGAAGGAAAGTAATGTTGACTTCGGTGCTTGTGTTGACATGCGACTCATTGCTCTACAGTACTAGCATCAAGCACATCAGTACGTAGCATCAACAGGTTAGTGTTCATCACGAACGTGGTTTTGCAGTCAGTGCAATGTTTACAAATGCGGAGTTGACAGATGCCCATTTGATGTATGGATTAGCACGGGGCAATAGCCGTGATGCGGTACGTTTGTATCGAGACAGATTTCCAGAACGAAGGTGTCCCGACAGGAAGATGTTCGAAGCAATTGATCGGCCTCTTATGGAGCACGGAAAATTCCAGCCTATGACTCGCCACTGGGGAAGACCTAGAACGACGAGAACACCTGCAATGGACGAGGCAATTCTTCGTGCAGTTGATGATAGCCCTAATGTCCAGCATCAGAGAAGTTGCTGCTGTACAAGGTAACGTTGACCACGTCACTGTATGGAGAGTGCTACGGGAGAACCAGTTGTTTCCGTACCATGTACAGCGTGTGCAGGCACTATCAACAGCTGATTGGCCTCCACGGGTACACTTCTGCGAATGACTCATCCAACAATGTGTCAATCCTCATTTTAGTGCAAATGTTCTCTTTACGGCTGAGGCTTCATTCCAACGTGATCAAATTGTAAATTTTCACAATCAACATGTGTGGGCTGATGAGAATCCGCACGCAATGTGCAATCACGTCATCAACACAGATTTTCTGTGAACGTTTGGGCAGGCATTGTTGGTGATGTCTTGATTGGGCCCAATGTTCTTCCACCGACGCTCAATGGAGCACGTTATCATGATTTCATACGGGATACTCTACCTGTGATGCTAGAACATGTGCCTTTACAAGTACGACACAACATGTGGTTCATGCACGATGGAGCTCCTGCACATTTCAGTCGAAGTGTTCGTACGCTTTTCAACAACAGATTCGATGACCGATGGATTGGTAGAGGCGGACCAATTCCATGGCCTCCACGCTCTCCTGACCTCAACCCTCTTGACTTTCATTTATGAGGGCATTTGAAAGCTCTTGTCTACGCAACCCCGGTACCAAATGTAGAGACTCTTCGTGCTCGTATTGTGGACGGCTGTGATACAATACGCCATTCTCCAGGGCTGCATCAGTGCATCAGGGATTCTATGCGACGAAGGGTGGATGCATGTATCCTCGCTAACGGAGGACATCTTGAACATTTCCCGTAACAAAGTGTTTGAAGTCACGCCGGTATGTTCTGTTGCTGTGTGTTTCCATTCCATGATTAATGTGATTTGAAGAGAAGTAATAAAATGAGCTCTAACATGGAAAGTAAGCGTTTCCGGACACATGTCCACATAAAATACTTTCTTTCTTTGTGTGTGAGGAATGTTTCCTGAATGTTTGGCCGTACCTTTTTGTAATACCCTGTACACAGGCTCGACAAGGTGGTATGATGGGATATTCAAATGGTTAGCATTTCAGCACAGTTTCTCAAAGCAAATGGAAATAACGTCATCTACATTCTAGGCTGTTGTTGTTGTTGTTGTGGTCTTCAGTCCAGACACTGGTTTGATACAGTTCTTTATGCTATTCTATTGTGTGCAAGCTTCTTCATCTGCAAGTAACTATTGCAACCTACATCCTTCTGAATCTGCTTAGTGTATACCTCTCTTGGTCTCCTCTATGATTTTTAACCTGCACGCTGCCCTCCAATACTAAATTGGTGATCCCTTGATTCCTCAGAACAAGACCTACCAACCGATCTCTCCTTCAAGTAAAGATGAGCGACAAATATCTCTTCTCCCCAATTCTATTCAATACCTCCTCATTAGTTACGTGATCTACCCATCTAATCTTCAGCATTCTTCTGTAGCACCACATTTCGAAATCTTCTATTCTCTTCTTGTCCAAACTATTTATCGTCCATATTTTACCTCCATATATGGCCACACTCCATACAAATTCTTTCAGAAACGATTTCCTGACAGTTAAGTCTATCCTTGTTGTTTACAAATTTCTCTTCTTCAGAAACGCTTTCCTTGCCATTGCCAGACTGAATTTTACATCCACTCTACTTCGACCATCATCAGTTACTTTGCTCCCCAAATAGCAAAACTCATTTACTACTTTAAGCGTCTCATTTCCTAATCTAATACCCTCAGCGTCACCCGATTTAACTCGACTATATTCCATTATCATCGTTTTGCTTTTGTTCATGTTCATCTTATATCCTCCTTTCAAGACACTGTCCATTCCGTTCAACTGCTCTTCCAAGTCCTCTGCTGTCTCTGTCAAAATTACAATGCCATCGGCGAACCTTAAAGTTTTTATTTTTTCTCCACGGATTTTAATTCCTACTCTGAATTTTTCTTTTGTTTCCTTTACTGCTTGCTCAATATACAGATTAAATAACATCGGGGAGAGGCTACAACCCTGTCTCACTCCCTTGCCAACCACCGCTTCCATTTCATGTCCTTCGACTCATAACTGCCATCTGGTTTCTGAACAAATTGTAAATAGCCTTTCGCTGCCTGTATTTTACCCCTGCCAACTTCAGAATTGGAAAGAGACTATTCCAGTCAACATTGTCAAAAGCTTTCTCTACGTCTACAAATGCTAGAAACGTAGGTTTGTCTTTCTTGAATCTATTTTCTAAGATAAATCGTAGGGTCAGTTTGCTTCACGTGTTCCATCATTTCTACGGAATCCAAACTGATCTTCCCCGAGGTCGGCTTCTACCAGTTTTTCCATTTGTCTGTAAAGAATTCGTGTTAGTATTTTGCAGCCGTAGCTTATTAAACTGATAGGTCGGTAATTTTCACGTCTGTCAACACCTGCTTTCTTTGGGATTGGGATTATTATATTCTTCTTGAAGTCTGAGGGTATTTCGCTCACCAGATGGTAGAGTTCTCTTAGGACTGGCTCTCCCAAGGCTATCAGTAGTTCTAATGGAATGTTGTCTACTCCCTGTGCCTTGTTTCGGCTTAGGTCTTTCAGTGTTCTGACAAACTCTTCACGCAGTAGCATATCCCAATTTCACCTTCATCTACATCCTCTTACATTTCCTCAATATCGTCCTCAAGTATATCACCCTTGTACAGGCCCTCTATATACTCCCTCCACCTTTCTGTTTTCTCTTCTTTGCTTAGAACTAGGTTTCCATCTGAGCTCTTGATATTCGTACACGTGGTTCTCTTTTCTCCATAAGTCTCTTTAATTTTCCTGTTGGCAGTATCTATCTTACCCCTAGTGAGATAAGCCTCTACATCCTTACATTTGTCCTCTAGACATCCCTGTTTAGCCATTTTGCATTTTTTGTCGATCTCATTTTTGAGACGTTTGTATTCCTTTTTGCCTGCTTCATTTTACTGCATTTCTATATTTTCTCCTTTCATCAATTAAATTCAATATATCTTCTGTTACCCGATGATTTCTACTAGCCCTCGTCTTTTTACCTACTTGATCCTCTGCTGCCTTCACTACTTCATCCCTCAGAGCTACCTATTCTTCTTCTATTGTATTTCTTTGCCCCATTCCTGTCAATCGTTCCCGAATGCTCTCCTGAAACTCCCTGCAACCTCTGGTTCTGTCAGTTTATCCAGACCCCATCACCTTAAATTCCCACCTTTTTGCAGATTCTTCAGTATTAATCTACAGTTCATAACCAATAGATTGTGGTCAGAGTCCACATCCGCCACTGGAAATGTCATACAATTTAAAACCTGGTTCCTAAATCTCTGTCTTGCCATTATATAATCTTCTGAAACCTTCTAGTATCTCCAGGCTTCTTCCATGTATAAATCCTTCTTTCCTGATTCTTGAACCAAGTGTTAGCTATGATTAAGTTATGCTCTGTGCAAAATTCTACCAGGCGGATTTTTCTTTCATTTCTTACCCCCAATCATATTCGCTTACTATGTCTTCTCTCCATTTTCCTACTATCGAATTCCAGTCACCCATGACTATTAAATTTTCGTCTCCCTTCACTATCTGAATAATTTCTTTTATCTCTTCATACATTTCATCAATCTCTTCGTCATTTGCTGAGCTAGTTGGCATATAAACTTGTACTACTGTGGTAGGCGTGGGCTTCGTGTCTATCGTGGTCACAATAATGCGTTCACTATGCTGTTTGTAGTAGCTTACCCGCGCTCCTATTTTTTATTCATTATTAAACCTATTCCTGCATTACAATTATTTGATTTGTATTTATAACCCTGTATTCACCTGGCCAGAAGTCTTGTTCCTCCTGGCACCGAACGTCACTAATTGGCACTATATCTATCTTTAACCTATCCATTTCCCTT
Organism: Schistocerca cancellata; assembly: GCF_023864275.1. NCBI lineage: Eukaryota > Metazoa > Arthropoda > Insecta > Orthoptera > Acrididae > Schistocerca > Schistocerca cancellata. Next base: position 138,630,294 of record NC_064634.1, on the reverse strand, counting down.
TTTAAACTTTCTAACCTACCTGCCCGATTAAGGGATCTGACATTCCACCCTCCGATCCGTTGAACGCCAGTTTTATTTCTCCTGATAACTACGTCCTCTTGAGTAGTCCCCGCCCGGAGATCCGAATGGGGGACTATTTTACCTCCGGAATATTTTACCCAAGAGGACGCCACCATCATTTAACCATACAGTAAAGCTGCATGCCCTCGGGAAAAAATACGGCTGTAGTTTCCCCTTGCTTTCAGCCGTTTGAAGTACCAGCACAGCAAGGCCGTTTTGGTTAGTCAATCATCCAGACTGTTGCCCCTGCAGCTACTGAAAAGCTTGCTGCCTATCTTCAGGAACGACACGTTTGTTTGGCCTCTCAACTTATACCCCTCCATTGTGGTTGCACCTACAGTACGGCTATCTGTATCGCTGAGGCACGCAAGCCTCCCCACCAACGGCAAAGTCCATGGTTCATGAGGGATAGGCGAAATGAAAATTAAAGCAGGGGAGTCCTCAATCAGAAGTTGCATTGAATGTTGACCGATTGTGAGACGATCGTGTTATCCCTTGGGTAAGAAGAAGATACGTCTACGAGCGCATGTCAGAATTCGACAGCGGCAGGATCTTTGTCCGTCGAAAATGGGCGAACAAGCATACTGTAACCTACTTCCTTTGTTTTCGGATTGCATTTCCTTAGGATTCTTCCAATGAATCTGAGTCTGGCATCTGCTTTACCGACGATCAACTTTATATGATCATTCCATTTTAAATCGCTCCTAATGCCTACTCACAGATAATTTGTGGAATTAACTGCTTCCAGTTGCTGACCTGCTATATTGTAGCTAAATTATAAGGGATCGTTCTTTATATGTATTCGTAGCACATTACACTAGTTTACATTGAGATTCAATTGGCATTTCCTGCACCATGCGTCAATTCGCTGCAGATCCTCCTGCATTTCAGTACAATTTTCCATTGTTACAACCTCTCGATATACCACAGAATCATCCGCAAAAAGGCTCAGTGAACTTCCGATGTCATCCACAAGGTCATTTATGTATATTGTGAATAGCAACGGTCCTACGACACTCCGCTGCGGGACACCTGAAATCACTCTTACTTCGGGAGACTTTAGTACCACGATGGGCGGATACGTATATGGACGCTGAGATTGAAGGATTCTTGGACAGAGTTGAATCAGCATGGAGTGAAGTACTTGTACCTGCAATCTAAGCCGGTGTCCATTTGGATGTTTTACCGGGATACAGCCATAGTTGCTGCCAGACGTAGCAGCTATGTGTGCTAAATTTCGAACTCGGTGTACCCCCAAATCACCTACAAATTCAACAAATAGTCCCTATGGGACTTAACATCTGAGGTCATCAGTCGTCTAGAACTTAGAACTAATTAAACGTAACTAGCCTAAGGACATCACACACATCCACACCGTAGCGGTCAGCCTAAGGACATCACACACATCCACACCGTAGCGGTCACGCGGTTCCAGACTGAAGCGTCTAGAACCGCACGGCCACACCGGCCGGCCACAAATTCAGCACGAGATGTTTCTATTGTACTGTAAACACACAACCCTTAGACCAGGGCCGCACAAGGTGCATGCACTGGTGCATCGCACAGTGCAGAGTGCAGAAGACGGCTGCGCTATGTTGACGACGTTGCAGACCCTCCACTCCTCGGCTTTGCGCAACAGCGCTGCCTCTCACTTTCTTAGCTTGTGTCGCTCGCGCCGCCTGTCTCGACCTGTTTCAAAGCTTTTACCCTGTTGCCTTCGTCATTGCCAAATACTAACGTACACTAGGTGGAGAGCTCAGTTTGGTGTACCGGTACAAAAGAGATTTATATAATAACTGTAATGGTAACAATTTTAAATTTGGTTTCAACACAAATGTATCTTCCTATGTGCTCTTTATTTTATTTGCAATTATGCTACTAAGATCTGGAACAAGAGATTGGCTGACAGCAATTCTGAGAGAATTTTTTAAAATTACAATCAGAAATACTCGCACGCAATCTAGATTTTGTACAAGACAAAACAGAAAAAAACCTTTCACATACACAAGTGGAACCAAACATAGAAATAATCTTCGCCGCTTCTCTGTGTAACTTGGGAAATTCTTCCTTCGGCAAATCCTGGTAGAATTGGAGCAAACCTTTTGTATTGTAAAACACATCCTTTCGGTGAACATCGCTTTGCAAATCAATTAGTTCGAAATGTAAATCTGAAGGCGCACTTTCAATATCCATCGAAAAAGGTTTCACAAAAACATCGAGAATTGGCTGCAGGTAGGTAATTTCCTGAAACAATAACAAAGCCAATGTTAATAAATGAAAGTACTGTAAGCCGTTGTTTCGAAGTGCTAAAATGCGATAGATTTTAAAAACATGTAATGTGTACTATTGGTTTTAATGTAATGTTACACTTGCATATGTAACGCAATCTCCTTTATTTAGTTGTATGTCATATACCGGCACATTACCTGGAATCGGTCGTTAAACGCATTTTCAAGGGATAGCAGCACCTAAACGTATTTTTCAAAGCGCGCTCCTTCCTGCACAGATGCTGTCAAACAAAAACATAGTACCGTTTTGAGTAGAGCGGTTATAAAAATCAGGCTGTTTTAATAAAGGTACAATTTATATCTCGCTTACCTAGTTCAGGAAAGTATTGCGTATTTTTCTCTGAAAGGTTTTTTTTGACGAGCTTCAATTTATACTGGAAAGCGTTTATTTTGATGATCATAGCGTTGATGAGATTGTTTTCTTTTTGGAGTTTCAGAGTTAAATCATTTAGGAGAGCCATAATGTCTGCTATGAATCCTAAATCAGCTACCCATTCAGGGTCATGAAAAAGTGGCTCCGGACGTCCTTTGTTCTCCAAAAACTGAGCCACAGTGTGGCGTAGTCGAAAAATTTCCCTTTGCTCAGCCAGCGCACCTCAGCGTGGTAGGGAATATCTGGATATTCCTCTTCAAAGGAAATCAAAAATTCTTTGAATTGACGATGAGTGAGTCCATGAGAACGAATGTAGTACATGCGGTTCTAGGCACTTCAGTCCGGAACCGCGTGACTGCTACGGTCGCAGGTTCGAATCCTGCTTCGGGCATGGATGTGTGTGATGTCCTTAGGTTAGTTAGGTTTAAGTAGTTCTAAGTTCTAGGGGACTGATGACCTAAGATGTTGAGTCCCATAGTGCTCAGAGCCATTTTTGAATGTAGTTCACGATACGCACCACTACCTTCATCACATCTTGAAGACCGATAAATTTCGCACAAAGAGCTTCTTGGTGTCCAAAACAATGAACGGAAGGTAAATTCGGCATGTTAAGATTTTTCCGCAGTAGGCCAATAAACCCTTTTGCTTTACCGCACATTGCTGGTGCCCCCTCTGTGGTTAAGGAAAACAGCATTTCCCAAGGGAGTCCTATTTCTTCAGCTGCCATTTCAACAGCTGCTAAAATATCCGCCCATGTAACAGTGTCCTTCCACGAAACCATATCCAGGAGCTCTTCCGTTACATGTTGGTCGTCGTCCACGCCACGCAAAAATATTGCTAACTGAGCCGTGTCGTTAATATCCGTGGACTCATCATCAAGTGCGATGGAGTACGCTAGGAAGTTTTCAATTTTGGCTGCCAGTTGTTCATGCAAATTCTCAGCAATGTCGTTGATTCTCCGATGTATTGTCATTCTGGAAAATGGTATTCTGCTGTACGCGGGAGCTAATGTGGGATTCATTGTCTACTACGTCCAACATAATGTTTTTTATTAATGGCCAGTCTATAAATGGCCTCCCAGCTCTTTCTAAACGTAGAGCAACTTTGTAACTAGCTCTGAGAGTCTTTTCGCAACACCCCTCATCTTCTTTACCCCAAAGTAGAGAAAAAAAGATATGTTAGAAATAATTTATGCGAAAACGAAAACTAAGGAATCTAAACAAATGTTATTTCGTTTCGCATGACCTTTAACCAGAATATACATGATTAAGTACTTGCAACAAACCTCGTTTGTAGATACAGAATTCTCTTCTGCAAGAGTTTGCAACTTCTGTAATTCTTCCCCTCTGGCATCCCCTGTTATATCACTATACTTTTCTGAATGCAATTTGCTGTAATGCCTTTCAATAGACGATTTTCTAACACACGTAATTAGTGTACCACAGATTAGACTTTTGGCTTTATCGTCACAACGCACAAAAAAGTAGGAGAGTTCCCATTCCGGTTGAAATTGTCTTTCGGCAATTTTCCCTTTCTTTGGAGCAGATGGTTCCATTATTCCGGAAATTGTCTTGCGCTTACGTATTCCAATGTCGACTAAGCGCATGCGGCAGCGCACAGCGTCGGCCTCATGTAGCGAGCCGAGTTGAGGCGAAGTATGCCGAGTTGAACAGAAGCACGGTGCAGGCACTCGCTGCACCTCGCTTTGCACGCGTGCGGTTTTCCGTGTTTGTGCGGCCCTGCCTTAGACCGTTAGAAGCGCCGCCCGAAAGAGGAGAGATGAGCGGTCGGCGCTGTTCGCAGGTGCAGACCGGGGCGTGGCTGCCGCCGGAGGAGTTCTGCGCGGAGCGCGTGCTGTCCAGGGACTCCTGGCTGGTGGTGTTCGCGTGCCTGCAGCCGCCGCCGCCGTCGTCGGCGCTGCACGTGCTGCACGGCGTGCTGTTCGCGCTGGGCGCCCTGCTGCTGTGCTGCGCCGCCGCCGTGCAGAGCCTGCTGCTGCTGCCCGCGCGCCTGCGCCGCCGCCTGCACGCGCGCCTCTCGCTGGCGCACAACGCCACGCTGGCCGCCGCCTTCGTCGCCACCGCCGTGCTGCACCTCAGCCCCAGCGCGGGGTCGCCCACCGGCTGCGTGCTGCTCGGTCAGTACCTAAAGCCCTCGGCACACGGACCGTGCTGCCGAAAGTTAACGTTGAGCGTGCCAAGTTCGACGTGCCGCTGAACGCTCAGGAACGATGCGACTTGTGCGTAGGGTACGTGGGTCCCAACGTGGCATACGCGATCGCAACGCACTCCAGCGGCAGCGAGGGATGTTCCAAGTTCGTAAATCACACTGTTTACTCAACGGGTGTGCGTAAAATTCCCACGTTAGTTCCATTAAAACGCACATTTCCTCCATCGTCCACGAAAAGGAAAGTACCACGTCCAGTCAATAAGGACACAGACTTATAGAAGTTCCGTTACAAACAGTGCGGTACAAATTTTGTGTTGGCAGAAGAGCCAACACCGTATAGCTAGAGGAGGCCGAAATGCACGCGTTAAGCTCACGCAGGCTGGCGTGAGGTCTGGAACAGTTATAGGAGTTGAGTCTAGTAAAAAAAGGAGGTAACTGGTAGAATACTTAACTTTAATCCATAATTGTAGAACATCGCTCTTGTTGATACATTATATAATCTCAATATAAACTGGTAATAGCGCCTTGCTAGGTCGTAGCAAATGACGTAGCTGAAGGCTATGCTAACTATCGTCTCGGCAAATGAGAGCGTATTGGTCAGTGTAGCTTCGCTAGCAAAGTCGGCTGTACAACTGGGACGAGTGCTAGGACGTCTCACTAGATCTGCCGTGTGGCGGCGCTCGGTCTGCAATCACTGACAGTGGCGACACGCGGGTCCGACGTATAATAGCGGACCGCGGTCGATTTAAAGGCTACCACCTAGCAAGTGTGGTGTCTGACGGTGACACCACATTCCTCCCCCGCAAATCGGCGAACGGTTGTGTTATAAGGCTTCCGCCCGCCGTGGGGAGGACCCCATGTTGACGTATGCGACGAGGTGGGGAGCCTAACAACAGGCGAGGCTGTGCCACCCGCACCCTGCCATTCGGTCTGAGGGGAGCTAGGAAACGCCTGAAAACCTAGTCCAGGGTGCACGCCAACATGCGGTGTATGCGCCCGTAGATAGTCAGGAGGGGCCGAAGGGTCGACCTCCATCGAGTCGGAGCACCCGACGGGCAAAGACGACATACGGTCCGGAGCGGGCAAGAGTTCCATGGCGGAGGACAACTGGTCACGGGAAGCGATCGGCGGCGCGTGACCCAGGGAGGCGCCCGGCGGTTGCAGCGACGCGTCCACTGCGGGCGTCGCTGGCGGGAGAACAGGCGGCGGCGGCGGCGGCGCGTCGCCATGGGCCAAAATGGAAGGCAGCGTCGGTAACACCTGGGGCTGAGGCGAGCCAGTAGATGGGTCCCCAGGGCGCTGACCGGAAGGCACCGTCGCTGAATGCAGACGGGGAGCGGCAGAACCCAGGCGACGACAGAGACGCAGGTGATTGAGATGCCGACGCACCTCACCAGAGGCCCCCAAAACCAGATACATAGCGCGGCCGAGACAGCGAAGAATGCGCCCTGCGAGCCAACGCCGTGAACCTCGATAGTTGCGATAATATACAACGTCGCCTGGAGCAAAAGCAGGTGGCTGCCGCTGCACAGGAACCTGATGCGGCGGATGTAGCAAAGACATCAAGGTGCGATGAGGGCGACCGTGGAGCAACTCAGCCGGCGAGCGACCATCCCGGGGCTGAGAGCGATACGAGGACAAAAAGAGCAACAACGCGTCCTCCCGAGAATGCGACTCTTTCAACTTCAACATCTGTGACTTGAAAGTCCGGACAAATCGTTCAGCGGCACCGTTTGACTGTGGCGAAAACGGCGCGGACGTCAGATGTTGAATACCATTGGCCTTGCAGAAAGACTGAAATTCTGCGGACAGGAATTGTGGGCCATTGTCAGAAACAATAGTCTGTGGAAGACCTTCAATGCAAAAGATAGCAGATAACGCCTGGTTGGTGGCAGAAGACGTCGTGGATGACGTCCGGACAACAAAAGGAAAAGTACTGAAGGAATCTACCACAACCAACCATCGAGCATTCCAGAATGGACCAGCAAAATCGATGTGTAAGCGTTGCCAAGGGGAAGTGGCTTTTGGCCATGCAAAGAATTTCCGCGGTGGTGCGGATTGTTGTTCGGCACACGCCATGCAAGAAGAGCACATAGTCGTAATCGCAGCATCGATTCCGAACCAAGTACAGTGCTGACGAGCAAGTTGTTTCGTTCTCACTATACCCCAATGTCCTTGGTGGAGAAGCCGTAAGACGGAGGACTGTAACGAACGTGGGACCACGACCCTGGACTGATCATTAGCAGAACGCAACAGCAAAACACCACGTCGAACAAAAAGTCTCTCCTTGTGAGCAAAAAATCGACGAACCAACGGATCCTCGATCCGTGACTTTGACAAGGGCCATTGCATAGCAGCAAAACGCAAAACAGTAGCAAGGACAGGGTCAGCAGCTGTGGCTGTAGCTACACGACGAAAATCAATCGGAAAAGATTCGACCACTTCATCGGTTTCCGAATCAATGAACATGCAAGCAAGTTCGGAGGAATCGAATGCTCTATCCTCAGCAACAGGCAAACGGGACAACGCATCGGCGTTTCCGTGCTTAGCAGTGGACCGATACAAGATATCGTAGCGGTACTGCGAGAGGAAAAGAGACCAGCGAATGAATTTCTGCACTGTACGTGGAGGTACAGGCTTGGTCGGATGAAAAAGCGATGTGAAAGGTTTGTGGTCTGTGATGATGGTAAAGTTACGACCATACAAGAAATCATGAAACCTTGTAACACCAAATGCGAGAGCCAATGCTTCTTTCTCAATCTGTGAATAATTTCTTTGCGCAGACGAGAGCAATTTGGATGCAAAGGCAATGGGGCGATCATGCGATCCATCTTTGTGCGCAAGCACAGCACCGATCCCGAAATCCGATGCATCCACCATCAACAAAAGGGGCTTCTGAGGATCGAATGGCGTAAGGCAAGTTTTGGAAAGCAACGCCGATTTCAACTGACGAAAGGCGCGTTCGCATTCCGTCGTCCAGACGAACGGAACACCTTTACGGCGTAAGCGATGAAGCGGAGCTGAAATGGAAGAGGCGTGGCGCACATATTTATGGTAGTAATTTATTTTACCCAGCACACTCTGTAGTTGCTTCAAATTCTGCGGCAAAGGCAAGTCTTGTATGGCACGGAGGTGCTCTGGACTGGGATGTATGCCTTGGGCATTGAGTACATGTCCCAGATATGGCAATTCACGAGCAAAAAATACACATTTGTCCTTCCGCAAGCGAAGACCATTTTGTCGCAAGGCCTCAAATAATGTTCTAAGATTGGCTAAATGTTCTTCTTCCGTCTTTCCGGAGATCACAATATCGTCCAGAGAGTTTGCTGCAGTAGGGACCGACGCACAAACAGTTTGTAAATATTGCTGAAACAATGCAGGGGCGGATGCACACCCGAATGGCGGTCTTTTGAATGGATACAAACCAAGATGCGTGTTAACCACCAAGACGCGCTGGGATTCTTCGTCCACCGGTATTTGCAAGTACGCATCTGCTAGCTCCAACTTCGACAAATATTTACCCGGGCACAGTTTGTCAAAAAGATCTACCGGGCGGGGCAAAGGAAAAGTTGCAGTCACTAGTTGTGGATTCACTGTTACCTTGAAGTCCACACAAAGTCTCAATTTTCCGGAAGGTTTGTGCAAAATTACTAAGGGTGATGCCCAGAGAGAAGACTGTACACGTTCAATTACACCTTGTGATTCCAAATCGTGTAATGTTCTTGCGACCTCATCACGCAATGCGTGGGGAACATTGCGCGCTCTGAAAAATTTCGGTTGCGCGTTGACTTCAAGTTCCAAGTGTGCTTTATAGTTCGTAGCGCAACCAAGGCCCGGTGCAAAAATGTCTGCAAATTCTTCACATAGACGAGAAACACTGGCTGAAGGCACAGTCTGGTTCACTGATAGGACCTGATTGACTATAGACAAGTTAAACAACTGAAATAAATCTAAACCAAACAAGTTCACTGCAGAAGAAGAACGAAGTACGTAAAATGACACAAGTTGTGTTTGTTCCTTGTATGTTGCAAGAAGGCTGCACTGTCCTAACACAGGGATATGCTGTCCTGAATAACTACGGAGCTTAACATTTGCGGCATGCAACAGAGGTTTGCCCAGCTGTTTGTACGTGTCGTGATTGATTAGGGAAACCACAGCTCCGATATCGAGCTGGAATGGGATCACCATGCCATATATGTCCAAGTCTACAAAAAGTTTATTGTCCTGCTGACGACAAGAGCGACTCTCTCGTGCAACTTGAACTGACTCTGGTACAGAATCACGTGCGACTTGACGGGATTTCCGGCGACGTCGACGCACACTATTTGTGGGACGAACACAGTCACTGTTAGAGAGAGTGGCACTGGGCGGAGTGGAATTAACTACATGAATGTCCATGGGCGAAGGTTCACGAGCCCGAGTATTCTTGGTTCGATTCCGGCATGAAGCAAAGGGCCTGGAATGGTTGTGAGTGTCCGATCTGAGCTTTTTCTGGCAAACACTTTAACATGGCCTTTCTTATTACATAAAAATCAAATAGCTTGGCGTGACGGGCCATTCTCACGTGAATGTCTAGTAGCACACTGCGGGCATGATTTCACTGCATTTGCTTGCTGGTGCAGGACTCGCGGCGGAGGGCCAGGCGGCTTTTGCGCGGCCGGGCGCGAGGATTGTTTACTGTTCTGTGCAGCTCACCCGCCGGGCCCGTTAATGTGACACACGGCTGGCGAAGTTTCAAATTATTCCTGAGCAAAGTCAAGTGTGTCCTGCCGATCCAATATATCCATCACTTGTTGAAGGGAGGGATTGACTAGTTTCAAAATTTGTTCCCTTATACGAACATCAGAAACGTTCTGTGCAATTGCATCACGCACCATAGTATCTGAATAAGGGAGTCCACATTCACACTCAAAAGCACAATCCCTAGTAAGGCCTTGCAATGTTGCAACCCACTCCCAATTAGTTTGACCTGCCGTACGTTTTCTACGAAAGAAAGTATACCTTTTCGCAACTACATTGACTGATTCTTTGAAACAGGCATCTAAAGCAGACAAAATTTCGTCGTAGGACAGAGTTGCTACGTCGCGTCAGGGAAACAATTTCACTATCACACGGTAGGTGGACACACCTACACAAGAAAGCAAAAAAGGCTGCCGCTCAATACCTTGAATTCTGTAGGCGGCGAGATGGAATCCAAATTGGCGTGACCACTCCGTCCAGCTTTCCAGTGCCGCATCAAAAGGACGAAAAGGTGGTGCAACTGCGTGTTGTGGCTGCGGTAGCGGTGGAGCGGCGGCGGCCGCATCGTTTTGCATTGCACGTTGACCCTGGACGAGCTGTCCAAGGGCATCCAGCAAGGCCTGCATCTGCTGATTCTGCAAGCGATAAAATTCGGACAGTACATCTGGAGCTTGTGGCAAAGCCATGACACAAGTAAATTAGGGTAATATAGTTAGGAACGACAAGTCCTCGGCGCCATGTTTTGTGTTGGCAGAAGAGCCAACACCGTATAGCTAGAGGAGGCCGAAATGCACGCGTTAAGCTCACGCAGGCTGGCGTGAGGTCTGGAACAGTTATAGGAGTTGAGTCTAGTAAAAAAAGGAGGTAACTGGTAGAATACTTAACTTTAATCCATAATTGGAGAACATCGCTCTTGTTGATACATTATATAATCTCAATATAAACTGGTAATGGCGCCTTGCTAGGTCGTAGCAAATGACGTAGCTGAAGGCTATGCTAACTATCGTCTCGGCAAATGAGAGCGTATTGGTCAGTGTAGCTTCGCTAGCAAAGTCGGCTGTACAACTGGGACGAGTGCTAGGACGTCTCACTAGACCTACCGTGGGGCGGCGCTCGGTCTGCAATCACTGACAGTGGTGACACGTGGGTCCGACGTATACTAACGGCCCGCGGCCGATTTAAAGGCTACCACCTAGCAAGTGTGGTGTCTGGGGGTGACATCACAACAAATTTGGAATACTTCTCCGCATAAGATAAACATTATTTTATCATTCCCACATTTTAGTAAAAGCCCCAAGATCAGTCTTACTTGATCACTGTTCCTACCCAGCAGCAGAATCTTTGCAACACGTGAATTACGAAGGGCAAAAGAAAAAGGAGCAAAATATCTTTATACAAGTAGCGCATGCTGTCCTGTAGATTAAGCCAATCGAACGAAGTCACCCCTCAAGAAAGGTGAACTTATATTTACATAACATCAAATATTATAGCATATACTTATATTAAATTAATAATAAAGTATCAAAACCTACTAAAAACGCGAATGTTACGAAAAAAATTTGGAAGTTATAAGACGCGAACCACCGGCCCAACAAAAACTCAAAAATAGACAGAAACGCTACTCATTACGCTAAACCAACAACAATTCCCTTTTACTTAACCATATTGTATTACGCCTTGTTAAAAATGTTAATTGTAGATAATTATGTTACTAATTGAAATTTAATTATAACAAATTGTACCAAGAACAATGCGTTTTGCGTGGATCTTCAGTGCTGCCGCTGCTCCCACAGCCGCCACTCTTGTTGGTACCGATGCACGAGACGCTGTATTGCGTCTGGGCTATATACAACATCAGCCAGAACTACCTAATAGCAAGTACCCGATGGTTACCATTAAACTTTCCCTATTTAAGACGTTGTAGCACGGAAACTACACTACTGGCCATTAAAATTGCTACACCACTAAGATGAATTGCTGCAGACGCGAAATTTAACCGACAGGAAGAAGATGCTGTGATATGCAACTGATTTGCTTTTCAGAGCATCCAAACAAAATTGGAGCCGGTCGCGGCACCTACAACGTGCTGACATGAGGAAAGTTTGCAACCGATTTCTCATACACAAACAGCAGTTGATCGGCGCTGCCTGGTGAAACGTTGTTGTGATGCCTCGCGTAAGGAGGAGAAATGCGTACCATCACGTTTCCGACTTTGATGAAGGTCGGATTGAAGCCTATCGCGAGTGCCGTTTATCGTATCGCCACATTGCTGCTCGCGTTATTCTGCTAGCAGAATTTGGAATCGGTGGGTTCAGGAGGGTAATACGGAACGCCGTGCTGGATCCCAACGGCCTCGTATCACTAGCAGTCGAGATGACAGCCGTCTTATCCGCATCGCTGTAACGGAACGTGCAGTCACGTCTCGATCTCTGAGTCAACAGATGGGGACGTTTGCAAGACAACAACCATCTGCACGAACAGTTCGACGACGTTTGCAGCAGCATGGACTATCAGCTCGGAGACCACTGCGGCGGTTACCCTTGACGCTGCATCACAGACAGGAGCGACTGCGATGGTATACACAACGACGAACCTGGGTGCACGAATGGCAAAACGTCATTTTTTCGGATGAATCCAGGTTCTATTCACAGCATCGTGTGGTCGCATCCGTGTTTGGCGACATCGCGGTGAACGCACATTGGAAGCGTGTATTCGTCATCGCCATACTGGCGTATCACCCGGCCTGATGGTATGGGATGCCATTGGTTACACGTCTCGGTCATTTCTTGTTCTCATTGACCGCACTTTGAACAGTGGACGTTACATTTCAGATGTGTTACCCGTGGCTCTACCCTTCATTCGATCCCTGCGAAACCCTACATTTCAGCAGGATAATGCACGACCGCATTTGCAGGTCCTGTACGGGCCTTTCTGGATACAGAAAATGTTTGACTGCTGCCCTGGCCAGCATATTCTCCAGATCTCTCACCAACTGAAAACATCTGGTCAATGGTGGTCGAGAAACTGGCTCGTCACAATACGCCAGTCAGTACTCTTGATGAACTGTGGTATCGTGTTGAAGCTGCATGGGCAGCTGTACCTGTACGCTCCATCCAAGCTCTGATTGAATGGCTCTGAGCACTATGCGACTTAACTTCTGAGGTCATGAGTCGCCTAGAACTTAGAACTAATTAAACCTAACTAACCTAAGGACATCACACCAATCCATGCCCGAGGCAGGATTCGAACCAGCCACCGTAGCGGTCGCTCGGCTCCAGGCTGTAGCGCCTAGAACCGCACGGCCACTCGGGCCGGCAGCTCTGTTTCACGCAATGCCCAGGCGTATCAGGGCCATTATTACGGCAAGAGGTGGTTGTTCTGGGTACTGATTTCTCAGGATTTATGCACCCAAATTGCGTGAAAGTGTAATCACATGTCAGTTCTAGTATAATATATTTGTCCAATGAATACCCGTTTATCATCTGCATGTCTTCTTGGTGTAGCGATTTTAATGGCCGGTAGTGTAGTTACTGTACGAGTACCAAACTTGGTAGCTCTAATGTCCAGAGTATGTAGTGCATGATTTCCATGCGCCACAGCGCCACCGCCCACTTTCAACTATGGTCACCAGATGTCGTTATCAGTCATCGTGATTCATAATCTCACACACATGACCAATCGCAGTGCACTTGTCGAAGTGTCAACATGAGCTTGGACGAAAGGAACAGTAGTAACAGTACTGCTGCAGCTGCACGTCAAGAATATCCCCGGCTGTCACCACTTCTGGACACCCAGGTCACCTGATTCCTGTAAGTTCCGGGGAGGGGCCGATGAGCTCTGACACCACTTTTTATGACATCACAGATGTGTTCGACTGGTTTCTGATCTGGCAAGCTGAGGCGCCAGCAGATCAAATGAAACTCGCCACTGTGTTCCTCGGACTATGCTATCACAGTCCTGGCCTTGTGACATGGCGCATTATCTTGTTGAAAAATGCCACTGCGATCGTCATGAAGTGGTATAAATGGTCTGCAACTCCTTGGCCGTCAAGGTGCCTTGCACGAGCTCCGCTGGACCCATGGATGCCTATGTGAACGTTCTCCACAGCATAATGTAGCAACTGACAGCTCGTCTCTGACCCACAGTATAGGTGGTCACGGTGCTGTTCCCCTGGAGGACGGCGGATTTGCGCCCTCCCATTGGCGTGATGAGGAAGATATTGGGATCCATTACACCATGCAACGTTCTACAACTACACCAATGTCCAGTGCAGATGGTCGCATGCCTTTTTTGAGTCGTAGCTGCCAATGTAGCGGTGTTAACATTGGCATATGCATTGACTGTCGACTGCGGAGGCCCATCGTTCATTGCACTGGGTGTTCACACACACTTCCTCTCTGCCCACCAATAATGTCTGGCGTTAGTTCCGTCGCAGTTCGCCGTCTGTTGTGTGTTACCAGTCTGCTCAGCCTACGACGTCCGACATCTGTAATGAGGGGTGGCCGCCCAACCCCGCGACTTCTGGACGTGGTTTCAAATTAGTTTCGCCGTATGCTGGAGACCCTCACCATTGCAAGTCTCGAAGACCCGACAAGGCGTGCAGTTTCCGAGCCTCCGGGCCATCACAATCCGCCTCGGTCAAACTCAGACAGATTGCGCGCCTTCCACATTTTGCATATGAACAGCACGCTCAGTGATAGCCTACTACATGCACCGTGCATGTGTCTGACTAGCAATCACTCCTCGCCAGATGACGCTGCTATCACCTGAATGCGTTTATATCGATAGTATGTCGGTGATCATAATGTTCTGGCTGGTTAGTAAGGACTGATGAGCCCAAACGTTATGACCATCAATCGTTAGCTGCATTTCGGAGCTGAAATGAATCCAAGGTAACAGGTACATCTACATCTACATCTACATGATTACTCCGCAATTCACATTTAAGTGCTTGGCAGAGGGTTCATCGAACCACAATCATACTATCTCTCTACCATACCACTCCCGAACAGCGCGCGGGAAAAACGAACACCTAAATCTTTCTGTTCGAGCTCTGATTTCTCTTATTTTGTTTTGATGATCATTCCTACCTATGTAGGTTGGGCTCAACAAAATATTTTCGCATTCGGAAGAGAAAGTTGGTGACTGAAATTTCGTAAATAGATCTCGCCGCGACGAAAAACGTCTTTGCTTTAATGACTTCCATCCCAGCTCGCGTATCATATCTGCCACACTCTCTCCCCTATTACGTGATAATAGAAAACGAGCTGCCCTTTTCTGCACCCTTTGATATCAAGCGATTTGAGTTGTTTCGCAACCCCTAAGGTACCTACCTCTAAGAAAATTGATGTTAGACCGCGACTCGAAATCGGATCTGCTGCTTAAGAGAGCAGGCTTGGTGTCCATCGGCACTGACAGAATGGATCTTTGGTCTTTACACCTGACAAAAGCCGTTGCTCTGATGTCTGCTAAGGCTCTGGAGAAAATGATTGCAAAATTCGAAAAGACGGGTTCTTTTGAAGTGTAATGTGGCAGAGGGAGGAAGGCAGTTGGTCAGACGTCTGTTGGAGATGTGGCCACAGCTTTGGAGGAGGGGTCGAGCGGCGGCGTGCAAATACGTAGTGTACAGGAAATTGCCCGAATGTTGGAAATGTCTGCGAGCGCTGTGCATAAAATCCAATGAAACATCCTGCAGTGCTATATGCAAAACCTCCTTTGGTCACGAGTTGCCTCCTGCTGATTTATCAACAAGACAGGTGATGGCTCTGGAATTTCTTGCTCCCATTGAAGTGGACAATGAACGGCCATGGAACATTCTGTGTACAGATGAAGCCAATTTACATCTCCAAGGAGATGTCAATGCGCTGAACTGCAGAATATGGACAACGGAAAGTCCAAATGCAGATCAACTGGTACCATTTCATTCTGCAAAGATGACTGTTTAATAACTCCGCTTTAATGGCACTGCCATCGGTTAACACTGCCATCGCTGTCGCATAATGAAGGTACTGACGGCGTCTTATCGCTGATGTACTTCACATACGATCAGAATCTCCTTTGGGTTTTCTGCCAGATTACGAGATAGAGTTTTTTTGTGGATACTATTAAAAACCTCTTGCATTGAAATCCGCGCTAAATGACGAGCTCTGTAAAATATTTCCAGTCTT
Organism: Schistocerca cancellata; assembly: GCF_023864275.1. Lineage (NCBI taxonomy): Eukaryota > Metazoa > Arthropoda > Insecta > Orthoptera > Acrididae > Schistocerca > Schistocerca cancellata. Next base: position 138,614,497 of record NC_064634.1, on the reverse strand, counting down.
CGGGATTTAGCGCTCTTTAAAATGTGGCATGCTTTTCTCGTTGCTTCTACACCAGTGTTCCGACCCGTTTTGTCTCAAAGACGCCATTACGGGCGAGAACATAATTTTAAGTTTTTCATTACGCTACACGGCTTAAAAATAGGAACTCACTCGCTGAAAATTGTCTGCTTAAGTGTTTCACTTGAAAGTGAATTAATATTTCATTGCAGAAACAGTTTTTGTGTTAGCCTGGTATAAATCTCTCAATTGCTGTCAATACCATTTCATTGATTGAAGCCACTTCTGGTCTACGCTTACATGATTTTGCATTGCCTGTGTTATTCTGAATTACGATGCAAAGCTCTTTCGGATATGCATGCATGTTAAAAGGAGCTTTTCATCGTAATTCAGAATAACACAACACTGTAATATCGTATTTATCCACCGACACCGGGCAAGCGACTTTCATGTAAAATGTCTCACATGTACATTAATATATATAATGGATGTACGTGTACAGATTGCAGACACATGGTTGGTAACATATGCATGTTTGGGTCTGGCCATAAGTCTTGCATGGATAGCCAAATAGCAAGGCGACCACTCGCTATAAGAGGCAAATGCAGGTTCGCGTCTGGTTCTGCACAAAATTTCATCGTCATCATTCCATTCTATAGCGGATGGCTATCCATATTCGCAATTGCGAATCCATTTAATGCGTACACAGTCAGTTCGGAAGGAATGGAGACCGTCCCTTAGGAAGGCGTCAAGTGATCATATATATTGAACCGTGATTTATTTTCAAAGAATATTTTTTTTATTTTATTTACTAGCGATTCATCAAGAACATTAACACATTTAATCACACTATGTAAACATGGAAGTAGTTGCCACGGAGTAACTGATGAAATCATAATCAAATCCCTTTTAACAAATGGGAATTTTATTCACTTTAATAGTGCCTAAAAGCATTTTTTTAAAGAAACAGATTTAAAATTATAATCAGAAAGCACCCTCTATAAACATCAAAGTTACATTTTATTCAGAGGCATAAAGAAACAGGTTTTCGGGCAGAGAACCTTGCTGCTCCCTTTTGACACTGCCGTAGTTACGACCGCTCACAACAGCCTCTGAAAGACTACACTGGTGCAAATCTGCAACACACCAGAAAACTTTAATCTAAGAGTTATAACAATTTACACAAGCGTATAAACTATGAACCCCCCGTAGGAGGGATGGAAATGATGCAAAACAGTAACAATTAAAGTATTAACCTTGCCATCGAAGGTACAACTTGATTTTAACTTCTAAGAAAAGTCTTACGGTGAAAGGGTGGCAACTTTATACACTAAAATGATTTAAATGAAATTCAATCTTATATAAAATTCTACAAGGCTGGCCAAACAATAGTTGAGATACCCTACAGTACACAGATACCGCCTCTCAAGATCATAGGCAATAATATCAAAGTTTCCCAAGATCAAAACATATTTCAGGTATTAGGCCGTTACACTCGAAGCAATAAATTCGTTAACACACCAAATACGACAAACATGACAGAGGCAGCTACTACCGTACGGTAGATTGATAGGAAAATTACCGAACAACCCGAACCGCAGGTTGCTCTAACCCGCCCCTACTCCACAAGGGAAGAACGGACTACCCAATTTATATACAACTACCTTCCCGCGGGCGCCTCGTGATGACTGGGTGTTGTGTGATGTCCTTAGGTTAGTTAGGTTTAAGTAGTTCTAAGTTCTAGGGGACTGATGACAATAGCTGTTAAGTCCCATAGTGCTCAGAGCCTTCCCGCGGGTCGGCAAACGGAGAAGAATGGTGGGACGACCCCAAAGCAAAACGGCTGGTGACCTCACAAAGAAAACAAGTACAATTTAACAAGAGTAAATCAAACAATATATCACCAATCACTTAACTTCTAATAAACTGCGATTTCTCGAGAAGACCTCACGCAGCACCCCCAAATCGCTCCCCCGAACTGTCTGCTGCCAGCCGCTTCAACGGACGCAGGAAGGCGCGCCGATCTCCCGTCTCACGGCGTCGAAGCTCGCACCGATGTCGTGGGTTGACTCCTGTTGCTCTTGTGTCGACCGCGAAGCCACTGCCCCCTCGCTATACGGCGCGGCCCACTGGACTCACGTGGCGACCTCACATGCACCGACGCTCAAGACGGACAAGTCATCTTGTGTCTCAGTGCGCGACCGACCAACCGATTGATCCAACCGCCAATGACCATTGCCTGAGCAAACTCGAGCAGACTGGCGGCCTAACGCGCAGACTTAGATGCAGGAACTAAGCCCCGACCGGGCAACCACTCGCTGAGTTCTCCTACTGGCGGAGAGGAAAGCGTCTCATTTTGCCGGCTTTAAAGGTTGATCCGAACGACAGAGATACTAGCACTCCTAACGACAGACAGACACTAACTGCCTAACAAACGCGGACGAGAGACAGACTAGCAAGCTGGGGACGAGAGACTGACCCAGACTCCTCGACTCGCGAGCTCATAGCGCCCCTTAAATGCACGTGAACAGGCAATCTTTCCCTTTCCCACCAGAGGGAGACACCAAAGCTGCGATTGCCACAGCGGCGCCACCGCCAGAAACGGAGGGCGACTGCTTCACCCTACGCGCTGCGGCGCGCTCTTCAAAACAGCAATTTTTACCACGGCTCATATATATTGTGAACTTCGTTGCCTGCCCATGTGCTACTGTCGTGAGCATCTGCGAAAAGAGGTCTAGCGCATGTGTTAGACTATTGTACGATTCTGGTGCATGCAAAAGTATTTTAGAGCTCATCAATCAGGGAACGTTGGCGAGCATGGAGCTCTGCAGAAGCCGACCTCAACTGTTTACCACAGTAACGCTACGACACCGTAAGTTACGATGGCATTGGGCGATGTGCCGCACCCAGGACGGTGGGCACTGTAGTATGCTACGGCGCTGGGACCTGTGGTAGTAATCGAAAGGGCCATTACAATTACTGAATGTGTGAACGTTACTGCGGACCACCTGCATCCTTCATGCTTCACATCTTCCCCGACAGTGACGGTATCTTCCAGTACGGTAACTGTCGCTGTCTTAAGGCCTGAATCGTGCTATAGGGGCATGAGAAACTTGACACTGAATCCACATTGATGTATTGACCCCCAAATTAGCCTGATCCGAACTCGCTGGAACAGGTTTGGTGTACTGCTATCTGAACTGTATGATTTTATTGTCAATGTTCGTATAGCACAAGAAATAATTAAGTATTAATGGTAAATGCAGTTGTGAATGCAGAATACTCAATTCTACTGACACGTAATGATGTTCTCTGATATGAAAGGTTGCAAATTAGAAAGTGCAACACCATTAAAGCCACCTTAATTGAGCTTCGCTATTTTCAATAAAAAGAAATGTACTTTTCCTGGGCGCCTTGGCCCCACACACTTGAGTTTTCTGAGCGCCTGCCATTATTAGAATATTATGTTTCACGTACCTTTCGTCGTTCGCAGACACGCAGTGTCGCTCTACAACACGAAGCTGAATAGCTGTGTTAAAGTGCACCAAAATCTTGACGGTTACGTGAAAGTCTTTGATTGTTGTGCGCGTAATGTAAATTTCTTTTCAACTGCGAGTTTAAGCAGTCTAGCATGTTTGTGTTTAACGTGTTAGACATGAAATTCAGCAAAGGGCTAGTAGAAATCCTTGGGTAACAGAAGAAATATTGAATTTAATTGATGAAAGGAGAAAATATAAAAATGCAGTAAATGAAGCAGGCAAAAAGGAATACAAACGTCTCAAAAATGAGATCGACAGGAAGTGCAAAATGGCTAAGCAGGCGTTGTTAGAGGACAAATGTAAGGTTCAAAATGGTTCAATTGGCTCTGAACACTATGGCACTCAACTGCTGTGGTCATTAGTCCCCTAGAACTTAGAACTAGTTAAATCTAACTAACCTAAGGACAACACAAACATCCATGACCGAGGCAGGATTCGAACCTGCGACCGTAGCGGTCTTGCGGTTCCAGACTGCAGCGCCTTTAACCGCACGGCCACTTCGGCCGGCACAAATGTAAGGATGTAGCGGCTTATCTCACTAGGGGTAAGATAGATACTGCCTACAGGAAAATTTACCTACCTTTGGAGATAAGAGAACCACTTGTATGGACATCAAGAGCTCAGATGGAAACCCAGTTCTAAGCAAAGAAGGGAAAGCAGAAAGGTGGAAGGAGTATATAGAGGGTCTATACAAGGGCGATGTACTTGAGGACAATATTATGGAAATGGAAGAGGATGTAGATGAAGATGAAATGGGAGATACGATACTGCGTGAAGAGTTTGACAGAGCACTGAAAGACCTGAGTCGAAACAAGGCCCCCGGAGTAGACAACATTCCATTGGAACTACTGACGGCCCTGGGAGAGCCACTCCTGACAAAACTGGTGAGCAAGATGTATGAAACAGGCGAAATACCCTCAGACTTCAAGAAGAATATAATAATTCCAATCCCAAAGAAAGCAGATGTTGACAGATGTGAAAATTACCGAACAATCAGTTTAATAAGCCACAGCTGCAAAATAGTAACGCTAATTCTTTACAGACGAATGGAAAAACTAGTAGAAGCCGACCTCGGGGAAGATCAGTTTGGATTCCGTAGAAATACTGCAACACGTGAGGCAATACTGACCTTACTACTTATCTTAGAAGAAAGATTAAGGAAAGGCAAACCTACGTTTCTAGCATTTGTAGATTTAGAGAAAGCTTTTGACAATGTTGACTGGAATACTCTCTTTCAAATTCTAAAGGTGGCAGGTGTAAAATACAGGAGCGAAAGGCTATTTACAATTTGTACAGAAACCAGATGGCAGTTATAAGAGTCGAGGGACATGAAAGGGAAGCAGTGGTTGGGAAGGGAGTAAGACAGGGTTGTAGCCTCTCCCCGATGTTATTCAATCTGTATATTGAGCAAGCAGTAAAGGAAACAAAAGAAAAATTCGGAGTAGGTATTAAAATCCATGAAGAAGAAATAAAAACTATGAGGTTCGCCGATGACATTGTAATTCTGTCAGAGACGGCAAAGGACTTGGAAGAGCAGTTGAACGGAATTGATGGTGTCTTGAAGGGAGGATATAAGATGAACATCAACAAAAGCAAAACGAGGATAATGGAATGTAGTCGAATTAAGTCGGGTGATGTTGAGGGTATTAGATTAGGAAATGAGACACTTAAAGTAGTAAAGGAGTTTTGCTATTTGGGGAGCAATATAACTGATGATGGTCGAAGTAGAGAGGATATAAAATGTAGACTGGCAATGGCAAGGAAAGCGTTTCTGAAGAAGAGAAATTTGTTAACATCGAGTATAGATTTAAGTGTCAGGAAGTCATTTCTGAAAGTATTTGTATGGAGTCTAGCCATGTATGGAAGTGAAACATGGACGGTAAATAGTTTGGACAAGAAGAGAATAGAAGATTTCGAAATGTGGTGCTACAGAAGAATGCTGAGGATTAGATGGGTAGATCACATAACTAATGAGGAAGTATTGAATAGGATTGGTGAGAAGAGAAGTTTGTGGCACAACTTGACCAGAAGAAGGGATCGGTTAGTAGGACATGTTCTGGGGCATCAAGGGATCACCAATTTAGTATTGGAGGGCAGCGTGGAGGGTAAAAATCGTAGGGGGAGACCAAGAGATGAATACACTAAGCAGATTCAGAAGGATGTAGGTTGCAGTAGGTACTGGGAGATGAAGAAGCTTGCACAGGATAGAGTAGCATGGAGAGCTGCATCAAAGCAGTCTCAGGACTGAAGACCACAACAACAACAACAAATGTCGCGCACATTAAAATCCAACCAGCTTCATTGTTATGTTAATGAGAAGAGACTCGGGGCTTTCTGTGAGGTTCGCATTGAAATCTTGTTATAGAACTGATTAAAATTCTTTGAAAGTTATTTTCTAATTAGATCTGAAATATAATTACTTTTTACGAAGTGAATCGTGTGAGACCTGATCCGTTCTGACTGGTCCAGGCTAATACAAAAACTGTTTCTGCAATGAAATATTAATTCACTTTCCAGTGAAAGACTTAAGCAGATTTTCAGCGAGTGAGTTCCTATTTTTAAGCCGTGTAGCGTAATGAAAAACTTAAAATTATGTTCCCGCCCGTAATGGCGTCTTTGAAACAAAATCAGCTCAGTTTACGAAAATTGCAAATTATTCGATAATAATTATGGGATGTCTTTCCCTACACTATTGAAAGGAAAACACGAGTCTATTAATTTTTATCTTTGTTCGCAGATTATACGTAGTTTTCGTATTTACAGTAATTTTCATTGTTCTTTCTCTATATTGTTTTACATTTCACTGCAATAATCACAACACATCGTCTTCATGGCTTTTATCAATATTTTCGTTATTACGATTGTTTTTATATCGTCGCACAAGTTTCGTAAATTTTCACAATAATGTCATGGGGATGGCACACTGAGTTGGAACACGTTGGGTGCTAGTACTATGCGTACTAACCACCCATCATATGAGTCCTGCATGAGCTGTGCGAAAACACCTGGCGCCAAAGCTATGAAGGATTTGTCGGATCCATGCTACCCAGAATCGCTGCCCAGTCGTGCGTGGGTAGCCAAATGACAGCCTGCTTTCGGCAGGGCTGCGGCTCGGACGTCCTGTTTACGTCCCTGCCGAGTTAGCGCGCGCGCTGTGTTGCTGTTGTTTACATCCGTGTTGCTTACTTCCTTCGATGCACCATGACATATTCACAGCGAAAGTCGGCACTGATGTCAAGTTTAACGGACGAGTACGCATTACCGAAAGCATCAGAAACTGAACAGTTTTTGCAAGACGTCGTTCACATCGATTACCACTACGTAATAAAGATTCACCTCTCCATCGAGAGCGGGAGAGGGGGAGGAGGGGGGGTATACCTGTATACCTGAAACTGTTGAACGACTTGTCTTGTAAGATTAACAAAAGAACGAGCGACTTTCAGTTAGGCATTCGGATGGGCACATTGCCCCTGTGAAACTGGAACACGCAGGTATCGGCCAGAGAACTGTCCGTGTGTTTGAATGGCCGTTAGAGGTGCCAGCAGAGATGGTGATCTACATCTACATCTACATCCATACTCCGCAAGCCACCTGACGGTGTGTGGCGGAGGGTTCCTTGAGTACCTCTATCGGTTCTCCCTTCTATTCCAGTCTCGTATTGTTCGTGGAAAGAAGAATTGTCGGTATGCCTCTGTGTCGGCTCTAATCTCTCTGATTTTATCCTCATGGTCTCTTCGCGAGATATACGTAGGAGGGAGCAATATACTGCTTGACTCCTCGGTGAAGGTATGTTCTAGAAACTTCAACAAAAGCCCGTACCGAGCTACTGAGCGTCTCTCCTGTAGAATCTTCCACTGGAGTTTATCTATCATCTCCGTAACGCTTTCGTGATTACTAAATGATCCTGTAACGAAGCGCGCTGCTCTCCGTTGGATCTTCTCTATCTCTTCTATCAACGCTATCTGATACGGATACCACACTGCTGAGCAGTATTCAAGCAGTGGGCGAACAAGCGTACTGTAACTCACTTCCTTTGTTTTCGGATTGCATTTCCTTAGGATTCTTCCAATGAATCTTAGTCTGACATCTGCTTTACCGACGATCAACGTTATATGATCATTCCATTTTATATCACTCCTAATGCGTACTCCCAGATAATTTATGGAATTAACTGCTTCCAGTTGCTGACCTGCTATATTGTAGCTAAATGATAAGGGATCTTTCTTTCTATGTATTCGAAGCACATTACACTTGTCTACATTGAGATTCAATTGCCATTCCCTGCACCATGCGTCATTTCGCTGCAGATCCTCCTGCGTTTCAGTACAATTTTCCATTGTTACAACCTCTCGATATACCACAGCATCATCCGCAAAAAGTCTCAGTGAACTTCCGATGTCATCCACAAGGTCATTTATGTATATTATGAATAGCAACGGTCCTACGACACTCCCCTGCGGCACACGTGAAATCACTCTTACTTCGGAAGACTTCTCTCCATTGAGAATGACATGCTGCGTTCTGTTATGTAGGAACTCTTCAATCCAATCACACAATTGGTCTGATAGTCTATATGCTCTTACTTTGTTCATTAAACGACTGATCGCAGTGTTGTGACCTTATGGCACTGTGATAAGCCATACAGCGGAAAAAAATGGGCACACTTTACCACGTACCCGTTCTGAATAGGGAGCTCCAGGTGCGCATCAACCTTACTAAACATGTCCCGTCCTATTTGAACATCGGCGGATGCCGTGTCGTCGTAAATTACAATGGCCAGACCAAACTTGTTCGGGATACGGGCAAGAGGGATATCTCAGATCAAGCTATATGCAGCGTTGCATCACACAACTGCCGACAAGGGAGGAGAAAATGTCGCCCGATCCAATGGTGCTCCCACTGACATACGTAGGGGTCCTTCAAACTCTTCCATCTGATCATCGACCGTCGACGTAAGCGTCGCCTTCATTCTACACAGAGCAGCTTCCGATGCAGAGGCATTCAGCAGCGCCAGAGCAAGCCTCAGCATCAGTTTCGCAATGCGAGAAGGGAACGGCCCAGCAGAAGAGGCTGGCTACTGCAGATCTGGTTCTGAGAACCGTCGGTTTTGTCCCTAATGGCAACGACCCCCAGCCGTTGTCGGATACCGATACTCATGTTCATAAACTCCAAAGCGACGGAAGAAACGCCGACTGGCTCCATCCGTTACCTACTGCACGAAGTCAACGGAAGACGATGATCTCGATAGAGGCGACCATGCCCAGCAGGAAGATATGATTGTCGATTCCCACTGACAGTATTCGATCAGCGGCGGATTCCAATGAAACCTCTCGCAGTGCCACGCTTCTGAATGAATGGCGGTAGATGGATTCCGTATATGTGAAACGTCCCCTTAGAAAAATTATAAATGACTGGGCGTAAACTGACACACGATATTTTTAGCGCAACACAATCTGACTTTCTAAAATCCCTACAAAAGAATGGCCCTGACTAACAATAACCTATACCTTTCGCAAATCACTTACCTCACAAAAATCTTCGTTACTCGAACTACTGCAATACAGCGAGCGCCACTACTGCCAGCTTAATAGTGTTCAAAAGTCATAATATATATATATATATATATATATATATATATATATATATATATATATATATATATATATATATATATATATATCATTTCATGACATACAGTCTTACAAATTTACTGTCTCTGATGGACACACGTCCAGATTATCCGCTCTCAAAACTCCGCCATTTCTCTCCCCGCATTCACCACTGCTGGCGGCTCACCCCCCACTGCGCAACGCTACGCTCTGTTAACAGCCAAACTGCCCAGCACTACAATAGCGTATATTCCAACAATGCAAACCAGCCACAGACTGCACACAGCACAGCCAGTGTTTTCATACAGAGCGCTACGTGGCGTTACCAATGTAAAAACCTGAACAGCCTACTTACATAAAACTTTGAACATAGCTGCTAAGGTTCAGTGACCGTGTCAGAATTATATTGAAACAAATAAGACCTCGGTCACCGAGGGCTTATTTCTTCTGATATAAGCCTACTTACATATGACTCTGTCACGGACCAAGTGCAAACTTCGCCTGCCTCATTAATTCCGAGGGATGATCACAACAGAAACCTGCTTGCGTAGGCCGACGATGTCGAGTACGTGATGTCTGCTGGAATAGCTAAAGCGGTTGCAGTTGCTTCACATCACGGCAGTTACATGCCATTGGACATAGGAGAGGACCCATTGTTGACTGCGGGTCCTTTTTCCGATCTCCCGTCTCCACCTCTCCGAACAGGCGCCAGCAGTACTGTCTCCCAATGCCAGGCCTATCGGTTGGCACCATCAGTTCTGAGGTCCCCGTCTATTTATGGATACGACTTTTATAAGGTGTCATGCACAGATGATGGTAGTGGTATGGCCTTTATGTGAAGGAAGGCATCGTGATCGATGATGTGGTCTACCTATTGTCAGCACGAGGACTTGCTATCACGTATCAGAGCGTCAGTATTGTGAATGTGTATGACCCCTCTGGCACGAATAATAGGAGAGACCGTTCGAGATTTTGTGCGGAGGAGGTCGCGTCCTTATTCGAGGGACGCTACGATCATATCATCCTAGGGGACAACATCAATTGTGTCCTGTCACCACAGGAGCAAACACCACACATTAGCAAATGCAGAGAACTGCAACCCCTGGTGTAAGACCTTCGCGCCGTGCAGGGTAGCCGCGTTCTCTGAGGCGCCTTGTCACGGTCCGTGCGGCTCCTCCCTTCGGAGGTTCGAGTCCTCCCTCGGCCATGGGTGTGTGTGTGTTGTCCATAGCGTAAGTTAGATCAAGTAGTGTGTAGGCTTAGGGACCGATGACCTCAGCAGTTTGGTCCCATTAGACCTCATCACAAATTTCCAATTTTTCCAAGACCTTCGCCTTGTCGACACACGGCGGAGCAGTGATCAATTACCGTCAAGAGGCTGTGTGTTGGCAACGGAACACCATAGAATATCAATTTACGCTACTGCGGTAGATATCTACCCAGCCACCGTCGCCATGGCGTGAGGCTGAGGTCCGGAGGTTACCAGCAGTGATCATAATGCTTACAATTCATCGCCTCGAGGGCACGCTTTTGCACATTCATAGTCAAGACCAGATAGGAGGTGCCGGCCGATGTGGCCGAGCGGTTCTAGGCGCTACAGTCTGGAACCGCGTGACCGCTACGGTCGCAGGTTCGAATCCTGCCTCGGGCATGGATGTGTGTGATGTCCTTAGGTTAGTTAGGTTTAAGTAGTTCTAAGTCTAGGGAACTGATGACCTTAGATGTTAAGTCCCATAGCGCTTAGGAACTTTTAAAAGAGCGCACAGATAGGGGGTGAACTGCTGCCAATGTACCACATTATCCATGAACGTCGCAGAGCATTTATCTCCGTGCTGGATATGACACATGATCGGCGCCTGACGGCTCAAAAAGATACTGCCGACGCCTGCTTTGATCATAACCGGCAGTTCCACGCACAGAAGACCATGATGCAACGGCTATGAATGAAGTCTTCCGCTTGCTGTCTCGGACCCTCGATGTCAACGCGGCGGCGGCCCTCGCGGGGCGAACAACAGATGGTCTCCTGACGGAGTTCTATCGTACGTTCCGTGATGTTATGATGCCCCAATGAGTTACGATGTATCAAGAACTGATGGATCCTTCAATGCAGGTGCCGCCTGCCTTTGTCGATGGCATCCTTATGTCGGTCCCCAAGCCATCTGCCCAACAGAGATTTGACCGTTACCGACCTTCTACGCTGCTCAACAGCGATCTCAAGGTATTAACGAAATTTCTGGCTGCCCGAATTCAGAGCGTTCAGCACTACGTTCTCTTTACCAACCAGCCCTGTTTTGGCAGTAACAGCAATATTCAGACGGCGCTCATCGACTACCACAATGTCAACATACTGGTGGAGGCCTGTCGTGTGTGATGAGTCTTAGTGACAGTAGACTCTGGCCGCGCTTTTGATAGAGTATGCCATGACTATCTTGAGAAGGTGCTGCGACAGCTGGCCTTCCCTCAGACCTTCATAAGCACTGTCATGCACCTTCTGCGTGGAGCGACTTCATAGGTTACAATCAATGCATGTATGGAGGGCAAGATCACTATTGTCTGCTCTGTGAGGCAAGGTTGCCCCCTGTATGCTATTGCCATGGAGCCACTGTTACATGCAGTATGACCCTGGCTGCAGGGACTTCCTTTGAGAACCATACCTTTGCATGTCGAGCCTATGTGGACGATCTGCTGTTTTTACTGCGTTTGGCAGCCAAAGTCCAAAGATCACTGGACTGGATCGCCAATACGGTGCTATAGCCAGAAGCTGCTTGAACTTCGAAAAGTATTCAGTGATGGCAGCAGCTTCCCAGAAGGGAGCTTGGCCCCATACCCACTCTTGGATATCCAATGTTTGTGGGTTATCTTTAAGCATGACAGTCGAGAGGCATCACACCTTACCTATTCTCGTCTCCTACAAGGCATGAATACAGATGCCCATAGCAACTTGCTGCAATCTTTGAACATGGTACAGTGGGTGCCTTATGTCATTATCTATCTGGCATCCGACATTCCCCATCTGGCCACAGACCTCCCAGTGCCAAAGACGATAGTCCGCAGCTTACAAACAGTATTTAGTTACTTTGCCAGTGTAGAAATGATCATCAAAGTGTGATAAGACACACTCACACTCCCTACCATAAAGGGTAGTCTCGAAATGGCCAATGTGTGGGTTAGGGCAGCTGCCTTATATGCCTCCACGATGACGAAAACGTGGAACCACCGCCAGCTCAGCTTCACAGCGACTCTGATTGAAGAACTGGCATCCACTTATCACGAACCACTCTTTGCAGTGGCATATATTTCGCCACCACTATCTCACCTACAGGAGTTTTTTGTGGCTTTCTGTTATGTCAACGCTGACCTGCCAAGTGAGCGACTGCACAGGACCCGTGACGTTTACTGTCATATGATGTGAGATCATCCCCGAAGTCCGATTGAAAGCCGTCTGCTCTCGGTTACTTGGTCAGTGGTCTGGAGTTCAGTGTATGGCGCTATTCTCGAGTTCAGTGCCAGAGTGGCCAGGTATTTGGTGGCCAGCCACAAATACACGAATCGCCAGAGACTCCATTCCATACGTATTGCTGGTTCTCCGTCGCGTCCCCAGAGCCATATACCTGATACATATGAACACCGTCTGGAATGTGGGTCCCTGGCCCTCATTCAGCGAACGATCCCTACAGCAGTAACTTCGACATCCCTTCTTATCCCAGATATGACATTTTATACACATACTAAGATGAATGCAGCGATATGGATGAAGGGCCTGATCATATTGTATCTTTACCGTAATGATGACAAACACTTTCCCAATTTTCGGACCTCCTTATTGGAACGATTCATTCTTCTACGACGCCACCCACGATACTGCCAATCCTTCGCTAATTATCCGGGTAGTGTCTTCTTGGGCCCTCCCCACATCTTAAACTTACGGAACGGACTGGAGCAAGTGACAGAATCATATGAACCCTTTCTTCGTGAAGACGTGCCCAGCCCGAATGACGAGTTAGAAGGATTCATGGACATTCTGATTGATGGTAGCGGTGGGTGCCGAGTCTAATGTTGCTGCTGCCAGAAGGCGGCCTTTACGATCTATTTATGCTTCAGTATTTTTTGTTGGTTTGTTACCTTCTTTATCCCTCGAAGGGCAGCATTGTGAGAATAAAGATATTTCGTTTGGCAAAAAAAAATTAAATTAAATTAAATTAAAAAATGGTAAGGCGACTCCTCGCCATAAGCGGGAAATCGAGTTCGAGTCCCTGGTAATTTTTTTAAATTAAAAAAGCAACAAAAAATGGTTAGGTGACCACACGCGATAAGCGGCAAAGGCAGGTTAGAGTCCCGGTCCGGCACAAAATTTCATCGTTATCATTCCATTCTACAGCTGATGGTTTTCCATATTCACAATTGTTTATATGGTTAGGTTGGAAGGAACGGAAACTGTCTCTTAGGAAGGTCCAGTAGTTAAAAAGCTCTTGGCTGATGCATAACTTTAGTCCACTCATTGCACTGTAATTGGTGAATGTGTAATAATGTATGTTATTTGTTAGAAATTGTCTTTGACGTAATTGTACATTAAGCTATGAATCGATACGTTAGGAAGTTGAGATGATTATCTTTGCCTTGTCATCATGTTTATTTGTGCATTATCATCTTTGGGTATCAGTAATGTACTTGAAAATGGGCTTATAACCCGAAACCTAGGTTGCCCAATAACATTAATAATAAACTGTGAAACAAGGCCAGAAACAGTGTTTTTTTAGTTAAAATGGAAGCTAGCTGAGCTACTGTTCTTATCTAGGTCGTGTATCTCTTATCTGTTTGTAACCCTTTGAAATGGATAACATAACACGAAGGAAAGAGCTCTCCAACCTCAGTTTTCATCCCGTAACACTGACTATTCGTAGCGCCCCAGGGTATGATTCTCGATTACAACATTAATTTGGGCAGAGTTTTAAAAAACCATAATCATTAGGGGAATACTGGCGATTTTTTGCAGTATCCACCCGTCGCTACTTTTCTAGAAAAGCATCGAATAGTATACGGGTCACGTTTTTATTTATTTAACTGTTTTTTTTTATATTTTGATTCTAGGTACAGTATCTTGAAACGTATAATGCAAGAGTCTGAGGGAGTGTTAGAATTTTTCAGTCTCTATGCGATGTCTACGTTTATTACTGGAAACAACAGCAATAAAAACCGAAAATCGCTTCTTTCACGAAATGGTTATTTTTAGCGGTTTTAGTATCCAGGTTAAAATGGAGATGAAAAAAAACAATGTAACGAAGACCAGTTGTTTCAGTGATAACCAGCATCCCTACTTCGAATATAATATTCTTAATGATCCAGACAGAAAGTACGATAGCAACAAGTCACGCTTAGTGAAGGAAGTGCTCTCCTATGTAGAAGACAGTTCCTGGTATCATACATATAACGTACAATAGCTACATTCTTAGTCACAGTTCCCAGTTCCAAGTGACGTATTCAGTCACAACTGGTTTCAGCATCTTCATCATCTGCATAGGGGATACCCGTGGTCTAGGGGTAGCGTCTTTGATTCATAATCAAAAACGTCTTCGGTCCCGGGTTCGATCCCCGCCACTGCCTAAATTTTGATAAATAATCAGCATTGGCGGCCGAAGACTTCCGGCATAAGAAGTCAGCCTCATTCTGCCAACGGCCTTGTCAAAGAGGACGGACAAGCGGATAGAGGTTCGGGGCACTCTCTTGTCCTAGGAGTGGGAAATTGCCCCTAAAGGCGGAAGAATCAGCAATGATCAACGACATGAGGATGCAGAAGGCAATGGAAACCACTACATTAAAGACACGTAACGTGTATCCACAGGACATGTGGCCTGTAATTGAAGAAGTGTCATGATGATCTCTCCATTGGCAAAAGATTCCGGATCTCCGGGAGGGGACTGCCAAGGGGGAGGTTACCATGAGAAAAAGATTGAATAATCAACGAAAGGACAACGTTCCGCGAGTCGGGGCGTGGAATGTCAGAAGCTTGAACGTGGTAGGGAAACTAGAAAATCTGCAAAGGGAAATGCAAAGGCTCAATCTAGGTATAGTAGGGGTCAGTGAAGTGAAGTGAAGTGGAAGGAAGACAAGGATTTCTGGTCAGATGAGTATCGGGTAATATCAACAGCAGCAGAAAATGGTATAACAGGTGTAGGATTCGTTATGAATAGTAAGGTAGGGCAGAGGGTGTGTTGCTGTGAATAGTTCAGTGACCGGGTTGTTCTAATCAGAATCGACATCAGACCAACACCGACAACGATAGTTCAGGTATACATGCCGACGTCGCAAGCTGAAGATGAACAGATAGAGAAAGTGTATGAGGATATTGAAAGGGTAATGCAGTATGTAAAGGGGGACGAAAATCTAATAGTCATGGGCGACTGGAATGCAGTTGTAGGGGAAGGAGTAGAAGAAAAGGTTACACGAGAATATGGGCTTGGGACAAGGAATGAAAGAGGAGAAAGACTAATTGAGTTCCGTAACAAGTTTCAGCTAGTAATGGCGAATACCCTGTTCAAGAATCACAAGAGGAGGAGGTATACTTGGAAAAGGCCGGGAGATACGGGAAGATTTCAATTAGATTACATCATGGTGAGACAGAGATTCCGAAATCAGATACTGGATTGTAAGGCGTACCCAGGAGCAGATATAGATTCAGATCACAATACAGTAGTGATGAAGAGTAGGCTGAAGTTCAAGACATTAGTCAGAAAGAATCAATACGCAAAGAAGTGGGATACGAAAGTACCAAGGAATGACGAGATACGTTTGAAGTTTTCTAACGCTATAGATACAGCGCAGTAGGCAGTACAGTTGACGAGGAATGGACATCTCTAAAAAGGGCCATCACAGAAGTTGGGAAAGAAAACATAGGTACAAAGAAGGTAGCTGCGAAGAAACCATGGGTAACAGAAGAAATACTTCAGTTGATTGATGAAAGGAGGAAGTACAAACATGTTCCGGGGAAATCAGGAATACAGAAATACAAGTCGCTGCGGAATGAAATAAATAGAAAGTGCAGGGAAGCTAAGACGAAATGGCTGCAGGAAAAATGTGAAGACATCGAAAAAGATATGATTGTCGGAAAGACAGACTCAGCATACAGGAAAGTCAAAACAACCTTTGGGGACATTAAAAGCAACGGTGGTAACATTAAGAGTGCAACGGGAATTCCACGGTTAAATGCAGAGGAGAGAGCAGATAGGTGGAAAGCATACATTGAAAGCCTCTATGAGGGTGAAGATTTGTCTGATGTGATAGAAGAAGAAACAGGAGTCGATTTAGAAGAGATAGGGGATCCAGTATTAGAATCGGAATTTAAAAGAGCTTTGGAGGACTTACGGTCAAATAAGGCAGAAGGGATAGATAACATTCCATCAGAATTTCTAAAATCATTGGGGGAAGTGGCAACAAAACGACTATTCACGTTGGTGTGTAGAATATATGAGTCTGGCGATATACCATCTGACTTTCGGAAAAGCATCATCCACACAATTCCGAAGACGGCAAGAGCTGACAAGTACGAGAATTATCGCACAATCAGCTTAACAGCTCATGCATCGAAGATGCTTACAAGAATAATATACAAAAGAACGGAAAAGAAAATTGAGAATGCGCTAGGTGACGATCAGTTTGGCTTTAGGAAAAGTAAAGGTACGAGAGAGGCAATTCTGACGTTACGGCTAATAATGATAGCAGGGCTAAAGAAAAATCAAGACACTTTCATAGGATTTGTCGACCTGGAAAAAGCGTTCGACAATATAAAATGGTGCAAGCTGTTCGAGATTCTGAAAAAGGTAGGGGTAAGCTATAGGGAGAGACGGGTCATATACAATATGTACAACAACCAAGAGGGAATAATAAGAGTGGACGATCAAGAACGAAGTGCTCGTATTAAGAAGGGTGTAAGACAAGGCTGTAGCCTTTCGCCCCTACTCTTCAATCTGTACATCGAGGAAGCAATGATGGAAATAAAAGAAAGGTTCAGGAGTGGAATTAAAATACAAGGTGAAAGGATATCAATGATACGATTCGCTGATGACATTGCTATCCTGAGTGAAAGTGAAGAAGAATTAAATGATCTGCTGAACGGAATGAACAGTCTAATGAGTACACAGTATGGTTTGAGAGTAAATCGGAGAAAGACGAAGGTAATGAGAAGTAATAGAAATGAGAACAGCGAGAACTTAACATCAGGATTGATGGTCACGAAGTCAATGTAGTTAAGGAATTCTGCTACCTAGGCAGTAAAATAACCAATGATGGACGGAGCAAGGAGGACATCAAAAGCAGACTCGCTATGGCAAAAAAGGCATTTCTGGCCAAGAGAAGTCTACTAATGTCAAATACCGGCCTTCATTTGAGGAAGAAATTTCTGAGGATGTACGTCTGGAGTACAGCATTGTATGGTAGTGAAACATGGACTGTGGGAAAACCGGAACAGAAGAGAATCGAAGCATTTGAGATGTGGTCCTATAGACGAATGTTGAAAATTAGGTGGACTGATGAGGTAAGGAATGAGGAGGTTCTACGCAGAATCGGAGAGGAAAGGAATATGTGGAAAACACTGATAAGGGGAAGGGACAGGATGATAGGACATCTGCTAAGACATGAGGGAATGACTTTCATGGTACTAGAGGGAGCTGTAGAGGGCAAAAACTGTAGAGGAACACAGAGATTGGAATACGTCAAGCAAATAATTGAGGACGTAGGTTGCAAGTGCTACTCTGAGATGAAGAGGTTAGCACAGGAAAGGAATTCGTTGCGGGCCGCATCAAACCAGTCAGTAGACTGATGACCAAAAAAAAAAAAAAAAAAAAAATCATCTTCATCTACATCTATATCTACATCTAATGGATACTCTGCAAATCACATTTAAGTGCCTGGCAGAGGGTTCATCGAACCACTTCCACAATTCTCAATTATTCCAATCTCGTATGACGCGCGGAAAGAATGAACACCTATATCTTAACGTACGAGCTCCGATTTGCATTATTTTATCGTGGTAATCGTTCCTCCCTATATAGGTCGGTGTCAACAAAATATTTTCACATTCAGAGGAGAAAGTTGGTGACTGGAATTTCGTGAGAAGATTCCGTCGCAACGAAAAACGCCTATCTTTTAACGATTTCCAACCCAAATCCTGTATCATTTCTGTAACGCTCTCTCCCATATTTCGCGATAATACGAAACGTGCTGCCTTTCTTTGGACTTTTTCGATGTACACCGTCAGTCCTATCTGGTAAGAATCCCACACCGCGCAGCAGTATTCTATAAGAGGACGGACAAGCGTAGTGTAGGCATTCTCCTTAGTAGTTCTTTTACATTTTCTAAGTGTCCTGCCAATAAAACGCAGTCTTTGGTTAGCCTTCCCAACAACATTTTCTGTGTGTTTCTTCCAATTTAAGTTGTTCTTAATTGTAATACGTAGGTATTTAGTTGAATTTACGGCTTTTAGATTAGACTTATCGTGTAACCGAAGTTTAACGAGTTCCTTTTAGTACTCGTGTGAATGACCTCATCCAGACATAAATCTGCTCAGAGCCGTCGTCTTGCACATGCAACTACGAAGTGTCATTGTAGCTGCAGCATCTCAAGGTGATTTAAATATCACAACTGATCATGTGTGATTGAATGAGAGTAAAGGTACTATGAATCAACTGACAATCGCTGTAGCTTTACCATCCAATGCCAATATACATAAGCCAAATGAAAGTAGTTCGATACTTTTTGTCAAAAAACAGAGATGTTATAAATGCAACAGGCAGTCCTAATCGGACGAGGAATGACACAATAGTATACGTAGGTTTAACTTGGTGTAAGCCAGCTTACACTTAGGACGTGATCTTTCCCGGCATTGTAACTCGAACTTAGTTAAGAGAAGAGCGTCAGATTTTAAACTTTACGAGTATTCCCTCTTTTACAGCAGTTTCTTAGCAAAACATTTTCCTGTTCAGGTATCAACACTCGGCATCCTGTGTCTGTGCGATACGTGGCGCAGGAAGTAGGATTCGGAGAAATTCTTGATACGCATTTCCGTTGATCGCTGTCATGCAAGCTTTTCTCCGTTCAGTAGATATCTGCGATTCATGGCGGGGTACCGTCTTTGTTTGCCTGACACAACATCCGGAAACAATACGTTGGCGTCAGAGATATACTCTGACAACAAGTAAAAGAAAATGTATTCTTCTGAAACAGTGCAATGTGACTCTAGTAGCTGGATATGAAAAAGACGTAATTAAATGGTTTGTGAACGTTCATGTTGAGGCTGAAGCTCCCTCTCTACAAGTGTGTTTCTCGATATCTTTCGCCTTGTTTTCATATCTTCTGAACAGTGACAGGATAAAAATTTGAAAGTGCTGTTTTTCACCGTGCAGTGAACGGCGAAATCAGAAAAATGACAAGCTTGGAAAAATGTCAAGCTAGGTAAGAGAAATAGCTGTAACGCTAAATACAGAAAACCACGAAAGCAACATCATGTGTTCATGAGAAATGAAGTTAAAAAATACTGATGATGCTGTAACTTCAGAAGAGAAAATTGTGTTTGTTCAATGAGAAATCTATCTAAAAATAAGCTGGTTTGTTAACACCTTCAAACACGAAACACGTCTGTATTTAAAGAAAGTTTTTGACAATGCTGACTGGAATATACTCACTGAAATGCAGAAGGTAGCAGGATTAAAATACAGGGAGCAAGAAGTTATCTACAACTTTTACAGAAACCAGGCTGTAGTCATAAAAACTGAGAGACATGAAGGTTAGACAATAGACGAGAAGCGAGCGAAATAAGGTTTTTACCTGTCTTCCATTCTATTCAAGCTATACACTGAGCAAGAAGTAAATGAAATTAAATGACAGGGAAATAAAGTTCACGAAAATTAGATAAAGTTTTTCAGATTCGCTGATGACATTGAAATTCCGGCAGAAATGGCTTGGGACTAGGAAGAACAACTGAAAGGAATGGACAGTGTCTTGAAAAAGAGTTAAAACATGAGTACCATGGAAAGTAAAAGGATAATGGGAAGTAGTAGAGCCGGCCGGTGTGGCCGTGCGGTTCTAGGCGCTTCAGCCTGGAACAGCGTGACCGCTACGGTCGCAGGTTCGAATCCTGCCTCGGGCATGGATGTGTGTGATGTCCTTAGGTTAGTTAGGTTTAAGTAGTTCTAAGTTCTAGGGGACTTATGACCACAGATGTTAAGTCCCATAGTGCTCAGAGCCATTTTGAAAGTAGTAGAATTAAATCAGAGAGGCTAAATATTAAGAAAGTGGGCACTAAGTTAGTAGATGAGTTTTGCTGTTTGGATAGAAAAATAACTGACAATGGCCAAACTTGAGAGGATATCAAATGCGGACTAGGAACAGTACGAAAAGATTTTCTGTAAAACAGAACTTTCTTAACATTGAATATACACACATCAAAAATTGCATCACCCCAGTTCCCAGAACTCCTGAAGAAGACGTTGACTGTGGATATTGTATCACAGACAGAGTCCCTTTCGCTGTTTAGAGATGTCACTAAACCCGCCCAAAGATGTAAACAACCATGCATGAGCAGCTCCTATGAGACGGAGGATATCCGACAGCTGATCAGTTCCATTCATTCCACCAGGAAGGGGGTACAAGGCTCGTGTTCAACCATGCCTAGACGGTCCATACCGCGGTTCGATGGCATCCACATTGTTACTTTGTGCCAGGAAGGGCACTCAACAAGAAAAGTGTCCAGGCGTCTCGGAGTGAACCAAAGCGATGTTGTTCGGACATGGAGGAGATACAGAGAGACAGGAACTGTCGATGACATGCCTCGCTCAGGCTGCCCAAGGGCTACTACTGCAGTAGATGACCGCTACCTACGGATTATGGATCGGAGGAACCTTGACAGCAACGCCACCATGTTGAATAATGCTTTTCGTGCAGCCACAGGACGTCGTGTTATGGCTCAAACTGTGTGCAAGAGGCTGCATGATGTGGAACTTCACTCCCGACGTCCTTGGCGAGGTCCATCATTGCAACCACGACACCATGAGGCCCAGTTCAGATGGGCCCAACAACTTGCCGAATGGACCGCTCAGGATTGGCATCACGTTCTCTTCACCGATGAGTGTCGCATATGCCTTCAACGAGACAATCGTCTGAGACGTGTTTGGGGGCAATCCGGTCAGGCTGAATGCCTTAGACACACTGTCCAGCGACTGCAGCGAGATGGAATAACCCCGCTATTTTGGGGTGGCATTATGTGGGGCCGACGTACACCGCTGGTGGTTATGGAAGGCGCGGTAACGGCTATACGATACGTGATTTCCATCCTCCGACCAATAGTGCAACCATATCGGCAGCATATTGGCGAGGTATTCGTCTTCATGGACGACTTTTCGCGCCCCCATGGTGCGCCTCTTGTGAATGACTTCCTTCAGGATAACGACATCGTTCGACTAGAGTGGCCAGCACGTTCTCCACACATGAACCCTATCGACCATGCCTGGGATAGATAGAAAAGGGCTGTTTGTGGAAGACGTGACGCACCAACCAGAAGGATCTACGCCGAATCGCCGTTGAGAAGTGGGACAATCTGGAGCAACAGTGCCTTGATTAACTTGTGGATAATACGCCACGACGAATACAGGCATGCATCAATGCAAGAGGTTGTGCTACTGGGTATTGGAGGTACCGGTGCATACAGCAATCTGGACCATCACCACTGAAGGTCTCGCTGTATGGTGGTACAACATGCAATGTGTGGTTTTCATGAGCAATAAAAAGGACAGAAATGATGTTTATGTTTATCTCTATTCCAATATTCTGTACAGGTTCCGGAACTCTCGGAACCGAGGTGATGCAAAACTTTTTTTGATGTGTGTATGAAGGCCATCCAGAAAGTAAAGAACTTTTGCACGTACCGTCCGCGCACCTGTCTTGAGGCAGCCGCTCATTGGTATCTTGTGTTCAGTGCGATGTGGACAGTTGTCGGATGCGTTTGTTAAGTCGGACATTGTCACATTCTAACTGAAGAGACAGATGTGATCATGCTTGTGCCGATTGGGAAAATTGCCGACTCTGAGGTGCCAAGATATTATCTCCAAGCGGAAAATGTTAGATGGTTCAAATGGCTCTGACCACCATGGGACATAACTGCTGTGGTCATCAGTCCCCTCGAACTTAGAACTACTTAAATCTAACTAACCTAAGGACATCACACACACCCATGCCCTTGGCAGGATTCGAACCTGCGACCGTAGCAGTCGCGTGGTTCCGGACTGAGCGCCTAGAACCGCTAGACCACCGCGGTCGGCGCCTGTGGATATTTAGATACCCTAATGAAGTTATCATAAATGGGTAACATAAAACAGCAGGTAATTTTTGATCAAGGTTCGAAAATCATTCCCACAATAGTGGCCGGGTGTTTCCGTGGTGAAGAAAAGAAGAACTTTTAACTATGGTAAAGTACAAATTTAATTTCGGACGCTGGATCGGAAACGCCGATGCCAAATGTTACATCTACATCTATATCTACATCATACTCCGCAAGCCACCTAGTAGTATGTGGTGGAGGGTACTTTCGGTACCACTATCTGTTCTCTCCAGCCCTGTTCCACTCGCGAATAGTGCGTGGGAAGAATGATTGTCGGTAAGCCTCTGTATGGCTCTAATTTATCGAATTTTCACCTCGTGCTCAACACGCGAGATGTATGGGGGGGGGGGGGGGAAGTAATCTGTTGTCCGACTCGTCCCGAAAAGTGCCGTGCCGGAACTTCAATAGTAAATATCTCCGTGTTGCACAACGCCTCTCTTGTAACGTCTGCCAGTGGAGTTCGTTTAGCATCTCCTTAACGCTCTCTCGCCAGCTAAACGATCCCATGACGATCCTCGTTCGATCTTCTCTATCTCCTCTATGAGTCCTATCTGAAAGGAGTCCCAGATAGATGAACAATACTCAAGAATCGGGCGAACAAGCTCCTTATAAGCCATTTCTTTCGTGATTAAGTTACAGTTCCCTAAGATTCTACTGATGAATCTGAGTCTGGTATCTGCTTTTCCCACTATCTGTTTTTTGTTTTCATTCCACTTAAGATCGCTCTGGATAGATGCGCCTAGATATTTTACGGCAGATGCTGTCCCCAGCTGTTTGTCATCAATAGTGTAGCTGTACAGAAGTTGGTTTCTTTTCTTAGATGTGCGCAACATGTTACATTTATTTACGTTCAGGGTCAACTGCCAGAGCCTGTACCATTCATCAGTTCTCTGCAGGTCGTTTTGCAAATTCTATCTTCTGGCGTTGCTACTTTGGTATAGACAAATGCATAATCTGCGAATAGCCTTAAAGAGCGTCCTACGCTTTCTGCATCTACATCTACATCCATACTCCGCAAGCCACCTGACGGTGTGTGGCGGAGGGTACCTTCAGTACCTCTATCGGTTCTCCCTTCTATTCCAGTCTCTAAGGAAGGATTGTCGGTATGCCACTGTGTGGGCTCTAATCTCTCTGATTTTATCCTCATTGTCTCTTCGCGAGATA
This sequence comes from Schistocerca cancellata, assembly GCF_023864275.1. Lineage (NCBI taxonomy): Eukaryota > Metazoa > Arthropoda > Insecta > Orthoptera > Acrididae > Schistocerca > Schistocerca cancellata. Next base: position 138,590,825 of record NC_064634.1, on the reverse strand, counting down.
TACGTAGGAGGGAGCAAGCGCGCTGCTCTCCGTTGGATCTTCTCTATCTCTTCTATCAACCCTATCTGGTACGGGTACCACACTGCTGAGCAGTATTCAAGCAGTGGGCGAACAAGCGTACTGTATCCTGCTTCCTTTGTTTTCGGATTGCATTTCCTTAGGATTCTTCCAATGAATCTTTCTGGCATCTACTTTACCGATGATCAACGTTATATGAGCATTCCATTTTATATCACTCCTAATGCGTACTCCCAGATAATTTATGGAATCAACTGCTTCCAGTTGCTGACCTGCTGTATTGTAGCTAAATGATAAGGGATCTTTCTTTCTATGTATTCGAAGCACATTACACTTGTCTACATTGAGATTCAGTTGCCATTCCCTGCACCATGCGTCAATTCGCTGCAGATCCTCCTGCATTTCAGTACAATTTTCCATTGTTACAACCTCTCGATATACCACAGCATCATCCGCAAAAAGCCTCAGTAAACTTCCGATGTCATCCACAAGGTCATTTATGTATTTTGTGAACAGCAACGGTCCTACGACACTCCCCTGCGGCACACCTGAAATCACTCTTACTTCGGAAGACTTCTCTCCATTGAGAATGACATGCTGCGGTGTACTAGCTCGTTTATATATATTGTAAACAGCAACTGTCCTATCACACTTCACTGTGGTACTACGGATATTACCTTTTCATTTCCAATTTCTCGAATACACGAGAGTAACGATTAAATGTACACATGGCAGAAAAGGTGATGCTATGCGATAGGTTCTATTACTTGGAAAAAACATGGAATTCTTCATTTCCTACTGTCGTAGGGCGAGTAGTGTTGACTGTCGCCCTACTGCGATCTTGGCACATGCCCTGAACAGCAAACAGTGCATCAATAAATAGGGCAATGTGAGAAGCACACGACAGACTTCGTCGCCTTGCCTGAAGATGCATGACATACCAGTTTAAATAATGCTCTGGAATGTGAATCATAACCGGCTGTGATATTCAAACATTGTCGACTATAAGCCGTTTGATCAAAAGCATCTGGGCACCTATTAGTGGAAATTAATATGGGTTGTGTCCACCCTTCGCCTTTAGGACTGCTTGAACTCTGTTGGGGACACTTTCAGTGACTGCATTTTCAATTTCTCGTTGCGTAATGAATAGTCCATTAAATTGGGCATGCAGCCGCGCAAATTAAATTTCCTCCTATGATATTTCAGCCGCGTATCGTCCGGCCACCCTCAGAGTGAGTCACAAGACTGACGACAAGATGCCTAGCGCGGCCTTATATGCTCCACCGCGGCGGTACTGCGCATGCTGGTCACATATGATAGTCGGCGGCAAAGAAATACGCTTACACATGCGCCGCCTGTGGCGGAGGCGTACAGGTATTTGATTCGCTTATCGATGTATGATCGGCGGTGGTGACACCATGACGAGTTCTCTGCAGTTTAATTACCCCAAGAGCCGGATTCCATGCTTTGTCCAAATTAAAACCATTATATCTATTTATTAAATTGTTAGGTAATCTCATCTCTATAGCTTCCACGAAGACAAATTCCCAAAAGGAAGAGGTGTTAGTTAAAATCTTCACTTCACTATAATTCATGGAATGCCCTGTATCAATGCAATGTTCGGCCACAGCTGACTTGTCTGGCTGTAATAAGCGTGTGTATCTTCGAGGCTCCACACATCTCTCATGAACAGTGCGTGTTGTTTGACCTGTATACGACTTCTCACAATTTCGGCAAGGAATCTGATATCCACCCGCTTTTCAAAGCTATAAATCATACTTCACAGAACCGAGTAAAGTTGCAATTTTCGTGGGGGGGGGGCCGGAATACCACCTAACACAGTGTTTCTCAAGGATACGGCCTATCTTCGAGGAAAGAGCACCCACATAGGGCAAAAACGCACGAAATATGAAGGAATTACCATCTTCTTTCCAATCACATACCTGCATTCTAGGTTCTGCAGTCAGATCTCTACGAGTTTGTTGCGGAGAAAATCCATTCGATTTAAAAAATGCTCTTGAGGTATGTGAGCTCTTTATCGGATACACAGTGCGCCCTATGCACTACGGTGTTAAGGACACCTATGGTATGTGAAGGGTGATGGCAGCTACTGGCATGGAGATATGGATGTGTGTGTCTTGGTTTCCGATATACGGCATGTCCTAATGTGCCATCAACTTTTGGTTGTCTCATCACCAACAGTTAACCTGGGCAGCTGCAGAGAGGTTTAAATGTTCCTGTTGGATGTGTTACTCCGTTAACATCCAGTGACTAGTCCAAGTGTGAAATCAGTTCTCCTGACGGACCCACTTTGGTGATACTGCTTCTGTTTTACACTGGCGGCTTCTGCCTCTCGTGAAATCTAGTAGCCCATTCAACATTTCACAGTAGTGTCCGGATGCTTTCGATCCGATAGTCCACACGTTAAGGGATCTTTGAGATCCAGGAGAACATGGGAACATGATGCTGGCTAAACTATGAAATTTGGTAAAAAGAGGCATACATCATAAGCCAATACAAGGTCTCTTAATGTGATTGTGTGTGCTGTTGGTGCAAATGATTCCTGCCGCCGGAATGACGACCCTGCACGAGAACGGGTGGCTGGCAGATTAGAAGCCGACCGCAGTTAAAATGGCTGGCAATTTACTATTGGCGACATCGACGTTTCACCCCTTTGGAGACGGTTTCAGGAGGGGAAAAACATTCATCTGCGTTTTGAGCAGGGCCAACCAGTCGCTACAACTGTAAGTTTCCCTTCTATTTGCTTCCTGAATTGTTTCTTGTACACGAGAGCAAAAATATACATGCCTGCTAACACTGCTAAATTCTTACTAAATAACATACTACCATAGCTGCGGTGCTTCTACTACAGAGTCCTTTGTAAGACTGGTTGACCCATGTACGTCCCAGAATTACCATTGCTAATTTACTTCGTCTTAGGGCGCGTTGCACACCGCTTTATTTATGTCCTGCAGGTGCGCTAACTATACTAGAAATATGTTTTACAAGCGATCATATGCTAAAAATCATTACAAGTCAAGCACATTTCCAGACTACATAATAAATATATTAATGTCATCCAGCATTGTCAACGACAGCGGGCAGCGCCTAAAATATATATAAATTTTAATGCATCTGTTTATTCATTTATTGAAGTAAAACCCATTAATCGTGACCTTACAACAATTCAAACATTAATCCAATGTGAAGCCCCATCTAAACTTACGGAACATTACAGGTGCAGATAACGTTGCGTGTAGATGAACAAGTGCTAAGAGATTGTATACATGTGTCTAGCCGGTTACTTGAAATGTATTTTTGTGTGTGCATGTGTGTGTGTGTGTGTGTGTGTGTGTGTGTGTGTGTGTGTGTGTGTGTGTGTGTGTGCATACAGATCAAGGCTTAAAGTTCAAGTTCATAGTATTCGGTATGTCAGGACCAAAAGAATTGGACCCTGCGAAAAGTATTTGTTTTTATGGGCAACTGGTAGCTGGTTGAGGGCAGTTAGCATAAAGAAGACTGTATGAGTCTCTTGCACTTCTAAAAATTCATCCAGAAAATATTCTGTAGCAGTTTCCACCTGATGTTTGCCATCCTTGTCACTAACTATTTATTTAAGTTCAGCGTGCCACAACAAGAGGAAATCTTAACTTGTTGTGCTCCTCTGTTGCAGCGTTCGTCATACAGTTCACGTTCCTGGCAGCCTTCTTCTGGCTGAACGTCATGTGTATCGACATTTCTTGGACCTTCACGTGAGTAACTTTACCTCCAGTCTCCAACACTCAGAACTTTTAGAAAGTTTGGTTGAGTTTCGTTTACTACACTAGAATCTCGCTGAGAAGAAAACAGTAATGGTACTACTTTTAATTAAGCTTAACGTGTCAAATGAAACTTATCGTATGTGGCTAACTACCTTACACATATGAAAATAATTATAGTGGTATGAAATGTCTCTCTCTCTCTCTCTCTCTCTCTCTCTCTGTTCTACCGCCTGGGCACAGAGGATGTGTGTGTATCTTTATATATATAATTCTACTGTACGTTTGTATGTCACTGAACTCCTCTTAAACGGCTGGACCGATTTGAATGAATTTTTGTGTATGCATTCAAGTGGGGGCTTGGAAAATTTACATTCTTAAATCAGCATGATAGGTGGCGTTGCACTTTTGTGTACAATATTGAGCGTATTACGTGCATAAGATTTCGTTTATTTTTCGACATTTTAATTTGTGTGTATTATATTATGTGTGTTTCGTTATTTTAACATTTTAACTTTTTTTGTACGGTGTCTTTTGATATTTCAGGTGTCGCATTTCAGTGAATATTAAGTGTATTATATTCACATGTAAGTTACGTACATAAAACAATGCCACGTCTTCGTGGACTAGGAGAAAATATTGGACGACGGACTCAGAATTCACAATTAGTCCAGAACCGTCGGTTAAATAGATCGGCAGAAGATCAATTGACGGACGATGAAAGTTTAAGAAACCAAGCTGCAGTCAGACGTGCTAATGAAAGTCAAGAGCAACGCAACAAACGCCTTCGAGCTAATGCATTGAGACAAAGACTGGTCCGTCAACGAGTCACCGACACATTCAGAACACGTCAACACCAGCGTTTGCAAGTGTATCGCCCATTGACACGTGCATCACTTCTTCGCCTTGCCTTTGAATATGAGTCGGACATCGACTATTCGTCACATTCACGAATTGCAATCGGTGCTATGAACAAACAATGCCAACACTGCCATGCAGCCAAATACAAAGGTGAATCGGCCGGTATCTCCCGCGCGTCTGGAAAAGTTGTATTGCCACCAATGAATTCGCCGCCAGAACCATTGAAAACACTATTGGCTGGAGCTACATCTCAGTTTAAATTGTTTTTGCGTAAAATTCGCAAATTCAATTCTTACTTTCAAATGACATCATTTGGAGCAACAAAAATCGTTCAGAATGAGGGTGGTCGCAATTTTCAATCAACGTTTAAGATTCAATGCCAAGTGTATCATCAAACTGGTTCTTTAATGCCGATGCCTGATACCGATTCAAAATTTCTGCAAATCTACTTCATGGGTGATAAGGTGCAGCAAATAAAAGCACGCTGCCAATAAAACCATTTCGAGCAGATGGAGGAGTGAGAAATTTTGGGTATTTTAGAACCGTTTTTAACGAATCACAACCAGTTGGTCCAGTTGTTCAATACCGTTTCAAACAGACTGCAAAAAGACAACTATACGATAGTCATCAAAGCAGACAAAGTCCCATCTGGGCAGCACGCGCGCCGATGTCATGCACCGGCCATTAATGAAGATGCAGTTGTTACGGTTGGAGACGCATTTGAACGTCGAGATATACGAATCTAACGCAGAGATAACACAGTGCATACGATTGAGGACAGTCATCGCTCTTATGACGCTTTGCAATATCCCTTGATATTTTGGGAAGGAGAAGATGGATATCATTTAAATATCAAACAAAGAAATCCAGCAACAGGTACAATCTACACATGTCATTACCTAATATTTTATTTTTATGCACTATTAATTTCTTTTTGTCTTAATTATATTTTTACTTTGCAGGTGCAGAAACCAGCAAGAAAGTGAGCGCGATGAACTTCTACGCATATCGGTTGATGTTTCGTGCCAATGAAGACAATAATATTCTCCGATGCCGCCAACCGTTTCATCAATATATCGTTGATATGTATGCAAAATTTGTAAGCGAGCGATTACGATACATTAGGTATAATCAAGCGAAACTTTGAGCTGAGGAATACATTCATTTGCGTGATGCTATTGTTGGTAACGTAGATAGAATAACTAACATCAATGACATCGGTACTTCATATATTCTTCCATCATCATATATTGGTAGCCCACGTCATATGCAAGAATATATTCAAGATGCCATGACGTTTGTGCGCGCTTACGGACGACCAGATTTGTTCATTACATTTACGTGTAATCCAAAATGCGATTAAATTAAAATTGCGTTATTACCAGGTCAAACTGCAATAGATCGGCACGATATCACTGCACGTATCTTCAGACAAAAGTTAAAATCGTTGATGAACTTGATTATACTTTCCCCTGTATATGGCAAAAGACGTTGCTGGCTGTGTTCTGTTGAATGTCAAAAACGAGGTTTGCCACACTCGCATATTCTGATTTGGTTGATCGACAAAATACAGTCTAAAGAAATTGATAAAATTATCTCAGCAGAAATTCCGGATCGGAATATCCATCAAGAATTATATGAGATTGTTACCGCTAACATGATCCATGGCCCATGCGGTGCTATAAACATGACGGCGCCGCGCATGGACAATGGAAAATGTACGGAACATTTTCCAAAACTATGTATAAATGATACAGTCACCTATATCGATGGTTATCGCTTGTATCGTCGTAGAGACACTGACCGTGGTGGTCAATCACATCAATTACGCATGTCAAACGGAACAACAGTTGACATTGACAATCACTGGGTGGTTTCGTACTCACCATTGCTGTGTAAAATCTACAAAGCACACGTAAACATTGAGCTCTGCAGTTCGGTGACGTCCATAAAATATATATGCAAATATGTCCATAAGGGCAGTGATATGGCTGTATTTGCTGTTCACAGTGTTAACGAAAACGATGAAATAACACGGTATCAAATGGGCCGATACATCAGCAGCAATGAAGCAGTTTGGCGTATTTTGGGTTTTCAGATACACGAAAGAGACCCCGCTGTTATACATTTCGCAGTGCACCTTGAAAATGGACATCGTGTTTATTTCACGGAAGAGACTACTCTACAACGTGCATCAGTTGCCCCAAAAACCACATCAACTGAGTTTTTCGAACTATGCAACCGACCAGGTGTTCCCGGTCAATTCGCAAAGACATTAATGTATACCGATGTGCCACGATATTTCACATGGAACAAACAGTCAAAAAAGTGGGAACCACGAAAGTGAGGTGTTCCGGTTGAAGGATACAACGGCATATTTATGGGAAATATATAAGGCCAATTACACACAGTCCATCCAAAGCAACGCGAATGTTTCCTCTTGCGTTTATTGTTGGTTAATGTTCCTGGACCGACGTCCTTCCAATACTTGCGAACAGTCAATGGCATTTTGTACGACACATATCATGATGCGTGTCGCGAATTACATTTGCTGAAAGATGACAACCATTGGGATATTACACTTGCAGATGCAGCATTGAGTTCCTCTCCTAATCAAATTCGCCAGTTATTCGCCATATTATTGACGACATGTTTTCTATCTCAAGCTTCTGTCCTCTGGTACAAATGTAAGGATTCCATGAGCGAAGACATTCTGCATCGCATTCAAGATCCCAATATCGATTTTTCGCAGGAAATATATAATGAGGCGCTAATAAAAATTGAAGATATTTGCATTCTGATTGCAAAAAAGCCACTCATTCATTTTGGTATGCCCCCACCTAACCGCCCAGCAACAGACATTAACAGCGAGATTCAGCGCAAATAACAGTTCAATACGGTCTCTTTAACTACTTTCTTTGAAAATAATGAGCAACTACTCACTGATGAACAAAAGAATGTATATGATCGAATTAATTTGTCAATTGCAGCAGAACAAGGCGAATCTTTTATTTTTCTTTTTTTCTTTTTTTTTATTTTTTTTTAATTTTCTTTTATTTTATTTTTTTTGCACGCATTCGATCATAAAATCATATTGCGTTAGCAATTGCTTCATCAGGTGTTGTAGCCACTTTGCTTGATGGCGGTCGGACTGGACATTCAGCACACAAGTTGCCGTTGAACATTCACACATATCCAGATGCAGTGTGCAACATAAAAAAGCATTCCGGTATGGCTAAAGTTTTGCAAAAATGCAAAATTATTAGCTGGGATGAATGCACTTTAGCCCACAAACATTCACTTGAAGCTCTCGATAGAATGATGAAAGATCTAAATAATAACACTTGGCTTTTCGGTGGTGCATTACTGCTGCTGTCCGGTGATTTTAGACAGACATTGCCGGCCATTCCACGCGCTATACATGCGGATGAAATTAACGCATGTATAAAACAATCTTAGCTATGGCGAAATGTCAGTACATTACGTTTTAACACAAATATACGTGTTCTAATGCAAAACGTTCCATTGGCACTATCATTCTCCGAGCAATTGCTTAACATTGGAAATGGAACAATACCATTGCATGGGGACACACAATGCATCAAATTGCCAGACAATTTCTGCGACATGGTAAATACGAAAAAATGCTTTGATTTAAAGCATATTTCCAGATTTACAAGCTAATTATATTAATCATGCGTGGCTTCGTGAACGAGCTATATTAGCAGCAAAAAATATCGATGTTGACGCTAATAACTTCAAAATACAACATTCATTGCCCGGCAATGAGATATTGTTCAAATCGATCGAAACTGTTACCGATCCTGACGAAGCAGTCAACTACACTGCTGAATTTTTGAATTCGCTGGATTTATCAGAAACGCCACCACATAAATTGCGATTAAAAATTGACTCACCTATCATTTTGCTTCGGAATTTAAATGCACCTAAGCTGTGCAACGGTACAAGATTACTCATAAAAAATTATGGACAATGTTCTTGAAGCTGCAATTTTGAACGGCAAATTTGAAGGTGATGATGTTCTCCTGCCAAGAATCCCAATGATCCCTTCAGACTCACCCATTCCATTCAGACGTCTGCAATTTCCAATTCGCTTGGCATTTGCCATGACTATTAACAAGTCACAAGATCAAACAATGTCGATTTGTGGGTTGGATCTAGAATATCCGGTCTTTTCACATGGTCAATTATACGTGGCGTGTTCTCGCGTTGGAAAACCGTCAAGTTTATTAATATATACTCCTCAGGAATTGACTAAAAATATTGTTCATCAACTTGCATTAAGATAAAATTAAACAAATATTATTGATTATAACGAATTGTTATTATAAAAATTGATGTTATTTCAAAATAAAGAATAATGAAATTAATATATTATTTGTTTATTTGTTTCATTTCATACTTCGTTTAATACCTTAATCGCTTGAAATATGACGCAGGACAACGTCCGTTGGGTCCGCTAGTGTATATATATATATGCAGGGTGAGTCACCTAACATTACCGCTGGATATATTTCGTAAACCACATCAAATACTGACCAATCGATTCCACATACCGAACGTGAGGAGAGGGGCTAGTGTAATTGGTTAATACAAACCATAAAAATGCACGGAAGTATGTTTAACACAAACGTACGTTTTTTTAAATGGAACCACGTTAGTTTTGTTAGCACATCTGAACATATAAACAAATACGTAATCAGTGCCGTTTGTTGCATTGTAAAATGTTAATTACATCCGGAGATATTGTAACCTAAAGTTGACGCTTGAGTACCACTCCTCCGCTGTTCGATCGTGTGTATCGGAGAGCACCGAATTACGTAGGGATCCAAAGGGAACGGTGATGGACCTTAGGTACAGAAGAGACTGGAACAGCTCATTACGTCCACATGCTAACACCTTTTTATTGGTCTTTTTCACTGACGCACATGTACATTACCATGAGGGGTGAGGTACACGTACACACGTGCTTTCCGTTTTCAATTACGGAGTGGAATTGAGTGTGTCCCGACATGTCAGGCCAATAGATGTTCAATGTGGTGGCCATCATTTGCTACACACAATTCCAATCTCTGGCGTAATGAATGTCGTACACGCCGCAGTACATCTGGTGTAATGTCGCCGCAGGCTGCCACAATAAGTTGTTTCATATCCTCTGGGGTTGTAGGCACATCACGGTACACATTCTCCTTTAACGTACCCCACAGAAAGAAGTCCAGAGGTGTAACATCAGGAGAACGGGCTGGCCAATTTATGCGTCCTCCACGCCCTATGAAACGCCCGTCGAACATCCTGTCATGGGTCAGCCTAGTGTTAATTGCGGAATGTGCAGGTGCACCATCATGCTGATACCACATACGTCGACGCGTTTGCAGTGGGACATTTTCGAGCAACGTTGCAGATCATTCTGTAGAAACGCGATTTATGTTGCAGCTGTTTGGGCCCCTGCAATGAAGTGAGGACCAATGAGGTGGTCGCCAATGATTCAGCACCATACATTTACAGTCCACGGTCGCTGTCGCTCTACCTGTCTGAGCCAGCGAGGATTGTCCACGGACCAGTAATGCATGTTCCGTAGATTCACTGCCCCATGGTTTGTGAAACCCGCTTCATCGGTAAACAGGTAGAACTGCAACACATTCTCTGATAATGCCCATTGGCAGAATTGCACTCGCTGATTAAAGTCATCACCATGTAGTTGCTGATGTAGCAACACATGAAACGGGTGAAAGCGGTGACGATGCAGTATGCGCATGACACTACTTTGACTCAGTCCACCGGCTCTCGCAATGTCCCGTGTACTCATGTGTGGGTTCATGGCAACAGCAGCTAACACACCAACTGCACCCGCTTCTCCTGTGACGGGCCCGTTACGGACCCGTTTGCGTGCTACGACCATACCTGTTGCATACAGTTGGCGGTAGATGTTTTGCAATGTGCGGCACATTGGATGCTCTCTGTCCGGGTACCGTTCTGCATACACCCTGCAGGCTTCAGCTGCATTTCGTAGACACTCGCCATAGATGAGTATCATCTCCGCCTTTTCGGAGTTCGAATACACCATGGTCACAGCTCCTACAACACTACACTATCACAGACGTCTGGTAACACGGTGTACTACAGTTGGTCTGCGTGCGGAGACGAATGCAGAATAACAATAGCAGCAAGCGCTACATGCGGACATGCGACAGCTAGACCAAACCACAACAGTGAACTACAGCCACACTCGTAAACTCGGTCGTCATCGTAAACATGTCCCTGCAGATGCTGCTCGCCGACCGTGGCCCGTATTTGTTACAACACGCAACTGAACGTCGGAGGTTTCAAGCGTCAACTTTAGGTTACAATATCTCCGGATGTAATTAACATTTTACAATGCAACAAACGGCACTGATTACGTATTTGCTTATATGTTCAGATGTGCTAACAAAACTAACGTGGTTCCATTTAAAAAAACGTAGGTTTGTGTTAAAAAATGTACTTCCGTGCATTTTTGTATGGTTTGTATTAAACAATTACACTAGCCCTCTCCTCACGTTCGGTCTGTGGACTCGGTTCGTCAGTGTTTGATGTGGTTTACGAAATATATCCAGCGGTAACGTTAGGTGACTCACCTTGTATATATTATGAGCATTACCATTGTTTGATGGTGTTGAGACAGCAACCAGCTACAAATTTATTTTCAGTTCCATTATTCGAAACGTACCGTTACTGGTTTCGAATCATTACGATTCATCTTAAGACGGGTTTGATGCTTTCGTTAGCACATGTGGAGCGTTTTTTTTACTGGTTAATTGTCCTAAAATATAAATAATACATCATTATAAGCACGCCACACATATGGTTGCGTTACAGATTCGCACTGGATGTGACTTACGTGAAACGTCGGTTTGGAGTGTTTGCGTTCATAGTTTTCGTCCATCAGATGTGAATACATTCCCACTGCATTATTATCGTTGCACACGTAAATTTGTTTCACTGAACACTTTAGATTTGTCACAGAAAAGATTTCTAGCATGCACCCACATGTTTTGATACATACAAAGTGCTTACAAACATCTGAGTGTCAAAGATGCTATGATATATCGTAACGTTATAAAGATGTCCCATGTTTGGAATCAGATCATATATTCACTTTAGTACAGAGAGACATTGATTTTGTGAGTTTTAGAGCGAATACTGTTACATTAATTGTGTTAGAAATTCGTCTTTTACGTGTTACGAACGTATTAATCTTTCCTCTTTGCTGACTTAAGTGATGATCTAAAAGTTTGAGCAGATATCGGTCGGTGTGTAGCGGTTTTCTAAGCACTCTGCGGCCCATGTTTTTAGCATTTCTCGTACCCAGCACTTCTAGAAAGGCTAGCTATTGGTGCCCTTCTGCCTTTACCTCCAGCTTTTTAATGTTGAAATGGAGACTGTTAGGATGTCACAGGAACACACAGCTGTTTCTCACCATGTCTAAGGTGTCGTCGATGTACATGCGCCGCCCCGTAGGTTTACAAGGTGCCAAGTCTAACACCTGTCTTTTGGATTCCTCCATGAAGAAAATGACAACCACCAGTCTAATTGGACTATCAATGGAGACCCCTAAAAGCTGACTTATGGATTTTCTTGCTCTAACACTGTAATATGTCCAGTGACGCCACTGCTCCCTCTGGCTGCAGCGGGATGCGCACAACGCGGTGCCCGGCGCTGGAGCGCGACCGCCGCCGCTTCCTGTGGTACTCGGCCTACGCCTGGGGCTGCACTGCCGCCATCTGCGCGGCCGCCGTTGGTGCCGAGTTCTCACCTGCCGTGCCCGAAGACTCGCCCTTCAAGCCCAATATCAATAAGGGCACCTGCTGGTTCAAAGGTCAGCTCCTGCGCCTACACTCATACATCTGTTACTAAACAAATTCACTCTTTCCCAAACATTATCTATTTATATACTCATATGTACTAGCTGAGTACATTTGGACATGCGTGAGTGATTGAAGGAACTTTGTAGCGTAGTTCAGAATAACACGCCGATGACACCGCCTTCCTTGCCCTCGCCCCCACCCTGCAGCGCTCCCAACACCCTCTCCAATCCCATCTTGACCGGTTCACCACTTGGTGCAACCAGTGGTTGCTCAAGGTCAATCCTTCCAAAACCCAGGTGATCATTGTAGGCAAAATCACCCCTTCCTTCCGCCTCCTCGACTTCTATGTCACCATCTATGGCCGTCCTATCGCCCTCAGCCCCACCCTTCAGTACCTTGGCGTCACCCTCGACCGTCGCCTCTCCTGAACACCCCATCTCCGGACAATCCAAGCCGAGGCACGCTCCCGACTCCGTCTCCTCGAGCTCCTTTCTGGCCGTACATGGGGTGTGGACCCCTCCACCGTCCTCCACACCTATAAATCCCTCATCCGCCCTATCCTCTGCTACACCCACCCTGCCTGGATCTCCGCCCCTCCTACCTTTTACAAATCCTCGAACGCGATGCTCTTCGCCTCGTCTATCGCAACCGTCTCCCCTCCCCCAAGCGGATCCTGTACGACCTTATTCCGTCCCCCCACCTCCTCCTTTTCCTCGAACGGATACGGATCCTCTACACCCCCCGTAAACTAGATCCCCCTCACCCACTTGTCTCTCACATCCTCTCCCACCCCGTCCGCTGCCGTGCCTGTATTTCCACGTCCCACCTGCTCTCCATCTCTCCACTCTCCTTACCCTCTCCCAAGGTGGCTTCCGCCAGCTCCCCCTCCCTGATGATGCCCTCCTCCCCTCCATTTACCCCTCCTATCAACTTTGATCCTCCCATCTAAGTGATGTACGTTACAACCAGCGTGTCTTCATCGAATTCATCACTGTGGAGAAAGAAAGAGTGAGGACTATCCACAAATGTATCTGTCTGTAAGTTCATGGAGCATCTGCAGGGAAACTGTTGGTCGCTGGGCACAGAGGGTGAAGGAAGTTCACATTCACTGTCATCATCTAATCAGGGCTTATAATTAGTTAGCCAGTCAAAAACACTGATTTTCCTTAAGTTTAGTGTTTTGTACTCAACAGTCTCTACATTAACAGGATTACCTTTTCCTCATTTTGATTGCTAATAGGCTAACATTGTTCATTTTGTTCACTAACGGATTTACAGTGTATGGTTTCCGTGGAATGAATGGAGAAATTCTCTGTATTGGCAAACAAGTTGTTTGCTGTATGTGCCTTATTTATTACAGTGTTGAACTCCTGACATGCATTTGCTTAATCTGTCTAGTTTTCTCCTTTAAATTGTCCAAATGCTCCTCTCTAAATGTTTTATTAATCTGTTCCAGATTGCTGACAAAATCCATTACCTTCTTTCCAGTCTTCCGTCACGTTATTCAAATTTTCTATCCTGTTCTCATTGTGCTCTGATAATACCTTCGGTCTACTTTGCAAAAAAACACTATTCCCGTCTTCGGCATTACTACAGGAAGGGATTGAGACTGGTTCAGTTTGGTCAACAGTTGAGAATGCAAAACCTGAATCTTTAACTACAGAACCTGATTGTTGTGTTAAACTACATCCCCAACTGCCCTTTCTTGTTCCGTGTCTAATACCGAAAAATTACCGTGATCAGTTGTGTTAGGCATTGTCCTGTCTGTCTCAGTTAAATCAATATTGTTTGAGGATCCCTGTTCAGATGTCCCTTCTCTGTTCACAGAATTACAAAAACGTACATCAGCTGCAGCTCTATCATTTGACCTATGTCTGGTATCTTTCGGCATTTTAATGCAATTTTAGTAAAGCAGCAAACAAAAATGAAATCTCTGACACATAGGGGATGTACACGAAATAGATAACTACCAAATCACTTCCCAACAATGTTAATCAGAACAGAAAAGTATTTGAATTACCACTGCCAAAATTCACTGAATAAAAGCAAGTGTGAGCTTCTCATAATATCACTGTGGAATGAGATACCTATACTTCAGTAAAGGACACAAAGTAGGATATACCATAAAAAATCACTGTCTGTCTAACCACAAAACACTACAAGATTAAATAAACAAGAATTCTTTTAACTGGAACTATATAATTGGTAATAGTAAAGATCATAGCAAAATCACTTATTCTAAGCACAATATAACACTACAAATGCATAAAATGAAAGAATCTCACTTGCAGTACAGCGTGTAAAATACTTTTCACAAATCAGTACTCATAATTGCAGAAAATACACAAGAGTTATATTCGTGTACAAGAAGACTATAACTGTTCTCCATAAAATTAGTCTACATTGTTCACTAGTAATAAATATGCCAAACAAACTGTGTTGCTGGAATGGCACGCAGTGCATAATCACTTTAATTGTTGCGTCACAAATCTTGAAAGTAGCTGCTAAAGCAAAACCTATGATTGGAATTTTAATTTGTGGTTGCAGAACAAATGTTTATCTGACTGCAAAAATCAGCAGACTACCATATAAATGCGTATCCTGGAAGAAAAGGTCGACAGGTGAAAGTTTAATGTTGTACTTAAACTCGTGTCTAGTTGTTATCTGATAAATGTATAAAGCTTATCTTGATATTTAAACGTGTAAATCTCAGCGCAGGGCAACATAACTGTGTTCAAACTTAATTTTAAAGGGAAGCGCGCTAAGCTCACGCTACGCGATGCGGAATCCAGATTAGCCGCAACGTAAAACAATTCGCCTGCGAGAAAGCAAACCGTCTTCAATGAAATTTAAATGTGCTATTTAACTTAAAACAAATGACTCAGATTAAAATGTTGGCCCTGAATATAGCTAAAATTTATCTTTAGTCTAGCAAACAATCACTGTATCAGTATTGTTGTTGTAATAACAGAGCAAATGAACATAAAAATTTATTCAACTGACTGCTAAAACTACATGAAAATTCAGAAGGCAGCACTTTACTGAAATCCTTATATTAGGCCACAGAACTGATATTGATATTTTCGCAAAAACACACCGACAGTCACTATGCCTTACAGCGGACGTGAACCTTGATAGTAATTAAATTCTTGGCATAGTTCGTCTGCTCTGCTACGGATATATTGAGACTGTTAAAAAACAAATTTAATTTGCCGTACTTGAGATGTGCGCTGCAAGACGGTATCTTTCCACTTTTCATACAATGCTTCTCAGTAAACAACTCGTGATGTGCAAGTACAGTTATGAAATTAAAGAATGAAAAATAAGGAACTAAACTTAACGACTGATAAATGAGAACAAAGATTTCAAGTATAAGTACACTTCATTAAACCATTAACAAGAATACATCGTTTCATTAAGTTCTCAGACCTAAACAAGTTAGCAAAAGTATTTCTTAATAACTCTGCTGCTGTGTACAATTACTTTACTTGACACTTGTTTCAATTATAAGGCAAAACCACATCTAGCATTATAAGGTTTCTATAGTAAACGTCAATCATACGCAGTGTTCTAACAATAAGAACTTACACAATTACGAATATAAAAAAATGGACTACCTTACAAATCTATTATTCGACATTCTTGCATTCGTATCATCTCATTTCCACAAAATTTTTCCTCAAAACAAAATCTTTTTTAGATAATATCGCCTCCACTTCACGGCATTCTCTCCAAACCAAGTACATAGCCAGACTGTTCGGCAAAGACTGCTACTTTCTTCAAAATGAAGTAACCTCAGACCATGATCTTTGGTCTCTCAAAAAGAATATAATATTACAGACGGTGAGTACATTTATCAAATTCACAACTTCATTCACATTTATGGCCAAAAATACCTGAACATCGTCATGACAAATGGGACACTCCCCTTTCGGCCTTGTTCAATAGCTATGTTCTGAAATATTACTTGCCTAATCCGATTATATAGAATTCTTTCAAGGAACTTATAAACAGTGCTTAATAGTGCGATAGTTCTTAGGCTGCTGTGTCGGGCTTCAGGACTACTAATGTTATTGATTTTTTTTTTTTTTTGCGGGACTGGAGCAGATAGCGTAATGTTAAAGAAGAAATCCACAAGCGATAGCCGGCTTGATAGGCCGAGCGGTTCTAGGCACTACAGTCTGGAACAGCGCGACCTCTACAGTCGCAGGTTCGAATCCTGCCTCGGGCACGGATGTCCTTAGGTTAGTTAGGTTTAAGTAGTTTTAAGTTCTAGGGGACTGATGACCTCAGATGTTAAGTCTCATAGTGTTCAGAGCCATTTGAACCAGCCATATTTTTGCGTAGTTGTTCACGCCCATGGCACACCATAAGTCGCATGTGTCCTGTGCGTGGTGCAAAATAAATCAGTTTAAGGCAAATACCTAAAGCCGAGAAGCAGAGGTACCCAAATAATCTCAACGATCTCCTGACTAAAATGAATTTGACACAGGATATGCACTCTCACAGTTCTTCTCAGGACCCTCCAGCTATGAAAGAACCGTATACTAACTGATCATCTGAAGAAATTGCAAAGGCTGAGACTTTACGTTGCCTAACTTATAAAGCTTTAATTTTTTTTCTCAGGAATGTATTGAAACATACTCTTCCTAGTGCAAGCTCTATTAAAAGAAGACTAAGCAGTTTAATGTTCCGCCAGGTTTTAGTGGTTTAAGCGTTAGTATTTAGAAAACTAAAAGCTGTCAACAAAATTTGGAAAAGACTTGATTCTTAGCTTTGATGAAATGAAAGTAAACAGTGATTCATACTTTGACCGGTCATAGGGCAAAAAAGACAAAATATTGACCAGCGAGTTTGTCTTATACCAAAAGAAAATGAGAAAAAATGAAAGTAAACCCCCCCCCCCCCAAAAAAAAACTGCCAATACAGAGTTTAATAATAATAACCATAATAACACTACATGAAATATGGAAAATCTCTATTATATTCATATCTGCGTAAGAAATGTGTGTGCGTCGTGGTCCTTTGAGCTTCAATGCAGTGTGACGAGGTTAGAGGGTTCACAGTGACGTCACAGGTCGCCTACGCGTGACGCTTACCGTGTATCGTAGTATCCATGAATGCAACAGTCCGCTGATGCGAAAAGTATAGCGTCGTTGCACCGCTCTTGAATTCGGTGTAACAATCCACGATGTGCATATTGACCAACCATTCATCATGAAACTTATCCATTCTGCTGTGTATCACTGTTGACGTAGATCTAACGTTGCTGTACTGAATACGAGCTCGAGGACGGAGGCTAAAGCGACCATTACCGTTGTCAACAGCAAGTACCGTGACCGAATGGAAGAAGTTTGTTTCCAAAGAAGACATAGCGCATGCCTGTCATTTGTACTGCTGTGCAGATATTTTCATTGCGATTGAGATACAAAGAGAAATGAGGGTAAGAAATCAAACGCAATGCAATTACTCTGACGAGCCACCACGAACCAACCTTATACCAATGTCCTCAGTAACTTTCACATCAGTAACTCCCGAAATAATATCAGTACATTTCTGGTATAAGGATATGTGCAATGATTAGCTGCAGTCAGTCTTCAAGTGGCAAACTCATGAATATGTTGATTAGGGACACAGTAGTCGTGAATAGTATCGTAGCTACAATAAGCGTAGGAAAAAAGTATCGATATCTTGAGACATCGATACTCACCTTTAATGAAAAGATTAGACACCCTCTATTGGATTCAGTCTGTCCATCTATCGATAATCGGGAGAGATAGCGATACTCACAGTTATAAGTGTTGAATCAAACAATGTTTTCAATTTCATCAAGGACTACACTTTTGAAAAATTACAGTAGTTGAAATGAGTATAAAAGCAGCGTTCCGACGAAAGTAATATACACTAAAGAACCAAAGAAACTGGTACACCTGCCTAATATCGTGTAGAGCCCCCGCGACCACGCAGAAGTGCCGCAACACGACGTGGCATAGACTCGACTAATGTCTGAAGTAGTGCTGGAGGGAACTGACACCATGAATCCTGCAGGGCTGTCCATAACTCGGCAAGAGTACGAGGGGGTGGACATCTCTTTTGAACAGCGCTTTGCAAGGCATCCCATATATGCTCAGCAATGTTCATGTCTGGAATGTTTGGTAGCCAGTGGAAGTGTTTAAGCTCAGAAGAGTGTTCCTGGACGTAAGGGGTGTCGCATTATCATGCTGGAATTGCCCAAGTCCGTCGGAATTCACAATGCACATGAATGGATGCAGGTGATCAGACAGGTTGCTTACGTACGTGTCACATGTCAGAGTCGTATCTAGTCGTATCAGGAGTCCCATATCACTCCAACTGCACACGCCCCACACCATTACAGAGGCTCCATCAGCTTGCACAGTCCTTTGCTGACATGCAGGTTCCATGGATTCATAAGGTTGTCTCCATATCTTTACACGTCCATCCGCTCTATACAATTTGAAACGAGACTCTCCGGACAAGGCAACGTGTTTCCAGTCATCAACAGTCAAATGTCGGTGTTGACGGGCCCAGGCGAGGCGCACAGCTTTGTGTCGTGCAGTGTTCAGTGTTCAAGGGTGCTCGAGTATGAATCCGGCCACGAAAGCCCATATCGATGATGTTTCGTTAAATGGTTAGAACACTGACAATTGTAGATAGATCGGCGCTGAAATCTACAGTAATTTTCGGAAGGGTTGAACTTTCGTCACGATGTACGATTCTCTTCGGCTGTCGTTGGTCTCGTTCCTGCAGGATCTTTTTACGGCCGCAGCGATGTCTGAGATTTGATGTTTTCCGGATTCCTGACATTCATGGTACGGACGCGAAATGGTTGTACGGGAAAATCCCCAAACCGTCGCTAACTCGGAGATGCTGTGTCCCATCGCTCGTGCGCCGACTATAACACCACTTTCAAACTCACTTAAATCTTGATAACCTGCCATTGTAGCAGCAGTAACCGATCTAACAACTTATATAGGCGTTGCCGACAGCAGCACCGTATTCTGCCTGTTTACATCTCTGTATTTGAATACGCATGCCTACGACAGTTTCTTTGGCACTTCAGTGTATCGAATTTGTTGTGATTAGTAGATATATATAAATAACAAACAGTCATGAAGGTATTATACAGTTTCTTTCACAACACAAGTAACAAATTCTCACTACCGCCCCAGTTTACTTTAAATTAATTTCATTTGTATAAGTACCTACACCTGCGTTCTTACGTTAGATGCTGAAATGCTATTCCAGAACATGGAGAGCCTCGGCAATTCTGTTTGTGTGTAAGGGGGAATTTAAAGTAGACTGGGGCGGCAGTGACTATTTGGATCGAGGAGAGATGCGTACAAGAATAATCCGGTCAGCTGTGTGAACCGCTGTGCCAAAGTGGTTTAGTGACTAACGCACCTGCGTAGGAGGCAGGACACCCGAGTTCGATTTCCGACCTTGGCAGCCAGAGACTGTAGTCGTGTCTGTGAGTTGCGTTTGGGTGAGTGTGCAAGTGTATGTTGACTACTTCCAATGAAGGTCTTTCTGGCCGAACGCTTACTTGTTTAACAGTCTTTTTGGTGTGCCTATCCTGCGATTAAGCGTCCCCTCTATATGATAATTCGGAATCTATCCATTTCATAATATTGTCAAAAACATAATATATCACTACAAGGGGCAACGGCCTTGCTGCAGTGGTTACACCAGTTCCCGTGGTATCACCGAAGTTAAGCGCTGTGGGGCGTGGTCGGCACTTGGATGGGTGACCATCCAGCCGCCATGCGCTGTTGCCATTTTTCGGGGTGCACTCAGCCTCGTGATGCCAATTGAAGAGCTACTCGACCGAACAGTAGCGGCATCGGCCAAGAATACCATCATAACGACCGGGAGAGCGGTGTGCTGACCCCACGCCCCTCCTATCTGCATCCTTCCCTGAGGATGACACGGCGGTCGGATGGTCCCGGTCGGCCGCTCTTGGCCTGAAGACGGAGTGCTATCATTTCAATGGTTATTCGATACGTTACCTGCAATAAAGTACTCTTACGAGTAAACGGCGTTCTTCTGATGCAGCCATGGGTCAAAATGTACTTATGGTGTTACTTGTGTGGTATGTTTAGTGTAGTTAGATACTTATTTAGTGTCTTAACGTAATGTCCTTATATGTTATAACTGTTTTCCTTCGATACTATTGTCCTCTAGTTGTTAATCTTTACTACGGGGAAAAACTGAATTAACAACACCACTAAAATATTCATCCAAATACACAATACTGAAACATGTACAATTTCATAATAGGAAATAGTTTCATCTAGTAAAACTATAATGCTACACGCCGTTAAAGAGTTTATTGTTGATTATTAAAAATTTTAATCGTTAACTTGCAGCACGTTTTTCTGTACCTTGGTTTTGCATTTAGGACTTATCGTTCAATGTTCATTGCTGATTTTTTTTAAATATTATCGTTAACTTACAGCCATGAATAAGGCTTTTTGAAAATTTCTTGGTTTGAGATTCGATACTTTTCAACCACAGCACTTCACTTTAACCGAGTCAATATAAGAAACTTTTGTATAATTTCGCCTTCAAAATGTTCTTTCTTGTTTACGTTTAGGTAACCAAATACATAGGTTCTGTAGCAGTTCCTTTTAAAGTTTACCCTTGGAACTCCATGAATATAAACAACACCTCACAGCACTTTCGACACTGATGACAGCCTCTTAGTGTCTCCACCGTATCTTTTTGTGCTTATTGCGTATCGTTCCACCAACTAGTGCTGCAAACGCAATTTCTCTTCTCTTGACTTCACTGTTCAACTGCCTCCTCCTCCTCCTCCTCCTTCTCCTCCTCATTGTTCCTCTGTTTATATACTGATATTAATTTACAGAACATACACAAAATTTATGCAAATTTCAAAATTTATGTATTTCAGACTAAGTTCAAAGAAATTAACACGCAAAGAATAATTCCGCGCAGTGTGCATTGTATACTGTTTTCACTTTTTGTATGGCTGTCGATAATGACTTGTCAGTTGCGGGCTTTTATATAAAAATGAGGTGAGTGGTGGCCCTCAACTACGCACCCTCAGAGTCAGAGTTGAAATATTAAAAGTTTTGGCTGGTTCGTTGACTAGGGGCTGGGATACGTAGTTGCTGCAATACGAGCCAAATACTGCTGAGTCTACAGTATACAATATGAATACACACATGAATCGAATGGTCGAAGGTTCCTATCACTCAGCAATTGCGAATTAATACAGAAATTTATAAATCAAAAACTGCAATTAAATGAAACATGTAGGATGTATTTTAACGCCTTTAAATGATGAGTACGATAGTAGAATTACTTTTGAAAATGCGGTATATTTCTGCAAAACACTTACTGGTGTCGATGGTCCAGCAATTACATCTACATCTGCATCTACAACCATACTCCGCAAGCCACCTTATGGTGTGTGGCCGAGGGTACTTTGAGTACCTCTATCGGTTCTCCCTTCTATTCCAGTCTCGTATTGTTCGTGGAAAGAGATTGTCGGTATGCCTCTGTGTGGACTCTAATCTCTCTAATTTTATCCTCATGGTCTTTTCGCGAGATATACGTAGGAGAGAGCAATATATTTCTTGACTCCTCGGTGAAGGTATGTTCTCGAAACTTCAACAAAAGCCCCTACCGAGCTACTGAGCATCTCTCTTGCAGAGTCTTCCACAGGAGTTTGCCTATCATCTCCGTAACGCTTTAGCGATTACTAAATGATCCTGTAACGAAGAGCGGTGCTCTCCGTTAGATCTCCTCCATCTCTTCTATCAACCCTATATGGTACGGATCCCACACCGGTGAGCAGTATTCAAGCAGTGGGCGAACAAGTGTACTGTAACCTACTTCCTTTGTTTTCGGATTGTATTTCCTTAGGATTCTTCCAATGAATCTCAGTCTGGCATCTGCTTTACCGACGATCGACTTTATATGGTCATTACATCTTAAATCACTCCTAATGCCTACTCCCAGATAATTTATGGAATTAATGGAATTTTTCCATATTTCCATAACTGCTTCAAGTTGTTGACCTGCTATATTGTAGCTAAATGATAAAGGATCTTTCTTTCTATGTATTCGCAGCACATTACACTTGTCTACATTGAGATTCAATTGCCATTCCCTGCACCATGCGTCAATTCGTTGCAAATCCTCCTGCATTTCAGTACAATTTTCCATTGTTACAACCTCTCTATATACTACAGCATCATCCGCAAAAAGCCTCAGTGAACTTCCGATGTTATCCACAAGGTCATTTATGTATATTGTGAATAGCAACGGTCCTACGACACTCCCCTGCGGCACACCTGAAATCACTCTTACTTCGGAAGACTTCTCTCCATTGAGAATGATATGCTGCGTTCTATTATCTAGGAACTCTTCAATCCAACCTCACAAATGGTCTGATAGTCAATATGCTCTTACTTTGTTCATTAAACGACTGCGGGGAACTGTATCAAAATCCTTGTGGAAGTCAAGAAACACGGCATCTACCTGGGAACCGGTGTCTATGGCCCTCTGCGTCTCGTGGGTGAATAGCGCGAGCTGGGTTTCACACGATCGTCTTTTTCAGAACCTGATTCCTACAGAGTAGATCCCTAGTCTCCAAAAAAGTCATTGTATTTGAACATAATACTTGTTCCAGAATTCTACAACTGATCGACGTTAGCAATATAGGTCTATAGTTCTGCACATCTGTTCGACGTCCCTTCTTGAAAACGGGGATGACATGTGCCCTTTTCCAATCCTTTGGAACGCTACGCTCTTCTAGAGACCTACGGTACACCGCTGCAAGAAGGGGGCAAGTTCCTTCGCGTACTCTGTGTAAAATTGAACTGGTATCCCATCAGGTCCAGCGGCCTTTCCTCTTTTGAGCGATTTTAATTGTTTCTCTATCCCTCTGTCGTCTATTTCGATATCTACCATTTTGTCATCTGTGCGACAATCTAGAGAAGGAACTACAGTGCAGTCTTCCTCTGTGAAACAGCTTTGGAAAAAGACATTTAGTATTTCGGCCTTTAGTCTGTCATCCTCTGTTTCAGTACCATTTTGGTCACAGAGTTTTGCGTGTACTCAGCAACGAACCTGGGTGCACGAATGGCAAAACGTCATTTTTTCTATTGAATCTAGGTTCTGTTTACAGCATCATGATGGTCGCATCCGTGTTTGGCGACATAGAAGTAAGCGCACATTGGAAGCGTGTATTCGTCATCGCCATACTGGCGTATCACCCGGCGTGACGGTATGGGGTGGCATTGGTTACACGTCTCGGTCACCTCTTGTTCGCTAAAACACCTACTTGGGCATCATCATTTGTTGCAGGTCGTGGTTAACGTTTCACATGTGGCTGAACACTTCCTGTTTCCTTAAATAACGTAACTACCCGGCGAACGGTCGGACACTTGGATGATGTTGTCCAGGATACCGAGCAGCATACATAGCACACGCCCGTTGGTCATTTTGATCACAATAGCCATACATCAACACGATATCGACCTTTTCCGCAATTGGTAAACGGTCCATTTTAACACGGGTAATGTATCACGAAGCAAATACCATCCGCACTGGCGGAATGTTACATGATACCACGTATTTATACGATTGTGACTATTAGAGCGCCATCTATCACAAAGCGAAAAAAGTGGTCCAACTAAAACATTCATATTTCTTTACGTATTACACGAATATGTAATAAAAAAATGGGGGTTCCTATTTAGAAAAGCGCAGTTGATATCAGTTTGACCTATGGCAGCGCCATATAGCGGGCCAACCATAGCGCCATCTGGTACCCCCTTCAAGTTAGACAAGTTTTGTTCTTTGTTGTTTTTTCGTTTGACGTTTATTTAGTGAGATATTTGGCCCAGTCACGATCAGTGGACCATCCTGATAGTAGTGACTGGACATTTTCGACCAGATGGTGTATTTGCCATGTTCTAGGCACGGAGCATCAGCGAGCACATTACTTTCAACAAAGGAGTTTGTTTCACTCAGATGTTTCAGTAAATTCTTTAATGGATAAGTGGGTTTCGACTGTGTGAGGTAACGGGCGAATTGTGGCGCCCTGAAAATATTCTAAGTTCGGAGTTGGCGTGGACGCACGGGCCGCTCGGCAGGCCGACCACGTGGTGCCGGACGTTGGCCGAAGCAAGAAGGGTCCAGCCCGAGTGTGTGGCCTGGAAATTCCATGGCGACGCTGTGTCAATGAACCTGCCGTCGCGTGTAGTGGCAACAGCGAAGTACGGACGAGGTGTATGCAGGAGCTTTTCGTGGTTAGGTTGTAGCCACTTGCTGTGCTCAAGAAAACGCTTCATGTGGAAGGATACGAACACATTTTACAGCACTGTCTTCTGCGCACAGTAGAGGAACAGTTCAGAGCGGGTGAGTGTTTATATCAGCATGACAATGCACCCAGCCATAAAGCTGCATCTGTGAGGCAACGATTTGCGGACCATAACATTCCTGGGCCATAACATTCCTGAAATGGACTGAGCTGAACACAAAGTAACTCCTTTGGGGTGAGTTAAAACATCGACTCCGCTCCAAATCCGAGTGGCCAACACAAGACAGGGAAGTAATACTGGAACTACACGGCTATGCAAAGCAAAAACGTAAAACCGAACTATACAAGACAAGGCAGAGTCATTGGAACAATTCTATCAAAACTCAGGTACAAAGAAATGTAAGGGGGAACCGTAACAGTTAAGGTAAAGACGTAGACAGTACTGCCAACTCTTAGGTATACAAACGGCACTATTACAGGGGGCTAGACACGTTCAGCAGAGTACCTACTGAACAAGCTTCTCCCTGATGGCGAAAATACGAATGACTAGCAACATCACACGGATTTATAGGATAAATGGATGACACATACACAAAAGATCCTGTTACTGTCCAATTTGGCCAAGAAGAGGTAGCATTAGCAATTAAACAGTTACAGAATAAGAAGACCCCTTGTCAAGATGGCACACACTAGGAAGCATTACAAATACAGTAGTACAGATCATCCCTTTTCTAACAGAGATACTGAATGAAGCATCGCTGCAAGGTGGGATCCCTGCCATTTGGAACATAGTGATGATGATGAGGTCCCATACTCCGAGGAGCGTAGGGGACGATGCGGGATGCCCGCACCGCCATACTAGGCAAGTTCCTAGTGGAGGTCGTTTGCCATTGCCTTCCTCCGACCGTAATGGGGATGAATGATGATGAAGACGACACAGCGACACTCAGCCATCTCGAGGCAGGAAAAATTCTCTGACCCCACTGGGAATGGAACCCGGGACACCATTCGGGGGAAGCGAGAACGATACCGCAAGACCACGAGCTGCGGAATAATGCTAGAACATATTAATCATCAAAAAATCAGAGGGTCGGGGCCCAACAGATCCAAAGACTTACAGGCCCGTCTGCCTCTTGAACTATTTGGCTAAGGTACAGGAGAGACTGCTCTGTAATCGACTACAGTCACGCTGTTCGACCTTAGTCCGCATTAGTAAGATTTCAGACCCAAATGCTCAGTAGACGTTACAGTTAACGGCCTGCTGAAAATAATACAGGACACGCAAGAAAAATACACAATAGCAGTAGCAATAGACATAGCCGGCGCCTTCTATAGTCACTAGTGGCCTGTCTTGTTCACAAGAGATGCAGATATCAATAGTCCTATGCAATGGCTTCCTCGACTACTACAAAGGTAGGGTGACTCAATGAAAAGCAGGAAAATAGAAGGTTATCGAGGAAATAACTAAAGGATGTTATATTGCCGTAGAACCAGTCCTAAATAATCTGGACGAAGATGTTAGGGTTAAGGGTATAGTATTCTATGCCGACGGCTTGCCAGTAGTAATAACCGCGAACTGGAGAGCGCAGCTCGAAGTCAAGCCTACACAACTCTCTGTAAATATAAGTAACTGGTGCAGTAATAACAAGCTCACGATTGCGGCAAACGAAACAGTATATTTGTTGATCAAAGGGGCACTGCAGAGGAGTCACAGCTTTAGGCTCATCAACACTAGCATGCAGAGAAACATGACAAGATACCTAGCCACATACTTGGCGAACGGTTAACATTCGACGAGTATGTAAGACTTACTACTGAAAAATCGACAAGACTAATGCACTATGTTGCCACACTAAACTCAGCTCACTACAGACTACCATTGAAGACGCTGCGAATGTATCATACAGCCCTCTGAGTCTCTTACGTGCTTCGCAGCAAATGCCTGGTCACATCGGATGTCACTCACGACACACAAAACCGCTATGAGGCGTGGACAAAGAGGTGTATTTCTCATAATATCAGGGGCATTTGGTACCATGTCCGTGGAATCTGCACGCTTGTACTTGAAACCTACCACACTGATATAACCATTATACACAGAACAGCAGCATATTGACTAACGGAGAAGACTGGCCGAGGTACACGAGATAGAGGAGCATTTTTCAGAAAAACACGAATTAAATCTTTGGAAGGTTGAGACATGGCAAAGAGAAAAGTAGGAAACATCTGACAAGGATCGTCGGGTCTTCTTCCCGAATATCAAGAACGTTAGAGGATCATACGTGTTCACCCAAGTCTCGGTATGCTACATTTGCTGAGGGGCCATGGCCCTCGCCCTACACAGCTGCACCGCTTTGGCGTTAGCCAAAGTGATACATTTAAATGTGGGGAACAGGTATCCCAGAACACACAACACTAAAATGTGGGACGCACAGACACACAACACTGATGACAGAAGTCGAAGAAATAGAGCAAGCTTTAAGAGACCCAGATAAATGTTGCATGAATACCGTATTACTGATGAAATATCAAGTACTCTGCACGAGACTTACAATCAGCAACGACCATACACAAAATCGCGACAGACGCAAACCCTACACCTCAAGAAGATGCATGGAACAACAGAGATTCAAACACTGGTGATGACATGAGCACACCAGTTTCATCAGACAGAGATACATATAAGGCATTGCAGCATATCACACGACTGTAACAAAACTACAAGTAGTAAGTTAGTAATAAAAAATTAAACGACGAATTTTTCTGTTTGTATAGAGTAAAATAAGTAATTCTTTTTTTTATCATTATTTTCAAACATGTAATTTGTTAATAGGTAAACTGTATAAGATGCTAATTGTAAAACATTTGAATTGTATAACATTGTGCGTAAACATACATATAAAGTATCATAATATTTAACTACACAAACATGAACGCACTATACAGATAAAAAGTGCTTTTGGAGAGACGAGGCACAAGGACATCGTCCACAGAGCTCCTCACCCATTTACGGCACGAGCAAATGGCCGAAGGAATTGTAATAACAAATACTACTGTTAAACCTCATACACCAACCACATAGAGTTAATCTCGCCACATAAGTACAGGACTATTACAAATGATTGAAGCGATTTCATAAATTCACTGTAGCTCCATTCATTGACATATGGTCACGACACACTACAGATACGTAGAAAAACTCATAAGTTTTGTTCGGCTGAAGCCGCACTTCAGGTTTCTGCCGCCAGAGCGCTCGAGAGCGCAGTGAGACAAAATGGCGACCGACAGAAGCCAAGAAAGTGTATGTCGTGCTTGAAATGCACTCACAACAGTCAGTCATAACAGTGCAACGACACTTCAGGACGAAGTTCAACAAAGATCCACCAACTACTAACTCCATTCGGCGATGGTATGCGTAGTTTAAAGCTTCTGGATGCCTCTGTAAGGGGAAATCAACGGGTCGGCCTGCAGTGAGCGAAGAAACGGTTGAACGCGTGCGGGCAAGTTTCACGCGTAGCCCGCGGAAGTCGACGAATAAAGCAAGCAGGGAGCTAAACGTACCACAGCCGACGGTTTGGAAAATCTTACGGAAAAGGCTAAAGCAGAAGCCTTACCGTTTACAATTGCTACAAGCCCTGACACCCGATGACAAAGTCAAACACTTTGAATTTTCGGCGCAGTTGCGACAGCTCATGGAAGAGGATGCGTTCAGTGCGAAACTTGTTTTCAGTGATGAAGCAACATTTTTTCTTAATGGTGAAGTGAACAGACACAATGTGCGAATCTGGGCGGTAGAGAATCCTCACGCATTCGTGCAGCAAATTCGCAATTCACCAAAAGTTAACGTGTTTTGTGCAATCTCACGGTTTAAAGTTTACGGTCCCTTTTTCTTCTGCGAAAAAAACGTTACAGGACACGTGTATCTGGACATGCTGGAAAATTGGCTCATGCCACAACTGGAGACCGACAGCGCCGACTTCATCTTTCAACAGGATGGTGCTCCACCGCACTTCCATCATGATGTTCGGCATTTCTTAAACAGGAGATCGGAAAACCGATGGATCGGTCGTGGTGGAGATCATGATCAGCAATTCGTGTCATGGCCTCCACGCTCTCCCGACTTAACCCCACGCGATTTCTTTCTGTGGGGTTATGTGAAAGATTCAGTGTTTAAACCTCCTCTACCAAGAAACGTGCCAGAACTGCGAGGTCGCATCAACGATGCTTTCGAACTCATTGATGGGGACATGCTGCGCCGAGTGTGGGAGGAACTTGATTATCGGCTTGATGTTTGCCGAATCACTAAAGGGGCACATATCGAACATTTGTGAATGCCTAAAAAAACTGAGTTTTTGTATGTGTGTGCAAAGCATTGTGAAAATATCTCAAATAATAAAGTTACTGTAGAGCTGTGAAATCGCTTCAATCATTTGTAATAACCCTGTACATACAGTTGCAACCATAGTGACACACACAGTGGTTACAGTTACTACAAGCCACACCACAAGTTGGGAAACGGGGCCAAATTTCTAGTAGTTTAGTGTCGAATTGAGATTTTCATAAATGTTTTATTCGTATCTTACAGAAACTAGCAGTACGCCAATAAACAGCCTTTTAAGCCCGCCGCTAACGGCAATCAAGTAATTTATAGCAATACAACAGTTTAAAAAAATATAAAGAACATTAGTAAACAGGCTACTAAAGTAAATACAGAACTTTGTTAATAAAGTACAGTGAGGTAGTGAAGCTACCAACAGCGCCATTAAAAAAATTAAACAGGTCTCAGCAAACACGATTTATGGCAATAAAAAGAATTTACAAACTTGGAGGAATTTAAAAAATTTTAAACCAAAAGTGTCCTGGAATATCATTAGAACATAACAGATATGACGGACCCGTGTAAGGCGGCCACTCAGGGATGCTCAGGCTAGACAGAGCACCACTTTTAGCCAGCGAAAACTTGTTATAAGATGGCTTAACTTGCTGACAGAATTAAAGCTAACCTCGTGCAAGGAAACATTACACCACACAGTCCTGAATGAGCGTCCACATGATTAACCAACAAGAAGCATGAATTTACTCATAACCCACGACAGAATAGCGAAACAATTAAACTGCCAAAACTACACCTCCCATCCGACAGTAACGAGAGGAGGAGGAAAGATCACTGTCTTCAATTACACTGGTGCCAGCGACAGAAAACCCGGTCGTCGGGGGCCACAAGGCAGAAGAGAAGCTGGTTACACAAAATTATTAGTTAATGATTAAACCTTCCACGAACTTAACTTGCAATTATGCTCGAACAGGCAGTACACAACATCCGATGGCAAGGATCCACACATCCGACCGCGCACGCGTCGCCAGCGTACCCAACACGCCACGGTCACGCGACAACACGCCCTGTCCCCGGAGTTCACGTCTCCTCTGCAACGTTGACGGGTAGTTACCGCTCCTTCGTGTTAGGCGTCTCCTTTTAAACTCCAGTGTTGAAACGGAGGATTTAAAGAAGCTTGTTAACGTCCCACCAAGGCGTAATGAACAGCAACTACTCGTGGGGGCGATTTGTATACAACCAACACGCGGGGAGCTCATTCGTCAACTCGACCCGCTCGTTACACACAACCAACGTGCATCACGTGTCGACTCGGTACAACCGACCACGCCTGCTTCGCACTGGAGAGCCACACTGCCCTCCCGTGTCCACCACACACTCTCGCGCAACCGCCCCTACTTCCGCCACCACACGAGGTTACAACCAGTCAAAGATCTCACTTCCTCCATAGCAGTTACCCGGAAGCAAAAACGCAGATATCGAAAGCAGAGGGAAAAGACAACCAAGCAGACACTTAATGACAGACAACATACCAAACAAACATGTCAGGGGAAGAAAAGGAAAACCAATGCAGTCTAAACAGAAGGTGTAGCACGAGTCGATGCACGGCTCACATAGTACAATAGAATGCGCTAACTCAGGTGAGATAGGCACCAAGTGTTTATTGAAGCCCTCCTTCTTGAAATAGGCAGATAAAAGAGACCTCTTTTATCATCTGAATCTTTCCTCTCTTCTATTATTTCTTCTTAGGAATACACTAAAGATTTTTCATTTCCCAAGTTGTACTTAATGCAGCACAAATTTTTAATTAACATTGCATGTCATTATTTAAAAGATAAGAAAAATAACAGCACTGAGAAATGGCTCAAATGGCTCTGAACGCTATGGGACTTAACTTCTGAGGTCATCAGGCCCCTAGAACTTAGAACTACTTAACCCTAACTAACCTAAGGACATCACACACATCCATGCCCGAGGCAGGATTCGAAACTGCGACCGTAGCGGTCGCGCGGTTCCAGACTGTAGCGCCTAGAACCGCCCGGCCACTCCTGCCGGCAACAGCACTGAGAGAATTTGTAGAAAAACACGAAGAGTCTGTGTGCAACTTGTTACTTATTTTTAGCAAAAAAACGACTTATTATAGTTACCAAGGCTGTAATATTAATAAAAAATAGATTGAGGCGCCAAAAAAACTGGTATAGGCATGCATATTCAAATACAGAGATATGTAAACCGACAGAGTACGGCGCTGCGGTCCGAAACCCCTATATAAGACGACAAGTGTCTGATACAGTTATCCGAGCTAATGGACCCACATAATCGATGTACAATTTGTCCATTGGGTAAGCTTCATGACCTGAACTGAGCAACCCTTGCCCCAATGCAAGATTGATTACTGCTGCTACAATGGCAGGTTATCAAGATCTAAGTGAGTTTCAACGTGGTGCTATAGTCGGAGCACGACCGATGGGACACAACATCTCCGAGGTAGCGATGAAGTGGGGACTCTCTCGTACGACCATTTCACCAGTGTACCGTGAGCATCAGGAATCCAATAAAACAACAAATCTCCGACATAGCTGCGGCCGGAAAAAGATCCTGCAACAGCGGGACCGGCGACGACTTGAAGACAATCGTTCAGCGTGACAGAAGTGCAACTCTTCCGCAAACTGCTGCAGATTTCAATACTGGGCCATCGACAAGTGTCAGCGTGCGAAGCATTCAACGAAACATCATCGACATGGGCTTTCGGACCTGAAGGCCCACTCATGCACCCTTGATGACTGCACGACACAAAGCTCTACGCCTCGTTTGGGCCCGTTATTGGACTGTTGGTGACTGGAAACATGTTGCCTAGTCGGACAAGTCTCGTTTCAAATTGTATCGAGTGGATGGATGTGTACGGATCTGGGGACAACTTCATGAATCCATGGATCGTGCATGTCAGCGGGGGACTGTTCAAGCTGCTGGAGGCTCTGTGATGGTGCGGGTCCTGTGCAGTTGGAATGATATGGGATCCCTGATGTGATATCGATAGCTACGATGCCACGGCGTAAATACAAGTTCTGAAGTTGGCACTACGGCAGACACCGACGACAGCGCGCTCTAGCTGGAGCGGGAGAGCTTCACTCCAGATTCTGACCATTTCATCAAGAGCAGACAGCTTGGACACTTCGCACCTCATTGCAAAGTTATGTAACCGTTTATCAACTTGTTTTTGGCTATAGTAAACATCTATGATTTGGCAAGCAGTACCGACGTGTTTTACCTTTTCCTGCTCCTACTCACTTCCTTCGTTCGGTCAACCTTTCAATTTACCGGAGCAGACCTACGCGCCGGCTTCCAGGAGGGATACAAAAACTGATACGTCGAGATACTACCCTGACAGGTGACGCATACGTAAGCGTCCTGTGTAGTTACCGTATCCAGTCATGTCCACCGTGCATTCCGACACATTTGGACAATTTCAGCAGGACAATGCGACACTCCTCACATAAACAATTGCTACAGAATTGCTTCTAGAACAGTCTTCTGAGTTTAAACACTTCCGATGGCCACCAAACTCCCCAGATATGAACATTATTGAGCATATCTGGGAAGCCTTGCAACATGCTGTTCAAAAGAGATGTCCACCCATTCGTACTCTCACGGATTTATGGACAGCCCTTCAGGATTCATGGTGTTTATTCCCTCCAGCACTACTTCAGACATCAGCCAAGTCCATGCCACGTCGTGTTGCGGCACTTCCGCGTGCTCGCGGGGGCCTACATGACATTAGGCTGGTGTACCAATTTCTTTGGATCTTCATTGTAATAATTCATTACGTTCTCTGGTTTGGGCTTGTAATGTCCTTCGGATCTAAGGTCTTGGCTAACACTCAGAGGTAGAGCAATGAGATTGTTATTTCCTACGTATCGGTATCGACGTTACAAACAGAACATTGATGAAGTGAACTCGCGACATGTGCGAGATATTTACTTTACCAAATGTCGTAATTCAAAAATGGTTCAAATGGCTCTGAGCACTATGGCACCCATTGCTGTGGTCATCAGTCCCCTAGAACTTAGAAATACTTAAACCTAACTAACCTAAGGACATCACACACACCCATGCCCGAGGCAGGATTCGAACCTGCGACCGCAGCAGCAGCGCGGCTCCGGACTGGAGCGCCTAGAACCGCACGGCCACAGCGGCCGGCCAATGTCGTAATTAAATCGTTTGTAATCTATGGTTTATCAGTTGCTATTTAAATATTAATGATAAGTTCAAATTAGTTCCAGCGACACCAAATTCCCTATAGACTGGTTGTAATCTCAAATCTATAATTAGTCATAACAGTGTTATTAATTCCTAACGTCAAGGAGTTTCTATATAAGCGCCGAGCGCTTCAGTAAATAATATCGCAGCACGTTATCTCTATAAATAATATTGTAAAACTTGAATGATAAATGCACGAATTGACACGATATGCTGGTTTATTACACAATATTAGTCACTTCCTAACAGAGCCGTGAGGAAGAAGCTTTCGCAGGTGTTGGGGAAATTATAAATTATATGCTTCGTAACTATCGCCAAGTTCCATAGTCCATTAGTTATTACAAATGAAATAGTCTATCTGTGTTGACTTCCTAAATAGTGTTAACTTCTGGTTATGTAATTAAAAGTGACTTCTGTCTAATATATGCAAGTCCTCTATCTGAATTCTGAATAACGTAATATGTGAAGTCAAAGTATCGTTTCACTGCGTCGTGGTGGATCGCAATAATCAAATCCGAAAAAATAATTTAATTGTGCCTACATATACGAGCATTCAAAAGTATGACCTGCTTTGGCTAACTCTCGTAACATAGTGACAATTGATTGAATTATCCTTAGCCATTACTCACGAATCTCAGAGTACTCTCACGGAGTATTCTTTGGGAACGTTGGTTCTACTTTGCGAATTTTAATTATAGTGATTTTGCGATTTACTATGATTTTGAATTTTGAGTTTGATTTTACTGGAATCCTATCTTTCTTTTGTATGTTAATAAATTACCAAGTATTAGATTCCTAATTCAATTACCACTCCGTCTACTGGCCACAAGTGGCCCACCGGGACCATCCGACCGCCGTGTCATCCTCAGGGGAGGATGCGGATAGGAGGGGCGTGGGGTCAGCACACCGCGCTCCCAGTCGTTTTGATGGTATTCTTGAACGAAGTCGCTACTATTCGGTCGAGTAGCTCCTCAATTGGCATCACGAGGCTGAGTGCACCCCGAAAAATGGCAACAGCGCATGGCGGCCTGGATGGTCACCCATCCAAGTGCCGACCACGCCCGACAACGCTTAACTTCGGTGATCTCACGGGAACCAGTGTATCCACTGCGGCAAGGCCGTTATTCCTGATTCAATTACTGGTTAATATCCAAATAATAGGGTTAACTGGAAATTTGTTTGCTTGTTCATTTTTCAAGGAATTTGGAACTTGTTTTGGGGAAACCTTTGGGAATTTTTGAGCTAATTTTTGATTTTCATTTCTCGTCGGAGGAAGTGGTATTACAGTCTCTTGAGGAAGAATGGGCTGTCAGTCATCACAGACATTCACACACCTCATTCAATGTGCCCCCAGGAGAGATCAAGCCGGCATAAAAGCGGAGGATGGACGCACCGCATGCTAATGTCTATTAATAGTTGTCTACATACTCTTGATCAGATAGTGTATGGCCAACACCGACTCAAAGGAAGGCCTCGGCGCTTGTTGGTGACGTCACGTCAGCTAGGCACGGCGAACGCCAGGTCTGTTGCAGGCAGAAACGCCTGGGCGTGCTTATCACTATAAATCTCTTATTTTTGGACAAAATGTATTTTATTGTTTTGGATTCTGCAGTTTTATTCAGATGAAAGATTTTCTTACTATCGTAAAGCTACAAATAAAGATCATAGTTCTGTATTACTGAATCCTGTCGAAACAAACGTAGATCAATATGAGAAGATGCTTTGCCCCATTGCAAGCTTCGAAAATTTACAGTCAAGTAACTACAATTACTTGATCCATTTTGTTATAGAAACTTACCCCAACCCCCTTACAATGAACTCGTTTCTTTTATTTATTTATTTTCGTTTGACATCGTCACTGGAAATGTGAACTAATTTACAGGTGTAAATGTCCAACTGTTGCCAGTCATTAGATTACAGTCGTTTTCAACGAAAGGAATTCTGAACAGGAAACGAAATAGCTTCATACATCGAAAATACTGCTGAGCTTAAACTTTTTTAAAGATGCACATTAGAAAAGATAAATATTCCCCTCTTGCAATTGAAAGAAGAAACATTATAAGATAAGAAAAATGTTATTTGATAAAACAAGTATCTCTCTTTTGCCTCTCCTTCTGTCCCCCATCCCCTCCCCCAACGTCTACAATCGCAAGATATTTCATAACATTCAGTGCTCCTCACCCCATATTCAACCAAGATACCTAATGAAGAGCACCAATATGTTCACAGTTTCTTGTAAAAGCAACCCAGTACAAACGTAACTTCCTCAGATTTACAAATAAGGTAAAGAAGCACGAATTCTGTTGCTGCTGGACCATGAAGTTGTTTTTGTATGTCAATCCTTAAAACAGGTGGAAATTTAAGTTCAGGAGTACACTATTTGTTAAGAAGTGTAATGAATTGCACAATTAATTGATTGCAGAAATCTCCCAGCAGAACAATGTGTGTTGGTCAACTAACGCGAAAGTTTCACATTTTCCTGTGTCAGAGAGGGAGACACCACTACTATGAATATGTATGCAACATACCTGGCGTTCATCTACATCTACATCTACATCCATACTCCGCAAGCCACCTGACAGTGTGTGGCGGAGGGTACCTTGAGTACCTCTATCGGTTCTCCCTTCTATTCCAGTCTCGTATTGTTCGTGGGAAGAAGGATTTTCGGTATGCCTCTGTGTGGGCTCTAATCTCTCTGATTTTATCCTCATGGTCTCTTCGCGAGATATACGTAGGAGGGAGCAATATACTGCTTGACTCTTCGGTGAAGGTATGTTCTCGAAACTTCAGCAAAAGCCCGTACCGAGCTACTGAGCGTCTCTCCTGCAGGGTCTTCCACTGGAGTTTATCTATCATCTCCGTAACGCTTTCGCGATTACTAAATGATCCTGTAACGAAGCGCGGTGCTCTCCGTTGGATCTTCTCTATATCTTCTATCAACCCTATCTGGTACGGATCCCACACTTCTGAGCAGTATTCAAGCAGTGGGCGAACAAGCGTACTGTAACCTACTTCCTTTGTTTTCGGATTGCATTTCCTTAGGATTCTTCCAATGAATTTCAGTCTGGCATCTGCTTTACCGACGATCAACATTATATGATCATTCCATTTTAAATCACTCCTAATGCGTACTCCGAGATAATTTATGGTATTAACTGCTTCCAGTTGCTGACCTGCTATTTTGTAGCTAAATGATAAAGGATGTATCTTTCTGTGTATTCACAGCACATTACACTTGTCTACATTGAGATTCAATTGCCATTCCCTGCACCATGCGTCAATTCGCTGCAGATCCTCCTGCATTTCAGTACAATTTTCCATTGTTACAACCTCACCGTGCCTAGCTGACGTGACCTCACGAACAAGCGCCGAGGCCTTCCTTTGAGTCGGTGATGGTATGGCTCATGCAAATCTCCAGCAAATCATATTCTTTGTGGTTGCAGGGAAGCCGGCGACGCTGGTGTACTTCTACGGGCCGATGGCGCTGCTGCTGGTGTCCAACCTGTGCCTGTTCGCGTACACGGCGGGCCGCATCTGCGTGGCGCGGCGCGGCTCCGGCATCCTGCGAAAGCCGGGCAGCCAGCGACACCACGGGGGCAGCAAGAGGCGTCAGCAGCAGGAGCAGCAGAAGGAACTGGGGGCGGAGCAGGCGCGCAGGGACCAGCGCAAGGACCGCGAGAGGTGAGGCGCCGCCGTCCTGGTGCCAGACAAGTTCTGACGGGGACAAATCGGGCGACGCTGCTGGTCACGGGAAAACATCAGTATCGTGCGTATACACTACTGGCCATTAAAATTGCTACATCAGGAACAAATGCAGCTGATAGACGGGCATTCATTGGACAAATATATTATACTAGAACTGACATGTGATTACATTTTCACGCAATTTCGGTTCATAGATCCTGAGAAATCAGTACCCAGAACAACCACCTCTGGTCGTAATAACGGCCTTGATACACCTGGGCATTGAGTCAAACAGAGCTTGGATGGCGTGTACAGGTACAGTTGCCCATGCAGCTTCAACACGATACCACAGTTCCTCAAGAGTAGTGACTGGCGTATTGTGACGAGCCAGTTGCTCGGTCAGACGTTTTCAATTGGTGAGAGATCTGGAGAATGTGCTGGCCAGGGCAGCAGTCGAACATTTTCGGTATCCAGAAAGGCCCGTACAGGACCTGCAACATGCGGTTGTGCATTATCCTGCTGAAATGTAGGGTTTCACAGGGATAGAATGAAGGGTAGAGCCACGGGTCGTAACACATCTGAAATGTAACGTCCACTGTTCAAAGTGCCGACAATGCGAACAAGAGGTGACCGAGACGTGTAACTGATGGCAGCCTATACCATCACGCCGGGTGATACGCCAGTATGGCGATGACGAATACACGCTTCCAATGTGCGATCACCGCGATGTCGCCAAACACGGATGCGATCATCATGATGCAGTAAACAGAACCTGGATTCATCCGAAAACATGACGTTTTGCCATTCGTGCAGCCAGGTACACCACGCAGGCACTCCTGTCTGTGATGCAGCGTCAAGGGTAACTGCAGTCACGGTCTCCGAGCTGATAGCCCATGCTGCTGCAAACTTCGTCGAACTGTTCGTGCAGATGGTTGTCGTCTTCCAAACGTCCGCATCTGTTGACTCAGGGATAGAGACGTGGCTGCACGATCCGTTATAGTTATGCGGATAAGATGCCTGCCATCTCGACTGCTAGTGAGACTAGGCCGTTGGGATCCAGCACGGCGTTCCGTATTACCCTCCTGAACCCACCGATTCCATATTCTGCTAACAGTCATTGGATCTCGACCAACGCGAGCAGCAATGTCGCGATACGATAAACCGCAATCGCGATAGGCTACAATCCGACCTCTATCAAAGTCGGAAACGTGATGGTACGCATTTCTCCTCCTCACACGAGGCA
Source organism: Schistocerca cancellata (assembly GCF_023864275.1). Classification (NCBI taxonomy): domain Eukaryota; kingdom Metazoa; phylum Arthropoda; class Insecta; order Orthoptera; family Acrididae; genus Schistocerca; species Schistocerca cancellata. The sequence goes on along the minus strand of NC_064634.1, from coordinate 138,552,493 downwards.
TCACAACAACGTTTCACCAGGCAACGCCGGTCAACTGCTATTTGTGTATGAGAAATTGGTTGGAAACTTTCCTCATGTCAGCACGTTGTAGGTCTCACTACCGGCGCCAACCTTGTGTGAATGCCCTGACAAGCTAATCATATCCATATCGCAGCATCTTCTTCCTGTCGATTAAATTTCGCGTCTGTAGGATGTCATCTCCGTGGTGTAGCAATTTTAAATGGCCAGTACTGTATTTCTGAGCTGTGGCGAGGTCGATACCTCGCATCCGGTGAACTCGAGCACCATCTTTGGGTATCTGGGAACTAGCGCTCCTTGGCGAAGAACAGTGGAGTGGACAGTCAGGCAGAGGCCTGTCAGGGGTCTCAGAGTGGATGACTCATGGGACAGAGCGTAGTCATTTTTGGGTTATTGTGACTACATTTCCCATTACGCGCATGTTCCAGCAGAAGGCTCCGTGTAGCGACGCTGTTGGTATAGAGCAGGGACGGCCAAGATTTTGATTCGTGTGCCGCACACAGGCACGAGTGCCAAAGCGCTCAGTCTCGCTGCACTATCCTCTACTGACATACCACGACGTCTGAGCGTGTGGAGGGGAAAGAGGAGAAAACTACGTGTACATGCCAGGCTCTACTGTTGCACTGCATGTGACTTTGTTTTATATTTCATATTCCTCAACAACACAACTCACAAACGAAGTATGTTTCAAGTATTATTTAATCATTTTCGGTGCGCTGAATACATAATTTTTATCTGGGACAAACTGTCAGCATATGGGCAGATGCAGAGAATTTTACAGAGTTTTGCATTCAAGTTGCCACGAAATCATGACTTATTGAGCTTCATAATCGAGAAAAGGTTTTTCACGCAAATATGATGATCGAAATATTGTAGCAATTTTGCAACCACATTATGACGGAAGGAAAATCTACCTGAGACAAGCAATGTAGACGTTCTAGACAGCTTTAATTTTTAAAAATTGTCATTAAAACTGGAATTACCTTGCAGGTCAGTCAGTTACATCTGCACATGTATAGGTGCTCTTTCACCTGAAATGCCAAACGATCTCGACAACACTTTGAAAGCAGATGTAAACCTTTATAAAATCATCCGTGTAATTCTTTGAAGGCCACAATGAATACTTCAAACTGCACGTTTCCTATGAAGCCAGTGAGCTTATGGAACTTGACTGTCTTTGTGAGAATTTATGCCTTCTACAACGCAATTTAAATGCATTCCTAGCAAATCAGAAAGAAGTTACCTAACAACTTCTTACGGTGGACAGTGTGCAGTCAAGTCCTCTTAAAATAGGAAGTCTGCAATCCATTCCAGATGTTCTAATTTTCGTTTCTTCACTCTTTTTCCTTCATAAATTCAACAATAGCAAGTTTGAAACTTCCTGGCAGATTAAAACTGTGTGCCCGACCGAGACTCGAACTCGGGACCTTTGCCTTTCGCGGGCAAGTGCTCTACCATCTGTGCTACCGAAGCACGACTCACGCCCGGTACTCACAGCTTTTACTTCTGCCAGTATCTCGTCTCCTACCTTCCAAATTTTACAGAAGCTCTCCTGCGAACCTTGCAGAAGTTTAACGAAAAATCGTTCCAGGCATGCCCCCTGACTTAGCCAATGCACTTTGCGTTGTTATATGAAGTCTCCCATACTCTTCGTTCAATTCCATTGAAACCTGTTGCAACAGACAATGGGATATTATGCATACCACCAGTTTCTTCACGTGCTCCATGTCTGAAAATTTAGCACAAAGTCCTTCTTAATGTACAGAACAATAAATCTCGTCTGTCGATCATTGTATCTTTTTGCTCTTCCATTGTCAACTGAATCTTTAAATTTCTTTCTGCGTGGTATTGTAATGACGTTTCATAGCAAATGTGCTGCACCCGTCGCTTATGCGAACAGAGAATTCCCATCCCCCTTCACTGTCATTGCCATTCACAGTAAAGGTCTGTGACGGTAGATCGCTACAATGCCTCTCTTTGCGCAAACAGCCTCTGGACCTGTGAATGTCCTTCATATCACGAACAAATAGCGAAGGGTAAATAGCGCTGACACCACGATTCTCCACAACCCAGAGGCTATGCCCACCGAAAAACGCCACACCGCAATTCTAAATGAAATACAGCCCTGCTCCAGGTACCTCCGAGAAGGAAGGAGCAAGCCAAGAGACAGGTTGGACCTTGGTCCACAAGTGGCTGATACCCGGCCCTCACACCATGCACGCGTGACATTTGCCACGCTGTGTGCAGCCCTGGTGTAGAGCTCTCCGGCATTTATTGCGGTTTGCCAGCCATTTGACGGGTAGTTTGAGTGTACATTAGCCTGGCTTGTTTGCATGCATAATCGAAGATGGAGCTAGGCATCTGCCACTTTCTTTCTAATGATGAACATCCTTTGGTATTTCTGTGACACATATTCCGGCCAGTGACTCTTGTGTGTGCTGCTCTAGTTAATCGATTATTGCCTGCTTGGTGCTCAACTCTCCGCTGTCAGTTTTGCAGCCCTGCTTTGGTAAAGCCTACACTACTGGCCATTAAAATTGCTACACCACGCAGATGACGTGCTACAGACGCGAAATTTAACCGACAGGAAGAAGATGCTGTGATATGCAAATGATTAGCTTTTCAGGGCATTCACACATAGTTGGCGCCGGTGGCGACACTTACAATGTGCTGACATGGGGAAAGTTTCCAACCGATTTCACATGCACAAACAGCAGTTGACCGGCGTTGCCTGGTGAAACGTTGTTGTGATGCCTCGTATGAGGAGGAGAAATGCGTACCATCACGTTTCCTACTTTGATAAAGGTCGGATTGTAGCCTATCGCCATTGCGGTTTATCATCTCGCGACATTACTACTCGTGTTAGTCGAGATCCAATGACTGTTAGCAGAATATGGAATCGGTGGGTTCAGGAGGGTAATACGGAACGCCGTGCTGGATCCCAACAGCCTCGTATCACTAGCAGTCGAGGTGACAGACATCTCATCCGCATGGCTGTAACGGATCGTGCAGCCACGTCTCGATCCTTGAGTCACAGATGGGGACGTTTGCAAGACAACAACCATCTGCACGAACAGTTCGACGACGTTTGCAGCAACATGGACTATCAGCTCGGAGACCATGGCTGCGGCTACCCTTGACGCTGCATCACAGACAGGAGCGCTTGCGATGGTGTACTCAACGACGAACCTGGGTGCACGAACGGCAAAACGTCATTTTTCGGATGAATCCAAATTCTGTTTACAGCATCATGATGGTCGCATCCGTGTTTGGCGACATCGCGGTGAACGCACATTGGAAGCGTGTATTCGTCATCGCCATACTGGCGTATCATCCGGCGTGATGGTATGGGGTGCCATTGGTTACACGTCTCGGTCACCTCTTATTCGCATTGACGGCACTCTGAACAGTGGACGCTACATTCAGGTGTGTTGCGACCCGTAGCTCTACCCTTCATTCGATCCCTGCGAAACCCTACATTTCAGCAGGATAATGCACGATCGCATGTTGCAGGTCATGTACGGGCCTTTCTGGATACGGAAAATATTCGACTGCTGCCCTGGCCAGCACATTCTCCAGATCTGTCACCAATTGAAGACGTCTGATCAGTGGTGGCCGAGCAACTGGCTCGTCACAATACGCCAGTCACTACTCTTGAGGAACTGTGGTATCGTGCTGAAGCTGCATTTCAGATGTGTTACGACCCGTGGCTCTACACTTCATTCGATCCCTGCGAAACACTACATTTCAACAGGATAATGTACGACCGCATCTTGCAGGTCATATACGGACCTTTCTCGATATAGTAAATGTTCAACTGCTGCCCTGGCCAGCACTTTCTCCAGATCTCTCACCAATTGAAAACTTCTGGTCAATGGTGGCCGAGCAACTGGCTCGTCACAATACACCAGTCACTACCCTTGATGAACTGTGGTATCGTGTTGAAGCTGCATGGGTAGCTGTACCTGTGCACGCCATCCAAGCTCTGTTTGACTCAATGCCCAGGCGTATCAAGGCCGTTGTTACGGCCAGAGGTGGTTTTCTGGGTACTGATTTCTCAGGATCTATGCACCCAAACTGCGTGAAAATGTAATCACATGTCAGTTCTAGTATAATATATTTGTCCAATGAATACCCGTTTGTCATCTGCATTTCTTCTTGGTGTAGCAATTTTAATGGCCAGTAGTGTATTTTTGAACTTTCGTCACATATGCTCAATCCTCTTCGTCGTATGCAACCTACTGGATCTATTATGGCCTATTTTTCTTCAACTAAAAAGGCAAATATCTCAGGGAGAGCATTTTAGGTTAAGTCTTTCAGTGTTGTTCTTACTTAATTCTTTTAGATGGTCTTGCGAGCTGTATATGTTGTTTTACACTGAAGAGCCAAAGAAACTGGTACACCTGCAATATTGTGTAGGGCTCCCGCTTGCCCGCAGAAGTGCCGCAATACAACGTGGCATGAACTCGACCAATGTCTGAGGTAGTGCTGGAGGGTACTGACACCATGACTCCTGCGGGGATGTCCATAAATCCGAAAGAGTAGAAGGGCTTGGAGATCTCTTCTGAACAGCACGTTGCAAGGCACGCTAGATATGCTCAATTATGTTCATGTCTGGGGAGTTTGGTAGCCAGCGGAAGTGTTTAAATTCAGAAGAGTTTTCCTGGAGCCACTCTGTAGCAATTCTGGACGTGTGGGGTGTCGCATTGTCCTGCTGGATTTGAACAAATCCGTCGGAATGCACAATACACATGAATTGATCCAGGTGATCAGACAGGATGCTTACGAATGTGTCACATGTCAGAGTAGTATCTAGACATATCAGGAGTCCCATATCACTCCAACTGCACGTGCCCCACACCATTACAGAGCCTCCATCAGCTTGAACAATCCCCTGTCGATATGCAGGGTCCATGGATTCATGAGGTTGTCCATTCTCGATACAATCTGAAACGAGACTCGTCCGACTAGGTAACATGTTTCCACTTATCACCAGTCCAATGTCGGTGCTGACGAACCCAGCCGAGGCGATGAATGTTTCGCACGCTGACACTTGTTGATGGCCCAGCATTGAAATCTGATGCAGTTTGCAGAAGGCTTGCACTTCCACCACGTTGAACGATTCTGTTCAGTCGTCGTTGGTCCCGTTCTTGCAGGATCTCTTTCCGGCCGCAGCGACGTCGGAGTTTTGATGTTTTACTGGATTCCTGATATTCACGGTACACTCGTGAAATTGTAGTAGGGAAAATCCCCACTTCGTCGCTATGTCGGAGATGCTGTGTCCCATCGCTCGGGCGCCAACTATAGCAGCACGTTCAAACTCACTTAAATCTTGATAACTTGCCATTAAAACAGCAGTAACCAATCTATCAAATGCACCAGACACTTGTTGTCTTATACAGACGTTGCCGACCGCAGCGTTTGTCTGTTTACATATCTCTGTATTTGAATACGCATGTGTATACCAGCTTCTTTGGCGCTTCAGTGTATTTTGACTGTTCAGCTCTCGTTTACCAAGAAGGGAGTTCCTCATGGTAGTGGTAACAACTACTGTGTGGAAGCATTAGTGATTTGTAATTCTTGTCAGGTTTCAGTTAATAATTGCCTGAGTAATCCTTCTGACGAACTGAAGTGCTTGTTACTTGTTGGCGTGTTTAAATCAAATTGTTTGTCCATTTCTTCACGGATGACGTAACCAGTAGTAAATGTGTCGCACCTTGAAAACGTACTTTTTATTGTTTGGCACGCTTGATTAATATCAAGTTCTTTTTAAGGTAATGCTTGTGCTTTGATGCTGTTAAATTTCTCGTTCCAGCTTCTGCTCAAGACTTGAGTACAGTGTTTTGACAAGAGCAATAAACTATTGTTGTAAACCTGCTTTATTTAAGAGAAGTTTTATGTATACCTGGGAAGCCTTGCAGCATGCTGTTCGAAAGAGATGTCCACCCTTTCGTACTCTCACGGATTTATGGACAGCCCTGCAGGATTCATGGTGTCAGTTTCCTCCAGCACTACTTCAAACATTAATCGAGTCCATGCCACGTCGTGTTGCGGCACTTCTGCGTCCTCGCGGGGCCCTACACGACATTAGGCAGGTGTACCAGTTTCTTTGGATCTTCATTGTAATAATTCATTACCTTCTCTGGTTAGTCGTCGTTGGTCGCGTTCCCCATCGGTATAGGACGTTATCTGGTATACTTTGGTGTATATGGCCGAATGGATGACCTGCACAGTCATCTATCTATCTGCTCAGTCAATCTAGTATATGGTACCTGCAAAGTAGTGCAGAGGAAATTTAGAGATAATACAGAAACAGGGAAGCAATCTGCTGTGTAACTGGCTGGCGATGAAATTACTGAACAACTGGTAAAATTGCTAAAATTGATTGCCCTATCAACTGCGGTGCATTCTAAAGTATGTCGACTTATATCAACAGTGTCTTTCCCATCCCATCTGTTTGCTAGTTCACTGTTGATTACGATATAATGACTGATTGAAACCACTTGGCTGAAGTGGAGAGAGCCTTGGCGCATCACTGGATCTCTGCTACGTCTCACTGTGGAGCATGGGATTAATTCCAAAATGTGAGCAAATTATGTGAAATATTGTATTCTCTAATGTTATTTCACGTGTCTGAAGAATGCGAGAGATGCTCTCAGGTCGTGTAATTTGTCCATGAAGCTGAAAGAAATAACTTAACATAGATTCTTTTTCTTTGAGGTTTAAACTCTCTTTTTTCTTTACCCTGATGACGGTTTGGATATAATGAGGACATTCTGCGGTGATCGGTAATTTTCGTAGCAAAGTAGAGCAAGTTTTTTTCTCCTCTTCAAAAACTATGTTTGTGAATTCATAAGGGACCAAACTGTTAAGGGCATCGGTCCCTAGACTTACACACTATTTAAACTAACTTAAGCGAACATACACTAAGGACAACACACACACTCAACTCGAACCTCCGGCGGGAGGGGCCACGCAATTCGTGACATGACGCCTCTAACCGCGCAGACACTCCACGCGGCTTTTCTGGTCTTACGCAGGGTGCAGATGTATAGGGGTTGTATCTGCAATCGGCGGCGGTGCATTTTGTTGGCGGCGCAAAATTATGAGATAAGAATTGTATCCTGCAATGAAACAAACACTATAACGATTTTGGTCATAAAACTAAAATGAAATGGACTGCACATATTTTCGTGGAAAGTTCAAATGGTTCAAATGGCTCTGAGCACTATGCGACTTAACTTCTGAGGTCATCAGTCACGTAGAACTTAGAACTAATTAAACCTAACTAACCTAAGGACATCACACACATCCATGCCCGAGGCAGGATTCGAACCTGCGACCGTAGCGGTCGCTCGGCTCCAGACTGTAGCGCCTAGAACCGCACGGCCACTCTGGCCGGCTTTCGTGGAAAGAGGACATTTAGTATCATCACGATTGTGTTTCCCTTTTTAATAGATTCCACATTATAGAAGGTGCGTTGTTACATACAACTGTCACAGTGGAGTGTTTTCACATTAAGAATGGCGGGCACTTGCGAGGGTGGTGTGGTGTCAGTCCAGTGTATGTGTGGGGTCGCCGTAGGCAGCTGTACCCTGACCAGGCCGTGGTGTGTGGGGTCGGATGGCCTTCATTTATGTCATATTGTTTAGTTGGTTTTACATGCCTTCGAATTGGCGAAGGACTGTCAAATGAAGGTGGGCTGGGTGTTACTCGTCGGCCTGTGGAAGAGTGATACACCAAGCAATGGTTTTTTCACGATAATTTCGATGTGTAATTAGAGCAATGAAGCATTTTCCATCACTTGCAGTAGTGTGTTTTGGCTTCGATTTCCTGGCTATAGAGTGAGGCGTCTGTAACGAACTCTGACATGAAACAGTGATAGATACAGTCCTCAGCTGTGCGCTTAAAGGTAATATACTTATTGAACTCCTCTCTGACCAATACCAGCATCTCGTCAGTTGAACATATTTCCCACCAAAAATAGAAATGAAGCTAGTATCTCCCATTCCAGCCATTTTTCCCGCTGGCTTCTAGGTGAAGGGTAGAGTTTGAGTGTGCCAGCCAGTAGTTTCAAGTGGTACTGTGAAGCTTTTTTCCCAGCAGAATAACACCATTTGTGTGGCATCGACAATTTTTGAGCTGTATTGGATTTTAGGCAGTCCTTGCGTAGAGCTATGCATATAGTTGTGTTATTAGGAGCGATCTTTATGATTAGTTATGTAATTAGGATCGATCTTTACTCCAATTTCCCAGCCAAACTGAATTAAGTACACTAACCTAACCTTCCTCTCCTGCATCTGGGTACTTTCCACGTGTTGGTGGGACCAATGACCTCAGTAGTTTGGTTTCATAGCAACTTACCACCACCATGTGTTGGGGGGCGGACTTGGGCTTTCTGTCCACAAGGAGCAGAGTTCGAGTCCCAAATGGGTACTGCCATTTTTCATTTCCCGCCATTTCCTGGATGGGTGTTGGCATGGGACATCAGCTCGGCCCTGGGACAAAGAAAGTGGCATCAAAATTCGAAATTCTACCAAAATTTAAAATTCCGCCCACAATTTGAAATTCCTGCAAAAATTTGAAAAACCCAACAATAGGGTAGGTGAGACTGGGGTGGTGAGGGGGAGTGGACGTGGTTGGGGACCCATATGAAGGCTGAGGAAAACACATGATGTCATCCAGGGTGGGGGTGGATGGGGGTGATAGTGGATTTGGCTGGGGGGGTAATTAAGTGATCAATTTAATTAATTTGCATTAAAATTTGATATCAAAAATGCGCTCAAAGCCCCTGTGTCCTACTACTAGCCTGTGCGGCAACATTGAGAATATGTTGGGGAGGGGGAGAAGGTCGAGTCCTGCATAAGGCCAAGCCTGCTGCCAACCACTGCCAATCTGCCGCTGTGTGATGGGCTGATCCTCAAAAATGCAAGTCTGCCTTCTGCTGCATCTCCAGAGTCAGAGTGTCCTGCATGTCCATTCCAGAGAATCCGCTCCTCCACACCTCCAAAACCCAAGTGTCGGCCTCGTGTCTCTATCCAGGAAGTCAAAAAAATTCGGTCTTTCCTCTCTGCTCAGCACAAAACCCATGCAAAAGACACTTTAACAATTAGAAGGCTGCATTAAACACTGGCCAATCACAGTCAGGGCCGGCCTTAGCCATCCAGGTGCCCCGGGCGAGTCGTCCAGTTGGCGCCCTTTATTGTATAAATAGCGAACCTGGCAGTGCTTTGCAACACGGTATTTGACTGTTTTCTATAAATCGTCTTAAGTGGTTAATGGCGTCATCTTATGATCATAACATGGTTTTTTCCATCGTAAATTCGAGTATTTTATTTTTTTTAATGGAAATGAAATCCAAACAATCTGAAAGCCCGCTAAGACGCTCCATGTGAGTCTTGTGTAGCCTGTGACGTCAGTCCAGCATGCTGCTGTCGCTGCCGAAACAGTCAGTATAGCAGTGATACATTGTTTGGGCATTCACGTTTTGGGAAATTGTCTAAAAATATTGCGTAGTACTGCACTGTACATCTACAAAAACTCCAGAAAATTGTTTTTGCGTGTTCCAAACAAAGAAAAGATGCGTAAAATGTGGTTTCTTCAAGAACTTTTTCTTTTTCAGCTTTTCTTTTCCGATTTTCTGAACCAGAAAGCTTTTTTTTTAATCATTTCCTTCTCTTCTGGCATGATTTAATAGTTTGACAAATTATTGCTTGGACACTGCTCTATTTCGCGACCACAATATTCGATCTATAACAAATAAAGAAATTCACCTATCAGTAGACGTAACTAGAAAAAAACCTGAACTGAAAGATAAAAATGTTTTTCGCACTTACCAGAAAATTAAAATGTTGACACAGTCACGACACTCGTTTCACTCACAATTATTCCGCCACGAAAACATGACCGCTGCCTCCGACTCTTACTGACAATTACTGACATGCGGGTGCAAATCGTAGCGCTGCCAACATATGCAGTCTAACAAACATTGTGTGGCGCTGTATTATTTCAGTACGTTAGGGGAGAATTCTCTATGAATGAAGTGCACGCATTGCATGATCTATTAATTAATGTACATGAGTCATTAAGTCACAAATATTCGATATAAATACATTCGTATTAATTAAATCATAATGTAATGTACATTTCACAGTCTGTATTTTCTTTTATTTGGAGCGACCGGTAGTTTCTGTTGTGAACGAGAGATGGTGCGGCTGCATGGGCTCTTCCTTGTTGCAGTTCTTGAAACAAATAAGAGAGGCGCTTTGGTAGAGCCCGTGCTAGCCCGCGTCAAACATGGATGGTTGCAGACAATACGAAGATTGCATTCAGCATGATTTCTCTTCTGCTACCCCGAATTCATCGCGCATTCGTGAGATTAGCGACGTATGTTGAATGAGACTGAATAATATTTTTGTTTCGCGAAATGGGTGATTGTAAATGGTAATTTTTTTTTTTACATGCGTTTAGTATGTGGCGCCCCTTGGGCCCCAGCGCCCTGGGCGACCGCCCGGGTTGCCCCACCCTAAAGCCGGCGCTGATCACAGTTTTTCCCAAAAGAGCTGCCCAATGTTCCATCTGGAAAATGTTTTATAAATTATCCAATGACGTGCCTTCCTGAGAAAACCGAACTCTAAACTCCCATTCCTTGATATAATTTCACGTCATACAATGAGGTGTTTTCCTGCGTCTAAAATTCCTAGAAAACAGCGTACTGAACTTCCACTTATTTACATTTATTTAGACCATCAAATGAACTACCTTCCCATCTTATGGGATAGAGAGAAAGGAAAATTCTCACTCCACATGGCCCAACTGTCACACAAGTGTGGCACCCTCCAGATTTCTAGCAAGAGTGTTACTGAGAAAATAACATTGCACCAATCTTTCTTTGGGCAGAGAGGCTGACTGCTAAAAATAATTTATTCTGCACTGGGCAAATGCACGACATGGTTAATTATAAACTGATGTGATAAAAGTTAAGCGACACCTCTCAGTATCATGTTGGACCTCCTTTTGCCCTACGAAGTGCAGAAAGTGGACGTGGCATGGGCTCAACAAGTCGTTGAAAGTCGCCTGCAGAAATATTGAACCATGCTGCCTCTGTAGCACTTTAATTGCAAAAGTGTTGCCGGTGCAGGATGCTGCACACGAACTGATCTCTCAATTACGTCTCATAAATATTCGATAGGATTCATGTCGGGTGATCTGAGCAGCCATGTCATTCCCTTCAATTATCCACAATGTTCTTCAAACCAACTGTGAACAGTTATGGCCCAGTGACTCGACATCGTTGTTTGGGAACATTAAGTCCGCGAATGACTGCAAGGAGTCTCCAAGTAGCCGGACATAACCATTTTTAGTTGACGATCGGTTCACTTGGACCTGAGAACTCAGTGCGACAGCTTGCAGAGTGTCTTGGTGACAATTTTGGTCTATGCTTTCGTGGTGTCTGTGCCACATTCGAACCCTACCATCAGCTCTTACCAACTGAAATCGGTATTCATCTATGACACGGTTTTCCCGTCGCCAAGGGCCCAACCGATTTGGTCACAAGAGCAGGAGAGAGGTTGCAGGCGATGTAGTGTTATCGTAGGCACTCGTATCGGCCATCTACTGCCATAGCCCATTAACGCCAAATTTCGCCGCAACGCTCTAATGGATATGTTCGTCTTACGTTTGACACTGATTTCTGCATTTATTTCACGCAATTTTGCTTGCCTGTTACCACTGATAAGCTGGTAACTCTACGGAAGTGCTGCTGCTCTGCCATTAAGTGAAGGCCATTGGCCACTGCATGATCTGTTGCGAGAAGCACTGCCTTAAATTTTGTATTCTCGGCACGCTATTGAGTCTGTGGATCTCGGAATATTGAATTCCCTAACGATTTCCGGAATAGAATGTCTTATGTGTCTAGCTCCAACTACAATGCCGCGTTCAAAGTCCGTTAATTCCCGCTGCACAGCTGTCATCACTTCCAAAACATTTTAACATGAATCACCCGAGGGCAAATGACGCTCCACCAATGTATTGCCCTTTTATATCTTGTGTAAGTGGTACTATCATTATCTTATATGTGCATCTCACTATCCCATGACCTTTGCCATCTCAGTGTACTGGACATTTCAGCCACAGGGCCAGACCACAATGTGCGTGGCTGCAGTTTGTGGAATCCTGACAACACGAACCCCGCAGGGAGTGTGCCAGACAATACGTGACCCATAAATGTCTACCTGGTGGTTAGAGCCCGGGTTGTCGTCCCCTGGCCAAGGTGACCTAGTCCTTAGAGCTCAACTATTCTCTGCAGAGAGATCCAGGGGCTCAATTCAAGTGATTCCTCACCTCCTACTACCATCCACGACCCCATCGGATTCATAACACAACAAATATGGATATGCAATCATCGCAAATATAGAGAATTTAAGATATGGTAACTTTCGACTTTTGGTGACCCCGATATCACCCATGTTATCAACATAAGATATTCATAAGCCGATCAAAATATGATCCGGATTATGATAAACTGAATCAATGCCAATGATACGTCCACCACTTGACTGACGATTTTTCAGGATCACCGTTATCAACAAGTTCAGCTGGAACCATCCCATAGAATTTGTGGTGAAACAGATGCTGCATTTTATTGGCAGAACATTTTGAAAATGCAACATATCTTCTAAAGAGATTACCTATAATAAGCAAAACTGAGGATATTCAGCCCAGTCAGCAATCATGCTATTATTACCACAACATATCTCAGGAAAACATTATTCCATTTTCAAGCACTAAACACAAAGAAACCAGAAAAAACAGTCGTTTTTTATACTGACAGACATATAAGGATTACAGATGTCCTGAGTTATAATCTACATTACAATTTTTTTTATTCCATAACGCCTTCTCGCCGTTAAGTAGTGGGACAAAGTGGACATCACCCCACTCTGCATTGTTGCCAAATTCATTAATGACGGCGGATCCCTGATGGTGGATATAGGTGTGCCAATGTCAAACTATTGTCATGATGGGAAATTCCAATTTTGGTGGGAAAATAGGTCAGCTAAGCTACCTCCACTAACCTAACTCCACCTACCCCCTCGCCAGGGAAATAGTGGCAATTAAAAAAGAGATGTCAGGAAATTCGAATTTACTGACGGGGATAACAAATTTTGCGTGTTCACCTTGAGGCCTGAAGACCAACTGACCTAGTTCACAACACCAGCACCAGACGACACTGTTGGCCCTCCCCTCCACCAACCCTCCCCTCACCACCCCTCCCCTATTGAAAACTGGCAGGAAACTCACTTAACCTGTGTCGAGTTGCTGGACTGGGAAGACCTGTTGATGGAATGCTAATATAGCATGCATAAGGCATTGTTTAAACAATTTGTTTAAATACATTGTTTATTTCTGTAATTGCAACACACCTAGATATTGATGCTGGCGTTTAAACAATTTAGACGATGTTAAAAAAATAGGTACTTTCTTTTTATTCCCATAGTCAAATGAACCATGTAATTACACTGTCCCAGATCACTCTAAACATATCTGAAAAAATTTCTCAAATATGCTTGATGCGCCTGCGTAACGGCCATGGGGAAAAGCATGCACTTAGCTGCTCCACACTCGCCACTGGCCACTGCCAACATAACAGTCACGTAGAGTGCTTCTTGTTGTGCTGATAATATCTGCGACCCTTCTCCTCATCCCTGACGCACTTTAATTCTTTGTGGCACAAGGATATCACTTGTCACTGACCATGAACTGCCTCAGGAGTTATTAAATTTGGTGTTTAACCAATGTATGGAATATTGTCACATACATATCTTGAAGATGTCACAGGATCTACACGTACCATTGCACAAAGAGGGAGAGAGAGAGAGACAGAGAGACAGAGAGAGAGAGTTTAGCAGATGACGCAAGAATATTTAAACAGTTTACGATGTAATTACACTTTTTTTTGGAATACCTCCATACTTGAACACAGTTTCTAAAAAGATACGCGGCGAGTTCTGGCATACTTGTGAAACCTCCCAGCCTCCCTCCCTGAGACAGCTTGTGAGCTACTGTTGGAAACAAAAAAATCGTTCAAATGGCTCTGAGCACTATGCGACTTAACTTCTGAGGTTGTCAGTCGCCTAGAACTTAGAACTAATTAAACCTAACTAACCTAAGGACACCACAAACATCCACGCCCGAGGCAGAATTCGAACCTGCGACCGTAGCGGTCGCTCGGTTCCAGACTGTAGCGCCTAGAACCACACGGCCACTCTGACCGGCTTGTTGGAAACAGTTCTCGATACCGGTATCACTGCAGTATCCGATTTCCCACACCAAAACGACGACATCTGGAAGCCGAAATAAATGTCTCTGTAAATCTAAACAGGACGATTACCACTTTTTTCTAGAGGTTTAGGCGCTCAGTCCGGAACCGCGCGACTGCTACGGTCGCAGGTTCGAATACTGCCTCGGGCATGGATGTGTGTGATGTCCTTAGGTTAGTTAGGTTTAAGTAGTTCTAAGTTCTAGGGGACTGATGACCACAGATGTTAAGTCCCATAGTGCTCAGAGCCATTTGAACCATTTTACCACTTTTTTTAGGTTTAGCTGCTTGGCTGAAAGCAGTGTCAGAGAGAGATAAAACTTTCTAAGTCCTACAGCTGCTGTGGTGTTGATCACTTTTCTGAAACGCTGAGTGGGATTAGTTTATATTTGCTGCTGGAGTCAGGAATGTTAAGACTCTTATTTTTATTTTCCTCTTTTTTTGGAGCACATTATCGTATAAGCACAAATGGAAAAATCAGAACAATTACATATCTAAAAGTTCATGACATATTTCGAATTTTACATTACATTCTGGAAAAAAACCACAATGAGAATTCGAAATAGAGAAGAGAAAAATAGATGAAATTTTCGGTGAATTTTCGATGTCCTACAACTTCTGCTCTGTAGATGCTGTAAAGCCGCAGCGGCAGGTGGGGGAGGGGTGGGGGACAACATCCCATCTGTACAAATCAGAGGAGGCTGGTCAACTTGGACTTGCCTCTGAGCACTCGAGTAAAGAAATCACATGACTCTCAGACGTCACAGAAGTTTTCGTAGATACCTTACCTCTGTCTTGTTCGAACCAGTCTGTAAAAGCCCCTACACCTTGCACAAACGATGTCTTGTGACGCTCTGTTATCGTGGAACTACGTGTAAATGGAGCACTCTGATTGATTCTCACTGAATATACCAACCATACTGCTGCTGCCTGCTTGGGAACACTGTCACTTCCTGCAGACGGACAAATTACGAGACTTTGAGCTGCAAACTATTTTGTAACAATCGGAAAACATACAGCAGGCATATTGGACTGACAATTACACCCTGAAAAAGTGGTCTACTGATCACGATATACAGGAATTACCGCCAAAGACACTCCCTCAATTACACTACTCTGCTAGTGTCGAAGAAAGCTTGAATATTTCGGCATGAAATTGGTCTTCAATCAGATTGTATCACCACAAACAAATGTACCACCATACCATACCGACGCAGTAAACGCAATTCGTTTCCTGCACCATACAAAGTCATCACTTCTTCTTCCTGCATATAGCTATCGACCACTTCACTCTCGTACATATGCTGAGAAGACATGAAAATCCCTCCCCTCAAAAAAAATTAGAAAATAAGCACATGCGCAGTACATAGTCACAGCAATAGATCTTTCCCATCAGGTTGGTCGGTTAGTCATTCACTGTGGCCAATGGTCACAAGGCAACAGCCCCCACACGCACTGCTCTAATGTGCAATCAGAGCACCATACGCAGACAGTGGCCACACACTAAACTAGTGTACAAAGGCTGGGCTGGTTTCCCTGGCACAGAGGCTGATGGTAATGCTTCCCATCTGGCCTGCTTCCTGCCATGGTTTCTGCAACGTGTTGTAATCGTCTCTAGACTCAGGATTACAAGAATATGTGTATTTTAACATGGTTTGTCAGAATATCATACCATTTACGGGATGGTTCTCTATATTAACTACATAGCGGTGTGTTACCAATCGCTTGGACAGTATAATTCCAAAAGTAAGGAGAAACCAAAAACTTTAACAAGGTCATCATGTGGGACATGGTGCAAACCACTCAGTAACTAGAAACATCACACCTGCCACGAACTTTACGTGAAAACTCGAAAAACAGAGGAAACTGGTAGATCCACTCGTATCTTTTAACAGATTGCGAAGCATGCGCTGTCCACTGTACCACAGACAACACCACCGCACACGCTGCCAGTAACCAGGATGCAACGGCGGCCCCCGCAAAGCGACGAATTGGCCGCCAGCTGCCAAGCCACGTGCAGGTGTAAGTTTGGGTCCCGCAAGCATGAGGCGGCAGCATCTCTTTCATATTTGACATCTCAGAAATTCCTGTCGAAACACATGTTTACCTAGCCATCGCGGCTGATGCATAGCATTTGTACCTGTGGGTCCAGCACAGGCCTATTTCCGAGTGAGAGATGTTTGCCTAGCTACTCGGTCCCGCAAGTGCAGCTAAAAGATCGTCACTGTTATAACGACATCTCATGTCTATGTAAATAACAGCCAAGTATCCCTCTGGACACGCTATAGAAATATTTTGCAATGCTTTCGGAAACTGTTAATGAAAATAACCCAGAATAACACAGGATGCATTCTCCCTAGTGATTCTAACGGCAGACCCTGTCCATTACGTATCATCCCCACACAGAAATCATTAAGTGTTGCAGATATAATTAATGGTCGCTTTTGCTGCTGTAGGAGCTCTCGTGATGTCTCAGATTCCCTGCATGGAAATTCTTGTCCTAACAGGACCTGCTCACGAAAAAAGCCCAGTATAACATGGGATGCATTCTGCCTAGTGATCCTAATGGGACAGCCCGTCCATCACATGTTGTCCTTCCAACATAGATGCCAGAAATGGTAAACGTTTTGCTCATGTTCTCACCGATAAAAGGCTTCATCATGTCTGTGCATGCTTACGAAAACACCATTAATCATAAAAGTATTCTTGTTGTACGGAAAGAGGGCACTGTCTAAGCACAGACAGGAAAACGGAATTCGAAACACTGTCCTACAGAAGAGAAAAACGGCTGGAATTTTCGGTGTCTTATAGCTCCTGGTCTAGAGATGTAATAATGCCACAATGGCGGATGAGGGACGGCATCACACCAACTTGTCTTTGAACACTTGTAAAAAGAAGACATAATGCTCCTCTCAGAACTTTCTGTAGATACCTTGCCACCATCTTGTTTGAACCAGTGTGTAGAGGCTCCTATGTCACAGCAAAAAGGATGATTGAATGGAGCATTCTGATTGGCTCTTACTGAATTTACCCGCCAACTGCTGCTGCTGCTGGTGTGGGAGCACTGTCCGCCATTTTTTTCTGCAGACGAGACGTTCAGCTGCAAAAATATTGCAAAACCATTGCACTGACAACTAAACCATGCTAAAGTGGTCTACAGATCGTCAGATCCGTATTTGACACTTCCTCAATTACACTACTCTGCCGCAGACGACGAAAGCTCGAATGAAACCGATCTCCAACGCGGCTATATGCCACCGTATACTGTATCGATGTAGTAAGCACACAATTCGTGCCCTGCACCAAACAGATTCATCACTTGTGTACCTTGCATATAGCTATCGACCATCAGACATTCACACGTATATCACGGACAGCATAAGCACATGGATCATACATTGTCCTCGCAAGCTCGGTAGTTCATCCACCACAGCCGATGGTCACACGTCATCTGTCCCTGCACACACACTGGCACTACGCGAGACAAGAGCGCCCTCAGCGGACCGAGGTCACTCTACAAACTGTTGTACAAAAGCTGGGTCGGTTCTCATCGGCACGAAGGTGTTACTGTTTATGGCCCCAACCTGCTTGCTTGCTTGCTTTCTACACACATCTCCAGGCACTGGGATTACAAGTACAGCGTTAGTCTAAAAGGCGGACCCACTTTCAGAATTTCGTATTTATTCAAGTACAAATCCAAAATAAACAAGCTTTATAAAGGAAAAGAGGAAGATTCAAAGTCTTTTTTCGTAATGTTTGATATCAAATAAATAAATTTAAAAATGTCTCATTCACTACTCGCCATTAAAATTGCTACACCACAAAGATGACGTGCTACAGACGCGAAATTTAACCGACAGGAAGAAGATGCTGTGATATGCAAATGATTACCTTTTCGGAGCATTCACACAAGGTTGGCGCCGCTGACGACACCTACAACGTGCTGACATGAGAAAAGTTTCCAACCGATTTCTCATACACAAACAGCAGTTGACCGGTATTGCCTGGTGAAACGTTGTTGTCATGCCTCGTGTATGGAGGAGAAATGCGTACCATCACGTTTCCGACTATGATAAAGATCAGATTGAAGACTATCGCGATTGCGGTTTATCGTATCGCGACATTGCTGCTCGCGTTGGTCGATATCCAGTGACTGTTAGCAGAATATGGAATCTGTGGGTTCAGGAGGGTAATACGGAACGCCGTGCTGGATCCCAACGGCCTCGTATCACTAGCAGTCGAGGTGACAGACATCTCATCCGCATGGCTGTAACGGATCGTCCAGCCACGTCTCGATCATTAGTCAACAGATGGAGACGTTTGCAAGACAACAACCATCTGCACGAACAGTTCGACGACGTTTGCAGCAGCATGGACTATCAGCTCGGAGACCACGGCTGCGGTTACACTTGACGCTGCATCACAGTAAGGAGCGCCTGTGCTGATGTACTCAACGACGAACCTGGGAGCACGAATGGCAGAACGTCCTTTTTTCGGATGAATCCAGGTTCAGTTTACAGCAGCATGATGGTCGCATCTGTGTTTGGCGACATCGCGGTGAACGCACATTGGATGCGTGTATTCGTCATCGCCATACTGGCGTAACACCTGGCGTGATGGTATGGGGTGCCATTGGTTACACGTCTGGGTCACCTCTTGATCGCATTGATGACACTTTGAACAGTGGACGTTACATTTCAGATGTGTTACGACCCGTGGCTCTACACTTCATTCGATCCCTGCGAAACCCTACATTTCAGCAGGATAATGTACGACCGCATCTTGCAGGTCCTATACGGGCCTTTCTGGATATAGAAAATGTTCGAGTGGTGCCCTGGCCAGCACATTCTCCAGATCTCTCACCAATTTAAAACGTCTGGTCAATGGTGGCCGAGCAAATGGCTCGTCACAATACACCAGTCACTACCCTTGATGAACTGTGGTATCGTGTTGAAGCTGCATGGGCAGCTGTACCTGTACACGACATCCAAGCTCTGTTTGACTCAATGTCCAGGCGTATCAAGGCCGTTATTAAGGCCAGAGGTGGTTGTTCTGGGTACTCATTTCTCAGGATGTATGCACCCAAATTGCGTGAAAATGTAATCACATATCAGTTCTAGTATAATATATTTGTCTAATGAATACCCGTTTATCATCTGCATTTCTTCTTGGTGTAGCAATTTTAATGGCTAGTAGTGCATTATGAAAATGTAGGGTTTCACAGGGATCAAATGAAGGGTAGACCCACGGATCGTAACACATCTGAAGTTTAGCGTCCACCGTTTAAAGTGCCGTCATTGCGAACAAGAGGTGACCGACACGTGTAAGCATTGGCAGCCCATACCATAACACCGGGTGATACGCCAGTATGGCGATGACGCATACACGCTTCCAATGTGCGTTCACCGCGATGATGCGAAACACGGATGCGACCATCACGATGCTGAAAGAGAACTTGGGTTCATTCGAAAAAATGACGTTTTGCCATTCGTGCACCCAGGTTCGTCGTCGAGTTCACCATCGCAAGCGCTCCTGTCTGTGATGCAGCGTCAAGGGTAACAGCAGCAGTGGTCTCCGAGCTGATAGTCCATGCTGCTGCAAACGTTGTCGAACTGTTCGTGCAGATGGTTGTTGTCTTGCAAACGTCCCCATCTGTTGACACAGTGATAGAGACGTGGCTACACGATCCATTACAACCATGCGGATAAGATGCCTGTCATCTCTACTGCTAGTGATATGAGGCCGTTGGGATTCAGCACGGCGTTCCGTATTACCCTCCTGAACCCACCGATTCCATATTCTGCTAGCAGTCATTGGATCTCGACCAACGCGAGCAGCGATGTCGCGTTACGATAAACAGCAATCGTGATAGACTACAATCCGACCTTCATCAAAGTCGGAAACATAATGGTACGCATTTCTTCTCCTTACACGAGGCATCACAACAACGTTTCACCAGGCAACGCCGATCAACTGCTGTTTGTGTATGAGAAATCGGTTCGAAACTTTCGTCATGTCAGCACGCTGTAGGTGTCGCCACCGGCGCCAACCTTGTGTGAATGCTCTGAAAAGCTAATCATTTGCATATCACAGCATCTTCTTCCTGTCGGTTAAATTTCGCGTCTGTAGCACGTCATCTTCGTGGTGTAGCAATTTTAAATGTCAGTAGTGTAGGGTAGTGAGTCTCGCGGATATGATACGGCGTGGCAGTCATTCGAATATATGTGGCTTTCGTTGCAGCGAGATTTTTACGAGTGAGATCTTCTCACGTAATTTAAATCATTCGCCTTCTCCTCCGAAAGGTTTAGCTATTTATTTTTTCCTTGCGCCATTCGAAAATGGAAGGGTAGAGAAATAATTGAAACTGATTCTATAATCCTCTACCAAACACTTAGATGTGAATTGCGGAATAATCTTGTAAATGTCGATGTAGATAAGATGCTCATCAAACTCTAGTAGCAAATGCTACAAGAGAGGCATTGTGCACTATGGACAGGTGTACTGTTAAAATTCTGAGAGCATAGAATGTAAGAAGATCCAAGCAACTTATTACTTTCGCACAGATACAATTCGCAATATGACCATGACGTGAAATTAGAGCTTATACAAAGACTTACAGAGAGATGTTCTTCCCACACACCATTTGTGAATGCAATGGGGAAGAGGGGAAATAAAAGTTGTACTAGATCTTACCTCTGCCAGATACCAAGGTAGCTTCGGAATATAAATTCGATGTAGATGTAGATTGTTTATGTAGATGTAGATTTTAGATGCAGATATAGAGTTATTATGTCGATGTAGATTTTCGACGTAGAAATGGATTTTTTATGTATATACAGATATTTAGAGGTTTTATGTAGATGTAGATTTTTGATGTAATTGTAGATGTGAGTCGCCACAGAGGGTGTTCTCCCTTGCAGGCTGGCCCTGTACGGCAAGCTGTTCGGCCTGATGGGCGTAACATGGCTGATGGAGATCGTGTCATGGGCAGTGGGCGGCCCTGCCTACTTGTGGATCGTGACTGACCTGGTGAACGTGATGCGCCCGGCGTTCATCTTCTACATCTTCTGCTGCAACCGCACCGTCGTGAGGCAGCTCCGCTCCAAGCTTCCCGGCAGCTGGCCCTGCGCACTTGCGCCCTCCCAAGGTACAGAGCGGCCAAAGCACGTCGTCACGCACAACTTGGCAGACCAATATACACTACTGGCCATTAAAATTGCTGCACCAAGAAGAAATGCAGATGATAAACGGGTATTCATTGGACAAATATATTATACTAGAACTGATATGTGATTACATTTTCACGCAATTTGGGTGCATACATCCTGAGAAATCAGTACCCAGAACAACCACCTCTGGCCGTAATAATGGCGATACGCCTGGGCATTGAGTCAAACAGAGCTTGGATCTCGTGTACAGGTACAGCTACCAATGCAGCTTCAAAACGATACCACAGTTCATCAAGAGTAGTGACTGGCGTATTGTGACAAGCCAGTTTCTCGGCCACCATTGACCAGACGTTTTCAATTGGTGAGAGATCTGGAGAATGTGATGGCCAGGGCACCACTCGAACATTTTCTGTATCCAGAAAGGCCCGTACAGGAACTGCAGCATGCGGTCGTGCATTATCCGGCTGAAATGTAGGGTTTCGCAGGGATCGAATGGAGGGTAGAGCTACGGGTCGTACCACATCTGAAGTATAACGTCCATTGTTCAAAGTGGCGTCAATGCGAACAAGAGGTGACCGAGACGTGTAACCAATGGCACCCCACACCATCACGCCGGGTGATTCGCCAGTATGGCGATGACGAATACACGCTTCCAATGTGCGTTCACCGCGATGTCGCCAAACACGGATGCGACCATCATGCTGCTGTAAACAGAACCTGGATTCATCCGAAAAATTGACGTTTTGCCATTCGTGCATCCAGGTCCGTCGTTGAGTACACCATCGCAGGCGCTCCTGTCTGTGATGCAGCGTCAAGGGTAACCGCAGCCACGGTCTCCGAGCTGGTAGTCCATGCTGCTGCAAACGTCGTCGAACTGTTCGTGCAGATGGTTGTTGTCTTGCAAACGTCCCCATCTGTTGAAGCAGAGCGAGACGTCGCTGCACGATCCGTTACAGCCATGCGGATAAGATGCCTGTCATCTCGATTGCTAGTGATACGAGGCCTTTGGGATCCAGCACGGCGTTCCGTATTACCCTCCTGAACCCACCGATTCCATATTCTGCTAACAGTCATTGGATCTCGACCAATCTGAGCAGCAATGTCGCGATACGATAAACCGCAATCGCGATAGGCTACAATCCGACCTTTATCAAAGTCGGAAACTTGATGGTACTCATTTCTTCTCCTTACACGAGGCATCACAACGAACTCTTCACCAGGCAACGCCGGTCAACTGCTGTTTGTGTATGAGAAATCGGTTGGAAACTTTCCTCATGTCTGCACGTTGTAGATGTCGCCACCGGCGCCAACCTTGTGTGAATGCTCTGAAAAGCTAATCATTTGCAAATCGCACCATCTTCTTCCTGTCGGTTAAATTTCGCGTCTGTAGCACGTCATCTTCGTGGTGTAACAGTTTTAATGGCCAGTAGTGTACTTAAA
Organism: Schistocerca cancellata; assembly: GCF_023864275.1. Classification (NCBI taxonomy): domain Eukaryota; kingdom Metazoa; phylum Arthropoda; class Insecta; order Orthoptera; family Acrididae; genus Schistocerca; species Schistocerca cancellata. The sequence continues at coordinate 138,529,546 of NC_064634.1, read as the reverse complement.
CAGCGCTTGCCTCATGCTGTCGTAATATAAAGAGAGTTCTCTAAATTATATACTTATTTGTGTATATATTTCACCACTAGAGATTAGAGCCCACAGATCCTCTCTTACACCTACTCAATCACCTTTAATGAGTCAACATTACAATAAGTATAGTACATGAGCAATATGAACCATAACTTTATGATCACTTGATTAAAACCGCACACATTTGAAATGCAATATATTTGCTGTTTTGCGTGTGTAGATTCGACAAATCCTTAGGGTGTTTCCGGAGGTATGTAGCATGTTTACGAACAGATCTCGCAGTTCCCGATAATTACCGCCGACATGCTGTGGTCGCGGAGATGAAGCCTGATTGCATAGCAGATGTGTTGCATAGGATTCAGATTATTCAAGAGCATTTCTTAATTTAGATATGTTGCTATACTGTCTTTTGTGACAACAGCAACGTTTACACACTACGACTGTACCAGAAGAACACGACAAGTGCCATAACTTGATTTCGCAGAAACTTCGCTGAGTGGAAGAGGAGTCAAAAAAAGAAAAAAGAGAAGCGAATACTTGTCTGGGCTTATCTGTAGATACTCGACCGTTTCTCAGAAACCGACGTTCAGAGTTTTAGAGGTACTTTATGTTCCTTTTATCGAGAAAATAATTTAGCAGAAAAGATGGCACAGTGACAAGCGTCGCAGTTTTCTACATCTCCATCTACATACATACTCCGCAATCCACCATACGGTGCGTGGCGGAGGTTACCTCGTACTACAACTAGCATCTTCTCTCCCTGTTCCACTCCCAAACAGAACGAGGGAAAAATGACTTCCTATATGCCTCTGTACGAGCCCTAATCTCTCTTATCTTATCTTTGTGGTCTTTCCACGAAATATTAGTTGGCGGCAGTAAAATTGTACTGAAAATCAGCCCCGAATGCTGGTTCTTTAAATTTCCTCCGTAGCGGTTCACGAAAGAACGCCTCCTTTCCTCCAGAGACTCCCACCCGAGTTCCTGAAGCATTTCCGTAACACTCGCGTGATGATCAAACCTACCAGTAACAAATCTAGCAGCCCGCCTCTGAATTGCTTCTATGTCCTCCCTCAATCCGACCCGATTGGGATCCCAAACGCTCGAGCAGTACTCAAGAATAGGTCATATTAGTGTTTTATAAGCGGTCTCCTTTACAGATGAACCACATCTTCCCAAAATTCTACCAATGGACCGAAGACGACTATCTGCCTTCCCCACAACTGCCATTACGTCCTTGTCCCACTTCATATCGCTCTGCAATGTTACGCCCAAATACGTAATCGACGTGACTGTGTCAAGCGCTACACTACTAATGGAGTATTCAAACATTACGGGATTCTTTTTCCTATTCATCTGCATTAATTTACATTTATCTATATTTAGAGTTAGCTGCCATTCCTTATACCAATCACAAATCCTGTCCAAGTCATCTTGTATCCTCCTACAGTCACTCAACGATGACACCTTCCCGTACACCACAGCATCATCAGCAAATAGCCGCACAATGCTATCCACCCTATCATAAAGATCATTTATGTAGATAGAAAACAATAGCGGACGTACCACACTTCCCTGGGGCACTGCAGATGATACCCTCACCTCCGATGAACACTCACCATCGAGGACAACGTATTGGGTTTTTTTGCTCCCCATGTTCGATACCCGATTATTGTTTTTATTTTTGTGTTTCATTTATCTATCCATGTCCGTAAGAGATTACTACACGAATATTTTCCAATGTATACTGAAATAACGTTGTCCTTATTCGTCTACTAATTTTATGTCTGATGAATGACTTTTTAAAAAATCAATAAATGAACGAGAAAATTATTTTAAATTGTTTTCAGTTTAATTCCTGTAGTGTGTCTTCATTCATGATCAATAACAGGCGCCATTTTCGGTAAAGCGATCCGCTATGCGTGGTTTGCCACGAAGTTATTGCGAATGCGTGAAATCTTCAACAATGTTAATGATGTTGCTTTCTCTGAACGAGATTCATATGAAGAAATGTTACTGTTACAAACTTGCCTTCACACTTGGTGTTTGAAATGTTTCTGCGATCGGTATCGTCCAATGGCATGCACCAAATGTTCATGTAGAATAAACATAAGCATAAACTATAATAATTCATACAATAACTGGAATGAGAACGAAATACAGCAATATGAGAATTTAGAAAGATTGTAACAGCAACGTTTACACACTACGGTTGCACGAGGAGAACACAAGTGCCATAACCTGATTTCGCAGAAACTTCGCTGAGTGGAAGAGGAGTCAAAAACAAAAAGAAGTGAACACTTGTCTGGGCTTATCCGTAGATACTCGACCGTTTCTCAAAAGCCGTCGCCCACCTTACCACACACTTAACATATACAACAAATATATGACACTTATTGCGATAACCCAGTTGATATTTTACAATTAATGTAACGCTCTTGTGCCCCAAACTTGATAAGAAACATTCGTGTAGTAGCCTTCTATGGACGTGGAAAGATGAATGAAAAAACAAATAAAAACAATAATGGGGCTTCAAATACGGGGCGAAAATTAGAGAGGCCGCGACGCCAGCCAGAGTGCCACAATTGTGTCTGAGATTATCGCCCGCTATATAAAAGACATTTCAATTACGTCAAAAACCTTGAACGTCGTTTCCTCAGAAACGGTCGAGTATCTATGGAAAAGCTGAGACACGCTTTCATTTATTTTCACTCCTCTTCCAATGAGCCACGTCTCCGGGAATCGGGTTATGGCACCTGCCATGTTCACCTCACGAATGTTCGCGACTGACAGGCCGAAAGCATATCTGCTGTTTACAATTGTTAGTTCAGGCTACCACCGTAGCTACTAGGCTGAAGTCACTAGTGTGCCAGGAGTAAAATCGGTTGTAGAACTCCTTGGACAGACAGTGTAAATCCACCCAATGATGGAGGTTCAAACATCTGAAACTTGTGCTTGGTAAGAGTAAACGTTTTTGCACGAATTCATGATTTCACGGCGATATACAATTCTCCCGAGCTCCCAGCCTCGTCAAGCGGTTAAAAACACACAAGCTTTCGTCCTAGCGTTCCTTGTGCATTGTCGTGCTGACGGACGCCACGACAGTCGCCACACGAACTGACACAGAAGCCCTCAGCCGAAAGCCTGTGGATTTTTAGCGCCCCAAGAGAATTTCATCAGTAACCTTGTTGCTTCAATCGATATAGGTAATGATTCCAGTAACGCCTAACTTAAAATGTTTGTGTTTAAAATGCACTCCAATCCCTCACCTAGAAAACGTTACCAGAAGCCTACGGCATCGACACTATAATAATCCTACCATTTCTCCTGGCACCTTAAACCAGGTATAACATAGTTACTGTTCCCTGTCCGAAATACGTTAATAACTATACACAACGGAATTTTTCTGTTATATTAATGAATCTGACTGCGTTTATGAATGGAATCTCACTGCAAGAAAAGTACATAGAGATTCTGCAATAGAAAAAAAGCTGACCTCCCCATGTTGTTTCCTTCGTCCAAGCTGTAATACTGATACATCGTTCTTTGTTACCTTAAGATAAATCAGATCTGTGATGGCGAACTCTTTTGCTCTTTCTTAATGTCAATTAGTTCAAAATGTTCAAATGTGTGTGAAATCTTATGGGACTAAGGTCATCAGTCCCTAAGCTTACACACTACTTAACCTAAATTATCCTATGGACAAACACACACCCATGCCCGAGGGAGGACTCGAACCTCCGCCGGGACCAGCCGCACAGTCCATGACTGCAGCGCCCAAGACCGCTCGGTTAATCCCGCGGGGCTGTCAATTAGTAATCGAAGGATTATTGCAATGAGAAAGACGTATGATCACTCCTTTCTCATTATCTCTTATTTATTTTCACAGTTATTTTGTGACACAAACCGTTATGAGACAGTGTTACTACTTACTTCACTACGTGTGTTCACTGTGTTGCACCCAATCAAAACAACTTGTTCATGTGGGTTTAATTTTATATTCACTAAATGGTCCTATCTTCCACTCTCATTATCCTGTCTCCACACTTTTAATTACCTTACCAGTTCTTCACGAAAGTCGATCTCACTTCTTACAGTCGCTCCCGTCCAACAATTTCGGGTTCCAGCACTGGCCTCCGACTCCCATTCGGCCACAACTGCCTGTCTTGGCGTCATTCTCCACGGGTAGATCTTTCAGCTGAAGTCACTCTGGTAGCCTCCTCACGTCTTCTGTTAGAATTTCCACTTACTGCAATTTCTTTGCATATGATCTAGCGATATAATTAGTTCTCTTCTCTAAAAATTTCCTTTTCTCTGTGCCGCTTTCTCCTAATCAACGTCTACATCCTCTGAGGTTTGAGTTAATTCACACACTACTTTACATATACGCAGTTCACTCGCTTGTCAATGAATGAAATGCAGGGTGACCTCGGAAGTTTCCGTAAATACGAGGGCTGGAACTTTAATAGTGGAAACTATTTATTTACAGATCGTATGAAATAGATACGTGTTTCAAAGTATTACTGACCTTCAAAGTAGTCACCAGCATTGTGTATAACCCGTTGGCAGCGATGTGGAAGACGTAGGATACTCTTAGCAGCGCCAATTGTGTTGACAGTTCCAGCGGCGCTGTCTATTGCCCGACGAATTTGTAGCAGTTCTGAAGCGAATGCCGAAAGTGTTTCCTTCAGTTTAGAAATCGATTTGAACTCGCGAGGGCTTAGATCAGGGGAGTGCAGTAGGTGGTATAGCACTTAGCAGCCCCATCAGTGAAACAGATCAGTAACAGCTTGCATTGTACGTGCTTGAGCATTGTCCTGCAAAATGATGGGGTCAGGTACTACAGAAAGTGACATCACTTCTAAGCTGGTCGTAGGTTGTGTTCTTAAAATGAACAGCATAGAGACAAAAGTGATGACACTTTCTGCAGTACCTGACCATCATTTTGTAGGACAATGCTGAAGCTCGTACAGTGCAAGCTGTTACTGATTTGTTTGACTGATGGGGCTGCTAAGCGATATACCACCTACTGCACTCCCCTGACTTAAGGCCTCGTGAGTTCAACTCGATTTCTAAACTGAAGGAAACACTGCATGGCGTTCGCTTCAGAACTGCTACAAATTCGTCGGGCAATAGACAGCGCCGCTTGAACTGTCAACACAATTGGCGCTGCTAAGAGTATCCTACGACATCCACATCGCTGGCGACGGGTTACACACAATGCTGGTGATTATTAATACTTTGAAGGTCAGTAAAACTTTGAAACACGTATGTATTTTTTACGAGCTGTAAATAAATTGTTGCCACTATTAAAGTTCCAACCCTCGTATCGACGTCTTGCAACATCCATTCAGATTTTGAATCCCGCACACATCATCTCAGCAAGTGCAGACGATAATTTTTAGCCCTGCCAATGTATATTTTTAATGAACACTGGCGTGCAAAATTGCCAAGTAACATAGCTCGATGAAACTTGGACGATATATAGGAAGAGCTGCTATAGTGTAGTACAGAATGTAACTGAGATAAATACGCAGTGTGACAAACAGACATAACACTTCTATTCAGAGACCATCATGATGTCCCCTGACATTATCTAAGGCAGAACGTGGTTGTTAGTAGGGTATGTAATCACTCGTCACCATGGACGTCTGCAACGTGCTCCCATTCTGGTTGGTTGGTTGGTTGGTTTGGGGAAGGAGACCAGACAGCGAGGTCATCGGTCTCATCGGATTAGGGAAGGAAGTCGGCCGTGCCCTTTGAAAGGAACCATCCCGGCATTTGCCTAGAGCGATTTCGGGAAATCACTGAAAACCCAAATCAGGATGGCCGGTCGCGGGATTGAACCGTCGTCCTCCCGAATGCGAGTCCAGTGTCTAACCACTGCGCCACCTCGCTCGGTTGCTCCCATTCTGGGGACAAGCTTTGTTCATATGGCTCTGAGCACTATGGGACTTAACATCTGAGGTCATCAATCCCCCATAACTTAGAACTACATAAACCTAACTAACCTAAGGACATCACACACATCCACGCCCGAGGCAGGATTCCAACCTGCGACCGTAGCGGTCGCGTGGTTCCAGACTGTAGCGCCTAGAACCGCTCGGCCACACCGGCCGGCGACAAGCTTTGTACGGAATTCCTTTGGTAGGACGCCATTCCTCCACCAGCGTTGTTGACAGCTACTGGATGTTTGATGGTACATGTAGAAGCGCTGTAACGTGTTTCCCCAGTGGATCTCAAACATGCTCGAAGCGATTTACGTTGGGGGATCGGACAGGCCAGTCCGTTTGCCGAATATTATCTCGTTCCAAGAGCTCTTCGTCCTCCTGCGCAGTTCGATGCGGTCACGCCTCATCGTCCATAAAAATGGATTCAGGACCGCAAGCACGTCTGAAAAGACACACAAGTGGAGGAGGAATACGGTGTCACAAAAACGTTGACCGGTGTGGGTATTCCCTTGCAACATTATACCTCCCCAAACCATAAAACCTGGGCCACCAAAACCATCTTGTCCCACATTGTTCATGTGTATTGTGTGTTCCCAATTCTCTCCATATGAGGGTACGAGGTGCATTCGGCCCTGACTTTCTTTTTATGGATGACAAGGCGCAACCGCTTTGAACAGTGCAGGTTGAGGAGCTCTTGGACAGAGGGGCGATGCGGTTGGGAGACGTATCGCAGTACATCCCCATGCACCAACAACCTTCTAGAATATGTCAATTGGGCTGATGGAGAAATGGAACGCCCTACCACAAGAAATCCTTACTGATCCTGTAGTCAGCATGAGAGCACATTGCGAAGCATGTATTGCCATCCGCATTGGTGTTACACCCTATTAAGAACCATGTCTCCCCCTTTGTATTGTCAGGGGGCTCTCATAAATCGTGATCTACATCTACATGGTTACTCTGCAATTCACAGTTAAGTACCTGAAAGAGGGTTCATCGAACCATTTTCATACTACTTCTCTACCATTCCCCACTCGAATGGCGCGTGGGAAAAAGGAACACCTAAATCTTTCCGTTCGAGCTCTGATTTCTCTTATTTTATTATGATGATCATTTCTCCCTACGTAGGTGGGTGTCAACAAAATATTTTCGCATTCGGAAGAGAAAGTTGGCGATTGAAACTTCGTAAATAGATCTCGCCGCAAAGAAAACCGCCTTTGTTTCAGTGACTGCCACCCCAACTCGCGTAACATATTAGTGACACTCTCACACCTATTGCGCGATAACACGAAACGGACTGCCCTTCTTTGCACTTTTTCGATGTCCTCCGTCAATCCTACCTGCTAGGGATCCCACACTGCGCAGCAATATTCCAGCAGAGGACGGGCAAGTGTAATGTAGGCTGTCTCTTTAGTGGGTTTGTCGCATCTTCTAAGTGTTCTGCCAACAAAGTGCAGACTTTGTTTCGCCTTCCCCACAATATTATCTATGTGGTCTTTAATATTTAAGTTTTTCGTAATTGTAATTCCTAGGTATTTAGTCGAATTGACAGCCCTTAGATTTGTGCGATTTATCGTATACCCAAAATTTATCGGATTTCGTTTAGTACCCATGTGGATGACCTCTCACTTTTCTATGTTTAGTGCCAATAGCCACTTTTCGCACCGTACAGAAATTCTCTCTAGATCATTTTGTAATTGGAATTGGTCGTCTGATGATTTTACTAGACGGTAAATTACAACGTCATCTGGAAACATTCTAAGGGGGCTGCTCAGATTACCATCTAGATCATTTATATAAATCAGGAACAGCAGAGTGCCTATGACACTACCTTGCGGAACGCCTGATATCACTTCTGTTCTACTCGATGATTTACCGTCTATCACTACGAACTTTGACCTCTCGAGACGAAATCACGAATCCAGTCACACAACTGAGACGATACTCCATATGCACGCAATTTGATTAATAGTCGCTTGTGAGGAACGGTATCAAAAACCTTCTGGAAATCTAGGAATATGGAATCGATCTGAGGTCCCTTGTCGACAGCACTCATTACTTCATGGGAATAAAGAGCTAGCTGCGTTGGACAAGAACGATATCTTCTGAATTCGTGTTGGTTATGTATCAATAAGCCATTTTCTTCAAGGTGATTCACAATGTTCGAGTACAGTATATGTTCCAAAAGCCTACTGCAAATTGAGGTCAGTGATGTGGGTCTGTAATTCGATGGGTTACTCCTATTTCCTTTCTTGAATACTGGTGTGACCTGTGCTACTTTCCAGTCTTTAGGAACAGACCTTTCGTCAAGTAAGTGGTTGTATATGATTGCTAAGAAATGCGCTATAGTGTCTGCATACTCTGAAAGGAACCTGGTTGGTATACCATCTGGACATGTTTCATTGTGGAAACTATTAAAAGCATCTCGCATTGACGTCCGCACTAAATTTCGAGCTTCCGTGAAACTTAGCCAGTCTTAGGGATTTTGCATGATAGCTGCAGTGGAATTATTGCACTTGAATAAAAGTGTCATTTCTGTTAGTCTCACTGTGTACTTCTTTTAGTTACCCGCTGTATTATACTGTAGCAGTTCTTTCTACACTACTGGCCATTAAAATTGCTACACCATGAAGATGACGTGCTACAGACGCGAAATTTAACCGACAGGAAGAAGATGTCGTGATATGCAAATCATTATCTTATCAGAGCATTCACACAAGGTTGGCGCCGCTGGCGACACCTACAAAGTGCTGACATGAAGAAAGTTTCCAACCGATGTTTCATACACAAACAGCAGTTGACCGGCGTTGCCTGGTGAAACGTAGTTGTGATGCGTCGTGTAAGGAAATGCGTACCATCACGTTTCCGACTTTGATAAAGGTCGGATTGTAGCCTATCGCGATTGCGGTTTATCGTAACGCGACATTGCTGCTCGCTTTGGTCGAGATCCAATGACTGATGGCAGAATATGGAACCGGTGGGTTCAGAAGGGTAATACGGAACGGCGTGTTGGATCCCAACGTCCTCGTGTCACTAGCAGTCGACATGACAGGCATCTTATCCGCATGGCTGTAAAGGATCGTGCAGCCACGTCTCGATCCCTGAGTCAGCAGATAGGGACGTTCGCAAGACAACAGCCATCTGCACGAACAGTTCGACGAAGCTTGCAGCAGCATGGACTATCAGGTCGGAGACCACGGCTGCGGTTACCCTCGACGCTGCATCACAGACAGGAACACCTGCGATGGTGTACTCAACGACGAACCGGGGTGCACGAATGGTCAAAAGTCATTTTTTCGGATGAATCCAGGTTCTGTTTACAGCATCAGGATGGTCGCATTCGTGTTTGGCGACATCGCGGTGAACGCACATTGGAAGCCTGTATTCGTCATCGCCATACTGGCGTATCACCCGGCGTGATGGTATGGGATGCCATTGGTTACACGTCTCGGTCACCTCTTGTTCGCATTGACGGCTCTTTGAACAATGGACGTTACATTTCAGATATGTTACGACCCTTGGCTCTACCCTTCATTCGATCCCTGCGAAACCCTACATTTCAGCAGGATAATGCACGACCGCATGCTGCAGGTCCTGTACGGGCCTTTCTGGATACCGAAAATGTTCGACTGCTGCCCTGGCCAGCGCATTCTCCAGATCTCTCACCAATTGAAAACGTCTGGTCAATGGTGGTCGAACAACTGGCTCGTCACAATACGCCAGTCACTACTATTGATGAACTGTGGAATCGTGTTGAAGCTGCATGGGCAGCTGTACCTGTGCACGCCATCCATGCTCTGTTTGACTCAATGCCCAGGCGTATCAAGGCCGTTATTACGACCAGAGGTGGTTGTTCTGGGTACTGATTTCTCAGGATCTATTCACCCAAATTGCGTGAAAATGTAATCACATATCAGTTCTAGTATAATATATTTGTCCACTGATACCCGTTTATCATCTGCATTTCTTCTTGGTGTAGCAATTTTAATGGCCAGTAGTGTATATCTGGTGCAAGTTTCATCAAATTACATTACTTAGCAGACTGACACATCGTGCGGAAGTTACTTCTGTACTTGTTTCGTACACCAGTGTATTTGAATTGTATTAATGAAGCCTGACGGCTCGCTCCCCTGTAAATGCCGGGTAAATAAAACAAGTGCCTGTGGTGTGCTCCTCCAGAGAGAGACGGCAGTGACGGGGGATGGTGATGGCTGGCTGGTTGACAGGTGGCGACAGCGTCCGCTCTGGGGGCGGCAGCAGCAGCGGCGCCCACTCCAGACCCACCGGCACCGCCTCCACCTCCGCCAACGCCCTCGAGATGGCCAGCCTCCGCTCCTGATGACTCTACCGCGCACCGAAACGCCGCGCACCAGCTGCGGGTGGCCAGCGACTTAGGACGTCTCCCCACGTGTAATGACTGAGAGGTTACCTCCGTGAAACTCTACAATAGCTATTGCTGTAATCTACTAGTATTATCAAAGTACCTGTCATTTACATTGTCAAAGAAAGTGTAGATTTTTCAGATTCATTAGAATACTCACAAATTTTATTACCTGATGTGTAATAAAATATTTCAACCCACAATAAATGATCTGTAATGTTGTTATACTTGAGACTACCAAGGGAACCTCCCCACCGCACCCCCCTCAGATTTAGTTATAACTTGGCACAGTGGATACGCCTTGAAAAACTGAACACAGACCAATCGAGAAAACAGGAAGAAGTTGTGTGGAACTATGAAAAAATAAGCAAAATATACAAACTGAGTAGTCCATGTGCAAGATAGGCAACATCAAGGACAGTGTGAGCTCAAGAGCGCCGTGGCCCCGTGGTTAGCGTGAGTAGCTGCGGCACTAGATGTCCTTGGTTCAAGTTTTCCCTCGAGTGAAATGTTTAATTTTTTTTATTTTCAGACAATTATCAAAGTTCAGGCACTCACACATAATCAACTTCGCTCTCCAGAATTCCAGGACATGTTCAGATTTGCTTGGACATATGCAGGATTTGACGGTCTACACAGGGAAAAATTTGAAAACGATAAAAACATATGTTTTGACAGAGCACAGGGAAAACTGTGCGACTGTGAAACTGCTGCATTCATTTGTTGCAGTTTATGTGACAAACTCTTATGTTTTCAATACTTTTTTGGGAGTGATTATCACATCCACAAGAAAACCTAAATTGGGCAAGGTGGAAGAATCTTTTTACCCATTCGCCAAGTGTACAAGTTAGGTGGGTCGATAACATATTCCTGTCATGTGGCGCACATGTCGTCACCAGTATCGTATAGAATATATCAGACGTGTTTTCCTGTGGAGGAGTCGGTTGACTTATGACCTTGCGATCAAATGTTTTCGGTTCCTATTGAAGAGGCACGTCCTTTCGTCTACTAATCGCACGGTTTTGCAAAACACAGACACTAAACTTATTACAGTGAACAGAGACGTCAATGAACGAGTTCGACAGATCATAACTTTGCGAAAGTAAAGGACGTAAACTTTTCACTCGAAGGAAGACTTGAACCAAGGACCTCTCGTTCCGCAGCTGCTCACGCTAACCACGGGACCACGGCGATCTTGAGCTCACACCCTCCTTGATGTTGCCTATCTTGCACATGGACTGCTCAGTTTGTATATTTTGCTTATTTTTTTCATAGTTCCACACAACTTCTTCCTGTTTTCTCGATTGATCTGTGTTCAGTTTTTCAAGGCCTATCCACTATGCCAACTTATAACTGAATCTGAGCGGGGTGCGATGGGGAGGTTCCCTTGTAAGTAAAGTCATTCATTCCCTTATATTCTCTAAGGTGATATCTTACGTCAAGTCTTAACACAGACGTTTGGGACTGACTCAGCACTATGGAGCAACAGCGCAAATAAATGCTTCCAAAGAGTTTTCAACGAAAACATTTAATTTTTTATTTTTCCATAGTGTGGACCACAGTCATAGTACATTTTTTGAATGAGATCAGTATTGCCATTTGACTGTACATTTTTATTATTTACCAGCCACTACCCACGGTTGTGCTCCCAGATCAACAGTTTTATCATCATGAGTGATGGTAAGTAAGCTACTGTACGTGCAATGACGTCAGCTACCCTCGTGTGTCTGCCTGTTTGGCTCCAACACCAAAATGGCGGCACACACTGCGTTGCTGCTGAGATTGTATATGTATAGGTATAGGCAGGACAGTGTTCCATTTAAGCGAGTATACACTACACAATGTGTACATTATGCAAGAAAAATTTTTATATCTGTATACGATTAATACTACTTATTTCCACTGATGTGTAAAAATTCTAGAATAGTACGAATCATGCCCCCACATGCACTAACACTGGTATTCGTCTGTACCACTTCATATATTACTACTTACGTAACAACCGCTGTAAAAACTTCATAATCTAATGAGGTATAGTTTGTTTATCTCGCCTGGCGATAGACACACTGTTATAAATTCATAAACATACCAGCATCTCACATAAACTCAATCCAAAAAGGCATCATTAACGTTTAAACATAACCTTCCTGCAATAAACAAGTCGATGTCCAGAAAGAATAAGCATATATTTCATGGTATAAAATGCTAATCCATTACACTCCAATTAACATACATGAAACACAAGGTACACAAATGTGACAAAACAACAGAACACATAGTGGCATCACAATCATTTTTTTCCTTCAACGATATTTCGACGACTTCACTGGTTGTTTTGTCATATGTAAAGTCAAAATTTCGTTGCTTACTGTTTGGACTTGAACTAAACTGGAAGCAGTGAGCAACGAAATACATACATCAAAAAAAGTTTTGCATCACCCCGGTTCCCAGAACTCCTGAAGATGGACGTTGACTGCGGATATTGTATCACAGACACATTTCCTCGACTGTTCAGAGATTTCACTGAAACCGCCCAAAGATGTAAACAACAATGCATGTGTAGCGCCTATTAGACGGAGTGGGTCCGACAGCCGATCAGTTCCAGTCATTCCGCCAGGAAGGAGGTACACGGCTCGTGTTGTCTGTAGTTCAAGCATGCCAAAACGGTCAATACCGAAGTTCGATGGCGTCCGCGTTGTTACTTTGTGCCAGGAAGGGATCTAAACAACGGAAATGTCCAGGCGTCTCGGAGTGAACCAAAGCGATGTTGTTCGGACGTGGAGGAGATACAGAGAGACAGGAACTGTCGTTGATATGCCTCGCTCAGGCAGCCCAAGGGCTACTACTGCAGTGGATGACCGCTACCTACGGATTATGGCTCGGAGGAACCCTGTCAGCCACGCCATCATGCTGGATAATGCTTTTCGCGCAGCCACAGGACGTCGTTTTACGACTCAAACTGTGCGCAAAAGGCTGCACAATGCACAACTTCACTCCCGACGTCCATGGCGAGGTCCGTCTTTGCAACCACGACACCATGCAGCGCAGAACAGATGGATACAACAACATGCCGAATGGACCGCTCAGAATTAGCATCACGTTCTCTTCACCGATGAGTGTCACATATTCCTTCAACCAGACAATCGTCGGAGACATGTTTGGAGGCAGTCCGGTCAAGCTGAATGCCTTAAACACACTGTCCAGTGCGTGCAGCAAATTGGAGGTTCCCTGCTGTTTTGGGGTGGCACTACGAGGTGTGGCTAGAAAAAAACCGGACTAGTACTGGTGAAACAATGAAACGAATGCAATAAGGCTGAAAGTCGCGTGGCCTGTCACGTGACTCTCGCTCCGCCTACTGCTCGAGTTTCACCTGCCTCCTGCACTCAGTCTGCCCGTGGCGTCTGTTTTAAGTAGTTGACGTTTTGTCTGTGCGTCGGAAAATGTTGAGTGTACAGAAAGAACAGCGTGTTAACATCAAATTTTGTTTCAAACTAGGAAAATCTGCAAGTGAAACGTTTGTAATGTTACAACAAGTGTACAGCGATGATTGTTTATCGCGAACACAAGTGTTTGAGTGGTTTAAACGATTTAAAGATGGCCGCGAAGACACCAGTGATGACACTCGCACTGGCAGACCACTGTCAGCCAAAACTGATGCAAACATTAAAAAAATCGGTAAACTTGTTCGACAAGATCGCCGTTTAACAATCAGAGCAGAGCAGCGATCTTGTCGAACAAGTTTACCGATTTTTTCAATGTTTGCACCAGTTTTTGCTGACAATGGTCTGCCAGTGCGAGTGTCATCACTGGTGTCTTCGCGGCCATCTTTAAATCGTTTAAACCACTCAAACACTTGTGTTCGCGATAAACAATCATCGCCGTACACTTGTTGTAACATTACAAACGTTTCACTTGCAGATTTTCCTAGTTTGAAGCAAAATTTGATGTTAACACGCTGTTCTTTCTGTACACTCAACATTTTCCGACGCACAGACAAAACGTCAACTACTTAAAAACAGACGCCACGGGCAGACTGAGTGCAGGAGGCAGATGAAACTCGAGCAGTAGGCGGAGCGAGAGTCGCGTGACAGGCCACGCGACTTTTAGCCTTATTGCATTCGTTTTATTGTTTCACCAGTACTAGTCCGGTTTTTTTCTAGCCACACCCCGTATGTGGGGCCGACGTACGCCGCTGGTGGTCATGGAAGGCGCCATAACGACTGTACGATACGTGAATGCCATTCACCGACTGATAGTGCAACCATATCGGCAGCATATTGGCGAGGCATTCGTCTTCATGGCCAATTAGCGCCCCCATCCTACACATCTTGTGAATGACTTCCTTCAGGATAACGACATCGCTCGACTACAGTGACCAGCATGTTCTCCAGACATGAACCCTATCGAACGGCTGTTTATAGACGACGTGACCCACCAACCACTCTGAGGGATCTACGCCGAATCGCCGTTGACGAGTGGGACAATCTGGACCAACAGTGCCTTGATGAACTTGTGGATAGTATGCCACGACGAATACAGTCATGCATCAATGCAAGACGACGTGCTACTGGATATTAGAGGTACCGATGTGTACTGCAATCTGGACCACCATCACTGTAGGTCTCACTGTATGGTGATACAACATGCAATGTGTGTTTTCATGAGCCATAAACAGGGCGGAAATGATGTTCATGTCGATCTCTATTCCAATTTTCTGTACAGGTTCCGGAACTCTCGGAACTGAGGTGATGCAAAACTTTTTTTGATGTGTGTATTTGTTCAGCATCTGACGACGGCAACTGGGGAAGCTGTCAAAATATCTTGAAAAGAAAAAATAGTAACAGTTACTCCTCTGCAAACTCAGAGACTTGGAAACTTCACTGAGGAAACCTGAAAGTTGATTTTTTCTTTTCCTGTATTTTTTCTCATCCTCTCACGTCCTTGCAGTGTTAAACAACTGATGTGCTGAAGGTAACAGACAGCTCTTCTCAGTGATAGGAGATTGCGAGGTTGAATCTTCTGTTGCCACACTTGTTTTTTGAGTATGAAGAAAAGTTACTTTTTCATATTTTCCTTCCATGTCTTACCCCATTTTTGCAAGAGACTGGTGAAAGTCCTCAATCTGGCCTTGTACTGTGATAACCGCCAGAGAAATCCAAATATCGATATGATAATTGATGAAATTCTAAATGATAATATATTTGAGCAAGCAGTAAAGGAAACAAAAGAAAAATTCGGAGTAGGTATTAAAATCCATGGAGAAGAAATAAAAACTTTGAGGTTCGCCGATGACATTGTAATTCTGTCAGACACAGCAAAGGGCTTGGAAGAGCAGTTGAACGGAATGGACAGTGTCTTGAAAGGAGGATATAAGATGAACATCAACAAAAGCAAAACAAGGTTAATGGAATGTAGTCGAATTAAGTCGGGTGATGCTGAGGGAATTAGATTAGGAAATGAGACACTTAAAGTAGTAAAGGAGTTATGCTATTTGGGGAGCAAAATTATGATGGTCGAAGTAGAGAGGATATAAAATGTCGACTGGCAATGGCAAGGAAAGCGTTTCTGAAGAAGAGAAATTTGTTAACATCGAGTATAGATTTAAGTGTCAGGAAGCCGTTTCTGAAAGTATTTGTGTGGAGTGTAGCAATGTATGGAAGTGAAACATGGACAATAAATAGTTTGGACAAGAAGGGAATAGAAGCTTTCGAAATGTGGTGCTACAGAAGAATGCTGAAGATTAGATGGGTAGATCGCATAACTAATGAGGAGGTATTGAACAGAATTGGGGAGAAGAGGAGTTTGTGGCACAACTTGACAAGAAGAAGGGACCGGTTGGTAGGACATGTTCTGAGGCATCAAGGGACCACAAATTTAGCATTGGAGGGCAGTGTGGAGGGTAAAAATCGTAGAGGGAGACCAAGAGATGAATACCTTAAGCAGATTCAGAAGGATGTAGGTTGCAGTAAGTACTGGGAGATGAAGAAGCTTGCACAGGATAGAGTAGCATGGAGAGCTGCATCAAACCAGTCTCAGGACTGAAGACCACAACAACAGCAAACAATATATTTGATCTGGAACAACTTAATTTGCTACTTCTTGTAATTTAGATCACTGTGGGTGAATGAATGAGATCCTGCGGAAGATGGAACGTGGACTCCAGTTGGCCATTCCATCAAATCAGGTGCGCCATGTTCCTACGGTGCGCTGGCTGGCTGCAGGCACGTCAAAACCACGGTAACAGAGGCGTTGCCTAGCACGTGGTCTGCACAAAACTCCTCTGGCGGTAGCCACGCCCCACCAGGTACCTGTCACAATACAGCGTATAAACTTAATTTTGCAACACATTTAACTCCTACCAACAGCGCATGCATAATAGACAGCTTCCTTCACTTCCATCTGCTATATATTGGGTGCCTTTCCTAAGACACAGTTCTCACTGGGGCCATACGATACGTAATATGAAATGCAATGCGATTTGGGATTTGCGATACCGTACAAAAGCAACCCGCATTAGTGGGGAGTGTAGAAACGTAGCTGAAGCAACTTGGCTTGTTCAAACTGGGACAATAGCAATACAATGCCAATACAGTTCTCTGTAATACGTCACAGCGCAACCCGGAGAGGTGGTTACGCCATGCAACAGTATCTTACTGCACATGGAGAGAGAAATTTCAAGTCATTTGATGTGTTTGATAAGCAACTGTTTTATGTACATGATGCAATGCTCATCCATCTCCATTATTATTTTCTCAGTAAAATTTTTACTTTCCGAATAAAAAATTAATCACTATATTTTCTGCTACACAAGCTTTATCATCCGCTTTTGAGGAAATAAATTGGTAAAAAAAACTTATTTTTTGCATCTTATAGTACGCTATCATAGCTGGTTTCTTTTCGCTATTGCCCACAGTTACTGGATACTTCGAAAATAAGCAGAACATAGAGCCTATTTAGAAAAGTTTGCAGCAAAAAAAATCCTGTTGCTGGCTCGTTTACATTTGATACACTTTAGGTTAGAGAATGCCGCATACCAAATGTAGCTAACATATCGAAATTGTTTTTAACGTTGGGAGGAGAGCCATACTTCTTTCCAGGCTCAAGAAAATACGAGAAGCATTTGAAAGCCGTCCGCGTCAAGGCCGGCTGCGAAGTGCCACACGTAAGACTGTTACCGCCTGCTGTCTCTTGTTCCTTGTTGTATCACTGCTGTGCGAACGTGAGTGTCGCACGAATAACCTCGTGTCTTATGACCTTTTGTGCAGCGTGTCTTATCGTATATTGCATTGCATCAGTAACAACTACACCTAAGAGACGTCAGGGATTTTTTGTGGAGTTTCCGTTTCTTTTTTTGATTTGTAAACACGTGTTACCCCTTCACTTCTCACAGATTTATTTCTAACAGGTGTTCGAAACACCTGTCGTAGGTAGGAAGTCACTGGACCGCATACGAGGCTCTGACTACAAACCATTTACAATTGTATGAATTATGGGAAGACACACCTATCATCTCCAGATTGGATAGTGCCCGGTTTTTACTCCATTCTCGAAAGCGAGTCTGGCTTCCACAGTAACCACGACGAGGATCCCACAGGTGTAGCTAGGAATGATATATTGCGAGCTCTTCCCGCATAAAAAAAAACTGCTTCTCTAAATATATCAGAAAAGACGCTGCAAATACACAAATACACTGGCCACTGGCTTACAATAAAGGTGAAGCACAGGGAATGAGAGCTGGAAACTACATAAAACTTCGTATTATTCCAGTGATTAAAACACTGAGTCAAATTTACAAAGAACTTGGCTGTCTGGGCCCTCTTATCAGTATGACATTGAACCCCCTCTGGCCTGGATGCATACACTGATTCAGTTGGGAAGGGTGTGATAAGGCCATCGTGTCGTTTCCCAAGGCAAGCTGGCGCTCAACCGTTGTAGCTGGTCCTTGATATCCTGGATACTGTCCGAGCGAGGTGGCGTAGTGGTCAGCACACTGGACTCGCATTCGGGAGGACGACGGTTCAAACCGGCGTCGGGCCATCCTGATTTAGGTTTTCCGTGATTTCCCTAAATCGCTTGAGGTAAATGCCGGGATGGTCACTGTGAAAGGCCACGGCCGACTTCCTTCCCGATCTTTCCCTAATCCGATGGGACCAATGACCTCGCTGTTTGGTCCCCTCCCCCGAATTAACCAACCAACCTGGATACTTGCTCTGGGATGGAACTGACTTCTGAGCTCGCCCCATACACGTCTGTCGGCGACATATATGGGACCTAGCCGGCACTGGAGTGTCTCAAGTTCATGCAGACACGTGTCACATGTGGAACAACATTGTCACGTTGAAAAACTGCAGTACGATACTTCCGCAGGCTATATACGAGAAGGCTGGACGTCCATGTCGTTCTGTAGTACCGTCAGAGCTCCCTCAGTAGGTACCAGCTGTGACCTTCTACCACAACAAATCTGTGGATGATCATACATTTTCTACGTACCTTACCAAGTTTGTTTCATTAGTTGTGCTGAATATTGTTCTTGTAAATATGTTGTCAAGTTACAAATGCTATTTGTTATTTGAGAAAGAGAATACGAGAGGAATGTTAACATTTTGTAAGTAGACGCGCTGGCCTAGTCAGGGAAAAGATATTGGCAAAGAGTTAATAAATTGTAAATGCATTATCGCGTTGCGTGCGAGCGTGTCATAAAAGTAGAAGTTCGGAGTCGCGAAGAGACGATTGGTGTCGATGGTTGTCTGTATTCGCCTGTATGGCTATGCAAAAGAGCGAAGATAAAAAGTCTGTTTCCAAAGTGCGGAGCAGCGAAAACTGAAGTGGTTGGTTTGACGGATGTTTAATATGGGCAAGCTATGGCGTTTATTGGGCACAGTACAAATGTGGCAAGAATAATTCACATAACATCAAGAGTACTGTGGTCCCTTGTTATTGGCTATGGTTTGGCAAGAAGATCAATCTGTGCTCTATTTCACCGCTAAGTGAAGCCACTCGACAAACCAACGGCATCATAAAGTGAAGTAAGATCTACACTTTTTATAACTGGAAGTTATTGTTTAACTGGAAGTTATTGCTTAAATAATATTGTTTTCGTTCATATTGTCACGTAAATAATTTTCCTAAGTCGTTATCCAAGTAGTATCCATCGTATCCCTTTGTATAAACCGAGATAATCAGAAAATGAACTGAAAATGAAGTAAACATTAATTGATTAGAATATCAAAACATAACTTTTACAGCTTTTGAACAATTACGTAATAATGAAATCTTTGGTTGTAGTATGAATAATGTCAGAAATAGAATGATGCAAAAGCCAGTATTAATTCATTTCCTAAAAATAGAGTAACTTTCATAATAAAAAAATTGTACTAAAGCTTTACGTAACTTGGACACTGAATTTCATTGTCAAATCACAGTTTTAATTTATAGCTTGTGGCATAATTTATAACTTTTATTACAAAGAAATATCAGAGTAACTACTAGGTAAATGACAGTCCTTACAATTGAGTAAATTCAAACAATCTCTCTGCTTGTTACAGTTGCGACAGCCAGTATTACGGTAACATAGCAAAAAGTTTCTGTCCACAGCCAGTAAACAATCTTACTTTACTTCATCTCTGAAAATTAATATAATATGTTGTTTGCGTTTGCTACTGGATTATTATTTGACTATTGTGACGTGTGGTATGAAGTACGAGGGTTGACTGCAAAGTATTGCCTCCACCTTCGTAACTCTTCAATAGTTGGCAGCAATGGTAATCCTCCGCTCTACAGTTCCAGTTGGCGGGAAGCCTTAGCATGGAATGGTTATGTTGTTACAGTGTAAAGTACGGAACCCTGCGCAGACGGTCGGTCAGTGCGATTTAAACAACGTGCAGTCATTGAATTCTTGAAAGCGGAAGGTGTTACCCCGAAGGAGACTCATCAGAGAATAAAAGCAGTTTACGGTGATTGTGTTGATGTGATAGGAAAAGGGAAATGTTTCCCTGCAGCATGACAATGCCAAACCACACACTTCACGTGCCACCACAGCAGAACTTCAGAGACTGAGTCTCACCACGTACAGCATCCTCCATACAGCCCATATTCAGCACCATCTGACTTCCATCTGTTCCCCATAATGAAAGACGATCTGCAGGGACATCATGGTGCTTCTGAGGAAGACGTTGAGAGAACTGTGAGGCTGTGGCTGCGGAAACAGAGTGTCGACTTCTTCCGTGACGGCTTCAGAAAACTTGTTCATCATTGGCAGAAATGCATCCAATTGGCTGGTGATTATGTGGAAAAGTTAATATTGATAATTAAGATCACATTCTAAGGATTATTTCTGCATTTGATTTATTAAAATATTCCCATCCAAACCCTATTAATGGAGGTGGAGGCATTACATTTCATTCAATCCTCGTACTTGAAAGTGTGCGTTAGGTACTGTTCCTACGTTATGACACCAATAACTGTTCTTACGTAAGATTGCTCACGAATATAAAGTTCAGTTGAAATTTAATTATTTTTGTTCCGATGAGGAACTGACGACCTTTGATTCTTTCCATTAACGAAACGCTTGAAAACCTTTTTTTCGAAATTTCCCACTAATTGCTGTTAATTAAAAACTAGTTTACGTAATAAAAAAAGAATAAAGCTAACCGAACTTTGTTTCTAATTGTCTGAGCAGTGGCGATTCGGTTATAACTTCATGTACTTCTCTCGGTTTTGCGTTATTATTCGGAGTAGATGCCTTTTCCCTACAGATTAGGGACTTAAGGTACACGGCCTAGCCTAATTAGCCGGAGAGGTAGGAGGGTTATAACCTAAAGTCATATACGATGGCTTCCCACACCATGATCCCAGCAGGAACATCTCTCTGCCTCTCCAAAACACTGCAAGAATGGAGCTTCTTCCCAGGCAGCTGACATACTCTTCGACGATGGCCACTGGGGACAGTGCAGAACCTCGATTCATCGTTCAACACACTGCGACGCCATTCATCAGCAGTCCACGTGCCCAGACACGGCACCACTCCAAACGCAGTCGTTTGTGTTGTGGTGTTAACGGCAGCCTACGTGTGGGACGGCTATTTCCTATTCCGACTGCTTTTAGCCTCCGGTCAATGCTCTGGATTGACGCAGATTGCAGCAGGGAGTCCATTACCTGTCATCGTATGGCAGGCGTAGATGGGAACGGATTACAGTGTGCCTGGTGCACAATGCTGCGATCCCTCAGTATGGCGGTTCAGACGTTGCTGACCAGAACCTTGAAGGTATGCAACTATTAACCATGTTGGGAAATACCTATTTCACCTTGCATCTGTTAGGAGATACAGCTAGTATTGTCTTTCAATATCATCAAGTATACAATAATCAGCAGAAAGGAGCAAACTGTGGAAGAATAGTGAAGCTGAATGAGTAAACGTGAAGTTATGTGGGTGAAATACCGTTGAATTCGTCTCTTTCAGATCTACAACCCATGTTGTAGAAATTACTATATACCATTTGAAAAAAAAGTTACTTGGTAGAGCTAAATGTAATTAATATTGCTAAAACAAGAGACTACACATCTTTTCGTGAAGACTTTTTTATAATACTTATGGGCGGATATATATTTTACATGGTTCCGGAAATATTTAAAACTGACGACTTAGAAATCTCACCTTGTTGTTAGTATTTCCAACTGTTTTATCTTCTGAGGCCTGAGGAGATTAGCGTTTAACGGCCGTCGACAACGAGGTCACTAGAGACGGAGCACATACTCACATTAGGGAAGGATGGGGAAGGAAATCGGCAGTGCCCTTACAGAGGGACCAGCCCGTTGTTTGTCTTAAGCGATTTACGGAAATCACAGGAAGCTTAAATCAAGGTGACCGGAGACGCGTTGGAACCGTCACCCTCCCGAATGCGAATCCAGTGTGCTAACCACTGCGCCACCTCGCTCGGTTTTCTTCTAAAGGGCTATCGTAATTCGTAAACAGAAAACATTCAGATGCAAGTTCTGAATGTTAAACGTGTTATGTTATCTTTTCTTATACGCAGAACGTAGTTAGCATTACTCTTATATTCCCTGTTAATCATTTGGACATCCAGGCATTTAGTACTCTTCATGCTAATTTCACATTTGTTACATTTTGTCGTCATACTGTTGATATTTGATTCACTGTAATGTATTAGCTAAAATCTACCATACGGTATGTTTACGCAGTGCGTTTTTACCTCTGAGAACTCTTTATAATTTCGTGCGATGTTTTACTCAATTTGATGCAGCGCAGTATGATGGATATCGAAATGATATTCAGTTCTCTACCGAGTGAAGATATCAGACTGTAAGATGTGCAAAAATCAGTTTTTTTCATCGAATAGTTTTAGAAAAATCTGATGATTAATATTGCGTATCGGTTGGTTGATCAGGGAGAGGGGACCAAACAGCGAGGTCATCCGTCCCAATTTCGTATCGGCCGGAGCGCCGTCTTCCAGCACTGGCACCAGCATTTGGCGAGCTGTACAGCCACGACAAAGGCAGCCTCAGCGTGGAATGTAAAGACCACGTCTGCAACAACCAAGGGGTTACTGACTGATTGCAGCCTGTTATTGGACCCGCTGACAAAAGGTCATCCTAAGACAAAAGTACAATTCATTAAGACATTTAACTCGTTGCAGAGGGTTCGAATATAGAGAAATGCGATGAAAAGTCTCCATACATCAGTGCGGCTTGAACGCACACTTGAAGAGCTGTTCTCCTCGTCCAAGTTCCGAGAGAGACTTGTACAGCACTCTCCGCAGTCTCTGGTGTAATGTAACGTCTGATTACAACCCCACTCCTTGATGTTGTTCATTTCGTAAACAATATCACGTAGAGGACCACAGCTGGTAAAGCACAATGAAGTTTACAACGAAGGAGGTCACTAGCGGCTGGTAACCACAGATTCCCAATATTTCGCAAAGTTTTAGTTAGCAAACCCGCGAAGGCTTGTAACACGCCCGGGGGTGAAATGGCGGGGGTCCCATAATTGGTATATTTGCTTGCTGCTTCTTGACCGTGCGCCCTGTCCACACCACGTACCTGATAATCCCGCGGCGGTCGTATTGTTCTGCTCCACACTGCTGACGGACGTGCCTCAAATTATGTATCTCAATATGCAAGCAGGTTAGGAGAGCCACTCAATGTCAAACACAACAGTCCTACGTCAGGTATGAACATCTACACTCCTGAAAATTGAAATAAGAACACCGTGAATTCATTGTCCCAGGAAGGGGAAACTTTATTGACACATTCCTGGGGTCAGATACATCACATGATCACACTGACAGAACCACAGGCACATAGACACAGGCAACAGAGCATGCACAATGTCGGCACTAGTACAGTGTATATCCACCTTCCGCAGCAATGCAGGCTGCTATTCTCCCATGGAGACGATCGTAGAGATGCTGGATGTAGTCCTGTGGAACGGCTTGCCATGCCATTTCCACCTGGCGCCTCAGTTGGACCAGCGTTCGTGCTGGACGTGCAGACCGCGTGAGACGACGCTTCATCCAGTCCCAAACATGCTCAATGGGGGACAGATCCGGAGATCTTGCTGGCCAGGGTAGTTGACTTACACCTTCTAGAGCACGATGGGTGGCACGGGATACATGCGGACGTGCATTGTCCTGTTGGAACAGCAAGTTCCCTTGCCGGTCTAGGAATGGTAGAACGATGGGTTTGATGACGGTTTGGATGTACCGTGCACTATTCAGTGGCCCCTCGACGATCACCAGTGGTGTACGGCCAGTGTAGGAGATCGCTCCCCACACCATGATGCCGGGTGTTGGCCCTGTGTGCCTCGGTCGTATGCAGTCCTGATTGTGGCGCTCACCTTCACGGCGCCAAACACGCATACGACCATCATTGGCACCAAGGCAGAAGCGACTCTCATCGCTGAAGACGACACGTCTCCATTCGTCCCTCCATTCACGCCTGTCGCGACACCACTGGAGGCGGGCTGCACGATGTTGGGGCGTGAGCGGAAGACGGCCTAACGGTGTGCGGGACCGTAGCCCAGCTTCATGGAGACGGTTGCGAATGGTCCTCGCCGATACCCCAGGAGCAACAGTGTCCCTAATTTGCTGGGAAGTGGCGGTGCGGTCCCCTACGGCACTGCGTAGGATCCTACGGTCTTGGCGTGCATCCGTGCGTCGCTGCGGTCCGGTCCCAGGTCGACGGGCACGTGCACCTTCCGCCGACCACTGGCGACAACATCGATGTACTGTGGAGACCTCACGCCCCACGTGTTGAGCAATTCGGCGGTACGTCCACCCGGCCTCCCGCATGCCCACTATACGCCCTCGCTCAAAGTCCGTCAACTGCACATACGGTTCACGTCCACGCAGTCGCGGCATGCTACCAGTGTTAAAGACTGCGATGGAGCTCCGTATGCCACGGCAAACTGGCTGACACTGACGGCGGCGGTGCACAAATGCTGCGCAGCTAGCGCCATTCGACGGCCAACACCGCGGTTCCTGGTGTGTCCGCTGTGCCGTGCGTGTGATCATTGCTTGTACAGCCCTCTCGCAGTGTCCGGAGCAAGTATGGTGGGTCTGACACACCGGTGTCAATGTGTTCTTTTTTCCATTTCCAGGAGTGTATATTCTGAGACGATAAGAAATCACAGGTTGCACTGTTTACATTCTAAGTCATAACTGCTTATCACAGCCAACATTCTTGATGATTTTTGTCCACAATATCACTTGGACGAGCGTACGCGTACCGACGCGACGCGGATGATTGTTAATGAAGCGGACGCCGAATGATCGAAGTTCTTACGCTCGTCACATATACACAGATATCTGGTACCAGTTCTCCTTGACACTAGTAATAATATCACGCTGTTCATAAAATTAAATTTTCAGTTCTCAGTTCTCACTTGTACGAGCGTGCGCGTAACCGTCGCGGCGCGGCTAATTGTTGATGAAGCGAAAACGCTATGACCGAACGCACGTTCTCACGCTCGCTACAAAACACTGGGATTTGAATGCTCTCTTTTGTGGTAAATTATATTGCTGATCGACATTAGTTCATTCTGAGAGGCTGAACACGGCGCAGATGATTGATATACGGTGCGACACGCAACCAGAGGATACACAAATACGTTATCGGCGGTACTGCTCATTTTTAACTACATCATTACGCACTTTCCTCTGAATCACTTCCATATTTCATCACTTCACTGTAACAGCACTTGTTGCAACACTTGAACTTCTATACTAACAATGCCTCTCGCATACAGAGCTACCCACAACACAACAGTTCCGTGTCCCGTGCTCGACTCTGCAAAAGTGCTGCCCGCAAAGATACTCGGCAACTAAACCAGCGATATGACAATACGCTTACAGGCTTTCATGTCTCCGTTTCCGCTGTTAATTATGTTACACCCTGTAAGGAGTACTGCTATGTTTGGTGTTATGACGTGATAAATCGTACTCCTTACACGTCACTGGTTTGTGGTAATTTCGAAATCGAGTGACGCACCTCAAAGGAATTAACCGAATGGGACGGAAATCGATAGATGCGATGTATACGTACAGACAAACAAATTATTACTGTTTCAGAAAAATTGGATGATTTACTTCTACATCTACATCTACATACATACTCCGCAATCCACCAAACTAGCACCTTCTCTCCCTGTTCCACTCCCAAACAGAACGAGGGAAAGATGACTGCCGAAGTGCCTCTATACGAGCCCTAATCTCTCTTATCTTATCTTTGTGGTCTTTCCGCGAAATATAAGTTGGTGGCAGTAAAATTGTACTGCAGTCAGCCTCAAATGCTGGTTCTCTAAATTTCCTCAGTAGCGATTCACGAAAAGAACGCCTCCTTTCCTCCAGAGACTATCACCCGAGTTCCTGAAGCATTTCCGTAACACTCGCGTGATGATCAAACCTACCAGTAACAAATCTAGCAGCCCTCCTCTGAATTGCTTCTATGTCCTCCCTCAATCCGACCCGATTGGGATCCCAAACGCTCGAGCAGTACTCAAGAATAGGTCATATTAGTGTTTTATAAGCGGTCTCCTTTACAGATGAACCACATCTTCACAAAATTCTATCAATGAACCGAAGACGACTATCCACCTTCCCCACAACTGCCATTACATGCCTGTCCCACTTCATATCGCTCTGCAATGTTACGCCCAAATATTTAATAGATGTGACTGTGTCAAGCGCTACACTACTAATGGAGTATTCAAACATTACGGGATTCTTTTTCCTATTCATCTGCATTAATTTACATTTATCTATATTTAGAGTTAGCTGCCATTCTTTACACCAATCACAAATCCAGTTCAAGTCATCTTGTATCCTCCTACAGTCACTCAACGACGACACCTTCCCGTACACCACAGTATCATCAGCAAACAGCCGCACATTGCTATCCACCCTATCCAAAAGATCATTTATGTAGATAGAAAACAACAGCGGACCTACCACACTTCCCTGGGGCACTCCAGGTGATACCCTCACCTCCGATGAACATTCACTATCGAGGACAACGTACTGGGTTCTATTACTTAAGAAGTCTTCGAGCCACTCACATATTTGGGAACCAATCCCATATCCTCGTACCTTAGTTAGGAGTCTGCAGTGGGGCACCGAGTCAAACGCTTACCAGAAGTCATGGAATATGGCATCCGTCTGATGCCCTTCATCCATGGTTCCCAAGATATCATGTGAAAAAAGGGCGAGTTGCGTTTCGCAGGAGCGATGCTTTCTAAAGCCGTGCTGATGCATGGACAGCAACTTCTCTGTCTCAAGGAAATTCATTATATTCGAACTGAGAATATCCTGCAACAAACCGATGTTAAGGATATTGGTCTGTAATTTTGAGGATCCGTCCTTCTGCCGTTCTTATATACAGGCGTCACCTGCGTTTTTTTCCAGTCGCTCGGGACTTTACGTTGGGCAAGAGATTTGCGATAAATGCAAGCTAAGTAATGAGCCATTGCAGTAGAGTACTCTCTGTAAAACCGAATTGCAATCCCATCAGGACCTGGCGATTTATTTATTTTCAACCCATTCAGCTGCTTCACAATCCCAGGGATGTCTATCACTATGTCCTGCATACGGGAATCTGTACGAGACTCAAACGGCGGTATGTTTGTACGATATACTTAGATAAACTTAGAAGAATGAGCTTCACAAATTGAGCAAGTCAGTACCGCATTGGTCCATCTCTGACCCTTACGCAAGCAGTTATTCGGCTCGGCACTGATACACAGAGTTGTTGGGTGTCCTTCTGAGGGATGGATATCGTGCCAAATTCTGTTCAGTTGGCCGGAGGGCTCTGCCCTTAATGTTCCAAACATTTTCAATTAAGGAAAGATCCGGCGACTTTGCTGGGCAAAGTAGGATTTAGCAAGCACGAAGAAAGGCAGTAGAATCTCTTGCCGAGTGCAGCGGGCATTAGCTTGGTGAAATGCAAGCCGAGGATAGCCTGCCATGAAGGACAACAGTACGAGGTGCAGAATTTCCTCGATGTATGGCTGTGCTGTAAAGATGGCGCGGACGACAACCAAAGGGGTCCTGCTCTTGGTTGTCGTGCCATATAGTGGGCGACGGGCTGGTATCCCATAGCTGTCTGGTCCGTCCCCGTATACGTCTTCGGCCTGGAATCTCATGGAGTGGAGTAGGACTGTCGATCATGAGTTCCGCTTTGAACTGAGCCCCGACAACCAGCGAAGAAATCCCTGGAGACGCCCCAGACAGCAGTGGGATACCAGCAGGTTGTCGTCTGTGGTGCCATATCATTCCATAGCACCACTCCTTTGCCTGTCATCCGCGGCACTGTTACAGCACAGCCCTGTTTCCTTGCCCCTTATGGCAAGCCATCCTGGGCTTACATTCCACCGAGATAACGCCCTCCTGCAGGCGCCGAGGGTTTCTACTGGTTGTCTTCGTACTTGCCAAACCCTCCCTTGGCCAGCAAGGTCACCGGATCTTTCCTCAATTGAAAATGTTTGGACAATTACGGGCAGGGGCCTCCAACCAGCTCGAGATTTTGACGATATGGCACGCCGATTGGACAGAATTCGGCACGATATCCCTCAGAAGTACATCCAACAACTCTGTCAATCAGTGCCAAGCTAAATAACTGCTTACATAAGCGGCACAGGTGGACCAACGCGTTATTCACTGCTCAGTTTGTCAAGTTCTTCCTCGTGAACAAATCATCCAATTTTTTCTGAAGTTTGAAGCATTTGTTTGTCTGCACATGTATATCAAAATGCTTCATATGGCTTTAAGCACTATGGGACTTAACATCTGAGGTCATGAGCCCCCTAGACTTAGAACTACTTAAACCTAACTAACCCAAGGACATCACACACATCCATGCCCGATGCAGGATTCGAACCTGTGACCGTAGCAGCAGCGCGGTTCCGGACGGAGGCGCCTAGAACAGCTCGGCCACAGCGGCTGGCATGTGTATCACATTTACCCGTCCCACTCGCATAATTTCTTCATGACGCGGCGTTGTTTTTTAATGAAAAATAAAGAAAGAGCGTATGTGGGTAGAGAGCCGCTACGTGGGAAGCGACCACGTGCAGCCGCTTCGTGCACAACTAGTGCGAAGAATTTGATAGAAAGTATGATTGTAAGTCGGAAGCACGACGTCGGTTCGTAGGGTAAAAGTATTTTTGTGATCCGGATTAATCGCAGAAAGACGCGCGGAAATTTGTGGAAGGAACAACAGTGTAGTTGTTAGTAACTTCTGTTCGCAGGACATATCGATATCTGAACAGAAACGAAACGGCATATGGAAACTTGATAACTCGTTAAATTAATGTGGAAATGCTAACAGCAATCGCTACTTCAGCATGAGAGTGAGATGAGCTTAACTTTTAACACAACAGTGGATGGGCCTAGGCATTGTTAGAGAGTCTATTACATGCTAAAAGGATAATAAACGAAGTATTATAGATTTTTAACGTTGTTATTTCAAAGTGACGGTCATTGAGAAAGTTAAATATTTGCAAGTATAAGAGACACGTGTTCGTATTAGGCTCACGCTCAGTTTTCTCTGTAAAGTTCCCATATTCGACTCTAATAGTCTTGAAATAAGTTAAGGGGATATTTACAACTCTGTATTAAGTCAGTATTGGATCAGCAGCAGAATATACACTCATGCTCATAAATTAAGGATAATTGCAGAATGTGGTTCCCCACAAAGTGGCATTACACAAAACTGACGCCAGTAGTTTAGGCACATAGGGAACACACACGACACAGATCTGTAAGTCCACGGTATTGGTAATAAGTTGAGAAAACCGTCCCGAAACACATACACATGTGCTACAAAACTCCACTGTTTCCTGCGCATTTACCCCGACATCAATATGAGATATGAACAGCATGAACACGTACACAGGCAGCACAACATGTTGGCATACTCTGGATCAGGAGGTCGAGAAGCTCCTGGGGTATAGCCTCCAGCGATACGTCGACCGAGAGCATCCCAGACGTGCTGGATGGGGAAAGTCTGGAGAACAGGCAGGCCACTACATTCGCCTGATATCTCCTGTTTCAAGGTAATCCACAACGATGGCAGCTTGGTGGGGCCGCGCCTGTCATCCATCAGGAGGAAGGTGGGGCCCACTGCGCCCATGTTAAGGCGGACATACTGGTGCAAAATGACGTCCCGATACACCTGACCTGTTACACTTCCTCTGTCAAAGACATGCGGGGCTGTACGTGCACCAATCATAATCCCACCTCACACCATCAAAACACGACCTTCATACATATCCCTTTCAAGGACATTAAGGGGTTGGTATCTGGTTCCTGGTTCACACCAGATGAAAACCCGGCGGGAATCACTGTTCAGACTGTACCTGGACTCGTTCGTGAACATAACCTGGGACCACTGGTCCAATGACCATGTACTGTGTTTTTGACACCAGGCTTTACGGGCTCTCCTGTGGCCAGGGGTCAGTCGAATGCACCTTGCAGATCTCCAGGCGAATAAACCATGTCTGTTCAGTCGTCTGTAGACTGTGTGTCTGGAGACAACTGTTCCAATGGCTGCGGTAAGGTCCCGAGCAACGCCACCTGCAGTACTCGATGGCCGTCTGTGGGCACTGACGGTGAGATATCGGTCTTCTTGTGGTGTTGTACACTGTGGACGTCCCGTACTGTAGCACATAGACAAGTTTCCTGTCTGCTGGAATCGTTGCCATAATCTTGAGAACACACTTCGTGGCACACGGAGGGCCCGTACAACGACCTCCTGTGTTTGACCAGCCTCCAGTCGCCCTAGTATCCTACCCCCCATAACGTCATCAATATGTGTTCTTTGAGCCATTTTCAACACAGAGTCACCATTAGCACGTCTGAAAACGTCTGCACACTAACTCGCTGCACCGTACTCTGACATGCACCAACTCACCTCTGCGTATGTGGACTGCTGCCAGCGCCAGTGTGCGACGACCACAGGTCAAATGCACCGCATGGTCATACCTCGAGGTGATTTAAACCCGCAAACCGCCCTCCAGAGCGTTGTTTCACCATGTATCAGCATTATCCTTAATTCATGAGCATGAGTGTGTACGCTATACCTATATACCGCATGAAGATGGCTGCCTTTTCAGATCTCTGAAGTACTCTTATATTTTCCTGTATAGATGACACTTCATTTGTTTATTTCGGCAGACTGCCGTCATTAGATCAGTAACTGAGACAACCAGTACAAAGTATTTCGTCTGATAGTACATGACAGTACTTGGTTAAGTTATTGATCTTATGATGGCAGTCTGCTAAAAAGCGTAATTAGAACAAATGAAGTGCGATCAAGACAGAAAAATTTTATGTATAAATGCATCATGGTCGCTCATCTTTACAAAGACATTTTGCCATCCGTTAGCCCCTGTAACACCCGGTGACAAACCACACAGGCTAACACGGACTACATTCCACAACTGAAGTTAGTAAAACCATGACCAAGGTGTTGGAATGCTTGCTGACATGGGATATGGTAGCCAAAATTACTGTAAGTGAACCTGCGCTCAGCAAACAGAAAAAAATACATGTATCTAGCTCTAACCATCGCACAACAACGACACATTTCCCTGAACTGTCATTTATGATTAGATCCCTAAGAGATCACGAATATATGCATGAACTTGACGCACAATGAGCCCTAACGATACCAAAGCACAAATATCTCGCACATACTACAAATAATAAATAAATTATTGTTAACAATTACTTAAATGATAACATTTTCTCCACTCGACTTATTTTATTTCCTCCTGTATACACCACAACAGTTTCAGATTTGTAACCATTTTCAAATTACTTCGCTTTTAAAATTAGTTACACTGCATGTCGACAACACTTATAGATAATTTACGTTATACTTTCTATTCGTGCAATCAAGTACCGGTACCACATAAAGGTGTGGTCAAACAATGAATATGATGTTTTTTACATATACTGTGACATACAATGTCTTTTATGTAAAGAATCATATTATTTTTTTCCTCTCATTCTTTTATTTTTATACATGTAAGATACATATACAAAATAATAATTTTGTACCATAGATAATATTGACATACAAACAAAACAAGGAGAGATAAGCCCTTCAATTGATTAATCTTCACGTTTTTGTCTCCATAAGTGATAGCGGGCGGACGTATTACGAGTTCCGCCGAGTAAATACTGTTAAAAAATGTGTATTCCAACCGTACATTAAAGACGTGTTATAAAAAGTTATTAGGAAAGCAAAGTTTATTCGTACGTTCATATTCTGTTCATCATTTCGCCCGCGCCGAGAATTCTGCATCAAGAGGATCGGACAAACAAGAAGAATTCTCGTGAGCAGAGGAGGGGCGATCCGGAACCAGTATTGTCCTACCAATCTCTATGCACAATGGCAGTAACAAGAAAAAGAAGTACGTAAAGTTAAATGCTGAATATATGTATTGAATATTGAAGGTCTGTTGATACTAATGCCAGTTAAAGTTCACTCACAATATGAGTAGTTTCCGATTTCTTTCAATTATTCTTTCAAAATTTCTTTTTTAATTATTTAAGCAGTAATTTTTAATCAGTTTCTATTATATAGCATATTTTATGCACGTCCCCCTATTCTCACAGCTACTATTCATTTATTTCTAAAGAATGTTAAGAAATCATCTGAAAATTGCCACAAAGTCGAAAATGAAATAGTGTAACCAGAAGGAAATTGAATAACAGTCAAATGGCGACAGCACCATTACTCGTATTTAGACAAAACATATCTGTGATCCGTGACAATTAAATAATCATTAAGTAACAAAGAAAACACATATTTTAGCTTTTAAGTATTAAATTCATTTATATACATATTATATTTAAGAAACACACTGGAAGAAATATATCACAGCGGAGCTGCACAACAGGAAACACTGTAAAGTGGAATACACCGTTTCTAATAACAAGTACAGTCACCATGAAAGCATAGGAAAGATCAAACCTATTACATATCAATAGAAAGAATCAGCTACAGCTGTAAAATCTATCATTATAACAGCAACAAAACTATAATTTTAAATCGTTCTTTCATTGTAATATTTTGCAAAAATCAACTGCATATGAATTTTAACAAAATATTAAAATATTAAATAGATAGGAAGGAGCAACAAGATGCTCTCAGACAGCTCATCCTTCTCCTTCAGCGTAATGGGCCATAAAAAAGAAGAGAGCTACGTTGCGGCCAAATGAATGGATAAAACGAGTGTACGGCATACTGGTTTCCTCACCAGGAGATTTCCGTCTTCCCGGAGACGGAAGTCGTCCATGTTACTCTGCAGACGGTGTGACCGCACGGTGCAGTTGGGCTTGCGGTTGCGTAGCAGGAAGTACGATCTACTCGCCTCAGGATCCTGCAGACACAAGACATCGTCTGGTCAGCCACTCGGAAATAATACCATTCGACGCAAAGCTTATAACACTCCTTTCGCTTGCAAATTAACAAGTGTTATCAAAAATGTTCGGATGTGTGTGAGTTCCTAAGGGACGAAACTGCTGAGGTCATCGGTCCCTAGACTTACACACCACTTAAAGTAACTTATGCTAAGGACAACACACACATCCATGCCCGAGGGAGGACTCGAACCTCCGGCGGGAGGGACCGTGCGATCAGTAGCATGGCGCTTCTAACCGCGGGGCCACTACGCGCAGCTAAGCGTTATCGCTTTTCCAGGATAAAGTCATCGTGAGCGTGTGTGTAAACAATTAAAGTAGTCGGACTACGATTATTAACCTGGTTTCCCAACATACGAGTGAAACTGTACACTGCCCGAAAAAAAAAATGCAACGTCCTCGAGGACTATATTAAGTGGCACCAGGGCACAGCACAAGGTGTGGCTATGAAACAACAGAACTAGTACTGTAAAACTTTTCGTTTCGAAAACATACATATTTAGCTAATGCCACCATCAATATACTCCACGTGTCTATCATTACAACGCTCCATGCGAATTTTCCGTTGATAGAAAGTCTTCCTCTGTGAGCCCCTTGATGACGCGTGCTGCTCCTTCTTTCACTGTTTCAGCAGACTGCAGGCCTGTTATTTTTAACGAAGATTTGACCTTGGTGGACGGATAAAAGGCACATGCTGCTAGGTCACGTGAATAAGGTGGGTAGTCTAACAATGGGATGTTGGACTTTGCTAGATACCTCTCAACAGACAGTGCGGTGTGGTGCATTGCCTTCATTTCCGTTATTTTCTGCAAAAGGAGGGAGCGGATTCTTCAGCCTGTATGAGTAACCAAAATCTTAGCATATTTTCAGTTTTGCTTCCAAATTGCTATTTTACCTGAACACAACAAGGAAAAGCCAAAAAATTAATAGTGTAGCTCCTTTTTTATATCCACTAATTAATATCTTCATACCTTTACACACTTTGAAATGTAAAGTTCAGCTAGCCCCAGTACACTCTTAGGCACTCCAAGTGCCTTCTGTTAGCCAGTTACCATAAAAGAAAACTACATATCCACCAGTCTTCAGCCAAACAGAATTCGTTCCCCCCACTCAGAAACAAACTGTAGCGACTTCCCTTTCGCAGTTTGACCTATCGCTGTGAACACTGCGTGTCTCTGCCTTCTGCTGCTCCAGGAAGAACTGCCATCCTCTTTCTTCGTTTGATTACTCTCTATCGACTCTCGTCACAGTCTGCACGGCCCGCTCACACTTGCGGCCGGCAACCCCCAACTAACACCGACTGCCCACTAGAGAGCAGAATGGGGGCGAGTACGAGTGTAATGTTGCGGGTTGCATACTTCACAAATCAGGCTCCTGCTGTTACGTCAATACTACTGGGCTTCTTTCGTTCTCACTGTGGCTCTGTGAGTTCGACGAGTCTAAGAACTGTGGCGCTGCGACTGCTTCATACTCGTCGACTCGTCCTCTCTTACTGAAGCATGCTAGAGTGTAGAGCTAGTCGTGACTTGCTGCTAGAGATGATGAGTTCTCGCACTCGCTGCTGTGAAATTACAGGTAGTATTGATAGCACTGGTAGGGAAAGAAACACAAATTAATGTGTGAGAGAAACTGGGAGCCGACGACTTCTCTTTGCCTTTTGTTTGTTTTGCACATAAATAGAACCGCACATCGTTCATTGTTGTCCCGTTGTGTATTCTATTGCCTTACAAAATATGAACTGCATTTTATAAGTAATAAAAACTAGTTGTCCACAGAAGTTCTACGCTTTTATGTAACCACAGCAATTACTTTCGATGCAAGTACGATTTATGTGCACAAATATAAAAATGTATATTATTATTATTTCTTTTTGTACTCAATAGAATGTTCTTCACCATGATCAAGCGCAAGCGTTTCCTGTTATTATTGATAAGTGCGAAAGTTGTCCATAAATAACAGGAACATGTTTTATATAAGCTCGATGAAGTACTGAAGCAATGTTCTACATGTTTTGGTTCAAATGGCTCTGAGCACTATGGGACTTAACATCTGTGGTAATCAGTCCCCTAGAACTTAGAACTACTTAAACCTAACTAACCTAAGGACATCACACACATCCATGCCCGAGGCAGGATTCGAACCTGCGACCGTAGCAGTCGCGCGGCTCCGGACTGAGCGCCTAGAACCGCGAGACCACCGCGGCCGGCCTATATGTTTTGTTTTGAGTTTTTAGTCTTACCTCGTTTCGAAGAAATTGCATTTTCTAGAGTTATATGATAAACTTGTATCGTCTTTTTTATATTTTTTTACTACAGCATCTCTGTTTTGCATGTTACCAACTGACAATTTTTGAAAAAGACTTGAATTAAATACTGACAGTTGCAATTTTGTTTTTTAAGTAACAGACAGGAGGATAACTATGTAGAACAAAAATGTTCTGTAAGTTATGCAGCCCCTTACATCTACATCTACGTGATTACTCTGCTATTCACAGTAAAGTGCCTGACAGAGGGTTCAATGAACCACCTGCATGCTGTCTCTCTACCATTCCACTCTGGAACGGCACGCTGGAAAAACGAGCACTTAAATTTTCCGTGCGAGCACTGATTTCTCTTATTTTATCGTGATGATCATTTCTCCCTATGTAGGTGGGTGCCAGCAGGATGATTTCGCAATCGAAGGAGAAAACTGGTGATTGAAATTTCATGAGAAGATCCCATCGCAACGAAAAACGCAGCGCGATGATTCCCACTCCAATTCACGTATCATGTCTGTGACACTATCTCCCCTATTTCGCGATAATACAAAACGAGCTGCCCTTCTTTGTACTTTTTCGATGTCATCCGTCAGTCCCACCTGATGCGGACCCCACACCGCACAGCAGTACTCCAGAATAGGACGGAAAAGCGTAGTGTATATATCCTCACTCAGTTTCTAGACATTTCACCACTTCCAGCTGCTAGGGGAATCTAGGAAGGAACTGATCGCCTAAGTAAATAAGGCGATCGAAATTAGGTAACGCCCGCAACACACCTAACGTACAGATAATGCGGTTAAATCTAAATCTACATCTACATTTATACTCCGCAAGCCACCCAACGGTGTGTGGCGGAGGGCACTTTACGTGCCACTGTCGTTACCTCCCTTTTCTGTTCCAGTCGCATATGGTTCGCGGGAAAAACGACTGCCGGAATGCCTCCGTGCGCGCTCGAATCTCTCTAATTTTACATTCGTGATCTCCTCGGGAGCTATAAGTAGGGGAAATCAATATATTCGATACTTCATCCAGAAACGCACCCTCTCGAAAACTGGACAGCAAGCTACACCGCGATGCAGAGCGCCTCTCTTGCAGAGTCTGCCACTTGAGTTTGCTAAACATCTCCGTAACGCTATCACGCTTACCAACTAACCCTGTGACGAAACGCGCTGCTCTTCTTTGGATCTTCTCCATCTCCTCCATCAACCCGATCTGCTACGGATCCCACACTGATGAGCAATACTCAAGTATAGGTCGAACGAGTGTTTTGTAAGCCACCTCCTTTGTTGATGGACTACATTTTCTAAGGAGTCTCCCAATGAATCTCAACCTGGCACCCGCCTTACCAACAATTAATTTTATATGATCATTCCACTTCAAATGGTTCCGCACGCATACTCCGAAATATTTTACAGAAGTAACTGCTACCAGTGTTTGTTCCGCTATCATACACTCCTGGAAATTGAAATAAGAACACCGTGAATTCATTGTCCCAGGAAGGGGAAACTTTATTGTCACATTCCTGGGGTCAGATACATCACATGATCACACTGACAGAACCACAGGCACATAGACACAGGCAACAGAGCATGCACAATGTCGGCACTAGTACAGTGTATATCCACCTTTCGCAGCAATGCAGGCTGCTATTCTCCCATGGAGACGATCGTAGAGATGCTGGATGTAGTCCTGAGGAACGGCTTGCCATGCCATTTCCACCTGGCGCCTCAGTTGGACCAGCGTTCGTGCTGGACGTGCAGACCGCGTGAGACGACGCTTCATCCAGTCCCAAACATGCTCAATGGGGGACAGATCCGGAGATCTTGCTGGCCAGGGTAGTTGACTTACACCTTCTACAGCACGTTGGGTGGCACGGGATACATGCGGACGTGCATTGTCCTGTTGGAACAGCAAGTTCCCTTGCCGGTCTAGGAATGGTAGAACGATGGGTTCGATGACGGTTTGGATGTACCGTGCACTATTCAGTGTCCCCTCGACGATCACCAGTGGTGTACGGCCAGTGTAGGAGATCGCTCCCCACACCATGATGCCGGGTGTTGGCCCTGTGTGCCTCGGTCGTATGCAGTCCTGATTGTGGCGCTCACCTGCACGGCGCCAAACACGCATACGACCATCATTGGCACCAAGGCAGAAGCGACTGTCATCGCTGAAGACGACACGTCTCCATTCGTCCCTCCATTCACGCCTGTCGCGACACCACTGGAGGCGGGCTGCACGATGTTGGGGCGTGAGCGGAAGACGGCCTAACGGTGTGTGGGACCGTAGCCCAGCTTCATGGAGACGGTTGCGAATGGTCCTCGCCGATACCCCAGGAGCAACAGTGTCCCTAATTTGCTGGGAAGTGGCGGTGCGGTCCCATACGGCACTGCGTAGGATCCTACGGTCTTGGCGTGCATCCGTGCGTCGCTGCGGTCCGGTTCCAGGTCGACGGGCACGTGCACCTTCCGCCGACCACTGGCGACAACATCGATGTACTGTGGAGACCTCACGCCCCACGTGTTGAGCAATTCGGCGGTACGTCCACCCGGCCTCCCGCATGCCCACTATACGCCCTCGCTCAAAGTCCGTCAACTGCACATACGGTTCACGTCCACGCTGTCGCGGCATGCTACCACTGTTAAAGACTGCGATGGAGCTCTGTATGCCACGGCAAACTGGCTGACACTGACGGCGGCGGTGCACAAATGCTGTGCAGCTAGTGCCATTCGACGGCCAACACCGCGGTTCCTGGTGTGTCCGCTGTGCCGTGCGTGTGATCATTGCTTGTACAGCCCTCTCGCAGTGTCCGGAGCAAGTATGGTGGGTCTGACACACCGGTGTCAATGTGTTCTTTTTTCCATTTCCAGGAGTGTATAATCATAACATCGTAACAGACGAATGCTACAAGGAAACCTACGGTAGTCTACGCTTACTTGTGATAGTCTACGGTAGTTAACGGTTGTTTTACGACTCCATCGCCATCCTTCGAGGGTGTGGCGTCACAAACGACTACCAGAGACACTGACCCTTGGCGCTGGCCGCCAGTGACCGGTGCTGGGGTCGCGGTCCTCTTCTTCTTCCGTGACGAAGACGCAGCTGCCGCCGCCGGTGAGGTCGTAGGCCTGGTAGTCCCTGCAGCACTTGCGCACACAGGGCGCCGGCCCCGCGCAGACGCAGGCGAAGGCGACGTGCAGCAGTTTGCTGCCCACGCGCACGCCGTCGACGCAGAAGGAGTGCGCTGGCACCAGCGCGCCCTCTGGGGACAAGTCCGGCACCAGCACCTCCAGGCGCACCTGCGCAATCATTCGTTCACTCATTCACCGTGCTGCGTACACCCTATAAACAGAGAAGGTGATATGGAACGAATCGAGTTTTCAAATATGTCGAACGAGTAGGTGCATTAGGTTGGT
Organism: Schistocerca cancellata; assembly: GCF_023864275.1. Taxonomy (NCBI): domain Eukaryota; kingdom Metazoa; phylum Arthropoda; class Insecta; order Orthoptera; family Acrididae; genus Schistocerca; species Schistocerca cancellata. The sequence goes on along the minus strand of NC_064634.1, from coordinate 138,490,589 downwards.
GGATATGTTCATAGTGTTTTTGTTTTTCATGTTGGTATTTCAGTTTATCTATCGACTGCCATTTTTTATTTGTAGTTCACTGTTGCGATTTGCATTTTCATATTGTTGTTGTTGTTGTTGTTGTTGTTGTTGTGGTCTTCAGTCCAGAGACTAGTTTGATGCAGCTCTCCATGCTACTCTATCCTGTGCAAGTTTCTTCATCTCCCAGTACCTACTGCAGCCTACATCCTTCTAAATCTGTTTAGTGTATTCCTCTCTTGGTCACCCTCTACGATTTTTAGCCTCCGCGCTGCCCTCCAGTACTAAATTGGCGATCCCTTGATGCCTCAGAACATGTCCTACCAACCTATCCCTTCTTCTGATCAAGTTGTGTCACAAACTTCTCTTCTCCCCAATCCTATTCAATACTTCCTCATTCGGTTTGTGATCTACCCATCTAATCTTCAGCATTCTTCTGTAGCACCACATTTCGAAAGCTTCTATTCTCTTCTTGTCCAAACTATTTATCGTCCATGTTTCACTTCCATGCATGGCTACACTCCATACAAATACTTTCAGAAACGACTTCCTGACACTTAAATCTATACTCGATGTTAACAAATTTGTCTTCTTCAGAAACGCTTTCCTTGCCATTGCCAGTCTACATTTTATATCCTCTCTACTTCGACCATCATCAGTTATTTTGCTCCCCAAATAGCAAAACTCCTCTACTACTTTAAGTGTCTCATTTCCTAACCTAATTCCCTCAGCATCACCCGACTTAATTCGACTACATTCCATTATCCTCGTATTGCTTTTGTTGATGTTCATCTTATATCCTCCTTTCAAGACGCTGTCCATTCCGTTCAACTGCTCTTCCAAGTCCTTTGCTGTCTCTGACAGAATTACAATGTCATCGGCGAACCTCAAAGTTTTTATTTCTTCTCCGTGGATTTTAATACCTACTCCGAATTTTTCTTTTGTTTCCTTCACTGCTTACTCAATATACAGATTGAATAACATCGGGGACAGGCTACAACCCTGTCTCACTCCCTTCCCAACCACTGCTTCCCTTTCATGCCCCTCGACTCTTATAACTGCCATCTGGTTTCTGTACAAATTGTAAATAGCCTTTCGCTCCCTATTTTTTACCCCTGCCACCTTTAGATTTTGAAAGAGAGTATTCCAGTCAGCATTGTCAAAAGCTTTCTGTAAGTCTACAAACGCCAGAAACGTAGGTTTGCCTTTCCTTGATCTATTTTCTAAGATAAGTCGTAGGATATGTATTGCTTCAAGTGTTCCAACATTTCTACGGAATCCAAACTGATCTTCCCCGAGGTCGGCTTCTACCAGTTTTTCCATTCGTCTGTAAAGAATTCGTGTTAGTATTTTGCAGCCGTGGCTTATAAAACTGATAGTTCGATAATTTTCACATCTGTCAACCCCTGCTTTCTTTGGGATTGGAATTATTAATTATTATATAATTATTCACTATTATTATGCTAATCATTATTAATTATATTATTACATATTAAATTATTATATTATATTAATAATTATTACATACATTTTCATATTGTAATTTTGTTATCTGGACATTCTTAGTGGAGCTGTGGAAGCTAATAGATGGAGTGTCAAGCGGACAAATCGGAACATTTCCGACGTATTCTTCTGTTTGACTTCAATAGAGGGGTGCCGACAGCGGAGGCAACCAGAATCATTTGCGCCATGTATGGGGATAATGCTATTGGACAGCGCACGGCAGGAAAATGGTGTTCTCGTTTCAAGCAGGATCCTTTATATATTAAAGACTCTCCACTTTCAGGAAGAAATTCGGGATTTGATGAAGATCGTTTAAATACATTAATCCACAATGATCCGCATCAGTGCACTCTAGAACTGGCAAATAGCATGAAATGTGATCATTGCACCACCATACGACATTTGGATGCAATGGAGAAAGTTCAAAAATCGCATGTATGGGTACCGCATGACTGCATGCTCTTAAGTCCAAATCACAAAAATCAATGGGTGGCCAAATGTGCTTTTCTGCTTGCTCGTCATCAATTGGCTCGTGAACAGCACCGTCCATTCCTGTCCTGTATCGTTATTGCTGACGAGGAGTCGTGTCTTTATGCTAACATAACGAGAAGAAAGAAACGGTTATCCCAATCAAAGCAGCGATTCCCTGTAGAAAAACCTATGCGGTCCACGAAAGGTGATGTTACGTATCTGGTGTTACAGCGACGGTGTGATGTCCTCCAAATTGCTCCCCCGAGGTGCAACTATCACTGCTGACATTTACTGTCAACAACTGAGACGCCTGGCAGACGTAATCCAAGAACAACGACCAGAAAGACTACATGAAGTGACGCTTCTCCACGATAACGGCCGCCAGTGTTCCGATAGACTGACAAAAAACTCTATACAGGAGTTGGGTTGGGAAGTCATTCCACATCCACCTTATCACCCGCCTTCGTGTCCGAGGTCGCTGATGCGGTGGCGCTCGGCCCGGAGATAAGTCGGTTCGAACCCGGGTAGTGGAAAATTTTCACTGCCAGTATTTCGCCGGCAAGGGCAGCAGAGTAGGTGGCGTAGAGTACCTGATCACCAAATTTTGCTCCATTGTCCTGGTTTAAATACCAAACCTCACCGCAGCGTCACGTGAAGTGAGAGCCCGTGGCACTGTCGACAGTGATCCGTCCGGGGGTTGCGGACCTTAAGCTTGGCGGACCCGCCGTACTACTCACGAGAGTGGGCTACGTGCCGGAACCAGATTTCACCGTCTCCGTTTTCTCATCGTCATCATCATCATCATCATCACCATGATTATCATCATCGTCTTGAATATCATACAACACGCATATTACACTACACACACACGTGTAGCAATACAAAAAGTTGTAATGAAACTTGTTGCAAACAAACAAGGAAACAAAACCCCCTTATTCATCTAATCTTGCGCCCCCAGATATTCCTTTTTTCCGCTCTCTGTCGAACAACATTCAAGGAACTTCCCATCCGGATGAAGAAGCACTCCGAACACGGCTCGACGAGTTCATCGCCTCAAACATTCGTGATTTCTGCAGTCGTGGAGTCGAAAAGTTACCACAACATTGGCAGACTGTTGTTAACAGTGAAGGAGAAATAACATTGACGATTAAAGTCTCTGTTACGTGTATCTGTTGTGTTTATTGCACTGAAGATCCGAAAAAACTCGTACACCTGTCTAATATCGTGTAAGGCCCCCGCGAGCACGCAGAAGTGCCGCAGCACGGCGTGGCATGGACTTGAATAATTTCTGAGGTAGTGCTGGAGGGAACTGACACCGTTAATCCTGCGGGGCTGTCCATAAATCCGTGAGAGTACAAGGGAGTGGAGATTTCTTCCGAGTAACACGTTGCAAGGCATCCTAGATATGCTCAACAATGTTCATGTCTGGGGAGTTGAGTGGCAAGCGGAAGTGTTTATGCTCAGAAGAGTGTTTCTGGACGTCGCATTGTACTGCTGGAATTGCCCAAATCCGACGCAATGCGCCATAGACATGAATGGATGCAGGTGATCAGACAGGATGCTTACATACGTGTCACCTGTCAAGAGTCGTATCTAGACGTATCAGGAGTCACATATTACTCCAACTTCACACGCCCCACACCATTACAGAGCCTCCACCAGCTTGAACAGTCCCCAGCTGATTTTCAGGGCCCATGTATTGATGAGGTTGTCTTCATACCGTACATTTCCATACGCTCGATACAACTTGAAAGGAGATAAAATAGTTCAAATGGCTCTGAGAACTATGGGACTTAACATCTGAGGTCATCAGTTCCCTAGAATTTAGAACTACTTAAACCTAACTAACCTAAGGACATCACACACATCCATGTCCGAGGCAGGATTCGAACCTGTGGCCGTAGCGGTCGCGCGGCTCCAGACTGTAGCGCCTAGAACCGCTCGGCCACACCAGCCGGCTTGAAAGGAGGCTCGTCCGACCAGGCAACATGTTTCCAGTCATCAACAGTTCAGTGTCGGTGTTGACGGGGCCCAGGAGAGGAGTAAAGCTTTGTGTCGCCCAATCATCAAGGTTAGACGAGTGGGCCTTCGGCTCCGAAAGCCCATATCAACGATGTTCGCACGCTGACACTTGTTGACGGACCAGCACTGAAATCCACAGCAATTTGCGGAAGGGTTGTACTTCTGCCACGTTGAATGATTCTCTCCACTCGTAGTTGGTACTGTTCTTGCAGGATTTTTTTCCGGCCACAGCGATGTCGGAGATCTGATGTTTTACCGGATTGCTGATACTCACGGTTCTCTCGTGAAATGATCGTACGGGAAAATCCCCACTACATCGCTACCTCGCAGATGTTGTATCTCATCGCTCGTGCACCGCCGACTGTAACACCACTTTCAAGCTCATTTAAATCTTGATAACCTGCCATTATATCAGCAGTAACCAATCTCACAACTGCGTCTTATATAGGTGTTGTCGACCGCAGCGCCATGTTCTGCCTGCTTACATATCTCTGTATTTGAATACGCATGCCTATACTAGCTTTTTTGGCGCTTCAGTGTATATGAGTGTCAGTTGTGTTTATAAAACTTGTGGAAAAACGCTACGGACGTATGCACCAATCCCGTGCATAAGCTACCCATAAAAATTGGTGGTCACCCGCTTTGGACATGCTCGTGACCACTCCGTGAATAAATTTTCTCGTTTTGTTGGTGTGTCAAAGCGAACTTTCAATGTGTACGCAAGCAATGATGTGCCACTCGCAAACAGGTAGCGCTGCGTCGTAACACCCCGACAGGTGCCATAGACAAATGTTACGTCTTGTCAGTGACAATCAGTTTCAAAACGGATAGAAACTGCTACCGTCCTCAGTTTCCGAGCTAGTAATATGTAGAGAACTCTATGCAATGGACACTTGAAGTCCGGTGCTTATATCTTTAATGATATTTTGTATTTCATCCACACTGGGGGTTCTGAGTTTGTGTAATTGCATCTTGCATTTTGTTCTAGAAATATGCTCTTGGTTCTCCACAATTTAACAACTTATTGAAATAGCTTGCTTATATTTCTCGATTGTTTCGAGCTAATTTTCTCTCTTCATTTTTGAATTACAAGACAAGTGGCTGGTAAGTTTGGACGCTTTGCTTAGCGGTTTTATAGAAATTCCTCCTATTGTCTTGTGGCTGTCTTCCTCAATTATTGATAACTGGTGTCACCCTTTTCCGAAATGTAAGTAATTGTGTGTATGTGTGTGTGTGTGTGTGTGTGTGTGTGTGTGTGTGTGTGTGTGTGTGTGTCAGTGAGTGTGCGTCATGTAAATATTTGTTTATTTACTTCACATATTTATTTATATATTCTGTGTATGCATGTATATATAAAAAGCAAAAATACGAAAATCATGCATATTAATATGTAAATATATATACGCACACCACAGGGAAAAAAGTAAAAAAAGTTAAAGAAATGTAAACAAGAGCATAAACAAACAAAAAAAATTCGTATATTTACTTATTCATACACAGCGCATGTGTACTGTGTAAATATATATCTCACATAATGTGCGTCATGTAAATAGTAAAGTTGTTTAGTAAAGTTGTTTTTTTTTAAGTTTCACCTGCCGCTAGCTGCGCAAGACTTATAAATTTTTAAGTGTACAAAGTCCATCATAATTATTGTTCAACTATTGAAATTGTGGAATTTAGTTATTGTAAAAAAGTAACTCCACATTAGTTTCTAGCGTAGATTTATATATCTGGAAAAATTGTCAAAACATGGAAAAAATTGTAGAAATATTCTCAATCAGTCTTACTGTTGAGAGGTTATTTATTTCCTAGTTATTAGTAATAGATTGTAAGTTAAAAATATCTCTGCATTGTAATATCAGAGTCAAACTGTATCTCAAGAACTGAATTTATCTCAAGAATTGAACTGTATTTCAAAAACCAAATTATACCTGTGTGAATTGAATAAATGAAAAAATTCATTACCATATGTCTTCGTTGTTATTTCACAAAGTGCTACCGTCACAAATACACTCCTGGAAATGGAAAAAAGAACACATTGACACCGGTGTGTCAGACCCACCATACTTGCTCCGGACACTGCGAGAGGGCTGTACAAGCAATGATCACACGCACGGCACAGCGGACACACCAGGAACCGCGGTGTTGGCCGTCGAATGGCGCTAGCTGCGCAGCATTTGTGCACCGCCGCCGTCAGTGTCAGCCAGTTTGCCGTGGCATACGGAGCTCCATCGCAGTCTTTAACACTGGTAGCATGCCGCGACAGCGTGGACGTGAACCGTATGTGCAGTTGATGGACTTTGAGCGAGGGCGTATAGTGGGCATGCGGGAGGCCGGGTAGACGTACCGCCGAATTGCTCAACACGTGGGGCGTGAGGTCTCCACAGTACATCGATGTTGTCGCCAGTGGTCGGCGGAAGGTGCACGTGCCCGTCGACCTGGGACCGGACTGCAGCGACGCACGGATGCACGCCAAGACCGTAGGATCCTACGCAGTGCCGTAGGGGACCGCACCGCCACTTCCCAGCAAATTAGGGACACTGTTGCTCCTGGGGTATCGGCGAGGACCATTCGCAACCGTCTCCATGAAGCTGGGCTACGGTACCGCACACCGTTAGGCCGTCTTCCGCTCATGCCCCAACATCGTGCAGCCCGCCTCCAGTGGTGTCGCGACAGGCGTGAATGGAGGGACGTGTCGTCTTCAGCGATGAGAGTCGCTTCTGCCTTGGTGCCAATGATGGTCGTATGCGTGTTTGGCGCCGTGCAGGTGAGCGCCACAATCAGGACTGCATACGACCGAGGCACACAGGGCCAACACCCGGCATCATGGTGTGGGGAGCGATCTCCTACACTGGCCGTACACCACTGGTGATCGTCGAGGGGACACTGAATAGTGCACGGTACATCCAAACCGTCATCGAACCCATCGTTCTACCATTCCTAGACCGGCAAGGGAACTTGCTGTTCCAACAGGACAATGCACGTCCGCATGTATCCCGTGCCACCCAACGTGCTGTAGAAGGTGTAAGTCAACTACCCTGGCCAGCAAGATCTCCGGATCTGTCCCCCATTGAGCTTGTTTGGGACTGGATGAAGCGTCGTCTCACGCGGTCTGCACGTCCAGCACGAACGCTGGTCCAACTGAGGCGCCGGGTGGAAATGGCATGGCAAGTCGTTCCACAGGACTACATCCAGCATCTCTACGATCGTCTCCATGGGAGAATAGCAGCCTGCATTGCTGCGAAAGGTGGATATACACTGTACTAGTGCCGACATTGTGCATGCTCTGTTGCCTGTGTCTATGTGCCTGTGGTTCTGTCAGTGTGATCATGTGATGTATCTGACCCCAGGAATGTGTCAATAAAGTTTCCCCTTCCTGGGACAATGAATTCACGGTGTTCTTATTTCAATTTCCAGGAGTGTATATATAAAGGACGTACATGACACAAATGATATTAGTTTTTCTGAAAATGAGTGCTATTAAGGGGCTGAAGTTTAAGATGACAGATAATAAAATATATAGTACGGTTGCATGGGATTAAGCCTATCGTGCACCAAGAATTGGCTTATGGGAGCAGGAGACACGTGACCATGTCCACTTCCAAAGGCAAGTAGCAAACATGGCTAAAATTATATCTACTGTGTTTGAAGAAAACCACAGACATAGTATCTGGGTAAAATTGTATACTATCAAAGTGGGAAAAGAGTGAAATCAGTTAGAAAAAAAGTACACTCATATTATGAGATAAAAATTCATCTATTTCTCATCCAACTTAAAAGTAATTTTACATTTTCATAAGTAGACATAGCAACACTATTTTCACACATCTTCTTCTTGAGCCGACGGAGAGCAGGGCACCCATAGAATTCCAGGTCTTGAATAGCAGCAAAAGTGAAGATTCGACACATCAGTGCGATCTTCTCCTTTCCCTTCACGTAGATGATGGTATCCATGTAGTAGATTAATCGAAGTGAAGTCATCGAGTCTTTATAGGATATTCCAGGCTCTTCCCAGAGAATTCCATGTAGAAATGTGTTAACCGCTTTCCACTCTTCCGTGTTCTAGCGCACTTCACAACCTTGAAAGACCTCAGTGATGCAATGTCTGCTCAGAATGTCTCAATCATAGTTGCATCTATATATGAATATGAACTGTCTACGTTTATCATCATAGAAACCTTGAGCATCTGCAATGATTTTCAGACCTTGAGATGTTGCAGTGTCTTCCAGGAAATTTGCTGAAGGTTCAGATTCAATTCCTACATCTATAGGTCGAGATTTAATTATCTCACTCTGTTTTGAGCAGTCTATTGCGACGATTTGTGCCAGCTCCTTGAATGTCCGTGGCTGAGTAGACATCCTCCTCTTCATAGCATGAAGCATGGAACCTCACACACATGTAATGTGCTAGACTATACAGATTTTCTTCCCACTGCAGGTTTAAATTATCATAAGGAAGGAATTCAGAGTTCAGATAGACCCCGGCATGAGTTAACTAGCGAATTTTGTGGAATAATTCGCTATATTCTGTCTTCTATTGGCCTGAAACATGAGTATGACGAAGCTGAGCATTTCCAGCTGAGAGGAGGTTTTAATAGACAACATTCGTGTGCTTATAGTCGGTGGTACTGGGTACTTGAAAGAACACTGCTCATTCGTTACTGCGATGTGCGGCATTTTCCATATTATTTTTCTGATGGTGATCTCGTTCTCCTCTTGAACTCATTTATGTAGAAGTTGTTATTCATTGCAGTCCGTACCAAAATCAATTCCTCTTTAGCATCCAGAACAATTCGCCACATGTCCGCAAGGTATATCATAAGCAGTTGTAATTGTGTGAACACAGTAAATCTCTTGTACTCTTCCACTGTTGTGTGTACTGTCTCATCAATAAACCATCCAGGATCTTCTAAATCGTTCAGATCTGAGGGAGAAGCAGAAACATACGTTTTAAGAGTTGATGATAAGCCTATATAGCGTGTACAGTCAGTCTCGCCCCTCTTAAGTCCATATCGTACCTCATGAAACAGGAAAACTAAAGTACTACACGTGAGGTTCGATGCCACTGTAGTAGTACCATCCCTTTCCGTAAATGATCGATCAAGATATATGAAATTCTTGCAGGGGAGGGTCACAGTGTATTGGTGTTGGATGACAATCCTAAAATCACCGTTCTTGTTAAATGTGGTTGATGCATAAGGTTTATGCGAGAAGTATTCCTGGTGTATAATACACTCGTCTATTCCACTGGGCTAGTTACGTCGACCACGCGTTGCATTGCTTCAGACCCATTAATTTAAGAAACTCATAGTTTGACATGTCATCACCTTGCTGTACTGTTGTGAAGTGCCAATTGTGGACTGTCGTTTTATACCTTACGTCCATCCTGTCTTGGTTGACAATACGGGTCTGCTGCGATCCCTGACTGGTTGAAGCTCGCCGCCAACGCTTACGGTCCGGCGAGCTGAAGGTCGCCTATTCTGCTTCCAACAATCCCCGCTGCATGAAGACCGACACCGCTTCTGTCTCTCTGCACGTTCAAGGTCACTGCTGGCGCTGCTTTAGAGGTAACTGTACAATGATTTCCTCGCCGCGAAAATCCACAAGTCGATTATCCTGGTCCACAATATGCAACTCCAGATAGTCCAAAGCCTGAACTGTTATTTGGAGGTAAATAGCTTTGGTACGGGTCTCAACGATCTTATAACCTGTTCCCACTGACAGGAAAAATCCGTAAATTGTATGAATCAATCTGTTGTTGAGATAAGAGTTTGTTGCGACGTTACACTCGACATGGATTGTATTGACAGAGAGTATATCCACTGACTGGTTGGATCTGTAGAATTTATTAGGATCCTTCCTCAAAACCTGTCCTTTTGTGTTACACTCGACATGGATTGTACTGACAGAGAGTATATCCACTGACTGGTCGGATCTGCAGAATTTATTAGGATCCTTCCTCAAAACCTGTCCTTTTGTGAAACCCAACAGCCGTCCTACTGATCCTTTCTGGTTGAAGTCAATCGTTGCATTCGTTGTCTTTACTTCAGATTTAAGTTTATAGATGTTTGCATATGGCGCAATCTCTTTTCCAGACCGTTTTAAAACTTCGGTTAAATCGTCAATATCATACGCACCAGGTTCTATTGTCACAATTTCTTTTCCATCCTTAATTTTCAGATGACGTTTATTGTTAGCCTCTGTGATATTGAGAATTTTGTTGTAAATCTCCTGTCCACTCCCCATTGCTTAAATCAATCGGTAGGAAGCAATTCGCGTGTAATGCTGACGATCATTCTTTTAAAGTCAGAGTATACGACATTGCAACTGAAGCCTCACTGACAGGTGAATGCTTAATGCATCTCCTTATATAGAGACTTCTTCGTAAATGTTAGGAGGAGCATAATGCACAGATACCCGCAGAAGTAAGTATTAAAATCTTAATAATGATGAAAATTCTCGAACATGCCCTTCTGTCCAGCTGTAACTCTTCTGGCGGCTGCAGGTCTCTAAATGAATCGAAATAGTAAAAGTTATTTGCATTTTTCTTAACATACGCCATCCAGTGAGTTCCTGGTCCCCAGCAACATCTAAATTCAAAATTCTACAGTCTTCGACATAGTCTTCAGTAATGTATACCGCATAAACACACTACGGAATCATGGAATGCTGAATTTTTTCCTGACGAACTTGAGAAGACCTGTATTTGTAAGCGGTCGTGTGGTAGAATAGCTAACGGTCTTTTTTTATTGATGAAGAGACGTAGTCCGTTCTTGTATGGTTTCAAGCATAGTCGTTTCCCGATGTCTGCTGCTCCTATCATGCAGTTATGTCTTCTTGCTTATTCTAGCTGCTCCTGAGAGCTTTGTGCATTCTTGACTGCCTTGGCAATAGCCGCTGCACCACCAGACAGTGAACCCATTGCTGAGAGACCTGCGAGAGCAGGGAGGGAATAATTCCACCTGATGCCTTGGGTTTCAGTAGAACTCTGGATGCTTTAACGCGTCTTTTATGCTTCAGCGCGCTATTACCTGCGTACATCGCTGTCAGGATACAGTTTCAAACAATGGAAAATCCAGGATGGAATGAACAATGTTATGGAAAGTTGCTGCTCGCCATATAGTGGAGATACTGTGTGCAGACAGTCACAACAAAGAGACTGTCACAAATAAAGCTTTCGGCCAGTAAGGTCTTCGCCAAAAATAGACCCCCCCCCACACACACACACATACGCACGCAAACACGTAACTCACAAACACACACGACTGCAGTCTCTTCAGTTGCCTGAGACTGCAGTCACGTGTGTGCGAGTTGCGTTTGCGTAAGTGTGTGTGTGTGTGTGTGTGTGTGTGTGTGTGTGTGTGTAGCTATTTTTGACGAAGGTCTTAATGGCCGAAAGCTGTATTTGCGACAGTCTCTTTGTTGTGTCTATCTGTGAACCAGCATTTCCGATGTATGGTCAGGATACTGGTTTTTAAGCGTCCCTTCTCCTTCTTCATCGTTTTCTTCTTCTTCAGTGCACGACTTGCATTACTCATAACTTGCTTGAAATTCATCATCTCTAAGCCCAACTTATATTCACCATGCGTGGTTTTATCAATTATAAATGCCGCAATGCTCTGGCCAATACCAATATCGTTTCTCGCACATGTTGCCTTGGCTTTGTCAGCTAAAATTCTATCTGCAGCGTGACCTCCTGGGACACCTCCATGTTGCGCGTATTCAATGTCGTGTTCCAAAAACGCCTCGTCAAGCAGGTTAATCCTCTTATCACCATGAGCCAAACGTTTCTGAAGCTTTGTTCCAGGTCTATAGTAATTATACCCCAGAATGTGCAATTCAATGGAAAGTTTGTAGGGAATACCACCGTCTCCTATAATGCGTCTCCTATCACGTATACTGTGCTACTGTGCTGGTTGTGCTCTATACAGCCCATTATGTGACAAAATCATCAGCATCAATCCAGCTGTTTTGTGTTGCAAAAGCCATTAAACTGTTGCTCTATTCCCTTTATGTCTTATGTCACGGCCGGCCGCGGTGGCCGAGCGGTTCTAGGCGCTCAGTCCGAAACCGCGCGACTGCTACGGTCGCAGGTTCGAATCCTGCCTCGGGCATGGATGTGTGTGATGTCCTTAGTTAGGTTTAAGTAGTTCTAAGTTCTGGGGGACTGATGACCACAGCTGTTAAGTCCTACAGTGCTCAGAGCCATCTTATGTCACGCTCTATGATAAACAGTATCGTTCTGAGCTCTTCTGCGTTTCCTAGGTGTAAAAGCATCCTGAAATTTCAGTACCACTTCTGTCATTTAGGATGTAAGTTCTGGGATTTGTTCTCTGCATTTTGGAAACTGTAAATATCTCACTCGATCGGATTGTAAGTTATGTTTCTCAAATGCTGTCTTGTGTTTTGAGATGTATCAAATCACCCATATTAAATTTCTGTTTTCGTGGATCCAGCATTTTAATATGGTAGTACACTGCATCCATGAGTCCATTATCATGAACATCGATTGGTCTCATTTTTATTGTGCTATGTTTGGTTCGATTTTACTGTGCAATTATTTTTGGTAGGATATCTTTCCATCTGCATCAGCCATGAAGATTAAAACACATCCACATTTGACCTTTTATTGCTCAGTTCAGAAGCTCCACAATACTCGCCTTCAGGTAGGTGAATGTTGAGTAGTGATGTATTCCAAACCACTGCATCACAGTCTTGGAATTCCTACTCTAAAACTCTCCGCCATGATCGGTTTGGAGGTTGTCCAGGCATCGATTCGTCCTTGTCTGCAACAAACATTCAAACATCACCGCGACATTTCTCCCCATTTTTGTTTTAACAGGTAATGCCAAGGCAAATTTGGAGTATGTATCAAAACTCATTAGAACATATTTGAATCCATTATTCTCATGTGAATATTCCCTCACATCTACAAGATCGGCCTGCAGTACGTCATACAACCTTTAATCATAACATGCGTATGACGGTATGTTTTGTGTGCTGGTTTGTGCAGCTCTCAAACAACTGTCTCCATACTTATTCGATTCTACCTCTCTCTCTAAGCTTAGAAATTATTGAGACAACCTGATTTGAATGAGTGGTATTGCCCGCAGCAGCTGATGCCATAAGCAGTGGCAGTCAATCTATCTCGTTGGGACGTCGTAGTATATATGCTGATAAGGCTGCCTGCTGACATTTTTATGCCGAATGTCAATACCATCACCGCTGACATACCGACAGCCTAATAATAACAGCTTTATAATGTCTCTGTATTTGCCACTGCGTTGGTTTTCTGCATTACTGTGTACACCAGTCAATTGTAGTATTTCATGATACATCTCCAGATCTTTGGGCGACAATTTTACTGTTTTTTAGGGTTTTAGGGAAATGAGGTTCAGTAGACCTGGTGTTCTTTGAAATTCCCTATCACCTATGTGTATTGTTTTTTCATTTAAAGTTATAGGCTGTGTGCCCAACAATGTATGGTTTTTCACTACTGACACCGAATGTTTTGTCTATCGCCGGCCGGAGTGGCCGTGCGGTTCTAGGCGCTACAGTCTGGAGCCGAGCGACCGCTACGGTCGCAGGTTCGAATCCTCCCTCGGGCATGGATGTGTGTGATGTCCTTAGGTTAGTTAGGTTTAATTAGTTCTAAGTTCTAGGCGACTGATGACCTCAGACGTTAAGTCGCGTAGTGCTCAGAGCCATTTGAACCATTTTGTTTTGTCTATCCTGGGGTCGCTGTGAGGGTTAATGAAACCGGCAATAGCATTATCGTCATCACTGTGCAATTTCGCTGAGAGTTCAGTGATATTTTGAACGTTTTTCACGGTGTCTGCTCTCAATCCAAATGTCCTAACCTGAGCAACCGTAACTTCTCCTGAAGGGCCTTCCGTGCAGAGATTACCTTATGCTTAGTTGACATCTGCTTCACAGGCTGCACCTTATACACATACATTCCGCTCAAGCTTTACGGTTACATCATGTACTTTCTTTTCAATTCCATCAACCTTTACAGCCAAGTCGTCTACTTTCTTTCTCAGAATGATGCAGATGTACTTCTCTAGTTCCTTAACGCTTGCATCAAATTCGTTGATCAGTCTTGTCGATGTACAGAAGCATTCTCTGTGTATGCACAACTATCCTCTTGGACTGAGAGCCTGACATACATGCGAACTTGTCCATGGTGTGGTGTATACTAACACACTCATCACTTTTTTCATAGCTAGACACACGAGGGTAATCTCAAAAGTAAGGTCTCCTACTTTTTTATAAGTACAGAACTCTGTTTGTGTGGCAGTTGGTCACACTGTTATGAAGAGTACTTCACGCGCTGTGTGTAAACATGTGCACGCCGCGCTGAGGCGCTCAGTCTTGGCTTGGCAGCCGTTGAGAATGGTGCTCCCGTTGCATGTTACCGCCAGGTGCGAATTGTGCGCGGTTATTCGGTTTTTGAACGCAAAGGGCACTGCGCCGACTGAAATCCATAGCCATTAGGAACATGGAACTTGCATTAAGAAACTTTCAGTTCCCATGGGTTTCGCTCTGAAATTTAAAGTTACTGTGCTCTTGACTGACTAGGGGTCCGCCATGGATTTTGCACTGAAGAAGGGGTCCACCAGCTGAAAAGGTTGAGAAGCCCTGCGCTACAGGATCCCATGGTGCCGCTGCCACTGCTGGTCTTGACAAACCAGAGTTCACTGCAGGTCATGCCGAGCCGATGGTGGCCACTGCTGGTCCAGACACACTGGATGTCACTGCCAGTCTGGATACACGAGAGGCCACTGAACAAAGAAGGAAAAAAAGAAGGAACAATAAGCATTCACAGACCAATGACACGGACTTGAATGAATAAAGGGAACATAACAGAGAAGAGGCTGAGGAGGAACCGCTGCATGCAACCACATGTAATGAGTACTTACTTTTACATTTCTTCTGTGATGGAGAGGCAGATGAAGGCCTCAACTGTTACTGTTGATGCTTCATGTTTCTTCTTCTTCCATAGACTGCAAATGGGACTGATAACCTAACACATCCATCTTATATCCCTTACATCACGATCACGTGACTGTAAGTTAATTAGCCAATCAATTTATTGACCTCAGCAGGATTTCTGGCCGATTCCCAGTCAGGCATTTCCCTAGTTCTTGCGTGCGGCGGCATCCCTCAGGGGAAGGCTGAGGTATTTCCCACATGTGAGCCACAAGGGAAGTGTGCCAAGGGGGAAGGCAGCAGTGTTTTCCTGCAAAAAGCACATGAAGGAAGGCAGGAAGGAAGGCAGCATGGTTTCTGGTCTACTGCCAGCTTCACGTGGCATGGTCGGTGTGTCACAAAGAAAGAAAGTACCCCAGGGAGGAGAAAGGCTGTAGTTATTTCCTGGACAACAGAAAGATCTTAGCACAGCCCTGTGCTTGCTGCATCTTGCACCCTGGCCACTGCCACGAGCCCAGTGCTTGGCTCCTTCCAGCGACCACGACTCCGGTGGATGGAGTATGGATGAGAAAGTTCTTCAGATATGCTTAGCAAGATCTGTGACAGTGTAGTTATGTGATTCCTTTCTCTATCAGAATAAAAAAAGGTACTGCAATTTTTTACATTCCCAAATTGTTTAAACAGTATTCCACTTTGTAAATGAACAATAACAATATTCCTATACCAGTGTCAATTTCGAGGTATATTGTGATTTTAGACATACATAAACAATATTCCACACACTATCTAAATTGCTTCAACGCCAGCATCAATTTCGAGGGGTAATGTGATTTCAGAAATAAAACACAATATTCTTAAACAAACTGTTTAAATTATGCATTATGCACATTATATTAGCCTACCATTGTATGTTCTTCCCAGTCTGATATCCCAACACAGGCTGAGCGAGTTTTCCTGCCACTTCCAAGGGCGTGGGGCGGGAGGAGTGGGTGACATCACAGGAGTGAGGGGGATTTTTCAGAGGAGTGGTGGGGAAATGGACACGTGCTGGCCAGGGAAAATGCATTAAGTCATCAGGAGTTAAGGGGCAAATAATTGATCAATTTAATTAATTTGCATAATTAATTTGACAAAACTCTACCATCTGGTGAGCACGATGTATGAGACAGGCAAAATACCGTCAGACGTCAAGAAGAATATAATAATTCCAATCCCAAAGAAAGCAGGTGTTGACAAATGTGGAAATTACCGAACTATCCGTTTAATAAGTCACAGCTGCAAAATACTAACGCGAATTCTTTACAGACGAATGGAAAAACTGGTAGAAGCCGACCTCGGGGAAGATCAGTTTGGATTCTCTAGAAATGTTGGAACACGTGAGGCAATACTGACCCTACCACTTATCTTAGAAGAAAGATTAAGAAAAGGCAAACCTACGTATCTAGCATTTGTAGAAATAGAGAAAGCTTTTGACAATGTTGACTGGAATACTCTCTTTCAAATTCTGAAGGTGTCAGGGGTAAAATACAGGGAGCGAAAGGCTATTTACAAGTTGTACAGAAACTAGATGGCAGTTATGAGTCGAGGGACATGAAAGAGATGCAGTGGTTGGGAAGGGAGTGACACAGGGTTGTAGCCTCTCCCCGATGTTATTCAATCTGTATATTGAGCAAGCAGTAAAGGAAACAAAAGAAAAATTCGGAGTAGGTATTAAAATCCATGGAGAAGAAATAAAAACTTTAAGGTTCGCCGATGACATTGTAATTCTGTCAGAGACAGCAAAGGACTTGGAAGAGCAGTTAAACGGTATGGACAGTATCTTGAAAGGAGGATATAAGATGAACATCAACAAAAGCAAAACGAGGATAATGGAATGCAGTCGAATTAAGTCGGGTGATACTGAGAGAATTAGATTAGGAAATGAGACACATAAAGTAGTAAAAGAGTTTTGCTATTTGGGGAGCAAAATAACAAAAATGGCTCTGAGAACTATGGGACTTAACATCTGAGGTCATTAGTCCCCTAGAACTTAGAACTACTTAAACCTAACTAACCTAAGGACATCACACACATCCATGCCCGAGCCAGGATTCGAACCTGCGACCGTAGCAGTCGCGCGGTTCCGGACTGAAGCGCCTAGAACCGCTCGGCCACCGCGGCCGGCAGCAAAATAACTGATGATGGTCGGAGTAGAGAAGATATAAAATGTAGACTGGCAATGGCAAGGAAAGCGTTTCTGAAGGAGAGAAATTTGTTAAAATCGAGTATAGATTTAAGTGTCAGGAAGTCGTTTCTGAAAGTATTTGTATGGAGTGTAGCCATGTATGGAAGTGAAACATGGACGATAAATAGTTTGGACAAGAAGAGAATAGAAGCTTTCGAAATGTGGTGCTACAAAAGAATGCTGAAGATTAGATGGGTAGATCACATAACTAATGAGGAGGCACTGAATAGAATTGGAGAGGAGTTTGTGGCACAACTTGACAAGAAGAAGGGACCGGTTGGTAGGACATGTTCTGAGGCATCAAGGGATCACAAATTTAGCATTGGAGGGCAGCGTGGAGGGTAAAAATTGTAGAGGGAGACCAAGAGATGAATACACTAAACAGATTCAGAAGAATGTTGGCTGCAGTAGGTACTGGGAGACGAAGAAGCTAGCACAGGATAGAGTAGCATGGAGAGCTGCATCAAACCAGTCTCAGGACTGAATACCACAACAACAACAACAACAAACAATTAATTTGATATCAGAACTGCGCCATAACCGACTTTGTCCCACTGCTTCTACTGACCCAGTCGTACATAATGTTCATGGTCCGGAATGTAAGTGCTAATGGGTGGCACAGCTTCTCGCATCTCCTCTGGCCACCGCAGTCGCCATATCTCAATATTATTGAGCCTCTGTGGTATGCTTTGGAGAAAGGGTGCGCAACGGTATCCACCTCCATTATTGTTACCTGAACTTGCCACTATTTTGCAGAAGGCATGTTGTAAGATTCGCTTGAAAACCATACAGGAGCTGCATTTACACATTTGGAGACGACTAGAAAACATGTTAACGGGAGACGTTGATGAAATTGACCAAAAATGTCAATTTTCGATTTATTTTTTATTTGTTAGTACAACTTATGGACAATAGGTTCCCAAAGTTTCAATTTTAAAATCGCATCCGAAGTGCCTAAAAATTAATTAAAAGTGTGACGCGGCCTCCCTGTCATGCCCACGTTTTGAAGCAGCATTTCAATACCATCTCAGTGAACAACGATTCTGTGTATTACTTTCAACCAAACGTGTGCAGGATACATCTAGAAAACCCTTTGGTTTTATAGATCATCTTTGGCCGATCCTGCACTTCTCAAAAAGTGTGTTCATAGCAAGACCCAAAATCCAAATGAGTCTCTAAATTCACTCATATGGAAACGATGCCCTAAAAACACATTTGCAATTGCTACAGTTGTCAGAATTGCAACTTATGTTGCAGTTATTGTATTTAATTATGGGAACATCGGGAGGATGAAGGTATTAGAAAGAATAAGCTTAAAGACAGGAATTTTACTCAAGACATTCTGAGAAAAATAGGTTTACAGCGCGTCTCTGCAGCTGAAAAGTCAGTTGAAGACCCGGTAAAGGAAAGAAGACAGACAACAAGAATCCAGACGAGAAGCCTTGAAGGGAAAGACGACCCAGAGTACAAATGTGCTGCGTCCTGAAGAAGTGACATAAGGAAAAAAGTTAGGTTGAACTTTAAATTGCGTTTCCTGAAAAGTTTGTTTCTTAAAGTTTATGTAACTTTTTCTCAGATTCTATAAATGCTAGAATTAAGAAATTTTGTACACATAATTCTGTAAACCTAATAAACGTTGTCTCAAGAGCAAATTTTGAAATTATGATTGCAAGCTGAGATATGGGGCAAATTGCTTGGAATTTTGCATGAATTTAAAATTGTACTTGTGGAATTATAATTAAAAAATTATGAAAATTCTCCTATTTGACCTATTCCAAAAACTCATGAGAGAAGCTTACAACATATAAAGAGATGAAACAGAGAAATTTTTGTAGAAATCTCTTGAATACTTTCTGAGAAAAAGGAACATACAGTATTTTTTGAAAATAAAACTTCAAATTTCATTAAAAAAGTTGAATACATATAATCAAAGGATTTTATATGTAAATGTGTTACTTTCATGTAAAGCGTTGTACAAAATTTCATTGCCATATCTCCAAAACTGTGGATGTGGTGCATTTTTGAAATAGTTTGTGCTTTTCATCACCGTTCCCCCTTAAATGCCAACGACTTTCTTGCACTGTATTAGCACGGTAATATATTGTGTTTTTGGTGTTTCCATATTTTGTCCGAACCCTGTACTAGCTCTTCCACTTTTTTAAATTGCCTAACATCGCACTCCGTCTGTATAATTGTATTTTAAAATCAGTCTGCTGCTGCCACTTACTTGTTGATGTCCAATGTGCAAGTGGAACTCGTCCATGTCTTCTCCAGGCAAGTTGACCAGCTCAAGGCGCGACTCCTGGCCACAGGGTGCCGTCGTGTTGTAGACTGCTCTCAAGCCGGACAGTGCACGCGTCACAGCTTTCGTATCGGTCGGCGAGTCGTCTGCAACAATGCGTGGACATATTCCGAATAATACATTTCCTAATTGGACATAATCATTATCCAACACACTTGCATTGGATAAAAATTAGCTATCCCGAATATGTAGTGCCACACTGCACCTGTCATACACAGGCAAGGCGACATTAGACTGCACACGCAACTTCCTTAGGAATTCAGACCAGCAACCAGACCTAGAGAGAACACTGAACAGTATTTCAAGAATTTTAGAAGAAGAACATGCAAGAGTAAAGCCACATGGACCCGTACCCAAACTAAACATAACCAACATGTTAAATGACAGTAGTCGTGATACAGAAAGTGAACATCATGTAGCATAAGATGAAGCAGAGGTAACGCAAGGTAACACATAACACAAACGTAGCTACAAACTTCTATAATTATGTAAGGAAATATTAGAGATAGAAGGAGGAGGAGGAGATTAGCGTTTAACATCCCGTCGACAACGAGGCCATTAGAGACGGAGCGCAAGCTCGGGATAGGGAAGGACGGCGAATGAAATCGGCCGTGCCCTTTCAAAGCAACCATCCCGGCATTTGCCTGAAAGGATTTTGGGAAATCACAGAAAACCTAAATCAGGATGGCCAGAGACGGGATTGAACCGTTGTCCTCCCGAATGCGAGTCCAGTGTGCTAACCACTGTACCACCTCGCTCGGTATTATTAGAGACAGAAATGCATACAAAAATTACTACATGCAAATTTACAATTAAGAAAATATTGGGCAAAAATGAATAATTCGATGACCCCATTCCGAGATCTGCCTTCATGACGAGCCCCTCAGAACTGACAGTAATAACTATTATAATAATTACTTTTGAAATGTAGTTCATGATAGTCTATAAATAGTGACTGGCTTTTGTTGCCTGGCTTTTAAAACAATACAATGCCATAAATAAACACAGTTCAGTATATATAATAGTAAATAACTATCCTTAATATACAGTCAAATTACATACAAAACTTTTAATGGAAAATATCAAGGCAAAGGCTCGATGAAATTCCGAGGCTTTCCATACCGATCCTTAAGAATGACGGGCAACCATCTTATATATCCTTTCCTATCTTTCTTTTATCCTCTTCTAAATTAGTAACAATTTTACTTAACACGTTCCATTTTTTCGCAAATCTGCACTTTATACTTTGCTTGATTTTATTTGTAGCTATTATTATTACTTTGATTTTCTTTGGTGTAAACAATATTTGCTTGTAATATGAAACACTTATGTTATTATGTGATGTAAATTGTAAAATGTGTGACCTGTTTGAAAATACTGGGTAACAAGTTGTTAAGTATGCAAGAAATAAAATGAAAAATTAGATGAAACACCTTCAGATCAAGTCGTGCCCTGTGGTACCGCCAACCCTGGATCTACAATATTTCCGATCCAAGGAAGAAACTTGATGGTGCCCCCCCATCCTCGTGCGTTTGAGATAGGACGTCAAAAATTTTCAAAAGTTTGATTTTTCAAATATGTATTCATTTTGTAACGCATATCTTTCTGAAGATTTTGATATTATAAAACATATATGTTCGAGGAAATCTAAAACATGTAATTTGGTCGTAAGTGTGCCAAAGTGCACTGCCACAGCTCTTCACACAGTGTTTTTCTATCGCATGTCACTGTATTTCGCTCTGTGGAATTCAAGTGTAAATATTTTGTACTGGAAGCCATGAAACCTACATTCCGGGCAGTGGAAATTTAAACGTCCTGTGGTGCCTCTCCTGCTCCCAGTCGGCCCGATTGACAGCCTACCCCCCTTGAAAAAACTCACAATTAATACTGGGTGCGATTATCTGAAACCAGGAGAATAAGAACTCTTCAGAAAATTTGCACTCTTTATTACCTATTAGTTACTAATTTTCTCTTTTGTGTGGCACAAAATTAAATATAGGTAACATAAAAAGACTCAACACAAGAGACAAGCGACACAGCACACATTTCATCAATCCTTAGGTCCCAGCATTTTGTTCTCTCCAATCTTGCTACAGCTTTACACGCCATGGGTATTGGACAATCTGCGTTCTGCCCCACTTTCCATTGTTGCCAGATGTATACAAGATGGCGGTTATGACTGCATCTGATATGGCGGCGTGTAGATTTGGCAACATTGCATGACATCATCCAATATGACGGCCATCACGTCATTCAATATGGTGGCTTTTGGTGGGACGTTCGAATTTTGGTGAGAGAAAGGTCAATTGGGCTACCTCCACTAACTTAAACCATTCTCCCAGAAAAAAATGGCGGGAAGTTCAAATTCCAACAGGATAATGCATCACACCACAGTTATCTCTACTAAGCTAAGAAAATCGCAGGAAGATAGGCCACTTGGACTACCCCCACTAACCTGTCACCCGACTGCCACTTCTTCCTTTGAACTGGCGCCGAGTTCGAACTATGGCAGTAACAAAAGGTCAATTCACGTATCTCTACTATGCTAAGAAAATTGTGGGAAAGAACGGACACTTGCACTAACCTCACTCACTCGACCGCCATCTCCTCCAGAAAAACGGCGGGAAGTTCAAAGTCGAACAGGATAATGCATCACACCACGGTTATCTCTACTAAGCTAAGAAAATCACGGGAAGATAGGTCACTTGGGCTACAACCACTAACCTAAGTCGCTTGACCGCCACTTCTTCCTATGAAATGCCACCAAGTTTGAATTATGGCACTAAACAAAGGTCAATTCCAGTATCTCTACTAAGCTAAGAAAATGGTGCGAAAGAAAGGACACTTGTACTAACCTCACTCACCCGACCGCTACCTTCTCCTAAAGATTTGTAGGAAAAGGAATTGGACATAAGTCTTTATTTAATCATGTTCATGCAGTACGACCATCTAGGGTGTTCACCACGAGATCCGGACTCCAACTGACTTAGTACACATGGCCACCACCAGAGGGAGCTCTCATCTGTGACAGAATCCAAGATGGCGGCAAACAGTGTGTTCACCAAGAGCTCCAGACTCCAACTGACTTAGTACACAGCACTACCGACACAGGGCGCTACCGCGACGTCAGCTGAAGATTCAGGTACCATAATCCAAGATGGTGGCAAACAGTGTGTTCACCACGAGGTATAGTACATATCAAAACACCAGAGAGCGCTACCATGGAGTAGAAATGAATTTTTGCGACTGCCACTCCCACCTGGACTTGGAAGGAAATAGTTGAAGTCTGCACCAAAATCCTCAACCGACCACCATGTCCCCTTACCAAACCATGTTGTTGGCTAATGTACGTTAACATGCACTAACGTGCACTAAGGTGTAGTAACGTGTACTAAAGTGTACTAACGTGCATTAATGAGGACTAACGTGCACTAACATGTACTAACATACACAGTGCATGATGTCATCCAAGATGGTGGGAGAAATGGCGGGAAGACAACTCTGCCTATGATGGACATAAGTTTTTCTTTTGCAATAAATGTCTCCACCACGAGATCTAGACTCCAACTGACCTAGTACACATTACTGCCACCAGAGGGTACTGTCACCTCTCCTGTGACCTAATCCCAGTTCATGGTCTGTAGGGGGAAAATGGCGCGAGAATGACTCAAGCTTTGCTGGGCTGCTGGGAAGAGTAAGGAAGTAGTGCCGTCTATTTGTTTTGGAACATTTTATTTAAGGATGGAGTATATTTATCACACTGACACAAAACACTCGCCCTGATGTGCTTGGGGTCACAATACACAGTCTGTAGACACACAAACAACTCCTAATTTACAGAAATAATTTCAGTACAGATCTGCAAACTGCTCCTAAATAATGTAGCACAGTGATGTGTAGACACACTCAGTACTCGTAAACTGTCCAAATAACGCAAACACAGCCTACAGACCCACGTGCAAAATAATGCAATCAACACCACAAATACCGTCCGCCACCTCCCGGTCACTAAAGTGCACAGGAGGTTAGTGGCAACCCCTGCCAAGTGATGCGGCTGTCAGCTGTCAAACCACACACAGAGGCCCGTTAAGGTCCCACACACATGAGGCAGTGGCGCCCCTTTCATAACTGAGACCAGATACATTCCTATGCAAGTAAGTGTTCACCTAGACACAGGTGCTGTCTTGACCAGCCAGGGAAGCGTGTGCTGTCACAGTCACGAGCCACCGCCAAATGCAGGTGAAAGATGCATCTATTTTCAGGTATACAGTCACTGTTATGCTGACATCATAGAACTCGAAGACGTGGTCCCCATTTGCGGAACAGTTACGGGCATCATGTGTCTTTACCATTGATTTTAGAGTACTTACAAACTTTCGCAAACACATCTAACAATGTTCTCAAACTTGTACTCATGTCATGTGACTATGTGCAAAACAATAACTGAGTCGACCTCGCGAAAATTGTATAGTGTCCCAGAAATAGTTTTGCTCGATTTACTGATGTCTCAGCCTGTATGAACGAAAATTCCTGCCCTAACAGAACCTGTTTACGAAAATAACGCAGAATAACGTCGAATGCAGTCTTCCTCGTGGACCTAACGTACTACCCACAACATCACGTGTTACCCTCCCTGCTCTCAACATACGCAAATGTTCTCACTGCTATGTAGAGGCGCCTATATGCCAGCACAAAGAATGTGAATAAATCGAGCATTGTGATTGGCTCTTATCGAATATACCCCCTGAATTACTGTTGTCGTCAGTATTGAAGCACCATCCAACTTTTTTTCTGCAGATGAGACTTTCAGTGGTAAAATTATTTTGCACAGATCCCTAAGGTACATTGACAGTTAAACCCCTAAATTTGTCTGTAGATCGTCAAATACAATGGAGACTCAAAAGGATATTGGAAGCCAGGAACATATTTACCAGTGTAACTACAATTAAATATTACGATTGCTGCTACAGTCTGACACCGATCCATGCACAGGTAATGTCTTCTCTTGACAGTTGTGCTTCTGGAACCAATCTCAGTATCTATAGAGCACATAATTTTCCATGTAAAAAAAAATCTCTCACGGTTATCGATGTGCTGAATCTATATGTACCTCACGATAGGACACAGAGTAATCTTCTCTAGTCATACCACAACATAAACCACAGTAACTTTACAATGCCATATATACACATTTTAAACAACATAAACCACAGTAACTTTACAATGCAATATAGACACATTTTACACAACAGTGAAGTAAAACAAAACCAAAACAATTATGGTATACCTACACTCACACCAGCTATGTGTCACGATGCTCCTCAGTCCTAGGGAAGCACGTCTGAATTTTCTCTCTTTCTACAGACGAGACTATTTTACACTGATCGCCATACTGCAGCGACAACTAAACCACGCATAGTGCCATACATATCATCAAATGCAGAAATACTCCTACTCAATTACACTGCTATTCCACTGATGACAGGAGCTTGAATACAAGAACACAAGTATTTTTGCATGGTTCACCATAATACACTCCTGGAAATTGAAATAAGAACACCGTGAATTAATTGTCCCAGGAAGGGGAAACTTTATTGACACATTCCTGGGGTCAGATACATCACATGATCACACTGACAGAACCACAGGCATAGACACAGGCAACAGAGAATGCACAATGTCGGCACTAGTACAGTGTATATCCACCTTTCGCAGCAATGCAGGCTGCTATTCTCCCATGGAGACGATCGTAGAGATGCTGGATGTAGTCCTGTGGAACGGCTTGCCATGCCATTTCCACCTGGCGCCTCAGTTGGACCAGCGTTCGTGCTGGACGTGCAGACCGCGTGAGACGACGCTTCATCCAGTCCCAAACATGCTCAATGGGGGACAGATCCGGAGATCTTGCTGGCCAGGGTAGTTGACTTACACCTTCTACAGCACGTTGGGTGGCACGGGATACATGCGGACGTGCATTGTCCTGTTGGAACAGCAAGTTCCCTTGCCGGTCTAGGAATGGTAGAACGATGGTTTCGATGACGGTTTGGATGTACCGTGCACTATTCAGTGTCCCCTCGACGATCACCAGTGGTGTACGGCCAGTGTAGGAGATCGCTCCCCACACCATGATGCCGGGTGTCGGCCCTGTGTGCCTCGGTCGTATGCAGTCCTGATTGTGGCGCTCACCTGCACGGCGCCAAACACGCATACGACCATCATTGGCACCAAGGCAGAAGCGACTCTCATCGCTGAAGACGACACGTCTCCATTCGTCCCTCCATTCACGCCTGTCGCGACACCGCTGGAGGCGGGCTGCACGATGTTGGGGCGTGAGCGGAAGACGGCCTAACGGTGTGCGGGACCGTAGCCCAGCTTTGTGGAGACGGTTGCGAATGGTCCTCGCCGATACCCCAGGAGCAACAGTGTCCCTAATTTGCTGGGAAGTGGCGGTGCGGTCCCATACGGCACTGCGTAGGATCCTACGGTCTTGGCGTGCATCCGTGCGTCGCTGCGGTCCGGTCCCAGGTCGACGGGCACGTGCACCTTCCGCCGACCACTGGCGACAACATCGACGTACTGTGGAGACCTCACGCCCCACGTGTTGAGCAATTCGGCGGTACGTCCACCCGGCCTCACGCATGCCCACTATACGCCCTCGCTCAAAGTCCGTCAACTGCACATACGGTTCACGTCCACGCTGTCGCGGCATGCTACCAGTGTTAAAGACTGCGATGGAGCTCCGTATGCCACGGCAAACTGGCTGACACTGACGGCGGCGGTGCACAAATGCTGCGCAGCAAGCGCCATTCGACGGCCAACACCGCGGTTCCTGGTGTGTCCGCTGTGCCGTGCGTGTGATCATTGCTTGTACAGCCCTCTCGCAGTGTCCGGAGCAAGTATGGTGGGTCTGACACACCGGTGTCAATGTGTTCTTTTTTCCATTTCCAGGAGTGTATTATATCATTTTCGCGGTACTTCTCGATATCAAGCACACAGCAGTAGCCTCCCGATCGCTCACGCAACATAATTCCGAAGATATAGACTGGAAATTGTTTCTGTACAAACCCGAAACTTAAGCAAGGTGGAGTGTGCTCTAGACCACTGAGTAACTAGAAACAAACAGATGAAAAATGATATTCCTACCCGCGAATACCGATCTCGCTGATGTAACAGATTCCAAATCATCTATATAATTTACAAGCCAACTAAGGTGTTTCTCATATCTAGAGAACAAGCAAACGTCTCTTTTACCGGCTAGATGCACACCCCACAATCGATCTTCTCTCAACTAAATAAAGGCGCGAAATATGCAGAAGCAGTCAACCGAACAATTTACATGGGAGGGAATAACAATCCAACGCAAACGCACCTCCATATTCATTCTCAAATTTCCACTTGATCACGAAAGCTATCCAACACATACTAAGTATTAATTCACTATTCAGTCGTCTAGAGGATGATAAAGTTAACTCAGATACATTCCTACACGCCAACAGGCCTTTGCATTCGGACGGATGCTGCTGTTAACAGGAAACGTGAATCATTCCCACCACAGACCATGCATACACAGAATCATTCTAGAAAACCGGTCACATATATTTTTTGCAATTATACTTACAATTAAATGTTATGATTGCGACCTCAATTGAACGGCATTCCACAATGAGCAAAGTATCGGAAATACACCCTGCCGAAGGTTGTAGCTCTGAAAGGGAAATATATGTACCTTCCTTATGACTGGACATAGTCATTTCCTTTGCACAAACATGTACTTTATAAACCTGATGCTCAAATGCGAATGTAACACGCATCCCTACTACTAAGTATAATACTTGGTCACTAGATGATTGCCTATGATACGAAATAATACTGACCAAAAATCAACGATGGACGCGCATGTCTCTTAGATTTCTTCCTGCGAGTGCTGCTACTGTGTCGTAGAAAGAGAGACGGAATTAGCCAGATGTTAAAAAATACCGATCGTAACAACTACTGCATGTTACTGTCACAAGCGATCTTGGTTCTACAAGTGCACACAAGTATCCATGTTAAAAGCAATACCCGCTTTACGAATTGAGGTATGACATTACCTCTGAATGAGGTGGTTTTTTCTGGACAAATACTGTGATGGTGATTGTAGCAATCTGTATTATCAGACCAACACATAGCCCACCATGCAACCTCGTGATAAAATTACCACATTTTGAAAGTGATTTGGCTAAGGAACGTAGTATGTAAGAAGTATTTGACACTCCCTCAAACTAATAATTCTATAGTATTTGTAGCGCATTCTGTCTCAATACCATATCAGAGGTTCCGTGATATATCCACTGAGTTATAAGCGATGACTGATTGAGAAGGAACACTAACAGTAGTAGTAGATGATGTGACAATTGAAGTCGTAAGAAAATGTACACTAGTTTCTCAGATTTCTAGTGTAACGCTATCTGCTAGAAATGATGTCCATGATTTGGAATGGGCTTTTCCATCCAAGCACATACCTTTGTTGGATCCTATTGACAATTCCTTTTATGATTACAACCACCACTCAGTCATATTTCTGGCACTCTCATACGAGGTGCATTCAAGTTCTAAGGCCTCTGATTTTTTTTCTCCAGACTGGAAAGAGATAGAAACATGCCCATTGTTTTAAAATGAGGCCGCGTTCATTGTCAATACGTCCCAGAGATGGCAGCACAGTACACCAGATGGAATTTTACCGCTAGCGGCGAGAATGAGAACTGTCTTAAATACTTAAAATGGCGACGTTTTCCTTACTTGAACAGCGTGCAATCATTCGTTTTCTGAATTTGCGTGGTGTGAAACCAATTGAAATTCATCGACAGTTGA
This sequence comes from Schistocerca cancellata, assembly GCF_023864275.1. NCBI lineage: Eukaryota > Metazoa > Arthropoda > Insecta > Orthoptera > Acrididae > Schistocerca > Schistocerca cancellata. The sequence goes on along the minus strand of NC_064634.1, from coordinate 138,462,267 downwards.
AGGAGACATGTGGTGATGGAGTTATGGATGTGTCGAAAGTGCGTTCATAGGTGCAACAGTTTAATGAAGGCAGAACATCGTGTGACAACAAACCGAAACAACCTCAGACTCGCACAAGCCGGTCTGACGACATGATCGAGAAAGTGGAGAGAATTGTTTTGGGGGATCGCCTAATGACTGTTGAACAGATCGCCTCCAGAGTTGGCATTTCTGTGGGTTCTGTGCACACAATCCTGCATGACGACCTGAAAATGCGAAAAGTGTCATTCAGGTGGGTGCCACGAATGCTGACGGACGACCACATGGCTGCCCGTGTGGCATGTTGCCAAGCAATGTTGACGCACAACAACAGCATGAATGGGACTTTCTTTTCGTCTGTTGCGTCAATGGATGAGACATGTATGCCATTTTTCAATCCAGAAACAAAGCGCCAGTCAGCTCAATGGAAGCACACAGATTCACCGCCACCAAAAAAATTTCGGGTAACCGCCAGTGCTGAAAAAATGATGGTGTCCATGTTCTGGGACAGCGAGGGCGTAATCCTTACCCATTGCGTTCCAAAGGGCACTACGGTAACAGGTGCATCCTACGAAAATGTTTTGAAGAACAAATTCCTTCCTGCACTGCAACAAAAACGTCCAGGAAGGGCTGTGCGTGTGCTGTTTCACCAAGACAACGCACTCGCACATCGAGCTAACGTTACGCAACAGTTTCTTCGTGATAACAACTTTGAAGTGATTCCTCATGCTCCCTACTCACCTGACCTGGCTCCTAGAGACTTTTGGCTTTTTCCAACAATGAAAGACACTCTCTGTGGCCGCACATTCACCAGCCGTGCTGCTATTGCCTCAGCGATTTTCAAGTGGTCAAAACAGACTCCTAAAGCAGCCTTCGCCGCTGCCACGGAATCATGGCGTCAGCGTTGTGAAAAATGTGTACATCTGCAGGGCGATTACGTCGAGAAGTAACGCCAGTTTCATCGATTTCGGGTGAGTAGTTCATTAGAAAAAAAATTGGAGGCCTTAGAACTTGAATGCACCTCGTACCTCAAAACAAGTCACCTTTCCCAAACCTAGCTACTACAGTCAAATTCCAAAGTGGTTTTAGTCACCCCCCACACATCTTGCATACCACAGCCAAAAGCAGATCCGCATCCCTTCAAATCAGTCAGCCCAACATGCTATCATCATTATACTCTACCCCCAAACAGAGAAAAATTACGAACTACAAAAGCTCAACTAACTTCATCCAATATAGAAGTCACCTAGGCACTGATGCTGGCGCGATGATGTAAAGCTGCAGTGGGGACCCAGCACAGATAAAGAAATTTCGCAATACTCCCCAGAATGGCGCAGCATGCAGCCATCCAAACATTCCTATTAGATGGGTTAGATGGGTTCGCGAAGGTCTGTAGGTACTCTGTCATCAACGGTAAAGACATGTGCTGCACGGAGGTGTCCCGCATATGGAAGCTGCGCATTGGAGTTCTGTAACGTCAGTATAACAGTGGCTGTACACCTAAAAGTAGATGCAACTTTCACCTGCGTTCGGCGGCAACTCGCGACTGACACAGCGCACGCTTCCCTGGCTGGTCGTGCCAGCACCTGTGTCTAGGTGAACACTTAAGTGGACAAGAGCTTCTCTGATGTCAGAGCACTCTAATGGACAGGGGATTGGCGGACGGTGTTTGTGGTGTTGATTGCATTATTTTGCACATGGGTCTGTAGGCTGTGCTTTGCTTTATTTGGACGGTTTATGAGTACTGAGCGTGTCCACACATCACTGTGCTGCATTATTTAGGAGCAGTGGTTGCTGTGTAGGAATGTATCTGAGTTAACTTTACCATCCTCTAGACGACTGAATAGCGAATTAATACTTAGTATGTGTTTGATAGCTGTACTGAAATTATTTCTGTAAATTAGGAGTTGTTTGTGTGTCTACAGACTGTTTATTGTGACCCCGAGTACATCAGGGCGAGTGTTTTGTGACAGTGTGATAAATATACTCCATCCTTAAATAAGATGTTCCAAAATAAATAGAGAACACTCCTTCCTTACTCTTCCCAGCAGCCCAGCAAAGCTTGAGTCATTCTCGCACCATTTTCCCCCTACAGACCACAAACTGGGATTAGGTCACAGGAGGGATGACAGCACCCTCTGGTGGCAGTAAAGTGTACTAGGTCAGTTGGAGTCTAGATCTCATGGTGGAGACATTTCTTGCAAAATAAAAACTTTTGTCCGTCATAGGCAGAGTCGTTTTCCCGCCATTTCCCCCACCATCTTGGATGACATCATGCACTGTGTACGTTAGTACATGTTAGTGCACGTTAGTCCTCATTAATGCACGTTAGTACACTTCAGTACACGTTACTACACCTTAGTGCACATTAATGCATGTTAGTGTACATTAACCAAAAACATGGGTTGTAAGGGGACGTGGTGGTCGGTTGAGGATCGTGGTGGAGACTTCAACTATTTCCTTCCAAGTCCAGGTGGGTGTGTCAGTCGCAAAAATTCATTCCAAGTCCATGATAGCGTTCTCTGGTGTTGTCAACATGTACTAGGCCTCGTGGTGAACACGCTGTTTGCCACCATCTTGGATTACGTTACTTGCGTCATCAGCTGACGTCACCATAGCGCCCTGTGTCGGTAGCGCTGTGTACTAACTCAGTTGGAGTCTGGAGCTGTTGATGAACACTTGCCGCCATCTTGGAATATGTCACAGATGAGAGGCCCTCTGGCGGTAGCACTGTGTACCATGTCAGTTGGAGTCCGGATCGCGTGGTGAACACCCTAGATGGCCGTACTGCATGAATATGATTAAATAAAGACTTATGTCCAAGTTCTTTTCCCACAAATCCTTAGGAAGAGGTAGCGGTCGGGTGACTGAGGTTAGTACAAGTGTCCTTTCTTTCGCGCCATTTTCTTAGCTTAGTAGAGATACACGAATGGACCTTTGTTTACTACCATAATTCGACATCAAATTGATATCAAATTAATTGACTAAATAATTAAATTAATCACTTAACTATCCCCATCCTCTCTAGGAAGTCCCCAGCCCTTTCCTCTCAGAGATCAAACCTGTGTGCCGGTCCAGGACTTGAACCTAGAACCTTTGACTTTGAAGTTTGGAAGATAAAAGAAAGGTTCTATGCATTTTATATCAAATTAATTAAACTGATCAATTCATTTCCCCTTCCCTCTCACACCTGGAATAGTGACAGAAAATTCGAAATCGGTGGCAAATTCATTTTTTCTTAATAAATTCGAATTCTGCTGTAAAACAAATCCTAATTTCATTGCATTGCAGAGCATATTATAATGGTATTAAAATAATAAAATTAATAACAAAATATTCATTATTTATTAAAACTAAACGTGTTTATCGCTGGTGTGGAATGATGTAGGTTACTAAGTACTCTCTTCATTATATCACATTTTTAACACTGACACAGTCTAACTACTACATCACAGTCCAATATGACCGACCTAGAATACTTGCGCTGTCTAAGTCCACTACTCCTGTTCACAGTAAATTCAGAAATTGGTGGGAAATTCAAAAATGAGCCGCAAAATTTAAATTTTTTCACCCAGCTGTGGAGCATGGGAGTCATGGAGGTGTACTCACACATTGATCAAGTGCTAGAGAGTCGCTCTAGCCAGTCTCACCAGTAACTTCTGGATGTAGAGAGGATATTTTCGCTATTAGTCTAGCAAATAGTCCTATATGGGAAGGATAATAATAATAATAATAATAATAATAATAATAATAATAATAATAATGGATACAATATTACTGGAACATACCCACACAAAATCACACATTTGCTATATATGGATGATCTAAAACTACTGGCAGCAACAAATCAACAACTCAACCAATTACTAAAGATAACATAAGTATTCAGCAATGATATAAATATGGCTTTTGGAACAGACAAATGTAAGAAAAATAGCATAGTCAAGGGCAAACACACTAAACAAGAAGATTACATATTGGATAACCACAGCGACTGCATAGAAGCGATGGAAAAAACAGATGCCTATAAATACCTAGGATACAGACAAAAAATAGGAATAGATAATACAAATATTAAAGAAGAACTAAAAGAAAAATATAAACAAAGACTAACAAAAATACTGAAAACAGAATTGACAGCAAGAAACAAGACAAAAGCTATAAATACTTATGCTATACCAGTATTGACCTACTCATTTGGAGTAGTGAAATGGAGTGATGATGATGTTTGGTTTGTGGGGCGCTCAACTGCGTGGTTATCAGCGCCCGTACAATTACCCAATCTTTGCTCAGTCCAATTTCGCCACTTTCCTGGATGATGATGAAATGATGAGGACAACACAAACACCCAGTCATCTCGAGGCAGGTGAAAATCCCTGACCCCGCCGGGAATCGAACCCGGGACCCCGTGCTCGGGAAGCGAGAACGCTACCGCGAGACCACGAGCGGCGGACAGTGTGTGAAATGGAGTGACACAGACCTAGAAGCACTCAATACACTTACACGATCACAATGCCACAAATATAGAATACATCACATACATTCAGCAACAGAAAGATTCACATTAAGCAGAAAGGAACGTGGAAGGGGATTTATAGATATAAAAAACCTACATTATGGACAGGTAGACAATTTAAGAAAATTCTTTCTAGAACGAGCAGAAACTAGCAAAATACACAAAGCAATCACTCATATAAATACATCAGCTACACCATTGCAATTTCATAACCACTTCTACAACCCTTTAGATCACATAACATCAACAGATACAAAGAAAGTAAATTGGAAAAAGAAAACACTACACGGCAAGCACCCGTATCATCTAACACAGCCACACATAGATCAAGACGCATCCAACACATGGCTAAGAAACGGCAATATATACAGTGAGACGGAAGGATTCATGATCGCAATACAGGATCAAACAATAAACACCAGATATTACAGCAAGCATATTATTAAAGATCCCAATACCACAACAGATAAATGCAGACTTTGCAAACAACAAATAGAAACAGTAGATCACATCACAAGCGGATGTACAATACTAGCAAATACAGAATACCTCAGAAGACATGACAATGTAGCAAAAATAATACATCAACAACTTGCCATAAAACATAAACTAATAAAACAACACGTTCCCACATACAAGTACACACCACAAAATGTACTGGAGAATGATGAATACAAATTATACTGGAACAGAACGATTATAACAGATAAAACAACACCACATAACAAACCTGACATCATACTCACCAATAAAAAGAAGAAATTAACACAACTAATTGAAATATCCATACCCAACACAACAAATATACAGAAGAAAACAGGAGAAAAAATTGAAAAATACATCAAACTGGCTGAGGAAGTCAAGGACATGTGGCATCAGGATAAAGTCGACATTATCCCAATTATACTATCAACTACAGGAGTCATACCTCACAATATTCACCAGTACATCAATGCAATACAGCAACATCCAAACATATATATACAACTACAAAAATCTGTAATTATTGATACATGTTCAATTACCCGAAAGTTCCTAAATGCAATATAACATATACCATACAGTTACAAGGAAGTCACGCTTGACCGAGGTCCGCGTCACGTTCCATTTTTAACCAGACTTAAGTCTGAGAAAAAAAAGTCAATAATAATAGAAGATACAAAAAAAGTGAAAACAGAAGGAAACTAAACCAAACATTCAACACAAACCAAAAGAAATTTTACCAGACAATAGATAACACACACATTAAAATAGACAATCCACCAAGCATAACAGACATGGAACACCTCTGGAGCAACATATAGTCAACCCAGTACAATATAACAGGCATGCACGGTGGATACAAGCAGAAACAGACACATACAAGATGATACCGCGGATGCCTGAAGTGATAATTTTGCAACATGAAGTCACCCAAGCAATTAATTCTACTCACAATTGGAAAGCCCCTGGAAAAGATAAAATACCAAATTTCTGGCTAAAGAAGTTCACTTCAACACATTCACATCTAACTAAATTATTTAGCAGTTACATTGCAGACCCATACACATTCCATGATACACTTACACATGGAATAACTTATCTGAAACCTAAAGATCAAGCAGCCACAGCAAACCCAGCTAAATATCGCCCCATAACATGCCTACCAACAATATACAAAATATTAACTTCAGTCATTACATAGAAATTAATGACACATACAACACAGAACAAAATTATAAATGAAGAACAAAACGACTGCTGCAAAGGAGCACGAGGATGTAAAGAGCAACTGATAATAGATGCAGAGGTGACATATCAGTCTAAAACTAAACAAAGGTCGCTACACTACGCATACATTGATTACCAAAAAGCTTTTGATAGTGTACCCCACTCATGGTTACTACAAATATTGGAAATATACAAAGTAGATCCTAAATTGATACAGTTCCTAAACATAGTAATGAAAAATTGGAAAACCACACTTAATATCCAAACAAATTCAAATAATATCACATCACAGCCAATACAGATTAAGCATAGAATATACCAAGGAGACTCATTAAGTCCTTTCTGGTTCTGCCTTGCTCTGAACCCACTATCCAACATGCTAAATAATACAAATTATGGATATAATATTACTGGAACATACCAACAAAAAATCACACATTTGCTATACATAGATGATCTAAAACTACTGGCAGCAACAAATCAACAACTCAACCAATTACTAAAGATAACAGAAGTATTCAGCAATGATATAAATATGGCTTTTGGAACAGACAAATGTAAGAAAAATAGCATAGTCAAGGGAAAACACATTTAACAAGAAGATTACATATTGGATAACCACAGCGACTGCATAGAAGCGATGGAAAAAACTGATGCCTATAAATATCTAGGATACAGACAAAAAATAGGAATAGATAATACAAATATTAAAGAAGAACTAAAAGAAAAATATAGACAAAGACTAACAAAAATACTGAAAACAGAATTGACAGCAAGAAACAAGACAAAAGCTATAAATACTTATGCTATACCAATATTGACCTACTCATTTGGAGTAGTGAAAAGGAGTAACACAGACCTAGAAGCACTCAATACACTTACACGATCACAATGCCACAAATATAGAATACATCACATACATTTAGCAACAGAAAGATTCACATTAAGCAGAAAGGAAGGAGGAAGGGGATTTATCGACATAAAAAACCTACATTATGGACAGGTAGACAATTTAAGAAAATTCTTTATAGAACAAGCAGAAACTAGCAAAACACACAAAGCAATCACTCATATAAATACATCGGCTACACCACTGTAATTTCATAACCACTTCTACAACCCTCTAGATCACATAACATCAACAGATACGAAGAAAGTAAATTGGAAAAAGAAAACACTACATGGCAAGCACCCGTATCATCCAACACAGCCACATCCAACACATGGCTAAGAAAAGGCAATATATACAGTGAGACGGAAGGATTCATGATTGCAATACAGGATCAAACAATAAACACCAAATACTACTGCAAGCATATTATTAAAAATCACAATACCACAACAGATAAATGCAGACTTTGCAAACAACAAATAGAAACAGTATATCACATCACAAGCGGATGTACAATACTAGCAAATACAGACTACCCCAGAAGACATGACAATGTAGCAAAAATAATACATCAACAGCTTGCCTTACAATATAAACTTATAAAACAACACGTTCCCACATACAAGTAGCACCACAAAATGTACTGGAGAATGATGAATACAAATTATACTGGAACAGAACCATTATAACAGATAAAACAACACCACATAACAAACCTGACATCATACTCACCAATAAAAAGAAGAAATTAACACAACTAATCGAAATATCCATACCCAATACAACAAATATACAGAAGAAAGCAGGAGAAAAAATTAAAAAATACATCCAACTGGCTGAGGAAGTCAAGGACATGTGGCATCAGGATAAAGTTGACATTATACCAATTATACTATCAACTACAGGAGTCATACCACACAATATTCACCAGTACATCAATGCAATACAGCTACATCCAAACTTATATATACAACTACAGAAATCCGTAATTATTTATACATGTTCAATCACCCGAAAGTTCCTAAATGCAATATAACATATACCGTACAGTTAAAAGGAAGTCACGCTTGATCAAGGTCCGCGTCACTTTCCATTTTTGACCAGACATAACGTCTGAGAAAAGAACGAAAGAAAGAATAAGAATAATAATAATAATAATAGGGCAGCAAACTATCATTGAAGTGCAAAGAAGTAGCCTCCTGCCAATCTTCAAACAAATAGTTGCTGCTGGAAGGGACATAAGAACAGGTAATACTATTAGGGCAGTGACCCACTGTCATAAATCCATGCTCCCTATATACAGGGATCATGTAGCAACAGCACTCAGGAATGAAACACTTTCATACCTACTTACAGTTGCAAGTTGTATGCTAGCCAACAGTAATGTAGAAAAACAATGTACGAATTTTAGCATGTATAGTGCTCATTATCTTACTTGAAGAAGGCATCTCAAGACGAAAAAACTGGCCAGCCATCTTCAGTGTAGTCCAGCGCCATCTATCGAGTGTACCTAAAAAGCTGACTGGCCAGAGCCATTGTAACAGTTGAGCTCTCATGATCACGCCTGCACTGGCCGTGGATGAGCTTCACTAACTCCTAGCACACTGTGAGACAAGCAGCTGTGGCTTGCACATAGAGCTCCAACTGCAGTTCCACGCCAAGATAGACCTTCCACTTTAAAAAATCCACTCTATCCTCTCTAAGAGAGGTATTTTTTTGTCAATACACCTCCAGGGAATCCATTGTCTCACAGGTCAAAAGCCACCCATTTACATTTCACCATTCAGCTAACATCACTCAAGCCTCGTCTTTCCTCCAGAAGACCATCACTGATGCCGTGGAGGCCCAAGTTCCTATCAAATTTATCTACCTTCACTGTACTACTCTTCCTCCACAGGCCTCCCTTCTTCTCTGTGAATCCCACAGGCTCTACTGCTCCTTCCTGCGCACCCGTGACTGGGATACACTCCTCTGCCACCAGCAATTACAACGACACATCCACAACCTCTTAACAGCAGAGAAACGGCGGACCTGGTACCTGACATGTACATGACTCAACTTTGCCCTCCCTGTCAACTCCTCCAGATTCTGTTCTGCCTTTCACTGCCTCACTGGTAACCATCCCACTCTGCATTATCCCCTTCTCCACAACGAATGCCCCTTCCCTGACAATCTCAGTAAGCGTAACCGTTTTACTTCCCACCTCCTCCATTCTCGACGATCCTCACTTTGATTACTCCCTCTTCGCCACAGACTTTGAATGCTCCAATACATCCATCCCACAACTCGCCCCCAGTTTCTAATACTTGGATCAGTTACCCCCTCAGACAAAAACACTCCCAATACCGCACACAACATCAAACTCATGCTCTGCTCCAAATGCAACACTGCCCCTGGTCACTATGGTGTAACCTAGCACCACCTCAAGGATTTGCCCCCTTCCTGGCTGTCCGTGCTACCTCGTGTATCATCCTCTCCATTGGCCTCCACCCCAACCTGTGGAAGACTTCCCACGTCCTTCTGTTCCCTAAACCCAACAAAGCCCCCTCTGACACCTGTTACTATCTTCCCATCTGCCTCACCTCTCTGTTCAGTAAGGTCTTAGAGTCCATCTCTCCTGCCATATTGATCACTACCTTAACGAGCACCACCTCCTTCCCCTTACCCAGTGTGGCTTTTAGCGCTCCTTCTCAGCTGACCAGCTCCTTAACTTGACCAATCTTCTTTGCCTCCTACTTAACTCCCATTGCTCCACTATCTTTGTTCTTCTCGACCTCCAGAACGCCTATGTCAGTGTATAGCATCCAAGGCTGTTCTTTAAACTCCATCAGTTTAGTTCATCTCGTTGCTTGCTTCCCCTCCAGTCGTCCCTCCAAAATACCAACACCTGTACTCTGTATCCTACCACCAGCATACATCAAGCCTCCGTCCCTTCCCTCTCCTTTATCTCCTGTATCATGCAGATATGCCGAAACAGCCACCACCTCTTCACCTCCTCCAATTTGTTGATGACATCGCATTCCTGGCCCTCTATTCCACCCTTCAATGATCCCAATGTACCCTTCAGATCCACCTCGACCAGTTCACCACCTGGTGCAACCAGTGGTTCCTTTGCATCAACCCTTCCAAGACCCAGTCAGTCATCATAGGTCATACCACCCCCTCCTTCTGGCTACCTTACCATACATGATCGTACTATTCACCTCACTCCTAATCTGAAATACCTTGGCCTCACCCTTGACCATCACCTCACCTGGACTCCTCATCTCCTTAAAATCCAACACAAAGCCCACAATAGACTCTGTCTCCTGAAACTCTTATCTGGCCAGTCATGGGGACTGCATCCTTCCACCATCCTTCACACCTACCAATACTTGAACCATCCCATCATTTGCTATGCCAGTGTTGCCTTGATTTCTGCCCCATCCAGATTCTATAAAACTCTCCAAATCGTTGAATGTCATGCACTTCACCTCACCTTACATATCCACTTCCCTTCCCTCATACGCATCCTCTATGACCTCATCCTCTTCTCATGTACTCTCCTTTTCCTTGAACACATTGGTACCCTGTACATCACCCACAGGCTCGATCCACCACACCCCCTGGTGTCCCCTATCCTCTCTACCCCCATCCCATTGCTGCACGTTTACCGTCATGTCCCATTCTCTCTCCATCTCCATGATCTCCACCAACGTACCTTCCAGTCCCTACCTCTCACGGATTATGAGGTTTGACCTGATATCTACCCCTCCTACCAACTCTAACCTCTCCTTCCCCCCTCCCCCTCTAAGGGCTCCCTCTCTCCTTCCCTTCCCTTCCCCTGAGCGGTTTTTTCCTCCCTCTTACATCCCCTCCCTTTCCTGTGCATCCCTTCTGCATCTCTGCACTCCCTCCTGACTTGCCTTCCCTCTTCCTCTCCCACCCAGCCTCTCTCTTGCCCCTTAGTGAGACCCCTGTCTCCCTTTACCCTCATCCCACTCCCTCCAGCCCCCTTCCCCCGCTGCCCCCTCCTCTCCCTGATTTTCCTCAGGTTTGCCCTCCCTCATCAGGTCCCTCCCAGCAGGATTTATTCCTCATCATGTGTGCTCCTTTTTACGCAGTGGTTTTAAAGTGTCATCGTTCTGATGTGTTTCACTGCTGTGCCCAACTTTTAACTTGTGCATTTGACTTCAGCGTATTTTATGTGCTCTGCAAATCGCCAATCTTTATGTGGACTTTTTTAACTGTCTCACAATGAATGTCTCTTTGCATGTGTCTATTTTAACCCCCACTGTCTCCCCTAGTTATGTTCTTCTGCACCCCCTTTTTTTATCGCCTTTTATGTGTCTCATTTCATACTTTTATTTATACTGTCACTCGGCTGAAGAGCAGCGGACTGTGCCGCTGACAACCCTCCTCTGTCCATATTGGGATGGGGAATGAAAATACAATAACGAAAAGTAATGTTACATGCTGATTCTTAGTTTGAAAATCCTGCATAACATTATGACAAAGCCTGTATTTCTCCTAAGAATTCTCTCATCAGGTAAAATAGTCTGTTCTTATCGGCTCAGTATCTATTACATCCTGCATCACAGGACTAGAATATTAAACTCATATTTGGCTGATGATGGAGTGCTGAGAGCATGCTCTCTCTCTGTTACAGGATGTCTTCTCACTTTCTAACTCTCTTCACGTAGTCAAATCCAGATATGTCATGACATACAAAGTCTCTTAACGTAGCCAAATGTCTGGACAGAGGAGCTGTAAATATTAGTTTAATACTACACATCGCTTTAGAAATTGGGTAATACAGATGATTTCATTACGATGGCTGTCTCTTCTTGTAGAGGTGGGAGACTGAATTTTCGTCAAGAGATCTCGCCACAACGAAAAACGCCTGATTACCGCTGCAGCTCACGAATCATATTCGTAACCATCGTCAAATAGTTATAGATATCCAACGCTAATTACTTTATGTCTGTCGGTTGCCTTGCCATGCTAGTGAAAGTAAGTCACTTAGAATTCTGGTATATTGCTCTCAAACCATTCTGGCTGAGACTTGTCAGTCAATGGGGACAGTAGGATGTTTAATTCACCTCTCCCCCCCCCCCCGATGCTTCTGCCTCTGACCCAGCCACCACCACCAGGTCATATGTGAACAGCTGCCCCCACCGCCAGCAGATGGGGAACCTTCACCAGCATGTCGGAGCTGTACCGCTCCAAAGCGAGGAGCCTCTGGTCGCCATGCTGGACAGCTGTTAAAGATTCCAGAGTCCCAGAAGCTGTGCTGCCTTCCTCAGGAGGAATGGGCACTTTAATGTCGCTGGGGTAAATACCTGGACGTTGAACAACGTTCTGAGACGTGTTTTCAAGAATTGCCAGAAAAGCTGACCCAGTCAACAATAGCAAAATATCTGTCTGCTGAACACCCCAAACGTGTATGAGCCTGTGGGCCTGGGTTTCCTCAGAATACAGTTCTGTAGAAGCCTTCCTATTGGCTCCCGCCAAACTATTGGACGGACTGCACTCAATTCACGAGACGTATGTGACAAACTGTAATATGTTTGCCCACAACAATTAGAAGAAGTGTATACATTTACCCCCACCTCCCCTTTTGTCATAGTATCGCTTACCTGCCGTATTCTCGCGAACCTTCCAGTCTTTCACATACGGGGTGAGTCACTAACTATTGCCACCAAGAATAACTCTGAAAGTATGATAGGAGCTGAAACATTTGTGGGACAAATGTTGCATGGGACAACGGGGACCATAATATGACGTTGGTTTTTTGTTGCTAGGTGGGGTCGCTTCAGAGATATGAAGGTCAACTTTGTTTTCTTAAATGAGTTGCTACAGTTTGGTAGTTATTTTCTGATAGCGGCTATCGGGACCAATCCAGTGATGTGTAACAGTAAGGTGTTTGAACGTCTATGAAGGTCACAAACGTGGCATGAACGTCCATTTACAGAAGGTACCCGAAGTGATTATCATTGGTATCAATTCAGTGCTACAATCTTTTTATAATGGATTGAGTGGTATTCCTTATTATATCGGCACTTATCGAAGCACATGCTCTGACAATTCTCTCTCGCATATCTTCAGGTGTAGTTGGAACGTCTTTATAAACAATGTCTTTTACGAATCCCCACAAGAAAAAATCCAGAGGCGTTAAGTCTGGCGAACGAGCCGGCCACAACACATCTCCTTCGCAACCAATCCAACGATTTGGGAATTGTCTCTGCAACTCATTTCTAGCTACCAGCGAAAAATGTGCTGGATACCCATCGTGTTGATACCACACTCTGTTCCTTGTTCCTAAAGGTATTTCTTCCAGTAACTGACCTAATGTTTACTGCAGGAATGTGGTGTACTTCCTACCATTAAGATTTCGTTCGATGAATAGGGGCCTATAATTCTGTCCTCCAGAATCCCACACCATACCCAACATGCATTTTCAGTTGCCCAATAATGCATGTTATGCAAATTAACATTTTCATGGTTCGTAACCTGGTCAGTAAATAAACTCAAATTAATAAATGTGTCATCCCTCTGAATCTGAAGTTGAGCCCATCGGCAGAATTCAATGCGATGCATATAATCCGTACAAGTTAATTCATGGTGGAGACTGTTATGGTAAGGATGATATTTATGGCGAACTTTCCTTTGTCAGATATGTTACCGATGCGTTAAAGATCAGTTGTTCTCAATTTATCACACACATGTTTAAATGTACGATGTGTAGAGTGAGTACGTTGAGGATATCTTTCAGCGTATAAGTCTCTAGCTCTCACTGAATTTCGTTGGCATTCCCCGTAAATGAGAAGCATGTCGACTTGTTCTTCAAAGGAGTACATCATTCACATTCGCTTGATTCGACGATACTAGTCTCACCGTTCCAATTAGTGCTGTATTGGGAAACCGTCGAATGGTGTTTACATGTCAATGGCACGTTAGATGAATACGCTGTATTCGGCGAATGTTTACTATTTGCACGATGCGTGTGCTTTGATAAGTGCCGAAGTGATAAGTGATACCACTCAATCCATGATAAAAAGATTGTAGCACTGCATTTATACCCATGGTCGTCACTTCGAGTACCTTCTGTAAATGGACGTTAATGCCACCTTTTTGACCTTCGAAGACCTTACTGTTACACATCACTGGATTCGTCTCAATAGCCGCTATCAGAATATAAGTACCAAACTATAGCATCCCATTTAAAAAAAAAAACAAAGTTGACCTTCATATCTCTGACACGACCCCACCTAGCAACAAGAAAACCAACATCATCTTATGGCCCCATTGTCCCATGTAACATTTGTCCCACAAAATTTTCAGCTATCATACTTTCATAGTTATTCTAAATGCCAATAGTTAGTGACTCACCCTGTATAAAATTTGAACCCACCTGTTTTTGATATGCAAGGGATGTCCTCCGGCCGGCCGTTGTGACCGAGCTGTTCTAGGCGCTACAGTATGGAACCGCTCGACCGCTACGGTCGCAGGTTCGAATCCTGCCTCACGCATGGATGTGTGTGATGTCCTTAGGTTAGTTAGGTTTAAGTAGTTCTAAGTTCTAGGGGACTGATAACCTCAGAAGTTAAGTCCCATAGTGCTCAGAGCCATTTGAACCATTTGATGTCCCCCGCCAAGTCACAGACCCTGCCAAATCTGTCGAAATCCCATACGACAGCACAGTTCCATTAGTTAGAAGTCTGTCGTCCATCCTTCAATGACTAGGTAGACAGCTATTACAGTTAGAAAATTAGAACACTAACGTATAGGAAGAAATTCACCACCATGCAGAGTGAACGAGGACCGCAAAAAAAATTGGTTCAAATGACTCTAAGCACTATGGGACTTAACATCTGAGGTCATCAGTCCCCTAGACGTAGAACTACTTAAACCTAACTAACCTAAGGACATCACACACATCCATGCCCCAGGCAGGATTCGAACCTGCTACCATAGCAGGAGCGCGGTTTCAGACTGAAGCGCCTAGAACCGATCGGCCACAGCAGCCGGTGAGGACTGCACAAAAACGTTCAGAGGCATAACACTTCAAATCATCGATATCGAATAATTGTCTATAAATATTCCCTTTTACATGTCCTAATCTCATCTATCATATTCCTTAGTGTTTCAAATAGAGCATACCTCCATAATACACTCCTGGAAATGGAAAAAAGAACACATAGACACCGGTGTGTCAGACCCACCATACTTGCTCCGGACACTGCAAGAGGGCTGTACAAGCAATGATCACACGCACGGCACAGCGGACACACCAGGAACCGCGGTGTTGGCCGTCGAATGGCGCTAGCTGCGCAGCATTTGTGCACCGCCGCCGTCAGTGTCAGCCAGTTTGCCGTGGCATACGGAGCTCCATCGCAGTCTTTAACACTGGTAGCATGCCGCGACAGCGTGGACATGAACCGTATATGCAGTTGACGGACTTTGAGCGAGGGCGTATAGTGGGCATGCGGGAGGCCGGGTGGACGTACCGCCGAATTGCTCAACACGTGGGGCGTGAGGTCTCCACAGTACATCGATGTTGTCGCCAGTGGTCGGCGGAAGGTGCACGTGCCCGTCGACCTGGGACCGGACCGCAGCGACGCACGGATGCACGCCAAGACCGTAGGATCCTACGCAGTGCCGTAGGGGACCGCACCGCCACTTCCCAGCAAATTAGGGACACTGTTGCTCCTGGGGTATCGGCGAGGACCATTCGCAACCGTCTCCATGAAGCTGGGCTACGGTCCCGCACACCGTTAGGCCGTCTTCCGCTCACGCCCCAACATCGTGCAGCCCGCCTCCAGTGGTGTCGCGACAGGCGTGAATGGAGGGACGAATGGAGACGTGTCGTCTTCAGCGATGAGAGTCGCTTCTGCCTTGGTGCCAATGATGGTCGTATGCGTGTTTGGCGCCGTGCAGGTGAGCGCCACAATCAGGACTGCATACGACCGAGGCACACAGGGCCAACACCCGGCATCATGGTGTGGGGAGCGATCTCCTACACTGGCCGTACACCACTGGTGATCGTCGAGGGGACACTGAATAGTGCACGGTACATCCAAACCGTCATCGAACCCATCGTTCTACCATTCCTAGACCGGCAAGGGAACTTGCTGTTCCAACAGGACAATGCACGTCCGCATGTATCCCGTGCCACCCAACGTGCTCTAGAAGGTGTAAGTCAACTACCCTGGCCAGCAAGATCTCCGGATCTGTCCCCCATTGAGCATGTTTGGGACTGGATGAAGCGTCGTCTCACGCGGTCTGCACGTCCAGCACGAACGCTGGTCCAACTGAGGCGCCAGGTGGAAATGGCATGGCAAGCCGTTCCACAGGACTACATCCAGCATCTTTACGATCGTCTCCATGGGAGAATAGCAGCCTGCATTGCTGCGAAAGGTGGATATACACTGTACTAGTGTCGACATTGTGCATGCTCTGTTGCCTGTGTCTATGTGCCTGTGGTTCTGTCAGTGTGATCATGTGATGTATCTGACCCCAGGAATGTGTCCTGGGACAATGAATTCACGGTGTTCTTATTTCAATTTCCAGGAGTGTATGAGTTTAACAGTATCACAGACCTTCAGTACATCATCCATTAAATCATTTACACTCGAGTGAAAGCTTCTCACATCTCTACGCATGATTCAGAACTGTTGCAAGAATAGGGGAAGATTCGAGACTTAATCAGAGCAGTGCTCATTTTTACTCTCACCTGCTGTTCGATAGTGGAACGACCATGACACTGTATTCGTCTAGAGCAGAGGATATCCATATAGGTAGTGGTAGTTATTTACCTACGCGCTTCTCCAGTTATCATACATCGAGAGAAAATTAACCAACAAGTACAAGCCAGACCAAATCAATGTCAATGTTTCATTCAGCAATAGCAGCCATCTTAGAGAGCGGATTATACTCCTCCCCCTATAAAAATCCATTCATATGAATTTTAACCTGACACATTCTTCTGTTTTAGCTCACAGACTTGTCATTTCTTTATTCTTGGGATGCTTTCTTTACGGTACCAGAAAATGAATCCTAACCCTTCACATGCTTTCTTCTTCAGCTCGCTCCAAACACTTACTGCAATTAGCACTTCCGATTACAATGTGTTGGACTTCAAGTCTTATTAAGGTGCAACATTTAGTTCAGATCAAATACCTACACTACCACAGATCGTCCCGCTTGCTTACATGCAACTCTATCACCTGTGAACATTCTACACATAAAATAAATACGCCGCTGTACAGTGCTTGATGGAAGGTATATCGCACCAGTGTTAACGATTGCCCTTCCATACCAATCTCACTGTCTGATTGAGTAAAAAAAATGATTGTCTGTATACTTCCATACAAACCCTAATCCAACCTTACGGTCCTGGGAAAAATAAGTCGTGGTTCTCAGAGATTTTTTCCCTTACACATTCGATGGATTATGCCAACCTATACGATCTTAGCAGCATCCAGTTGATGGTTTTGCTTCACAGCTCAGCCACATAACACCAACATATGTGGGCTCAAATGATTTGTGGACAGCAACTAGGTAGTGCAGGGCTGTCTAATCGATGTTACTGTTTAACCATCAACAGGTCTATGCATGTTAATGTTGGAGCAGCAGCCGCCAATGGCCTCATATATGTATGAAAAAGGGGTCGCTATAGTCTCATCTACCTTGTTTCAGCTACTTTTCAAGGTCATTCGGTTACACAGTCCCCCACCCAAAATATACACACGTGTTGTTGTTGTTGTGGTCTTCAGTCCTGAGACTTGTTTCATGCAGCTCTCCATGCTACTCTATCCTGTGCAAGCTGCTTCATCTCCCAGTACGTACTGCAACCTAAATCCTTCTGAATCTGCTTAGTGTATTCATCTCTTGGTCTCCCTCTACGATTTTTACCCTCCACGCCGCCCTCCAATACTAAATTGGTGCTCCCTTGATGCCTCAGAACATGTCCTACCAACCGATCCCTTCTTCTAGTCAAGTTGTGCCACAAATTCCTGTTCTCCCCAATTCTATTCAATACCTCCTCATTAGTTATGTGATCTACCCATCTAATCTTTAACATTCTTCTGTAGCACCACCTTTCAAAAGCTTCTATTCTTTTCTTGTCCAAACTATTTATCGTCCATGTTTCACTTCCATACATGGCTACACTCCATACAAATACGTTCAGAAACGACTTCCTGACACTTAAATCTATACTCGATGTTAACAAATTTCTCTTCTTCAGAAATGCTTTCCTTGCCATTCCCAGTCTACATTTTATTTCCTCTCTACTTCGACCATCATCAGTTATTTTGCTCACCAAATAGCAAAACTCCTTTACTACTTTAACTGTCTCATTTCCTAATCTAATTCCCTCAGCATCACCCGATTTAACTCGACTACATTCCATTATCCTCGTTTTGCTTTCGTTGATGTTCATCTTATATCCTTCTTTCAAGACACTGTCCATTCCGTTCAACTGCTCTTCCAAGTCCTTTTCTGTCTCTGACAGAATTACAGTGTCATCGGCGAACCTCAAAGTTTTTATTTCTTCTCCATGGATTTTAATACCTACTCCGATTTTTCTTTTGTTTCCTTTACGGCTTGCTCAATATACAGATTGAATAACATCGGGGAGAAGCTACAACCCTGTCTCAGTCCCTTCCCAACCACTGCTTCTCTTTCATGTCCCTCGACTCTTATAACTGCCATCTGGTTTCTGTACAACTTGTAAATAGCCTTTCACTCCCTGTACTTTACCCCTGGCACCTGCAGAATTTGAAAGAGAGTATTCCAGTCAACATTGTCAAAAGCTTTCTCTAATTCTACAAATGCTAGAAACGTAGGTTTGCCTTTCCTTAATCTTTCTTCTAAGATAAGTCGTAGGGTCAGTATTGCCTCACGTGGTCCAACATTTCTAGAGAATCCAAACTGATCTTCCCCGATTTCGGCTTCTACCAGTTTTTCCATTCGTCTGTAAGGAATTCGCGTTAGTATTTTGCAGCTGTGACTTATTAAACGGATAGTTCGGTAATTTCCACATCTGTCAACACCTGCTTTCTTTGGGATTGGAATTATTATATTCTTCTTGACGTCTGACGGTATTTCGCCTGTCTCATACATTTTGCTCACCAGATGGTAGAGTTTTGTCAGGACTGGCTCTCCCAAGGCTATCAGTATTTCTAATGGAATGTTGTCTACTCCCAGGGCCTTGTTTCGACTTAGGTCTTTCAGTGTTCTGTCAAACTCTTCACGCAGTATCGTATCTCCCACTTCATCTTCATCTACATCCTCTTCTATTTCGATAATATCGTCCTCAAGAACATCGCCCTTATATAGACCCTCTATATACTCCCACCTTTCTCCTTTCCCTTCTTTGCTTAGAACTGGGTCTCCATCTGAGCTCTTGATATTCATGCAAGTGGTTCTCTCTTCTCCAAAGTTCTCTTTAATTTTCCTGTAGGCTGTATCTATCTTACCCCTAGTGAGATAAGCCTCTACATCCTTACATTTGTCCTCTAGCTATACACACGTAAACCATTGTAAATAGGAAATATCTTAGGATTTGTGACGGGATAGTGAATAATACAAGCAAATATTCTCGTTGTTTATTAATTTCTGCACATATATTTTCACACAGAAAACAATTCTTGCTTTGTGCCTGTTGGGCGTAGGTAACAAAATCTAGCTTAATTTTTAACTTATAACTTAAATCCACATCTGAATCAGATATTTCTTTCTCCAGCCAGTAATTTGACAGGTACAAAGAAAGTATGTCCTCGAATTCTAATACATATCTATTTTTGTTACTGTAAACTATCTTCTTTATGGTTTAACAATTACCTCTGTTCCTTCTTACAGTTCTTCTAAACGACAGCATTTGGGGATTTTAATTTTACCTTTTATTTTCTCCACGACACTACTGATAGAGCACTTCACATCTTCTGTGCGTACGCCAACAGCTTTTGTCCTTCACATTCTTGTGGAATTTCTATATAGAACTTAAAGTTTACAACTATTTCAAACGAGTGTCCTTTAAATGTAAATATTCCATCGATTTTAAACTCTACAAATAGCTGCTGTGTTAGGTGCTCAACATCCAGTTCGCCACCTAAAAGTTTAATATAATCATTTTTCTACAAGTCCAAATGGGAATGGTGGTTTATAAAAAAGTATTCGTGTATCCTTAAATGTTGTAAACATTCTCGATTCCATTGATTTCGGCCAACACTCCAACACGAGACTAATTTCCAGTGCCGTTTACTGCAAGTACTGATATTTTATATTCCCCAGTCATAGCCAGATTTCCCCACACACTGTGTATAAGGCCATATGTAAACCTTGGTTGCACATCTGCAATAGCTACTTTTTCCATTTGAAGTTTATATTCTTCCTCTATGGCGGTTATCTTGGCCATGCACTCCAGTTTTTGTTCCTTACCTCAGTGTTCTCCATTTTCAGTTTTCTTTTTCGTACACATAACTTATTAACTGTACTTTCCTTCATAGGAAATGACTCAATTCTGTTCGACACATTGGTTCTTTTCGTTAACACTTGCTCGGGGACTGGGTGTTTGTATTGTCCACATCATTTCTTTATCATTCGTGCAAGTGGCGAGTCTGGACCGTGTAAAGATTGGGAATGTGTACGAGCGCTGATAACCACACAGTTGAGCGCCCCACAAACGAGTGTGTGGTGTGTGGAGCCAGTCGGCCGTGGGCAAAAGGGGTTTGGAGTTCTGGAAGGTACGTGAGAGCCATGTTTATTGGACTTATATAAGAAGTATACATTCACGGACCCATGTTTATTGCACTTATTTTTCTTGTTTCGATGAGTACTGCCACAACTCAAAGTATTCTGCACTTTTTTAATACCCTGTACAAGAGGACTGACATCAACTTCTCAGTCTTTTTATTTTTTGGTAGCCAGTCGTTGCGTATATTGTTTGGTTATTCAGTACACTTTCATATTAGTTTCAGCAGTTCCGTGACTTTGCTACTTCTATGCCCTCTTTTCATCATGGACAGATTTGCAGTAAGGAAAAAGAAAGCTTTTCGTCGACAGCTGTGAAGAAAATGGAGATGAATATTCTAACAAAAATTCTGTCGTCAACAACCAGAATAACCTAAAACTAGAATGAAGCAAGGTCCAGCATAACCGCCACTATAAAGAAGAAAGTAGAAATTAAGGATTTACGTGGGCAGGCGAGGAGAGAAAGCCTACACTGAAATGCCTGGTGTGCGCCACAGTGTTGTCATATGAGTCTATGATACCTAATAAATTGAAAAGGGATTTGGAACGAAACCATCACAGCGGCTCTCAAAAACCACGAGAGTATTTTCAGCATCGGTGTACTTTCATTCAAGCATCTATCACGATGGAAAACCTAATAAGGCTCTCAGACGGAGCCTTTTTGGAATCACTCAAAATTTCTGAAATGATTGCAGAGCTTATTTTACCGGTATGTGAAGAAATTGTTGCTACTATGTTGGAATCGGAAGCACCTGAACAGATTTAAGAAGTCCCTCTGTCAAATCATACAGTTTAGCGGCGCACTGCGGACATGTCAGTTGATATTCAAAGTAATCCTATACACTGAAGAGCCAAAGAAACTGGCACACCAGTCTAATATTGTGTAGGGTCTCCGCAAGCACACAGAAGTGGACTCGACTAACGTCTGAAATGGTGCTAGAGGGAAGTGACGCCATAAATCCTGCATGGCTGTCCATAAATTCGTAGGAGTACGATGGGGTGGAGATCTCTTCTGAACGGTACATTGCAAGGCATCCCAGATATGCTCAATAATGTTTATGTTTGGAGAGTTTGTTGGCCAGCGGAGGTGTTTAAACTCAGAAGAGTGTTTCTAGTGCCACTCTGCTGCAGTTATAGATGTGTAAGGTATTGCATTATCCTGCTGGAATTGTCCAAGTCCGTCGGAACGCATAATGGACATGAGTGGATGCAGGTGATCAGACAGGATGTGTCACCTGTCAGAGTCGTATCTAGACGTATCAGCGGTCCCATATCACTACAGCTGCACACACCCCACACTATTACAGATGCTCTACCAGTTTGAACAGTCCCCTGCTGGCATGCAGGGTCCATGGATTCATGAGGTTGTCTCCATACCCGTGCACGTCCATCTGCTCGATACAATACGAAACGAGACTCGTCCGACCAGGCAACATTTTCCCAGTCATAAATAGCCCAATATTGGTGCTGACGGGCCCAGGGGAGGCGCGAAAATTTGTGTCGTACAGCCATCAAGGATAGACGAGTTGGCCTTACGCTCCAAAAACCCATATCAATGATTTTCCGTTGAAAGGTTCGAACGCTGACACTTGTTGATGGCCCAGCATTGAAATCCGAGCAATTTGCGGAAGGGTTGCACATCTGCCACGTTTAACGATTCTCGCCAGTTGTCGTTGGATCCATTCTTGCAGGATATTTTTCCAGCTGCAGCGATGTCGAAGATTTGATGTTTTGCCGAATTCCTGATATTCACGGTACACTCGTGAAATCGTAGTACGGGAAAATCCCCACTTTATCGCTACCTCGGAGATGCGGTGTCCCATCGTTCGTGCGCCGACTATAACACGACGTTCACACTCACTAAAATCTTGATAACCTGCCATTGTAGCAGCAGTAACCGGTCTAACAACTGCGCCATACACTTGTTGTCTTATATAAGCTTTGCCGACCGCAGTGTCGTATTCTGCCTGTTTACATGTCTCCGTATTTGAATACGCATGCCTATAGGAGTTTTTTGGTACTGCATCGCAGAAAAGTTAACAAACAAGCAATTTGCTCGACAGTTAGATAAAAGCACTGACATTTCCTGAAAAGGTAATGTTAGCGGACCAGAAACTATGAGTAATATCTTTTTTGTTGTGAACTGGAAACAACAACCACTGCAGCTGATATATTTGGTCCTCTTGAGAGTTTCTTTCAAGACAAAGGAGGCAGGTGGACGGATTGTATTCCTACGTGTACTGATGGTGCTGCTGCAATGTCAGGAAATACAAAACGCTTTCTAACTTTTGTAAGGAATAAAAACCCATCAATAGCAACTATTCATTAATTTTTACATGTGGAGGCTTTAATGGTGAAGACTACAGTCGGAAATCGTTTGGATGACGTCATTCAAATGGTTGTGTCAGTGATCAACTACGTAAAAATTTATCTTATAAAATCGTGAGCGCTTGAGAAACTCTGTAAAGGCCGGCCGCGGTGGTCTAGCGGTTCTGGCACTACAGTCCGGAACCGCGGGACTGCTACGGTCGCAGGTTCGAATCCTGCCTCGGGCATGGTTGTGTGTGATGTCTTTAGGTTAGTTAGGTTTAAGTAGTTCTAAGTTCTAGGGGACTTATGACCTAAGATGTTGAGTCCCATAGTGCTCAGAGCCATTTGAACCATTTGAACTCTGTAAAGAAAAGGATGTAGTCCATAAAGTGTTGTTATTTCAAAGAAATATCCGTTGGCTCCCAAAGAAAAATACTTACCACAGCTCTAGAACTTAAAGACGAACTACTTGCAGTTTTTTTTAAACTAACGATTATAATCAGTTTGAATACTGTGAATGTCTTAATACCCTTTGGTGCACTGAGCTCCCGTGCCTTATCAATATTCCAGCTAACTTAATGCATTGAATTCAGACATGGAGGGGCAGCATGAAACAACAGTAGGAGAACAAGATCGGTTTTAGCACACATTGCGCGTTGCCTACATCAGGGGCAAGTATAGATTCAGGGGCAAACCTATTGTTCTCTTTTGATTGACTGGTCCTTAACCTATTGTTCCTGCTAAGAGCATTATGACCCCCTGGGGATAATCCATTCTTTTGATTGACACGTTCTTAACCTATTGTTCCCCCACCCATATCTCCCCTGCTGCTGTTGGATCCAACTTCGAACCTAGAACACATCTCCAGATGTAATGCATGGTTTCTCCACCTAAGAGCCCTATCCCAGATGTGACATGTCGTGGATTCGCCTCTGGACATCGCTCTGGGTATAATGCGTGGCAGTTCCACCTTCAAATCTTATCCTGGACGTGGCATATTGTGAATCCACATCCCAACATCGCTCTGGACGTAATGCATGGTTGGTCCACCTATGAGCCCTATCCCAGATGTGTCATATTGTGGATCCGCCTCTGGACATCGCTCTGGGTATAATGCGCGGCAGATCCACCTTCAAACCTTAGCCTGGACGTGGCATAATGTGAATCCACATCCCAACATCGCTCTGGATGTAACACATGGCGGATCCACACTTCTATACTAACACAGGTCTACTCTGGATCATGGGAGCCATCCGCAACACATTCACAGATACAGACATATAGAAAACAGAGCAGATGCACTGTAACTGTAGAATACATGGTTGGACGTGACTGGATGCATTCGAGTACAGTGCTATACTATGCCGACTGACCAGAAAAATAGTACGTTTGGGTTTGATGTTGGCAACTGCACTACATTTACAAGCAATTTTAGAATACAGAACGAAAAGTCATGCCATGATTGCATGGGAGGAAGTGACATAAAATCGACAAAATTACGAAAAATCATGGAAAATACGTATAAATTAAGGGAAATACATTGAAATGCGGGAAAATTGTGGGAGTACTTGCATGTATGCAGGACAATTCTTGTACATGGGAACAAGTATGCCAGAGCAAGAGGAATATGAGAAAATGTTGACATGAAAGCACTGGCAGCCAGGGAAACAGCTGTTTTCGTCGACAGCGATAAAAGGGTTGGAAAAGATTGTTTAACGTTGATGGCCACCAAATGTAGAGTAATAAACTTATGTATGTCGGATCACAAGGCTAGGTGTGACCCCAAAATTATTGGCAACCAAAAATGAGTTTAATATTTTAGTCCTGTGATCCAGGATGTGGCAGATAAGAAAAGACATTTTTCTACCTGATGAAAGAATACTTAAGCGGGATACAGCCTATGTCACAGTCCTCTGCAAAATCTTCACAACAAGTAACGATACTCCAGCGATATGAAAATGTGTGTATTGTCCAATTTCTTCTATCTTCGAAAATAACTCATATAAACGGGAGGAATTTACTTTTCGCTTTAGAAATTCCAGGTGTATGATCAACAACATCACTGCTCACATACGAAAAAATGGTTCAAATGGCTCTGAACACTATGGGACTGCTGTGGTCATCAGTCCCCTAGAACTTAGAACTACTTAAACCTAACTAACCTAAGAACATCACACACACTCATGCCCGAGGCAGGATTCGAACCTGCGACCGCAGCAGCAGTGCGGCTCCGGACTGGAGCGCCTAGAACCGCACAGCCACCGCGGCTGGCTTCACATAGGATAAAGTAAATTTTTTATAATGGTGGGTCTATGTCAGAGTGAAGTGGTTTAGACCCCTACATACGACCATGCTGCAGCTGCTTGTACTGTAGTGCACTGTAGCTGCCTGCAAGGGCAGTCAAATGGTTCAAATGGCTCTGAGCACTATGGGACTTAACTGCTGAGGTCATCAGTCCCCTAGAACTTAGAACTACTTAAACCTAACTAACCTAAGGACATCACACACATCCATGCCTGAGGCAGGATTCGAACCTGCGACCACCGTAGTCGCGCGGTTCCGGACTGAAACGCCTAGAACCGCTCGGCCATAGCGACCGGCAACAAGGAGTCGGTAAGCAGAATAAATGGATTAGCTCAGCCTATGATGCATGCAAAGAATGCACTTATGCGTCTGATCTTTCCCATAGCAGTGAGGGCTGGTGAAGTGACCAGTGTGCCAGGTGAGTGCGATAGAAGCAGATGTGTGTGTGTGTGTGTGTGTGTGTGTGTGTGTGTGTGCGTGTGTGTGTGTTGCGTGAGAGAATACTCAGAACGATGGACGTTTGTGCTGGATGTATTGATAACATCCGAATTCCTACCACTTCAATCATCCCCTGATGCTCTCCATTAGCCAGAAGTGGTGCACTCTAGCATACATGCAAGTCCATGACTGCGACTGTAGCGGTTATTTTCACCAACCTCTTTATGTCACCGCTGGTGGTGTACAAGGGGACGGGCAAGCTGCATGTGGACCTTGGGACATGAGCGAGTGGGATGTGTGAATGTTTTCAGCTATCTCCGACATCTAGCCATGACAACTACTGCTATACACTTAAGTGTGTTGTGTTTAGTGCTTCTCAATACGTTGCAGTGGACTCTGTCTTGGAGGGGTATTTGTTGTTGTCTCTATCCTGTCAAGCAGCAGAACCTTCCTCCCTTCTTCCAGATGTAGCGGAGGGAATCGATTTAGGAATTCTATGGTACTTTTAAAAACCCAATAGTGACGCCAAATTCCCGACTGATCAATTTATTGTTTCTGACAGTTGTATTGCTTGCACACATGCATTTGGTATGGGTGGGCATGGCCTGCATGGGTGTGTGTCTCTTCCCTGGCGGATGTGGCCAGGGGCTACCCTAGAGACAGTGAACGGCGGGCGCCTCGCCATCACTAGTTTGTGTGATCGGTAGGATTTTTTTTTTTTTCACCAGATATGTTACATGGAACGTTGTGGTGGAGGAGGTTGTTTGTGCTCTCAAACTTTGGTGTGTGCAAGATATATTTCGCACTATGACCTATCTGTGATGGAAATCTCACTACTTGATATACATAACGTTTGAGTGTGATACCCAAACGTTGAAAATATGTTTTAT
Source organism: Schistocerca cancellata (assembly GCF_023864275.1). Taxonomy (NCBI): domain Eukaryota; kingdom Metazoa; phylum Arthropoda; class Insecta; order Orthoptera; family Acrididae; genus Schistocerca; species Schistocerca cancellata. The sequence continues at coordinate 138,435,452 of NC_064634.1, read as the reverse complement.
TATGAAGAAGGATCATTGCAAGTTGGGGGTGAGTGCTTTAAGGAGGTGAGTGTTTCCCTTATTTTATTGTCATAATCGTTTCGATCCACGTAGTTCGTCGACAACGAAATATTTTCACATTTGGAGGATAAAGTTGTTGATTGAAATTTCGTGAGAAAATTCCGCCACAAAGGAAAACGTCATTGTTTTAATTATGTCCATCCGAAATCCTGTATCATTGTCAGTGACACTCTCTCTTCAATTTCACAGTAATACAAAACGTGCTGCTCTTCTCTGAACTTTCTCGATGTATTCCGTTAATACTATCTGGTAAGGATCCCAGATCGCGCAGCGGTCCTCCTAAAGAGCACGGAACAAGCGTAGTGTAGGCAGTCTCTTTAGTAGATCTGTTACATTTTTTAGCATTCTCCCAATGAAGTGCGTTCTTTGGTCTGCCTTCCCCACAACATATTCTATGTGTTGTTTCCAGTTTAAGTTGTTCGTAATTGTAATTCCAAGAAGTTTAGTTGGGTTTACGGCTTTAGATTTGACTGATTTATCGTGTAATCGATGTTTAAAATAATTCCTTTTAGCACTCATATGGATGACCTCACATTTTTCAATTGTCAATTTTCGTACCACATAGATATCTTTCCTAAACTGTTTTACATTTTTTTTAATTTTCTGATGACTTTACTAGACGATATATCTGCAAAGGCGGCTGCTCAGATTGTCTCCTAAATCCTTTATGTACGTGAGGAACAGCAGAGGACCTATAACACTACCTTGGGGAACTTCTTTTTTTAATCGATGACTTCCTGTCAATTACTACGAACTGTGACCTCTCTGACTGGAAATCACGAATCCCGTCACATAACTGAGACCACATTCCATAAGCACGCAATTTCACTTCAAGTCGCTTGTATGGTACAGTGTCAAAAGCCTTCTGAAAATCTAGAAATACAGAATCGATCTGAAATCCCTTGTCAACAGCGCTCAACACTTTCTGTGAGTACAAAGCTAGTTGCGTTTCACAAAAACGATGTTTTCTAAAGCCGGGCTGACTTTGTGTCAATAGACTGTTCTCTTCAAGGTAATTCATAATGTTCTAACACAATGTATCTTCCAAAATCCTGCTGCATATCGACGTTAATGATAGGGGCCTGTGATTCAGTGGATTACTCTTACTACCGTTCTTGAATGTTAGCGTGCAACTTTGCTGTCTTTGGGTATGCATCTTTAGTCGAGCGCGCTGTTGTGTATGATTGTTAAGTGTGGAGCTATTGCATCAGCATACTCCCGAAGTTGCTTCACTACTCCGAGGATATCTACCTCTGCGTTATTCATGTTAGCAGCTCTTCCTGATTAGAATTCTGGAGCATTTACTTCATTTTCTTTGGTGCAGCAATTTGGAAAGGCTGTGTTCAGTAAATCTGTCTTGACAGCACTATCGTCATAGTATATCCAATGTTATCGCGCAGAGAAAGCATTGATTCTGTCTTGCCGCTAGCATACTTTACATATTACCAGATTCGCTTTGGATTTTCTGGCAGGTTTCGAGACAAAGTTTCGTTGTGGAAATTATTATAAGCATTTCGCACTGAAGTCAGCGCTAAATTTCGAGTTTCCACAAAAGATCGCCAATCCTGAAAATTTTTCGTTCTTTTAAATTTGGCATGCTTTTTTCGTTGTTTCTGCTTTGTGTATCAAGTGGTATCAACACCGTCGTTTGTTAATTTATTTGGTATAAGTCTCTCAATTGTTGCCGATACTACACTCCTGAAAATGGAAAAAAGAACACATTGACACCGGTGTGTCAGACCCACCATACTTGCTCCGGACACTGCGAGAGGGCTGTACAAGCAATGATCACACGCACGGCACAGCGGACACACCAGGAGCTGCGGTGTTGGCCGTCGAATGGCGCTAGCTGCGCAGCATTTGTGCACCGCCGCCGTCAGTGTCAGCCAGTTTGCCGTGGCATACGGAGCTCCATCGCAGTCTTTAACACTGGTAGCATGCCGCGACAGCGTGGACGTGAACCGTATGTGCAGTTGACGGACTTTGAGCGAGGGCGTATAGTGGGCATGCGGGAGGCCGGGTGGACGTACCGCCGAATTGCTCAACACGTGGGGCGTGAGGTCTCCACAGTACATCGATGTTGTCGCCAGTGGTCGGTGGAAGGTGCACGTGCCCGTCGACCTGGGACCGGACCGCAGCGACGCACGGATGCACGCCAAGACCGTAGGATCCTACGCAGTGCCGTAGGGGACCGCACCGCCACTTCCCAGCAAATTAGGGACACTGTTGCTCCTGGGGTATCGGCGAGGACCATTCGCAACCGTCTCCATGAAGCTGGGCTACGGTCCCGCACACCGTTAGGCCGTCTTCCGCTCACGCCCCAACATCGTGCAGCCCGCCTCCAGTGGTGTCGCGACAGGCGTGAATGGAGGGACGAATGGAGACGTGTCGTCTTCAGCGATGAGAGTCGCTTCTGCCTTGGTGCCAATGATGGTCGTATGCGTGTTTGGCGCCGTGCAGGTGAGCGCCACAATCAGGACTGCATACGACCGAGGCACACAGGGCCAACACCCGGCATCATGGTGTGGGGAGCGATCTCCTACACTGGCCGTACACCACTGGTGATCGTCAAGGGGACACTGAATAGTGCACGGTACATCCAAACCGTCATCGAACCCATCGTTCTACCATTCCTAGACCGGCAAGGGAACTTGCTGTTCCAACAGGACAATGCACGTCCGCATGTATCCCGTGCCACCCAACGTGCTCTAGAAGGTGTAAGTCAACTACCCTGGCCAGCAAGATCTCCGGATCTGTCCCCCATTGAGCATGTTTGGGACTGGATGAAGCGTCGTCTCACGCGGTCTGCACGTCCAGCACGAACGCTGGTCCAACTGAGGCGCCAGGTGTAAATGGCATGGCAAGCCGTTCCACAGGACTACATCCAGCATCTCTACGATCGTCTCCATGGGAGAATAGCAGCCTGCATTGCTGCGAAAGGTGGATATACACTGTACTAGTGCCGACATTGTGCATGCTCTGTTGCCTGTGTCTATGTGCCTGTGGTTCTGTCAGTGTGATCATGTGATGTATCTGACCCCAGTAATGTGTCAATAAAGTTTCCCCTTCCTGGGACAATGAATTCACGGTGTTCTTATTTCAATTTCCAGGAGTGTATTTCTTTGAATTCAAGTCACATCTAGTCTATTACATTGTTAATGTGCAAGAAGTGGAGATTGTCTCTCAGAAAGGCGTCAAGTGAATTTTTATCTGCCTTTTGGATAGGTATATTTTTCGTTTATTTTTTGAGCATTTGGGGGTTACAATATTCGCTACGACAAGCCTGTGTTCACTAATTCCTGTATCCGTTTTGATGCTCATTATCAGTTCAGGATTATTTGTTGCTAAGAGGTCAAGTCTGTTTTCACAACTGTTTATTATTCGCGTGGGATCATGAACTAAATGCTCGAAATAAATTTTTGAGGATGCGCTTAGCACAATTTCTGATGAGGTTTGACTCGTACATCCGGATTTAAGCATGTATTTTCAGCCGGCTGGAATGGCCGAGCGGTTTTAGGCGCTACAGTCTGAAACCGCGCCACCGTTACGGTCGCAGGTTCGAATCCTGCCTCGGCATGAATGTGTGTGATGTCCTTAGGTTAGTTAGGTTTAAGTAGTTCTACGTTCTAGGGGACTGATGACCTCAGGAGTTAAGTCCCATAGTGCTCAGAGCCATTTGAACCATTTATGTATTTTCGCCAACATATCGAGGATAAAGTCACCAATGGTATGTAAGGAGATGTGCAGTTCATATTATTTTGCTGGCAATGGTTGATCTTAAATACTTAACTGTGTTAGTGAGAGAGATGGGTTTGTGGCAGATATAGAGGTGTAAATCTGTATGATGCACATCCCAAGTGTTCCAAACAAATATGGTTGGTTGGCTTTTCTGTGGACTTATTTGCAGTTTCTGCATTACTGCACACGATCAGAAGCTTAGAGTGATGTTGAATGGGTTATGGACAAACTGGAGGGTATGAAGGGATCCAGGCAAGCGATGACGTCAACATACTACAGGAGATTCGTGGGGGAAGGGATTGATCTGGGAGCGTCTACGTTGTGCAGGATGTAGTGGACGGGGAACATGACAGTGCCTTGAGTCACGCTGGCAGTAGGGTGAAAGTTGTGGAACCATGTGTAGTTGTCTGTAACACATGTAAGACGGATGTGAAGAAAGCATGCTATAATGTGAGTATAGTTAACTAGGAATGCAAACGTTTGTCGCTGAACAACAGTCCACAACAGCATTTCTGGTGGCCAAAATTTTATTGGATATCAAGGGAGACTAATATGGCGGATTTTAATTTATTTAATAGATGGGAGGTGAAGTCATGCAGTACGAAAGTTAGTCGTTAATCCAATAGCTGGTACGAAAGCCACAGTAGATGTTGTGGTCTAGTACGAATGTTGAAAGAAGCTGATAGATTAGTTGGATGAGGATGTGAGGCGTAGCGCCATGTAACGATCCTGCCTTGTAGGCGGTTAAGTGGGAGATGTGTCTCAGAGTTGGAGAGTGACAGATGTTGACGAGAGACTGGATGCGCACGTAGTTTATGTATCAGCCTATAGAGGACAGTATTGGATAGGGGATTGATTTAGTTTCTATTGTGCCCAGTAGAGTGCACTAAAGTAATAGAATGTTTTTCATAAGCTGTTATAGTATTTTCATAAAGTGTTATTATGTCTTTTTGGGTATGTAAAATGTTATAAATGTGTTTTAGCAGTATGAATGATGCGTGAGTGTGGTTTAAGATTAATATGAAGATAATTGTTTAACGAGTTATGTAGTAGGATTTAGTGTGGGAACATTTCGAAGAATTATGGATATGAACAAAGGGGATTTTTGTAGAATAGATTTGTAAAGTAAGTTTATGGTAAAGGGAAAGTTAATTCAGGTATAAATAACAATAGTAAATAAATTTATGCATAAACAAAACTTCAGCATATTAGATAATTACGTCTGTAAAAAGTGCACTCGTTAGGTTTACTATTTTGCCATTGGTTATTGATGAAAAGCGCGGACTGACGCGGCAGAATGTTGTTTTGCTATTGGCTGTTGAGTAAACCGACCAATGGTAAAGCAATATTCTTCGCGCGCCTTTCTCTGCTGGTAGAAAAGACTTAGAGTATTCTAGAGAAGGTCGGAGCCTAGCCGTGAAACAGTTCGGACGTGTGTAGTAGTAGTTCCGATGGAAATGATAAGTTGCCGGATCTAGCAGTGTTTCATACATCTGAAGTGTGGTAAAGTGACGGCATAATTACTCCGATGGGCGTGTAGAAATTTCGGAATTTTTAAGTTAATTTTATGACGAGATAAGACATATATTCCGCGTGGCGTATTGAGCAGGTCGGTGGCTAAAAACTGTGACTGCATTTGGTACCGACAGACTTAATACTTGGCGAGCATTGTCAATCAAAAACAATAAGTATTTTTGTAGCTATTACGTTTTCGGGAAATGAAACACCATAAACTTGCTAACGTGAGTGAAAGGGATTGTGAGTGACTGTGTTAAGACTAGCACGGGCTTGGCACCTACGTTTCGGAATATATTAATTGGGGACAAAATTTCCAACCTTTCATATCATATGAAAACTTTCTCCCGAAACGTAGATTAGTGACTTTAATTGCAGCCTGGTTGTCGTCGAAGTAGGTTTCACTCGGCTTCCCTACTGATGATATGCTGAGACAATGGTCGTAAAGGGACGGAAAGAACCGCGCCGCCGCAGATGCTATCAAAGTTCCTCGTGAAGACTGACGTGAGGCGGACAGGTCGGTAGTATGGGGAGGTCTGTGAGGATGCAGTAATTCATTTTTTAGAAAGTGGAGGACTCTGAATGCTTTCCAATAGCTCTTGGAAGTAAATCGTGTAGAGGACGACATTGTAAAGGATAGCAAGGGTTTCCTAATAGACTCTGAAACGATCCTTGACGTGGCGGTGCCCTTAAGAATTGGGTGGTTCCTTTGAATACACAAACTTAATAGTCGTATGGGTATGTTGAAATTTACCCATTGATGAAACGGGATGAATATCCAGAATAAGATTTTCACTCTGCAGCGGAGTGTGCGCTGATATGAAACTTCCTGGCAGATTAAAACTTTGGCTTTTGCGGGCAAGTGCTCCACCAACTGAGCTACCGAAGCACGACTCACGCCCCGTCCTCACAGCTTTACTTCCGCCAGTACCTCGTCTCCTACTTTCCAAACTTCACAGCTCTTCTGCGAACCTTGCAGAACTAGCACTCCTGGAAGAAAGGATATTGCAGAGACATGGCTTAACCACAGCCTAGGGGGATGTTTCCAGAATGAGATTTTCGAGTCTCCATCCGGCACACAGTTTTAATCTACCAGGAAGTTTCATGTTTGGGATGAATATTATTGGAAAAATCCTACATTTCACAGTTGATGCAGCATCCACAGCGATTTGAAGAGCTGGACAACACGCCAACATGCGGCAGGACTCACTGAGACTGAGAGAGTTGTTGGGAAGCCACCACCAGGAGTCTCCGCCGTCGTCCTGGCTGGCAGCTGCTCCTGCTCTGCGACACACGTGTCCGGCGTCCAGGAGCTGCAGCCGGCCGCAGCACTTCTGCACCAGTGGCTCACCGTCTGACGCCACATCCCAGACCGTCAGCTCCAGCACAAGCAGCAATGCTAGCCGACGCAGCATCGTCACACACACTGCAACGGCACACAATCATCAACTAATGACCAAACATCAAAGATGCATTCCTGCTCCCATCTCCACCCCATTCCCTCATATCTTTATCACTCCCTCTACATCACTGCGTTCTACCTCGCTTTCTGTATCAAATACCAAACCACATGGTCGGTATCACACACGTGTGCTGTGGGTGCTGATTTCACTACTGACCCTTTTGTCTCACGTTCCTTCTTTGTTGATACAAGGACCATCAAAAAAATTTTGTTTGAGGTCGTTGCTGCAATGTACACTACTGGCCATTAAAATTGCTACACCACGAACATGACGTGCTACATACGCGAAATTTAACCGCACGGGAAGAAGATGTTGTGATATGCAAATGAATAGCTTTACAGAGCATTCACACAAGGTTGGCACTTGTGGCGATACCTACAACGAGCTGACATGAGGAACGTTTGCAACCGATTTCTCATATACAAACAGCGGTTGACCGGCGTTTCCTAGTGAAACGTTGTTGTGATGCCTCGTGTAAGAAGCAGAAATGCGTATCATCACGTTTCCGACTTTGATAAAGGTCGGATTGTAGCCTATCGCGATTGCGGTTTATCGTATCGCGACATTGCTGCTCGCGTTGGTCGAGATCCACTGACTGTTAGCAGAATATGGAATCGGTGGGTTCAGGAGGGTAATACGGAAAGCCGTACTGGATCCCAACGGCCTCGTAACACTAGCAGTCGAGATGACAGGCATCTTATCCGCATGGTTGTAACGGATCGTGCAGCCACGTCTCGATCCCCGAATCAACAGATGGGGACGTTTGCAAGACAACAACCATCTGCACGAACAGTTCGAAGACGTTTGCAGCAGCATGGGCTATCAGCTCAGAGACCACGGCTACGGTTACCCTTGACGCTGCATCATCACAGACAGGAGCGCCTGCGATGGTGTACACAACGACGAACCTGGGTGCACGAATGGCAAAACGTCATTCTTTCGGATGAATCCAGGTTCTGTTTACAGAATCATGATGGTCGCATCCGTGTTTGGCGACATCGCGGTGAACGCGTGTATTCGTCATCGCCATACTGGCGTATCACCCTGCGTGATGGTATGGGGTGTCATTGGTTACACGTCTCGGTCACCTCTTGTTCGCACTGACGGCACTTTCAACAGTGAACGTCGCATTTCAGAGGTGTAATGAACCGTGGCTGTACCCCTCATTCGATCCCTGCGAAACACTACATTTCAGCAGGATAATGCACGACCGCATGTTGCAGGTCCTGTTCGGGCCTTTCTGGATACAGAAAATGTTCGACTGCTGCCTTGGCCGGCACGTTCTCCAGATCTCTCACCAATTGAAAACGTCTGGTCAATGGTGGCCGAGCACCTGGCTCGTCACAATACGCCAGTCGCTACTCATGATGAACTGTGGTATCGTGTTGAAGCTGCACGGGCAGCTGTACCTGTACACGCCATCCAAGCTCTGTTTGACTCAATGCCCAACTCGTATCAAGGCCGTTGTTACGGCCAGAGGTGGTTATTGTGGGTACTGATTTCTCAGGATCTATGCACCCAAACTGCGTGAAAATGTAATCAAATGTCAGTTCTAGTATAATATATTTGTCCAATGAATATCAGTTTATCATCTGCATTTCTTCTTGGTGTAGCAATTTTAATGGCCAGTAGTGTGTATGCGACGTAGCATGACTCAGATACGGGTAAGTGAGCACCGACATGTAGGCAATTGATAAATGTGACATTCATGCCTTTCCAACATGCTCGCAGTAATTCTGGGAAAGTGAACTATGGTGACGCTATTACCAGAGAGGCTGAAACAGAACCAACGAGCTGTTACCCTTCTCTTTCCTGCTGTCAGACAAACATCGGAGAATGAAGAATATGCATAGAGCAGCAAGTCTGGGGTGGTGCGCGATTCGACACAAGACGCCGGTCAATCTGGGAAGCAAGCCTCATCAATTACAGAGTCAGGTGGGAGACATTCGAACACCCGCCCTATAGTCATGATCTCTCCCCATGCGCGTATCTGTCCTGCAGTCCCCTAAGAAGGCCCTTGAAGAGTCGACGATTCCTGTCGGTCGAGGGTGTGCAGCAGCCAGTTACGAGTTTCCTCATGCAGCAGGACACGGTGTTGCGCCAAACGGTTATCTTCAACCTGGTGCGTCTTTGGGACGATTGTCTCAATGCTCAGAGCTATTTTGTCTAATTGGCATACCTATTCTGGATTGTATAGCCTTCCACCGGAAACTTTTTGATGGCCTCTAGTATTTCACTCTCTTCGCCCCATACGGGCACTTTTTCTGTAACAAAGCAATGCATGGGGCAATGCAACATGTCAATAAATGGTGTAATTTGAACAATTTCGCTGTAACACGATTTATGGGGCAGCCTGTTACAATTTTATTGCTACATCAGGATGTATGGAGTAATTTGTTATAAATTTGCTATAAAAAGGGCAGTTCATTAAAATTTTTCTGTAACATAGCAAGCCGGCCGGAGTGGCCAAGAGGTTCTAGGCGCTGCAGTCTGGAACCGAGCGACCGCTACGGTCGCAGGTTGGAATCCTGCCTCGAGCATGGATGTGTGTGATGTCCTTAGGTTAGTTAGGTTTCATTAGCTCTAAGTTCTAGGCGACTGATGACCTCAGAAGTTAAGTCGCATAGTGCTCAAAGCCATTTTGTAACATAGCAAAGTGTGGACACCGTTACAATTTTTATGCAACTCGGAGCAGTTTGTTAGAATTATGCGGTAACATGAAGATTTATAGAGCGGTTTGTTAAAATTTTGCTATAACATAGGTAATCTGTTACCACTTTGCTGCATCAATGCGATGAATAGAGCATTTGTTGCGATTTTGCTGTAACATGATTTATTACAATTTTTCTATTGAACCGCGCGACCGCTACGGTCGCAGGTTCGAATCCTGCCTCGGGCATGGATGTGTGTGATGTCCTTATGTTGGTTAGGTTTAAGTAGTTCTACGTTCTAGGGGACTGATGACCTCAGCAGTTAAGTCCCATAGTGCTCAGAGCCATTTTGAGTCTTGTTCACAGGGATAACTGAAGAACACATCGTCACATTTCGTCTGACTCACTAAGCACCCGATATCAGAAGTGCGGACTATTTGCAAAACGCCTGGGACTATTTGGAGCAGTGGATCCTACGCAGCAGTCAACATCCTCGCAGTTTCGTAGTTCTATATGATCTACACTCCTGGAAATTGAAATAAGAACACCGTGAATTCATTGTCCTAGGAAGGGGAAACTTTATTGACACATTCCTGGGGTCAGATACGTCACATGATCACACTGACAGAACCACAGGCACATAGACACAGGCAACAGAGCATGCACAATGTCGGCACTAGTACAGTGTATATCCACCTTTCGCAGCAATGCAGGCTGCTATTCTCCCATGGAGACGATCGTAGAGATGCTGGATGTAGTCCTGTGGAACGGCTTGCCATGCCATTTCCACCTGGCGCCTCAGCTGGACCAGCGTTCGTGCTGGACGTGCAGACCGCGTGAGACGACGCTTCATCCAGTCCCAAACATGCTCAATGGGGGACAGATCCGGAGATCTTGCTGGCCAGGGTAGTTGACTTACACCTTCTAGAGCACGTTGGGTGGCACGGGATACATGCGGACGTGCATTGTCCTGTTGGAACAGCAAGTTCCCTTGCCGGTCTAGAAATGGTAGAACGATGGGTTCGATGACGGTTTGGATGTACCGTGCACTATTCAGTGTCCCCTCGACGATCACCAGTGGTGTACGGCCAGTGTAGGAGATCGCTCCCCACACCATGATGCCGGGTGTTGGCCCAGTGTGCCTCGGTCGTATGCAGTCCTGATTGTGGCGCTCACCTGCACGGCGCCAAACACGCATACGACCATCATTGGCACCAAGGCAGAAGCGACTCTCATCGCTGAAGACGACACGTCTCCATTCGTCCCTCCATTCACGCCTGTCGCGGCACCACTGGAGGCGGGCTGCACGATGTTGGGGCGTGAGCGGAAGACGGCCTAATGGTGTGCGGGACCGTAGCCCAGCTTCATGGAGACGGTTGCGAATGGTCCTCGCCGATACCCCAGGAGCAACAGTGTCCCTAATTTGCTGGGAAGTGGCGGTGCGGTCCCCTACGGCACTGTGTAGGATCCTACGGTCTTGGCATGCATCCGTGCGTCGCTGCGGTCCGGTCCCAGGTCGACGGGCACGTGCACCTTCCGCCGACCACTGGCGACAACATCGATGTACTGTGGAGACCTCACGCCCCACGTGTTGAGCAATTCGGCGGTACGTCCACCCGGCCTCCCGCATGCCCACTATACGCCCTCGCTCAAAGTCCGTCAACTGCACATACGGTTCACGTCCACGCTGTCGCGGCATGCTACCAGTGTTAAAGACTGCGATGGAGCTCCGTATGCCACGGCAAACTGGCTGACACTGACGGCGGCGGTGCACAAATGCTGCGCAGCTAGCGCCATTCGACGGCCAACACCGCGGTTCCTGGTGTGTCCGCTGTGCCGTGCGTGTGATCATTGCTTGTACAGCGCTCTCGCAGTGTCCGGAGCAAGTATGGTGGGTCTGACACACCGGTGTCAATGTGTTCTTTTTTCCATTTCCAGGAGTGTAGTTATCAAGAGAGGCTTCAGATGGATGTTGTGTACCTGAAGAAACCTTTGGACTCTGTTCCTCGCCGACGTGAGACCATTTTCGAGCAAGTGGCGCTGCTATTCGGTATTAGCATGATCTCTCGTAGAGGCGGCTAATCTTTTGCCAGACGCGTTTAATTCAAGGGCCATTTTATCTATGATACCTGACTTAATACACTGACGGGAGAAAAATAGCAGAACCAAGAAGGAGTTGTGCGACATAAAAGATATCGGTAGACGTGTTTCTACAGTTGAAAGGTGATATAAATTCCAGTTTCGCACCAGTAGCATGAGAGTGGAGGTAGTTGCGCCACTATGAGGACGCAAATCAGGTTTGCTTTAAATACACGCTGTAGCGGCCGTGAGCGTTAGTTACCTTCGAGACTGGACGTGGTGAGGTGATGTTAATCAAGAATGCCTTTAAGGCGACAAAGACGACATAATCGACACCTCAGTGAGTTTGAAGGAGACGTTTAATAGGGCTACGAAAAGCTGGATGTTCCTTCTGTAATATTGCGAAAAATCTTGGTAGGAATGTAGCCACTGCATAGGATTTGTGGCAGCGGTGGTCACTAGAATGTACGCTCGCAAGAAGATCGTGATCCGAACGGCCACGTGGCACTATTGGGAGCGAAGACCACTGTATTAGGTGTATGACTCTGGCGCATCGTATTGGATCTGCAACAGCAGTATGAGCAGCAGTTGGCAGCACTGTTACAAATCGGTTACTTCAAGGACGGCTCCGAGCCAGACGCCCTATAGCCTGGATTCCCCTGACCCTAAACCACCAACATTTGTGACTTCAATGATGTCAAGCGAGGGCTCATTGAAGAGCACAGTGCGGGTTGAAACGTCCCCTTAGAAAAATTATAAATGACTGTGCTTAAACTGACACACAACATTTTTAGCGCAACGCAATCTGACTTTAAAAAATCCCTACAAAAGAATTGCCCTGACTAACAATAAGCTATACCTTTCATGAATCACTTACCTCACAAAAATCTTCGTTACTCGAACTACTGCAATACAGTGAGCGCCACTACTGCCAACTAAATAAAAGATTCTAACTACTGAAGGCACTAACTACTGATAGGCATAGTTAGCAAATGAAAGATTTTGATAGAGAACAAACAATGTATTTACCTTAATAGTGTTCAAAAGTCATAATATATCAGTTCATGATATCCAGTATTACAAATTTACTCTCTCTGATGGACACACGTCCAGATCATCCGCTCTCAAAACTCCTCCATCTCTCTCCCCACATCCACCACTGCTGGCAGCTCACCTCCAACTGCGGAACGCTACGCGCTGTTCAAATCAAGCTGCCCAACACTACAATAGCAAACAACAATGCAAACCAGACACAGACTGCACACAGCACAGCCAGTGATTTTCATACAGAGCGCTACGTGGCGTTACCAATAAAAAAAAACCTAAACAGCCTACTTACATAGCCCCCATGCTCCCCACAAAAAAATTTTACAAATTGTTTTGGGCAGTGGCCAATACAGATTTGAAAAAAATTTTCATAATTACAATTACAAAGATATCAAATGCACACACTTATTGATACAATGTTGGTCAAAAGCAAAGATTTTCTCACAGTCCATAAAAACAGTCCTGATCATTCATCACAGTAAAACTGCGCCGGCCAGAGTGGCCGAGCTGTTCTAGGCGCTACAGTCTGGAACCGCGCGACCGCTACGGTCGCAGGTTCGAATCCTGCCTCGGGCATGGATGTGTGTGATGTCCTTAGGTTAGCTAGGTTTAAGTAGTTCTAAGTTCTAGGGGACTGATGACCTCAGATGTTAAGTCCCATAGTGCTCAGAGCCATTTGAACCATTTTTGAACAGTAAAATTGCAGTGTTTTTCTCAAAGTCTGAGCAGTAAAAGAAAATGCACACGGAAGTAGTGGATTTCCATGCAGTCTTGAAGAAGTAGTGTTGTCCTTCCAACGGAAAGACAGTGCTGACTCTGGACATGCAGACAGGTAATGGGCCACAACAGAGCAAACCCACAGCAGAGTCAGTCGAAGTTTTGAAGACTAAACAGCCTACTTACAAGGTCTGTTCTGTTTTCCGATGAGAGCTGGCACTGCCTCGGTGCCAGTGATGGCCGTGTGTTGGCTAGAACGAGGCCAGCTGAGGGCATGCAACCAAGCTGTCTGACTGCTGGGTACACTGGACATATCTGGAGTTGTGATCTGGGGTGCGATTTCGTATGACAGCAGAAGCACCCTCGTAATTACCTCACGCACCCTGTCTGCAAATCTGCAAATCACTCTGGTGATTCGACCTGGTGAGCTGCCATTCATGAACAGTATTCCAAGGGTTCTTTCCCAACAGCATAACGCTCGCCCACGTACTACTGTTGGTCACCAGGTCTGTCTCCATTCGAACACATTTGGGACGTCATCGGACGACAACTCCAGCGTCATTCACAAACAGTATTAATCGCCCCTACATTGACCGACCAGGTGCAACAGGCATGGAACTCCATCCCAGAAACTGACATCCAGCACCTGTGCGACACAATGCATGCACGTTTGCATGCTTGCATTCAACATTCTAGCGGTTACACCGGTTATTACTGTACCAGCATTTCACATTTTCAGTGGCTTATCTCGCAAAAAAATGGTTCAAATGGCTCTGAGCACTATGGGACTTAACTGCTGAGGTCATCAGTCCCCTAGAACTTAGAACTACTTAAACCTAACTGACCTAAGGTCATCACACATATCCATGCCCGAGGCAGGATTCGAACCTGCGACCGTACCGGTCGCGCGGCTCCGGATTGTAGCGCCCAGAACCGCTCGGCCACTCCGGCCGGCTTATCTCGCACTTTCGGTAACTTGTGGTCTTGCAATACGTATTAACCATTTAAGTATGTTCCCTAAACAAATGACCGAGCGGGGTGGCGCAGTGGTTAGACACTGGACTCGCATTCGGGAGGACAACGGTTCAATCCCGCGTCCGGCCATCCTGATTTAGGTTTTCCGTGATTTCCCTAAATCACTCCAGGCAAATGCCGGGATGGTTCCTCTGAAAGGGCACGGCCTACGTCCTTCCCAGTCCTTCCCTAATCCGATGAGACCGATGACCACGCTGTCTGGTCTCCTTCCCCAAACCAACCAACCAACCAACCAACCTAAACAAATGTATTCACAAAATTTCATTACTCTACATTATTTTCTGTTTTTGCGATTTTTTCAGTCAGTCTATTCTACAGGGTGAAAAGTATTTAAACCGACAAACTCTGGGAAGTTTTAGAGGACATCAAAACAAATATTTTTCCCTAATGTCATTTTTTCCTATGAGGATTATTTAAACCAGTGGAGGCCGTATTACGTTCTTCTGTTGTTAGAGGGCGTATTACGCTCTTCACTTGTAGGCAACTGCTGTCCACCAGTGTAGTAGCGCATTGTCTCTGTTTACTAATGGAGCGATACACCTGGAGTGAGTACACTGATATGGTTGGTGCGTACTACATAGCGCACCACAATGGACGAGCTGCACAGCCGGTTTATCAACAACAATATCCTAATCGCCGTATCCAGCATCATACGACCTTTGCTGCTGTGTACCAATGTCTGCGTGAGACCGGGTCATTTACTCGTCGCCGTCGCACGGCAAGAACGCTGCAATTTGAGGAAGCTGTCTTGCAGCTTGTGGAGTCGGATCCTTCAATCAGCACTCGTGCAATTGCACGTAACATGGGGACGAATCAGACGAATGTAAGAACAGTCCTTCGAGAGCAATTGTTACGTCCATTTCACTTACAGTGTGTCCACACCCTGGAACCAGTTGATTATCCACCCAGAGCACAGTTTTCGCAGTGGTACCTGGAACCGTGTGAAATGCATCCTACATTTCCATCCTCCGTGTTGCTTACCGATGAAGCAACGTTCGGGCGTGATGGAGTCTTCAACATGAACAATTCGCATGTTTGGAGTGAGGATAACCCACATGCCACAGTTACTAGCGCTCATCAAGAGCGGTTCTTCGTTAATGTGTGGGTCGGTGTTGTTGGGGACTGTTTAATTGGGCCGTATCTGCTACCTAGGCCATTAAATGGCAGGCACAATTACAATTTTCTAGCCAGAGCATTGCCAGAATTGATGGAAGACGTCCCACTCCCTACAAGACAACGCATGTGGTTCCAACATGACGAGCCGCCGGCACATTTCAGTCGTCGTGTGCATCGATTCCTGTACCGACGGTTCCCAGAAACGTGGATTGGCAGAGGTGGTCCTGTACTATGACCTACTCGATCCCCAGATATGTCCCCTCTGGACTTTCTTGCGTGGGGAAAGATGCGCAACCTTGTTTACGCGACTCCTGTTGCATCAGAAGAGGATCTGGTTGCCCACATAGTAGCAGCAGCAGGAACAATTCAGGATACTCCTGGGGTTTTTGCCCGTGTCAGACAAAACATGATCCGACGGTGTAACCTTTGTTTACGTGTCAATGGAGGCATTTTTGAAAATCTACTGTAATTGAAATTGGGTTGTGGTAATGTGCTGTCTCTTGGTCATAAAAAATGGAAAAGTGTTTGTTGCTTTAATTAATTCGCCGCCAGAGAAATCTTCGATTTAAATACTCCTCATAGGAAAAAACGACATTAGGGAAAAATATTTGTTTTGATGTCCCCTACAACCTCCCAGAGTTTGTCGGTTTAAATACTTTTCACCCCGTATGCTGTCAAAATACACAGAACAAGTCTAAAAGAGCTCCGACAAATTGGAAGCGACAAAGCAGTGATATGAAGCGCTGCAGTAGCGCGGCTGACTTACCAGATGAGGAACAGCACGAAGTAGCTCGATGACTGAACCTGAGGAGGCCGCAGAGATTTCTACCCAGCATCTTAGCCTTACCCCGGGAGTCATGCAACCGGTGTGCGTTCGTGGTTTTCTTGCAGAGTGGCGTCCATCTGGACAGAATTCGATACACTTCTCCGGCCGTGTGCCACGTGGTGTGATGTTACATATTTCGTTACCTCGCAAGGTTAACCGCATACGGTCGGTCTTCGCCAATGAAGTGCACGGACTATTTCTCAGCATAACGAAAGTGCAAACAACTTACAGGAATGCAGCCAGGTGACGTCTTCGGCAACAGTTGATATTTCGACAGGTGAACACCCTGTCACTTTCCAGGCAAAGCGCAACGGCAGAGCTCTGTGCAGGGAAATTTAAACCTTCGATAGGTGGAGCTGCGCTAGCCACGAACAATAATACGGCGTATGTAGAGAGACAAAGAAAAACACACATACACACACTGTAAACAGCTGGCGTCACCACAAAACCAAAGATGACCGACTTCACAAGTTATCGATAGTGAATATTAATTACCAAATGTTGCGCAACTATCATTAATCAAATGAAGCTATATGGTTCCGGAGACCTTTAGAAGTCTCAAACATCTATGATGTATATACGCAGCCTGAAGCGACGAATGAAAATTTGTGCCAAAGCTAGGATTCCAACCCAGGTCTCCCGCTCAGTAAGCAGATGCGCTAACCACTAGACCACCCTGGCACAGTGCCTGTGCTCAACTGCACAGACTACCCTATCACGCCTCCCTCCTCAATCCAAATTCCCACTCACACCTCATTTCCCCTCAACTCGAACATCATTGCAGAGGCTCTCCAACAGCATTGCAATAGCACCCCAGCATCGAACGAAATAGGGGAGCCTGCCAGAAACCTGGGCATAGGTACCTTAATGAAATGCAGCTATATGGTTCGAGAGACCTCAAGATGAAGTTTCAGATTACGCTGATACAATAGCTCCCTACTTAGCACTCATATACAATCGCTCGCTCACCGATAGATCTGTACCTACAGATTGGAAAATTGCGCAGGTCGCACCAGTGTTTAAGAAGGGTAGTAGGAGTAATCCATCTAACTACAGACCTATATCATTGCCGTCGGTTTGCAGTAGGGTTTTGGAGCATATACTGTATTCAAACATTATGAATCACCTCGAAGGGAACGATCTATTGATACGTAATCAGCATGATTTCAGAAAACATCGTTCTTGTGCAACGCAGCTAGCTCTTTATTCGCACGAAGTAATGGCCGCTATCGACAGGGGATCTCAAGTTGATTCCGTATTTCTAGATTTCCGGAAAGCTTTTGACACCGTTCCTCACAAGCGACTTCTAATCAAGCTGCGGGCCTATGGGGTATCGTCTCAGTTGTGCGACTGGATTCGTGATTTCCTGTCAGGAAGGTCGCAGTTCGCAGTAATAGACGGCAAATCATCGAGTAAAACTGAAGTGATATCAGGTGTTCCCCAGGGAAGCGTCCTGGGACCTCTGCTGTTCCTGATCTATATAAATGACCTGGGTGACAATCTGAGCAGTTCTCTTAGGTTGTTCGCAGATGATGTTGTAATTTACCGTCTAGTAAGGTCATCCGAAGACCAGTATTAGTTGCAAAGCGATTTAGAAAAGATTGCTGTATGGTGTGGCAGGTGGCAGTTGAAGCTAAATAACGAAAAGTGTGAGGTGATCCACATGAGTTCCAAAAGAAATCCGTTGGAATTCGATTACTCGATAAATAGTACAATTCTCAAGGCTGTCAATTCAACTAAGTACCTGGGTGTTAAAATTACGAAGAACTTCAGTTGGAAAGACCACATAGATAATATTGTTGGGAAGGCGAGCCAAAGGTTGCGTTTCATTGGCAGGACACTTAGAAGATGCAACAAGTCCACTAAAGAGACAGCTTACACTACACTCGTTCGTCCTCTGTTACAATATTGCTGCGCGGTGTGGGGTCCTTACCAGGTGGGATTGACGGAGGACATCGAAAGGGTGCAAAAAAGGGCAGCTCGCTTTGTATTATCACGTAATAGGGGAGAGAGTGTGGCAGATAAGATACGCGAATTGGGATGGAAGTCATTAAAGCAAAGACGTTTCTCGTCGCGGCGAGATTTATTTACGAAATTTCAGTCACCAACTTTCTCTTCCGAATGCGAAAATATTTTGTTGAGCCCAACCTACATAGGTAGGAATGATCATCAAAATAAAATAAGAGAAATCAGAGCTCGAACAGAAAGGTTTAGGTGTTCGTTTTTCCCGCGCGCTGCTCGGGAGTGGTTTGGTAGAGAGATAGTATGATTGTGGTTCGACGAACCCTCTGCCAAGCACTTAAATGTGAATTGCAGAGTAGTCATGTAGATGTAGATGTAGATCTGACTTGACGTTATGGATATTTAGAGGATGTTTCAGTACAGGGCGAGAGCAAACATTTGAAAGGCTGTTCTAATTAAGATTGTGAATTTATTACTCATGTGGAATACGTGACATAACATTTGATTAGCAATAAAATTTCTTTACTTCTTAATTTTTAGAAGATAGGATTAAATTAAGTTATAAGAGAGTACCATCGCCGCGCGAGATTAGCCGAGCGGTCTAGGGCGCTGCAGTCTTGGACTGTGCGGCTGGCCCCGGCGGAGGTTCGAGTCCTCCCTCGGGCATGGGTGTTTGTGTTTGTCCTTAGGATTGGCTCTGAGCACTATGGGACTTAACATCTATGGTCATCAGTCCCCTACAACTTAGAACTACTTAAACCTAACTAACCTAAGGACAGCACACAACACCCAGCCATCACGAGGCAGAGAAAATCCCTGACCCCGCCGGGAATCGAACCCGGGAACCCGGGCGTGGGAAGCGAGAACGCTACCGCACGACCACGAGATGCGGGCTGTCCTTAGGATAATTTAGGTTAAGTAGTGTGTAAGCTTAGGGACTGATGACTTTAGCAGTTAAATCCCATAAGATTAAAAAAAAAAAGTGTACCAGCGAAGATTGACTTTAGCAGTTAAATCCCATAAGATTAAAAAAAAAAGTGTACCAGCGAAGATCCCACATTAATATTAAAATTGACACACGCAATGCAGTAACAGAAAGGAATAACACTTCCTCCACTACGACTGAATAACATAGGAGCAAGAGGTCATGGTACAGAGAGGCTTGAGTCGAAGTCAAAGCTTTCTCACCAAATTTAATAATTTCCGTAACTTCCATGATATTTGAAAATCGTTATATAAATTGGGGTTCATTCTGCATAGAATTATTCATCCCACTCATTAGCTATGCTTGCGGTACATTCGTTTTGTAGACACATGGCGGTTGAGCATTGAAACAGTCCCAAATGCTGCAACAAAGTAATAAAACTCAAATCTCGATAAGTAAACAAGCAACTCATTTCAAGATTACGAGCTAATCACTAAAGGATATAACTCTCGCTGAGCGGACGGAAACTTGAACTCATTACTTTAAATCGCCAGCCTGCTTACACCGAGGTATTAAATCAATATCAGCATCGTTATGCTCACAAATTTAGAGTACATCGTATTTAAACGGATCAGAACGCTTGATGACATAAATGAAGCAGTTTCCTAATCAAAACGATTACCTATTCTCTCCAATCAAAACGCAAAGATGTTACAAACATGTTCTGAAGAATGTCATGCTTACCACAGCTGCGTTCAAAACCAAAAGCGAAGATCCTGAGGCGCCAGCCATTGGTTCTTGCCGTGGGGACCCGCTGTCTTCTTTAGTGGTGGGGAGGGGCTGGGGGGAGGGCCGTGCTGGTTAGCCATTGTGTGCTAGAAATGGAAGAGCGGGAGACATCCTGATGCACAGAAATTCAAACAGTGTCAGCCATTCAAAATGGCCAGCCAACAATGGTTGCTGCGAAGACCAGTCTCTTCACTAAACCGAGTGACGGTGGTTCTTGTAGTCAGTGTTAAGGAGAGAATCCAACGGGAAAGCTTTGACTCGAAAATAGACCTCTCTGGAGGGGCACTCCACTACCGTCTCCGGTCCGGCACAAATTTTCATCGTTCTGGAATATTCTACAGCTGATGTGGAAGCATAATCGCAGTTTGAGAGTTCATTCTTCATTTATAGAATGGTGTATTAAAACATAGTTTAGCAAGAAACCAGGGGTTCTACGACGAACTGGACGTTAATAACGGTTTCACTTATTCTAAAAGATTTAAAAATGCTAATCAAACGTAATCCTTTTGTTGGTGTCGATTCATCTTGCAACTAGGGCTGACAAGTGTCAGGCTATAGCCAGTTACGTTCGGCTTTTTACGGTTTTGCCCAGCCAAATACAAGTTCGGCCTGTACGACTTTTTAGCAATGAAACAGAGAACGCACTACTAAGGCCCTTAGGAAGCTAGTGACGTAAGCGCGAAGAATGATTATAAGTAGGAATAAGAAGATACGCCGAAGGAAGAAATAGACATATGAACCAATGCTTTTCTTATGTCTGTGTCCTGTGTTTTTATTCGTAAGCCAAACGAGCCTCACACACAATGTTACAAACGCAACACGTGGCGATCAGCCGATGCCAAACGGCCCGGTGCTCCTGCCCGTGCTGAGACAACCGAAGTGCGAGCGAGGGTTGGTCTGCGCTGCGGCATCTTTAGGAAGGCGTTTTGCTCGTGCTTCCGCGCGTCATGGCGTTCGTATCAGTGTGCGGCGGACCTTACTGTTTATTTCGTTTAATGAAGAACTTTTAGTTTATTTTGATATAAAATTATCTTGGGAAGAAGACTGAGCAGTTAAGAAGACAGAAGGCTTAGTTTCTATAACAACTGCCCAATTATAAGGTCATTCAATTTTTCTTTGTTCAAGCATGTTCAAGGTTGGTCTCGCAGAAAACTGACTATAATTGTTCATTAACAAACAACTGAAAATAATCAACTGACTGCAGATACACTTCTTGGGTTTAATGCCAGATGATATTGTACAAGTACCACAATATTTCATACAAGCAACTGTTTGACATCTTCAGGTGTTGGTAGATGCTGTTGCCACCGCCCTTCTCTCACAGCTGTATACAACAGAAAGACAAAGGCTTCGCTCGATGATCGTGCATATCGCAAGCTCAGAGAGGATCTAACGGAAGGTTATGAGAACTGTTGTGGCGTATCAAGACAGCCACGCCACTCGGAAGTAGCCGAAATGCACGCGTTAAATTCAAGCAGGCTTGCTGAGGTCTGAAACAGGATACGTAATGAATGCTATAAAGAAAAGTACGTAGCTTCTGTAATACTTAACTTTAATCCATCATTTGTATACAGCATTCTTGATGATACAAGTGAGACTCTCTCTAGATATGGTTAATGGCGCCTTGCTAGGTCGTAGCCATGGACTTAGCTGAAGGCTATTCTAACTATCTCTCGGCAAATGAGAGAAAGGCTTCGTCAGTGTAGTCGCTAGCAAAGTCGTCGTACAACTGGGCGAGTGCTAGTACGTCTCTCTAGACCTGCCGTGTGATGGCGCTCGGTCTGCAATTACTGACAGTGGCGACACGCGGGTCCGACATGTACTAATGGACCGCGGCCGATTTAAAGCTACCACCTAGCAAGTGTGGTGTCTGGCTGTGGCACCACATTCCTCCCCCGCAAATCGGCGAACGGTCGTGTGATAAGGCTTCCGCCCGCCGTGGGGAGGGCCCCGTGTTGACGTATGCGATGAGGTGGGGAGCCTAACAACAGGCGAGGCTGTGCCACCCGCACCCAGCCATTCGGTCCGAGGGGAGCTAGGAAACGCCTGGAAACCTAGTCCAGGGTGCACGTCAACATGCGGTGTATGCGCCCGTAAAGAGACAGGAGGGGCCGAAGGGTCGACCTCCATTGCGTCGGCGTATCCGACGCGCGATGACGCCATGTGGTCCGGAGCGGGCAAGAGTTCCATGGCGGAGGACAGCTGGTCACTGGAAGCGATCGGCGGCGTGTGACCCAGGGAGGCGCTTGGCGGCTGCAGCGAAGCGTCCACTGCTGGCGGCGCCGGCGAGAGAACAGGCGGAGGCGGCGGCGGCGGCGGCGCGTCGCCTTGGGGCAAAATGGAAGGCAACGTCGGGAACACCTGGGGATGAGGCGAGCCAGTAGATGGGTCCCCAGGGCGCTGACCGGACGGCACCGTCGCTGAAAGCAGACGGGGAGCGGCAGAACCCGTGCGACGACATAGGCGCAGCTGATTGAGATGCCGACGCACCTCACCAGAGGCCCCCAAAACCAAATACATCGCGCGGCCGAGGCAGCGAAGAATGCGCCCCGCGAGCCAACGCCGTGAACCGCGATAGTTTCGATAGAATACAACGTCGCCTGGAGCAAAAGCAGGAGTCTGCCGCTGCACAGGAACCTGATGCGGCGGATGCAGCAAAGACATCAAGGTTCGATGAGGACGACCGTGGAGCAACTCAGCCGGCGAGCGACCATCTCGGGGCTGAGAGCGATACGAAGACAAAAAAAGCAACAACGCGTCCTCCCGAGAATGCGACTCTTTCAATTTCAACATCTGTGACTTGAAAGTCCGGACCAATCGTTCAGCGGCACCGTTTGACTGAGGCGAAAACGGCGCGGACGTCAGATGTTGAATACCATTGGCCTTGCAGAATGACTGAAATTCTGCGGACATGAATTGTGGGCCATTGTCGGAAACAATAGTCTGTGGAAGACCTTCAATGCAAAAGATAGCAGACAACGCTTGGATGGTGGCAGATGACGTCGTGGAAGACATCCGGACAACAAAAGGAAAATTACTGAATGAATCGACCACAACTAACCATCGAGCATTCCAGAATGGACCAGCAAAATCGATGTGTAAGCGTTGCCAAGGGGAAGTGGCTTTTGGCCAAGCAAGTAATTTCCGCGGTGGCGCGGATTGTTGTTCGGCACACGCCATGCAAGAAGAGCACATATTCGTAATCGCAGCATCGATTCCGAACCAAGTACAGTGCTGACGAGCAAGTTGTTTCGTTCGCACTATACCCCAATGTCCTTGGTGGAGAAGCTTTAAGACAGAGGACTGTAACGAACGTGGGACCACGACCCTAGACTGATCATTATCGGAACGCAACAGCAAAACACCACGTCGTACAAAAAGTCTCTCCTTGTGAGCAAAAAATCGGCGAACCAACGGATCCTCGATCCGTGACTTCGACAAGGGCCATTGCGTAGCAACAAAACGCAAAACGGTCGCAAGGACAGGGTCAGCAGCTGTGGCTGTAGCTACACGACGAAAATCAATCGGAAACGATTCGACCACGTCATCAGTTTCCACATCAATGAACATGCAAGCAAGTTCAGAAGAATCGAATGCTCTATCCTCAGCAACAGGCAAACGGGACAACGCATCGGCGTTTCCGTGCTTAGCAGTGGACCGATACAAGATATCGTAGCGGTACTGCGAGAGGAAAATAGACCAGCGAATAAATTTCTGCGCCGTACGCGGAGGTACTGGCTTGTTCGGATGAAAAAGCGATGTCAAAGGTTTGTGGTCTGTGATGATGGTAAAGGGACGACCATACAAGAAATCATGAAACTTTGTAACACCAAACACGAGAGCCAAAGCTTCTTTCTCTATCTGCGAATAATTTCTTTGCGCAGACGACAGCAATTTGGACGCAAAGGCAATAGGGCGATCATGCGAGCCATCTTCGTGCGCAAGCACAGCACCGATCCCGAAATCCGATGCATCTACCATCAACAAAAGGGGTTTCTGGGGATCGAATGGCGTAAGGCAAGTATTTGAAGGCAACGCCGATTTCAACTGGCGAAAGGCGCGTTCGCATTCCGTCGACCAGACGAACGGAACAGCTTTACGGCGTAAGCGATGAAGCGGAGCTGAAATGGAAGAAGCGCGCGGCACAAATTTATGGTAATAGTTAATTTTTCCCAACACACTCTGTAGCTGCTTCAAATTCTGCGGCGAAGGCAAGTCCTGTATGGCACGGAGGTGCTCTGGACTCGGATGTATGCCTTGGGCATTGATTACATGTCCCAGATATGGTAAGTCACGAGCAAAAATCACACATTTGTCCTGCCGCAAGCGAAGACCATTTTGTCGCAATACCTGAAATAACGTTCGGAGGTTGGATAAATGGTCTGCTGCTGTCTTTCCAGAGATCACAATATCGTCCAGATAGTTTGCAGCAGTAGGGACTGACGCACAAACAGTTTGTAAATATTGCTGAAACAAGGCAGGGGCAGATGCACACCCGAATGGTAGTCTTTTGAAGTTGTACAAACCAAGATGCGTGTTAACCACCAAGACGCTCTGGGATTCGTCGTCCACCGGTATTTGCAAGTACGCATCTGCTAGGTCCAACTTTGAAAAATATTTTCCCGGGCACAGTTTGTCAAAAAGATCTTCCAGGCGGGGTAAAGGAAAAGTTGCAGTCACAAGTCGTGGATTCACTGTTGCCTTGAAGTCCACACAAAGTCTGTTTTCCGGAAGGTTTTTGCAAAATTACTAAGGGTGATGCCCAGAGAGAAGCCTGCACACGTTCAATTACATCTTGTGATTCTAAATCGTTTAATGTTCTTGCGACCTCATCACGCAATGCGTGGGGAACATTCCGCGCTCTGAAAAATTTCGGTTGCGCGTTTACGTTCAGTTCCAAATGTGCTTCATAGTTCTTAGCGCAACCAAGGCCCGGTGCAAAAATGTCTGCAAATTCCTCACATAGACGAGAAACACTGGCGGAAGGCACAGTCTGGTTCACTGATAGGACCTGATTGACGATAGACAAGTTAAACAACTGAAATAAATCTAAACCAAACAAGTTCACTGCAGAAGAAGAACGAAGAACGTAAAAAGACACAAGTTTTGCTTGTCCCTTGTATGTTGCAAGAAGGCTACACTGTCCTAACACAGGGATAAGCTGTCCTGAATAACTCTTGAGCTGAACATTTGCGACACGCAACGGAGGTGCGCCCAGTTGTTTCTACGTGGCTTGATTGAGTAGTGAAACTGCAGCTCTGGTATCGAGCTGGAACGGGATCACGTTGCCATTAATTTCCAAGTCTACAAAAAGTTTATTGTCCTGCCGACGACAAGAGCGACTGTTTTGTGCAACTTGAACAGACACTGGTACAGAATCACTTGCGACGTGACGGGATTTCCGTCGACGTCGACGCACACTTTTTGTGGGACGAACACAGTCACAGTTAGAGAGAGTAGCACAGGGCGGAATGGCATTAACTACATGAATGTCCATGGGCGAAGGTTCCTGAGCCTGAGTGTCCTTGATTCGATTCCGGCGCGAAGCAAAGGGCCTGGAATGGTTGGTAGTGTCCGATCTAAGCTTTTTCTGGCAAACACTTTGAACATGTCCTTTTTTATTACAGAAAAAGCAAATAGACTGGCGCGACAGGCAATTCTCACGCGAATGTCTAGTGGCACACCGCGGGCATGATTTCAGTACAGCATTTGCTTGCTTTCGCGGGACACGTGGCTGCGCGGACATGCGCGAGGGCAGTTTACAGTTCCGTGCAGCTCGCCCGGTGGACTGGTTAATGTGACACACAGCTGGCGAAGTTTCAAATGATTCCTGTGCAAAGTCAAGTGTGTCTTGCCCATCCAATATGTCTCACTTGTTGAAGGGAGGGATTGACTAGTTTCAAAATCTGTTCCCTTATGCGAACATCAGAAACGTTCTGTGCAATTGCATCACGCACCATAGTATCTGAATAAGGGAGTCCACATTCACACTCAAAAGCACAATCCCTTGTTAGGCCTTGCAAAGTTGCAACCCACTCCCTATTAGTCTGACTGGCCGTAAGTTTTGTACAAAAGAACGTATACCTTTTTGCAACGACATTGACTGTTTCTTTGAAATAGGCATCTAATGCTGACAAAATTTCTTCGTAGGACAGAGTTGCTACGTCGCGTCGGGGAAACAATTTCACTATCACACGGTACGTCTGCACCCCGACGGATGCTAACAAAAAAGGCTGCCGCTCGTTACCTTGAATTCTGTAGGCGGCGAGATGGAATCCAAATTGGCGTGACCACTCCGTCCAGCTTTCTACATCCGGGGCAAATGGCCAGAACGAGGGTGCAACAGCATGTTGTGGCTGCGGTAGCGCTGAAGCGGCGGCGGCCGCATCGTTTTGCAGTGCACGTTGACCCTGGACGAGCTGTCCAAGGGCATCCAATAACGCCTGCGTCTGCTGATTCTGTAAGCGATAAAAATCGGACAGTACATCTGGAGAATGTGGCGAAGCCATGACACAAGCAAATTAATACAAACGCTATTGGCTCGTCGCCAACTGTTGTGGCGTATCAAGACAGCCACGCCACTCGGAAGTAGCCGAAATGCACGCGTTAAATTCAAGCAGGCTTGCTGAGGTATGAAACAGGATACGTAATGAATGCTATAAAGAAAAGTACGTAGCTTCTGTAATACTTAACTTTAATCCATCATTTGTATACAGCATTCTTGATGATACAAGTGAGACTCTCTCTAGATATGGTTAATGGCGCCTTGCTAGGTCGTAGCCATGGACTTAGCTGAAGGCTATTCTAACTATCTCTCGGCAAATGAGAGAAAGGCTTCGTCAGTGTAGTCGCTAGCAAAGTCGTCGTACAACTGGGCGAGTGCTAGTACATCTCTCTAGACCTGCCGTGTGGTGGCGCTCGGTCTGCAATTACTGACAGTGGCGACACGCGGGTCCGACATGTACTAATGGACCGCGGCCGATTTAAAGCTACCACCTAGCAAGTGTGGTGTCTGGCTGTGACACCACAAGAAATAATTCAGATCTTCTCAAGAAGAGTTCTATTCTGACTAAAGTCATAGAGTGCCTGCGCCAACAGGCTGCAGTTCCCCCAAGACCGTACAGCTTACCGAAGATGCGCAACGATGGGGCTCCTCTTCGCCCAATAGTGAGCGACATTGGAGCTCCTACCTATTTCCTGGTTAAATATCTTACTTCACTACTGGAGCTTCTCGTAGACAAATGCGAGCATCACATCCCGAATTCAGAGGACTTCATAGGTCGCCTGAAGACACTTAACCCTAGGACGCCCAAGCCTTTTTTTCTAACTTGGATGCCTAAGGGGGGGGGGTGTTCGGCGAGCCCACAGGTATTTAATAAGTTTACTGGCGAAAAATTACAACTTTCAAAATGGTTTATGTATTTTAATTAAGGCATCGGTTTATAAATGTTGTTAAAATAAATATTGGATAAATATTGGATTGAGTGAATAAAGAATTGACATATTGCAATACAAAATACAGATGTGTTCATATACAATAGACTACTCTGAGTCGTCAACTTGAAGGCAAGAGACACACTTCACAATTTTTTCTGAATGTGTGTACACACATGTTTATGACACTGTCCACAATACTGTTTTGGTTTACTTAGATTGTTGTACTTCTGCTTCTTTGTTTTAGCTTTTCTTACACAAATATGGCATCGACCTTTCCCTGCAGGAGGCTGACGTGCTTCTGTTGTCACTTCTTTGATTTTCTTTTGTAGAATAGTCTCCATTGATTGAACAATTTGGTTTGATAACCCTCTTGCATTGGCACTTCTTTCTTCTAACTGCAATTTCACTAGTTCCATCCCAGCTTGCAGAAGATAAAGTTTCTGTTTGTTGTGTTTCTTTTCATTTCATCTTGGATGTTGCTGGATGTATATGGTGGTTGCATTGATAGCACAAATGTCGATGAGAGAGTAAAATACAGATAGAGGCCATCTCTTTGTTCCCCCCTTGCAGGTGTACATACGCGCCATTTGATCAATGGTATCAATTCCACCTTTAGTGGAATTATAATATGCATTTATCTCGGTTTTATTTTTCTCTCCTCCAACAGTGCCTTTATCTCGGTGCACTGTTGCCAAACATCAGTAAGTTCTTACTTGGTTTCGTTTTTGCTGTGTAGGACACCAAAGTTACTGGAGGCCTAGGTGTTGGGAACTGCACTAACTCACTGCAAGTTTACGAGATAAATAACAGCTGACTGACATCAACAATCACTTCCTCTGAAAGTAAACCGATCGTTGTGAATATCAAGAATACCGACCAACAAGAAACTAACTTTCATTGTTGTAGAGATGAGAAATACGAAATCCTACTAAGGGAAATTTTCTATAGCATGGAAGCCTAAGGGGGGGGGGGGGGGGTGTTTGTTGGACCCATAATAAGTTTATTTATTTTTTCTTCCAAAGCAGGAATTTTCTATAAAATATATTGACACTAACATTTCATAAAATAGCCAACAAACAATGACTCAAAGGGAATATGTAGTACGAAAGTTACTTGGGCAAAAGCAGGGGACATAAAAAAATTGTGGGTTCAACGAACCCCCCCCCCCTTTAGGCGTCCTAGGGTTAAGCTACAACCGCCGGATATTTTGGTTAGCTTTGACGTTGTGTATTTATTTACGAAAGTAACTCTGCAGGACTTAGGCCTATATGAGCTTGTCAGCAGCAAGTTTGAACAAGACATTGTGTCACTGTTTTGACATGTCCTTACCTCGACGTACATCTCACTTAATAGTTAGAATTTTGAACAACTGGACACAGTCGCCATGGGAAGTCCTTTGTCTCCCATGGTGACTAACTATTTTATGGAAGACACTGTGCAAAAAGCACTACACGCGAAAAGTCCCCAATATTCCTGGTTCTGGCTATGTGTCGATGATACGTTTGTGATGTGGCCCCACGGAATAAAGATACTACCTATGTTTCTCCAGCAACTGAACTCGCTCCGCCGGAATATTTAATTCACCATGGAAGTGATGATGTCACCGTTACAAAAAAGTGTGTACGGTACACTGGGAGAGTGTGTCCATGACAAACCAAAAGCACAAGAGCTATACTTGCAGGCCACAAGCTGTCATCATCCTGCACAACGCGGTAGTGTATTAAGTTCTCTGGTACATAAAGCATACGTAGTATCAGGCACCGAGAGGTTGTTTAGTGAGCTACAACACCTAAGAACGGTTTCCAATATAACCGTTATTCTGAAAAACAAATACGCTTTGCATTCTGTTCTAAGCAAATTCAATGCAGGGATGTAAATGAAGATGCGGAGGCACCCACTACAATGACGTTCTTGGCTTGTTTTGGCGGCACGTCTTCAAGAATCATCAAGAGACACGTTAGAAAGTGTGTTCCTCGTCCATCAGCAAAATTGAGAAATTTGTTGTGTTCCGTCGAAGACCATATTGGCCTTAGGAAACGTAGCGCGAAATCTTAGAGCAGACATATCGAACCGCTGTGTTGGACACGATCATCATACACGCCTATTCAATCTGATAAATCAGCGGTAGCGGAGCATCGCCTGAACACGGTGCGTCGCATGTTTCACAAGAAGACTGACGTTTTATCCTCAGCTTCATCATACTTGGACAGCGTTTTTTACGGCGGTCATACATATCCGTACGGCGGAAAATCTTATCAACAGATATGCAGATTTTCAATTACGAGCCGCCTGGAATCCAACGCTGGCTGCCATTAAAATAAAACGGGAGAAACAGAACTACCATTTCATGACCGGACGTAGCGCATTGGCGAGATTTAACTCAGCTTCTGACCACAGGACACCAAGACAGTCGTTGTCCACAGAGCACACGCGGAAGGCCTTAGTGCAGGCTGTTCCAGCTCGTCGGCCCCGTCGTGAGCCGCGGAGCGCTCCCTGCTCCAGGGAGCCGTGTCGCTCGCTGTGACCATTCAAGTGGGCCGGCACGCCGGCACGTGGCACGGCTGGCTGGGGCAGGCGGCAAGGCAAGCGTTCTGATGTGCTAGCTGTGTCTTACAAGGTCGACAACCTCATACTCTTAGCTGCTAAGACGTTGTGACTTGCTACACCAGAATATATACGATGTTCACGAAATAAATAAGAAACAACTGTTTTACAAGAAATTGCATACTACATTTATTGGGCCTCTCTAGCTTGACATTTTCTTTTCATTACAAGATCGGAAATATCAGGCGTCAAAGTGTTGGCAGCGTTAATGCTGAGGATGGCCTTCATTGTTGCATCCTGAAGAAACGATTGTTCCTTACTTTTTACTCTTGATTGCTGAGAAAAGCAGCTCACAACAATACATACATCCAAACATGCACATGATATGAGCGGCATTGTTGTGAAGCTTGGGAAATGGTTTTTGCTGTAATGTACGATACCATCGTGACAAATTCAACGTGTTGCAGTACCTCTCTTTCAACAAAGTTGAATTTTGCAAATCAATAATCTCCAATTGAAGTGACGATGACAAGTCATCGGGGGAAACTGAAAAAGGAGTGCTGAACACCTTCAGTTCCATTTCCAAACTAGTGAGGTCTCGGAATCGTGTTTCAAACGACGTGATGAGCTGCTTTAACTTTGCTTGGTAATCGCCGAAAGTAGTACCTTCAGGTAGTTTTAAAGAAGCAAGACGATTGAAGAACGTTAAATGTCCATTACTCATCTGCCTCTCAAATAAACGTAACTTTTCCATGAACGCTTTGATCTGGTCGTGCATGTCAACGATTAGCTGCCCTTTGCCCTGCAATGACAGATTTGAATTACTGAGATGCATAGTTATGTCAGCTAGGAACGCTAGGTCTGATATCCATTTTATACCTTCCAGACAACGCATTTCTTTGCCTTTCATTTCGAGAAAAAGGGATACTTCCTCACAAATGGCAAAGAAAACATCAAGAACTTTTCCCCGACTCAGCTAACGAACTGTACTGTGGTAAGGTATATCCCCATACTCCGCTTCCATATCTTTCAGGAATCCTTTGAATTGGCGATGATTCATACTTTGACGCCGCACAGAATTCACACACTTCACGACATCTTTCATTACGCCACCAGGCTCTACTGTTTCAGCACACAGTGCCTCTTGGTGAATAAAACAATGAAGAGTCAAAATGTCTTTCCCGAGTTCGTCCCCGAGTTTATTTTTCAAACGAGAAGCAAAACCTGGGTGACGCCCGATCATTTTTGGTGCACCGTCTCTCGCTACAGAATGGAGCTTATCCCACGGCAAATTGATATTGTCCACTGATTCACAAACAGCTTTAAAAATGTCACGCCCTGTCGCGCTGTAATCGGATGGTACCACATCCAAGAGTTCATCATTTACTTGCAGCTCCATGTCGACATCACGCACAAAGACTGCAAGCTGAGCACAGTCCGATATGTCGGTGCTTTCGTCAAGCGCTAGCGAAAATGCAACAAAGCTCTCCGCCTTTTTCCTGCAGCGACCTCGCAGTGATGTGAGCGACCCTGTAGCTTACTCGAATGGCACATTCAGTAGTGTTTTCTCTACTCTCATTCGCCTGAAAATTATAAACGCATTACAGAACACGAACTATGTTGCACGTTTTGATACCCTCCGTATTACGAAACCGTTTTTAGACTTAGGTCTCCTGGTATGTCGTTCTTAAGCCTGGCTACCAGTTCTCTGCATGCAACGCCTTCTACCTGATCGTAGTGCGCTACTTGAAGACGTGTATAATGTCGTTGTATATTTTACCTCTTCGCAGAATTAAATACTTTATGGCATACAAGACACTGCGTACGACCACCCCTCTCAATGAACAGAAAGGTATCCTCCAATAGAGGTACAGGGCTCCCGCGGCTAGTCATAGCTGTCATTGAACACGGATTATTGCGTCAGTTGCGGCTGCATGCGGCCAGGGGGCAGTGAGTTCGCTTTCCCCCTCCACGCGGGCTCCGAGCTGCCGCAGTGAGCGCTCCGGAGCCCTCCGGCTCCCTGGAGCTCAGTTGGAACAGCCTGCCTTAATGCGTCTCCCGGCAGGGTTGGTTGGTTGATTGGTTTGGGGAAGGAGACCAGACAGCGTGGTCATCGGTCTCATCGGATTAGGGAAGGATTGGGAAGGAAGTCGGCCGTGCCCTTTCAGAGGAACCATCCCGGCATTTGCCTGGAGTGATTTAGGGAAATCACGGAAAACCTAAGTCAGGATTGCCGGACGCGGGATTGAACCGTCGTCCTCCCGAATGCGAGTCCAGTGTCTAACCACTGCTCCACCCCGCTCGGTCCTGGCAGGGGGCACTAGGAGGGTTGCTTTCATCCAGGTGTGAGAACCTTCCCGCGCACGCGTATTTCCTGCTACTGACCTGATAAATTTTGATGCCTTAATAAATTTAGACTATCGCGCGGTTACCAGCAGTTGCGTTTTGCAGCAGTGACAACGGCAACGACAACCACCTGAAGATATCGAACAATTGTATCGATGAAATACTGTACGATTTGCGCACTATTAACCGGTGGCAAACCCCAGAAGTGTATTTGCAACAGGTCCGTCGGGAAAGCCTGAAAAGACGCAACCAAGTGACTGTTTATACACTGCGCAGAAGAATTAAAAGACCAGTTTTCTGAAACATCGTCATTCTCCCCCACTGTGACGCAAAAGTGCGTATAAAATTCCGCTGTAATTGTGCAAAAGCGTGGCATCGTGCGAAGTCACCCTCGGGCTCAGCGACGTTTCCTACATCAATATATCAACAAAAAAATAGCTCAAATGGCTCTGAGCACTATGGCACTTAACATCTGAGGTCATCAGTCCCCTAGAACTTAGAATTACTTAAACCTAACTAACCTAAGGCCAACACACACATCGATGCCCGATGCAGGATTCGAACCTGCGAGCATAGCGGTCGCGCAGTTCCAGACTGAAGCGCCTAGAACAGAACATCATACACAAATAGCAGTTGACCGGCGTTGCCTGGTGAAACGTTGTTGTGATGCCTCGCGTTTCCGACTTTGATAAAGGTCGGATTGTAGCCTATCGAGATTGCGGTTTATCGTATCGCGACATTGCTGCTCGCGTTGGTCGAGATCCAATGACTGTTAGCAGAATATGGAATCGGTGGGTTCAGGAGGGTAATACGGAACTCCATGCTGGATCCCAACGGCCTCGTATCACTAGCAGCCGAGATGACAGGCATCTTATCCACGTTTGCAGCAGCGTGGACTATCAGCTCGGAGACCATGGCTGCGGTTACCCTTGACGCTGCATCACAGACAGGAGCACCTGCGATGCTGTACTCAACGACGAACCTGGGTGCACGAACGGCCAACATATCAACACATGCGAAAAAAGGCCACAGCTCAGGAGCTGGTGTAAGATGGGTTAATGATGTCACATTGGCGCCAATATTTACCACAATTCTGCCCAACGTCACTGAGGACGTGTCACAAGATGGGAAGCTCGTAACAGCCTTTCTTACGCCTCTGAGTTGGAGGTCAGAAACGCGACGCCCAGCGTAAAACCACGCGCTTTCCTTAGGAGTGGACGAGGAAAATTTCAGACGCACCGACGCTCAGAATGGCCTTACGGGGTGGCATGAAGGGCGTCAATGAAACCACTCCTTTCCTTGGGGTTGATTTTCACACATTTCGTTGTCGAGAACGACTGTGCGCAATGTGATCAGCAACATGACGACGTTCTCGACAACCTTTGACACTGCTGATAACCCCCATACCCACTACCACCACCCAACAGACGATTCAACCCTTCGCTAAGGACAACGAGGAACAGCAACCCCACTGAATGTGGTCGTATCACATTGGAGTCAGTGCGACCGCAATTTTTGACCTGGTGCACAGGGTAAACCCACTAGCGACCTTTCAAAACCATTTGACGAAATCTGAAAGTAATCCGAAGCAGCAAAAGGTCTTTATATACTACTGGCCATTAAAATTGGTACACCACGAAGATGACGTGCTACAGACGCGAAAATTAACCGACAGGAAAAAGATGCTGTGATATGCAAATGATTAGCTTTTCAGAGCATTCACACAAGGTTGGCACCAGTGGCGACACCTACCACGTGCTGGCATGAGGAAGGTTTCCAACAGATTTATCATACACAAATAGCAGTTGACCGGCGTTGCCTGGTGAAACGTTGTTGTGATGCCTCGCGTTTCCGACTTTGATAAAGGTCGGATTGTAGCCTATCGAGATTGCGGTTTATCGTATCGCGACATTGCTGCTCGCGTTGGTCGAGATCCAATGACTGTTAGCAGAATATGGAATCGGTGGGTTCAGGAGGGTAATACGGAACTCCATGCTGGATCCCAACGGCCTCGTATCACTAGCAGCCGAGATGACAGGCATCTTATCCACGTTTGCAGCAGCGTGGACTATCAGCTCGGAGACCATGGCTGCGGTTACCCTTGACGCTGCATCACAGACAGGAGCACCTGCGATGCTGTACTCAACGACGAACCTGGGTGCACGAACGGCCAACATATCAACACATGCGAAAAAAGGCCACAGCTCAGGAGCTGGTGTAAGATGGGTTAATGATGTCACATTGGCGCCAATATTTACCACAATTCTGCCCAACGTCACTGAGGACGTGTCACAAGATGGGAAGCTCGTAACAGCCTTTCTTACGCCTCTGAGTTGGAGGTCAGAAACGCGACGCCCAGCGTAAAACCACGCGCTTTCCTTAGGAGTGGACGAGGAAAATTTCAGACGCACCGACGCTCAGAATGGCCTTACGGGGTGGCATGAAGGGCGTCAATGAAACCACTCCTTTCCTTGGGGTTGATTTTCACACATTTCGTTGTCGAGAACGACTGTGCGCAATGTGATCAGCAACATGACGACGTTCTCGACAACCTTTGACACTGCTGATAACCCCCATACCCACTACCACCACCCAACAGACGATTCAACCCTTCGCTAAGGACAACGAGGAACAGCAACCCCACTGAATGTGGTCGTATCACATTGGAGTCAGTGCGACCGCAATTTTTGACCTGGTGCACAGGGTAAACCCACTAGCGACCTTTCAAAACCATTTGACGAAATCTGAAAGTAATCCGAAGCAGCAAAAGGTCTTTATATACTACTGGCCATTAAAATTGGTACACCACGAAGATGACGTGCTACAGACGCGAAAATTAACCGACAGGAAAAAGATGCTGTGATATGCAAATGATTAGCTTTTCAGAGCATTCACACAAGGTTGGCACCAGTGGCGACACCTACCACGTGCTGGCATGAGGAAGGTTTCCAACAGATTTATCATACACAAATAGCAGTTGACCGGCGTTGCCTGGTGAAACGTTGTTGTGATGCCTCGCGTTTCCTACTTTGATAAAGGTCGGATTGTAGCCTATCGAGATTGCGGTTTATCGTATCGCGACATTGCTGCTCGCGTTGGTCGAGATCCAATGACTAGCAGAATATGGGATCGGTGGGTTCAGGAGGGTAATACGGAACTCCGTGCTGGATCCCAACGGCCTCGTATCACTAGCAGCCGAGATGACAGGCATCTTATCCACGTTTGCAGCAGCGTGGACTATCAGCTCCGAGACCATGGCTGCGGTTACCCTTGACGCTGCATCACAGACAGGAGCACCTGCGATGCTGTACTGAACGACGAACCTGGGTGCACGAATGGCAAAACGTCATTTTTTCGGATGAAGCCAGGCTCTGTCTACAGCATCATGATGGCCGCATCCGTGTTTGGCGACATCGCGGTGAACGCACATTGGAAGCGTGTATTAATCATCGCCATACTGGCGTATCACCCGGCGTGATGGTTTGGGGTGCCATTGGTTACACGTCTCTGTCACCTCTTGTTCGCATTGACGGCACTTTGAACAGTGGACTTTACATTTCACATGTGTTACGACCCGTCGCTCTACCCTTCATTCGATCCCTGCGAAACTCTACATTTCAGCAGGATAATGCACGACCGAATGTTGCAGGTCCTGTACGGATCTTTTTGGATACGGAAAATGTTCGACTGCTGCCCTGGCCAGCACATTATCCAGATCTCTCACCAACTGAAAACGTCTGGTCAATGGTGGCCGAGTAACTGGCTCGTCACAACACGCCAGTCACTACTCTTGATGAACTGTGGTATGGTGTTGATGCTGCATGGGCAGCTGTACCTGCACACGTCATCCAAGCTCTGTTTGACTCAATGCCCAGGTGTATCAAGGTCGTTATTACGGCCAGAGGTGGTTGTTCTGGTTACTGATTACTCAGGATCTATGCACCCAAATTGCGTGAAAATGTAATCACATGTCAGTTCTAGTATAATATATTTGTCCAATGAACAGCCGTTTATCATCTGCATTTCTTCTTCGTGTAGCAATTTTAATGGCCAGTAGTGTAAAATGGTAAAGGAGGCCTCTAAGACCATCCAGTTCGGAAACACCCTCAGTGCCACCCATGCACCTTTGTTATGTACTTTAAAAATGTTAGTGTAGAGAGACAATCCTTGACCAATTTGTAGGTTCCTTCAGGCAGGCAACCCCTTCGACACCTATCAGATTCCACATACCTGCAAGCAAGTGTTAGAGCAGCTGTATTGCACCATTTACGGGGGCTATTCGGAGAGTAAGGTCCGATCAGTCACGAAATGGAAACCACTGTGAAAATTAAAAATATTTTGTTTACAACACTTAGCTACACCTTCCAGGTACTTCTCTACATAGTCACTGTTCTGACTTAGACATTTGTCGTAGTGTTGTAGCAACTTTCCAATACTCTCGTCATAGAAGGCAGCCCCCTGTACTTGCTGCCAATTCTCTGCACTGGTGTGCAGCTCGTTGTGTGTGCCAAAAATGTTTTCTTCATAGATAGCGGTTTATGTAAGCAGAGGCATAACTCGGGGGGGGGGGGGCAAATTATGGGCTGTATTATGAGTGATCAAACACTTCCCAATCGAAGACGCCGCAGAAGCATCTTCATTGCCCCTGTAGAGTGCGGCCAAGAACTGTCCTCAAAAATCAAACGCATGACAGTTGTGTTATGTGTGCTGCATGATATCAGGCGAAATCTCTCTTTACATGGTCACTGTGCTCTCAGAACACAAAAAAGCGACATAACGCGATCGACGGGAATACTAGAGACACTGCCCAACAAATCTGTTCAAAAAATGGTTCAAATGGCTCTGAGCACTATGGGACTTAACATCTGTGGTCATCAGTCCCCTAGAACGTAGAACTACTTAAACCTAACTAACCTAAGGACAACACACACATCCATGCCCGAGGCAGGATTCGAACGTGCGACCGTAGCGGTCACGCGGTTCCAGACAAGCGTCTAGAACCGCACAGCCACACTGGCCAGCCAACAAATCTGTGCAAAGCTTCATTGGATGTTCACTGTGGTTTCCATGTTGTACCCGATCAGGCCTTACTTTCCAAACAGGCCACGTAGCTGTATGGTGTTGGAGGGGTTATCTTTCCCACAGGTGCCTATACTCGGGCCGCTGAAACATTGCACTTGACGTTTGCGTATTAAGTTGGCAGTGTAACAGTGTAACAAGTGAAGAACGAGAGGCGCTAGGCGTTCAGCGCGGTGCGCCAGCCAATCACAGCGCAGTGAGCACTGCTGTTGTGACGTCAAAGTTCCCGCGTTGCCGGCTTTGTTTAGTGAATGTGTAAACAACGTGAATTGTATGTTGCTTACCGCATGTTTTCGTTTTACTGTGTTCTATGTGGTTGTAACTTTTGTTACGTTGTGAGTTTACAAACTTGGAAAATGCCACCGAAAAGACTTCGTTCACCTAGTGACAATCCTTTGCGTCGAGGGGTGCCGCTAAACAGCCAGGCACTGGAGTTACTGGGCAGAACTCGTGAGTTTTACGAGCAGGAGAAAAACTACGTGCGCATTCATGGACAGCCATCACTTCCTGCCAATAAAGTGGTGGAACGTACGTCGAAAACTCTCGGAATTAGTGCAAGAACCGTAATAAGTAAGGGAGTATTACTACAAAACTTGGAAGATACTGAAGTGAGCCGTAATGATTCCGAGCTGTCTGGATCAAATAACACATTTTTAACGACCCCGGGAAAGAAGAAAAAGCAGCCTAGTCCTATCACAGATTTAGATTCTTTCCAGACTGATGCAGTTCGCAGGCATGTTTATGCTTACTACAGCAGAAAAGAGTATGCAACTGTAGCTAAGTTATTAGTCTCTTTCAAAGAAAGTGAACTCTTCAGGGGTGGTAAAACATCACTAAAATTGTACTAAAAATATGGGTTTCCGTTACAAAACGCTAGACGGACGCAAAGTACTGTTAGAAATGGCACATATTGTTACCGCTCGAAGCATTTTCTTGCACAAAATTGTGGGCAGAGACATTCATTCCATAATTTGGCTGGACGAAACGTGGGTTAATTTCGGGGAAGCTGTCAGTAAATGCAGGACAGATAACACACCCAGCAGTAGCGGCCATCAGCCGACGGGAAGAGGAGCTAGATTAATTGTGGCCCATGCAGGCTCCTCCAGCGGTTTTGTCCCCTACGCACTTATAGTTTTTAGACCAAAAAAGACTGGTGATTACCATGACGATATGGACCACACACGATTTGTTGAGTGGGTCAGGAACCTTTTAAAACGATTTCCTGTCCTACAACAATTGTAATGGACAATGCTCCATATCATTCGGTGACTGAACAAAGCCCCAACCACAAATGATCGGAAAGAAGTTATGGTGCAGTGGTTACAGGCTCGAAATTTTGCAGCGGATATGATTATGACAAAGGTTCTATTATATTCTCTTGTTAAAGAAAATAAGCCTACGACACCTACATATGTAGTAGACGAAATTGCCAAGGAGCAGGGTCATAGTGTATTGCCTGCCACAATATCACTGCCATTTCAACCCTATTGAGTTAGTATGGAATCATGTAAAAATGTACATAAGGAACGACAAGTCCTTTACAATAAGAGAGGTGGAAAAGCTGTTGCGTGAAGCTCTCGTGACTGTGGATGCAGCCTCATGGAGGAAAAAAATTGAGTACGTCGAGAAGCTTATACGAGCAGCATAGACAATAGAAGACATTATAAGTGGCCATGAACAGTTAATGGTTTGTCTTGCTGATGACGACGATGAAGACGGTTTTGGCGATGAATCGGTCAACAGTAATGATGGCGAGCTGGATGGAATTGCGCCATTATCGCTGTAAATTGCTGAGTGAAAAATTACTAATATTGGTTATTTATTGCAGTCTCGGTTATTATTTATTTTGTAAACTATGTACAGTATTGATTTTAAGGTACCAGTCGTCAGATGCTTGTTTTCTGTATTTCTTTGCTCCGTTATCGAAAGGGTGTGCATTGTTATGCTTTTACGTGCATTATTATACAGTTGTTTACTTCCTGTCATTGTAGTACAACTAAAAACGAGTTTTTATATACTCTGTAATTGCTCAAACGCTTGCATTTACGAGACGGGACGGAAAACTGTATCGTCTGCAGTGTGTATATAGGCTGCTGTTGCAACATCGCTATTACAGTATAGCCAACCTGACTTGGCAAAAAGTGACCTGTCAAGTGCAATGTTTCGCCGGCGCGGGTTTAGTAATCGATGAATGGTTGTTCCTGTACAAATGCATTTTTAAAGCGCTGAACAATGGCACACAGGTGGTACTGATGGTGTTGTGAAAGTGGGGGTATCAAAGAGGCCATTGTTTTATTCACGTATGTGTCGATGTCACATACCCTTGTTCACACGCTGCAGGAGAGTGTGAAATAGGAGAACTGGAAAAGCATAAACACCCTATGCTGCTTTGAATCACATTCAGATTTCATCGAATGGCCCTGAACAGTCCTCAGCGCTTACATTCTGCACGCCTGAGCAGCGGTATGTCTGAAATGTTTCTGTCAGTTACCCATAAGAAAACTGCACGACTTCTTCGCTGGGCGTCATGGCTCTGACTTCCACTGAAGATGCGTCCAGAATATCCAGACACCGCTACATAATGTGGAAATGACCACTTGATGTCACAAGAGGTGGACTAGCCAGCATGGAAGAAGGTGGGTAGCGATGTGTTGTCAGCAGAGGGGCATTAACAGCAGAATGGGTCGAGCAGAAAATCTCACTGACTTTGAAAGTGGACTAGTGACTGCATTACACTTGAGTAACAGACCCAACAGGGACATTTTCAACCTTTCTGACGCTGCTCAAGCCAACTGTTGGTGGCGCGGTTGTGAAGAAGACACGTGAATGAACAGCGACAGCTAAACCAAGACCAGGCAGAGCTGATGTACCAATTGCCGGGGTCGTCAAGCATTGCGGAGATTCGTCGTAAAAAATGGCATGAGATCAGCAGAAGGAATCACTCATGAGTTCCGAAGTGGTAGCAGCAGTCCATCGAGCACAATGACTCTTCGTATGGAGTTACAAAGAATGGGGTAGAATGGTCGAGCAGATCCTCATAAGCCACAAATTTTTGTAGTCCATGGTAATCGATAGGCAAAGGCCTTGCCGCAGTGGATACACCGGTTCCCGTGAGATCACCGAAGTTAAGCGCTGTCGGGCGTGGTCGGCACATGGATGGGTGACCATCCGGGCCGCCATGCGCTGTTGCCATTTTTCGGGGTGCACTCAGCTTCGTGATGCTAACTGAGGAGCTACTTGACCGAATAATAGAAGCTTCGGTCAAGCATACCATCTTACGACCGGGAGAGCGGTGTGCTGACCCCACGCCCCCCTATACGCATCCTCCACTGAGGATCATACGGCGGTCGGATGGTCCCGGTAGGTCACTCGTGGCCTGACGACGGAGTGCTTTTTTTAAGTGATGGTAAGCGATAGATGAGGTGGCGTACAGAGTGACGCAACTGGACACTGGATGACTGAAAACGAGTGATTTGGAGCGATGAAACATGCTACACGCTGTGGTCATCCGAGGGAAGGGTTTGGATCTAGCAAAAGCCTGGAGAACGTCACCTACCACTTCGTGTAGTGCCAACAGTGAAGTGTAGAGAAGCTGATGTTACAGAATGGAGGTGTTTTCCGGGTGTACAAAGTGGCCTCCTTATTGCACTTGCAAGTATACTGCAGGGACAGAATTATTGAACTATATGAAACAAAGTTCTGAACAGTTTGCGTTAGGTCGTTCAAACTGCACTGTTGGCCGCAGGGCATGATGGGAATTAGTAGGCGTATTATGGTTTGGTTTAGCGACGAAGCCCACTTTCATTTGGATGGGTTCGTCAATACGAAAAATTGGCACATTTGGGGGACTGAGAATTCGCATTCCGCGATCGAGAAGCCTCTTCACCCACTGTGAGGTGACTGTGTGACTGTGTGGTGTGGTGACTGGTGTGGTGTGCAATGTCAAGCTACGGAATAATTTGTGCGATATTCCTTGATGGCACGGTGACTGTCGAATG
The DNA here is from genome assembly GCF_023864275.1 of Schistocerca cancellata. Classification (NCBI taxonomy): domain Eukaryota; kingdom Metazoa; phylum Arthropoda; class Insecta; order Orthoptera; family Acrididae; genus Schistocerca; species Schistocerca cancellata. Next base: position 138,394,125 of record NC_064634.1, on the reverse strand, counting down.
GTACTAAAAGGTTTTGGAGGATGATTTCATCCCCATTATCCAAAGTTATAACACCTTTCTTGCAAGCTTGCGCCAAGTATAAGGCTATGCTCACAGACTGCGTTACCCTCTGGGAGGATTTTTAGTGTTTTGACCGTGTGTTTACCTAATGATCAGAGGGTATCGAATAGTAATTTCGTATATATGGCAATCAATAAAAAACTTAACAGGCTTTACTTTGGGGTTAATGAAAATAGAGAAGTGCATACAAATGAAATAACAAACGGGCGCCAGCCTAATTAAGCATAATAATTTGAAATATTATGTTCAAGGAAATTGAATATCAGTAGCTAAAGTCACTTTCATTAACACTCCCTTTGAATAGTGTATACACACGACTACCGGGCGAACTAATTTTTAGGTAGAGTATTTACCATTTACACAAATCAGTAATCATAGGATGATAAATGGTACCTCCCTCTTAATAATAATAGTTACTACTGCAATCATTAATCAACCTAGCTCTGCGATATTACTGTATGAAACACTGGACTAAAGTTGGGCATGAAAAGAGTTCTGACTTAACTAACATATAAATACCGCAACTTAACTTGAATAATACTACATAGCCACTTTTTATACTCTCATTTATGGGAATGCATCAGATTTCTTTAGTAACAATAAATATCCCAATGATCTGTCTAATATGAGAAAAACTACAATAGGCCCATAAACTGATACTGCCTCTCCAGGCAACTCTGTGATTATTTGAAAACCAAAGTGCAATTCACTACTATTGATTCCTAAATCCACTTGAAATAGTTTATATTTTTATCCTTTAAATTAAATTACTCAAACACAAACCTGAATTAACCTCAACAAATAGTTCATAGTACCAATCAATGCTAAATTAGTTTCATAATAGCTCAATTTATGTGTTTTTTTCACCACCTGTGAAGCAGGTATTTTAGATAGCAACACTCACACCCTATGGCACTGAACTTTAGCACATTTAATATGGCAACAAGTCACTATTTAGTTAGAAATAGGATACTCGGTTTCTGCACGTTTAGGATGGGATCCTGCATCGGTTCATGTTTACGATAACTTTAAGGTTCAAACACAGGTTTATAGCACTTGAATTACTATTGAAAAACACTCACACAAATATACTGGTCCATGTTATAATACATATCTGTATTCCTGAAGTTGTCAAAGCAGTGGTGCAATAGTGGTGGCAACAACGTGGCGGCTAACTGGTCTCACACTCTTGATGTTGAATGCTCTTTACAATTTATTCTTGGCGACGGATTTTTATCGTTTTAGAGCTTTTCTGTAATACCTAGAGCACCATGCAACAGCCGAAACCACACCCGAGGCAGATTTCCATATAAATCGGCTTCCAAATGCCTCCCTTGGCACCCTCGATGTTATCGTACAACTGCAAGCCACTGACTGCGTAGCGTTCCCACCAAGTAGCCGCCCAGATCGACCGGCAAAACCACCTTTTACCATGCGCCAAGCCACTTCCGTAGCGGAGGGCGTTCCCTACACGTTTTATACTTTACAAGTTCCCTAAGCATTAACCAGATTCCAATGTACAAATATTTCTTTACAACCATACATATTTTATAAAATTTCATTATTTTTAAACATTCTTTAACTTTTATCATACATATGCAGGGTGGTCCATTGATAGTGACCGGGCCAAATATCTCACGAAATAAGCATCAAACGAAAAAAACTACAAAGAACGAAACTCGTCTAGCTTGAAGGGGGAAACCAGATGGCGCTATGGTTGGTCCCCTAGATGGCGCTGCCATAGGTCAAACGGATATCAACTGCGTTTTCTTAAGTAGGAACCCCTATTTTTTTATTACATATTCCTGTAGTACGTAAAAAAATATGAATGTTTTAGTTGGACTACTTTTTTCGCTTTGTGATAGATGGCACTGTAATAGTCACAAACGTTTAAGTACGTGGTATCACGTAACATGCCGCCAGTGCGGACGGTATTTGCTTCGTGATACATTACCCGTGTTAAAATGGACCGTTTACCAATTGCGGAAAAGGAAGATATCGTGTTGATGTATGGCTATTGTGATCAAAATGCCCAAAGGGCGTGTGCTATGTATGCTGCTCGGTATCCTGGACGACATCATCCAAGTGTCCGGACCGTTGGCTGGGTAGTTACGTTATTTAGGGAAACAGGAAGTGTTCAACCACATGTGAAACTTTAACTTCGACCTGCAACAAATGATGATGCCCAAGTAGGGTGTTTTGGCTGCTGTCGCGGCTAATCCGCACATCAGTAGCAGACAAATTGCGCGAGAATCGAGAATCTCTAAAACGTCGGTGTTGAGAATGCTACATCAACATCGATTGCACCCGTACCATATTTCTGTGCACCAGGAATTGCATGGCGACGACTTTGAACGTCGTGTACAGTTCTGCCGCTGGGCATAAGAGAAATTACGGGACGATGACAGATTTTTTGTACGCGTTCTATTTAGCGACGAAGCGTCATTCACCAACAGCGGTAACGTAAACCGGCATAATATGCACTACTGGGCAACGGAAAATCCACGATGGCTGCGACAAGTGGAACATCAGCGACCTAGGCGGCGTAAAGTATGGTGTGGCATTATGGGAGGAAGGATAATTGGCCCCCATTTTATCGATGGCAATCTAAATGGTGCAATGTATGCTGATTTCCTACGTAATGTTCTACCGATGTTACTACAAGACGTTTCACTGAATGACAGAATGGCGATGTGCTTCCAACATGATGGATGTCCGGCACATAGCTCGCGTTCGGTTGAAGCGGTATTGAATAGCATATTTCATGACAGATGGATTGGTCGTCGAAGCACCATACCATGGCCCGCACGTTCACCGACTCTGACGTCCCTGTATTTCTTTCTGTGGGGAAAGTTGAAGGATATTTGCTATCGTGATCCACCGACAACGCCCGACAACATGCGTCAGCGCATTGTCAATGCATGTGCGAACATTACGGAAGGCGAACTACTCGCTGTTGAGAGGAATGTCGTTACACATATTGCCAAATGCACTGAGGTTGACGGACATCTTTTTGAGCATTTATTGCATTAATGTGGTATTTACAGGTAATCACGATGTAATAGCACGCGTTCTCGGAAATGATAAGTTCACAAAAGTACATGTATCACAACCGAAATAAAATGTTTAAACGTACCTACGTTCTGCATTTTAATTTAAAAATCCTACCTGTTACCAACTGTTCGTCTAAAATTGTGAGCCATATGTTTGTGACCATTACAGTAGCATCTATCACAAAGCGGAAAAAGTGGTCCAACTAAAATATTCCTATTCTTTACGTACTACACTAATATGTAATAAAAAATGGGGGTTCCTATTTTTAAAAAAAAACGCAGTTGATATCCGTTTGACCTGTGGCAGCGTCATCTAGCGGGCCAACCATAGCGCCATTTGGTTTCCCCCTTCAAGCTAGACAAGTTTTGTTCTTTGTAGTTTTTTGTTTGACGCTTATTTCGTGAGACATTTGGCCCGGTCACGATCAATGACCATCCTGTATAACAAACTTTAAATTTCCTCTCACAAATCAATGACCTTAATTAGTAAATAAGAACCACTTCATAGTCACATACACATAGTTACATAGTATAACCTACTTACAATCGATATTGGAGTTACAAAGTGATCTTGATTTCGATTAGATGTGGTTCATGTGAGACGGAGCTCGACCGCATCGAAGCAGGAGAGCGTTTGATGTTCTGGGGCAGCACTTTGGGGACCGCATTCCGGCTCTGCAGTACCCAGAGGCCAGTGGCATGCGTCTCGATTGGCCGCCATATTCTCCGAATCTGAACACACGTGACTCCTTTTTGTGGGGCTGTATTAAAGACAAGGTGTACAGCAAGAACTCCAAAACCATTGCTGACAGAGCCATTCAGGAGGTCACCGGCGGCATCGAGGTTCCCACACTTCAGTGGGTCGTGCAGAATTTCGCTATTCGTCTGCGTCAAATCATCGCCCATGATGGCAGCCATATCGAACATGTCATAACCTAAATCCGAATATCTGTAGTGACGTTTACATGTTGAATAAAGTGTGTGCTCGACGTAGTTTGTAACCAATTTACGTTTTTTTTATATAAAAAATGGCTCTGAGCACTATGGGACTTAACAGCTATGGTCATCAGTCCCCTAGAACTTAGAACTACTTAAACCTAACTAACCTAAGAGCATCACACAACACCCAGTCATCGCGAGGCAGAGAAAATCCCTGACCCCGCCGGGAATCGAACCCGGGAACCCGAGCGCGGGAAGCGAGAACGCTACCGCACGACCACGAGCTGCGGACTTTTTTCATGTAGTTCAATAATTGTCACCCTATAAATGCGAAAGAATATTAACAAATTTTACAGCATTGTGTGCTACGAACAGTAGATGAAGAGTTCAGAGACGATGACTATTTATATCAGCAAGAAAGTTCACCCTGTCATACAGCTGCATCTGTGATGCTATGATGGTTAGTGGACAACAGGATTCGTGAAATGTACTGGCTGAAACCGATGGAACGCCTTTGGGATGAGTTACGACGTCGACTTCCCTCCAGAACACAGCGTCCAACATCAGTACCTTCGCTGGTTTCGGCTCTTGAGGAAGAGAGGACTACCATTCCTCCATAAACATTCAGACACGTCAATGAAAGACTATCCAGCAGAGTTCAAGTCTTCATGAAGTCAAAAAGACAAATGTGTGTGAATTTCTAAGGGACCAAACTGCTGAGGTCGTCAGTCCCTAGACTTACACACTACTTAAACAAACTTATGCTAAGAACAACACACACACCCATGCACGAGGGAGGACTCGAACCTCAGTGACACGGCGCCTCTAACCGAGCGGCCACTCCGTGCGGCTCTTCATAAAGGCAAAGGGTGGACACAGTTCATATTTATTTTCAGTAATAGGCGACTGGATACTTTTAATCATATAATGTATTTACATTAAGTGACAGAGAAGGTTGAAAATGGGCTGCGTTTTAACAAGCGTCGTAAATGCCATGGCAGGAATAAAAAAAAGTTTGGGTTGCTATTAGGCAATACACCTATAGTTCGGACGTACGGTACTACAAAACATAAACAGATCATTCAAGCAGAACACGTGAACGAGCAAGTGCGTGCTGCCTAACGAGACATATTCCACTTGCGAGGAGATACGCTAACATGTGTATGTCAGGCATGGGGTAAAATCGTTATCAAATAACCAAATGCGTCACAGCACGAGATTTTAAAAGATGTTGGAAGTTATTTCGAGTCAGCTTCAACGACAACATTTCATCTACATCTACATCATACTCCGCAAGTGACCTAATGGTGTGTGGCGGAGGTTACCTTCGGTGCCACTACCTGATCCCTTTAAACCTGTTCCACTCGCGAATAGTGCTTGGGAAGAATGATGGTCGGTAAGCCTCTGTATTGGCTCTAAGTTCTCGAATTTCTCCTCGTGGTCAATACGCAAGATGTAAGTGGGGGGAAGTAATGTGTTGTCTTACTCTTCCTGAAAAGTAATGTCCCGAAATTTCAGTAGTAAATCTCTCCATGATGTATAATGCCTGACAGTGGAGTTTGTTTGGCACCTCCGTTGTGCTAAACGAATCCGTGACGAAACGCGCCGCTCTTCGTTGGATCTCTTCTATCTCCTCTGTCAGTCCTACCTGTTAGGGATCCCAGATAGATGAACTCAAGAACCGGGCGAACAAGCGCCTTATAAGCCACTTCTTTCGTGGATGAGTTACATATCCTTAAGATTCTTCCAATGAATGTGAGTCTGGTGTCTGCTTTTCCCACAATCTGTTTTATATGGTCATTCCACTTAAGGTCGCTCTGGATAGTTACGCCTAGATATTTTACGGCAGACGCTGTCTCCAGCAGTTTGTTATCAATAGTGTAGCTGTACCGTAGTGGATTTCTTTTCCTATGTATGTGCAATATTTACGTTCAGGGTCAACTGCAGGAGTCTGCACCATTCATCAATTCTCTGCACGTCGTTCTGCAAATTATTACTATCTTCTGGTGTTGCTACTTTAGTATAAACAACTGCATCATCTGCGAATAGTCTTAAAGAGCATCCGACGCCTTCTACTAGATCATTTACATATATTGTGAACAGCAACGGTCCTATCACACTTCCCTGTGGTACTCCGGATATTGCCCTTACATCCGTCGATTTAGTTCGGTTAAGAGCGACTTGTTGAGTTCTACCTGCAAGAAAGTCTTGAATCCAGTCGCAGGTCTGCTCCGATACTCCGTAAGCTCTTATTTTTTTCATTATACGGCAACGCCGGACGGTGCCAAATGCCTTACTGAAATCAAGGAGCACGGCTTCAGCCCTAGCGCCGGTATCCACTGTGCTGTGGATCTCATGGAGGAACAGAGCGAGCTGAGTTTCGCAGGATCTCTGTGAGTGGAATCCATGTTGATTTTTAATAGAGGAGCTGTTCATTTTCCAAGAACGTCGTAATTTTTAAGCATCAAACATTTTCCATAATTCTACAACAGATTGACGTCAACGATATAGGTCTATAATTGTGTGGATCTGTCTTACGGCCTTTCTCAGCGGGAATGACTTGCGCCTTTTTCCTGTCATTAGGTACCTTTCGTTGCTCAAGCGATCTACGATAAATTACTGCTAGAAGGGGAGCAAGTTCTTTCGCATAATTTTTATAGAATGCTACAGGTATCTCATCTGGTCCTGAAGCCTTTCCACTACTAAATGAGTGTAGTTGCTTTCAGTTCTGCGATCGGTTATCTCAATATCTGTCATTTCGACGTTCGCGCGACGATTGAAAGGAAGGACAGTGTTACGATCTTCCGCAGTGAAACAACTACGGAAGACCGAATTCAGTATTCGGCCTTCTCTCTGTTATCTTCCGTTTCTGTGCCGGTGTGGTCACCGAGAGAATGAATAGATGATTTTGACTCACTTACTGATTTTACATACGACCAAAATCTCTTGGGGTTTTTACTCAGGTCGGTTGACAACGTCTTACTTTCGAAATCATTGAACACTTCTCTCATTGCTCTCCTTACGCTCATTTTCGCTACGTTCAGCTTTTGTTTGTCAGCTAGGTTTTTACTTCTCTTGAATCTGAGATGAAGTGCTCTTTGTTTACGCATCGCTTTTTTAACACTGCTATTAAACCATGGTGGATCTTTTCCATCCCTTAAAAGCTTACTTGTTCAGGGCATATTGAACGATGCCTTTGAATTTTTCCATTTGTTCTCCACATCTTCGTCCTCATCACAGAATATTTGATGCTGACTGCTGAGATATTCTGAAATTTGTATCCTGTCACCCTTGCTGAGCAAATATATCTTCCTATCTTCCTTTCTTATAGGACCCATCGTCATAGATGCTGTCACAGCCTTATGATCACTGATAACTTCCTCTACGTCAACTGATTCGATAAGTTCAGGTCTGTTTGTTGCCAAGAGGTCTAAGACGTTACACTCACGAGTTGGTTCTCTAACTATCTGCTCAAGGTAATTATCGGACAAGACATCCAGAACAATGCCACACGATCCCCTGTCTCTGGCGGCAGTTTTGAAGGCATAGCACTCCCAGTCTATACCTTGCAAGTTGAAGTCACCCCCTATTGCAACTGCATGATCAGGAAAATTACTAATGATATTCTGCTAGCTCTGTCTGAAGCACTCTACAACTACAGATCCTGACAGAGGTGGTCTATGAAAGCATCCGATCATCATTTTCGACCAATCTTTGATACTCAGTTTCACACAGCTTAATTCACATTCGGAATCCATGACAACCTCGTTAGATTTTATCGAAATTTTTACTGCAATAAACACGCCGCCACCTTTGGCTACTAATCAATCCTTACTATAAACATTCCATTCTGAACTTAGTATTTCGTTGTCCTTGACGTCTGGCTTCAACCAGCTTTTTGTTCCCAATACTGTCTGTGTATTACAACCTTCAATAAGCGATACTAATTCTGGGACCTTCCGTTGGGTGCTCCAGCAGTTTACTAAGATCATATTCATCTTTATCTATCTCTGATCTGCGAGGACCAATATTCTCTGAGGTCTCTCTGGCTGATTTAAAAGGCAAATCGTGGCTGCTCCCAAGGGAGGGGTCCTCTAACCTTAAAAAGCCCCATGTTCACGCCACACGTACTCCGCTACCCTAGTAGCCGCTTCCTGCCCATAGTGCACGCCTGTCCTATTAAGGGGAACCCTACAATTCTGCACCCAATAGCAGAGGTCGAGAAATTCGCACCCGATACCGTCGCAGAGCCGCCTGGGCCTCTGGTTCAGACCTTCCACTCTGCTCCAAACCAGAGCACCGCGATCAACCCTGGGTACAATGCTACAAATAGACAGCTTAGCCTGCACCCCGCGAGCGTTGCTAGCTGCCTTCACCAACTCAGCCAGCCGCCGAAAAGAGCCGAGGATGGCATCAGAACCCAAGCAGCAGGCGTCATTCGTGCCGACATGTGCACTACATGGCCGGCTGCTGTGGCCGAGCGGTTCTAGGCGCTTCAGTCCAGAACCACGCAGCTGCTATGGTCACAGGATCGAATCCTATCTCAGGCATGGATGTGTGTGATGTCCTTAGGTTAGTTAGGTTTAAGTAGTTCTAAGTCTAGGGGGACTGATGACCTCAGATGTTAAGTCCCATAGTGCTTAGAGCCATTTGAACCATTTTGCCACTGCATGCAGCTGGTTGCACCCAGTGCACTCGATAGCCACTGGCACGGCCTCCTCCACATCCCAGATGAGACCTCCCAGCAAACATACCGAATGTACACTGGATTTCTTTCTCGCCTTGCCTGCTATCTCCCTGAGGGACTCCATCACCCGCCTAACATTGGAGCTCCCAATGACTAGCATACCCACCCTCAGTACATGTCCAGATTGGGCAGGAAAATCGACCACTGGCCCATCAGGAGAGGCATTCCGTGCTGGCTCAGAGTTATCATCAACACTGGGAAGCACCTCGTACCTGTTGCTCAGACATAGGGAGCCAGCTACATGGCCTGCTCCTTCTTTCGCCTTCCGCCCAGTGACATGTGAACCCACCACTGTCTGCCGACCACTCTGGAGTGAGAATGGACTGGTCAGATTTTGCGTATTGGAAGCCACAGTGATGTCCGGGCCATGTTGTGTTGCTTCACTTCTGCATGCTCGTGGGGACCCTACATGATATTAGGCAGGCATACCAGTTTCTTTGGCTCTTCAGTGTATATGACCGCTCAATAAATCACTTCCCGACAGGCAGAGAGCCACTTCAAAAGCAAAGGCATGTACGAGGAGTTTCCCAATCCTGTTAAAATTTTGATAATCTGATAATAAAATCCTTTGATAGTGAAAACAGTGAAACACTCTGAAGCTAATTTGATAAATAAGGACACACAGTATACTGTAATTTTGCTTACCAGTAACAGTTAAACCCAGATAAATTTGCATCTAAGCATGAATGAATAGAAATATGACGTTAAGTGACATGTAAACAAAGATTGCGCACTTTGACAGCTGTTAGATTCGAAGTTCCCTTTAACTCGTTAACTTGAACCAATGGCGAGTAAGGTATTTCTTTGTAATTGGTAGGTGTAAATAACTTGAATGGCAGATGCTTCAACTTACATGTCTGGCCACATTTCACAGTGCAACACATAAATTCTCCTGCCTAAACGACTGTATAAACAAGTCGAAGCACATCCCTCCTAAAGACACACATAATGCATGCAACGACTAGTACAAATACACTGAAAAGAAAAGCAAATATGTGATGGCAATAACTACTGTTAGTGGTGGGGTCAACAATCACTGAAGGTGAGCAGTCTTTACAATATACAACTTTTATTTTTGAAGAGAAACATTAAGAGCTAGTCTGTTACAAAGCAGAAAGAAATTAAATTGGTTACAATTGTGAGTTTCTCGAAGGGAGGAATTGTTTTGAATCTTTGGGTCGGTGTGATGAGGCGACGGCAATAGAAGTAGTTTGAAGTTAATTGTATGAATCCTGTAAGTTCCTCCAGCCGTGTCCTTGGACTTAATATATCCTCTTTCCTTACATCCAGTTTCAGCTGATGGTGGTAATAAGTTGCATAGCATCCATTTGTCGTAGGCTGGAACAAAGTAATGTTTATGCAGCACTTGACGTTCATATTAGTTCAGCTGCAACTTCCACACACGACAGTTTGTCACAGTCCATACGTCGTGTTTTTAAAATTCCATTTGCTATAATTTGCCAACTGCATAGTTAGACAGTCTACCTGCTGTTAATACTAATGTCTCATGATAACACAGTTTCTGCAAAAGCAGTCACTTACATCGCAACACAGTTCACAGTTTCCACATTGGCTGTTAGCGTTTTAGCACACATCATATTTCGTTGTCAAGAAAAATGAGTTTATGTAATGCAGTTCAGTTCTAAACTGACGACAATACTGTTTGTTCACGAGTCCATTGTCACTGCCAAAAGCATCATTCTGCAAAAACCAACAGCATTCGCGTAATACAATGTCCGTTTAGAATGTCCATCATAAAGTCAAATTTCAAACCGAGTCTAACACACAAAAGTCCGGTATTAATATCGCGTTAAACGCACTCCATTACCACATACAATACTTGCTTCCGTACGGCCACGCTCACGCGCCACCCGCGACTGCCTGCTGCACACTTTGACCCGACAACTATCGATACCTCTCTCGCTCCACAGTTCTTACAACACTTCTGCCTACTGCGTTCCATTTCACACAATACAATTAATAAAACTATTTGAAATATCACTATAAAAAATCTAAGTCTTTACGGAAGTAACTTCTACAGAAAACAGCATAGTAAACATAGTCACACCTTGTATTCTACACTACACAACCAAATGGAAAATATTCTACGTCATCAGAAATACGAAGGTATTTCGGAAAGTAACGATACACTGTATGCCAGAGGAACAGAAGAGTTTTGGCGAGCAAGTTGGCAGCACTGGTGTTAACCTTGAACCGTTAGCTTTCTCCTCGCGGTCGTTCGGCAGTTGAACGTTGCTTCTGGTTGGAGTAGGTCGTGTTTAAAATGGCTGCGCCGATTCAGAATCCTGCCAAATGCGAAGTGCACTCCGTCATACGTTTTCTTCGTGCAAAAGGTCAGCGACCAGCGAATATTCACAAAGAAATTGTTTCTGTTTATGGGAACATTATGAATCGGCAAAATGTAACGAAATGGTGTCGTCATTTCTCTGAAGGTAGGACCGATGTTCATGACGAACAAAGAACAGGTCGGCCATCTGTGTGATCTTTGATGCCCTTCTTCGGAGAACGGAGGAAGCAATTCGTGCGAATAGACGTCTCACATTGGAAAAGTTGCATTAGATCATGCCAGATGTGTCAATGACAACTCTTTATGACATTGTGACTGTCAAGTTGGGGTACAGGAAACTGTGTGCGCGCTGGGTTCCAAAACTGTTAACGGAAGAACACAAAAAGAAGAGGATGGGCTCTGCACTCGACTTCCTCACATGCTATGCTGAAGCAGGTGATGAGTTCCTTGATCACATTGTGACAGGTGACGAGACATGGGTTTATCACCATACACCTGAATCCAAGCAACAATCAATGCAATGGCGCCATTCGAATTCACCAAAAGCCAAGAAATGCAAAACGTCGATTTCAGCAAAGAAAATCATGGCTTCTGTTTTTTGTGACAGACAAGGCATTCTTCTGTTGGAATTTGTGCCTACTGGAACGACAATTAATGCTGCTGCATATTGCCAGACTTTGAAACGTCTTCGAAGGGTGTAAGTAGGCTGTTTATGTTTTGTTATTGGCAACGCCACATAGCGCTCTCTGTATGAAAATCACTGGCTGTGCTGTGTGCAGTCTGTGGCTAGTGTGCATTGTTGTCTGCCATTGTAGTGTTGGGCAGCTGGACGTGAACAGCGCGTAGCGTTGCACAGTTGGAGGTGAGCCAACGGTTAAGGCGGTGGGTTTGCTCTGTTGTGGCCCATTACCTGTCAGCATGTCAAGAGTCAGCACTGTCTTTCCGTTGGAAGGACAACACTACTTCTTCAAGACTGCATGGAAATCCACTACTTCCGTGTGCATTGTCTTTTACTGCTCAGACTTTGAGAAAAGAAACGGCAGTTTCATTGTGATGAATGATCAGGACTGTCTTTATGGACTGTGAGAAAATTTTAGCTTTTGACCAACATTGTGTTAATAAGTGTGTGCATTTGATATTTTTCTTACTGTAATTATGAAAATTTTATCAAATCATTATTGGCCACTGCCCAAAACAATTTGTAAAATTTTTTGTGGGGAGCATGTGGGCTATGTAAGTAGGCTGTTTATGTTTTCTTATTGGCAACGCCACGTAGCGCTCTCTGTATGAAAATCACTGGCTGTGCTGTGTGCAGTCTGTGGCTAGTTTGCATTGTTGTCTGCCATTGTAGTGTTGGGCAGCTGGACGTGAACAGCGCGTAGCGTTGCGCAGTTGGAGGTGAGCCGCCGAGAGAAACGGTGGAGATTTGAAATTTGTAAGACTGGATGGCATGAACTGCTATATATATTATGATTATTAAGGTAAATACATTGTTTGTTCTCTATTAAAATCTTTCATTTGCTAACTATGCCTATCAGTAGTTAGTGCCTTCAGTAGTTTGAATCTTTTATTTAGCTGGCAGTAGTGGCGCTCGCTGTATTGCAGTAGTTCGAGTAACGAAGATTTTTGGTGAGGTAAGTGATTTGTGAAAGGTATAGGTTAATGTTAGTCAGGGCCATTCTTTTGTAGGGATTTCTGAAAGTCAGATTGCGTTGCACTAAAAATATTGTGTGTCAGTTTAAGCACAGTCATGTATAATTTTTCTAAGGGGACGTTTCAAGGGCAATTCAAAACAAACGCAGGGGAATGCTGACAAGTGGAGTCCGCTTGCTTCATGACAACTCTCAGCCTCACACAGCGCTCGTAACCAAAGCACTACTCAAACAATTCAAATGGGACATATTGGACCATCCGCCATACAGCCCGGACCTTGCACCCACCAACTTCCATGTCTTCCATTACCTGAAGTCACATCTTGGTGGAAAATCATTCCATGACAATGAAGAGATCAAAGATGAAGTTGAAATGTGGTTCCCACAACAGACAGCAACCTTCTATGACTGTGGGATACAAAAGCTTGTGCACCGACTTAACAAATGTTTGGATAACGGGGGTGATTATGTTGAAAAACAACAAATAATCCAGTTAATAAGATGTAACTGACGTTTTCTAAATAAAGTAAAGATACAATGGGTCGCAGTCTATTTAAGGACTACAAGCCATTGTATCTTTACTTTTCAAAATGCCCTCATATATCTGTGAAGTACAAGGCAGTAAAAGAAAGGAAAAAAATTATATCTCGCCATTAGCCATGGCATCACACGTTCCACCGAAGACTAAAACCATATGGGAACAAGCAATATCGCACACAAACACAGAACATTCAGCTGGCGCTGACCTGCACTGCTAACAGTGTACTTACATGCGGCAACAAAGCTATGAGGCAGGCGAATCACAGTGCTTAGCCCCTCCAGGCCGCAAAGAGTGGGTGTGACCTCGAGGTGCGCAATTTTGTGACAGCCGCTATAGCGCTGGGGCATTGCTGCTGCACAACATCAAATCAGTGTTCCCTCAGGGAAATGGCGCTATCAGCTTCGAAAGTTCCAGAAGCCTGCGATAAGTAAGTAGTACAATATCAATACGTTACAACATATAAGATAGCTGTACACCTTACATCCAATTCTCCAAGGCGTGCTTATAGGGAGACGATGTACAATGGGATGTGGGAAGTGAAAAATCATGCACATTCAGTCTTGGCAGATTGTGTTCAGCATGCAATAGAAAAGCCACGCTAGGTCAGATTGTTCATATTTGAGCACTGTAACAGATATTCGCTGGGTGCCATCCATGGAACAACTTGAATCCTTCTTACAGTTATTGTTAGGTAAGTACTATTGACTGTTTACAATCAGCTTCTTCAGAATATTAAATCGCCCACAAGTTAATTAAAGCAGGATAAGGTGTATACCTTGAGAGAATAACGGAAAGAAGCTTCCGAAACACTCAATGAGAAACTGTTGAGGCCATTTGTATGTATTGTCTCAACTTCAGTCAAGTGATCACAATCATTACATACAGTAGCCAGAATACAGAAGAGTTAAGAAATATGTGTCCATTACATGCTCCAAATACTTGAAGGAGAAAGAAGCAGTGCACAAATATGGGGCAGGGAGCCACTAGCATTTGGCTTAGTCAGAACGCATTTCTGATTGCATGTGGAAGGCAATTCACAAACCACGCCATAGTTGAGTACCGTCAGTGGATCTTGGTCCAGACTTATGAAAAGAAAATGTAATGTATGACTGTCAAATTATATGCCAAAGTGAAGGAGTAGTGAAATATCTAATGCCTTATCCATAGGGACCAATGGCCTTTTTAGTCTAGTCCCTTCAACCCCCACAAACCAACCAACCAACCTTATCCATATACGCTGATGAACCAAAACACATGGTGGCGCAGTTAAAAGTATCCCATCTCCACTTTGAATGTGAATTCAATATTTCGACTTCAGAAATAGAGTAAACAACTACAACAATGGCCAGTTTTATGCAGTAATCGACTGTCAGAATTCTTCTGCCAGCATTTCAGTTCATTTCAGTTAATTTCACCAATGAGGTTATACGTTTCTCTTTGAGATCACAAAATGAGTTTCTCGATAGAACAAAGAATTGAAATTGTGGAAGCATATGTGAAAAGAGGTTCGATCAAGGAAACGCGCGAAATTTTCAGGGTCAGGTATCCGGATAGAGGACTACCAAAACAGCAATACAGAGTCTGCATAAAAATTGGCACACCTGCGGATCTGAGCCAATTGTAAAACAACAAAGAGTTTCTTCAGTTCGGACGCCAGAAGTTGCAGACATTCGCCTAAGAATTAGTAAGAACCCAAAGAAGTCTACACGAAAATTGGTCCAACGGGCACATGTAAGTAGGAATTGCCAGCGAGTAACGAAAAGTCTCAATTTGAAACCGTATTGTGTGACAGTTTTGCAATAATTATGGGAGAATGACAGAAATGTGTGTAACAGGAACACGCACCAGTGGACCGATATTTTTTGGCACTGCCCCCAACACGGTTTTATATATGGAAATTGATACACTTCGTGCTCAGCCCACTGAAAATAAAATACAATTCTGCTTCTTCCAGGGAGCAACATTGTACACGTCTAAGGTACCCCGGAACGAATCCATGATATTTTTTGACACTGCCCCCAACACGGTTTTATATATGGAAATTGATACACTTCGTGCTCAGCCCACTGAAAATAAAATACAATTCTGCTTCTTCCAGGGAGCAACATTGTACACGTCTAAGGTACCCCGGAACGAATCCATGATGAACTATCAGAAAACATTAATGGCCACCACTTTCGTCGGGTCTAACAACACGTAATTTTTTTCCTGTGAGGTCATTTGTAGATAAAGATCTATGAAACAAATCCACACAATGCAGGAACTAAAAGACAACATCAGCCGTGAAGTTGACGCCATTGATATCCAAACTTTATGCCGGGTGTTTCCAAATATGCTTAGATGTGGACAGCCTTGTACTGATGTTGCAAGGGGTCGCTTTCAGCATCTTCTACATATGTTTTCTTCATTGTATTTTTCATTGTAAATAAATGGTAAGTCCATTACAGCTCTTCAGTTCTGTAATTTCACCGCATTTCCTTTATACACTCATGCTCATAAATTAAGGGTAATTGCAGAATGTGGTGCCACACAACGTGGCACTACACAAAACTGGCGCTAATAGCGTACGTACATAGGGAACACACACGACACAGATCTGTATGTCTATGGTATTGGTGAGAAGTTGAGAAAACTGTCCCGAAACACACGTGCTACAAAACGCCACTGTTTCCTGCACATGTACCCGGACATCAGTATGGGATATAATCACCATGCACACGCACACAGGCTGCACAATGGGTTGGCATACTCTGGATCAGTTGGTCGAGCAGCTGCTGGGGTACAGCCTCCCATTCTTGCACCAGTGCCTGTTGGAGCCTCTGAAGTGTCGTAGGGGTTTGAAGATGTGCAGCGATACATCGACCGAGAGCACCCCAGGTCTGCTAAATGGGGTTTAGGTCTGGAGAACAGACAGGCCACTCCATTCGCCTGACATCTTCTGTTTCAAAGTACTCCTCTACGATGGCAGCTCGGTGGGGCCGTTCGTTATCATCCATCAGGAGGAAGGTGGGACCCACTGCACCCTTGAAAAGGCGGACATACTGGTGCAAAAAGACGTCCCGATACACCTTGTCTGTTACAATTCCTCTGTCAAAGACATGCAGGGGTGTATGTGCACCAACGATAATCCCACCCCACACCATGACACCACGACCTTGATACAGGTCCCTTTCAAGGACATTAAGGAGTTGGTATCTGGTTCCTGGTACACGCCAGATGAAAATCCGGCGAGAATCACTGTTCAGACTATACGTGGACTCGTCCATGAACATAACCTGGGACCACTGTTCCAATGACCATGTTCTGTGTTCTTGACATCAGGCATTATGGGCTCTCCTGGGACCAAGGGTAAGTAGAACTCACCTTGCAGGTCTCAGGGCTAATAAACTATGTCTGTACAGTCGTCAGTAGACTGTGTGTCTGGAGATAACTGTTCCAGTGGCTGCGGTAAGGCCTTGAGCAAGGCTACCTGCAATACTCTGTCGCCGTCTGTGGGCACTGATAGAGAGATATCGGTCTTCTTGTGGTGTTGTACACTGTGGGCGTCCCGTACTGTAGCGCCTGGACACGTTTTCTGTCTGCTGGAATCGTTGCCATAATCTTGAGATCACACTTTTTGGCACACGGAGGGCCCGTGCTGTGACCTGCTGTGTTTGACCAGCCTCCAGTTGCCCTGGTATTCTACCTCATAACGTCATCAGTATGTATTCTTTTAGCCATTTTCACCACACAGACACCATTAGCACGCCTAAAAACGTCTGCACACTTACTCGCTGCACCGTACTCTGACATGCACCAACACATCTCTGCGTATGAGGACTGCTGCCAGCGCCATCGAGCGACGACCGCACTGTATGGTCATACCCCGAGGCGATTTAAACCCGCAAACTGACCACCAGAGCATTGTTTCACCATTTATCAGCATTATCCTTAATTTATGAGCATGAGTGTACATACATGGTGTGCTGCGTCAGCGTCAGCCTATATGTAAGCGGACCGAAGATGAATGGACGATAACTCTAATGACGAAGCGGGTTGTACATGGGGAAATCGACTGACGTAAGCGATCTGATAAATGCCGCCTTGTTATGGACCGGCATCTGGAAAGGAGCACTTCGAACGCAGGAAAGCTGGTCGGTTGTTTGCATGTTATTGTCGTGAGAATAGATGGAAAATGGTATAAAACCGGTGAAACTCCGAATAGACGAAAAGGTGTTAGACGTCCGCCCCATTACAGAACATGGAGGTCGGAGAGTTGCTGATTCTTTAAAGCAGAATAGGTGGCGATCTGTAACAGATCCGATGACAGAGTACAGTGCTCGTGTAGGCACAGGTGTTTCAGAGCACAGCGTTCAGGGCACACTGTTGGACACAGAGCTCAGCAGCAGACAATTCCTATCTGTCTCCAAGTTGACCCAACGTCATCATCAAGACAGCAGAGGGCACAGGCTCACCGATACTGGATCGTGGATCAACGGAATGTTGTCGCCTGGTCGGGCGCTCCACGCTTCTTGTAAGAGCAAGTTTTCCTCAAAGTAGCCGCAACACTCACCAAACCTCTGTGCAGTGTTATACGGGGTTCTTAGGCCATTAAGTCAGTTTATCGACGAAAGGACGAAGTACGAAACTTTTCGGGAAAAGACAGGAATGTAGCAACATAAATCCCTTAGGAATGAATAACAGATAGCAAATGCAGGGCAACCAAGGCGAAAATCGGAAAAGAACGATCGTCGGGAGGACTGATTCAGCATACAGAAAAGTCAAAAGAACCTTCGGTGAAATTAGAAGCACGGATAGTAACATTCAGAGTGCGATGGGAATCCCACAATTAAACGCAGAAGAGAGGGCGGGCAAGTGGAAAGATCACACTCGAAACCTCTATGAGGGGGAGAACTTGTCTGATGACGTGTTAGGAAAAGAAACTGGAGTCGATATGGAAGACATAGGGGATCCAGTATTAGAGTCAGAATTTAAAAGAGCTCTGAAAGACTTGAGATCAAATAAGGCAGAAGCGATAGACAACAGTCCACCGGAATTTCTAAAATTATTGATAGAAGTGACAACCAAATGACTATACAAGTTTCTATGTAGAATTTATGCGACTGGCGACATTTCAAATATAGCCAGGGAAAGTGCGAAAACTATCGCGCAACCAGTTGAACAGTTCATTCATCAAAGCTACTGGCATTACTAATATTCAGATGAATGGAAAAGATCCTCAATTTTCTTTTCCGTTCATCTGAATATTAATAATGCTAGAGATGCATTTCCCACGTTTCGCTTGATAATAGAAATAAGGTTGAAGAAAAATCAAAGACACGTTCATAGCATTTGTCGACCTAGTAAAAGCTTTTGACAAAGTAAAATGATGCAAGTTGTTCAAAATCCTGAGAATAATAGGAGATAGCTATAGGGAAAGACGGGTGATACACAATATGTACGAGTATAAGAACCAAGAGGGAACAATAACACTGGAAGACTAAGAATGAAGTCCTCGGATTAAAAGTGGTGAGACATTCATAAATGACATTATCCATTATGCTAACACTTAATCGTGTAGTATTAGTTTTCTGTCTTAGGTATCATAGTATGTAGCTTATACTGTTGATTTGCATGTTTGTGATAAATTTTCAATGCACTTTTATATGGAAGCATTAAGCACCGATAAATCATAATCTGAAATTTAATTGTAAGACAGGAATGAAGTCGAAGGATGTAGTTTCATATCCTGCTACATGCAGCTTTTTTCATCTTCGCATTGTTAACACATTCTGGGTTTTTCTTATGAATGTAACACAATTATGTTCTGGGATTTTCTTATGAATGTAATACAATTATGTTCTGCAGTATACAATGCTCAGAGAAAATGAAGAACTGGCAAGAATGTAAATGGCCAAACAGTTGAAAAAACAAGTTTATTTATAAGCTATACTGGAGGCTACAACTTATGATTGATCTGCATCACTCACCACCGTAAAAGCAAGTGTACAGTGGAAATGTTCCTGTTATGATAGAAAAGAATTATTGAAAAGTAGTCTATGTGATTCGTGCAGCAGTGTTGCCTGAACTAATTTGAGGGTAACATTCACTTCATAAGACTTTGCAGTATCGAGACTCGCAGGAACTGCTATCAACTTTGTAACAAGGAAGAAAAATATGTTATGGTGCCTCATTTCACTCATAGGAATTTAAGCTGTTCTCTTAGGTTCCTGCCTAATCACGCACTCAGAAATTGCCCAAAATTTATTTCATCCTTTCTTCTCTGATGAGATGGAATTAAAAATAGCTCCCTTCTTTCTGCACTACTAATTCACTTACTACACTAGGACGCTGAAATGAAGTGTAACCTTGTAGTTGGTTGGCTGTGGTGTGGTACACTCCATGTATGATCTTTTACCCTGATGCATGTGTGTCAGCTTTACCTCTTATCTAACTTCCTGTTGCTGATCTTGAAGCTGATTACTTATTTTTGCAGAGTTTTGTGAAATGAGTATTATCCTTTCTTTGAAACTTCCAAGGCACCATCCAGCCACGATGCCAAAATATAAGCAAACCTCCGCAGCAGGTACAGACGTGCAACTGCCACCGCACCTTGTCAATGTCCAGAGACAGCAGCTTTCGCGCCTATCTGCACATTTGTTAAAAATGCTTGATATCGGTAACTGGAGGAACTACTATCGACTTTCATTAGTGTTCGATAAGGGCCTCCATAAGACTTCATACACACGTATCGGAGATTTATAAAAACAAATCATTTTTGGTACTATTTATTATCATTATTCTTACAGTTAAATTAATAGCTAGGACAGATTGAAGCACCGAGCATGCTGGTGCAGTGGTTAGCACAATGGACTTGCATTCAGGAGGACGATGATTCAAGCCTGCATCTGGCATTCCTGATTTAGTTTTTCCATGATTTCCCTAAATCACTTCAGGCAAATCTCAGGATGGTTCCTTTGAAAGGGCACTGTCGACTTAGTTCCCCAGCCTTCCCAAATCTGATGGGACTGATGACCTTGCTGTTTGATTCTCTGTCCCAAACCAACCAACCAACAGATTGAAGCTCTCTACAGCAGCTACCCCTACTGCAGAGGGTGAAGTCAGAGATCATGGTCTCATGGCACTGTGCAGCAGGAAACTAATTTGATTAATCAAGAAGAAATAAGCTTATTTTGTGTTAAAACTGAAGGAGTGCAAAGTAAAGTCAGAAGTTGAGAAAATAATAGCAGTTGACCATAATAAAGGGGTCACAGTGATAGATGTTCATGTGCTTAAACAACCTTTGGCATGTGCGTGGAGAAAATGTCACAGACGACTCGGATGAAATCTGGATTGTGTCTTCAAGACTATAGACGCAACAACGATCTCAGAGGGCATCCCTGTAGCAGACAACTAGCAGGATAACAATGCTGCTCCTCTTCGCAGTGTAGCGGCTGGTCAGCCTGCGAGTACACAGATGCTCATCTCTACATCACCGAGACCAGTGCACCCAATTAGGTCAACAATAAACGCCCATGGGCTGAGATTTTTTGTTTAGAAATTCAGTCTGTTAAGTGTTGTAGAAATACATTTCACACATTTTGTGCTTTAGTATCAAAACAGACTCACAGTATTTCAGTGTTATTGAGTAAATATATTGTTGCCTATATTGTATACTGGTTACTACCCACAAAATGGAGGAAATAATGGTTGTCATGAAGAACCAAACAGAGTAATTAAAAAAATTGGATGAGTTGTCTAATAGTGTAAAATACTTTGGAGAAGAGTTATCTAATAGTCTTAAAGTCACCACAGATGCATTGTCAAATACAATTGAAACCCAAGGAGA
Organism: Schistocerca cancellata; assembly: GCF_023864275.1. NCBI lineage: Eukaryota > Metazoa > Arthropoda > Insecta > Orthoptera > Acrididae > Schistocerca > Schistocerca cancellata. The sequence goes on along the minus strand of NC_064634.1, from coordinate 138,372,997 downwards.
AGCACTGTCTAATTTGTCTAATAGTATTACAGATTTAAAAACACAGAAGGAGAATATAAGTGCAAATAAAAACTAAACTCTATGTGAACAGGCCTCAGAAGGCCCAACAGTACTGACAGACCGCCATGTCATCCTTGACCTACAGGCATCTCTGGATGCAGATATGGAGGGGCATGTGGTCAGCACACTGCTGTCCCAGCCGTTGTAAGTTTTCATGACTGGAGCCACTACGTTTCAGTCAAGTAGCCCCTCACCTTGCCTCACAAAGGCTGAGTGTACCCTGCTTACTAACAAAGCTCGGCAGACCGGACAGTCACCCATCCAAGTGCTTTCCATGCCAGACAGTGCTTAACTGCGGTGATCTGGCGGGAACCGGTGTTACCACTGCAGCATGGCAGCTGGTATATAACTGCAAAAGTAGATAAAATTTCTAATGTGGAAACAATAACTTTAAATTTGCCTACAAAGTTACAGACACAAATAGATAAACAGTGTAACCTAGTAGGAAACAAAGTAGATGAACATTTTAAAGAGGTGCATGATGAACTTAAACATTAATTAATCAAATCTCAGGTTCATGGGGCTGAGCAGACGTGTGTGAACAATGTAAAGAATTTGGTAAAGTAATTGGCACCCCAAACACTTCAGCTAGTTTGGAGGGATCAGTTGAACAAAAAGTACAGGAAAAAGTGGAATCTATCAGTGCAACACTTACTTTTGTGGGAAATACAGAGGAACACCAAAAATAATCCCTGTAAGCTTATAAAAGACTACAGTGAAAGGCAATCATTTCTGAAAAAAATTTAGATATAAAAATTACAATAACACTGATTTGAGCTTTGAAAGTAGCATATCTGGAGATGGTGTGCATACATATAGTGACACTGATGTGTGTTTGTGTTTTGAGGTTTGTGGCAATAAGAATGTGTGCCTTATGGATTGCCTGAGTCTAACCTTACATTATATTTACATTAATTAAAGCAACAAAGTTTCTTATCAGTTAACTTTGTGCTGTATCAGGCATCTTATGTTACCTAGATGCCTTGTAATTACTAGAAAGAAGGGTACTATTTAACAGAAAGATAGAATTTAAGATAATTCTCATTTATTGTTCACTCTCAGTTGCACATCATTAACTATATTACATGTTTCAATCACTCTGGATCATCTTCAGATCCAAGAAGGTGCATCAGCATCCCGTCTCGTCTACTGAGAAAAACATATCAGAATACTCGAAACACGTAATCTATTTAAAAATATGCATTGGAGATGGAACAATAAATCAGAGTTATCTTAAACATCAATAAAGATGCTGAAACTCTCAAGATAATTATGTCAGCTATAGAGAAAGACAGAAAGTAAAGACTTAATGTATATCTTTTCTCCCAACCTGGGAAGAGGTCATAGTAATTAATCTAGAGGGCATTTTAAATCATTGTAGATATAGCATGCCTCACATTGCCAGTCAGAGAACTGGAGGAAAGACTGAGATGGATCAATATGAGGAGTTATCCAAGATTGCCACGTTAAAGAAATTCAAACCTTCAGATTAATCTGCGATCTTTGTAGATTTGGCTGTTTGACATACATCAGGTGTCCAAGTTAACTGTTTCAGTATTTCACGTTTCGTTTTCCCTGGAGCAGTTTTTTCTTCTTCCACTAGCCAGTGATACACAAAAATCTATCTTACACTGGTGCTATCATATCTTGCACTGAGGAACTTTGGAAATTATTCCCTAACTGAAGGCTAGTATGATGTGCTGACATGTAAATAGGGAAAAAAAAACATAAATAGTTTGGAGAAAAAGTTATTGGGCTGTCGTATTTTAGCATGCTATTATCTCTGGAGAGAGAGGGGGTGGGGAGGGAGGAAGAGAGCATTAAAGAAGTGCTTAACAGATGAAGAGCAAAAGTAGTATAGGATACTCAAGTTATACCTGAAATGAGAGTGCTGGCAAATAAATGATTTGAAATTTAGTAAAAAAGCTGCTTTTATTCCCATATCACAAACCTTATAGCACAACTGAAGGATAGCTGTGAAATTAAGTAGATGTTTCTTATCTTATAATTACGGCAAAGAGTAAATACCCCATAAGAGCAAACTTAGAGTTATTCTCAATAGAACTTGAGAAGAGCCTTTCAATAGATACTGTGAGTATGTATCCCAAGAACTGAAGAATAGAGTTCTTTCCCATCAAACTGCATATCTGCAGGATATTTAGTGCTGGTGGAATGTGGCCACTGTGATAATAAAGAACAATAAACCATTTAATTAAATGGTAGTGAGTAACTTGCATGTGATCAATAATTAACAAATGGTATTTATGGGGAGGAAATTTATAATATTGCAAGAAGCATAAGTAGACATTGGATGATGATGATGATTATTATTAGTGTTTTAGGGCACACAACAACGAGGTTATCAGCGCCCGTTCCCAAAAGTTCGATGCAGAGCCGAATTGTGAGAGAATTGGTATTGTTCAAATTGCAAGATGGGACACACTAGTAGACATTGGAGAGGAGTAGTCAGGAAACCACATAGAGTCAAGCTGTTATGGGAAACTTTGTCACTGGGAGGGGTAAAGATAAGGGTCAGAGGCTGTGTATGCTGTTACGGACTGAAGATGGGGTATAGGTGCTGGAGAATTGAAGCATAGGTGGACCCTTGGAAATGATGGCCCACACCTAAGTCAGATGAATTCAAGGAAGGGAGGGATGAATAGAGGGACACTTGCATTGAAGGGATAAAAAGGTATTTACACAGTATCAGCCCATAGAAAAGGATGCAGCTCTTACAGAAGTGGGAAGCAGTACAGTCAGTGACTATTAGTCCCACGACCAGAGCGTTCCCCAAAATAGTTAAAGGCTAATAGACTTAACTGGGCAGGCATTCATGTTTTTGCACAGGCTTGACTTACCACAAATCTGAGATGGGAAACTATAGAGAGTTCTGTAAATTAAAATGTCAGCATGTAACTCCTGATGGTAGAGCTGAACCTAATCATTTTTCTACCTCAATACACGTGAAAAACTTGAACTCTTGTGATCTATAAGTTCAAAGTAAAGAGAACACAATCACATGTGAGTGACCATAATATAGTCTGATTAAGCAGTGTGACACTTCTCTACTGAAATGAAACAATGTTTCCACAGAAATTCACTTAAAGGAATCATAAAAATGCAAACTGGAAAACATAATTTATTATATTATGAAATGTAATGTACAAAGGAATATCAGTTGAACACATATGAATATTTTGAATGAAGTATGTCAGATACAACTCAGTCCTTTGTCTGAAAAAGTTGAATTTCTTGATGCAGATTTCTTTTCAGAGATAACTGGAAACAATGATAATTGACATAAAGAGAAACATGTTATTTAAAGAATAATTTTTGTTATGCACTGTTGTAAATAGTTAAGTAAGTTGGGTTACACGAAAACTTTTGTCTGAGTGAGGGGACCTGTGGTGTAACATGGGACTCGATGGAATAACATGTCACACCTCTATCTTTTAGGCCAACAAAGGATGTTTGGGGAGACTGAAAACGTAGTTCAGGTAGTTATAAAGAATGGAACACCCCACTATGTGCACTTTGGTTTAATGAATGTGCAAATGGGTTGCGAAAGCTGCCAGTTCTGGATATTGAAAAGGTGTGATAGTGATTCCACTTCTCCACCAGCTGGGGAGGCTCACTTACACTTTGGCATTGCGGCTTGCTGGGCATTGGAAGTCTCAGAGAAAAGATGCAATTGGCAGGAATCTAAATGAGCAAACAGTTGAATATCAGAGTAGTTACCTACCATCATGACCTGGCTGTCAAATGTCAAAGCGTCAGAGATAACACGTTACAATATATTGTAAGCTACAGCCTATGAGCAATCTGTGTCATTCATCATTGTAAAAGTAACTGTACAGTGGAAACATTGCTGTTACAGTACAGATGAGTTATTGAAAACTGGTTTACATCATTTAGTATCTTGGACAGATTGAAGCTCTCTTCCAGCACCTGCTTCCATTGCAGAAGGTGAAGAAGTCAGACATCACAGTCTTGTTGTACTGCATAGCAGGACCACTAAAGTAATCAGCTTCAAGAAAAGCAACTGGTGATTATTTCAAAGGTAAAGCTGACACACACACACATTAAGATGACAGATTTCACATGGAGTGTACCTCACCATAATCTACCAACCATAAGGTTACATTTCATATATGCTACTGAAATAAGGATGGAGAAAAATTGTCACAAAATTTTAACCCTGGATAGCTGATGCCAGTAGCAACCAAAATTACTAATGTTGTGTAGATCGACAATGCACCATTTTTAAAGTACAGGAACGTGGGACCACATGCTCCAGTTTCTCTTGGGATTGCCCTGTTACCTTCATCAGTTGACAGGCAGTGCCATCTTTGTAGGTTCACACATACAAACGTCCCTCTCCCCATCACTGCCCCAACAAGGTATGTACATGTGTCAAATGCCTCACATCAGAGGCATTCACATGTAAGCATTGCTTTGGAGCACACACGTCACCTGCAATTTAGTCATACAGTAAGCATGGCAGCACACTATTCGTTTGAAGAACAATGAGATATGGTTTTTGTTTATGGACTAGCCGATGTAATCCACACAAAGCTTGACAGTTGTATGAGGAACAGTACCCAGCAAGATGCCACCCATACCTGCAAATGTTTACAGCAATTCACCAGCAACTTGGCAAAACAGGCTCATTAGTGGTATATCATAGTGATGCTGGAAGTCCTCGAACATGATGAGATGCTGCATTTGAGGAGAATGTTCTCAAGCACTTAAAGGAAGCACCTATGACAAGTACTCAACCAGTGGGACATGACAGGGTGGTCACTCATTGGTTAATCTGGGAGGTTTTGAGGGACGATGGCCAGCATCCATTTAGTTTCCACCCTCTCCGAGACCCAAATCCTGTGGCGGACTATGAACACAGGCTAGTGTTTTGGCAGTAGTTTCTGCGATGTCTTGTACAAGATCACGACTTCCCCACCATTGTTTTGTCTACTGATGACTGCACCTTCCATCAGATTGGCCTTTACAACACTTGAAATGTTTACTACTGGGCAAGGGGAAATACTCAAGTCACATACATCCACAGGCACCACAAACGATTTTTGCTCCACATTTAAGCAGGCACTGTGGGTGACCATCTTATTGGGCTGGTCTGTCTACCTCCTTGACTTACCAGGGCAAATTACCTTCACTTTTTGCAAGAAACTCTACCCGGCCTGTTGGAGGATGTTCCCCTGGACATACAGCTATGCATGTGATTGCACATAACAGTGGTGATGTGCATGGATATTTAAATGAGCTCTTCAACGGCCAGGTAATTGGCAGAGGCACTTGTAGGAAATGGCCCCTACAATCACCAGACCTCACACCACCGGACTTTTTCCTGTAGGGATTCTTCAAGGTTCTACCTCACCCACCCAGACATGAACCATCTAGAAACAAAGAGGAATTGATGGATTGCATTCAACATACCGCCAATCACATCAAGACAATGCCAGGAATCTTTGAAGGAGTTCAGCAAAACACCGTTCGACATTATCAAGCTTGTGTCATGTTAGAGGGTCGCCATTTTGAACACCTGCTATAAGTAAACTATGTCCTAGCTACAAAAAGGGCCCTTTTCAGGGCCAACACAGTTTGTAAAAGGTTTTCTGTACTTGATGGGTTTTTTAACAGTACATCTTATCATGAAACTATAATGGATGTGTCAGGATCCCGGCAGATTCATCCCCAGGCCCCCAGAGTAGAAAGCTGGTGTGCAGCCACCAAGTGTGCGGTCCACCATGGATACATTGTGATCTCCAGCAGGCAAAGCATTCACAGTCATGCATTGTCCAGAGCATCTGGCAACAGTGCAATCCCATGGCCAATTGGAGCATGTGGTGCCAAGCCTCCATTGTTTAAAAATTGTACATTGTCGTCCTACACAACATTATTAATTTTGGTTTCTATTGGCATCAACTATCCACAGTTAAAATTTTGTGACACAATTTTTCTCCACCCTGTATACTGCTGAAATGTCATCCAGATATGACAAAAGCATAATGAAATGTGATCCAGCCACAATGAATTGTGTAATGAGATAATCTCTAAGCTAACAAACTCAGCAGTCACTCTATCCACAAAGTGCACTGTATCCACAATCATACACAAAGGTTGATTTTGTTCTACATACAGACAATGTTGTTTTAGACTACACAAATGTTGGTTCATTGAGAATGTTAAGGTTTTACAAAATAAGACCGGGGTAGTGAAAGAAAACTATTTTATTGAGAGCAAATTCATCTCTGTAATGGAGTATAGATATAATTCCTACAGAAAGTATGTGATTAGTTCTATAAACATTTTTATCTGTAATTTGCTATCCTCAAGACAACTGAGATCCATGACAAGACCATGAAATCACATGTAAATAATATGTACAGATAGCCTGCAATATAACGGTTTCACCTTCTAAGAAGGATATTGTCTCAGTGAGTACAAGACGGAGATATAGAACAGTGATGAACGTACATCATGAAAAGTTATGACACAGTAAAACTAGCCGTGTGTTTGGCTAAAAATTCTGATGGAAGGTCTATGAAGATTCTTGCACGTACTGAGATGAATTCAGCAATTTGCTGTCCACTTCTGGTGTAGTGCAGCATGGTGCAGTTTTCTTGTTGTGATGTGGGACCATTTCACACAAACTTTCACTTGCATTAAGAAACTCATATGGTTGAATTGCAACCAGCACAGCAACCCAGTGGCATGGGAAACCAATCTGCATACCAGGCAGTTGACCTGACTGTCATTGTGAATACCTGAGCACCACCTTTATTAATTTAAACTGTATATTTAAAACAGTATGAAACTGCTCTGCAGTGACACGTATGTAGTGCTTGTTGTGGACCTTAATTAGAAAAGTGTTTCTGGCTCTATGAACTCATTCATTACCAGCATTGGTGGTTTAAATCACCATGTGCTAAACATTGAATGATTCTTCGGGAATTATACAAAAAGATCCCCCCCTCCATGCTAATTCAGATCTGTCTAATGTGTCACTTTTATTTGTGTAAAAAATTTATTTGTACGTTGGCAAAGAACTTTCTTTCAAAACAACTGATGAAGGTTGTACATTAGGTAGTAGTGATTCTGTTGTAAAACTGTTGTGTGTAAGCTAGTGACAATGGGCTGTCTGATAGTGTCATGAGGTACAACCCCGAACTATGATGGCATGACTTTTCTGCTGTCCAGTCATCAACCTCTGTCCAGATCCTGATTACCAAGATGACTAACAATGTTGCCTACACCATGGTCTAGTCCATTGTACGTCATCATCATCAACAAAATCATGCAGCCATCACCATTTTCAACACCACCTGATTTCTGACACTCGCTTCTGTAAAACAAAAACTGTAAGCATTGTTTCAGAGCACTTATCCTACATATTGTACTATATGTTGTTCTTGCAATGTTGTCTCTGAGAAACAATGGAAACAAAAATAATTATGAAGACATAAAAAAGTGTTGAATACTTTTAGAGGTGATAGTACTCATAAAAACAAGAAAAATCGGTTCACTAAATATCAGTGCATAAATGCATACTTTCCAAGGTAAACATGTCTTTATAAGAAGGGCTGTGCAACACTTGGTTGTGAATATCTGACCGGAGGAGAAACACCCCTCTGAAGATGTCCAGCGCAGCTCTGGACGAAACGTTAGGAGCTGAAGAGTTTCATGGACCACGACCTTACATCCCGGAAGGTTTACTAGGAGATGTGTCATCCGGTCGTGAAAGCCTTCATAATACCCAGATATGTTCCACATTGCCTATGTATGGTAACAATAGACCATAGCCATGGCCCAATAGGCACAAGAGACAAAGAAGTAGTAGGGTGATTTATTTTTTTTTTTTTTTTTCCCCGACAACCACCTATGCCCTTCTGGGGTCATCAAACTAGTTTGGAAAATTGCACGGACTAATGCATTGTCATGCATTTCTGCCACAATGCTGATGGAGCCAACACCATGAAGTCTGAATTTATGGTTTTTGTTTATAGGTGTTTACTTTTGTTTTCACAGCCGCCACAGTGGCTTGTAAACGCCTCACACATTCTGTCAGTTGTCCTACTTTGCTTAGGGGCATAGCATGATGACACTATATCTGAGTCAGGGCAGCCTTTCCCACCTTCATTGGTAATGCTCAGATTGGGGCCTACAGCCATGCTAGTCTGTTTGACAGTGTTACAACCTTTATGCTCTTAATATATGGCCATCATCTCAGTTTTGTCGGCCAAGACTGTCAAGGGTAATTCAATGTGTGCTGCTAAGAGAGTGCTGATTATTGGTGGTAGCCACCTAAGCCATAATGACTGAAGGATAGCCTTAGGCAACAAATCAACACCAGCTAGCAATTTTAGTTGTGCCAACATTTGTTTTGGTGTTATGTCACAAGCTGGCATCTCCTATAATAGTTTATGCGATCTGCACTACAGGATTAAAGAATAATCTTTGATAAATCTGCTTTTAGAATCTCATAACCCTGTGAACTTTACAAGTCTTCCAGTTGCTCAATTTGTGCCTCCTACAAATGTACCACCACACAATGAATGAAGCCTGTCAAGAGAAGCTAGGATGCCAGGTTGCAAAAATATGCTCTCTGCCTGCCTGAACCTAGGTGCGGTCATTTCGCCCAGAAAGAGAGAAGTTTAACATTTCCGAAGTTCTTACCTTGAACTGTACAGACTGTAGGTTCATTTGAAGAGATTGCCTCTGCTGTAGTGTCCTGTTATGCTGCATTTTGAAGTTGCTGCTGTGGCTCCAACTTGATTGTAGGGCTGTCAGTATTGTTAATCATGACGATAATTCTTCGGCAGTGTCACCACTTCGTACCTTAATAGAACTGAACTGGTGGTGAGAAAGAACAAGCTACACACTTGCAAGATAACTTAATACATTTGCACTAAAGGACAAATTACAAAAATGGCAAGTCAGTGCCGAAACATATCGAGAGCGAATGCCAGCACAATAGAATAAATCAAACATATATAAAAATGAAACACACTGAAACATATCACTGCCATCTATGTCCACTTATCAATATCACTTGCCCCTACAGAATCATTACGATTTTTCCACAGACTACATTATTATTTTTATAGTTGATTTGCCACAACAAATGTGTAGTAGAATTTCATGCCTGTGCACAGAGCCATTTCCAAGAAAAATCTCTTTAGGTTGTCCATTGCCATATATTTCCAAAGTAGCTGCACTCTTAAACAACAACATCAACAATAAAAATTTGCATTTAATTTTTAAAACACAGAGCACGTCAAGGCCTGTAAGTTTCTCTTCGAGTGTTGCACATTATTTTTGCGATGAAAAGTATTTTAGGCGTTAACTGTGACATGGACATAAACATTAGGCTACACTATAGGTCAATCTGTTAACACAAACTTCATTAGGCACATTCTCATTCACTGGCTTTAGCTCTCAACTGAATTATCTCCTTTCAACCTAATCTAGAACTCAGGCTACCTTACACAGCCAAGTTGTTTTTTTTTTTCCATGGGGGTGGGAGGGGAAGTGAGGAAGGTCTCATATTGCCCATCACACTCTAGCCAAACATATCATTGCTGCTGCAAGGCAGAACACCAAGTGTAAAAATTTTTTCGTGGCAAATTACCCTCTTGGTTCATTTCTTTGACCATGCGTAGGTTATACATTCATAATGTGTGACACAAAGTTCTAAGAATGAAGTACAGAGGTCGGCCAATGGTTGGCATATTATGTTGAATATTATAATACTTAAATGTAACTTTTAGTTGTTACTTGTGGCTGAAATTGCCGCTAAAGGTTTGTGGCATCTCTGACACGAAGTGACACTTCTTTGATTACTTTCTTTGGCTTGGTTTGACATCCATTTCTGTATCTGCTCTGTCCAGTGCTGCAATAAATGTTAATTCTTACTCTAAAAGTGTGTTATTATGGTTCTACGGCACATAATATCCACAGGTTATAAAGATGTTAATGTGAAAACTGCAACTTCTCAATCACTGTGTTTTGTAATAGATATGTGATGTCTTGCCCACTACTATAGTGTGAAAAATCTTTCAATAATTAAGTAGACATTGAATGAACAATTTTTGCTCCAGATATTACATGTAACCTAACTATACATTTCAACTAAATTCTATTCATTTCTCTTATTGTTGACAATGTGAACATTATGCAGTAATATTTTCATTGATAACCAGTAATTCTATTCATGAGAACATCATTTGAAGCGACTGACTGAAATGCAGTTGTCTTACAGACAAAAGTGAATTCAATGAAATTTATAAAGTAGATCTATCATAATTTTCTGACAACACACTCATCTTGAACAAGTGGGACATCTGAATGGAGAGGTGTTTTGTAATAAAGGCTACACTAGTTGTGAAGAACAATGACTGATCATTTGCAGTTATTATTTTTTCTGTCTCAAGTGTACTGCAGTTTAAAAGAATTTTTTCATCAGATGCATTTTGCATGTATCTATAAAGCATTTTCTGTGGTCATTAGTGTTGGTTCTTTTCCATAATACCTCCTAAATGTATGCTGTACTAATTGTAAGAGGTGAACATCTATTGCATTCCAACACACAAACTTTTTTTTCTTGCTTTGTCACCATTTTGTCAAGGTACTACACTCTTAACGCAACTAGTCGACACGATTCAAAAGATGCGAGTTTACAGTTCTAGTCATGCATCAGTCATATCTATACATGTAACACTTTGGAAAATATTAGTTGATAGATCACATGAAGGAAATGGGTAACCCACAATACAAGAAACCTCTTAGTAATTTGTGTCATCTATTAGGAGTTCCTCTGTAACACATCCTTGTAGTTCGAGCTTCTGTATCTGCTCTGTCCACACACACACACACACACACACACACACACACACACACACACACACACACACAGAGAGAGAGAGAGAGAGAGAGAGAGAGGGAGAGAGGGCTGACAGAGTGTCGATCACCAAGTTCTATAACCACCTCCAAGTTTTAGCAAGTGTATTTTTTTGAAAAATGTACAAGTGTATGCAAATTGTGTCTACAGAACAGATGAAAATGGCTGAAGGTTCTCTTCTGTGTGTCCTTTTTGCAATAAAGTTCAAATTTTATTATTTATCATGTTTGATTGTGTTTCTTTGAGACATCTTTCCTCTGTTTTTTTCACACAATGAGTTGAAAGAAGGTTCACATACATACACACATTACATACATATATACTCTTGGTTCTTTTCCATTATCAGGGCAAGGTTAAGTTGATGCATTGTTGTTGTTCTGACCAACACAGGTTCCTCGTACGAAACTTGGTTGTCGACTGACTGTCTTGTGACCAAAAATTGGGCCCTTATATACCATCACAATAATAGGTACTGAAATTACACATTGTTTAAAGTTAAATTTACAGCAATTAAAATTAAAACTTAAATCATTAAATTAACTGATACATCGAAAAATTGGTTCTTTCTAACAGTTTCTTCTACTACAAAGGTTAAGCCAAATTATTTGCTTAAATCATGAAATTAATGTGTTCAGTTACACAAACAATACTTTTGACAAAACTGTTAATTACTTTGGAATTAATGAAGGGCTGGTTTTCCTAACATGCTTCCGACTAAAGATAAATAGATACTTTAAGAATACTAGCATTTTGTCTTCCAAATGTTAACAGTTATTACAGAATTTACATTTGTTTGTATGTTAACATATGAAACAATTACTGACTCCTCCCAATATTGAAAGATACTAACTAGGAATAATAAAAAAAAAAATTATAGAATCAATTACATACCTAAATCTAAGCACAAAATTAGACATGTGTTATATTATTTAAAACTAAGGTCCAATCCTTGTCTTTTATGAAAATGCAGATTGTTAACAGTAATCAGTTACAATTGAAAAAACCAATTTAATGTTGGTTGGTTTGTTTGTTTGTTTGTTTAAAAGAGGGGGCGAGGGACAAAACTGCTAGGTCATCAGTCCCTCGTTCCAATTAAAATAATTCCACAAGGGTGGGAGTAAAATAATCAAGACATACAAAACATAGCTGGAAGAAAAGAGAAAACCGCAAGAATAACAGAAGGGCAACAAACATTAAAACGGGCCAGCCTCTCTGCAACACATTAAAACCTCCACCCTAAAAGCACTAGGGTGGAGGACACAGAGGGACAGAGGACATGCGCTAAAACTTACATCAAATTATATAACCCACCACCCAGGAACAAAATGTAAAACTAAAGCTGCTGTTGAGGCATTGTCACCCAACACCAATGAAGGGTGCTGGGAAAGTTAAAAGTACATCACAGAGCAGCTAAAAGTGGGCAGTCTAACAAGAGGTGGACAACCGTCATTTGTGAGCCACAGCGACACCTAGGTGGGACCTCACGATGCAGGAAGTAAACATGTGTTAGCCACGCATGGCCAATGTATAGCCGCAGAGGACAACTGATTCTCTGCGAGACAACCACATGGAAGATATCCACATATTCATACTCTCCTTAATGACATGCAGTTTGTTGTGCATACTGTTATGCCATTCTGTCTCCCAAAGCCGAAAAATCCTACAGCATAAGACAGAATGCAGGTCAATTTCAGAGATGCCCATCTCCAGAAGTGGTTTCTGCATAGTCTGTTTGACCAGCCTGTCAGCAAGTTTGTTGCCTGGGATTCTGAAGTGTCCTGGGGTCCATACGAATACTACTGAATGACGGGACCGTTCCAGGGCACAGATGGACTCCTTAATGGACGCTACCAATGGATGGCGAGGGTAGCTCTGGTCATTAACTTGTAGGCTGCTCAAGGAGTCAGTACACAGGAGAAATGACTCGCCAGGGCACGAGCAGATGTGCTCAAGAGCACGAAATGAGACCGCCAGCTCTGCAGTGAAAACACTGCAGCCATCTGGCAAGGAGTGCTGTTCAATACGTCTTCCATGAACATACGCAAAGCCTACGTGACCATCAGCCATCAAGCCGTCACTGTAAACCACTTCATGGCCCTGGTACATGTCAAGAATCGAGAGGAAGTGATAGCGTAGAGCCGTAGGGTTAACAGAGTCCTTCGGGCCATGCGAAAGGTCCAGGAGAATCTGCCGCCTAGGTGTACACCATGGAGGTGGTAACGGAAAGGATTCTAATTCAGACAGAAGGAACCGGACATGAACCGCAATCGTAAGCCTTGACATGGGCCACCAATGCGGGAAATCAACTGCCATGGTTGGGAAAAGGAGACAGTAATTCGGATGCACAGGAGAACTATGAACGTGTGTCACATAACTGGCAAACAGTTGTGCATGCCTAACCTACAATGGAGGGACTCCGGACTCCACCGGGACGCTTGTCACCAGACTCGTTCTTAAAGCTCCCATCACTAGGCAAACGCCACAGTGGTGCACTGGGTCGAGTAAACACAACACTGAGGGCACTGCTGAACCATACACCAGACTTCCATAGTCAAGGCGGGATTGAGCAAGGGATCTGCTGAGCTGCAGCAGTGTAGAGCGATCTGTACCCCAGTTGGTGTTGTTCAGGCAGCAGAGGGCATTGAAGTGCTGCCAGCACTTCCACTTAAGCTGACGAAGGTGAGATAGCCAAGTAAAATGGGTGTCGAAAACCAGTCATAAGAATCGATACGTCTGCACTACAGTGAGTGGATTGTAATTAAAGTAAAGTACTGGTTCTCGATGAATGGTGCGACGCCGACAGAAATGCATGACCCACGACTTCGTGGCTGAAAACTGGAAGCTAGAGCTAGAGCCAATGACTGTCTTATGAATGGCTCCCTGTAGGCGCCACTCAGCAACACTAGTACTGGTGGAGCAGTATGAAATACAGAGGGGGTGAGACAGACGGCCCTACAGCTGCTGCTAGACCATTAATGGTCACTAAAAACAGTGATACACTCAACACAGAGCCCTGCAGAACGCCATTCTCCTGAATACAGGGGAAACTATGGGAGGCACCGACTTGGACATGGAAAGTACGGAGCGACAGGAAGTTTTCGATAAAAATCAGGAGCAGGCCCTAGAGACCCCACTCATACAATGTGGCATGGATATGATGTTGCCAGGTAGTGCTGTATGCTTTATGTAAGTCAAAAAAGGTGGCAACCAGATGTTGGCATCTGGAAAAGGCTGTTTGGATGGCAGACTCGAGGGGCACAAGATTATCAGTGGTAGAGTGACCTGGTAGAAGCTGTCCTGACATGGCCAGTAGGCCGCGTGGCTCCATGACCCAACTCAAACGTCGACACACCATATGTTCCAGCAGCTTACAAAGAAAGTTGTTGAGGTTGATGGACCAGTAGCTTTACACGTCAAGCAGGTTTTGACTGGATTTCAGCACCAGAATTATGTTGCTCTCTTGCCATTATGATGGAAAGACGACATCACACCAGATCTGGTTGAAGATGACGAGGAGATGTAACTTGTAGTCAGACGAGAGATGTTTAATCGTCTGACTGTGGATCCGATCCGGCCCAGGAGCTGTGTCGGGGCAATGTACAAGGGCGCTGAGGAGCTCCCACTCTGTAAATAGGGCGTTATACAATTCACTGTGGTGTGTAGTGAATGAGAGGACTTTCCTTTCCATCCGCCGTTTCAGGGTGCAACACAGACGCTCGAGCATAGTGCTTAGCAATCACGTGTGCATCTCTAGATAATGCTCCATTGATGTTAATGCCAGGTACACCTTTTAGGGTCTGGTGCCCAAAAACATGTCTGGTCTTTGTCCAGACTTAGGAAGGTGATGTATGACACCCAATGGTCGACACGTACCTCTCCCAACACTCCTGTTTTCTTCTTTTTATAAGCTGGCATATGCGGGCACAGAGCCGCTTAAAGGCTATTAGGTGCTCAAGGAAAGGGTGCCGCATATTTCACTGTAGAGCTTGCCGACGCTCTTTAATTGCCTCAGAAATTTCTTGGGACCACAAAGGGACTATTTTTCACTGGGTGCACCCTAAAGAACGATGGATCACGTTTTCTGCTGCAGAAATGATCGTTGTAGTGACCTGCTCAACAATATCGATGGCACCATGTGGGGAAGATACAGCGGTGACAGCAGAGAAGGAGGTTTCCCAGTCTGCCTTGTTTAAAGCTCATCTGGATAGGTGTCCTTGGGCGTGATGCCAGGGGAGTGACAGGAAAATGGGAAAGTGGTCACTACCACACAGGTCGTCATGTGCTCTCCAGTGGGTAGATGGGAGCAGGCCAGGACTGCAAACCGAGAGATCAATGGCCGAATATGTGCCATGTGCCACACTGAAATGTGAGGGGGCACCTGTATTTAAGAGGTAGAGGTCAAGTTGTGATAATAAATTTTCGATCTCCCTACCTCGGTCGGTAAGCATGGCACCACCCTGCAAGGGGTTATGCGAGTTAAAGATCTCCCAAAGGTAGGAAAGGTTTAGGGAGTTGATCAATCAGTGCAGCCAATACGTTCAGGGGTACTGCACTATCTAGAGGAAGACATACATTGCAGGCAGTTATTTCCTGCGTCGTCCTTATCCTGACTGCCACAGCTTCAAGAGGGGTTTCAAGGGACACAGGTTCACTACATACTGAGTACAGGACATAGACACAAACTCCACCTGACACACTATTCTAGTCACTACGGTTCCTTTAATATCCCTTATAGCTGCGGAGGGCAGGGGCCCGCATTGCCAGGAACCAGGTTTCCTAGAGGGCAATGCAGAAAGCAGGTGTAAAGCTTAACAGTTGTCATATCTCAGCCAGGTGGTGGAAAAAACCGCCGTAATTCCACTGGAGGATTACGTGATCTTGAGACTGGGAAGGCATGAAACACTCAATGAGGCAGTCTATGCCTCAGGGTCACCCGCTGCCACCAGATGAGTACCTGTGCGACTGACATCCGTTGTGTCCAAGGGCCCAGTATGATCTAAGTCATCAGTGGATGCCAGAATCTCCATGTCATCCTCACACACAGAGCTTGTAGGTAGTGGTGGTGTGGGTGCCACTGCAGTGCCTTTGTTCTGGGCGATCTTTTTCATTTTAGGTTTCTCTCGCTGCACCTTAGGTTTGTCCATCTGGGAGGCCTTCACTGATTCAGTCTCAGCGACTGAGGAGGACCGTGAAGCCCTATGACCAGCTACCTGTGGCTGCTTCAGCCACTGGCAGGTGTCAGCTTTGCCACTGGTAGGAACCTGGGAAGGGAGTGTCCAAGGGATCCATTCCTGGCGAGAGGAGCTGAAGAAGACTTATGCTTCTCCAGCTGAGAAGTGGGGACTGACTTCCCCATTGGTTGGGGAGGGAGGGGTGTTGCTACTGAAGTAGGTTTTGCAGGGGCAACAGGGAGGGAAGTGCCCCCCACCATCAAGGGGCAGGTGGAGTCTGTCAGCTCTGGGAGCTGTACGCGGTGGAATGGAAGATGGTAGAACTGTTGTCATAGAGGCAGTGTAGGTTGACGTCATACGCACAGGATGTAGCCTGTCATATTTTCTCTTAGCTTCAGTGTAGGTCAGTCGGTCCAGGGTCTTGAATTCCATTATTTTTCTTTCTTTTTGGAGAATCCTGCAGTTTGGTGAGCAGGGCGAATGGTGCTCTCTGCAGTTGACACAGATGGGAGGCAGGGCACAGGGAGTATTGGGATGTGAAGGATGTCGACTATCCTGACAGGTGACAATGGAAGTACAGCAGAAAGACATATGGCCGAAATTCTAGCAGTTAAAACACCGCATTGGGGGAGAGATGCAAGTCTTCACGTCACAGCGGTAGACCATAACCTTGAACTTCTCGGGTAATATGTCACACTCAAGGGCAAAGATGAAGGCACCGGTGGCAATCCGATTATCCCTCGGACCCCGGTGGACGTGTCGGACGAAACAGACACCTCGCCGCTGTAAACTGGATTGCAGCTCATTGTCAGATTGCAATCAAAAGTCCATGTGAAATATAATACCCTGGACCATATTTAAGCTCTTATGGGGAGTGACTGAAACAGAAGCATCCCCCCAGCTTGTCATAGGCAAGTAGTGCCTGTGACCGGGCAGAGGATGCTGTTTTGATCAAGGCTGACCCTGACCACATTTTGGACAAGCCCTCCACCTCCCCAAACTTGTCCTCTTAATGCTCCACAAAAAACTGAGATTTCATTGACAAAAAATTCCCCATCAACTCTTGTACATACGAGGTACTGGGGTGAGTATGCTTCACTGCCGTCCATACCCTGGCGTTCTTCCCATGGTGTGGCCAGGGGGACGAGGGAGGGAGGCGGGGCGCAGTGGGGGAATGTTTTGGGATCATATTTCTTAGCATTGAAGTTAGACCTTGATCGCTTAGAAACTGCTGGTGTTTGACCACCAGCAAGAGATGATGTACTACACTTCATGGCGTGTCATTCGCCCTGGGGGCCTCCCCATGGGCGCCACCCAGCCACAGCAAAGGCCACCTGGCAGGATGGCCATTGCCAGGAGTCCTGATGCCCCAGTGGGATGGGCATCTATTCCTTGAAGATTCGGGGGGGGGGGGGGGGGGGGGGGGAGTTAATGGCACAGGCATCAGCAGAGTGGTCCCAGTGTGATCAGGGGGGCTACAACCAACTTGGTACATGGCGGCCCCACCACAACGGACTGGTTACCGTGCAGGATATCAGGCACAAACAGGATAAGAAGTCCATTATCGCCGACAGTGCAGAAAGCAATACTACACAGAGGATGGAGGAAAACACACCCAGGAGGGCGACCTCATCCGACAGCTGGAGAACAAGCGGAAGAGCAGATCCATGCCGACAAAGGATGCTAGAAGTCCAGCACACGATGGACACTATGCACCATGTAATGTGCCATTACCCAATTGGCTCATTCTTCGGGAAAATTTTGAAAAATAGAGGTCAAAAACCCTACAGGGGACCATCACATAAAGGCTGAAATGAGTGAGACTCCTGTTAGTCGTCTCTTATGACAGGCAGGAATACCTCACGCCTATTATAACCCCCTCACCCAGGGGGGAGGGGAAGTAAAAATATTTCAATATGCTTCACCACAAACCCTACAAGTTTATTTTAATTTATAAAATTTCTGCATCTACTAAACTTATGAGAAACTGGACTCCAAACTACTTTGAATCTCTCTTTAAATCCCAAACACTCAACACTAAATTCTCCTGTCCTACACGCATTCCACAATGGAGTAACCTGTCCAGCAACATAAGAGAACATGCACATACCCCCCCCCCCCCCCCCCCACCCCCCGTTTAAAAAAATAAACTGTTGGTTTGCCTTCCGAAATAATAGTAATTCTACATTTATTTCTCACTTAGTGTGTGTACACCACAATCAACAAGAGTTCACAGATGAGTACCAAAGGCCTTAAGACACAATTGTAACCCAATTACTATATGTAGGCCATTTTTAGAGGATATGATTAACTACTTTTTGTTTGCTTGTGTGTGTGTGTGTGTGTGTGTGTGTGTGTGTGTGTGTGTGTGTTTTTCACACATATTTTCCCTTCTTAGCTTACCCAAAGGGAGTGAATTACACGAGAGTCAGGGACGTAGTGTGGCCGGTAGACAAGTAAATATGTGGATTCAGTTTATTAAGCTACCAAACCCTCTTTTTTCAGTCATGCAAGATATCTGGGTGTTGAGCCTCAGTGATATCAATCACATCACCTACGTACTATGCACCTGGATAACATGGCAGTCTATAGTGTGAGCTTTGAAGAACATCTCAGACATATGAGGAAGGTATTAGGTTGTTTGAAGGAGGCTGGAAGACCCACAGTCTTACTTACCGATGGGATCCTTTTAATCCATTATTTCTGTGGAAACTTATCTTAGAAGTGCTCTAATCCCTTGCCCAGTTCCAGCACAGCTCCTACCAAGTTATGTTTGTATGTATGTATGTATGTATGTACTCAGTGATGGGTTGATAAAGCCTATGCTGTAACAAGGTTTGACTGCCCCGAGTTTCCTACCATTGTGCTTCACTCATTTTTGTTAAGTCTGTTTGGATGCTGGCAAGTTCTCCCTGGATGACACACTTTAGAATTCATTACTTACTTGCCCGTGAATTACTTAACATAACTGATAGCAGCTCAACATATTTGGTACTTTCCACCTGCTATGGTTAATAGGGCAGTGCCTGACACCTAGTTTCCTTGGAATTGTATGTTTTAAAATAAGAGTGGCACCCCCATAGTTGTTTATCATACAAGGTGACCTTGAATAAAACTAACAAACTGCAGGGACAGAGTGCTGACTGGAAATGGAGGAAAAAAGCCCAATTCATCTGGAAACCAGTCATTGCCATGGTAGATGGCGCTGACGAATGACAGTTCCTCTGACCATGTGCCATGTGTTCCTTGCTGTGATTGATGCGGCGTACGTAAGAAGCAGAATGGTCCAGTATTTATGTCAGGAACAAGCAGTGATGGCATTTGTGTACGGCCAAGAAGATAGAAACAGTCAACTTTAATAGTTAAATGGTTGCAGGATTTTAAAAAAGCTGAGGTTCATTAAGTATGTGTTTTCTGGATTGATGTATTTAAATGTATAAACAATTTCACGGAGGACCAGGGCCTCAGGTCTGGTTAAGTTCACTTGGGCGCTACAGCACTCCAGTGACCAATTTCCAGGTTGTTAGTACACTCCTGGAAATGGAAAAAAGAACACATTGACACCGGTGTGTCAGACCCACCATACTTGCTCCGGACACTGCGAGAGGGCTGTACAAGCAATGATCACATGCACGGCACAGCGGACACACCAGGAACCGCGGTGTTGGCCGTCGAATGGCGCTAGCTGCGCAGCATTTGTGCACCGCCGCCGTCAGTGTCAGCCAGTTTGCCGTGGCATACGGAGCTCCATCGCAGTCTTTAACACTGGTAGCATGCCGCGACAGCGTGGACGTGAACCGTATGTGCAGTTGACGGACTTTGAGCGAGGGCGTATAGTGGGCATGCGAGAGGCCGGGTGGACGTACCGCCGAATTGCTCAACACGTGGGGCGTGAGGTCTCCACAGTACATCGATGTTGTCGCCAGTGGTCGGCGGAAAGTTCACGTGCCCGTCGACCTGGGACCGGACCGCAGCGACGCACGGATGCACACCAAGACCGTAGGATCCTACGCAGTGCCGTAGGGGACCGCACCGCCACTTCCCAGCAAATTAGGGACACTGTTGCTCCTGGGGTATCGGCGAGGACCATTCACAACCGTCTCCATGAAGCTGGGCTACGGTCCCGCACACAGTTAGGCCGTCTTCCGCTCACGCCCCAACATCGTGCAGCCCGCCTCCAGTGGTGTCGCGACAGGCGTGAATGGAGGGACGAATGGAGACATGTCGTCTTCAGCGATGAGAGTCGCTTCTGCCTTGGTGCCAATGATGGTTGTATGCGTGTTTGGCGCCGTGCAGGTGAGCGCCACAATCAGGATTGCATACGACCGAGGCACACAGGGCCAACACCCGGCATCATGGTGTGGGGAGCGATCTCCTACACTGGCCGTACACCACTGGTGATCGTCGAGGGGACACTGAATAGTGCACGGTACATCCAAACCCTCATCGAACCCATCGTTCTACCATTCCTAGACCGGCAAGGGAACTTGCTGTTCCAACAGGACAATGCACGTCCGCATGTATCCCGTGCCACCCAACGTGCTCTAGAAGGTGTAAGTCAACTACCCTGGCCAGCAAGATCTCCGGATCTGTCCCCCATTGAGCATGTTTGGGACTGGATGAAGCGTCGTCTCACGCGGTCTGCACGTCCAGCACAAACGCTGGTCCAACTGAGGCGCCAGGTGGAAATGGCATGGCAAGCCGTTCCACAGGACTACATCCAGCATCTCTACGATCATCTCCATGGGAGAATAGCAGCCTGCATTGCTGCGAAAGGTGGATATACACTGTACTAGTGCCGACATTGTGCATGCTCTGTTGCCTGTGTCTATGTGCCTGTGGTTCTGTCAGTGTGATCATGTGATGTATCTGACCCCAGGAATGTGTCAATAAAGTTTCCCCTTCCTGGGACAATGAATTCACGGTGTTCTTATTTCAATTTCCAGGAGTGTATTTTGCTAATAGGGCTTGTGCTCATATATTAATTTCGTCTATCCGTGTCAATTTTGTATACTTACAAATAATTTTCCCAAAAGGAGCAGTGCCCAAGGTCTGTGTTCATTTCAGATGGGACCTACACTAACTCCATGGACCAGTTTCAAATTTAACAGTATTTGCTAATAATTTTAAGTTTGTGATGATAAATGCTTTGGGTTAACTAAAGTTTCATCAAGGATGCTGGTTTTTAAGTGTTCAGTTATTAAAAGTTTGTTACAGAATTTGTTAATACAATAACTCCAAATTCGCCACATATTTTGCTGCACATTTGTAAGCTGCCAGCAATGTAGAAATGGGCCTAAGCCCAGAGTTAACAAGTATCTCACTGGATTGTGTGGCATTCATGCTTGTGTAACGTAAAGAGAGTTCTTAAATAAAAATGTATCAATGTGCTCAGGGGCAGTCCACTTCCACACCACTGTGTTGCAGCCTGAACTGCTCCTAAAGTTGTCTTCTGTTTCCTATCCCTGTCCTGAAGGTTTCAGAACCCCTGAGATATTTCATAGCAACAAGTCTTCAATAGGTTATTTAATATTTTTTGTTAAGAGTTTAATAAGTTGTTCGGTCACCCGCTGTCCAACAACATTAACCAATTTGCTCACTGGTCTGACACAAAAGGATAAGAAGAAGGAGCCTTCGAGGTAGAAAGTGCTACATGAATATTATCTACCTCTTTCATGCTGGACAATAAGATGTATTAAACTATATTTCTGGCTCCCTATCTTCAATCAGGCTGTCTTTTATGCCTTTTCTCGTCAATTCTGCGAAGAACCTCCTCATTAGCATACCTTATCAGTCTACCTATTTTTACATTACTCTGTAGCACAGCATCTGAAACACTTCGATTTTCTTCTGGTCCAGCTTTCCCACAACCCATGGTTCACCACCATACAATGCTATGTCCCAAAAGTAAATTCTCAGAAATGTCTTCCCCAAATTAAGGCCTATGTGCAATATCAGCGCATGTCTCTTGGCCATGATTGCTCTTTTTTCCAGTGCTAGTCTGTCCTCCTCGCTCCATTCATTAAGGCTTATTTTGCTGCCTAGGTAGCACAATTCCTGAAATTAGTCTACTTCATGATCACCAATGTTAAGTTTCTTGCTGTTCTCATTTCTGCTACTTCTCATTACTTTTGTTTTTCTTTATTTACTGTCAATCCAGTTTCTGTACTTATTACACTGTTCATTTCATTCAGCAAGCCTTTTAATTCTTCATCACTTTCATCGAGGGCAGCATATGTCATCAGCAAATTTTGTCATTGATATCGTTTCACCTTTAATTTTAATTCTGCTCTTGAACCTTTTCCTTCTTTCCGTCATAGGTTCTTTGATGTATAGATTGAGCAGAATGTGTCTTGATTTTTCTTTAGTCTTGCTTCCATTAACAAATAAAAATGTCAGAACTGACACTCTGGTGCCTTTACTGTACCTAAAGTCAAACTGATTGTCCTCTAACATATCCTCAATTTCCTTTCCCATTCTTCCATATATCATTCTTGTAAAGAAATTGGAAGCATGAGCTATTAAATCAATTGTGTGATAATTCTCGCACTTGTCAGCTCTTGAATTCTTCAGAATTGTGTTTTGTTGCCACTTTCTCAAATGATTTTAAAAATTTTGGGGGAATGTTATCTGTCCCTTGTGCCTTATTTGACCCTAAGCCCTCTTAAATTCTGATTCTAATACTGGATCACCTCTCTCTTCCCTGTCGGCTCCTGTTCCTTCCTTTATCCCATCAGACTAGTTTTCCCCCTCCCAGAGGCCTTCAATGTATTCTTTCCACCTATCCACACTCTCCTGTGCATTTAACTGTGGAATTCTCATTGCAATCTTGATGTTACCACCCTTCACTTCAATTTTACCTAAGGTTCTTTTGACTTTTCTATATGCTCAATCAGTCCTTCCGACAATCATTTCTTTCTTTCAATTTCTTTACATTTTTCATGCAGCCATTTTGCCTTAGCTTCCATGAACTTCTGATTATTTCATTCCCAAGTGACTTGTACTTTTGCACTTCCTTCTTTCATCAATCAATTGAAGTATTTCTTCTGTTACCTATGGATTCTTAACAGTCACCTTCTTTGTACATAAGTTTTTCTTTGCAAGTTCTACAATTGCCCTTTTTAGATATGTTGATTTCTCTTCAACCAAACTGCCTACTGTGATAAAGCAAGCTGGGATAATTTTACTTCCCCTCTTGTTTTGCTATCTGCTTCCTTAATTTTTTTTTTTTCATTTTTGACTAATTACTATTAACATACGCGAGTACAATGTCAATTTTCATAAAACAGAAATGTTCGCCCTCAGTTTTAAAGAATATAACACCAGATCTAATTTTGTGCTTAGTTTTACATATGTAATTGATTTTCTAATGTATTTCAATTATACCTAGTTAGTATCTTGTTGTAGGGTGAAATCAGTAATTGTTTCGAAACTTAAATTCTATTGCTGAATTATAAACAATTATAAATTCTGCCTAATTATGAACATTTGGAGGAACAACTAATTGTATTCTTAAAAGATCTATTTGGATCTATTCAAAAACATGTTAGCAAAGCCGGCTCTTAATTCCAAAGTAAGTAACAGTTTTATCCAAAGTATTGTTTGTGTACTTATATTTGCTAATTTCATGATATAAGCAAATAATTCAGGCTAAATCTTGTAGTTGAAGAAACTGTTAAAGAACCAATTTTTTGATGCATTCAGTTAATTTAATGAGTTAAGTTTTAATTGTAATTTCTGTAAATTTAACTTCCAACAATGTGCAGTTTCAGTGCCTATTATTGTGAGGATATATAAGAGCCAGATTTTTGGTTCCGAGACAGTCGGTCCACGGCCGAGTTTCAGATGAGAAACCTGTGTTGCGTAGAACAACAATGCTTCAACTTAACTGTGAAGTAAGTGTTACACAATTAGGCCAAGTGTTAAAACAATGACAGTGTCAGAGTCTGCTCCGTACGTACCTTTCTATTCTTCAAGAACTGTGAACTTTGTGGTTAGGCTTTTATTCCTCGTAGATGTTCAACAGTAAACTATTACTAACAAAGAGATAGAGTGGCTGGCCAGTACTTACCTCAGCTCAGTACAGCCGATAGATACACATAAAACAGAACCGAAAATTACATTCCTAGCTTTCGGAACAAATGTTCCTTCATCAGGGAGGAGAGAGGGGAAAGAAAGGGAAGAAGGGAAAGGAGATTCAGTTACTCACAACCCAGGCTATGAAGCAACAGGGAAAGGAAAATAGGGAGGGTAGCAATGATGGAAGCATGGTTGTCAGAGGGAAGCCAAAGATATTCTACTGTAAGTACTGTGCCAGCTTCAAACCAAAGAGGATGCATACAGAAGTAAAGAGGTATATAGTATAAAGATAAACACAACTATGTAGGATGAAAAGATGCGTGAAAGATTAAAGAGGAAAGGGAAAGAGGAGAAGACTGAAGAGTAAATGGGAGTGAGGTTGTTTAACGTAGGTTCAGTCCAGGGGGATGGCGGGATGAAAGGATGTGTTGGAGTGCAAGTTCCCATCTCCGCAGTTCAGAGGGACTGGTGTTGGGTGGGAGAAGCCAAATGGCACATACGGTGTAGCAGGTTCCTAGGTCCCTAGAATTATGCTGGAGGGCATGCTCCGCTACTGGGTATTGGGCATCTCCTAGGCGGACAGTTCGTCTGTGTCCGTTCATGCGCTCAGCCAGTTTAGTTGTTGTCATGCCGATGTAAAAGGCTGTGCAGTGCAGACATGTCAGTTGATAAATGACGTGTGTAGTTTCACACGTGGCCCTGCCTTGAATTGTGTATGTTTTACCAGTAGCGGGGCTGGAGTAGGTGGTTGTGGGGGGATGCATGGGGCAGGTTTTGCAGCGGGGTCGGTTACAGGGGTAGGAACCGCTGGGTAGAGAAGGTGGTCTGGGAATATTGTAGGGTTTAACAAGGATGTTACGGAGGTTAGGGGGGCGACGAAAGGCGACTCTGGGTGGTGTGGGGAGAATTTTGTCAAGGGATGATCTCATTTCAGGGGTTGACTTGAGAAAGTCATATCCCTGGCGGAGTAATTTGTTGATGTTTTCGAGGCCAGGATAATATTGGGTGACAAGGGGGATGCTTCTGTGTGGTCTGGGGGTAGGAACATTGTTGTTGGACGGGGAGGAATGTATTGCTCGGGAGATCTGTTTGTGGACAAGGTCTGTAGGATAGTTGCGGGAGAGGAAAGCACTGGTCAGGTTATTGGTGTAATTGTTGAGGGATTCATCACTGGAGCAGATGCGTTTGCCACGAATAGCTAGGCTGTAGGGAAGGGAGCGTTTGATGTGGAATGGATGGCAACTATCAAAGTGAAGGTACTGTTGTTTGTTTGTGGGTTTGATATGGACAGAGGTGTGGATGTGAGCTTCAACAAGACGAAGGTCAACATCCAGGAAGGTGGCTTGGGTTTTGGAGAAGGACCAGGTGAAATTCAGATTCGAAAAGGAGTTGAGGTTATGGAGGAAATTAAGGAGTGTTTCTTCACCATGAGTCCAGACCACAAAGATGTCATCTATAAACCTATACCAGGCCAGGGGAAGCAGCTGTTGGGTCTTCAGGAAAGCCTCCTCCATGCGGCCCATGAAGAGGTTGGCATAGGACGGAGCCATCCTGGTTCCCATGGCCGTTCCCCTGATTTGTTTGTAGGTCTGGCCTTCAAAAGTGAAGTAGTTATGGGTGAGGATGAAGTTGGTGAGTGTGATAAGGAACGAGGTTTTTGGAAGATCCTCGGGTGGGCGTTGGGAGAGGTAGTGCTCAAGGGCAGAGAGACCATGGGTATGTGGGATGTTTGTGTAAAGGGATGTAGCATCTATGGTGACAAGAAAGGTTTCAGGTGGGAGAGGAGTGGGAATGGATTTGAGGCGTTCTAGGAAGTGGTTTGTGTCTTTGATGTAGGATGGGAGTCTGCGGGTGATAGGTTGGAGGTGCTGGTCAACCAGAGCTGAGATACGTTCGGTTGGGGCTTTGAAGCCTGCTACAATGGGACGGCCAGGATGGTTCTCTTTGTGGATTTTTGGTAGTAGGTAGAAGGTAGGGGTACGTGGCTCAGGTGGAATGAGTAAGTCTATGGAAGCCGTTGTGAGGCCTTGTGAGGGACCTTGGATTTTTAGGATTTTTTGCAGCTCAGTCTGGATGGAGGGAATGGGATCCTGGGTAACAGCTTTGTAGGTTGAGGTGTCGGAGAGTTGTCGCAGTCCTTCTGCCACATACTCCACACGGTCAAGTACGACAGTTGTGGAGCCTTTATCCGCCGGGAGGATGACTATAGAGCGGTCTATTTTCAGCTCCTTAATGGCACGGGATTCAGCTGGGGTGATGTTGGGGGTTGTCGGGATGTTCTTCAAGAAGGACTGGGAGGCAACACTGGATGTGAGGAATTCCTGAAATGTCTGCAACGGATGGTTTTGGGGGAGGGGAGGAGGATCCCTTTGGGAAGGCAGTCGGAACTGTTCTAGACAGGGTTCAACACTGGGTCTAGTATTTGGGGGCTGTGTTTGGGTAGTGAAGTGATATTTCCAGTTGAGGTTCCGGGTGAATGAGAGGAGATCTTTAACCAGGCCAGTGTGGTTGAATTTAGGCGTGGGGCTAAAGGTTAAGCCTTTTGATAGAACAGATGTCTCTGGAGGAGAGAGGGATCTGGATGAGAGGTTTAGGACTGAATTGGGACTAGTGATATGTGACATTTGACTGTGGTTATAATTGAGATTTGGTCTGTGTGGGGTATGTGCTGGGATGGGGAGATTGAGTAGGGTGGCTAGGCTAGGTTTGTTGGCTATGAGGGGGGTTTGTTGAAGGTTCTGTTGTGGTTGGTGTTTGTGAGGGATAGGGAGAGGGACCCCACTTCTTAGGTGTTGCACTAGCACTGTGGATAGTTTTTTCAGGTGGTGTGTGGCATGGAATTCAAGTTTGCAGCTGGCTTCTAGGATGATGTTCCTGAGTGTGTTCTCCAAGCAAGGGTTTGAGAGGCGAAGGACTTTGAAGAGAGATAGGAGCTGTTGGGAGTGGTGGTTACATGAAGTAGTGTAGAGATTCAGGACAAGTTGGGTAAGGGCTAAGGATTGAAGGTTCTGGAAGTCCAGGAGAGACTGGTGGAAGGAGGAATTGCACCCGGAGATGGGAACTTTTAAGGTAAGCCCTTTAGGGATAATTCCAAAGGTTAAGCAGGACCGGAGGAAAAGTATGTGGGATTGCAGTTTGGCTACGGTGAATGCATGTTTCCGGAATGAATGTAAATAATGTGGTGTAGGATTAGGGTACATAGTGGGTAACTGGTGGGTAGGGAAATTAAATAACTAAAGTTGAAATAGTAATCATAAGAAGGAATAAAACGGGGAGGGAAGGACGAGAAAGAAAGAAATTGTGTTGGTAATGTTCAATACCAAAGGAAGACCACTAAATAAGAAAAATACGGAAAAAGTTGACCAGACCAAGCAAGTATGTCCAGATCAGGGGTAAATAACACACGTTGCTCAAAAATAGAGATCGCGCGTGCCGCAAAAGCGATCGCGCGTGCCGCAAAAAAGATCGCGCGTGCCGCAAAAAAGATCGCGCGTGCCGCAAAAAAGATCGCGCGTGCCGCAAAAAAGATCGCGAGTGCCGCAAAAAAGATCGCGAGTGCCGCAAAAAAGATCGCCGATGGCGCAGAAATGACCCAAAAAATTTTCTTGTGGCAGAGAAAGATAGCCAATGGCACAAAAATATCGCCAGCAACAAGAAATCGACGGAAATGGATGATACTGGTAGGTGTGGAAGAGATTGTTGGCAGTGATTGTTGGCTGGGAAACAGCGAATAACGAACGTTAAAACTATGGAATGTTGAATAAATAAATCAATAAATAAAAAAGAGAAGAGGACTATAAACGGAACAAGATAATAGGACGAAGATGAAACCAGCACAGTTGGTGACGAAAATATTTATTTATGTATATATAAACACTGACGAAGAGAAAGTGTTAAGATGACAAACAAACAACAGTACCTTCACTTTGATAGTTGCCATCCATTCCACATCAAACGCTCCCTTCCCTACAGCCTAGCTATTCGTGGCAAACGCATCTGCTCCAGTGATGAATCCCTCAACAATTACACCAATAACCTGACCAGTGCTTTCCTCTCCCGCAACTATCCTACAGACCTTGTCCACAAACAGATCTCCCGAGCAATACATTCCTCCCCGTCCAACAACAATGTTCCTACCCCCAGACCACACAGAAGCATCCCCCTTGTCACCCAATATTATCCTGGCCTCGAAAACATCAACAAATTACTCCGCCAGGGATATGACTTTCTCAAGTCAACCCCTGAAATGAGATCATCCCTTGACAAAATTCTCCCCACACCACCCAGAGTCGCCTTTCGTCGCCCCCCTAACCTCCGTAACATCCTTGTTAAACCCTACAATATTCCCAGACCACCTTCTCTACCCAGCGGTTCCTACCCCTGTAACCGACCCCGCTGCAAAACCTGCCCCATGCATCCCCCCACAACCACCTACTCCAGCCCCGCTACTGGTAAAACATACACAATTCAAGGCAGGGCCACGTGTGAAACTACACACGTCATTTATCAACTGACATGTCTGCACTGCACAGCCTTTTACATCGGCATGACAACAACTAAACTGGCTGAGCGCATGAACGGACACAGACGAACTGTCCGCCTAGGAGATGCCCAATACCCAGTAGCGGAGCATGCCCTCCAGCATAATTCTAGGGACCTAGGAACCTGCTACACCGTATGTGCCATTTGGCTTCTCCCACCCAACACCAGTCCCTCTGAACTGCGGAGATGGGAACTTGCACTCCAACACATCCTTTCATCCCGCCATCCCCCTGGACTGAACCTACGTTAAACAACCTCACTCCCATTTACTCTTCAGTCTTCTCCTCTTTCCCTTTCCTCTTTAATCTTTCACGCATCTTTTCATCCTACATAGTTGTGTTTATCTTTATACTATATACCTCTTTACTTCTGTATGCATCCTCTTTGGTTTGAAGCTGGCACAGTACTTACAGTAGAATATCTTTGGCTTCCCTCTGACAACCATGCTTCCATCATTGCTACCCTCCCTATTTTCCTTTCCCTGTTGCTTCATAGCCTGGGTTGTGAGTAACTGAATCTCCTTTCCCTTCTTCCCTTTCTTTCCCCTCTCTCCTCCCTGATGAAGGAACATTTGTTCCGAAAGCTAGGAATGTAATTTTCGGTTCTGTTTTATGTGTATCTATCGGCTGTACTGAGCTGAGGTAAGTACTGGCCAGCCACTCTATCTCTTTGTTAGTATTTGTTTCACATCTTTATATGAGATTTTCCATTAATCATTTAGATCAACAGTAAACTATGGCAGCAGTATGTGAATGTTCACCTGCAACCTATTAATGAGGCTTATTGAAAGTTAAACAGTAAGTGCACTGGCCATGTAACTGTGTAATGTTCGGGGTTGTTGTTGTTGTTGTTGTTGTTGTGGTCTTCAGTCCTGAGACTGGTTTGATGCAGCTCTCCATGCTACCGTATCCTGTGCAAGTTTCTTCATCTCCCAGTAACTACTGCAACCTACATCCTTCTGAATCTCCTTAGTGCATTCATCTCTTGGTCTCCCTCTACGATTTTTACCCTCCACGCTGCCCTCCAATGCTAAATTTGTGATCCCTTGATGCCTCAGAACATGTCCTACTAACCGGTCCCTTCTTCTCGTGAAGTTGTGCCACGAACTCCTCCTCTCCCCAATTCTATACAATACCTCCTCATTAGTTATGCGGTCTACCCATCTAATTTTCAGCATTCTTCTGTAGCACCACATTTCGAAAGCTTCTATTCTCTTCTTGTCCAAACTATTTACCGTCCATGTTTCACTTCCATACATGGCTACACTCCATACAAATACTTTCAGAAACGACTTCCTGACACTTAAATCTATACTCGATGTTAACAAATTTCTCTTCTTCAAAAACGCTTTCCTTGCCATTGCCAGTCTACATTTTATATCTTCTCTACTACGACTCCCCAAATAGCAAAACTCCTTTACTACTTTAAGTGTGTCACTTCCTAATCTAATTCCCTCAGCATCACCCGACTTAATTCGACTACATTCCATTGTCCTCGTTTTGCTTTTGTTGATGTTCATCTTATATCCTCCTTTCAAGACAATGTCCATTCCGTTCAACTGCTCTTCCAGGGTCTTTGCTGTCTCTGACAGAATTAAAATGTCATCGGCGAACCTCAAAGTTTTTATTTCTTCTCCATGGATTTTAATACCTACTTCGAATTTTTCTTTGGTTTCCTTTACTGCTTGCTCAATATACAGATTGAATAACATTGGGGAGAGGCTACAACCCTGTCTCACTCCGTTCCAACCACTGCTTCCCTTTCATGTCCCTCGACTCATAACTGCCATCTGGTTTCTGTACAAATTGTAAATAGCCTTTCACTCCCTGTATTTTACCCCTGCCACCTGCAGAATTTCAAAGAGAGTATTCCAGTCAACATTGTCAAAAGCTTTCTCTAAGTCTACAAATGCTAGAAACGTAGGTTTGCCTTTCCTTAATCTTTCTTCTAAGATAAGTCGTAAGGTCAGTATTGGCTCACGTGTTCCAGTATTTCTACAGAATCCAAACTGATCTTCCCCGAGGTCGGCTTCTACCAGGTTTTCCATTCGTCTGTAAAGCATTCGTGTTAGTATTTTGCAGCCGTGGCTTATTAAACTGATAGTTCCGTAATTTTCACATCTGTCAACACCTGCTTTCTTTGGGATTGGAATTATTATATTCTTCTTGAAGTCTGAGGGTACTTCGCCTGTCTAATACATCTTGCTCACCAGATGGTAGAGTTTTGTCAGGACTGGCTCTTCCAAGGTCATCAGTAGTTCTAATGGAATGTTGTCTACTCCCGGGGTCTTGATTCGGCTCAGGTCTTTCAGTGCTCTGTCAAACTCTTCACGCAGTATCGTATCTCCCATTTCATCTTCATCTACATTCTCTTCCATTTCTATAATATTGTCCTCAAGTACATCGCCCTTGTATAGACCCTCTATATACTCCTTCCATCTTTCTGCTTTCCCTTCTTTGATTAGAACTGGGTTTCCATCTGAGCTCTTGATATTCATACAAGTGGTTCTCTTTTCTCCAAAGGTCTCTTTAATTTTCCTGTAGGCGGTATCTATCTTACCCCTAGTGAGATAAGCCTCTACATCCGTACATTTGTCCTCTAGCCATCCCCGCTTAGCCATTTTGCACTTCCTGTCGATATCATTTTTGAGACGTTCGTATTCCTTTTTGCCTGCTTCATTTACTGCATTTTTATATTTTCTCCTTTCATCAATTAAATTCAATATTTCTTCTGTTACCCAAGGATTTCTTCTAGCCCTCGTCTTTTTACCTACTTGATCCTCTGCTGCCTTCACTACTTCATCCCTCAGAGCTACCCATTCTTCTTCTACTGTACTTCTTTCCCCCACTGCTGCTAATTGTTCCCTTATGCTCTCCCTGAAACTCTGTACAACCTCTGGTTTAGTCAAGTTTATCCAGGTCTCATCTCCTTAAATTCCCACCTTTTTGCAGTTTCTTCAATTTTAATCTGCAGTTCATAACCAATAGATTGTGGTCAGAGTCCACATCTGCCCCTGGAAAATTCAAAACCTGGTTCCTAAATCTCTGTCTTACCATTATATAATCTATCTGATACCTTTTAGTATCTCCGGGATTCTTCCATGTATACATCCTTCTTTTACGATTCTTGAACCAAGTGTTAGCTATGACTAAGTTATGCTCTGTGCAAAATTCTACCAGACGGCTTCCTCTTTCATTTCTTAGCCCCAATCCATATTCACCTACTATGTTTCCTTCTCTCCCTTTTCCTACACTCTAATTCCAGTCACTCATGACTATTAAATTTTCGTCTCCCTTCACTACCTGAATAATTTCTTTTATCTCATCATACATTTCATCAATTTCTTCATCATCTGCAGAGCTAGTTGGCATATAAATTTGTACTACTGTAGTAGGCGTGGGCTTCGTGTCTATCTTGGCCACAATAATGCGTTCACTATGCTGTTTGTAGTAGCTTAGACGCACGCCTATTTTTTTTTTTTATTCATTATTAAACCTACTCCTGCATTACCTCTATTTGATTTTGTATTTATAACCCTGTATTCACCAAAAGTCTTGTTCCTCCTACCACCGAACTTCACTAATTCCCACTATATCTAACTTTAACCTATCCATTTCCCTTTTTAAATTTTCTAACCTACCTGCTCGATTAAGGGATCTGACATTCCACGCTCCGATCCGTAGAACGCCAGTTTTCTTTCTCCTGATAACAATGTCCTCTTGAGTAGTCCCCGCCCGGAGATCCGAATGGGGGACTATTTTACCTCCGGAATATTTTACCCAAGAGGACCCCATCATCATTTAACCATACAGTAAAGCTGCATGCCCTTGGGAAAAATTACGGCTGTAGTTTCCCCTTGCTTTCAGCCGTTAGCAGTACCAAAACAGCAAGGCCATTTTGGTTATTGTTACAAGGCCAGATCAGTCAATCATTCAGACTGTAGCCCCTGCAACTACTGAAAAGGCTGCTGCCCCTCTTCAGGAACCACACGTTTGTCTGGCGTCTCAACAGATACCCCTCCGTTGTGGTTGCACCTACGGTACGGCTATCTGCATCGCTGAGGCACGCAAGCCTCCCCGCAAACGGCAAGGTCCATGGTTCATGGGGTGGGGGAGGGGGGGAGGGGGGGGGGATGTTGGCGGTTATGAACAGTGAAAGTAGAAGACTGTGAAATGCCACTGTGCATCTGTCTGCTACAGCATTTACAGAAGACAGTAGTTGCACTTCCACCCCCTACTTTTTCAGCCAGTACGTCAACACCGAGGACAACAAACAAAAAAAGAAAGCAGCGAACATCGTCACACTATGAACTACTCATTATTGGAGTACCTATAGCAGTGGTCTTCAAACTGCGGCCCACATGAATACTCATGCTGTTGTTGTGGTCTTCAGTCCTGAGACTGATTTGATGCAGCTCTCCATGCTACTCTATCATGTGCAAGCTTCTTCATCTCCCAGTACCTACTGCAACCTACATCCTTCTGAATCTGCTTAGTGTATTCATCTCTTGGTCTCCCTCTACAATTTTTACCCTCCACGCTGTCCTCCAATACTAAACTAGTGATCCCTTGATGCCTCAGAACATGTCCCACCCAATCGATCCCTTCTTCTAGTCAAGTTGTGCCACAAATTTCTCTTCTCCCCAATCCTATTCAATACTTCATTAGTTATGTGATCTACCCATTTAATCTTCAGCATTCTTCTGTAGCACCACATTTCGAAAGCTTCTATTCTCTTCTTGTCCAAACTATTTATCGTCCATGTTTCACTTCCATACATGGTTACACTCCATACAAATACATTCAGAAATGACTTTCTGACACTTATACCTATACTCAATATTAACAAATTTCTCTTCTTCAGAAATGCTTTCCTTGCCATTGCCAGTCTACATTTTATATCCTCTCTACTTCGACCATCATCAGTTATTTTGCTCCCCAAATAGCAAAACTCCTTTACTACTTTAAGTCTCTCATTTCCTAATCTAATTCCCTCAGCATCACCCGATTTAATTTGACTACATTCCACTATCCTTGTTTTGCTTTTGTTGATGTTCATCTTATATCCTTCTTTCAAGACACTATCCGTTCCGTTCAACTGCTCTTCTAAGTCCTTTGCTGTCTCTGAGATAATTACAATGTCATTGGCGAACCTCAAAGTTCTAACAATTCTCAGCCATATTTTGTAATATAATGCATCAAGCAACTAACAGCCAAACACAAAAACGTCAACTAACCGTAACAGCTTCTTAAAAGAGTATTTTTCTTGTCCAATAACATACAAAAATACTTAGAGAGACAGTAATATTTTAAGATGTGTTTAATGTCAGTTGACCTTGGTGAATCCGGCATGAGCCACGTAAATTTTGCAGCTTACATCGGGGGCATTGCAGGGTTAACGGAAGTGAAATATAAATATTCCATTGTTCGTCTCCCAATGCTGACAACTCAAGGAGTGTGCACATCTAGCACCAATCAGCTGCCATAGTATAAATGTCAAACAGAAGTAACATGGATTTGTGGATGCGCATCTACAAATGTGGTACATGTTTGCAGCTAGTAGTATTTAATCAAATTAAGGCTGTTGCAATACAGTGGAATGAGTAAGAGAAAAATATCATTTAAAAGAGTTTGTAATCATTTATCATCACGGCTCTTACTGCAATTATTGTCTCAGAAACATTAATTTTTGTAGGTTACCAACTAGTAGTAAGATTGGTAGGGGAAGATTGGGCAAAGTGGCCAGGCTGGGAGAAGTAGCCATTGCATAGTTTTTGCTCTGCTGGCTTGCGGAGAAGTGAGCAGTCTAGTTCTAACACAAATCACCATTGTTGTGCATGAGACTGACAGCAGGAGCTTTTTTTTTTTTTTTTTTTTTTAATCCAATACAAGAATACTCATTTATAGTAACGCTTTTTTACAACATTGATGCTTGGCCTATAAATGCAGTTCCTTGTTATTTATTTTAGTTCATCTGTGGATCAATAGTGCAACAGGGCACCCAATTGGGAAAAGTGGCCACATTACTCGTTGGGTAAGGTGGCCAAGGTGTTCACCCTAATGAGAGTTAGTTACTTCCAAAAAAAAAAAAAAAATCTAGAATGCAACAAATACAATCGACTTCTAATCTGTTTTATCCACAAAGCTATCATCCATTTCTCTTGCCCTTTATGACAATTTTGAATTAAGTTATATTATTAAAAATCATCTCTGTTGTGCTATATTTGGCCTAATATGAAAGTCCAATGGTAAATGGTCTGCTGCAGTTGCTTCGTATTCCTTCACACAGTAGAGTGTGAAGACCCCTAGAAAATCTGAAATGCAAATCTGTGATCCTGTTACAAAGACACAGGCCACAATACCTGATTAGGTATGGAAAACTGGTCACTACGTAAATCTCCGGAAAAATGCATATAATTTTCCTTTTTCACTTAAAAATATTTGGTGTGATACCTTACAATATGTAGATCCAAAATGTGTAAGTGGTAACCATGGTTGGTAAAAACTGAATTTCTCTTTGAATGGCTACTATAATCCCCAAAACCTATGCGGTCCGAGGTTTTGTCCTACAATGTCCACACTGGCAGTTAAGCAAAACAGCTCGATGACCACTGATACATAGCCTCAGAGAACTTCAAGCATATCTCTTCATTCCTTGGTACTTCCATATCCCTTTTCTTTGCACTTCAGCCTACTCTTCATCACTACTAAATTGTGATCTGAGTCTTTATCTGTCCCTGGTTATGCCTTACAATCCAATATCTGATTTCGGAGGCTCTGTCTGACCATGATGTAACATAATGGAAATCTTCCTGTGTCTCCTGGCCTTTTCCAAGTATACATTCTCTTGCGATTCTCTAAGACAATATTCAGTATTATTATTGCAGAACTCAATAGTCTTTCTCCTCTCTCATTCCTAGTACCAAGCCCATATTCTCCTGTAACCCTGTCTTCTACTCCTTCCCCTACAACTGCATTCCAGCCCCCCAGGGTATAGATTTTCATTCCCCTTTACATACTGAATTACCCTTTCAATGTCCTAATTACCCTTTCAATGTCCTCATACACTCTCTCTCTCTCTCTCTCTCTCTCTCTCTCTCTCTCTCTCTCTCCCCCCCCCCCCCCCAATCTTCGGCTTGCTACATCGGCATTTATACTTTAACTACCATTGTTGTTGTTGGTTTGCTGCAGATTTTGATGAGAAAAACCTTGTCACTTAACTGTTCATAGTAACTCACTCTCTGCCCTACCTTCCTATTTGTAGTAAATCTTACTTCCATTGTACCATTTTCTGCTGCTGTTGATATTTCTCTATACTCATCTGACCAGAAATCCTTACTTTCTTCCCATTTCGCTTCACTGAGCCCCAGCTATAGCCAAGTTTGACCCTTAGCATTTCCCTTTTCAGATTTTCTAGCTCCCCTACCACATTCAGACTTCTGAAATTCTATGCCCTGACTCACAGAACATTATCCTTTCATTGTTTATTCGATCATTTTATTTTCTCATGGTCACTTCCCTCTTGTCAGGCCCCTCCCGGAGTTCCAAATGGGGGGAACAAACCTGGTATCTTTTGCCAATGGAGGGATCATCACAACACTTCTTCAATTACAGGCCACATATCCTGTGGATACATGTTGTGTGTGTTTAATGCAGTGGTTTCCACTGCCCTCTTCATCCTTATGCCATTGATCATTGCTGATTCTTCTGCCTTTAGGGGCAGTTTTCCACCCCAAGGACAAAAGAGAGCCTTGAATCTTTGTCCACTCTTCCGCCTTCTTTGACAAAGCCGTTGACTGAAGAACAGTGACTTCTTATGCTGGAAGTCTTCAGCCACCACTGCTGATGATTTTTATTCAAAATTTAAGTGGTGATGGGTTTCAAACCTGGAACCGAGGACGTTTTGATCACTAATCAAAGATGCCACCCTTAGACCAAGGGTGCACTACGAGATAGTGACAGCTGATTATAATACAGTGTACAGAATTAGTTTCCATCAGCTGATTCCACACATCGATATGTAACCAGAGCCAGTTCAAGGACCAAGCAATACAAACCACCACTTGAGGCCCAAAGCTGAGAGAGGCACACAAGTGTGTAATTTGTATACTGCACTTATCACAATTTGTAGCGAAAACTGACATGGGTGGAATGCAGGTGAAGGTTCATCATGTGAGGTGGGTCAGACATTATGGATGGTTGGACGCATTAATGCTTCCTCTCTTTGTTTTTCATTTTTCTTTCCTAGTTATAACGATTATGAAACACACACACACACACACACACACTCACTCACTCACTCACTCACTCACTGTGTGTGTGTGTGTGTGTGTGTGTGTGTGTGTGTGTGTGTGTGTGTGTGTGTTTTACTCTCTCATTCCTTTCCATATTTTCCATCAGATTATTTTCTTTTTCTCTACTATCAATTATTACATTCCTCGTACTTGCAGAAGCAGCACAATCTAATTTGATGTTACATCACACAATCTCCTGTATTTCTGATATCTTCGGGTGTAATCCTGTGACTCCACAAATAACTTCTCGTGAATATGAATCTCATTTGCCATGCGCTAACTACAAGTTGAGATCTAACGTGTGAGCCTTAGAATCTAGGGGGATTTATCTGGTTTTGATCTGCCTTTTCTACATTTAACTGCCTTACTTGATCGTGTGGTTTTGTAGCAGTAGCAGCAGCAGCAGCAGAATTAGAGAAGAATGAACATAACCACCTACATGGTAATCTATATAGCCACAGTGCAAGTTGTTAAGAGTATTTCCATGATAAGGAATATTGGAGTCACATTTAACAGTTTATGTATCATGACTGGTACAGTATATGTTTATTTGTGTATAATACATATGACTAACAAATATATTTACAATTTAATACATGTATTACAAACAGACTACTATAAAATATCTTTCTGTAGTTTAGGAACTCACAACAAATCTTTGAAAATCAAGCTAAAACATATTTAAAACCTTTTCATTTTCCATATGTGATCCATCTCAGGCATTCTTGAGGGCAAGGGAGCAGTTATCAGCTCCTTTAGATTGGATTATGAAAGATCCAAGCCAGCATTACAAACAGAAAAAACATTACAAACAGAAAAAACCTGTTTAGCTCTGGAATAAAAGAAATACTACAGGCAGTTTTAGAAGAGCAAGCTGCTTCCACCTACCATATACAACCTGTAGCATATTAAAGCACTGCTTGTACGTATTATTGCTTAAGCTCCATTCACTGAAAAGCCACAAAACGTGCAGAAACTACCTACAAGAAGAAGTAAATAAAGTGTACAGTATTGAACAGCATGTTCAACACACATTAATGCCTATTATGAAACTCAAAGAAACTGCAAAACAATGCAGAGTGGAGAATCATTTCTCAGTTAGTACACTAATGCAATGGTTTTCTTCTTATCAAAGTGAACAGTGTATGTTCACAGATAAATGGAAGCGTGTTACATAAACTCCTTCTAGCCCTCAAGATAAACAAATGAAGTTCTGATACTTTACAAGATAGTCCTTCAAAATAATTTTTCATATATAAAAATTACATGAATGAGACCGATGATCAACCAAACACTGATCAGTCATTCATTGTACATCACTTACAAATCATTACAAAATGTACAAAATGCTCTGAGAGAATGGCTGATAAGTTGCCACAAATCTGATGCACACACAAATATGGAACAGTTTTAGAATTATATAATATTCCACTTCAATAATAAAAATGATGTTACTCACAGAAGCAGATTTAATATCATTTTCACCTATGTTATTGCCTTTCTGAAAATTTACAGAATTCCCAGTTCTTTGAATAGTTCTTATCAGTTCATTTCCTTAAATCAATACATCCAACAATACATTATTTACATACATATTTATGGAAACAGTTTAAAAACCACTTGCTGTTAAAATGACATCAATAATATACGTCATTTATAAAATGCAGTAATTTTATGACTAGATAATATAAATATAGCTGCTTTTGAATGTATGAAGATTCTACTGTCATATTATGCTACTATTACTAAAACATCACTGGTTTTATTAATTATAGAGCACTACAGGAGAAACAATCTCACTTTTGTACATCCAGATTCAAGCCCAAAGCTCCCTTATTTCTGGGGAGGGGGAAGGTGTTTGACATATAAAGATACTCTCTCTCTCTCTCTCTCTCTCTCTCTCTGCAGATGATATAGGACTCACACACACACACACACACACACACACACACACACACACACACATAGTTCTTAAAAATATATTGTATCCATTTCAATCAGCAGCTGCACTCATTCAATGTAACAATAAATAAACTAAGTAAAACAGTGATGCTGAGTGTTCTCTAATAAGACTCACCAAACAGAACAGATCTACTAAGAATGTCTTAACTGCTGCTTTGTAAGCTACTTGTTCACTATCATCAGAGAGTAGTTTTATTAATTATAGAGCACTACAGGAGAAACAATCTCACTTTTGTACATCCAGATTCAAGCCCAAAGCTCCCTTATTTCTGGGGAGGGGGAAGGTGTTTGACATATAAAGATACTGTTCTGAGCTGCATTAATCATTTGGAATGTGAATAATTACTTGTTTGTTACCTTTGGACAATACATTAGTATCAATTAATAGTCACTAGTCACTCTGTTCTCTCAATATTTCACAAGAAGCAAATTTTCTAAAACACCTCATTCAAACCAGATAATGTCACATCTCTCAATTTGTCCAAGACATTCATTAATACAACAACCAAAACAGAACAGATGCTTCTTGAGCCTTCATATATAAAATCACGAATTAAAATACCTCCTTTTGTAGAACACTGAACAACAATAAAAAGATGCATTTCAGTTAATTTCACGTCTCAAAATGCTTATAAATGGCAGTGACATATGCCATTATTTGCTGCCAGTCTGGTCGTTCCAGCTGAATCATTTCGGACAGATTCTGAAAAAAATGAAGTACATGCATTATTTCATAATTATAATATGGAAGTTTATGGCAGCAAATAAATAAATATTTCACAACTAACCAATGTTGTAGGAATGCCAACAGATTCAGCTGCTGCGAATGCTATACAAAAATTTCTCCTTTTTTCACTTGGATTCAATGTGTCATAAGGCACCTTATCTGGTAAGTATGAATGAAGGATAGCACAAAATGCTAGCCCATCATTCCATGAACTGCTAAAATTTGTGATGTCTATGTTTTTATAGCCAACTGTCTTATTCTGGCACCACTTCAGGAGAGCGTTGCGCTTCGAGCCACCATTTTTTGTCAATGCTGAAAGAGGATCTTTTCTTTCACCTGTAAAATAAATTGCTAATGTAAAAACATACAAAACGCTACTAAAGTTAATGGTTGCTGCCATGTGGCATATAAAATGTATATATGGTATAGAGAGACTCAAGTCTCAGGAACAACGTTTCTACTGCACACTACTAGTTACTAGGCAGGTTAATTGTTTCATTGATTGCCTTTGCTTTACAAGAGTGATTATCTCAACAAGGTTAAGTGGCCCCCTCTACCCACACACAACTGTATCGATCAATTTATCTGCAAAAGACTCATGACATTGGGGAAATTAGTGTGAAGATCTGGACACAAGTTTAATGTGGCTCAGGTATGCACCCCAGACTGTACTCCACTATAGAACAAAAAGATAATAACTCATTTCCAAGAAATTTTCTTACCTCAGATTCTAAAACAATTCATTTTACAAAATTTTATTCTCTTACCGTATCACCTTTCTCCTGTATTCACACTTTACCTGTTACCAAATAAGTTTTATTCTCATCCCCTTTTTCTACTAATTTTGATTTCCAGAGTTCATTTAAGAAGTAATGCATGGCATTGGCAGTGTCTCAGAAATTAAATAATTACTACCTCTCCCTACTGTATGCAGCAGACTGTTTAACTACACAGTGCGAAATAATTTTGTAACAGAAAGTCGCTAACCAAAAGTTTGTTAAACTTAAATATTTTGTACAATGTCAAGAAGATGAAGGACGAGACATGTACATGGCAATACAAAAATTTGGCATCGAAATATGGTAAGGTATGAAATAAGGTAGAATGATAAATAATATACCACAGACCAACAACAATTGTGCAACTTGGGTGGCAGGCTTGTACACTGCCATTGAGTAACAGTGGAACATTCAAAGTAATAAAAACTACAATAACAAGCATTCAATCTGTTAATACAAATTGGTCTTGTGATATGCATCAGCTAAATAAAAGGAGTATCTAAGGAAATTGTTCTTAATTTTATTCCTAAATGTACTACCATTTACACAAAGTGATAGGGCTCATTCATAGTAGAGCGCAGTGCCCATCCGTCTTAACCCAACTAGGTTCCTTGTCAATTTTTAGCTCGTAAAATTAATGTTTTCACTGGAATGTGTATCATAAATGTGAACAGACTTTTTATTCTTAAACGTATGGTAGTTCTGGTTAACAATTGGCACAGTTTCTATTATATGTAAGTGCAGCAAACAGGTATTATTTTTGATTTCCTGAATATTGGCTTGGCAGCTGATTGAGGAGACACCTGTTTCATTAGCATTATGAGCCTCTTCTGCATCACAAAAATGTTCCATAACAGTCACTGCTTCACTCCAAGCAGCAATGGTCCTAAACCAACCTCTATCTGACATCATGAACTGTGTTTAATAACCACCATGCACGAAAAGAAGTAGCATATCAGCTCATTAATAGATGATAAATGAATAGTGAAAGATCTAGAGACAACTGGAAATATGGCTACGTAAGGTAGAATTTTTTGCCCATTCATGGCTGTTATTCTCCTATTTAGCACAACAGCTTATTTTTTATCACTAAAAAGTAATTTTACTAAAACAAAGTAAGGTTTTTTTAACTACTTTCTGCTAGTTGTTACAAAGTAACAAATCTTAAAAATGAGGTACCCTTTATCTGTTCACATTGAGCATTAGCATTTAACACATAAAATGTGAAACCAACGTACTTAAATCACTGCAACTGTTTTTCCTCACAAAATCCATTGTTTTGTTGGCCAGGATTGACACTGGATTAGCTTGTACCACATCTCCCAATGGTTTGTTATTCTTTAAGCTGTCATTGTAGAGATTTGCTTTGCTGTTTGTGTTGTCTAAACATAAAAAAGAAAAGTAAAAAAAATAAATAAATGAATTGTAAAACAGTATAATATTTTGCTGAGTAGAAATATAACAAACTGTAACAAAATCCCCTTCTGTATAATACACGTTCTACAACAGATCATAAAATATAACACAACAATTTGTGTTGTAATAAAAGAAACTTGTTGAGACATTGTAAACAACCTGCTATTCCACTGTATTCTGAAACAATATTGTGTTTTACAAAAGCACTTTGTAATTTGTTTCTTACAGAAAATTTCATATCCCACAAGTATACTGTTATTAAATAAAACTGCTGGTGAAATTTAATATTTTATAACAAGTCAGGGCCCAGACCACATAAAAACAAACAAAACATAATTTTAAGGAAAATTGAAGCAATCTGCTGTGTTCATGGAAGAAGTTATTTTGTTGAAATGAGTCCTAATGGAAAATTCCACAAGCACATGGGTACCAATGGCAATTCTAAAATGAATATCATTAATAGTATGCGTGAATGTGTGGTGTTGCAACAAGACCCCCCCCCCCCCAAAAAAAAAAAAAAAATGAATAAAAGGCAGTGTACACAGAATGGCAAAGAATGAGGCAAAATTAGCATGCCTGAAACCAATTACATTAAGTAAACCATTTGTTTAACTTACATTGACACACAGTAATGCTGTAGGAATATGGGTCTAATTACACATACAATTTGAACACAGCAGCACACAAGATTTAAATTCAGTAACTGAAACCTTTTTAACTATCAAGTGCAACACAACAGAAGCGTACATATGTTACTTTTGGATCTAAATGATGAATTAATGAACATAAAAACAAAATGTTTTAAATGGCCTAATTTTATGTACACTGGTAAAGAAGTATATCAGCATCCACCATATAGAGGAGATGCCGAGTCGCAGAAAGGCACAACAAAAATACTGTCACACAATTAGCTTTCGGCCAACAAGGCCTTTGTCAAAAGTAGACATCATACACACACGCACACACTCATGCAAATGCAACTCGCACACACATGACCACAGTCTCTGGCAGCTGGAGCCAGACTGAACTGCAGGGCATTACAGGAGAGGCAACCGGCTGGGAGTAAGGAGGAGGCTGGTGTGGGGAGGGGGAATGGT
The DNA here is from genome assembly GCF_023864275.1 of Schistocerca cancellata. NCBI lineage: Eukaryota > Metazoa > Arthropoda > Insecta > Orthoptera > Acrididae > Schistocerca > Schistocerca cancellata. The sequence continues at coordinate 138,329,953 of NC_064634.1, read as the reverse complement.
AGCAGGGTAGGAGTGACGGGATGGTAAAGCGCTGCTGGGATTGTACAGGAGTGAGGTGGAGAGTGGGACAGCTAGGTGCAGTCAGGAGGTTAGATGGAGGGTGGTGAAGAGGGCGGAGGATTAGCAGAGAAGGAGAGAAGTAAAAAGGAAAGTACAGTGATGTTCCCTTATTCCCAGCCAAAACCCAGTCCCCCATAGTGTTCCTGCGTTGTTGTTGTTTGGCTCATGGAATCCACCCAAATGGCCTTACCATCAAATTAACCATCTCTGGCTGCCACACTCCCTTCCACTATGACCTCCATCTGTTCGGATTCCACCAACCCTTAGCCCCCCTCCCCCAATCAACATAATCCTGCAAAACTGTATCAATCAGGTCCAAATCTTCTTGCAATACCTTCTCTCCGTCTGCCAAATTCTCCTGCTATGCAATCCCAAATTCCTGGATCCCATAACACACACCAACTCTTGCCCTACAGTAACCAGAGCAACATGAACTATGCCACCTCAAAAAACTCTCCAACCTGCTCACTTCCTACTCCCACATTGGACTACCACTTCCACAACCTCTACAACAACCTGCAAACCTCCCCCACATCCCCTCCTAGCCAACAAACACTGTCTCACAGACCTACTACACTTACCCCACCCTCACTCTCACCACCACATAAAATGCACAACCTAAACAGACCCCAAAAACAAGCATGAACCTTTCCTCCAAAAGCTTTAGCCCCACAGAAGTATTAGCCCTTTCCGAAGGCCTCACCTTTTGCTCCACCCTCAAATTAAATCACGCAGGACTTGTTGAAGACCTTCTCTCCTCCTCCCGGTCCCTACAGTGGAAACACGTTTTCTCCATCAACCCTACCAATCAAGCTCAACTAAAATCAATGATGGACCCTACCCGACTCTGTTCACTCCTCCACCCAACAGTGATCACCCCCACCCCCGGCCCCAAATCAACTCCTGTTAATTTACCAGAATTTCTTAACCTCGAACTCTGCCTCACTATCATTCCCCAAATCCCTGAACATGCAGACTAGACGTACATCCACAGAAAGATACACAACACACCACCTAAAAACTGATACCAACCCTATAATCCTACCTGCTGACAAAGGCTGCACTACTGTTGTTTTGAACCACACGTATCATCTGGCAGAAGAACTCCACCAGCTGTCAGATTCATCCACCCACAAACCATGCCACAATGACCCAATTCCAGAAATCCAGCAGTATCTCCAGACTCTCCTCAAATCCTTAGGCCCATCCCAGGACCTCTCTCCAGAGTTCACCTCTCTAGTCACCCGTACCACTCACCGCTCTCCTACCTTCTAAATGCTACCCGAAGTCCACAAACCCAACCACACAGGTGCCCCATTGTGGTCTGTTACTGTGCCCCCACTGAGAGAATCTTTGCTCTCATAGATCAACATCTTCAGCCCATTACTCACAACCTATATATAAGATACCAACTGTGATGTCACCGCCAGACACCACACTTGCTAGGTGGTAGCCTTTAAATCGGTCGCGGTCCGTTAGTATACGTCGGACCCATGTGTCGCCACTATCAGTGATTGCAGACCGAGCGCCGCCACATGGCAGGTCTAGAGAGTCTTCCCAGCACTTGCCCCAGTTGTACAGCCGACTGGTCTTCATACAACAGACTGAAAACATTTATAATTTTTTTGGTGTTGTATTCTTGGACTGTCTGTTCCTTCTTGTAAATGGTACACATGGGCGAGCTGGAGGTGTGCCATTCATGGCTGTTGATGGAAGTTGTTCAATGGATGTAAGGTATTCTGTCATACTGATTACACTCACACAGCTAGGTTCACTGGGATATCACGATGACAGTGTCTGAAAAGGAAGAACTTAAAATAATACAGGTGGTTTGCAAATGAGTTTTGTCATCACAGCAGTGAACCACGATCTTCAAGTGTGCTCCCATCGAACAATGGAATAAATGCTTCAAAGTCAACTCTATAATCCTTTAACCCCTTCTGGATACAGAGGAAGAATTGCAACCCCATCATTGTAAGTTGGAATATAATATTTTATCTGACTGTAATATCAAGTTCCGGTGAAAAATAATATCTTGTGTTTTGTTTACACTTACATGAATTGTAAAATAAACTGGAATATTTCCCAGAGGAGTCCACAAAAGTAAGGCTCAAAACTGTACACAGTTTTGCAGCCTTTATCACGAGGGAGCCACTCTTCGTCTTTTGAAAATGCTGTCACCACCTTATTTATACCTGCATTTCATTCAATGAAGAACTGCAGCTTGGTCATTAGTAGTGTCTCACTGTCCTTATAGCACAGACTACGTGCTGTAGTGAGATGGGTTCTCCATGTTGACAATGTAGTCCCTACTCCCACGGAACAGCTACGAGCAGTTTGGGGTTATGCTGATGAGCATCAAATTGAGAGTTCCAGCTAGAAGATACTGTCACAGTCTTCTAACTGCTAGTTTGAGTCACTACATGGGACACTGGTCTGGTGACACTCTCTCTCACAGGAGGGCAGGGAGGGGGGCGGGGGGAGGTGGTTCACCCCACTGTAATCACCCAGACATGGCAACAACCACAAGTCATTGTGAATGCTGCACAGATACCCAGTGCCCCGATAGCGATGGGCACCTACTTAGTGGTACCTTTGGAACGTTTATGGTACAGATACTTGCACTGTCAGGGGGCTACAACTGTGCAGTTTCATGGTGACCACACCACAACAGGCTGGCTACCCCATTAGTTTCTGGGGCTGGCTCGTAGTTCTCCTAGAACTGGGTGTCAGGTTGAGTACTTCCAGACAGATACCCATGATCCATGTTGAGTGCCATTGCTTGCACAATTTGTACTTACTGAAATTTGGAAAAGAATAAATATCAAACCTGTTTAGGGTTAAATATAAAGTTATATCTAGGAAACAACGTAAATGATCATGAGAGAATGCCGAGATAAGAATTAGGTGAAAAGCTGTAAGATCGGGCAAGGATACAATTTGTGGGGGAATTAGAGGTGTGAGGAACTGCAGTACAGAATAGAAATAGTACTGCAATGACATGGGGTCCCATGATTGCATGTGCACGCACACACCCACACGCGCACAAGCACGAAGGGGTCAAGAACCTCATCGGGGTGGGGAGACAGTAACAAAATAGCAAAATAAGAGGTGAAGAAAGCTAATGGGTGTGCGTGCGCGCGTGCGTGGGGAGGGGGTGGGGTGGGGGGGGGACTTTACTGTTTCAGTGAGTTTACATGATGAACAACACAGTTTACAATAATGGGTTGCAAGGACAAAACACTGCAAACATTCTGATAAGCAATACATTATTTCTCACAAAATACAAGCACGCCATGTGTACAACTGTATTTTCTCAGTTCAGTGTTTTGAAACTGTGTATCTGCTATTCCCCCATGCCTCAGTGGTGGACATGCTAGCACCTGCGCTGTGCGGTAGTACCGTTTTGTAAGAGAGTTAATGACACCTTCTGATAAAAAGCCACACACATTCAAATCTACAAATTGCTCGCGATGAAATTAACTACAGTTTGCTGTGTGGAATGTATTTATGGTGCAGTTTCAGAAATTAAATTTATGAGCAAGTCACATTTCAAGTATGACCTAAAAATAACAACTTGAAAGTGTTGGTCTGCTACCCACCAGTGATTAGATTTCTCCTATTCTGTGAAGCCTTCATATTGTTTGTATTGTTTCCAACAGTTTGGTTATTGCTCTGTTGTTGGTCCCGAAGAGGCGTCTTCACAGAAAACACAGCATCTGTTTCAGAATTATGCCTACGAGTGAAGTTTGGTGTCTGTGGCATACTTGGATTGCCTGTCGATGTTGCAGTCCTCACTTCACTTGTTATGCTGCTTAGACTAGATGTCGAACTACTTCGGCTTCGTGGACCTGAGAAATTCATCAGTTTTACATTAAAAAGAAAAAAACATGCAACTGCAGTAGCTATACATGAAATGACTGCTTTAAATGTGGTACAACTGGTAAAATGTAGCAGCAACATCTACACTTTGCTATTAGTCCTCAGACAGACACCATTACATATGTCTAACATTATTTAAAACAACAGTGCTATCACTGACTCCATAAGAATATTAGCAGACCATTAGAATTGACCCAGGACAAAATCTGGACTAGTTATGAAGTGGTTCTTTGCACTACGGCTTGGAAAATTGTGGACAAATGTTGATTTTGTCTGGCCCAGTTTGATTTTCTCATAGACGTCTTTATGCGCACACACACACACACACACACACACACACACACACACACACACACACACACAATATTAAGTATTTGTCACGTATAATGAATCATTTTTAGAGAAACCAAGTGGAGAATTTTTATTTCAAGGTGAATGACACAACAAGGATTAATCTTGAAGTAGAGATTAATCTTGAAGTAGAGGAGAAAAATATCAACTAATGTATGCAGAGTGTCAGGGTTGTCACAAGTTTCCCCAAGTGAAATTCCCTGATTACCAGGCAAATTCTAGCATTTTTCCCCGACAAATTTTGAGATCTCAAGGATAAGTAGAGACATAAGTTGACAAAAAATGTAAGGGCTCCTGTATTTCTGAATGTGTGAGCAAAAATCTGAAGTACTAACATCAACATCTTTTGTAATGAACTGTTTTTAGATGGAGAAAGCAAGCCAAATGGTATATATGTTTCAGTAAGACCACTGATATTAATTTTTTCAATAAAACAAAACACATTTGGTGACAAAAATATGCATTTTGTTGGAGTTGCAAGACAGATTTAAAATACTTTCACTGATTTCAGTAATAACCTTAGAAAAAAAGTAGGCCCCTTGAAAGAAGTGTATAAGGCAGGTAAGAGTTGTGTAAACAAACACTATAGGTGACCGCCAATAAAATGTTGGTTAGACTATGTTCGTTATGGTCCATTTTTAACCACTGTGTTATTTCTATTATTTTACAGGTACTGTGTAGTTTTTCTTTCAAGAAATACGTGAGTACGTAGTGTACAAAGTGCCAGCAACTGGTACAATTTACTTCTTCTTACCGACCATACTTTCTACTATAAAAACTACTTTCAAAGTGCCAAAATGAACTAGAATAAATAAAATATCTATAAAACACCACACTGTACAATTACTTGTGTTGTGACTCTCGCAATTCCTGAAATCCATTACCCGTGGCCTCTGGTCTGCCAAGGAACACAGCAGTCCTGGTTTCATGAATAAACCACGAAAATTCACAGCATTAAGCCACACATAAACATACCTAGGCTGTGGGCAGATTGGTGAGACTAGATGCGATAGGCAGAGGCTGCAAATTAGTGGGAAATGATGGGCTTCAGTACAGCAGGCCTGATCTATTAGATACCCACAAAAGTGGCCTGCAGTTTTGAAAGTTCACTCATGTGGCCAGCTATTCACGTGTCATGGACACCATGTCTATGAAATGAGACCACAGTGTAAATCCATGCAACAGATAACTTGCACAAATAATCTGAGAATCAATACTAATGAGGATAGGCAACGTATCACCATAAAGATGATTACTGAGCCACAGACAGGCACACGTAAAAGACAATCACACTCTCACAACTAAATTTTTGGTCATAGCCTTTGTCATAAAATGAGAGCATACAGACATTCACACACTCACTCACAGACAACTAAGGCACACACGACCACTGTCTCCGGCTGCTGATTCAAATATCTCTCATAATCAGATCCAGACAAACCACTCCTCATGTTTCCCTGCAGCTGCTAGGCTAGCAACAAGAAGTAGTGGCAGCACTGACTGCAAGCTGAGAATTTCCCCGACACGTTTTAGATTCCCCAATATTCCCTGATTTCCAGAACTTGTGGCAACCCTGAGTGGGTGTTGGGAAAGTAGTTCAATAAACAAGGAAATGCTACACACTGTGCCAACTTATTCCTTACTTTATACATATAACAACACAACCAATTCAGTAATAAAACACATAATACATTCGTACATTTATACAACATGATAACTGTAAATTTAACGTGAATGTTTTTCAAGTATGGTTTCATATCAGCAAATAACTTTCATATTAACTGACTAATGCCTGACTTCTATGCAGTAACAATTTAAAATTTGTCTCAAACCAGAAATTTCATTGTCACTGATTTTTCCATCTACAATTTCTCAACTATACCACCAGAGATCCTACCATGTGGTACCCGAGACCAACATCACTGGATGAACATAAGACTGTACAGGACGAGGTTCACCCTGCCCCAAACTACATATATGTAGGAGGAAAGTTGCTACTCACCATATAGCAGAGCTGCCGAGTCACAGATAGGCACAACAAAAACTCACAATTATTGCTTTCAGCTCTTAAGGCCATTGTCCACACACACACACACACACACACACACACACACACACACACACACACCTGCAGTCTCAGGCAACTGAAACCACACTGCCAAATGCCCAAGAGTGCAGTTGTGTGTCCGAGTTGTGTTGCCGCGCGCACGCCTGCCCGTGGTGGTGGTGGTGGTGGTGGTGGGAGGGGGGGGGGGGCATCTGTCTACTGTTGGCGAAGCCCTTAATCGCCAAAAGCTACAATTGTGAGTGTCTTTTTGTTGTGCCTATCTGCAACTCAGCATCTCCACTATATCGTGAGTAGCAACTTTCCTCTTCATAATTGTTACATTTCATCCCGATTTTCCATTGTTTGAAAGTATGTATATGAAATGATTTAAATGTATTAAACGAAATGCAGTGACGGACGTGAAATCAATGAAGATATACTGACATGAAATTATATTCGTGTAAGGCATTCAGATATGTTGAACCTGCTACGTAACAAATATTTTGCAGTAATAGGTGGAAACATCAATGACAATGAAAGTTTGGGCCAGGCCTGCACGTGAAATCAACTATACATTGCACGTTATCATGTGTAAACCACTTCTACTGATAACATTTGGGCAACTTCATCTCGTATCATACAGGTCAAGAGTGAATGTGTCACATCATCAGTATTTCAAAGTTTGCTGAAGAAACTGTGTGTTGAAGTTCCACATTATACCTCTCCAAAACTGCATTTTTTTGATTATTTGTTCAAACACTACAGACCTCTTTAAGTGAGAGTACTTGTGAAAATGTCGTAACAAAAGGAAAAACTGAAAAATTGTTATAAACATACCAAAAGTGATAGAAAACTGAATTTATTTGCAGTAAATAAATTTGTAACCTTTTGCGAATTTCAAAATTATATTTTGAAAATATGAGTAGTCACAGGATGTTAACTGTCTTGAGAAATAATAAAGTGGAAGGACTGAAATTGTCAGCTATGATATTAATTGATGAAATTTTTGAACTGTCAAAATATTTGTACATAAAAGTAAAAGAATCTGGATTTTTTTTTATTTAGAAATTATTTTCAATAAAATGTTCTAAGAATTTCATGGTACATGAGTTGGTCATTGTACTTAGGGAATGTAAATCACCGTGAGCAATGCTTGTATGCACAAAAATTTGAGAAAAATTTTAGGTAGATCTAAATCTACTCTCCAGGTCAAAAAAATCATGGACACTTAAATATTTACATTTATCGCTGATTTTAAGTAAATTTCATGCAAAATTTGTATTTCTGAATTAAAATAATTGCTTTGCAACATTGTGAGTGGCAAAAACAATTCATAATTTTGTTTAACAGCATTTTATAACAGAAATGAGATGTAGGATATGTATACGTGCGTGCGCGCGTGCGTGGGGAGGGGGTGGGGTGGGGGGGGGACTTTACTGTTTCAGTGAGTTTACATGATGAACAACACAGTTTACAATAATGGGTTGCAAGGACAAAACACTGCAAACATTCTGATAAGCAATACATTATTTCTCACAAAATACAAGCACGCCATGTGTACAACTGTATTTTCTCAGTTCAGTGTTTTGAAACTGTGTATCTGCTATTCCCCCATGCCTCAGTGGTGGACATGCTAGCACCTGCGCTGTGCGGTAGTACCGTTTTGTAAGAGAGTTAATGACACCTTCTGATAAAAAGCCACACACATTCAAATCTACAAATTGCTCGCGATGAAATTAACTACAGTTTGCTGTGTGGAATGTATTTATGGTGCAGTTTCAGAAATTAAATTTATGAGCAAGTCACATTTCAAGTATGACCTAAAAATAACAACTTGAAAGTGTTGGTCTGCTACCCACCAGTGATTAGATTTCTCCTATTCTGTGAAGCCTTCATATTGTTTGTATTGTTTCCAACAGTTTGGTTATTGCTCTGTTGTTGGTCCCGAAGAGGCGTCTTCACAGAAAACACAGCATCTGTTTCAGAATTATGCCTACGAGTGAAGTTTGGTGTCTGTGGCATACTTGGATTGCCTGTCGATGTTGCAGTCCTCACTTCACTTGTTATGCTGCTTAGACTAGATGTCGAACTACTTCGGCTTCGTGGACCTGAGAAATTCATCAGTTTTACATTAAAAAGAAAAAAACATGCAACTGCAGTAGCTATACATGAAATGACTGCTTTAAATGTGGTACAACTGGTAAAATGTAGCAGCAACATCTACACTTTGCTATTAGTCCTCAGACAGACACCATTACATATGTCTAACATTATTTAAAACAACAGTGCTATCACTGACTCCATAAGAATATTAGCAGACCATTAGAATTGACCCAGGACAAAATCTGGACTAGTTATGAAGTGGTTCTTTGCACTACGGCTTGGAAAATTGTGGACAAATGTTGATTTTGTCTGGCCCAGTTTGATTTTCTCATAGACGTCTTTATGCGCACACACACACACACACACACACACACACACACACACACACACACACACACACAATATTAAGTATTTGTCACGTATAATGAATCATTTTTAGAGAAACCAAGTGGAGAATTTTTATTTCAAGGTGAATGACACAACAAGGATTAATCTTGAAGTAGAGATTAATCTTGAAGTAGAGGAGAAAAATATCAACTAATGTATGCAGAGTGTCAGGGTTGTCACAAGTTTCCCCAAGTGAAATTCCCTGATTACCAGGCAAATTCTAGCATTTTTCCCCGACAAATTTTGAGATCTCAAGGATAAGTAGAGACATAAGTTGACAAAAAATGTAAGGGCTCCTGTATTTCTGAATGTGTGAGCAAAAATCTGAAGTACTAACATCAACATCTTTTGTAATGAACTGTTTTTAGATGGAGAAAGCAAGCCAAATGGTATATATGTTTCAGTAAGACCACTGATATTAATTTTTTCAATAAAACAAAACACATTTGGTGACAAAAATATGCATTTTGTTGGAGTTGCAAGACAGATTTAAAATACTTTCACTGATTTCAGTAATAACCTTAGAAAAAAAGTAGGCCCCTTGAAAGAAGTGTATAAGGCAGGTAAGAGTTGTGTAAACAAACACTATAGGTGACCGCCAATAAAATGTTGGTTAGACTATGTTCGTTATGGTCCATTTTTAACCACTGTGTTATTTCTATTATTTTACAGGTACTGTGTAGTTTTTCTTTCAAGAAATACGTGAGTACGTAGTGTACAAAGTGCCAGCAACTGGTACAATTTACTTCTTCTTACCGACCATACTTTCTACTATAAAAACTACTTTCAAAGTGCCAAAATGAACTAGAATAAATAAAATATCTATAAAACACCACACTGTACAATTACTTGTGTTGTGACTCTCGCAATTCCTGAAATCCATTACCCGTGGCCTCTGGTCTGCCAAGGAACACAGCAGTCCTGGTTTCATGAATAAACCACGAAAATTCACAGCATTAAGCCACACATAAACATACCTAGGCTGTGGGCAGATTGGTGAGACTAGATGCGATAGGCAGAGGCTGCAAATTAGTGGGAAATGATGGGCTTCAGTACAGCAGGCCTGATCTATTAGATACCCACAAAAGTGGCCTGCAGTTTTGAAAGTTCACTCATGTGGCCAGCTATTCACGTGTCATGGACACCATGTCTATGAAATGAGACCACAGTGTAAATCCATGCAACAGATAACTTGCACAAATAATCTGAGAATCAATACTAATGAGGATAGGCAACGTATCACCATAAAGATGATTACTGAGCCACAGACAGGCACACGTAAAAGACAATCACACTCTCACAACTAAATTTTTGGTCATAGCCTTTGTCATAAAATGAGAGCATACAGACATTCACACACTCACTCACAGACAACTAAGGCACACACGACCACTGTCTCCGGCTGCTGATTCAAATATCTCTCATAATCAGATCCAGACAAACCACTCCTCATGTTTCCCTGCAGCTGCTAGGCTAGCAACAAGAAGTAGTGGCAGCACTGACTGCAAGCTGAGAATTTCCCCGACACGTTTTAGATTCCCCAATATTCCCTGATTTCCAGAACTTGTGGCAACCCTGAGTGGGTGTTGGGAAAGTAGTTCAATAAACAAGGAAATGCTACACACTGTGCCAACTTATTCCTTACTTTATACATATAACAACACAACCAATTCAGTAATAAAACACATAATACATTCGTACATTTATACAACATGATAACTGTAAATTTAACGTGAATGTTTTTCAAGTATGGTTTCATATCAGCAAATAACTTTCATATTAACTGACTAATGCCTGACTTCTATGCAGTAACAATTTAAAATTTGTCTCAAACCAGAAATTTCATTGTCACTGATTTTTCCATCTACAATTTCTCAACTATACCACCAGAGATCCTACCATGTGGTACCCGAGACCAACATCACTGGATGAACATAAGACTGTACAGGACGAGGTTCACCCTGCCCCAAACTACATATATGTAGGAGGAAAGTTGCTACTCACCATATAGCAGAGCTGCCGAGTCACAGATAGGCACAACAAAAACTCACAATTATTGCTTTCAGCTCTTAAGGCCATTGTCCACACACACACACACACACACACACACACACACACACACACACACCTGCAGTCTCAGGCAACTGAAACCACACTGCCAAATGCCCAAGAGTGCAGTTGTGTGTCCGAGTTGTGTTGCCGCGCGCACGCCTGCCCGTGGTGGTGGTGGTGGTGGTGGTGGGAGGGGGGGGGGGGCATCTGTCTACTGTTGGCGAAGCCCTTAATCGCCAAAAGCTACAATTGTGAGTGTCTTTTTGTTGTGCCTATCTGCAACTCAGCATCTCCACTATATCGTGAGTAGCAACTTTCCTCTTCATAATTGTTACATTTCATCCCGATTTTCCATTGTTTGAAAGTATGTATATGAAATGATTTAAATGTATTAAACGAAATGCAGTGACGGACGTGAAATCAATGAAGATATACTGACATGAAATTATATTCGTGTAAGGCATTCAGATATGTTGAACCTGCTACGTAACAAATATTTTGCAGTAATAGGTGGAAACATCAATGACAATGAAAGTTTGGGCCAGGCCTGCACGTGAAATCAACTATACATTGCACGTTATCATGTGTAAACCACTTCTACTGATAACATTTGGGCAACTTCATCTCGTATCATACAGGTCAAGAGTGAATGTGTCACATCATCAGTATTTCAAAGTTTGCTGAAGAAACTGTGTGTTGAAGTTCCACATTATACCTCTCCAAAACTGCATTTTTTTGATTATTTGTTCAAACACTACAGACCTCTTTAAGTGAGAGTACTTGTGAAAATGTCGTAACAAAAGGAAAAACTGAAAAATTGTTATAAACATACCAAAAGTGATAGAAAACTGAATTTATTTGCAGTAAATAAATTTGTAACCTTTTGCGAATTTCAAAATTATATTTTGAAAATATGAGTAGTCACAGGATGTTAACTGTCTTGAGAAATAATAAAGTGGAAGGACTGAAATTGTCAGCTATGATATTAATTGATGAAATTTTTGAACTGTCAAAATATTTGTACATAAAAGTAAAAGAATCTGGATTTTTTTTTATTTAGAAATTATTTTCAATAAAATGTTCTAAGAATTTCATGGTACATGAGTTGGTCATTGTACTTAGGGAATGTAAATCACCGTGAGCAATGCTTGTATGCACAAAAATTTGAGAAAAATTTTAGGTAGATCTAAATCTACTCTCCAGGTCAAAAAAATCATGGACACTTAAATATTTACATTTATCGCTGATTTTAAGTAAATTTCATGCAAAATTTGTATTTCTGAATTAAAATAATTGCTTTGCAACATTGTGAGTGGCAAAAACAATTCATAATTTTGTTTAACAGCATTTTATAACAGAAATGAGATGTAGGATATGTATACCAATTTTTCTTTTTATGATGATACTCACAAATTGTTATTGTATTCTGTCATGGTCTTCTTTATGACTTTCCATCAATTAAAATTGCCTACAATGTAACACTCAATACTGCAATGCTGGAAAGACTTCATTCCCTCCCCCCAACTTTGAAGCAAAGTATGACAAGAATTGTGAATCATGTCACAAAACTGACAGCATTTATTTCCAAATGATAGTCACTGCTGTATTTCTTACACGTAAATACAAGTTTACCCTCGGAAACAAAACCAGAAGGAGAGTCAGCATGCACAATAATTATCCAACTACCTATTCCTGTGAAAACTTTAGAATTGCCAGTACCATCACTTATTTTCCAGCAGATCTTCCTGGAATGATTCTAATTGACCCGTTTCATCAAGGTAATACACTGTTTAAGTACATCATCCTCTTGTATTGTGAATCTTCATATGGGATGTAGTTTGTGCTGCACCAACGCCACTTCTTTGAACTAAAAATGCTCTTCTTAGCATATCATGAACGAACGTCTTTTAAAATTCTTTACATCGACGAAGTGCTTACCATTGTAGTTGATTTTCTCCTGCATAACTGTACCACCTTTTTGTGAGGTCGGGCATTCATCGTTCACATGGGGCACTTTAAAACATCGTTGTTTAAACAATCTATTTGTGTTGTAGGTTTCTTGTGATTTCGATGCTTTACAGGCAACATGAAACCAACTTTTCCTATGGTTCCTATAGCTCTGACACTTTTGTTTAGAATTCTCTTTACAGTTTTCTTGCTGACACCACATTGTTCTGGAGTCCGTTCTTATGTCTTCAAATGTCAATGTTTTCAAGTTCCTGTTTGAAGAAGTTATAAATGCGGTAAATAATCCCCCTCGCCTTCTTGTGAAGTGCTTCACTTTTTTTCTTTATTGCACTTAAACATTTACTGATACACATTCCACGCGTATACTGCTACAAGAAAAAAAGAGAATACAAAAAAACTGACAGCTGAATGAATAACTTGGTTGTCGCGAAGTACGGCAACGGTGCAGCATGTAGGAGTGAGATTCTTGCTGCCTAGCTGTAACTCGCTGCTAGCCACTTGGAAAGACAATGATTATTATTGGCTGCTAGTGGCTAATGGAGGGGGATGTGCAGAACGGCTGAAAACTGGGCCGCCTTCCACAATGACGTGGACTTTGGCCTTCCATAATTATGGGAATTTATTTCAATTCACTTGACAGCACCCAACCACAGAAAACAGAGATGTGTAAACCAACCGTAAACACTGCTTACGTGGAGACTAACCCTCTCCCCACTGCAACCCTGACTACTACGCACATGCGTGAATCTGGCAGGTTGGGTGTGCCAGAAAATTTTTTAATAGGTAGCACCTCACTGCTTGTTGCTACTACTGATACAGCTAACAGCCACACTTCAAGTAGCTGGAAGCAGGAGAAGGTACTGTCCATACGAAACTCAACTGGGCATCCATGTGTGCCCACAGGCAACTGCTCAAATGAACTTAATGTAAACAGTTGTGATGTCACGGTCGTCAGCAGCAGTTTATTGTTATGAAGTACTCCACAGTCTTCGTCATAAACCTTATTACACATTTTGCTGTTTATCAAATCTTATCAGTCAAAATTACAAAAATTTAATTGAAGACTGAAACAATGAAAAATTTCCGGACTGTAAAAAATTCCCAAGGTCTTCCCAGTTTTCTCTCGGATGATAAACCCTGTCATTGAATTTGTATAGCCGAGCTGAATTTGCACACAGACAAGGATGATCCAACAAGAGCATTACTTGGGAAAAGAGAACTGTACACTGATCTTTTCATGATGACCATTTGCAACCATTAGCAGGAGCATGAGGGAGACAATTGTATCTTGCAGCTCATGAGAGAGACTTACTACCTGTCGCACCCACCACTGGTTGTTGTACACACAAGAAATGAAATGGCTCACTACAATGTATACTGTGGTCTCTGGATTTCACGCACAGTAACAGGCTGCATTTCAGTGACAACCATTCTTGCAAAGTATGTGCCACTCCGGGATGCAACCCGGTAGTGGCTTGATTGAATTCCTACCACAGGCTTCATAGCAGACCACTCTTCTCTCTTTCTTAAACAGAATTCCCTTACTGTACTTCCATTTCGAATTAAGACTTTCACGTGTGTTACTAATGCTGATATGCCTAAAAACAAAGATGATTTAACTTACCAAACGAAAGCGTTGGTATGTTGATAGACACTAACAAACACACACACACAAAATTCAAGCTTTTGCAACCCACAGCTGCTTCATCAGGAAAGAGGGAAAGAGAGGGATAGATGAAAGGATGTGGGTTTTAAGAGAGAGGGTAAGGAGTCATTCCAATCCCGGGAGTAGAGAGACATACATTAGGGGGAAAAAGGGACAGGTACACACACACACACACACACACACACACACACACACACACACACACACACACATCCGCACATAACAGACATATGTAAAGGCAAAGAGTTTGGGCAGAGATGTCAGTCGAGGCGGAAGTACAGAGGCAAAGATGATGTTGAATGACAGGTGAGGTATGAGCGGCGGCAACTTGAAATTAGCGGAGGTTGAGGCCCGGTGGGTAATGGGAAGAGAGGATATATTGAAGGGCAAGTTCCCATCTCCGGAATTCTGACAGGTTCGTGTTAGTGGGAAGTATACAGATAACCCGGAAGGTGTAACACTGTGCCAAGATGTGCTGGCCGTGAACCAAGGCATGTTTAGCCACAGGGTGATCCTCATTACCAACAAACACTGTCTGCCTGTGTCCGTTCATGCGAATGGACAGTTTGTTTCTGGTCATCCCCACATAGAAAGCTTCACAGTGTAGGCATGTCAGTTGGTAAATCACGTGGGTGCTTTCACACGTGGCTCTGCCTTTGATTGTGTACACCTTCTGGGTTACAGGACTGGAGTAGGTGGTGGTGGGTTTTACACCGGGGGGCGGTTACAAGGGTAGGAGCCAGAGGGTAGGGAACGTGGTTTGGGGATTTCATAGGGTTGAACCAAGAGGTTATAAAGGTTAGGTGGACGGCGGAAAGACACTCTTGGTGGAGTGGGGAAGATTTCATGAAGGATGGATCTCATTTCAGGGCAGGATTTGAGGAAGTCGTATCCCTGCTGGAGAGCCACATTCAGAGTCTGATCCAGTCCCGGAAAGTATCCTGCCACAAGTGGGCCACTTTTGTGGTTCTTCTGTGGGAGGTTCTGGGCTTGAGGGGATGAGGAAGTGGCTCTTGTTATTTGCTTCTGTACCAGGTTGGGAGGGTAGTTGCGGGATGCGAAAGCTGTTTTCAGATTGTTGGTGTAATGGTTCAGGGATTCAGGACTGGAGCAGATTCATTTGCCACGAAGACCTAGGCTGTCGGGAAGGGACCGTTTGATGTGGAATGGGTGGCAGCTGTCATAATGGAGGTACTGTTGCTTGTTGGTGGGTTTGATGTGGACGGACGTGTGAAGCTAGCCATTGGACAGATGGAGGTCAACGTCAAGGAAAGTGGCATGGGATTTGGAGTAGGACCAGGTGAATCTGATGGAACCAAAGGAGTTGAGGTTGGAGAGGAAATTCTGAAGTTGTTCTTCACTGTAAGTCCAGATCATGAAGATGTCATCAATAAATCTGTACCAAACATTGGGTTGGCAGGCCTGGGTAACCAAGAAGGCTTCCTCTAAGCAACCCATAAATAGGTTGGCATACGAGGGGGCCATCCTGGTACCCATGGCTGTTTCCTTTAATTGTTGGTATGCCTGGCCTTCGAAAGTGAAGAAGTTGTGGGTCAGGATGAAGCTGGCTAAGGTAATGAGGAAAGAGGTATTAGATAGGGTGGCAGGTGACAGGTGCTGTGCACAAATGCAGTAACATCTCTTATAGCATCAACAGTTTCATGCTGGAAATGAAATCTCATTGCAAGATGTTTACAGAGACTTACAGTGTTGATCAAGCTCATAAAGCTGAAAGCGACTTTTTAAATGAGATGATGCACCATCAGGCACACACACGTTTAGGAAATGCATGGCGTCTAGAAGCTATGTCATCAGTTATCATGCTGATGGAGTAGCATGCACATGCACTGTCACAAATGAGATCGTCACTGACAATAGCAAAACAGTATGATGTTCCAAGGGAATGTGAAACACATGTAAATATTGATACCTATAATGTGTGCCAGTGGTAAGTTTGAAATTTGTTCTGCAAAGATCAGTTGTCAGCAAAGTTGAAATGAAGAACTAGTGTGGTAGTATTCTGGGATGTGGGTAATTTTACTTCTGCTACAGCCTGTCTCTGAATCCTCTGGATGTGATGGTGAGCTATTCCTTTCATGACACAATGCCTAACCTCCGTAACAAACTTCTCTGGCTCTACTGTCTTCTTCACCAACCCTCTGCCCTCCAACAATGCATAGGTTACATCACTGTCAATATCCTGAAGGTGCAGCGCTTGAACAGTACCAGGACACATTGCACACTCCTGCAATCAACATTTATCATGCAGCTCTTGACATATACACAGAAGCATCAGGTCCATCTCTGCATAGTATTACTGCGATAAATACATGTGCATACTTCCTTCACTGGCTGGCATTTTACCCACTTTGGTTGTAAAGAGTAGAGCTTTGCGAGACCAATTTTTAAACTGGGGTTCTCCTTTTTCGTCAGGAGACATGCTTCTCTTATTGATCTTGTTTCATATCTTTTTACCTTTTTAGCTTTTTCACCATTTTCACTAACAGAGGTAACATCAGCATGGTTAGGGCTTTGCCTGCTGCAATCTTTGTCATCACTTAGGTAATATCCCAGAGCAACAGTAAGCATATCATCTTGCAACAGATGCCCACAGTAAGAATCTCGTTCTTTATTTTATGAGCCTTTGACATCAAATAATGTAAGGAAGTGTGTATGTATTTCTGTATCTTATGATTAGAGTAGCTACCTGGTATCTATTTCAGTAACTGTACCTTCTCAGTATAGTTGGCTGTCAAGATAGCAATATTTAGGTTTTAGAACCACAAATCACATTTTGTGCACATACCACTATTTTCAGGTTCGGCACCAAGTGCATCTACATTATACACTTCACAAACTTTTGAAGCTGTTGATTGTGTAAAACTTGTGTCAATTTCTTCCACTTTTCTTTTTACGTACTGTTTTCTTCTTGTGCTTCTTAGTTTTCTTGGACATTTAAGGAAGGGCATAGTAGGGGATACAGCAGAAATACTAACTTTCAACACATCTATAACTTCTCATACACCCAGGAATATAAACATCTCCACTGTCTTCTTCAATTTCATATTCAGGTGGGTTGTCACTAAATTTCTTTTCATAGTGAATGTAGAAATTCCTGCATAATGAATGTGATGCTAATACCGTTACTTGAGGAAGAAGAAATTTGTGCAATACCTCTGGCAGATTTCTAACAACTGTGAAGTGTTTTTCACTTTTCTTAGACACCACCTTCTTGTGTCTTTTTTCACAGTTCACACACCTCACTCTCTCACTACTGTATTTCCTCATTACATCAGTAGTCTCTGGCAAAATGACAGAACAGATAGCATTCCATGGAAAAATTAACTTCAATTTCGTATTTTTGTCTTAAATTTGTAAGTTAAAGGAAGCCCATAAGTGTGTGGGTGTCAACTAAATTTAACACACTAAGAGGGTGCTTTAATGCAAAATATCTGCCAGGCCTCCAGTACTTTTGGTTTATTAGTTATATACTTTTTGTTGTTCTCTACTGTTGTAAAAGTTAGTTGCAAAATATACATTTTTCAAAAGGCCATACCATTAACAAAAATTAAGATAAAATAAAAATATTTTATATCTTAACACACATGATATAAAGTGTAATATATATTTCTTCCAGAGAAATTCATGACCAAGAGTTGATGTGATCTGTACGATTTAAGATGAAATCACCCATTTCATGTTCTTGCATCTTCATTGATGACAATCCAATTAATTCCCTCATTTTATTTCAGTGCATTTCATTCACTTCATATTTATTGCAATAACTACAACAGCATTAGTATTTGATACAAATGAATAAGGACAACACGTAAAACACACACACGAAGAAATGTGTGATTTATTGGAAGGAAGTTCATGTCACAGGCAAGTAGAAGAAAATCATGTGAAGAAATATGGAATAAAATTTGGAGTTTAATGTCTTATTAAAGTCAAGGTGACTGAACTCAGAGTTAGCTTGGATATGAATTAGGTCACCTTGACTAAATCATCCTGACATTGGCACTTCAAACCTGAAATCAGACTGTCCCATAGGGAATTGAGCCCATTTTAGGCTGCACTGTCCTACTAGAAACCGCAATGAAATTCTATACCACTAATACATCATCATAGTCTTTCTACTGATGTTTATAAGTGCATTTCTGTACCACTACAAAACAATGAAAGGCTTACAGCAATGGGAGTGTAAAATATTGTTATCTTACCACCTTTTGCCTGTTTGGTTGCATTCTCGATGCTCTCTATCAGAGATTTGACAGAAATCTGGCTATCTTGTCGAGAAACTCCAATTTCCCTGCCTCTCAATGTTATCTCCTGTGGAACACTATTTGTCACAGTAGATGGACAGCCAGTTTCTTGCATGGCTGAAGTAGGCACTCTAATTCCCAGTGTAGCTGAAGTCGGTGGTTTTGGCGTGGCTGCTGTAATCCACACAGTATGAAATGCACAAATTTCAGAATAATAAAGACAAGAGATAATTTTGTAATTAATGCAATCACTCAACTTAATATGCACAAGGAAGCCATTTAAAGCCATTATGAATTGTTGAAAATGCAATAAACACAGAACACACATACTAATGACCCCATGTTCCACCTCTCTTCCTGAGAAAAATTAAAAGGTCACTCACTGAAAATTTTACTGTGGACAAGGGCTAATCTAATATATGAACAGAATGTTCTCAAGTTGATAATGGATTCAACAATATGCCTTTGTTTGCGCAAATATTTATCTCAAGCTAATGTTTAAACATAGACAGCAACGCCAAAATTATGAATGCTTTATACAATACACACAATTTTTTTTATTTTCCTTGGGATTAGAATTTTGATAACGCAAAAAAAGTTACAGCCACAAACCACTGTTCTCAACTAAAAAGACACATCATTCAATATTTCTTTTTTCAGTAAAAAGGTGGGGGATCATTACTGACTAGGAGATAGTCTCAGCCAAGACCAACCAATTCAGGTCATATTTGGCATGTCACCTGAGAGCAACCTAGAAAGAAATACTCTTAGGTATTTCAGCGTGTATATGCAGAAGGGGAAAAAAAATAGATTTCCCAGTTAAAAATTCGCTTTTCCTCAGGTGAAAATACACTATACACCATGTGAAAGTATATTTTCTTCATGTTAAGTGACAGTATACTTTCCCTCAGAGCTGTGAAATTTATCGGTCCTTTGAATGGTGAAGCTTTATACACCAGCATCGAACCTCAGAACTTTTTTTTTTCATCCATCAATGACAGCAGATACATGTGTGATGTAGTCAGCCAATACAACACTGTTAAGCAGTGTGAACACACAGATAGGAAAAGTTACCGATTTAATGTAATATAGACACAGTGTACCTACAGGAAAAGCTAAGCTCCCATACATAATACAGGCTGTCAAAAATGTTTCGCCATTTCTTTCCGAGGGTGTGGTTAGACCACAGCTTAAATCGCAGCAGCTGGATATTTCTGACATCCACAGCTATAAATTTCACTGCTGTGCACCAAACATTTTATGGTTACCCGGCTGAATACATGTTCAGTTTACCACTTCAACTTTTACGTGGAAAAGTCAGTTATGTGTGGAATTGCTAAAGAACTCACTCCGCACTCAAAGAACTAAATTGAATATGAAAAACTAACCTTGACACTTGATCCTTTTTAGCCTGTGTTACCCTACAGGATACATCAAACACAAATCTGCCACTAAAATTTTGAATAATGCCGTAAGTGGCTGGTTTTCTGGGCCCAAAATTTTTCTAAGTTGTTGGTCCTCGAAGACTTGAGTTTTGAATGAGATGCAAGAAATTTGTTACACATTCTCACACTTAACATAATACATCTTGCGTAAAACGAAATTTACTTTGAAAATATCACTTCCAAAGCCACCATTCACAAAATTTTCCTGCGATGTGTTAGAAATGTAAACAGCTGAAACATCAGACTCATCGAAGGGAGGATCACAATCTTGTGGGCTCCACATCGAAAGCAGTCTCCTGTTAAGAAGTATTGCATTGTCTTTGACGCATTTTGCTGTCAACGGATGCTAGTGTGTCCACAGTGTTTTGTTGTTGTACATGGCACTTTTTTTCCGAACTTAAGTTTTATTTTGGTGTCATTCTCTCATTTATGTTTTATTGCTGCACTACTATTCTGCAGTAGCAAACTTAAATAAAATTCTTTATTTGAGTATCAATTCTCAAAATTGCAAAAATTACACTGAGAACTAAATTGATGAGAAACTCCCAGAACTATATAAAATAAAATAAAAAATCCTGGGTTTTTCCCAGATGAAAAAATTCCCAAGTTTTTCCTGGATTTCTCAGGGTGTATCACCCTTTGTTTTGGCTTAACACCCCCTCACTCTCTCCTTTGTTTTTGAAAAAACCACCCCTGAAGTTTATGATACACAATCGACTAAAAATTGATGTGATTGATAGATATTGGAAAATATGCAATTTTCATCAACATACATGGAGTCCACAAATGCATATTTTCCTATAAATCTAGGAAAGACACTTTTCTGACTGCTGCCTATGTACCCATAACATAAAGGCTGCTAAATGAAAAGCACTGGTCGTGTAGTGACCAAGCAAACTGTCTGTGGAGCGGGGAACCAGTGTTCTATACCCAGTTGCACTCTGCAGACCCTTCCCCTTCCTCCCACCCTCCTTCCTCCCCACAAACACATACACCCCTCCCCTCATTCTGAAATTGATAGGCATAGGAGAGTTAATAAGGCTAGTAAATCAATAGACTCTAACAACTACTTTTAGCAAATAAATTTCTGAAATAACTTCGATTAATAAAGAACTAAAAATTTAATCCTGGTCACTTTATAATGATTCTTCCACTTGCTCTGTTAGAAGTCTTCAATTTCCTTCAAACTAGATGGATGTAACTTGTCATATAAACATTTGAAGCGATATACTCAGGACACCAACAATATCTAATGAATGCAATCTTTATGTAACTGCATTGTTCCATCTGAAGACTGTGAGGGGAATACACTTTGTTTACATTTAAAAACATTTCTTGATCAGGAATTAATCTGGATGAATACCACACACAATACATTGTCTGAACAATTGCTGCTAAAAGTTAATCATGAATTATGCTGTGAATCATTATTGCATTTGCTTGACTGTGCAATTTCTGCTGGGTTTCCAGAAGCAGACTAATTTTGAAACCTCTAAACAAAGTTTTTAACTAGCACACAGGCTTGCAATTTGGCAGTATTACTTCTAGCGTGCAAGTCAGTTGACCACCATTATCTATAGACATGACGTAACACATGATGGTGTTAGTCTGTTCACCCCAGGATTCCAATACCGTACAAAACTTGTTATCTGAAAAGTATGATTTTAAAATGCAGACTGCAACTAGGAATCTTACACAAGTTCTCTGCTACTGAGCGAGATGCCTTGGTCACTATGCCAGTGACAGTGCGTACCTTTTGGGTACATAAATGGAAGTCGAAAAAGTTTCTTTGCTCAATTTCCATGACAATATGCATTTTTCAGAAGCCATACGTGTTGACGAAAAGTGCTTAATTTTCCAATTATCTATCGATCCCGTCAATTATGAGTCAACTGCGCATCATAAATTTTAGGGGTAATTTTCTCAGAAATGGGAAGCACAAGTTGATCCAAAACATCTTCGAGTCTTTCATCTCAGATGGTACACACAAGTGATTTGCCAAACATGAGCAGCTGGCAGAGTCTGAGAGCTTCCCCTTGTGAATGCACTGAAACCAGCAGTGTCAAAGCTGAGTTATGAACATCATCATACCCTCTCAGGTTCAAGGTGCATCCAGCGAGTTTTAATTCTCAATCTAAAGAGTTGCATCTCAATGAGACTTATTCAGCAATGCCATCAAAGACTTCCATAACCTGTGTCTGGTAAGAAAGCAATGTACTATATACAAGACTGGAAAAACACCTCTTACATACAACATAAAATATTTTAAATAAGAAAACTCATCAAAAATTGCAAACACACAGGTTTCCCAGTGAACGCAAAGCAGGCAGTGAGAATCATGAACACATAAAGCCTGAAAAATTAAGGACAAAAAACTCAAGCTTAACAGCATGACACTTAAAACATTATTTGAAATATCAAGAAGAATAAGAACGGCGCTAGACAATACACTGCAGAACAATGCAACTACTGCACCCTCATTCAGAACTTCACTCAATTAATATTGTTTTACATTCATGTCTCGTATACTAAAACTTTTTTGATGACGTTGAGCCACAGTCATGCAATACTTTTTAAAAACGTAAACAACCGTTTGACTGTTTATTCTTATGTTTATCTTTTGTACTATCCAGATTTTGGCTTTTATGTCATTGTGAAGAACAATGCTAAAAGTTGTAAGACCATTATTAAGTCATATCTGTTAAGGCTGTCAAAAGCAGGTAAACAAGGCTAACCCATGTCTTTAAAATTGAACTGTTGAATAAGGTTAACACACATCTTTAAGATTTAACTGTAAAAGAACTTAACTGCCTTAACATACACAACTTACAATGATCATACAACTTTTAGCATTGTACCTGACAACAGTTTAAAAGCCGAAATCTGAACAGTACAAAAGATAAATATAACAATACACAGTCAAATGATGGTTTTCTCGTATACTAGTTCACAGGATCAGCCCTGATGAAGGCCTGCGTATTTTCTTTCTCACATCTGCGAACAAGCAAGTGATGACACACAATAGTATTCGGTGCCTTCATGGAGAGAGCAAATTTCAACACAAAGGAAGAAGTAATCACCACCTCTCTTGCATACAAAATAAATCCAACTGGTGAAGAACATACCTTATCACTGTTTTGTTAACAACTAACACAAGATCTGCCAGCTCAAAGTTAAAAATGGATACCCATTATTGCTGTCATACAAACATCAGTTCTCAGAAAACTGCAAAACTAAAAACAGGTTTAACAATGCTGCTGCAACTATTGTGTTATAGCATTGCTAGATTGCACTAGACACTCACTGCTGACACAGGTAACGTTAACTCACAGACATCTCTCTCAATCTGAAGACTACAGAGATGAAAGGCAGAGAGAAAATGTGAAGAGAGTACCAGTTCATTCTCATGACTCAACTATGTGATTCTGCTCAGCCTGCGAAGGGACTATACTCAATTTTCCACCTTATATGCATGTCCCTCACAGGAAAGGTCACAATATCACTGCTGTGTTACTCACCACCTTAATGTGGTAGATTACAACTGGGGTTACCCAGAGGATCAGGTTAACAAGCGAGTAAGTTATCAGTTTCACGTAGTGTGGTTCCTCCAATTACCTATGGGGCTATCACAAGAGATGCTGAGGAAAGAGATGAGGCACTCATTTGACGAAAGGTAATGGGTTGACCTGACACCAAGTGTTCTGATAAACTTTGTGTCTCATACAAGGGAGCAAGTAAGATGAATTTATTTGGATTTTCAGATTCTCCTGGCAAAATTACTATATCCAAAACTATTATCACACATGTAATTTTTTTGTCTGGGAAGAAATTAGGTATTTAAAATCATGTTTTCCTATGTTCTCATTCTGGGTTGAATATGCACCACTCAAAATTTTATGATTCTCTCAACAGGAAAATACTTCACATAGATAGTAGATACTCTAGTAATTGAGTATCGCACTTCTGAAGATTTGAATGGAGAACAGTGGAATCAAAGTTGGCATATATTAGGAATAACGGGAGATATTCTTAAGTTCATTTACTTTATGGTGCTCATAAAATATTTAATGTTGTAGCATTATTAATTTGTAAATATTCTTTATGTATTCTTATGCACAAAATTATGAAGAATGCCCAAAAAAAGAAGACTGAACTAAACCTATGAAGGTCATTCAATAAGTAAAGCCCCACTTTTTTTTCATAACATATTTATTGTTAAGAGACAGTATTTGGTGACAATATACATCAACATGTCTTGTCCATGTCCTATTTTTCTGTGTAGTCTCCATCACATTCTATGGCCACATGCCAACGTTGTGCAAGCGCATGTATTCCCTGCTGGTAAAAGCTCTTGTCTTGTAGGTGTAGCCATGTTTTCACTGGATCTTCAAGTGGCCCAAAGAGATGGAAGTCCGAGGGTGCCAGGTCTGGACTTTAGGGTGGATGAGGCAATGATGTCCAACCCCAGTTTGGCAGTGTGTTCCCAGGTTCTCAGATTAGTGTGTGGGCATGCATTATCATGCTGGAGCAAGATTTCTACTAGATTATTGTCTGATAGAACACGTCGGAAACGGTTCTCAAGTTTATTCAGAGCCTTCACGTATACCTCCGAACTGATGGTTGACCCTCTTGGCATCATATCCTCGAGAATGACACAATCACAATCCCAGAAGGCTGTCACCATGACTTGACTGGCACAGGGGGTTGCCTTGAATTTCTTCTTTTGTGGTGAAGGAGGATGATGCCACACCATGGACAGCCTTTTTGTTTCCAGCACAAAATGGTGCACCCAGTTTTCGTCCCCCATACTGATCCATGATAAACATTCCTCTCCATCGGTCTCAAAACACTCCAACAAATTCAGATGAAATGGCCTTTCTTTGAATCTTGTGGTCCACTATGAGCATTTGTGGAACCCATGGTGAGCATCCCTTTAAATATTCGAGAGTCTCCATCATTGCAGATGCACTTCCAATGCCGACTGAAAACTGTAGAGCCAATTGTCGAGTTCTGGTGCACTGGTCGGCACGAATAATGGCATCCGCATGATTCAGCATGTCTGTTTCTGCATTTCCTAAGGCTGTAACTTTCTCTACCCCTCATCCAACTGTACTCCTATCAACTGCACACGAATGTTCATGGATGTTTACCACAGTTTCTTTTTCTGCACACAAGAATTCAATAACAGCACACTGCTTGTAATTTGAGTCATATATAGACGTCATTTTGACGTTTTACTATGGCTCTGCCATCTGCCAGAACGGTTCGAAACTTCACCAGCACACAGAACAAACATAAAATGTGAAGTACCACCAAGGACATTTGTCTATGTATATTTATGGCTTTTTTAAAAAATGTGGGGCATTACTTACTGGGGTGGGGAGGGGGCCACGGGGAAGGGGGGAGGGGTAGGGGGATGTGGCGGGGTATATATTTTCATTCAAAATAAAATGGGTTTCATAACTACATGTCAATGGTTAATAAGATTACAATAACATAGAGTTCACCACTTTATGAGGCGATGGAGACTATTCAGTGAAATGAAAATAGATTGTAAGTACCTTTATTCTGTCAGAAGTACCTAAAGTGAAACGTATGTCTCAGAAGAACCATTCAGAGGCTCCTAATGAAACGGTGCAAAAGCTCGATCTAACATTTCAAAACAATCCCCCCCCCCCCCAAATGCAAGCACCCAAGCATGCACCCACACACTCAATCACTCTCTCTCTCTCTCTCTCTCTCTCTCTCTCTCTCTCTGTAGCCAGCACTAATTACAACCGTTCAGGAATGTAGAGTGAACTCTTTATTGACCTGTAGCTACAATGTAGGACACCTATCTAATCTGTTGTAACTTTACTAAACTCCATTTTCGTAGAACACATTTCACCATTTGTTCATCTGTGACTGACTTTCTGCTAAAGCCACATAATGGATGCAGGAGTGCTTATGTTCCTTAGCATACGTCATAGAATAACAAGAACAGACAAACTGACACTGTTGTGCAAACAGCCAAGCCTGGAAGGGAAAGCATACCAAATCGCATGCTGAAGAGAGATCCTTTTGCACACTGAAACAGTCACACATAGCAGAAGACACTGCAAAGTGACACAAAGATGCTTGTGGTTTGATGCAAAACTTACAACATAAGAGAGAACTGCTTGGGCTGGACCATCGCTGTGTTGGACTCTGTGGTTTACTGCTGTCTTTGGCCCTTAACACAACTCCCGTTTGTGGCAAGTCGCAGAGTGATGCAGTAGGTCTCTGTAAACTTTCAAACTTGGCTATTTTTGAGAGGAACGAGTCACTTGCTTTCACATCTGAGAATCTCCAGTGTATATCAAAAATCTGAGTTTCATTGTTAGTATCAATGTCTGCAAGATCCAAAGTATGTCTGTTTCCTATGGAGCGATGACACAGTTTATCTGTAGATGATACTGTGAATGAGTCTACTGAGCAACAGTCACTATCAGGTACATTGGATGCCACAGTGGCTCTCTCTTTGTTGTCTGGACATGCAAATGCTTTATGAATTATGTTTTTAAACCTTGAAGTGTCATTGTCAGGAAACTTAATCCTTTTTTTTGTCACACGTGGGGACAAATTCTGCTTCCTATGATTAACATGTCTCGTTTCAGGTTTCACTTTGTGCAAGGTTTCCAGGTTTTGTTTCTTATTTGAAGACGGAAATATTTTTTGAAGCTTGAATGTTATTTTCTCATTTTTGTCTACTGAAGTTGCATTTTTATCACAGTGTTTTTCCATACATGCGGCTGCAGACTTTCCTTTCTGGTTATTTTCCTGTTCACTCTGCAAATTCCAACAAGAGCAGCAGATAGTGCCAGACAGATCTTCTGCTTCAGCTGGACTACAATTGCCACATAAATTTCCATTTGCACTTCCTGATAATTGAGAAGGTGCCACACTCTCTTGGAGTAAGGCTTTCCCATTTTCATATAATGTGTGTGTTGTTTTGTTACTGAAAATCCCTGAGAAACCGTCCAGGTCATCCTTCCAATTTTCGTTTTGATCTGAAGTCTGCACCAAAATTTTGTTTTTCTGAATTTGTTCAATATACTTATTTTCACCTCTATTCATCACTTCCACAGGCCTATAAACAATCATGTCTGACAGTCTGGCTCGATTGTGGAAGTTCACAAACTGTTTGTTATACGTTTCAGCTATAGCTGTAGTATTCACAGAATTTAATTGCGTAGTGGGCTTATTTTCAGAACCTGCAATGTTTTCCACCTCGCCTTCATTAATATCAGGCATTTTATCGTAATACAACCGCAGATAGTCTTTATTGTTGTTTGTTGTGACAAGTTTATTTTGTATCCCATTAAAACAATCGGCACTGTTTTTTTCTAACTCCTGACTCTCTCTTGGTGCGACATCTGACTGGCCTGCTGTTGAAACATCAGGGAAAATGTGTGCTCCATGAGACATGTCATGGACTATCATTAAATCTGGTAAGCTTTCAGCTCTTTCTTTAATTTTATATGGACGTTGAGAAACTAGTGGCCTTCCTCTTTGCAATTTTGCCCTTCGAGACCCATCTGTGACATCTTCACCAGACAGTTTTCTCAGCAGCAATTCCCGATCAATTACTTTCTCTTCTAAGGTATTGCATTCACCTACAATTTACATTAAAATTAAAATGTTTTTAATTTTAATTACATATTTTACTACAAATAAAAAAATAATTTGTAATCATCATTACATTACTGCACTTTCCTTCAAGTTCTGTTCAGGACGTCTTTCTCTTATGGGTTATAGATATTAGGAATAGGTTGCAGTAGTTTAGTACAACTTGAATTACATTGGTGCTTAATCTTGTTTCCTTTTTTCATAAATTTATGTAACATTATAGATTAACACAAAATATATATAGTTTAGCAGTAATATATCCTCCTGTAACAACTAAATGGACTGTTAACACTTGGGTAATTCTCTTTTTATTATTTCACCCATGTAGAAATCTTATGCATGTGTTTTGAAATTGTCAAACAGATTTTGAAACAGAAAACCTTTCCGTCCAGAAAGCAATTATCTTTAAGGTTACTGAATACAGACCTGAAAATGTAAGGACACACATTTACAAAATAAAGCAAATTGTGGATGACCTCCAAGCTGCATTTCTCTACAGCTTGTTTGTCATGTTAGAAAAGTGCAAACATGTCATTACACAGTAGCAGCATCTGAAGCACACTACTTTAATGTTTTACTGTATCTGAATACCAAGGAATCTTATTTGTTTGCAATAAATTCAGCAATGACAGTTACATCCCTAAATAGTACCGTATTTACTCGAATCTAAGCCGCACTTTTTTTCCGTTTTTTGTAATCCAAAAAGCCGCCTGCGGCTTAGAATCGAGTGCAAAGTAAGCGGAAGTTCTGAAAAATGTTGGTAGGTGCCGCCACAACTAATTTCTGCCGTCTAATATATGTAGCGCTACACAGACTTGCTTTGCAGGCACAAAGATAAATACTGGCGCCAAAACCTCTGCGTCAGTAAAAAAAAAAAAAAAAAAAAAAAAAAAAAAAAGGGTGGAAGACGAGCTTTTTACTCCGCCCCAAGTTTCGACCACTGCATTTTCATACATTATCCAACGAAGTAAATACAAATTCTGTATTGTTCATCTTCGAATGTAGCAGCATTTCAATGTACTACGAAAATCCGACTGGCAAGACTGTTTGGGGTTTTTGTCAATATGGCCAACTCTACATTCTGAATTTTTTCCTACCCGTGAGAAGAGATGGTTGCTAATAGGAACTTTTATGAATTGTGAATCACATACACGAATATAAACATTTTGCGATGTATTCTTTCGTGTTTGCTGCTATCTCATTTAAATCCTGTCTGCCTAATAAACTACGAAACTAGAGTGAGACAACAGCAAACGCATACAGATCATGTCATGTTTATATTCGTATTATTCGTATGGCTAATAGTGATACAGTCAGAAATGAAGCACGATAATTGACTAGATTTTTAAATCTAAGATGGCTCTAATTTCTTAGCAGAATGTAATGTAATGTACTAAAGAGGTGTCTGCAAAGATTCTCAAACGGGGAAAAATTTTCGCTTAACTCTTGTTCAGAACATGTTCTATCATACACAGTCTATTATTTGGTTCTTGTTGATCATTATCAAAGAAAGCAGCAGTGTAAGTAACAACAAATAGCAGTCTCTTGCCATTGTTTCGCTAATGAGACGATTCCTTTCTTTTTTTAATTGTAAGCGGCGATAGCGCGCAGAAAAGCAAGCCATGCCGCGAACGGTGACAGGCCGTAAACACGCACTATCATAATGCGACAAACAATGCATGACACAGTACAGTAATGCATTTTCAGCTTCGAATGACGTAAACACCTATAACAAAGAAAATGGAACTTATCAGATCAAAGAAAAATAAGCAATCAATTCAAACCAGACGAAGCACGTGAAAAAGGAAGGGTACCTGTATAAGTACGGACGGAGCGCCTGACGCATAGCAATGGCTACCTGGTAAAGCTTAACTGCTAAGCTTACGACTTGAACCAAACTACTGTAGCTGTATCGTCATTCATTCGACCTAAATTGTGTCTCATCTTAAAGTGGACCAACTTTGTTTCGATTGGGAGGTGCGGCCTAAAACTTTTCTCTCCTCTTGTATTTCGAGTCTCAAATTTCAGGTGTGGCTTAGATTCGGGAAAATTTTTTTCCTTGATTTCGAGTCTCATTTTTCAGGTGCGGCTTAGATTCGAGTAAATACGGTAATATGTGGTAATTTTGTACTCATACTCCCAAGCTTGTGCACAGAACCTTGGTTTAAGACATATCCCTCAAAAGATTCATCAGTAAGTTTCCACATTTCCCACATTATTTACATTAAATATCAATTAAAAATCAACTCTAAAAATGGGTGTTTTGCTTCATTCCTACAGTTAAACCCTTATAATTATTCTAATTGTCAAATAAAAATCTCACAATTTTGTATTTGGGGGAAAAAAAAAATCAGAAAAATCGCCTGTGGTTAGAGATTTACGGAAAACTTTATGTAAAACATTATCCAAGAAGTGCTTACTATAAATTTGACAGCTCTGGGGTATACAGAATTAATTGTGGTCAAGTATTATATCAGCCAAACTAGCCACTCTTGTTACGCAGGGTTTAAGGAGCAACCTACCTCGGGACTGCATTTATCAGAAACCCGCCATAATATAGGGAGCATTAACAGAATGTGTATTCTCCACAGGGTGGAAGAAGGCAATGCTCTCAATTTATCAGAAGAGCTTCAAATTTATAAAGCCAAAAAACAGGTGCCAGCAAGTGTGCTCAATGGTCAAAACGCTGCTGTAAGTACTGCTATTTTGCTTTGTTCGACTATGTCTTACATTAACCCTAGCAATACCAAGGCATTTTCCATAACGCTATCACCAGAGAGTGGGGTGGGGTGGGGTGGGGTGGGGTGGGGGTTACTTTATGCCCACCTCACCCAATAACATTGAGCAAATAAAAAGTTAACTGTTCTTGAATTATATTAACAATGTACTTTTGAAAGAGGTATTGATGTGTGATCAGTGTCCAGCACCTGAAAATAGCTTTTAACGCACACTTAGCAATATCAATGTACTTTATGACCCCACAAAGAAATATAAGAAAATGCACATATAGAGACTATGATATGTAAGGCAGGCCTGAAACTGGAAATATTGAATACAACTTCCACTAAGAATAGTGGCATTTACTACTGAGATTTAAATTTTTTGATGAAGTTTAACTGAAAAATTTCAAACATATATGGAATCTGATAGAAGAATTCATTAAAACTAATAAATTTTTTTTTTCAAAATTTTAATATATAAAGAAACTGACTAGGTTACACTTCTTTCAAAGGGTGAGCATAAAGTATCACCCCTGCCCCCCTTTGGTATTGCAAGAGTTAATCGTTGGACACCTCACTTATGAATAAATTGCCTTCTCATTACTGAATATACCATGCTTTACATATTTGCTTATTTTCTTGCATTGACTGCATTACCCTTGTGTTAAAGTGTTACTCCTTTTGTTTATACGCCTATTTGACTATATAATCTTACTAACTGACTGGTCCAATATTTCATCCTCCTCTTTGTACGAAAGGCCTTCTGGCTGATAGGTTCTTCCAACCATTTCTCACCTACACTGCATTCTAGTGGCTATAGCAACAGAGGGTGCTGATTACTTCCTTAATTTTTTTTTCCATTCATTTGGTTTTTCCCTAGTTGTTTTATCATTCTTGTCTTATTTTGTTAGGTTTTTGTGTATGTTACTATTTTTTCAACAATCACTGGAAGAGTGCCTCAGAATCACATACTAACATTTAACCATTTCTTTTTTAACAATTTAAAATTTTTAAACTTATTTGTTTTAATTTATTACATTTCACAACGGTACGGTCAAAAGTAGTATCTTTTAATGTCTCTGATTGTTTTTTTTATTTGAAAACTCTCAAAGCTCAAGAAGTCAACCTAAGCGATCTACGAGTAAGGGGGCCACCGTCAGGAGGGCTCTAGTTTGGCGGTGAGAGGGATCCTCACGTCTGAAAATGTAGCCATACGTCAGCCGAGTGTGACCAATACCGAGTCTACGGAGGACAGTGGATTCACTGTGAGACACATGCAGGGAAGTTTGCCATGTGGTCGCGGTCTCCTTAATTGTTCTCAGTTTGTTTGGGACCATCAGGACAGATCAATCCGAGTTCCAGACTTCCAACAATCCATGGCGCATGAACGACCAAAGGTCCAGTTCTGGGACCCCAAATTCCAGAATCTGCATCCTCATGGCCAGCTTGGCCAACCAGTCAGCTCGTTCATTTCCTGAAACCCCAACATGACCAGCGGTCCAACCGAAAATGACTGGCCACACCACTTAATGGAAGTCAGAGACAATATCCTGGATAGTCGTAACCGGTGTGTGATGAGAGCAGCATTGGTCTATAGCCTGAAGGCTGCTAAGGGAGTCACTACAGATTAAGATACTTTTCCCAGTGCAAAAACAGACATGGCTCGGTGCTCATTTAATGGCCATCAATTTAGCAGTGAAGACACTGCAGCTGTCTGGTAGAGAGTGGAGTTCACTGCAACGTACATGTGTATGCACAACCTGTTTGTCTGTTGACTGTTGAACCATCAGTGAATACCACTTCCAAACCAAGATACTTCTCAATCACAACCCAAGAACAGGCGGCTAAAAATTGTGGGGTCAAAGGACCTTTTGAACGGAAGGAGATTTCAAGACAAATCCGGAGTAGGGGCAAAAGCCATGGGAGCAGATGCGATGTCTCCGTGACCAGAGGTGACAGTGGAGTTTTCACAGGGCTAGTTCAGAAGGTTCCTGTTGCAAGTTTGACCCCACAATAGCGAACGGGGTCCAGTATTCCCAACGTTGAGGGTAATGCAGAACCATATGCAAGACTCCCATAGTTAAAATGGAACTGAATCAGGGCTTTGTAAAGCAGTGGGAGGGTAGAGCGATCTGCATCCCAGACAGTGTTACTAGTGCAGCGAACTGCATTGAACTGTTCCCACCACTTTCGCTTAAGTTGATGAAGGTGGGGAAACCATGTCAGCTTGGAATCGAAGAATAGTCCCAGAAAGCAGTGCATCTCAACTACAAGAAGTAACTGACTGTCTAGATAAAGCTCTGGCTGTGGGTGGGCAGTACGACAGTGACTGAAGTGCATGACGTGAGTCTTGGTGGCTGAAAACCAAAATTCATGGATGAGAGCCCGTAACTGCAACTTTCGTATGGCATCCTGTAGGCAACACTTAGCAACAACCATATTAAAGGAGCAATAATAAAAGCAAACATTGTTGGCATATAAGGAGGGTGATATGAAGACCACACAGTCACCAATAGACCACTGATAGCCACCTGAGAGAGAGAGATTCTCATTACAGAGCCCTGCAGGACACCATTCTCTTGAATATTGGGGAGGGGGAAGGGGGATGTATGCGACAGGAAGTTCATGACAAAAATTGGGAGTGGACCTCAGAGTCTGTAGGTCAAAAAAGACACTGATGTGGTGCTGATGATGTGCAAAGGCAAAGGCCATCTGGATGGTGGACTCCAGGTGAAACAAATTATCAGCAGTGGAATGGCCTTTGCAAAAACAGCCCTGAGATGCAGCCAGAAGCCCCTAGACTCAAGGAGCGTCACAGCGGCTTGCTCACCACACATTCAAGCGACTTACAGAGGAACTTGGTAATGTTGACTGGGTGATAACTGTCCATCTGAAGGCGGTTCTTAACTGGTTGCAGTACCAGAACCAACATGCTTTCTCTTCACTCAGATAGGAAACCACCCTCGTTCCAGATCCGACTGAAGTGGACAAGGATGTGACGCTGATAATCAACTGAGAGCCCATCCACTGAATGGAGCATCATATGGCCCCATGTGGTGGGCAACAGCAGGTAAGCGCATTCACTCATCCAGTTGTTTTATGAGCTGAAAGGTGGGGTGGGGGTTATGAGACGCAGATGCGTGAGCATAATGCTCACAAATCTGTTCGGCAACAGTGTCTGGATCAGTACAAATGGAAAATCTAGGTATACCTGTGTTGGGGAGGTATGTGATCCATTGGCGGAAATGCACCATTCCCAGGATTCTTGCTTTTGTCATTTTATGAGGTAGTGAATGCAGTCAGAAAGCCATTTAAAGGCAACAAGATGTAACAGTGATGAGTGCCAAAAGAGTCAACCTATGATGCCTAATGGCTGCAGTGATCTCTGGGGTCCAACAGGGTATCATCTTCCAATGGCAGCATCCCGATTGCGATTGGAGTTAAGGTAGACAGCAGAGGTGAACCTATCCCAGTCAGAATTATGAAGAACCCACCTGGGCAAGGGTCCAGGGGAGCAACGCTGAGGGAGGGAAGAAGGCCAGGAAGTGTTCATTATCACATAGGTCATCATGGACCCTCCACTGAACACATGGTAGAAGACCAGAACTGCTAAAGAAGAGATCAATGGCCGAATAAGTTGTGTATGCCACACTGAAGTGTGTGGGGGCATGAGAGTTCAAGAGGCAAAGATCAAGCTGTGCCATGAAAGTTTAGATGTCTTTACAAAGGCCAGTGATCATTTACAGATGGTAAAATCCTGTTGTGCCCATGTCCGTACCCAAACAGCCAAAGCTTCCAACAGTGTAACAAGAGGCACAAGGTCACAGCATACAGTGTCCAGCACACACATACAAACCCCTCTTATAATCAGTACGATTCCCAAAATAACCTCGGTAGACATGAAGGACAGGTGTTCTAGTTGCTGGATACCGATGTGACGGAGCAAGCTGGAATAATTTTACTTCCCCTCTTGTTTTTCCACCTGCCTCCTTAAATTCGTTTTTTTCAATTTGAACTCATTACTATTAACATAATCTGTATTTCATAAAAAGAAAGGTTGGCCCTCAGTTTTAAAGAATATAACATGAGATCTAATTTTGTGCTTAGTTTTATGAATGTAATTGATTTTCTAATTTATTTCAACTATACCTAGTTAGTATCTTTTGTTATAGGGTGAAATCAGTAATTGTTTCGTAACTTAAATTCTACTGTTGACTTCTAAACAGATGTAAATTCTGTACTAATTATAAACATTTGGAGGAGCAACTACTAGTATTTTTAAAGGATCTATTTAGCTCCATTCGAAAACATGTTAGCAGAGCCGGCTCTTAATTAATTCCAAAGTAATTAACAGTTTTGTCCAAATTATTGTTTGTGTACTTATATTTGTTAATTTCATGATTCAAACAAATAATTTGGCTTAACCCTCGTAGTACAAGTAACAAGCAATGACAGTGACTGTTCAATTTATTTGAAAGACTGAACTGTGTGGTTAGGCTTTTACTGCACATAGATTTACAACAGTGAACTATTGTAGCAGTA
This sequence comes from Schistocerca cancellata, assembly GCF_023864275.1. Taxonomy (NCBI): domain Eukaryota; kingdom Metazoa; phylum Arthropoda; class Insecta; order Orthoptera; family Acrididae; genus Schistocerca; species Schistocerca cancellata. The sequence goes on along the minus strand of NC_064634.1, from coordinate 138,294,818 downwards.
TGTGGATGTTCACCTGCAAACTATTAATGAGGCTTATGGAAAGTTAAACAATAGTGCACTGGCCATATTAAATGTGTATATGGTTGGTTGTAAGTAGTGAAAGTAAACTACGGTGAAACGCAAATGTGTACCTGTCTGCTACACTATTTACAGTAGTCAGTGTCCAAACTACCAACTTCATTTTTCAGCCTGTGTAGCAACGCAGTACGTCGACACCATAGACAACAAACGAAGTAATAAAGCAGGCAGAACCACAAACAGTTTCCTGGATGGCAGTACAGAATGCAGGATATGTGCTTAAAAGCTGCTGTAGCTCAGGGAAGTGGTGAAAAAACACATTACTATTCTACTGGTGTCAGGGTGTCTTAATACTGTGGGGGCATGAAGCTACTAGTGGGGTGCTGGTTACAATTCAAGGTCATGTACTGCCATCAGTCGAGACGTCAAAGGATTCACTGACATAGGTTCCCCAGCACCTTGCCACAGAGATCTGGTTCTTCAGGTGCCACAAGGATCTCCACCTTGGACACAAAAGGAGAACATGCAGAGTCCAGTGATGTGGTGGCCATCGGCATTTCTTACAATATGAGGATGGAGAAGATTTCCCTGAATTGGTTTCAGGGACAGAGAAACAACGAGAAGTTCAATGGCCAGCAGCCTGTGGTTCCTTCAGCCACCAGCTGGCATCTAGCTGTGGACCAGCAGGAACTGTGGAAGGAAGAGGCCCAAGGGACCTCTTCCTAACTAGAGAAGCCAGAGGAGGATGAGGTGCCTCCGAGTGGTGGATGGGGACCAGTGTTCCTGTCAGACTTGGAGCCAATGTTCCTGAACTGGGTGGAGTGGAAGCAGCAGAAGGGATCCCAAACTGCCCAGGATACAGGTATCAATGCAAGGTGCCTACTGTAAGAGACGCAACAGGCACCATCGACAGAGAAGGCAATGACATTGCAGCTGTAGCGTGAGACTGTGTAATTGGTCTGGGTTTAAGATACTTCTACTTTTTTCTGGCCTCTTGATATGTGAGCATGTTCAGTGTCTTACATGCCTGATTTTCTTCTCACACTTGAAAATAAGAGTCATCTGGTGAGCAGGGAGAACGGAGTTTGCCACAGTTTACACACATGGGGGTAGGAACACAAAGAACATTCGTATGCATTGGACGACTACATCCCTACATTTAGAGGTAGCAGTACAATGGGGAAACATATGTCCTAACTTCATAAACCTGAAGCTCCTCTTAGGAGGAGGAACATTGTGTTTCATGTCACACCTTGACCTTCTGAAGCATCACCCTCCAAAGCCAAGATGAAGGCCCTGATAGCAACTCCGTTTTCCCTTGATCCCCTATGGACACAATGGATGAAGTGCACACCTTGTCACTCTAAGTTGGCCTGCAGCTCATTGTCAGATTGCAGGAGGAGATCACAGTGAAAGATGATGCCCTGGACCTTATTGAGACACTTGTGGGGAGTGACAGTCACAGGGATATCACTTAACTTTTCACAACAAAGCAGCACCTGTGACTGGGCAGGAGATGGTATTTTAATGAGGAAGGAACAGCTCTTCATCTTAGACATGGCTGCAACTTTCCCGTATTTGTCTTCAATGTTTTCCATAAAAAATAAAGACTTTGTAACCAGAAAGGTGCCCTCGTCGATCCAGGAACAGACCAGGAATTTGAGGGAGGATTTTGCTCCTTGCCATCTAGTCCTGCATGCCTCTCACAGTGTGGCAAGGGAAGGGAATGCACTAGGATTGTATTTTCTTGCATCGTACATGGCCTTGCCATTTGAAACGATTTTTGGGACCGTTTAACCACAAGCAGGTGGAAGTTTAATTCATTTCATGTGCGAACTATCCGCCACAGTGCCACCCACTCTGAACAGGTGCGCAAGATGAAGACAGCACTGTGAAACTAGAAATCAAGACCAAAATTATGAGCGAAGTCCAAGCAGGGTCTACACCAAAAGAACCATCCAATGGAAACACAGAGGAGATAAGAGATAATCTAAGTGTAGGTTTGCAGCTCAGAAAGAGGAATCAATGTTGCAAAGGCTGGGGCCCCATGGTTGCCAAGCTTGTACTCATGAAAGAGTGGCGAGTCCCCTGGGGAGTTCTATAATGAATACCAGTCCAGTGTTTCTGGAGATTCCTGACATGTCAGCTAGCCTCTCAATACGTTGTAATCCCTCTAACATAAATAGAAACAATTATTAACTAGAAAAGTATTTTCTTTTTAATATATATGGTGTTAGAAATACAAAAGATCATCTGTTCTACTCTCTACCTTCCCTTCTCATATTTTTGTACCTAACGGGAAAACAGTCAACAACAGATATAAGAAATGAAAATGCCAAGACAAACTTCAATTAACAAAATGTGTAATAGACTACTACAGCATACAGTTGGCATTCCCACTCATTCTTTCCTGCATACTTCAAGGGTAAGTATCTTCAGAGTGCTACATGTAAATAACAGACAAGGGAACTTTGTTTACAGTATTTTTCTCATGGTTCAGTAGTAATTTATTGCAGGGTAGCATTAATATGCAACGGCAGTGTTAGTAACACACAAAGCAAATTCAGCAAATGAAAGTAGATGTGAACCGAAACAAAACTGAAGACACAGAAAATGAATTGCATTTCAAGGCAGTGGAGCCAAAGAGAATCCTGTTGTGGGAGAAAAAAGGAGCCACTGACTACTAAATGAAATGTGACATTATTAGTACTAGTGAAGAAGTGTGGATGATCTTTGATGTAAATGGTGACTCCTGTAGGCAAGATACACGAAGTGTAAGCACATACACTTCTCAGGTTTGTCACAGGATCGTACTGTGTAAATCCCACAATATTTCATCAATGCAACTAAATATGTCAAGCAGTTGCATCAAGGAAATACTGTACTGATAATTTTCTGTGTGAGCAGTCAATACAAATAGCTCTTGTTCCTACTGTGGTTCACATTACCTTTGTACTTCTCCAGCTGTGCTTCTATGTTTCGCACCTTATCCCTCAAGTTTTTGTTTTCCACCAACAGCTTCTTCAGCTCCTCACTTGCTTCAGTCTTAAAGTCGTTCGCAACTCTAACTGTTGTTAAGAGATCAGTCTGAAACTGCTGCCATTCTTCACTCTGCAAGAAAAAATTTCTCCTTTATGAAATCAGTAACAAGACACAATAACTCAGCTAACCACATGAGAAGATGTCACCAATGAGGAAGCCTGCAATCACACAGTTATAAAAAGAAGGATGGAATTTTTCACATGGCAACAAGTAATTAATTTATAAATGCTCCATTTCATATACAAGCAGTAGCAATGAGGAAATGAAGAGAACAATGAGCACGATATTTGCGGAGTGACTCTCACACTCTTCAGTGGAACAAGTATTGTTTTGAAACTTGTGGACTGTTTAGAACAGCGTGCCACACACTGTCTCAAATAAGCAATCTTGCCTTTGACAGGCAATGCTCTTACCAACTGAGTGGTATGAGGATTGTCTGTAAAAGGTCAGGTTTGAGGCTTGAGCCCCAGTTCAGCCCATAGTTCAGTCTATGTTGCACACTCAGTCAAGTTGCATACTCTCTTATAGAATTAAGGGCGCGTGTTGATTCATTACATTTTGGGAGTGCAGCTGCAGCATAAAATTCTAGCAACGACTTTATCTTTTTGTGACTTGGGGGTGAAAAAAGCAATTGAAATTCATTTGGTGAAAAATTTGACTAACAGAGGTCACAGTTTTAGTTTGGACAAATCCTGGGATAAATCACTTCTTTAATAAACTCGCAAAAATGTCACTTTGGAGCCACTAATAATGGTACATCGCCACTAATAATGGTACATCAATACACCAACATGGATCGACCATGTAGTTACAGATTCAATTTATGCCAACCCTTTGCCATCAATTAGTGTCAGCCACACTTGTGTATCTGTGATTGAAAACAATGGAAGGAGTACTATGGCCCCAGTCTGTCCGCTCACTTAGGAGATAGCGCTGAGATACCCAACCAATATATTAGAAGAAGAAGAAGAAACAAGTTCCTGAAACTGCACTCCCAAATTTTAATGGAGGAAGGTACACATCAAGAACAACTGTGTTTGCTTTCTTGCACCATATCAATTTTTTTTACAAGTTTATTGCTCTATTTACAATTATGTAGGTCAACTCGAAAGAAACTTACAAGCAAGTTTCACTCGAAAGAAACTTACAAGCACATTTCTGGATCACCTCACTGATCACTACAATTTAACTGTGTTATACTACAATTTGTGAGAAATTATAATGTGTAAAATACATGTTTGATCATCAGCTGCTTTTATTTAAACTCAAATATCAACCAGCTTCAGTCACATACCATCATCACAGATTAGGGTTAAAACAATTTAAGCGACTACATCGCATCTGTCACTTCTTAAATAATGGCCACATCTCATGTGTAGAGCATGTCATGAATTCCAGTACACAACACAGAACTTTTAGAAGCAAACATAGTTATAAGAACTGTAAACAGATCGGTACTGACTTTTTATCTTCTCTTCAGTACTGCTCTGTTTATGATTATTATTACTATGATTGCTTCTAGAAGATCTGTGTTGTGTACTGGAATTCGTGACATGCTCTACACACGAGACATGACCATTATTTAAGTAAAGACAGATGTCATTATGTGGCTTAAACTGTGTTAACCCTAATCCATGAAGATGGTCTGCGACTGAAAACCATCGCTATTTGGGTTTAAAATAAAACATGCATTTTATATATTACTTGACGGCTGTTGATAGTCACCTTCCAAAAATATTTAGAAATTATAATCCAGCCTTTACTAGATGAGAATAACAAAACATCTAATTTACTGAAAAGGATGGCTAACTGTTTAAATCTTGTGCTGTAGTTATGAGATAATACTGTTAAGTCCATCATCTACATACATTACCTCTTGCTGCCGTAACCTCCTTTCTTCTTCAAGACTCTTTTCCTGTTCAGTCAACTTTTGTTCAGCTTCACTCAAGTGCTTTTGACAGTCTGCTAAAACTGCCTGTAGTTGCTCTTTATCATCTAGGTAGCACTGACATTGCATCTAGAAGACAATGAATATTATTTACATTGCAATAACAGTTACATAAATTAAAGAAAATGAAATTTTTGGACCGTTATAAATGTAAAGAAGAAGATAAGGTCATCATAACAATACCTTAATATCAGAAAGAGATTTTTGCAAGACCTGCACTTCTGTTGACAGTTGTTGTTTTTCTTGTTTAAGACTTTCAAATTTGTATTCCAAATCAGAAAGTGCTGACTTTGCATTATTACGAGTTACCTGAAAATTAATCATAACTAGTTCAACTATTTCTATAGTGTACAATACCACAGGTCAATACATGGTAAATTAAAACATGAAACATTGTTGCTAAAAAAACTTTCACATGTTTTCTCAAATTATGTATGTCTCATTGCATCTAATATCTTTTGCTGTAAAAATGACTGTGTGCAATATACAACCCAGTGGTTATCTTCAGCACTCTCAATGACTGCTTAGCATAAGCCCGAAACATATTAATGGCTCTTAATGTTTATGAAAATAAATTTAATTCAAATCAAAACAATGTGTGGCAATAGCCAAAGAATGTTACCATTTACAAAAATTATGATTGAATAATGCTACTGAAAGTACAGACTCAAGAGTATCAATTTGTACTGTCCTTCCAAATTGTTTTCCTGTATCAGTACCAACCTTGCACTCCTCCTGCAAGTGCATCAATTGTTCCTCCAACCTAGTGATTTCACACTGGCCACGTAACACTTGTTCCTGCATTGTGGCTACTTGGCTCTCTAATGTATCCTTCTCTTTCCTGACATTGTCCAACATTTCTTCAACATCAGATTTGTCTTCCAACTCACGAGCTGACTCTAACTCCTCAATCTATAGAAAGATAATGTTATCAGACAGTGTATCCATTCAAGGTATTATCAATCGTGTAAATTCCCCTTAACAAGTCTTTCTCATTTTCTTACATATATTCATCTTGAAACAATTACATACCTTCGCTCGTGCATTTTCTAACAGTGTGGTGAGTCTCTGCAATTCAATGAGACGTGACGAGCTTTCCTGTCGAACCTCTGCTAATTCGCGCTCCAATGTGTGCCGTTCTGCTTGCACGGCCTCTAATGTTGCCTCTAGCTTACGTGCTGACTCTCGTGACTGAGCTGCCTCCTCCTGGGCAACATTGGTAGCTTGGCGTAGCTCTGCCACTTGAGTAGTTAATTCCTGCTGTTTAACTAAGAGGCAATCTCTTTTCTCCTGGGCAATCTAGGAATGAAACAGTTTGTTACATAAATTGTGTCACAACACTCCATCTTTTTAGCATTGACTTCCACACTAAAGGGTCTTTAACTACCAGCGGAGAGACTAGTCAGCAAGTTGTTCATATTTTCCATTTAAAAAGAATGAACTAGTACTGCAATTTTTTTCTGGAGAAAAATACCCACAAACTACAGATCAAAGATATTAATAATACCAATAAGAAATGAATTTCAAAAAGTTAATAAAAATAATGAAGATAATTTCCAGTTTCTGCAGAAAACTTCTGGATGATTACATGGTTGCAATCAGAATTTGAGGATCAAACAGAGGCCAGGGATATATGGTGTTTGTAGAAATATGGGAAAAATTAGAAGTATGTGGAATTAAGTAGACACAGGAAATGAAGGTACAGAAAAAGAGTGGAGGGAATGCAATGACAATCACATAAAGAAAGTGTTTAAAGAAACACAAAACTGGGAAATCTTACAATCAGATTACTTACAGGAACATAAATGTTATGCTCACAAGGTAACAACTACTTTTAGAAGTTTATCAAAGCTGGTATCTGAGTAGAGAATTAGTTTATGGCGGTGAAGCAGATGGTAAAAAAAGATTAGTTTCAAGGAACCAACATATTTGTTAGATGAGAAATATCCTTTAATAATTTTTTTTTCTCCTGGAGTAAGTATTTGTAACGTGACAGGCTTTGTTCACAAACAGAACCACACAAGGTAAACAGTGATGCAAACTACTGTAAAATTAATGCAGGTTTGACTTACATTATAATATGAAAGCAAAGAGAAGACAAGCCTGTGGAGTCAACAACTGATGGCGTAATAAAGAGTGTGGCTTGTGTGTATTAGGCAGCATTAAACCATTAACTGCCAAACTGTTTTCTTCAATCTGCATTTATTTCTGGGTTACTTGACTGATATAGAGACTAGAAAGAGGAAAAATGAAATAAACTACAAACAAATGCTATATTCTAATTGATCTCCAAATGGGAGTCATGGCATGCCACTCTTAACACTTTTGTTTGTTTTTTTGTGCCAGACAACAAAACATTCAATACTGGGCAGCTTGTTGTTGTTGTTGTTGTTGTTTTAGTCTTCAGTCCTGAGACTGGTTTGATGCAGCTCTCCATGCTATTCTATCCTGTGCAAGCTTCATCATCTCCCAGTACCTACTGCAACCTACATCCTTCTGAATCTGCTTAGTGTGTTCATCTCTTGGTCTCCCTCTACGATTTTTACCCTCCATGCTGCCCTCCAACACTAAAACTCCTCTTCTCCCCAATTCTATTCAATACCTCCTCATTAGTTATGCAATCTACCCATCTAATCTTCAACATTCTTCTGTTGCACCACATTTCGAAAGCTTCTATTCTCTTCTTGTCCAACCTACTTATCGTCCACATTTCACTTCCATACATGGCTACACTCCATACAAATACTTTCAGAAACAACTTCCTGACACTTAAATCTATATAAGATGTTAATAAATTTCTCTTCTTCAGAAACGTTTTCCTTGCCATTGCCAGTCTACATTTCATACCCTCTCTACTTCGGCCATCATCAGTTATTTTGCTCCCCAAATAGCAAAACTCATTTACTACCGTATTTACTCGAATCTAAGCCGCACTCGAATCTAAGCCGCACCTGAAAAATGAGACTCGAAATAAAGGAAAAAAAATTTCCCGAATCTAAGCCGCACCTGAAATTTGAGACTCGAAATTCAAGGAGAGAGAAAAGTTTTAGGCCGCACCTCCATATCGAAACAAAGTTGGTCCATTGTAATATGAGACACAATTTAGGTCGAATGAATGACGATACAGCTACAGTAGTTTGGTTCGAGTTGTAAGCTTAGCAGTTAAGCTTTACCAGGTAGCCATTGCTATGCGTCCGGCGCTCCGTCAGTATTTATACGGGTATCCTTCCTTTTTCACGTGATTCGTCTGGTTTGAATCGATTGCTTATTTTGCTTTGATATGATTTTGATATGTTAAGTGCCGTTTTCTTTGTTATACGTGTTTATGCCACTCTAAGCTGAACATGCATTACTGTACTGTGTCATGCACTGTTTGTCGCATTCTGATAGTGCGTGTTTACGGCCTGTCGCCGCTCGCGGTATGGCTTGCTTTTGTGCGCGCTACCGCCGCTTACAATTGAAAAAAAAAAGAGGAATCGTCTCATTATCGAAACAATGGCAAGATACTGCTATTTGTTGTTACTTACACAGCTGCTTTCTTTGATAATGATCAACATGTACCAAATAATAGACTGCGTATGATAGAACATGTTCTGAACGATAGTTAGGCGAAAAGTTTTCTTCGTTTGAAAATCTTTGCGGCCGCTTCTTTAGTACATTAAATTCTGCACAGAAATTAGTCATCTTAGATTTAAAAATCTAGTCAGTTGCCCTGCTTCATTTCTGACTGTATCACTATTAGGCATAAAAATAATATGAATATAAACATGACACAATACGTACATTCTTCCGCGTTTTCTGTTGTCCCGCTCTAGTTTCGTAGTTTATTAGGCAGACAGGATTTAAATGAGATAGCAGAAAACACGAAAGAATACATGGCAAAATGTTTATATTTGTATTATTCTTATGGTGAAGAGAATAGTGCATGTGATTCACATTTCATCAGGTTCCTATTAGCAACCATCTCTTCTCACAGGTAGGGAAAAATTCAGAACGTACAGTTGGCCATATTGACAAACATCCCAAACAGTCTTGCCAGTCGTATTTTCGTAGTACATTGAAATTCTGCTACATTCGAAGATGAACAATACGGAATTTGTATTTACTTCGTTGGATAATGTATGAAAATGGCCGAAACTCGGGACGGAGAAAAAAAGCTCGTCTTCCACCTTTTTAAAATTTATTTATTGACGCAGAGGTTTTGGCGCAAGTGTTTATCTTTGTGTCTACAAAGCATGCCTGTGTAGCGCTACATATATTCGACGGCAGAAGTTAGTTGTGGCGGCACCTACTAACATTTTTCAGAACTTCCGCTTACTTTGCACTCGATTCTAAGCCACAGGCGGTTTTTTGGATTACAGAAACAGGGAAAAAAGTGCGGCTTAGATTCGAGTAAATACGGTACTTTAAGTGTCTCATTTCCTAATCTAATACCCTCAGCGTCACCCGATTTAATTCGACTACATTCCATTATCCTCGTTTTGCTTTTGTTGATGTTCATCTTATATCCTCCTTTCAAGACACTGCCCATTCCGTCGAACTGCTCTTCCAAGTCCTTTGCTGTCTCTGACAGAATTACAATTTAAATCCCTACCCTGAATTTTTCTTTTGTTTCCTTTACTGCTTACTGAGCCACTTACTGCACACAAAGTACTACTTTACTGTGAGCTTATTGTGAATTCCATATTTTCTTTGCTTCCCCAATTTTGTGCATTCAATCATGTGCCTGGACCCAGAAGCCTGGAATTCAACTGGAACACTTGAAGTGGATGCCTTTAGTGTTGATGGACATCCTGCCCTTTTGGGATCAGAGGCGTCAGATGGCTGAGCAAGATATTCCCTTGCCACAAACCTTCTGGACTGGAGCAGTGGAATATTTTCATTTGCGAAGCAGTGTATGATGTAGGTGCTGACCAATGCTACAGCTTTTGTGTTGGTGAACAATGGGAAGTACAATTTCTTACCTTGAATTCTCACATAATACTTCTGCAAATTCCAGTCCAATTTGTCCATGCCTCCCATGCTTGTTTTACTCTTCCATAATTCCTGGCTGTGTAACTTTTACTTCTTGATTCTCAGCTTTGCTCCACCTCTTTACTTGGCTTACTGAATGCATTGTATTATGGTTTGTCAAGAGTTTAAACACAACAGTTATCTTTCCACATTACTGCAATTATCTCTGTGTTCTTGTCAAATCTATAGTCATAATTTCCTATCTGTTCCTTTTTCACACTGTTCTCTCTTTCTATGAAAGTTTATTCATTCAATTCATTCAGACATTTTCAGTTGCCCTTATTCTCATTTAAGAGAGCTCTTTTACTAAACCGAAACTCATGAAAAGTTGTCAAAATAAATTTTGAGAAATTTAGGAGATTGCAGAACAGAAGCCATAGTCAGTACAGCTGATCTGCCAAGTCATAAAAACGAAACATCACTTGAGTCTTTAGATTTTCCTTCACAGACTGACATACAATAACACTAACCACTTCAGGAACAGCACATGGCCTGCTGTTTGAAACCGAATCTCACTGGTTTCTCACGAATGAATTGTTTTGGATAATGATGTACATAATATCGAACCACCTGCTTATCAATGCTCAGGCTATATACATAACACAAAAAACTTCAGAATTTCATGAAATTTTGTGCAACAGTCCACCAAAGGACGAATTTTGAAAAGTTTACCCCCTTTTGTTAGCGGTGATTATATTCAGCTGTGTATTGTCATTTAGTGAACGTGGTGCTGGATTTCTAGATATCTGCCGCAGCTTGTACACTGTCTTACAAATTTTGTACCAAAGTCTTCACCTTAATTCCAATGTGACTATTCCTCTGGAGGAGCACGACATCCAGTGAAGAGCAGTATACATAAGAACTTTTTAAGCATTCCTTGGGTAACTCAAAGCTGTGATTATTCTTCTGTGTAGCATGTCAGACACTTTCGTCACAAAATTCTTCAAAGTACTCAACTGCAGACTTTCCTGTTAATGCTACTATCAAAACGTATTTGTTCTGTTCAGTTCCTATTATATTGGGAAATATTTTATTGTAAGTCACATCTTGCACAGTCCAAATAGAAATGGTATTATCTCTCATTTTCTTTTTGGGATGGCCTGCACTTTTCTCATCCTTCCTTTCTTCACTAGTGTGTACCTCGAAGGTACCTAGTGCACCAGCTGAAAGACTACCTTCCAATATATTTTAGTTGATATCATCAGTCAGACATTTCATCTACAGTATCTGGATGTCAGTAGTCTCTTTTACTTTACCCTCATCACCATAAGAAGCCATGAAATTGGTGTTATTTACAATTTCCTCAATTTGTCTTATCAATGAGTTTTATAGCATTTCATTGTGCCTGGGGAGGAAATAGAAATGAAATGCTGTTTTACGCAGAACCTGCCTTGAGCCCCAAATGGGAACCAAAATTCAGAGAGCCCAAATGGGAAAATAAACCTTGGAAATAAATAACTGTTAAACTACTTTTAAAACCATTTTCAGAAAATGCCAGTATACATGTGCTGTAAGTTATTTATATAATTCTATAACTCACACAGTTTGGAAAATTTTCAAAATATCAGAACTCTAAAATAGGTCTCATGGCAGTTGCGTTAAGCCCACGGGGAAGGCAAATTATCACATTAGGACTAAAATGCATGCACCCTGGAGAGGAGGAGACCGAATTTCAGTACCAGTTTAGTTCTCATAGTTCTAGCCTTTCAAAATGTATACGGCCCCCATCAGAAACAAAATTCTTTTTTTATGTTGTAAGTGACAAGCCATGCAGATAAGCAGGTTCATGTGCATTTTCTCTGCAGTAAGCTCCACTTTGTCAGAAGGAATAAATGATACCAAATATTTCAAACTTTGTTCAGGAGACTAACAGTAAAAAAAGAAAGGGGGGGGGGGGGGTGCTTACAGTATTAACTTTTAAATGATGCTGTAAACCTTAGTTTGATAATGCCACTGAACTACAAATTTTACATAGTTCACAGTGAACAATGTGAAAGTACAACCCTCATTTACCACTCCATTCATTTTTCAACACATCTAGTCCCCACTGCAGCACCCCTCTGATCACAAATGGTAGCAGGTAATATTTCTGGTTTGCAAACCACTTAAAATCGCTCCAAGTGAACAGATATTCCCCAAAAACTAATAAACATTTCATTGCAATATTGATCATCAGATGCAAACAGAATAATGTTCTCTTACTTTGAGGAGGTCTAATAATCTGTCATCATGGACAACTTCACCGGGCCCACCCCGCAGCAGCATTCCCTGCAAAGCTTCAGCTTGACTCCGGCTGTCTTCCAACTTTTCTGACTGCTGGCACAGATATTCCACAAGAATGTGCTTGTCTTCAACCAGACGTTCATTCTCAGCCTGCAGCTCCTGAAGCTGAGATTGCAAGTCAGAAAGCTCCTGAAGAGTTGCCTGCAGCTCTTCATTGGTGCTGAAACAGTACATACATTCAAATAATATGAAGTGTTCACCATTTCCAACCATCATAGATATCACATTAATTATTCATATTAAAGTTAATACTTTTCAATTATCAGTGATTTCAGAGCACTAAAAGGTACTGAAGTTATACCTGTGCACAAAATATGTCTCTGTAAACTTAACCACAAATTAACTTTTGTATTATTTCAAGTCTTATACATCAGTGCACACCTAAGAATTACGCAGAGAGGGCTCAATGATGGTCCCCTCTGGAATGGCTGTTTCACACTATTCCGAAAACAGCAAGAGCTGACAAGTGCGAGTATTACCGCACAATCAGCTTAACAGCTCATGCATTCAAATTGCTTACAAGAATAATGTACAGAAGAATGGAAAAGAAAAATCAAGGATGCACTAGATGACAATCAGTTTGCATTTTGGAAAGGTAAAGGCACGAGACAGGCAATTCTGATGTTGTGGTTAATAATGGTAGCAAGACTAAAGAAAAATCAAGACATGTTCATAGCATTTGTCTATCTGCAAAAAGCATTTTACAATGTAAAATGGTGCAAGACGTGCAAAATTCTGAGAAAAGTAGGGGTAAGCTATAGGGAGAGACGGGCCATATACAATATGTACAACAGCCAAGAGGGAATAATAAGAGTGAACGACCAAGGACAAAGTGCTTGTATTAAGAAGGGTGTAAGACAAATATGCAGTCTTTCACCCCTACTGTTCAATCTGTATATCGACGAATCAATGATGGAAATAAAAGAATTAAAATTCAAGTTGAAAGGATATCAATGATACGATTCGCTGATGACATTGCTATCCTGAGCGAAAGTGAAGAAGAATTACATGATCTGCTGAACAGAATCGACGGTCTAATGGGTACAGAGTGGACTGAGAGCAAATCAGAGAAAGACGAAGGTAATGAGAAGTAGTAGAACTTAAGAAATTCTGCTACCTATGCTGTAAAATAACCAATGATGGACGGAGCAAGGACATGAAGAGCATACTAGCAATGGCAAAAAACCGCATTCCTGGCCGAGAGAAGTCTTCTAGTATCAAACATAGGTCTTAATTTGAGGAAGAAATTTATGAGACTATACGTCTAGAGCACAGTACTGTACGGTAGTGAGACATGGACAGTGAGAAAACCGGAACACAAGAGAATTGAAGCACTTGAGATGTGGTGCTACAGACAAATGTTGAAAATTAGGTGGACTGATAAGGTAAGGAATGAGGCGGTTCTGCGCAGAATCAGAGAGGATAGGAATATGTGGGGAAACACTGATAAGGAGAAGGAACAGGATGATAGGACATATGTTAAGACATGAGGGAATGACTTCCATGGTACTAGAGGGGCCTGTAGAGAAAGACAAGAGATTGGAATACATCCAGCAAATAATTGAGAACATACGTTGCAAGTGGCACTCTGAGATGAAGAGGTTAGCACAGGAGAGGAATTCATGGTGAGTCACATCTCAACAGTCGCATGACAGATTTGGGGTGGGGGGTGGGGGGGGACATCTCATTAGTTACGTGATCTATCCATCTAATCTTCAGCACTCTTCTGTAGCACCATATTCGAAAAGCTTCTATTCTCTTCTTGTCTAACTATTTATTGTCCATGTTTCACTTCCATACGGGACTACACTCCATACAAATACTTTCAGAAACAACTTCCTGACACTTAAATCTATACTCAATGTTACCAAGTTCCTCTCTTTCAGAAACGCTTTCCTTGTCATTGCCAGTCTACATTTTATATCCTCTCTACTTCGACCATCATCAGTTATTTTGCTCCCCAAATAGCAAAACTCCTTGACTACTGTAAGTGTCTCATTTCCTAATCTACTTCCCTCAGCATCACCTGATTCAATTTGACTACATTCCATTATCCTCCTTGCTTCTGTTGATGTTCGTCTTATCATCCTTTCAAGACACTATCCATTCTGTTCAACTGCTCTTCCAGATCCTTTGCTGTCCTACTCCGAATTTTTCTTTTGTTTCCTTCACTGCTTGCTCAATATACAGATTGAGTAACATCGGAGAGAGGCCACAACCCTGTCTCACTCCTTTCCCAACCACTGCTTCCCTTTCATGCCCCTCGACTCTTATAACTGCCATCTGGTTTCTGTACAAATTGTAAATAGCCTTTTGCTCCCTGTATTTTACCCCTGCCACCTTCAGAATTTGAAAGAGAGTATTCAAGTCAACATTGTCAAAAGCTTTCTCTAAGTCTACAAATGCTAGAAACGTATGTTTGCCTTTCCTTAATCTATCATCTAAGATACATCGTAGGGTCAGTATTGCACTCTGTCAAATTCTTCACGCAGTATCATATCTCCCATTTCATAATCATCATCTACGTCCCCTTCCATTTCCATTGTACTGCCTTCAGGTAAATTGCCCTTGTATAAACCTTGGCCTTTCTTATTTCCCTTATTTGCTTAGACCTGAAATCTTGATAGTCATACAAGTGTTCTCTTCTCCAAAGGTCTCCTGTAGGCAGTGTCTGTCTTACCTCTACTGATACATGCCTCTACATCCTTACATTTGTCCCTTAGCCACCCCTGCTTAGCCATTTTGCACTTCCTGTCCATCTCATTTTTGAGATGTTTGTATTCCTTTTTGCCTATTTCATTTGCTGTATTTTTATATTTTCTCCTTTCATCAATTAAATTTAGTATATATTTTCTCCTTTCATCAATTAAATTTAGTATATCTTCTGTTCCCCAATGATTTTTACTAGCCCTCATTTTTTTTAGCTACTTGATCCTCTGCTGCCTTCACTATTTCATCTCTTCTATTGTATTAATTTCACTATCTCCCTAATACTCTCCCTGAAACTACCGACAACCTCTGGTTCTTTCAGTTTATCCAGGTCCCATCTCCTTAAATTCACACCTTTTTGCAATTTCTTCAGTTTTAATTTACAGTCATATCCAATAGATTGTGGTCAAAGTCAACATCTGCCCCTGGAAACACAATTTAAAACCTGCTTCCTAAATCTCTGTTTTACCATTATATAATCTATCTGAAACCTTCCAGTGCCTCCAGGCCTCTTCTGCGTACATAACCTTCTTTCATGATTCTTAAACCAAGTGTTATCTATGATTAAGTTACGATCTGTGCAAAATTCTTCCAGGCAGCTTCATCTTTCATTCCTTATCCCCATTTCATATTCACCTAATACTTTTCCTTCTCTTCCTTTTCTACTATCGAATTTCAGACCCCCACGACTATTAAATTTTCGGCTCCCTTAACCGTCTGAATAATTTCTTTTATCTCATCAAACATTTCTTCAATCTCTTCATCTATCTCATTTTGTATTTATAACCCTGTATTCACCTGACCAAAAGTCTTGTTCCTCCTGCCACCTAACTTCACTAATTCCCACTACATCTAACTTTAACCTATCCATTCGCTTGTTAAATTTTCTTAACTACCTACCCGATTAAAGGACCCGACAGTCTGCGCTCTGATCCGTAGAACACCAGTTTTCTTTCTCCCGATAACGACATCCTCGTGAGTAGTCCCTGCCCGGAGATCTGAATGGGGACTATTTTACCTTCGGAATATTTTACCCAAGAGGATGCCATTATCATTTAACCATACAGTAAAGCTGCATGCCCTTGGGAAAAATTACGGCTGTAGTTTCCCCTTGCTTCTTGCACTTTGCAGTACCAGCACAGCAATGGGTTGATGTTACAAGGCGAGATCAGTCAATCATCCAGACTGATGCCCCTGCACCTACTGAAAAGGCTGCTGCACCTCACCAGGAACCACACATCTGTCTGGCCTCTCAACAAATACTCCTTCGTTATGGTCACACCTACGGTATGGCTATCTGTATCGCTGAGGCACGCAAGCCTCCCCACCAATGAGAAGGTTCATGGTTCATTGGGGGGGGGGGGGGGGGATTTCTGTCATAGCTGCATATAATTTTTAATGTCGACTGGTTTGGAACGCTTCCATTCTTTTCGTCCCCTTACCTGCATCTCTAATGTTTGACTAACCCAATATAAACGGCACATTCAAAAAGCTTCTTCAAACTATGTAAGACTTCTGAATGTTCCACTGGAATTATGTAAACGTCAAAGATTACAGATGCAGTAAATTGTTTGAAAATGAGTGCAGGCATTTGAAATTAGACACCATTAAAATTTAAAAGGAATTGTGACAGACACATAAATAAACAATGAATCCAGCACTGAGATAGGAACATAATTTGTGCCTAAGTAAGGTGTTTCAGCACACTGTTCAGTGCAGATGTTTTTGGAGACAATCTGTGATGCTCAAAGTGGTCAGTCATAAGATTGAGATTGTGTTTGGCTATGACATTATTAAAAGGTACCCACTGCTGACATCATCTTTGTAAATGTTTATTTTTCTAAGTTTCTAACAATTGCGTACTTTAAAAAATCTACAACAGATTATTGTAAATGTTTCATATATTTTCTGGAACTTTAATTTGGGAAGACTGGGCTTCAAATCTCTGGCAATCTCATTTATATTGTCTGTGATTTCTCCATATTGATTAAGGGGAAACTTCTGAAAAAGTTACAGGTGATTTCCTCACAGTCTCTGTCTTATCCAAGATCGTGCACAGTGTCTATTAAATTTATTATGAATTAATACCTTTCCACATGATTGTTCAACAAAGGTTAACTTTTGAACCACGACATTTATGCAAGGGTACTAGATAGCTAATAGTTACCTCTCTCAAACTCTGCTAAACGCCTACAGGTTAGTCTACAGAGAGCTTTTCAAGAGACTATATTTTTATTTACGTAAGAACATTTGTAAAAATCTAAAAGTGACTGAAATAGCATACAGTACACACATTCATGGGGAAAAAAAAACCCTGCTACACAAACTTTCTAGGCAGAAAATTTCAGTTATGCAAAGAAAAAAAATTAAGAATGAGATTTTCACTCTGCAGCGGAGTGTGCGTTGATATGAAACTTCCTGGAAGATTAAAACTGTGTGCCCGACTGAGACTCGAACTCGGGACCTTTGCCTTTCGCGGGCAAGGCCCCGAGTTCGAGTCTCGGTCGGGCACACAGTTTCAATCTGCCAAGAAGTTTCAAAAAAAAAAAAAAAAAAAAAAAAAACTTTTTTAGTAGCATGTGGCCACTTGCTTGCCATTACTTACAAAAATCATCAGGAATTTCATTCTTAATAAGCAGACACTTCTCTGAATTACTACTCTCTGGTAGTGAACCCTAACTCACTACTGAATTAAACTTTAATTACGCATACCTATAGTGAGTCTCTTCCATTTGCTGGATACGATCCTGTAAACATGCAACAGACAGTTGGCTGGCACTGGAAGCTGACTGCCTGTCCCATGATGGAATGGATGTTTCTGGTATTGCTGCATCTGCTGTATCCTCCACTGGTAGTTGTAGGTCCTAAAGGGGAATATCAAATTAAAGACAGTGCTGATCTGCTCTACACTACACTTCACACTTTACAAGTACATAAAAAATACAAAAATTAAATTTTATTGGTTTGTTCATTTCTGAAATTATTGTCTTCTCATTACATGAAATGCTTGAAGAAGAAGATGAAGGAAGCCTATGTGTTCATGGATCATTAAAATATGATCACTTCTAAATAACCCTGGTCTCTTGGTACATGTAAAACAGGCCTGGCAAGGTGTGGCTCGAGAGCCATTATCATGCAGTTACTGCTCCCCCTCGAAATTTATTTGCATTGTGATGTCATGAACTCGCCACAGCCTTCAGTTTGCTGTTTTAAAAGTGATACCTGAAAGCTTAGGCTCTTGCATATTCACTGGTATGTTGAGCCATTTTGGTCTTGACACTTCTTACAGACCACTACTGTACTGCGTCATGGGGAAATTAGTTACTAAATTAATTTTTTCAGGGTGATGATTATAGCTTTCACTACCCTTCATAACATGGGAATCCTTTGTTTCTGTGCTCCTGAGACATTTACCACAATTACTGCCAAAGCAGAGTTTCACACGTGTACTCAATAGGTTTTTTCAGACTGCTTTAATCTCGCTACGAATCTGTCACAATTGCTAAGTGAGAAAGAAATTTTAGAAGCTCTCGAAGAAAAATTCAATGGTTCTGGATCAAAGGGACATTTTATCTGAGTGGGAACAGTCTGAAGGAGATTCATATTCATGTAAGCAGCAATATGCTACAATTTTTTCATCGCTAATATTGTAGCTACAGATACTGATGCACTAATTAATACTGAGTTCTGTCTTATCTGTCTGTATTCATCAGAATACTTGTTGCCAAAACAAGCAGGAAAGAAACAAATAAGTATTGGCCTGATTGCAACATACCTCTCTGCATACCAGAATACTCCAGGCTTTACCATACAAAACACAATTATATGTGAAATCGCTCAATAACTCACCTCTCACCCTTTTTATGATAGTTGTAATGTATGAAAGAACTTAAGTAAATATGAAAAATAAACCTTGAAACTTAGTCTTTTTGGTATGTATTATTAAGAATTCGTACTGTATTTACAAAATAAAAACTAAGGACTTTTAAGAAATAAAAAATTGCAAATTGATACTTTGCCACAGACGTTATCTTGTCACAGGCGTACTATTTAGTTAAGGTTTCCACAGCCCTTGCCATTGCTGCCAACGTAAAGCATCTCCGACTATTGGCACTGCAGTATTGAGTTTACATACAGCAAACGGTGTCTGTTGCCAGTAATGTGTGTAGTCGTACCCCCGCTCTATTCTCCATGCCTGAGGTGGGGATAGCCTTATCCCTCTCACCCTAAATGTCATGCAGCTTGAGTGGCCCTCTTAACTGCTTTGGTCTTCGACCTATGCATGCAGTCTTTTTGTCAACTTTTTAACTTTGTGTTAATTTTGTAAGTCTGAATTTAATTGCCAAGACAAAAATAAGGATTTATAAGCACCATAATTAAATCAAAGGATAAAATAAGCACTTATGAGGGCTTTCATCGCACAATTTTTTCAAGTACTTCTAAGAAACATATGAACCTTGTACAATTTTTTGCTTTCCTACAAATGAAGTATGATCATGGAACAACTTCAATTTGTTCTTTTTTCTTGTTTACTATTTTCACAGTATTCCCTTTTCTTCTCCTCATACCGTCTTTTCATTTCTTCTGGCCATGTTGTTCCCAATTTCTTATTTCTTCTGCATAGAAAGGCTTCTAAATTTAGTATTTTATTCTTAAAATGGTTTCTGACTTATCTATGAATCTTTGATGTTTCTTTCTTGTCATTTACTTATTTCTGTAATCCATGCTACTGTCAATTTCTTCTTCCAAAAATACAATGTTGGGGGTTTTTTTTTTTTTTGGTGGGAGGGTGTTCCTCTTCTGATTCATTTGGTAGAGATGTCCAATAAAGATTATCTCCTTTTACTCATTACTTACAATATTTTCTCTATATTTTTAGA
The DNA here is from genome assembly GCF_023864275.1 of Schistocerca cancellata. NCBI lineage: Eukaryota > Metazoa > Arthropoda > Insecta > Orthoptera > Acrididae > Schistocerca > Schistocerca cancellata. The sequence continues at coordinate 138,274,925 of NC_064634.1, read as the reverse complement.
GCATTTTTTGTTACTACTCATTTTCCAACCATTTGGAGTTTCTATTGCATCTGTTATTTTTCTAATAATCCACACTGTAAATACCTCTACTCTGTTCAGCTTATAGTTCACTGTTACATGTTCACATCCATATAAGCAATCTGGTCTTACTGCTGTGGAATAGTGTTTTACTTTTCTTTTTCTACACATGCATTTCTTGTTATAGATTGAGATACTTCTTCCATAAATTTAACTTTACATACTGTATGTGTTCACAAATTGTGTTTGCTAATTTTGCTTTAACACCAAATTCTCAAATGATTTTATCTATTGTTTCTCTGTCTACCAAATCAAACACTTTCTTGAAATCAATAAATTTTGCTATTATATGTTTGGTGCATTCTCAATGAGTGGATTTCAAATTGTTAATTACAAATACTAATAACAATAGTAGTTTTTATATAAAAGTATCAGGGTAACACTCTTGCAGTTTTGTTAAATAGATATGGGGAGAGTCACATCTGAGAGCACACAAGAAAGAATGGAATAGTAACAGTGTCAAGGATTTTGCAGTGCACCACGCACTTAGGTGCAAATCAGCCAACATCTTATTTTGGCTAGGATCTTAATCGTTTTCCAGTTTCAAGTAAAATACGTCTATTAATATCTGAAGTGCATTACTGTACAGTATACAGTGTTTATTTACCGCAAATACACCATGATGGCATCTAATTTTTGCACATAGTAACGGTAGCTACTCACAATCTTATAGATGCTACGCTTTATTAGTTCACAGCATGATACTGCAACGGACATTATTAGGGGAAACTGCAATGTGAGGCAAGTGGGTAACTGTCTCACTGCTTGCTGAAGTTGTTAATTCATGGCCACACTAACCTCATCTTGCCTCTCTCAGTGAAATTGTTTTCTCAAATGTATTTGTAAGGTACCTACTGTCGAGATGGCATCAGAAGATCCTTGACAGCTCGCAGCACTGTTGCTGTTTTCAACCACAAAGTGCTAATGGCTGCAGGTAGTAGCTGACTACAGATCTCTCGACAACTCTTAAGCACTGCCGTGGAGATGTTTAGAAAATCACTTTTGTTGTTGTTTGAGGTAGGTATGCGAAGATGCTGCACCCAAACAACTGCAACTGTCAGGGATGAACTCATGTCAACTGAAGTATATGGCATTGCTCAAACATGTGTCATAATATGTCTACTACTAAACAGCAACATTACTGGCTCAGCATGAGAGGGATATAGAAGTGTCATCTAAAATTGGTATTTTCTTTTATGAAAATCCTGAAATTCCCAGAAATTTCCATGATTTTTCCAGGTAAAATTTAATTCCTCAAGAATTCTAGGTTTGGCAGAAGAATCACCAACCTGATATATACTGCATCCTTCTGGAGAGCGGCTAAGAAACATGTTTATGCGACGTTGATCAGAAAACTCCTAATTATTCTTACAGGATGATACAGTACCCTGAACCCAATACAAAAGCCACAGCACAAGTTTTAGAATACATGGAATATAATGTGACCCCAGCCTAAAAAACCCTCTACAAATGGAAAACGAAAACTTTTTTATACTCACACTGGCAACCATAGATGCAGGCGCAGAACTATGCTGTCGAGCTCCAAGGAGTAGTTGTTGCTTCTCAGAGTCTGAGAGAGGCGAGTGTGCAACACTCAGGAGCTTTGCTTGCAAGGACACATTTTCTGCTCTCAATTGCTCCATTGTGGAATGCTGTTCCTGAAAATAATGAATAATTACATGATGAAAATTTCGATTCTTATAAATAACAGAACGTTAGCAACTGAAAAGTCTTTTAACCTACTAACTTGTGAATGACGAGTATGCTAAGTGAAACTAGTTCCTCAGATTTGACCTCTACCATTATTAGAGCCAATGTTGTCCCTAAGTGATACAGCTAAACTGGGTCAAAAAGGAATTTCGCTCTGGTAAGTGGTGGGACCTTAGGAGGTGAGGAAAAATGTTGCCAGTGACAAATATGTAGCTGCATGTGGGAAGTCAGAAACAATCATACATGAATGCATAAGGCAGGGGACAATAGTAACAGAGCCATAGAAAAATTAATACAGTATAAGAAGAAAGTAGCAAATATGGTGACACAGATAACGAAGGGAACTAGGAGAGATGAATCACAGCAGAACAAGGTGGAGAGGGAATGAGAGGCTGGGGTTCCAGGCAAGCAAAAATCATGGATCAGCAGAGCTTATTTCAAATAAAATCCACTGCAACTGGCTGTACTAGTCCTCCCTTTGTTATTGTTTTATGGCAATCAGTCATCCCACTGGCAAGTTTGTTTGCAGTCACATCTATGTAAGGCGCTGTGCATTAGTTGCATGGTAATTAATGATAAGGAGGAAAGGAGTTCCCTTATTGCTCATTATTAGGTGCCTGAAAAGGGATGGATGTGTATCAAAAACATGCAGTCCTCTGTCAACTTAGCAGCACAAACTACCACAAAACTAAATCACGTACTTCTCCTTTGTTCACTGAGTCACGAAATGAGGGATATCCTCCCCACAACACACCCTACCCTTGTCCTTGTCCTTCCCTTTCTTATTCGTTGGTTGGTTGGTTGATTTGGTGGAGGAGACCAAACAGCGAGGTCATTGGTCACATCGGATTAGGGAATGAAGTTGGCTGTGCCCTTTCAAAGGAACCATCCCCACATTTGCCTGAACCGATTTAGGGAAACCACGGAAAACCTAAATCCGGATTGCAGGATGTGGGATTGAACCATCGTCCTCCCGAATGCGGATCCACTGTGTTAACCACTGTGCCACCTCGCTCGGTTTCTTATTTGTCCAACCACCACCCCCCCCACCCCCCCATGTGTCACACCCATGTTGCCAAAGTAGAAAACAGCCTCCATACATCCACCCTTCACCATCCCTTTTTTTCCCTTTGTGCCTTTCATTTCTTATACCATCATGATCTATGTCACTTGTGATAGCCACGTAACAACTACTCTACTGCGACTAATGTTATTTACATGGCTACATCCCAAACAATCCATTCACGTGAATGGTCATCAGTAAGAGCCTACCGCACAAATATTTCTACATCAGAAAAAAGCATCAACAGGACTAATCATAATATGAACAAATAAGGCAAGAGACATTACATTTTGCAGATACCTATTGTGATCAGTCCAGGTTTTTTTTCCTCTCTGTAAACACAGCATCAAACAGAAAGATCGGCTATCTTAAAAACTGTAGATTAGTTGCAGTCCTTTGAAGTCAACCAGCTGTGTTTACTAATTACATAGCCATTCATTAAATTTGTTAATTTCAATAAAAAAACTGTATTTAAATTAAAAGGCATCACAAAGGTTAGCAAATCACCCCAAAATTTTAACTATACACATCAACCAAGTGATGAAAAGAACTCTTTGCAACAACAGCTATGATTATGTATGATGCAATCGTTCTTGAGATGAATTTCAGTTCCTCATAAAGGGGTGTATCATACCAGAATCTTTGACAATGAATGGCATACGGCATACGACAGGACTATACCAAAACTATCCATTGGAAATCAATCTGTTTATACTCTCTTCTAGAACCACATTATAAAATATTAATTCTGGTGGTCACAAGGTTACAGTGATAGTAGGTAAATCCTACAAAATATTCCAGTAAAATATTTCATAGTTGAGACAAGCAAGATTGAATGCCAAATGACAGCCCAAATCATTAGATACAGACTGATAGTGAGCTTTGACAAGAATGAGGGGGAAGTAACAGTGACTCGCTTTGAGGAAACCTCCAGGCATTTACCAGAGGCTACCATGAATCTGCTAATGGAGAAAGGAGTGGAGAATCAAGACAAAATGATCATCATTTCTCTGCCTCAGATGAAAAGAGCACCATCAGAAGCACTTCCCATTACTTCAGAAGACATTATGTTGGTACATGGGGAAAAACTGTAATAGGAAAAAACAGAAATAACAGCTGTAACAACTGAAAATATGACATTGTATTGGCATTAGTGCAGCAATATGTATCACATTACTGCATTAACTTTTAATGTCTCAAAATGAGAAAATCTTACCACATTAAGTTGCCTACTGCTATAGCAAAAAAATTTGCAAAATGAATGTACACCTATCATATGTATCACAAACCTTGCATATATTGCTGTACACTGGTTATTTAATTATAAATACTAACTACATAGCAATGTGTCTTAAGTGTCTAACAAAAATGAACATATCACTCTTTGTAGTATTGTTGTCAATCAGTCAAACATGGAGGGTTAAGTGAACATAGTTATCTTTACTATGGACATAAAATCCGTTTCAATTACAAATTCGCCTGTGTTAACACCATTAGTACTTTACAAAAAAAGATTTGCAATTAATTTTTCAAGTTTATTTGCCGTCTGTCAGACTTTGTATGGTATTGTGCAGACGTTCACAGGGATTATCACTAAACGTGAATCACAAGCCCTGGGTGAAACAACTTGATCCATTCATTGCCTAGTTCTCGTCTTTGGCACCGACCACATGTGGAATTGTGTATATTTACTATGATCGATTTCGAATGTGTAGAGATTTATTCTCTACGTGTTCATTCAAACTGCGCTAGAGGCCAGATCTTCAAGTATATTATAGCTGTAGGCCATCAGTTTAAAAATGATGGAAGTGAAAACTGCTTGAGCGCATCTACCTAACGAGATGAGACTGTAATCTGCAAAAACTTTTTGGATACTCTGTAAATACTACTCGTTGTGTCAATAATAAAAATGGTTATCAATGAGTGGCTCTACGCATACGATCAACTTGTTTGTTGCACGTCAAATTCTTTAAATGAAATGTGAACTCTCACTAAAAGCTATCATGTTTTACAAAGACTGTATCTCCACATAACCATTCCTGTCTCAACTTTTGTGACGTGTTGTTTCTGGTTTCAGTCGCACGTGTATCTTCAAATGCCAGGCTGTGTAAAACACAGTTCTGTTTTCAGTGTGACAAAATAAAAAAAACTATCTTGTTCGAATGACAATTTTGGAACAATTACAACTGAAAACAGGAAAGAAAACTTCAGAACAGAAATTGACAAATGCCATAACTAACAATTTAATGGCTGGCGAAATGTCCACTAATTGTGGTGTGGCCCTGGTTTGATTTAGAATTATGTCATTTTCATCCCTCATCTGGTAGAATGAAATCAATCTACGTTTGTGTATTAAGAAACTAACGAAGTATGAAAACACTGCAATTTCAGATAAAATATTTACAGTGGTCTTAACAGTATTCTTAAAGTTTTTCTGCTTAGTTGCATGCGTGTCGCATTTTACCAATTACAGGAAAATATAATTTCGAAATAGTAAAAGTCTGAATCGATTTTAATAGCAAACTAAATAATGAAAGAAAAAAGCGCGTGCAGAAAGTATATATACAACTAAGTTACCTAGCTTTGCTCAGCTTCTAATACGTTGAAAAGCATTTAGCTTCTCTTATGGGCTCGTAGTCTTCTAGGCATCGAATCCGAAGATACGGTAACTTCAGGAAATACTTCTACGCAAACGGTTTCCCCAATTCGTGGTAAGCATTTTGCGATTTTGTTCTTCACTAGTGAAGACCAATTTTCTGCTGCATTGCTGTTTGGTGACCGTGGTGGAGTTCGTTAACTGGCGAGGAGCACTGCAAGGCAATCATTGTTGGGGCTTATATGCCTAATTTTTTAATTGTTATCCAAATAAAGAGTTCAATTCCAAACGTCTGCTCAGTTTTAAGGCATTGTTTCGTGCATTTAAAACACCGCAAAGCGGCTTTTTTCCAACGTCCCGTTGTCTTATACAAATTCTGTGCTCTCCCTCTCCCACGATTCACCTTTGACAAGTTTTGACGATCCCTCCTATGCGATTACTTATACAAATTCGAATATTTTGATTCTGATGTGCTCTATGTTTTCATCCCTTATGAGCACATTTATCCGAACATTATGCTGGTTTGGATGAATTGCAGTCGAAGATTTTTGTTTTTCCTACAAATGCACTCTAGCCTTAGATGTAGGTTTTTGTGGTCTCTTCCTAATGGTCTGTTGTGTAAACTGAATCCCACAAACTGTAGCAAGGTCTTCTGACCTCAAGAGCTCTCGTCTGGAAGCTTTCTGTAAATTTCTTCAGGATGTAGCAAGAGCCCTTTAAGGCACCCTTGGCGACGCTTCCTTAAATTTCCTTCTACTATAATTAATTACTACGATGTGTGGCAACCTCTTAATTCCCAACTTCTCTGTAGACACACACGAAAGAAATACATTTCCTGACTTTTTTTGATCTATTCACTCGTACGATCGAAGACTCATTGCGTGCTGTAATTTTCGTCTTGCATCGAATGGTGTGGGTACACACACACACGCGCACTATTAACGGAACTAACACACACCAAATGAATACTTTTTGTATGTTATTTTCGCTTCATCTCCATGTTAAATAATATAACCAGTTTTTTGACAATGTTATGGAAAGTATTGATTACTACTTACCATACAGAGGAGATGCTGAGTCGCAAATGGGCACAACAGAATGACTGTTAAACACGTGAGGTTTCGGCCTAAAGGCCTTCTGAAATAGACAGATGAGTTTTAGGTCTTTTGGCCGAAAGCACACATGTTTAGAAGTCTTTTGTTGTGTCCGTCTGCGACTCAATCTCCTCTATAAGTTAAGTAGCAACCCATCCATTCCATAATATTTTCATTATTCCGTCCTGGATTTTCCCTTGTCTGATATAACCAGTTCTTTGGCAGATCACATTTGGTGGTCTGCTTGTTTAAAAAAATATACCCAGCTATATATACACATTTAGAAAGAATGGAAAAGCACAGTGTATGATTAAGTCACTCACTATCGAAGAAATGACGGATCCTGAGTTACATCTAATCCATTACATTCAGTGCTAACGAGCCCACAAGCCTAAAAGCACTCCACAAAAGATGTTTTAAGGCTGAGGAAAATCTGGTAATGTGACAGAGTGTATGTTTTTTGCTTGCAATCTTATTTCTCCTTCAGTATTCAGTTTTGCACGTAAAATAACAGATATTAAAAATAGATTCTTTCGTAAAAAAAAAGAAAAAAACACACACCTTTTGAGGAGCGCCGTACCTACGGTATGGAAGCCGGGGTACGTGTCCTGGGCGCCTTCGCTCTGGCTCTGATTTGGAGTTCGATAACACAAAATAGGCGGAAAGGTTTTTCTAGAGAAGTGTGCATCGCTAATCTGGAACCGGGCTTCGACACCGTTACGTCTACTGTTGGACTATACTGGGTTGAGAGTTAATGGTGCAGTTGGGGTTGCCATACGTCCCAATATATCGGGACCGTCATTGTTATGGATCTTCTTTGTCCAGAAAACCCGGTAAGCCCCTATTTTTCCCCGATTTTGGAAAATACCCGCAGCCATTCACCCCGGTGGGGCCTCGTTTGAGAGCAATGGACGAAAAAAAAAGCTCTGGAATTCCGTGTGATACCCTAGTGCCTTAAAAATAATAGTACTGCAGGGAGTGGGGTTGTGAGTAGTTTTTAATGGGCAATAGTAACCTGCAGGTTATTGTTTTTAATCTCGTCAAGTGAGTCGGAATTTTGATTTTTTACTCGTTGCCGAAATAACTTTGACCATTGCGTAAGCGCAATTAATTGTTTTAAATGTAAGGTTTTTTTATTTCTACTTCTTTGCAACGTCATGTTAATCGACGTAGAAACGTTTCCTTTGTCTTCATATTTTCTTCCTATCATTGTTTTACCTATTTGAATCTTTATTCGCGTGATTTGGATTATTTTCATTTGTCTATCATAATACTGAAACGCTTGAAATGGTCGATCTAGCGATTAAAAACCAAAATACGAATTGATCTACTTATAATGATTGTGCAATGGCGTCAAAACTGTACTTTTCGTTACAATCTGTGGATGGTAATGGTCACACAAGCATTTAATGACGCAAATGAAGAGGTAAACGAAAGGAGTGATCATAAGTAAAACCGAAATTCAACTACAAAGAGGAATAGAAATAATGAATGCAGTAACAAGGGCGAAAACAAACGTTAAAACGGACGAAATGAAATCGACGTTAATAAGCGAAAATAAAAATCATATGAACAAAGCTTGCTAATGAAAAAAAGAATGATAGGAAATAATAGTGTGAGCAAATGAAAAAGTTCATATGATGATTACAATGATGTGACAGAGGAATAGAAATAAAAAATTATATTTAAGCCACATAACTGAACAAACATTATCATCTAAGTAATTTCGACACAGATTTAAAAATAGACAATGTCAAAACACGCGACCAACCTTATGTATGTTAACGGTATCCCTTTCCATTACGTTAGGGCAACCATTTATGTAGTATACTTCAGTTTAAGACACTAGCGTATCAAGCTAAATTCCGATTGTTTGAAAACAGGGATGCCACCATTAGGGCCCTCTCCTTGTTAGTCAACAGCCAGAAACGTAACAAAGGGAGGGAAAAATAATGATGAAGCAATAAATACATTTCCTCAAGTCGTTCACGTAACAACAAAATAATCAAGGACGAAAAGTAACAATAACTATTCACAACTGCTCAAAGCGTCGTCCTCGAATCTGAATGCACGCATTGCAAACGCTGCGTTACGGAGTCCGCAGGTTTTCCGAAATCAACAGTTTCCCTGATTTCATCAAAGGCTAAAATTATCCTCGCAAGAAGCTCTTCTACGGTGCCTACTGGAGTCTTGTGGACGATTTTCTTCTTACCTCTACACAAATAAAAATTTAAAGCGGTAAGATCTGGCAAACGAACAGCGTAGTGTGGCGGTGCGCCGTCATGTTGGTATCATGTTACATGACGGACCACCAGAGGATCACCTCAATGCAATGGAAGGACGTTCACATAAACTGCTAAATACGTCCGTCCGCTAAAGTACGACGGGATTCAGCAAACCTGCCTAAATATTCACGCCTAACTTCACATAATTGCCATGCGTATTTTCGTTGTTCCAAATGACGCCGTTTCGAGAACTGAATGGGCCTTTTCTGGTGAAACATGCCTGGTCTTTTCACGGTACCCTCCTTTAGAAATCTGGAATTTCGATGTATTGATTTAAGCCTAAGTACTACAGGGAATACCGATTCCGATAAAGATAGCCCTTTTTTATCAAATCCTCCATTTCCTGTAGGTTATGGGGAAATAGGTTTTCGTCGTGTAGGTCTTCCAATACTACAGCGTGCGAAACCTGTCGCAGCGAACCGATGCGTCTACTGTATTTAGGCACACTCTAAGAACATCGGATTAACATTTCTTACTCCCGACGAATTATTGCTAATGGCCCTAAAGCTGATAGTAGGATTTGCAAGAACCGTATCAAGAATCTTTTCTTCAAACTGAACGCTCCGAAACTTTGACATTAAGTGAACTTCGTTTACAACAAAACTTCCGGTCTTCTTCAATCGTCTATCAGCCGCTACAAACTAATTCGCACATGGAATAACGCGGTTCGGAAATCGCGCGTTGTATATTGTGCGGTCTCTTGTGCAATTTGACCCGCAGCGCTGTATGCTAAATACATATCTCCGCATTCGTCGAAAGAATAGTGGATGCCCGTGTCACGCCTGCCACCATCTTTGTCCCATCGCACCTCTTTCCGTGTACATTCGCAGCTGATCGAACACTTCCGACAAAGCTCGACTGCCTTAATACGATTTTCGGAGATGGTCGAATGACTAGCAGACACAAATCTGCGACACAATCGGGTACCAGTTATGCTAGTTGTTCTCATAGCGTAGATCGTAGAGCACAGGACCCTAAGCCGTTGACTTGTGTTCAATACCTGTTACAGTCAACGGTTTAATTTTTGTAACGCTCTCTTTTTTTCGGATTGAGGAAAACAAATGAAGCACACGTTCAACAACACCGCCTCTGGCAGGCTGCTTCAACTGTCGCGCGTGACGACCTGATTGGCCAACTTCAATGCTATGTAACAGTGAAACGGCGAAACGTAACGCATTCTTTCTTAACAATTATTTCTCAGCACAATAGAGTTGGGCAACACGATTCTTTTTCCTGATTCGATTCCTACGATTCAATCTCACATTGCGAATCGATTCCTACGATTCGTTCACGATTCTTTCACGATTCATTCTAGTCTGCGATGGCACGATTCTTACGGAATGCAAAAAGTTCTACATCTTACTCACAGATGGCAGGACAGGTCTAAAATTGTCAAAGGGGTTAGAATCGAACTGATAAGATATGCCAGAAACAGTTTATTTATGAGTAAACATGCATATGACGTTACAAGTGCGATTCTCGATTTATACGTGTAATGCCTTAATTGTTGAAAGGTCACGTTTGATTTGATTGCATCTATTGTTTTATTTCAGTATGCCAGGAGAGAGGAGTCGATTTGTGCGGAAGGTGGTGCAAAATTACGTGATATGCCAGTTTGGTTGTGTGGCTTGAACGTGCCTAACTGCAGACGTCTGTTTTATAATAACAAAATCTAGCAGTGAAGCAGACGTGGTTTGGCTCATATCATTCTAAGTTTTCATGTGCTAAGATGTCTTTCGAAGTCCACATAACCCTTGTAATTCATAACGCAGCTGACAGCCCTCCCACACAGGAAATTTAGCTTAACTTTCATTTCTTCTAAATACAAAGCATAGGTATTTGGCTTTTAATTTGTCTGAGAACTTGCCGCCGTCACTACTGTTTACGTGAGAAGACGACGTACTTCTACACAATAGGATTCAGTCGTATACGTCGACATTACTTCACTAAAATTTAATATGAATGTGAACAGGATAACATTTTAAAACTCGAACTGGAAATTATTACTTAAAAAGCTTTAGTTTAAAGACGGTATGTAGGCTCTGTAATATTGGTCTAGTGCGACAGCCATTTAGTGGCGGGACTGGTGGAACTAACAGAATTAGCAAATTAGCAGTGAAGTAATGTCGCTGTATACGATTGTGTCCTACACTTTAGAAGTATGTCGTCTTCTCACGTAAATAGTAGTGGCAGAAGCAAGTTCTCAGACAAATTAAAAGCAAAATACCTATGCTTTGTATTTCGACGAAACAAAAGTTAAGCTAAATTTGCAATGTGTGAGGGCTGACAGTTGCTTTATTGTGAAATATAAGGTGCTGTGGAATTGGAAAGAGCACAGAAAAACGTAGGATGATACGAATCCGTGTATGTGCACTATATAGGGACAGTAAATGGGAAATGCCTTTACGCTCGTTCCCATCAGCCACCGCCAAGTGTCAGCTTGGTTTTCATGTCGAGTAATATTACGGCCCCCGAACTTCGTTTGTTCCTTCCGAGCTTCCTTTGTTCACACGCATCCTCCACTTGACTGCCATCTGGCGGTCGTAATCATTCGGCACGACTCGGCATGATTCCGGAAGATGCCTTCGAAGCATAGCGTACTAAGAATCGATGAATCGTTGGAACTTGGAATCGTCACGACTCGGAAACACGCAATCGTTCTTACGATTCTTTTGAACGACGATTCGTCCGTATCACGATTCGATTCTTACGATTCTTTATTTAGAGTCGTTCAAATGAACGACTCATTCACGAATCGCCACAACTCTACAGCACAACCTCCTCTGCAACCGTCTTACAGCTTTCCACATTGTTTCTGACCAACTCGCATAAGGAGCACTAGCGACAATAATCTGGATAGCCCGTCACAAATTTTAGAACAGCTCCTGCTCAATACAACTCCATTGTTCTTTTGTGTTCTTTACTCCGTCTTTTCACAAAAGCGAAACCAAGAGTGTAAAGCAACACGTGGAAGGGTCGGAGTAGCTGGTCTGTGTCACCAATCGGCATCTTCGAGACAATGACTTCTGTGATGGATTGAAGGAAGACTGGGTTTAAACGTCCAGTCGACGACGACGTCATCAGGGACGGCACAATCTCGGATTTTGTAACGAATTCGTGTCTTCTTCGAAGGAAGAACCGCCATTTGCCGATTTGTCTTGAGCGATTTTGAGAAATCTGAATCTGGGTAGATGGACTAGGACTTTAACTGGCGTGAACCGTAATGCGGGTACAGTGCGCTCGCTCGCTCTCTCTCTCTCTCTCTCTCTCTCTCTCTCTCTCTCTCTCTCTCCCCCTCTCTCTCTCTCCCTCTCTCCCCCTTCTCTAGTTCCAGATATAGAAGATATGGTGGAACGAATAAGTATTATCTCCGATGACTTTTTCATTATTGCATACGGAAGGTGGCCACTTTAGAGGAAACGTGCATAAAACGATGTAGCGATCAATACAAAATTACATTATTGGAAACTTGAGGGTAGAAGGAGTTACATAGCATCTGCCTAGCTAGGTAAGACTTATCACTTCGCACTGTTCGTAATGAGCCAATTTTATACAACTGCCCAGGATTGGATCAAGAAGTCATTCTTCCAGTCTCTTATAATTAAGGGCATGTAAAATTGTTGAAAGTGACACCAATTCGAGTGGCGAGTTTTGTGGACATCTTTTCACATTCCAATAGAAGTTACTCCACAGCATTGCAAGATTTGGCCCATTTTCTCAGCTAAGTAGGGGAATGCAACGTCTGTTATTGCTGACATTCTAGACACTGAAAATGCTGCGAACGAAAGCTTAATGAGCATTTGAGACTGGTGGCAAATTACCTCACAATCGCACAAATAGGTCTGTCCCTTAAACAGATCTTGAGCACGGTGATACAGAACAAAAAATCATTCTCGTGTGGTTCACATGCCTCTCGAAAAACCTTAATATGTTGTTCTATACTGACGCACAAGATGTGTAAAACTAACATACCTTCGGAGTCATGTACAAAATGGTATGTAAAGATTTCAATTGGAGTTGCCGAGACGTAATTTACTCTATTTTGATAAAATCGCTCAATGAAGCACAGCTTGTTATAACACATTAATACTCATCGAACATTGTTTCATTTCACTTATTTGTGTTCAGACCCTCTGTGTTAGAGTGACTGACGAAACAGTTCCTTGTCCAGCCGAAATTAGGGGAGGTAGCGATGTTAATTGCTCCCGAAAGCATTCCATTGGTGTTGAGGCCAAAACTGCGAGCAGACCAGTACATTTCAGAAATGTTACTGACCACTAACCACTGCCTCCTAGATGCCGCATTGCGACAGGCTGCATTGTGATGCTGATATTAACAGTAACTGTCTCCGGACTGTTCCTCTACTGTACGCAATACACGAGGTTGTAAAATGTGCTCATACCTTTCAGCATTTGGCGTTTTCTTAAGCGCAATAAGGAGAGCACACCTTCACCGCTAACACCGCCATATGTAACACAACCTCCTCCGTACTTCACTGTTAGGATTGCAAATGACGCAGTAACATTCCCCAACCAACTGCCAAACCAAAACCCTTCCATTCGATGTCCATAGGGTATAGCGTGATTTAGCATCCAAAATCACTCGTTGCCAGCCATACACTGTACAGTGGAGTCGCTCTTTGAAACTTCAGTGCAAAAGATTTCGAGAACGCGTCTAAAGAGAGAACGTTAAGGCGGTGATTTTAAGTGCGAAAACCGTTGGAAAAGTTCTCATTTAAGATTTAGTCGAACTCGCGCGCCGTTTCGTGTGGGAAAAGGACGGGTCTCAGATTAGCGAATGTCATCAAACGAAACACGTGTGTTACGACACTGTAATAGTCATCGAATACTGTTTCATTTCGCTTATTCGAGTTCAGATCCTTTGTGAATGTATGCACTTTATTGTTCTACGGTAGATTCATATTGTTAACACGAAGTATCGTCAACCGTGACTTTTTTCCAGGAAAGAATTGTCCGCGTTCAGCATTTCGATCATGCCGCAGCAGGCTTCCACGCTTCACTGTTTTTGTTCGGGAGTCAAGGTGTGTCGGACAAACTTTACACACAAATTTCTCTTTGTCTAGAATTTTCTGGAGGGCGTGTTGAACACCTGATTTAGTTATGTTGTTCTATTGCCGTTTATGACACGAATTATCGACACACTACGGTTGAACATCCACTACTTACACTGCCGCCGGAAACTGACTGGTCGAATCCCAATCTGTTTACAATTGTTAGTTAAAGTTGCCACCGCAGCTACTGCGCTGAGGTCGCTTGGAAGTCAGGAATGAAATCAGTCTCCGAACTTTTCGGACGGAGGTTGACACCAGCTTAAGCACTGATTAAAGAAATGTGTGACTTATGAGGAGCCGGCCGCGGTGGTCTAGCGGTTCTAGACGCTCAGTCCGGAACCGCGCGACTGCTACGGTCGTAGGTTCGAATCCTGCCTCGGGCATGGATGTGTGTGATGTCCTTAGGTTAGTTAGGTTTAAGTAGTTCTAAGTTCTAGGAGACTGATGAGCACAGCAGTTAAGTCCCATAGTGCTCAGAGCCATTTGAACCATTTCTAACGCCCTACGCGCGGTCGTTGCCCCAGCTGGACTGCTGGCAGTACTTTAAAATTCGCGAATGATTGCTTCCGCGGATTTCAAGCGATTTTTTACAACCACCTTCCGCAATGCTCGACGGCCCCTGTCCGTCTGTACGTGAGGTGTGGCTCGTCTTGGTTTAGTTGTGGCTGTTCCTTCGTGTTTCCATTTCACAATCTTACTGAGCAGCTTTGGAAGGGCTGAAATTTCCCTGGTGGATTTGTTACTTACGTAACAAATGACCGAGCTCTCCTGATTGAGTCCGCAGCTCGTGGCCTAGTGGCTATCTCTGGACTAAGGGGTCCCGGGTTCGACTCCTGGCCGTGTTGGGGATTTTCTCTGCCCGGGGAATGGGTGTTTGTGTTGTCCTCCTCCTCCTCCTCATCATCATCCGTGACAGTGGCTTAACTGGACTGTGTAAACATTGGACCGTGTAAAAAAATTGGGACTTTGTACGGGCGATGATGACCGCAGTTAAGCGCCCCACAAACCAAACAACACCAACAACATCTCCAGATCGATCCATTCTGCCGTTACTGCTTCTCTACTGACAATACAATACTCAGAGCCTATTTTTGTACAGGCGGATCCGGCTCTCATGACATCTGGTGGTCAATTTCGTTTACACGAGAGTATCCGAATACTTTTGATGAGATAGTGTAGGCACTGAAACACAATTTCATGTGATATAGAATACCGGTATATAAATGTGTGTGAAGTTCAATTTTTTCTTGTCCGTTGAGCTATGGCTCCCTACAATAGTTTTGCATACGTAGGCGTCGAAAGATTTCAGGTCTCTAGGGTTATGTGACCACTTGCTGCCAACAGTAGCGGCTAAACAACACTGTAATAGTCATCGAGTGTTCAGATCCTTGTTCGTTGTGGCGCTAAAATGTGAAGAAATTTTAAAATGAAGGGTAGTGTAATGCCAGGTGAAAATGCACTATCCATGGCCTTCGATTGTATAGTTCACGACCAGCTAACACACTACCTAACCACGAACGACCTATTACACGAATATCAATCACGTTTCCTTAAACGTCGCAGCACAACCTCGCCTTACTAAAGGTAACAGATGGTCTGAGGCTTGCGATAGATGCAAAAAGAGGCGACTATCATGCCTTTGAGACAGTCGAATTCGACATTTTGCTTGCAAAACGTAGCAGCCTAAACTTTTCTCAAAGTGCAGTGCAACGGTTTCGCTGGTACCAGACGTCCCGACAGCAATGTGTCATGTTCGGCCCCATATAGTCAATGGAATATCAGAAATCGGTATTAAATCCTATACACTTTTCATGGTATGTCAATGTTCTGTTGTTAGTTTTGACCTACTGCAAATAGCACATGCACTCTGATTACCCCCATTATATCGAAGTGCAAAATCAATTAACATAAAGGCAGCTGTCGAAAATCTCAATACCGACCTGTGTGCACTAACAAAATAGGCGCAGGATATAGGGTTAAAACTCAACCTGTCCAAAACCCAAACAGTACCTGTTTGTCATCCTAGTCTCATTAGCCGAATTATTGGGAATCGCTACCAACTTTACCCCTAAATGGGGCAAATATCAACTTTTCTCCTCCACTCTACGAGTAAATGGCTCTGAGCACTATGGGACTTAACATCTGAGGTCATCAGTCCCCTAGAACTTAGAACTAATTAAATCTACCTAACCTAAGGACATCACACACATCCATTTCCGAGGCAGGATTCGAACCTGCGGCCGTAGCAGTCTCGCGGTTCAGGACTGAAGCGCCTAGAACCGCACGGCCACCGCGGCCGGCTCCACTCTACGAGTAATAATATACAAATATCTAAATTGGACTGAGCACATAATTGCAATGTGCAAGAAGGTACCAGCATCTCTCCATGCCCTACACAAATATAAAAAGCTCTCCCCTCTTGACATGAAAAATGAACTTCTACAAGCACTTACACTTCCTATTATTGATTACAGAGATGATATCCTCGAAAGCTTTTCTCAGGCCTGTGCACGTTGCATCTGTGATGTTCGACTCTGATTATATTTCACCATCATATGCACAGCTATCGATGCTGCATGCACACAGGCACAGAGATTTCCATACTCCCTGTCTTCTCTATTGTCTTAACGTACACTGTCTTCCATGTCTGTCCTCGATCTTAACGCCCTTGTCTGAAAAACATGGCAGAAACACTGTTCCCATCGTGCCGAAATCTTTTCTGTCCCATTCCATCGCTCATCCATTTTCTGGAAGCCGTTCCAGCAGCAGGCACCCGACTCAGGAATAATCTCCAATATTATATCAAAGAATTGAGTAACATCTCCAGCTTGAGAAAACAGCTGATGACATAGCTACTAAAGCAACAACAGCGATTACCACTGTTTCTGTACGCACTCGTTATCTTTGCACATCCTTCTTTCCAACCAGATCTTCCTCATTTCCCAGTATTCTTAGGTGGTGCAGCCTTCTTAAATTTCCTTTCCCCAGAAGTCGCTACGGCAGAAAACATTTTGTACACCCATAAATTCTTGTTATAGCTGCCACTACCATTATTAGATCAGGTTAAATAAAGTACGTTTGTAGGCACACCCATAAAGGCTTTTGTAGTTGTGAAGTACGTAACACTTCCACTGGCAACACACTGGATAAAAGCACTCCCAAAGCTTTTTCTCGCAGTAGTTTCATCAGATAATTGTTTTCCCCCTCGTACTATAACCCGAAGTGTTCTGAGTCATTATTAAATGCGCTGTCTATCTATGTTATGTCAGTGCTTACAGTATTTCAAGGAATGAGAACTATCAGCGTACACTTCGTAGGTGCGCCTATTTGTAACTGTAGCTCCACATCCACTAGAGGTTATCTGCTATTGTACCCAGTCCCACAGCAGCAGATCATGAGAACGCTTCATGCTTTACATACAATTTAGGCGTTTGCTGCAAAACAGGACGTAGCTTCATTCTTGGGGAGTTTGTTGTTACATCTTGTGCAAAAAGAGGCTTTTTCGTTGTGTCTGAGAAACGTCGCTCGTTCTTTTATTACTGAAGTGATGGAGCTAGGTGTCTCTTAGGTTTGTTGTGTAAACAGTGCTTCATTCTATGGACGATAGGCAACGAAAATGGACGCTGCTAGATTATGTAATACTAATACCGTCCATACCGACGCAAGAGGAAACATCCAGTAACCAGTATGAAGCGACTAAAACGAGTTTCTAACTTCTGCAAAAAAAGAATGTGACTTCAAGTCTCTTCTGAAGGTGGGCCCGAGAAGGTTCGAAATTTAGTTAACGGACATAAATATTTCATAAGGGACTGACCTCAAATTCTATTACTCTAAACAGGGCGATAAAGTTTCCGGTCGAAGGCCGTGAAGCAGAGAATCCCTATGCAAATCAGCCAAAATCGCCGTGAGCGTTCAGGCATCATACCACAGATGCACCAAGTTTCAGATACCAGTTTGGTAAAACACCGTGTCCTGCTGCGTGAGAAAGTCCGTATTTGCCTGCTGCACATCCTCGTCCGACAGGAATTGTCGACCCTTCGAAGCCTTTTTAAGGGACCGAAGGCGTGATGGTTGCACGAGGAGTGATGAAGGGGTGGCTGCTCGAGAGTCTCACACTTGAGCTGGCTATCTTCTGCGTTATGATATTTGCGATATGGGAACGTGGGTTATCATGAAGCAGCAGCAGCCCTTGTTGCGTAGCATTTCCACAACTTTGGTTTTCTATAGATGTGCTGCCCCCATACACATCTTCATTCTCCGAGGGATGTCTACCAGTGTTTGTCCTTCGGCAGCCAAGAAAAGAATAACACCACGCTGATCATGTTTGGATGGTTCAAAAATGGTTCTGAGCACTATGGGACTCAACTTCTGAGGTCATTAGTCCCCTAGAACTTAGAACTAGTTAAACCTAACTAACCTAAGGACACCACACACATCCATGCCCGAGGCAGGATTCGAACCTGCGACCGTAGCGGTCTCGCGGTTCCAGACTGCAGCGCATAGAACCGCAGGGCCCCTTCGGCCGGCATGTTTGGATGGATTTGGTAATAACTTCGCCACAGTTACGTTTCGTCATTTACCGCAGGCATTTCGGAAAGACATGAACGCCACACTAATCCATTGCCTACATGTCAGTGCTGAATGTATCCGCACCGAACTCACGCTATGTTGCATATAAGTTACAGCAAAGCTCTCAAACGGAAACTTCTGATCGCCCCCTTGTAACAGTCACGATGCTACACAATACCCATAACGGATAACCTCAGTGCGGCTTGTGGCACGATACCTGGACTTTTTTAATTTAAGTAACATACACTACTGGCCATTAAAATTGCTACACCACGAAGATGACGTGCTACAGACGCGAAAGTTAACCGACAGGAAGAAGAAGCTGTGATATGCAAATGATTAGCTTTTCAGAGCATTCACACAAGGTTGGCGCCGGTGGCGACACCAACAACGTGCTGACACGGGGAAAGTTTCCAACAGATTTCACATACACAAACAGCAGTTGACCGGCGTTGCCTGGTGAACGTTGTTGTAATGCCTGGTAAATGCGTACCATCACGTTTCCGACTTTGATAAAGGTCGGATTGTAGCCTATCGCGATTGCGGTTTATCGTATCGCGACATTGCTGCTCGCGTTGATCGAGATCCACTGACTGTTAGCAGAATATGGAATCGGTGGGTTCAGGAGGGTAATACGGAACGCCGTGCAGGATCCCAACGGTCTCGTATCACTAGCAGTCGAGATGACACGCATCTTATCCGCATGGCTGTAACGGATCGTGCAGCTACGTCTCGATCCCTGAGTCAAAAGATGGGGACGTTTGCAAGACAACAACCATCTACACGAACAGTTCGACGACGTTTGCAGCAGCATGGACTATCAGCTCGGAGACCGTGGCTGCGGTTACCCTTGACGCTGCATCACAGACAGGAGCGCCTGCGATGGTGAACTCAACGACGAACCTGGGTGCACGAATGGCAAAACGTCATTTTTTCGGATGAATCCAGGTTCTGTTTACAGCATCATGAAGGTCGCATCAGTGTTTGGCGACATCACGGTGAACGCACATTGGAAGCGTGTATTCGTCATCGCCATACTGACGTATCACCCGGCGTGATGGTATGGGGTGCCATTGGTTACACGTCTCGGTCACCTCTTGTTCGCATTGACGCACTTTGAACAGTGGACGTTACATTTCAGATGTGTTACGACCAGTGGCTCTACCCTCCATTCGATTCCTGCGAAACCCTACATTTCAGCAGGATAATGCACGATCGCATGTTGCAGGTCCTGTACGGGCCTTTCTGAATACAGAAAATGTTCGACTGCTGCCCTGGCTAGCACATTCTCCAGATCTCTCACCAACTGAAAACGTCTGGTCAATGGTGGCCGAGCAACTGGCTCGTCACAATACGCCAGTCACTACTCTTGATGAACTGTGGTATCGTGTTGAAGCTGCATGGTCAGCTGTACCTGTACACGCCATCCAAGCTCTGTTTGACTCAATGCCCAGGCGTATTAATGCCGTTATTACGGCCAGAGGTGGTTTTTCTGGGTACTGATTTCTTAGGAGTCTATGCACCCAAATTGCGTGAAAATGTAATCACATGTCAGTTCTAGTATAGTACATTTGTCCAATGAATACCCGTTTATCATCTGCATTTCTTCTTTGTGTAGCAATTTTAATGGCCAGTAGTGTATAAGAACCATTGTGGAACTTCGCCATAAGGATAACTTCCAGGCAACATATTTCTGATTAAGAAAGAAGCAGTTTACCAAAATAAACGCCTTTTAGGGTAAAAACAGCTGAACTTACTATCAGACAGAAGCATTAATAGGACTTTAGGATTAGTAAAAAGACCATTGTCACATGAGTGAGTGTTAAGCTTAAGACGAGTCTACAGAACGCAGTGACAGCTCAAACAGCAAACGCAAAATGTTCCTGTTTGGACTGCTATTATCTAACCTTTTGGAAACTAAGGGACTACAAAGAGCTCCCAGTGGGACTAAAAGACTAAAAGCCTTGGCTATTGTACAATGGTAACTTTAATATTGGCTCGACAGTTCTAGTCTTACACAGTTCCCAACTGCTAGACGGGATAAGTGCGTAGAGAAAACCAAGGGCTGCATACAATCCAGTATGCCATCTTCCTACGACTGAGTCCTATAGCGGCAGTGGAAGGAAAATGAACTGCAGCTGGAGTCAGGAAGGGTGGCGGTCGAGTTCAGGCTTGTTCCGCGCATCTACGTCACGCATTCTCGCACAACCAATGAGCGTTCAGTCGTGTTCTGAGGGCTCTGCTATGAATGTCGTAGCCAATGCGAGCATTAAGCACCATCGTCTCGAGTTATTTGGTGAATTTTTATTCCATTTGTTGCGAGCTGGCACAGCTAACGATTGTGGTAAGCGACAAACTCTGAACAATCAAACAAGTGACATAAACTGCAGTATATACGCTTCCTCCAAGCGCAGTGCACGCGTATGCGCTTACCACAACCATCGCTTGGAACCGACAACAACAGTGTCCCCGTCCGTGGCACGAACCGCCATCGTTCGTGGCTGCGGCTATAGTGGGGTACATGTAACCATTTTATGTATCGTGTCCAATGCATGGCCGTCAGTGCAGGAGTGCATCTTGAGATATAAAGCCTTTTCTCGTCTTCAAAACAGACTGACTGCAGATTAATATGACACTACGTTCGCCGGCCGGAGTGTCCGAGCGGTTCTAGGCGCTACAGTCTGGAACCGCGCGACCGCTACGGTCGCAGGTTCGAATCCTGCCTCGGGCATGGATGTGTGTGATGTCCCTAGGTTAGTTAGGTTTAAGTAGTTCTAAGTCCTAGGGGACTGATGACCTCATATGTTAAGTCCCATAGTGCTCAGAGCCATTTGAACCATCTTTTGACACTACGTTCTGTATTAGCGAAAGAATTAAGAATCTGTCATCGTCCTGCAGCATCCCTTGACTGAATTGGAATATTTTCTTTGCGAAGAATTGTATAAAACGTTACTGACTACGTTACAGGTGATTTATGATCTGCACATTTAATTTAGAACCATCGATTCCACAGTCTTGAATTATTTCATGTCTGAAGATACTGAGCCACTGAAGGTTATATCCTATAGCTACTTACTTTGATTGCCGAACTATACTGTAATGTGGGACTAGCAACTGCTGACTTCTTTTGGCACTACTTTCAAACTGTTGGCTAAAAAAAAGAAGAGGAAGATGTTACTCCACTACATGCATCACTTACGATTCCCTTATGTGATCGTCAGTTGCACTTTATTTTTATTCCATACTTAAAATTTTGAAGGCGTATCTGAATAGTAGCAGTAACGATGAACAAAAAATGTTTACGTGTCTAGCCGATATTATTGTGATTTTCTGATGGCTGACTGGATAAATTTTATTCTGGAAACTGATTCGGCCACTTATACCTTTTTCGTTCATTTCACCTACGGCTATGATCTTTGCGTTCGAAAAATGCGAAGCTTGACAGTGTTTCGGATTGCACACTAAAAAGGTATCAGGCGAATTTTTTGTCATTACTGTCATTATTAAACACATCTTAAGATTGCCGACATGAAATGTTATGGAGTCGCATTCCAATGATTTACTTCAATTACTGATGAGCAGCACGATAATTTGTTTTCTGTCTTTGAAGGAGAACAAAGCGGCAAAAATACTTATGCTCATTTGCTGCAGGTGTCTGAAACAATGTACCATCATATGACACAATGGTTGGGTGATACAAATGCCTCCAGTGTAGTCAAAGTAGTTAAGAATGGAGCGTCTGACCGTCTCTCTGGAAATAACCTGGAATCTAAAGACCTGCGTTTCACTATCGCTGCAGTTCTGAGAAAAGTAAATATCAGTCGTTAATCAGTTCGCAAACATCTTACACGACGTTTTAAAAATGACGAATTTCGCCGCTCGCTTGGCACATAATTGTTCTCCGCGAACAACGCTAGCAGCGGAGATGTTGAGCTACGTCATTTCTTAGACTCTCCCGCCGATTTGATGACATCTCGTGGAAATCGGGTTTTCTGCCGGATATCAGCGTCTTCCAAACACGATATTTCGAGGTCATTACCTGACGTCTTCATCAGGTGTTCCCTGAGATCGAAATATCGTGTTTGGAAGACGCTGATATCCGGCAGAAAACCCCATTTCCACGAGATGTCATGTTGAGCTATGTTCGCTCAATCCAGTTGCCTTCTTTAGCCGCCTGGTCAACACTGACAAGCGTTCGATTCATCATTATAACCTCGAGACAAAGAAGCGATGCAATCGGTGGAAACATGCGGACCCTCATCGGGCAAGGTAGTGACTTTTTTTTTTTTTGTCGCACTAATACGTAATAGCTGTGCACAGTGGTTGCTTTTGCCACAATGCAACTCCCCAACTTATCCTACACAGGAAACACTAACACTCGCTATCAAATTTTGCCACATCCCCGTATTCTCTTCACAGCGCACGCAGTGACTTCTTCCTCTCTCCTGGGATGAAGAAATCCTTGCATGCCATGGACATCCGGAACGACACCGAGGTGATTTCCAAGAGGGCACGTTTCCGTAACAGTCAAAATGCGGACTTAAACAACCTTTTCTGCCAAATTATTCATCGTTGGGAAAACTGTGTCGCATTTAACGGAGATTATAATGTATAGGATTATTCTGTCACCACGCTTCATGGTGGCAGCTTGGTTTTCTCGAGGTAATAATCAAAAGGTTGCGGTTACTCCTCGGATAAGATATGACTGCTCTACACGGGAGGTGAAGTTTACTCCATCCACGCCGCTTCTCACGCCCAATGCCGGTTACAGAAGAATTCTCCGAACAACCTACTAGTCATTTGACGCATCCCCTCTCTACATATACAGTAATACTCCGAAGCCATCTTACGTTGAGTGGTGCAGGATATTTCTGGTGTCACAAACTGGCTCCCCCCTCGCCCCCCCCCCCTTTTCCACTGTTCCACTCGCATATGGGACAATGGAAAAAAAATTGTTGTCAATAGGTCTAACTCGTCAATAGGTGTCTATATTATGTCTAATTTCTCTAATTTCCTGACGTGGTCGTTTTATACGATGTATGTGGGAGGAAGTAACCTGTTGTCTGACTCTCCTAAAAGAGAATCTCTCCGTGGTGCACACCGCCATTCTTGCAGCATCTGCGACTCGAGTTTGTGGAGCATCTCTGTAACGCTATCGCACGGACTATACGATCAGTTCGTCATTCCACCGGGAAGGAGGTACACGGATCCTGTTGTCTGTAGTTCAACCATGCCTAGACGGTCATTGTTACTTTGTGCCAGAAGGTGAGTGAACCAAAGCAATGTTGTTCGGACATGGAGGAGATACATAGAGACAGGAACTGTCTATGACATGCCACGCTCAGGCCGCCCAAGGACTACTACGGCAGTGGATGACTGCTACCTACGGGTTATGGGACTCGAAGGAACCCTGACAGCAACGCCAGCACGTTGAATACTGCTTTTCGTGCAGCCACAGGACGTCGTGTTACGACTCAAGCTGTGCACAGAAGGCTGCATGATGCGCAACTTCCCTCCCGACGTCCATCTTTGCAACCATGACAGCATGTAGCGCGGTACAGACGGGCCCCAACAACATGCCAAATGGACCGCTCAGGATTTGCATCACGTTCTCTTCACCGATGAGCATCGCATATGGCTTCAACCAGACAATCGTCGGAGACACGTTTGGAGGCAATCCGGTCAGATTGAACGCCTCACACTCACTGTCCAGAGAGTGCAGTAAGGTGCAGGTTCCCTGCTGTTTTGGGGTGGCATTATGTGGGGCCGACCTAAGCCGCTGGTGGTCATGGAAGGAGCCGTAACGTCTGTACGGTATGTGAATGCCATCCTCCCACCGATAGTGCAACTATATCGGCAGCATATTGGCGAGCCATTCATCTTCATGGACGACAATTCGCGCCCACATCGTGCACATCTTGTGAATGGCTTCCTTCAGGATAACGACATCGCTCGACTAGAATGGCCACCATGTTCTCCAGACATCAACCCTATCGGTCATGCCTGGGATAGATTGAAATGGGCTATTTATGGACGATGTGACCCACCAACCACTCTGAGGGATCTAGGCCGAAGGGAGTGAGACAATCTGGACCAACAGTGCCTTGATGAACTGGTGGATAGTATGCCACGACGAATACGGGCATCATCAATACAAGAGAACGTGCTACTGGGTATTCGAGGTACCCGTGTGTACAGCAATCTGAACCGCCACCTCTGAAGGTCTCGCTGCGTGGTGGTGGTACAACACGCAATGTGCGGTTTTCGTGAGCAATAAAAAGCGCGGAAATGCTGTTTATTTTGATCTCTGTTTCCAATATTCTGTACAGGTTCCGAAACTCATGGAACCGATGTGATGCAAAGCTTTTTTTGGTGTGTGTATATTGTAAGCAGTAACGGTCCTATCACATTTCCTTGGGGTATTCAGGAAATAACATTTACATCTCCCTCCCTTCTTTTCCCCTCTTGCACTTTCACCCGCGTCATTTTCCGCTACTAACTGTGATACGCACTGTACACTCATCTTGCACTTGGCCGCCCTCTCAGTGTAGCACTGCAAGTGGCTGCCACTAACTGTGATGAGTCCTGTACAGCTGCGGCACCTCTGGCGCCCTAGGTGGCGACTTGTGTCGCTTGGAAACCGGCCCTGCTCACGTCACCAGAGTCTTTATGACGGGATTCCCTTGTCTGACCGCACCTTCCTGCGAATGGTGACGAGTGCGCGTTTAGTCCTACCTCGTGCCGGAAGTCCAACTACCTTGTGGGTACTATCAACTGACAGTAGGGCTGCTAAACGTCCCATATGGTTAGAGATACCCCGTAGATGAGCGTTTAAAACATTATGGTGAATCGACATTGTATGGGACAGCAAAATCCCATATTCAATATTTTCCCGATACGTTACTCTTGTCCGTGTACTCATTTGTCGAAATTGCATCAGAGTTTGGCCGATATGTTGCTGATCAATATAATGACGTATGAAGTTGTCTTCTATCACATTTATCGGTTATCGTGTTACGTTACATCCCACTAGCCGGCCGGTGTGGCCGTGCGGTTCTAGGCGCTTCAGTCTGGAACCGCGTGACCGCTACGGTCGCAGGTTCGAATCCTGCCTCGGGCATGGATATGTGTGATGTCCTTAGGTTAGTTAGGTTTAAGTAGTTCTAGGGGACTGATGACCACAGATGTTAAGTCCCATAGTGCTCAGAGCCATTTGAACCATTTTACCCATCCCACTACTTTTATCAGAAAATGCGTTTTCATTGAATTTGCAGCTGTAGCGTAAGTTATTTGTCAAAGAAACTTAAGAACTGTGTCTACGTACAAGCAGAAGAAGAAGACACGACGGGCCACGTAGGAATTATCTGAATGTGACGGAAATCGGTATATGTTATGTGCATGTACAAACAAACAAATTATTATAATTTCAGAAAAGTGGTTAGCACACTGGACTCGCATTCGGGAGGACGACGGTTCATTCCCGCGTCCGGCCATCCTGATTTAGGTTTTCCGTGATTTCCTAAATCGCTCCAGGCAAATGCCGGGATGGTTCCTTTGAAAGGGCACGGCCGACTTCCTTCCCCATCCTTCCCTAATTGGATGAGACCAATGACCTCGCTGTCTGCTCTCCTCCCCTACAACAAACCAATCCAATTTCAGGAAAACTTTGTGGTTTATTTAAGAGAAAGAACTCCATCAATTGAGCAAGTCAACAACGCGTGCTCCACCTCTGGTCATTAAGACAGCAGTTGTTCGCCTTGGCATCGACAATGGAATTGTTGGGAGTTCTCATGAAGGATGTAGTGCCCAGTTCTGTCCGACTGGCGCGTTACTTCGTTTAAGTCCCGAGCTGGTTGGCGAGCTCTACTCACAATGCTCCAGACTTCCTTAACTAGGGAGCAATCCAGCGACCCCGCTGGCCAACGCAGGGTTTGGCAAGCAGGATTACACGCAGTAGAAACTCTCGCTGAGTGTGGGCGGACATTATCTTGCTGAAATGTAATCCCGAAGGCTAACGAAACGAGCGTAGAAGACCGTCATTCCGCAATGCCGTGAGGGTGCTGTGGATGACAACCAAAGGGTTCCTGCTATGAAAAGAAATAGCACCCCACATTATCACTCTTGGTTGTCGGGCCGTACAGCGGGCGACAGTCAGCTGTCCGAGGCGTCTCCATTGACTGGAGTAGAACTGATCCCTGATGACCAGCGAAAATGTGTGTGGAGACGCCCCGGACAGCGCTGGGATACCAATCTGACTGTCGCTCACCGTACGGCCCTGTAGCCAGGGCTGCTTTTTCACAGCAGAAACCCTTTGATTGTCATTGAGGACACGCTTACAACACAGCGGTACGTCGATGATATCCTATACCCCGTTTTGCTGCCCTTCACGGCAAGACATTCTGGGCTTACATTTCAGCAAGATAATGCCCGCCCACACTGCATGTATTCGAGCTTGCCAAACGATATCTTCGCCAGCAAGGACGCCGTGTATCTACCCAATTAAGAACGTCTGGAGCATTATGAACACGGCCCTCCAACCTTCACGAGATTCTGATGATGAAACGCGCCAGTTGGACAGAATTCGGCACAGTATTCGTCAAGAGGACATCCAACATCCCTATCAATTCATGCCAGGCCGAATAACTGCTTGCATAAGGATCAGAGTAACTACTTTCATAAGGATCAGAGTTGGACCAACACATTATTCGCTTGCTCAATTTGTGAAGCCATTTCTCTCGAATAAATCACCCAATTTTTCTGTAATTGGGTATGTCCATCACATCTACCTGTTCCCGTCCCATTCGCGTAATTCCTTCGTCGTTCGTCTTTGTTTGTTTTTTAAGTAGTTTCCTTCAGATTATCTAATTCCAACTACACCTCCGAACGAACAAAAATTACGCGTCCGTAATAGCCATCAAGTGTCAGCTGTCACGATTGTTGCGTTTCTTTTCTTCTTTTGTCAATAACGATACAGAAGTGGACTCCGTTCAAAGGTGTGCTGTAAAAAACTTAAGTTTCTTGTAGCTTTTAAAATGAGAAATTCAGGTAAACTTGAATTATAGTTACAGTAGTCAGGAATTTCTGGAAATTCTACATCGACAAAAACTTTCTGCCTACAGCAAACACGATTTTATTAGAGATTAGTCTCACGATGGAATGATCTAATACGAAGGATAGTCAATAATTCTGTAGACAAATTAATGTAGAAATGTAACAGTTTGTAGGAGTTGTACATGACTTTACGTTGGCATCACTGGGATGCCCTTAGAACAGCTGATTCGGGTAAAAATTGTTTTGCTCGTAACCTCAATACTGCATTTGACGATGGCGTGTTCGATTCTAGTCGCCGCATAAGCTGAACAAAATTCAGTGATACTTCTATTGTTTTCTGAAGATGAAGAACCGTCTACTATCTTTTCTTGAATAATTTTGTATGGCAGAAGTTGTAGGAACCATGGAAATTTTTGTTCAGTGGGCAGAGCGGTTCAAAAAAAGTCGAACCTCAGTGACTAACGAGCACGTTCTATCCGGGCAGTTGAAGCGTCAGCTCCTTCGCCTGAAGCTCGCACTGACGAGGTTATTCAAAAAGACCGGTATGTTACAGTTGAACATAGAGCATATAACATTGGCCGCAGATGTTGGAACAAGTCAAAACGTTATCAGTAACAAGCTCAAATATAACGTGGGTCCCGAAGGAGTTAACGGAAAACCACTAGCAAAGAAGAGTCAGAGTGTGGACAGACTTGAATGAACGCTTTTCATACAACAAGATTTTGACGTGTAATGAAACTTGTATCCACTATTTTGAACCAGTTTCCAAAAGACAAAGCATGGAATGTAAGCACGCCAGCTCACCTATCCAAAAGAAATTCAGAACTCAATCATCAGCGGGAAAATGTTGATCGTCCTTTTGGAATGCCCAAGATGTATTTAGTGGTTTTTTGGAGGATCAGTGTACAGTACAGTACGTACTACTCAGACACTCTGATCAAGTAGAGCCAGCAATGAAAACATCGCGGATCTCAAAGAAAAGGCGTAGATACGACATTGCTGGCCCACATCCCAGTTGGCTCAAGATACCATTGAAAAATTATGGGTTCGGAGACAATCAACTCATCCTCCCAGCAGTCCAGATTTGGCTCCTTCGGATTTTCGGTTGTTTGGTCTACTGAAGGAGGCACTACGTAGAAAGGAGCTCAGCAACAACGACGGGGTGACTTCTTTGCATCACGTATATAAGACAAAAAACTAGTTCATTATTGGGACAAGCGTACTAATATTAGTAGGGATTATGTAGTGAACTAGTAAAATATTTATTATGTACAAACACTGTTTTGCTTACATCAATTTGTCTGTATAATTATTGAATTCCCTCGTATGTTTGTGTTTAATGTCTAAATTTTGAACTGATTAGTAAGAGCTCTGCAGTATTTACACGTTGAGTGCCTAATTCACTTACTACTGTACACCGATTACGGTAAACTTTCTGTTTAGTACCCAGCTCAAACCGTTCCCTAAATAAAATTATAACCATCCGGGTAAAAATGTGGAGTTACGATTGGTGTTCGTAATTGGGGTATTGTAGAAGTTGGCAACCTTAGCTCGCACCGACGCTACAGCCAGAGTTACCAACATTGGCGTTCTGAACACGTCAGCAATGAGACGGCTCATGTTTACCTCAACGTCTACGCTACACCTGTTGCGCATGCGCTGAGCGCACTTTCCTCTTATCGTGGCTCAAGCGCGCTTTTGGTCCGCACACAATGCTAGACAGCTGTTAGTAGTATTGTGCCGTGCAAGACAGCGTTATCGTCGTACCTGGAGCCTCTCCCTGAGAGAATGGACCTCGTGCTCGGCGTCGAGCAGAACCGCGAGGCGCGCCTCCAAGCGCGCCTTCTCGCTGACCACCTGTTGGTACTGCGCGGCCAGCTGCTGCTGCTGTTGTTGTAGCTGTTGTTGTTGTTGTTGTTGTTGTTGCTGCTGCTGCAGGGCCAGAGAGCCACCCTCGACGTCCACCATGCTGGGCCCCGAGGGCTCGGCCGCTGCGCCGCCCTTGGGCCCGGCGCCGCCGCCCGCGCCGCCCCCGGCCGAAGACGCCGCGTGTCTGCCGCGAAACAGCGATTTCAGCTTCATCATAATAGCACAGCCCAAACACACAAGGAACAAGGAAACCCCGACGCTCACGGGCTCACACAGTAACAAAACCGAACACGCGCACAACTCCTCCGTGGTGTCTGAGCACAGAAAAAACTTAAATCGAGTTGTGTTAAAATACACGATAGTTACTACTTTTTATGTATGACCACACGGTAACGTCAGCACATTAAAAACTGTCATGCACATAGTGGGGACAGAACGACACCTTGGATGCGCAAAGTATTCCAACTCGTCTACGCGACCTTATCTCTTCGAATGACAACTCGCAATTCCAGGAGCGCGCATCATCATTCGACTGCCCCAGCATCACTGAAACCAATCTAACCGGAATGTCAAGATGTCCATAAAACGGAGCTTCACATTACTAAATGCCGACACAAGACCCGGATACTGTTTGTATCACGCAACTGACTCTTGACATCAGTAATAATGCCTCGTAAAGACAGACTGAGAGCGGCAGTCACTTGGCGGATACAACGAAATCTTTCAAATCGACCACCTGTCAGTCTAAACGTTTGATCGCTGTTCTCCTCTCCGCAACAGCTTTGGAGGAACGCTGTCAATTCTTACTGCCAGATCCTACCAGTAGACACGCAGATCTCTCCCACATAAACACATACACTTTTCCTCCGTTATTCGGCCGTGCGCGTCTGTTACTGACGAAACACGGAATACTGCTCAGTCCATAACGAACACACAGAGCACCGCGCACACCCGCAAAACACCGTAGTCAACTTTCCCCGCCGACTGCTCATACGAGACTGGAGTCAGGAGAGACGAGGTGGTGAAGAGAGAGAGCGCGGTAGCTACAGAGTGGGGGTACCCACGGCACTGGTAGGGGGAGGGGCGGGACGCGGGGCTCTGCCTATGCTGACCGTTATCATTTCAATGCCAGGCCGGGCTGCGCGGCGTTGCCACGCGCACGCGCAAGAGGCACTACGTCTCACCGGCGCGGCGCGGCGGTCGGATCGCGAGCTACCAGACGAGACCGTCTCTCCACTGCGTCCTCCGGTCTGTCGCCCACGCTTCAAAACGGCGCGGCGGCCGGGCCGACCTTCGCAAGGACACCTGCGTGCGTTCACTGCCCCGTCCGAGATGCCTCTGGCCGCCGACCTACTGCCTGAAACACATGCACACACCTGTCGGAAAAGAAATCGGCAAATGAAGGATACAGCTGACTCTTCAAGCAAAAGAACGATGAGACTGGCAGTGACAAATCGCGACTGGCTAGATCTGTTTCATATTACACGAGGTACTGCGCCCGGAATGGTGCTGTTTTGTCATGGAGGTATCGCCAGGATAGAATACCTGCTGGACAAAATAAGCGGGGATATTTATCAAAGAACATTGAAGATTAGGGACACGCACAATATACGGAAAGGTAGAACACAGGGAATGATGGAAACGGTGGGACGACGCTTTGATCCGCTCTTATTTGCTGAACCGCCCACAACTCAGTAAACATAAATGAAATGTTTTCATTTTATCCATATTTTTGCAGCTGTGAACGTGACTGTATTCAAAACACATGAAGTTTAAATAAAAACGGCTTCAGTCACAACTTTTTCGTGTTTTATTAAGTTATACGATGCATTTCGGATCTTTAGGTGCAAATAGTGTAATACATAATTTCCATTTGGTATAGAGTTAGGTGAAATGCATATTCCTGCATATTGCTGTTAGGTTTTACAATTTGTCTTTCGTGAATAGTGTGTGAAAAAATGTGAGAAACAGTGGAATAAAAAAAGTTGAAAACTTAACCGTACAAACAAGGAAGATCATTTCTAACCTTTTAATGTCACCATACCTTTGTTTATTCTTTCTGTCATCGCACATCATGTCACTCAAGGCTAACATTTGTTAATGCACTTTAAAAACACTTCTCATATACAGTTTAACGTATGATCATAGATGAAGATTATCAAGTAATGCTAGAAATGTATTACGAAGTTGACATATGCAAAGAATAAATTTTAAGGTCTTTAAAATTAGTAAATAACTATGGCTAGTGAAGTGTGTGTATATTTTTGATTTTATGGAGGTATATTTGCAATTGTTCTAACAGATTTAGGGTCTTAACATTGGCTGCAATGGGTAGTACTACTACATTTTTCCTATCCCGTTGATTACATTACAGTGTTATTAAATTATCATTCCTATCCTGTTGATAATATGTTTGGCTTCTAGCATATGGTGTGTAATAACTCATTTTTCAAGCTAGTTGAATGAAGTATTTCTAAAATGTGTAAACTAATGTGCGCCTTGAGTAACGTGATGTGATGTGATGCGATGTGCAATGACAGAGTCAATAAACCAACGTAAGCTGACTTTAAAACGTTGAAAATTTTCTTCCTACTTTGCTTGGTAAGTTTTCCATTGTTTTTTTCATTGTTTTTCCACTGTCTCTCACATATTTCCCGCACCTGATTCACGAAATACAAAACCTATCCATCTCACCCAAGAACAAATGTAAATTTTGTATTACGATTTGTACCTGACGATCGAGCTCAGAGTCCGAAATGCATCGTATAAATTAATGACAAACGAAAAAATGTGACTACAGGTATTTTGATCCATACCTCTATCACAGCTCCCGTACCTGTGAAAGAACCGGCAACCAGAACCGTAACCCCGGTTAGAAGTTTAGTACACTGGTGCCCAAAATTAAAGCAACAAACGGAAGTTTTGCAAAGTTGTGTTTATTTTACCACAAAACAGTATGAACAGGTGATAGCAAAGTAGAAGCAATGTAAAGAATACAGAACGTAAACTGCAACATGGAGAACAGTATACGAAAATGCTCTTCGCTTTTTCCAACTTCAACAGATTTGCACACACGTCCCGACAACTGCTTAGCGTGCTCACTATGGGGTCTGACCACCTCTGGCAGCAATAGATGTCTGACAACGACGGCGCATGGTGTGAATGACGTCATCAATGTCATGTTGAGGCAATTACGTCCTCTCTTCCTGCAAAGTAGTTCTTAAGTATTGCAGAATGGATGCAAATGTTGGCGTGATGCAACCCGTCAGCCTAATGCATCCCAGACAATTCTATGGGATTCAAATCGGGAGAGCGAGCACGCCACGCCATGTGCACAGTATCTTCCATTTCCACGAAGACATCAACCACTCGTCCTCTATGAGGTCGAGCAACATCAAATCTGGACGCACAGCACCGCGCAACAATCGTGCCCGAGGTCCCAAGACCTCGTCACGATACCTGACAGCAATTAAACCTTCCCGATTCACCCGTACAATTTCATGAAGAGGTGTTGGATTGGTCAACATAATCCCTGCCCATACCATTAACGATTCTCCTCGATATCTGTGTCTTTCATAATGTTCGGATCTCGAAATCGTGTTCCACATCCCCTTCCCGTCGAGAATCGCTCTCCAGACCAAAACGGGACTCATCTGTGAAAAGGACATTCGGCCACTGTTCGACTGTCCAGATGATATGTTGACGACTCCACTCTACACGTTCGCTTCTGTGAAGATGTGTCAGAGGTAGACATACAGCACGTCTCCGACAATAAAGGACACTCTGCCGAAGCCTTCTGTACACCGTTTGCATCGAAACAATACGTCAGATACCAGTTGCTGTGCAGCACTAAGGCGGTTCGGTCGTGCCCTTACAGCCAAATAACGGTCACTGTTACTGGTGTCTCAAGTGGTCGGCCCTGCGCTGGTCTTCGGCATACAGTTTCGATCTCGGTAAACTGTCGCCACACCCGAGAAACAACAAAACGATTCACGTTAAGCCATGGGGCCACATGAATTTTGCGACTGTCCTGCTGCCATTCTCCCTATGGCCCTCCATCGCAGAAACGTCTGGAAAGCGTTTTCTCTGTGCCATATTGCACCAACTGTGACTGTGCACCAGCGATTGTGGACGTGGGACTACCCGGTAAACACTACTCCGTTCGATACGTGCCCTGGTGTCATCGTCGGCGTGGTTTTCCGTTGACCGCATTGCCATCTTCCGTGCAGGACACGATCGTACGGATATCTGTTGACAGTTTGTATCACTATATCGTGAACTGTACACAGCACGGGTAAATAGCGGTTTCTTGCTTAATTTTGGACACCACTGTAATTCAGATGTGGTGACTGCCGCAGCCACAATTACACTACTATCCGGAATAGTTTTTCAACTTACTCCGGCAGCACGGAAGCGGTATATTAGTTTTCGAACGTCGTTTCTGTTTAACATCTTACATGCCCTATAAATCTGTAATGGAACTTTAGGAACACACAGCGCGTATCTCTTAGGAGAATTCCCAGATTCAACCCCGAGTTTTGTAATACAATGAAGACATACAATTAACTATACCAACATTGGTTGCACATCAGCATACAGGAAAGCTTGATCTAGGCTCCAAAATGATGTCGTCGGTTTAAGGTTTTACATAGCGTCCAGAAGAAATGAATAATAGTCCAGTAACCCCAATTCAAAGCCAACGGAGGGGATGATTCATTTGTTGGCCGAGGGCAATCGCGCTTATCATATTTTCTGTTCAAGTGACGTGGAGCGAGTAGCGACGTGCTAAGTTCAAATATTTACCTGTAAGGGCGAACAGGAAGCCGCAAATACTGCTGATGTGATCAACAAGCTTCCTTCTGTGGTATCGCTCCATTAAGGACCCAGAGCCCGGAATTACGATTAATATAAAGCCGCATTTACAGTGGATCTGGAAAACGTGTGTGTTTGTAACATTATCTACATTATCGACGAACCTATCTCTGTTTATTCACATCGCCTGCTGCGGCAAGCCGACGTACAAATATTGGGAAAGGAGTGAGACAGGGTTGTAGCCTCTCCCCGATGTTATTCAATCTGTATATTGAGGAAGCAGTAAAGGAAACAAAAGAAAAATTCGGAGTAGGTATTAAAATCCATGGAGTAGAAATAAAAGCTTTGAGGTTCGCCGATGACATTGTCATTCTGTCAGAGACAGCAACGGACTTGGAAGAGCAGTTGCACGGAACGGGCAGTGTCTTGATAGGAGGATATAAGATGAACATCAAGAAAAGCAAAACAAGGATAATGGAATGTTGTCGAATTAAGTCGGTTGATGCTGAGGGAATTAGATTAGGAAATGAGAAACTTACAGTAGTAAAGGAGTTTTGCTATTTGGAGAGCAAGATTACTGATGATGGTCAAAGTAGAGAGGATATAAAATGTAGACTGGCAATGGCAAGGAAACCGTTTCTGAAGAAGAAAAATTTGTTAACATCGAGTATAGATTTGTCAGGAAGTCGTTTCTGAAAGTATTTGTATGGAGCGTAGCCATGTATGGAAGTGAAACATGGACGATAAATAGTTTAGACAAGAAGAGAATAGAAGCTTTCGAAATGTGGTGCTACAGAAGAATGCTGAAGATTAGATGGGTAAATCACATAACTAATGAGGAAGTATTGAATAGGATTGGGGAGAAGAGAAGTTTGTGGCACAAGTTGACCAGAAGAAGAGATCGGTTGGTAGGACATGTTCTGAGACATCAAGGGATCACCAATTTAGTATTGGAGGGCAGCGTGGAGGGTAAAAGTCGTAGAGGGAGACCAAGAGATGAATACACTAAACAGATTCAGAAGGATGTAGGTTGCGGTAGGTACTGGGAGATGAAGAAGGTTGCACAGGGCAGATTAGCATGGAGAGCTGCATCAAACCAGTATCTAGACTGAACACAACAACAACAACATTTATTGATATTCTATGCTATGTTATGTTTGATGATGACGACAAATTTGCTGTAGTGGGGACTCCATTAATAATACTCCGCAATACAAGCAGGCGAAGAGAAAGACTCAGTCGTCGGTGGACGAAAAGGCACTACAGAAAACGAGACGAGAATAACATACTTCGAGAGCTTAATTTGGAATACGCGCTGGTTTTCTGAAATTCACTAGTATGCTGCCGTCTGACTTTAAATTCTAACAAATATGACAGAGCTATTTGTTTCAAAGAAAGACACAAATTTCAGCAAAGCAATTCCTGTGAAGCAAAGATTTGCTGTATTTGTACAGTTTTTAGTAATTGGATATTCCTTTCAAAGCCTTACGCATTTCTTCCGTATTTCAAAGCCAGCTATATCCCAAACAGTTCCTGCAGTTCGCGAAGCATCGATTGTAGGATTGCGTAAAGACAATTCAATTATGCAAGTAGCGTGTAAGTATATGAAAGGATCTTGATTGTCAACTCCCACAACCTCTCGTACAGTAATGTCAAAACTTTACTGAAGAATGACGCGAGGAGTTACGCAGCTGCCGATCACCCCGCCGCACCCACGCTCACTGACGTGTACGTATTTAGTTGCGCCTCAACCAGTGGTGCTGTAGTCCACACAAATTGTATCTAACAATTCAGCCTTCATTCGCTACAGTGCCTATTTTAATGCTAGTTCTGTACACCTCTGAAATTGTCTCACGAAGTGCACACCAGGGTCACAGTGACTCTGAATTACTTGTTGGAGAAATTGCATGAAAATAGAACATTTTATAATGAAATTGGACTATCATAAGCTAATCGCATTTTATTTCACTTCTGTCATGTACCGTTTCCATCGAATATTCTTAATCATGCATCCAAAATTCGAGATTGAGTAAAAACTGCCATGGAAGCTCTTCAATGACGAAACTTTAAAGTGATCCGATCTAAAGACTTTATTTAATGAAACGCACATATTACACCGATAGTTTGAGGTGTTCTCAATCATTGATAAAATCGTTCGTTCATTTTTTTCCACTCTCTCTGAATATGGACTTCAATGTTACAGGCAACTGGCCGGCCTCTTCTGTTAGGGACATTTGCTCCAACGATGACTATTCTTACTATGGCGGACTGTATTTTCTTCATTGCTGTCGGAAGATTCGGCAGACTGATTAGTTTCGGCAATGACCAGAACTGACGCAGGAGAATCAGCTTCAGAATGACTTTGATCAGGAAAGTCACCCTCGCGACTGATTCTTCTAACAATGCTGCTCATACAACATCCTCTGTTAGTAAATTATCATTTAAACGTGACGTTTTCACGATAGGACAGTTAGACAATGTGTACTACAAGGTCACAGTGACCCTTCAAAAACTATTTCTTTCAAATTAATTACACAACGATGCCTCAAAACTTCGAAAGTCTATTCTATACTAAGTCTCACTCACCGCTGAATTCATATTGGTGGCAGTGTGGGCTGTGTGTGTACGGTAGCGCACGCATGCATGTTATTTCGAATCCTAAGGATAGATTTTTAAGCGGGTTCTTGTTTTTACAGCGTCTATGTGTGTTCTCTGTTCAGTCACGGTGACTTTAGGAAACTGTAAAAACCAGATAAACTGAATAAAGATAAAGAGGTCCAAAATGTCATTGAGCAGAATCTAATTTCAAATTAATTTTTGTGACTGAAGGTGGAAGTATGCTTTTGCCAATAATTTCCAAAGAAGAATGCATACTGATGAACAAGTTCGTTTCCCGTCATTGCCCTTTCAGAGCATACATTTGTTACAGATTAGTTACTTACATGTTCCACAACTCCTAAACAAGTCTTTTTTCAAAATGATGTGGAACCAATCACTTCATACGTTCCGTGTACATGATTAGTGTTAACCCTAATGAACACATTACTTTCAGCCTTACTCTGTCATCTACACTTAGATTATTTTTAGCTTTTTAATTTTTTATTTAGTAGAAGTTCGTCAATGGAATAGGAGGAGACTTCCACGAAAAATTACCTTTGGGACATTTTAAGTTATTGGACAAATAAACAAAAATTTTTGTCGCTGCATACTGATATTTATGAGACACTGGGTAACGAAGGTCATTTTTTCCGCTGGTGTTGTAGGTGTGGAAATCAGTATACTTCTCAAACTGAGGGTTATTTACGACTAATTTCTTTATTGAATGTTATGTGTTGCAAAGTTGCAGTTAAAATGCCTAACTCCTCGAATAGGTACCTGTATCAAGACTGCGGGTGAGCGCATTTCTTACTGCTCGATTTTGTGCAATGAATAATTCCTAAGTGATGAGTTGCCCAGAAAATTATTCCAAGAGTTTATTGGATGGAAATACACAAAATGTGAGGAGGTTGATTAGTTTGTTTCCAAGGCTAGCAATTATATGAAGAGCGTAAGTAGTTGAACT
The DNA here is from genome assembly GCF_023864275.1 of Schistocerca cancellata. NCBI lineage: Eukaryota > Metazoa > Arthropoda > Insecta > Orthoptera > Acrididae > Schistocerca > Schistocerca cancellata. The sequence continues at coordinate 138,237,165 of NC_064634.1, read as the reverse complement.
TAAGAATTTAAAACGCAATGTCGCGTGTTTCTTCCGGTTCAAGTCTTCATCGATATGTACACCCAAAAATTTGGAGTATTCTACCATATTTCTTGACTTGTTCATGTGCGACATCAACTGTTGGTATGACACTCTTGTGCACAATTGAACACATTTTTTTTGTCAAAATCATGAGTCCATTTTCAAAGAACTACTCAGTAATTCTTTGAAAAACAACATTGTCTTCTATTGCTTTTGTCTCTAATACGATTTATTAAAAAAATAGTATTATCTGCAGAAAGTGCCAATTATGCTCGTTGAATGTTACGGGGAGGGTCATTTACATTTGTAACAAGAGTGGACTCAAAATTGAACCATGTGGGACTTTGTGATTTCTCCCAAATCACTAAAATTTTCTACCTTTCCAACATCGTTTGAAATATTCCGCACAACTTAATGTATTAACTTTCATATATGTTTTTTCTCTAGCATGCTGCTACAGAAAAAGTAACCATCGCTCTGCCGTGCAGTGCACGAACAGAAGGTATCACCTCAATGATAAATAAATTTAAATAATCTGAACTCACACTATATAGATGGAACTGGCACTGAACACCTTATCTCAGCGGATAAATTAAAGATCTATCTGTTAGGCAACTCCTCCTACTGCACTGAAGACTCTCTTCACAAAGACTTTTATGATCTAGGCTAGTTTATGATTAGAATTCGTGCTACAATACAGTGATTTGATTTCACGATATTGCACTTAAATAAAATGTACATCTGACTTCTTTCCACATCCCAGAGAGTGTTCTCCATGGAATACGACTCACCGGTGACATTATTGACCATCCTCACCTCCGTAAGTGAGCACAAGGGGGAAAAAAGAATACTAATACCTAGTGTAGCGGGAAGTATCCCATGTCCCAAGCACTCCACAGCGTTTTATAGGGTCTGGAACGTATAACGACGACAGCAGAAACCGTAAGCAACGTGGCGACGGCATATCTTCCTGCAAACAGTCTGAAAGGACAACCTGTCAGGCCGGTAATTGTTCAGCTCCACAGCGTGGCGGTCGCTATGGTTACCCGGTCACTGCGACAGCCGCTGAGAAAAACAGCCGACGGGTAGCGACGAAGTGCTCCGAACCTCTCCGGTGGGGATTTCGATTACTGCTGCGCCGACCTTGAAGGTGGCGACAAAGGGGGCGATAGGTAGGGGAATCTAACAAAACGACAGGCACAGGCAGACCAAGGACATCGTTTTTCAGTGCTTGCACTGCCAATGTATAACAAGAATGCAACAGGCACCTAAAAAACCCTGGGGCTGAGTGAAAAAAAAATATACATATATATACAATGCGACAGAAGAACTGCAATGGTCACGAGTTTGCGCACAAAACCACGAAGATATAAACATGACCGAATATCCAAGGCAAGTTCTGTTTTCATTCGTCAGTTGTCAATTACAGCGATTAGGAAGAAAAGTTGCTTTTTCATGAAGCAGCATTTTGACCGAAAGGTTACTACATAACTATAACAAAAGTAAATACACTTCAGAACATCACTGGCAAAGCTACTGATGTTAGTACCGCTGGAGAAAGAGGCTCAATAGATGATTATACTCAATACTTACAGCTGTTAGCTCCGATTTTTATCATAATTTAACTACAGATCCCTTGAAAAAAAAATGCTGTACCCAATGGCTGGCAAGTCTCTTTAAATCATCATAAATATAAAACTGCACAGAAACGTAGCTATAATTATACCAAAACATCAATAAGCCACAATTGGAATCACTCGCCTCATTAAAATATCTGTATGTGACAGTTTGTAATGATACGAGGCGTGTTTTTCAAGTAAGTACGGTTTTGAAATTAAAAGAGACATGCTAAGATATCTCAATTTTATTTTTACATGAAAGCCTGTACCTTAATCTACGAAATGACGCCATTACATTCCAATTCTTCCTTGTTTACGTTGTGTACTGAGTGTTTATGATGCCTCTGATAATCTTGAGTCCCGCCGACTGTGAAGTACGGGCTGTGAAACGTCCCCTTAGAACAATTATACAAGACTGTGCTTAACCTGGCACACAATAATTTTTAGCGCAACGCAATCTGACTTTCAATAACCCCTACAAAACAATGGCCCTGACTAACTTTAACCTATACCTTTTACAAATCACTTACCTCACAAAAATCTTCGCTGCTCGAACTACTGCAATACAGCGAGTGCCACTACTGCCAGCTAAATAAAAGATTCAAACTACTGGAGGCACTAACTACTGATAGGGATGGTTAGCAAATGAAAGATATTATTAGAGAACAAACAATGTATTTACCTTAATATTCATAATTGACATCCAGTCTTACAGATTATCAAAACTCGGCCATCTCTCTCCCCACGTCCACCACTGCTGGCGGCTCACCTCCAACTGCCCAGCGCTACGCGCTGTTCGCATCCAGCTATAGCAGTTCATGACAACAATGGCAGACAACAATTCAAACTTTTCATATAGAGAGTGCTACGTAACGTTGCCAATAAAAAAACATAAACAGCAAACTTACATAAAGAAAACATAAACAGCCTACTTACATAAAAACATAAACAGCAAACTTACATAGCCCCCATGCTCCCCACAAAAAATTTTTACAAATGGTGTTGGGCACTGGCCAATACAGATTTGAAAAAATTTTTCATAATTACAATCACAAAGATATCAAATGCACACACTTATTAATACAATGTTGGTCAACAGCTAAAATTTTCTCACAGTCCATAAAGACAGTCCAGATTGTTCATCATAATAGTAATTACAGTTTCTCATTAGTAAAAGAAATTGCACACAGAAGTAGTGGATTTCCATGTAGTATTGAAGAAGTAGTGTTGTCCTTCCAACGGAAAGACAGTGCTGACTCTTGAAATGCTGACAGGTAATGGGCCACAATGGAGCAAACCCACAGCAGAGTCATTCGAAGTTCTGACGAATATTGGTAGTTAGGTCATCACAGAGCAGACCAACTGCAGTCCTGGTAGAGAGTATGGTATTGGTGGGCCACCAGAGGTGCAGACCCACTGCAGTCCTTGTAGAAACTGTGGTACTGGTGAGTCAGCAAAGGTGTAGACCCACTGTAGTCCTGGTAGAGATGGCCAGCAGCCATCTGCAGCGACTGTGCAGGTGCACAATCACCATCGAAGAGTCTTGCAGAGAAGATAGCAAGTCCATAAACCACCACTTGTGCACGCACAAAGTTTTTGGGAATTGTCCTTAGAACCAGCAATGCTGTTATCCAGTCCCTTGCTGAATTAGTAACACACGTGCAAACACTAACAGTCCCTACTTCTCACATATTGTCCATATACTATGACCAACAGAATGTGTGCAGTGAAATGAATGCTTACAAGTTAATAATATGATGAACTGGTGTCAATTACAATTATATAACATAAGAATACAATTACAAAGATACAAAATACATCATTAAAAACATAACAATACAGATAATATTTGTAGTAATAGGGGCTTTACAAAAGAATAGAAATAAACATATACATCAGTGTTACAGGAATGATGACATGAGTACATACATAAAAGATCAGAATAACTTTTGAAACGTCAACTTCACACATGAGCATTAAAACAAAGCAGAATAAATAAAGTCTAAGCATCTTTACAAAGAAAATAACAGAGTATTAGAAAAATTCTACAACATAGCTCTCATCAGCTAAACACATAAAGACAGGAAAAACACAAATACACACGGGTACCCAAACACATAGTGGGATAACACCAAAAGGAAAGGACAACACACAATTACATATTGGGAAAAAACAGCAAAGAGGAAAGGACAGGGTTTGTTTTACTGCAGTATTTTGCTTGGAGATCTCCCTTCATTCCATAGATCGTTCGTCTTATTTCAACCTTTGCTTCCACCAAAAAAAATCCTATCTAAGCATGCTTTCTGTATTTATATGTTCACATATTGCTTACCCCATCATTTATTTACAAGAAAATCCTACCTATACCTCGTTCCTGTATTCTATTCATATTTCTTTCAAAATAATTATTTCTGATTGTACAATACTCATTGGGGCCCAAATCTTTCTTCGCAATGCATTCTTTACCTATTCTCCATAGTCAGTTTCTTATATAGTCTACCCCCTCTTAAGCTAAAAAATGTCTTAATGCTGAAGACCTAAAAGCGATCGATATTCATCGTGAGATCTGTGCAGTTTACAGAGAAAACATTATGAGTGATGGAATGGTAAGAAAGTGGGTGAGAGCATTTAAAGATGGCCGCACAAATGTGCATGATGAACAACGGAGTGGGCGTCCTTCGGTCGTTAGTGAAAGTTTGGTGCAGGATCTGAGCACTATGGGACGTAACTTCTGAGGTCATCAGTCCCCTAGAACTTAGAACTACTTAAACCTAACTAACCTAAGGACATAACACACATCCATGCCCGAGGCAGGATTCGAACCTGCGACCGTAGCGGTAGCGCGGTTCCAGACTGTAGCGCCTAGAACCGCTCGGCCACTCCGGCCGGCCTTTGGTGCAGGAAGAGGACAATAAGATGAGATAAAACAGACGCTTTACGATTTCCTCCTTGCGCGATGACTTTCCTAATGTTTCTCGTAGTGTTTTGTATAGCATTGTGACCGAGCACTTGAATTACCGCAAACTGTGCGCATGTTGGGTACCGAAAATGTTGACGGATGTGCACAAAACCAAACGTTTACACAGTGCACTGACTTTTCTTGAGCTGTACCACAACGACGGTGATGATTGTTACCGGTGTTGAAACATGGATGGCCTACGTCACATCAGAATCAAAGCAACAGTCCATGGAAGTTGAGCAAGGGCATCGTTTTGCTGCAAGACAACGCCCTTTCGCATGTGGCGAATCAGGCCAAAAGTCTCATCACTTTTCGATGGGAAACTCTAGATCATCCTCCGTACAGCCCCGATCTTGCGTCCAGTAACTACCATCTGTTCCTGCACTTGAAGAAACACCTGGGGGGTCAGCGTCTTCAAGACGATGACGAAGTCAAAACAGTGGTGATGCAGTGGTTAACAAGTCAGGCGGCAGACTTCATGAGGAGGGTATTCAAAACCTGATGCAACGTTATGACAAGTGCCTGAATATTGACGGCAGTTATGTAGAAAAGTGGATTAAGGTACAGGCTTTCATGTAAAAATAAAATTACTGAGATACCTTAGCACCTTTTTTTTAATTTCAAAACGGTACTTATTTAAAAAACACGCCTCGTATTAAATGTAATTGATCACACAGGCTCAATCATAGGGAAGGCAGGTGACACATTGTGGTTGTTTGGCAGAATATTGGGACAATGCAATTAGTCTACAAAGGAGCTTTCTTACAAAACACTTGTGCGCCCCCTCTTAGAATATTGCTCAAGTGTGTGGTAGCCAATCCAAACAGGACTCACGGGGACGCTTAATGTGTACGAAGGAGGGCGGCACGTATGATCACAGGTTTGTAGAACTTGAAACCAAGGCGTCACGCAAATACTGAAAATCTACAACTAGCAGATGCCTGCAGATAGAAACAATTTATTGTCTCGAAAGACTAGTTACTAAGTTTGGGAAGAGAAGAGATATTCTTCAGCCGCCTACGTATCGCCTCCCGTAAAGCAGTAAAGAGAAGGCTAGACAAATTACGGCGCGCACAGAGGCATTTAAACCGTCTATTCCTCTCGTGCTAAAGCCGCGATTGGAACATAAAGGAACACTGTCATGTGGAACCACGTTAAGTAACCCTCCAGTGCGCTTTACTGTAGAATTTAAATACAAATGTGGTTTGATAAGTCTGGTAAATAAAATAAAAACAAGAAAAATGTTTGTTTCGCAAACATCTCCCCTTACTTCTCGACATAGTCTCATTTGAGGGATATACATTTGGTACAATGATCCTCCAGCTTTTTCATCCCATAGGAAGTCATGTTCTTTCAAACTAGCTAAGGCTCAAGCTGGAGAATCTGGGGCTGCCAAGTTTATTGAATAGGGTGGTCGAGCAAACAATCCAAAGCGCAATTTTCGAAGCAATCTATGAGGATCGTTCCTTGGTAATCCAAAATTGTTTCCTCGGCGCACTTTCACCAGCCTTTGTCCGTCGTTTTGACTACCGTTTTGACTGGCGTGTAATGATGTGTGTGTGAATTCCTAAGGGACCAAACTGCTTAGGTCATCAGTCCATGTAATGATGGTACCAGGTATCATCAAGTCACAAATCGGCGAGAAAAGTATTGCAGATTGCGGTTAAACAATGCCAGACAATGTGTTGTGACGGATACAGTTTTGGTCGCCTGTGAGAAATAGCGGCACCGACCTCGCAGACAGCTTTTCAAAGTCAATTCTCCGTGTAGTATATAATGCACTCGCTCTGTTGTGATGCCTACAGTCTCGTGATATTTCACGAATTTTCATCTGGCGGTCTCTCATTACCACATCATGGGTTCTGCCATTATTTTCCTTTGTTGTGACCTCAACTGGGCGGCTGGAGCGCGCTTCGTTCTTCAGTTCTTGTCCAATCCGAGGCCTACGAGAAAGACAGGCCGCGGCGCCTACGTCACGAAGGTAGTCCTGCGCTCGCCCGCTCGCTCAAATCAGCTGACAAACTACGTTCCTATACCTGTTAACTCGTAACTAGGCATGTCCGTACAAACGAAAACTGAATCTTCTACTGAAAACCGCTATTATGGAATTTTACTGTTATTAGTCCTATAATGATGGGAAGTTCATGGGCCTACTTATAATTTGTTACGGCTGTACTCGCGTACAATAAAATAAAATCATGCTAAAATGATTATCAGTTGCATAAGGCACCACTTCCAGCATGTAATGAGTAATGTTGAGCAGGAGATACTGCATGCTATAAACAAGCCGTTATACCATTTATATCGAGTATTGATCTTAAATTAAATTTTGCTGTAGTACTGTTAATCAGTAAGACTTTATACAGATTCCAGTGGAAGATGTAATTCTCCTTAGTATTTACACGACCAACTGTGAGTTAACAGGTTTAGAAACGCATTTTGTCTGCTGTGCTGAGCTTGTGAGCGAGTTCAGGACTACCTTCGTGACGTACGCGCCGCGGCCTGTCTTTCTCGTGGGCCTCGGTCCAATATAGTTTAAGTTCATTAATCGAATAAAATAGTTTCCAATGATGGTGCAATCAGCGTGAACTTCGTCCGTTTCTGTTCTGTTTTGTGCGGCAGCCCAACAAATGAAATGAAAATGTTTAATTCAGACTTTGTCAACAGTGAACTGTACGCTACAGCTTATCAACCATGAAAGCTAAACAAAACCGTTCTATCCCATCATCGAAATTTGCCAGAATTATCAAACCACCCTCATGTAGAAATAAAATGTTTCTGGGTTTCACTAAAACATACCCTTAAGCTCACCACATTCTCCTTTCATCCGGCAAGCTATTTCGTAACACCAGATTATTTCAGTAGGCACGCCAGTAACAAACTCTTCCCCCCCCCCCCTCTCCCCCAGCACCCAACGTCCCTATTGCAGTCACTTCGCCGAGTCAAACATGACCTCCACGCGGTCCGCCGACGGGAGTTCGTTTCATTCAAATCGTTTCGTGTAAGCCTGAAGCTGAGCCGCGTTAATAACCCTGCCATCGCCTGCTTGATTAAATTCCCCGCCGCAGACTTCCAACCCAGTTTCCAACTTCAATGCGCGCCGAGAGAAACGCTCGCCACATCAATTTGATAGCACACAGTGGTTTGATAACCTAGCGTCTGGTACCGGTACAAAAACTCCCATTTCATGCTACTTTTCTTCTTGATAAGCTACTTTATTTTCTGCCATTCCTGAACATAATAATTAAGAGTTTGAAAACCTCATCAGGTATGAATGTAGCAGATGCACTAGTCACGAATGGAAATCGAAACATGAGTTGATGTCAAAGGATACTAGAAAAGTAATTCTTCAAGAAATTACCAATAACCTATGTTTTGAACACGGAAGGTACACTAGTTGAGGAGGAAGATAGAGAGCCTGTTTCTGATGCTGTTCATGATGTACAACGAGTAAGCAGTAAAGAGAGTCAAGAAAAACTTGTGACACTGTAATTTTGTCATAAACGGCAAAGAACTGGAAAGATCAGTTGAACGAAACAGATAATGTTTTTCGAAAAGAAGTTATAAGGTGAACAACAGAGGTGAACCAAGGGTAACTGGATTTAGTCGAATTGAATCAGGCGATACTCAATGACAAATCAGGAAATGAGACGTTAAAAGTAGTATGAGTTCGTTATTTGGGCAGGCCGAAGTAGAGAGGATTATACAATGCAAGCAAATTATTTATGAAAGAGAGATGTTAGGTAACATCTAATAACAGGTTAAATGTTAGGATGTGCTTTTTGACGGCATTTGTCTGGAGTGCAGCCTCGTACACAAATAAAAAAGAAACGGACAGAATCTTTCGAAATGTAGTGCTCCAGGAGAATGATTAAGATTATATGGATGGACCGAGCATTAACGAGGAAGCACTGAGATTAATTTGAGCTAATACATTTATGGCTTTACTTCAGTGAAAGAAGGGTTAGGTTGATAGGACACATTCAGAAACATCTTTAAAATGTGTGTGTGTGGGGGGGGGGGGGGGGGGGGAGATAAATTCTGTAGCAGGAGACCAAGGACTGAATACAACAGGCAGGTTCAACTGGATGTAGGCTGCGGTAGTTATTTGGAAATTGAGACGCTTGCACCCTTAACAACACGACTGGCCGATTATGTGGGCAGTAAGGAATACTGACGAGATCAACACGGTTTTCGTCCTGCAGTACGGAAAAAAATGGCTCTGAGCACTATGGGACTTACCACATGAGGTCATCAGTCCCCTATAATTAGAACTACTTAAACCTAACTAATCTAAGGACATCACACACATCAACGCCCGAGACAGGATTCCAAACTGCAACCGTAGCAGTCACGCGGGACAGCTTTACAGATTCTTCCCTTCTGATCGATAATAATTTTAGTCTCAGAGACATGCATTTGGCGGAAGGTATACTACAACATGGGTTTATCACACTAACACCCTGCCGGCGTGTTCGGCGGACTTCCCTTAAACGTCTCTGGGATTCGCTTACAAGGCTCGTTGAGGCATATTTCATCTCGACCAGCAATTTCGGCAACTGCTCAGCATCATTTTTTTTTTTTTTCAGGGAAGGCCTAGTGCTCCTATAAAGTGACAGTATCCATGCAACGTAGGTGCGAAGCAGAGTTGTCTGCTCGCTCGGACCACATCACTTATTACTCGACATTAATTATGGTTGCTTTGCCTGTTTTTGAGCCCTAAGATTGACAGAAAAAATTATACTCACGAGTAAGTATACACCGGAGACCGACAGTAACATTTTGCAAAGAGGAAGGGGAAGGACTTTCTATAGGACTAGGATCTGAGTCTAATGTTTATAAGGCAGTGATTTTACGTTTCCCTTGGATCTGGCTCCACAGCCGGCGACGTCTAGAAGGCACGGTCCGGGCTACTGACGATTGTGAAGTTTCCGTTACAATCCCCTTCCCCACCCTTTTAAAGCAGACGCTGAATTTGAGTTACCTTAATCGGCGTGTAAAGTGTGCTGCAGGCGAGTCTCATAATACATGGTGACTGTTGAGGTCGGGATCGCTTAGAATAGAACAGAGTTTGGTTTGATCTTCAGTTGACTTCATGTCTCCTCCCTTGCTCCCAGCAGTATCATCAATATTGTCAGAAATCATGGCAAGAAGCAGCACGTTCTCCCACACATGACATTGTCCGCATGTGAGTTAAAAGCAGTCCTTTCTGCTTCTCAGGCCTGAATGATTAAACGTCTGCGGCAGAACAAGGGGCTCGCAAAGTCTGGTGGCGTAAGAGCGGTAGACCCTCTGGAGCGAGAGTATCGTTTCCATATTGGTGTTGATTTCTTAGTTTGGAAGTTGGTGATCTACATTTATCGACAAAGTATTTGTTCCAGCATGAAAGACTTGCAAGAATTGCGAGTAGTGTACTCGTTCACGGGCGTAACATTGCTGTTTTTTCCGATTTTCGTAGCGAACTGTGCGCGCACGAGGTAGGTAGGAAGAGGCATGTAATCGATCGTGGAGTCATTTGCTAGTTCGAGGTGATGTTTAAATTAGTACTATATCGGCGAGGGTTCATTACAGCCAATAAATTGCAATGGTATAAGCAGAAAACTGAAGTGTTGTCGTCTGACTCTCGGCTTAACGCAAGTTTGATGCACTACCCCGTTTCGCTCTTTGTGGACATTATCCTTGGAAGTTATGCGGATCATGTCGGATGAGGTGTAATGGCTGGTAACGGCGTACGTTTTCGATTCCGATGGTTGGATTTCGTAGAGTTTCTCAATGTAGTTTGATTGCTGTATAGTACTTATTATGGCTAATTGCAGAGTGCCTATTTTAGCCCCGTCTCTTGGCTTATAGTGAGGCTGGCGAATACGCACGCCAGCGATGGGAAGTTACATGGCCTCCTGATCAGTGAAATGGTGTCTGATACGTCAATAGTTTGTGTGAACTCAGTGCAGTAAAGTAGACCGACGTCGAAACTTAACAGAATGGCAGAAAGGAACTATCGTGGTTCGAGGTGACCATAACCACACCGTGAATGAAGTTGCCCAATTTGTTGATGTATCAACGCGAATTGTCCACTGAGTCAACAAGGAATGTTATAAAACTCGTGGGCATTTAAGACGAACAAAGAACAGTGGCCGTAAAAAATCTGGCAAACAGGGACAGGAGAGGAGTTTCACAACTTGTCAACGACGAACTGACAAGTATTGCTGGTGTGAATGAATGCAGGTTCATGTCAACAGGTTCCGAGCAGACATGGCTAAAAACAGCGAATGCAGTGGACTACTGGAGTCACATATCTAGCAAAAAGCTATTATTCACTGCGACGCGTGAAGTTTTATGTCTTCAATGGGCCAAACACCACAGAAAGTGGACAGTAGCTGACTGGAGGCATGTAGCGTCGCGCGACGTGTCACCAGTTTGTCAATCGTTAAATGATGAAAGCAATGTTTGGACATGCGGCTCAATGAGGCGTTTAACCTGCAGAATGTGGAGGGTGTAGTTCGGCTCTGAAGTAGTTTTGTACAGTTCTGAGGATTTTTTCGTAACACATTTTGCACCCGCCCGCATTCAGGTTACCATGAAAATGAACCGTGATGTTTATTCGACATTCTTTGTGACGAAGTTTTACTCTTTCTTCTGCATGTTCAAGCTGAGTTTGCTGTGGAGATTCTTATTTCCCTAGATGTGCACAGCAGTAGTGACAGGATAGCAAGCATATGTCCCTGCTTTGACCAACATTCAGACACCCCCCGCTCCTCGGCTGCCTCGCTACATTAGCCGATCTTAATCTCACAGAAAATGCCTGGGACTATCAGGAACAGCGGATGAAAAGTAGTAATCTCCATCCTCGCGATTGGTAGATCTACGGGATGTAATCATAAATAAATTGCTTCTGTTACACATTGCGTACCTGAAGTAATTTCTGATATCTCTTCCTCGCTTAAGTGAGAGTATTATAAAAACTACACGGTTTAGCACGGTGTCTGACTTCTTCCTAGCCGACACTTTCGCCTAGTGGCTCCGACCGCTGCCGCCGTCAACGCTGCTCACCTACCATGTTGCAACTCGGGCCGCCGCGGCTAACGAACCGCGAGCAGCTTCCCAGGAGACAGCGGTCGCTGCCCTGTCGCTGTCGACAGAAGTAACAGTGCACTCCTCTGCAGATCTACTCGAAAGCCAGCGCCTCTGCGTACCTTCCTTCCTAAATTGCTTTCTTTAGGTGTTTTTACAACCGTTATCAGAGGAAAAGGTTAGTTGACTTCGTTCCACAGCGGATCACCCACATAGACGGCGGGCAGGCTAAACGGGTTTTCGTAGGAGCAGAAATTTTGCGCCGCGTCGTACGTAATGTGCCGGGCGTAGTCCGTCGCCCCCTCGACAGTGGCGAAATAGTGAAGGTGTTACCCGACAGAGCGCAATACGTAACGCGACAGCGCATTACTTTAGGCGTGACAGGCCAACTGTTTCTGTACGAGTGTAATGCGTTGTGTGCTGCGTTCTAGCGAAGATATTGCTGAAAGTAAGCTAAAGTTCGGATGAAAAATGGCTATAAAGTGTGCTAACAAGCAACAAGTGCATATCAGTACCAAGGAACATAAACTGTTAATCGACGCAGCGTCAAAAATATATTCTTGCCCGTTTTTCTGAGTTTCGCATAGGTCTGGTACAAGTAACCCTCTCCTCCATCGTCCATCAGCAAACCCAGGAGTTTCGTGTTCTTTTCTCCCACGCAATCCACTAATACTGTACAGTGCAGCAACACTTTGCTTGAAGTACAGCACTTGCCCAGTTCCCTTTTTTACCTTGTTCTGATTTATGCGAGGTAGCTTATCTCGTACGAACAGGCAAGCAACTTGTTTTGTTTTAGGGTGCAAAAAGAACTAGGGTAATGCGCGCCCATGTCAGAACTGTAGAACATGAAGGCAGAGAGAGGAGTTTAAATCGACTACACTTTAATCCCAATCACGGAAGAAAAGACAGCTAAAAACATGGACGTGGAGAAAGGTCAATAAAATACACCATGGAGGTCCTGAACTAAAGATTAAATGTATATAATTGATGTAAATCGCGGAGGACATCCAGCGCGTTGTTCGCTAAAATGTCCGGCAAGTCGAATGGCATCCAACTTGCTGTTCGTGCTTTGACAATATCACGCAGTTATTAGTACTTTCAAGCCGTCTTTGATATACTTCGTGATCGTTTGTAACGGATGGCGAAAGGGAGGAGTTCGGGGATGGCGATGATCCAGATGCAGAGAGGTGAAGCGATTCGCTCTACACTGAACCTTCACGTGTCCTTTCACGCTAGAGACGCAGAGCTTCGTCTTGGACTCACTGCGGCAGTCGTCCCTGCCTTCTAGACGATTGGCAGTGAGCAGCTCGCCGCGAGCCACTGTGCGCAGTCCTGATACACATCGTCAAGTCAGCGGCTCGATGGTTTCTGCCTACTGCCCACTGTTTTACATTAATGTACAGTTTCGTAATAGTTGCCTGTAGTGATAGAGAAAACAGTGACTATACTCGATATATACAGTTTCATGGCGTAAGTACACAGTAGGCCAGTAATGTGGCACTGTTCTACAGCTGTCTGTGAAACAAATTTTAAATGGGGGAAGCTTGTAATGAAATGAATCATACAACTGGGATTTTGACACCTTGGAACCACAGGAGAAGAAAATAAAACACAGGTACTTGAACTGTTTTCTAATAGTCTCTAGGAAGGTATTTACCGAATAATCTTGTGTAACTCGTGCATTCTACTGCATTCCTTTCCGTGTGCAGCAACAAAAACAAGTTGAATTTTGAACCTGATCGTACAATTTTTAATGCTTAAATTAGCGAAGACTGGCATTCGCGTTGTCCAGCACTGCCGACTAAGTAGTCTATCAATTAATCTCGTACAGTGCTCGTTGTGATCTGAAAGCATCTTGTAGCAGAGCCAGACATCGTATCTTTAAAATTACAGCACTGCAACGTATATTGAAATTTTACTCTGCTTCGAGTGCGAACAAATTCGTAAAGCAGCGTCGCGCGAAGCCACACTCGGGCTGCGACCTGAATCCACATACTCTAGGCGATGTGTCCAGCGCGGAACGAATTACGGGACATATTGCTCCGCAAACTTCTTCGGAAACGGACACGGATCTTTGCTGTGCATTGCTACTCAAACTCACCAGCCTTGCTTTGACCCCCGAAACAAGCTTAAAACAGTCGTTACTTCTATACCTCTCATTAAGGCTCAGCAGGAATCCAACTACTTTCAGAAGTCTCTCAGATTGTTAGACCACAGGTACACGTAGACCGCGCACATCCATATCTCTGTCATCTTAGACTTCGAAACAAACGTTTAAGGCACGTGACGGAGGACAAAGAGCCGAGTATCTGTCACTAAGCACTAAGCGAAGTGGTAACGACACTTCCAGTTTTTCTCATGTCTGTCTGAAATCGAACAATGATTTCAAGAGTTCAACGACTTTTAGTATCTGTAACACACATGCAGGAGTGAATTTTACCCAATTTCTTCGAAATTTCTGATATTATTGCGATAGTTTTAGTTTTTACATTTGACCAGGCGAGACGGTAAAAAACAGTTTGAAATATTGTATTGACAGCTTTTTTAAAAAGTGATGGAATAATAGTTCTTCAGTGTATTTCTGAATTTTTTTTGCACTGTCAGTCATTCAATCCACTGATTCTACTAGAATAGAAGACAAAATATCAGTCTGGCAGGAAGCATTTACTTTTCTGACGATTTATCAAAATAATATGTGTGGAATGTTTTACATGTATTATGCTTTTACAAGACATGGCTTTCGTTTCAACCAATAATGTCCGCTATTTAGACAAAATAAGCGTTTACGTTTTATGACGTCTGGTTAATCCGGTCGAGATACCGGAATAATATCAACATATAAAACTTAAAGTATCAGATAACGCTGACTACAGACCTAACTCTTGCAGTGAGGTAGATATTAACATTCTGTCGTCTCAAAATATTCGTCGATCATCGACTTTTAGATCGGAGAACCAACGTATTTTTACGAGATAGATATGTAATGGCCCTTATCTTTCAGTTCGTAATATTTAGACACAAACACACTCAAACAGACCAATCGCATCTGCTTGGTAATGATACAAGCCTTAGCATCAGCCTGTAAATTCACTTTATTTCGAAAAATGTATTCGTAATATTTTGTTTTGAAACAACTTTACCTGTGGAATGAAATATTACTTCTCTCTATTTATCTTTCGTTGCAACCAAACACTGCACAAGATGTCACCACTATTATGAAGGGACTTTTACTAAAAATACTACAATCGCGATAAAAAATAAACTTAAAATTGAGTATTCCGAAGTCGCCGCAAATGCATGTCGCCACTAACCAGCTAACTGTTCGAGATGTTTGTTTCGGTATAATGACGTCATGCACGGTCACTATCATGTACGGTCTAAACTCAGATCCGACCCCTGGATTCGAAAATTAGCCCTCTACAGCCACTACATTGTAACCAACCAAAACATCTCCTCCATAAACAGAACTGCTGAACAGTTCTAATTTGGAAGGAAGAAGGTCAGCACAGATCACCGTACGCTTCCGCTGGAGGAAACGAGTTTTACGGTGTTTTATTAAAAATCGACAGGTTCATCCTGATCATTAAACAACACAACCTGCTAACTAGTTGCTCCGCGCTCTACTGCGCAGTCTGTTGCTACTCAGCACGTTTACGCCCTATGTACTGCAGCTACCTACCGCCTTGGAACCGGGCAACTGAGCAAGCCTGTTCCCACGCCCGCGCATGGGAATGCACTTCCGGAGACTTTCGAAACTTTCTTCACAGAGAATAACTTCACTGATCACCGACTAATAACATTCCTAACAAATCCTCCACCCCCCCCCCCCCCAACCCCCCCCCCCCCCGCCCACACACACACACACACGTCCCGCATGGCTCAAAAATTGTTTTCTGCAATCTACGAGGGCTGCCGGCCACTGCTCGATTTAGCCAGATCCAAGAAATTATTCACATTTAGCATTTCAAACCAATCAGAACTAGAATGAAGACATTTCGTTAGCCATTTCCTGCTCCTGGTAATAGAGTTTTGTGAGATGCTGTTTGCAGACATACCTTTCGCTGCAACGGATGCCAGAAAACATCATGCGGAAGCACAAACCTTCACGCCAGCTATTTACCCTCCGGCCGCAACCCATCCAGAAGCGTTAGACAAAGATCAGCCCATCACCTACCTCCGCTATATACCGGCTTTGAGCACAATAGCCACCTAACGAGCACACAGGCGCTGCAAGGAAATCGTATGGTACATGAGGTCTTCTGCAAACTCGAGAGATACACTGAAAGGTTGGTGATAAATCCGCCCCTTATTAGCTAATATTCCAACTGTATCCCCTCCAGAATGCACCCTCTGTACCACCAAGCAGACCAGGTAGAGCTATCCAGCACAGAGTTCTTATGTGGCTATTCATTAATTAAGTTTTCTTGTAAGATTCGGAAGAGCAATGCTGGAAACTACAAAAGGGTGTTCCTCAAGCAATGTTGAATTATCGTTTAGCTCTTCCTGAAGAGCGGTGCTATACGCCAAGAGAAAACACATTCGTGATAATCTGTGTCCTCATCGAAATCTAATAGTGAAATACACTTGTCTGCAAAACTTAAGGGCGGGACAGATAGAATAACATGTTAGTAACTATACAGAAATGAGCGAAAGCGCGGAACCACGTTGCCAGAGGTCTCCCAGTCGTGCACAGAAAGTTGGACTTAACATGGCGTGAGGTCAGTATGACCAGCCCCTCAACATCAGGCAACCAAAGAGACAGGAAAAGATGCTGTGTGTGTGTGTGTGTGTGTGTGTGTGTGTGTGTGTGTGTGTGGGCGCGCGCGCGCGCAGTCGATCAGCGACCAGTAATGGTGCCCTGTGGTGATTTTCTTCATTGCAGCATGACCCAGAGACATCATTTGTATGAGTTCGCACAGGGAAGAATCATCGCGAAACTGGAACAAGGACGGAGTGTGATCAGTTTAGCCCAGGAGTTTGGCATTGCTCTCAGCATAGTCTCACGTTCGTTGGGAGCGTTCCTAACGAACCACTGGTGTCGCTTCCCAGTTAAGGACCACGATCAACTACAGCAGCAGACGACCGCTGCATTGTGCAGTTCCACATCGACGGCAACGTTTGCGACAGTGTCAGGCGCATAGTGACTGGATCATCGAGGAGAGATGCCGCGTGCTGTTCTCGGATGTACCCCCCCCCCCCCCCCCCACACGGCGAGAGGTGGCTACACTTAACATATCCAGGAGAACAGTCAAACATAATCTTTATTGTGGTCCACCAGGTATTGTGTGAGGAGGCATAATGTAGGATGGGCGTACGGACATCCAAATCTTTTAACACTGTACCCTCCCTCACCAGTCAGTATTACTGTGACACTGCAGTCCTACCAATGTGCGTGTTTTTACTTTCATGGATGACAATGCGCGACCGCATCAAACAACGCACGCGGAGCAGTTCTTGGAATGAGAGGATATTCGGGAAATTGATTGGCATAAACGCTTTCCATAGTTGAATTGCAGCACTTCCACATGCAAATGCACCAGCGACCGTCCAGCCGTTGTCAAGCGCGCTGATGCAGGAATGGAGCGCCCCACCACAAGAACTCCTAACCGGCCTTGTGTCCGGCTGCAGAGCATGGTCTAAGTTTCACCCAGCTACGTTACTTGGCAGCGACACACCATACGAAAGTAACTTGAAAGCTCTCTACTGGATTCCTTTCATGTTAATTTCTTAAATCTGTTGTCATTTACGGCATAAATTCCACTTCTAAATTTACTGTGGTGTTTCTGACTATCTGGGAGGAGACTGAGCAGTGGAACGTATTACTTTTACACATAATCAAGAACGATCTGTCACACCACTGCACTTTAAAACACAGTCTCATATGGAACCTACATGTTCTTTCTTTTATATAGTGTATATGATAAGATACTGTCATCCCCCTTCCCTTCTGTGTGAGAGGATGAATGAGCAAATGTATATATAGTTGCATGCTTGAGGGTAGCAGACAAGCCTGTCTGCTAGAGAACAGTAGGACCAACGTCGGAACAGGTAGCTACGCTTTCTAAAAGCAAAGAGGTTTCTATCCTTAGTATGGTCCTGTCCGTCGCTTGTCATGTTGGTATAGGAAGCTGCCCCTCTGGTCACTTCCGTTTGTATTTGTGAGCCACCCTCAGGAAGGGACCAGTCAGTCTGTCCGTGGCGAGCGTCTGAAGTGGTAAGATCTCCGGCTAAGCGCATCTCTGCTAAGTCCGTAGGACAATGGATTTCTTAAGTTCAGCCTAACTGAAAATTTAATCACCTTTATTTCAGGTTTAGCTCTAAAATATCTAATGTTATCTTAAATTGCAACGCAGTGTGATTCGAGTGTACAGTTCAGAATATATTCCGGTAGTTGCTTTGTCGCTACTTTGTGAGTAAAGTGGAACCACGTGTTGATGATACGTAACTCTAACTAAGATCATCAATCTTAAATGCGAATGTGCGTGTGATTATAACGTCTCGTCTTGACAATATTTTTCAATATAGCAACTTTTCTTTATGTTCAACCCACGTGGGGTGTACTTTGTAAGACCAGTACCACGTGCTTATACAATTGTTTGACCCATCAGGTTAATAGTAAGACGATAGTAATCAGTTCGAGGTTTTCTTTTGTAAATTGCATTTCGATGTAATTTATTTTAATTGTCAAAATTATTGTGGAGTTACACTCTTTGTGTAAACCAAGTTGACCACGTGAAGCATCTGGTGTAATCATCAAAGTAGCCCTCAGCTATTCTTTTCGGGAAGATTTCACAGAGAATTAGTATGAATTTAGTATACCAGTGTGTGGTAATTTCATGACGGACAGGATTGCGCTAAGAACGTAACTTCTTTGGGTGAAAATTGAATCGGTTGGTTGTGGTTAATTTCCTCTTGCGTATGTTTCAACGTTCTTCGTGTGTTATTTTATGAATGCAGTGTTGTATGCAGTCTCCCAATCTTGGCTCCATATTTGATGTGTTCCGTAACATTACAAACTCACAGTTTCACAATCCTAAATAGGGCACCAGTTTACTTATGAGTCAAGTTTAATACGCTGCAATTTTAATGGTGCAATGATCAATGTTAAAATAAATGTCTAAATATAAACTGATTTATTTCTTTTAATTTAAATTCTATTTTTATATGTATATCACCGTTTGTCGTAAGATGACTATTAAAAGATTATAATTACTGTTAGTCTGGTTGGCAATTTGGTAAACTAGACTGGATACCTGGTGAAACAGTTGTTCAGTAACGCAAGGATAACTTCTCCAGATAGCTCACAGCTTTTAACCCGCTTTTATTATCTTGGATATCAGCACCGCTTTCAGAACAACTTAATGCATTAACATTACAAACCTTCCTCCTTAAGTGTTGCAGAACAGTGTGTTGGAGTTGCAGTTCGTGACTATGTCGTTTTCTAGTCTCGATTTCTAAGGAAAGGAAACCCGGTTCTGGAGTAATGGAAGTGTATCAGGTCAGGGGACGCGCTGAGGAGTGGGCTGCTCGTACGGGAAGTGCCGGCGTGGCGTGGCGCCAGCCAAAGCACACAGACTGCTATCGCGCGGCCGCCCTAGGCGAACATTGATTTCCGGCACACGCCGCGCCTTATCTAATCCGTAGGCGGTCCACATGTGCTCGCACCGCGCACTGCGTTGCCGGTATGAGGAAACTCTTCCTGGCGAAATATCCAACACCGTAATGTCACTGACTGAAGAGTCTCTTCGAAGATAGAGTTTTCATAGAAACACGTTAACAAAAGCAATATTAGGGCAGTCACTGTCTAAATAGGAAATAATTGTACATTCAAAGAGCAAAGATGAAAGTTGAACAGAAACTATTGTGTGATCTAACTACAACAAATGACTCTTCTAGAACGGCTAAGAATCTAAGAGTGGAAAAAAATCAGACTAAAGGATACACGAGGAATGACATAACGATGAAAATAGGAATCGTAACAGCACATAAAATGGTATGTGACTTGGGATGTGAGGAAGCCTTATTTTTAAACAAGGTCTAATCAGGAAGTACATATTAATTATCACGTCGTAAAAAAATCAAGCTGTGGTCATTATGAAACTTCGTGATTGTGTTAGCATACATATTCGTCCTTCAATGCGGCACATTTTCTCAACGGTGGATGACTTGGCAGGGGCTTCGATTGTACAACTCCGTATTTTGGGTTTTCAGGATCGTCCCACATCGAAAATCACCTCGTCATCGTTCTGCAAATGTGTCATGAAATCTTTCCTCAATCCTAGGAAAGAAGACGTCCATGGGCGCCATGTCGCGAGAACACGGGAGGTGGTGTCGCGAGAACACGGGAGGTGGTGGCACAATTTGATGCCCAAAAATGTAGGATGTGTGACAGTATGACTGTGTCCTGCGTAGAATGAGCTGGGGAGTTATCGTGTTGACTGTGTCCCGTAACATCGGACGATTTCGGTGGCGTCCTCCTGTGACGACTCGGTCTTTATGAGCGTAATCTGTTACGGCCACAACATGACAGTTTTAAAAAACACTCAGCATCAGCTTGCCTTATATTGGTTGGAACCTGTCCTTTTTCGGCGTTGGAAAATGCACTTGTTTCCATTGGTTGTTTTTCTCCTTTGTCTTACAGTCATAGCCACACACCCAGTATTCGTCCATGGTGATGATTAGGCATCTAAGGAAGTCAAGAAGTCATCTCGTCTGTCTTAACAAAGCTCCAAAATTTCTGGTGCTACGTCGTTTCGGCGAACATTTTTCACGCGTAAGGGCAGTCGTGGAATAACACGCGGGCTGCGACCTTTGTCATGTTCGAAATATCGTGCAAGAGGTTGAAAACTGACCTAAGACTGAATTTTTTTCGTCATCGATTCGATTGTGAACGCCCTTCTTTGAACTCCACGGCCCACGGCCTCAACCTCTCTAACGATTCCCTGTTCTCCACACGGAGAAGGTCTTCCACTGTCGTTTTTCGCCATTCGGAACTGTCTGACCAAAACTGAAGAGAGAGAGAGAGAGAGAGAGAGAGAGAGAGAGAGAGAGAGAGAGAGTGTGTGTGTGTGTGTGTGTGTGTGTGTGTGTGTGTACGTGCGCGCGCGCCCCATCTAGCCACTGTGTCATATGATAGTGCGTCGTTGGCGTAGATTTGCACCAACTCAACATGGGTTGATGCAGCGTTGTTCCTCTTCAAATGCAGAAAACTTACTGACACACGACACTGCACTTTTTCAATGCTGTGTGCCTTTTGTCTTGGTTCCCCTAGCCGCATATTGCGGAGATTTCAGTGTGTAGCTAGACAGACAAACCAGAAAAGAAACGAAAAGTATGTAACCATCTTTCCTAGGTAAGTGCCAAAATTTTCTGACTACCCCTGGTACATGTATGTAAAACTGTTTTTACAGGGGTGCTATCACTGTGACAGTGAAACCATTCATTGAAACCCACTTCTTTGGCCTAGCGCCTTCGCTCATGATAGATAGGCAGCCGAACTTTCTTCCCCACCACAAATCAAATTTTCATAACGTAGCTTATTGTTCATTTAGATTCCGTAAAATGAATGAGGAAAGTATGTTTCAGTCCGCATGAATGTTTCTATTATCTCATCAGTATGACAAACGAAGCTTCAATAATGCTCGAAGGGAAATAATATGTACATACTCAATTATTACTGCTAAAACCGCAAGTGTGATTGTGTAGATGTTTGAGCTCATTCCGTGACTGGTGGTTTTTGTGGCACGTGCTGCTGTGAAGGCGCTTTCCGCTAGTATTCGACACATCTGCGACACGCGTCGACTGGAATCCCTCCACTTTCCTCTGTCCTTATCTGTTGGCAACTACGTTCATTTTTAAAGTCATCCAGCACTACCACGCCTCCTCTCCCTCGCCCACATTCCAGAATTACTGAAGTTTTTCTTCTTTCTTTTTGACGGTCTGTGGTTCACTCTCTAGAAAAAAAAAATCATCATTCGTAGTTCTACCACTCTACAGGAAGTCTTTATCCTCCCAAAAAATCTTTCATCTTTTCGAAAGATCTATTAATTTCCTCCACAAAACTTCATTTTTTTTGTCACTACATGTCGTTAAGTACCTAGAAGATTTTACTTGTTCCAATGTAATTTCCACCCAACTATATTCCGAGTGAACCTTCGTATTTCTCCGAATCCAGGACGGCAGTTTCTGACGACAACGCACTTTAATAACATTCTTCCAGTTTTCTTGCTGTGTCAGGCTTGAGCAGTAATATCAGTTTTTTGTGACTTCCTACGACGTCATCGACGTGAGTTGACTTGCCGTAACTGACAGGGTTGTAACCAGTCGTATCTAAAACTGACACCCATTATGAGTCATAGAGAATTTACGCAGTCGCCAAGGAGTTTGCCTATCCTACCAGAGATTTGGTAGGTATCTGCGAAGAAGGTGTGCAAGTAATTCCCACTGCTCTACATACATCTCTCAGCACCGAGTGCCGGCTCCCATTAACCTCTATCCCTGTCGTAGTAATTGTTTCATAGTCTGATCGTAAGAGATTCCTTGATAACAAAATCTCAGCAGGTCACTGCACGGGACAACTTTAAACATAATTCTATGCTTATCTGTGAGACTGTGCCGACCAATCGCCCATTCGTTCGAATCAACACATTTAACGCGACGAGATAAATTCCGCCCGATGAGAAGATCCAGTATGTGTCGCCTTGCCGTATTACGAGCGGCTCATTCAGTCTGTGTTAAAGCAAACTTGTCAGTAAGAAGGCAACTTTGTCTCTCCATCTCAACCGAAAATTTGATATGAGAGTACGTACTTTGATGCCACACAGGCAAGAGCATAATCGTGTTAAAATAACGAAAGGAGGAGGATGGACGAAGGGGGTAGCTGAATTTAAGGCGCCATTCTACAAATATTCGATAAAGAAATAGCTCACTGTTGGGAACAAATCAGAATAATGGCCATTCTGTAAGCCATCTTACAAAATTTACTGTCCTATAAAAAGTCAGTGGACATAAAATTATATTAAACCAAATAATGTTGAAAAAAAAAGGGACTGCCACGCACAAAATTCTGGTTGTTTAATTTTGTCGACGAACGTCGCCAAGTTTCAAACATGTTTGCAGCAACCAACTACGGGCGCCATTAAATTTTGTTTGATATGGTTACGCTGCAGTTTGAAGAACCAATAGTAATAACAACATGTAACGTATTGGTAAGAAAGATATACCGTGATGTAAAGAACAATACACAATCTAAGCGTTAGGATACTAGTATAGTCAACAGCGAACAAGAAATCCATCGGACAAGTATGTGTCATTGTTTAGTTATTCTCTCTGTAAACGTATTAAGAAACGATTTGCGATCAGTTAACTTCCGTAATTTACTATCTTCCCCTGGCTCCGTTGATGTTATTTCATGATCTCGTCAATATAAATTTTATTACTTATGAAACAACCAACACATTTAGGACGGCATGGGAGAAGAGAATCGGTCGTGATCTTTCTCCAGGATTAGCCACGGAATTCGCCTGAACGAAAGAAATTACCGAAAGCCAAGAAACACAGGGCAGGTATCGATTAGAAGGAGCTCCTTATAATATAAATCTCAGCCGGAAGATTTTCTTCTTTGCTACTCCCTCTTTTATGAAGCGTCAACTTTTAACCCTAGAAAGTTACCATGAAGAAATAAGGGGACAGTGGTTCTAGTACCCGTAGAAGTAGCCTCCATTCACTTTCCCGTCAGTGAACTAGAGACGTTCTATCGCTTTGAGTGCTGAAAACTCACTGGGTAACTGGTCACAGAAAATAAACCTTACTCGCCTCTGTCCCATCGAGGTCAAGAGAGTGAACTGCGGCAATGGCAGTGCGCCATCAGTGTACTGCGGAAAACTCTCTAGAACCGGAGACAGATACCTGTTCACTATTTCTCCGACCGCCCCTGGTAGCTGAGTGGTCAGCGCGACAGTGTGTCAATCCTAAGGGCCCGGGTTCGATTCCCGGCTGGGTCGGAGATTTTCTCCGCTCAGGGACTGGGTGTTGTGTTGTCCTAATCATCATCGTTTCATCCTCACCGACGCGCAAGTCGCCGAAGTGGCGTCAAATCGAAAGACTTGCACCAGGCGAGCGGTCTACCCGACAGGAGGCCCTAGTCACACGACATTTTGTTTTATCATTTCTCCGTAGGAATCTGACGTCTCCGAGGCATGGAAATTTCTAGCGTTGCGACGACGAGCTCGGCCAATGACCATTGCCTAAATGTAAATAGCGAAATGGGTCACGCATTTGACATGCAAATGAGGAGCAGCCAGGACGGCAGCTAGATCGAGGCCTTTCAAGCCCAGGGACGTGGGCCGTTTACGAGACAAAACTGAACCCCAGGAAGCGTAAAAACAGACGCCCCGGCGCGAAACAAAACGCTCGCCGAGGCGTGAAGCCTGCCACGCAGCCAAGTCGTTCCCTCCAGCTTGCACTGCCTGGGGCCAAAAAATAACAAGAGATTGTAGACATACCTAACCGGAACAAAAGTTATAGCAGCGCTATAAAAGGTGCTCTGCGCGACATTCCCATCCAGTGTTCTCGTCGAATAACCCTCTATTAACTCAGACTACAATTAGATATATACTTGGGTTGAATAAAAAGGAGCGGCAAAACGGTTTTAATTCATACGAGACTGTCAGACGTTCACAGTACAAGAAGCCGTCAATATAATCACTCTTATCTCGATCAGCTTCCCCCACACAGATGGAAGGCGTCGTCCACTACCAGCGCGTCCATCTCTGTCGGTGTCTCGCAAAGACCGCCCTGTAACATGGACGAGGTCGTCTATTGTGTTGCAGAGAATGCCGCGGAGAGTTTCCTTCATTTTGGTGAATAGGCCGTAACGGCACAGACTCACATCGAGTGAATAAGGTGGATGTTCCAGTATCTCCCACGCCCCACATACGCAGGAGCTCTTGCACGGGGTTCATAGCGTGGCACGAAGGATGACGGAACGCAGTCCATCAACGATCCACATACAGTGAGGAGCTCAGCTGTCATGCTGTCCAGGGAGGACGTCCCGAATACAGCCTGTCTTGAATGACATCCCTGATGTTTCGACACACCTTCACCCACCTCGCCATTGTACAGTATGGCAATGCTGCATCATCACACGCCTCAAGCAGTCCCTAAAAACGATGTTGTGCGATCCGACCACGTTCCACTTGAATCTTGACCCATGCACGTTATTTGGTTTCCTAAACATACAGTTCGGGAGCTTTAACTGGCTTCCCGCACTTTCAGACAGTACACACTGCAACTGACTCAAACACAGCCGTTCACTTTCACTGCACTACTTCAACTGACTTTCTGTTATCAAATACAGACAGTATGCATGTCATTGGATGCACGTCTTTCATGTTACGACAGAGTTGCCACTACTTCTAATCCGACCACAGCTCTATAAATGGACAGAGATCAGACAGAAAATCATAAAAAATGAAGTATTTCAAAGAGCGCGCGCGCGCGCGCGCGCGCGCGCGCTTGTGTGTGTGTGTGTGTGTGTGTGTGTGTGTGTGTGTGTGTGTGTCCAAACGAAGCGGCCAATACAGAACTCATTTGTGTGAAACACTACTGATACAAGGTGGACGTTGCTGGAAGACGCCCAACTTTTAAGTGGTGGCATGTGAAACGCGCTCCCAAATTACTAAATGGAGTTGCCACTCTCGCGGCTACGCCTGAGTAGATGCTCTAATAAAGGAAAAACCGCCGCCATATACTGAAAAAGCATAAGCTTTCTAGTATCTTAAGGGTATCCCTAGTTGACCACCGTAACCGAGAAAACAATAGAACATTCCATCATCGTCGGATGTGTATTATTGCACGCGCACACATCTGACAAGGAATCACCAGCTTCATCTCAAAGTTTACGGAAAAGAATGTACATTAAAAAGTTACCAGCCCCGACTAACCTATTTAACATGGAAACTTGGGCCACAATTCTGATAGTACGCTGTTGTAACTTCCAGAAGGTACAGACTTTGAACTTTCGCTCCATCTCAACGCAGCTGCCAAAGCACGAGTGCAAGTATTGTACAGCCGTGTGTTGAAAGCAACGGGAGAGGAGAGAGGGGGTGGGGGTGGACATATATGCTCTATGTGTTTTGGAATCTTGTTCGATAACACATGTTCCACGCGAAAAATAGGTAAGTAATTTGATCACGTATGTGCCAAACTCACTCAGTTGTGCACTCAATCTGCGACTATAAATACAGCTTAAAATCAAAATCATAAATCTAAGCAACTGAAGAATTATCGTTAAAGCAAGTTAATGACTCAATTTACAATTTAATCATGGCAATCACGTCTAAGAATAGAGCATCTTGTACAAATTTACTTCACTGCAACTGTGCCAAATTTAAAATCTAAAGAAAATGAAGCACAGCAGCGAAGTTATTAAGTGAAAGAATAGGTCTACGCAACTTCTTTAATGAAACACTCATTCGTTTCATTTATATACACAGCATTTCTGAATCGCAACATAAAACTTTTCAAAGCAAACAGATAGATGGCACCAGGTGCAGGTCAGAAACCGCACACTTTGAGACATTGAACAATGTACGTTTTCAGTGCCAAAACAGTACTTCACAACCCTCTTACTAATTATGATGCACAGTACTTCGCGCTCAGGCATGTGGCTGCAATGGAGCGGAGGGAGTCGCGCTTGTTTAACGTTCAGATGGGCTAGGGTACGGATTCTAATTACCTAAAAATCATCGAAATATGCTACAATTTATGATCTAAAAGTCACATAATATAAACTTAAAATATAAAATTTGACATTATGTAAGTTTTTAAATAAACGTTCTTGTTGAATTTTTATATACCATCAACTAAATAATTCACTTCTGAACCATTTCAAATACAGTTATTACTTTTCGCACAGTTTGAAACTAACTAGTACTTATTTTTGGAATGTCTGCATGTGTGTGAAAGAAACACGAAATAAATGAAAGCATTCAAACAATCAAACCACGTTTTCACTACTGCTCACCAATTGTTTGAAGTATTCCAAATTAGCTACCATGTCTTGTCCTTCTTCAGTTTCTGCACAGTTGCACTGGATCACAGAGTGCGTTCCCAGGTTCTCAATTGCGGTGAGGATAGTTTTGTATCTGGTAAAACTGTTCTCCGTACCACAGTACGTCACACGAGTTTATTTGAAGGCTCCGAGATCACTGCAGGCTAGCTTTGGGTCATTGTCTTCAAATAGTATGGCAAGCCCAGAAAGACTGTCATTAACTTTGAACACTATAGAATAACCAGGATTCCGCTGGAGGATATTTTGCAATTTGTTGAACAGTCTGTCGGCCAAATGATCACGAGCTCGAGCCAACTTCCTCTGCACATGTTGCACAATATCCACGGCTTCACACAGTTGAATACCGGCGGCTTCCAGTCGTGTGATAGCTTTTCATAAAACTGAAATATTGGCGTTGATGCATGACAAGTTTCCAGACAACGTATCTGTAAAGACCTTTGTCACAGTTTTGTTAGCACTTTATTCATCGCTATCAAGCTTACAAAATCCTGTTTTTATTTTTGTGTAGTTCGTGCTATAGGTCTCAGCAACATTACGCCAAGAACCCCGTCGTGCAAGAACAGATTGAGGGGCTAGGGGCCGTGAAGGTGCTTGTTCCTGGAATTTCTGTAGCCGTACCTGAGCTTTCACATAGATTTTCTTGCCACAGGAAATTAATTTGTCCACATCAGCGTAATTTGATAGCACCTCTCCTACAACTCTGTGTAACGCTTGTGCAAGGCAAGTGATGTACATTGTAAGGGTAAGAGAATCTGTAGCCCCTTGGCTGCTGTAGCCCTGTATGAAACACCATTGTTACTAGCAGTACAACGTTGTGTTTGTGCACACTATCCGGCCACAGTAGCTTCACAGAGTTGTCGAACAAAATGGCAACTGTAGAATTGTTTACTCTGGAGAGAAAACGCATACGATAATAAAAGTATCCATGCCCGAGAGTTTGACAAGTTAGGAGCAACGTTTCTCCAGAGCCGTTAACTTTTACAGAGCCAACAACAACATGTACAACATAACGCCTACCCACATCTATGGGCACCCAGAGCTTTTGGTCAGCAACACTAAACCGTATGTTGTTGAGGGATAATTGGTTAATTCTCAAAGTAGACTCATCTGGAACTGGACGTATTGTGTACTTCTCCAAGAACTGTCTGAAGCATGGGTTCTTCAGCTTCTCCAAGGGGATGTCCGAAGATAGCAGCCACTCAAGTTCTTCGAACAATGATTGCACGGCTGCAGATGGACCTCTTTGGTCAAGCAACAACATTTTACAGCTGTTACTTTCAGCACTTCTCTTCGCACTGCTGCTGTCTTGGACGGTGTTACGGAGTATGTGCAGTTTAAAGCGCTTTTCTTCACTAACTGTTTCACTTAGTTTACAAAATAATATTTCCCCGTCAGCGCTGAAGAATTTCTCTCCAAAGTCACGAGCAAAACCTCGCAAATTCCTGTTGTTGGGCCAGTTTATTTTCGGCACGTTGAACCAGATTGAGTTTGCTTTCATACTGAATAGTGTGATCACGTGCGCGATTTTTATTACATCGGAAGCTTGTTGTCTTCGAGAAAGTTTTGTAGACCCCGCGCAGAAATGTATTACGTCAGCGAACTGTTACGTTGCTTGCCTACTATAGTCCTGATAGATAAAGCTTAGTTATTATTGTTGTGCTTATTTATGACAATATAATATGATACATTGTCGTTTTTATTCTTGTATCCTTGAAGATAAAAATATATAAATTTTTGGCAAAAGTTGGCCGAAATATGGCGTATCACTAAAAAAGGTGTAGACATGACTTTATATGCAAAACAAAACAACACTTTTCTGGATCGTGCATTAATTATTGTAAAATGCACCGTGAATGCAGTCATTCTTTAGGCTGCAAGAGTCGGTGGTCCATAGGCAGTGGCACATCCTCGATTAATCTATAAGCAGTTTATGAAAATACACACGTAAAGACTTTAAACGTGCTGAAAATACTAAACGCGTAACTATTTTGCTCAACTCACGATTCTTGTCGCCTGAATATCTACCAGCTTACAGATCGTAGAAAATTTTTCTGGGATTCAGTTGGGAACATTTCAATATAAGCACTACTGCTCAGGTCTTCGGTTATCCCACCTTCACACTCATGGCGACTTACGGAGGGAAACTTGTTTGGAAAGTCTGGACACGAGTTAGGTCCCGTAAATGAACTAAAGATTTATGGGGATGGCCTCTAACAGTTTCATTTTCATTGGAAAAAAAAGTCTGCGCTATTATCATGATTGCTGTGGGAGTAACTGATCTTCAGTAAGACCTTTTGTGGTCTGATGAGTTTTGGTTGACAGCTGCTACGGATTGTGTGTCCATTCGCATACAGCTTACTCCTTAAAGGCGGGGCAATCCACGGTGCGAATGCCCTCATCGCGTGACCTCGGGCCTCTGTTTGCGTCGCGGTGCTAACCGCCCGCGTAAGCAGCCCATACGGGAGAAGGAAGCCTCGCTAATTGACCTGCTTATAAGGCAGCTGCTGACGACCGACATCATTTACGACTTCGACTTCCTGTCAGGCGACCAAGTGCAATGTGCTCTCCAAAGACTTCGCAGCTAACAAATCTTGTACCGCACGGACGACTGCGAAAACACGCACGCGCTCGGGAGAGGGAGGGGGGGGGGGGGGGGGGAGAGAAGAGTGGAGGGGATTACTCGGTAATTTTGATCTACACCAAGCTAGGTTACTACCGATCCAGCTGCTATTACACAAGAGCTTAGCAATTTTAAACGCGGCTTGTCTCATTCAAGCACTTTCTGGTGTAACGTGATCGCCCATCTACTCTGCCTGAAATAGTCCGCTTGAAGCCCGCTGGGTAAAGAGCTCACATTTAGAGTCAGAGCTATTAGTGCTGATCGGAAAAAAAGACTACAAGCTATGAGAGGCTGTAGTTGTTTCACGAGCACTACAAGGACGACATGACATACTATGACTAATGACATATTCAACTTCTAGCCGTATCTGGTACTACCTCTTAAAAGCTTCGAATTACTGTGGCACTTAAAATTTGATAATCTCCTCCGCGAGATTGATCGTTAATTCGCAGGAGCGCTCAACCGATGAGTCAGTCTGTTTATATCTTGGAGGTCGAATAATTCTTTTTTCGGACCACAGAATATTTCAATCTGCCTTTACTCTAACCTTCACCTATCAATGATGTTAAGATTCATCTTCGCGCCCCTTCTAGTACGACGACTATTACAAGACGGTGAAATTTTAGTTTTTTTATTTCTTAAAATAGTAACACCATCTTAGCAGAAATTATGTCTTTTCGTTCAGTACATGGCGATTCCTTGTCCTAACACTTATCTCAATGTTTTTACAGCTTTTATGAAGGAGAGCCACGATTTAAGCTGGATTGTGCTGGTAATACGATGATAACCATTGACAGGCCGCCATCACAGCAGCCCTATGTACATACCGGGTGGTCAATAACACAGCCTGCATTCTTTCTACATCCGTCGCACGAAGTCAGATATTGTATAAAGAAGCATTGCCTTACAAAGCCCACGTGGACATTGAAATATCGATTCACCGTCGCACATCACACTGTTAGCAGCCATTCAGCGACCAACGATTATGCCGATTTCTTTTTCTATCTCACATCATTAAGGTAATTTAGCATTCTCTCCTCATTAGTAAGCAAATAATTAACGACAAACCCCTTGTTTGAAGGAAAGAGGAATTCTATGACTCAACTCGCCGAAATGGCGTTCACTTGAACGACTTGCATCAGGCCGTTTATTCACACGAAATTTATTATTACAACACTGGACAACTCGTAATTTTCAACATCATCGTTATCATCACCACCACCACATCCAGTTTCTTTTTTTATGGACACGTGACAGTACAACCCAATGAGCTTGAGCTTCGATGACTGAGCCTCAACTAGTACTATGAGCAATGGGAAACGGAAGTTATCACTAGACCGCGGATTTTAGGTAAAAACCTATTTTGTTCCTGAGTTCCTATTTGCATAAAAATTTGTACTTACGCGTTTCATGACTATTTACACTTAATAGCGTAAATTCTATAGGACCTAAAAAAGCCTATTTCGACGTTAGTGCCTATTTTTGCCTATTTCGGCTTAAATATTCTAAAAAGTGCTTATTTCATCGTATAAGACAGTGGCTTCAAGTTTTTCCACACTATACGACAGATGGAAAAAAAAATATATTTTCTGCCCAGCGTGCAGCAAGGTGGCTAGTTCATACGCGCTCGTGCTTCGTATTTGCCTAACACGTCGGTCTTTTTAATTTTTTTATATCGCTATCCCTGTTAATACCATATACTCTTTATAGGTGTTTTATTATTCATATGTAAAAAATAGATCACGGATCTTTAGGTTAAAATCTATTTTTTCCTAAGCTCCAATCTGCATATAAGTT
Source organism: Schistocerca cancellata (assembly GCF_023864275.1). Lineage (NCBI taxonomy): Eukaryota > Metazoa > Arthropoda > Insecta > Orthoptera > Acrididae > Schistocerca > Schistocerca cancellata. Next base: position 138,206,005 of record NC_064634.1, on the reverse strand, counting down.
GGTACTTATGCGTTTCATGACTAACTAAACTGAATACCGTTAGTTCTAGAGGACCTAAAATTGCGTATTTCGACGTTTACGCCTAATTTTGCCTATTTAGGCATCAAAATCCTAAAAAGTACCTATTTCGTTAATCTGACAGAGTTCTTGTGTTTTCAAAGATTAGAAAAAGGAAGTAAACTTAGGGCTTTACGTTGAAGGCGAAGGTCGTTAGAAACTGTTTACAAATCCTTTGCTTGACTTACTACCAACAGCACTCGGCACGGTTGAATGGTCATCCATCCAAGCACGCGCCGAGCGCGACAGTGCTTAATTTCCGTGAGCGAATGGGAACCGGTCAAAGATTTGAGTTACACATTAGAATCGAACGTGGGAGTACTAAATGTTAAATCTGAAAATATTTCGTTCGTAGGATTCTGGCCAGCTGTGTATTTTCGCAAAGAAACGGTTTCATAGGCCTTAAGCTGAGCACGGATTAAAAAATCACAAAGTTAATCGTAGACGCACTCTATAGCTAAATTACTGCCCTTCGCGCATTTTCTCGCTGCTGGCTACAGGCAGTCCGATCAAACAACTCTGTTTCGTGAAAGTTATTATACGTGAATTTTCCGGTTCGAAAAATAATTTGCCAGTACTGAGATGTTTTCATCTGAAGCACCGGTAGATTCCATTCGCTTGTTCAGAAGGGGCGGCCATCTGTCAGGTGCCATATGTCCAGCAACGAGTACGGTACTTCCCCTACCGCTCCCAAGCACCGGAGTAAAAGGAAAAAAAGAAAACAGGTCATCGTGCACTTTTTCCCAGCGAAAACAAATCAGTACATTGTGTAGCGACCGACGTGTTAAGTGTTACTGACGTTCTAAGTGCAAAATAAATTTTAGTTTCTGTGTGAGAATAATACGCCATGCCGAAAACAGCTAGTGCAAAGTCTACTCACATAAGGCAGTGGCTGCATGATTTTACGCATTATACAACACATGGGAAAATTATTTTCTGCCAAGAATGCAACATGGAAGTTAGTTGATGTTTTTCTTAGACTTCTTATTTTCCTGTCACTTAGGATTCTTTTTTATCGCTATCCTTTAGTAATACAAAATACTCTTTATATGCGATTCTAAACTGCATTTCCTTCTCTCTCGTATTAGGTTTCGAGTGTTAAGAAATCTCACTTATCTCAGCATGCAGATGGAATCGCACATAAAGCTAATGTTGAACGAAAGTCAAAATTGAAGCAAACTCTTTTAACCAATAAATCTGGTGAACCCTCCGAGAAAAACAAGTTCTGCAGTGATTTGTGTCATGCACTTGTGGCAGCAAACATCCCCTTTCGGATACTAGAAGACCCTATTTTCAGAGGTTTTCTTGAGAAGTACTGCCATCAGTCTATTCCTGCAGAGTCAACTTTGCGTAAGAATTATGTGGATTCAGCTTACAATGCTGCATTGCACAGAATCCGAGAAGATGTTGGAGAATCTTGTATATGGATTTCTGTGGATGAAACTACTGACAGTCTTGGCCGTTACATTGCAAACCTGATTATTGGCAAGTAAGATCCAGGTGCTCCATCCAGGGCTCATTTGATTTACTCAAAACAGCTTACAAAAACTAACCAACAAACAATAGCACAGTTTGTGAACAATGGATTTGAGGTGCTATACCCAAACGGAGTGGATGAGAATAAGGTGCTTCTGGCCGTCACTGATGCTGTTGCATATATGATAGCAGCGTTTCAACTATTAAAAGTATTCTACCCATTGATGCTGCACGTAACTTGTTCAGTGCATGGGATCAACCGCCTAGCTGAGCAAGTAAGGCTACAATTTCCTAAAGTAAATAAAGTAATATCTATGGTGAAGAAAATTTTTGTTAAAGCACCATCAAGAATACAGGCATTCAAAGAACAGCTTCCAGATGTCCCATTGCCGCCAGAGCCTGTTGTCACCTGCTGGGGCACGTGGCTGATAGCAGCAGAATACTATAGTACGCATCTCTCAGCTGTCCAGAAGGTGGTTGAAAATATACCGGAGGATGCTGCATCCGTAACTGCTGCAATGGAGTTACTCAAAGATTCTTCTTTAAAACGGGACTTATCTACACGTTTATGGCAAGAATAATTTCACAATTAGAAGGCTCAGGGAGACCTATCTACGACAATATTTCTTTGCTTGAAGAAGTCAAAATGAAAATTATTGAAGCGCCAGGTGAAGTAGGGGAAAAAGTACGGGCAAAAATGCAAACGGTTTTGCAGAAGAACACTGGCCTGAAGGAGTTGTGTGCAGCTGCCGACATACTTAGTGGAAAATCCAGCACTCCTGACTGCAGCATTCCTGTCCAACATGTGCCAAAAATGAAGTACGCCCCTGCCACATCTGTTGATGTAGAACGTTCTTTTTCAGCGTATAAATTGATTCTGACTGACAAGCGCCACAGTTTTTCACTAGAAAACCTAGAAAAGATTTTGGTTATTTATTGTGAAGCCAACTATGGTCAGAATACGTGAAACTACGAATGTATTAATTAAACCATTGCCACATCTTTTTTACGGAGATCTTTATCTTGCAGAAACTCAAAAATATTTGGAGTTCTGTTCAACATTAATGTTGTAGATTGCTGTGCTCTGAAACTGTGTAAATATTCATTCTCCTTGTTTTAATGACTAATAAGTTGTTCATACTGTCCACACTGTGTATTTTGATTTATTTTTATTTTCTCTGCATCATTTTTATTAGAGCCTATTTTAGGTTTTATATAGCCTAAATGAACTACTGAAGGAGCCTATTTTAGGTGCCTAAAACACTTTTTTACGACCAAAAAATCCGTGGTCTAGTTATCACATACAAGGAATGACAAAAGAAGAGCAACGGAGTCAAGTTTACGTGTACGCGCACTGCATACATAAATCTATGAATGCTGGCTGGAAATTGCAAAAGACAAATTTTATTTGTGTTTACTATCAGCCGAAGCAATGACTCTCAGGGAAGGGACGACGTCGTCCGTCATTGCAGACGGAGCGCAAGCCTGGATGGGGCAGAGAATCAGCTGTATCCTTAAAAAATCTTCGCGCTCACGTAATTTGATTTAGGGAAACGACGGAAAATTTAATTCTGCTTGGCCGGAATGTTTTTAACAACGCTGCTCCCTAATGTAAATCCACAGTTATATTCAAGTAACTATGGATCAGACCAGAAAGAGAAAGTAATTATATTATGGACTCAAAATTTCTCGAGGGGAGCTCGAAGACCACCAACGACGTGTACGGATTAGAAAGGGCGCGAGGCGAGGTAACGATGCAGTTTTTTTTTTCGCCTACTGTTCAATTTGCACGTCTAACGACAGCAAAAACGGAAAGAAAAGGAAGGTACAGTAGATGGGTTAAAATTCAGGGTGGAAGGATATCAATCTTAAGATTCGCTGATGACATTCTTACGCTCAGTCAGAGTGAAGAAGAATTACAGAACCTGTTGAATGGAATGAGCAGTTTACTGAGCACACACTATGGATAGAGAGAAAACAGAAGAAAGACGAGAGTAATGTGGAGAGTAGCAGAAATGAGATTAGCGACGAACTTATCAAAATTTGGAACAATGAAGTAAAGTAAAGGAATCTACTACCTAAGAAGCAAAAATCAAGGATGATGGACGAAACAAGCACGGTATAACACGCAAGGTAGCACAGAAAAGGAGTGCGTTCCTCGCTAGAGACAAGCGTAACAGCATGAAATATGTGCTTTGTTTTGGGAAGAAAGTTTTGGGAAGAAAGTTCTGAGAATGTTCGTCTGGGGTTCAGCATCGTACAAAGTGAATCAAGAACATTGGGAAATTCGGAAAATACAATAACTGAAGTGTTAGAGACATGTGAAGGGTGCTTAAAATTAAGTGGACTCTTACGATTAATAAGGAATTTGCGAGGAAATGAATAAATGGAAATCCCTGACTAGAAGAAGGTGCAGGATTCTAGAACATGTGATAACTTACCAGGGAACAACTTCTAGGGTAACAGTGTGAGGCGCAAAAGGCAAAAATAGTTCAAGGAAATTTCTGGAGGGGAGCTGAAAGATGTCACCTTAGATTTTCAACTAAACGGTACCTTTTTTCCATGTTACCCCGTCTGGTACTATATCGTTCAGTCCAGAAACTCCACCAGGTGGCTACGAACATTTAGCGGATCTTCGACGAAATTATAACAAAAATAAAACGTTCAACTACGTGCGGTCATATGCTTCTGGATTATCTGTCGTGCTACCTGAGAAGCTGACTGCACTGTTTTATTTGACTGACTTGCGTTTCGCATCTTTTTCAGATATCTCTGTAGGATTCGGGGTCCAATAATTTGGCAGTGCAATCACAGCAATCTCTTGAAGGCCTACAATCGTCTGCATCAAACAGGATTAGTGTATTAAAATGAACAGACAAAAAAGGAAAACATGCTAAGAACAGGAAAACATTAATTCATTCGCCAGAATTACAATGAACATTTTTTCATGTTTCGCCATAGAGATGTTCGTCCTTGCTCAGTGCGTAAGAAGTATCAATGACGAATGGATTGCTTATCGCCATCTTTGTGACGCTCAGTTCTAGCAGAATGTCTTACTTTTCGGCTCAAAATCACGAGACCAACATTCAATAATGATGAACATTATGACTTACATGATTTTTTCGATAGTTGTTTAATAAGAACTATACCGAGAGAGTACTTTTTTCTCTGAGGTCTCCGCTTGCCACCATTTACTTAGCTAGCTGTATGCAACTGTAAGTTCGGCATTACGAATGTCATCTTTTATGTCTCTCCAGCTCTCTTCATTTTAGTAACAGTCTAGTCTTCTACGCGTTTCTTTCCATTTTTAAGTATCTTCCTGTCGCCTGAAATCGTAAACTCGAAAAGTGAAGCGTTCGATGAATTCCAACAAAAGATATATATACTGAACAATTAATTTAATGAACGTATGAAAATAAAGCAACCATTAATCTTTATTAACGACAGAGTGTTTCGCTATTTATTACCATTGTCAAGCTCCCCGTGAAGAACGCGTAAAGATGTGAACGGCATTTGTATTTAACTAACTATATTGGACTCACGTCTAGAATTATGTGATGTCTATATTAGGTCGTTAGCGAACTGTCTTGTAACTGTCAATGTTTTGATTAGTTGGTAAATGACGTTAATATATTGAAAATATTACTTTAATTCTAGCTTGACAGTAGTTTGGGAGTTTTGCGACGTTTTATGTTTACAAAAATTATACAGATGAACAGTGATGTTGTATTCACTAAATTTGGTCTCGATTAACTTTGGTTGTTGCGTATGTTATTTTAGATTTATCTGTTTTCGTTTCCTAAAAGCACAATAACATATTTGAGATAGTATTTGTCTAAATTCTGTACGCTCACTTAATATTTCTTGTGACTATTTTCTCGTATGTGTATATAGATTTTCCAATTCTTCAAGAATGTTCATTGTAGTTCTGTGGAGGTTTTGGAGTGTATTTTAGATTATATCGGCACTGTGGTTTTAATTTCTCAAATTTAGAAAGAAGCTCGACTGACCATTCTCGCTGCTTCTAGTGTGTTCTTTATATCTGGCGTTATAAGCAGCTATTCTGGCGCATCTTCCTAATAAAGCATCCGTGTTAATAAGTTTGCTTCTATTCCTTTCAACAACTTGATATTACCTAACAAAACTACATATCATACTACGTATCTGCTCTGTTGCTGTCCTCATCTCTGTTACGCGCCTCGCGTAGCGAAGACCTAAGGGATGACACAGGTGTACGCCGCACCAAATGCTAAGTAGTACGGAAATGCAACAGTAAAGCCCGTTAACTTTAATGGTAATATTCGAGAAACTGCCAAGATGAGCTAGTTGTCCGTGCTTACCCCATCTCAGGCTAGGACGGCCCTATTACAGACCAAGAAACATGACCTTGAAACCGAGTCCCACGCTGGCGGCCTCGAAGCACATAAAACTGGGCGGCGTCTGCTCGGACGTCTGTGACCGGAGCAGTCCACACAAGGAGGTCACCGCGGCGTCGCCCAGCCGCAGCCTCCTACGCTAATCACAGCGCCCGAGTGCCCATTAGCATAACACATGTCCTGACGGACGCAACGTCGCCGCAGCCGCGCAGGCGCGCGCAGCCGACTCGGCGTGGCAGGGCGGCGCGACACACACACACAAGCGGCCACTTCAGCCGACATATCCCACGCTGTTACTTTCACAAAGCTAGGCGCATCGGGGAAAATGTCAGTCAAGAGATCACTGTGATCGCTCTTGAACGCTACGAATGGTGCAGAACTGGAATCAGGCTGTCATGCGACACACTACTGCTGATTTAAATCACGGCAGTGAAGTGGTGCTCAAGTGCTGTTCGGTTGTACGGAATCATCGCAGCGAGGTGGTTCGACGCAAAGACATGACAGAACGGCACGAAGGCGCTATCGTGTGTGGACGTGTCCATGACCACACCGTGAACGAAGTTGCAAGTGTAACCGTTGATATATCCACGGGGATTGACCAACGTGTACCGTTCAGTCGTAAGATCATTCGTAGCAAAACGTCCCTACAGACAGCAGCCGGAGACGGGTGCTACACCTAGTTACTGAAAAACCCAACTGGAATAGCCGCGTTCAGTGACTCAAGTCAGTCAGTTTCTGAACAAACACTACGGCGGATGGACATTTGGCGTCACATACCTCACACAGCGGCATATACAGGGTGTTACAAAAAGGTACGGCCAAACTTTCAGGAAACATTCCTCTCACACAAAGAAAGAAAATATGTTATGTGGACATGTGTGTCTGGAAACGCTTACTTTCCATGTTAGAGCTCATTTTATTACTTCTCTTCAAATCACATTAATCATGGAATGGAAACACACAGCAACAGAACGTACCAGCGTGACTTCAAACATTTTGTTACAGGAAATGTTCAAAATGTCCTCCGTTAGCGAGGATACATGCATCCAACCTCCGTCGCATGGAATCCCTGATGCGCTGATGCAGCCCTGGAGAACGGCGTATTGTATCACAGCCGTCCACAATACGAGCACGAAGAGTCTCTACATTTGGTACCGGGGTTGCGTAGACAAGAGCTTTCAAATGCCCCCATAAATGAAAGTCAAGAGGGTTGTGGTCAGGAGAGCGTGGAGTCCATGGAATTGGTCCGCCTCTACCAATCCATCGGTCACCGAATCTGTTGTTGAGAAGCGTACGAACACTTCGATTGAAATGTGCAGGAGCTCCATCGTGCATGAACCACATGTTGTGTCGTACTTGTAAAGGCACATGTTCTAGCTGCACAGTTAGAGTATCCCATATGAAATCATAACAACGTGCTCCATTGAGCGTAGGTGGACGACGAAACTAAAATGAGCTCTAACATGGAAATTAAGCGCTTCCGGACACATGTCCACATAACATCTTTTCTTTATTTGTGTGTGAGGAATGTTTTCTGAAAGTTAGCCGTACCTTTTTGTTAACACCCTGTATAGCTGCAGGTCTTCAATGAGTCACGATGGAATCACTGAAACTTTTCAGTCTGCATTTAACGTAGTCTTCACCTCTTAGCCGTGTGAAGATCCACCAGGAACGACACGTGCTTCGGATTCCACGTTAAACTCCATGTCCCCTTTCCCCGGTAGGATTACTGGGGTACATAGGCAAGTCACCTAAGTGGCGTTCAACTGAAAGACTTGCACCAGGTCTTTGAGCCACACGAAATAACAATATTAATAATAATAAAAAAATTCTTGGAAAAACTTTCTGACGATTTTCAGATAAATACTAGTGTACGGCAAGGAAGTGGACTTTCCCAACTGCGACCTAGAAAAGGTAGCCAGAGAGGGGAACACGAAGATTCATAGTGGAATCCGAAAAAAAAGGCATCAATTTTCTAGCCTTTGATGACGGTACGGCCTACTATCCGAGACCTGGAAAGAAGCCAAAGAACGGACACTGAACTACAAGAAGTAGCAAAAGTGTCAAAATCTCCTTCGGAAAGACCAAGACAATAGCAAACATAATAGGACACCATAACATTTTAAAATGGGAGTACAAATAGAGATAGTCCAATAATTAAATTATCATTTGAGAATGGATAGGTTGGCGTGCCTTCGAGTAAAAGGAAATGGAACCTTGAAGAAAGGAAGCAGAACTGGCCTCCCAACTCACCAAAACCACATGTAACAGAAAGTCCCTCTCCTGGAATGGAAAAACAAAACATTACAACGCAGTAATCAAACCGGAAGGTCTGTATGTAGCCGAAACATCGTATATCAGGCTTTTCACAGTTTCGGCACGGGCACGATGTGCGCCATCTTTTCAGTACTTATTGCTGCTACACTGTTCCACACATTCTCCTAGCCTGCATCCTTTTCGGCAATTACTTCTGGATATTGCAACTTTTACCGTAAGTGGACTGATAAGAAATAAAAGAACGTCTGCATAATCATCGACGAATATGTAGAAAATATAGATTAGAAGAAGCGACAGGGTGATACGCCATTGTGGTAACACATCAGGGAATCACTTCCATGTTACTAGAACAAGCTACATGGGGAAAAATATGTAGAGGAAGATAGAGACTAATGTATCCAACCAGTTATCGGGGACATGACTTCTGAGTGCTACTCTGTGCTGATGAGGGTGTCGTGGAAGAGGAAGTGGTAATGGCCACACTAAACTGCCTACCTACTTCAAAAAGTATATTCATGTCCAGTCGCGTGAGGGTTGTTCTCCATGTCCCATCTGTATATGCCTTACCCAAACATCATTTCAAATGCTAGGTTTCTTTCAGTTACGTACCCGACAATGGTAACTGGAACGCCCGTTACCCTCCTACCTAACGAACTACCTACTTACAGAACTACCAACCTAATGAATTTCGTGTGTACGGTATGGAGTGTCATTTCATTTGGGAAACTTTGTCTTCGTTGTACATCCAACACAACCTCGTGGATTTTGTTGTCCATGCTTCCAATGGTCGCTGTAGAAGAGCTACTAGCATAATCAGAAAATTGAATAGATGAGTTTTAGACCGCACTCACGTCACGAAGAATAATCCCAATACCCTGTTTCGCGTTTCTTCCTTTATTCCACTTGAGAAATTGAAGTAACTGATTTTTTTGTCCTCTTCACCAGAGGAATGGAGACAGTCTTTGATGATTCATTATAAATGAAGTTCTAAATAACGACTACCACGCGTGAGACTGATGTCTGACACCAGGTATAAACGAAGAGAGAAACTTCTCTGAACTCTTGAGAGTCCGACTGTTTTATTCAAAGCCTGTTTCAACACTACAGCTAACGAGAAGCAACGCAACTGATCGTCGAGTAAGTCTGATGAGCGAACGACTGTTAAATATCTGCCAAGCGAACAGGCCATAGGCGCACTGGGATACAAGAAACTTCCATGCGTACTGGTCAGTTTGCTAGACAGGTACAGTCTCAAGCAAAAAGATTGGGTCGTTCATCGTGCATTTGAGCCTAAGAAAGTCGTCCTCTGGCGCACGAGTCTGCAGCCATCCCAAGTGTTTCCAAATGGAACGCATTACGGAGAAGTGAAGGGAACTGCGCTGCTGTGCGGAGCGAGTGCTAAGTAGCGGCAGAAACCGCCTTGTCGTGACGCAAGCCCGGCGCAGCGGACGACCGTCTGCTTGACGTACAGCGACGCCTGTTAAACAGCCTGGCGCCGACATTTAAGCGCCACTACTTCGTCGTGCTGCATCATCCGAGACGGACCACAGTATGAAGATGACAAAGTCACACCTCTTCTATAGTAACGCAACGAACGATATTTTCCATGCGATAAAAACCACCGAGTGGCAACGTAATCTTGATGTAGCATTTACCCGTCATCTCCAGTCGAGTACTTCAAAAATACTCAACACTGGGCTGGTAATTCGAGAAACTGTCATCAGTGAAATCTGCCCACGATTTTCTACGTGCCGCGCGGTCTAGGGCGCCTAGTCACGGTTCGCGCGGCTCCCCCCCCCCCCACCCCCCCCCCCCCTTGGAGGTTCGAGTCTTCCCTCCGGCGTGGATGTGTTTGTTGTCCGTAGCGTAAGTTAGTTTAAATTAGATTAAGTAGCACGTACGCCTAGGGACCGATGACCTCAGCAGTTTGGTCCCATAGAACTTACCACAAATTTCGAAAAATTTTTCTCCGTGTTTGTTAAAGATTGTCGAATTCAACAGTTGTAATGCTGAGCAATTACACATCCTTAGGTTTGAAGGAATAGTTGATTTGGCAAAGGAGTCGAAAGAGAACACACACACACACACACACACACACACACACACACACACACATTATATATATATAAGCGCTCGGAAGGGAGAGAGGGGAGCATGGAGAGGGAGAGGGAGGGAGAGAGAGAGAGAGAGAGAGAGAGAGAGAGAGAGGGGGGGGGGAGAGAGAGAGAGAGAGGGGGGGGAGAGAGAGAGAGAGAGAGAGAGAGAGAGAGAGAGAGAGAGAGAGAGCCCGTGACAGAGTAGGCATCCCTTACCTTCTGAGGCTTCAGCACGCGGCTAATCTTCTAACGAGCATCGCGCCCTAACTGTTGGCCATTGTGGTCGTATGACTGTCTACATGGATTATGGAAATTTCAGAGTGCAGCTACGAAGTAAATGAGACTATTGATCAAGGGTTCATATTCAAAAGCTTCTGCGCAGGGGAAAATAGTCGACTGACGAGAGTGGCACTATTACTTATGACCAACCTAACTGAGTCTTTTGCAGCAGGTTCTGAAAGAACGGCTTTGCTATGTTAGGTTGACGGGTGCTGGCGCCCTTTTTGCCGCCATATTCACATTGTAGGTGTTTCCCTGTACATCACGATGTGTCCTTTCCTACAACGGCTCCGAGGGAAAACACCTTGGCGACAGTTTGTAACTCTTTAATTCTATGAATTACATAGGCGTAAAAATTTGGGAAAAATACCTCCATATCTGAGGAACATAACTGCGTTATACCGGGTTGTTATAATTAAACATTCCCTACTTAACACGTTATAATACGGAAACTAAGTACCGTATGAGTACCAAACTTGGTAGGATTAACGACCAGAGTATGGTGTGCTTGATTTCCATGCGTCACAGCGCCACCATCTAGTTACAACGATGGCCACCAGGCGCCTTGATCAGTCTTCGTGATTCGTAGTCTTACACACCTGCACCCGGCCAGTCGCAGTGTACTTTTGGAGTGTCAACATGAGCGTGGACAAAAGGAGCAGGACATTATTGGTGGATCTCTATTATCAAAATAACAGTAATGCTGCAGCTACACTTCGAGAATATCGCCGGCTGAAAGCATTACTGAAGGGTCTTTTTTCTCCACCTGTAATGCGGAGTTCGAATCAAATGGAGAACTGGGCGTCGCTACGGGAAAAGACCGACGGCCGGTGGCACCACAGGTGGTTGATGATATCGCTGTTGCCATGGCAGACAACGCTGCGCGTAATTCCCGATCGTCAGGCAGTGCGCGTGCTGTGCCACGATAGTTGAACATCCCGCGGTCCACTGTACGGAAGGGTTTCGAACCATTCTCAAATAGTATCCGTACAAGACCCATATCGAACAGCAGCTTGCAGCACAGGACGCACAAGGACGTGTTGACTGGGCTGTCCACTTTCTCGCAAGAATTGAAGTTTACGAGGGCTGGCCCTGGACCATGGTATGGACAGGCGAAGTTCATTTTTCTCTGACGGATGAGATGAACACCCAGAATTGTGGAGTGTGGGGATCTTCACCTCCAGTCACTTTGCATGAAGTTGCTGTGTATGTTGAACATGTCACCGCATGGTGTGGCTCCACAGCTACGTTCATCATTGGCTCGTTCTTTTTTGAACAGGTTGGCGTTCAAGGACAAAGACGTGCAGTGTGACTGGCCACCGTTACTGCTATATGCTTCGCCAGCATGTCCTACCCGCCCTACAGGAGAGAGACGCATTGAACTCAACAGTTTCCATGCAAGATTGGGGCCCCACCGCACGTCGCTAGTGAAGTTCACCTGCTTCTCAGAAACACATTTGGAAGCGATCGAATTGTCAGCCGATCGTTTCCAAATGCTTGGCCGGCACGATCACCTGATCTCACTCCCTGTGATTTCTGGTTGTGGGGCTAACTGAAGGACGGCAACATTCAGTTTCTCCAATGCAGCTTCCCAAAGAGTACCCATAATTTTAAGAGGACTACGGTACGACAGTATTTTCACTTAAACATATTAACAGCGGTGGAAATTACATTAACCGTCAGAAAAATTTAGCATCTGGAGATAATCAATTCCTTTTTTTCTTCATTCGTAACTGACTCCCACACAGTCACCATGCCAAACTTTCGTAGTATCCTCAGTTTCAGAAAATGATCTGTGGCTAACTGATTTGGCGGAATGTACAACTCGGCAACAAATAATGAATACAAAGTACATAAGACCATCATATATAAAAATGATAGCTGAATATGCCACGAAGAGCTGAAAATACCCAAACGTTGCGGCACGGAAGAGACGCCAGTATTTTCCTGTGTAGGTAAACAGTCATCAGTATGTTATCTGAAGATATAATGAATCAACTGTAGCTTTTCCTGAAGGAACGAAGTTATTTGTGAAAGCCACTGCATGGCTCGTTAAAATACACGTATAAAGCACAAGTCAATGTATGTAGTCAAACTTGTCACATAAGAGCTGGAAATCTTTAATAATACGTAAATGCATATTTCAAAATGTAATATTTCTGTTCCTGTCCAATATGGACTGGAAATCCTGATCTGTTCAATTTTAGCAGCTCAGTAATTGAATAAAATGAACTCGGAAAGTCTGTCTTTCAGCGCTTAATGATAATCGACTCTGAAAAGATAGTAAACTAAAGTGAAATTTGTTTCCTCTCTGGCGAGAAATCTTTCTGGCAGATTAAAAAATGTGCCAGGCCGGGACTCGAACCTGGGACCTTTGCCTTTCATGGAGAAGTACTCTACCGATAGAGCTATCCAAGCATGACTCGTGGAGTAAATCTGAGGACAGGTCACGAGTCGTACCCGAATAGCTCTGTTGGTAGTGTAATTGCACGCGAAAGGCAAGTGTCCCAGATTCGAGTCGCAGTCTGGAACATATTTTTAATCTTCCAAGAAGTTTCAAATCAGTGTACACTCCATTATAAATTGAAAATTCACTCTGGTAACCAGCGAGAAGTTCGTCATTATCTTCCACTGTGTTACATCTGCGAGTTTTTTTAAAAATCATGATAGCAATAAATAATATATGAGAAAGAAGGGCAAACCAACTGATACATTAACAGGTGATCATGGAAGTATAACGTTTCGAGGAAAGAAGCGATGAAACAGAAACCGTCTATGTACTGCATTCAGGTATTCTCTCTTTTCAAGATCTGATGCCGTCTCCTTGATGAAGTGAGGGAAGTGATTTCCATTAACACAATACTCTGTCTTGAAGGAGACTTCTCACTGTCTCCACTCATAATCAACGTATGCACAACACTTGTCAAATATGTGGAACACGGTGCAATCAACATGTGCATCTAGCTCTCCTACAGAGGTATCTCCTTTTTGTGTTTGCGAAATATATGTGAAACAGCTTTGAGTTAAGCAAGCTTACGTAATTGAGAAAATGTGCGATAAGTGATTTCGCTGAAAAGAATATTAAAACAGTGTGATTGAAGTGCTGGCGTTGCAGGAAAAACATACTAAGAAATTATTGTTAGCTAAGTATTCACTGAATTAAGTCTACTGACGTATATGGAGAATGTATTAACTGATACACGTCGTGCTAAAAAACAGTGAGGGGTCCGAGGAGCCTGTTCGCCTGTTGGTAGAGTCGGCCTGAGTCGCAGTAACATGATGGAGGAGGAGAACGGCGCTGCTCCAGAAGCTAATGAGGGTGTAATTTTTGGCCTGGTCTCTCTCTCTCTCTCTCTCTCTCTCTCTCTCTCTCTCTCTCTCTCTCTCTATCTATCTATCTATCTCTCCCTCCCCCCTCCTCCTGTGAGCAGACGCCGTGTCCAGACGGAGGAACTTCCAGCGCTGGAGACGAGATGGGTTTGTTTGCTGGACCGGTTTTCACAGCTCTCGCGCCGCTCCGGTTTACTTACGCGTACAAGAAGTGGGTGCATTCCGCGCCTTGCTTTCTGGGGAACTCGGGACTGAGGAGCGTGTTCTGTCTGGGGTATCGTCGCTGGTAGCGACAAGATGGGGGGGGGGGGGGGTGGAGACTGCCGTACAGATTTCACAAAGGTGCAGTATCTCTCTCTCACATGACTCAGCCGGTCGCCAAAAGATAATGATAATCGAGATGCAGAGGGAACTGAATGAGCGTAGCTGAGCTATCACTATAAAGGATTGGAAAGATTTGGCCCAATGAACTGGAATTGTACTGCTGCTACGAGGAAAGAGTGTTTCCAGTGATTATAAGGTGACTAAAATCTTTTTTTAGATTCATAGTTTCTCTGTATCATTTATGAAGTGTGGCAGCTGTGTGATGAATACAGCATAACGTCATAAAGATGCTATCTGGGTCCTCTGTTGTAGGGCAGAGTCATAGATAACCTTGAAGGAGAGAAGTACTCCGCCTTTAATTCTTTAATTCACCAGTATGATGGAAATGAGTGCTCATCAGGTATTTCATGCGACACCCACTGTCGACAGGAAATGTCTGTTTTCCGCTTCAACTACAGTGATTTTTCAAGCGCAATATTTCTTGGCCATTCGACAGAGCGGTTCCAAATTAGTCTAATGCGATGTTCATTTTATTGATGTGCGTTAACAGGGACGGTAAAACACGAAGAAAAGCACCGTGCTGGCCACTGCTGACTGCCACCGCCAAGGCGCGGCGCTGCCCAGTCGCTGCTGGAGTACTGGCTTTTCTTCGTGTTTTACCGTCCCTGTTAATGCACATCAATAAAACGAACATCGCATTAGACTAATTTGGAAACGCACTGTCGAATGGCCAAGAAATATGGCGCTTGAAAAATCACTGTGGTTGAAGCGGAAAACAGACACTTTCTGTCGACAGTGGGTGTCGCATGAAATATGTGAGGAGCAGTAGTTGTTTGGTCTGACTCTGGCTACATATTGCAAAAGCGAAATTGTAAATATCTGCCGAAACACCAGAGAAAATGAGCCAGAAGTCTCTGAGGAGAGGCGCCCTGTGTAACTGCTCAGGCGGATGAATTTAGATTCGATCTCAGGATCTGAAACCTACACAGTACAGCTGAGATGCAACGGGGAGACAAGTTACAGACCGTCACCAGCCACCACAGCATACCAAGCCCCCGCGCACAGTATTATTAAGAATGGGCACGACCTCTGAAGGGCTGTTTTACCACAGCACACAGCAGGCTACGTCGCTACCGAAGGTCGTATGGTAGCAACAAGTACCATCAACATCCCTTTTTACTACCAGAGTCTTATATCATTAAAAAACCTCTTCCAGATATGTAGACGTGTAGTCTTTTCTAGACCAACGTTTCAGACCCTGTTTCAAACAGCTTCATCTGGCTGGGGTATTTACTATTGCCTAGTCGTTTTGTCGTCGTCGTCGTCGTCGTCGTCGTCGTCGTCGATCTTGTGTTTAACCCTAACCTTGTTTTGTGACTATTCCGACATGTTCAGGAAATATGCTCTCCCCCATTGCACTGATTGGTCTGTCACTGTATTCTATAATTAAAATTTACTATGAAACACCGTCGCCATTGAACCGCGCTATTTTGTTTTCTCTACAATCCGCCGTTAGAATCCTGCGGCTCAATCTTTTGGTGCTTCCCTATGCGTCTATTGCCCATGCTAATATGGTACATTTGACACATTGGATTACTTAGCCAACTTTTGAATTTTGCCTTCTGTATTAACTTTCGGCACGATGTTTGCTAAAAAATAAAAAGTTAAAAATAAAAGATGAAGCTGCAAGCTTAAGGTACAATATTACTACGAAGTGAAAGTATGGAATGTGACTGAAGTCATTTATCTCAGCAGGTCCGTTAATATAGGCTACGTGTCCAGTTTTGAAATAAATAGTTGTTTATCAACACCAATGAGTACTTTCAACTAATTCTCATTTCCATCACACTCCATCAGCTGAGATATCTTATATGTAGCAGCTCAAGCGAAGAAATGGTTATTGCAGCTTGAGGCAGGTACCACAAGAGGAATTTTCGGCTTAATTAGCAACTGTAGGCGTTGGAGGAAAGGTCAGAATTACTGCCTCACAAATTTCGAAGACATCAGAGACTGTATCAGAATTGGGTACTTTCGGTGGTTGTGACACTTCAGTACTGCTCCAATTCACACACACTGCATCAGTTACAGAAATTAAAGTTGAACAGTGCTTTCAAGACGAAGACAACAGTGCCGTGGCAGGCAAGGTCGTAGCGGAGGCGGCATTCGCTTGTGTCCAGCGGACCTGAGCAGCGGTTCACATTAACTTCAGCTACACGGTAAATTCGAAACACGCTGCAGCTTGATTTATTCACCTACATGACAAGCATTGCCAGAGGTTAATATTGCGTCAAATGCCAGCGAGTCCTTTGAATGTTTGGTCCAACACTTAGCTCTCGATAGAGAAAGAGAAGTAAATGGCAGAAAGAAAGGTAGTCGAGTCAGTGAAGAATGGAACCTTATCTGGTAACTAGAGTGCGTGCACGCTCACACCTAATGTCCCTACGGTGCGTGCGCTGGAGACACGTCGGTACGTGTTATTGAAGTCGTGAGGGCAGCTCGTGCTCCATCAGGGGAACGTGCCGGTTCACAGACCGCGGCCGTGAGCTCACAATGGCGCTAAGCTGCGTTGGTTATGTGTGTGTGTCGTCTCATGTAAATCGTAATGGTTGCTATGGTGATGGACATCAAGTTTTTTTCTCACTTTACCTCTTCCAAAACTCAAACAGGCCAGGTCCGTTTACACGGCTTCTTGCTTCGACGGTTTTACACCTAATGCACGAGTTGAACAGGTAACTTGTGTTCCAAACTGTGTACTCAAAATTATACATTACCAGTGAAGAGGTGGTATCTGTGCAGCAAAAACTCAAAACAAAAAAAAAATATTTGTATACTCGAAGTAGCCGTCTGCATTTCCACAAGTAGACACTGTAAAATCGTCATTTTCCCGTAAAAGTAAGATAGACCGGTAAGGAAACACGACTGCATCTTTAGTGTCTGAGCAGTACCTCTGTTGTTCACGGTCTAGGAAATAAATCGGCCGTGGGATAGTTAATCGTATCAGCGCTCTCACACACGACAATATTTAGACGAACCACCGAAAATCTTATTCTGCTTGGCCGACGTCCACTTTAACTACAATTCTCCCGATTGCGACTCCACTGTGTTAAGCACTGCACCAACTCACTCGATGAGGTACTGCCACTAGGCATACAAGGAACAACGTACAGAAACAGCAGAGTGTAAATGAAGATACGAGGTATCAAAACTGTTTGTGGGATGTAGGAGGGAAGGCGTAAGACAGCACCGCACACGAAGCGTGCCTTCAACCACAATGCGTCTTAGTACTACAGTAGTTGTGATAGCGATGAAACAGAACTTTATTTCACCACTAAATTGTGGGTGAGCGTTACATTCCTTGCCTAGAATGGAATAGGTAATTATAGGTTCATATTCACTCTCTACATCGTTTTTGTAAATACGGAATAAAATCCAGACTATGGCTTGCATCGCTCGGCACGATACTGCACCATATCCCAACCCTGTTTCCTGAAACACGCCAATTTAAAATCTCTGGCTACCTCTGGGTGCCCCCACTCGCACGAGTACTCCAGCATGTTGGCCATATTCGTATTCACCGGGAATATTGTTCCTTGTTAGTGGACGCGATGCGTATCAGTTGCAATTTGAATCCATTGTCCACGCCCGGGTTTCTGGAAAGCTTTAGCAACGTATGCAAAACTTCCAGTTACGAACAGTACGGAGAAACTTCGAACCTCACCATCACCACCGCCATATCCAAGGGGTATTTTTCAAAGTTTTGTTTTAGCTTTCCGTTGTGTCCAAATTACTTTCATTTTCTGACAATGGGCTCTCGTCCGCTCGCCAAACCGAGTTGTTCCGGTCTTTTTGGGTTTCCCTGTCGAGTCAGCTGTTCATTCGTGAATTTTCTCCAAAAAAAAAAATTGTCTGTTATATCAAGTCTGGTTGCATTAGGTACTCTTTCACATTCGCAATCCACTTTATCGTTTCAATTTACTGCGAGTTTCTTAAAATTCCACAATCTGTCCACTCCTCCTCATATTCATCAAATGATTAAAAACTGAGTTCATCCTCCCTGATGTTAAATTTCGTTCTTCTTCCGAAAAGGCTGGCCAGCATTTCACGGTGGACCGCTAGTTTTTCCCAGCCATGCTACAGCAGTGACGCGCATCTCCAAGAAATGACGCAACGTGTGTGCTGGCAGTCGTGGCTTAGCGCTGTCAGGCACTGCACCCAAGCGATAATTCGGCGCTGATAACGCACTGTGACAACATTACTGTGTTAACATCTCAGTCGGCTTCACCGAGATAAGAGAAACGCCTAAGAGCGTGGAGCGCCTCATAGGTGAAACGAGAAAGATGGGAAGTAAGGTCACAGACATAGACGCGGGCCGGCCGGGGTGGGAACCGCGCGTCCGCTACAATCGCAGGTTCGAATCCTGCCTCGGGTATGGATGTTTGTGATGTCCTTAGGTTAGTTAGGTTTAAGTAGCTCTAAGTTCTAGGTGACTGATGACCTCAGAAGTCCCATAGTGCTCAGAGCCATTTGAACCATAGATGCGGATAAATAAAAATAAAAGGGGGGTGGAGTGAAGGTCTCAAGGGGATCAAGACCCACGCAAAGTATTTTGGTAGTAAAAGAAACAACACTAGGGTTTAACGTCCCGTCGACATCAAGATCATTAGAAACGGAGCACACGCTCTGACTGTTTCAAGGGTGTGGAAGGAAATCTACCGGGCGCTTTCCAAGGCAATCAGCCGGGAGCGTTTTAGGGTAATCGCGGAAAACGTAAATCCAGATGACCGAACGCGCATTTCAACCGTCGTCACGCAGAATGCGAGTCCAGTGCTCTGACCACTGAGCCACCTCCTTCGGTCATTTCAGAAGGACCTTATTTAAAGTAAGACAAGTCCCAATTTCACTGCCAACTTTCGGAGACTAAACTAGCACGAATACTAAACTATCTCGAAAATGTCAAGGAATTCTAGAAGTTACAAGCTACATTTAACTCGGGACACTTTTCGACTGTCGGCACTAGAGGAGCACAATCACAGGATGACCATTCCTGCCGTTTACAACAAATCCGACGAGATAGAGTCCACACGTAGAATCGGCAAACTACGTGAAGCTGAGTAAAAGAATGGAGAGGGCCCCCCCCCCACCAAAGAACAACAAATTACACACTGACTTCCCAAACTTAGGCGGAAACAACAGACTAATACCATACCCATTATTCATTCTCTCGCATACCCAGTCTGCATACCGTTGTTTTTAATCTTAGTGCTTAGCTAAATACTGATTCCGATGAATGCAAATTCCGATTTTGTATCGTGGGAATTATGACAGTGTCCAAGTTACGAGAGTGTGTTGCTACTGCTGTTCTTAAATCAATTGCACGACACACGTGCTTGTCAAATTTTCGGAAGAATGCCTTTCAAATGCGGCATTTCTTTGGGTTACAGCTTGTTGGAACTTGTGCTAAAGCATATTGCATTATTATTGCTATCGAAATTGAAGGCATCTGTTGTACGCTAAAAGTGGGCGCGACGCCATTTTATATAGGGCGCGGCTGAAAAACGCGCTGTTTTAATTAGTCTCTAGAAGTGGAAGGGTAGTATTGGGAACACTGAACGTTGAGCGCTGCAGCGGGCCTGAACGTGCTGTGGCTGTTGAGGCCAATTATAAAAATGGAGACCACGTTGCTGCTGCTAGACGGGAATACCGTCGCTGTTTCAACCTTAGACGCAATGGTACTGAACCACCGGTACATGCATTGAGTTAAAATCTTTGAAGCAAAAGGAATTGCACTTAAGCTGAAATCACCAGCAGTCGACGCTCACAGGAACGAATATAGGAGGTATAAAATGTTGTGACGAACAGTCCAAAGCGTTGTGGGGGACTAATTGCGGCAATAGTGGCGAAGTCCAGTCGTTGTGTGCACGGAATTTTACGGAATGATTTGAAGTTACAACCGTGATGCATGTTGTGCAGCAGTTAAATGAAAGTGATAATGGAAAGCGAATGACTGACTTGATTAAAACTAGGGACACTGAAGGCTTCTTAAATTTGCTATGGATGAGTCGCGACCCATATTTTCAACTCAGTGGTTATGTCAAACAAACACCACCGCCTTTACTGGTGCGAGGATAATCGTCACCAACTTCATCAATACCCCTTCACACTCAGATAGTCACTGCGTAGTAAATTACCTCTATTCCATGGGAATAATTCCATTTTCTTTTTTGAGGATGAACATGATCCAACAATCACAGTCACAGCTCAGCGGTATGCTGCCGTGGCTGACATTGCTCGCACCTCAACTTTAACTGTTTTCTGCAAATGAGTATTGGTTTCAGCCAGATAGTGTTACGTCTCATTGTGCTCAAAATGGCAGCAAAAAAGGTGTTTGGTAGCCACATCATTTTCGGAATGGGGACATTTTGTGGCCTCGCAGATATTGTGACTTACCAGTCTGTGATTACGTCCTTTGGGATTCCTGAAACACAGGGTGTATTGTAGACGTCTACACAATTGCGGAACTGAGAGACTCCATCCCCGCATAAATCAGAAACATTCCGATACAGATGCTTGAACGTGCCCTGAACGGTTTACACCGCAAACTGTGTCAACGTAACACTGCTGACCACATAGAAGACATTTTCAAAACATGAACAGTACGCGAAATGGCAAAACCAAGTGTTTCATTTTTGTGATTGAAAATGTTTCACAATAGAATCCTTAGCCTGTTCCGCTATATTCAAACTGGCCTGTTTTTCTACCATTCCCTGTATTTGTAGGGATGGGGAAATGACAGTAAGACTCCATGACTCCACCTTCAAAAACCGAAGGGTATTTCACGTCAGCACAGTACTACTGTCTCGCCGGCATGGATATCATAGCGGCCGGAGCGTCACATTAAGTAAATTGTTGGGAGGAAGGGAAAGGGGTGAGGAGTGAGAATCGGCCGAGTACTTTGTTGCAGAAACCATCCACGGACTTTTCTGATGCGATTCGGCGAAAACTAATGGTAATACAGATAAGGAAGGGATACCTGGGCGCGTATTTAATTCATTTTCCGAAGGGATACAAGTCCAGTGCATCAACCATTCCTCAGTAGTAGATGGCAAGTAGTTCCGATAGAAGGTCCTCGCCATCATCTGAGATACTTCAGTGCTTTCCACAACTCTTATCCCACTCATAAGTCAATGGAATGATCGTATGGGTTTGATCGCCGTGAGTATCCACCTGCGGAAGTTGGGCCGCTGAGCTTTAAGTCTTTTGAATTGACACCACAGTGGGCGATTTGCTTGTCGATGATGACAACACAATACGCAGTCCCCTAGTAGAGAAGTTCTCCGACCCGGTCCGCTGCATGGTAGTCAAACGCTCTGACCAGTCACCTGAACAGGCGGACTAATCATTCAATAAATTACTATTATTTATTAACATCCATTTTATTTTAAGCCAGTTCAGTTTTTTCAGCATCTGTGTCACACTCACCCAAGGGTCAAACAAATCCGCGACCACACGTGTTACTCTTCGCTTTCCAGGGCCATCGGGTATAAATTCCCTCCACTTGAGCTGTTATTATAGGACACGTGTTTTGTACGCAGTCTTCTTTGCAGAACTGACTGCACTGTCGTAGTATTCTACCAGTGTACCGAAGTCTTCCACCCGGTTTACCGACGTCTGAATCTGTCTGACCACTCCTTTTCATATCACAACAAGTTGTCACGCCAGGTATTTATATCAGCTGATTGTTTTGACTCCTTGATATTTTAGAATACTACATGTTTTCGTTTTGTGAACTATAGACAGTTTTACATTTGTGACAATTTGAAGTAAGATGCCAATATGTGCACCGCTTTGAAATATGATCAAAGAGGCGAGCGAATATTTGTGAAGCTTTTTTCAAACAGCGCTTCGTTACATAGGCTCTTCGGAAATTCCCTTTACACACTTCTAGGACTTGTAGATGGGGGGTGAGTACATAACGTTTTGAGTAGGAACCAATGTCTGGAAGCGTGCCGTTTCCATTCTATGACGGTTTCAATTCAGATGTTTAACTCATCCACATCTCCTTGAGCATTTTAATTAGGCGTGACGCAGAACAATCATTGGCTAACAATTCGAAAGGAAACAAAGAAATATCCATGTATCATTTAAACACATTTGTTTGCATTAACGCTTAAACGTTGTGTGTTTACATTATTCCACAACAAAAAAGAAACAAGCATTCTGCACCTACTGAACAGTACTGACGCATTAAAAAGGCTCGATGTGGCGACCGTCAACGATGTTACAGGCATTGTACGTACGAAGCATGCTTTGGTACTCACTCTCCATCCACCTGGTGACTCAATTTCTAGCGCAGCGGCCAGAACTCGTGACAGATCTTCCTCTGTCTCTACAGGAATCTCGTAAATTAAACTTTGTATACGATACCACAGGTGTCCATAGTGATAAACGTTATCAGCTGTACTCTCTCGCATACCAGGGCAAGCAACTCTGAGACTTTTCTCTTTCCCTGGAGGCGTTACACTTTTGAATTAAAATCATCGCATCTTGAAGTTCTAGAAGTTTGTAACGGGAATTTCCGAACACCCTGTATATGGCAGCATCGTCTGCGCAAAGTCTGAGGTTACTGTTGTATGCATTGTCAATGACGTAACACAGGAAAGCAGGAGCCGCAACACATTACCCTGGGACACAATGGAAGTTACTTCTGAAGCTATCGAGGATTCATGCTGCGTCCTCCCTACCAAAAAAATCCTCAATATAATTATATAAGTTATGCTTGCTACTCTGTACGACTCCACCTCCGTTTAGAAGTTCCTGAATCACTTTTCGGAAGTCAAAAAAAAATGCTGCATCTGTCTGACGGTTTTGATCCATGGCTTTCAGGATGCCACGTGAGAGCAGTTCGAGTTGCCTTTTGCATTATCGGTGTTTCTAGAAGCTATCTTGGCTAGTGTCTACTTCGGCGATGAGAATAGACCTTGCTATGTTTAGAAGATGCGAAAGAGATTTTCTCTAGGTATCATTGGAAGAGAACCTTGTAAATAACCCAACACGTCGACTGGCAAACGACGACCTGATGTTCTCCAAAAAGGTCCACCTTCAGCAGCTGCCGTTATTGAAAGCAGGCGTTAACGGTCGTGGAGGGCGGTGATCGTGAACATCCATCTCAAATACTGGCAATGAATACCCTGTACGGCGGTAGCGCCACGAAAGATTTCTTTCCTGTAAGTGTTCGTCTCAGTATTGTCATTCGCTGATCCCTTGTACTCTCAGTACGTCTGAATCTTAGTAGGCCATCGGACGCAAAAACGTGTCCTTAGACTTCCTCCACAACTGTGCTGCAGCATCCTTTGTGTTGGAGAGATCCAGTGACGACGTGTCAGACAAAACACCTGAGCACCTCCCAGCTGCTAGCCGGGCCTTTGGAGCCGTGGCCAGACAGCCGGGGCCTGCAGTAGCGCTTCCCGTTCCCAGCCTCTGCTTTCTCCCCGCATGCCAGTCTGCAGACGGCTGGCGAGGAAAGCTGGCTTTCTTTGTACCCGGCCTGCCTCCCCTCCGCAGTCGGAAACCGAAGAGCGACCCGCTTTGGTGGTCATTAACGCAACGGCATGGTCGCTCCGGCCAGAATCCGAGAAGGGACGGAGGCTTAAAGGAGGCCACCCATTCGGCCGGCTGCAGGCAAGTCCACTCCTGCCTTACGCAGACGTAGGGCTTCCTGTTTCCGTATCACGGATGTGTGATAAATGTACAAAATGTCTCCAGTATTTTAGCTGCTACAGCTTCGAATTTCAACTCAACGTTGGCGGCATGGCCCGCATTTCGACACGACGAGTTTAAATTCAACCATTAGTATGGAGTGATAGCTGAAAGCTCTTCACCAGCTGAATTGGATTAGCTGAAATGTAATCCCAGAGTGACTAAATGTGGTAAACATCAACCTGCCGACAGTCAAATCTACCACCCTTGCGTGGCGAAGCTCGTGACTGCTACACCTATGGAAGGAAGTGTTTTTGTATTATGGACAGAAAATTGTGTGTTGTGTTTAATACGTTTGCGATTCTGCACAAATGAACCACAAGAAAACCACAAATAGAAGTGGCGAAGTTTGAATGAACTAACTGTACAGGGCGATTCAGCTGCCCCTACTGAAGTTGTCTTATGCAACCCACAACACGTCCGAATCAGCAACAGTACAGAGAGAGGGGATAGCCACGTAATCCATGTTAAGTTCCCTCTCAGAGCTTTGGGCTACTGTTAGCAAACGGGATCTTACTGCAGAAAATACAAGTGAAGACTGGACATAAGTTACACAGTTTTTTGGATCGAGATTTACTTTACTTCTGTCAGCTTATGCAATTGTCTCCAGTCTTTCTTTGTGTAATTAGCGGTCTAGTTACACAGGTTTTGGATGTGTCTGTAAATTTATTCCATTCATAGTACTCTGTCCTTCGTAAATGGTTCAGAAAAGTTGCCTTATAAAGTGTGTTTCATCATAGGAAACAATGACATTAACAGGAGATATTAAAATGGGAGTGTGGAAGTAACAACTTTCCGATGTATATCCCACCATTATCGGTGTTCTGCCCTTGGACAGGTCTCCACATGCAGTTCTATCCTTTCCTACCCCTCTCCGTTTTCTTATAATCGTTTCCTATCCTTACACTATCCGCCATATGGTATCTCGTTCAGCCTCCTCCTCCTCCTCCTCCTCCTCCTTCTTCTCCTCCTCCTCCTCCTCCTCCTCCTCCTCCTCCTCCAGTAACTGTTCCTTCCATAACATCTATCAATAAACAATCTTCTCTTATTCAGCATCCAAACCAATTGTGTCTCCTCTTCCTGATTAACTTTAAAATTTCTCTTCTTTCCCCCTCTCTTCTCAACATATCATTTCTCATTTTGTATATCCATTTTAGCCCTTCCATCCTCCTCCAAATACACATCTCAAATGCTTTTATTCTTCTTCCTTCCTCTTTCCTCAGTGCTCATGACTCAGCTCTGTATAATGCCACGACCTATATGAAACATTTCGCTAATAAAAAGATTAATGTTCAGGGCGATCCAGCTGCCCCTACCGATGATGTTTTATGCAACCCCACGACAGAATAATATTGTTGGCCATTTGGCTCTGGAGATGTAAAGCAAATTGTCAAAATGGTAACTGGTAAACTGCTAAGTTATACAAAGACACCTTATACCTATTGTGCATATTTCATTTATGAAACTACTTTAGAATAATGACGTGGCAAGTCATATATTAATCTTTTTATATTGCGTTGTACACAGGAAACTTGGTACTTCCACACTCCCCATTTTGGTATCTGCTGTTAATTTCGTTGTTTACAATTTTGAAACACTTTGTAACGCAAGGTTTGTGAACCATTTACGCAAGATCAAGTACTGTAAATGGAATAAACTTACGGATACGTCCAAAACCTGTATGACCAGATCGCTAATTACACAAATGAAGATCAGATACGAATGGATATGGTAAGTACGGCAGAAGTAAGGCATTTCTGGTTCCAAAAATATCGTATAACTTATGTTCAATCCTCAATTACATTTTTTTCTTCAGTACGATTTCGTTTGCTAACACGCGCCCAAATCTCTCACAGGGAGCCTACATCGATTACGTGACAGTCGCCTTCCTGGATACCGTTCTTGATTCAGACGTAGTGCCGGCTCCATAAAACGACATTGGCAGCTGCAACTGGATCAGCCTGTATAGTCGCATAAAGATCGATAATCAACTAAAAATTGCAGTAAAGTCAACAGAAACATGCAGAACGCCGTATATCAAAAACATCACAAATAAATGGTGTAGCATACAGAGAAAAATGCACTTGAAAATGGGAATCATTTCCCGAAACGCATTGTGCAAAATATAAATAAAACATAACCGTGATTGATAGCAGAGAAGATATTTGTAAACAAACCCTTTGCTTTTACAATCACAGGATTTCACAAACTGCTTCTAATGGATCAAATTTTCAGATTTCAATGGTTCTTTTCGTGTCACTACATTTCATTTCACTGATGTTTTCTCCATTTCATCGAGTCATTATAGTGAATGTCATTTAGTTGGTATAAACCACTACCACATGATAACCCACGGTGCACCTCCAGCTCCTTTCCCCGGTGGTGTTATTCCCACGTATCCGCTGGTAGAATCTGGGATTATGTTAAAAAATAACAGCAGACAATATGGGTGACGAGGAAAAGGGCTTGGAGAGGTAATCAGGTAGCCCTGTGGTTGAAGTGTCTGCTCTCGCTAAGCACGTCGCCTGGGACAAATTTTCAAGACCTATTCAAAGCTCTGCATTATTGAGTCCGAAATCAAAGCCATTTTCTGTGATTCGACACTACTTTTTCTAGCGTTGCGATATGCGAACATTCACCTCACACAGCAATATCTCCCAAGTTGTTCCCGATCCGTCCTGTTGATGGTGACGCTGTACAAAGAATGTTCTCTCACTCTGTCAGTGTGAACTCGGCTACACAGGCAGCAGTGTTGCACATGTAACTGTTTGCCCTGGCGATCTAGAAGAGGAATATTGAATGAACAGACAGCAAACACACACACACTCCATTTCTTACTACAAAATGTGTGATTTCCAGATATATGCGATTCAAAAGGTAAACCAATCAGAGAATGCATGGTAACTAAGGTTATCGCTTCATAAAAATCGAATAGGGCTGGCTCTTAACGCTACACGCAATATTACTCGCCTGACAGTTAAGTGTGATGACACTTATGGTATTAAAAAACAACCACCACTTACCGCATGATATGAACTGGTACGGATCGTTCCCCGCCACAACGCGCAGTCCTCTTATCAAGAGACTGCATCCTGCGAAATTCAGCTGATGAGTTTAGTCATTATCCAATCCGTCGAAAGTGATGTGTGTTCGGAGTATAGTAGTTTGTAGAGTGATTTTTTGCCAGCAACCCAGGGGAATAAACTTGTTAAATGTCCTAGAGACATGTGCGGAAGACTGCATGCGTTCTGCTCCTCATGCTGATATGCCAAAAGACCGCATTGTTTAAGTGCTTTTCGTGAGCAACTGGTAACTCGCAGAGTCAGGCGTAGATCAACAGCCATTTTCTCTGGCAGACATGGTTTTCCAAAGTGTTTAAAATTTCTGAAGTTGGTAGCTAGTGACCGTTAGAGATCGACAACGCTGTTTTTCCAATACGGCTACAAGAATTCTGATATATGTTCTCGTGCGACGTCGTGGAATTCCCATTGGTCGTTCCTCTGTTTCCTAGAGTGCACGTGCTGGGTGTGCAGATGTCTCTTATCAGATAGTGGAGCCATTAGCTACTTGTCATTAGCCATTAGCTTTGGACCAGAGAACGTGTAACCCTGTCTCGCAGGTCAAAGCGAGACAAGCAACAAATTACTATCATTATAAAACGTGCAGAAGAGCGGAAGATTTACCACCGTCTGGCAATAAACAGTTTCCCCTGTTAGTCTTCGGAGCAAAAAGTCTCGCAATTGGTCTGGCGCGCCAGAAGCACCTAGGCTACGGCCGCGGTGGCGCGTAAGACTTCGCACAACGCAGTCTTTATTTCCCTCAGGGACGAGACGAAGGAAGGTTTCACAATGTTCATCCATTCCTCATACGCGACCCATACGCTGCCTGTTCAACAGAATCGGTATGTTAGTACAGCCACGGAATGCCTTAACCGAGCGCAGGCGCGCAGTGACTCAAATACGGCACCTGCATTCGGAAGAAACCGAGTTCCAATCGCGACCGGCATTCTAGATTTAGATTTTCCACTGCGCCCTCCTACAGATTAGGACGAAGCTGGAATGCTTCCACCCTAAAGAACACAGCTGACATCCTTTCCCATCCTTCACCCTTGGGCTAACCGAACTAGTGCTCGATCTTTAATGGTCTCATGGTTGACAGGATGCTACCTTTTCCTGTGAATTTACCTCCCCCCCCCCCCCCCCCGCACCCCACTTTAAAAAAAAATATCCTCGCTCCAGAATGCAGTAGCCGAAACTGTCCTCACTTGTTTTCCTCGTCTTTAGAAAGTTACTTGAAGCAGAGCTCTCCTTGCTCTATCTTGCGCACATCTCTTCCATCTGTGCGTAACAGTTCTACTTTACATATATTTCATCCCGTTAGTTGTCGTCAACAATATTGCATTTCCCATACTTCCCTACTTTACCAAAGGGACGTTTCTTTCATGACTGATATTGTGTCCTATCAACCGGTCCCTTCTTTTGGTCCACCTGTCCCACAAATGTGTCTTCGAGAATTCGATTCATTACCTCCGCATTTTAGTTATCTAGCCATCAAATCTTTTACACTGTTCTGTAGCACCACATTTCAAAAGTTTCTATTCTCTTTTTGTCTCAACTGCGTATCGTCAACGTTTAACTTCAGTAGAAATCAGCGCTCCTGACAAAAAGAAACGTCCCTTTCGCCCGCACCTCGGGGCTTCCGCAGCATCGCGCGAACTCCCACTCGCGGCATGGTTCGAATCCACGTGGTCTTGCTCACGTGCGGCGCGCGAAACGAATTATGCGACCTACCGCTCCGCGGATTTAGTTGTTAACGTTTACCAGCGAACCCGGATCAATTCTCTGCAGTGCTGCGCACATAAAATACAGTATTAATAAGGATTCTCAGCCTCGCTTTCACCCGCGAGACAGGATTAAACTTCACAATACAAAATTCAATAACTAAAAGCCCTGTAAGTGTCTACCGATGTGTCATGTTCTGAAAGTGTACTAGATTTTTTATACGTTTTTAGAAATAGCGCATCTGAAAAAAATTACAGGATATTGTAAACACGCTTGTTGACTGTTTTCCGACATAGTCGCCGTCCCGTTCAATGCACGAGGAGAGTCGTGGCCCAAGAATTTATGAACTCCCGGAAGAACTTTCCCGCCAACTCTGTCCCCTCTTTCTGCACCTGCTCGTCAGATGAAAACTTTATTCCACTGATGTATGTCTTCAGAGAGGTGAAAAGATGATAATCTGAAGGCGCCAAGTCAAGGAAATATTGGGGGTGGTTCAAAACAACCCAACCGAAGGAGTCAATGATGACCTTGGTGGCTAAGGGCGTGCGAGGACGGGCAACAAGCACACTCCTCTCGTCACCATTCCCTTCTTTTTGTTTGAATGCTTCTTTTGAGCTTCTTTAAGGTCTCTCAATATCGTTGTGCATTGATGGTTTCTCCCTGAGGTAGAAATCAGACCAAATTGATGTCTTTTCAGTCCCAAAACACTAAGATCATGCTGTTTTTCGGCCCGAAATTGTGGTTTTGAATTTTTTAGAAGAGGGGGAATTGGCATGACACCATTGTGATGACAGTCTTTTTGTCTCAGGAGTGTAATGAGTCATTCACGTTGTATTTCCAGTCACAATAGAGCTCAGAAAATCCTCACCTTCCAGTTCCGCCAATTTAAGTCGCTCAAGAAACTCGGCGGCGCTACAGACGCGATTTTTCTTATGCTGCTCTGTCAGTTGTACTGAGACCCATTTTGCACACAGTTTCCGATATACCAGCGTTTGTGTGAAAGCCTCGTATAAGAGTTCTGGAGAGTTGGCGAAACATCGCAGGAATCGGCGGTCTTCACGAAAAATTTACTCTATCTTTTTGTACCAACTCACCAATCAAAATAGGTCTTCCACTTCTCAGTTCGTTATGAACATTTGTTCTGCCTCCACTGAACTCCCCACATCACTTAAACACACACTGTGTGTTCACATACGCCCGAAACGGTTTTGAATCACGAACAAATTTCGGTAGGTGTTATTCCCTCTTACCGATATCTTTCACGTAACTAGACACTACAGTTTACGTACTGTCACGTTCTTGCAATCTCGCTCTGATCAGCTCAGCTACTCCCCCCCTCCCCGTCTACCACTCAGTGTTGGCAATCATGGAAAAAAAAGGACGGTTCGTTATGGTCACAGCATACTTGTTTTCTGAACATGTCTCGTACTTTCACGAAAGATTCCGAAATACGGACACTGAACTGGAATATGTTGGCTGCTTACAGTTTATGCACTCACCCCATGTGGTCACCAACAAGTCCCGCCGATAATGACCACAACGAAATAAGAATACAGAGCAAAGTCAACAGGGGAAACGTCACTCAAAAACACCACACTCAAATTTGCGCAAAACCTTATGAAATTTATCGGTATCAATTAATCCGAGCCAAGTCAGTCCCCTCCAGCTAGCTAATCGCTCTACGCTCTGCTCTCAGGGCACTTTGTTATCGGACAATTCGACGCTCACAAATCCGCACAAACGACTACACTTCCAAATGATTTATACGCTTTCCGAAATGGAAGCATAACCTCACCGATGACAAACGATCACTTAATAGGACTTCCGAAATGTTGCCGATTTTAAAACACAACCACCGCCCCTGAGAGCCCACAAGTTGCCACCTCAACTCCACGAGGGCTGTCATGCGGCTCCTCGGTTTCGGGAGCTCCAGACCGTATTTAACGTTCAGGCCTTCCAGCCCATCCGAATCAGGAGTAGAAATGAAGGCACTGTCCTTGCCCATTTCCTGCTGCTGCTGCTGCTGCTGCGTAAGGTGCTGTGTCCGGACAGCAGATTATGTAGACTCCTGGCACAATCCATTTAGCAGGATTTCAGAAAGGTTGACCTATCAGCTCCTGGCACCAACAATAACAAACGCTGGTAGCACACATGCGTCGCTAGGAAATGACATGTTGGAAAATACGTTTACAAAATACTTTCTAAAAAAGTGATGATGTGGTCTTGCGGGGTTCATCTCTACGTCTCGCTCTCTCGCTCAATGATTTTTATCTCCCCCCCCCCCCCCCCACACACACACACACTTCCCTCCAGCATTAAATTTGTGATCTCTTGATGTCTGACCATGTGTCCCATCAACCCCGAGTCCTCTTCATCAAGCTGTACCAGAAGTGTCTTGTCTTTTCCCGATTCTGCACTACTGCTTCCCTGTCACGCTTTCTGTGCGACTATTACGCAACCTCTCGTTCCTTGTATTTTATGTCTGCTACTTGATTAGTCATCTGATTTTTTTGCATCTGGCGTTCAAGATTCTACTATAGCCCAATATTTGAAAAGGTTCTGTTGTGTTCTACTCAGTTCACTTCCATCTGCCGAATCCCGCTGGTTTATGAGAAGCCTGACACTTCTCCTTTTGTGACCCAGGCCAGTGGGCACAGTAGCGAGACGAAGTGCAAGGAGTGGTGGTGCCACAGGCCAGAGCGCTGCCCTTACGAGGGGAGGGCAGGGGCAGTAGCGGCCGGTCACGCCCCGGCCATATACGGTCTGAGCACGCAAAGCCACGCCGCGCCGCCTGCTTGGCATTCGGCCAGAGCGCCGCCACTGCCGGCACGCATTGCAAACGCGACCCTTAAACGGACCGCGGCAGCCGGCCTGCCTGCCTGTGTCCTGTCAGCCGCCTCCTGTCACCAGCCCGCTGCTCACTATAGCACAAAAAAATTCCCTGACGTCACACCGATCTGCTGAGTCACACACCCATACCCTCCGCGTCAAATTTGTGGCAGCATTTTAGATCACACTTCTAAACCATCCCCTTCCCCCTCGTCATCCCGACCCCGATTCTTTGAAGAATCGAACTGTGCGTGGCGCTGAAGTTTAAATTTGGTCAAGAATTATATGAAATACAGAAAATCAAATTTATATTGCCCCGCCCGTGGAACCCTTTACCTAGACAAGATGCAACCGCGACCGGCTCATCGACTTAGCCGTTTAGTAATATAAATACTGTGTTCCAACATTATGAAATAAGGCCAAGAGAACGATCTATTGACGCAGAGGCGACACATATTCAGAAACTAACTTTCCTGTGAAATACAAGCGGCTTTCTGTTCACGTGAAGTAACGAGTGCTGTATACAGTGGACAACAAGTTTATTCCGTTCTACACCTAAAACCCGACATTGTCAGGGAATTTATTTACAGCTGTGCCCGAGACTCTGTACACGTGGAATTCATTTTTCACTTGTAAAGATTCTTTGTATACAGCGTTTCAAGTATTATCGGGAACATGAACGAAGAGCACGTCCGTTTCACTAACATAAGAGAAAGCCACATAAAGGGAAACCGTCCGACGTCACCTACACCTATATATATATATATATATATATATATATATATATATATATATATATATATATATATATATAAAGACTTCGCTGACTCACATGAGGGTTAACGTAAAATAATTCAATTACTCTGTTTTGGCTTTGTCACTAGCAGAAACGTTAATGTGGAACTAGTATGAATCACTAACGCAAGGACGCTATTTTTCTTTTGAGTTGTCCGGCCTGAACATACTCAGCACCTTCGTAACACAGGTAGAATCATTTATATGACAACACTCTGGCAGAAAATTAATCACTACTTAAAGTCGACGCTTGCTAGTGCGTCGCAACCAGCTTTATTCGTCGTTTCCAAGGGCCCTACCCCATTTATGTCCGCAGATATGCGTTGAACACCAAACATCTGCATATTCATGCGGCACAGATGCTGCTCACGTCATCAGTAGCCGCGTATGGCGCTGTTTACTTCCACGTCGCGGAGGTATCCATTACGTGGATTGGCGCAACGTAATCTTCTGTTGAAAATTTCGTCACAGCTGGCACAGGAATTCAGGTGAGTCGCTTTCTAGGATTTATCGCTGCCAATCGCTTCCGCGTATTCACTTGTCGGCGGTTTGCAATTTCCAATAGTGCCTGGCAGCTATTAAGTGATGTACAGTAGCGATAGTACATCTCGAGACTGTTGCAGGGCAATGTCACGGAGCAAGTGTTGTATGCTAATTGAGTAGCTATTAACTGGTGCTTACTAACTACTTAGCAGGTGAGACGTCACGGAACGATTGTTGCAACGCTCTAAATTTGGATGCGTGCGGCATTTTCCCGCAGACGGCGAGCGCTTAGGAATTCTAATGGAGCGCTTAGGAATTCTAATGATCTAGATCTCAGCGAGTAGCTACAACCAATCTTCTCTCACATATAATTTGAAAAAATTACTAAGCGCTACAACACTTGCATAACACTTTTTTTTGTGAAGGGCGGGATGGGAACGTGTTGACATGGGAGCGTAGCTCTCTAACGCGTGAACCAATTTCAACCAACCTTGTGCACGACTGTGTGTGGCTCACTACACCAAGGAACCTGGAGCACATGTGCGACGGGGAGACGGCGGAGAAAATGTTGGTGGTACTGGAATTACGTAGTCAGACCTAGACAGATTTATAAATTAATGCTGATTTCCACAGATGTATGATGTGGAACGGCTGTTCAGCCGTAAATAAAGCAAACCTTATGCAAGCTAAATGGTACCTTGGTCGGAGGCAGTCAGACAGGACGCTGCATGCCAGCTCCAGAATTATGTTCTTTCCCGCAAATGTAGCTTGCTACGTGCTTAATTTAAAGCTTCACTCCATGATAGCCTTATTCTTTTCGTTCGACACAATTGTCACAGGGAGCACCGAATGAAGCTCGCGCTCCCTTGGTGTGTGTGTGTGTGTGTGTGTGTGTGTGTGTGTGTGTGTGTGTAGGGGGAGATTGAGGACGAGATGCTCTACCGGCCAGCCACATTTAGAAAACTTTATAACGCAAATCTCCGTCTGTTTAGCGGAGCTGTTTAGCGAATACTGTTTTTAGCAGATGACTAGTTTCAGTCACAGTTTCATTTTCGATACAGTTAACTTTAGGAGACTTAATGACAGCATGAAACCCATGTCCTCTACTAAAGATTCACTGAGCAGGTTATGTCGTTTCCACAACCAGCTGTTTCATCCAGATTTACGCTTTCCCTGTGTCCCCTATATTAATGCTGGGAGGGGTTCATCTAAAGAAGCCTCGACCAGTTCTCTCTCTGTCCTCCTCCCATTTGCGGCAGTGGTATGTTTCTAATGGCCTTGACGTCAAGTAGACCCTAACGAAGTCTCACCTATATATAGGTAAGACAGGGAGCAGATATGTGCATTTCTGTCGAATCGTTTGCTTAACGCGCCAAACATTAGTAGCACTAGCCCCTTCCTAGAAGTCTTTTTTCAACAATGATTTATGAAGTAGCAAAATACCTCAAACCCCCTCCCTGAAGCAGAAGTACGATATCCTTAGGTTGGTCTGAGTACTACAGCGGTTTCCAAGCATGGTACTACTGGTCCTATTAGAGGTGGAATATTCTTATCTCCCTCCGACCTTTGAACTGACAGACCACTTCAGTTACAGATGCACCAGCAGGTTAACATGGACTCCGAACCACGGGACAGCTTTGCATTTTTCGTATTGTCATATCATTAGCAGAGGTGAAAGAAAATGTCCTAACACCAACGGGCACGAGTCGCGGACCTCGTAGCCTGACACACTCGAGCTATACATATGTTCCGTATGACACACAATGAGATAAACAAGTTTGAACAGATGTTGATTTGGCAGGGTGTCATCTCGTCTGTCATTATACCATTACGAATTCTTTTAGTTTATCGTTGTCTACTAAAAATTCCTTCTGTCACCTAATCCCACATGAACAACGTAGCAATATTTATCTAAAATTATACTACACAATTTTAAAAGGTGTTCAGTGCTGAGTTCATTGTACCCTCCCGTATCTAAAATGTGATGAAATCAGTGACCAGCTCTGTTTATCCAACTTTTTTTTAACGGTGAAAGTCCGGAATTGGGCTAGCAACATGCGAAATACCACCGTCCGAGATTTGTGACTGAGGACAGTACTTTATCGTACAGGCTTCTGAACGTGAGCATATTGAAATGGTGAGAACATCTCTCTGAAAGGGTAATAGCACCGGAATTATCGGACGTAGTAACCATTCTTATATTTAAGGCAGACATAATGCGGACCTTCATTAAAACGTTTTCGAGGATGTGCCCGCGTCGTTATGCATATAAAAGCAATGTTTCAGGCGCCTGCTGCAGTGATCAAAACGTTGGTTTTATAAGTAACGTGATGGAGCGGCTACACTGTGACAAGGTTTTAGTGAACGGCCGTGGAAACCTAACCTTGCACATAATTAGAATTTTTTATTTTTTAAAATGTAACTTCTGAAGTGATGCGCGACAGAATGCAAGGATCGAAGAGTTATTTACAGCTTTTGCAGAAGCCAAACTGCAGTTGTAAAGAGTCGAAGGACGAATAGGTAGGTAGTAGCTTATAAAGGAGTGGGGTAGGATCGCAGCTCATCACTAAACGAGGAGGTACAGAATCAAATTTGAGATAAAAGAAATGTCTAGCTCAGTTTCACTAAATGAAGAGAGGGGTTGGTATGGCGCACTGTGAGGCGTCAAGGAATAGTGAATTTCATAGTGGAGCGAAGTGTGTGAGGTAAGAATCTTAGATGGTGATGTAGGTCGCAGCAACTGTGCAGAGATCTAAAGACTTGGAGCAGACAGGCTGAGATGTTCCTTTACAGACAAATTACGCGACGTACTGATCCACAAATTTAATCGTAAAGGTTCACTGGCGTACCAGGATTAATTCTCTGCTCTGCTACACTACCAGATCAGTCTAAATGACGGTCGCACCCTCGCTGGTTCGCGAGGCATGGTTAACTTCTCATCAGCTCAATTTCAATAATTAAATACCGTATAGCAATCCCACAACTTTTAAGTACACTCCGCGATCCGACCAGTGGAGTGGAAAATGTACACCACTAACAGCTCATACCTCGCCTCCAACTAGGTCCCAATAACCTCCACCGATAGCCTCCACAGCAAGAGAAGAGGAACACAGTTTTAAGTCATCAGGAAAAGGGTCACGTAGTAACACCAATACCTGCATTTCCCAGCAAATAAATATAACGTATCTGCTTTTCCAAAGCCCGACTCGTTCACTGAACACCACCATCCAACTAGCTACTTCGGTCCACAATCAAATTTGTCGCGTCTGTGCTTAGAAAACCAAGATGAATGAACTCGATATCCATGCCTCTTACCTAGTCTCATTAATTTCCGTATGGGCAGGAAATATCTCGACTGATCACGTGGGACTTACCTTTTCCCGACTGAAGTACACTAGGGAAACATGACATCCGCCCCTACATGGAAAACGAATTCTATACGCAACGAGGACTGCCGGCAGATTCCTCCATTTAGCGAGCTCCAGACCGCTCCACGAAGCTATTTAAAATTTAACCATTCTGGGCTATCAGAATAAGAAGCAGAATGGAGACGATGATGTTTCGTTTGTGTGGCGCTCAACTGCGCGGTCATCAGCGCCCGCACAAAGTCCCAATTTTTACACAAGCCAATTTTTTTTCCACAGTCCAATCGAGCCTCTGTAACAGATGATGATGATGATGATGATGATGATAGTAACACCACAAACACCCAGTCCCCGGGGAGAGAAAATCACCAATCCGGCCGGAAATCAGACCCGGGACCCCGTGATCCAGAGGCAGCAGAACGGAGACATTTTCATTGGCCATTTCCTGCACGGACTTGCAGTGGGTCTGTAAGGTGCCACTTACAATGAGAACTTCTGCAAGTTTTTCTGAAATGGATATCGGAAAACTATGGCCATCACGGGGAAATAAATGGACATCTATCTGGCATCATATGCCCAGACCTTTATACATTTAAGGGGACCGGCCTGTTACATCTAAGCCGGGGAAGAGCTCATTCCCTGGCGAACAAAACATCCACGGAAACGAGCAAATATACGAGATCCGGAAATGGTATGGTACAAGAATAGCGTGGCGTGCTGCACCACCCAGACAACAACATTTTGTAGAAGGTCCGCATCGTACTCGTTCCGGCGACATGAAAGCACGCGAGCCACAGAGCCGCCGCGTGGTCAGGGGCGGCGCCTGGGCGGCCCGTGCGGCGCCGCACCGCACTGATAACCACGCTATCAGCGCTGACGCAGGCGTCGACGCGGCCACGGTAAACAGCCGCGTGGGATGCCACGGCGAGGAGAGCGCCGGGAGCCCTGGTGCGTACAGCGCCTAAAGCCGACCCCACAGGGGACGCGCCAGACGTGGTTTCTAAAGTGGTCGATGCACGCTCGGAAACCAGCTGGTACATAACACGCCACGTGCTCCTCTACGTAATTCGCGACCGCAGCGCTCTCCTGCCGCACCTGTAAGCCAGCCATACTGTTTACGAAAACGGACGTACACGAAAATCGCACGTTTGTTCCCTTTTCCACATACTAGCGTGTTGTTCTGTCTGTAGTATATTAAACTGCGACGTAATCAGCCAGTGACGTAGACAGCTACCTTACATTTTGTCGGTCCCTGTTCTCTGAGACGTACACAAAATCGAACAAAGTCACTTCTGAGCGGCGAGCGCTCTTATTTGTAAATAACATCGAACACTCCAGAACATACACCAGTTATATATATATAGCTAAAGGCTACCCAGCCATTAACCTTCGTCTGTGCGAATGCGCACATTTTGTCCGAACTCTTACGGGAATCGTCACCTTAGTGTGCGCGAGTAAGGAGTGGATGGGCAAATGTCTATTAGGTACATTACGTATGTCTATTGTGGACGGTTGGGAATGTGGGTCTCACGGGAAGCGTGCAAGAGACGAGCCTCTGCAGTCGCGCTGTTCATCTGTGTCCTCGGTGGCTCAGATGGATAGAGCGTCTGCCATGTAAGCAGGAGATCCCGGGTTCGAATCCCGGTCGAGGCACACATTTTCAGCTGTCCCCATCGAGGTATATTAACAACATCTGTCGGCAGCTGAGGGTTCCAATTAATTATCATACAGCAGTTAAATTAATGCTAAAGTTCCAGAATCAGTACACAAAACATGACTGTTCCACTGTCACACCTCACTGCTCGCATATACAGTACATTTCTCTCAGCTCAAAACTACACTGGCTTTCGAAAAATCAAGAGCGCACTGCGTTTTAATTATCAGGTCAAATTTGCATTTTTCTAGTATTGAGATTGTGATAAGACCCTTCTCGTTGACCCACATTCCCATATACAACCGTGATCAGTCAATGCAACGATTCATCGCTTTATTCATACCCAAAGTATGCACAATACAGTCCGATGCTACAGAAGCTCACGGGACTGAATGTCTTTCCTCGCGCTCCGATTATTACAAGAAATGGTCAGTTTGGGTGTGTCGTTATATCTCGGCTGAACAGTAGTAATGGACAGCACACTTCTCACATTATAATCGAATGCTTAATTGTACGAAAATGCAACATGCACACTGCATGTTTCTAATCCGATTTCCTAAGTGATGTTCCATGTCATACTGAATATTAGGTTCGAATGTCCTCCTGTGTTACTAAGGAGACACTTCTGTGAGGCCATGTTCAGTCGCCCGCAAATAAACAAGATGCCATGTACCCTTTACTTATTTGTTACTTAGTTTTATTGCGTAAGAATCGTATAGATAAGAGTTGTTTCGCTGTCAGTCCAGCGCTAATTCAGGTTCTTAAATTGCATGGTATATTTCATTGTAGAATGAACTGTACAGAATACACCAATGGCATCGCATATTGTTTATTTTCATTTAGTGGCTGTAGTTAGACAGGAGAGTGGCAATCCATATGGCTTTTGTACTGAGCCAACTACGTCAAACGGTTAACACATCTGCGGCTGTCTAAGCACTTTTAGCTAGTTATCTGGATAGCTGAAGTTTCTTCACTATTCAGGCAGTTCCTGACAAAATCAAAGATGAAAAACTCTGATCATTCCAAGGTTACCACCATTACCTGATTCAGAACATTAGAACTGTCCAATGATCAAAAGATCACACGTACAGAACCCTCATGTAAGAAAAGGGCACTGAAGACTCGGAAACTGCTGAGACATATAATCTGCGAAATCTGGAAGTTTACTCCTCACTGAAGTGACAAACAAAAACAGCATTTGATTGCTATGATTCCGTAACTGACCAGCAAGGAGCATGCAATAACTGTACTCACAAATCAGTCGAAAGCAAAGGGCACGTGGTACCTGTGACAGTTATGTGGGATTTTGCGCCTTTCATAAATTTTCATGTTTAACTTTTGAAAGGTAATAATTTTTAAATACATCAAATGTTTCGGGAAAGTGTCTCTAATTCATTACCATAAAAGCGGGAAACAATTAGCTCTTACAATTAATAATGATTTTAGATTTACTTGATTAACCGCCAACATGTTCTCTTCAAATACCATTAAAATCGTCAGTCTTGGCATCCAGGAAACTGCAGAGTTACTATGTTCAAATGTGGGTGTCAATTCCTAAGAGGCCGAACTGCTGAGGTCATCGGTCGCTAGTCTTACACACTACTTTAACTTATGCTAAGAAGAACACACACACCCATGCCCGCGGGAGGACTCGAACCTCTGGCGGGAGGGACCGCGCAGTCCGTGACTTGGCGCCTCAAACCGCACGGCCAATCCGTGCGGCAGAGTTACAATTATAGGTAATAATTAACTGTACTTTGAAATCGCTGCTCTAATTTATTAACGCCTGACGAGATCATTCCGAAATTCGTGGCGTTACGGAGAACACTAACGAATATGATCTCTATTAAAAAATAACATACGCTTAAGACATAGGCTCACTTACGAATAGCACGCAATGGTAAAACTACGGAAAATCCCTCTCCATTCCTTTTACAAAATCGTCAGTTGTGCTTCAAGCCCTTGGAGAAATAAGGAAAAAAGAAAAGAAGCAAATTTCTAAGACAGTACTGCTAGACAACGTCGATATGACAGTCTGAAGTTAACTGCTCATCGCCGTTAGCCAAGGTTAAACAATTTACACTACAAACTTAACAGAAACTGCATGATTAACAACACGTTCCTCTTAAATGGACTAGCATCACGACGGTTTCAGGCTGAAAGTTTGGTTTCTCTGTGAGTGTTTGCAGCCGTGTTCTTTTATTACACTTCTGAGTCTCCAGAACCATGGTAACATTACCACTACATCAAACATGTCCCTCCATGGTGGTATCACCACCACCACCACCACCACCACCACCACCACCACCACCACCTAAAAAATTAATTATCACTGTACTTGCATGACATATAATTTCTGTTTATTAATAATAGACAACGAATTGGAAATGCAACCACCGATGCTTACTGTAATAAACTATCCCAAAATTCGTCTGGAATCATTTGTAAAAAAAAAAAAATCCAAAATCAAATCATGATCTTAAGTCCCCATTATAACAACAACATTTCATGAATTTCATTCAGTTTTCTATGTTACAGTAATAATATTAGCAAGCACAATAACTTTACGTGTTTGTCGGATATTACGAGCTTGCCAAGACAATATCTTTTTTTGGCTTGAAAATATGCAGTTTATCCGCAAACTAATTCAAATCTTCTGGAAACTTGCTATACAACTATTTTTCTGAGTACTCTATCAATTAATTACGTTGTACGTGGCGTGAGTTGCAAGTTTAGCCGACGATTTCTTCACGGTGTTGTGAGTACAGTGTTCGAAAGAGCAGTTCTACTGGCGCCTTTGTAACTGTGTGTGCAAGGCTAAACTGTAGGGGGAGTAAAGACTGGTTGTACCCCATGTCGATTGGTCGATGCAAAACGTGTCGTCAAATATTAGCTAGTTGCGCTCAACACGGAGACAGCGGCAACTAGCAAGCGCTATATGATTGTCCTGGGACGCCACAGCTCTCAGCACGTCGTCTAACAAGCTCGCAGCTGCGTAAACAAACACTAGGTCGCTAAGCGCGAATACGCAAACACATCCGCAACACGCGCATCTTTCAGGGACGAGCGAACACGGTGGTGTTTGAAAAACAAGCAGCTACCTAAAGCGTAACAAGGTGGAGGCTGCCAGACGACAACGTGGCAACGAACATACCGACCTTGTTCTGCCGTGTCCTTCGCCGTAGGACGACTCCAGAAGCCAACTGCGACACTAACATCTTATTGTTTTCTCTGCGTCAACTTCCGACATTTTAAAACTTCTTAACGCCCGGGGCCCATTGAATTAAGTCGCGTTACCTTTGGAACTACCACTATAACGTATCAACAGCATCTCTTCTTTAACAGTTGGGTCTGCCAGGTAGTTTGAGCGAGTAGTGCGACGAATAACAGTACTATGGCGCTCTGTTTACACATCTTTGTCGAGTGAAGCAGCTGAGTGTTAGGCACACTGGCTCACACTCGGGGAGGGATGATGGTTCAAAATCCTGTCTAGTCACAAAGATACATGGTTTCCGAGATTGTGGTCCGTCTCTAACGACATCGTCGTCAACGGGACGCTAAATCCTAATCTGTCCCCACTGAGAACTACTTGTGGAAGTGGGAAGCCCAGTTCTGGAAAAGACTAGCCATCGAGACCTTTAATTAGCTCTACCAAGTCATATCCTGATAATATAGCGATGGTTCCTAGATCGAAGTCACACGCGATAGCTTCTGCTTCTGTTGGTGAGCTGGACCTTCTCCAGAAACGTAACAGTAAATGGACGGTTTACCTCGCTTTACCGCGTACTAAATTACTACTACTTTCTAGTTTACGCTGCTGCTGAAATGGACTCAAGAGGCTGTGAGTTCTCTGTGATAAAGTTTCTCATCTACGGATGTGCCAGACCGTATCGTATTAATGGAACAACAGTATTTTATTAACGACTGAAATAGGTGGAATTTATGTGAGCTATGGAGTTAATTAAATCATATATCGTAGACAAGTAGGAACAATTAACCTATGTTGTGGTCGTCGTCGTCGTCATTGTTCTTGTTGTTGTTGTTGTTGTTGTTGTTGTTGATGATGATGATGATGATGATGATGATGGAGCTGGAGGTGATGGCGATGTGCAAGAAACGAAGAGACAGGTAGATTACACTGGGACTTATAAGAAACAATACGAAAGGAATGGGGCGTGGGAGAAATTAATCGCGGTAAAATTTTCTGTTGGAAATGTTATTAGGGGCGGTGCACAAATTGCATTGCGGAAAGAATGGCCGTGTCCCTTTCAAAAGGGGAATCACCGGGCTTTTGTTTTAAGGGGAGTTGGAATGCCCTATCTCGCCAATGTTAAATTTGCTAACTTTGTGTACCTTTTTCTTTGGAACTATTATCTTCAGAACTTTGAAATTCTGGCAGAGGTTTTCAGCATATATTGTGAGCCCACTGAACTAGAACCAATGTTTTCTTTTTGTTGGTATAGTAT
Source organism: Schistocerca cancellata (assembly GCF_023864275.1). Taxonomy (NCBI): domain Eukaryota; kingdom Metazoa; phylum Arthropoda; class Insecta; order Orthoptera; family Acrididae; genus Schistocerca; species Schistocerca cancellata. Next base: position 138,163,661 of record NC_064634.1, on the reverse strand, counting down.
TTATGAATTTTTTACCATTAAGCCATTTTTTATTGGAAAAAGTATAACATAAACTTCCCTAGTTCAGAGAATAAGCCAGTTCTTGTCATGATTCTAGTTCAGTGGCCTCTTTGAACTGTTTTGCAGCATTTCTGAAAATTTGAATGTTGTTGGTTGAGTGGTTTATGAGATAAAGGTACATGTAACACTAAAAATGTCAAATGCCAGAAAATGCGATTAAAGTAATTTATTATGAAAATTCACAAATACCTTTTATTCTATTATCAAAAGTGTCCAGCAGAGTAATCAGGGTCATCTTCTAGTTCTTCTTCTTCACCTAGAAGCTTTCTTCTCCTTGCTGCCCTTGCTTTTTTTGTATTAAATTCAGCTGCATACTGAGCCTTCCTTACTCGCACGCTGTCCAGAAGCTGAAGACCTCTGATGGTGTTGATACCAGGAGCAATGCCGAGCCTTGCCATGACCTTTAGCCTACCCATATGACCATCATTGAATGAAATAACAGCATCACTGACTCCCCATTTCAATGTTTTTATCCCAACAAATACATTCTTAGGTACACGAGTCCAAATGAGGTTGTTGAACGACTCGTTTTGATTCTGGATACAACCATGAAGACATTTTCGCAGAAGATCAGGATGCCCCAAGTCTCTATATATTGGTTTAATTACTTCCATAACAGCCAATGGAATATAATTTTTATGGTGATAAGGATCCCCAGTAGCTTGAGATTTTCTATAATTGCACCATGACTGAGGACCATCTGGACAAGCAAAATGTTGAGGATTATCATCAGTTGATGATCGATGTAAATATGTGGCCCATACAGCTTGTCTCATTTCCTGCAAATTATTTGCATTATTTCTTATTGCCATACCATAGTATTGTTGTAATTCATTTATAATTTTATCTGACAGGCGACCTCTAATGGTTTTACCATCTGACAAAATTTTGTCCTTCAGATTCTGTTTCAGTTTCCTTAGACGAGTGCCCATTCGTTTCTGAACATGACCGACACATTCTAGTTTAGTTATTGTCTTATTGACATATGGCATGGATTCTGTAACACTTTTGTATGCCTTGGAGTCCCCATCTCCAAGGAATTTTGTGTAAAATACTCCCCGTTCTTTTTCTGATCTGCTAAACATTTTCACAGCAGCGGCAGCCTCCATGCCTCCACTCGTACCTTCATAATTCTTGCTACATATGTGAGCTGCTTCTATCTTACCAGATGCACAATGGTAACAATGTTTAGTGAGCACTTCATAGTCCAAAACTTTACCGCTGTCCACACTAGTAACAGTAGCAACAGCATTTTTGGATGTGTGACCCCTTTTCTGCCAGGTTCCATCAAAAGCAACAGGGATATCTGGGTTTCCTTCATTTATATATTTTGCTTCACTGGCAGCAGCTTTCATTGATAAATCTGCTACAGACTGAACAGCATCTCCTATCACTTCAGTGTAATTGTCAATTTTAGCAGGTGGAGGTGGAAGATTCATTATGGCACAAAATGTTTGAGCAGCAGTATGTCCTTTACCAATTGCTCTCATTGCATACATTAGCCTGATATTACTCTCAAACAAATTGCTACTGCATGTTTTAGAGCTCCAAAAACAGGTCTCATTTTCACAACTGGCACAAACTATAGCAATTTTGCAGGAAAGTCCTATAGATTTTGTTATGTTCATATCAAAAGAACCTCCACAAAGATTACAACACAAACATTTCTTCATAAACTCAGTAAAAACAGGAAAGTCGACTAAAACATATTGTTCATTAGAAGCTTCATCTGTAATTTCACTTGCACAGTTTGATAACTTCTTTTTTGATGCACTGGTGGGCGTGTCTCCTTCACACATCTCAGCTGTACAAACGTCAGAACTTTCACCAGCATCAACAGGTGCTGAAGCAGAATCACTTGAACAAACGTTATTTGTAAATCTATTACCGCGAAACTTTCGCTTTTTAAATAATGATGCACTCCTAGGCATCGTAGAAACTACGCACTCACCACTGAAAGTCAAAACAAGACAGATAACAAACTCCCAATGAGCGACAAACTAAACTCGAGGCTCAAAACAAACACTCACAGATCAAAAACTGAACAATAAACACAGCTAGTCGTAAAAACAATGGTACCTATGGAAGGATCAAAGATTCTACAACTGAAGAGTGAAATCCACAGCCTTCTATATGTAATGTTTTCGGAAATGCGAAGATTTAAATGTGTACAAATCACAAGATGGGTAACTTTGCTGGGCGCACATGTAATTTTGAAAAATTAAATAAAAATACTTCCAATTGGAATTTCTTAACAAATTTTGCACCATTTTAAGCAGAAAATTTCAAATTAAGTTATAAGGTTAAAAACTGAAAATGTGAATTTTTTCCATTTTCCGGCATTCCAACTCCCCTTAAGCGATTTAAGGACACTACAGAAAAACCTAAATCAAGATTATGTCCGGGCGGGGATTTAAAGCCAGTCTCCTCGATTCCTTATTGAGCCACCTCGGATAAGCTAAGGCAAAATGCAACGTCGATGATAGCGAGTGCTCAAAGAGTAACATAAACAAAGTAAGACTTACCGCGTTATTTCTGTCCAAGTGTACATTCGCTATCCACACTACCACCTCCTTATACAACAACAGCCTTAACAGGTACGAAGACACTAACCGAGTAAGGAACACGCCTCATCTGGCTTATGTAGCTCTGTAGCTCCGTCAGGTGGTGTCTCGTGCACGCAGCCAGCCACTGTACAAAAGAAGTGTATGGGGTAAGCAGGGCGCTCTGCCAAACCGGTCTCCCTCGCGAGGCGTCGTGAGCAGGCAGGCAGTAACAGCCCTTTGGGCGCTGGTCGCAGCTGCGTGCGGAGCAACTCGCATATGATTAGCCGCGCACAGGCGGGCACCCGCACGCCACACACCACAAGCGGCAATACAGTCCTCAAAACTCTTCTTTAGCAACCAGCAACAAGAAATACGGTTCAAAAGTCTATAGCTTGCTTGGTGCAAAGGCCGTAAACCTAGGCCAGACGAGATGCTACGAAAACAAATATTACGCAAATCAGTGTAAATGTAAGTTGTTCATAGCACTGACGCTGAAGAGCGGGTCCGCAGCAGTACACACTGATGTGGTGATGTTGGGCGGGAGGGGGAGAACTATTTTGAAAAGGTGTAAGCTTGAGTGGGTGTATAGTTTCCATTTAACTGTCTTGATCGCGCAGCTTTTGAATAGAACTACCGGTTTCCGCTATGCAGTACTTATCGCCAGAGTCTATAACAGAAATAAAAGAAATTACATTACTAGCTATTAAACAGATATTAAAAACAAATGGCATATAAAAACACGACATACCTCTCATTCTTCTGCACCGCAAGTCATAACATGCAAAACTGACACGAGCCGAAGCTGCCATGGATACTTCAATCAATTATACAGGGTCTAACGTATAAGTGTAGATATCTTCGTATGTGGTACATTAATATGTACACACATCAGTGTGTTCGATCCTTTTTCCTCTGCGTCGAACAGTCTTCCCACAAACATGTCACAAACTTTACGACCTGATGTTTTCTGCACGACTGTAACTGCATGACTAAGTAGACGACATCTGTCAGGGCAGACTAACCTTTTTGCGTCTACGCGTCCGCACTTCACCCTGAGCTGCTTCTCAGGGCAAATAAGTATCAATGGCTTGCCCCTGTCACAAATACTTGGAGGTACTAAACAACCTAAAAACACAAGACTTGTAATAGCTACTATTATTCTGCACATTATGTAAATACTGATGTAATGATGTTTTGTACACCGTGCTCAGTTACCAATTGAAATACCTGTATTTATATCCGTTACACCCTGCACATGAGGACGCAAAGTGATCCTCGAGGTCGTAGATGCGTGCATAACGTTCAAATAAATATACAAAGTAAATGAAATGAAATTCATTTAAAAGTATATTTGTTGAAAATATTCTTAGATGTATATAGGAAAGTAAGATTTTTTTTAATGTTTAACGATGTGTATAACGTATTCGTCCTCTGTCATTTAGAAACAATGAATCTTTATTTCTTGTATCCAATTCAAATTTTAAAGAACCGTGCTTTTAAATGAATTTCCTTATAATTACTTTGTTAATTTATTTGAATGTTATGCATGCTTCAGCGACATCTAGGATTGCTTTTTCTCCTATAAGAAACTAACTGAAACATGCAAAGCAGTTTTGATTCATTTTTACATGTTACAACCTTGTTGCAGTGCAGGACAACTGGAGCTGTAATGTGTTATAACGAAAACTTTACCATGTGTTTCTAAGCTCTTAATGCAGAAGCGAGTAATTTACTTTCACTTTTTTTGCAAAGTCTGAAGTTGGTTGTCGCATAGCCGAAATCAGTAATTCTACTCAAAAAGCTGTACGATCAAGACATTCAAATAAAAATTATGTCTATGATCATCGCTCTCCCGATAGTCATTTTATGTCAGATTCTGCAGAACGTGTTTTGCGTGTGTGGTGGGGGAGGGTCATTTTGCAAATAACTACCTTCCTCGTTCTAACTCTCAGCAATTTGTTCGTAATGGACATCACAGTCATAAAATTACCAATGTGACGTTTCTAAACTTAGGATTTATTTATTTTACTTCTTCGTTCCAAAAATAGTATCGGATTTTTAATGCATTATGAAGTGTTCAGCTAGAACAAGGTCCCATATCTATGAAAATGGTAGCGTATTCGCGTATATTTTCTTTTTGGTTTACAAATTGTGTTAATCTTCATCGTTTGACAGATTGTCGCTGCACACAAGGCAGGAAAAATGTGCGAGGATACCTTATGTCTTTACTTAAGACTGCAGTGTTGTCGGTAACGATGAGGTGGATCATGTTTTGGCACTTCCTTTTGATTCCTCCACTGTTTCAATGCAAGCTTTGGAATCCTTTGTCAACGAGTACAGCAAACTTCCGTACTTCTGTGATATTCCATGTACCTGCTGATTCCCTATTTGGATCTTGGCACTCGTCAAATCTTTGTCTTCTCTGGCCCTCAATAAAACACCTATATGTTCTCGTTTTGGGTTAGCGACGCCGACAGCGCGTCGCTACCGCACAGTATCATTTAGTGCTTGGCCGGAGTATTACATATATAGAAACAAATAAATAAATACCTGAGTGGCCAAGCGGTTCTAGGCGCTACGGTCTGGAACCGCGCGACCGCTACGGTCGCAGGTTCGAATCCTGCCTCGGGCATGGATGTGTGTGATGTCCCTAGGTTAGTTAGGTTTAAGTAGTTCTAAGTTGTAGGGGACTGATGACCTCAGATGTTAAGTCCTATAGTGCTCAGAGCCATTTGTACCATTTTTTAAATAACTAAAATGGTATGAAAGGCGCGCAGACCTCGCTAACAACACTTTAAAGATTTAGAAAATGAAGGGTTGTTTGCATGAACGAAAGTGGGGACCAAGCTACGAATTTCTTCCCAGTACTCTAAGCGGATATTAGGACAAAAATTCAAAAATGCGTTACACTTCGTCTGCTGGTACCTGAAGTAGAGGAGCCAAACGAAAAACTCGGTCCGAACAGGCGATGAAGGCCGACCGGCTGTCGTGTCATCCTCAGCCCACAGGCAATGCTGGATGCGAATACGGAGGGGGCATGTAGTCAGCACACCGCTCTCCCGGCCGTATATCAGTTTACGAGCCCGGAGTCCCTACTTCTCAATCAAGCAGTTCCTCAGTTTGCCTCGCAAGGGCTGGGTGCATCCCGCTTGCCAACAGCGTTGAGCAGACTGGATGGTCACCCATCCAAGTACCACCCAGCCCGACAGCGCTCCACTTCAGTGATCTGACGGGAACCATTTTTACCACTGCGGCAAAGCCGTTGGTCAAAGTAGAAGAGACGCCCTCAGGAAAATTGTGGACTGCTGTCAGGTGCGCTTGCCTGCAATGTGGCGTCGCAATCATCGCACTTCGGTTGAGTTTTCTCGCAAGATGACGACGGTGCATCAGAACGGATATCCCTATCAAGAGCCGAAATAGTAGCGCGCCAAATCGCCCTTTATAACTAGCTCTGCTTCGCTAGTAACACCACATTCCAATGCAATTACCGACACGAAAATGTGGCGGACTGTGTTAATAGAAACAGAAAACAAGAACTAGTCGAGTAACTTGCACTAAGTGATGAGAAGTGTTCCCCAGCAGTCACATTCTGGATAATTACCTCTCGTTAACATTCATACTGCGTAGTGTCATTCCGCATCCGGATAGATGTGATCACTTTACACAGCCAACGAAATACGGGACGTTTCGCCAAGGGATCGTTTAGTCAGCAAGAGAACGTTACGCCAAAAAGAGTTGTGAAGAGTCCTTCCACATATCTCACGAAATGTCCATGCCGAGAAAGTGATATCAGAGCTCTTACGAAGATTTGTCGGCAGTCTTTCTTGCCACAGGCAGAGAAGGGGAGAAATTATAGAGGTAAAATTAGTACCCTCCGCCACACACCTTGAGGTGGCTTACGGCGCATAGAGGTACGTGTAGGTAAATGTTGACTGACGGCTAATATTAGCGTTAAGTTTATCCGCCATGGCGCGAGCTTATTCACAGCGTGCTGTTGAAGAAGGAAGCCACAGGCTCGGCAGGTTCTGGGGATCCTGCGGCCTGCGGTTTCCGTGGAGCAAAGAGAGAGAAACAGCCACGGTTAGCGAAAAGCTCGCTCCTGGAAGTCAGTCAGGGTAGGCCAGGCAAACTCGGATGGCAGCTCCTGGAAACTGTGCACTCACGTCCCCATGCACCCCTGGCATGGACCATGTGAGCGATGTGACCCGCACGACCGCCGCAGCGGGAGCCAGCTGCTGCAAGGTCTCTCCCAGTCAGTCACGGCTCGCGCCACTTCTCAGGGTGGCTCACATCCCTCCCCTGCTTGTTTGGTTCCCTAGCCTTGGATGATGTTTACGAGGCGGTCTACGAGGAAGAATGTTAAGGTGCATTAGCACCTGTGCAATTTTCCTTAACCACAGGTGCACGTAGCTATTGCACGCAGGTGCAAGGGAGAGCAGGGAAAATGTCCAAAGCCATGCATATACGAATCAGACTTATCACAAGGGCGCCGTGTGCAGGCGCCAGTATCTCCCCATTCAAGCAGGACAGACATTAGCAACAGCAGTGCGCCTGTCCGCGGTTCTCTGAGTTTCCTGCTTTGTTTTAATATCGCAGGCAATCTGCCTTTTGAAACTTCCTGGCAGATTAAAACTGTGTGCCCGATCGAGACTCGAACTCGGGACCTTTGCCTTTCGCGGGCAAGTGCTCTACCATCTGAGCTACCGAAGCACGACTCACGCCCGGTACTCACAGCTTTACTTCTGCCAGTATCTCGTCTCCTACCTTCCAAACTTTGTGGCTAAGCCATGTCTCCGCAATATCCTTTCTTTCAGGAGTGCTAGTTCTGCAAGGTTCGCAGGAGAGCTTCTGTAAAGTTTGGAAGGTAGGAGACGAGATACTGGCAGAAGTAAAGCTGTGAGTACCGGGCGTGAGTCGTGCTTCGGTAGCTCAGATGGTAGAGCACTTGCCCGCGAAAGGCAAAGGTCCCGAGTTCGAGTCTCGGTCGGGCACACAGTTTTAATCTGCCAGGAAGTTTCATATCAGCGCACACTCCGCTGCAGAGTGAAAATCTCATTCTGGAAATCTGCCTTTTCTTTAGCACTATCACTGAGTGGTCTCATGGGAAACACAAAGAACATATACTGGATTGTCTGCCATTCCATGTTTGTGGTTCATTAATTTCGTACACGATAGAGAGAGTCGAACTAAATGACTCCCTATAGTTTCTTAATGGTACATCGTCTGTGTGTGTCAGATTTTACTTCCTCCTCCAAGCTCAACTAATAATTTATTTAGTCGCTCAAATCCAGTTCCATTACAAAATGGTTCAAATGGCTCTGAGCACTATGGGACTTAACTGCTGAGGTCATCAGTCCCCTAGAACTTAGAGCTACTTAAACCTAACTAACCTAAGGACAGCACACACATCCATGCCCGAGTTCCATTACAATAGCTCATCTGAAGCTACAACGTACATATATGCTCCAATTTTAATGCATTCATTTTCAGGTATACCAGCAATAGAAAGTAAATGAAATTTACGGAATAAGGACGTTAGTTGTACTCAGTGAAACCAAGAAATCTTCTGAATGATGGTAGGTATTGTACAGTTTACTCAGTTCCTCCTCCTTGTAGCATTATACACAATCTACAAACATAAAGTCTAACCAGAGCAATAATAATAATAATAATAATAATAATAATGTACATAATGTCTGAGAAAGGAAAGGAAGAATAATAATAAGACCACAACTTGACATATACATAGATGTGATCCAGTTACTGCAAATTGTCTACCTGTGTTTACAATACTATCAAACAATATGTACATTTTTGAACACATCATGACATTATGCTTCTACGAAGTATATACTGACGTCTGCTAAACCAATACTAGGCTTCTGAAGATGACAACTTGTCGTGTAAAGTGTATTAAAAATAAATCTGCAACTGACGACTAAATTTTATTATGACAACTTTACTGGTGACTGCTGTCGGCGTCTAAAGTGCACGCCCATATATGAGAAGACAGCGAAAATAGATGTGACGTCAACTGAAAGTTTCACGAAAGGAGGCCAGTAGGATGCAGTCCTTGCGCTTGTTTGTTATGCATACAGCAAGGATAGCGTCCCAGCGTAGCGTGCGGCTGAACTCGCTCGGCCAAAAGCCGCAGCAGGCATCTATATCTCTATCTACATAGTACAGTGCATGGCGGAGAGTACTCTGTGCCAGTAGTAACTGTTTCTCTCCCTTTCTATTCTATACGCCTCTGTTTGTTGCTGCAGTAAGGTCGTACAGCCTCTCTCGAACCCCGCTTCTGAAACAATCTGCGTGAATAAGGCGAGCTGTGCTTCACAAGAAGGTTTTTTTTTTTTTCCTCCCTGAAACCGTATCGATTCTCTGAGAGAAGTTGCAACGTAGCAGATCAGGAAATAATAATATGCGGTTATCGATGCCAGGTCTGATGAACATACCGATGCACGGGTCGCTCACGGAACACTTATTTTGTAGATGACTGCTATTATGATCATCGTTCATTTCAGTTAAATTTAAGTTTATAGTAACTTTTTAAGCTCAAACGAGCTTGTTTCCCGCTTTCAGATCATCATTATTTTAAGTGAATCTACTTTAACGCAAAAATTTCGAAAGATCGATTTGACACCAATTCCTGAAATCGCATTTCCAAATTGTTTACTCTGGAAGTGATTTGTAACATTCGTTAGAAAATTAAATTCAGATAAAATGTTAGTCATAAAAATCATTTCATATGTGGAAAATAAATTAATGGTTTCTGAAACTCATTTTTAACTTAACTTATAAAACTTTGTACAGAAAATCCATTTTTTGGAAAAGTTTTTCCAATACTGAAACGTACATAAAAAGCACAATTTTTACTGTAAATTTAATCATGTTTAAGCACTAACAATAATTCGAAGTATGTCAATTAATGTAAGTTATTTATGTCAGCGGCGGAGCCCGCCAATCAGGTTTTAGTATTTTTTTGTCCAAGGCGGTTTAACTTGGAAAAGTTACAGTGCAGTGCCAGCCTGTGTCTACGTTTGTGAGCTCGAAATGTTCAAGATATAGAAGTTTTATTACATTTTAGAGCGTAGAGAAACAGAACTATGACGATCAAATGGAAACATTCGTATGGTTATCAAGTTACGTTAGAAACTGAAAACCCAGGCAGAACTGAGTGGAGGTAAATATCTACGTAAAAATTTATCATACGGTGTTTTTGCTTCTCGGTCATGTACAATGGCAATATGTTCCAATAAAATCATCTGTAATTTTTTTTTAAGTTTAAACGTATATTAATGATTTTTCGTAAACCACTGGATGGTGATGACACGGTTTTTTTTTCCCCTTCTGGTACGTCACAGTTTGGATCCTGTTACAGGTGGGCGTCAGCGATAGTGTTCTGTTGCTCTGTACATCAGATGCCTTAACCTATCTGTTAAAAGGAGTGGTCTGGATTCTTTTCCTGTCATCCGGGGCTATTCTCTGCGTAAGAGATTGTCATTAAATATGAGTTCAGAAAGGTGCTCATTCCGCAATGCACTCAGTGTGAAGTCTAACTGGAGTTCAGCTCCACAACGTGTGGAAAGCGTGCCAATGAGGCTGCTGGAAAGCAGTTCTTCATGCAACGCAGAGATCTGGGACAGACACCGGCAGAAGCAGCTTTTTTTGTGAATGGTTTGGTGCGGCCAGCCACGACTTGCTCTTCTGTCCCAGCCTCTTCCTCCCAGAGGATCACATGCAACCTATTTGTTGGTTATATTGCAGTTTTTGGCGCTGTGGCTCCCTCACGTAACATGAAAGTTATTCCTTTATTTCTTAACACGTGTTCTATCATCCTGTCTCTCCTTCTGTTCGGTGTTTCCCTCCACGGAGGAACATTTCCTATCAGCCCACTTAATTTTGTGTTACTCCTTTCCCGGTTTTCCCACAGTCCAAGATTCACTAACCATGCAATGCGGTGCGCCAGATTACATTCCCAGACCTTTCTTCTCTACATTAAGGCCTCTGTTTGATACAAACAGACTACTACTAGAAAGGAACGCACCCTTTGGCGATGATATTCTTCTTCTTATATATTCTTTGCTTCGTCGGTCAACAGTTATTTTGCTGCCATGGTCGCGGAATCCCTTCCCATCGACAGCTGCGTGAAACCAAATTTTGTTGCGTGTTTATCGCTATCTCATAGCTGATACTCCTCATTGCTTTCATTTTTTGCTCTGTTGGCAGAAGATCCATACAAGCGAACGGTAGAGCCATCTAATTAATTTTGAAGCTACACTTTTGTCAATACTAATGTGTTGTCTGAGAAGTAATTATTCATCTCAGATTTCTATGTGAAAAGAAATTTCTCATGCTTTGTGGTGCGAAAGACCGTTGTAATCTCTGAGACCGATCTGACCTTCAGACATTATCGGAAGGCTTTTCGCATTGCACGGGAGTTATGTTCAGAAAGCTTTGCATGCGAACACGTTAACTTCGCTTCTTTTTATTTTGCCAAATAGAAGGGTTAGTCATAGTTCCAGTTATCACCTCGTAAAATTAAAGTTAAAATTTTTTGTTTGCATGCTGGTACGTGACTGCCGTCCCGATGCACAGAAATCCCAACGCCACAGGGTAGCAGAAGGCCGCTGATGGAGCTAAAAAGCAAAATGGTGTAACAAGTTAATGAAGTGGAATATTGTGTGGTATTTAGTTTTCGGCTGTAGAAGAAATATTACGGGTGTATCAGACCAATCTAGACAGCATTAGCCATCATCTAGACTGGTCTCATACGACTGCAGTATTTCCACTACTGCCAAAAACGAATTACCGCACAATATTACACTCAGATGATTTCATCGTGCAACAGGACTGTAGACTTGAGAACAAACCACGTGTTACCTAAATTTATTCATTTTTTGAGGTGATAAGTAAAACTTTAAATATTCCTCTAAGGGTCAGGACCGTGGTTAGCTCTGGAGAGAACTGCGCTAATGAGAGCAGCAACTGGTCACGAACAATCTATGCTTTCTGTAGCTATTGCACTGATCAGTCAAGAACACTGTATGCGTAACAAATTTCGGGAATTGCTCAGAACTTGTTAAAATGGGAATTCTTCGCGGGAAGATACTTATTCCAGCGGGACCTAGATGCAGTTCAGATTTTCACAAACGGACATTATACTCTCGCAAGCGCCCGCAGCTTCTGTGAAATTTGGAAGGTAAGAGACGAGGTACTGGCAGATTGAAGCTGTGAGGACGGGTCGTGAGTCGTGCTTGGGGAGCTCAGACGGTAGAGCACTTGCCCGCGAAAGGCAAAGGTCCCGAGTTCGAGTCTCGGTCCGGCACACAGTTTTAATCTGCCAAGAAGTTTCATATCAGCGCACACTCCGCTGCAGAGTGAAGATCTCATTCTGGCAGCATCTCTGTTGTTTCCCCGTGGTACTTTCGTTTCAGATCGGGGAGCTACGTTTTAGATGGGCCACGTGCTCTTAGAAGAAATGAACTGTCCACGTTTATTAGTAAGAAGAAGCCGTATTTGTTTCCAGTGAATCTGTGTTTCACTGTGGTGCACTTTCTAGCTTTCACATCTATAAACTCGTGTCTGGAGACTGCTGTCTTCATTGACATTTCGGTAATTTTGCGATGAGCCTATTTAAGGTATCACAGAGATCTTTTCCCGTCCAGCTGTCGGATCTTTCAATTTAACTGAGTGCAGTCTGATGCAGTAGTGTCACAGTTGTGATACTACATCTGTCTCAGGTTAAAAGTGACTAGCGACAATTATTAGAAACTGTTTCGCCAAGTACTGGGAGTTGATCAGGATGAGCTGGTTAACAACATTTCGTACTAGTAACGTTGACTATTTTGATAAACAGTGTAAAAAACTGCGATTCACCGTGACGTTGACGGAACAAGATTACAATTGTGGGAGACATTAGGATAAGCACTTTAGGGGCGAGAAATGCAGCAGTTAGGTAGCCTGAATGAAGATCCTGATACTTGGCACTTCGTTCTAAGCGGTGTCAAAGGTAGTCCGATTGCGAGAAGTTAAAATCCGGAGACTTCACATCCCATTACAACTGTCTAGAAGATCCGAAACTTTCACCGAGGGAAACAGTAAAGTTGAAAGTTGTGAATTCGAAAACTGTTACCCTGTTCACCTCTGATAATTTCACGGTCCTCGATAAGACGACGGTCAAAGGACAGAACAGCGATGAAACTCTTCATTTAAAACCAATTACAACTGTTACACAACACCGTGCTACCGCCTCCAATTGGCAACACACCTTTACCATACGGGAACAAATGTGATTCATTTCCTTAGACAACATAGTTACAGTCATCTAGGATCATTACTATAGTCTGCTCGACCACTGTAACCGAACACCATTGCCTGAAGCAGTGAGGAAGGGAAAACGTATAACTCTGCTCCAAATAACCATGCCAAGCATTTCCGCCTGAAGTGTAACTCCTGGAAACGCGTCAGGATCTGCGTTGACGTTCTGCTGCTGTTGCTGTCTCCTGCTGCTGTTCATTTTTAGCTACGAGCCGGCAATTCCAATCGGTCACGATCGTCTTGTGAATGTAATTCTCGACCGACTTTTGGTTTGGGAGAGCTGCTACTTTTAGTTTGCAAAATTATGAAACAAGTTAATTTTTGATAATAAAACCTACTACGTTTTAAGTGGCTTGGAGCAATTGACGTGATGGAGATACAGTCGATCTTGCTAATTCGAACACCGATAAATCGAATAAATCATGGAAGAAGCCGAAGAAGAAGGAGAAGAACAAAAAGAAGAACAAATATGGATTCCATCTCTGATTTGTCTGATCTCTTCTGGGGTATTGCTGTGCAGCCTGGGATCCGCATCAGATGAGATTGACGGACGACATCGAGAAAGTTCAAACAAGAGTTTGTATTATCGCGAATTGAGTCATTGACATAAAGATGCTTTTCGTTGCGGCGGGATCTTCTTGTGAAATTTCAGTCGCCAAACTTTCTCATCCGATTGCGAAAATATTCTGTTGGCGTTTACAACAGTGTTTGTACCGGATATCTTTACTTCGACAATTTCTTAATTCCACCTTGGTCAATCAAACTTTCGTTAAATCTATCTCTGAATTAACTTATTCTGAGCTTCCCTGAACTATAAATTATTGAGAGACGATTGCAATTAAAAACCACCTCTTCAGATACGAACGCTCTAACATGATACTGCGTTGCTGCACCAAAACATGTACTAAATGCCATGACCAAATTTCGGTAGTAAATCATCTCTTATATGTGTTCTAGAACACTTATCGAGTATAGAAACAACGTACATATTTAGTGTTTTAATACAACATACTTTTTAAACGGTTAGTAAGAAAGCGAGGCGATCAGTAAGCAAAAAACAGTAAAGAGCAAAGGCAGCACTAAAAACTATGTACGAAGTTGTATGGTTTAAGTGTCCAAACTGTATGTTTCTGTGTCCAAACTGGTTCAAGAATACCGAGAAGCATATTTCGAAAATAAATTCGACAGTGGTGATACGCCCGAAAATCACGATCATACAAGGAAACGCACGGAGCTTTATCAAAAATAGAACCACCCCTCTTCACCTTCTACATACCAAACCGAGAAATTAAAACGATACCGGGTGGCCAGCACTATACGCATTATGAGAGGCGCCCAAAAGGCTGCAACCTGGCAAGTAAACAGGCTCCAGGACACAGGACTCGACAGAATCGGCAGGCAATATGATATAGTGGTCTGGAGAACGCGTAAAAGCTTGACAAACGAGGGCAAATGTTAAATGGAGGTCCGTGCGTTCACACAAAGCACATCAGCAGCCGACCTTCCGCTGGCCCTTAACGCTCTTGAGCCTGACTGCCTAAAACTTCAAATTGGGGCGTGCAATGACGAACAGCGCCCCCTAGTGCTTAGTCGGCAGCTGCTTCTCCCGAGCACAGTGAAGCGCTGGTCGGGTTTTCAAAGAAAAAAATAAAGGAAAAAAAAACAACAGCAGCACTCAGTCGTAGTAGGAAAGCCGCTGCTCCATATGGCCGCTCGTGGCGTCTGACAGATACCATGAACGACAATGCACTATGGCCACCGCATCCAATGCCATACAGAAAGCATCAATCCTGTCTCCGTCCACGATCAGAACGTCTCCGTGATTAGTGTTTGTTGGCGTCTGGAGGTCTATGGGTAACTCTCCAACGTTTATTCACGAGAGTACTATCACACGTGGTATCTGTCAGAATTTGAGTCTGGAGCGAGGATTTCTTTGCTGGGCAAGGGGGAGAGAGAGGGGGGGGGGGACAGCATGGACAGTCATCGACGGACATAGAAGTAATATCAGGCTTGCCGCAGAGAAGTATGATCGAGAGTCAGCGAAGTCTTTTTTTACATATAGGTGTAGGTGACGTTTCTTGTTGCTGAATCTGATTATTTTCATGTCCTTTTCTATTGTGGTAGAGTGATGGTTTGTTTGCCTGAGGTGTTCTACACACATCAAAAAAAGTTTTGCCACACTTCGGATCCGAGAGTTCCGGAACCTGTACAGAAAACTGGGAGAGAGATCAACATAAACATCATTTCCGTCCTTTATATTGCTCATGAAAATACACATTGTATGTTGTACCACCATACAGCGATACCTTTAGAAGTGGTGGTCCAGACTGCTGTACACACCGGTACCTCTAATACCTAGTAGCACGTCCTCTTGCACTGATGCATGCCTGTATTCATCGTGGCATACTATCCACGAGCTCATCAAGGCACTTTTGGTCCAGATTGTCCCACTCGTCAACGGCGATTCGGCGCAGATCCCTCAGAGTGGTTGGTGGATCACGTCGTTCATTAACAGCCCTTTTCAATCTATCCAAGGCATGTTCAATAGGGTTGATGTCTGGAGAACATGCTGGCCAGTCTAGTCGAGCGATGTCGTTATCCTGAAGGAAGTCATTCACAAGATGTCCACGATGGGGGCGCGAATTGTCGTCCATGAAGACGAATGCCTCGCCAATATGCTGCCGATATCGTTGCACTATCGGTCGGAGGATGGCATTCACCTATCGTACAGCCGTTACGGCACCTTCCATGACCACCAGCGGCGTACGTCGGCCCCACATAATGCCACCCCGAAGCAGCAGTGAACCTCTACCTTGCTGCACTCGCTGGACCTTGTGTCTAAGGCGTTCAGCCTGACCGGGTTGTTTCAAACACGTCCCTAACGATTGTCTGGTTGAAGGCACATGCGACACTCATCGGTGACGAGAACGTGATGCTAATCATGAGCGGTCCATTCTTGATGCTGTTGGGTCCGTCTGTACCGCGTTGCATGCTGTCGTGGTTGCAAGGATGGAACTCGCCATGGACGTCGGGAGGGAAGTTCAGCATCATGCACCCTATTGCGCTCAGTTTCAGTCGTAACACGACGTCCGGTTGCTGCACAAAAAGCATTATTCAACATAGTGGCGTTGCTGACAGGGTTCCTCCGAGCCATAATCCGTAGGTATCGGTCATCCACTGCAGTAGTAGCCCTTGGGCGGCCTGAGCAAGGCATGTCAAGGCATGTCATCGACAGTTCCTGTCCCTCAGTATCTCCTCCACGTCCAAACATCGCCGGTTTGGTTCACTCCGAGACGCCTGGACATTTCCCTTGTTGAGAGCCCTTCCTGGCACAAAGTAACAATGCAGACGCGATGGAACCTCGGTATTGACCGTCTAGGCATGGTTGAACTACAGACAAACGAGCCCTGTACCCCCTTCCTGGTGGAATGACCAGAAATGATCGGCTATTGGATCCCCTCCGTCTAATACGCACTGCTCATGCACGGTTGTTTAAATCTTTGGGCGGGTTCAGTGACATCTGTGAACAGTCAAAGGTACAGTGTCTGTCAAAGTCTATCTTCAGGAGTTCTGGGAACCGGAGTGATGCAAAAATTTTTAATGTGTGTACAAATGTTGAATGGCTGGTACCATATTTCCATGCCTCTTTCGTGATCCTTGTACCTTATTCCAGAATTTCTGTGTCTGCTTTAAGTATCGGCATCACAACTGTTGCACTGGAGTTGCTAAATGCTAGGTAGTTGGTATAAGTCAATACTATTTTCCTTTATTAGACATTCCTGTATTAAATTATTGCTTTGATGTATTATTTCTATTCCTTGTTTCTTGAGGATTTTACCAATTCTGTGTGTCACTGTTTCCTTATGTGACTGTGCACCAGCTTTGTAAGGTGGCAAGAACTATGCCCCTTACATGAAGTCATTAAAGATCACCTAACTCACGTTGAGCAAACAGTAGGGTTGAACAAAAATGACTGACAAGGCATAATGCATCTTGTAGAGGGTATAGTATGGACGTATTGGAATAATTAATGTCGGGTGATGGTTTTAAAGTAATTCACACGACATGAAAACTTCGTGGAAACGCGTCGCTTTACCGGAGGCTAGTTTATCCCAGGGAAGTGTTCAAGAGTTGACCGAGGCCGGCTGGAAGTGGCGAAGGGAAGCGACAATAGGCAACTTAGGGCGGCTCAAGCTCTGAGAAAGCGGTAACGGGGCGCGGCCTCCAGCTGCCTTAAGATGAGTGACACTGAGTGGGTGGTTGACCCCATGCTGGTGTGCCGGGAAGCAGACGGAGAACTTGTATGCCTGTTGATAAATGTCCGTCGCCCCGTTTTCAGTGAAACGTGCGAGAAAGCCGCGCAAAGCTATGGCGGAGCGGTCAACAGAGGCCAAAATATGCATGTTTGTAACTATAGCAACTTCACACTGAATTCACGGTTCGCAGAGTCTGAAGTAAATCAGGTGAAGAGTGACAGAATGAAATACGCCGGCCTCCAATGGGAACATAGGACCATGGAATTTGAAGTACTCTACTGGGATTCAGAATTCCGGAAAAATTGGTGTTTTTTGCAGATGCTAACCTTCATGGGTGCCCTGGGAGGAGCTAAATAGCAGAAGTTGAGAGGAAGGGAAATTTTGGGGGAAATTTGTTCACTTCCCAGAGCAGGCATTGGTCGGCGCTGGGAAGCAACGCATAATTTACGCGACTTGTGCTGCAATTTGCGTAAGTGATTTTGCTGGAGGGGAAACCAAGGCAAAGAGGGGACTGGCAGAAGTCTCCGTAGAGGTCTTCCGTTCTCAGCTTGCCTAGTGTGCGGACGTGGCGTTCTTTACTCAGCTTGCCTGAGAGAGAGTGAGCATCTCTGCAGTTTAGGACCTAGCAAACGGAACGATTGTGCTTGGAGATAGAAAGTTTTTGTTCAGCTATGTACTGAGCAAGATAGCTAGAAGTGAATAGACGAGCACAGCTTTGCAGCACCACGAGGTCGGCCGCATAACGACGTCGCCCCGCCACGCTGAATTGGGTGATATTGCGCCCACTCCAGCCACTGATTAATTTGTTGGATCGCGTCGGCAAAGTTTCCATGGGGGTTGCATGGGCCGTGTATTGTAGAATTCTTTTCGCACTTCGTATTACGCCTGGGTCAGTCGATAGGAATTACTTTTGATTTATCGCACTTTACTCCACGCAAACGCAATTTATTACCACTGCCTGTTAGGAGAGTCATGTAATGTGATGATTGAAGGTCGTGAGTTAAAATCAATCTGTGCTAATCGACTGCATCTGTTTTCAATCAAGTAGTTGAAATCCCAAATCACTTTCTTAATTAGGTTTACGTTCAACATTTGCATCTGGTGTTCAATAGCTGAATATAACATCAGAGTGCACCCTTTTTTAATTAAAAGGGATCAATTCTGAATAAATTAATGTCAACACTGCCACTACAGTTCAATCAGGAGTCACAGGGCCTTATTACTTTCTTTGTGTTATCCGACATTGCGGCAGTTTTGCACTCTCTGTTAACCTGTTAGTCAATTACCTGGGGTGAACACACACCAAAACCAGATAAGTGATGGGTGGGGTGTTACAGCTTGCCTGTTGAGTTGCTATGTTGTTCTCTTGTTGTGTAGTTGTATTGGTGGTGGTGGTGGTGGTGGTGGTGGTGGTGGTGGTGGTGGTGGTGGTGAGTCTCTGGATATGTGTGGTGTTTTTTATTTTATTTTTATGTTTGTCTGGATTTTTTGTTCAGTTTTGTTACTAGAGACCCTTGGTATCCATCACTTCGTGCTACGTGAATAATTATGTCCAACTCATTACAGTTATGTTTTGTCAAGTGGTGCTTTGTTTAATCTATGGATCATATGTATGAGGACAGATTCTTCTTGGCCCTGTGAATGGTTAGATAACTGATGTAATATTGTTTCTGTTGTGTGTTTCTTGTAAATGCTGAATGAGTGTTGTTTATTTTTCTTTGTGATTTCTATCTCTGAAATTTATTTGGTCTGTCTGTTCCATCTCTGAGATCAACTTTATGTTTTTGTGTAATGTGTGTATCTCTCCATTATTAGTTGTATTTCATTTTCTGATTCATCTACCAAGCAGAGGATGTCATCCTTGTGTCCCCTAATACAGTATATTATGTTCTGCAGGTACTGTTTTTTTTTTGGAAAATAATTCTACTTTGCCATGAATATGTTTATAGCTTTTCTGAAACTAGGGATTGCATTGGCACGCCGCGTTCTTGTAGGTAGGTATCTTTGTTGAATTCTAAGTCATTGTGGTCAGCAATGAGGCGCAGGAGTGTACTTATATCTGTTGTGTGTTCTTGTGGTAACGAATTGTAAGTTGTTCCATTACCTTGATTGTTTCTTTGACAGAGATTGTGCACGCTTCCTACATCAAATGAGACTAAAGTAGCTGTATCTGGAATATATAAGTATTTTACGTGATTTATTAGTTCATACGAGTTTTTAACTGTTTCGTCATTTTGTATTTTATACTGTGCGTGCGTGTGTGTGTGTGTGTGTGTGTGTGTGTGTGTGTGTGTGTGTGTGTGTGTGTATTCCTAACGGACCAAACTGCTGAGGTCATCGGTCCCTAGCCTTACACACTTCTTAAACTTATGGTAAGAACAACACACACACACACACACACACACACACACACACACACACACACCCGAGGGAGGACTCGAACCTCCGGCAGGAGGGGCCGCTCAAGCCGTGACATGGCGCCTCAAACAGCACGGCCACTCCTCGAGGCTTTTTTGTCTGTCATCCAGTGTGTGTTCAACTGTTTTTAGTACATTTTTAATTTTTGTGTGGAACCTTTCTGTTGAGTCGGACTTTAGTTTTGCGATTCTATTCTGTGAAATGAATTCAACACCTAGGGCAGACAAGCAGAACTTTTTAAATAAGATGTAAGGACCACGAAAGAGGCATGGAAATATGGTACCAGCCATTCAACATTTGAAGCACACCTGAAGCAAGAAAACCACCATCCTACCACAACAGAAAAGGACATGGAAATAGTCAGATTCAGGAACAAGAAATAGCGCCTACACCTATATAGAAACGAGACATTCAAACTCAAAAAGCAATAATAGAAAAGAAGCACAATAAATGGCCCAACTAACATCAGCACCCAGATGCTACTTAAACTAATAAAACATACTGTTGAGAAATAACAACCACCGTGGACACACAAAGTAATATAACAAGCTAGGCAATATCCCCTCCCTAGATCATTCACCACTGTAGCATACTAAAAAAGTAACTTACACCGACAGTAGATAGGACATGTTAGTTCCCTTAGCAAACACCCAAACGAAGATTATCACCTCCAGTAACATAATAAAAATGTAATCTCTCTCTCTCTCTCTCTCTCTCTCTCTCTCTCTCTCTCTCTCTCTCTCTCCCCTAGTCGGAAAACAAACACAGAGAGCGATAGCAGATGCTTCCACCACTATCAGAACGAACAAAACACTAACGCACTCCGTAATAGCAAACCAAAACACGCAAAATGGCGAGAGGACAGTGGTACTTCCCAACACGAAAATGGAAGTGTGTTCACTGCAGTGAAAGTACTGTGTGCAAAACCTTAACACCTACACGTGGAAAACGAGGAAAATGCAATGAACAACAAAAATTTGGAATCAACGAAAAGAATAAAAACTGTTGATAGTAACATGTAAAGCATGTGAACCGTTAATGATCATTGCAAACAAAAATTTAAGAGACAAAAAGCGTTCTGTTACAGTGATCACTTGAATATACTTTAAAATAAAGTGAAACGCGTGTGGTCGTAAGAAGACTTTCATTACAGTTGCTAAATATAGCAATTAACCTGTGTTGAAACGTTTAGAGAACACTACTCTGTCCCTTCCGTTCTCCACAAATTACCATAAGAATTTTGTCAAAAACGCCCGCTATACTCTAGACTTCATTAATTTCTTATCATTCCTTTGACCTTCATTTTCATACTACACAATGATTTTTTCGTATATAGGGTGGTCTCACATAATCTCGCTTTCATCGTAAGTGCCATATAGCACCCCCAACATTTATCACTACACACGCAATTTTGGCACTGGCGTGTAAACGGAAACGCCCACTCGTGACAGACGAGGCTCAGCACGGGCGCAGCAGAACCCTCAGTTGCCACTATTAGTCCATTGGGATAAGAAAGTCGCTCGAGTAAAAGGGGCTTCATGTACACCTCACTTGTGAGAACGCTTCAGAAATGAGCGATCTCGATCGCTTTAGCGCGGGCACAGGTCATTGAAACATTCTGATTTTGTCCATTTACTGCCTGACTCGAGGCACGTTTGCAGCTACGTGGAGCTGACATGAAAGTGGTTGCTCGTTGCCAGGAGCGAGAACAGCTGTGTCGGAAAAGGAAAGCAAAGGAACGGAAAGCAAACGACCGCCCGCAGTGATTCCCACGACAGCGCCTCAGCGGGGCCACGTGGGGAGGGGGGGAACGAACTGCAGAGCGAGCGGGCAGCCGGCCAAGAAAGCAGCACGTCCGCAGACACTTCCGCCGCTTTCACTGTCGCCCTGTCGCAGCAAACACAGCTCGCTCTGTCGACATTCCTGCTGCGGAGCTCTCTTCTCACCTGGTGTGCCGTCGCTACAGCCGCTCGTACCCCGAGGGCGCTAAAATGTACTTGTGTGGTGCGCGACTGAATCAGGCGCAGCCGGTTGGAATCTCGAGGGTGGAAACGTTTTCACCATCACCACTGGCGTAACTAGATCAAGTAGCGGCCAGGGCGAACTTTCACTTTGCGTCCTTCACCCCTCCCCCTCCTACCGACCTCTAATTATCTCATTCAATCCTTCTCATTACTTCGCCTTTATCAGCGTAAAGCAGGTGTAAAGTAGGTCTTTGCTTGATATGGAATCAGATTCCCTTAAGAATCCCCCTTCATACATCTCCCCTCCTTCCTATTTTACTAACCTCCAAATCTAATCCTCCTCCACCACAACAACAACAACAACAACAACAACAACAACAACAACACACTACACTTTTAATTTATCTCCATGGGATAAACAGAAGACATCTGATACAGAAGATGTCCAAAACAGAAAAAGTCGCAATAGTCCCTGTGGAACACGAATTTATCACATGTTATTTACAGCAAAAGTCCAACCACTAGCAGGAAACGAAGGATGGCGCCCCATATTGTGATCTTCCAATACATTTCGTCAACTTCCTTTTCAAATATTTACGTCTGTGACAGACGTTATCGGGCACTGTTTTGTCTCTGGCAGTCACCGTCTTAGTACAGCACGAATTGAGTGTGCACAATTCTCGACGAGTGTAGTTCCAAGTACAAGTTACTATTTATGTCGAGCAGTAAAAAAGTTCGATGCCAGATGTCGGTTGTTCAGTAATAAGATTTTCCCTCTAGGTAGTACTCGCAGAAAAACCATTTCATCCTTCAAGAGAGGTACGTTGTTTGAGTTCGTTGTTATTTTAGTGGTGTAAAACAACTGCCTTTCCTAATATCCTTCCTTATTTTAGGCAATCACTACTTCTAAAAATAGCAGGAAATTGCCAGTCATATTTAGTAAGATGTTTACTGCCTTCTGAAGACTAGTCTACCGAGTACAAAACCGCTTCAATTTCTAGCCGAATAAACAGATTAAACAATAGCGGCTGTTTCAGGAAGAAATGACACGTATTTAAAGATTCCGTATAACCTCTCCCTTAGAACCACCTTGGTGAATAGGTTTTCACGACGCAGGAACACAGGCCAATTCCATATCCAAAATGACCAGTTCCAAACATAGCACTGTCCGAGCGCAGATGGCTGTTATTCTTTCTTCCGGCCGAGTCAGCGACCGCCGACCGCGTCAGGCGAGCCAACAACGGCATATTCTGCATGCGGCGGCGGCGGCGCATTTCCCAACAGAGCAACGGCCTTGCCGACGCAGCGACCTCCAGCTGAAAGAGGCGTGAGCGCACAGCACTACACCGCCGACCCTAACCGGCTCACGTGCCGACTTTGTCCTCTCCACGCCTAGCCTGCACCTTGCTCATGCATAACATAATGCCATACAAGCAACAGCGGGACAGGGCACGAGCGTTTAGCCATGCCATTCCTGACCAACGTGTGTGTGCAGAGTCATCGTGATGGGCGGTTATTGAAGAAAATAATGACGAAAAATTAGAAGACGGCAGCTTCAGAAGTCACAGCAGCACTGAGTCTCGCACTCGCGAGCCCCGTCAGCATCAAAAGAATACGAAGGGACCTCCATAAGCAGGGTATTGCACGGTGAGCTGTAGTTCCCAAACTGGTCACCAGTGAGGAAAATGCCCGTAAACGTGTTGCCGAAGTCATAAAACCTACACTATGGAGCAATGGAGGATAGTCATTTGGTCGGACAAGTCTTGTTTCACACAGTTTACAATTTCTGGCCGAGTTACTGTCCAAAAAGTGAAACACGCTCTGCAAAGTCGCGTTACTGCTGAGTATTATGTCACCATTTTGGCTGATCAGATCAGTCTCATGGTAGACTGTTTGTTCCCCATTAGTGATGCCGTGTTCCAACACGACATGGTTCCTTTTCACACAACTCGCATCGTGCAAGAAGGGTTTTGTTTTCTTTTAAGGCGCGAAAACAACTGGGGTCATATGCGTCTAAGTCAAAATTATAGAACACGAAGGCAGAGAGGAGTTAAAAAACGACTAGACGTTGATACATGAGAAGGCAGCCAGAAACAGGGACGTGGAGAAAGGGCTACGAAAGACACCATACAGAAACGGAGGTCCAAAACTAAAAATTAAATGACCTTCGCCATATTGCTTTGAAGGATAAAAAGTAAAACGCGTGCGACAGACCGCGCGTCATTTGCTAAAACGGCCGCTAACTTAGACGGCAAACCCAAGCGGTAACGCAAACGGTTAGAAAATGGGTATTCAGTCAGGAAGTTTCTGACGGTTAAAACTTGGGCCCAATGTATACAAAGCGCTGGGGGAGCGCCACTTATCAAATGACGGTGGTAAAAAGGCAGTGCCCAATACGCAACCTAGTTAAAGAGACCTCCTCCCGGCGGGAGGGCCGAGAGGAGTTCGTCCAAGCCGCTGGGATAGGCTTAATAATCTGGAGCTTATTCCCACGAAGTGAGGACCAATGGCGATGCCAAAGGGACACCACTTCCTGACACACGGCAACACAGAGATCATTGGAGTAGTAGGCTGAGGTACGAGGACTGCAGCCTTGGCAGCAGCGTCAGCAGCTTCGTTTCCTGGCAGACCGACATGAACAGGATCCCACATACATGTCACAGTGGCTCCACAAAGAGTGAGCAAGTGACAGTTTTCCTTGACCCGCTGCACTAAGGAATGGGCGGTGTACAGCGCACAGACTTTGAAGGGCGCTGAGTGAGTCTGAGCAGGGGACACAATTGAAAAAGGCTGTGTCGCCGGATGTACATCGCGGCCTGATACAGGGCGAAGAGCTCGGCTGTAAATATTGAGCACTGTGCCGGAAGCCGGTATCGAAAGACACGGGTGCCACTGACAAATGCACAGCCGACCCCACGGTGAATCCGAGAACTATCAGTGTATACAAAGATGCTGTCGCTAAGTTCCATGCGAAGGTCGTGAAACTGAAGGAGATAGAGCGAGGCTGGAGTAGTGTCCTTAGGACGCTAATGAAGGCCAACGTTAACATGGGCCGCCTCACGAAGCCAAGGTGGTGAAGGGTTCACACCCACTGGGAAAGATGCAGGTAGTGTGAAGTTAAGCCACGGTATCAAGTGGCGAAAGCGGAGTCCAGGAGGTACCAGGGAAGAGGGACGCGCCCCATACTTACGATCAGAGGAACCATCAAAGAAGGATGCATAGGATGGGTGGCCACGCATGTCAGCCAAACGGCATGTATACCTGCTAAGGAGAAAGTCACGGCGGTAGGACAGTGGTAGTTCAGCAGCTTCAGCATACAGACTCTCAACCGGGCTAGTGTAAAAGGCGCCAGTGACCAAACGGATGCCACGATGGTGGATAGTGTTGAGATGGTGTAAGAGGGTCGGGCGTGCAGACGCATAAACAAAGCGTGATCGCTATCCACCTTTATCGTTGCCTGTACTTGTCACTATTCTGCAGAAAGAATGGTCTAAGATTCCGTTGAAAACCATTGAAGACATACACTTACTGATTCCGAGATGACTGGAAGCTGTCCTGAATGCCAACTGTTTTCCTACACCCCATTAGGAATGGTAACTGTTAAGTTTGTGGTGTTTCCATATTTTTGTCGTATGTAATGACAGGGTTTGGTGGCTATTATAGCCGGTTGCGGACGACTTCGGCCACGTCGCCTGCGGAGAGCCTCGGTGGGCGCAACTGACTCAGCATCCGCCGAGCGCCGCTCGCCGCTTCCGCGAACTCCGCCATCAGCTCCGGAGCGAGGGCCTACGTCACCACCACGTCACCAACGGCACCAGCACATGATACGCCCGCTACAAATTTGCGGGTGAGAGTTGGGCTTACATGCCTCGAACGGATTAAAGGCTGATCGCAACCATGTGAGGAACTACCCATGTTGCATAAATCCTAAGTGGCATCTTGCGTTATGCGACTCTCAACTGAGATATTGCGTTACCAGTACCAACTGCCACATACGACATATATACTATTCACAACGCTGATCTCTGAATAAAAACATAGTTCTATCAACAGAGGTCTGCAGACTGTGATAAACAATTTGGTCCCGTTCAGCGAGGTATCGTGTGGATCGATTACGCATATTGACTTCACATATTCAAGCACTCTAAGTTTGGGATGTCTTTAATTGTTGACAGGAAGACTCCAAGTTGTATAAGTTTTGCTCTGAAGACCGCCGCATTTATTGACGACTTGGAAAATTACGAGCTACCTGAACAGTTTTGTCTCTTGCAGGTTTTCTCACTTTCGCCACTATCTGCAGCGCATTTACCTAAAACACTTGCAGAGTGGTGCCGAAAGTATTCAGCCCCGAGGCAAAACAGGGTTACCCCGAATTTTTAAATAAAATGGACCCGTTGTGGAAATTCTAGTTTTGTGTTTACGGCGATTACCAATGGAGATGTGTACGTTGGACACACGCGCACGCGCGATATTGCATTGATGCAGTGACAGACCGCTACTTGTTGACGACGGTAATTATCTATATCAGGGCGTCGTCTGGCATCTATCCCATGTACATCCAACGGAACAGGGATAACATTACGCTCGCTTCCAAAAGATATGGTGGCTCTTCGGATACCATATTTTGGCCAACGAAGACAGCGGCGGCTTCAACACGAAATCGCTCATTTCAAACTGTCTCCACACACGTGTTTCATTGCCGCGTGTCACGAAGTGGATCTTCTGCTTTCCCTAAACAAATCAGTTCGTATGAAAGGTTGCTCGTAAACCATCTGCACTGCTTTCTGTCTTTCAAACAGACAAAAAGCGATTATCCAGCAGCATAGGAAGTTTTTATTTGGAGAAAGCAATGTTCGAACTTTGAGTACTGTTAACTACTGGCTCAGTCAAGAAGGTTGAAATCCCGATTGCTCTTCGGTATCACGGCGTGTGTGTATGGAAACTTATGGAGCCAGCTGTTTCTGCACCATAAATCGCATGTCTGAATATTTATTTATATATGTACGAATTACTCTGAGGGCCTACATAGCGTAGAATTATCGCGCTACGTACGGTCCTACGCGACTTGAGACTCTCTCCCGGTGGTTTCAAAAGAAATCGAACGACACACCATTTTACACTGGTAAGACCGTGTAAGCGTAAGGCTAGAATGCGAATACTGTAGTGAAAAACAGAAATACACGTGTTTTTATTCTAATGAAGTGAATTAAGTTTAGGCTAACAGAAGCCTTTTCATTTTTCTCGCCTTGTCTTGCCTCGGCCTGCCCACCGTAAAGTCTTTTTCTGGGACCAGAGTGTTCGAAACATGGATGAAATGTTTCTTCCAGTACTTTTTGTATCATTGTAACACATTCAACTAATTCATGCAAATGGAGATCTATTACACGTCGAGAAAGAGAGATACCACAGAGGCATTTCTAACGCAGCCATTGAAAATGGGAGCAAGACTTAAGCAAAATCAAGACCTGTTTGTAAGAGCCGTCGACCTAGAAAAAGCGTTCGACAATTAAAATCGTGTAAGATGTTCAGACATCTGAGAAAGACCTGTAATATATAATATATAATACGTACAAGAACCAGAAGTGAGCAATAAGAATTGAATGCTAGAAACGAAGTCCCCGGATTTAAAAGAGTGTAAAACAGGAATGTGGCCTCTCACCCCTAGTTTTCAATATAGCCATCAAAGAAGCAATGCTTGATATAAATGAAAGTTTCAGGAGTGAGTGCTGAATACAAGGTGAGAAGATCTGAATGATAAGATTCGCTCATCACGTGCTACCGTCTAGGGGCGTGAAGAAGAATTACAAGACCCGTTGAATGGAATGAACAGTTTAGTGAGTAGACAATACGGTTTGAGAGTAAACCGAAAAATATCTGAGTAATGAGGAGTAGCATAAATACGGTTAGCGATGAACTTCAGATAGAAATTGAGAACCAGGAGTTTTACGA
Organism: Schistocerca cancellata; assembly: GCF_023864275.1. NCBI lineage: Eukaryota > Metazoa > Arthropoda > Insecta > Orthoptera > Acrididae > Schistocerca > Schistocerca cancellata. The sequence goes on along the minus strand of NC_064634.1, from coordinate 138,136,148 downwards.
CCCTGAAAGTACACTACTGGCCATTAAAATTGCTACACCAAGAAGAGATGATGATAAGCAGGTATTCATTGGACAAATATATTATACTAGAACTGACATGTGAATACATTTTCACGCAATTTGGTTGCGTAGATCCTGAGAAATCAGTACCCAGAACAACCACATCTGGCCGTAATAACGGCCCTGATACGCCTGGGCATTGAGTCAAACAGCTGCCCGTGCATGACCTGCAACATGCGGTCGTGCATTATCCTGCTGAAATGTAGGGTTTCGCAGAAATCGAATTAAGGGTAGAGCCACGGTTCGTAACACATCTGAAATGTAACGTCCACTGTTCAAAGTGCCGTCAACGCGAACAAGAGGTGACCGAGACGTGTAACCAATGGCACCCCATACCATCACGCCGGGTGATACGCCAGTATGGCTATGACGAATACACGCTTCCAATGTGTGTTCATCGCGATGTCGCCAAACACGGATGCGACCATCATGATGCTGTAAACAGAGCCTGGATTCATCCGAAAAAAATGGCGATTTTGCCATTCGTGCACTCAGGTTCGTCGTTGAGTACACCATCGCAGGCGCTCCTGTCTTTGATGCAGCGTCAAGAGTAACCGCAGCCATGGCCTCCGAGCTGATAGTCCATGCTGCTGCAAACGTCATCGAACTGTTCGTGCAGATGGTTGTCGTCCTGCAAACTTCCCCATCCGTCGACTCAGGGATGGAGACGTGGCTGCACGATCCGTTACAACCATGCGGATAAGATGCGTGTCATCTCGACTGCTAGTGACACGAGGCCGTTGGGATCCAGCACGGCGTTCCGTATTACCCTCCTGAACCCACCGATTCCATATTCTGCTAACAGTCATTGGATCCCTACCAACGCGAGCAGCAATGTTGCCATACGATAAAACGAAATCGCGATAGGCAGCAATCCGTCCTTTATCGAAGTCGGAAACGTGATGGTACACATTTCTCCTCCTTACACGAGGCATCACAACAATGTTTCACCGGGCAATGCCGGTCAACTGCTGTTCGTGTATGAGAAATCGGTTGGAAACTTTCCTCATGTCAGCACGTTGTAGGTGTCGCCACCGGAGCCAACCTTGTGTGAATGCTTTGAAAAGCTAATCATTTGCATATCACAGCATCTTCTCCATGTCGGTTAAATTTCGCGTGTGTAGCACGTCATATTCGTGGTGTAGCAATTTTAATGGCCGGTAGTGTAAAAGGAGGGAATAAAATGCAGACAAGCACTGGCAAAAAGAGCGTCCCGGGTCAAAAGAAGTATAATAGCATGACACAAATCCCTTCATTTCATGAAGTTTCTGAGAATGTAGGGTAGGAGTACAGCGTAGTATGAAAGTGAAATATGGATTGTGGGAAAAGTGGAGAAGAAGTGAATCGAAGCCTCTAAGAAGCGGTGTTGTTCAAGGATGGTGGACATTGGGTGGACTGACAAGACAAGGAATGAGGAGGTTCTGCTCAGAATCGACGAGGAGAAAAATATGCTGAAAACACTGACAAGAAGGGACACTTTGATGCGTCATAGCTTAAGACATCAGGGCAAAACCTCCATGGTACTTGAGGGAGCTGTAGAGGGTAAAACTCGAAGTGAACGCAGAGATTGGAATATATCCAGCAAATAATTGAGGACGTCGGCTGTAAGAGCTACTCTGAGATGAAGAGGTTGGCACAGAAGAGGATTTCGTGGCGGACCGCATCAAACCAGTGACAATACGGACAACAAAAACTTCCACGCAAAAACTTTTCCCGACGCGAACCTGATGATCGTCACTGCGTCAGCCGAACAATGCCTGGCACACAACTTGCTCGTCATCTTCTCACTACGTGTAGGCAGTAAGGACACTTCCCCGCAAGCGAGCGATAGGACACACATCCTTATAACGGCTACACCACAACAGTCCTACGCGGCGAATACCAGCCGAAGATGGATCATCGCCAGATGCGGAAGTGCCCGCCACGTGAAAGTGGTTCCTGCTCCGTCCAGGAATCGTGGGGGCGTGTCTTGTGTTTTCCTAACCACGACGGCAGCCATTGGCTTACTCATGCTGTATGTCATTGTTAGCTACACTACCTATCATATCACACCACTGTGCCTACATCCCTTGAGTGTGATACAAGCAGCTGCACTGATCAGGTATCTCAACGATGGAACATGTTTTAGACAAGTCAGAAATGAATAAAGAACTCTAGACCGCAGTGGAAATAAGAAAGTTTTGCTTCCATGGGATGACGAACGGAGGGAGGGAGGAAGAGAGGGAGGATGACCTTAAGTCAAGCACCCAGATCATTAGATAAAGCACTGTCCCAGTGATCTATTCCAAATTATCATTCCGACATTCGCTGTAAGTGATTTACGAGAGATCGTAGAAAAGCTAGTAGTGAATCAGCCTGTTCCACCACCGGTTCACAACGCTCGCTAGGGGAGCGTTATGCGTACCTTAACAAGGAATCAACAGAAAAAAAGACTTGCTTACAACAACAACAAAAACAACAACAGTAATAGTAACAGCAAAAATAATAATAACAATAATAAAGACTAACAAAAATACTGAAAACAGAATTGACAACAAGAAACAAGACAAAAGCTATAAATACTTATGCTATACCAATATTGACCTACTCATTTGGAGTAGTGAAATGGAGTAACACAGACCTAGAAGCACTCAATACACTTACAAGATCACAATGCCACAAATATAGAATACATCACATACATCACATACATTCAGCAACAGAAAGATTTACATTAAGCAGAAAGAAAGGAGGAAGGGGATTTATCGACATAAAAAACCTACATTATGGACAGGTAGACAATTTAAGAAAATTCTAGAACGAGCAGAAACTAGCAAAATACACAAATCAATCACTCATATAAATACATCGGCTACACCACTGTAATTTCATAACCATTTCTACAACCCTCTAGATCACATAACATCAACAGATACGAAGAAAGTAAATTGGAAAAAGAAAACACTACATGGCAAGCACCCGTATCATCTAACACAGCCACACGTCGATCAAGATGCATCCAACACGTGGCTAAGAAAAGGCAATATATACAGTGAGACAGAAGGATTCATGATTGCAATACAGGATCAAACAATAAACACCAGATACTACTGCAAGCATATTATTAAAGATCCCAATACCACAACAGATAAATGCAGACTTTGCAAGCAACAAATAGAAACAGTGGATCACATCACAAGCGGATGTACAATACTAGCAAATACAGAGAACCCCAGAAGACATGACAATGTAGCAAAAATAATACACCAACAACTTGCCATAAAACATAAACTAATAAAACAACACGTTCCCACATACAAGTATGCACCACAAAATGTGCTGGAGAATGATGAATACAAATTATACTGGAACAGAACAATTATAACAGATAAAACAACACCACATAACAAACCTGACATCATACTCACCAATAAAAAGAAGAAATTAACACAACTAATCGAAATATCCATACCCAATACAACAAATATACAAAAGAAAACCGGCGAAAAAATTGAAAAATACATCCAACTGGCTGAGGAAGCCAAGCACATGTGGCATCAGGATAAAGTTGACATTATACCAATTATACTATCAACAACAGGAGTCATACCACACAATAACCACCAGTACATCAATGCAATACAGCTACATCCAAACTTATATATACAACTACAGAAATCCGTAATTATTGATACATGTTCAATCACAAGGAAGTTCCTAAATGCAATATAACATATACCGTACAGTTAAAAGGAAGTGACGCTTGATCAAGGTCCGCGTCACTTTCCATTTTTAACCAGACCTAAGGTCTGAGAAAGGAAAGAAGATAATAATAACAATAATAATAATTATTATTATTATTATTATAGCGTATAGTCGGTGCAGCGTTTAGCGTCTCGGTAACTCACAGCATTGTTCAGCGAACCAAATGGAACATGACTCTTACTCTAACTATGTTACGCACCATCTGTGGTGAAGTTTCGTCAGTTTATACCTTCCACATTACTGTTTGGTTCAGATGATTGCGATTAATTCTTGAGGTGTGCGTTGTCAAGTATTAGTTGTTTGGGAGAAAGGTAAAGGAGTAGGAAGGGGATGACTATGAAATCAACATTAAATGAGGGATGCCTTACAACATCAGAAGTCTATATTTGGTTCACGCTTAACAGTTAAGATAAAAAGCGAAAAACCGCATGTGGGTACAGTTGTCGCAAAAAGTCTTCGCGCCCCCCACCAGAATCCACGGCGTCCTAGCGATGAACGGTGAGCGCCCTTCTTCATCACTGCGCTGCAAAGTTTTTTTTATCGGATTACACGGAGCAATCATCACTACGTAACAGCACGATCTTAACATGGGCTCCAGCATCGTTTGCTCATGTGAGATAGGGTTACATTTCGACCTTCTCTAACACAAACCGTCCTATGTCAATCCATCTGCATTCAGCAAGACGCCGAGATTAAATCACTGGACTGGACAACGAGCACCGTTGACAGTCAGTACATCACCTCAAAACTGGTTCCTTGCAACTCTGCAAAAATTTCCACGAAGACTGACCAAGGTAATAGTTCGAAGCGACTGGGACGAACGTCTCTACTACATCACGACAAAGTTCCTACGGAAACAACTGTTTATTAACTTTAATTAATCCTTGCGCAGTCCGTTTCTTCCATCGACCAACATACCTACATAGATAACAGATCCAGTATTTGATATGGGACACTTTACCAGTCAGTCATGTGTGTACGTTCCAAGCGCAACTGTCACTTTTAACGTGAGCACAATGCACGTGTGCCAGTGACCATCCTCTTCTCCTGCTAACAGCATTTCTCTTTAATGTGCTGTCTCCTCCCAAAACTTTCTCCAGTACTGTTAATGGCGCTGGAAGAGTAACTTAAGTCTAGGGATATTCTTTAATCCCTAAACGAACCTAGCATGCTCCTACCACAACATTCAGCACGTATTATACGTCTCCCCTACGGCATACTTTAGGCGGGCCTACTTCTGGCTGATAGGGCACCAGGAAACTCCGTCGCACTTCGTCCCTTGCGTTGCTAATAGGCCATGTCGTGTTCTCCATGTGTGGCCGTCTACGGGTGTCAGATAGAAAAGAAACTTAAAACCCCCTCCCTTTTTAAATTAAACTAACAAGGAACCACACCGTAATCGGATTTTTGTATTTTTTAATATTTATGGTACATGAAGGTCAGAAATAAAGTATCAGTTCTCAAGGCATTACCATGCAACTCTCAAAAAATTCCCGAGAAAATAGACGTAAGTTTTCTGAACGTCTTTAATTCCCTAACTCAAGGTTGATTTGTCGGTGGCTGTGTGGCTTTTGAGGTAGAACGCTCTCTTGCCGTGTGGCAAGCCTGGCTTCGATACCTGGCCACTGAACATTTTCAAACAAAGGTGCGTATTCTAGCAGCATTTCCGGGAGGCACAAATACGTAAAAATGAACACATTATTTGTGATGTCTTTTTAAAAATTTAATGTCTTTACTAAAAATATTTTTATAAAAAGATCGGTACTAAATAACTCATATTCGTAAAGAAAACAATGTTTGTGCTGGAAATGTAATTAGAAATAATATGATGTGCATTTTTCATAAAAAATGCCGGTCGGATGTGTGACCATGAGAACGTATTTCATGAATTTGACATTTAAATGACGTAGGTATTCGAACTGAACGGGGGGAAAAAAAAGACAGAAACAAAACTCGAACCAGCGATTTCAGTCTCGAGCGCTACCGATATTTATTTTTCGTTTATATACGCTTCACGGAGAACATGTACCTTTATTTCAAAAGATGTATTGGCCAGGAACCGAACCTGAGCCACCCACAACGCAAGTGAGCACTGCCACGGGGCCCTTCGTAACGTAGAAAGTAACGTGAGTTAGTGAATTAACGACACCCAGAAAAAGTTTCGTTTTCTCGCGAATTTTCGAAAGTTGCAAGAAACTGCTTCGGGGGATTGATATTTTGAGTTCTTAACTTCATTTACCACAAATATAAAAAAGAATTACAAAAATCCCACTGCCGTGTTGCCTCCTTGCAAGACGATAAGTCCCCGGGTACTCCCTCCTCCAGTCTAGGAAATAATGTATTATAAAGGAAGGTGTTTAATGACGAATGTGATAATTTCATGTAGCAAGAAGTTTCAATAACTGGCACGAACATCGCGTCGAGGGCTAGCACTGCTGAGCAAGACAGGGAAATCCAATCGAAAACGTTAAAGAACCCTTTAAACGATCAAAGTCATTTGTCAAATTTTCTGTTTACCATTCAGGCGGTTGTCGAACAAGCGCTATAGCGCAACAAGAAACTTTGTCAATTTTAACCTCACTTTTGAATCACACGTCACGCTAACGCGAAGTATTTCGACACTAGTGGGAATGGCTACCGATGCGAACAAAGCATTCCTTGCACTGTCTTTAGCACTGTGTGTAAAAGTCCTTGCTCCAGTGAATAGTTGACATTGAAATATATATATCCAAGTACGACAACGTGGAAACACACAAATCGTCCGTGAAAGAACTGGAGAGTTTAGTTTTTTTTTTTTTTAAAATTCCTCTTAACGTCTTTCTGCTTAATAAGCGGTTGGGGAAAATGTAACAGTTCACTATTTCGAAATTTAACTGAGATTTTCTGTTTTTATCCAGATACTATTTTGATCATGGTTCACACAATTATGGAAAGTCACGACACAATGAGAGAAACACTTGCAGAAAAATGCACGGCGAGCCATCAGCACAAACATCATCCGACATCTTGTCAAATAAGCCGTCAATCAAAATCGGTCTCCAGCATACAAAACAAAGCTATACTCTCCCAAGTAATTTGACAAACAAACGAAGTTCGACAAATTGTTTGACTGTTTACAGGGGCCTTGGAGTGTGTTGCACAGAGCACTAGGCTGGCTCAGAACAGCTGTGCGCAGCCGCAATTGTACCGCTACGTCAGATGCCTTTGTAGAAGTGACGGAACTGCTGAGACACTCCAAGGAGAGGGGACCGGCGCGAGGCACCTCTCGCTAGCACTCGGAGGCTGCGGCAGCGGACCACCGGGACAGCTGGACTCGTTGCGCAACCTCGCTTCGCGGCACAGCTGCTGTGGCGTAAGCGCCGCGCTGGACTCCAGGTGCGGGCGTCCGCCGCTGCTGACACCGGCACACTCCATATCCAACTGCAAGTGGAGCCCCGGCCACGCGTTTACGTAATTAACGCGTACACAGTGTCCCTAAACCCATTTTCAAACCCTTAGCGCATTCAGAAGACGTTGCGCAGTTAATGGTTGTAAAAGGAACCATTCCTCTTAACGTCAAAAAATATACGAAAGAATGTGTTCAGTTCTGTCAAAAATTAGATCAATGAGCGATACTAATTTAATCTTAGTCTGAATTATGTTATTTATTTACTATTTGTTAATTATTTATTAACTATGGCAAAACCCGTAGGAGAAAAGATATGCAGCTGCACGAATATCAAGCGCTCATACGGCAATGTCGTATACTAAAGGTGCAAGGAATTTATTGAGCAGCTTTGTAGCGAAAACTTCCAGACAATATTACGGAAAGTGCAGACGAAGTAGTTGAAGACGAGCAGCAAAATATGATGCAAAGATAACAAATCGATAGACCACCGAAACACACTAGTCGAAGTAAGGTACGTGGAACAGCGAGCATTTCCTCATAAATATTAGGATCCTTGGAAAAATACAGTGACGAAACTTTGCCACGTGATACGCAAGTAAAACTCGTCGAGGTATACAGGAAGGAGATGGAAGATGGAATGTCCGCGCTCTCTCGCTCTCTAACGGTACATAGCGTCACGGTAGTCACACAATTCCAACTTCAACCGTACCGTGAACTTAGTTTTTACCAAGAGACTCATTCATGAAGGATGCGCCGTAACCTGTTAAGGTTCTATCTATTGTAAACGATAACTGTTTACAACGTACGACGTACCACACAGTCGCGAAGGGGAAGCCAGTATGAACATTTTGGTACAGGGCACTTGCAGTCTGTAAAGATGGGAAAAAATCTCAAACTGGCCTACGAAAGTCATCTAAGCTACTCTGTATGGACGCCACGCTAAGAGTTTAGTATCCACTCGCACTCTTGCTTCGCCGGCTGTTTCGTGAGGGCAATGAAAGAAAAAAGCGAAATCTGTAGATGCTATTGATCTAAAGACTTACAGAAGCTTCGTGGTAAAAAGACCAGACAAACAAAATTATTAAACTATTAATATTATCCTGTTAAAATTCACAACACTTCGAGGTAAATTTTACAGACATTAATTTTACATATTGAAATTGTGAGAATAAAGAGCGACGCACATACTCTGTGACTTAGGGGACTTTTTTAGTCCAATTTGATGCTGTTCCTACACCTACATCGAAACTCTGCAATGCACCTTATTGCGCGTGGCAGATGGTACCCCGTACCGCTACCGGTCATTTCCTTTCCTCTTCCACTTCCAAATACAGCGAGCGAAAAACTACTATCTATATGCCTCCGTATGTCCCCTAATTTCTCGTACGTCATCTCCGCGGTCCCTACGCGAAACGTATGTTGGCGGCAGTAGGGTCGTTTGCTGTCAGCTTCAAAAGCCGGTTCTCTAAACTTTCTCAGTAGCTTCCTTCGAAATGAATAACTTTTTCCCTCCAGGGATTCCCGCCTATGCTGCCGAACCATATCCATAACACCTGCACGCTGATCGACTCTACCGGTAACAAATCAAGCAGCCCGCCTCAGAACTGCTTCGATGCTTTCCTTTAACCCGGCCTGTTAGGGATCCCAAAAACTCTAGCAGTACTCAAGAATAGGTCTTCTCTACCACAATCCTCACACGCTCGTTCCCTTTTATCGTTTTGCAACGTTACGCCCAGATATTAAACGACGTGACTGTCTCGAGCAGGACACCATTAATGCTGTATCCTAACATTACGGGTTTGTTTTTCCTACTTACCCGCATTACTTTTTTCTACATTTAGAGCTAGCTGCCATTCGTCACACCAACTACGAATTTTGTCTAAGTCACTTTACTGGCCCACACGTGGCCAGTATCAGAACGTTCGTCTCCACCTCAACCAGACCAGTGTTGTAAGTTGTGAATAATTATTTTTCACACATTGTATATGCCGTATCTGGAAAGACAGCGAAAACTCATTAGCTAGATGGTGCAGGAGGAACCCAGTTGAAATTATAAGAGGGCTAAGTACGTTAACAATATTTTCTCTACAATAGCATCCTATGATGGTACTGTTACAGTATGAGTAGTTTGAATGGGACAACTGTTTGTCAGTGCACACTACACATATTTACTGAGGGTACGGTGAAACAGCAATTTCATAATTGTACTAGGCTGCATCATGTTCTCTACCTCTCCAGACAATGTTATTACATGAGACTGACACGTTACTACAATTTTACTTGTGTCTGAAAATAAACTGATTATTCTGTTGTTCTTTGATACTACAGACTTGCGTAATCACAAACTGTTCCACCAGGATTTGTTGCACATTTCTCGTTCAGTACCAACTCTACACGTTTTAGTCATCCTTAAGAGCAACGGTTAGTTTTATTTCTTTTAATTTACTCAATGCCCTCATGGTCGCAACATCGAAGTTTTCAGTAACAGCATACATCCGTTTGACATATTTTCCTTAAAACATTTGTCTCTACAACGACGTGGCAGATCTGCTAATGACCTACATATTAATGATAGAACGAGTTTGCAGCAATAGCAAATCTGTGATCCACTTCCTCATGCTGTAACTTTTCGGGACGACGGCGGTTCAGATCCCCACTTGGCCATCCAGATTTTTGTTTTCTCTGACTCTTTTAAATAGCTTAAGGTAGATTTCCTTAAAAAGGACACTGCCCATTTCCTTCCCCAATCTATGTTTATGCTCCGTCCCTAATCACCGCGTTGTCGATGGAACGTAAAGCCCGAATCTGCCTGGTACTGTACTGTGTGGAATGGTGGTTCTGTCATGTGGTGTAACGTTACGCCGCATCCAGACGCCTTCGCGCTACAAGGAACCGCGAGAATGTCACGCTTGCTGGCAACTTCCGCCGCACACCGCATCCGCAACGGCTGTGACGTCACACTTCGCCATCTCTGCCTGGAAAGAGATTTCGGCCTCCTGTGTTCCCACAGCCTTGTTCCGTTTTGCACTACCGGAGGCACTCCCTCTCGTAATACCACCATTTTTCAGTACTCTTCTGGGCTCAACGAATTCATCTCAAACAATGTTTTGTTAGCCATAGAAAACTCACATTTCATACCACTATTTCAAACAATCTCGTGATGCATTTCGAGACCAAGTTCACTAAAAGAACAACTTTCATACTGTTGTGAAAGTAGTTCAAATTATTCTTTTAAAAACATCCGGAAATTAAAAATGCAAGGGCTATGCAATGCATATTTCAGAGTTGGCACCCACGACGTTTAGAGATGTTCGTAAGGATCGAATGACACCTTGAGCGCCGCAATAAGTTACGAAATTATGTCACAGCAGCTTAACACGTTATCCAGTGCGCTCTCCCTTTGCTCCACCTACAGTAGATGTGAGACACTTTCAGTCATTCGGTTCCTCAATTTGGCTAAAGAATCGGCGGCCAGCACCCACCGCCAACTTATGGAAACCTATGGACCCGAGATAATGACTCGTCAGAATGTTACAAGTGGATTAGGTTGTTAAGCAAGATCGTCCCGACAACCACGACGAAGAAAGAAGTGGAAGACCATGTTGTTTCAGAATAGCTTATGCAGCAAGTTAAAGAAAAGTTCGCTATGATCGTCATGTGACTATTCACTCCCTGAAAGAAAGCTTTCCACAAGTTTCACGAAGTATCCTAGGTGAAATCTTGTCAAAAAGACTTCAGTTTAAGAAGCTGTGTGCACGGTGGGTGCCGAAAATGTTGACCCGCAGCACCGCGAATATCGCTAATGGGAACACGCGAATTTCTTATACGTTTTCAAACTACGGATGAATCCTCTGCGAGTCTATTGCAACTGAGGGCGAAATGTGTGTGTGTGTGTGTGTGTGTGTGTGTGTGTGCGCGCGTGTGCGCGCGTGTGCGCGCGCGTGCGCGCGCGTGCGCGCGCGCGTGCGCGCGCGCGCGCGCCACTATACTCTTAAGGGGCTCCGGAAAGGCTCAAAATCATGAAAAGTTCAATTTTTACTTTTTTGCGTTTTCTGAATCTGCAGACTATTACCTTTTAATAGATATATAATTTATTCAATTCCGAAGACTACAACTATTTTTAAATTTTTTTTAAATGTGTTCTACATGGGCGTGACCCACTGTGGCGCTGTTAAACTGCTGTCAAATGGTGTTATTATTAACGTCCGTGTTCATCAGGTACATTTTAGTGATGTGACATAAAGTATGTGTTGTGGCTAACCTGTGATGGTTCAATATATATCGCTGGTGTGATTGTCGATTGTTTCATGTTTATTTACTCTGTCGTTATCTCGAAAATATTCGTAATTAATTCTGTTTCTTGAGTCTCTGTTTTGTTGAAGTATAATAATGAGTAAAAGTAAAGGCTATTAGGCAAAATACACAAAGTGTCGACGAAATGAAGAAGGCTGTTTGGGCTCTTTTTTTTTTTCATACTTCTTCAACCGATGAAAATCCCCAACATAGCTTGTGTCCCAAAGAAGAAGACAGTTGGTGTAAATATAACAAAGGATTGCTAACTGGTGAAGTATACACTCATAAGCATAGTCTGCCTCATGCAATAATGGAGGTGATAAAACCTATTTTCAGAGACTTAGCAGCACCTGAACTGTTGAAAAAGTGTATTCACGGAAAAACTCAAAACCCCAATGAAAGTGTAAATAGTGTTATATGGTCGAGAATCCCCAAGACTGTATTTGTTGGAACAGAAACACTTCACTTTGGTGTGTATGATGCTGTTGCAACTTTCAATGATGGCAACATTGTAAGGTGCAAGGTATTTAGAAATATGGGAATGAAGATAGGTTCTAACATGGTACAGCGATGCTTGCTTTAGACAAGGAACGCCTTCGGGCTGCAGACAGGGCTGTAAAGAGTCTAGAAATACAAGCAAGAGTAAACAGGAGGAGGAACAAGAGGAAGCTGGAGGAGGAGTTTGCAGAGGATGAAGATAATCCATCCTATGGACCTGGAATGCACTAAAAAGTTAATCCAATCTTTGTCGCTCGATTCCCAAAACTTTTATTTTCTCATACTAATTACATGTTTTCTAAGGATCTTCCAAACATATTTGTTTCAAACTTTCAGTAAATGTTACACAGTACCTTCTGCATAATTTAACACAGCCTTTTTCCAAAAAACTGTATTTTTGAATATATAAATAAAAAATTCCAAAAAAATGTTGTGAATTTTCATTACAATTGAAAAAAAATCATCTTTAATAACTGAACTAAAATTTTGTAAAATCCCTGTGTTAAGTTGTAGCCCATGTTCCAATAAATATTCTGTAAAAAGTTCAACTTCCTACCTCAAATACTTTGTGAGGAAAGATGTAATTTATAAGCGTTATTTTAACATTGCAAGTATAGGGCGTTCCGGAGCCCCTTAAGTCAAAAAGTCAATCTATGCAGAGGCGCTGTACCCATTCTCCATCCTCCAAAAAGTTGAAAGTTCAATCTTCAGAGAGGAAAATCATGGCGTCCGCATTCTGGGACTGGAAAGGGCTCATGTTGGTCTATTACACGCCAAAAGGTACCAAAATCAATGCTGCTGAATACTGTGAGACCCAATATAAGTTGAGGAAAAAATCAAAGACAGAAGGAGGGGAATGTTGACTCCATCATGACACCCCAGACCCCATATCGCCCGGCATACTCGTGATCTGCTCGTGTCGTTTGGATGGGACAATGTGACTGATCCACCCTACTACTCTGGCCTGGCACCCTCTGATTATCACCTCTGCAGTAAATCGGAGAAGTTTGTGGGTAGACAGCGCTTTTCGAACGATGAGGTGATCTTTGAGACGTAACAAATTGGCTTTGAAGAGATAGAGTGGACGGTAAACGATGAGAGTATATAAAAGCTGGCTTCAAAAATGCATTGGCTTCAATTTTGCCACTTACCACATCAGTTTTAATTAAAATTATTAATTTTTCGATTTCTAACAATTGTTGTATTCTTCTTTTCTCTATGCCTCTCGTAACTTACATAACACTATGGGGGCTACGAGATTCTAGAATAAGGCCACAGTTGTATTGACTTTCAAGTACCGCAGGCCGTGAACTACTCACTCAGACACGAGAACGGATAAAACGAAGAAAAAGAGGCATGTTCACACAGTGTGTCGCAAGTACTGATTTTATGTAACAAATATTATTAAAATTATTTTATGGAAACGTATCGTTCCCGGCAGATGCAACTTCTTCGAAAATACAGTTTGGCGAGACACTTTATAACTCCGAATCGGGTTCCCCTTGCGCCAATGTCAACTGCACTGGCATAGCTGAAAAGAAGTAAGTTCTATAAGGGTCCGCCCTCTCCTTTCCTGGGGGAAAAGAAAGAAGAATTGACGGTGAGGGTCGGGCTGCTATCAGATAAATGGGGGGAGCCAAGTTGTCTGGAAGTGAAACACTGTAGCTTTCATGCCTGCAATAAATAACATACAATAATTAAGAACAGTAGTCTCACACTCTCTCTCACTCTCTCTCGAGGGAAATCAGACAGGAAGAGCAAGATTGGGAGAACGTGGAATCGTCGAGTCTTGTTCCTGGGCGGCTTTTTCCTTACGTGAAATTGAAATCACCAGTTTTCTCCTCCAATTGCGGAAATATTCTGTTCGCACCCACCTACATAGGGAGAAATGATGATCACAACAAAATAAGAGAAATCAGGGCTCGCACTTAAATATTTAAGTGCTCGTTTTTCCCGCGTGCCGTTCGAGAGTGGAACGGTAGAGAGACAGCTTGAAGGTGGTTCATTGAACTCTCTGCCAAGCACTTTATTGTGACTAGCAGAGTAATCACGTAGATGTTATGGTCGTCTGGGAAAGTGGTGTTGTGTTCAAACAGCCCTGAAGACATTTTCAGATGTCTGGACGTTTTCTTTCAATTGTTGTGGCAAGAATCTGAATTGTTGGGAATAAATGCTATCCGTTACTGTCACATTACTGCCAAGGAATTTCTAGTACACAGCATCCTCTTTCCCCATCCAAAATGCCTAATATGATTACCACAGGACAAACAAACTTTTACACAGTGACTTTTTACCCCCTCTTTGCCTTAATCATTTATTTCCTTTGTTTATGAATTCATAAAAAAGTGCTATTATCTTTCCTAGTCGTAGCATACTGCTCACATTAAAGTATACTATATTTAAATATTTCCTTGCCACATCTTCTCCGATGACTTCTCTCTCTAGGCTAGGCAAGTGTTTCAAACCGCTTTTACACAGGTCATCAGCGTCTCCATCATCTTAGTTCACCAACAGCGTAATTTAATTCCCATTACACAAAACCAAAGGGATTTTTACAAGTACAGACTTACGTACGACGATTCTTAGATAATATGCTACATAATTCCTAGGATAGCAGTGTTCACATAACGTATGCAAACGCACGAGTTTTTTCAACAACGTAATGCATCATTGCCTACAAGGACGAAAGAAGAAACAATCATTATGATATTTTTCGGGCAAAACACTGTCGTATCTTAGTACTTCGTTCTTTAAATTCGATTTTCTGCGAGACTCCAAATGTTGAGTACCTTTGAGATTCGTGGCAACTGTGTCTCTTGACAATTCCTCAAGAACTTCGATTCCCGTTGATCTACTTGGCAAAGAGCTAAGAAATGCGGTAAATGAAAGACTAACCAGGAACGAAGCAGATGGTTTCTCCTCTTTCGTTAAAAAGTCCGGAATTGCAGCTGAGATCAAGACTACCGCTAAACTGTGCACGTGAAACGCAGTCAAGGCCGTGTTTTTATCAGCGAAGACGCAGCACGCGATCTCACTGGAGAGTTCGCGCTGTGTATTATGTACTCTATGGACACCGCAGTACTGAGGTACTTAGAGTGTGTCATAGTCCATCTCACATGTACAAAGGGTTAGAAATAAACAGAGCTTCTGAAATTTCGAAGGCCGGAAGAAGGAAAGGGCATAATACCTCCAGGAAGTCCATGCCTAGATAAAGCTCTGTGATGTTGAAACCGCCCTTACGGTTGAGGACAGCTTAAAGGAACTAAAGCTCGAATTGTTATGGGGGTCACTATCACGCTCACGAGAAACGAAACAAACGCACAATGACGAAACAAGCAGTGTTAATGTCTAAAAATCTTTTACGGCGCCTGGTGCTGAACGTGAGACTGTGGGAGAGCGATCGTACCTGCTAGGTATGAAGACCCCTCTTCCTGCGTGCGGCAGGTGGGCTGGCCAGCAGGTGCGGTTACAACGGCGCTTCCCACGCCTGGGGAACCCTTGTGTATACAACTGATGCCCAGACCTTTGGCAGTGTGAAACACTAGCTGCGTACAACAGTTACCCACTTGTAACTCAACACTTTCTGCCGAGCATTTCATTTCATAGGGCTATTGGAAAATGGTTCTGCGAGGAAGCGAAGTGTACGTTGCGCTCGAGTGCTAGTTTTATTACACTTTGCTGCCGAATGTTTACATAGCTATCGAGGCATGTGCACTGGCAAACAAGCAACAAGTGTAATCTTTAGATGCGCTTGAGACTTATTCTTCAGCGGCAGTTATTTTGTTTGTTTCTACTTTTTAAGACCGGCGATTAAAATGTCCTAGGACACGCAATCTATTCCTGGTGAACATACACCATCACGATTCAGGTGACAATGTCAGTATACATCAGTTTATTTCTAATCAACGTACCTCCGTTCCCCCTGTTACGAGATCGCAAAACTGCATATTTTCCCGGCATATGCAGTCTCCGCGAAAACAGGAAACTCCGGAGCATAAAATAACCGTGTTCTCTGAAACTCTTCGCTTCGATTCTCGGGACCGCCCAGGGTTAGAACCAAATAATGGCACCACTGTACGGCCCTTGACAAAGACGCCGTTGTTGGCGCGCCCTCGCCATAAACACTGTAGGGAAGGCCACTGTGTCATCCGGAAATGCGACGCCTCCCACACAAAAAAGAAGCCGCCCTCGCCGTGGAGATCCTCTCGAGTGATCTGTTGCCATTCAGTTATTTTCCACTAACAGGGCGAGCGCTTTCTTAGATGCGACTGCCACTCGCTTATATTCTAATAGCAGCGTAGTTTCTCCCTATCCATGACCCATAGATCCAGATCGCTCTGACAACTGCTAAAAACATCTCTACCATGCTCACATGTTCCTTTGTAGAGTCTTGCTCAAATCTGTGTGTGGCACGTAGAGGTCAATATCGTGCAACAAATGTTACACCGGTAACTCAAATACTGTATAAATACGTGTAAAACACTTGTGAGGAAAAGGCGAGTGACAATGTTCTGGAAGTATGTCGTCCTCTTATAATTTTGCATGTTAAGAGATAATAACTGTGTGCAGCTGTTTACAGGACTTAAGCTCTGGTTATAAAATCAAATCGAATCTGATTATGAAATCATATCGGATCTGGCGACAAATTAAGAAATGCCAGCAGGGGGGATGAAACATCAAGTGTGAAAAGAAATTTGAGACTGTGACGTTGCCTAAAAACCTAGAAGATTTTACCTTCAGTTTCAGAGGATTATTGCCCCTCCTCATACTACAGTTTTGCAATTTGTTTCTTGAATTAAATAGTGATGAATCTCTTTGAAAGATGAAGATTAACAAATGAACATATCTCTCTATCTGCTTATTTTGTTATGTCTCTAAGCCATTTCAGGTGAATACTCTTACAGACCCTGGTCAATTTGGTAGAAGAAATTTCCATAACTTGGTTGGGAAATGAAATGGAGTTCATGGTGTATTATTGGTTATCAGCTCTCTATAATGTCTACCAGAACCATACGAGACGATTTACGGTGAATCCTCCGTTGAATGGGAATGTTACGAATGGAGGTCCCTTTAGTGATATGGAAGAGTAATACGCGTGTGTCCGCTTCAGGTTTGAACCTCTCTGTCTGTTCTATTTTCGTAGTCATCCGCCACACAAATTTAACACTACAATGGAAGAATATGCTTTGTTGATCTAACGTCCTACCCCCAAAATTTGGACACTTTCAAACACATCCTATGACTCAGAATCATTCTATTTTCCTCCAAAGAATGTGGGATCTGCTAACCAGCTCCTCAACCCTGCAAGTTGCCAACCTCCCCCCCCCCCCCCCCCCAAAAAAAAAAGTTAAGAAATTGGGGGCGGTCAGCCAGTCAACTCACGGACACAATGCAAGCTTTCACTGACCATATTCTACTCCCAGTAACAGCACCCTTTTGGAAAGCGCTGTTTCCTCCCTGCATTTTTTAGAAGTCCATTTTAAACAGGTACTGGAAAACACCCACCAAGATAGAAAGCTCACTGACCCTTAAGCCTTGTAGGTTCTGACCGCAAATCAGATTAGATGAATTAAAGAAAATCTGGTATATCACAAGGTTAGAGGAAGCCCCCCCCCCCCCCCCACACACACACACACCCCCCTTCGGACAACTACAATTCAGAGATTTATTTCTGATATGTTACTTCGGATGAGACGTGCGAGTAACACCGTTGTCATTGCAGGTGTTTCCACAGCTATTTTCTACAAATAAAGTAGGCGTTTTCCGCATGTTGTAAAAGAGCGCAAAGTGAGAGTTGTTGCAGTGTGCATAGATGTATACCGAAATAGTAACGAAGCAATAGAAGAGTCGTGACTCTAGATATCAGTATTTCAAAATGAACATAACGAAACGTTCAGTCAATAACATGAGGATTTTTTTTTCCTTCGAGGGCGCCTAAGAACTGATATAAAGGCAGCAAGCAGCATCTAATAAGACAGTGACCGTGCGGCCAATGCAATATGCCTGCTGACGTGACGGAGTTGTGGTTACGTATGATGGTTAACGATCCGGAATGTAGCTCCCGTCCAACGATCTATTTAAATTGTAACTGGTGCTAGATCACTGCCTACTTTAGGCGCGTATCGACATTTAAAAGCGGTCGGCGATTTGATAAGAGTACTCGGAACGATTCATATATCTGTGGTTTCTGATGGCGCGGAAATTAAAGTAATGTGTGAAGATAAAGATGGGTCGGACATTTCGTTGTGAAGTGCAACAACGTCGCTCCGTCAGGCTATCACTCGTCAATTAGCAGCTACGGGGTTATCTGGTGCCACTGACTTAACCCTGCATCTCATCCTGTTTGCTTGCACAGATGAAATCCAGATCACTGTTTGTGCAAGCAAAGGGTTCGCCTTGAATGCTCGCCCAGTGCAGTCACATACGATGGTTTCAACACAAAAAACATGTGTGAAGGACAGCTGAGATTGCAGATCTCACCCTGGCTGTACCTTCAGCAATAAATAGATAAGTAAATTACATGACAATTTTCAGATGACGTGTTTTTCGGTGTCCAGTAAGTTTACCTTTCGGCCAACAATATCTAGGCTTGATCCTGCCTTTTTCGGCAGAGGTTGGTCCAGTGGGAGTTCCTTTCTGGGTATGTCGTGCAACACCCTCATAGGGTGGTGATACTGAGTGTTGAACCAAGGACTAGATATAAATTAAGTAAAATTAATTGAAGCCCAGAATTGATTAGAAAACCTCATTAGTTAGAAGCACCAGTACCAAAAATTAAATATTAATTTTGTGGGTGTTCTAGAGGGCAACCGAGAGGTGTCCCGGGTGGTTATAATTAAACTTTCCCTATTTAACACCTTTTAACACGGAAACTAATTAGCGTACGAGTACCAAACTTGGTAACATTAATGCCAAAGACATGAGGAAGAGAAATAATGCAGAATTAATTTACCTGAAACACTTTTGATATGCTGCTACGGTACATCATACCATTATATACCGGCACCATTACTGCTACAAAACGGGCTTAATATGGCGCACATCAGTGTCCATGAGAGTCTGAAAGCAAAGGATTGCATTCTGCACAGCAAACCGAATCATGTCCGTAGGTATGCTGGTTATCTCTCTTGATATGCTGCGCGTCTGCGCTGCGTGCTGAGGCGCCTTGTCACGGTTCACGCGGCTCCCTTCATTCCGAGGTTCGAGTCCTCCCTCGGGTATGGGTGTGTGTGCGTAGTCCTTAGCGTAAGTTAGTTTAGATTAGATTAAGTAGTGCGTACGCCTAGGGACCGATGACCTCAGCAGTTGGGGCCCATAAGAACTTACCACAAATTTGCAATATGCTGCGCTTCAGATCAGCACGTATGTAAATGTTGCCCTGGTAAACCCCGTCCTTCAGGTAGCCCCACACCCAGAAATCACAGGGAATGAGACCAGGTGATCCTTTTCGGCCAAGCGTTTGGAAACGATCGGCTAATAATTTGATCGTTTCCAAACGTGTTTCGGAGAAGCAGGTAAATTTCACGAGCGATGTGCGGTGGGGGCCCCATCTTGCATGAAAACTGTTAAATTCAATGCGTCTCTCTCCTGTAGGGGGGGGGGGGGGGTGTTACGTAATGTTGGCGAAGCATATCAGAGTAACGCTGGCCAGTCACACTGCAAGTATTTTGATTCTTGAGTGCCAACCTGTTCAAAAAAGAATGAACCAATGATGATCGCAGCTGTGAAGCCACACCATGCGGTGACACGTTCACAGCAACTTCATGGAAAGTGACTGGAGGTGAAAATCCCCACACTCGGCAATTCTGTGTGTTCACCTCACCCGTCAGAGAAAAATGAATTTCGTCTGTCCATATAATGGTCCAGGGCCAGCCCTCGTCAACTTCAATCCTTGCGAGAAAGTGGAGAGCGAAGTCAACACGTCCTTGTGCGTCCTGTGGTGCAACAAGTACGGATACTGGTTAAGAGTGGTTCGAAGCACCTTCTGTACAGTGGATCACGGGATGTTCAACTGTCGTGGCGCAGCAAGCGCACTGCCTGACGACGGGGAATTGCGTGCAGCGCTGTCTGCCATAGGAACAGCGATTTCATTAACTATCTGTGGTGCCACTTCATCATGCTCCGCATTGCAGGTGGAGAAAGAGGACCCTTCCGTAATCTTTTCAACCGGCGGTATTCTCGAAGTGCAGCTGCAGCATTACTGTTGTTTTGATAATAGAGATTCACCAATAACGTCCTGCTCCTTTTCTCCACGCTCATGTTAACACGCCAAAAAGTGCACTGCGACTGGTCAGGTGTGTGAGACTATGAATCACGAAGACTGATCAAGGCGCCTTGTGACCATAGTTGGAACTCGATGGTGGCGCTGTGATCCTTCGAAATCATGCTCCCCATGCTCTGGACGTTAATGCTACCAAGTTGGGTACTCATACGGTACTTAGTTTCCGTATAGTAACGTGTTAAATACAGAAAGTTTAATCATTACCACCCGGTATAACGCAGTTATGTTCCTCAGATATGGAGGTATTTTTCCCAAATTTTGACGCCTATGTAATTCATATTATGTATATATGAAGACAGTAACTGTTCTCGAAAGAACAATACTGTTGACGACAATGCAGCTTTTCCCAGAAATAAATGATGACTAACTGAAACCCTCAGCTGCCGACAGGTGTTGTTGATATACCTCGATGTGGACAGCTGAAAATGTGTGCCCTGACCGGGATTCGAACCCGGGATCTCCTGCTTACATGGCAGACGCTCTATCCATCTGAGCCACCGAGGACACAGATGAATAGCGCGACTGCAGGGACTTATCCCTTGCACGCTTCCCGTGAGACTCACATTCCCAACTGTCCACAATTCTACATATGTAATGTACTTTATAGACATTTGCCCATCCACTCATTACTCGCGTACGCTTTGGCACACATTTTCAGCTGTCCACATCGAGGTATATCAACAACACCTGTTCGCAGCTGAGGGTTTCAGTTAGTCATCATTTATTTCATATTATGTAATTCATAGAATTAAAGAGTTACAAACTGTCGCCAAGGTGTTTTCCCTCGGAGCCGTTCTAGAAAAAGGACACATCGTGATGTACGGGGAAACACCTGCAATGTGAATATGGCGGCAAAAAGGGCGCCAGCACCCGTCAACCTAACATAGCAAAGCCGTTCTTTCAGAACCTGCTGCAAAAGACGCAGTTAGGTTGGTTATAAGCAGTAGTGCCACTCTCGTCAGTCGACTATTTTCCCCTGCGCAGAAGCTTTTGAATATGAACCCTTGATCAATAGTCTCGTTTACTTCGTAGCTGCACTCTGAAATTTCCATAATCCATGTAGACAGTCATACGACCACAATGGCCAACAGTTAGGGCACGATGTTCGTTAAAAGATTAGCCGCGTGCTGAAGCCTCAGAAGCTAAGGGATGCCTACTCTACCACGGTCTCTCTCTCTCTCTCTCTCTCTCTCTCTCTCTCTCTCTCTCTCTCTCTCTATCTATCTATCTATCGATCTATCTATCTATCGATCTATCTTTCTCTGTGTGAGTGTGCGCATGCGTTTAATGTTTATGTGCTAAGAGGATGGCAGTAACTCTTTTTTTATCAAGTTCGATAAGAGAAGTGGGTAACCTCGAACAATGGAAGTAACGATGAATATATGGACAACGTTCTTAACGGCAACGTCTTTTGCGAAGTAATAGAGGTACGACCATTATACAATACACTGTCTTATGCAACTCATGTAACTGAAGTAATAATGTAGTGTTACTGTTCATTCAACGTATCTGAACCTTTGGCGAGGGTTCAAATCAAGTGGTGAAGCAGTGCCAACGTTGACAACAAAGCTTACGCGACCCTCTCCTCAGAACGCTGCAATGGACCAATCAGCCGAAGAGCCGACACGGACAACGCGGGCCAGACGCTGACGTCTTTTTACCTGAGGTAAAAACAAAAAGGAAACACAGCGCCCAGACAGCCCAGCCGGGCAACGAACTGCGTTCGCCAGGGTCAGTGGCTTCCAAACTGGCCAAGGAAAGCCGGAACGCGTCGCCTTGCTGGCAAAGGTCGCGGAGGTCGTAAACGCACGGCTCTCCTTCACACAGGACGTGAAACCGACAGCAACGACGATCACATCATGCTGAGGTTGAATTATTTGCCCTACGTGATCGTCCTTATCCGCTACTATAACCTTCCACAATACAGCGACAGATTCATATCACCTTACACTATCAGGAATTCAGTTATCCAGCGGGTGCCAGTTCAGCTTAAGGAAACTTAGGATAGTTTTTTTTTTTTTTTTGTTTTCAGCTTTTCGCTGTCTTTGATACATCAAGTTAACCTCCTGCGATCTCACAATTTATACCGCAGTACAGGCGGACGCGAATCGATTAAGAAAGAAAATATTACATAGATATTACCCCACAACCCTTATATATTAAAAGACGTCACGATTACCAGCCTAAGCTGCTTACTGAATAATATTTTTAGTGACTATCTCTTTCTGTAACACAGACCATCATGTGTCAACAAATATCAAAGCAATACACACTGATCAGCCAGAATATTATGGCCGCCTATCTAATATTCGGTCTGTCCACCTTTGGCACGTACAACAACGGCGATATATCGTGGCATGGGACCAATGATACTTTGGTAGGTCGCCGGAGGGAGCTGGCGCCATATCTGCATACACACTGGTCACTTAATTCCGGTAAATTTCGGGCAGGAGGAGTGATGAGGTCTGACGCCATGTTCAAGCACATCTCAGATGTGTTAGGTCAGGTTCAGACCTGGCTAGTTGAGGGGGTGAGGGGGGGGGGGGGAGGCAGCACATGAATTGGAACTCGCCGTTGTGTTTCTCGATATACTCCATCAGACTCATGGCCTTGTGACATGTCTTGTTGGAAAAAGTGCCACTGCCATCGGGAAACACGATTGTCATGGAGAGGTGTACGTGATCTGCAACCAGTGTACGATACTCCTTGCCCGTGAATGTTCCCAGTAGAGATGGGTAGTTCGCGAACGAACGGGTGCAAAGGAACGGTTCACCAAAATGAACGAAAGGACCGAGTAACGAATTCCAAGGAACGATCGGTTCATAGTTCACTAGTTCACATCGGTCGCGGCGGTCACTTCGGCAATTCTCGTTCCAGCCTCGGTCGCGCGCTCGTCTCAGTCTCTGTCTCCCTCGGCCGCACTCGTCGTTCTTCGCATGACCACCTGTCTCAGATCCACTGCCGACTGCTCCTAGTTGGTTCAGTATCCAGATGCTCGTTTCGTTCACTGCGCTCGCCCATTTTACATGTGTTCCAAAGTGTTCTTGCACTTGGTTCTGGCTATTCAGCGTCCACGGCCGGTAATCGAAAAGTATTTTATAGTTACATAAATTACATAAAAATTACGTCGTATGTATAGGTACGTCTTTTCAGGTAACAAAAGGGTACATCAGCTCACTTCATTATATCGATAAACAGCAGAAGACATATTTTTTGGTTTCATCGACTTGACTTAGCAACTAAGTTTCAACAATTTGCTTAATTTTAAGTGTAAGAAACTCATATAAAACGATTTTCATGTGTCTTTCATATACAAAACATTACATTTAGGAAGGCTCTAATTATTTTTAAGTTTGGTTCTTTCCGATTTGAATTACCTGCTAGTTTGGTTTCTTTGAAGAAAAAAAAAAAAAGAGTGGGTTGTGGGTCATTTTGGCTCAGTAGGAAAAGCGGTGCCTCTCCATTTGAAAAGACTTAGATTGCCATAAAATCGTATTTACTTATTATCTCAAAAACATTTGTTCAGAAGGAGCTTTCAAACCAGAAACTTTACTACTGCGAACTTAATTATCATTATTATTGCTGCATTAACTTTAATAATGCTACATAAAAACCCAATTTTTACTAAGCGTGTGACGCAAGTGTGATGAGAAAACCACATTTTATTTTATGCTTCCATAAAGTCTCTACTTCGCCTCCGAACCCAGAGACAACGTGAAGTGTATATACGGTGTAAACGATTATTGTTTACAACGTAGCACAGCTATGTAGTGGAAGTCGAAACGAAGAATTTTATAGAAGACACTTGTGGTCTATTAAGTTGGGAAACAGCCACCAACAGGTTTACAAGACTACATGAGCTATAGCCCATGCGCGTCGCGTGAGTTTTTCATGTTCTCTTCTCCAGCTCTCTATACATCGACATCGATTGCTTCGCAATTGTTGCTTGCATTAGCTTGTTATTTCTTCACTGCCTAGTTATTACATGTTTGTCTGTTTGTTGTATCTGCTCGTAACGGGCAACACATCGTCCGTAATTGGCGAGCAGTCTGTACTCGGGGCCGGTTTTCCGTACACCACCCTACATTATTTCCCTGCGATCAGCCACGCTGGCTAAACGAGAGGTTCTGCAGAATCACAGAAATTACTTCTAAAAGTCTGTAAGAATTTTGTAATGAATAAAAACTCCAGGGAGGGAGGCATGTGACCCCTCTTGGTGCCCTCCATCCTTCAGTTACGTACACTACTAGTTTTCAGTTTTTCATAAGAACCATACCAAGCACAAATGGACTATGAACGAGTAAAAAATGAACGGTTCCAAAAAAGAACGATCATCAGTGAACTAGTTCCCAAGGATGAACGAGTTTGCCCATCTCTAGTTCCCAGAGTATAATAGCCCGCCGCCAGCTTGTCTCCGTCCCGCAGTATTGGTGGCAAGGGGCTGTTCCTCTGGAAGACGACGGATACGAGCCCTCCCAGAGACATGATGAAGAAGGTATCGGATTCATAAGACCACACAATGCTTAGTCACTGCGCCAGCGTCCAGTGCCGATGATCAGTCGCGGTTGCCGATGTCGTGGACGGCTGCTGGGGCCCGCCGTTAGGAGTGCTCAGACACACTTGTACTCTACCCAGCATTAAAAATATGTTAGCCGGCCGGAGTGGCCGTGCGGTTCTAGGCGATACAGTCTGGAGCCGAGCGACCGCACCGGCCGCAGGTTCGAATCCTGCCTCGGGCATGGATGTGTGTGATGTCCTTAGGTTAGTTAGTTTTAATTAGTTCTAAGTTCTAGGCGACTGATGACCTCAGAAGTTAAGTCGCATAGTGCTCAGAGCCATTTGAACCATTTTTGATTAAAAATATGTTTGTTCTGCCACAGTTCGCCGCCTGTCCTGTTTTACCGGTCTGCCCAGCCTACGACGTCCGACATGTGTAATGAGGGGTGGCCTCCCAGCCCACGATGTCAGAACGTGGTTCCACGTTTGTTTCGACACGTGTTGAAGACTCTCTCCACAGCACTCCTCAATACCCGACAAGTCGTGCAGTTTCCGAAATGCTCGTGTCAAGCCGCCGGCCCATCACGATCTGCTCTCTTACATCGTGCGCATTCCCCATTCTATATATGGACGGTAGGCTCACTGATACGGAATGCGCCGTGCGTGTGTCTCACTAAAAGTCATTCCTCGCCAGGGGACTTATCGCCTGGACGGGTTTATATCGATAGAAGGTCGGTGGTAATAATGTTCTGGCTGGTCAGTGCACTTACCACAGGTAATGATGAAATACACTACTGACCATTACAATTGCTACACCAAGAAGAAATGCAGACGATAAACGGGTGTTCATTGGACAAATATATTATACTAGAACTGAAATGTGATTACATTTTCACGCAGTTTGGGTGCATAGGTCCTGAGAAATCAGTACCCAGAACAACCACCTCTGGCCGTATTAACGGCCTTGATACGCCTGGGCATGGCATCAGAGCTTGGATGGCGTGTACAGGTACAGCTGCTCATGCAGCTTCAACACGATACCACAGTTCATCAAGAGTAGTGACTGGCGTATTGTGACGAGCCAGTTGCTCGGCCACCATTGACCAAACGTTTTCAGTTGGTGAGAGATCTGGAAAATGTGCTGGCCAGGGCAGCAGTCGAACATTTTCTGTATCCAGAAAGGCCCATACAGGACCTGCAACATGCGGCCGTGCGTTATCCTGCTGAAATGTAGGGTTTCGCAGGGATCGAATGAAGGGTAAAGCCACGTGTCTTAACACATCTGAAATGTAACATCCACTGTTCAAAGTGCCGTCAATGCGAACAAGAGGTGACCAGGACGTGTAACCAATGGTACCCCATACTACCACGCCGGGTGATACCCCAGTATGGCGATGACTGAGACACGCTTCTAACGTGCGTTCACCGCGATGTCGCCAAACACGGATGCGACCATCATGATGCTGTAAACAGAACCTGGATTCATCCGAAAAAAATGACGTTTTGCCATTCGAGCACCCAGGTTCGTCGTTGAGTACACAATCGATAAAACAGGCGCTCCTGTCTGTGATGCAGCGTCAAGGGTAACCGCAGCCATTGTCTCCGAGCTAATAGTCCATGCTGCTGCAAACGTCGGCGAACTGTTCGTGCAGATGGTTGTTGTCTTGCAAACGTCTCCATCTGTTGACTCAGGGATCGAGACGTGGCTGCACGATCCATTACAGCCATGCGGACAAGATGCCTGTCATCTCGACTGCTAGTGATACGAGGCCGTTGCGATCCAGCATTTCGTTCCGTATTACCCTCCTGAACCCACCGATTTCATATTCTGCTAACAGTCATTGGATATCGACCAACGCAAGCAGCAATGTCGCGATACGATAAACCGCAATTGCGATAGGCTGCAATCCGACCTTTATCAAAGTCGGAAACGTGATGGTACGGATTTCTCCTCCTTACACGAGGCATCACAACAACGTTTAACCAGGAAACGCCGGTCAACTGCTGTTTGCGTATGAGAAATCGGTTGGAAACTTTCCTCATGCCAGCACGTTGTAGGTGTCTCCACCGGCGCCAACGTTGTGTGAATGCTCTGAAAAGCTAATCATTTGCATATCACAGCATCTTCTTCGTGGTGTAGCAATTTTAATGGCCAGTAGTGTATATTATGAATTATTCTATCATAAATCTACTCACCAATGGAAAATCATATTGCCCATTATAGCTGTGATGCCTTGTAACTATCAGTAGATATCATTATAGAAGAACAACTAATATTTCATTTTATTACTGACACTATAGTATTATCTATATCTTGGTGATCATTACACATTATTCACACAAATTGAGGGTTGCAGATTCAACTAAATAGCTAGATATCACAATTTCAAGCAACTAAAATAAGAATCATCACACAGAAAATTTTGTAGTGAAAGTGAACCAGGAAGCTTGTTTTATTGGCAGAACACTCAGAAGTCCAATCAGATCCACTAAAGAGATTGCTTACACTACGTTTGTCCGACATCTGCTGGAGTACTGCTGTGCGGTTTGTGATCCTTACCAGACAGGATGGATGGATGGATGGATGGATGGCTGACATCGAAAACGTTCAAAGAAGGACAGATCGTTTTGCACTAGCGCGAAATTGGGAAGAGAATGTCACGGTTAATATACACGAGCTCGAGTAGCAATGGTTAAGAGAGGCGTTTTCGTTTCTGCGACATATTGTCAGAAATTTTGAATCACCGCCTTTCTCCGAATGCGAAAATGTTTTGTTGACTCTCGCTTACAAGAAAAGCAGAGCCCGTACGGAAATACATAGGTGTTTTTTTCCTACTGGTCGTTCGAGAGTGGGACTGATTTTTGTTTCATTAACTACACTTTTTTCAAACTAACAGAATGTGAACATCAGTTATCGGACATAAAATTCGTACAGTAGTACGACACAGTTCTCCAAAAAAATTCGGAAAATTCTCCTCACATTGCAAAATTTCAGACCGCTTTACTATTTTTAAGTTGATATATATTAAATCCTGGCAGATTCAATGCTTAGTATAAAAAGTTTAATGATCGTAAAAGAACTGTTTCCAGTATTCCTGGTAGCAATATTTTGAGTTCTGTTTAAACTTCAAACAACAAAAGTGCAAATGATACATTGAAAATATTCAAACATTTTTAAGTCGTGAGGCTACGCCTATAACTATCTGCAGTTATTTTCTAATTGTCCTGATGTTGAGTCTACGGTTTTCTAATCTCATGTCACTAAATGGCACCGTTGTCTTTGCCTGTGGTATGTTGCAGGGTCATCACATCAGTCCACTTTTCGATGTTTCAACGTGAAGACCACTGTATCACTCACTGTTTGCACCATAGAACAACAGAAGTCTGTAATCAGAGAAGGGAGCGCGTGGGGGCAGAAGGGGGGTGGCGGGTGGGGGAGCGCGTGGGGGCAGAAGGGGGTGGCGGGTGGGGGAGTGCGTGGGGGCAGAAGGGGGTGGGGGGTGGGGGAGCGTGTGGGGCTCAGAAGGGGGGTGGGGGCGCGTGGGGGCAGAAAGGGGGTGGGGGCGCGTGGGGGCAGAAAGAGGGTGGGGGGCGCGTGGGGGCAGTAATTCATAGCTTCATTGAAGACTTTCAGTACAATATGGGAACAATCTTTTATCACAGCAAAGTGTTTACCAGTGGACTGCATAGGTCAAATGTGGTCGAACGAGCCTGAAGAATAAAGAAAGTGCAGAGCAGCCACAACTAATGCCAATACTAAACGAGTCAGTGCCACGATTCTGAATACCGGACGAGTGATCCCTAATAGTGTGACATATCGTATATACAGGTTCTGCATATGTAATCGTGCATAACAGGCTCAACTATCACCAAGTCTGGCGACATGGACTCCAAAACAACCCTATGAAGAGCACAATGTAACCTTGTGATAAGCTATCAGCACTCACTGCACCGTCATGCTAACGAAGGTGAGATGTTTCTGAAACGAGTTATCACTGGAAATGGGTGCACTTGAAGAGGGCCATCTATTCAGCTCTGATCAACAGGTAAAAGAAGCTGTGCATACGTCTCTTGCTATCCAATCAGCCCCCCCCCCCCCCCCCCCGCCAGAGGGTCTCGAAAGATTGTGCAATGGAGGACCATGTACAAGTAGGGTGAAGAGCTATAACAAACTATAAAAATTGGTTGCAGACAGTTAGTGACTTACCCTCATAGATAACATCCTTCTACTTTTAATTACTAACTGCATGAAAATGCGAGTAATCACAAATTAAAATTTGATACAAGAACACCGAATAACAAATCGAAATAATACCTTTTAATTTCTAGATACTGAACAGTATTATCTATCTGTTTAACTACCTTTTCACAGTAGGGGTTTCACATATCCATCAAATTTTAATTTACTTTCTTGCAATTAGTACCAGATAGAATAAATAAATTATTTTCATTAAAAATTGTGATTTGATAAAAAGATACGGAGTGTATGAGTAAATACAAACTACACTGCCCATGTGTGTGTACTTTTATTACTGTAAATAAGTCCATTTACTAACTGAAGTGCGTGTCATTGCTGGACAATTAATAACCTTGTAATGTACTGTGCTTAACAGCAGTCGAGAGTCTTCTACCTTCAAAGACGAATTTTTCTATTTTATTTATCACCTCATCCTCTCCACCTGTCTGTGTCCATCGCCTACTGCACCCTCTCTCTTTCCATGTCGTCCTCTATCCGTCTCAGCTTTCCCCAAACCATGCCCATGGCCATGTCCAAGTCCAAGTGTAGCCCTTGCAAAATAGGTGCAGAAAGCAGGCTGATACTATGCAACATATCTGTCATGCAGTGTAGCCTACATGTCAGGGGCTACAGAGCTAACTCTTGCCCCTGATTTGCACGCCATCCTGCAAACCCGTCTATAAGGTAGTTGGTACTATTCCCACATGCTACATCTGTAGTGCAGGACGGACTATATGGCAGGGACTGGAAAAACGTTTGTACCCATATCTCTGCTCGTATGGGAGCTAGGAGGTTGTGTCCTGTGACAAATTTGGCTGCAACCCATCTAGGGGGGGTTTGGGAGGATACCCTGCCTCTCTCTCTCTCTCTCTCTCTCTCTCTCTCTCTCTCTCTCTCTCTCTCTCTCATCTCCCCACCATTGCTCCCTTTGTATGTGTAACAGACTGTGTTGTACTACTTTAGGAAGACCCCCAAATTCTCTAAGAATGATTAGAGAAAAAGAGGTCCAGTTTGTAAGGTCTCCCATCATTAGTTTGATTTTTATTTGCAAGAAAAAGACAAGAGATTTTACTGTAGTTTTCTCAGATGTAGACGCTGGAGACAGCCAATGTGCGGCTGAACCAGGTGGGATTATAATCATTTTTCTGAAACTGGCAGTTTAAGAACGTGCGTGTGCATTGCGTACTGACCTGGTCGTGGGCGTGGGCGCGCGGCCGCGGAGGTTGTTCCTGGAGGCGACAGCGGTAGGAACTGGCGGCTTCTTCCTTGTATTGGGCGGCAGATCCCTCGTGCGTAGGCTCCGCACTGGGACGGCGGGAGACGCCGGGACCAGCTGGTGCCGCCGAGGCGGCGGCTGCTGCTGCTTCTGCTTCTTCGCGGTGTCCTGACTGCCGCCAGCCGGCTTGCTGCGCACTGGCTGGACACCACCTCGCGTCACACTCGCGATCACCCGTTTCCTGCACAAATCGTGACCAATCGTCTGATTAACTTCTCTATTCACCGCCTCCCATATATCGAACACAATGTACACTGCTAGGCACTGGCAAGGATAGCGAACAACCAAGTATTACCTGCTGTTTCAATACAGCATACTAGCAAGAATACATTTATGAATGTGTAGGTTATTTGGGAGAATACTGCACACAAAATGTTGCACATAGATCTGCAACAACGTATCTCGACAATGAGTCGAACTGAGCCCCAGCAGCAGATATGCGTCTTCAGCCCTACAGCAGAGTTCAACAATCTTAGTGGCTGTCGAGCTCTGGTGTGCGAGACTCTCCTGATGCTATCAATGTATGAGACATCTGGAGGATGTACCGCCCAGGTCAAGTTGAATAACCTCTGTATCCAATTACGTCAGAGAAGCACGGATAACAATGCGGTCTTGCGTTATCTTTCTGAAAGGTAAGGTCTCAGAACACTGGAAAATAAGGCACAGCCACAAGCCCAAAGTAGTCTATGCAAACAAGAGGTGATCCTGTTGTGTACCCAATGGTACCACACTCCATCACGCCTAGTATTGGGTCCACACGGCGATGACAAATGGAATCTAGTGAAGTGCCATCTCGTCTGACTATCCAACACTGTTACGGCCATTGTGATGCTGGACGCTGAACCAGTTTTGTCTTAAGAGGCGACAAGGGTCCACCAAGCGTCCAGTGTTATTGCTGGACGTAGAATTGTCGGGGAGTTCCTATCTGCTACTGCGTCAAGGGAAACCATAACCCATGACCGTATTTCTAACAGTTTATGGTGCTCTGGGAGTCGTCACACTGCCCATGTGTGTACTTTTCTTGGTGTAAAGAACTGCATTCACTAACTCAGGGGCATGATGTAGCTGGACGATCCCGCACAGGCTTTGCGAGCAATACATTTGTTCTCCCAGGCAGTACACATGTAGAGCCATATTAGCATGGCAGACATAGCATCTTGACCAATGCGATAATCTCAACCACAGTCCTGCAGCTGTCGAAATCAGCCAGGTGCAGGTAGACGTTTCTACTCTTTAGGTGATGCATAACACTAACTTCTCATAAAATCAACCAACAAGATTCCAATGCAGTTTCTGAATGAGAAACCCACTGCAGAATATTTCCTTCCATGCAGAACGGTGGTGACGATTCGCCTATCTACTCTATGCAAATGCGCTGGAATGCCAATCATTTCCATATCGAAGTAGTTGTAAGTACTACTGTTGCCACTTTCACGTTAACTGCGTGGCGGCTTCATGATACTGTAATTTTAACTATGTAATCGCAGAACTTATATAAAATCATTAATACAGCATCAACAATAAGAAACTGACATCGTAGTCGAGTACATCAACTCGGAAGTGCTGCTGCATGCAAGATAGGAGTGCTGTCAACAGCTTGCGTCATCTGTACGTAGCAAACGCGTGCACATGTTGAAACTACAGCGGCAATCGGCAATGTGAGATGGAGTGAAAATGGTGGGGTAACCATTTTTCTCGGGTGGGTGAACACATGACTTACTAGACGGACAGCGACGGGGGAAATCGCAGATTTAGCAAGCCGAACTCGAAGGTAAAATCTCGAGTCTCGTGGTTCTCGTAGATAGGATCAGTATCTACAAGGGCTACCCAAGGACAAGGGCTACAACTCGTGGGAGTACCAGCAGTCACGTGATCTCATCCCAAAAAGATGAGATGGAGATGCCATACCATAGTAATTAAGGTATTGTGTGGACTTTTTCCAAATAATACTGGGCTTGATCGCTCGTTTGGTGAATCATTAAAGGTGGCCTTGAGGAACTATGTAAGTGCCAGAGAGAGAGAGAGAGAGAGAGAGAGAGAGAGAGAGAGAGAGAGTTTAAGAAGAAGCTACAGGATGAAAACTGGTGTCCCTACGCAGCATAGTTATATCTAAATACAGCTAAACTGTGTCTGCCTCCTCCGCATCCCTAAGTAACCCTGTCAATGCTAGTGTAGTCCTCTTGCGTACTCTATGGTGATTGGAGGTTCGACACTTTACCTCCATCCTACAGCATCCTGCAGCACACTGCAGGTAAGTTTTAGGGCTTTCCGGTTAAAAGGAACAGAGATCGTAAACCTTTAAGTATTTATCCCCGAAGAGAACTCTGCATGACGAGAAAGGCGTAGGCACGTCAGCAGGCCGTTAAGTCGTGGAGGGGGTGTCTTAAGAGCTGTTAGCTGCCAGTGGAATGCGCACAGGAGAGCAAACATCAAGGCGCGCGACTCCGTAATATATAGTCACTGACCTTATATGCTGTGCAATCCGTCAGCGTTATTCTGTTTTTCTCTATATACTGCACTCCTGTGAAACACCTTCGCTTGGAAGTAGTCATGTTTTAATCGCAAACTGAAAGCATGTTACCTCACATTTTGTCAACACTACACCCTCGACTGAAACAATTGTAAGTTCAAGGGACTTGACAAGCATTTCGAATAACGGATTTCGATTTAACGCGAGTTTGATGAAGATGAAATCAGGAAAAAGTGGAACCAGAGTGTACGTAGTTTCAATAACATACTAATTTCTTCACGAACGCAGAAATTAACAACTAGAACTCACAATAAAGTTTTACCAGTTTCATTATTTTTTATTTTAATATTTCAATCGAAATGCACACACTATATTCCGCGACTATGTAGGAAAACTGCACTTTCATTAATTTTACCATGATAAACATACGGTGTGTACAAAATGGGAGTGCTTACGACAAATCGTCTTAAAAACGAGATTTTGTCTTTATGAATTTAGTGCGCCATTCCCCCACTTGCTGCAAACCCTTCAGTGCCCGAACTAGCAGCAAATTACTGAAGCTATTTTTTAGGTACATAACCTCAGACATATGTGTTTGACCTCCACGTTGACTAGGCCATTGAAATAAGCGTTTTTCAAGAGGAGGAGACTCAGTTAGCCGGTCCTCTTTGTCCCTCCCTCCTTATGATACATTTCAGCAGTCTTACCGTTCAGCTTCGTGATTGTGGACACCGTGGATGACTGAATCCCGAAACCTTCCGCTGCATCCTGTTTTTTCACCACCAGGGGTTCAATAACTCGTTTCTTTTCTTCGGAAGTCTAACGCATTTACTTCTTTCAAGTCATTTTTACAACTTATTTATGTACTGTGGTAAGTTATGCGTTCGTGAGAAAAAGGAGTGCCACAAAAAGTTGAATGACGAAACAATTATCTGAACAACTGACGCAATAATTCGAATTACCGAATGTTGTCCGCTGGCTCTACACTGCGACCTGCCACAGCAGTGGCTTCGACGTACACAGCACACCAAAACACACAGGATTTCTTCGATTTATGGAGGTTATGTTAACGAACTTTACGAGCAGTTCGATTTATTGCGAAATTCGATTTATTGAAGTTGGTGTAAGCAAAAGTCGCCTGTAAAAATATTTACACAGTCATAGGTGTATTTCGTTTACACTGTTGCATTCATTCACTTGACTCGTTCGTCCTCTGCGCCTGCACCCAAGCCGCCAATAATCGAAAGAACCTCCAGCCATTCTTTTATTTGGCACAGGCGTATTTCTAAAGAAACCCATACGAACTGCGAACGATGTTGCTCAAAGACGCCATAAGCTTCTGTAATGTTTATTTCCTTTGAGACTGAACTACAATTTTTTCGATACAATTTTTTCTTCCTAAAAACCAGAACAACAACTTTCGGCATACTGTCTTGCGAAATACCATTTAGTCAACATGCCACCATCATTCGTACTTGAAGTTGGCAAAAGGGCGAAATGCGCTGTACAATTTGCTTCGAATAAAGTCGGTGAATTGCCAGATGTCTAACACGGAACACATTAAAAATGGTCCAATGTGCGTCTAATAACAAGCCAAGAAGTACCACATATGTCAAACACACAAACCTGGTCCCAGAACGTCGGCTGCAACCAGTGCGAATTTTGTTTACCAGTGATTCAAACGCCATTGGGACGGAAGGGACACTACTGGCGACACGTCACGCTCGATTGTTGATGAGCGTAACGACGAACACCGAACAAGTGCTGACGAGTTTGTACAAAACGTGATTTCCTTTATGACTGAAAACACCACATAGCTCGACGATGCATGATCCTATTGTAGGTAGTATACCGCTGTTTACCTCCAACCGTTTAACTGCATTACCCATTCAGTTAAAAGGGGGCAAATTAACTAAAGAGGAAGACTAACATGGATGCACAAACCTAACTAACCTAAGGACATTACACACATCCATGCCCGAGGCAGGACTCGAACCTGCGACCGTAGCAGTCGCGCAGGATGTCGTCAGAATCTGTGATTAGCAAGAGCAGGATTAACGCCGCTACACACAATGAGCTGGGTAATTGGATAAAAGAAGGGCATGCGGATGGAATATTATAATAATAATAATTCATTCTGCCTTTTCCCCGGTCCTAATTTTTGTTCAGTATTGTTTCACTCACACTTGGGAACCTTATCCGCTCTTCGGCCCATCTTGTTTTTGTCCGGCCTGTAATTCTGTCCGAGGAACATGTCGCAACATCGCATTTAGAGTTATATGTTATCCTGCTGCAAATCTTTAATTCCGATATCATGCGTTTTATTATATAATGGGGTGAATATTTTGATGTACCTTTACACTCGCGTGTGTCACAGACTGACATCATGTCCACTTTTTTTTGTCTAGAATGAAAATGGAAAGCTATGTCTTGTAGTGGGACGCGAAATTGAAGCGTCACCCATCCACCAGTGTCAGCCCAGTTTGCAGGTGAATATAAGTTTAATTTAGTGTTTTGTTTATGTATTTTGTAACATTTGAAATGGCTGTGAATTATCTAAAGTTTTGTATTTATTTTATGTTTCATGTACGGAGAGGGCGGCGCAACGAACGGTGACAGCATCTTCAAAGCTATACGTCGCGGGTCGACAGCCGAAGAGCAACAGAAGATCCTGAAACAGAGTTGTTGCGTCGTGCTTCTAAAAAGTGAAAAAATAAGAATTTGTAATGTTTCTACAACAATGACGTCATAGAAAGTTTACTCATGTTGTACATGTTCAGTCCTATCTTGTCAAGGCTCATGTTCACGTCTATATGTAGTATATATGAAGATAATAAACTAGTGTATACTACAAAAGTTTAAATACGTGTTCTGAGAATTTATTTATGGAGAATTATATTAAGGAAGAAGTATTACTGATTTATTTGACAAGATTATTAATTTTTGACAACGTTCATCGCGAGTTTGAGTCTTAAAAGTTTATTCAGTGTGGTTTTAATATTTGTTAAAGCAGATAACTTGCATTAATATAATTTACGAGAAGAAACAAACGACATCTAAAAATGATAAAAAGTTTGCGCAAACCAATTGGACTGAGTAACGTAATTCTGCGCATACGACTCAAATAATGATGTTTTAATTACAGTTTCGTTCAAGAACCATTCAGAGACAACTTTAAAAAGAATTTAAATAATTTTGAAGTGTTTTGTAACTGACGTAGGTGACGAAGTCTGCACATCGTCATATTTCAAAAGAAAATCATTTATACAAAACTTACGTCGTTACACTACAGTCTCTAGACTCTCCGGAGACACACTGTCTTCCAGCACCTGAAGTTACACCCTTCAGCATTCGGGCAAAATGGACATGTGCTCCGAAGAGACTTCTACAGCTATCTTATGTCATTTATAGACCAAACAGGTACGCCATAAAATGACCAGTTTCCAACACACGCTAGACATTTTCTACTAACCCAATTTATTAGGGCACTAAAGTATATACAGGCGAACATTTAAAACTTGCACCTCTTATTTCCTAAACGATTCAACATATCGATAGGACGTTTATATAGGTGATAATATGCAGAAATGCGCATAATTCTGTTACAAATTTAATCCTCTTAGCTCTTATCACCTTAAATAATGAAGAAAATTGTTTTTTAAATGGAATGATGTTTGTAGCCCTTGAAAATCCGAATACAGTGATATAACGCACGTTGAAGTTGGCTTTAAATGTTCGCAAAAAATTCGAAAAATGTTATGAAGCAAAAAGGCAACGCAGCCGAAATGGCTACAGAGGTGTAAACTCGCCGAGTAGAGCTGTCATGGCAAGCTCTCGGTTTACATGCAGGAAGAACATAGCTCTACGCTGCTAACCCCCTAAAACGTATTTATTCTTGGCCCTACTTTATTAATTCAGCTACGAGACCAAACCTAGTCTGAGATATCTACTTGGCAGCGTTTACAGCCCAATACACGATCCTAG
Source organism: Schistocerca cancellata (assembly GCF_023864275.1). Lineage (NCBI taxonomy): Eukaryota > Metazoa > Arthropoda > Insecta > Orthoptera > Acrididae > Schistocerca > Schistocerca cancellata. Next base: position 138,099,420 of record NC_064634.1, on the reverse strand, counting down.
TCGGTTTTTCTTCCAATTTTAGCTCATTCCTCGAATATTTTGCAGAAAGTTTCAACGCGAACATTAACGTGCGTTGTACCACTATTCTCGTCTTTCCAAGAGATATAGTCTGTCGTTATGAAGTATCTTGTTGTTTTCTTTTTCAAACATACTTGCTTAAATATATTGGTTAATACGAGAATTAGTAGTATTTTTTATTCTTATTTTTAGCCCAAAGACTAGTCTGTGGGAGTTCTTCACGTGACTATATCCTGTGAAAGTCTTTTTATCTTTCCATAGTTTACATCTAAATCTATACTCTGCAAACCACCTAGAGGTGCATGGCAGAGGGTACGTCCCACTGTACCAGTTATTAGGGTCTCTTCCCGTTCCAGTCACGTATGGAGCGCGGGAAGAGAGATTGATTGAATGCTTCTGTGCGTGCATTAATTATCATCATCTCAGCCTCACGATCCCTTTGTGAGAGATACACAGGGGATTGTACTAATTCCAAGAATCATCATTTAAAGACTGTTCTTGAAACTTTGTTAATAGACTTTCTCGGATAGTTTACGTCTATCTTCAGGTTCAAATGGTTCAAATGGCTCTGAGCACTATGGGACTTAACATCTGTGGTCATCAGTCCCCTAGAACTTAGAACTACTTAAACCTAACTAACCTAAGGACATCGCACACATCCATGCCCGAGGCAGGATTCGAACCTGCGACCGTAGCGGTCACGCGGTTCCAGACTGAAGCGCCTATAACCGCACGGCCACACCGGCCGGCTATCTTCAGGAGTCTGGTAGTTGAGATCCTTCAGTATCTGTTACACTCTCCCACGGATCAAACAAACCTGTGACAATTCGTGCTGCCCTTATATGTAAACGTTTAATGTCCCCTGTTAGTCCTATTTGGTACGGGCCGCACGAGTGACTTTTAAGCAATCTCCTTTGTAGACTGACTGCGCTTTCCCAGTATTCTACTAATAAACTTAAGTCTGCCACCTGCTTTACTCACGACTCAACCTTCGTGATAATTCCATTTCACATCCATACAAAGTGTTACATCCAGAAATTTGTAGAGTTGGCCGATTCCAACAGTGACTCATTGATATTATAGTCACAGGATACTACGGTTTTTAGTTTTGTGTTCCTGTTACCTACAACCCCCATAACCGTATGAATCTACTTATATTGCACTCAAGCCCTGGTCACGCTATACAGTTTTAACCTCGGACACGTCTTCCTTCAATTGCGAATTACGATGTCTGTATGCCTCAGAATGTATCCCTTTGACCGATTGCTTCTTTTTAGTTAAGTTGTGCCACAATTTTTTCCCCAGTTTGATTCAGTACTTCCTCACTAACCCTGTCGCTACTACAAATGTGTTCTCAGCATTCCGTGCTGCGGGTGGCTTTTGTTATGGCTGTACTGTTCGCCAAACGCTCATACCTGTGCTGAGAGACGGCGTTGTGACCATACTTATTATCCGATTTTTCGGAAACTATTGGGCGAAACAATTAGATTTTTGTATATCTTCCAGTCTGATATCATCACACGATAAAGAACTGAATTTATTTTCATTATCTGCCATACACTCTGCGCTGCATCAAATTAAGTAAAACATTGCACGAAATTTAAAGAGTTTGTAAAGGTAAATACGAATTGCGAATGGTTGATTTTAGCTCATACCTTGCAGGATACGAAATATAGAAAAAATACCGAAATTTTATCTAAAACTGAGAGCAGAGCGACGTCACATTTCGTTTACGACTTATTGGGTTTTACATCGGATAGGCGGTCGCGCGTGACGCGCCCATTCACGTCCCTGCGCATCGCGAATCACGGGGTCCTAACAATCGTCATATTCCATGAACGATTCATGATACTGAACCGAGTTTTTTTGCAAATGATAACACGTAATGACTCTCATAAGCTTTCCGATAAGTACTCGAAACTTTTTTATTCGCCGAAACGTGGAAGTAACTTGTCCGCAACAGTCAGGGGTCACCAGCTCAGGACGCATGCTGAAGTCCATAGCACTGCAGTGAAACCCAAGCGGCGTCCACAGCACCTAGGAAACGGCGTAGCAAGACGTGTACACGTACCTACAGCAGCGAAAGCATTAGTTATTAGATGTACCCATATTGTCATCAGGATTCTTCTATAGCACCACTGTTTTTAAAGCTCCTATTCTCCCCGTGTGTTTGCTATTTATAATCCACGTTTCATTTCAGTGTAAGGCTATATTTCACACAAATAGCTTCAGAAAAACTTTCTAAACATACGAGGGCTATTCGGAAAGTAAGGTCCGATCGAGCGGAAGTGAAAATCCCATAAAGCTTTGCACAGATGTGTTCGGCAGTGTCTCTAGTATGCCCATCGATCACGTCACTTCGCTTCGCTCTCTCCAGTTCTGACCGCACAATGAGCACATAAAGATGCCTAGCTAAACAGTGTCTCCCGCAAAGTATGAGGGCCAAGTGAGAGACTTCGACTGATGTCAAGCAACCCACATAACATAGCTGTCATGGGTGTCCTCCTGCATGACAACTCTCGGCCGCACTCTGCGGAGGCAATGAAGATGCTTCTGCAGCGTTTTCGATAGGAAGTGTTTGGTCACCCACAATACAGCCCGTAACTGGATGCCCATACGTTTCATATCTGCTCGCGTGAACCTTTTTGTACGGTCAACGAGCTGTAGACAAGCGTAGAGAATTGGCAGGAAGCACAGGCGGCTGCCTTCTATGACGGGGGTACTGGAAAGGTGGTACACAGCTAGGGCAAAGTGTAAGTCGGAGCGGCGACTGTGTAGAGAAGTAGCTGGAAGTTTTAGCTAACTGTAGCAAATAAAACATTTTTTTTTAATTCTCACAGTGGTTTCCATTTCGCGACCGATCGGACCTTACTTTCGGAATAGTCCTCGAAATTTTGCATTCGGCGTTAAACACGATTGCGTATTCAGAAATGCTTTTCTCACTACTTCCGATCTGTGTTTTATATTATCTCTACATCGATCATTATACAGGGTGTCTCAAAAGAAAGTTTATTTTGAAGAGGTCTCTGCGCATGCGCGGCAGATGGCAGGAGAGTGGGTGGTACGTTCATTGTTTGTTTGGACTTTACGAATTCAGTCGATATGGGGTGCTTTCCGGGAGATGACCGCGCGTTCTGTGTGCGAGAGTTTTACAAAAACGGTGATTCGGTGACTGTAGCACAGAGTAAATTTTGAGTGATAATGGACGGCATAATGTAAATGATGCTCCAAGTGTTACCCTTGCCTGAAAATGGATCAAAACGTTTGAGGAGACCGTTTCAGCATTGTCGAAACGGAAATCCGGGCGACCAAGCTAATAAAGAACGGACAAATCCGTGGAGAGTATAAATCGGCGTTCGTGACGATGCTAACCTTTCCATTCTTAAGGGTGCAAGTTCTTTAAATGTGCGTAGATCATCACTGCACCGCCGGCCGGGGTGGCCGAGCGGTTCTAGGCGCTACAGTCTGGAACCGCGCAACCGCTACGGTCGCAGGTTCGAATCCTGCCTCGGGCATGGATGTGTGTGACGTCCTTATGTTAGTTAGGTTTAAGTAGTTCTAAGTTCTAGGGGACTGATGACCTTAGAAGTTAAGTCCCATAGTGCTCACAGCCATTTGAACCAATTTCATCACTGCACCAAATTCCGCAAAAAGATCTTGAACTGTACCCTTACAAAATTCAATTGGTGCAAAAATTACAGCCTCAAGATGCCAGACTTCGGTTGCAGTTTGTTACTGGTGTGTCTGAGTGCTCGTCATTTAACAATATCTTCTTATCTGACGAGGCATATTTTCATCTGAATGGTCAACCCAATAAGCAAAATTGCCGCTACTGGAGAGCAACGAATCCTGAACAGGAGCATGAGAAACCCGTTCATTCCCCAAAAGTTAACATACGGACTGCGAAGTCGGCTCGATGAAGATTTGCGGTCGTGCAGTAACAGTGAGTTTGGAACGTTATGTGACGATGTTAAATGACTTTTTGCTGCCTGACTTTTAAATCTTTCCTAGTTATAACCAAAGAACATGGTTTCAGCAAGACGAAGACACAGCAGACATGTCCAATGGGTCTATACGGAAAGTTCGTGAAATTTTCTCCAGGCAAACTGATATCCAGGAGGGGTGACTTAAATTGGCCCACACGCAGTCCTGATTTGACCCCCAAGGACTTATCTTATCGGATTGTGTCGAGTCTGAAGTGTCTGTCAACAACCCGACTTCTCTTGAGCAACCGAAAGAAAATTTTCATAGCGAAGTGGCAGCCATCCCAGTGTCCACATTCCGAGCCATCATGCAAAATATTTTCATCGTTCAGATGAGGGCCTTAGGCATGCTGGATTGCATTTAAAAGGCATTATTTTTAAGAAGTATATTGCTGAACTGCGTATTTCAATAATAAATTTAAAAAATTGTCGATAGAATTCTACCTCTATTTTTGTGACACATCAAAATTTCTTTTGAGACACCCTGTATAATAAAATTACGGACCCCGTAAGAGCGAAGTTGGGAGATGCAGGAAGTGGCGCGGCCTGCAGTGCAGCGACCTGGCGATCGCCGCCTGCAGTGTACGTGCGTGGACAGAAAACACGCCGGCTGACACGGCGCTGGTTTTCATTAGGCGGGCCTGCCGTGCCATAAAGCCGCGGTTCGCCTGCGACGCGGCACTAACTCACCGATAACGAGCGCCGCGAGCCGCGGCTTATCTTAATGAGGCCCACTGGCCCGGCGGCGGCGCCTTCCTCAACACGGCGCGCGCTGCCTCGCATCCAGTCCTGGAACCCTCCCATCCCCACTTTCCGGGCGAGCCTTTATCAGCGGCCACAGAAATCTAGCTGGACATCGTTTCCCTTGCTATAATAAAAGGCCAGACTAGGAGAGTGGGGAGGTAGTTTGTATGCCATTTTATTCTCTGCAAGATAGCTGAAAAATATTTAAGTTACAATCTTGAGATCTTTCGTCTGAAGACTCATTTCGTTTGACGCACCTCTCCACGCTACTCTATCCTGTGCAGGCCTGTTGATCTCTCGACAATGACTACAACCTACACCTTTTCCTAGTTGCGTACTGTAGGTAAGCCTCGTCGTCTTCTACAATTTACACCTCTTTCTTCACCCTCTCCCACTCCCGTATTTTCCTCAGGTACCGTAAAGCCTCAGAATGCGTCCTCTCACCGGTTCCCTCTTTTTAGTTCGTCTGTACCACATAAATACCGAGCTAGGTGGCGCAGTGGTTAGACACTGGACTCGCATTCGGGAGGACGACGGTTCAATCCCGAGTCCGGCCATCCTGATTTAGGTTTTCCGTGATTTCCCTAAATCGTTCCAGGCAAATGCCGGGATGGTTCCTTTGAAAGGGCACGGCCGACTTCTATCCCCGTCCTTCCCTAATCCAATGAGACCGATGACCTCGCTGTCTGGTCTCCTCCCCCCCCCCCCCCAAAAAAAAGAACAAACCACATAAATGTCTGTAACACCTCATTTCGATTCGCAACCGTGTCTTATTTGTCCATCCATCTAACCAATCTTAAGCACCAGATTTCGAAAGTTTCTATTATCTTCCTGTCTCAACTGCTTGTTGTCCATGTTTCACTTCCGTCCAACAGTACGCCCCAGACGAATATCTGCAGGATATTTATATTCCGTGGTAACAAATTCCACTCTTTCAGAAACGCTTTTCTTCCTACTATCGCTCTGTATTTTATATCCTCTCTCCTTCCACTGTTATCACTGATTTTACTGTCCAAATAGCAAAATACTACTACGTTTTAGTATCATTTCCTAATCCAGTTCCCTCTGGAGAGTCTGATTGAATTCGACCACAGTCTGTTACCGTTGTTTTACTTTGATCAGTGTTCACAATATAACCTTTTTGAAGACACTATCCACTGCGTTCTACTGCCCTTCCAAGTCGTCTCTAAAAATGGTTCAAATGGCTCTGAGCACTATGGGACTTAACAGCTGTGGTCATCAGTCCCCTAGAACTTAGAACTACTTAAACCTAACTAACCTAAGGACATCACACACATCCATGCCCGAGGCAGGATTCGAACCTGCGACCGTAGCAGTCGCGCGGTTCCGGACTGCGCGCCTAGAACCGCGAGACCACCGCGGCCGGCAAGTCGTCTCTGACAGAATTAGAAAGCCATCGTGTAACCTCGGCTTTTGTTTCTTCTTTCTGAACTCTAGTTCGCTATGCGAATTACTCCTTTGTTTCCTTCATATTTCACTACACGTACAGATTGAACAACATCGGTGACAGGTTACAGCACAGTCTATCATCTCAACTAATGTTCTTCTTTTCATGTCCTCCGTCTCTAGTAACTGCAGTCTGCAGTTGAAGATAACCTTTCGCTCCCTATATTTTCATTCTTGGCATCTTAAGGATTTCGAAGAGCGTATTCCAATCAACATTGTCAAATCTCTTGATAGGTTATCGAGGATAGCGTCTGATACTATTGTTTTAACTGTACAACATTTCCATGAGGCAGAGTCATGGCTTGCAAATTTGTATAAATTTATACGCTGGTTCGTTAGAAAAGCGTAGGCGCACAGAGCAAGCGCAACGAACGTTGACAAATAGAACCGTCTGTTGGAGAAGTGAGCCGCAGATTCGGCATGCGTGGAGCCGGAATGTACAGCAGCTAGCCGCGGATCTCACAGAATGCCTGCTGGCTTCGATCCCCCATCGGTGTTATCTCGATGAATTCATTTGTCAGCGGCCGACAGTTACTTAGGGCCGCTGATGGTAGTTCCCGGGCTTTGCCGAGTTCAAAACCTGCGTCTTCGTTAATTGTTACCTACAGCTATTTCAACTGTTTCTTTAATGACGGAGTTCCCGTACATGTAGGCGGATGGGAAGGTATCTCCGTAATTCATACCATATCCTCGTTTATCGTATCTATCTTTAACAGTGCCACATGACTGACCAGTGTATTATTTTCCGCACACACACACACACACACACACACACACACACACACACACACACACACACACACACACACACACACAAGCGCGACGTGTTTTACATATCTCTTTTAGGAAACCCAGCATAGCTTGTATCCAGGCCAGAGCATGGAAGACATCTCATTCGTTGTTCCTTGAAGAGCAGCCGGGCTCCCAAGAGAAACGCTGACAAAAGCACGAGTTTAATACGGAAACTGATATACACTACCTGGAAAAGAAATTTAATCACTCAGAACAGTATTTCAGAGAATGCAAAACCTGGTCAAAGTCAGAAAGAAGCAGTATGAGGCCACTTATCAGTATGACGTTGTTCTCCTCCTGGCCTGCATGTGTACACCAAGTCAGTTCGGAAATATATCATAAATCAGCTGTATGCTTTCCTGAAGCAAGATGGCGCACAACTGTTGTAACTGATACTTGACATCCCAGACACGGGCACTGGGACATTTGACATCGGAGGTGGTCCCACCCATACTTTGCAGGGGAAAGATTTGGTTATCCTTCTTGCCACAATAGCGCCCCAACATTGAGGTATCGATAGCAACGATGCCACGGCGTAGGTGCAAGTTATTAAGTTGGTGCCGGCCGGAGTGGCCGAGCGGTTCTAGGCGCTACAGCCTGGAACCGCGCGACAGCTATGGTCGTAGGTTCGAATCCTGCCTCGGGCAAGGATGTAGGTTAGTTAGGTTTAAGTAGTTGTAAGTTCTAGGGGACTGATGACCTCAGAAGTTGAGTCCCATAGTGCTCAAAGCCATTTGAGCCATTAAGTTGGTACCACGACTGACACCGACGACAGCGCCCTCTAGCTGGCGCTGTGGAGCTCTACGAGCTCCGCTCCAAATTGAGCCCATTTCATCATGAGCAGAAGGCCTGGAAACATCGCTTCAGCCTCACAGGGTGTTGGATTGCTCTTGAGACTATGTACTACTTACGACGGGTCTAAGGCTTCGCACTTCAGTGCCAAGTTATGTATTTAATCAATACTGTGATATAGTAAAACCATTTCTAATAGCAGTACCGAGAGATTTTCACCTTTTCCTGCTCCTACTCACTTCCTGCATTCGGCCTACCCATCAGTTTACACGAGCAGACCCACGCGCCGCCTTCCAGGAGGCGATACAAAAAGCATCACACAGACATTTCACATAGATACGTGGCATGTGTGAACAAGTATTGTCTCGTTCAAAAATGGTAAACGATACTGTCGCATCAGACTTAACTCAAGAGGACGAAGGACGTCCGTAACATACCATCGTGCTCTCAGACTTCCCTCAGTCACTGCAAGCCGCGACCTGAAGTCATACACAGTGGCTCCCCATACCACGATAACAGGAGTAACACCGTTGCGCCGCTCCAAAACATTCGAAGAATGGAACCTCTCCCCATGTAGTCACCAAGACGACCGTCATCTGGGGTATGGCAGAACTGCGATTCATCGTTGAACAGAATGCAGCACATTCATCGGCAGTTCGTGCTGCCAGGTGACGACACCACTCCAAACGTAGTCGAAAGTGTTGTCGTGTTAACGGCAGTGTATGTGTGGGACGTCCGCCCCTCGTGGTCTCGCGGTAGTGTTCTCGCTTCCCGAGCGCGGGGTCCCGGGTTCGATTCACGGCGGGGTCAGGGATTTTTCCTGCCTCGAGATGACTGGGTGTTGTTGTGTCGTCTTGATCATTATCATAATCATTCATCCCCATTACGGTCGGAGGAAGGCAACGGCGAACCACCTCCATTAGGACCTCGCCTAGTAAGGTGGTGCGGGTCTCCCGCATCGTTCCCCTACGCTCTGTAAAGAAGCATGGGACTTCATTTCCATTTCATGTGTGGGACGGTTATTCCCTAGTCCAACTGCTGCTGGTCTCCGATGAATGGTGCGGGCTGACTTAGTGTTTCAGGAAGTCCGTTACTTGTTCTGGGATGGCAGTAACAGATATAAGAGGGTTACGATGTGCTCGGTGCACAATACGGTAATCGACTGGAACTTGGAGTATGCCTGCCCTTACGTTCCCATGCAGACCAGCGTCGAGCAACTGTCACATCAGATTGCCCCCAAAGTTGCTCGATTCGACCAGCTGGTCAAGTAATACCTCTTCGAAACTACTGCAGGTGCTAATAACGCTGTATCACACGATTACACGGCTTCTGTGTTCTTTACAGTGATCACTCAACACCTGACTGAATTCATGGCCTTCGTACACCCTATCGAGTGTGCTGAGAACACTACACGTCGGAGATTCGAGGCTCTTGTAATTCACGTAACCGCCGACGGTGTGCACGTGGAATACGGTACACTGTCATGCGACCATTTCGTCTAGTTGCTACATTTTGTCAGGCAGTGTGTGTAACAATACAGAATCTTTTACAAATATTTGGTATTGGGGTGGAGGAATATTGATTTATGACCCTTTGTATCGGCGCCTCTTAAGGCCAAAGTAGTATATGGAAAGTTGCGAGTGCTTTGAGGCAGCAGGAGATGGGTGCCACTGAAGCGCCGCGATGGGAAGGGGCAGGCGGGCGCGAGTTTGGCAACGCCGTGCAGAGCAGCGGCGGCGGAGGAGGAGGAGCAACGAGCCAGGGCGAGATGGGATGGCGCGGCCCGCAGCCTTCCAGACGACCTTGCCCGGCTGCCTGCAGACGGGAGCACACGCGGCAGCTGTGGCCCACGCCCCCGCACGCCCGCTCTGCTCTACTCTCGCCCTCGTCGGAACACAGACTGTCTGTCCTCCCAATCACAGAAACCATCAGCGTAATTACAACGACGTCGCCCAATTACCTTCGGCCACCGACACTCTTGCCAGACGCCCGCAACATCGAAATTCGCGGGGCGACAGTGTGTCCACCATCTAGACTACTGGCCATTTAAATTGCTACACCACAAAGATGACGTGCTACAGGCGCGAAATTTAACCGACACGAAGAAGATGCTGTGACATGCAAATGATTAGCTTTTCAGAGCATTTACACAAGGTTGGCGCCGGTGGCGACACCTACAACGTGCTGACATGAGGAAAGTTTCCAACCGATTTCTCCTACACAAACAGCAGTTGCCTGCGTTGTCTGGTGAAACGTTGTTGTGATGCCTCGTGTAAGGAGGAGAAATGCTTACCATCACGTTTCCGACTTTGATAAAGGTCGGATTGTAGCCTATCACGATTGCGGTTTATCGTTTCGCGAGATTGCTGCTCGCGTTGGCCGAGATCCAATGACTGTTAGCAGAATATGGAATCGGTGGGTTGAGGAGGGTAATACGGAACGCCGTGCTGGATACCAACGGCCTCGAATCACTAGCAGTCGAGATGACAGCCATCTTATCCGCATGGCTGTAACGGATCGTGCAGCCACGTCTCGATCCCCGAGTCGCCAGATGGAAACGTTTGCAAGTCAACACCATCTGCACGAACAGTTCGACGACGTTTGCAGCAACATAGACTATCAGCTCGGAGACCGTTTCTTTTTTTTTTGGGTTTAAGGGCGCTCAACTACTGAGGTCATTAGCGCCCAGTCACAATTGTTAGAGCACATAGAATCTAGGAAAACTCAAGGGGGGGGGGGGGAGGAGAGACACCAGAAAGTGCTTACAAAGATGCAGATAAAATAAGTGAGAGAGTTAGATGTCCTTGGACAATCCAGTCGAAGTAATGAAACGAAGAACACGAGCAGCTGCTCGAGCGTCATCCGCTAAAATATCCTGTAAAGTAGATGGCAGAGACAGGACAACACGAGATTGACTAAAACGGGGGCACGACAGTAACACATGGCGCAGTGTTAATGAATGACCTCAAGGGCACTGTGGGGCTGGGTCACCGGAGAGCAGGTAGCAGTGGCTAAACCGGCAATGCCCAATCCGCAACCTGGTCAGAAGGACCTCTTCTCGCCGAGATGGTCGGGAGGAGGTTGTCCAAGAAGTTGGGAACGGTTTTACTGCCCGGAGCTTGTTTCCTTGAAGTGAGGACCAAGTATCCCACCACAAGGACACAAGCCTCTAACAAACAGCCCCACTAACGTCAGATGACGGGACACAATGGGAGGCTGCCCGAGGCAGGAGGACTGCAGCCTTGGCCGCAGCATCAGCAGCCTCATTCCCAGGCACTCCTACATGGCCGGGAACCCACGGAAAGCTGACAGGAGAGCCACCATCAGCAAAGGAATGGAGGGACTGCTGGATCCGTTGCACCAAGGGATGAACCGGATATGCAGCTCCAAGGCTCTGAAGAGCACTGAGTGGATCAGAGCAGAGTACATACGATGAATGGCGGTGGCGGCGGGCATACTGAACGGCCTGATGGAAAGCAAAAAGCTCGCCCGTAAAGCTGGAACACTGGTCGAGGAGCCGGTATTTAAAGGTGACGCCCCCGACGACAAAGGCACAGACGACAACATCGTCAGTTTTGGAGCCATCAGTGTAAATAAAGGTGTGACTGGCAAGTCGTGCACGAAGTTCGACAAACTGTGAGCAATACACTGCAGCCGGAGTACCCTCCTTCGGGAACGAGCTGAGGTCGAGATAAACATGAACCGGAGCCTGGAGCCAAGGTGGTGTCGGGCTCTCACCTTCTCTGAAGGTGGTAGAGAGGGCAAAATCCAATGGTCGAAGCAGGCGACCAAAGCGGACTCCAGGGGGCAGCAGGGCAGACACACACAACCCATACTGACGGTCGAGAGAATCTGCGAAGAAGAACTGATAAGAGGGGTGGTCGGGCATTGACAACAGCCGGCAGGCATACCGACAAAGCAGAAAGTCGCGCCGGTAGGTCAATGGTAATTCGGCAGCTTCAGCATGAAGACTCTCGACGGGACTAGTATACACTCCTGGAAATGGAAAAAAGAACACATTGACACCGGTGTGTCAGACCCACCATACTTGCTCCGGACACTGCGAGAGAGCTGTACAAGCAATGATCACACGCACGGCACAGCGGACACACCAGGAACCGCGGTGTTGGCCGTCGAATGGCGCTATCTGCGCAGCATTTGTGCACCGCCGCCGTCAGTGTCAGCCAGTTTGCCGTGGCATACGGAGCTCCATCGCAGTCTTTAACACTGGTAGCATGCCGCGACAGCGTGGACGTGAACCGTATGTGCAGTTGACGGACTTTGAGCGAGGGCGTATAGTGGGCATGCGGGAGGCCGGGTGGACGTACCGCCGAATTTCTCAACACGTGGGGCGTGAGGTCTCCACAGTACATCGATGTTGTCGCCAGTGGTCGGCGGAAGGTGCACGTGCCCGTCGACCTGGGACCGGACCGCAGCGACGCACGGATGCACGCCGAGACCGTAGGATCCTACGCAGTGCCGTAGGGGACCGCACTGCCACTTCCCAGCAAATTAGGGACACTGTTGCTCCTGGGGTATCGGCGAGGACCATTCGCAACCGTCTCCATGAAGCTGGGCTACGGTCCCGCACACCGTTAGGCCGTCTTCCGCTCACGCCCCAACATCGTGCAGCCCGCCTCCAGTGGTGTCGCGACAGGCGTGAATGGAGGGACGAATGGAGACGTGCCGTCTTCAGCGATGAGAGTCGCTTCTGCCTTGGTGCCAATGATGGTCGTATGCGTGTTTGGCGCCGTGCAGGTGAGCGCCACAATCAGGACTGCATACGACCGAGGCACACAGGGCCAACACCCGGCATCATGGTGTGGGGAGCGATCTCCTACACTGGCCGTACACCACTGGTGATCGTCGAGGGGACACTGAATAGTGCACGGTACATCCAAACCGTCATCGAACCCATCGTTCTACCATTCCTAGACCGGCAAGGGAACTTGCTGTTCCAACAGGACAATGCACGTCCGCATGTATCCCGTGCCACCCAACGTGCTCTAGAAGGTGTAAGTCAACTACCCTGGCCAGCAAGATCTCCGGATCTGTCCCCCATTGAGCATGTTTGGGACTGGATGAAGCGTCGTCTCACGCGGTCTGCACGTCCAGCACGAACGCTGGTCCAACTGAGGCGCCAGGTGGAAATGGCATGGCAAGCCGTTCCACAGGACTACATCCAGCATCTCTACGATCGTCTCCATGGGAGAATAGCAGCCTGCATTGCTGCGAAAGGTGGATATACACTGTACTAGTGCCGACATTGTGCATGCTCTGTTGCCTGTGTCTATGTGCCTGTGGTTCTGTCAGTGTGATCATGTGATGTATCTGACCCCAGGAATGTGTCAATAAAGTTTCCCCTTCCTGGGACAATGAATTCACGGTGTTCTTATTTCAATTTCCAGGAGTGTAGAATGCTCCAGTCGCGAGACGTAACCCCCTATGGTGGATGGAATTGAGACGGCGTAAGAGGGATGGCCGAGCAGACGAGTAGACGAGTAGACGAGGCTACCATAATCCAGCTTTGATCGGACTATGGACCGATACAAGCGAAGCAGGACAGTGCGATCCGCTCCCCAAGATGAACCACTAAGAACTCTGAGGACATTAAGGGAAAGTGTACAACGGGCAGCCAAATAAGAGACGTGCGGAGACCAACAAAGTTTCCTGTCCAGTGTGAGCCCTAGAAACTTAGTTGTTTCCACGAATGGGAGAACAATGGGACCGAGATGTAAGGATGGCGGAAGGAACGCTTTATATCGCCAAAAGTTGATGCAAACCGTCTTCTCTTCAGAGAACCGGAAGCCATTAGCCACACTCCATGAGTATAAGCTGTCAAGACAACGCTGAAAGCAGCGCTCCAGGAGGCATGTTCTCTGGGCACTGCAGTAGATCGCGAAGTCATCGACAAAAAGAGAGCCTGAGGCATCAGGTGGAATGCAATCCATAATTGGATTGATCGCTATGGCAAAAAGGGCTACGCTCAAGACGGAGCCCTGAGGCACTCCGTTCTCCTGGAGGAAGACGTCTGACAATACGGAACCCACACGTACCCTAAACTTTCGATCTGTTAAAAAGGAATCAATAAAAAGGGGCAGGCGAACGCGTAGACCCCACCTGTGCATAGTGTGGAGGATACCTCCTCTCCAACAGGTATCATAAGCCTTCTTCAAATCGAAGAACACGGCGACCATTTGGCGCTTTCGCAAAAAGTTGTTCATGATGAAAGTCGACAAGGTCACAAGGTGGTCAATAGCGGAGCGGCGGCGACGAAAGCCGCATTGAACATTGGTAAGTAGCCGTCGAGATTCAAGAATACAAACTAACCGAGCGTTAACCATGCGCTCCATCACCTTACAGACACAGCTTGTAAGAGAAATGGGGCGGTAACTAGAAGGAAGGTGTCTATCCTTCCCGGGTTTGGGTATAGGAACAACGACGGCATCACGCCAACGCATGGGGACTTGACCTTTGGTCCAGACGCGATTGTAGGTACGAAGAAGGAAGCTTTTGCCTGCCGGAGAAAGGTGTGCCAGCATCTGAACGTGAATGGCATCTGGCCCCGGAGCAGAGGACCGGGACAGTGCAAGTGCACGTTCGAGTTCCCGCATAGTAAAGGGGGCATTATAATTTTCCAGATTCAGCGAGTGGAAGGAAGGTCGCCGAGCCTCTTCTGCCTCTTTCCTGGGAAGGAAGGCAGGGTAGTAATGGGCGGAGCTTGAAACCTCCGCGAAAAAGCGGCCGAAGGCGTTGGAGACAGCCACAGAATCTACAAGGACCTCATTACCTGAAGTCAGGCCAGGTACCGAGGAGTGGGCCTTAATGCCCTACAGCCGGCGCTGGCCACCCCAGACGACAGAAGAGGGAGTAAAACTGTTAAAGGAGCTGGTGAAAGAGGCCCAACAAGCTTTTTTGCTGTCTTTGATGACTCTACAGCATTGCGCTCGGAGTCGTTTGTACCCAATACAATTCGCCAACGTAGGATAGCGGCGAAAGGTGCGTAAAGCACGTCGTCGAGCACGGATAGCGTCTCTACAAGCCTCTTTCCACCAGGGGACGGAACGCGACGTGAAGAAGAGGTAGTACGAGGAATGGAACGTTCAGCAGCATTGATGATAACAGCCATGAGGTATTCGACCTGACTGTCACAACTGAGAAAATCGTGGTCCGGAAAGGTCGCCAGGGAGAAGTAAAGTACCCAGTCAGCTTTCGGTATGTTCCAGCTCGAAGGACGTGGGGATGGGGTGTGGTGCAGGAGACGAACGACACAGGGGAAGTGGTCGCTCGAATAGGTGTCAGAAAGGACATACCACTCGAACCGACGGGCAAGAGTGGTAGAACAGATCGAGAGGTCCAAGTGGGAGTAGGTATGAGTAGAGACCGAGAGGAAAGTCGGGGCGCCAGTATTGAGGCAGACAAGATTGAGATGGTTGAAGACATCCGCCAAGAGGGAGCCTCTCTGACAGGATGCAGGAGAGCCCCAAAGGGGATGATGGGCATTGAAGTCGCCAAACAATAGAAACAGCGGAGGAAGCTGAACAATCAGGTGCATCATGTCAGCCCGACTAACTGCGGATGACGATGGAGTGTAGACGGTACAAACACAAAAAGTAAAGGCAGAAAGAGTAATACAGCCAGCTATTGTTTGGAGTGGGGTGGTCAATGGGATGGGATGGTAATAGACATCGACTCGAACGAGCAACATGACCCCACCATGAGCTGGAATACCGTCCACAGGGGGGGAGGTCAAACCGCTCCGAGGTATAGTGGGTAAAAGCAATACGGTCAGTTGGGCGCAACTTGGTTTCCTGGAGACCAAGGACGAGCGGACAGTGCAGGCGGAGGAGCAGTTGTAATTCCTCCCGATTAGATCGAATACC
This sequence comes from Schistocerca cancellata, assembly GCF_023864275.1. Lineage (NCBI taxonomy): Eukaryota > Metazoa > Arthropoda > Insecta > Orthoptera > Acrididae > Schistocerca > Schistocerca cancellata. Next base: position 138,083,741 of record NC_064634.1, on the reverse strand, counting down.
TCGTATGTTCCAATGTAACAAAGTCATCGCTAGTCAGAAAAGAGGGGGAACGAAACGGGTGAAGAGCTGGTCACCTCGACGGCCACGGAGGGCCAGGTTTCGAGGGAACAACGCTACAACCGGCGGGAGGCGGATCCTGTTCCATCGAGTCGTCGGCAGCTGCGGCCGCTTCCCCGGGTTGCGTAGGAGGGGCAGCATCATTCGCCGACGAGAGGCCAGCTGAGCGCCTGGCAGCAGAGCGTCCCGGCGAAACTGAGGACGGCCGGGAGCAGCGACTCACAGATGGAGCGTCAGACGAAACGCGCCGGGGTGGAGAGGGGGATAAAGATTTCTTCTTGGAGGATGAAGTCCGATGAGGCACGGGGATGGTGGGCTGGACCCGAAGAAGGTCCTCACGCGCGGGGTCCGTTTTGGAATGCCGGACCTCGGAAGCCGGGGTCCGGAATGTTCCCCCAATGGACGCCTGAGAAGAGGAGGAAGGGTGGCCCCCAGGGCAGAGGGGGCAGGGGCCGCGAGGGAGGAGGATTTGGAAGGGAGGGATTTGGGAGGCGGAGGCACAGACCCCGGATGGCGTGAGGAGGTGGAGGGGGACAGGATAGGGGTGAGGATACTGTGGAAGGAGTGGACACGACTGAGGCAAACGAAGTTGTCAACGTCACGGGATGGAGGCGGTCATACTTCTTCCTGGCCTCAGAATAAGAGAGACGATCCAAAGTTTTTAATTCTAGAATCTTCTTCTCCTTCTGATACGCGGGGCAGTCTAAAGATCTAGGCGAGTGGATGCCAGGACAATTGACGCACTGAGGTGGTGGGGTGCATGTATGTTCCTCACGAAGAGGACGTCCGCAATCGCCACAAAGGGGCTCAGCCTCACACCGTGACGACATGTGCCCAAAGCGCAAACACCGAAAGCAGTGCATCGGAGGCGGGACGTAAGGTCACACGTCGCACCGGTAGCACATCACCTTTACCTTCCCTGGGAGAACGTCCCCCTCGAAGGCGAGGATAAAGGCTCCGGTGTCGATGCGACGGTCTTCGGGGCCGCGCTGAACTCGCCGGACGAAATGCACGCCTCGGCGCTCCAGGTTGGTCCTGAGCTCCTCGTAAGATTGCAGCAGGAGCTCCCGATGAAAAATAACCCCCTGCGTCCTATTCAGTGCCAGATGCGGGACAATAGACACTGGGATGTCCCCGAGTCGGTCGCACGCCTGGAGCGCCGCCGACTGTGTGGCGGAGGCGGTCTTTATAAGAACGGACCCCGAACGCATTTTACTGAGAGCCTCGATTTCCCTGAAGATGTCCTCGATGTGCTGGACAAAGAACATGGGCTTGGAGGTGGCGAACGTCCCCCCGTCGATCCGAGAACAGACTAAATAGCGGGGGAAGTACTTCGCCCCAAGCCGGCGGGCCTGTCCTTCCTCCCAGGAAGTGGCCAAGGGGGAAAGGGCAGGAGAACCAGAACCAGAGAAAGTACCTTTCTTTTTAAAAGACTCGGCCGCAGAGCGACCTGATACATGTTGACGTTTCATCTGCGAAACGTCCGCCCCGATACCACCCACTCGGACCAGGGGCTCTCCCCACGGGCGTCACCCAGCCTCAGCAAGGGCCACCTGGCAAGATGACCATTGCCAGGAGTCCCGATGCCCCAAGGAGACGGCATCTACTCCTTGGCCGACGTGGGGAGGGTGCAGCTTAGGTATCGGCAGTACGATCCCTGTGTTGTCAGGGAGCTACAACCTAGAGGGTACATGACGACCCCACCACAACAGGCTGGCTACCGTGCTGGATTTCGGGTGCCATGGGAAGTCCATCATGATCGTAGGTGCAGATGGGGACGCACTATGGGCGTAACTTGTGCAACCCATCAGGCGTTTAGGCCCAATTTGAGGAAAGTGGGTGTGGTTACAACGCCGTTACAATGCTGAGTGCCAAGGTCTTAGTGCACTGAGGACCAGTGATACACCACGTAAGGCGTCCTTCCCCAAAAGGCTCGTACTTCTGTAGAATTTTGAAAAAGGGGGTCAAACCCCAAGGGGGACTATCACATGGAATGCCGAAACGGTTGAAATTCCTTTTAGTCGCCTCTTACGACAGGCAGGAATGCCTCGGGCCTATTCTTACCCCGGACCCACAGGGGGGGCTCGGAGACCGTGGCTGCGGTTACCGTTGACGCTGCATCACAGACAGGAGCGCCTGCGATGGTGTACTCAACGACGAACCTGGGTGCACGAATGACGAAACGTCATTTTTTCGGTTGAATCCAGGTTCTGTTTACAGCATCATGATGGTCGCATCCGTGTTTGGCGACATCGCGGCGAACGCACATTGGAAGCGTGTATTCGTCATCACCATACTGGCGTATCACCCGGCGTGATGGTATGGGGTGCCATTGGTTAAATGTCTCCGTCACCTCTTGTTCGCATTGACGGCACTTCGAACAGTGGACGTTACATTTCAGATGTGTTACGTCCCGTGGCTCTACCCTTCATTCGATCCCTGTGAAACCCTACATTTCAACAGGATAACGCACGACCGCATGTTGCAAGTCCTGTACGGGCCTTTCTGGATACAGAAAATGTTCGACTGCTGCCCTGGCCAGCACATTCACCAGATCTCTCACCAATTGAAAACGTCTGGTCAATGGTGGCCGAGCAACTGGCTCGTCACAATACACCAGTCACATTAACTATGTTTCGTTATCGATGCCGGTTGCCAGGGAGTGGGTTATTCCATTCGACATATCACATTACGCTTGAGCTCAGTATCTGGAGTCCTCAACCTCAGTTAGAAATCGCGTCCAATTACAACATTCGTCGTGAACATGTTGAGACGTCATGTCATAAACCTGTTGAATGGTAATACTAAGAAGCTATTTTAAACGGAACAATCGCGCAGAATCAGCACTGAGGAAGGTGAATGGAAGACTTTGAAGGATTCTGGGACAGTGCAGCGCACTAACAAGAAAACCGTATAGAAGACGCTACACTTAGAGGTTGTAGCACTGTTGCTAGATTGCAGCCAATAAGAACAAAACTGTGGTGGCTGGACCAATGCCATTTACAGAGCTGCGATCACAAAGAGAGACATACAAGATCACAGAACGTGGTTGGTTGCAGCAGAACAACTGACCCATTATGCCGATGGTCAGTGCTTTTCTTTCGCCATATAGACTACAGCCGACAGACACTAGCGTACTGTTCCATGGTTTGGAGTCCTTATGAAGTAGACATGACTAGGGTCATAGCGCGATATTGGAGGCGCATTGCTATGATCGGAACAGGTCGTTGTAGCCCACTCTAAATTTGACAGAAAATCCTCCGGGAATTCCGAACCCTGTAATAGAGACTCAGATCTCGTGAAACGTTACTGGCTAAATTTAAATAATCCGTATTCCAAAAAGACGGCGCGGCTATCACATATATCGCAATTGGATGATAAGAATAAAATGAAAGGAAATTATGGCGCGTATACAGTAAGATAGGCAGTCATTTTTCCGTCTCTCAATATGTGCATGAATTAGGGCAAGGAATGTATATCATGGGTACAAACATTTCGCTTTCAAAAATGTTAATTTGTAGACTGTAGTAGTTCTCTTCCCGTAGTCTATTTTCTTGTTTACCCCTGATTATGGACAGCCGGCCGGTGTGGCCGAGCGGTTCTAGGCGCTCCAGTCCGGAAGCGCGCGACCGCTATGGTCGCAGGTTCGAATGCTGCCTCGGGTATGGATGTGCGTGATGTCCTTAGGTTAGTTAGGTTTAAGTAGTTCTAGGGGAGTGATGACCTCAGATGTTAAGTCCCGTAGTGCTCATAGCCATTTGAACCATATGGACCTAATCATGGACATACTGTTTGAAGAGGAATGCCAAGCGCAGCATGAAGTTACGAAACTAATGGGATTAAAGTTTTCGTTGTGTTTTTGACGAATGACGCTGATGAAAGAATCGTTACGAAAGACAAGGGAGCTGAAAATCTATACGAAAATTTAATCAGTGGTTCACCGGACGTTTAATTACGGAGGTCGTTTCATTTCGTCTGCATGTGCATTGTAGTGACTTATGAACGTACGGCGTGGTAGGCTGCTTTCAAATGCGAAAATTAGACGAAAAGATAAGTTTGCCTACCTCGATGCTTTGCCTCGATTAGCAACGGTAGTCAAACAGTATGTGCCATTCCCAACAAAAGAAAACCCGCCAAAGTAAGAAAGTAGCAACTATGCGACTTGAAAGCAGGGGAGAGGGGGATGTATTGTTTCCGTGGTAATAATTTCCTGTGGCTCACGGCTTGGTGCAAGTCTTCCAACTGGACGTCACTTCGTCGACTTCAGTGTCCCTAACATAGTCCAGTAATTCCACCGGGGCGTTGTCGTCGGTTAAATCTGGAATCCGAACGAATTGTCGTTACTGACGAATCTTCCAGTCAACGAGAGGTGAAGGCTAGGTTAAAGGTAAACTGAAAAAATTCCGTGGTCCGACCCCAATTCGATCTCGTGACCTCAAAGTTTCATAGCACGCACTTTACCAAGCACCTGTTCTGTAACAGACGTCTCTCTTCTCGCCTCCGCGTTCTGTGGCCACTTTACTGATTGTAGATAAAGAGCGTATCTCGCCGTGCGAGTTTAATGGTCCCGGGCATTTCTGTTGAGAGCTACCCGTACTTGTATTGTGTAGCCTCCTGTTTTATTTATGTGACTTAAGCGCACACCTGCAGCAGCACAAAATGCCCTGCAGTCACGCGACCTCTTGTTTCCTTTGGAACTCAAAGGGCTCAAAAGCTTTTGAACGAAATCTTATCTCTACAGTTTAGCGCCAAGCATAATGCGTTACCGACGAGTTAGAGTGAATAAAATATATTATTATATTCCGCTACGAAGTTATGATTGACATCCTCTTCTCCCTCGCCTTTCTCCATTTATGTCTAAGATTACGGGACACAGAAAACTAATAAATTACTTAATTAACAGTCATATCCTTAAGGCCTATCTGTGACGCTAACGTAGTTTAGGAATTATCTTCCTCCTCCTCCTCCTCCGCCTCCTTGTATTGGCCATCTCTGGGGCATACTATTTCAGCTGTAGTTTTCGTCTTCCTTGTGCCTTAACTTAACCACAGTATTACTGCGTTCGTCTCTGCGCTGTTCTTTCTCTGCTTCAGTCCATGTTTTGCCAGACTCTCGTTATGTTTTTCCTTGGAAACCAAGATGCTTTTTGAGTTCCTTCTTGAGCGGAATGCGCTTATGGATATCCTCCAATGTTATCCTCACTTCTTCAAGCTATATTTCTGTTTCTGTGAACCACACGTCTTTGGCTTCCTTCTAGAGAAAATAACGGACGATCTGGTTACTCAATGTTGTAGGATTACACACGGGCGAGGGAGCATAGAAGACTACCCTCCCTTTACCATGGTGTCTGACTTTTTCCACATGCCCATACAGTTCATCGTTGAATCGTCGCCTGAATTCGTAATTTTCTTTGATCAGGTCATTGATTTTCTTTCAGATTTGATTTACTATTACTTTTAATTTATAAGTCAGACCTTTTCTATTCACGGAAAGGTGTTCTGTCGCATAGAGGGCTTTCAGTCATAACACTGTGCATTGAAGTTGCATCCTGGTTTTAAATGATACTCATTTTTTCTTTAGACATTTTGAGTTAATTGGTATGATGTTTCCATTTATTTGATACATGATGCAAATGCTTCTCACTCTAAAGAGTTTGGCTCTATTCACTCTCCTCGATAGTGAAAACTTATCCGTCCGTTTGATTTCCCTTCCTTCTGATGTTTGTAGTGTTTGTGATACATCAAGTTCTCGGGGTAGGAGCTCTGGAGTCCTGCCATTGTTGCTTGAACCTAAGTTCAATGATTTTTTTCTGCAGGTGTGTCTAGCTATTCTGAAAAAAAAAAGATAGTGAAGAGTCAAGTTCATGTTTCTATAGCCAAGCATAACCCCATTTTAACACCTTTGTCTCGTCGAAATAAATTTGCTGGCTGCGAATTCTTTGACATCAGTTGTATTAGGTATAGATCTACGAGCCTACAGTTGTCCTCGTTGCCTCATTGTCCTTTTGCGGGAATCAAGTAATGTTGCAAGTATTAGGTGATGAACTTAGTGAACCCCACTACAAGGATTTAGAAAGTGTGACATATGAAAGTTTGGGTCGGTCTAGGGAACGTGCTTGAGAAGCCAAAGTGGTTAAAGCTACCGTTCGTGATAAGCAGGAGATTCGCGTTCAGATCTATACGTAGTATAGCTGATGTCAAGGAATTCGCTGTCAGGGAATTAATTTCGAAGTATTTCGTACAGCTGTGGGTTCTTTGAGAAATGCATGTAAATCCATCTTCGTCTCTCATTCCGTTTCGCCACTCATGGATCACTTCCTGAAGTATACAATTGAAAATCCGAAGTTCGACTCAATCTCCTTGCCTTACTGCCTACCTGATACCAACAGCAGTTAGTGAATATTTTTGTTATTCATATTTTAGTATCTTGTCTTAGTCGAACACGTTTCGGAATTACAACTCCATTCTCAACGATTATGTCACAATTTTTGCGAGCGTTACGACTGCTACAGTTTATCGCTTTCATTTAGAGACGAAGTCCTCATAATCGTCATTGGTGAAAAACGCGTTTGAAAAAATGAGAAACTAGGAGTGTGTTTATTAGTAACAAAAATATGCCTAACCCACAAACTCATTACCGGATACCCGATCGCATTTTTCGTAAAATGTTTGAGCGCAATGAGAAGAAGACTACCTAGTAATTACAGGATGGATTTTTGTTCGAATTTTCACAGCGAAACGAAGAAATGGACTAGTGGGGTACAAAATTGATCAGCCTGAGGACTAGTTCTGAAGATAGAGGTTTAATTGCTTGAAAGAAATCAGGATAATTAAGAAAGATTGGTGATATGAGGAAAATAGAAATATTTCACAAGCGAGCTTCCAGCTAAGTAAATGAAGAGTCGACCAGTTGAACTCGACAAGGCCGATATTTTTTGCGCACAAAAAAGTTTTCATTGGTGTAGTAATTGTGGAATTCTTTCTTCCATATTTAAAAATATGAAATTACGACACTAATCAAAACATGTTAGCTTTCTGTTGATAAATGGTCTCTTAATAATTATAAAATACCAATCGGTATTTAAATATATTTCACACTCTGTGAATAAATCTTGAAAATAAAAAAACTATTCTAATAAAAAGGTCAAATGTTTTGTGAAATGATTTGTCTAAAAGTAAGAAATAAAATAGGTAAGAGAAACATTCGATGCACCTCGTCTTCTGTCATGACTTTGAGCATTGTTGTTGTTGTTGTTGCTGTTGTCGTCTTCAGTCCTAAGACTGGTTTGATGCAGCTCTCCATGCTACCCTATCCTGTGCAAGCTTCTTCATCTCCCAGTACCTACTGCAACCTACATCCTCCTGAATCTGCTTAGTGTATTCATCTCTTGGTCTCCCTTTACGATTTTTACCCTCCACGCTGCCCTCCAATGCTAAATTTGTGATCTCTTGATGCCTCAGAACATGTCCTATCAACCGATCCCTTCTTCTAGTAAAGTTGTGCCACAAACTTCTCTTCTCCCCAATTCTATTCAACACCTCCTCATTAGTTATGTGATCTACCCATCTAATCTTCAGCATTCTTCTGTAACACCACATTTCGAAAGCTTTTATTCTCTTCTTGTCCAAACTATTTATCGTCCAAGTTTCACTTCCATACATGGCTACACTCCATACCAATGCTTTCAGAAACGACTTCCTGACACTTAAATCTATACTCGATGTTAACAAATTTCTCTTCTTCAGAAACGGTTTCCTTGCCATTGCCAGTCTACATTTTATATCCTCTCTACTTTGACCATCATCAGTTATTTTGCTCCCCAAATAGCAAAACTCCTTTACTACTTTAAGTGTCTCATTTCCTAATCTAATTCCCTCAGCATCATTATGCTCATTATCCTCGTTTTGCTTTTGTTGATGTTCATCCTATACCCTCCTTTCAAGACACTGTCCATTCCGTTCAGCTGCTCTTCCAGGTCCTTTGCTGTGTCTGTCAGAATTACAATGTCATCGGCAAGCCTCAAAGCTTTTATTTCTTCTCCATGGACTTTAATACCTACTCTGAATTTTTCTTTTGTTTCCTTTACTGCTTGCTCAATATACAGATTGAATAACATCGGGCAGAGGCTACAACCCTGTCTCACTCCCTTCCCAACCACTGCTCCCCTTTCATGCCCCTCGGTTCTTATAACTACCATCTATCATTTCACAAAACACCTGACTTATTTTCACATTTTTAACTGACAGTATTACTGGTAAGACTACACGGTTGACGGCCTTTAGCGACGACTGGTTGCACGACAGCCATGGAGCACGCCAGCTATACTGTGACGTGCCCCAGTTGGTCTGTAACCGCTGTGGCACGACACCGTTCTCCCTCACACGCGACGGAGCAGAACAGCGCACCCAGCCAGCAGCGAATCTGATCGTTCCTAACTGGGGGGCCGCTGTCACCGGACCCAGAGGGCTGCGTTCGTTTCACTAGCCTTCACCCACATTCGGACGGCTATTGCGCAGTCGACCACCTGTTGCTGCTAATCTTTCAGAAGACACCGGCGTGCAGGAAGCGACTACCCCTCAACACCAGCGAATCTCTCTTCAGTCCGATAGCGCGCAGCTGGCCGACACTTTTTTTTTCTTTTTAATTCTGTTTCTGTAGCTGAGGCCAGTAACACCGGTTCCCGTCAGATCACCGAAGTTAAGCGCTGTCAGGCTGGGCTAGCACTTGGATGGGCGACCATCCGGTCTGCCGAGCGCTGTTGGCAAGCACGGTGCACTCCGCCCTTGTGAGGCAAACTGAGGAGCTACTTGATTGAGAAGTATAGCGGCTCCGGTCTCGGAAACTGACATACGGCAGGGAGAGCGGTGTGCTGGCCACATGCCCCTTCATATCCGCAACCAGTGACGCCTGTGGTCTGAGGATGACACGGCGGCCGGTCGGTACCGTTGGGCCTTCATAGCCTGTTCGGGAGGAGTTTAGTTTTAGTTCTGTAGCTGAGGTCGCTAGCGCTCGCACGGAGCCAAGTTGCGCAGTGTTTTTTAACACTGGACTCGTACTTAGGGGAAATCGATTCAGAATCTGCGTCCGGGGATTCGGACTAAATTTCCTATGGTTTCCTGAAATTAAGATAATTGTCGGAAACGTTTCTTCGAAAAGAAGGCGGCCCGAAATCCTCCGCCATCATTTCCCAATCCGACCTTGTGCTTAGTCTCTAATGATCTCATCTTTGACGGGAAGAAGTTGCTTTTTATAATTCATGAAGTGTTGCGAACACTGATTCGTTGATAACGTTTTATATTCGTTCTGAACTTTCTTTCCTTGTATTACTGCTTTTTATATATGGTAGTTCTAGTGTAAATTTATACTACAGTCTACTGCTTTCTGCAAGGATCTTCACACCTCTTTCAAAACATAAAAAGAAATAAAGAAAGGTTCAAATGGCTCTGAGCACTATGGGACTTAACATCTGAGTTCATCAGTCCCCTACGCTTAGAACTACTTAAACCTAACTAACCTAAGGACATCACACACATCCATGCCCGAGGCAGGATTCGAACTTGCAACCGTAGCGATCGCGCGGTTCCAGACTGAAGCGCCTAGAAGCGCTCGGCCACAGAGGCCGGATCAGACCTCTTTCAATGTTTCTTGGGTGGTTGTTTTCCTCTGTGACACGTTTTGCCAAAGCCCAGTTTGTACTTTAACTTTTTAAGACGCTGGAGTGCTTTGAACATCTAGGTTTAGAACTTTTGCCCGTTTGGCCTACATAAGCAGACTGATATGAAATAAAAGTTAATTTATAGACTTCAACTCTATTAAATTTATCTGTGGATGTTGTTTTTTCTGTACCGTGGCGACATGAATTTTCTCAAAAAATGTGTGTGAAATCTTATGGGACTTAGCTGCCAAGGTCATCAGTCCCTAAGCTTACACACTACTTAACCCAAATTATCCTAAGGACAAACACACACACCCATGCCCGAGGGAGCGCTCGAACCTCCGCCGGGAGCAGCCGCACAGTCCATGACTGCAGCGCCTAAGACCGCTGGGCTAATCCCGCGCGGCATGAATTTTTTCCTATATCTCTTTTTTTTCCTTATGAAAACGTGTGATATCAGGTAAATGTGAAGTGCAAAGATATTAAAAACAGTTCCTTTACTTAAAACATAAAAAAAAGAAAAAACATCACAGTTGTACAGAAGGACGGAGAAGAGAAGCACAGGACGTAAGTCACTACTACTCTCCGAAAAAGTATTTCGAAATTAGTAACTCTTTGAACAAGTTCTTCTTACTATTTTGCAGGGGACATGTTATCAAGCCTTAAAAAACCATAAAGCTAAACGATTTTTGCTGTTATCGATATCGACACTAGCAAGATACTGGTCCCTGGACTTCCAAGACCGTATCAAATCTCTGCAGCAGCTCCTCCGACTAACCCGAAGATAAGAAAACGGATGATGAATGCAATGTATGTTCATATGGCAAAAGACATGTTTATGTGATGTAATTACAATTTACAAAATTTCAGACTATTTATTTTATTTGTAGTGTGAAATATTGTTTCTTGCCCCATTTCATAACTCTATGTCAACCGGAAGTACCCTATAGGTGTTGTTGAGTGAATTTTTTTTCGCGAATCAAAATATGTAGTATAAATGACCGAATATTTTGACTGCATTGACTTAGAAGCTTAACATTTTTAGACCGCCAAGGGACCACCGACTTGAGATAAATTTGAATTTGGTGAGTCTACCCATCGCTGATAAAATTGGTTCTTAACACTGGGACAGACAGACAGACACCAAAGCGATTCTATAAAGGTTACAGATAGACACAGAACACTAAAAATCATGAAAATTATATACCATTTGTATAAAAAATAAATTGAGACCCTCGGATGACGACACACAGGCGTCGAAATGTATTTCGATAAATATAAAAAGAAACACTTTGTTTTCCAGAAGGCGGAGTTTAAATCCCGAATTCCAGCACCAGTAACAGGATTATGTACAATTTGTTCGTTTTCTCACAGTAAATGAGTTACACATTGTTGGTTCGAATTTGAATGACATTCTGCTGTAGAAGACAACGCTTTACGTATTTTATCATATGTGTAATAAATAAACACTACTGCTCATTTTTTTAACTTCTTCAGAAGGCTCATGTATTGGAGTTATCTTAGTTTGTACAATGTTATCGTCATTGCTAGCTCCCTCTGGTATAATATTTTCAATCTCGCCTCGCCTAAATACAAAGATAACATGGCACTTCTGCGTATACTTGTTACGTAGTCTTCTTATTAGATCCTGTTTAAAGTGTTCCTCCTCCGAAGATATTACTTGATCTTCTTTGTTGATTGTTGTGGTTAAGTTCACACATCGACGCTGTTCACTTTTTACTGTGTCAGCTGAGCTGACCGTCCGTCTGGTTTGCTGTGGGTCGTAGGGGGTACCCCCCAAGCAAAGCGACAGCCTTCCCTTAAGCCTAGAACTAAGAGACCGACCTGTCCTCCGGAATACAGAAACGCAGCAGCCGCTGTCTAGCAATTGGGTCCTAACGTGATGCTATGCCGAAAGATACCCGCAGAAGTGAAATTATTCTATGTACACGTATTTGGCGGACTGATACATTTCTGACAGGCTGAAACTCGTGGGAGCGCTCGCCCACTCCAACTAGGCCAGCCCAGCCCGCACGGCGGTCCTGTCTACCGCAACTTGACAAGACACAAGAGTCTCTTGTCCCGCCAATACAATTCCGTTGGTTTGCGTGTGCTTGCAAACGGTGTTAAGAGATTAAGTGATTTTATCTCGGAATGCAGTTCTAGTGGGCGTTAAGAACAGAGCCAAGGATATGTCAGATAACTCGTTTCGCTGAGTCTCGTTTCCGATAACGTACTGGATTTCTTCTACCGTAATCAACGCGTTGTCGCCTCTCTCATTTCCAAGTCCATTGTTTTCAAAAATTATTCTGCACTTTTTCGCTGATTGATAGCTGCTACATACAGCTGTTTGCAGTACGTTAAATGCAGAAAAATATTAAATGAATTCGTCAACCTTCGTCACTTCAATTTTTTTAAAAATTGTAGCACGCACAACTTAATTGAAATGTATATTTGTTTACAAAGTTCAACCCTTAGTAGTGTCAGTGGACTTTAAATGCCCGGAAATGAAAGTACAGAAGAAAGTCCCGCAACATGAGTCATAGTAAGAAGATGAAGAAATGTACTACCATGGATAAAAACTTGTGAGAAACTGTTGGTTGGTTGGTTGGTTTGGGGGATGAAAGGGACCAGACTGCTACGGTCATCGGTCCCTTTTTCCAAAGACAAAGAACATCCACAGAGAATAAAAACGAGGAACAGAATAGATCACAGACGATACAGAACAAGAGAAACGGAGACAAGGACAAGACAAAACGAACTAAAACCACACAGAGTGTGACAGTGGTTGGCCGACCATAGAAATAAAAAAGGAAAAGCCAACCACTTAGAAACACATTAAAAGATCAGTTTAAAATCATAGGCCAAAGGCCAGAATCAAAACAAAAAATAAAACATAAACACTCAGATGAAAGAATAAAAACTCCCTGCCCTAATAAAACGTAAAACTAAGGCAGCCATAACAGGGTCATCGGATAAAACGGCAGGGAGCGTATCAGGCAGCGCAAATGTCTGCCTGACCACAGCTAAAAGGGGGCAGGCCAACAGAATGTGGGCCACCGTCAAAGCCGCCCCGCAGCGACATACAGGAGGGTCCTCCCGGCGCAGTAAATAACTGTGTGTTAGCCGGGAGTGGCCAATGCGGAGCCGACAAAGGACGACTGAGTCCCTGCGGTTGGCTCGCATGGAGGACCGCCACACAGTCGTCGTCTCCTTAATGGCACGGAGTTTATTGGGTGTAATCCGATCGCGCCATTCAGCGTCCCAAAGCGCAAAAACTTTTCGGCGGAGGACCGCCCGCAAATCAGCCTCTGGGAGGCCAACATCCAGAGATGGTTTACTCGTGGCCTCTTTCGCCAGGCGGTCAACAAGTTCATTGCCCGGGATACCGACATGACCGGGGGTCCACACAAAGACCACAGAGCGGCCGCAACGCGCAAGAGTATGCAGGGACTCATGGATAGCCATCACCAGACGAGAACGAGGAAAACACTGGTCGAGAGCTCGTAAACCGCTCAGGGAATCGCTACAGATAACGAAGGACTCACCTGAGCAGGAGCGGATATACTCTAGGGCTCTAAAGATGGCGACTAGCTCAGCAGTGTAAACGCTGCAGCCAGCCGCCAAGGACCGTTGTTCGGAATGGTCCCCTAGAGTTAGCGCATACCCGACACGACCAGCAACCATCGAACCGTCGGTGTAAACAATTCCAGAGCCCTGATACGTGGCCAGGATGGAATAAAAGCGGCAGCGGAAGGCCTCTGGAGGGACCGAGTCCTTCGAGCCCTGTGTCAAGTCGAGCCGAAGGCAAGGGCGAGGAACACACCACGGGGGTGTACGCAGAGGCGCCCGGAAAGGAGGTGGAACAGGGAAAAACCCAAGCCCACAGAGAAGCTCCTTGACGCGTACGGCGATCGGACAACCCGACCGGGGCCGACGGTCTGGCAGATGGACGACTGACTGCGGGAACAGGACACGATAATTTGGATGCCCGGGCAAGCTTAGAACATGGGCCGCATAAGCGGCCAGCAAACGTTGGCGCCGGAACCGCAGTGGAGGTACACCTGCCTCCACTAGTACACTGTCCACAGGGCTGGTGCGGAAAGCACCAGTGGCAAGGCGTATCCCGCTGTGGAGAATTGGGTCCAGCACCCGCAACGCAGATGGGGATGCTGAGCCATAAGCTAGGCACCCATAATCCAGGCGAGACTGGATTAACGCCTGGTAGAGCCGCAACAGGGTAGAGCGGTCGGCGCCCCAGTGGGTGTGGCTCAAGCATCTCAGAGCGTTTAGATGCCGCCAACACGTCTGTTTAAGCTGCCGGATATGAGGCAGCCAAGTCAACCGGGCATCGAAAACCACCCCCAAAAACCTGTGGGTTTCCACCACAGCAAGGAGTTCGTCGCCAAGATAAAGCCGCGGCCCAGGATGGACTGTTCGGCGCCGGCAGAAATGCATAACGCGGGTCTTGGCTGCCGAAAACTGAAACCCATGCTCTACAGCCCAAGACTGCGCCTTACGGATAGCGCCCTGTAGCTGACGTTCAACAGCTGCAATGCCAGTAGAGCTGTAATAAAGGCAGAAGTCGTCAGCATACAGGGAAGCAGAGACAGAATTTCCCACGGCCGCAGCGAGCCCGTTAATGGCTATTAAAAACAGGCAGACACTTAAAACAGAACCCTGTGGCACACCGTTCTCCTGGACGTGGGTGGAACTATAGGAGGCTGCGACTTGCACGCGGAAGGTACGATACGACAGGAAATTGCGGATAAAGATCGGCAGAGGGCCCCGAAGACCCCATCCATGAAGCGTAGAAAGGATGTGATGACGCCATGTCGTATCGTACGCCTTCCGCATGTCGAAAAAGACAGCGACCAGGTGCTGACGGCGGGCAAAGGCAGTACGGATGGCCGACTCCAGGCTCACCAGATTGTCGGCGGCGGAGCGGCCTTTCCGGAACCCACCCTGAGACGGAGCCAGAAGGCCCCGAGACTCCAGTACCCAATTTAAGCGCCGGCTCACCATCCGTTCAAGCAACTTGCAAAGAACGTTGGTGAGACTAATGGGACGGTAGCTGTCCACCTCCAGAGGGTTCTTTCCAGGTTTCAAAATGGGGATGACAATACTTTCCCGCCATTGCGACGGAAACTCGCCCTCGACCCAGAGACGGTTGTAAAGGTCGAGGAGGCGTCGCTTGCAGTCCACTGAAAGGTGTTTCAGCATCTGACAGTGGATGCGATCTGGCCCGGGAGCGGTATCAGGGCAAGCAGCAAGGGCACTCTGAAATTCCCACTCACTGAATGGAGCGTTGTAGGGTTCAGAAGCGTCGGTGCGAAAAGAAAGGCTCCGACGTTCCATCCGCTCTTTAATGGAGCGGAAGGCCTGGGGGTCATTCGCAGAAGCGGAACTCATAGCAAAATGCTCTGCTAAGCGGTTTGCAACGACGTCGGAGTCAGTACAAACTGCTCCATTCAGTGAGAGCGCAGGGACGCTGGCAGGGGTCCGATAGCCGTAGACGCGTCGAATCTTGGCCCAGACCTGCGAAGGAGTGACATGGAGGCCAATGGTGGACACATACCGCTCCCAGCACTCCTTCTTGCCTTGGCGGATAAGGAGGCGGGCCCGCGCACGCAGCCGTTTGAAGGCGATAAGGTGGTCTAAGGAGGGATGTCGCTTGTGACGCTGGAGCGCCCGCCGGCGATCTTTAATCGCTTCAGCGATTTCAGGCGACCACCAAGGCACAGCCTTCCGCCGAGGGGACCCAGAAGAACGGGGAATGGCAGATTCGGCGGCAGTAACGATGCCGGTGGTGACCGATTGAACCACCGCATCAATGTCATCACTAGAGAGAGGCTCAATAGCGGCAGTGGAGGAGAACAAGTCCCAGTCAGCCTTATTCATAGCCCATCTGCTAGGGCGCCCAGAAGAGTGACGCTGTGGTAGTGACAGAAAGATCGGAAAGTGGTCACTACCACACAGGTCGTCATGCACACTCCATTGGAGAGACGGTAAGAGGCTAGGGCTACATATTGAAAGGTCAATGGCGGAGTATGTGCCATGCGCCACACTGAAGTGTGTGAAGGCACCATCATTTAAAATCGAGAGATCGAGCTGCGACAATAAATGCTCAACGATGGCGCCTCGACCTGTTGCCACTGACCCACCCCACAGAGGGTTATGGGCGTTGAAGTCGCCCAATAGCAAGAAAGGTGGCGGCAATTGGGCTATCAGCGCAGCCAGGACATGCTGCGAGACATCACCATCCGGTGGAAGGTAAAGACTGCAGACGGTAACAGCCTGTGGCGTCCACACCCGAACAGCGACAGCCTCTAAAGGTGTGTGGAGAGGGACAGACTCGCTGTGCAGAGTGTGAAGGACATAGAGGCAGACGCCACCCGACACCCTTTCATACGCTGCCCTGTTCTTATAATAACCCCGATAGCCACGGAGGGCGGGGGTTCGCATTGCTGGAAACCAAGTTTCCTGAAGAGCTATGCAGAAGAAAGGGTGACGGCTGATAAGTTGTTGGAGCTCAGCTAGATGGTGGAAAAAACCGCCGCAGTTCCACTGGAGGATGATATTGTCCATGGCTGAGAAAGGCGTGAAAGGACTGGGAAGGCAATTTACGCCGCTTGTTCACTCACTGCCACCGATTCAGTACCCGTACGAGAGGCATCCATGGCGTCTGAGGGACCAGCGAGATCAAGGTCCTCAGCGGACGCTAGAATCTCGACTGCATCCTCAGACGCAGAGCGCGAAAGGTGCGGTGGGGTTGGCGCCACCGCAAGTTCTTTGGCCTTAGAGGTCTTTCTCTTTGACTTCTCTCGCTGAACCTTGGGTTGCACCGGCTGGGAAGGCTTCACCGATTCAGTCTCCGGGACAGAGGAGGATCGTGAAGCCCTACGCCCGGCCGCTGGTGAGGACTTATGCCACTGGCGGCCGTCATCCTTCCCGCTGGTGGAACCCTGGGAAGGGAGGGTCCCAAGGGAACTCTTACGGGCGAGAGTAGCCGAAGAAGTTAGACGCTTCTCCGGCTGAGAAGCGGGGACGGACGTCCCCGACGGGTGGGAGGAGGTTGCTCCTGAGGTAGGTGGTGCAGGAGCAACCGGTTGGGTAGAGCCCCCCACAGGCAAGGGGGCAGGAGGAGTCGTACTGCTTATCGAGCTGGCTGGAAGTCTCGAAACTGATGGGGCTAGCACAGTTGTCGTAGCAGCTGCATAAGAGGATGTCATTCTCACAGGATGGAGTCTGTCATATTTCCTTTTGGCCTCAGTATAGCTCAGCCGGTCTAGGGTCTTATATTCCATAATTTTGCGCTCTTTCTGAAAGACTTTGCAGTCAGGCGAGCAAGGTGAATGGTGCTCCCCGCAGTTGACACAGATGGGAGGCGGGGCACATGGAGTATCGGGATGAGATGGGCGTCCGCAATCTCGACATGTGAGGCTGGAAGTGCAGCGGGAAGACATATGGCCGAACTTCCAGCACTTGAAGCACCGCATCGGGGGAGGGATATAGGGCTTGACGTCACATCGGTAGACCATCACCTTGACCTTTTCCGGTAACGTATCACCCTCGAAGGCCAAGATGAAGGCACCGGTAGCAACCTGATTGTCCCTCGGACCCCGATGAACGCGCCGGACGAAATGAACACCTCTACGTTCTAAGTTGGCGCGCAGCTCGTCATCAGACTGCAAAAGGAGGTCCCTATGGAAAATAACACCCTGGACCATATTTAAACTCTTATGTGGAGTAATAGTAACGTTAACATCCCCCAACTTGTCACAAGCAAGTAACCTGCGTGACTGGGCGGAGGATGCTGTTTGTATCAGTACTGAGCCAGAGCGCATTTTAGACAAGCCCTCCACCTCCCCAAACTTGTCCTCTAAATGCTCGACGAAGAACTGAGGCTTTGTGGAGAGAAAAGACTCCCCATCAGCTCTCGTGCAAACTAAGAATCGGGGCGAATAACTGTTACCTCCATCCTGGGACTTACGCTCTTCCCACGGCGTGGCCAGGGAGGGGAACGTTTTCGGATCGTACTTCTGAGCATTAAATTGAGCCCGAGAACGCTTAGAGACTGCTGGCGGCTGGCCGCCAGCGAGAGATGATGTACCACGCTTCATTGCGGGTCATCCGCCCTGATGCCACCTACTCCGACCAAGGGCCCTCCCCACGGGCGCCACCCAGCCACAGCAAAGGCCACCTGGCAGGATGGCCGTTGCCGGGAGTCCTGATACCCCAGGAGGATAGGCATCTACTCCTTGGCATACGTGGGGAGTTAACGGCGCAGGCATCAGTAGAGCGATCCCTGTGTTGTCAGGGGGCTACAACCAAGAGGGTACATGGCGGCCCCACCACAACGGACTGGCTACCGTGCTGGATCTTAGGTGCAAAACTGTCCAAGGTCGTCGCCGCAGTTAAAAGAAACACTGCAGAGGGCAGCGTGGTAATCGCACCCAGGGACGTATCCCCGCCCTAAAGATCGAAAACGAGCGGGACACCATGGCAACGACGTGAAAGCCGGCTAAAGGTCTAGTTGCACGACGGATACAATGCACCACGTAAGGCGCCCTTCCCCAATTGGCTCGCTCTTCAGAATAATTTAGAAAGATGGAGGTCAAACCCGAGAGGGGACCATCACATAAGGCCAAAACATGTGAGACTCCTTTTAGTCGCCTCTTACGACAGGCAGGAATACCGCGGGCCTATTCTAACCCCCGAACCCGCAGGGGGGTGAGAAACTGTGCCGTTCAAGGTACAGAGAGATGAACAGGTTTCTTGAAAACATCTTACTCGCACAAATACGAGTAAACAAACAAACATACAAAATACATTCGCGTGAAATGCACAGTTCGAAAAAAATGTAGTAGCATGAAAGTATTGGAGCAGCAGAAATTACACCTTTATCACAACAGCAACCTCCATCAGTCTGAACCTGCTTACTGTAGTAAAGTCTGTCGCCTCCTATAATTTTTATACCCAGCTCTTTCCCCAGTTGCCAAATTCAATGTTCCTTGTTCCCTGTGCCCTCAGGGCGCGTTCTATCAACTGATCCCTTCTTTTAGTAACGTACAATCAGTTTCTTTTCTCCCCTATTCCTACTTACTAGTTACTCGACCTGCCCATATAATCTTCAGCAATCTTTAATAGAACCACAGTTCACAAGCTATTCTCTTCTTGCGTGAATTGATTCTTGTCAAAATTCTACTCCGTACACGGTTACACTCCAGAAAACTAAGTTCAGAAAAAGGCTCCCCAACACTTTAAATTTATATTCGATGTTAACAAATTACTCTTTTTTCTTTTAGAAATGTCTTTTTATTGCCGGTCTGCATTTCGATATCCTTTCTTCTTCGACCATCGCAACTTATTTTGCTACCTCTATAGCTAAACTTCCATATTACACAGAATGAATCAGCTAAAACTTGCACCGCAAATATTGTGGAAGTGGAAAGTGTTACTGATGTGCGGTTTTCAGAAAACATTTCTACTCAGTGGCTCGTATTTTTAGCTAATCAACAGATTGTAATAATACAATAATACTTAGGAAGTGTATTTCTTGTGCAAACATACACTTTTTAAATTGAACAATGCCTTTTGACATTAACAGACTGAAAGTAGCTTAAATTAGAATGTCAGTGGTGTTTGTTGCAGGCTCCTAGTGCGAGTCGTTTACGAGATACAGTGTTTTGAAAAGTTTGCACACCGCCAATTGCTTTGCCATTCAACCTGCGCAGTTGCTAAGTACGATGTTGTTATGTTTGCTTACAGTGTACTTGCGACTTCTTAGTCAACTAGTGTGTGACAGTCCAAGCAACAGGTCGTGAGTGGATGATGGGATTTACTAACGCAGAAAAAACCGACATGCTAATGGTGATTGAGAGTGTAAGAAGAATGCAGTTCGTTCTTGTACGATATGTGCGGCAAGATAACCCAACAGACGTCAACCATTTCGGCAATTACTTATCAATCTCTTCAACCCGTTACGTGAGAGTGATAGGGTAACACCTAGACAACGTAACAGATGAATGCTGGAAGACGTTCCTCTGCAGACCAAGAGGAACCTGTGGCTCCAACATGGTGCCTGTCCAGCCCATAGTGCACGAAGTACTATACCATGTCTACACGAATTGTTTCCGCGTCGTACGCTTGGAAGCGGAGAACTTTATTCTGTAGGTACAGCTGAAAGATGCTGTCTACAAGGGTATATCAACTACACCTGATGTTACGCAGCGACGTATTACTGCAGCCTGCTCGGGCACCTCCGCTGAAATGCTAGCAGTCGTTCCATACCAGAACTGAAAGTGTATGTTGCTGCTGCGGGTGGTCATTTTGAATACAAATTGTGATGGTCAGTTGTCTCATCACTGGTCAGAATGTAATTAGTGTATGCACTAGTGTAGTTCTTTATTGTGTGTTACCAAAGGTATTCTACAAGTAGTGTCGGTGCAGAAACTTTTCAAAATACGATATCTCGTAAACAACTGTCGTAGAATCCTGCAACAGACACCACCGACATTCTAGTTTAGCCTACTTTTAGTCTATTAATCTCAACAGGTACTGTTCCACTTAAAATTTTATATTTCTACAAAAAATACACTCTCTAAGTACTATTACAATATGTTGATTGGCTAAGAATGCGAGGCCCTGATTACCAATACATTTCTGGAAAAAAAATACATCAATTGTACTTTCCATTGGCGCAATATTTCGGGTGCAAGTTTTACGTGCTGATTCAACTTGTTTATAGTTTCTCATTTCTTAATCTAATTCTCTCAGTATCGCCTGATTTAATTCGAATGCGTTTCATTATATTTGTTTTAGTTTTGCTGACGTTCATTTTATAGCCTATTTTTGCAGACACTATCAATCTCGTTTAACTAATATGTCAAGTCCTTTACTGTCTCGGACGGAATTTTAGTGTCATCGCCAGACTTCAAAATTTTAATTTCTTCGCTCTGCAGTTTAATTCCCTTTTCAAATTTCTCCTGGGTTACCTTTACTGCTTGCTCGGTGCAACAGCTTCAATACCATGCAGAAAACGCTACAGCCCTGTCCCCCTTCTCAAACAGCTCGTCTTTGAATTCGTTGCTGCCGTCTAAATTGATTGAATAATGCATCAAATAAGTTACAAGGTGACTGCGAAAAAAGGTAAAGGAAGGGAAATGAAATGTAGTCTAATTAAATGTGGTGATGGTGAGGGAATGAAATTACGAAATGAGACACTAAAAGTACATTAGTTTTGATATTTTGGCAGCGAACTATGTGATCATGGCGTACGTACAGCGGACATGAAACGGGAAGTGGTAACAGCAGGAAAGCATATCTGAAGGGAAAGAAAAGCTTCCTAACACCTAATATACGCTGATAAGCCAAAACATTGTGACCACAGTCCACCGCGGCGTTGGGTGTCGCCTGGTAGCGTTGCGGGCATGTGACGCGGTAACGAAAGCATTTAAGCGGATCAGACACGGCCGGGGAATCATCCTAGCGAAGATATGGGCTGCAAATGGCGAAATCTATTGAGATAAGAGACTTTGACAGTGGACAGAGTTTTATTACACAGAGCCTGTGAACAACTATCTCGAGAACGGCGAAGGGGGTTGAATGTATACTTGCTCTAGTCGTGAGCGTCTATGGAGAGAGGTACGACAGTTAAAGTACCACTATGCGCTAAATAGCTGGAAGTCCACGGCTCTTCACAGAAGGTGGGGTTCGAAGGTTTGTCTGCTCTGTAAAGTAGGATAGATGGTGATCTGTGGCATCTCTGCCGAAAGAGCACAATACTGGTGCATGTACAAGTGTTTCGCAGCGCACTGTTCATCGTACATTGATGAACATGCAGCTCCGCAACGGATCACCCCTGTGTGTTCGCCTGTTGACCCAACGACATCGTCAATTCCGATTGCAGCGGGAAAGGGACCATCGGGATTCGACCGTCGATCAATGGAAACTTGTCAGCTCTTCGGAGGAATCACACTTTTGCTACACTAGGTCGCTGGTCGTCTCCACAAACGCTATCGTCGAAGTGAACGGTGGCTCGAAACGTGTGCGCTACGGACGCAGGCTGCTGGGATCACTATCATGCTATGGGAGGCCTTCTCCTGCGCTTGCATGGGACCAGTAGTAGCAATCGAAGACACGCTGACATCTGCGAACTACCTGCAGCCCCCTTCGTGCTCTATGTCTTCCCCGACGGCGATGTCATCTTTCAGCAGTATAATTGTTCGTGTCTCTGAGCCAGAACCGTGCTGCAGTGGTTTGAGAAGCACCATAGTGAACTCATGTTGATGTCTCGGCGACCAAATGCGGCTGATGTAAATCCTATGGAACCCATCTGGATCGCTATAGGGCGCCATCACCGAACACGCGTATCAGAGACCCGTTATTTACACGAATTACATGACCTGTGCGTAGACATCTAACGCCACAAACCACCACAAACCTACCAACAAACTTTCGGATCCCTGATACGCAGAATCTGTGATATATTTTGTTCGAAAGACAGGCAAGCTATTAAGCAGGTGATCATAATGTTTTGCCTGACCAGTATAAATTTCAGTGAAAGGAAGGTCCCTGTTTGGAGTGTAGCGTTGAGCGGAAGTGAAACTTGGATGAAAGCCAATTCAGAGAAGAAGAATGTGGAAGCTCTTGAAACGTGGTGCCGTAGAAGAATAACAATTTGTCCATTTTATTTGAACTGTTGAGCTCCGTGGTCGTGGATAATGATATTTTACTATAAAAATACAGCGACAAGCCACTTTTTTTAATGCGTTTTATTTATGCCAATATGCATTTCGGGTTTGCACCCATCTACAGCTGGCAAATTACATGTATCTTCAGTTTCTACAGTGGTAAAACATCGACTGCAGCATCCAAACTGCTGTTGATATTTTACCACTGTAGAAACTGAAGATACATGTAATGTGACGGCTGAAGATGGGTGCAAACCCGAAATGCATATTGGTATAAATAAAACGCATTAAAAAAGTGGCTGGTCGCTGTATTTTTATAGCAAAATACCGTAGAAGAATGCTGAGGTTTAAGTGGTAGATCCAGTAACTTATGAGGCGACACTGAATCTAACTGCCGGAAAAAATAAAAGAATCGCGCTTGGTAGATCACATCCTGCAGCGTCAAGGAAGCATCAGTTTGGTGATGGAAAGTAGAGAGAGAGAGAGAGAGAGAGAGAGAGAGAGAGAGAGAGAGAGAGAGAGAGAGAGAGTGGGTGGGGGGGGGGGGCTGGGGGTTACTAAACTTACAGAGGCACGCCGAGGCTTGAATATGGTAGGCAGGTACAAATGGAAGTAGGTTGCGGTAGTTACGCAGCGCTGAAGAGGCTTGTTCAGGACAGAATGGCGGAGCAGCTACTTCCCAACAGTCTTCGAACTGAAGATTGCAACAACCATAACAACACTGCGTATCTCGTCATTTCATTTCACGATACAGAACAGTCCTTGGTAAGCCTTCTGCACATATAAACAGTAGCTCGCGATGCTCCTCATAGTTTGACCGTGTGACGAGTATCTGATGGCCGCTGAAACCACAGGTCACGTGCAGCGAGCAACCTCGCCTCTGTTGTGTCCCGGCCTCTGCCGCGGGACGGGATATTTGAATTGGATACTGGCAGAACGAGGATACGCCTGGCGTCCTTTTACTTCACTTAGCGTCTGATTCTGGAATTAGGCGGGCGCCTGACCGGGAGAAACGGCGATGCTGACACACTGGCGCGCCCTATCGAGTTGCGGGCAGGCGTAACAGGACACAGCAGGGCGGAACGGAGGCACAGGTGTCTCCTTGCACAACGGCGCCAGGTGCCCGCCGCAAGCAGCCACGAACTCTTTTGTTCGTTAAGTTCCTATCGTAACGTGTGTGTGTGTGTGTGTGTGTGTGTGTGTGTGTGTGTGACCTATTTAATGGCTGCACAGCTGCTGCAGTCTCCAAAGCGGAACCAGCTACCTACCCATCTCTCTCTCTCTCTCTCTCTCACACACACACACACACACACACACACACACACATATATATATATTTGTATTTTCACAAAGTCTAACAAGAAGACGGCTTATCGCCACTCTGTTGAACATCGTACTGGCAAAAATAATCGGATGATTGGAAACGCGTGTCATAAGGTGCTCAAATTGGAAAATAGAAAGGAAGAAGTCACTTTGTTGTTGACATTGCTATATAACAAACAACAAGGATAAAGCCAAACTAGTGCTTGATAAATTACATGAAATCTCCCGTAAAACCGGACCCCAAATTTCCTACGAAACATCTCAGTTTAGGACACCAAATCAACTGGAAAATTTCCACTGAAAGCCCAGCATGGTAAAATCTCACCGGTCACTCACATCAAGTACTTAGAACAAACCATCTACCCACATGACCAGACACAGTCTCCAACGAAGAAAGAATATTCAAACTGAAAATGAGTACAAATTTGGAAGCACTACAATAAAAGAGCAATAACTCGTAATGCAAAACTACGGCACTACAACACTGTTCTTTACCGGAAGCCTTGCATGCGGCAGAAACCACAGTTATTAGAAGGGTGACAAAAATTCATGACACACAACACAGAGAAACAAGACAGGAAAATCCTGAGAAAAATCTGCGGCGCGCTTCCCCGAGACCATCTGTGCCACACTACCTATAAAGGGAAGCCTATGAACAGACAGAACTGTAAATAAATTTAGAAAAAGACGTCTATAGTTCTATGGACACTCATGTAAGATAGATGAAAACAGATTCACAAAGAAATTTTTAACGTTGTTAATGCAAGCAAATTGAAGAATAATTGGATATAAGAAACACAAGACGACCTGCAACAACTGAAAATTTCCTAAGAGATTACGGTGGACAGGGAATAGTTGAATAATAAAATAACATAGAAGTAACTTCAATTGTCAGTGAAAGAAACAACATAAAAAAATGGACAGGCGAAGAAAACAGTGAATTAATGAAGAAAAATGATTCAAATGGCTCTAAGGCCGGTATTACACTATCAAATTTCTTTGTCCAATATCTTTGTCAAAGATATTTCATGGTGTAATAGGGACTTTGTCAAATGTCGTCCAATATTTGATCAAATCTAGGGCCTCGCTGTAGATTTGATCAAAGAAATCGCTTGTCTTCTGTTCACTGCAAAGTGACATGTTACCACATGGAGCGCTAGCATCGCTGCAGCGTTCTGTCGTCTGTAGTGTTTTTATAAACATTACGGTAAATACAATTGCTGTGTGCCGACAACTACAAAATTAATAGAGATGTATGAAGCTGATGAGGCGCTTTACTACGTGAGGCACCCTGAATACAAAAATAGATTAAGAAGATTGGAGACCTGACCTGACCTGATCTAACCTAACCTAACATAACCCCCTCCTGCAGCAAGGAATCTGAGTGTTACAGTGAGCCTGTCTTCTGAAGATGTAGCAGTTCTTAAGTGAATATTGTGCTTTGTGATATAAGGATACACTTCACTGAGCACATACAGAAATGCATGCTCATCCATTCTTAAGTAATTGATGTACGACTTGACGTCTTCCACTGTAAGCTCACGTAACAAGTTTTGTTGAATGCTTTTATCGTATCGTCGTAAAACCCACGGCTTCACCCAGGTTAGATTAGTTTTTCGTTCCACTGACTTGAAGATTTACCCCAAAATATTATCCCATATGACATTATGGAATGAAAGTAGGCAAAGTATGCAAGCTTTTTCATTTTTATGTTGCCTATGTCTGCTAACACTCGAATCGCAAATACAGATTTGTTAAGGCGTTTCTGCAGTTCTGTGGTGTGCTCCTCCCAACTGAATTTACTATCAAGTTGTAATCCCAGGAATTTAAGACTGTCAACCTCGTATGTATGGTTCCTTTTTTTCCCCCCACTTCTATTCCGCGTGTGCACATAATGCAATTGCGGCACGTGCAACTGCTGCGGTTAATAACAAGTTGTTGTCAGCCATCTTGAACTTTGACGAAAAATTTGATGACAGTGTAATACCCCTTCTAGCGCTACGTCAAAGATCTTTGTCAAATATATTTGACGGAATATTTGATCACACCTTTGATCAAATCTTTGACAAAGAAATTTGATAGTGTAATACCGGCCCAAGCAATATGGGACTTAACATCTGAGGTCATCAGTCCCCTACAACTTAGAAATACTTAAACCTAACTAACCTAAGGACATCACACACATCAATGCCCGAGGCAGGATTCGAACCTGCGACCGTAGCGGTCGCGCGGTTCCAGACTGTAGCGCCTAGAACCGCTCGGCCACTCCGGCCGGCTTGGCTGACAGAGACTGCCTACAGTTGAAGAGAGTCGTTATGCGTAATAGGCAGACATCTATCCAGACCATCACACAGGAATTCCAATCTGCATCAGGATCCACTGCATGTACTATGACAGTTAGGCGGGAGATGAGAAAACTTTGATTTCATGTTCGAGCGACTGCTCATAAGTCACACATCACGCCGGTAAATGGCAAACGACGCCTCGCTTGGTGTAAGGAGCGTAAACATTGGAGTATTGAACACTCGTAAAACGTTGTGTGGAGTGACGAATCGCGGTACACAATATGGCGACGCAAAGGCAGGGTGTAAGTATGGTGGATGCCCGGTGAACGTCATCTGCCTGCGTGTGTAGTGCCAACAGTAAAATTCGGAGGTGGTGGTGTTACGGTGTGGACGTGTTTTCATGGAGGTGGCTTGCACCCCTTGTTTTACGTGGCTCTATCATAGCACAGGCCTACTTTGATGTTTTAAGCATTTTCTTGCTTCCCACTGTTAAAGAGAAGTTCGGGGATGGCGACTGCATCTTTCAACACAATCGAGCACCTTTTCATAATGCACGGTCTGTGGCGGAGTGGTTACACGACAATAACATCGCTGAAATGGACTGGCCTGCATGGAGTCCTTACCTGAATCCTTCGTGCCAGGCCTCGCCGACGGACATCTATACCTCTCCTCAGTGCAGCACTTTGTGAAGAAAGGAGTGTCATTCCCCAAGAAACCTTCCAGCACCTTATTGAACGTATGCCTGCGAGTGTGGAAACTAATCAAGGCTAAGGGTGGTACTGAAGTGCAGCATTATCGATGGAGGGCGCCACCAACTTGTAAATCGGTATATCAGCTGTCTATTTCAGTGGCGTTCTGACGCGGAGATACCTATAGACAATACGCAAGCGATAGTATGTACACAAATGAAGATAATATGTACATTTGAAAATTACCCAACCCCGAAAAACTGAAATCCTTTTATCAGCACTTACTGTGTATGATGAGTTCAGCGTATCGTTACGAATGTTTATTACAATATACTCAGTGCACAGAAATTAAAATAGAAAAAGAAATGACAAGTAGGCTTCCAGACGAGACTATAATTATGTTAGGGACGGAAAAGAACTTTCAGTATCAACTGAATGGTCCAGAAAAGAAGTTACAATATGAACGACAAGTAATGTTGGAAAAGGATAATGGAGTGTACGTGTAGCTGAGGCTTATGTTTACCAAATGGGAAGTTGAGAGTAGTTGACGTATTTTGCTGTTGGAGCAGCAAAATAACAGGGGTGCCAGAAGTAAGGAGGATGCAAAATGTGTGTATGATTCCAAGTGTACCTGGCTGCAAGAGAAAACTAAGTCAATAATCTGGGACGCACCTTCACGGTATACGAGCGAATCTACACACACAATGTAAAGAGTGTCCCAGGAGAAATAGGTCAGTATTTAGGGATATGACACGAACGATCATTCGAAACCAAGAAGTCTGGTGAACGTGGGCTCGAAAGCTGCGCTTCATCTTCGCTATTGTGAAACACTTCACTTCTACCGAACAAGCTCTTGACGTACGCATTTTAGACTCCATGTTTACTAGACTTTTTGCTTCGAATGATCTTTACTGTCATAGCACCGAATATTGAGCATTCATACTGGACACACTGTATGAGCCTATGTCCGTGCCGGTTTGGTTGGGTTGGGTTGGGTTGTTTGGGGGAAGAGACCAAACAGCGAGGTCATCGGTCTCATCGACTTAGGGAAGGAAGTCGGCCGTGCCCTTTCAAAGGAACCATTCCGGCATTTGCCTGGAGCGATTTAGGGAAATCACGGAAAATCTAAATCGGAATGGCCGGACACGGGATTGACCCGTCGTCCTCCCGAATGCGAGTCCAGTGTGCTAGCCACTGCACCACCTCGCTCGGTTATGTCCGTGGCGCAGTCTCTCTGATATGCCTGAGCTCACGATAATTCATAACCGAGTATGGAAGAAATAGAGTGAGGAATATCTCAAAACAGATAACGTCAATGAACAAAAGCACAGATAAAAACTTCGAAGAATACAACGAAAAGCACATCGTGTGACATTCGATGTAACTTATATTCCACTATTCCGTTCATACTCGGTTATGAACTATTGTGAGGCCAATTTTATGCTTTTTAGAGTAGTGGTGTATTACACACGGTTAAGTAAACTTCTATAAACTTTGAGGATTTTCAACTCATCTAAAGGAAAACACGAATTGCTTAATATCTGAAAAATCGCTTGTCTTTTCCTGATAGTGGCTGCGACCGAATAATTTGTACAGCTGATGACTAAAACGCAGTTCTTCAAGTTCCTGACAACTATCGAGTCACCTCACTGAAATACTGGAAACTGGAACAATTCGTGTAAACCAGCGGACACACTGAAAAAAATCAATATTTGATCGGGCGAGTAAATGCGAGTGAGGCCTAACCAGCAAACATGAGAGAGAGAGAAACGGTTTCCGGAGTTCGATCTTCTTCTTCCTCAATTTGCGTCACGTGTAAACGTGGCAGAAAATCCCAAACTTGTGGACTGCATATAAGATGCGGTGACTGGCCGGGCACGGAACGAGATAACAACAGTCCAGCAGCGAACAGCGGCAGAGACAGCCAGGACCTGCAAGTAGGTCGCGTCGCACCGCACCGCACCGCCACGTTCCTAGCCGCTTTCCTCTCGTGGCCGCGGAATCCTAGCGCCTACCCCACCGACCCTTCCCTGGCAGTCACAGTCGGACTACACAACTCACTGCGATCCGAAACGTGTCATGCCTACGTTGTGATTAATAAGAACATTATTCACCTGCTGTATGACTACTTATGCGACCTAGCCAGCTTAACTAGAGATCTATTCATATATACTGGAATGGTCGCTAGACTCCTACGTGACAATGCCACACCTTTATTACTACACAACCCTGTTTGTCAGTTCTGTACGCCGGGTTACACAGTGGAGCAGTCAAGGTGCTCTGAGTAAGTACTGTTTCATACAAAACTTCATTCACACACTGAGCATCCTCTCCTTCAGCATGACAGTGGCAGACCATACACGAACGCAGCGGCATCAGTAGTAATTCACTCCCATCCATCATCCTTAATACAGTCGCGACATGACCCCATTCTATTTACATCTGTTTCCGAAACTTATACAGAACCTATAACACTTTCCATCCTGGACACCTTTTTTTTGAAAATCGTGAATAAAGTTGAGTTCTCTGTATACTTGGGCATAGTAGACACTGGGAAAAATAATAAAAAACTCTTCCATAAAAAATGTAGCAGGAAAATAACTAGCACAATCGTGAGGGTCAGGTTTTACTTCACCAAAATTATTCTCTGACTTCCAGCTATTTGTTTGATATTGTAAGTTACCTGAGGAACAGTTATGAATAAAAAATTATTCTTTCATTACTTTTATTTATTAGTTGTTATAAAAAATGTTACATAGATTGTAAATAATATGCTGTGGCAAAAAAATTAATAATTTTTTTTATTTTTTAACACAAAGTCATGGTTCAGACTGCTTCACTTTTCGTGAAATAATAAGAAACAATCCTTTCCTTTTGCAAGACGTAAGTACTGATTGCATTTAATGCACTTGGGCTTTGTTCTGGAACTGCAGCGCTCATACTGACCTGTTCGTGGTGACAAAATATCACCCACTGTCGGCCAGTGATCATACCCATCATATCGCTTGTCCAAACCTGGTTTCGGATGGGTTTGTAAACTTTTGCCTTTGCGGAGGTACTTAACGTATCATCTAATGGTGTTTCAAACTCTTCAGCTCTCCTCTTTCTGTCTGGACATGACAGAAGAGCCTCAGCTAGAGACATTCTAAATTTTAACAGATCCATAATGTTCTTTTTTGCAGTCTGGTTTTCACGACAGTGCTCTCTGTAGAGAAACCAGCAGTTCACCACTGAAAGGTCTATGAATTGCAGCAAGCACTTGAGTGTCCATTTCCTTGTTCTGAACCATGTTCGGTAACACTTGGTTCCAATTGGTGCATGACTCTAGCATTAAAAAGAAGATATTTTATTAAGAAAATGGGAATGATACACGAAATAGGTAACTCAGATCGCACCTCTTTGTCACTGACCTCAACAGCACTGTAATTAATGTTTGGTGGATGAAACTTCTGAACAAAATTTGATCTCCGAAAAAGCAGTGGTCTGACCTCCTGTGACAATGTGTGAACTCCTGCGCTCTTCAGGAACTTCTTCGGCACTCAAATCATCATCAGACGACTCGTCTGCCCGCTGAATATTTGAAGGAGAAGGAACAAACTCGTCGTCTTCATCTGACGAAATGCCACTCAAATCCGAATCCTCTAATAGAGAACGGATTTGATTGTCTGATAAACCTGCATACAATAACGGGAATGTGCATAAAAACTTTCCCTTTCAAAACTGTATGAAAAGCAGTAATATAGGGACGCCAATGACACAATCAACAACACCCACTCGAGGATGAAGTTACACAGTCAACACCTAACCCGCACAATCGTGCTAGTACAAATTTAACGCACAATTACTGTGCGAAGATATGAAGTTACTTTTCAAGGCGCCCTCGTACTACCCGTAATAGCCAGCTGTACGAAGAGCTTTAAATGGGGAAGTCTGCAACCAACAAGCGACGAATTGAAGCAACGGAGGCCCTAATTTCTTACATTTTCCCAGTATTTAGGTCCACGGATTATCTCCGTAAGCCATTGCAAGTTGCATTAGAATGAGTATTACAGATGTGGTATACTGTTACAATTGCGTAATGGGCAAGGAGAAAGTGACAATCTTAAGCCTCTGCACGTGTCCAAATCTCTGGCTTCTTATTCTCTTTATCCCCGCGCCAGGTACACGATGACGCCAAGATAATGGTCGTCTTGTCTTCTTCAGATACACGCTCTCCAAATTTACAGTGTTTCGCAAAAACTACG
Source organism: Schistocerca cancellata (assembly GCF_023864275.1). NCBI lineage: Eukaryota > Metazoa > Arthropoda > Insecta > Orthoptera > Acrididae > Schistocerca > Schistocerca cancellata. The sequence goes on along the minus strand of NC_064634.1, from coordinate 138,052,793 downwards.
CTGTCATTCTTCCAAGCATTGCAATTTAAGATCCCCGAGCATTTCTGTTACACTTCCCTCTGGGCAACACCAACTTGTTGCATTAGCAGCGCGTCTCTGAACTCGTTCGATGCTTCTTGTGACGCCTACTCAATAACGACTCCTAACGATAGAACAATACTCCAGAATTGCTCGCATTAATGTCTTGCAAACTGTTCGCTTTCTGGCACATCGCATTTTACAGAACGAAGTCTTCCATTCGTCTTCCCTAATACTAATTTTGGTTGCTCGTCTCACTTCATATCGCTTTTTATTTTTTTATTTTTACAGAGTTAACGTTAATACAAGCGACAAACTGCAGAGACGGATTTCTGACTGGAAGTGGGGGGGGGGGGGGGGGGGGAGGAGGAAGATTCTACGAACGTGTGTCCGGAAATGCATCGTTGCCCCAACAGATGACGCTGACGAATGGAAGTTCGTCTGACCGGGTGCCGTGTGCTCCATGTGTGTTGCAGCTGTGAGACTGACGCAGCGTAATGTAAGCAGCAGAATGGTATTCATACCGGGAACGAGACGAGATGGTGTTTGTTAACGGCCAAGCAGATGGAAACGGTCGAGAGGCAGCACGGTTATACCAGAACAAGTACCCTCGCAAGCACCAACCACGTCACACATTTCTAGACCTTTTTGGGCGTCTGTGTGATCGTGGGTCCTTTCTGAAAGACGAACGTGCATGGAGGGTACTTGTTTTGGTACAGCCGTGCTTCCTCTCGCAGTTTCCATCTGCTTGGCGCCACACACACACACACACACACACACACACACACACACACACACACACACACACACCCACACCCCATCTCGGCTTGTTCGGACCCTTTTGCTGCTTACAATACTGCTGCTTACAATACGCTGCGTCGATCTCTCAGCCTGCAACACACAACGGACACAGGGCACGTGGTCAAAGGAACTTTCAATTGTCAGCGCCATCTACCGTGGCAACAATGCGTTTCCAGGCACAAGATCATACGAACTTTTTTTGCCCATTTTCAGTCAGGAATCTGTCCCTGTAGTTTGTCTGTTTCAGTTATGTTTACCCTTTATATTATTATAGGATGTGGCATGCTCCGTATTTTAACTATCTGGTTTTACTTTTTTCTACTAGCGTTACCTTGCATTTGTTTACAATTTAAGATTCACACTAACTGGAAATTGGTATTACAGCAGTTACTTACGATCGTATAATGACGATACTTTCCTGCAGTCACATTTATCTTTACTGTTTATTGTTTCATATAAATTTGACTGCTATTTTTTCACATAATTTAACTTGCCTTAGATACTGCTTGCTTAGCACGTGCTAATGTCATTCGTCAATAACAGTCAATTATCTAACTCCTCCGCCTGAACAAACTTCTGAAGTTCCACAGGTTCAAATGGCTCTGAGTACTATGGGACTCAACTGCTGAGGTCATTAGTCCCCTAGAACTTAGAACTAGTTAAACCTAACTAACCTAAGGACATCACAAACATCCATGCCCGAGGCAGGATTCGAACCTGCGACCGTAGCGGTCTTGCGGTTCCAGACTGCAGCGCCTTTAACCGCACGGCCACTTCGGCCGGCCGGAAGTTCCACAGGTACACACCAATAATTATCTAATCATATGAAAATTTTAATCAGCATATAACGTAATTTTGGATTTTATTTCCGAGAAGTGTATACGGGGTGATTATAATTAAAGTTAAACTTTCAAATCGCTGTAGAAGTAACACCACTGGTCAGAATGACGTCAAATTGCAACGGAATATTATCGGAGAAAGGGGAAAATATATGGCAGAAGAAAAATAAATAGCTACAAAATGTAGCAATAGATGGCGCTGTAAGCATCATTATTAGTGGTCGACTACAAATGAATCATACAACAATGCTTAGGGTGTGCGTTTGACGTTCAACGAACTGCACTGCTCAGTGTACATGGGTGTGAGCGATACTGCTAGCTCCGTAAGCCCATCCACCACGTCAAGGTCATATCACATCGGACGAGGAAAAATCGGTTTTTAATTGTCCTGGAGCCAAACACTGCATAGAAAGCATCATTCCAAATCAAATTATTAATTTCCACGTGACTGGTGCAAAGCATCAGTAGTAATTCACTCCCATCCATCATCCTTAATACAGTCGCGACATGACCCCATTCTATTTACATCTGTTTCCGAAACTTATACAGAACCTATAACACTTTCCATCCTGGACACCTTTTTTTTGAAAATCGTGAATAAAGTTGAGTTCTCTGTATACTTGGGCATAGTAGACACTGGGAAAAATAATAAAAAACTCTTCCATAAAAAATGTAGCAGGAAAATAACTAGCACAATCGTGAGGGTCAGGTTTTACTTCACCAAAATTATTCTCTGACTTCCAGCTATTTGTTTGATATTGTAAGTTACCTGAGGAACAGTTATGAATAAAAAATTATTCTTTCATTACTTTTATTTATTAGTTGTTATAAAAAATGTTACATAGATTGTAAATAATATGCTGTGGCAAAAAAATTAATAATTTTTTTTATTTTTTAACACAAAGTCATGGTTCAGACTGCTTCACTTTTCGTGAAATAATAAGAAACAATCCTTTCCTTTTGCAAGACGTAAGTACTGATTGCATTTAATGCACTTGGGCTTTGTTCTGGAACTGCAGCGCTCATACTGACCTGTTCGTGGTGACAAAATATCACCCACTGTCGGCCAGTGATCATACCCATCATATCGCTTGTCCAAACCTGGTTTCGGATGGGTTTGTAAACTTTTGCCTTTGCGGAGGTACTTAACGTATCATCTAATGGTGTTTCAAACTCTTCAGCTCTCCTCTTTCTGTCTGGACATGACAGAAGAGCCTCAGCTAGAGACATTCTAAATTTTAACAGATCCATAATGTTCTTTTTTGCAGTCTGGTTTTCACGACAGTGCTCTCTGTAGAGAAACCAGCAGTTCACCACTGAAAGGTCTATGAATTGCAGCAAGCACTTGAGTGTCCATTTCCTTGTTCTGAACCATGTTCGGTAACACTTGGTTCCAATTGGTGCATGACTCTAGCATTAAAAAGAAGATATTTTATTAAGAAAATGGGAATGATACACGAAATAGGTAACTCAGATCGCACCTCTTTGTCACTGACCTCAACAGCACTGTAATTAATGTTTGGTGGATGAAACTTCTGAACAAAATTTGATCTCCGAAAAAGCAGTGGTCTGACCTCCTGTGACAATGTGTGAACTCCTGCGCTCTTCAGGAACTTCTTCGGCACTCAAATCATCATCAGACGACTCGTCTGCCCGCTGAATATTTGAAGGAGAAGGAACAAACTCGTCGTCTTCATCTGACGAAATGCCACTCAAATCCGAATCCTCTAATAGAGAACGGATTTGATTGTCTGATAAACCTGCATACAATAACGGGAATGTGCATAAAAACTTTCCCTTTCAAAACTGTATGAAAAGCAGTAATATAGGGACGCCAATGACACAATCAACAACACCCACTCGAGGATGAAGTTACACAGTCAACACCTAACCCGCACAATCGTGCTAGTACAAATTTAACGCACAATTACTGTGCGAAGATATGAAGTTACTTTTCAAGGCGCCCTCGTACTACCCGTAATAGCCAGCTGTACGAAGAGCTTTAAATGGGGAAGTCTGCAACCAACAAGCGACGAATTGAAGCAACGGAGGCCCTAATTTCTTACATTTTCCCAGTATTTAGGTCCACGGATTATCTCCGTAAGCCATTGCAAGTTGCATTAGAATGAGTATTACAGATGTGGTATACTGTTACAATTGCGTAATGGGCAAGGAGAAAGTGACAATCTTAAGCCTCTGCACGTGTCCAAATCTCTGGCTTCTTATTCTCTTTATCCCCGCGCCAGGTACACGATGACGCCAAGATAATGGTCGTCTTGTCTTCTTCAGATACACGCTCTCCAAATTTACAGTGTTTCGCAAAAACTACGCTGTCATTCTTCCAAGCATTGCAATTTAAGATCCCCGAGCATTTCTGTTACACTTCCCTCTGGGCAACACCAACTTGTTGCATTAGCAGCGCGTCTCTGAACTCGTTCGATGCTTCTTGTGACGCCTACTCAATAACGACTCCTAACGATAGAACAATACTCCAGAATTGCTCGCATTAATGTCTTGCAAACTGTTCGCTTTCTGGCACATCGCATTTTACAGAACGAAGTCTTCCATTCGTCTTCCCTAATACTAATTTTGGTTGCTCGTCTCACTTCATATCGCTTTTTATTTTTTTATTTTTACAGAGTTAACGTTAATACAAGCGACAAACTGCAGAGACGGATTTCTGACTGGAAGTGGGGGGGGGGGGGGGGGGAGGAGGAAGATTCTACGAACGTGTGTCCGGAAATGCATCGTTGCCCCAACAGATGACGCTGACGAATGGAAGTTCGTCTGACCGGGTGCCGTGTGCTCCATGTGTGTTGCAGCTGTGAGACTGACGCAGCGTAATGTAAGCAGCAGAATGGTATTCATACCGGGAACGAGACGAGATGGTGTTTGTTAACGGCCAAGCAGATGGAAACGGTCGAGAGGCAGCACGGTTATACCAGAACAAGTACCCTCGCAAGCACCAACCACGTCACACATTTCTAGACCTTTTTGGGCGTCTGTGTGATCGTGGGTCCTTTCTGAAAGACGAACGTGCATGGAGGGTACTTGTTTTGGTACAGCCGTGCTTCCTCTCGCAGTTTCCATCTGCTTGGCGCCACACACACACACACACACACACACACACACACACACACACACACACACACACACACACACACCCACACCCCATCTCGGCTTGTTCGGACCCTTTTGCTGCTTACAATACTGCTGCTTACAATACGCTGCGTCGATCTCTCAGCCTGCAACACACAACGGACACAGGGCACGTGGTCAAAGGAACTTTCAATTGTCAGCGCCATCTACCGTGGCAACAATGCGTTTCCAGGCACAAGATCATACGAACTTTTTTTGCCCATTTTCAGTCAGGAATCTGTCCCTGTAGTTTGTCTGTTTCAGTTATGTTTACCCTTTATATTATTATAGGATGTGGCATGCTCCGTATTTTAACTATCTGGTTTTACTTTTTTCTACTAGCGTTACCTTGCATTTGTTTACAATTTAAGATTCACACTAACTGGAAATTGGTATTACAGCAGTTACTTACGATCGTATAATGACGATACTTTCCTGCAGTCACATTTATCTTTACTGTTTATTGTTTCATATAAATTTGACTGCTATTTTTTCACATAATTTAACTTGCCTTAGATACTGCTTGCTTAGCACGTGCTAATGTCATTCGTCAATAACAGTCAATTATCTAACTCCTCCGCCTGAACAAACTTCTGAAGTTCCACAGGTTCAAATGGCTCTGAGTACTATGGGACTCAACTGCTGAGGTCATTAGTCCCCTAGAACTTAGAACTAGTTAAACCTAACTAACCTAAGGACATCACAAACATCCATGCCCGAGGCAGGATTCGAACCTGCGACCGTAGCGGTCTTGCGGTTCCAGACTGCAGCGCCTTTAACCGCACGGCCACTTCGGCCGGCCGGAAGTTCCACAGGTACACACCAATAATTATCTAATCATATGAAAATTTTAATCAGCATATAACGTAATTTTGGATTTTATTTCCGAGAAGTGTATACGGGGTGATTATAATTAAAGTTAAACTTTCAAATCGCTGTAGAAGTAACACCACTGGTCAGAATGACGTCAAATTGCAACGGAATATTATCGGAGAAAGGGGAAAATATATGGCAGAAGAAAAATAAATAGCTACAAAATGTAGCAATAGATGGCGCTGTAAGCATCATTATTAGTGGTCGACTACAAATGAATCATACAACAATGCTTAGGGTGTGCGTTTGACGTTCAACGAACTGCACTGCTCAGTGTACATGGGTGTGAGCGATACTGCTAGCTCCGTAAGCCCATCCACCACGTCAAGGTCATATCACATCGGACGAGGAAAAATCGGTTTTTAATTGTCCTGGAGCCAAACACTGCATAGAAAGCATCATTCCAAATCAAATTATTAATTTCCACGTGACTGGTGCAAAGCATGTTCAATATGCTGTCCATCGTTTTCAACAAGTTGAAATAGAGAAACAGCATGTTCCACAACTGATCGAAGTGTTTCCGGGGTCATGTTCAGAATGTGTTGCGCAATGTGTGCCTTCGATGTAGCTAAGTTTGCTGTCGGAACACTAAACACATCTTTCAAATAGCGCCACAGCCAGAAGTCACACGCATTTAGACCAGGTGATCGGGGCGGCCAGGCTGTAGGGAAATGGCGGCTGATAATTCTAACATTTCCAAAAAGGCGCTTCAGCAGCTGCTTAACTGGATTGGAAATGTGCGAAGGTGCGCCGTCTTGCATAAAAATGATCCCATCCAAACAGTTGGAGAGCTAGAATGGCGTGGTTGCGCTAAAGACACTCGTAGCGCTTACCAGTGACGGTACAGGTAACAAGACCGGAAGCACCTGTCTCTTCGAAAAAATACTTAACTTTTTGTTCTGCCTTACGGCCGGTCTTGACATGGGGGAGGCCTCGTCAGAGGGGCCCACCGCATGAGCGTTTAGGGAAGTGATTCCAGTGGTGGTTTCCCGTTGCCTTCCACAGGTGATGATGAAATGATAATGAGGACACCAGAACACCCGGTCCCTGAGCGGAAAAAAATCTCCGACCCAGCCGGGAATCGAACCCGGGCCCCTTGGCGTGACAGACCGGCACGCTGACCACTCAGCTATCGGGGCAGACCGAAGAATTAAAGGGCCCTTTGATAAATGATGCCACAAACCCGCACCATACAGTGCCCTTTTCAGGGCGAAGTGATACTGGTTGATTTGCACGTGGATCTTCCGTTGTAACAAGAAATTCTAAAGTAAAGGTATCCCTTGCTAGCAGGTCAACAGGAAGTAAACGTGCACATTGGTAATATTGAGCACATGGGTAATTTTGAATAGACAGCAGAGGGTGATATTTCTTAGAATTTTACGCACCGTGCTCACGGGTATGTCCGATGTTCGGCCAATTCCCCGTGCACTACACGTTTGCACATCACCCCTAGTCGCCTCCTGCGTTCCTGTGGCCACTGCTTCCACAGACGTAGAGTCAATTTGTTTCCTCCCTCTACCAAGTTGCACACCAAAAGAAACCGTCTTTTCGAATTACCGAATCATTTTCGTCAGACCACGGCAGTCATCGGACCAACCCTTCAGTGTCCGGAACTTCGGCAGAGCGACGTATGCACTATCATTCTTGTAATACAGCTTTACACGCAGAGCCCGATCCTGCATTGAGAGTCATGGCGAACATCTCAGACGCCTGAGGAGGAAATGCCGTGTATCCGGCGTGTTTATACTAATTTCAATGGGTCGTGCGCATGGCATGTGTTTCCATTTATGAATTCTGACACATACAGCGCCATCTACTGATCAATTTTCACGCTATTTTTTTTCCTCTGCCATATGTTCTTGTCCTCCTCCGATAATATTCCGTTACAGTTTGACGTCATTCTAACCAGGGGTGTTATTTCTAATGCGTTTTGAAAGTTATACTTTAGTACTAGCGAACCCGGCAATATTTCGCAGCTGCTAAATATGTAGGAGATTTGGTATTCATCCGAAACTCCTCTCTCTCTCTCTCTCTCTCTCTCTCTCTCTCCCCAATCACTGTTCATCTCATCTTCTCCCCTTCCTTTGACGTTTAAGCCTTGTTTATTGTTATCGGAAACATCGGAAAGGTAACACTGATTGGAAACTGAAGTAACTTGAAACCAATAGGTAAACGTGTTAGGACTATTGGTATGTGAGATATCTCTCAAGCTGCTGCTGGATCTTTGAGGTTAGTAGCTTCAGTGAGCGCACCGTTTGAATCTAACAGTAAGTGCGACAGCAAAGTTTCAGACGATTCAGATTCCGCGATAGTACTCTAAAAATAAGCCGATGAACCTTAAATCCAAGTTTCCTGCTTTGTTTAAAACCGGCGACGAGGAAGAAAACAAAGCATTTGTTGTTCAAAATTACATGTAAGGAGAGAGAATACCTATGGGAGAATCAGTATTGTCTAATAGTTTACATGTCCTGCTATAGTAGTTCAGAAAACAAAATCGCAGGATTTCACAGCATGGCACAGCACAATATTTTCTTTCTCGCAGTCGGTTCTAACACCAAACCTGCACATTATCGTTAAAAAAAAGATTACTGCCAACGACCGTCCGAATGTTTATTAGCACATCGTGTAAAAATCTTAAGTAAATCGGTCAAGTGTATATAAGGTGTGAGCTGTATATGTCAGTGCTCCCACAACACTTCTGTAAGCCGAACACGGTACAAGCGACGTCGGCATTTGTCGTACAGGAAACGTGACACACAAAAGAGCGTGCCGAGAATGCTGCGCAGTCCTTACGACAATATTTACACCCCGGCACGCGCTGGTTCAGAGATTGGATTAAATTGTCTGTCCATCCTGTACTATATGCACACACAATAATCGTCAGGAAAATCGGTTACATGTTTTTCAAAGCAGAGGTTAGAAGAACACGCTGTTTTGTTAACAGAATTCAACCTCAGTTTTGATCATTGTGACGTTCTGTAAAATAACAGGTCCTTTTTTCAGATTCTCACAGGTGAGCGACAAGGCTATTTTAGATAACAGACACTTATGTCTGAAAGAATAATCGTAATGCAAATTCAAAGTAATACAAAGATAATTATTCAGTGTTTAACTTTCGCGTTAAAAAACATTATCTCCTGGTGAAACGGTTTATGATTTTTACTATGAAGCGAAGACGCTTCATAGTGTACTAAGTACACGCGGAAGCACACAAACACCGCAAAATCATTGATGAGCTGTGAACTCAGTGCCCGTGGCACTGTTGAAACAAGTTTCAAGCAAATTTTGTGTAAGGCAGTAAAATAAATCGATTTTATTACATTTTTCCACGCAACTTTTTCACCCTCCCTCCACCCTTACTCACAAGCACACACATAGAAAGCAAGAAATAACGCCAGCTCACTCTATTGTCAGAAATATATGTAATGGGAATCAAATCGTCTAGTTTATTTCCAGAATCAATTCCATCTGATTAAGATTGGCGGAAGTTCCTAAAACAAACACACACGCCCCTGTGGAGAGGGGATACTACAATATTTTGCAAGTCGTCTTTTGTCGCATTTACATTTTTCACGAGATTTTAACTGTTTTACAGGGAGTTTATTACAATATTGTGAGATGTTCACGGGAGGAAGTTGAAGTACATACATTAGTATTTACACAATTTGAGTGATAGCTACGCGTCACTCGTGCTTATCAAACTTAACACGTAGGCGTTAAATGCTTTGCACGAGTAATCTCAATTACACGCAATGCTGTATCTAAATATAGATAGAGGTCAACAGCAGCAACCTACTTTCCGAAGTGAAGTGCAGCTTCACGCAAAATCTTCGTGACATCCGAAACTTTCGTGTCTTATTTTCCCCACGTATTTTCAATTCGGACAGTAAGTACAGACTTTTTTTAGCAAGTAAATCTATGCGTAATTTACTAGATCTTTAATTTTGCAAATAAATAAAAGATCGTTGTGAGTGCGAAGAAATTTGCAAGCTCTTTTGCACAAGAACATGTTAAATAAATAAGTTAGAAATACATATGTATGGTATAGCTACTTACATGAACTGAGTGTCGCTCTAACTCCGAGACTTCCGTTGCTTTCACAACATGAACGATACATACAACAATTTTAAATTATTCCAAAAGAGACTATCCTCCGCAATGTTAAAAACAAACTTGATCAAATTACATGTCAAAGAATACTACACAGAAAAGATATCACAGAGATACTGTATCTCTGAAAAAAAAAAAAAAAAAAAAAAAAAAAAAAAAAAAAAAAAAAAAAAAACAGCTTAGCAGTTCATCCGCAACAAATGATGAAAAATTAAAGAGCATTTTCTCTTTATGATAACAGAACCTACGTTATTTAATGTAGGCAACGATGAACAAACACATAATGCATTATAAGCATATTGGAACGGTACTTCAGCAACCAAAGTGAGCTTTGCTTGTGAACATTTCACAAACCTTATTAGAATAACAACAAGGCAGCAGAACTTTCATTAGCGTTTTGAGGACTCGCTTGGAGAATGAAATGTGGATTTTTTCGCGCATTTTCTGGTACGCTCACGTTCCTTAAGATAGCAGCACATTACTGAACAGGATCACGAGAGTCCTAGTCGTTTCATTATAGGTTTTGCTACTTTTGTGATGCTGCGCAGAGGAAAAGATATCTTCGTCATACAAACCTGTACAAAATCCCTATGTATGAGATACATACCCTAAGTGTAGGGCAGCAACTGTTTGAAACCTATATTGACAATCTGTTGACAATTTACGTAAACTTCTGTTAGAGGGCTACACATAACCACAAAAAATTGCGTTACAAGCTCTCCTTGACAAGGAAGGTACGAAATGAGATGACATATCGTATCTAAGAGAATGCCTAGCGTATTGTTTGAAGAAGGTTTTGTACCAATAAACAAGAGAAATGAACTTGCACATTGTTGGTGGCGTCAACAGCGTCCAACCATAAATTCGTTGTGGGTTACTTAATTCAAAAAGTACCGTTACCAGTTTCGAATTTATACAGTTCATCATCAGACAGCTCTCCTGATTTCGTCGAAACACGTTACGCTGGATTATTGGTGAGTTTACAAACGTGTAAGCCGGCAGCTGTGGCCGAGCGGTTCTAGGCGCTTCAGTCCGGAACCACGTGGCTGCTGCGGTCGCAGGTTCGAATCCTGCCTCGGGCATGGATGTGTGTGATGTCCTTAGGTTAGTCAGGTTTAAGTAGTTCTACGTCAAGGGGACTACTGACCTCAGATGTTAAGTCCCATAGTGCTTAGAGCCATTTGAACCATACAAACGAGTAATACACATGGTTGCGCTACAGACTTGTGTTGCACTGCAACGTACAGCAAATGTCCGCCTGGAACTTACGTTTTTACAGCATTCCCGCAACGAAACACGTTCATGCAGTTTTTGTATTTTCAAACACCCGTTGGATTTAATTATTAAGGACTTTCTCTGAGCCACAAAACAAATTACTTATTCGCATCAAGTGTTTCGACGCTTACGAAACTGTATGTACATGACACTAAACATTAAGAAATTTTAATGTACTGTCGTCAGCACTGTTCAAAGAGCACACGAGGTTTTTAAATCCTTTTTTAACATTATCTGTTCTTCTACCAAAGTACTTTATAAGTTTGTAACGTTGTAATTTACCAAATTTCCATTTATTTCTCTCTATTTAACGCCCAGCATTTAGTATAAAATACATTTCGAATTTATGACGACACTAATGTACGTTTCCTTTCCCGAAATGCCGTAAATTTGTAATGTATCCTTGCACAGCAGCATCTTTGACACTCATGTACTTTGTAACAACCCCGTATTTGTTTTTGTGTGTTTTAAATCAGTCAAAACACATGGAGTGGATTAGTAAATTGTTCTGAGGCCCATCTTAATAATGAAAATCAACGAGTTAGAGTGCGAAAATAATACAAACTATACGAATATATATCGTTTGAGAAAACGTATAAAAATAAATCTTCCATGTGGATATCTGACTTAAGTTTCATGCAAGACAAGTCCGTAGGACAACCATTTTTATTAGACGTTCGTAGCCGTGAATTACTGTTTATAGCAGGGCAACTCACCTATAAACCAACATGACGTGTTTTGACGAAAGCCTGAAAGCTGTCTGATGATATACTGGGTTAGTTCGAAACCGATAGCGGTACATTTTAAATGAACTTCCCTAAAACCAATTTGTGGTTTGTTGCTCTTGCACGCCATCAACAATTTGTATCATGTAACTGCAAAGGCATCACATCATGTCTCGAGAAACTGCGTGACAATGCTTTCACAAAAAAGTGTTGGCACGTATAGTACCTATGTTGGAAATACTGTCCAACTTGAGGAGAAATACTGCCCACTGGAGGCCATTTTTGCGATTCGCAACCGAAGAAAACGGGCCTTCATAAAAGCTACAGCTGTCCTCATTTCACAGTTTATGCGCCTCTGGAACGCCCCGCGCGCTGTTCTGTTTTCATAATCTTCTTCACCGAGCCCACTGACCCCATAACCGGCAGTACTAAAGATCGCGCTATGATATATTATTTATGCGCTTAATTTCTTAATCAGTTCGTGTTGTTTAGTCCAGGAGTTTGCTGCTTTACTGGCAAATGACTTGCACGTCTGCACATACTTTCAACTTTTTATCGATGATTTTACCAGAGTATCTACAATCTTTCACTCTCTTGGTGTGTTACTTATTCTCAATGCGGGAGTTTATCACTCTAGATAGCACTAATATTCTGAATCTCTGAGAACAAATATGCCGTTGGCTGCACATGATAATATTAATTAGTACTTTACTTCTGGAGCTTCGCCGGATTGTCTGCGCTGTAATCTCCAAACATGTAATAGAAATAGCTTATTTGGGACGACGCATCTGCTTCAGTCTACTCAACATGTGGTAGCCTATGATCCATTTTTGTCAATCACTGTGTCTACGATGTAATTATTGTCTATGGTGTAGACGATAAGGTGTTGGTGCTGATGATTCACTACATCTTCTGGATGTTTCGTTCCTGATACCGTGTTGCAGACCATGACAACTGTCAGGTTGCTGCGAAGAGCTTTCAGCGCGTTATAAACAGAGCACACGCGAACGCGAACAGAATGTCTGAAGATGTAGGATTAACGATCCCAGATTGATGGCGAAATGAATAAACGATGTTGTGGTGAGGTAAATGCTTATTTACTGCATATAACTACTACCACGATCAGGTCACAACATTTACTGTATAAGCGTATTCTAACTTGGATTCACGCTACGCTAGGTATGGTACTATTGGAATGGTATACCCTTGCCTTCTTCCGAGCTTGGAACTGACGCATCCAGTCAGCTACTGTGGACTCTGAACAACGGTTTTAACTTGGCATTTTTCTAATGTTAAGAACATTGCCACACGTGATAGAAGCCGTAAGTGACAAATAAATCTTATGACTGACAGGGAAGACTTTAGATTTTTAGTGTGACACCCATTGCAAATGCAAAACCGCGTGTCGCCGAGCAATAATACTGAAACAGTTAGGGCAGAAGACGTTCAGTTTACTGCCTTATTCATAATCATATCCTCTGGAGCTCTTGGAAAATGTCTACTTAGCATGAATATTATGTGCCTGTCAGACTCTTACTCTTCAATACCGTGCCCATACCATCAATTTTTTTCTTCAGCGGTTGCAGAACGGTCTACACTTGTGTACTTCGTAGCATACCTATCTTACTCCGTTCAGTGCTTTAAGGCGGACACAACAGATACGAAACTTACCAGCTTATCCGCCACGCTAACACAGATGTCTTTTATTGGTTATTATTCAGGACGCGCGGGGCGCTCTCTCAACAGCCTATTGTGCCCTGTTGAGCATACACCGTGCTGCAAGTAGGTCTGCTCTCCACTGACCTCTGGGAAAGTGGCAGAGGCCATCACGTCTCTTCTCTGTGACCAGACATTTAAGCTCGTTGAGCTGACGACTGTCCCTTTGTCACCAAGTACGACACCAATTGTGCTTATTCCACACAGCGATCGTTAACACACACAGCTGCGACCTGTCGCACCGTATGCGAGTCTTAAAAAATCCCGCCCGCGCAGAGTATCAGAAATCGTCCTATAACAGAGAGATTATGTGCCCCCTGTTCACTACCAGGTTTTTCTGTGCTTTCACTGAATATGCCAGGGTGGTTTCTTTGATCTGTGATCGTCATTTGTTTAGCCTAAATCGTCACGCTGCCATATATTGCTCTTTCATGCACTTCATGTTACAAATACGCGGCTGTCTGCGGCAGGTTTGTTTCCAATTGTGAAATGATTTCTATACAGGCAACATCGTCTTTCTGAAGAAGATAAAATTACGAATCCTGTAAACCGCCTTTCAACAGTAGTGCCGAATTTAGCTATATTTCAGCCGACGGTAGCGAAAATTTAAAAGAAAGACCACGATAATATTACTGAGAACTACGACTGCATTGCGCACCGCGAACTGACCGTTCTCAGACCCTGCAGAACAATTACAAGAATCCTAGAATAGGAGAACTTATTGCATCTATGAAGCTCAGGTTTCCCAATTATGTTCATATCAAGTTTGAACTAGTGTGTGGTCATACCGACCACCACATTTAATGCCTGTCCATAAAATTCAACTAGTAGTGAGTGCCATGCCTTTTCGTCTCTAAAAACTTGTGTATCCCAATGTAATCTGTAACTACGAATGGATATATTGCATGATAGCATGTACAGCGTGGTTATTTTAAGATCAGTAGTACAAATGCATGGGTCACATATGCAACAGTGTGCAGTGGTATTCTCACCAACAGAGGGGAGCAGTGAGTGACGCAGCGGCAGTGAGAGTACTTTTATAGTTTGTTCTCTTTACTCACAGTCACGCTAATAGTGTGACTGCACCAGTACAGCAACTGTCCAACGGTCACCAGTTCTGTGTGAATAAATGTTTACTAGGTAGATGCGTCTTGTGAAAAATGACGAGTAGAAGAGAACAACTGTTTATCGAAAAGTTACAAAACAAACATTTCACATGTTAGTTCTTGTTGCTGAATATCGTGATGGTGAGTCTCGTACAACGTGGAATTCTATCTTATTTCATATGTCGTATAGGGCAAAGAGCAATCCATGTCATGGACAGCTGACGCGATTATTCCGCCAAAAATTAAAAAAGAAACTGAATGAAACTATGCAGAGTCGGTTCAGCTGAACAACGAACACTGCACGCTCGTATCACAACCGTACTCTTCTGCAATGGTACATTGGACATCTTTTTGATCGTCTCCAAACGCTACTTAAGAGTGCTTTTTAGACATTTGTTGTGTTTTTAGGCACTGAGGAAATGTGCTATCATCAGGCAAGTAAAGGCCACGAACTGCGAGAGAGTATATGATGTATTTTTCTGCAACGTATTACAGCAAAAACTTATGATCTAAGTTCGCGCCTAACTACAACACTGTCTCTAGCTTCGAGCGTTTAATTTTATTTAACTACTGCAGTAATTTGGAGAGAGATTAGAATTAAGGGAGGAGGAAAAAAAAACTTTTCAGTGTAGTATTGTCAGACATGGCAAAGGTTTTGGAAACGCAGTTGAGCGGAATGGGCAGTGTACTGAAAAGAGATCATAAAACGAACATAAACGTAAGTAAAACAAGGGTAATGGAACGTAGTCGAATGAAACTGGGGGAATTCGAGCTGGAAATAAGCTACTAAAAGGATTCTGCTATTTTGGACAGCAAAGTAACTGATGGTGCCATTGTGCAAACGACATAAAATGCAGATTGTCCATAGCGAAGGAAAGTGCTTCTGAAATAGGGTCACTTGTTACCATACAAAATTAGAAGGGTTGATAAAACTCCTAATGAAAAAGCACTGAATCTAACAGAGGGAAACTTTGTTAAAGGAGGTGTCATTTGACAGGGCACATACTTAACGACAATGAATCCTAAATATTTTCAACATTTCGCGGCCCTGTCAGCAACTGTATAAATATTAATTTAATTTTAATAACCAACAGCAAACGGTGCAACTGAGGCTGTTGGTTATTAAAATTAACAATGAATCCTCATTTAGGTAATGGAATAAAGTCTCCTGGGTGGGGGTTGGGGAATTGTCGATGGAGAACAAGGCTTGAATACTAATCAGGTTCAAAATGTGTGGATTGCCGTAGTTTTACGGAGATGAAGAGGCCTGCGCGGAACTGACCAGCATGCAGAGACGCATCAAACCAGTCTTCGGATTGAAGACCACAAAAAGTTACAGCTGGTCACCAAGCAGATATCTAAGAAAATGTGCAACGGGAAGTAATATAAAACGAGATTATATTGCAGTGGAGGTAAAATCCTGCAGGCGACTGTTTCACCGTATCACGTATATAGTTTACGTCTGTTAGAGAAATTTTAACGTACTTGAAATATCAGGAACCACATTTATGCAGTTTTTCCCAAGTCGGCACCTCCATATTTTTAGGTCATAAAACTTCTGAGCGCTATACTTTGTTTACACTACGCAGCGAATGGTCGTCTACTGCAGTGCACATCCAACGGGTGCCATTACGCTACCTGAGAGAAGACCTACTGCAGGTGTTTTCTTGTTGATCTAGCGCAAATAGTATAAAAAGCACCCTAAAGCATTGAAATTCGCGCCGTCTCCTTGTGAACTGTCGTGATAAATGTTTAAAACACAGCGTTTTTGTTTCAGTTCTTCATCGTTATCTGCCCCGCCAGTCATCGACTTTTTATTTGTATGTTCCTTCGTGTTCCTCGGTGAAACAAGTGCCTCCTCAAAAGTGGCGGGAAGCTTACTATATGTAACGTTATTGATAACCATTTACACAAAAAAATAAAAATCCGTCGCCACCGTACATCTGGGTTTATCGGAGTCTGTTTTCTTGTTCGACTAGTAAAATACGGTCACGCTGCAGCTAAAGCCTAATCCTAACTTAGTGCAGCGCTATCGGAGCGGAGGACAACGTAGCGTAGCTCAAGGTTACTTTAGATGGGGTTAGCCCAACGAGGATAACCACGCCGCCACCGTAGTCTGAATACACTGTCGGTTGAGCCAGGCAGTCGTCACATTTTTGTACGAGTAGTCTAGAGATCTCGGGCCAAACAGCCCACATTGGCACGCGTCTTTATGCCGGCCGAACCTGTCGCGTCGACAGGGACGTAGCAAGCACGGGGGAAAGAGTTATGTTAGCAAGTAGAAAGTGTGGACAACCAAAACCAGACTAGACACTGGACACTACAGGACCGCAAAGTGTGAGCAGCGAGACTGCAGCACAGACGTACCATTACAGCCGTGGGCCGTAGCACTTTACAGGACGTGGTTTGCATTCCGCGGCGAGGAGGAGCCATATCAAGTAACAACTAACGTGGAGAAATAGCGAAGTGTTGGCTTCCGTATTGCGATGAACGAAGTACAGCTGTCATCCCTCGTCCCTACCAGACCTCAAAATCTCACTATACTTTACTACAGTAGTAGACAGTGACGAATCGTTTCGGTACATTGTGTTGCAACTGCTTGTAGCACAGTACGCGGAGAAGCAGTGGCGGGACCATGCAAAGTACCACTTACGATTGCTTGTCTGATAATGAAATTAACACTTCACGTCGAGGGCAAATAATCAGTAGGATAAAAGTGTGTATGTGTTCCCACGCAACGCATCACATACGGCAGTCGCCTGTCTACGGGGACGACTCATCGTTCTCCCTTCCTGCTCTTCTTCTTCTTCTTCTTCTTCTTCTTCTTCTTCTTCTTCTTCTTCACAAGTAAAGTGTTCCGAAAACAGTCATTTAAGCCACACAGCCTACAAATTCAAATGTCTGGGCTCTGATCTTCAGCTGGTCCATTCCGTCACCTTCTTTCATCTCAGTGATGGAAGGTGTGAATAACGCTACCTGGGCCAGAGTCCACGTTAACTGGTAGGTCGCCCTATAGTCGTCTGGATGAGTTCTTTCACAGACCGAAGGAAGATGGGGGTGTAACGTCCAGTCGACGAAGAAGTCGTTAAGAGACGGAGCACTAACTTTGGTTAGCGGAAATCAGCCCTGTCCTCTTCAGAGGAAAGGTTTCCGACATTTGTATCTGGATGGCCGCACGAGGATTTCAACAGCCGTCCTCTCGACTGTGAATTTGGCGCTATCACTGCGCCAGCTTGCTCAACAGAGGAAGTCAAGGGAAGGGCAGGACAAACCACCTCCAGCCGGGCCATGTACAGTAATGTACTGATGTGTTCAAACTAAACCAATTCGGGACAGTTTTACCTTCACAGCTCAGAGCTTCCGTACGATGTAAAACGATTCGCTCAGTGGTCCTTGCGTAGAATTTCCTCCGTGTTTGTAATATTCGTTCATTATGTCATGAACCAGAAGTCGCTAGTTTAGGGTCGACCGAAGTCTGTTCACTTCGGCCTGTTAATGTTTTGTGTTCGGCATCGGCCAAGACTGGCGATCTAACAATACAATAATCGTGTACTGTGCTGTGCGAAACCGGTAAGAACTTATCTCAGTAATGTGTGACGAAAGCGCGGTTAGTCTCCTACTCTCCCTCTTCTCCCCCTCCCCCCCGACACACGCACACACTTTCACCCTCCGCTGATGAGATGCTCTGAGCTGATGGGTGGAGATTGCCTCCCTCACGCCCCATCCCCCCCTTTCCCACACACCAGAGAATTCTTTCAGGGCGTTTAAACAAACTTTAGTTGAGTTTTAAGTGGGAGAAATGGTATTCCAGTGCTGTAGTGTTGGCAAGGAACTGACATACTGTTGGCAGCAGAACTCATTTTGTTGCAAGGAGACACGTCCAAGCTAGACCTATAGGGAGAAGTTAAATTTTTCTCCCACTCCGACAACTGTAGTGGAGAGAGAGAGAGAGAGAGAGAGAGAGAGAGAGAGGAAAAAAAAGAGGTTGCGCCTTGCAGCGGACAGTAGGACAAACTTCTTTCTATCTGAAGGTGGCGGAGTCAATTATCAATAAAGGGAAAATAAATCTTAACCGTCGACTTCACTGAAAGGCTCTGCTCTGAAGCAATCCGACATCAGCCAGACAAACCCAGGACGCAGTATCCTCTGCGCACGTTCTAACTGATGCAGGTACCGAGCTGATTTGTGGCAGGACACCGAATACGTCATTTACACTGTGTTCTGGCGAAGCGAAGTGTCCATTAGAAACAAATTTTTGCAAAATATGCGTAGTACTTGTGTACGCTTTCCAGTAAGTCATGGGAGCGCAAAAGAAAACGGACCTGTCAAAGCGAAACTTAAGTAATAGCAAATATGTGAGCGTGATAGCTTGGCACAACAAAATTACGTTTAAATATAAAGTTAAGTTTTAACTTGCCAACTAAATTTACATTAACATCGCTTGGCTGCAGACGATACGCTGCCAGTTCTTGGTAATGTACAAATGGCTCAAATGGCTTTGAGCACTACGGGACTTCTGAGGTCATCAGTCCCCTAGAACTACTTAAACCTAACTAACCTAAGGACATCACACACATCCATGAACGAGGCAGGATTCGAACCTGCGACCTTAGCGGTCGCGCGGTTCCAGACTGTAGCGCCAAGAACCGCTCGGCCAATCCGGCCGGCGGTAATGTACAAATGGTCCTGCAGAAGCGTACAGTGTGTAATTAAGGTAATGACAAAAAAACAGAAACTGTTGTTTACGTCTAATTTTCATAGGTAAGTTATCACTCAAAATACGTTCACATTTCCCCAGATTTTAATAAAGAAAACCTACTGATGACGGCACAGAACTGCTGGAACGTGTTTGGATCGCCTGAAGAAAAAAAAAAAGTCTTTATTAACTAGCAGTCCTTATACCCAATAATTCTACATCAAACTACCAAACTGCCGTTTACTTATCAGCTGAGGAACACATTTGTTGTGATTCGTTCTTACATGCTTGGTTTCTTTACGCAGTGCTTCTTTTCTGGAATTGGGGTGTGTAAAACTTGGGACTTAATACGGGCGCTGATGACCACGCAGTTGAGCGCCCCAAAAACCAATCATCATCATCATCATCATCATCATCATCATCATCATCATCATATTTTCTGGAATGTGTGAAGCTGACCGAAGTAGCTTAGGAAAGTGACAAGATTATGACGATCCTGCAAAGCAAACTCAATACCACACGTTAGCGAGGAACATACGGACGTACAGGGGGGTACTCAGGACGGAGTCACGCTGCTGCTGCTGCTGCTGCTGCTCATGCTACAGCAGCCATACTGCGCCTGCGCGAAACTGAGAACGGACAACGGACATCATCTGCCTCTTCCTTGATAAACTGTCAGTCACTTTGTTACGTTCATTCAGGTACACTGTCCATCATTAGCCGCGCAATATCCGCACTGTTTTGGCCCTCCCTCTGCTAAACAAGACGGCAGGGTTCCCCTCCTCCCACCCCCACGCTCTGTGCCGCTACGCCCCAGCTACTGGCGACGCCTCCATCCTCTTTTAGCTTTCGTTTTTCACTGCGCCGCTGCGGGCTGAGGCGGCCGACAGCTGCATTCGGAGTTATAACACTCGGGGCCAGCAGGGCAGCCAAATATTTGCACCCGGCAGCAGGGCCAAGTGGCTCGGCCGACTGCAGCGGCAGACACAACACAACACAACACACTGGCAGGGCCGCCCGCCGTCGTCAGCGTGTTGACCCGGAGAAGCGGCAGCGGCAGCCAGAACTACAGCCCGCCCCGAAAGTAGATTCGCTTCGAGCTGCTAGCTGCAGGATGGGAGTGGCCACAGTCGCTTCCAGTCAAGAGGAATTTGAAACCATTAATCAGCTGCTTGTGACGTCACTTCTTGAAACGCATTTTTAATTAAATTTGTTCATATCGCTGGTTGTTGTCATACGTTCGTTGGTATCGAAAGAAATTATATCTTTAAGCCCTGCTTTGTACAGGAAGCAACATACTGTCTTCTTTTTATCAGATTTAGCAGTCATTTTCTTTGGGCTATTTTTTTAATTCATACTGCTTACCGTGTCTCCCACTTTGGCTGCAGTGCCTATTTTATCAAACAGTGATTAATGTTAATATTTGCACACTATGAGGGTTTTACTTTGTAGCATCATAACTTTATTCTTAACATAAAAAAGGTATTATATTACGTAATTTGTTTTCTAAATAGTAGCATAAACTTTATTAATATACCATATAAAAGTTCTTTAATAGTACGATTTAAATAAAACTCTGTCCTATTTTCACGTTAATTTAACATTCCGACACTTTTCAGAACTAATCGTTTCAAGTCAAATTGTTGTGTGAAATGGGTGTTTCAGCATCTTGTCGGGTGCCATTCTGTTGTATCACTTCTTTCTAATACTGCGGTATACTGCTAGTGATCTTTTTTAAACAGCCAGTACGCAGACCGTCCCGTTCTTCTTTTAACCGACGATTCAAAGTTTCTTTGGGAGATATTGCAGTGTTTCTGGTACGTCGCTCTATTTCTCGCCACACATTCGCAATAGTGTTGGAGTCTCATGCTGCAGATGGTGTTTGTAAGACTTTCGGGCAGTTTTACAACAAATATTCCTACACGTTGTGGGCCTTACGTTTCGGGTCATTGTCCTGGTGAAACATGGACGTGTTTTATATCCCCATTATTCAGCACTTTCATGCAAATTATTTTTTAATATGTTCAGACAGACATTTGTCGATAATACTGCCGATGGACACTAATTCGCCCGCAACAAATGTGGAGATACAGCCGCAGACAAGAACCCTGCCGTCTCCGTGCTTTACAGTCGCCTTGACATACATGACTTTACATTCTTCTTTCTTCTCCCGCCACGCCACCCTTTCCCCATCCAACATAAAAATGTTAAATTTACTTTCGTAGGTAAGAATGATGTCGTTCCACTATGTTTCTTCCTGTGTAATAAACTTTTTAGCAAAGTCCAGTTTCGTCTTTCGATTCTGTTCATTCACATAGAGTTTTCTCCTAGCCACCCTTCCACTCTAGCCACTATTCTTCAATGCTCTGCGAATCGTTTGAAGGTGTAAATTCCGTCCAGCCTCGTTTAGAAGCTTGCTTGCTAATTTGGGTGCACTGAATATACACTCTTATTTTTCGTATCAGATTCCTCTTGGCACGTCCACCCAACTTCTTTCGTTGGGCTTTTTGAGATAGAGAGTCTACATGGTCCTCATTTTTGAATCGTCTGACGATATCCTGCCACAGTACTATTACTCATGTTGAGCACTGCAGCAGTTTGTCTATACAAGTTATTTGCCTTTCGCGTTATGAAGAATCAGAGTTGTCCTATATCAAAACTGTTATTAGTTTTGCGCGCTACTGTAATGTCTGGACAGTCAACCGTGCTTGTAAACAAACACTGCCCTCTAACTCATAGTACGTAGCTTGTGGTTTTGCGGTAGCGCTCTAGCTTCCCGCGCACGGGGTCACGGGTTCGATTCGCAGCGGGGTCAGGGGACTTTCCCTGCCTCGAGATGTCTAGGTGGTGGTGTGTCGTAGTCATCATCATCATCATCATTACGGTCGGAGGAAGGTAATGGCAAATCACCTCCGCTAGGACCGTGCCTAATACGGCGGTGCTGGTCTGCATTGTTCCGTACGCTCCTCGGAGTATGGGACATCATCATCATCATCATCATCATCATCATCATGGAGCTATCTGCCACAAGCATGGCGTCGTGGTTGTGTGATGACCGTGTTGGGCTATGAAGCGGAAGATCAGAGTTCAAATCTCCCTCGTGTCCCTTTTTTTTTTCACAAAATTATGAACTTTCCGTCCGGTCACTGACGTGTCTGTTCTCCTTCTGTAGTCTTGGCAGTGGTTATACTATACACTGATTATAGAATACGAGTCATGTGGTAAGAATATATTACCGTCGCAAGTAAATGTGGTGAGTAGTGAGAACTGGCGAGACACCGCATATGACCTCTCACAGAATTGAAAACAACAAATAAACACGTCTACTGTGTGGCCGGCTGGTGTGGCCGTGCGGTTCTAGGCGAGTCAGTCTGGAACCGCGTGACCGCTACGGTCGCAGGTTCGAATCCTGCCTCGGGCATGGATGTGTGTGATGTCCTTAGGTTAGTTAGGTTTAAGTAGTTCTAAGTTCTAGGGGACTGATGACCACAGATGTTGAGTCCCATAGTGCTCAGAGCCATTTGAACCATTTTCTACTGTATGTTACAACAAATGTATTAAAGAGCAGAACGTCCAAACCGGAACAGAAAGGGTCGTAACATATAGAACTTGTGTACGTCTGGAGGTCCCTTCATTCCACCTCGCTGTTGCAAACGGACGTTACACCACGGCACAATCATGCGTCAATGAACGGACGGGCAGTTTATAATTTTTCGAAACAAAAATGGCCATGTGGGAGATTTGAATACGAATCGCCACCTTCGCAGTCCAACACTGTGACCACACAACTAGGATACCCTGACTGTACAATTCGCCCGATGTTGCACGTCTTGAGCTTGGACCGCTCACTGTTTCTATTTTGCTTCTTTTCTCACAGTTCAGAACACCTTATTCTTGTTTTCATACTTGATCTGATTCAGTTTTTGACGGGATATGCACTGGGCCATCTTACCACCAAATCTGAAGGGAGTGCGGTGGGAGTTTCTCTTTTAAGATTTCCAATACTAGTTAAGATTCATTTATGATAAATAACCTTTTAGTTCGTCCTGTGCGTTGTGTTAATTACAGCTATACGATTTGTTTTTAAGATATTCCATTCGTCTTATTACCAAGAAATATTTCTCTCATTCATGTATGATTGACCGTAAAGTTGCAATTAGACGTATTTTCTTTCGATAAGTGGTAAATTCTCATAATCTTTTCGCTAATTATATGATGTTAAAGTCGCCACGCTGTTAACGTAGTATGTCACATATCCCATGCTCAGTAAGTCACTGGTCACAGCAGACGGCTTAATATCGCTATTTGCTCTGTATCTTGTAGGGACATTATTTGTACAGTAAACCAAAACGCTGCTATATTCAAAGACCTTTTATTATTTCTGATGCTATAAGCTTATTTGGCCTCCACGGCCATTATCAAGCCATCTGCAAACATATGGACGTATAGTACTTCTTTCGTAATATACCGTTAACGCTGTTTCTATCTAACATTTAACTTGTGTTTGTGACTATCTTAGGTGTAGCGCAGACGAATTTTTTTTTTTGCTACATATGTACTGTCTCATCAGCACAATTTCTTGCTGAGCAATATTCGCTAAGACCTTGTAATATTTTCCGTAAGTTCGATAGCTTCAGTTGACAGCTAAGTGAACCATCTTTTATAGTTATATAGTTGACTTCTCTATGGAACTGTGTGTGTGGCAGTAGTAAATTGTTTTCCAATGTTCGCTGGTGATGTCTTTGCCTGTAAATTTGTTCCAACCGTTATCTTGTTCTATGGAAATGATCGTATGGCGTCAGTGGCCGGGAGTTCCCAGTCGGGAAGTTCGACCGCCAAGTGCAGGTCCTATTGAGTGCGACGCTACAGTAGGTGACTTACACGTCGACAGTGGGGATGAAATGATGAGGGCAGCACAACACTCAGTCCCTGAGGGGAGAAAGGGAGAAAATCACCCTCCCCAGCCGGGAATCGAACCCGGACCCCCGTGCGTGGCATTCCAACGCGCTGACCGTTCAGCTATTGGGGCGCACATCGTGTTCTATAATTTCACTGAAGTCATCAAGACAATTTTTACTTTTTAAGTAGGTATGTTCGTGAAGATATTTGCGTGTGTGTATATAGAATTCTATTCTAAGAAGTTGGTGTTGTGTGTTGATGCAAACTCATTTTGTTATGGCTTCTCTCGTGCTGTGGTACGATAATATGGCGTGGTGATTTCAATGTGTGCCGGGGCTGCGGACACTTACATGCAAACAAAAAAAAAATATTAACATCGCAAAAACATTAATGACTACCATCGTATACACAAAATCGAATTTGTAGAATGAAAGAATTCGACGTGAATTAGGACATCAGACTTTAATTTTCGACAACCGAGAAGCCAAATCCTTCATTTAAGACTTCTGTAGTTTCCTTTAGTAACTCCGATAAATCCTGAGAAAGTTTTTTTTCTACGGAAGCTATAGGTTTCTTTCCGCGGAGCATTGTCAAACTTAACCGTAGCTCTGGTCATAAAGAGGAAATACGATTTCATCTTCATCGAGGTTAAACATCGCAACAAACGATGATAAAATGTAATTCATTCTCTGACCACGGCAATCTCAGTAATACCTAATGAGTCCAAACTTAATACCCTTTACGAAACTTGGCTTGGCGTCATAATGCACCACCACCGCCGCCCTCATGTACCACAGCCAAGAAGTATGTGCTCTGATCCACTAGATTTCCATCCAGGCTCAACCTTTCGAAGCAACTAGAAAATAATTCTGGCGTGATGTATGTTCTTCAGGTAGCCGTTTGGAAAGGAGCATTAATATCTTGCAGTAGATAATTATTGCGGCAGCCTCTTGACCGATAATCGACTCCGTTCTCGCGTGACAATTCACTGTTGGACAAATTTCTTCATCTAAGGCTATTTTCATTGGAAAAAGAATCATTTTATGTATCTTCTGTGTGCGTTGATTGCAAACCCATCCCCACCCCCTGCTTCATAGGATTATTTCATAGGGAAAATTATACTACGAAAATATAATTTCCTGGTCATAGGTTGGGGTTGGGTTGTTTGGGCGATGAGACCAGGTAGCGAGCTCATCAGTCTCATCGGATTAGGGAAGGACAGGGAAGGAAGTCTGTCGTGCCCTTTCAGAGGAACCATCCCGGCATTTGCCTGGAGCGATTTAGGGAAATCACGGAAAACCTAAATCAGAATGGCCGGCCGCGGGGCTGGACCATCGTCCTCCCCAATGCGAGTGCGGTGTGCTAACCACTGCGTCACCTCACTCGGTCCTGGTCGCACACACACACACACACACACACACACACACACACACACAAACTCTCTCTCTCTCTCTCTCTCTCTCTCTCTCTCTCTCTCTGATTGTCTGACTGTTCCTAATCATGGAAAGGATGAAACGCGAAAAGAAAACAATTTTTCTATAAGCTGAGAGCTTAAAAACGCTTTATACGAATGCACTGCCAATGTATTTATTACTACGTTATCGCGTGGCAAGTGGAGGTATTGGATCACTCCAAACGACTAGACAGGAACATACTCAACTTGAAGCTGCAGAAAGCTCTGTTCTTAATTTCCCTTTCCTGTTCGGATATTGCCAAGGGGGAGAAAGGAATGTTTCTTCCGCAGCGCCTCTTTGTACTGTAAGTTATAAGGGCATTTTATCATATGCCTCCAATCATAATTATCTTTTTGTTATCATCATTCGTCGATAAACTGGAAATTCTTTAGTTCTGCTGTAGTGTCATAAATTAATGTAATCATTTAACACTACCCCCTGATATATGGGACAGGGAATATTATAAATACATTATTTATACTTCGGTGCTCTGTGGCTCAGTTTCTGGGAACACGAACATTCTTGATGAATAACGTACAGAAGACAGGGATGCTATCTCTAACTTACCTTTGGTTCATTCATATTTCTTTGAGCTCATTGACAATGGTCTGACTTTAAATAATGCCCGCATCTCGTGGTCGTGCGGTAGCGTTCTCGCTTCCCACGCCCGGGTCCCGGGTTCGATTCCCGGCGGGGTCAGGTATTTTCTCTGCCTCGTGAAGGCTGGGTGTTGTGTGCTGTCCTTAGGTTAGTTAGGTTTAAGTAGTTCTAAGTTCTAGGGGACTTATGATCACAGCAGTTGAGTCCCATAGTGCTCAGAGCCATTTGAACCTTTAAATAATTAGAAGTGTGAATTCACCCACATGAGCATTATAAGGGATCCGCTAGATTGCGGTTACGCGATAAATCACACAAATCCGAAGACTGATTACTTATGGATTACAACTGTGAGTGGCTGAAATTGGAACGATCGCATAGATAAGGTTGTAGGGACAGCGAACCACAGACTGCAGCTTACTGGCAGAAGATTTAGAAGATGCAACATGTTTACTAAAGCGACTGCCTACACTACGTTTCGCCGGCCCGAGTGGCCGAGTGGTTCTAGGCGCTACAGTCTGGAAGCACGCGACCTCTACGGTCGCAGGTTCCAATCTTGCCTCGGCCATGGATGTGTGTGATGTCCTTAGGTTAGTTAGGTTTAAATAGTTCTAAGTTCTAGGGGACTGATGACCTCAGAAGTTAAGTCCCATAGTGCCCAGAGCCGTTTGGACACTACGTTTCTAAGTCTTCTTCCGGAGTACCGCTGCGCGGTATGGAATTGATGAAGAACATCTAAAAAGCTGAAACAAGAGCACCTCGTTTTGTGTCATCGTGGAATAGATAAGAGAGTGCCACAGATATGGTACGAGGCAATCATTAATACATATTTTTCGTTGCGCCAGGACCTTCTCATGAAATTTCGATCACCAACATCTCAGAGTGTGAAAATATTTTGTTCACGCCCATCTACATAGCGAGAAAGGATTATCATAATAAAATAAAAGCCCACACGGAAAGATTGAAGTGTTCGTTCAGCCCGCGCGTCGATTGAGAGTGAAACTGTAGACATATAGTTCGAAGTTCGTTCGATGAACCCACTGCCAGGCACTTAATTGTGAATTGCAGAGTAATCATGTGTTTATGTGAGACAATGGTGATGCTGATTAAAAAACTCGTCTCCCTGGTAATAATGAACTACTTTGGTATCGGCGCAGTCTTTGAGAACAGAGAGACGAAACAGTGCGTGGAGAGAAATTTGTAGGTGATAAAATATATTTAATATTTACGTACCGATAATACAAACTTAGCTGCTTTGGAGGCTCTTTGTTGAGAGAATGCTGAAAAGCAATGAAGTGAACCTACAGGAGAGTCAAATGGGCTCGCCATTCTATCTTCAATTGGTTGTGAACCATGGGAGATTTTCCTGTTTTTATATAGCCTACCTGCTGTTTACGATGAGTATGTTAATAGTGGCGTCTGGTACTTGGTTGGGGTTCGAGGTAGACTGAAGAGAATCGAGGCCATACGACAGAACGTCGTCCAAGTGGAACACAAGACGCCGCACGTGAGCGGACAGCATGGCGGCAGCCTCTGGGAGGAGTGCCGCCCCAGCCGCTGACCCGTAATGCCGGGCGTGATAAGCCACCCAGCTCACACAGGGTCAAGCCGTCCAACCGCTCTACTTGAGCAAACACTCCTTTATCGTTTTACGCGCGCTCTCAATGGAGAAACGCTTACCGGCACTTAATGGACGATGCGAATCACGTTGTTTCACGTACAGCAGAAACTTACCGACAGACCTCACAGAACCAAAAATGAAATCCTCGTCACCACAGCGAAG
The DNA here is from genome assembly GCF_023864275.1 of Schistocerca cancellata. Taxonomy (NCBI): domain Eukaryota; kingdom Metazoa; phylum Arthropoda; class Insecta; order Orthoptera; family Acrididae; genus Schistocerca; species Schistocerca cancellata. The sequence continues at coordinate 138,024,763 of NC_064634.1, read as the reverse complement.
GAGGCATTCAGTAGAAAGAAGAGATCATTTATTTATTTATTTATTTATTTATTTAGCGTATGGCTCATAACATCACAGTAAAAATTACAGAAACAACACGATTTAAAAAAAATCACATATGTATAAACAGAGCAATAAGTAACAGTTTGTATATAAGGACACCGCCAATTGTAAATTTACACTCACGGAAGAGCAATCACAAGCAGACGTCCAGCTTAGATAATAAATAGTCGATTGCCTCTTGGGTCGCCATTAGGAAATCCTGTGGGTCACCCTCTTATGCCCTTAGTGGGCATTTCTGCACGATGTGTTTGACCGTCTGTCTCTCAGCGCCACAGTCGCAAGCGGCCGAAGGAAGTTTACCCCATCTGTGTAAGGAGTCGGCGCATCTCCCACAGTTGGTTCTGATGCGATTAAGAGTTGACCAAACTTTGCGAGGGCAATCAAATCCTTTTGGTTTACTAAAGATGCATGGCATACTGTGGCAGTTGACTGCTGTTCTGCTCTCCCATTCCTCTTTCCATCGGTCATTTATTTTGAAGTTGGTTTGGTGCAGTGAAACAGAACGACAGACAAAGCGCTATACAAGATACATACAACGGTCCTTTTAGGGACCAACTGACACAGGATCTCGGACCATGCAACCGAATCTGCCATTTCAACATTGAGGGCATAAGCAGAGCAAAATGTCAAGTATTGCAGAGAATTTTACGCGATAACGACATTGACCTGGTAGCCATACAGGAAACAGGAGATCATTATGTGATAAGGACTGAAGAAAAGGGTTGGCAAGTGTTTTGTTTGGAGTGTCTATGGTGCAGAGGCATGGACAATGAGACGAGAGAATGAAAAAAAGGCTAGAACCAGTAGAGAAGTGGATGTGGAGGAGAATGGAGAGGATAAGCTGGATGGGAAGAGTGAGTAATGAAAGGGTTGTTTAGAGGAGAAGGCTGCCAGGGGTTGGAAGAGAAAGGAAGAAGAAGAACTGGATGGACATTCGATGAGAAGAGAGTGCTTGCTAACAGACGATTTGGAAGGACTAGTCTGTGGGAAGAGGTTTAGAGGAAGAAAGAAATACAAGATGATACACGACATAAAGGGAAGTGGAAATTATGCAGACTTTATGATGGCGGCAGACGACAGCACAGTACGGACTGTTACCAGGTGAAAACCTGCCTTCGAGCAGAACACTAATGACGATGATGGAAAGGCTATCATTGGCACCAAAGCTATAGTGTTGTGACACTCACGTGTGACACAGGAACTGAAATAGACGGCAGGGAAGCAAAAGTGTCGCACTTTGTTTCCAAACGTTCGTTTAAAACGAAACTCCAGGTTTACTGCCGCAGTTCAAATCTCGCACCACTGCAAAGTTAAGTGATACGGAACTTACAGTCAGTGGCGTTGTGAAGCTAAGATGCAGCTGAAATTGTTAAAATTGAACTAAGCGCCAGGGCCCCGATGGAACATCTGTGCCGAACAGAATGACCTCCTCCACCGCAACCGTACCACAAAAATTATTCATGGAAAAGGCAATGATCGCTTTTCTTACTGTGACTTCCTAATAGCGCGAATCTAGGCCGTCAGGTAGATGCAGTACATCTCGACCTCTCAAAAGTATTTGACTCAGTGGCACACCAACGCTTACCAATTATAAGTACGTAATATGGGGTACAAAAAAATTGTGATTGGATTGAGAACTACGTCGCAGAGAAGATGAAGCATCTTGTCTTGGATGGAGACTCGTCTACATATGCGGAACTAACTTCAGGTACGCACCTATTAACTGTATTGGGGCTTTATGTCTTCCTGTTTACTGTTAATGATCTCCAAGACAATTTAACACCAGCCCAAGCCCTTTTGCAGATGATTCAGTGAACTGCAACAAAATCCCATCTCAAAAAAATTACCCACATATTTAGTCAGATCTTGGCAAGATTTCAGAAGGGTGTAAAAACTGGCAACTAGCTTCAAATGTTCAAAAATGTAAAATTTTGCACTTTACAAAACATAAAAAGATAGTAAAGGAAGACTGCAGTATCGTGAGTAGCAGTCGGGATAGATCAGTGCATACAAATGCCTGGGTGTAACAACCTTTAAGAAACAACCACATGGGCTCAGTCGTAGGTAAAGTACGTGTTAGATTGCTGTTGACTGGTAGAATACTAGAGAAATTCTATCAATCTACGAAGAAAATTCCGTACAGGACATTCGTACGAATACAGCTCAAGTGTGTGTGACTCGGTCCAAATATGACAACTAGGGGGTACTAAACAAAACATGAATGTCGCAAGACGATAGACGCCAACGATCCAGCGAAAGCCTACTGGAAAAGTCCCAGGGAAAACTGTTGAGTGAGGCAATTGAAAATATATTACAGCCTCCTACGTAACGCTCCCGTACGGACTGTTAAGACTAATTTACAACGCGCACAAAGGCATTCAAACTATCATTCTTCGCGCGCTCCGTGAGCGAATAAGAACGGGAAGAAGACCAGATATGTCTCCCAATACCAAGTGCCCTCTACTATCCACTTCACAGTGGTTTGCAGTGAATAAATGTTGAATGTGTAACCTATCTTCAGACAATATGTAGCTGCTTCAGCGATAGAGTTTGAAATTTGTTTCAAATCAGGAACGGAAGCTCCGTTTCAGCACTAATTTTATCTGCAGAGAGAAAAAAGAACCTTTACAAATAGTTGAAGGTAAGGCCACTTATTTTCGGGAACGTCATTGCTTTTGTTTGAAGCTTTCTGCTTCGCTCTGTCGTTGGTTGCAGGAAATGAAGCTAGGTACTTACGATAACTTCAGTGCTGCGCATACAGCTGGTACTGACGTATCCCAATATTCGAGCTTGCCAAAATGCTAGAACGCGAATTTATAGCAGAAGAGGAGGAAAGGGAGCTCCGTGGAGAACTTTGCATCTGTGTGCGCTTCTCCCAACGGTGTCTTGGGCAGTGCACGCAGTGAGCATATGACGTTACAAGTTAAATGGTTCTGAGTACTATGCGACTTAACTTCTGAGGTCATCAGTCCCCTAGAACTTAGAACTACTTAATCCTAACTAATATAAGGACATCACACACATCCATGCCCGAGGCAGGATTCGAACCTGCAACCGTAGCTGTCACGCGGTTCCAGACTGTAGCGCCTAGAACCGCTCGGCCACCCCGGCCGGCACGTTACAAGTTATGTTCAGGCCAAGAACTGGCATGTAAGTTAGAGTCTTTGTGACACAAAATGCAGAGGAAGGATTTCATAGAATTTAGAATTCTTGTATGGTTATTCGATAAACCATTTTTAATACCTGAGCTTTACAGTGATGCGCCGAAACATGACTACTTGGTTAACAGTGTTGCTGCACCTTAGGAACGCAGTACAGGAGCGGTTCCCTGTGGCATGGATTCACTAGGTCCTTGGTAGATTTCCGGAGGAACGTGACACCAGACTTTATGGACAGGCCACTCAATTCTCGTGAATTACGGGGCGGATGTTTGTGGACGCTGAACTGGCGCCGAATAGCGTCCTATTACCTTGAGTCCTCATCAGGATAATTCAATGGACAAGACAATGTTGAGCTCACTGCCATGCTCATCAAACGACTCTAAAACAATTACGCCCTTGCGACACGAACTGTTATCTTGCTGGAAGATGCAATCGCCGACGGCGATGGCCTACTATCCAGTGGTAACACGTTAATATGCTGTACACAATACTGACGTAACTATTCTTCGCATCTCGCCTTTGTTAATTTATATCAGTGTCGGCCCTTAAATTATATATCTGCAACAGTTACAGTAGCCAGTAGGATACATATTCTCATGCCGTATTTACTAGTTACACGGTCTTATTAATTTGTCTGCAGCAGGAAGACATGTTGGGAACAGATCGTCACCGGATCAAAATTTCGTTAATATCAAAACTTTTGTCAATTTGTCCTATGGAAATCGGTTAACACCACAGTGTTATGTTTCAATTGTCGATGAGATGTCTAGATAATTAGTGTCTGGCTGTCTTCGTAAAATTTGGACTGTATACACTCAGGGATACTGAAAATACCGCAGCAGTAGGAGAGCATCGGATCGACGTGGAGCTTAACTAAACATAATGATACAGATGAGATATTCACCAGATCGCAACGTCGAGACATGTAAATAAATACAGCGAGTGCAGGTGGACAAATACAGTGTAACATCAATATCACCACCTTTCGCTGCAATACATGCCGCAACATGATCCGGTACCGGCTGGATCAACGTGTGATTCGCCGTCTGTTGTCTTGGGCAGATTAGCCCACAAATCTTGAACAGCAACTTGAAATTGCGCACAGAGTGACGCGGCGGCATCTGGCGTTTCAGCTGGTCCCACACACGGGACAAGTCCGGGGAGCAGGTTGGCCGTGGAAGAGTCGGAACATGAACGACTTGGGAAGCCCTGAGCAACTCGAGCTGTATGGGGACGAGCATTATCGTGCCGGCAAATTGCCCCACACAGGAAAGGACCCACATGGGGTTGAAGAACGTCATCAACAAAATGCTGGTCCGTTAAGGTTCGACGCACCGCGATTAGAGGGGATCGGCTATCGTAGGATACGGCCCCTGAGAGCATTACGCTGGCTGTGCGGGCGGTGTGGCGCGCGACAGCTTGGATGGAATTTTACCGTTCACCAGGTTGCCTCTGCATCCGTATGCGGCTATCATCCATGTGTAAAACGAATCTCAAACATCACTTTTTGACAATGTGTGACAGTCCATGTAGTTCTGGCTTGGCACCACTGTAGACATAGTCGCCGATGTCTGGTTGTTAACGCCAATACACGACACGGGTGCCTGGATTGCAAATTTGCGTCTGCAAGGCGTCTGGAAATAGTTCGTGGAACAGCTAGCACCCGATGTCTGCTTGCATCGTGGAGCGAGTTAGTGTAGGATCCTCGATCGCTTGCCGCATGATCCGTCGATACACTCGCCTCGCCGTATTTGTGCTCGTTCCAGACCGGGTACGTTGCACGTGTCAATTGCTCCCAACATCTCCTAACGGAACACTCCGAACGATCGACCTGATGAGACGCACGGCGTGTCGACCAGCCTGCGGTTTCCGGCCAATGATTAGGTCCTTCTCCAACTAGACTGACTGAGAGAAATGCCTGACACGTCTACCTGGCATTCTGTGCCTACTAACGTCCTGCTCGAGTCCGTATACGATCGTCGCGTGTATAACTCATTCGTAGGCATCTTACACAGGGACTCCTGCCCGATTGCAGCGCGACTTGAGGGTCTGTTGGCATGCGCATTGGCACTTTTAGTTAACAAACGTTGTCATGTAACTATGCACTTCACTCCCAGGAGAGCGCTATACTTTGGACTCTATGGTGAAGCGATGCACAGGGTATATTAGGCGGCGTTACGATTTCCGAGAGGAATGCCCGGTGTAGGGTTGGGGGAATTGGAGAGCTGGTGGTGGCTGACTGCTGAAAGTGCGCCGCTACGTCGCTGTGACGACACGGCCACGGCTGGAGGCGTCTGGCGGTAAATCACGTGGGCAAGGCGGCGGACGGCGACACAAACGGCGGAAGCGCGCCGTGCCGGCCCGGAATAACGAACGATGCCCCGGGGCCCCGCGCTGTCTGTCTGTCTGTCTGCCTGCCTGCCTGCATATGTGTGTGTCTCCCACACCCAGCATGGTGCTGCACCCACCGCCTCGCCTCCCGCACTCCATCAAATGGCGCCCCCACAGGCTTTTACTGCCTCAGTAACACCTTCAGCTCAGGTCAGGTATAAAGCTCTTCCTCTGAACACGTAACCTACTCACAAACTGGATCTGGTGGTCCAACAGCAGTCCAATATCAGGTCGTTGAACGACTTCGCCGAGGAGGGGTGAGCGGAAGGGGACAAGTGGAAAGGGAGGAGACGTTAGAGGGAAACTGTACAGAAGTTTACTACTATGGGGTTATTCACAAGTAGCTCCGGGGTTTCAAAAGACGACTGAGCGGAAACTAAAAAATATGCAGAAAAATGATACGCATCAGTGGATGGAGCATCCTTTCAAGTTTCGATTCGCAATACGAGCTGAGGTGTAGTTGCACAGTGCGCTATTGGGTGCCAGGTATTGCGGAACATGACGTATAACGGAGCGATGTGGGAGTTTTGTGTCTTCTGACTTCGCCAAATGTGATGGAGTTGTGACGGTTCTGCGACGATTTCGTACCAAATATCAGGAAGGTGAATGGTCTGAAGATGCGCATTTGCGGCACAGGCCATCAACACGCGGTTATCGAACACATTCCTAATTCACCTAAAACTGATGTATTTGTATTGTCTCCTCTTCAAAAGTTTGACCATTTTTCTTCGTGGTCAAAACTGTGACTGGTTTTGTGTACCTGGGTATGCTGCAACAATGGCTTATGTGTGGATTACACCAACAGTGGAGACATTTTGCAACAAGGCGGTGGTCCACCACAGTTCCTTTATGTAGTAAAAGTCTCCAACAGCGATATGGAGCTGTCGCACCTGCCGGAGATCGAGCCCTTCACAGGCAGGTCTGGAGGCAGCAAGGTAGCAGACCCACGATCATACTCACCACGCACTGCGCCCGTGACACGGCCGCGGGACATTGCATCACGTCGCGTCTCACCAGCTTTGAATGAATGTGTGGCCTGTGTGTTGCATCAGGACGTTGACGACACGGTGGGCTGACATCTGCTAATTTCCTTTTAACGGGGTGAGAAGGAGAAAGCCTCTTGGGATATTTAGCGGAGGTGATGCAGCAACAGAGAGCAGACGTTTGTAGGAAGCGAGTAAGAGTGCACACACTTCAGATACTACTTAAGAACACTTTATTGTTCAATAATTCAAACTTACACGGATGGGTATCATACAATAGCTCTTTATTCGTGAATGATTACACCCTACCAGTCCAGCAACCCCACTTCCACAGTACTACCTTTTACTAACAGAGGCGAGTGCTCTGCTAGCGACACGTTCCGATGATACATCAGATATCCGCAAGAAAGTAAGAAATGAGTGCAAGACAGCTCTCATTCCTTGCTGTACACAGAAAGGCGATTCCGCTGTCTGCATTTTATTTTCCTGGCCGACTGGTACCTCTGTACTGTATGAAACAGGATTGTCTGGCCGCAACGTCTATACGGAGGACGACATTGCTAGTACCCCGGCAACTGCAACGAAAGCGTTGGAGGCAATACATTTCTGATAAATTCAGAGGTGATAGAGCAGACGTGTTTCAAGTAGTGGCTAACTTACAATTTACCTTTAATTTATGTTCCGTGTGGGTTGTATGTTAATACAGGGTCCGGCATAAAAAAACTCCCCGATTACAAAGTAACGTGCAGCGGACAGTAGAAGGAGCAGAGTGGTGGGGGGTGCGTCGTTACGTAGCTGCCTACGTGCCGTTTTCAGTGTACGCCATGGCGTGGTCTGGTGAACATCGTGCCTTCGTAGTGGAAGATTTTTATTCAAAATGGCGAATCGCCTATTAATACTCAACGTGCTTTTCGCGTTCGCTTTGCGCTCGGACGACGGGACCCTGTTCCCGATAAGAAAACAATTTATTCTTGGGTTGCTAACTTTCGTGAGACAGGTTCCGCATTAAAAAGGAAACCACCAGGACGACCACGGACTGCAACAGGCCCCGGAAATGTTGATGCAGTTAGAGCTTCAGTTCAACAATCTCCTCGACGATCCGCTAAAAAGCATGCGGCAGCATTACGGATATCTGATCGAAGTGTGAGAAGAATCTTGCATCGAGATCTTAAAATGCATCCTTACAAACTTGTAACTACGCAGGAACTGAGTGAACGAGACTGTGGTGTCCGTGTAAGTTTGTGCCAAGACCTTCTTCGGAACATTCGTCCCAACGATATTGTGATTTTTCCTGATGAAGCACACTTTCACCTTGCCGGAACAGTGAACAGCCAAAATTGCAGGTACTGGTGTGAACACAATCCCCAAGAACTTCATCAACGACCACTTCATAGCCCTAAAGTAACAGTATGGTGTGCTGTTTACAATTCCGGAGTGATCGGTCCTTACTTTTTCGAAGAAAATGACAGGAATTTAACCGTCAACAGTGAACGCTATTGTGCCATGCTCCGCGACTTTCTCCAACCGCAACTAAGGGAGCTTTTTGGTGAAATAGAGAACGTGTGGTTCCAGCAAGATGGTGCTACAGCCCACACAGCGCGGCAGTCACTGGCATTGGTGAAGGAAATGTTTCCTGGACATGTGATATCGTTGCGTGGAGACATTGGCTGGCCCCCACGATCGCCGGACTTAACGCCCTGTGATTTCTTTCTTTGGGGCTATTTAAAAGCAAAAGTTTATGAACAACGTCCACAATCTTTAAGAGCCCTGAAAGAAGCAATTACACAAGAGGTTGAAGCTATTCCACCTGAAATGACTCAAAGAGTAATGAATAACTTCAGGGAAAGACTCAATCAGTGTGTCGACAGTGCAGGAAGCCATTTAAGGGATGTTTTATTTAAAAAGTAAGACCATAAGAGTATTTTCTAAAATGGCATAATATGTACTTTTATTTAGTATAAATAAAATTGTTCTACCTTATTTGGTTTTGTTTTTATTAGCTTTCCTTAAAGGGGAGGTTTTTCTGCCGGACCTTGTATAATAGAAACGGGTGGGACTCTATAAACTTACTGTAAATCTTCAGAATTTTTACATAAGCGAGCAACTGCAAAGCATTATCGCCTGTTCTACGAGATCTAGAGCGAGCGTCCGCCTCCAGAGTTTGCAGTGATGAACAAGTATTTCGACCTCGCACGTTTAGCAGCCACAGAAACTTAACTACAAAATGGACAGCTAAATCAACTTATATTTGAGACCAGCATTAACCTATTAAGGGATATGAAACAACTAAATAGAGTTGCATCTATCTAAATCCTTTCCTGAATCATACGGTACAAAGAGACGTAAGGCTGGCGTTTGCCCCCTCTATCTGCATCTACACATAAATCGTAAGCCACCACTAGTCGTTTCTTCTTCCACTCACGAATACAGCGAGGGAAAACCGATTGTCTTTATGCCTCCGCAAAAGTCCGAGTTTCTCTTATCTTCGTGGTACTTGCGCGAAATGTATTTTGGCGGCAGTAGACTCGTTCTGCAGTCAGGTCCAAATTCTCTAAATTTTCTCGACAGTGGTCCTCGAAAAGAACTTCGCCTTCCCTCCAAGAATTCCCTTCTCAGCTACAGAAGCATCTCCTTAATACTTGCTTTCTGACCTAACCTACCGGCAACAAATCTATCAGCCCATTTCTGGATTTCTTCGATGACTCCCCATAATTGACCAAATGAGGATCCCGCACACTGGAGCAGTACTCAAGAATGAGTAGCACTAGCGTTCTACACGTGGTCTCCTTTACAGATGAACCACACTTCCCTAATATTCTCCCAGTACACCGAAGTTTACCATTCGCCTTCCCTACTGCAACCCACACATGCTCGTTCCGTTTCAAATTGCTTTGCAAGGTTACGCCTAAATATTTAGTCGATGAGACAGTCTCAAAAAGCACACTCCTAATGCTGTATTCGAACAGCACGGGAGTGTTTTTCCCATCTATATTAACTTACATTTTTCTGTATTTAGAGTTAGCTGCTAGTCATCACAACAAGTAGAAATTTTATATAAGTCATCTTGTATCTACAGTCACTACACGACTGGAACTTACAGTACACGATATTATCACCACCAAACGGCCGCGGACTGCTGCTCACCCTGTACGTCAGGTCATTTATACCCTTCTCAATACTGAGGATACCGCGGTAGCATTCGAAACCTCTACGATCTGAGAGGATTCTCAAGAGAATATGAAAAAGGTAAAGTTTGAAGTCGGCGAATAACGTAGACAGGCTACCGTGACTACCAGACCTGCTTCACGCTGTGGACTTCACGCGATGAGAGAATGCCTTCTCTGCGCGATAACAATGGAGATACTATCAAAGACGGTGCTGCCAAAGCATTGTTACTAAACACAGCCTTCCAAAATGCGTTCACAAAAGAAAACGAAGTAAATATTCCAGAATTCGAATCGAGAACAGCTGCCAACATGAGTAACGTAGAAGTAAATGTCCTAGGAGTAGTGAAGCAACTCAAATCACTTAATAAAATCAACTCTTCTGGTCCAGACTATACCAATTATGTTCCTTTCGGAGTACGCTGAGGCATTAGCTCTATACTTAACAATCATATATAACCGTTCGCTCGACGAAAGATCCGTACCCAAAGACTGGAAAGTTGCACAGGTCACACCAATGTTCAAGAAAGGTAGTAGGAGTAATCCACTAAATTACAGGCCCATATCGTTAACTTCGATATGCAGCAGGATGTTAGAACATGTATTGTGTTCGAACATCATCAATTACCTCGAAGGAAACTGTCTATCGACACACGGTCAACATGGGTTTAGAAAACATCGTTCCTCTGAAACACAACTAGCCTTTATTCACATTAAGTGCTGAGTGGTATTGACAAGGGATTTCAGATCGATTCCGTATTCCTGGATTTCCGGAAGGCTTTTGACACTGTACCACACAAGTGCCTGGTAGTAAAATTGCGTGCTTATGGAATATCGTCTCAGTTATGTGACTGGATTTGCGATTTCCTGTCAGAGGCCACAGTTCGTAGTAATTGACGGAAAGTCATCGAGTAAAACAGAAGTGATTTCTGCCGTTCCGCAAGATAGTGTTACAGGCCGTTTGCTGTTCCTTATCTGTATAAACTGTTTGGGAGATAATCAGAGCAGCCGTCTTCGGTTGTTTGCAGATGATGCTGTCGTCTATCGACTAATGAAGTCATCAGAAGACCCAAAACTGCAAAACGAATTAGAAAAGATATCTGAATGGTGCGAAAAGTGGCAGTTGACCTTAAATAACGGAAAGTGTGAGGTCATCTACACGAGTGCTAAAAGGAACTCAAACTTCGGTTACACGATAAGTAAGTCCAATCTAAAAGCCGTAAATTGAACTAAATACCTAGGTATTAGAATTACGAACAACTTAAATTGGAAAGAACATACAGAAAATGTTGTGGGGAAGGCTAACCAAAGGCTGTTTTATTGACAGGACACTTAAAAAATGTAACATACCTACTAAGGAGACTGTCTACATTACGCTTGTCCGTCCTCTTTTAGAATACTGCTGCGCGGAGTGGGATCCTCACCAGGTAGGATTGACTGAGTATATCGAGAAATATCAAAGAAAGGCAGCACGTTTTGTATTATTGCGAAATATGGGAGAGTGTGTCACAGAAATGATATAGGATTTGGGCTGGAAATCATTAAAAGAAAGGCGTTTTTCGTTGCGACGGAATCTTCTCACGAAATTCCAATCACCAACTTTCTCCTCCGAATGAGAAAATGTTTTGTCGACACCGACCTACATAGGGCGGAACGATCACCACGTTAAAATAAGGGAAATCAGAGCTCGTACGGAAAGATATAGGTGTTCATTCTTTCCGCGCGGTATACTAGATTGGAATAGTAGAGAATTGTGAAGGTGGTTCGATGAACCCTCTGCCAGGTACTTGAATGTGATTTGCTGAGTATCCATGTAGACGTAGAAACCAGGACGTGCCGTGAGCAGCGTCTTTCACGCGGCCGTCAATGCCGGAAAGTGCAACATTTCCTTACGAGTGGCTCGATGCGACTGGAGCTGTGAACCGATCAGCGTTCACAGCTTGAGAGACGGCCGCATGGTCCACGAACCTTCAAGGAGGCGAAAGTAGCGCGAGAGCCAAACCTGGAATGTCCGGCCATTACTCCAAAGTCTTCCAGTCGAAAGGTCGCAACCACGTCAGCTCGCTCCGTGCACTGTAGACGGATACAGTAGTCCGTAGGCAACACTTCCTCCCGAAGACTAAGACTGTATATTGAATTAATGGCATTCCGAAGAAACATTGATTTATATACGCGTGTGAATAAAGAACTGTTTGCCGATTAATCCTTGTGGCCTTCATCGCGCTGTGTTGCAGCGACAGTATAAAAGTCGCATATTGCCGAGAATTTTGTGTGTTGGGACTTACGACATACAAAGCAGTCATAGTTCGTGTAAGGACAGGAGGGATACATCAGAAACGACATTACGAAGTAGTACAATCAATTCAGAATAATAACATAGCCCTGTGCTCATAGTTTGTAGATTGATCCCGTGTTCCTGAACTTCCGGAAGGTATTCTACTCATCTCTGCACTTTCTTTTAGTGACCGAAATACGAGCTTACCGAACCAACTAGGGATGGGGAAAACCGAGCGGTTAAAACCGGTAACTATTTTAGTTTTGAGAAACCGGTATTTGTTGATCTCTGTTATAACACGCACGCGTTCCTATTATTTACTAATATCCAGGTAAAAAACCCATTAATCAATTAGCCATTACAGCAGTGCTATATTTTTTCGTGTTTAAATAAACCTTTTTTAAAGAACGAGTATTTTTTATTCGTAAAATCTGCATTGCTTCGAAATATTGCGTCACTATAGAACATGAAAAAGCAAGCAGTGCTATTTTAATAATAATGCCGACAGAAACGAGCAAGAAGCACCTGGCATACAAATTAATACAGCATTGCTACAACAGTACTGTAACTATGTAACTATGTCTATTAGATTGTCTGCGTGTAACTGTTTTTAAGACTTGTCCCGTCTGGTTTGTATAGTGGTTACTCACTCCCATCATCCGGTATCAATTGTATTACAAAATGACAACATCCCTTGTCTGGAAGAAATTTTAGGAAGTGCGATATCAATGAAGTACTATGCTCCTTTTCCTTTAAAAGATTAAAATCAGACGAAGCCACAACGAACTTGTGGCACAATATAAGGAGAAAATGTAAAGCTTAACAGTTCATTCATAGTGCACAATAAAAATAGAAAGCTGCTGATCTGCTGCTTCTGTCTACAAAACATGCATTATCTTCTTGTTGCCAGTGAAAACAGACAAATTAAAACGAATGAGTTCTTCAACCTCAGATTTCACCCTTTAGCACTCCCCGATTACAGCATGATTTTGGAGCACGGTTTCAAAAATCCAGAATCATGTGGAGAATACTGGTAATCTTTTGTAGAAGTCTACCATTTATCACTTTTCGAGAAAAAAACAACCGGTGGATGGGCCAAGTTTTATTTTATTTGGCTATTTAATTTAATACGAGTATTTCGATTTTATGTATTTTGAAACTGAGAGCAGTCAAAATTTTTCAATTTTCGTTCTGTTTCTACATTTATTACAGGAACTACCGGTAATAGGAATAAACCATTATTTTGGTCGCTTTTAATAGTTCGTTTAAACTGGCGTTGGAAAAAAAAAACACCGATTTAACCGAAAACTGTTTAAGAGATAACTGCCGACATCCCTTGAAGCAGCTCGATAAATGGTCTTCCCACCAGGTGAAATTCCAAGTCGTCGGTGAAGGGTTGAATTCGATAGGTATATCGCGGGAGCTGTGTGGGCCTCTTCGCGGATAATGCTGTTCTATACCACATAACCCTAACACCAGGAAACTGCCGTGATATGCAATTATGCAATGCTGTTGAATATGCAAGAAAGTTTGCAGATTATCGACGCAGGCTTCTGAGGACTAGTGCTTGATTCTCAGTGTGAATAAAATTAACGTACTTCGTATAAAAGCGAAAAGACCCATTAATATTCGTTTGTTCTACTGGGGATGAATGATTGCAAACAGTAACAGTCGTAAAATACACTCCTGGAAATTGAAATAAGAACACCGTGAATTCATTGTCCCAGGAAGGGGAAACTTTATTGACACATTCCTGGGGTCAGATACATCACATGATCACACTGACAGAACCACAGGCACATAGACACAGGCAACAGAGCATGCACAATGTCGGCACTAGTACAGTGTATATCCATCTTTCGCAGCAATGCAGGCTGCTATTCTCCCATGGAGACGATCGTAGAGATGCTGGATGTAGTCCTGTGGAACGGCTTGCCATGCCATTTCCACCTGGCGCCTCAGTTGGACCAGCGTTCGTGCTGGACGTGCAGACCGCGTGAGACGACGCTTCATCCAGTCCCAAACATGCTCAATGGGGGACAGATCCGGAGATCTTGCTGGCCAGGGTAGTTGACTTACACCTTCTAGAGCACGTTGGGTGGCACGGTATACATGCGGACGTGCATTGTCCTGTTGGAACAGCAAGTTCCATTGCCGGTCTAGGAATGGTAGAACGATGGGTTCGATGACGGTTTGGATGTACCGTGCACTATTCAGTGTCCCCTCGACGATCACCAGTGGTGTACGGCCAGTGTAGGAGATCGCTCCCCACACCATGATGCCGGGTGTTGGCCCTGTGTGCCTCGGTCGTATGCAGTCCTGATTGTGGCGCTCACCTGCACGGCGCCAAACACGCATACGACCATCATTGGCACCAAGGCAGAAGCGACTCTCATCGCTGAAGACGACACGTCTCCATTCGTCCCTCCATTCACGCCTGTCGCGACACCACTGGAGGCGGGCTGCACGATGTTGGGGCGTGAGCGGAAGACGGCCTAACGGTGTGCGGGACCGTAGCCCAGCTTCATGGAGACGGTTGCGAATGGTCCTCGCCGATACCCCAGGAGCAACAGTGTCCCTAATTTGCTGGGAAGTGGCGGTGCAGTCCCCTACGGCACTGCGTAGGATCCTACGGTCTTGGCGTGCATCCGTGCGTCGCTGCGGTCCGGTCCCAGGTCGACGGGCACGTGCACCTTCCGCCGACCACTGGCGACATCATCGATGTACTGTGGAGACCTCACGCCCCACGTGTTGAGCAATACGGCGGTACGTCCACCCGGCCTCCCGCATGCCCACTATACGCCCTCGTTCAAAGTCCGTCAACTGCACATACAGTTCACGTCCACGCTGTCGCGGCATGCTACCAGTGTTAAAGACTGCGATGGAGCTCCGTATGCCACGGCAAACTGGCTGACACCGACGGCGGCGGTGCACAAATGCTGCGCAGCTAGCGCCATTCGACGGCCAACACCGCGGTTCCTGGTGTGTCCGCTGTGCCGTGCGTGTGATCATTGCTTGTACAGCCCTCTCGCAGTGTCCGGAGCAAGTATGGTGGGTCTGACACACCGGTGTCAATGTGTTCTTTTTTCCATTTCCAGGAGTGTATATGAAGAAACCGCGAAGAGCGGAATGATCACATAAAATACAGCCGGCCGATGTGGCCGAGCGGTTCTGCGCCCTTCAGTCTGGAACCGCGCTGCTGCTACCGTCGCAGGTTCGAATCCAGCCTCGGGCATGGATGTGTGTGCTGTCCTTAGGTTAGTTAGGTTTAAGTAGTTCTACGGGGCTGATGACCTCAGATGTTAAGTCCCATAGTGCTCAGAGCCATATGAACATAAAATAGTTGTATGAAAAGGAGATGCCTTCTGAGACTTACTGGAAGAATCGATAAGGAAATTTAACTCTTACATTAAAGTAGTAGCTTACGGAAGACTCGTTCCACAAATTCGCTAACACTTTTGTTAGTCTAAGAACCTTAGCAGGTAGGATTAAAAAAAAAAAAAAAAAAAACAGATCCATCGAAGAGCGTTGCGTTCCACCATGTGTGTTCGTTTCGAAAGTGCAATGGAGTTGCGGAGGTGTCCAGCAAACTGCACTGTACAGTCGCAGACACAAATAGAGGAGACTTCTGCCTTATGGAGAAATTTACAATGAGAGTACCGAAGGCGTACGTTCAATGCGGAGTTGACTGAATGTTTGGAATGTACATCTCTTTAAATGACCACGACTTGAAAATCGGAAAAATTAGAGCTCACAAGGAGTCTTCGCGACATTCGTTCTTCCTGCGCACCATTCGGCAATGAAACAGGAAACGGGAGAGACGAAAGAATGGAGGGGGAGGGCGGGGGGTGGGCAGCGGCTAGTAACATTGGTACACCGACAACATTGGTCCTCACCGCTGCACACCGTAAGGTGGTTTGTGGGGTCTAGATGTTCACGTGTTTTATCATCAATAAATCGCAGACTTAGCGTGGTACGTTAGTTTGCTTAGAAGAAAACTTGGATGGAATGTATACTTCTCCAAGTAACGCACGGCTCACGTAAAAGCCCGTTTTAAACAATCGGCTTTCCTCTCTCAATTCACTACTCGAGTAAAGTGAATTTACTACAGCGTCCCTGGTGTTTCATTTCTGTACTGAGTCTTGTACGTTTGTGGTTGTCATTTTCGTTCACACATCAGCCCCAAAATTCTGCATGTGAGAGCTGTCTGCCGAGCAGCGTGGCACCTGAAAGGTGAAAATGTGCTTATGAAGGACTGCTCCTTTTGCAGAAAGATAGAAATATAGTAACAAAATGTAACGATATTACGGTCTATTAACAATAAAGCAAAATTCATAGTGGATGTCCTTGTCATAGGTGTGGTAAATTCTGTACAGTCCGTAACTCTGGAAGGGTAGGAAAAGTGTCGTGCGTACATTCAAAATGTATACATTTTTGTGCTCGAGAAAATATATACTTGCAAACACATCGAACGTGGATCAGAAACAACGAGAATACCGTTGAAAGAAACATTCCGATTTCCACATGGGTAAGGAGGGGTTAACATTTGTTAATTGCGTACTACTTTCTTTGTTTCAGGATATAAACGTTGCTCAATGTCTGCATCCACGACAGGCTGGAACCACACTACAAAATTTCTCTACTGCTGCGCAAAACATCTCGGATGGGATGTTAGTCACTCCCTTGTTCCGATTATCTTCAACCTCTTACGTGTGTTAGTGTCGCGTTCATAAAACCTATCCTTCAGTTAACCCCACAACCAGAAATCACACGTGTTCAGATCTGGTGATCTGGGTGAAACGATCGATTTTCTCCAAATGTGTTACGGAGTAATTGAGTGACACCACGAAGAATGTGAGGTGGAGCTCCAACGTGTATCAAAACAATCGACTCCGAAGTATCCCTCTCTCGTGGAACAGGGATCACAAGTTGGCGAAGCAGATCACAGTACCGTGTGCGGTGGTTCACACTGTACATACTTTGTGTCCGAGTTCGTCAGAGAAAAGTGAACCAATCATGAACTGTGCCGTGAAGCAACACCACACAGTGACGCGCTATGCATGGGATCTTTATGAACGATTGTTGGTGGTGGTGATCCCAAATGAGACAATTTTGAGTGTTCGCTGCCCCAGTGAGCGTGAAGTGTACTTCAGTACTCTATATAAAATAGTCTAAGTCCGAATGTCTTCAACCTTTGCAAGAAACATTTAAGCAAAGTACAGTCACGTGGCAAAAGTTGGTGAGTACTGTCAAATTTGCACGGATACCATTTCACAGTCTTTCACAGCAATTTTGGAACAGTGGAATACAGAATGTCCAGCTGTCGTGACATTGGCCGCGCACTGCTTGAAAATCGCACACTGTGCACAGCATTCTCAGGCATGGCATCAATAACTACTTGTACAACTTGTGGCGCAACAGGCCGTCGGCTTCTACGAGGAGCACTTCCCAAATCGCCAGTTAATTGTAACTTCCAGATCATATTCTTCAATACCCGTGCGGAAAGGGGATCTCTCCGTACTCCTCGAATGCGTCGACTCGCGAGGAGTAGCAGCACTACTCCTACTATTTTGATAAAACAGCTTTACGAGTAAAATCCTGTCCGTCTTGTCTAGATTCACTTTAACTTTCGGGTACTGTACCGCACACTGGTACTACGGTTTCACCCTAAGCCGCCGCAGCCGTACCGGTGTCTACGGTCGAGTCAGAACACTAACACTACCAACAACGCATATCCTGTGGTGTACTGTCTGATCATCACTGCTATACAACTGGGCACCCGTACGGTAAACAGTTTTCCGTCTACATTCGCTCAAGTAGCGAAAGTTTAATTATAACCACCCTGTAATTAGCGCTATCTTACTTTATGCTGTACGTCTTGTTTTCTGATTAAGTGCTACATAACATAGAAAATTATTTTCTCGTCAGTAAGTGACTTAACGCTGTCGAAATAATTTTCATTATATCACGCTTATCTATTTAAGTTACACTTATGCATGGAGTAGGTTTTTTCTCTGGAAAACGTAGATACCATTTTGCGTACAGATATTTCATCTCTCTCGTAGGGGTAGTCCAGTAGGAAGAATATCAGCACCTCGTGGAGCTTTTTCAACGCGTCACAAAGACAAAGCTAAGAACTTTACGGAGACACAAAAGCACGAAATCCATTTCTTAAGATGAGTGAGTTCGGCCAGAATAGGCTAATTTCCGTCGTTAGCAGACGCCACTACTCTCCCCTATTTTATGCTCATGCTCAGTGTTCAGCATACTCGAAAATTTAGAACGCAACACTCGGCATAATCTATAGATCACTGACATCATATTAACACTCGCGACATTGTTGACTGTTGGTACGAAAGGCTCAAGCACTTCGAGTAATATGTTTTGACCACAAAGTCGCTCGTTTAAAACGGTTTAAAATTCTCGCGCTAAATACTACTTTATTTGTTACGAGGGTCTTTCAATAAGTAATGGCCCACATGTTTTTTCTCAGAACATATTCATTTTTAAGTCAGAATTTGGTGACAATATTCATCAACATGTCTTGTCCATGTCCTATTTTTCTGCGTAGTCTCTGTCACGTTCTATGGCCGTACGCCGACATTGTGGAAGAGTATGTATTCTCCTGCTGGTAAAAGCTCTCGTTCTGTAGGCGTAGCTATGTTTTCACTGCATGACTGACACCATCGTCATCTTCGCAATCCGTTCCCCGTACAACACCTATAAGCGGCCCTAAGAGATGGAGATCCGAGGGTGCCTGGTCTGAACTGTGGGGCGGAGGAGGCAGTGATGTCCAACGCAATTTGGCGATGTGTTCCCGAGGGGGTTGTGCGTGGGCGTGCATTATGTTGGAGGAAGATTCCTGCTGGATTCTTGTCCGATCGAACATGTCGGAAACGGTTCTCGAGTTTTATCAGTCTCCACGTATGCCTCTGAACTGATGGTTGATCCTGTTTGTATCACATCCACAAGAACGACGCCGTCACAATCCCAGAAGACTGTCACCATGACTTTTCCGGCAGAGGGGGTTGTCTTGAATTTCTTCTTTTGTGGCGAATGAGGATGATGCCCCTCCGTGGACTGACTTTTTGTTTCCGGCGCAAAGTGGTGCACGCAGATTTCGACCCTCGTAACGATCCGTGACAGAAAGGCCTCTCCGTCTGTCTCAAAACGCTCCAACAATTGAGATGAAATGGCCTTTCTTTGAATCTTGTGGTACGCTGTTAGTATTCGTGGAACCCATCAAATGGCTCTGAGCACTAAGGGACGTAACGTCTCAGGTCATCAGTCCCCTAGACGTAGAACTACTTGAACCTAACCAACCTAAGGACATCACACACATCTATGCCCGAAGCAGGATTCGAACCTGCGACCGTAGCAGCAGCGCGGTTCCAGACTGAAGCGCCTAGAACCGCTCGGCCACGTCGGTAGAACCCATCGTAAGCACCTCTTCGAATATCCGAGAGTCTCAATCATCACAGACGCACTTCCAATGCTGACCGACAACTGTATCGCCAATTATCGAGTTGGGATGCGCCGGTCGGCACGCATAATGGCATCCGCACGATTCACCATGTCTGGAGGAGTGGCTGTGACAGGACGTCCCGAGTACGGCTCACCATGGAGCTCTATTTCTTCATTTCCTGAGGCTGTAACTTTCTTTACCCACCGTGCAACTCTACTCGTATCAACTGCAGCATCGCCATACACTGCACACAAACGTTTATGGATCTTCACCACGATTTCTTTTTCTGCACACAAGAACTGAGTAACAGCACGCTGCTTGTAACGGGAGTCATATGTCGACGCCATTTTGACGCTGTACGACGGCTCTGCCATCTGCAAGAACGGTTCGAAACTTCACCGGCGCACAGATCAAACACCAAATGTGAAGCACGAACAAGGACTTTTGTCTGTTGTTGTGGTCTTCAGTCATGAGACTGTTTTGATGCAGCTCTCCATGCTACTCTATCCTGTGCAAGCTCCTTCATCTCCCAATACCTACTGCAACCTATATCCTTCTGAATCTGTTTAGTGTATTCATCTCTTGGTCTCCCTCTACGATTTTTACCCTCCACGCTGCCCTCCAACACTAGATTGATGATCCCTTGATGCCTCGGATCATGTCCTACCAACCGATCCCCTCTTCTAGTCAAGTTGAGCCACAAACTCCTCTTCTCCCCAATTCTATTCAATACCTCCTCATTAGTTATGTGATATACCCATCTAATCTTCAGCATTCTTCTGTAGCACCACATTTCGAAAGATTCTATTCTCTTCTTTTCCAGACTATTTATCGTCCATGTTTCACTTCCATACATGGCTACACTCCATACAAATACTTTCAGAAACGACTTCCTGACAAATCTATACTCGATGTTAACAAATTTCTCTCCTTCAGAAACGGTTTCCTTGCCATTGCCAGTCTACATTTTATATCCTCTCTACTTCGACCATCATCGGTTATTTTACTCCCTAAATAGCAAAACTCCTTTACTACTGTAAGTGTCTCATTTCCTAATCTAATTCCCTCAGCGTCACCTGACTTAATTCGACTACATTCCATTATCCTTGTTTTGCTTCTGTTGATGTTCATCTGATACCCTCCTTTCAAGACACTGTCCATTCCGTTCAACTGCTCTTCCAAGTCCGTTGCTGTCTCTGACAGAATTACAATGTCATCGGCGAACCTCAAAGCTTTTATTTCTACTCCATGGATTTTAATACCTACTCCGAACTTTTCTTTTGTTTTCTTTACGGCTTGCTCAGTATACAGATTGAATAACATCGGGCAGAGGCTACAACCCTGTCTCACTCCCTTCCCAACCACTGCTTCCCTTTCATGCCCCTCGACTCTTAACACTGCCATCTGGTTTCTGTACAAATTGTAAATAGCCTTTCGCTCCCGGTATTTTACCCCTGCCATCTTTAGAATTTGAAAGAGAGTATTCCAGTCAACACTGTCATAAGCTTTCTCTAAGTCTACAAATGCTAGAAACGTAGGCTTGCCTTTCCTTAATCTTTCTTCTAAGATAAGTCGTAAGGTGAGTATTGCCTCACGTGTTCCATTGTTTCTACGGAATCCAAACTGATCTTTCCTGAGGTCGGCTTCTACCAGTTTTTCCATTCGTCTGTAAAGAATTCGCGTTAGTATTTTGCAGCCGTGACTTACTAAACTGACGTTTGTCTATGTATATTAATGGCTTATTAAATAAATGTGGGGCGTTACTTATTGAACGACCCTCGTAGTTTACTGAAACTGACGAAACCCTCTTTCGACGTTTGTCGAGATTTAACAGCTGCAATTTTTACGAATATTCATATTGTGAGTTGTAGAATCCCTAGTGGTTCAATCATTGTCTTTGGGACGAGATGTTACTATCTACTGGATGTAAGAGTATGTATGTATGTGTATTTGCCAATTTCCCACACGATCGTCAGTGCAACGGATAACTTCACAGGCGAGTACCAACGGCCGAGACAGTTCCATTTCTTGTTGAGAAGCAGTCAGTGAAAACATCCGTGTCTTTCGGTGTTGCTGCGTTCGGTACTTCTTGTAGTGTTCGTCTCCGCGCTGAGGAGCGGGTGCGGTGGGAACTGCCCGCACGCAGCGCAGCCCGCCGCGCGCCCGGAGTGACGAGCGAGACGCAGCGCGGCAGGGCATCCGTCAAAGACGCGGCGACACTGCGTGTCACGCCTATTAATACCGGCTGACGACGCGCATCTGGCCGGACAGTCCCCACACGCGTCCTGACTGTCTAAATCGACGTCTCTCAAACACTTGTTTCGCCGGTCCACTCCGTGTGACGCTGTCTTGGTAACATCGACAACAACTGATTATCTTTCTTTAAGAGGTGATAATCTACAGCCGTGGCCTCTTCATCAGACACTTACGGCAACGCCTTGTTGATACCGACTTCCTTTACTGTCCTTCGTCACCCTTCCTATTTGGTTGTAGTTGCTGCAGCTCATTCCAGTGATTTAAGGCTTTCAAAAATTCATGTTCTAAACCTGCCCCTACGTTTTCCCCATGGTTTTACTTTTTAACATGTTTTTATTGAAGTTATGCAGAAATAGGAGGCAAATTTAATTTTTCATCGCTTATTACGTTAACATCTTTTTTCCCCATTCATTTCTTTTAATATTTCTCGATTACACTATTTTTTGACCCTTGATGTTTCTGCGATTCTGTTCCCTAGCCACAAACATACTGCATGCCATTTTTCTATTCTTGTTTCCATAGAGTGCGCATTTGACAGCTATAGCCTGAACTGCTCCATTTAGATATCTTTATCAATTTCACTTTTGCTTTTTGTTAATGTGGTTATCTTTTAATGAATTACTCTTCTTTCTGAAGACCTGTTTAGTCATACATGAACCTGCAGTCACTGTGAATCAGTATGTAAAACATTCTTGGTTTTCTTGCCGCGTCAATTCGGGATAAAATATCTATCGTCGAAAGCTTGAGATTTTATCCCGAACTGACGCGGCAAGAATACCGAGAATGTTTTACATAGAAGTGCCGTCGCGAAAGACTTCGTTCCCATACCACTCTGAATCAGGAGACAACGGAATTAATGACATTAAATGCCAGTGACCATTGATTTAAATCAATGGAGAAAGGCGAAAATTTGTGCCCGACTAGGATTCGAACCTGGATCTCTTGCTTACTAGACAGATGAGCTGACAACTGCGCCATCCAGACACAGTGGTCATCACAACTCATGGACTACCCTGGCACGCCTCCCGCCAGACCCAAATTCTTAGTTTTTCCACCCACTACTGATGTTGCGCCCCTTGCCCATTATCCTCATTACTCGCAGTATTCCGTTGATTCTGGTAAGATGATGAGCTGGGTTAAGGGAGCGCTCGACATCACGGTCATCAGCGCCCTGACGAAAAATCAACAGTAAATCTCATGGGTGGGGACGAAGGCTGTCCCCACATGCAGAGCAGTTTATAACGTACTAAAGTCTGCCGCTCTTCCGCACCAGTTTAGGGATGAGGCCTGATAGTTCACAAAATTTCACCACTCTGTTAACACTGGTATCGGTATTTGCGAGGGCGGTCGGCAGATCTCCAGTGAGGCCAAGGCCTGCCCTATTATCAGTATACCGGACACACGTAGCCACAATATGCTGAACTGAAAGCGGCACGCCACAAACTTCACAGAAAGGTCGATCCTCCCCCCGGAGGAGGAATCCATGTGTGAAAGGGCTGTGCCCGATGCGCAGTCTGGTAAGCAAAACCTCCTTCCAGCGGCGAGGCTGACACAAAGTCCTCCAAGCTTTTTAGCTTTTGTGGTCGGTTTGAGTGACCGCAGTTTGTTGTCCGACACCTGCAACCATTCAGTCTCCCACTGACGCATGATGCATCTGTCAGAAAATGAGATAATGGTGTGCAACGGGATGGGACATTGATGGACAGCAACATCCCAACATGCTTCCTTGGCAGCTTTATCAGCCATGTCGTTACCCTGTATCCCAACGTGGCCAGGTACCCGGCAAAAGATCACCCCCCCCCCCCCCTTGCCACGGCGTTGGAGCCGCTCTAAGCAGTCATGGATGAGCTGAATCAGCGGGTCTACCGGATACGTTTGGTAAAGCGCTTGCAGTGCACTAAGAGAGTCTGAACAGACAAGAAAACTCGTACGGTGATGTCAGTGAACCCTCTCCAGTGCCATTAGAATGCCATATAACTCCGCATCATCATTTGTAAATTGTTCTGGAAGACGCACTTAGAAACCCTATCAGGGAAAACCACAGAAGAACCAAGAGCATTCCCCTGCTGGGATCCATCTGTATAAATAACGATTCCGGTAAGGGTTCGAGCGTGGTTTGCACCCCACACTGAAGTGATCATTGGCCGTCTTCACCCTAATTGTATATGTGATATCTGTTCTTTCAGACACTACATTACTAGGGTGTGGATAAGCTGGGAATTTGCGTCTGACGGAAGGCATGCTATAGAGTAATCCGTGCAGTCGCAACGACCACCGTGTCTGGATGGCGCAGTGGTCAGTGCATCTGCCTAGGAAGCTGAAGACCCAGGTATGGATCCCTGTCTGGCATAAATTTTGAACTTTCCACATTGATTTACATCAATGCCCACTTGTAGTTAGTGTCATTAATTTATTTGAGACTTGTTTTGTCATTACAGTTTTTCTTTTAATATCCATTATACTTTTTGTTATCTGTTGCTGTAATTCCCAAATAGTGAAATTCATTTATTTGCATCAGTAATTCATTGCCTTATTGCCTATCTTAAAGTTTTCCCTCATTGTACGATTTGTGTGTCACCACTATTTTAGTCTTGATTGTATCAAAATTTTTGTCTGATACCCTGGAAAGCCACCAACTGAAAATATAGTTCATGTCCCTTTCAGAATGTCGTAGGGCTACTACGGTGCCTCTTTTCGTTGTCTGTATTCTACTTTCTACACTTAAAGCACATTAATGGAGAGGGAGGACTGTCTTGTCCGACACTTTGTCCTAGCTTCTTTATTAGTGCCATTCATATCTATTTCTGTACTGCGATTCTCAATCCATGGATAAAAACACTCTTTTGTTTGCCCAGTCTATTCCAATTACATCAATTTTTCCAAACAACTATGACTTACTAGCCAAAAATAAAGGTGTCAAACTCCACATAACTCATTTCCAGCTAGATGACAGCTATCATCAAATCTCTGTTTTTCTTTTAGAAAATCTACTTGGAAAAAAATAAAAAAGAGACACTGCGAACCAGTAAGTACACGCTCAACATATTACTGTAACGAAACATAGCTCCAGACTCTTGTCTGTACACAATTGTTACGTGGCTGATTTGTACCACGCTGTGTTATGTAAGGGATCTGTACGAGTAATCACCAAAAATTTAAACACACGAAGTATCTGTTCAGATAACCAAGTTACGTTTACTACGAGGGTGAGTCAAAGGAAAACCTTAAATTTGTAGTAACAAATCGAAATTTCGCGCCGTTATCCTGTAAGTTGGCAAGCGTGCTACAAACAGCCTGCAGAATGGCCTGTAGGTGACAGCATAGAGCAGATGAACACACACCGTCACAGTATAAATATAAAGACGGGCCGCCCCACTTGCGACTTGCACCAGGGAAGAACAGCGTTCTGTTATTCGGTTTTTGGGTATTGAAGGTGTGAAACCTATTGAAATTCATCGACGAATGAAGGTTCAGTACGGTGATGCATGTTTGTCACAGCAGCAAGTCTACGAATGGAGTAGGAAGTTCGCAAATGGTGTGACTTGAGTGGAAGATGCTCCTCGTCCAGGTCAGTGTTTCGACTCCACAGAACACTGCAACAATTGAAGTCATCGTGAAGGAAAACCGCCGAGTGACACTGAATGACATTGCAGCATGTTTACAGATTAGTCATGGGTCAGCACACCACATTGTGCATGATGTGCTCCAGTTTCACGAAGTGTCTGCAAGATGGGTGCCACGGCAGCTGACTCCTGAAATGAGAGAACGACGTGTTGATGCTTGTGAAGAACTTCTTCGGCGCTTTGAACTTCCACCAATCGGAAACGAAGAGAGCGAACAAGGAATGGCGCCATTCCTCATCACCAAAACCAAAGAAGTTTCGAACAGAACCATCAGCAGGGAAGGTTATGCTGACACTCTTTTGGGAGGAAACAGGCGTCATTTTGGAGCATTACATGCACGAACCTCCTTTAAAAAAAAAATCATCTGCGGCCTGCAGTCAAATCAAAGCGACGTGGATTGCTGTCAGCAGGTGTCCTTTTGCAACATGACAATGCAAGGCCCCACACTGCCTGTACAACAGTTACCTTGCCCCCAACTGATTTCCATATGTCTGGACCACTCAAAAACGCAATGGGAAAAAAGAAGTTCCATTCTGATGAAGAGGTACGCCACGCGGTGCATAAGTGGTTGCGCGGACAACCAAAAGAATTTTTTTGTAAAGGAATTTATGCACTTTGTAAGCGCTGGAGGACTTGGATTGAGCCTGGGTGAGATTATGTTGAAAAATGATGCAGCTTTGTACCATTTCTGAAAATAAATAATATTTTAAAAAATTTAAGGTTTTCATTTGACTTACCCTCGTACTAGCCTGCTGATAAGAATGTCACAAAAGACAATCTCCTGTCATTAAGCGAAAGACTGTTTTCACATGTCTAACGCAGTACACGGTTAAAACATCGTAAATGGTTTCACTCACAGATAGGATCATGCTAATGCCATTTAACAGCGCCTCTAGTCTTCAAAATGGCCTCATTTCGGCGAGGATGAGAGTCCACAAGTTTCTTCAGGTACGCTATATGAAGCACAAGCCATCCATTGGTAATTATATGCCGCAGAGCTGTCACATTGCGAAGACGTCTGCTGATTTTCACTAATTGTTTCAAGTATTCCCAGACATTTTTCCATGGGATTAAAATGTGGATGATTTCGTGGACTCATCGAGCCATACTACACTTCTCCAGTCACCTGCCAGGTACTGCCCATGTTTGTGTTGTCTGCCCCACTGGCTACATGCAGACGTATTCACCGTGGCGAGAAACGGACTTTTGTGACGTACCCGAATCCAAATGTCCACGGAGTTAATTTCATTTTGCAAGGTTGGCCCCGAGATCTGGATGAGATAAAGCTGCATTCACTGACAGGCACAGCTGGTGTGCTCCATGAACCATAGACGTAACCAAGGTGGGGCGCCTTGCGTGCCTGAACGAAACAGATAGCTGTACCGTACGTGTAAAGACAACGGCGGACTATCTGAAGAGAGGCCAGGCAAATATGTAGTTCCTGAAAAGGGGGCAAGCAGCCTCTTCAGTAGTTGCAAGGACAATAATCTGGATAATTAACTAATCTGACCTTTTAACATCAGTCAGCATACAATTCCTGCGCTGTTAATGGGCTCAGCTGAAAGCAAAGGAAAACTAAGGCCATTACTTTTTGCAAGGACATTAATGTGTACAGTGAGTTAAATGATGATGGCATCCTCTTGTGTAAAATATTTCGGAGATAAAATAGTCAGTTATTCGAATCTCGGGGCGGGGACTACGCAGACGGATGTCAACAGGAAAAAGAGAACAGGCGTTCTACAGATGGGAGCGTCGAATGTAGGGTCCCTTAATCGTGTAGGTGGGTTAGAAAATTTAAAATGGGAAATGGGTAAGTTGAAGTTACGTGTAGTGGCTATTTATTAGTGAAGTTCGGTGGCGGGATGAACAGTCCTTCTCCTCAAGTGAATACAGCTTTATAAATACAATATAAAATAGGGGTAATGCAGGAATAGGTCTAATAATGACTAAGAAAATAAAAATGCCGGTAAGCTACTACGAGCGGCATTGTGAAGCCATTATCGTGGCCAAGATAACACGAAGACAAGACCAACCACAGTAGTGCTAGTCTGTAAGACATAGTTCCGCTAATGATTAAATAATTGAAAGAATGTACGACGAGAAAAGAAATTTAAAAAATGTTTAAGGCAAACGGAAATTTAATTGAGGTAGGAGACTGGTTGGTTGGTTTAAAAGAGGGGGAGGGGGGATTAAACTGCTAGGTCATCGGTCCCTCGTTCCGATTAAAATAATTCCTGAAGGGTGGGAGCAAAATAGTCGAGACATACAAAACACAGCTGAAAGAAAGGAGAAAACCACAAGAATGACATTAAGGGCAACAAACAATAAAATGGACAAACCCGGACAAGAAAACCACAGACACACTCAAGAAACATGTAGAAGAGACCAAAACAAGAGAGCAGATTACCATCGCTGGCTGACCATGAGAATAAAAAGAAGCCAGCCACTGTGCAACACATTAAAACCTCCACCCTAAGAGCACTAGGGTGGAGGACACAAAGGGACAAAGAACATGCGCTAAAGCTTAGATCAAATGATATAACCCACCCTCACGAATAAAACTTAAAACTAAAGCTGCCGTTGAGGCATTGTCGCCCAACACCGAAAGCAGGGGGCTGGGAAAGTTAAAAATCCGCCGCAGGGCGTCAAAAAGTGGGAAATTCAGCAAGAGGTGGACGACCGTCATTTGTGAGTCACAGCGACACCGAGGTGGGTCCTCGCGACGGAGGAGGTAACCGTGCGTTAGCCACGTATGACCAATGAGGAGCCGGTAGAGGACAACTGATTATCTGCGAGACGACCGCATGGAAGACTTCCACACATTCGTAGTCTCCTTATGACACATAGTTTGTTGTGCTTACTGTTATGCCATTCCGTCTCCCAAAGCCGAAAAACCCTGCTGCGTAAGACAAAACGCAGGTCAGTTTCGGAGATGCCCATCTCCAGAAGTGGTTTCCGCGTAGCCTGTTTGGCCAGCCTGTCGTCAAGTTCGTTGCCTGGGATTCCGACGTGTCCTGGGGTCCACACAAACACCACCGAACTACGGGACCGCACCAGGGCATAGATGGACTCCTGAATGGACCCTACCGAATGATGGCAAGGGTAGCTCTGATCGATAGCTTGTAGGCTGCTCAAGGAGCCAGTACACAGGAGGAATGACTCGCCAGAACAACAACATCCTGATTAAATTGAGCTTAACTTAAATTCCATAAGGCAGTGAAGCAATTTCGAAGTCTCGGTGCGACGAAAATTGTCAGTCGATCTCCTGAAAACATTTGTAATAGTTATTAACTTTCGGTGATCACATGGGGAAGACCGGAGATCTGCTGGTAAGACCGTGTTAGCCCATTTATTGAAAGTAATAAACTGGATATCTTGAGCGTACAAAACGGCAGGTTCGTCCAGTGTAAATGAGACGTTCCCCACTGATCCCGCGCAACACAGCGTAGTAAGCAGACACTGTCAATAATAATCAGTTAAATAATACGCGAAGACACTTACTTTTAGTTTAGTTCCTGTATTAAATTCCTTCTCATACAGAATCTCATCAAGATGGCGACTAGTTCAACAATACATACATATACATCTTCGTTCTTTCACGGCTAATCGGCAAGATCTCTTTCATTCTTTTCATAAGAGAAAACATAGATAGCAGAGAAACTATTCCATGGGGTGAATGCACGCTCCAAGGAATAATAGGGCTTGAAACTACTTTGCATTGATAATCATCGTATATTAAAGTTTCAGAATCGGCAAGATAAGAGATATTTCGAGATATGTACTGAGTTATATAACTTATAAAATTTCTGAAAATATCGCGGAGAGATCGCTGCAAGAGACATTACACACTACTGGTGTCGGGTCTGTCGTTGAACCGTGACACGCGTCTCGAGCCCCTGTCGTTTAGGTTGTTATCACGACCACTCTTCTTCCTGTATGTTACTCTGCTGCTAGTCGTACACTAGTACTTGCAGACACGCTGGACAGCGTGTCAATAAAAGAAGAAGTGGACAACTGAATTCAGTGTTGCTTTGAGCACTACCGAATAGGATAGCTCCTCTTTGCAATTCTGTCACCTCTCCAGGTCGAAAGCGACCAGTCTGCTATTTTCTTTTTTCTGGGGGTAGGGGTCATTAATATTTTGCCCCGTGATCTCACCTAGTTACTGAAGCTGCAATGCGTTCATTGTAGGGGTAATATCTTTAAGTAAATGTACAGTCAAGGATTTCTAGGCGCAATACTCTGTATTGCTACCTGTAAGAATAATAGAAGAAATTATAATGTCAGATGTAACGCTTTACTAAATACCGAAAAGGTAAGAAATCGACTGCGACAAACGGAATGACGCATGATGTCATTGTGACAGGCGAGGTGAAACTCTTGCAATATTTCTTCGCCGCCGACGTGACGTTCCTCTGCTGCCCAGGGGTACATGCTCACCATTAACACAATTTATTTAACTCTAATACTTTGCTGAGTGTCATCTAGTGCTGAACATTAGGCCACCGGTGCGTACACTGACTAACATTTTCATCGTGAAGATCTAGAAGTATGGGCAACCCTTGCTCACCGAGAATGTTGAAATGAACATACAGTCGTCGATTCATAGCAGGCAGGAAATAATTCCAGAATCAACATTTATTGCATTCTCGCCTGTCTTTGATGCAACGGTTGGTCGCTAGTTGCGTTCGGTCAGATCGTGACCGAGAAAATAGGCCACTGCAACGGTGCAGTTGCGGTAGCGTGGGGCACGTGCATTGGGAAACTGGGCCACGTGCGCGCAGATAGGCAGCGGTACACGGCACCCGCGTGTGGCAACCGGGCCAGACAGCCTGTGTGTGTGTGTGTGTGTGTGTGTGTGTGTGTGTGCGTGCGTGCGTGCGTGCGTGCGTGTGTGCGTGCGTGCGTGGCTCGCCACCCCCGCCAGCGACGTGGTGACACGACGTGCCGAGAGGTGCGAGCCAGCGACAGCTGTTCCACACTTCCGGCCCGCATGTGTGTCAACACAGCCGTGCCGCGCCGCGCGGGAATGTGACAGGAACGGGCTCATCCGACGTTCTTATTTCTGAAAAACTTACTGAAACAAACTTTCTCTAGTAAGCCACGTTTGAGAGAGAGAGAGAGAGAGAGAGAGAGAGAGAGAGAGAGAGAGACTGTTTTCCGCAGTTAATCCTGGTTAAAAACAGTTGTGTGTGTAACAGCATCTTTGTTCTTTTCCAGTCGCCATACTTCCGCTCTTTGAATTAAAGCAACGTGAGTGGTCCAGGAGTGCTTAGAAACACACACAATTTGATCAATACTTGCGTGCTGTATTTCCTGGTAGCCAAAGTGGCTGTTCTTGATAAGGAGAGACAGTGAAATAAATGGGCAGCCTAATGACAAAAACAATCTACTGTGCTCCCAGTATTTTTACATTTCGAAGTCGTAGCTTCGTCAGGGCTTTCTGTTATGTAATCGTGATCACTAGGAGTCAACAAACGATAACAGCTAAGCGTGTATATTGTTATTTGCAAATTGCGAAATTGTCGTAGAATATACAGGGTGACAATTATTAAACTGTATAAAATAAATTCGCCGTTACTTCTGAACGGTTGCCGTTAGGACGTTTAAATTGCATGGTTGGCTGCGGGGCACTATGGAAATTAGTGTGCGCTGTACGGTTTGGTTTAGCGAAGAAGCCCATTTTCATTTGGATGAGTTCGTCAATAAGCATAATTGACGCATTTGGGGGGGCTGAGAATCCGCATTTCATGATTGAGAAGCCTCATCACCTTCAACGGGTGAATGTGTGGTGTCCAATGTTCAGTCACGGAATAATAGGTGCGATATTCCTTGATGGCACTGTGACTATTTGGAGGTAGTCAGTCAGGCAATTGGAGGTAAGCGTGTGGTACGAAAGCTTAAGGAAGACAAAGGCTTTAATGCAGTAAGTAGTTTCAAAAGTATGTGGTATTAACGCAAGGATGAACAGAAAAGACGGAATGGAGAGCATGATCAAATCAGTCTTAGGACTCTTTGAAAACAAAATCGATCGGGTTACGGCAAAAGCAGCTTCACAACTAGCTTCTTTCACATCTGCAGTGACCTTCTCAAAATAGCCTCTGAAAACGTGCGTACGGAATTGTTTTACAGACGACGACGACGAATATATATACATTCAACGACTCATGACAAGACCATCTTCCTCAAAAATGAACTAAATATTCCGTAGGTTGCTACTAGCAGGTCTACAGTATAAAAAAATTGCATGCCAAGGAGACGGTGGAGGACTCATGGACACAAGCAATAAAAATATTCAAAACTATCTCCTTTCTGTATTCAGTATTTCTAATGCTTTATGCAGCTCATGTTTCTTCACAATGGCTACAGTCATTGTCTAGATACATGTGAGGTACGACCTAATTGGTATAACAATCATGAAATGCAAAATCACTTTGGAGTGTCAGCGACTGGCAGAAGTTTTGATGGGGAACACTCCAAAAAATATTTGTTGCGTGGGTATATCTAGTAATTTACAGTGTAAGCCAACTGCCGTGTGACAACACGTGCAACAATTAGTACACATGGGACATGTGAACTTCATGTAATGGATCAACGAATAATTTCATTTACCCCCAACAGGATGTTACCCACGTTCGCTCCAAACTCTTACTGCCATGTCTGCCATTATTAACTGAGAATTAAACAATGGCAAAAATTACGTTCAAAATCTAAACTGATTAAGGAGAATCATTGAGTTCACTTTCTGAAGGCAGCATACATCTACAACGCAAATTTCACATGCTTTCTTATCCGAAATAACACATCGTGCAAAATGATTTGTGTTTATCATGGAGTATCGTCATTCAGTGTGAGATATGGAGTATATTTCTTAAACGTTTTGGGGACGGAAACTAACTAGATTGGCTTCAGAAATTGGCCCATATGGTAATTTTACAATTGGTTTTACTGCCTTTGCTCTTCTAAAATTCCTCCAGACTCTCCATGGGCGTCAAGTCACTGACTGCGCGGTCCCTCCCGTCGGTGGTTCGAGTCCTCCCTCGGGCATGGGTGTTTGTGTTGTACCTAGCAAAAGTTAGTTTAAGTAGTGTTTAAGTCTAGGGACCGATCACGTCAGCTATTTGGTCACTTAAAAATTCACACACACATTTTGACTCTCCTTGAACACCCAGCATTTTTCTGTTTAAGCAGTAAAACTTAATAGTGGAAACAGTGTTTCCACTCGTGCTGTCACTACCTTTAATTGAGATACGGATCTACTCCCAGCAAATTTGCAGTACCAGTACGCTATTTTGCCGACAATACATAGAATGGAATCTCTGTGCACTGTAAGGATGTTGTTCAGTACCATATTTTTCGTTGTCTCTAGAAATATACTATCTCACTTTAGAATATGTGTTAATTTTTAACTTAAAATCACGTCTACCTCAAAAAGAACTGAGAAAGCCGTTCATCTCTGTAGTATTGTACATCTTAGATTTGATTAATTTGTCATTGACACGGCAAATTTAGCTTTACAACTTAAAGCAATCATTTGGTAAATATTTACGAAACTTTTCGTGCCTTGCTATTCTCCTAATGTTGGAAACCCCAGTACTTATTAGCAAATATGTCAGTGAGATTACTCTGTCCCTACCTGGCGAATTCTACTTATTTACTGCGCAGTTGCCGTACGTCGTCGGTTTGGTTAAATGTGTTTCAGAAACTTCCATTCACGGGGAGTGAATTTTATTTGGGAGAATGGGCCAAATAAGTTCTTTGCTGGGTCCTACTAGATGAAAAGAGGCCTATGACAGTACGTCAGCAGCGATGATCAACTGGCTACAGATGAAAGGAAACGAGAATGTTAAATACCCGATAAATCTGAAACTATAGAAGAGGGGTAACAAATTAAACACGTAGCCTTTGACGAGGTATATAAAGGACTGAGATTCGGTTATTTTATGCTTTTCAAACATAGAAAATTACGAATCCAAGACTATCAGGTCGCAATACGTAACACCTTTGCCATCTTAATTAGGTCAGATGAGTTTTTCTAATATTCGCATAACGTTTTGGAAAAGATTCCATAGTATATTTTACACTGGAGTTAGCATGGCTATATTTTTTGAATGTAAATTCGACATGCTTCTGAGAAATTTAAAGTCAAGAAAAAAAACTACAGTGTCCTGACCTTTCAAGATCCACGTATTAGCGCTTCTAACGAACTTTACATTATGACAAATGCTTGCACAATTTCTGTGTTACTCAGAGAGCTTATTTGGTACTTCATATAATTTTTTTAGAGTACGAAAGAATTTTTTTCCGTAATTAAGTAATTCTGCCGTGGTATTTTCATTCTCTGTTCTGACAAACACTGGTTGGAGCACCTTCTTATCGACGTTACCCTGTCAGCTGCCTTCCGAATTATACTTTGCTGTATCCACTACGCCGGCCGGAGTGGCCGTGCGGTTCTAGGCGCTACAGTCTGGAGCCGAGCGACCGCTACGGTCGCAGGTTCGAATCCTGCCTCGGGCATGGATGTGTGTGATGTCCTTAGGTTAGTTAGGTTTAATTAGTTCTAAGTTCTAGGCGACTGATGACCTCAGAAGTTAAGTCGCATAGTGCTCAGAGCCATTTTTGTATCCACTACGAAAAGTAACCAGGCTCTTGCAGAGTACGTTGATAAAACGCTGATGGAAGTTCATTGATTACAAAAGATGGAAATAGCTGGGATTTGAACATACGAATTTCAGTTTGACCATTTACTGGGTGGTGTAAAATAGGTGAAGTAACTGTATTGGAAGAGAACTGAAAGCTACGAGTTTCACTGTCAAGTACTAATTAGAAATTATTCTTTATTATGCTTCATACCGAATACGAGATTGTACTATTCATGTAACAGCATAAAATGTGCCCCATTTGCACAAGATTTGGTACCTCATTGAATGAGAAAATGGAGCTCTCGTAGTTTATTGAAAAATACGTAACGGCCGCAATCTATCAATATGTAAATGTGCTTAAGAAATACATTGCATAGTGCTGCAACACAACTAAAAGACAGACCAAAATTATTTGTATCTAACGCAGAAAAACGACGATGTGATAGCAGACGGCATTTCCCGATGTAACCGAGAAATCATCCGGCAATCGCCGTAAGTACAAATCAACTCTTCAGTTTTTGTAGTTGCTCTCAACATCGTATTATTCATTTAATGCCAAGTGATTCATTGTAATTTTAGCTGACAGTAGGTAAGTCTTGGCAGTTTAGTTGTTGCGGTTACTACAAAAAAAAAAAAAAATCTTTAATGAGAACAGCACTAGAGACTAACAAAATGTTATTACGATATTAGTTTCCCCATTACCTACGCGATGGCAGTACTGCGGCGAGAGACCGGGAGTGCAGTTTGTTGCCGCGAGATAGCAGCACGTGACACGAAGTTCCACCTTCGGCCGCCACGGAGCAGCACTATATGGACATCAAGTCTCGTTTGTAACGAGTCTCGCTAGCAATGGCGGAACGGAGATTCGGTGCTCATACTTAGGTTTGTCTTTTCCTACGACTGACTAAATTTTCGCCAGAATTTCCGAAAGGATACCATGAACAATAGTGTGGGCAAGCAACGGATAAAGAGGATTTGCTTGAATATCTGTGCAGTAAACAGCGACCAGTCAGCTTTGACATACTTTTTCTTTGTCATTAATTTTGCATTTCATCCTGAGGATAAGCCTGAAAAAAGCCGCGAGGACTGGATACTGGAGACAGTCTTTCATATTCATATTCAATTTTACACTAATTCCGTCTTCTACAATATCTGAGGTAGAGACTTGACTGGCCCAAAGATTGTCTTCATACCTTAGGATTTGAATGTCAGTGTCCGGACATAAATACCTGAACCAATACGAAACTCTCAAAGAAAGAAGTTCCAAAAACTCGCCTTTTAAGTTTAGTAGATTTTCGAGCAATTTTAAGTAAAAAAAAAATTCACTCCTACTGACATTGTCGTCGGTCTCTGAATGCCTAGCATGAAATGTTCCTTTGAAAACGAATTAAAATTTGATACAAACATGCGAAATGACTTGTTGATAAATGGAAAATATATACATCAGTAATACTGTTCAATCTATAGAAACAAAGTATTTCATTAATTTTCGCCTTTTCATTCGATTAGTAACGAAAAATACAAAAATAATTCTATTAAAACAACATGATTCACTTCAAGAATTATTACGTAAAATTTTTATTTTTAGTAAATATGGATCTTTAACAAAAGCAGAAAAAAAATAGTTGCTATAGCGACTTCAACGACCATTACATTTTTGCGCTAAACAGTCAATGTCAATGAACTTTAAAACTTTTATATTCGATGTCACGGCAGTAGTTTCCTGTCTTCAAAGTCGATCCGTCAGAACAAACCACAGCTAAAATGCGGTATGTCATGGAATAAAACAACTGGATTCTGATACGGTGGTTGGATCCTCTCATCGCATCGGATTCCGACTGTTTTATTCCATGACATACGGTCTTTTAGCTGTGTTTTGTTCTGACGGACGATGAACGTTGGAACTTTGTTCCCACGCTTTTTGTGTCTAATGTTTTAGCTATACACTGAAACGCCAAAGAAACTGGTACAGTCATGCGTTTTCAAATACGGTGATATGTAAACAGGCAGAATATGGCGCTGCGGTCGGTAATGCCTATATGAGACAAGTGTCTGCGGCTGTTGTTAGATCGATTACTGCTGCTTCAACGGCAGATTATCAAGATTTAATTGAGTTTGATGGTG
The DNA here is from genome assembly GCF_023864275.1 of Schistocerca cancellata. Lineage (NCBI taxonomy): Eukaryota > Metazoa > Arthropoda > Insecta > Orthoptera > Acrididae > Schistocerca > Schistocerca cancellata. The sequence continues at coordinate 137,988,616 of NC_064634.1, read as the reverse complement.
GTGTTATAGTCGGTGCACGAGCGATGGGACACAGCATCTCCGAGGCAGCGTTAAGTGGGGATTTTCCCGTACGACCATTTCATGAGTGTACCATGACTATCACGAATCCGGTGAATCATCAAATCTCCGGAAAAAGATCCTGCAAGAACGGGATCAACGACGACTGAAGGGTTTCGTTCAACGAGACAGACGTGCAACCCTTCCGAAAATCGCTACGGATTTCATTGCTTGGCCATCAACAAGTGTCAGTGTGTGTGAATCATTCAACGAAACATCATCGATATGGGCTTCCGGAGCCGAAGGCCCACTCGTCTACCATTGATGACTGCATGACACAAAGCTTTACGCCTCGCCTGGGCCCGTCAACACTGACATTGGACTGTTGATGACTGGAAACATGTTGCCTGGTCGGACGAGTCTCGTTTCAAATTGTATCGAGCGGATGGACGTACAGAAGTATGGAAGCAACCTCACGAATCTATGGACCCTGCGTGTCAGTAGTGGACTGTTCAAGCTGATGGAGGCTCTGTAATGGTGTGGGTCGTGTGCAGTTGGAGTGATATGGGACCCCTGATACGTCTAGATACAACTCGACAGTTGACACGTACGTAAGCATTCTGTCTGATCACCTGCACCAATCCATGTCCATTGTTCATTCCGATGGACTTGGGCAATTCCAGCAGGACAATACGACATCCCACACGTCCAGAATTGCTATGGAGTGGCTTCCACACTCCTCTGATTTTAAATACTTCCACTAGTCATCAAACTTACCAGTGTATGTGTGTGTGTGTGTGTGTGTGTGTGTGTGTGTGTGTGTGTGTGTGTGTGTGTGTGTGTGTTGGGGCTTATGGGCGCTCAACATCGAGGTCATCAGCGCCCTGATCAAACTTACCAGACGTGAAAATTATTGAGCATATGTGGGATGCCTTGCAACGTGCTGTTCAGAAGAGATCTCCACCCCCTCGTACTCTTACGGATTTATGGACAGCCCTGGAGGATTCATGGTGTAAATTCCCTCCAGCACTACTTTACGCACTGGTCGAATCTACGCCACGTCATGTTGCGGTATTTCTGCGTGCTCGTGGGGGCCGTACACGATATTAGCCAGGTCTATCTGTTTCTTTTTCTCTTCCGTGAATGTTAACCTGAAGATGTGCCTTTTAGTGACACGAAACCGGTAGTGATCTAAAAATAAAGGGCTAAACGCAGCGGTTTATTAACATCCATTATGATTACTCATAGCTGTGGTTGTTCTATTTACAAGGTTGTCTCTATGTCTGTTATAACAGTGCCATCCCACCTGTAATTTATCTTTGTCGAGGCAAGCATTTATTCATGCATTGAATAGTTTATGGTCGGTTTAATTATTTTTCACACTTTATTATCTGCCAGAAAGGGAGGATACGTTACATCGGCATACCAGCACTCGTCGTTAACCCGTGACGCGGAATCGATCCAGAGCAAGCTCACCTCTCCCTATGCCTGAAACGGCGCGTTAACGCGTTTGATTATTCGGCCGGCTTAAATCACTGAAAATAATAAATGTCGTAAAACAGCTAGCACTAGCCATCTGGAGCGACCCAAAGTGGAATGAGTACACGAAAGAAACTGTTGGGAAAGCAGAATCCAGGCTGAGACTCACAGCAGGAGTTTTAAGGAAACAGTTCGTCCACGAAAGACGAGGCTTACAGAAGACTGGTTCGACCAAATCTTGAGTATTGTTTATCAGTCTGGGAACTTCACGCAGTAGAGTTAACAGAACATTTGATGAAAAGCGGCGCATAAAGTCACAGAATAGTTTAGCAAGTGATGCCCAACAAACTCCAGTGGCAGTCTTAACAACACAGGCTTTGTGAGTGACGGCGAGGTTTGCTAGAGAAACTCCAAGACAGTACTTTGCGAGAAGAGAGAGTGCAACCTACTACTTCCTCCCACGTACGATCCGTGAAATGAACACAACGAGAAAATGAGAGAATTTACAGCCGATACGGAGGTTGTGACTGTTCAACTAGAACGACAGGGACTACATTATTTTAATCCTTGAGTACATCGTACACACAAGGGATTTTATCAGTCAAAAAGAACATTGGGAGGTCACTGCTGCCAAACTAAGAACATACAAAATAAATTCATGTACATTCTATATAAATTGAAGGTGGAGGGAGGGGAGGAAAGAAAAGATTACTGATGTCAGCTGCATCGAGACATTAAACGGTATTAGCGGCGACGAGGGAAAATGGGAACCGGACCAGGATTCGAATTTGGGATATCCTAATTACTAAGCAAGTGCCTTAACCGCTGCGCCATCCGAGACACAGTATTATCTCAACTGCACGGAGTACCTCGGCACGCCTCACGGCAGACCCAAACTCCCACCGAGCGGCACCTATCCGTAAACCCTGTCCATTTCCTCCATGCTCGCTACTCTGATTCCCGCAGGAGGTCGGACGTACGTGTGCACCCACACTGAAGAAGGTGAATCCATTGTCCATCGAGGCAAATCAGTTATATGAATGCGTGGTGTCAGTCCTTTCGGACATTTCCGAAAGACCATGCACCACGCATTCATATAATTATGTACATTCGATCGCAGTATTTTATTCTTCACAGACTGACTTGGATCACTCCTTTTGTACCACGCCAGTTTTGACTGAACTGACATTCATGGAGCACAGTATTTGTTTTGTACACATATCAAAAAAGTTTTGCATAACCTCTGTTTCGAGAGTTCCGGAATCTGTACAGAAAATTGAAAGAGAGATCAACATAAACATCATTTCCGCCCTTTTTACTGCTCATGAAAACCACACATTGCATGTTGTACCACCATACAGCGACACATTCAGAGGTGGTGGCCCAGATTGCTGTACACACCGGTACCTCTAATACCCAGTAGCATATCCTCTTGCATTGATGCATGCCTGTATTCATCATGACATATTATCCACAGGTTCATCAAGACACTGTTGGTCCAGATTGTCCCACTCCTCAACGGCGATTCGGCGTAGATCCCTCAGAGTGATTGGTGGGTCACATCGTCCATTGACAGCCCTTTTCAATCCATCCCAGACATGTTCGATAGGGTTCATGTCTCGCCAGTATGCTGCCGATATGGTTGCACCATCGCTCAGAAGATGACATTCACATATCGTACAGCCGTTACGGCACCTTCCATGACCACTAGCGGCGTACGTCGGCCCCACATAATGTCACACCAAATCAGCAGGGAACCTCCACTTTGCTGCACTCGCTAGACAGTGTGTCTAAGGCGTTCAGCCTGACCGGATTGCCTCCAAACACGTCTGCGACGATTGTCTGGTTGAAGGCATATGCGACACTGATCAGTGAAGAGAACGTGATGACAGTCCTGAGCGGTCCATTCGGCATGTTGTTAGGCCATCTGTACCGCGCTGCATGGTGTCATGGTTGCAAATATGGACCTCGCCATGGAAGTCAGGAATGAAGTTGTGTATCATGCATCCTATTGCGCACAGTTTGAGTCGTAAGATGACGTCCTGTGGCTGCACGAAAAGCATTTTTGAACATGGTGGTGTTGCTGTCAGTGTTCAGAGTCATAATCCGTAGGTAGAGGTCATCCACTGCTGTAGTAGCCTGGGGCGGCCTGAGCGAGGCATGTCATCGACAGTTTCTCTCTCTCTCTCTCTCTCTCTCTCTCTCTCTCTCTCTCTCTCTCTCTCTCTCTCTCTCTCCCCCCCCCCCCCCCACTCCCTCCATGTCGGAATAACACAGCTTTTGTTCACTCAGAGACGCCTGGACACTTCACTTGCTGAGAGGGCTTCCTGGCACAAAGTAACAATGCGGACGCGACTGAACCGCGGTATTGACGGTCTCGGCATAGTTGAACTACAGACAACACGAGCCATGTATCTCCTCCTCGGTTGAATGACTGGAACTGATCGGCTGTCGAGCCCCCTCCGTTTAACAGGCACTGCTTATGCATTGTTGTTTACATATTTGGGCGGGTTTAGTGACGTCTCTGGACAGTCAAAGGGACTGTGTCTGTGATACAATATCCACAGTCAACGTCTATCTTCAGGAGTTCTGGGAACCGGGATGATGCAACACTTTTTTTGATGTGTGTATTATGGACATATATAGTTAACATGCGTTAGAGCAGTTTATTAGTTTTTCTGCGTAGTTTGAAGTGACTGTGTGTTCAGTCAGATCTATGACTTTAATTTGTGGTAATACACTCTGAAGCAGTAGCTTTTACTGAGAAGTAATCGCGAACTGCGCAAGGTGGTTACTCTTTTGAGTTAACGATCGTTCTTAGGGAACTGACATTTTTACTATTCGACTGTAGGCACCACACTGATGTCCACAGAGACTGATGCAAAGCATTTTAGTCAGGGCCAAGTTTAACAAAAGAGAATTCACTTGACATTTATTTTAGCTCCTACTGCTGGCGATCACACCTACACCGGACTACTTATTCGTTGGCGTACAGAATGGGGAAGGCACCAAATGAGATAGTATACGACCACTCACTCAATAAATCACTCCCCGACAGCAGACCGCCACAATGTTTAATTCTTCCCATGCGCCATTCATGAAAGAACGAGGGAAGCGGCTCGCAGACAATGGGAACACAAGCATCTTACGCCATAAACCTAGCACTGCCTTGCGGAGTACAGATGTATGGGCAGAAACGACGAAATAATTTGGTGCACGAATTCTATATGAGGTAAGCAGGTTCGTGTCTATCTGTGAAATACAGCTAAGGGTAATGCATACTTCACTAAGCAGTAGACAGGCGGTAAGACACTGTCAGAGTGTAGTAGGTACAGTCGCGTCGTTGCTTACCTGTCCCTGGTGGAGCTAGATGATGGCGTACTGGTCACCACCTGAGGAACGGGCGAGGGCGTCTGCACGCGGGACCTCTTGCGGGGCGGGCTCGGCATCGGACCCTGCAAAAGCCAAAACACGCCAGTTAACACGTGGCGAGAGATGTGACACAGTGGCGCAATCATTCACTTCTCCATGTCGTAATCTCTTGGAAAGTCAACACTGCCACAACACTGAACACAAATGCTCAGCTCAACCGGAACTCGAACCGCAGAACTGAGTTTGCACTCTTAGTAGGGCACTTACTCTGTTTTATTTATTTATTTACAAAGAGCTACAGTGTTTCAAAAATAATTTTGCATGCTTAGTATCAACGCATCCTTGAATTTGGGGGTAAAATAGAGTACGAAAATTAGTCCGAAAACAGCCACCTCTGGCAACAACAATGAGCCTAAGCCTGCTTGGCATCGAGTCGAACTGAGCTTGGATGACAAATAGCGAAACGCCACTATCCTGTTTTATGTCTGTGCCTGAGTAGTTCATGCGAGGGTAGTTTGGAAAATTCTCGGAATAATGTTTTCTGGTATCTGGGGCGCTCAACTGCGCCGTCATCAGCGCCCGTAGAAAGTACCAATTTTTACACAGCCCAATTTTTTTTTTACACAATCCAGTCTCGCCACTGTCACGAATGATGATGATGATGATGATGATAATGGGATGATGATGATGATGACAACACAAACACTCACTCCCGGGGCACAGAAAGCCCCAACCAGGCCAGGAATCGAACCCGGGACCCTTCTCAGAATCAAATACAAAGAAATTACCCCAGTAAAACTATTTTTCAGTGTGGTCTCTTGTACACGAAGGCGCTTGTTCTATCTACGCTCCAATGCCTTGTTCACATTTCGAAAATCAGATTCCTCCAGACCTGCAAAATACCCGGTAACTTGGGCTGTCACTTATTCGTTTGAAGGGAATTTCCGTCCAGCGAGGAAAGTTTCGAGGTTGGAAAGAGACGAGTTCTGACTGAGCGCAAGCAGGCGAGTTAAGGCGGGTGCGGCAACAATTCTTATCTTGGTTCACTTATTTCTGCCGTGGCAACGACACGTGTGCGGGCGTGCATTTGGTGAAATGTGGCGTTCTTCTTTACCAAACCTCGTCTTTTTTTGGCTTATCTTTTGCTGCAGTTGGTCTAGGTTAGGGTAGTACTGCAAATTTATGTCAAGTAGGAAGACAATCTATCGGCAGAGTACTTTTCTTCTTTCAGAAAACTAGCGCCACGAGCCTTCCGGCCGATCGTATTGCCTTTGTTTTCTTTGATGGTCGTGACATTTTTTCTGTCTTGGGTACAGTAGTGGACTAAAGATTCATCTGTGGTCACAAACCGGCGAAAAACCTTGTTGGTTGTTCTGAAAAAGGGTCAAGCACTGTTCAGTTACTTCCATTCCGATGCGTTCCTGATCCTGCGTTAAGTCGCGACACTCATCTAGCAGATAATTTTCTCGTATCGAATTCCACTGTTAAAATGTGATATACCCGTTCAGATGACATCCCTACAGCTTCAGCAAATTCACGCACTTCCTGCCGGCAATCCTCCACGACATTGTTATGCATTTTTGCAGTAATTTCTGTGGTAGCGGCACACTTCTGACCAAATTTGAACTCGTTTTTCCACTTGGCAACCGCTCAGTATGAAGGAGCAGAGTCGCCTCTTACGCATCGGCCTTCGTGGCGAACATGTCTATGCTCGGTGATATGGACCTAGCGTGTATTGCAACTGGGTTGGCTTCCTTACGAAACATAAGCAGAAATTAAGCGGAACGGGCAAAAGAAGTCTCAGTAGCTTCCAGTGAACATTTTAACGCACTAGCGGTTCATTCACAACAACATGGATTCATATATCACAACAGCTAATTACAAATGAAAGAAGTGACCTGTCAAATTTATCGCGTACATGTGCCGTATTATATCTATCTACCGAGACAACTGCTGGAAACCAAATAAAACAATTACTTACTGATTGCAAGCTTACATTATATGATGTCTGTGCTGTGGCAATTGTTGTACGAAAAATAAATGTTTATGGTCACTGGAGAGCTGAGCTGAGCTGAGCGAGACAATTCTGAGAACTGCTATAAATAAAATGTACACCTAAGTTAATTGTCATGACACTATCATTTCCACTTTCCTCTGATATTTAGGACAACGAGCTATTCGTTTTTCCTGATCAATCACTAATTCTGTTTTTCGAAGTACTCTACGATGCTTTCATCGGCGTCTTCCACCTCACATCCTGATATTTAATCATTCACTTTTTCCCGCTTCTTGCGGAAATTCGAAGCGACTTTAATTTCTCTGCGTTTCGGCAAGAACCGCTGTGTATCGCGCAATAAAATCTACTTTAATATATTGAGCTAGCGTCGATATTGTTAAACTTTTACTGAGCCTTTAAGGACGCCTTAAGCAGTGCCACGGGCTCTTCTTTCCGACGCCTTCGATACGACAACCAGACGGACTACCGTGTACTGCTGGCAGCATATACGGCTACACTGCAGGCGATCTTACCGACTGCTCCTCCCCCAGTTTTCTTCATGCAGGAATTATACGATCACTGCCCAGACAAATTTCTAAAATTAGTACGATGCGCTTCTTCAAACCACTTTAAGAAACTGACTTCCAATATTTCCGAGCGCTTTTGTGTATATAAAAATTGGAATGCTTATACAAGTGTCAGTAGCTGTGTATATAGCCTTCGTCTCATCTGATCACAAATTGAGACATACTGCAGCGTAATTTTTTTGGTAAAAATGACATTTTACTTTTGAATTATTATTTACATGAAAACTTACATATTCAGAGCAAACAAAAATTCCCAACAAAAATGCGGAATATGAAATATGAGTCACGTAAGACGTAACATCCCTTTCATTTCCTGAATGGTTCCAGACGTCGAAACGACGTTTTTCGCAGTTCACAAAGTGACGATGGGCACGTAACGTTTTGTGTGGATAATGGCCTGAACTCTGGTATCAACCGAGCTATTGAAAGAATATATATTTTTTAATGGAACAGTATACTTTTTCATTACTGAATTCAATAGCTCTTGGAAAGACTGTTCAATGATACTGCGCTAGTTAAAATTAACGTTGAAAATTTTCCAAAAAAAGGTCCGGGAAATGCACTAAAACTGGAAAGCAATGAGGCTAGAGTCGGCTATTGCGGTGTAAAAGCCGCCAAGCACAACTTTCGTGTCAGGCTCAGTCGTTATATGCTGCAAGACAGACCTACGGTACGAAGATAAAAACTCATTTTCTCTATGACACAGATACAGGTTCACCTACAAGTTTTGTATATGGAACTACGATATGTCCTAGCTTCTGGGCCATCAGATGGTTCTTAGGGAAACTGTATCAAATGTGCCTACGCTTCCAGGTTTTTGTTGAAAAAAATATAGTTTCTTCAGGCAGGTTTCCATTCCCATTTCGACAAGATTTGACATTTGCCGTATAAAAGTAGCATGTGTAACTTCTACTCATTGGTGTATACGCCTGCATGAAAGAATGCTGATGCTGAAATGACCTGCGTATAGACAATTCAGTTTCTACTGGTTCTGCAGTGTCGTCAAGTTAACAATCGATAGTTTTGCTACAAAGGCGTGGTCTGGCATGAGTGCGTTTATAGCGCAATAACCGATTTCGGCCCACTTGCTTTTTAATTTTAGAATACTTTTCGCATTCCTTTGTGAAGAGTTTCAACCCGCGAATTAACAAATATACCACTGTACTCGTCTTTTCAACTGCTTTCGGATGAATTTAAAAAAGTATATCATTCTATTTGAAAAAGAACGCAAATAAACACCGTCCGAACAGGCCTTGAAGACCCAACGGTACCGACCGGCAGCCGTGTCATCCTCAGTCCTTAGGCGTCGCCGGATGCGCGTACGGAAGGGCATATGGTCAGCACACCGCCCTCCCGCCCGTTGTCAGTTTTCGAGACCGGCGCCGTTCCTTCTCGATCTAGTAGCTCCTCAACTGGCCTCGCAAGGGCTGAGCGCACCGCGCTTGCCAACAGCTCTCGGCACACCCGGATGATGACCCTTGCAAATGATGGCCAAGCTCGACAGCGCTTAATTTCGATGATGTGACGGGAAACAGTGTTATCACCGCGGGAAGGCCGTTGAAATTTTAGAAAAATATTAATTGCTTCAATATCTCGATCGATACATGAATTCAGATTCTATTAGGTTTGTGCGTATGTTCGTAGCGCTTTTTTTTTTTTGCATGTTACTATTCCGGTTGCTGTGGGTTTATTTATCGACTCTCATTTATTTTTTAACTGTAGTTACCTGTTGTTCTTTGAGTTTACTTATTGTCATTTTGTCATCTGGAGGTAGTGGGTGGATATGGACGCTAGAAAACGGAGTACCAAGTGGAGAAATAATCGGATCATTTCCGACATATTTTTCTGTTCGAGTTCAATAGATGGGTGACAGCAGCGGAGTCAGCCAGAAACATTTGCGCCGTGTATTAGGATAATTCCGTAGGAGAGTGGACGGCAAAAAAACTGTTTTCTCGTTCTGAGGAGGATCTTTATGTTGTTTGTGGCCCTCGAGGTTCAGGAAGACCTTCGGGGTATTATGATGATCATTTAAAGGTATTAACTCACAATGACCCACGTCAGAGTACTCGAGAACCGGCAAATGTGATTAACTGTTATCATTCCACGTTTCTATGCTTCATCATTATTGGTGAGGAAAAAACTGAGTGTTTATGCTAACATAAGGAAATGAAGGAGTGGTTGAGCCCAAACAACGCAGCAACTGCCCGTACAAATACCTGTGCGCATCCACAAAAGTTATTGTTATGCATGTGGTACAACAGCGACGGTGTGGTGTACTACGAATTGCTTCCCCGAGGTGTAACCATCTCTGCTGACATTTATTGTCAACAACTGAGACGTCTTGCAGTCGCAGTCTAAGAACAACGACAAGGAAGACTGCATGAAATGGTGCTATTTCTCAACAACCCCCTCTTGCGTTCTGCTAGACTGCCAAAAAAGCACTATACCGGAGTTGGGTTGGGAAGTCACTCCGCACCCCTCTTATTCACCCGATATTGCGTCAGACTTCCACCTGTTCCGCTCTTTACCGAGCAAACTTCAAGGAACTTCCTTTCGGGATGAAAATATACTCCCAACATGGCTCGACATTTTCTTCGCCTGAAACGCACGTGATTTCTACAGTCACGGATTCGAGAAGTTACTCCAGACCGTTGTAAATAGTGAAGGAGAATATATTATTGAAGACCGAAGTCTCTGTTCTGTGTATATGTTGTGTTTATTATATGTGTAGCTGTTGTGGTTACCGAACATACGGAAAAACGCTACGAACTTATGCACCGACCTAAAACATTACATACCACTTTACGTGCCTCCACAGCGGACTGTCCTTTGCCGGAAACTTCGTTTCGATATCCGGAGCCATTTACGAAATAAGAGGGGTATCACGTCTCATATGATTCACCCTACACATTGAACAGTAAGAAGTCTCTCCTTTTCATGAGGTTAATAGTTAAAAATAAAACAGGTTTTCATTCGAAAATTATTATTCAGTATTTCTTATGTAACATCTCTATACGATAATACTTGCAAATACAGGATTGAAATAAAACTAAAAGCAAAGATGTTGCACCTAGTGAGAATCGAATCAGTAACCTGAAAGAATTTTTGTCTGCTATGTATACCTCTGTAGGTATGTGCATGACCCCTTTGAAAAGAATAGGGTTCAAACGCAATCGAAATAAACTATTTAGACGATCTCATTAGATTTCGTGGATCAGTTTATGTAGTCCACTATGTTTTCAGGCGACAAATACAAACTATCTAACACATCGCGCAGCCTGCGTCGAACTGTAGTCGCATGTTCGTACGCTACTCTAAGTTTTTAGAGAACCATCAACATCGTCAAATACCGGTATTATTAAAACTTTTTATGTTCGTGAGCGCTACTGTCTAGTGAAAATATTACAAAGACAGATTGAAGTTTAACATTTCATAGAAGAGGATTCATTCGAGGTGGATTACAAGCTCCGTTGCAAAACTAGGGGGAAGAAAATTGGCCGTGCCCTTTTCTAAATGCCACCCTGACATTCGTCTTATGAGGCTTACAGAAAACATAGATCTGTAAATACTGCTAATTTTCTTGCCATCCATTAATTTAAAATTGTGTTTACGATCGAGCAAAGGTAAACTAACACTGGACTAATTCCCAATAAGCGGGCTTCGAATCCTTGTCTGACCATCCAGAGTTTGTTTTTCCGTGATTTCCCTGAACAGATTAAGGTGAATACGGAAGTGATCACTCACGTTCATCCGTCCTTGTCAAATTGAACTTGTGATGTGTTTAGTACCCTCGTCTTATTGTTAGACAGAAAGTGCAAATGTACGTACTCTTAACTCATCTCCCCGTCATTAGGACTCAAAATCTATTCCAAACCCATCGCCTCCAACTGTGCTAACAGGAAGGCCACACAGCAATCGAGTTTTTGTAATTTTTTTATATTTGCGGAGTTCAGAACTCAAACATGAAACTGCCAAAGCACTTTAATGCAACTCTCGAAAGTTCTCGAGAAATTCCAGTTTTAAGTTTTCCAACCAATTTTAATACGCTAAAGTAAAGTCTATTTTTCGACAAGCAATGTGACTCTGTGGTAGAGTGCTTGCCTGCCACGCGGTGGACGCTAGTTTCGATTCGTGGTAGACTGAAATTTTTAATCAACAATGCCTGTTCTACGAGCATTTCCGTGAACCGTAAAATACATGGACGGAAAAAATTAATTTGTTATGTTGTTTTCTTTTTAAATTTAAACATTCGTTACTATGAAATTTTTGTAGAAGATTGGTACTCAAATTTGTATTTGCGATGAAAACTGGATTTTTGTGTGCGACATGTAATTAGAAGTAATTTTTCACAAAATTGCCAACTGTATTAGCGAATTTTATATACATACGGAGTAGACATTCCAACTGAACGAAAAAAAAATGACAATAACGAGACTGGAGCCAGCCAGCTATTACGAGCGCTACCATTTTTTTCCATCTTTACCAGGATTAGAATTATGAAACCGGAATTTTGTTGCAATAATTACACCTCTGTTGTTTGAAACTGATAAACGTTTTATTCAAAATAATCTCCACTGCTATTTACACATTTCTGCCACCTCTCCGTCAGGATATGAATGCCACACCAAAGAAACAGTTGTTCTTTTGAAGCGAAGCAGTCAGCAAGCCGTTTTCGTGCATTTTCATACGAATAGAAGCGTTGTTCAGCCAGAGCTTGTCCCAGTGATGCAAAGTCTGGAGAATAAGCCTCGATCGTTTCCATGGCCCATTTTTATGTGTGTGATGGGACGTATCATGGAGCAATATGACTGTGTTGCCTATATACACATTCCGGTCGTTTATCACGTAATGCTAGTCTTAAATCGATCTTTTGGTGTTCAGAGCGATCTGTGCTAGCGGTTTCACTAGGTTTTAGTGGCTCATAATAGATAGCACCCTTCTGATCCCACCAAACACAGAGCATTGTCTTCTTTCCAAAGCGATTTGGTCTTTCAATGGATGTCGCTGGTTTGCCACGATTCATCCATGATTTATGACCTTAGGATTTTCAAAATATACCCGTTTTTCATCATCTGTCATTATTAGATGGAGAACGGACTTTCTTTTGTATCTGGCGAGCAGAATTTCACAAGTGGTCATTCAATTTGCTTGCAGTCTTTCATTCGTTTCATGCGGAACCGATTTTCCCACTTTCTGCGCCTTTCCAGTAGCTTTCAACCGAAGGGAAACGGCTTTTTGCGTCACATTCAAATGTTTCTCGAGTTACTGTTGAGTTTGAATAAAATTTTCATCCAGTAACGCCAGCAATTCTTTGTCTTCGAACTTTTTCGGTGGTTTCTCGCGCTCGCCGTTTTTCACGTCAAACTCACAACTTTTCAATTTTTTTAATCACTCTGAACACTGTTTTCCCAAGAGCATGTTCGCCGAAAGCTTCGACAAGCATTCGATGCGAATCTACAGCAGTTTTCTTCAAATGATAACAGAAAACCAATGCTGTCCGCAAATCGTAGTTCATAGGCACAAGACACTACGTTTTTACAGATACCGATATATGAAACTTGGATTGTGTGTGTTGACATTCGTCATCAGCCGTTACAGGAAGGAATTTTAACCACCCAACGCGGCTGGAAGCCCGAGAAGAAATATAGAAATATCTGATCATGAAACTACAAGCGAACAGAGGATGATGAAGCAGAAAGAAGAGAGGATGGTCGGGAAGAATACCGTGAAACAGGAAGACAATCTGGCTATTTTTCTACACAAACCGTTCTAAATACAGTAGCAACAGGGTGCATCGATATTTTACGTAACAACTCGGCATGGCATAGGTCAAATCAAATATCAAAGAGGAAAATAAATTACAGAAATTTTTCTAGGGAGCTTGGAGACTGCGATGGACAACGTCCTTCCTTCGCAAAAATTTTCAAAATTATAGCAGGGTCGCCGAATCTGCAGTGTAAGTCCAAGCGAGACGCAGTCAGCCAAAGAAAGGCAAAGGTGTCACGATGCCACCACAAATGTCCCCATCTGAAAGATACAAAAACTGCAAAAACACGTTCTAAATGTGAAAAATACGTAAGCAAAATGCATTCCGTTGCCAAAAAGGTAGGTCTTTACTGTGATGAACGAAAGTAAGTGCTTAATTCGTTCATCCACGTACTGTGTTTTTAAATTGAAAATTGTTATTTTTTTCTTTTCAGTGTACTGAACTGATCATGATTTGATCTCAAAACATGTTTGTGAACGCTGCAGAAGTAAATTTTTTCTTTAAGTTAATTAAAAAACTGATTAAGCGGCTAATGTTACTGTTGTTGATACAAACATGTTTTTTTCCTCATGAACGTTGATAAAGAGACAGCTTTCTTTTATTGATTCGCTTTTGAGGTCCTCTGATAGAAAATATTTGTACTTGTGCAGGATTATTTTTTGGATTAAGAATCGTTATTTTAGCTTTTGCCAGCTATTTAATTTATCATTCACTGTCTAGGAGTAACTATCATTTTGATTTTCGAAGTTAAAAGGTCCTTTGAGGAAATAATATACGGAAAATAGAATTAAGAAGTACAGCGCTGGGAAACGTCTTCTTTCGACACACATGGTGACACTTCGAATTTACTTATTTCCCGCCTTTACGACAAATTCGTAATCCGTGCGTGAAACCCTTAAGATCACTGCTAAAATTTATTGAATTTCTTTTCTTTCTAATAATATTAACGTCATTCTACATTCTTACTCAGAGTCTCAGCAGTTGTCAAACAATGTACGGACGTTGTTTTATTGAGAGAGCTGAAGGAAGGAAGAATAAACTGACCATGCAGCTATCTCTTGTTTATTGGATCCACGGTTTTAAAAACCAGCAGCTCACGTTCTGAAAGTATGCTATACAGTACCTCGAAAGTATGGTTTATGAACAACTTTGATGCTGCTTCGTCTACTGTAGCACAGGAATACGACTTTTGGAAACATGACGCAAAGCTAGCGCACAACTACAGAAAGAAAATGGTAACAAAGTGTACAAGCATATCTCTATTTGTCATACCCTTCAACATCTTTAAAGAGCAACCCATTTGCAGAATGGGAAGACAAGAAAGACATTTTCTACCTTTGTACAAATATGCCTAAGAATATCTTATCGTCGTTGTATGTGCCTAATGAGAGTATATTTTCTAAAGCTGGGCCAACTATACGCATAATAGAAGTAAGCTGTCTCCTAAGAAATTGCTGCATTTAATTTTTGGGAAACCTCAGAAAACGTGAATAGAATTCAATGTGTTTTGTAAGACTACATAAAATAAGGAAGCAAGTAGAATACCAAGTACTCATTGTGCTACTCCTTTTGAAGAAAAAAAAAATGATAGGAGTAGGTGTCGATACTTTTGTTTGGAGTACTCATATGAGTAGTATCGCTGGGCGAATTGACTACTACTCATTTGTATAGTCATTGATACTATGGTGATATCTGAACATCCTTAGCTGTGCTTGGTGCGCTCGTGACCTGCGGATAACATCTAGAGCCCCGGCTGCAGCGCCATTGCCTCTGATGCGGGCACTGCTTGTCGGCGAAGTAGGTGTCTGCTGGGGACTACTTTGTCAAAAGGCGTACTTGTATTTATAGGCTGTAGTGCTGCCAATCCCATGGTGCGCTCTCAGCGGTCGGCACGTACTCTCTCCAGTGGAGCAGCGCCTGGAGTCTAGCTACCAACTCGACGCAGATGATGTGCGGGAGGCAGAAGTATCTGGCGCATGATGGGACATGCACGGCAAAGGCAAAGCGTCGAGTGAAGCTGTCCCACGGAGTGTATTCTATTCGCGATAATATCCCAGCCAACTTTGCCGAAGGAACAGTTACAGATGCTGCTTCTCTGGACTACTAGATTTTACCTGATTTTCATACTCGCCGGACTTCACACTCTCCCCTCAAATCAAGAAAGCATTACTTGGCACGCACTCCCAGACTAATGATGTGATTTTGAAGGTGTGCTGCATTTCCTGAACACCCAAAATTTAGACTTTTATAACCGACGCCTCCGCCCCCGTCAAGTCATCCTTCATGGAGGACGAAAATATAAAGAAGAAATAACATCGCCAAGGTTCATGGTCTCAGCTTGATCTCTTGGAGTTGATAAGTAAAACTTTATGACTGCGCGTGGTATTAATGGAGGCGATACTACACTGCTGTAGAACGGAAAAAAATCCCAAGAAAAAACCTCAAAGTAAGAAGAGAGAAAGAACAGCCACTCCACAAATGAGTAATAGTAGTGTTAAGTAAACAATGTTTCCCAGTGATACTGCCACATCACTGTCAGCCTATCAGTATTCACCGAATGAATGAACTGTGGAAAGCCTTTAACTGTCTAAACGACTGAGGTGTTTTACACATATATTCTACAGTTCATTAGCACTACACGAATACCCCTGTGTGATGAAGTCATTGGAGACCACCCCGTTCACTGCAATTTTAATGGAGGTATTTACTAACGAAATGTATGTATTAAATCTGAACGAAGGAACCATTCGAAAAGAGTTACACATATGGAGAGAGTGGTTTTAGGAGGCCAAGCTTGAGAACGTATTGTTCTTGCATTGGTTTCTTCGTGTACGCGATTAATGCTTGACTTGCGAAACCCTGAAAATACGTTACTTCCGAAGGGAAATGAATTTACTTGTTTTCTCAGTGTTCTTTTCATATGTGCCGTTGTTTTAGAAAAATTGAAAAATCAGGAAATATGGATGCCCCCAATGAAATGTATCCCTACTTGACGGTTGGTTACAGAAGAAACCAAGAAACTGGACTCTCGCTAATCGGACTAGGTCAAACATTAGGTTAAGAATTATCTCGCTACACTATTATCATAGGCCTAGGCATTATACCATTAACTTACTTTTCTCTGTTATATACCTCTCCAATCCGTAACGTACGATAGGCAATAACATCCCTACTATTAAAAGTCTCAAGTCTTGGACCTGTTTTAATTTTACCACCATTACACCGCAATACTACAATAGTTAACCAGCTATTGCCACACTCTGCTGCATCAATTTTGGTAAAGGTGAAATTCAGAACAAATCCACAAAATACAGACTGGTCCTGCAATGTAAGATAGTAATTCGTTTACAGACCGGAGTGTCTCTGGCATTACTTCGTATTCCCTATAACTCTGTGGATTTTTTTTGAAAGAAAGTTTCTAATAACATGCACTATGAGCGCATTAATTCTAACCCCCCCCCCCTCCCCCCGTCGTTAACATGCACACAGATTTTCACGAAGCATACACCATTCGACCAAATGCTGGTGTGTGACACACCACGCAGACAACCCACACAACAGCTACGTCTCACTAATTGCCGCTCGTCGGGATTGCAGGGGTTGCGCACTCAGATAGGTTACTGCAGTGTGAAGGTATTGGAGGACAACGGGCATAGCGTTTCGTTTATTAAATGAAGTCAAAGTGAACCCGGAGAGGAAGTGCAAATCATCATATCTTTCAACCAGTTAATCGGGAATAAAACAATTTTTGCTAGAAAATGTAACGCTGCTCCTTTGGACCATTTGTCGTGATTACAGACGCCGAAGCCCGAAGTGCTTTATATTGAACCCCAAAGTGAAACTCAGATACTACAATCAACAGGAAGTTGAGTACAGTTGTTACTTGTCGCCTATCTATCATGTGTAAACAATCAGCCACTTGTCATGCAGTGGTGGAGCGAGTCCGCCTTTAGAGACACTCACGCATTAAGTCACTGTGATCTTCAGCTAATACATGTTGTCTAACTTCGTCTTCTTACATTCCGGTAAGTCGTCTCCTCTGTCTTTCCTTACTACTTGGAACCCAAGGAAGAACTTCTACGACCCACTACCTTCCATTCTCATGGCTACACATCCCGAACATCTCCGTTTAATTTTCCCACCCTGTGTTCTAATTTATTTACCTCTTCTGCCTTTCCTGAGTTTAATTTGCACACCTCAGCCAGTTTTCGAATGGTTTCGCACTGAAAATTATGATGTAATTTCTTAATCGATTACCCAAAGAAAGTCTATCGTGATATCTAACAACGAACTCTTTGAACGTGACTACATTTAAAATGAAGTCAATTCCATTTTTTATACGTAAGATATTTATGACTGTACTACAGTACTGCTTGCTGATTCCAGAATTATATCACAAATGAACGAAGAAAGCTGTTGCGTGACAATCAGATTCAATTATGAGACTCTTTATAGAAGTAAAATTTATTCACTATATGCTGAATTCGTATTGCTAAAATATAGATTAGAATATGAAATCCTTGTAACTTCGGAAATAATCCAGACTCGCAAGTTCTAAGAGTAGTTTTGGAATCAGCACTAACATATCCTGAAGGTATGTTATAAATTCTCAGGCTTTTTAAACATTTCACTTATTTTATATTGCTAAGACGCAGAACAATTTTGTGGACATAACACAAGGCTCAGATATGGTTGCTAGAACCTTAATATACCTTCAACC
The DNA here is from genome assembly GCF_023864275.1 of Schistocerca cancellata. NCBI lineage: Eukaryota > Metazoa > Arthropoda > Insecta > Orthoptera > Acrididae > Schistocerca > Schistocerca cancellata. The sequence continues at coordinate 137,970,698 of NC_064634.1, read as the reverse complement.
AAGTCTAATATGCAGCAGAGAAACTTAGTTAATAATACTATAATTGGAAACAGCGGTTGCCTTGAGGAAACTTTATTATAATATACATTTTACACGGAATTTTGTGATTTCACATCCTTTGAACTGGTGAGGAGAACGATGTTTTTAAATACATTTGTGGTAGATGCCAAGCGTCACTTTACAGTGACATGTTGATGTGGTAGTTCGCAATTTTTAGTTTTTCTGAAATTCAACCAAATGAAAGTTGGCAACAGTGAATAATCATGTCCATCTTTTGTGAGTTGTTCACGAAATAAATATTGACATATGGTGACATGTTTGGTTTATCAATATCTACATTCCACATAGCTACAAATACCGTATAGCACATGGGAACTTCAGGATCAGACACTTTGAATCGACTGCAGCCGTCAATTAGCACACATAACATTGATGAAATCCGTATTTGTCGAGTATTTATGCTATACTTTATGAAGGCTTAGACTATTTAGTCAACTCCTAGCAAATGTAAAGTTGTAAGTCCACTGATCACTGTTTTAAGCGCTAACTCGCCATATGCACTGGTTGTCAACTATCAGATTTAGACATTATTGCAATCTTCGGTTTGGATATTCTGTAGTTTAAACAAGACGCCCGTTTAGTAGTCTGTCTGCAACAGCTTGACATACAAAAACTCACCAACGAGAGTCTGCCCGATTAAAATACGTAATCACCACATTTAACAGAAAACAGAATAAATTAACGCACTGAAAATGATTTCCAGTCCTACTATCAAACATGAAGGTGCGTTTTTCAAGAGGTGTTATAGATTTTATTGAAATTTAGTGAAATGCTCTCTGGAAACACACAAATCCTAGATAAACTGATAACTTACACCGCCCGTCCAGGAAGTTCGGAGACTAATTTTATTCCTGGTACATAAGCGACGTCAGCGCTGTAAGGTGGCAGCTTGAACTAACTACTGTGAACAACAGAAGCGTTCTGGACCAGTCAGTTGTGAACAGGAATTGCTACGCAGTGGACCTGCGGTCGTACTGTTGTGTCACAAATCACAGTGGTACAGCATCTCTAAATCACAATGGTGCAGCATGTCTAAATCAAGTGTTGAAGACATTCTCCAGAATGTTTTAAGGAAGGCAGAAGTGTGCGCAAAGTTTGTCCGCACACCTTGAGTCCCGAACAAAAACGACACGTGTAATAGAGTAATAATCACGAGTGTCGAGACAGGGGGTGGTGGTGGTGGTGGTGGTGGTGGTGGTGGTGGTGGTGGTGGGAGGGGGCGTCGACGACTCATCGCTCCACAATACAATTTCATCCAAGACTTGCAAGTGGTAGACTGTGCCATATTCACATTTTTTCTGTGCCATCAGTGGTAGATGATATGATTTTGCACTTTCCGCTCTTTCTAAAAAGCTTTTATTTCCTTAAAGTTTATCTTTGTGGGCTTTTTATGGTTTTCAGGTTTTTAAGAACATTCGCAATTGAAACATCCGTTGGCGGTGGCATGCACCAACCGTGGGTAAGTCAAGATGTCATGCAGATGGTCCCCTGGGCGTGAGAAACAGCTGCGCCACAGCTCCTCGACGAGTTACTCTCCCGAGAAAACGGCAAAAAAACAGAGGGATGCTCATCAGGAGGCAAGCGACAAGGAAAAACGCTCCCGAACAGTCGTAGAACACTGTCATTTGCAAACGAGGAAAAAAAGCTCATTTAGACACGCACAGCAGAGCTGAGAATCATTGTTGCTGTAACATCTGCAACCATTTAAAGAGAGTTGCTTTAAAAGCTAGAGGGAGATGTTACTGGCATCTTGCTGATTAAAATCAGGACAGTACTGTGGCCCGGAGGGTAGATTTCTGCGGTTTTAGTCAATTTCTAATCTTTCCTTTCCGTAAGGCACCTCCACTTCCCGGAAGTTCTGAGTCACATGAGGCGGACTCTACATCTGTTTTCACGTAAGTCGCTGGAAGTGGTTCGATGAACCGACTGCCAGACTATTCTCCTAACGGCCCACTCTCCAATATCATGCAGGCCAAATGAATATTTAGATATTCCAGTGTGAATATGTCTTATTTTAGTACGATGCTCATTTCTCCCAGTGCAGGTGGGAATCACTGAAATATTGTGGCATTGGGACGAGAAACAAGGTGAGTGAAATTTCGTGAAAAGCCCTGGCCACAATGAAAATGCCTTTGTTTTTAATAATCGCCAACCAGTGGTCTGGTGGCTGGCATCCATGCATGTAGATCCAGGGCTCTCGGTTCGTGTCCCAGCCACTGCGCACGTTTTCTTCTCTCGGTGCTGGTTGCTTGTGAGGTTATCATCTCCATCAGACACGCAAGTCACCGACGTCGTGTCAGACAGACTTGCACCACGCACCCAATCAACGCCAAACGGGCTCTGTCGCCCAATAATGCCAACGACCACACATGATTGCTACCCCAACTAGTTTACGTCACAGCCTCTCATTTTTCTGCGAACTTTTTCGATGTCCTCCTTCAATCTTATCTGGTAAGGATCCCATACAACGCAGCAGTACTCCAGCAGAGGTCGGGCCAACATAGTGTACGCAATCACTTTGGTAGATCTACTGCATCTTCTGAGTGCTCTGTCAATAATACGCGCTCTTTGGTTCGCCACCTCCATAATATTTGCCATGCGATATTTCCAATTTGTTTCTCATTGTAATTCCTGTGTGTTTACTTGAATCAACAACATTTAAATCTGTGTAACCGAAATTTAACGGACGTTCCTAGTATTCATGTGAAGGGCCTCATACAAGTTTTAGTTCTATTTCTTAAGTGTCAATTGCGACTTTCGTACCATGCAGGTATCTTGTCTAGTTCGTTTTGATCTTCTGACAATTTCAGGAGATGTCAAATGACAGCACCACCTACAAAGAATGCAAGATAACAGCTCAAATTGTCTCTTAAATGATTTATATAGATTAAGAACAACAGAAACATTGTAACAGTTTTTTGGGAAACTCCAGATATCACTTCGGCTTCTCTAGATGACTTCTCGTCGATAACTTCAAATTATGAGCTCCCTGACAAGGAATCACGAATCTAGTCGCCCAACGGAGAACGCAGAGTTTCATTACAAGTCACTTGGGAACAACGCTGTGTGCAGCCATCTGGAAATTTAGAAACAATGGAATCAATCTGATATCCGCTTGCGATAGCAGTAATTACTTCGTGTGTATAAAGAGACAGTTGTGCTTCACAAGAATGAAAACTTAGCAATCTATGCTCCTCATGTGCCAATTAGATTTCTTACAGATATTTCTTAACATTCAAATATAGCATACGTTCCAAAATTCCACTGCAAATCAGTGTCATCAACGCCAAAATAGCTTGTCGTAAAAACATACGAAAGTATATAAACACGAGAGCACTGGGAAATTTCTCACACTTCAGTGTTTCTTACACAAACTCACTAGGACCAGAATGAAATTTTCACTGTGCAGCGGAGTGTGCGCCGATATGAAACTTCCTGGCAGATAAAAACTGTGTGCCGGACCGAGACTAACTCTGAACCTTTGCCTTCGAGGGCAAGTGCTCTATCGACTTTTTTTGTCGTTGATCTCTCTTTGTTCTATATTGTTCGTTGAATTTATTCGGTGCCAACGTCCGATGACACGCGATCAGGTTGTTCGTTGATCCGTTTATTCAGGTTTTTTATTACAGAGGGTAGTTAACCCTCTGACCGAACACGCCGAGCTACCGTGCCGGCTACAGACTGAGCTACCCAAGCACGACTCACGCCCCGTCCTCACAGCTTTAATTCCCGAGTTCGAGTCTCGGTCTGGCACACAGTTTTAATCTGCCAGCAAGTTTCACAGGGACCAGCTTATGTTGCTTCAGATTACGCGGCAGCAACTACCAGACGATCTTACTTTATCCACAAATGTGTACAACCAGATAGCCAAATCTTAAAGCAAAGCTTCGTTAGACATGCTGCTATTGCAGGTACCGTTAACTTGCCTCCCGCCGATCTTCGATGAAACTTATCCTGACAGTTGTAAGGGGACCTGTAATTTCATCTAGACTTCCAACCACGGTGAAACTTTGCGTATTTACATATTCTTACCTGACGCATTTCGGCCACAAGAAGGAGCAACAAACCTTCCGTAACATAACCGAGAATAATATAACATATAACCTAAAGAAATAGAAGGTGAGTAATGGAAAGTTTTATCAGGATAACTGCATTCTCTACTGATCCACTGCCCGAATGATTTACACTTAGGAAACTACAGTACGAAGAAGATATGCACAAATACTCTAAACAGAAATGTTAAAGCATGACACGAAGTTCTGCAAAAGGACGACAATGTTCCAATTGCTGTAGAGTGAGTAGATGGAATTACTCTATCTATGACGACACGACTGGAACAAAGTGAGTAGATGGAATTACACGATCAATGACGACACGACTGGAACAAAAACTGGAAGTAATACAAGCGAAAACAAACCAAAGATTACCTAAATGCATTAACAATGGAGCTTTTCAGCAATACATTAATCAAGAATAGCGTTAAACTTTAGTTTTGTGTCAACATTATGAACACTTTGTTGGGGGGGGGGGGGGAGAAGAGATGTTCATAAAATGTAGTTAAGCACGTCAGCTTCTTTTGAAGCACACAATATACGATGATGACATTATGTTTGCCCGAGGCCACCACGGAACTTAACACAAGTAATGTACAGAGTTACCACTGAAATCACCGACTCTTTGTCATTGCATGTATTTTGATTTGTTTTCGTAATGTCTTTCATCAGAATTCCGCCATGGTTCGGAATGCAAAGGCACGAGCGTATTATTTTTTCGCCGACCATTATAAAATGATATCAGAAACCGTATTCGTGGAAGGAAGTGACTCCTCAAAGACAACACTTGGTATTTGAGTCAGCCGGTGTGGACATGGCGATGCAGCATCATCTTCGCCACGTGGAGGGTATCGATTCCGGACAGCCGGGGAAGCCCCAGGTGGCGCCACGTGACTTCCGTGGCGTGTGGGGCTTCCGCTTCTGCTGATGGCCATTTCTGTGCATACTTTGACGGACTACTAATGGAGCAATTGGATCTGCAAGTCTCCGACCAAGCCGAAAACTCAAGGCTTCCACACGTGCTGAATCACTTCTCACCAATCTTGTTAAGAGCAGTGTAGGTATTACGGGGTGCCAAAAAACTATTGTCCATTCGGTAGTTCGGAACACGTTCGCAAGTTTACTATTCATGAACCCTTATTTAGGAGCACAGTGCATTAACGAAATGCAAAGCCGCACACATCAACATAGATCTGTTTTGTAGCATTAATTCGTAAAGTCCATGAAGATAGTCGACGAGACTAATGTAACATTTCATTGACGAGGATCAAAATCGGGACTACTACGATATTTCGGATGCGACAAAAGGAAATTTGTGCTTACCAAAATACACTATTAAATACGTCTCTTACTGATTCTGAATACCATACACAATGAATCCATGACCAGCATATATTGTAAACACAAATAACAATATTGGGAAATTTATGGGAGAAATATGTCAGTTGACAAATATCAGACAGCTATTCTAAAATAAATTTTGTATCACAGAATAAATACGAAAACATTATCCCCGCACCAGTCTAACTCTTCCTTTCCGTTTCGGTTCTTCTGTTTTATGAGTCATACCGGCCAATTGCACACAATTTTATTTCATGCTTAATCTTCGATGCACAATATTTTCTTTAGCCGTCGTACACTAAAACCACCTTGTGATGGAGTAGAAAATGCGCTTTCTCTGAATGTTTTTGTAAATCCTACAAAAACATTTCCCAACAAATGTACACGCCAACAGCTGCGAAACATCGTTCTAATCGGGTAGGTTTGCCAACAATACTCGAAGATAAGGCACTTCTGATTCCATCACAAGGTGACTATACACGAAAAACGAGTACACGGAAAATATTTTGCATCCAAGAGTAGACACAGCATACAAATTTCCATCTCTGTACAGTCGTCCTGGAAGAATCGTAAAAAGTGATTAGCTAAAATTACATGAAACTGGTGTATTGGACATGCTGATGCTCTGAAGTAAAGAGGTAAAGATGTTCTTTTGTCCGTCCGTACAATGGTCAAGTTACATAGGTACTGTCACGTGACTTTATGTGACATTTCTTGCTCAAAGGAGCTTGAACTTCGGACGATCAGCTCTGAAAGTTGGAGATCCAAATTACGGATATTTCCTCAGCATATTAGAGCTCTTGAGTCACTATGATCGAGTTCTTGTAAAAACGCATTAACAGGGTCAGAGACCAACACGGAGCTGGAAAGCTTTTACAAGTGATACTCAAAATGAATTTATTTCTTCTTGCGCTAATCATGTCAGGGATGCCATGTTGAAACCGAGAGGAAATGAGAAGTATTATTCAATTATTTTTGGTGCAATTTATGATTCAAATTACACTGAACAAACAACATTCATTCTGCGTTGTACTTACTTCAAGAAGGAAATTGATAAGTGTGAAATAAATGGTTTCAGGAATTCATAGATTGTAATCAGGAAATGAGAGCTACTAGTGCAAGTTTAATTCGATCAACACTTGTGAAACACTCAATTCCTATTAGTGAATGCCGCAAACAGGGTTAGAGTTACGGAAGAAATATTAGAGGGGCTTATACAGGAGCTCAGGCACACTTTATTCAGTGATATCCTCTTCCAAAACTTTCCCTGTGTGCTTGTTACAGCATTATGTGGAGTACAAGCAGCTGAGACCTGTCATGAAACAGATGCTTTTTTCGGAATGACCTGTTCAGTAGCAGTCCACAACGGTGGGCAATCGTGGAACAGTGTGCTGGAAGTTCTTTATATTCCGTGTCTCACACCCGTTGGAGTGCTCGAGTTGATGCTGCAATACCAAATGCAGCTCAGTCGGGTAAGATTGTCATTGCTGTTGATAATCTTAGTTAAATTTATCAGTTGAAACACGTTCGTGATACTGGGTGTTTTGGGTTATGCTAGATCATTCAAGTGTTTAATTATGGCATAAATGTACCTACAGTAGTTGGTACAAATTGACTACAGAAGCAAATTACTGCAAGCTCGAAATAGTACCACTGACGTTGAGGTAAGACACTTTGAGAACTTATTACATGACTTGAAATATCTTCGCGAAAATTGAGACGTCATACTCCCTGATCGAAAGTTGTTGACAGTGCAGTTAATATTGATCCTGAATTTCCAGAGGTGCGCGCTAAGGAGAGGAAATCGTTTTATGATGAAACGAAGAATGTAGTGGGAAGAGATGAATTCACAAGATTTTGTCACGAAAAATGTATTTTATGTCATTACTGGCAGTCTAGTATCTAACTTGAAAACGTGATATGAAACAGTGAAGATTTTAGATGAAACATTTAGATTTTATGGTAATAGTCAAATATCAGGTCGCTGAAGCATGCACGTTATGTATCAATAATTACCATAATGATGCCGCAACAGATTTAGAATAAGAAATGAATTATCTAAGATCAATTCATACTTCTAGCTTTGGATACGTTACTTTGGAACCATTGGAACTCTGGAATAAGATGCACGAGCTTAAAGTTTTAAGCTTGGTTCTGAATGTGTATGTAGCTATGAGCATCTTTTATACTCTATCCATGTCTGTAACTGAAACAGAGAGGTCATTCAGCACTCTGGCTGAAGTTAAATGAAATTTGTCAAGGCAGCCAGACTTTGGCGACTTGATCCAAACATTTCCTGAACAAAAAGCTCCCAAAGCGCCATTAATAGTGTTACAGTGAAGTAGCTTGTACTACGCTACTCATTGCACAACTCACAGCGTTTTACATGCGAGTGCGCTGACGTCTATCTACTGAAATGTGTGGTCACGCCAGGGAACTAGTTGCACCAGAACACTCCATAACGCAGCGTTACCATCATGATCAGACATTTCGTCAATGTACACATCAGTGTAATACTTTGCCTTTTGTTTTAAACTGAAGTGAAAGAAAATTAAATTTAAAATATAAAATTAAGTGGAGCTCGCATACGTTTTACAGTAATTCATTACTGAGAAGCATGTGATGCCTAACTTGCAAGTCTGTCTATCGCATCAGTTTTCTCCCTTTTCGTGTAGGTCATGGCTGAGCTATCGTCTCGTTCCCTAGCTGTGGTGGTGTGGGATCCTGGTAAATGTCTTCGTCACTACTTTCCAGATCAGTTCATTTCTATTATTTCAATTTGGTACTCCATGAAAACGTTATGGCGCCAGTATTCTTTCTCAATCTATTTAAATCTTTCCACACCCTTCCATCCGACTGGTGTGTTAGTTCGACTCAGTTGAAAACTAGAGACATAGTTTATGACTTTTGTTTTACTAAATTCCAAATAATTTTGACTGTAGCAGAACATTATACAAGGTGTATCATAATAGCTATTATTATTTTTCCGAAATAACGGAGGGCGTAAAATTAAACATACTCCTTAGTAAACGAATGTCCAGTAATGAGTCGTTTCGAACTTGCACTAAGGTGAAGGAAACTACATTGTAATGAAAGTGCTGGAAAGTCTTCATTGGGGAACGAGTGGGAAATTTAGAGTATGATCTTAGCAAGGGCACATCACACAGGTGTGCTACTAACTGCTATGAAATTATCATAAATAAATGAAAATTCCAAAGAAAAAAACGCTATTTAAATTTGTAGCTACCACAGTCTATAGTAATTCTGTTGAAGATGTGTATGGAAATCAGAAATTTTAATGCAAAAAATTACGTGCTCGAGGCAGCACATTTAACTTTCAGTGTCAGTTCTGCAATTACGAAGCCTGTCTCTCTCCACATTCGTAGAAAAACAATGCTACGTATTTTAAAACCCAAAACTAAATAAACACATTTCATAGAAGGTATTCTGTGACCAATAGTGACAAACTAACGCCAGTAGATCGTTTTTGTGGTGAGAGCAACAACTGAAGCAAGAGCATGTAAACTCTGAGTTGTGAGCACTGGCTTTTGTGCAGAAGACGACGCATTTGTAGACACTGTATTATTGATCAGTGATGTTTACGTTGTTGTCCTCTACACCATTAGGAAATTAGGAACAGTTACTCTCATACATCTGTATGAAACCTTCTGCGCAGCATCTGAACACTTCGCGGTATTTCTTCGGTGGCATCCACTTCCTAAATACAATGCAATGACATGTCACAGTCTGTGTAATATCCTCGAATGTTCCTATGTTCTGTGATACAGGATGACTCTGCATCCAACATGCAGCCGAAGTTAGTGGCTCTGAGCACTATGGGACTTAACATCTGAAGTCATCAGTCCCTTAGAACTTAGAACCACTTAAACCTAACTAAGGTAAGAACATCACACACATCCATGCCCGAGGCAGGATTCGAACCTGCGAGCGTAGCGGTCACGCGGTTCCAGACTGAAGCGCCTAGAACCACACGGCCACACCGGCCAAAGTTAGTACTCTCAATAGTGACTCCATGATACAAGTGTCTTTACTACCGCGCACTCTGATTCGACCTATTGCACCATGAACAACTATTAATTTGCTCGAAGTTTGCCAGCAGTATCTCGTGCAGCGTATAGTAGCGTTGTATAAACCAGCGGAAGAACGCCGCTGACAGACTGCGGCAAGGCGACTAATGTTGCTCTTGAAAACACTGACAGAAGAGTGGAGACCAACTTTCTCAGGTCCGCGCGGTCTGACGCGTCTTGTTACGGTCCGGACGGCTCTCCCCGTCGGAGGTTCGAGTCCTCCCGTGTGTGTGTGTGTGTGTGTGTGTGTGTGTGTGTGTGTGTGTGTGTGTGTGTGTGCGTGTGTGTGTGCGTGGGTGTGTGTCCTTAGCGTAAGTCAGTTTAAGTTAAATTAGGTAGTGCGTAAGCTTAGGGTCCGTTGACCTCGGCAGTTTCGTCCCGTAAGACCTTACCACCAATTTCCAATTTTCCCTTTCTCAGAAAAAATTTCGGAATGCGAACACATTCGATTCGCTCTCTTGACACAGAACATTCTGAATCCTTTTCTCCAGTCTCTGTTTGTCGCGACGTCTTCAGACAACAGTATCTCCGTCTTACTGTCACTATCTGAGTCTCTCCCTCACAGTCTCGTTTTTGTCCCATTGACTTACGGTATATTCCAACGACAGTGTCTCTTTCCTCACTGTCTCCTTTCGTCCTTGACGCTGCCTCGGTTTCCGCTATACCTGGGCAGCACAAAAACTCTTGGGGGGGGGGGAGAAGCTTTTTTTTCTTCTCTTTTCCTCCTAAGCCCACGTGTTTAAAATTTCGCCCAAAATGCGTCCTTCCCCACATCTACGTGTTAAAGTTCGCCTGTCTGGGAGGATCCAGGCCCCCTCCCGCCAAGTGTACGTAGAGTGTCAACTCTTCTCTTTTTTATTTCCACTGTGTCCTCTCTACGTTTCTCTCACTGCTATTATCTCTGTGCATCTCTAATCTCTTTTACTGCCACTGTCCCTCACTGTGAATCAACATCTCCTCTGTCTTTAGCTGCCATTGCTGTTGCCTCCATTCGTCTCTTTTTCTCCTTCACTGGCACTTTCTGTCACCCACCATCTCTCTCTCTCTCTCTCTTGTCACCCACCATCTCTCTCTCTCTCTCTCTCTCTCTCTCTCTCTCTCTCAGCACAGAAAGCCGAAAACACGTACGCATGCCAAAATTTTTGGCGACGAAGCCGGTTTCTATCAAAAATCTGTCCCAGGTGAACATATTCGGCTGTTTTGTGATCTGACACGAGCACTTTTCCACCGGTTCCGTTCTTTTCCTAGCTACAGCAGCGTACTCACCTTATACAAAACGAATTCTACACGTCAGTAAAGTTTTGACAGTTTATTTATGTACTTCCACACATATAAACAAGTAAGTACACATAATATAAGATTAACACGAAATCATTTGCTTTACGTATTTTATCAGTAGTTGCGGAGCGATCGCTATTCATCAAAAACGCTTGGCTTGTAATTTGTATTATAATAGAGTAAAGATTTTGTCAAATATTTTTACACTCATTTTGAGTTCTTATCAGGCATGTTAAGATTCTTTTTAGCTTATTTTATGTCACTGTACTATCACTTTGGGCATGTTTGTGTAGGCGTGAAAAGCCCGCTATACGCAGACAGTGTGTCAGTAAGTTTATTGGTGAAAAAATGCTGACTAAAACAGTTTGGTGATCTCAGAACTCTTACGACTACCGTACAACCGTTTCTTTATGTCCATAACGTCAGTTAAGACAACATTTGCACTTCAGATCGGATAGTACGTGCATAACTTACTGCGTAAGTACGACAACACTGAACCTCTGACTGTTGGTAACGGATAATGATATCGACAAAACACCCACGAAAATATCATCTTAAGAACATGTAGTAACTTCGACGAACTGAGGTGACAAAGTATAGAAGTGGCCATCTTTACTTCTCGTACACAAAAATTGTTTTTTCGGATTTTTTTTCAAGAATCACCCATGAACAAAGGGTGCTTCTATGAACTGTCTAAGGTTCACCTTAGGCCAGCACTAATGCACAAGAACCAACTGATTTGCTCCGTTTGCCTAGAGTGGAGGAAGTATGTAATGTTTAAATTTTTATCTTCTACTACGCGATAGCTACAGAATGGCAGTTCTTCCGATAGGTATAGAAATGGTCGACAGGCCCAGGGCTTTGCAAAATACGAGGTGCATTCAAGTTCTAAGGCCTCCGATTTTTTTCTAATTAACTAATCACCCGAAATCGATGAAACTGTCGTTACTTCTCGACGTAATCGCCCTGCAGACTTACACATTTTTCACAACGCTGACGCCATGATTCCATGGCAGCGGCGAAGGCTTCTTTAGGAGTCTGTTTTGACCACTGGAAAATCGCTGAGGCAATAGCAGCACGGCTGGTGAATGTGCAGCCACGGAGAGTGTCTTTCATTGTTGGAAAAAGCCAAAAGTCACTATGAGCCAGGTCAGGTGAGTAGGGAGCATGAGGAATCACTTCACTTCAAAGTTGTTATCACGAAGAAACTGTTGCGTAACGTTAGCTCGATGTGCGGGTGCGTTGTCTTGGTGAAACAGCACACGCGCAGCCCTTCCCGGACGTTTTTGTTGCAGTGCAGGAAGGAATTTGTTCTTCAAAACATTTCCGTAGGATGCACCTGTTACCGTAGTGCCCTTTGGAACGCAATGGGTAAGGATTATGCCCTCGCTGTCCCAGAACATGGACACCATTTTTTCAGCACTGGCGGTTACCCGAAATTTTTTTGGTGGCGGTGAATCTGTGTGCTTCCATTGAGCTGACTGGCGCTTTGTTTCTGGATTGAAAAATGGCATCCATGTCTAATCCATTGTCACAACCGACGAAAAGAAAGTCCCATTCATGCTGTCGTTGCGCGTCAACATTGCTTGGCAACATGCCACACGGGCAGCCATGTGGTCGTCCGTCAGCATTTGTGGCACCCACCTGGATGACGCTTTTCGCATTTTCAGGTCGTCATGCAGAATTGTTTGCACAGAACCCACAGAAATGCCAGCTCTGGAGGCGATCTATTCAACAGTCATTTGGCGATCCCCCAAAACAATTCTCTCCACTTTCTCGATCATGTTGTCAGACCGGCTTGTGCGAGCCCGAGGTTGTTTCGGTTTGTTATCACATGATGTTCTGCCTTCATTAAACTGTCGCACCCACGAACGCACTTTCGACACATCCATAACTCCATCACCACATGTCTCCTTCAACTGTCGATGAATTTCAATTGGTTTCACACCACGCAAATTCAGAAAACGAATGACTGCACGCTGTTCAAGTAAGGAAAACGTCGCCATTTTAAGTATTTAAAACAGTTCTCATTCTCGGCGCTGGCGGTAAAATTCCATCTGCCATACGGTGCTGCCATCTCTGGGACGTATTGACAATGAACGCGGCCTCATTTTAAAACAATGCGCATGTTTCTATCTCTTTCCAGTCCGGAGAAAAAAAAATCGGAGGCCTTAGAACTTGAATGCACCTCATAATTGAGCCCTTATCTCTGATTTACAGAACCCGAGGTGTGTCCTCCTGAAAAATTGCTTTTTCGCGCGCTGCATTTTCGAACATATTGGCACCGCGCACTGTCGTTAGTTATGTTTATATCATGTCAGACCTTATTTAAAATAACAAAATTTGGTTGCTACGTTTGGAAATGCGGTTCAATCATACATCTTGCCCCGACCCCTGTCCTGACTCTCAGTGGCCCTGGCCGTACTTTCAGGAAATCGGACAGAAGCAGTTACTCAAATCTTCTACCAAGAATTGCGAATACTCTATGTGTCTCAATTTCAGCAGGAAAAACAATATTCGCGACAAAAATGCGTCAAAGAAACTAAGAGATATGGAGTGAGTAAATTTGAATAATTTGGAGAAACCATAAAGCTGAATGGACTAGAAAAAATGTGCAACAAATGTAAGAAGCATATACTTTGATAAAAAATATCTACAACAAGAAGTGCGTATCTAGAAATATAAGGTGGCGATGAAACAACTTCCGTTCGAAGGCCGTGAAGTCCAAAATTGGTATGACGATCAGGCAAAATCGCCGTGACCATTGAGGCAATCATCCTAGCGAAGCATGAAGTTGGAGATACCCCTTTGGTAAAACGCAGCTACGTGAAGGAGTGCGTAACTGCCTGTTACACTTACTCGTCCTACAGGAAGCGTTGACCCTTCAAGGCCTTTGTAAAGGGACCGAAGGTGTGTTAATCGCACAAGCAGAGATCAGGAACATAGAACGGGTGCTCTAATGTCTACGACTTGAGTTAGCGAACTTCGACGCTGTTACATCTGCGATATGGGGACGTGCATTACCATGTAGTGCCCTTGTTGCGCCCCATTCCGCAACGCTGGTTTCCAATAGACAAGTTGCCCCATACATATTCTTCATTCTCCAATGGATGTCTACCGGTGTTTGTCCTTCGGAAGCCAATAAAAGAATAACAGCACGTTATCCTGTTTGGACGCATCTGGTATTAACGTCGCCATAGTTCACGTCTCCGTATTTAACGGACGCACGATGGAAAGACATGAATGCCATACTAACCACCTACCTACATGTCGGTGCTTATACACCATCAGAGTCTCTCTACGTTGCATATACGCTGTAGCAACGATCTCATACACAAACTTTTTGATTGCCCTTTATACTAAATCAGAACACTATATCACAGCTGTAAGACCACAATGTTTATACGCATGTGAATGGTTACCGACGAACTGTAAGTTGGAGAGAAGTGAGAAAATCTGAAGACAAATTATTAGCAAAATAATGGGTGCGATAGCAACTGTAGATGACATGACATTGAGAAGTACTCTGGTATACAAAAATATAAAGAAAATATCAGAAGCAATGGCTAAGCGAGGGTTAATCTTCTTTGGACACCTCTACCGAGTAACTCAAAACAAGCTAACGAAAGAAGTACACTGCATTTCTGGAGAAATAAATTGACAATAGCCTCGATTACTGGACTAAGTGAAGAACTAGAAATAAATAACGTAAAGGAATCGAAAATAATAAACATAATAGAATAACAGTTTTAGAAGTCTTTCAAAGCATTAGTGTCAAGAAATCTGGAGTAACATGCACAGACGAAAAGAAAAAAAAATATGGGGAGAACTTTGAGGAGTACTAGAAAAACAACTAACAAAGAAAGAAAAAGAATTGCAGTTGTTATGTGATCCTCGTTGGTCAATACGAAAATAAAAAAAAAGAGATCCAAAATGTAAGGTTTATGGGGAGTGCGGTGGGAGCAATATAAATTACATCTTAATTAAGTATTATGAGGAACGACCAGGGTAGATCCGACTAAGCTCAAGTGTTGACGTGATGAAACAACACGTTCGCGTGTGCCACTCTCGAACGTTTGTCGTTTTTGATTAAAGCGGAGACAGAAATCTACATTAGTAAATGGCTAACCCGTTTCATGGGACCAGGTTGAAAATTAAAGTTGCTTACTTAACGGCTTCCAAAGACAGAAAAAATTGATTTCCAATATTTCATTGAATTATTGACCAATTTTAAAAATTTACTGCACTTTTATAACCTGCACATTTGGAGGCATAATCTTACATGTGTTAAATGTTTAACATGTTACGGCAAGCATTGCAGTTAGAAACAGTACAGGTGTGTTAAAACAACTAACTCACGACGCGCAGACTACGCACACTACATTTATCCGGTATCTGAGAACGGGACGACTTAGCTACTTACACACAATTTTAAACGTTTTATTCACTTTTTCTCGCTTATATGGTTTACGTCAGATACTTAAGTCATTTACTCTTTTGTAAAGTAATCAGACATTTGGAGCTGTTTTATACACGGGCGTTTGATTTTTTGAAAAATCGAGGGTGTACTGGTTGGATTCTAATGTTCCACTGACGGAATCAACTAGTGTTTAACGATCTGCTAATGGAGCAAAATAGGGGCCCCACTTACTTTATTTTTGTTCTAACAATCGATCAGAATCCCAAGAACCTGTTATCAGCTCACCATCCGAGGAAGTGGTCTTTGCGTTGCTTGGCGAACTTGGATAGGCTCTATCTATTTTTCCAGCAGTTCCCGTAACACGGGACGATAGTGGTGGTTTAACATTATGTAAATTTTACGAGATTCTGCGTTCAAATGCATCCCGTTTTGGACAAACACCATTAACAGCATCAAGCACCTGCCAATTAACAGTTATCAGTTTTCAGTTTATATATTAACATTGTTTAAAAATACCTCACACAAAATCGTAAAGCACTGGAAACAATCGATCGCTGAGAAAGAATTTATTGAATTAAACTTTTAGTGTTACAGACTGGCCTAAGTGTATTACGTCATAACATGATATCTCCCACTATGGCCGCCGGCTATGGAACAGATGGATAACCAGTGCCTTCGCAGTATGTTTGTCATATTTTAATGCATTTCTGTAAAGTTTTCATGCTTGCTATAATATTTAGCCCATTTAGATACACGTCTGTGCGCATTATCTCCCGTCGAAAGTGGCAGTGTTTGGTTTTCAAGTTGCAATGCTAACCATATCGTAGATTAGGCTTTCCCAATCCGTGTTGCCACGTTCTGCTGTCTGACGCAGAACTACAGGGTGTGTTACAGTTTAAAACGTGAGCCGCAGTACCTGATTGTCAGTTTCAAGTTTTTGTGAAAATTGTGTTAGCGGTTACATTTCTATCTCACTTAGTGAAAATAGTAGCAAGACCATCATTTGGTCAGTTTCAGTGTTGCACTGCCCAAGTAGATAGCGTCCAAACATTTTACAGCAGTTTCTTGACGGGGATTCTGATCATCCGTAAGCACTGATTTTTCGTTCCTATGAGAATTGAGCTAATAAGAATTAATCGTGCCGATTAGTTTCAGCGTCCTGAGGTACGTTGCCCAGATAACTATTGAAAAAACTGAGGTGCACAGCAATTTAAAAGAATGGTTCAAATGGCTCTGAGCACTATGGGACTTAACATCTATGGTCATCAGTCCCCTAGAACTTAGAACTACTTAAACCTAACTAACCTAAGGACAGCACACAACACCCAGCCATCACGAGGCAGAGAAAATCCCTGACCCCGCCGGGAATCGAACCCGGGAACCCGGGCGTGGGAAGCGAGAACGCTACCGCACGACCACGAGATGCGGGCACAGCAATGTAGTGATTAAATTAGTATATGAAACTTTATCACACAGTACATAGGAACATTACACGGAAGTAAAATATTTCCAGTCGATAATATTACATACTATGGAAAAAATAATTACGCAATATTCCCGTATCATATGATATAATTTTTCCATTAACATATCGTCGATTACTTCGTGTATCCTGACACAAACCGACTAGCAGAGGACGCTTATACTTCGGTGCTTCAATGATCAGGTTAAAACTGTGTAATAGTTAATTTTGATCAGCACAGCTGCCAAGCCTTTCAAACGCCAGAAACACCGAGGAGAAGGCTACCAACCAGTAACTACATGTCATATCCATTTGAGAATTTGAATGAGAACATGCCACAAAACAAACTTACTCGCATAGCCGCGGTTTAACGGTGATATCGGATTTGTCATTATTCATCATTGATTAGTTTTGTTAAGACTGTTTCATGTTTATGGATGTCAAAACTGATTTTGCATTTTTGCTTTGGTCTTTCTGTAACCGAACTAGGTGGCGCAGTGGTTAGCACAGTGGACACTCATTCGGGAGGACAATGGTTCAAACCCGCGTCCGGGTATCCTGATTTAGGTTTTCCGTGATTTCCGTAAATCGCTTCATGCAAATGCAGGGACAGTTCGTATGAAAGGGCACGGCAAATTTCCGCCCCTACCTTCCTTCAACCGATGGGACCAATGACCTCGCTGTTTGTTCCCCTCCCCGAAATCAACTAACCAACCAGCCTTCCTGTACAACGTTTTCCAGCGGCTTTGAAGTCATAGATTGTATTTGGGAAAATACCCTCGCCCATTCTCCCAACATGATTTAACCAATTTATCGGATGTGCTTAACTTCCTTACAGCATTCTCTTAACACCTCGTAGGTCTTGTCTTTATTTCAGACGCGACAATTTCTTCTGTATCTTTAAGTGGAACGTAGATATCAATTTCTGCTGGCTGGGTTCATCGTATTTGTTTTTCCGTTAGAATCCCTCATACTGCTACACGACGGACTACAGGTGCTACTTCGATTCAATGGAAGTTAATCATGGACGCAAGAATGCCTTTGCGTGCATCGCATCAAACAGAGACTGATTTAATTATGGAGTCAATATCGCAGGAACTACTTCAACTTGAACTACAACCAACATATTTAAAAACATTTGGGTGTCCTATTGACATTTTTCTTCTTGTTAAGTGGTTCCCAGGGAACGCCTGTAGTTTAGTATTGTGGGTTCTTTCCTGATCTCAATGTGTGATGTGTCTAAACTCTACGACCTCTGCCCACAGAGAGACCGGATGTTGCCTACTCGCGTTGTCGGCACGTGACATGGTAAGGGAAGTATGCTAGATGGAGCAGGGACGACTGGAAAGTCATTCTAATGACAATACGGGATGTAAATGAGGAAATGCACTAACGTGGAGCTCTGAGACTTGCCCTCTCTTTAAAGCAGGATAAGAAGCTGTCTGTGGCGGATCTGACGACGGAGTACAACGCTGCTACAGGCCCGAGTGGTTGGGAGCACACAGTTAGGCGCACATTAGTGGGCATGTCCCTCAGCAGCACTGAGACCCTACATGTTTCCATACTGACCCAAGAAGAACATCGATCACGATTGTAATTGTCACAAGATAATCGAGACTGGACCACGGATCAATGGTAACGGGCCGCTTGGTCGATGAATCAAATTTGAAGACAAATGTTTGTAGTTCCTATATATTCTTTTCTTTTTCACTTAAAAATATATTGTGTAATACCTTATAATCTGTAGACTCCAAATGTCTAAGTAGTAAGCTTGTATCAGTCACCATGGTTTGGTGAAGACTGAAATTTCTGTTTGAGTGACCACTTTATCAACTCCCTCCCTCTCGGCTTTTCCTAGCGGCTGCGGTGTAGCCCTACAATATCAATATTGGCTGGTGCTCCACGCCTTGGGAAACTTACAAAAGACTCGTCGAATGCATGGCACGCAGAACCGCCGCTGTGCTGCATTCCACTACTGGACCAACAAGCTATTAAGCAACAGATGGTATTGTTTTCGCTCATTAGTGTATTTGGGACCCTGCAGCAGTTTATTTTTACAGGAAGCTCTTCTGCCTTGTGCAGTCTTTGCAAGGAGAAGTCTGCGCCACTTTGGTTCCAGACAGCGCGCCATTAGGTTTGGGACAGCGGAGAGCGAAGTTCTCCCCGAACGCGGTGGCAGCGCGTGCTATTGACTCAGCCGGCGCTACAGCCGTCCCTCCTCCCCTCTCCCCGCTGCTGCTACCGTTTTGTGCCCCTCTTTTCCCCGAAGAGGCAGCCCAGACGGCAGTGACGCAGCCGCCCAGTGTCTCGGGTTCGTTCCCTTGTACCGGCAGCAGGCTGCGGTTTCCGCGGTTTTGCCGCGTACGGCCAACACGCCAGCACACTCCAGCAGCGAGGCCGCTGCAAGTGTATCCTCTAACTAGCTGACGCGTGTGCGATCTTGTGGAAGAATACTCGGCAGGAAGAAACGAGAGCAGTGAGCCCCAGGACAGAACATACGCATTCCCAGCTAGTGGTGTGTAATTTGAGGGAAAGTTTTCTTAACATTTACGGTTCGTGTATTGCAAGACTTTCTTATCAGTCCGTTATCCATCTAAAGGTAGCGGGGAAACCGACTAAAAGTCATAACTAGGCATCCCGCAACACAGACTCCCGTCGTTAACTGCAGTGCAAACATTCTATCTTGGCTAATTTCTGATGCGGATGTATGTTTGTTTTGTGGCGCAAAAACAACTCTGATCATACGTGCCCATTTCACAATCACAGAACACTAAGACAAAAAAGGCGTTGCAAACGACTACAAGTTAAGCCCAATCGACAGAAGGAAAGACAGCTAAAAACATGAACTTGGAGAAGCGTTTATAAAATACTCCATAGAAAAAACGGAGGTCCTCAACTACACAGTGAAGGTCCTTCGCCATATTGCTATGACGGATAAAAAGTAAAACACGGTCGACAGCCTGCGTATCGTTCGCTAAAACGGCCGATAACTCAGACGGCAAACAAAGTGGTTAAAAAACGGTCACCCCTTCAGGAAATGGCGAACGGTCAACGGGTTGAGGACAATGAGAAAGTGCTGGGGGATAACCACGTAACAAATGGCGATGGTTAAAAAGACAGTGCCCAGTACGCATCCTAGCCAAAATTATCTCCTCACAGCGAGAGGACCGAGAGGAGGTCGTCCAAGCCGCTGGGAGAGGCTTAATAACTCTGAGCTTGTTCCCTCGAAGGGACGACCAGTGGTGATGCCAAAGGAACACCACCTGCTGTCAGACGGACGTCACCAGGAACCCACATAAACATCAGTGGCTCCATGAGGAGTGAGACAGTGACAGCTTTCCTGGATCCGATGCACTAAGGGACGGACGGTGTACAACACACAGGGCTCTGAGGGCGCTGAGAGAGTCGGAGCAAATGACAGTTCAAAAGCCTGTGTCGCCAGATGTACTGCATGCCTGATACAGGGCAAAGAACTCCGCTGTAAATACTGGCGAGTGTTCCGGAAGCCGATACCGAAAAGCGTCGGTGCCAACCATGAAGACACACCCGGCACCACGGGTAGTCCGAGAGCCATCTGTGTACACGAAGGTACTGTCGTGAAGTTCCGTGCGAGTGCCGAGAATCTTACGGCGATAGAGCGAGTCTGGAGTAGTGCCCTTAGAAAGCGAGTGAAGTCCAAGGTGAACAAGAGCTGGCGCACGAAGCCAAGGTGGTGAAGGGTTCACACCCATTGGTAGAGTGGCAGGCAGCGTGAAATTGTGTTGCTGGAGCAATGGCCGAAAGCGAACTCCACGAGGTAACAGAAGAGGGACCTGCCCCACACTGGCGATCAAGGGAGTCTTCGAAGGAGGCGGCATAGGACGGGTGGCCAGACATGTCAGACAAACGACATGCGTATCTGCTGAGGAGAAAATCACGGCGGCATGACAGCGGTAGTTCGGCGGCTTCTGCACAGAGACTCTCAACGGGGCTAGTGTAAAAGCACCAGTGGGCAAACAGATGCAACAGAGCTGGATTGTATTGAAGCGGCTTAAGATGGGCGGACTTGCAGATGCATAAACGAAACAACCATCACCTAGTTTCGTACGGACAAGGGGCAGGTACAAACAGAGGAGGACGGTCCTATCCAATCTCCAGGAACTAGCCAGGGGACACGTAGAACACTGAGGAAGCGGGTACAGCATGCGGCCAGGTAAGAATGTGGGAGGACCAAGAAAGTTTTCTATCAAACAAGAGCCCCAGGAACTTTATAGTTTCAGTGAATGAAAGAGCAACAGGACCGAGATGTAAAGACTGTGAAAGAAACCATTTGCGCCGCCAGATATTACAAACCGTTTTGTCAGTGGAAAAGCGAAAGCTATTATCGATGCTCCACGATTAAAGACGTTCGACACAACGCTGAAGACGCCGCTCGAGGCAAGTCCGTAGAGAACTGCAACAGATGGCAAAATCGTAAAAGGGGAGCCGGAGATGCCGAGGGGGAGACAGGCCATTATAGGGTTAATGGCGACGGCAAAGATGACGAGGCTCAGGACGGTACCGTGAGGCACACCGTTTTCCTGGATAAAGGTCTCCGACGAGGCAGACCTCACACGTACCTTGAAAACCCCGTCTTTTAAAAATTCCTGAAGGAAAGAGGGTCATATGACCTCAGAATCCCCACGTGTAAAGAGTAAACATGATACCAGTACTCCAGTAGGTGTTTTAGGCTTTTTCCAAATCGAAAAACACGGCCACAGTCTGGGATTTCCGCAGTAAACCGTTCTTGACATGGGTCGACAAAGTGACGAGATGGTCAACTGCAGAACGCCGCCCTCGAAATCCACGTTGTGCAGTGATTAGTAAATTGCGAGACTCGAGACACTATACCAGCCGTGCATGATCTTACGTTCCATCACCTTGCACACACAGCTGGTGACAGGTATGTGGCGGCAGCTACACGGAACGTGTTTGTCCCTACTGGGCTCGGTATAGGTATGACATGGCTTCACAGCAGCGTCTGAGAAACGTGCCCTCTGCCCAGATGTGGTTGTACGTATGAAGCAGCAAGTGCTTGGTTCCAAGATAAAGATTCAGCAACATCTGAATGTAAACTTCGTCTGGACCTTGGGCGGAGAACCACGACCAAGTTAGAGCATGATCTAACTCCCTCACGGCAAAGGCGACATTGTAGTACTCCAGATTCTGAGATGAGAAGGGTATCACTCGACCCGCCTCCACTCGTTTTCGATGGAGGAAGGCAGGGTGATAGTGGGTCGAGCTCGAAATCCCCGCAAAATAGCGGCCCAAGGTGAGATAGCAATAGAGTCCACTAGGACATCATCTGCTACGGTCACACCGGAAACTGGGGAATGGACCGTGGCCCCCGAGAGCCATAGCAGGTTAGCCCACACGACGGACGAGGGAGTGAAACTGTTAAAAGCACTAGTAAATGAAATCCACCTAGGTTTTCTTCTATTCCGAAGAATGCTACGACACTGCGTACGGAACTGTTCAAAACGAATGCAGTTTGCCATGGTAGGATGACAGTTAAAAATGCGGAGAGCACGTCTCAAAGCGAATTGCGTCGCGGCATGCCTCAGTCAACCAAGGGACCGGGACACGGTGAGGTAAAGATGAAGTGCGAGAAATAGAACGTCTGTGGTGGTAAGGATAACGTTGGTAAGGTAGTCAACCTGATGATCAGCACTGGGGAAGGTTCCCAGGGAGGAGTAACGCCTCTAGTAGGCCTCAGAGAGCTGCCATTTAGGTGTGCACATACGCGGGATAGGAGTCAGCAAACGGATAGCACACGGGAAATGGTCGGTCGAGTACGTGTCAGAGATAACGAACCACTCGAGACGATGGACAAGCTGGGCAGTGCAAAGGTGTGCCTGGAGTCTGAAAGGAACGTGAATGCTCCCGTGTTAAGACACATGAGATTAAGTTGATTGAGAAGGTCAGCCTAGTGAGTTCCTCTCGGACAGGTTCTGGGAAGACCCCAAAGGGAATGGTGCGCATTAAAGTCAGAGCAGCAGTAAGGGGGTGAGGAAGTTGCTCAATTAGCAGGAGGAAATCTGACCCACTGACACCGAATGACGGAGAGATGTAAACGGTACATAGGGAAAACGCGAAGTGAAGAAGGAAAATGCAGACTGCAACAGCTTGAAGCATGGTAGTCAGGGAGATGGTTTGACTATGAACGTCATCCCGGGTGAACAGCATGACTCCCCCAAGAGATGGAATGCCATCCTCAGAGATGTCAAAGCAGACCGGTAAATAATGCGGGAGGGGGCATGTTTGATGTGGATGCAAGTCTGAGTGAAACAAATGGCGGCAGAAAGAGTATTGCAGAGGAAGCATGTTTAATGTTTAAATAGAACTGTCTTTCCTCAATGTGGATAGTCAACATTATTTTCTGAGGAGGAGTTGTAGAGAGCACTGAAGACTGTTTCGTCTTTCCGTAAGGAAAAGTGGTTACAAATAAACAGTACCAGTTGCCTCACTGACTCGTTAGTTCGTCGTCTGTTGAAAGAAAATGATTTTTCATTCTAGAATTTAGTTAGGCGATGGTGTGGGAAGGAGCGGACTAGCGGCTAATAGGTGATTGCACTCTCGGGTACTGGTCTCAGAATGGCTGGGAGCCACTGTACCAGTACTCTCCACGCTAGTCTACCGTCATCAGGCCTTTTCATCGCTGAAGATCTACTTTAAGCTGCACCCGTTTGAACCTGTTTTCCGTTTATTCAAGCCTTGGTCTCTCTTTCCCCAGTTTTTCCCATCGTACTTCCGTCAATCATCAAATTCACTGTTTCTGGATGCCGGACGATATGTCCGAACTGGTAACTTCAAGCTGTGTCCTACACTTCTCTTTCCCCTAATGTGAGTCAGTACCATGTCGCTAGTTATTCGATCTGTCCATTTAATGTTCGGTATTTTTCTGTAGCAAGACATTTCAAATATTTCTATTCAATTCTTCTCTGTACTGCTTATTGTCCACGTTTTACTCATGTAGTGGGTTACAGTCCAGAGAAATGCCTTCACAAAATACTTCCATGATGTTGGCAGTCTACATTTTATATTTCCTCTAATTCAGCCCTCGGAAATTTTTTTAACTGCCCGAACAGCAAAATTCATCTACTACTTCTAGTGTCTTATTTCCTAATCTAATTCCTCAGCATTGTCTGATTGAATTTGACTGCATTCTAATAACTTTATTTTGCTTCGATTAATGTTTGTCTTGTATCCTCCTTTCAGCTAATATCCATTCTGTTCAACTGCACTTCCAAGTCCTTTGCTGTGTCTGACAGAATTACAATGTCGTCGGAAAAATGTGAAGTTTTTATTTCTTCTCTAAACTTTAATTCCCCTTCCAAATTTCTCCTTTATTTCCTTTACTGTTTGCTGCATGTACAGATCGAACAACATTGAGGATAGGTTACAACTCTATCACTCCCTTTTCAACCACTGCTTCCCTTTTATGCCCCTCGACTCTTACTACTGTCGTATCTAAGGAAGTTATATAAAACCTTCCGCTTCCTGTGTTTTACTCCTGGTACCTACAGAATTTTAAAGGGCGTGTTCCGGTCAAAATTATCTAAAGCTTTCTCCAATTCAACAAAAGCTGTAAGCAGTAAGCAGTAGGTTTGCACGGTCAGTATTGTCTTGAGTGTTGCTACATTTCTCCGCAATCCAAACTGATCTTCCCTGAAGTCAACTTATGCCAAATCAAATGGTTCAAATGGCTCTGAGCCCTATGGGACTTAACAGCTATAGTCATTAGTCCCCTAGAACTTAGAACTACTTAAACCTAACTAACCTAAGGACATCACACAACTTACGCCAGTTTTTCCATTCTTCTATAACTATTTTGCAGCCGTGATTTGGTCGTATTCTCACCCGTCAGTATGTGCTTGCTATGAAATTGTTCACAGCTTATCTGTGGGACTTTCGTGTGGCTAACACTAGCATAGTGCCACGGGTGTCGCTTCGTTTCACCGTGTTGGACGTAAAATCAGAATCGCAGCATGACAAAGCCTGACCAGGAAGAGAGAGAAGCCGACCGCTGGACGACTGAGCGGTGCACAGGCGCAGCAGCAGGGTGTTTCCGTATTTAGGCCGGCAGGTCACCAGGAAGCAGCATGTTGTGGAGTATAGTTCTTGCTGGCTGTCTGGCAGAGCCGCAAAACGTGGTGTGGCGGCACTCCCGTTAGGCGCGGACCACGGACAATGCGCGGTGGGCGACGCTCGTAAAGCTAACGGCCAGGGCTACGTACAGGCTGCACCGAGACTCGGAGCAGCCGAGGACGATACGATTGACCTGTGCGGCAGTCTTGCTGCTTCCGGCATTTTCTTGTTGTCACAACATTGCACTCCCAAAATTAGACGGCCAACTGAGTACACAGTATCCACTTGTTTTATGACAGCAGTCGAAAAGCAGCAAAAATAAATAAATAAATAAATAAAATAAAAATTACGATGCTTGTCCAGGAACTACACAGTAGATGACGGCCAAACGGGCCGATAAACACTGAATGAACCTGTAAACAAGCCTGATCCTTTGTTTCTCTTCACCTTAATTTCCTTGCGGGGGCAGGTGGCAGCAGAATACGACTGCTCATTTTCCTCGCTTAACGCATTTAAACAAAGTCCAACGAGGTGAAAATTACGAATAAAACCTACATCGAAACTAGTGGCCATGTGGTGACGGTACGCACGGTGCAGGTTGTGGCGTTTATGTGGGTTGAATCGAAGAATATGTTCAAAGGCTTTGTTACTAGCTTCGGGTAGAAAGAGACCAGAGAGAGAGAGAGAGAGAGAGAGAGAGAGAGAGAGAGAGAGAGAGAGAGAGAGAGGGGGGGGGGGGGGAGGAGGAGGCATACCTTCCTCGTGACCTGCAGACCAGCTCTTGCAATGATTTAAATGGTGTAATCAGTTTAACGGTCTGAACTTCAACCCAAACCTGGATTTTTCCGGCTATACACATGGAACTTTTAACGCATTCTTAATCGTACCTTTCGTCCGACCTCGGAACTACTATTAAGGGACGCGAAGTCCCAATCATGGCCATGGTCAAATTCCACACACTCTTTGCTACGTGCGAGACGGATCCTCACTGCTATATTTAATTCCGCCTAGAGGTGTTTGAGACACGTAGCGCAATAAGGGAAGTATACAGGGTGGACCTTTTTAATCCGTAATGGGGAATAATTCGGGATGGAGATTAGATACAGCAAAATGTTTCGTCTAAAAGTTGCAGGTGGCAAAGAGGGTCACGCTTTAGTAGTAACGGCCGTGACCTTAAACGTGATTTTCAAGGTGATTTGGAGGTTCGAGTGATTTTTGAAAATGGGAACCCTAATACTTGATTCAATATTTGAAAATAGCGGCAAATTTCACGTATAAAATGTTACATTATTCAAGGTCAAGGCTAGTTTAATGAAGGTACAATAAGCAAAAATGATTTTTGTTCTAGTAGGGATTAATTTAGAGTATGGGAGGGATACAGCAAAATATGTTAGATACAAATCGGAAGGGGTATCCAGAGGAATGAGAGGCCAGAGAACTCTCTCAGCGACTTGTAAATCAATTATCTACGTTTTATTTGTGTTTGTTCTGTCTTGAAAATGCCACAATAACGTTTCAATTAAAATTTAAAGTTCAAATTCTGTTTGCTCTTTTAAAATATGATGTCACAAATAGGGGTTTCCATGAAACAAAATCCAACCTTCGAATGAGTTTCTATAATTACCTACAAAGTCATGGTTATTGGTAATATGCGTGACCCCTTAAGCTCCTTCCGACCTGCATCTAATGTTGTATTTCGTTGTATCTCTCCTCTATTCAGATTTAATGCCTACAAGAATTATAAACATATTTGCTTATTTGACCTTCACTGAACTTCCCACGACCTTGAATAATGTATCTCTTTATACTTAAAATTTACCGCTCTTTTCAAATAGTAAATCAAATAATAGTGTTTGAGCCGTGGAGACTCGGTTTGTTGGCGTAACTACCTTTGGCACCGGTGGGATGGTCAACGCGTGTACCCAGCCGGATCGCCGAGTGACTTGTCGAATGTTGGGCAGCCGCTAAAGAAGGAGACGAAGGTGGAGCTCTGGTGACGGGGGCCTCCTCCTGTTATTTGAAGAGGAGTAAAAATTCACGTGTGCCTTGGCTTGAGAGTGGCCAATGGTTTTTAGTGCATCGTCTTTGATGCCACGTGATTCTGTTAATTGGTAAACCGCTTGTGAGCGAACCAAGTATTGGGTATCAATTTGAAATCGAATTGTGTTTTAGTAAAGTGTATTCATTCTACCCTACGCTGATGTGTTATAGTCATAAGTGAAGTACGTAGGGCTACTACCGAGTGAATTTTTTTGACTTGCTTAAGGGTTAGCTGCAACTGTCCTGTTTGTACCTGCAAATTGTCAGTTACACGTACTCGCTTATCAACTTACCTAGACAGAGGCGTAAGTATTTATTGTGAACGACAAATCCATTCTAATTGTATCTCTATCAATCTTAGCGAGTTTCCCCCAATCTGAGTCAAAGCCATATATGTAAGTTTGGCTTTAACTGTTTTATCTAAGGTTACAAGTTGTATTTATCTTGCTAATGCGAGTCACATCATTTGTGAGAGTATATTCTGTTATTGTTTGAGGGTGCTGCCTCGCGTGTGAATTATGTTCGCAGTCGATTGCGAAACACGCGAGTCTACCTTGGTGTTTGCTGCCGTGACTTCTGGGCCGCTACCTTGGTGGTATCCTGCCCAAGGCCTAAGTTAATTGAAGCGGGAGCGCTTTGCCGCGTAGTCTGCCATACCTAGCAAACGTTTAGTAGTTGTCTTGTTCCTGGGAGCTATATCTGGGTTGAGTAACTGCCGCCAGTGTGTAGGCTGTGGAGTTTGGCAGGATTAACTCACGAACTTTGTAAATTACGTTTCAAATTTTTTCTGTTATAAACAAAAATGCTCCGTGTGTATTGAATACTGTTTCCCATTGCTTATGTTGGTAAATCTCAATGGTTTGTCACTTTATGTGTCACTATAATTCTGATGGTTTTCATGTTATTAATCTGTAACTTAACTGATCAGTATGTTTTTGTTAAATAAATATTAATTTGGTGAAAACGACTACCTGATGGGGTCTCCCAAGTGTTGATGTTTGATCCTCTCCTATCCTGAACCTGTTACCTGGGTTTTAGTGTTCCCATTTTAAAAAGGATCACTTTCGCCTCAAAATCATCTTGAAAAATCACGTTCAAGATCACGGTCATTAGTTGGAATGCGTGACACTCGTTGCCACCTACTGTTCTATCTAAAACATTTCGCTGTATCTCACCTCCATCCAGTTTTATTCCCCCATTATGTATTAAAACGGTCTAATCTGTATAACCGCAGCACAGACGAATGAAGAAACACAGCCACTGAGCAGTTCCAGTTGAGTGTAAGATGTCGAGCACAGCAGACGCCAGCGATGCAAATACTGCTTCGGCCTTAGACACTCTGGGATCCGTCGGTCGGCGACATTCGGTCTCAGGCCCGTTGGAAACTGCAATCGACCGCCGCGTTACCATCAGGCTATGGGAGAGGGGAGAATGGACATGCGACGGAGACGGATTACGCAGCACATTCATACCTCCCTGTTAACCCTAGAAAAACAGGCTAAATCCGGGACATCCAGCACTGCACGTGCCGCAAATCCGGCTTCGCGCAAGCGATTAAGTCACCGGCGCACTACTGCACAACCAGCACACGCACACACACACACACACACACACACACACACACACACACACACACACAGACTGATGTACAGGGCTTAAGAAAACACCTAAATGAGCCGATATATCTCGTCGCCTCTAGCAAACACAGTCGCTGAGGACGTCACATTCTTTAGGACGCTTGGCTACCGAGGATGCCTCAGAGTTCGACGGCGCCGACAGGAACTGTAACGTCGGCTTTAACTCCGAAACCACCACCTTTCTTGATGCAGTTCGAAAGTGATTAACTCGAGCTACTCCGTCAAGAACTTCTTCGATGGTCGCGCATTCGTTTCCATTGAAATTCTCTTAACATGACATCAAGAATTTCCTGGCTGAAGTAAGATGCGCTATCGCGACTTTCATCCGAATGAAGTGGCCAAAGACCAACTCTGAGTGGCCCCGAACTTTTACTTCAACAAAAAGCTGACACACATGTTCATCGAGTAGGTGGAAGGCCTGCACGACAAACGTGGCTCCCCCATTGCTTCAGGTGCCAGAGGGACAGGCCGTGTCGCCCAACACTGCACCATACCTGACGCGTGTGTTAAATACGCTTGCCGATGTCCCAACGCAGACTGCACTTTCCAGAAAGGAACCGACACAACGAACCGCATGAACTTGCGGTGGCGCTCGTGTTGCCGTTTATAGAGGATGCACAGCTTTCAAGTGTATCGTAGTAAGGAAACGAGGCATTACCATAATACCTCCAAAGAAGAGGTCTGATGCAGCAGTGCTCTCTGCAATGCCCTTCGCTGCAGTTACGTCCGGGAAGAAGACGAAACAGTTGCAGACTAAACTGACGACGTTACAGACTTCAAAACAACAAATGACCGGCCGCAATGGACCAGGCATGGCGCACAGCAAGTTACCCGTCCACCACACCAGGAGCCTGAGCTTGCAAGAAATCACTGCCGACGTAACAATAACGCACAATAGTCAACAACCGGCGTCTTCGGTCACGCTATCAATAACAGCCCCCCCACCCCAACCCTGCCGCGCATTCGACCACCGAGTTCACCTGCTGCAAATCGTGACAGCGATCCTCGCCCTGGTTCAGAGCTAAAGCAACTTCTGCAACAAATCACGGCTGCAGTAGTGCAGACAGTCCAGGCTACCACAAATCAACAGCACAAGCCACAACTAGGCTACTGGCAGCAGAGGAATGGTCAGCTGCGTGTGAAATGTCAATGCCAATGCCAATGCCGTTCACAAGCAGTAAGTGGAGTCCCATCAGTCTCTTTAAGATCACGCCACTGCCGCCTGGCTGGTGACAAACACACTTGAAAACGAGGGTAGGCGTCCACGATGCCAACATCATCTACTATCGTAAGAACAGACCCGCAGCAGGCAGTGGCACAGCCATTGTACGCACATAGTTCTCGCACATAGTTCTGCCAACAGCAACAGTAGTTGCAACGTCTCCAGACACTGGAAACTGCATGGGTGGCAGCTGACACGACCAATCGCCAGGTGAGCTTTATCGCTTCTTACCACCAACCCAGAGGGACTTAACACTTTGATGTGACTCCCTGGTGTGATTTTTTTTGGGGGAATATTTCAAAACCAAGCAAACGGCTTGACGCTCAACGGTTTCCAACACCAGCGGCAGACGACTGCTGTGGGTGATCAAGCAATACCACTGGCCCACATTTGCTGACAAAGGTCCCAGCAGCCGGGAATGAGAGCCTGTTATCGTGAACATCGCCACCTGTAATGAACTGCCACACGCGGTGCTTGGGACCGCCAGGGATATATTGTCCTAAGATCATGTACCCGTCATGTTTGAAGTTGACAGTAAGGCCACTACTAGTGGCTTGTCATTAGTACCTTTGAAACGTAGGAGGCTAGGTACTGGCGAAAGTAAAGACGTGAGGCCGTGCCGTGGGTCGTGCTTGGGTAGCTCAGTCGTTAGAGCGCTTGCCTGCGAAAAGCAATGGTCCCGAGTTCGGGCCTCGTTAAGGCACACAGTTTTAATATGCCAAGAAATTTCTTATCAGTGTACATCCCGCTGCAGTGTGAAAATTTCATTCCAGAAGCGAAAACGTTGTATATCGATGCCTCATCACACTTCATTGTAGTCTAAAGCTTGCCAGCTCGGTAAAGCACGATAGGTGGCGATCCGCGGCAGATCCGATGACAGTACAATTCTAGTGCAGGCAGAAGTGTTTCGGAGGAGACGCTCAACGCACAGAGTTGAACATGGTGCTCCGCGTTCAGATGCTGCCACAACGACATCAACAATTACGTGCGCAGTGAATAGAATATCTTCGATATTGGATCCTGAATCGATGGAAATGTGTCACCTACTCGGATGATTCAGATCTGTTTGTTACGTTAAGTCTATTGTAGGGCCGGAGACACCTCATTTGCGTTAAAAGCTCCGCAAAGCACATACCACACCTTGACGCACGTCGGTGAGTGAAGCTTTATGTCATGGGGGAGATTCACATAGGCTTCCGTGTGTCCCGTGCTAGGAACGTAAGGCACCATGACAGCTGTGGATTAAGTGAACATTATTGCCGACAGTTGCATCTCTTCATGCCTGATGTGTTCCCCGATGGCGAGGACAGCTTCCAGCAAGGTAACTGTGCGTGTCCCGGGGCTAGAATAGTGCTACAGATTTTTCAGAAGCACGAAAGGGAACCTACGTTGATGTCCTGGTCACCAAATGCGCTCTATCTTATCCGAAAGAAACAAATTTGGGGCTCTACTAAGCGCCATATCTGCGCCCCCCAAACCAGGGGCAGTAATGTACGGCAACTGCGTGACCGGTACGTACGAAACTGGCGTCCTTATCTCCGGGATCCTAACGCACACTTATGGAATCCATGCCATGCAAAACCGTTACTGTATTGTGTCCCGAAGATGGACCAACATGCCATTAAAGCGGTAATCATAAGGTTTTGGCTTGTCAGCGTGTATGAGCAGTACGCAGTACAAGTAAACGATGAAGAAATATCACGTATCGCGAATAGCGAAGGTGGTGTGAATTTAATTAATTGACACATCGGATTTGTTTGAAATGCATCAGGTAGTGCCAGAGAGATGACTATTTTCGCATAAATGAACCTGACTAATTTCTTATTTACCGATATGCACAAGAAAGAAAAAAAATCAACTTGTGGTAAGTTCCTATGGGACCAAACTGTTGAGGTCATCGGTCCCTAGGCTTACACCCTACTCAATCTACGTTAAACTAACGTACGCTAAGGACAAAACACCCACACACCCACCCACACCCAACCACACACACACCCAACCACACACACACACAACCACACACACACACAACCACACACACAACCACACACACAACCACACACACAACCACACACACGCCCACCTTGGAAGAACTCTAACCTCCGACGGAGGCAGCTGTGCACAAAAAATTCATCACGCGTACGGAGTAATTAATAGCGTATGGATATGGCATGCTACTAGTCAAACTGAATTTTAATCTACGTACAGCAAGTGATATCGATTCACTATTATTACTTGTTTTAAAAGGATTCCGAAGAAACTAGGCAGTCTTAGCAAATACTAAAAAATCTTTAACGTTGACAGGTAATATAATGCAATATTTTTCAAAACACCCATTAAATATTGTTTAACTCGATTACAGGCATAATATATCTAAGCACATCAAAACCAACTCTTGTGCCGACAGCTTGGGGTAGAGCGGTAACAAGAATATGTGGACTCGGTGCCATAAAATCTAAACTCGTATTCCAGATTATATGACTACAGTATTCTTTACGCACCGTAATTCAATGGAATTGCGCGTAAGTAACTAGCCATCTGTAAACTTACATTAAATAAAAACTATTACTATATCCCAAACGAAGCAAAAAAAGGTGCAGCTTTAGGAGCGTGGCTTAGCTGAAAGGCAGTTTAAACTAAGAAGGCTGATCCATTTGGAAAAGGGTGTAGCAACTTGTTGATATGACATTGTTTCAACTGAATGGTTAGTTTCTCATTTACCTCTGTTCCGCTGTGCGACTGACATTTCAGTGAGAAATTTAGTTTCCTCACTAGAAGTATACGTATGTTTAGGAATTTGGTACGCCTAACTGGTATAGGGACCCTGACTTCGCTTCGCTTTCCCCACAACATTTTCTGTGTGATCCTTCCGATTTAAAGTGTGTGTAATTGTAATCCGTAAGTACTTAGTTAAATTTACAGTCTTTAGACTTGAGATATTTAAAGTTCAACAAAAATTTAGCGGATTCTTTTCAGTGCTCATGCGGACGCTCCCCACTTTTCTTTATTTAGAATCAGTTACCATTTTTCGCACCATACAGATATTTAGAAACTGTTTTTGATCATTTGATGACTATTAGACGGTAAACGAGCGTTCATCTGCAAAAACTCCAACTAGTGTGCTCAGATTTCCTCCTAAATCGTTTGTATAGAATTAAAAAAAGAAAAAACAAGAGGGCCCGTAATAATTCATTAGGGAACGTCAGACTTCACTTCTGTTTTATTGGATGACTTTCCGTCAGTTACTACGAGCTGTGACCTTGGCAGGCAATCGTACAACTGAAACTATACTCCGTAGACACACAATTTGATTGGAATTCGCTTGTGAGGAACGGTGCCAGAAGTCTTCAGGGTATCTAGCAATATGAAATCAGTTTTAGACTCCCTGTGGAAAGCGCTCATTATTCATGTTAATGAAGAGTTCGTTGTTGTTTCACAACAACTATATTTTCTGTATCCGTGCTCAAAGCTTTATAGAGAATATCTTTAACAGTTTATCTACAGAAGTTGTGCATTGCGATTTTTGACAAGACACTACGGCCTCTTGTCCGTTACTTAACGCTGGCTGCTCGCAACTGACTGGTCCAATGCAAGTGTGTCAAATGGCTCTGAGCACTATTGGACTTAACTGCTGAGGTCATCAGTCCCCTAGAACTTAGAACTACTTAAACCTAACTAACCTAAGGACATCACACACATCCATGCCCGAGGCAGGATTCGAACCTGCGACCGTAGAAACCGCGTGGTTCCAGACTGAAAATGCAAGTGTGTCGTTTACAGTTATTTCAAGCTGGCGCGATGGTTACTGCGCTGACGCCTCTTATTCGTCACGAATAAAATCATTCTCCGAACGCTTTGGACGGGCGGTGTATTTCCGTATGGAAGCGAATGACCTGACTTTACCATGCGCTATCTAGCGCACAACACCGCATTCTGGCGTCGCCACAGTACAGTTACCACACGCTTTTCTCACAATCTGCACGTGGACGGGCCCACTCAGCTCCTAATTAGACACGGGTAATGCGTGCTTTCGAAAGAATGTAGCATGAAAAATTCATGACGCACATGCATGGCTGTCATTGACCATCACGGTGTCAAACAATGGCGGACAGCTACATCCATTCTCCGTAATATTCTCGCTTGTGTTTCGAGGACCATTTGCAATTCCAAGGAGGCGACTTTGGCAGTGGCGACGCAAGAAACGCTTCCTAGAAGGCTGCTTCAAAAATCGGTCGTGATTTAAAATTCTTTATGTCTGCAGTCGTTCCACTTTCTACAACCAGAAGAAGTTGAAGAAAACGAGTAATGTGAAAAGAAAGTACGGTTATCCATATCTCGCAACACTTCTTCCATTATCATATCAAGTAAGGTATACGAATTTAGAACTCTTGTCTCCTCTTTCTCGTTTAATCCTCATGTGGAATGTTGGTATCACGAAAGACGCCAGAACCCCCAATCCATACGTTCGTAGTTCGGAGTTCTCGTACCACTGTTTCAACCTGCAGATGTTTATGTAGGGTTGCAGACGAACTAGTATATTCCTATATAGTAAACAGTACGCAATTTGCAAATTCCATTTTCGTAATCACATATACACGGTCCGGTCACATTAATGTTACCACTGCCTGTGTTCACGTCAACGTGCAATAACCAATCACACACAGCAGATGGCAGCACTAGCCGTCGAGCGTATGTAAAGCACGTCGGGGTTGGGTGAGAGGCGACACGGAAAACGAAGCGATTCATCTGACGTCCAAAGAGAACGATCATTGGCTTTCAGACCAAGAGTGGGAGCATTCCCAAAATGGTGAACTGGTTGCGTGCCGCCCTGGTTAAAGTATACCGTCGATGGCAAAATGGCACTATCCAAAACTGGCACCAGGCGACAGTGGTAAACCATGGGCCACAGAGGACGGGGGTGAACGATGGCTGCAGAGATGTGTACCGGTCAATAGACGTGCAACTGTTGAGCAGCTGACCGCCCACATGAACCAATGTGATGCCAACAGTGCTTCCTCAGCGACCGTTTAGCGAACATTGCTGTTTATGGACCACAGCGGCATGCCCCTTGATCACGCACCCACAGACTGCTGGAATTTGCAAGCCAATACCGCAAATGGATGTCCACTGACTGGCGACAGGTGGCCTTTTGTCATGAATTACATTTTATGCTCCATCGGACAGATACTCTGCAACAATCGTCGGAAGGGTGCAAGCCGGAGGACATTCCGTGGGTGATATTTTGGAAGGCACACTGGATCAACCCAAGTATGCTTATATCCTTGCGGATCATCTCTCCTCAAGAACTGTTTAGCGAACTGGCCTTCGCACAGCCGCATGGGTCATGCACCCACACTGTCTTTTTTCTCGGCAGCATGGCATCTACCAGCAGGACAATGCAACGTCTCACAGCTCGCAGTGAAGAGTACCCAGATGAGTTAACTGTACTCCTCTTGCCACCGAACTCTATGGTTTGATCTCTATCGGTAATCTATGGGACCATCTCGATCAGGTTGTTTGCGCCATGGAACCTCAACCGAGAAATCTAGCGCAGCTCGTCATGGCAATGGAGTCGGCTTGTCTCCATATCTCGGTCGGTACCTTCCAGAACCTCACATACACTCTTCCTGCACGTCTCGCAGCGATCTGCGCTGCTGAAGTTGGTTATTCAGGTTTTTGGCGGCTGGTCACATTATCGTGACCGGACAGTGTTCTCACTCAAATACCCTGAAAGTTTGCGACGTAATTGAACATTAGACAGTAAAACAATTAACACTTCTATTATTAAAGT
Source organism: Schistocerca cancellata (assembly GCF_023864275.1). NCBI lineage: Eukaryota > Metazoa > Arthropoda > Insecta > Orthoptera > Acrididae > Schistocerca > Schistocerca cancellata. The sequence goes on along the minus strand of NC_064634.1, from coordinate 137,935,201 downwards.
GACAAGTTATTTGCAATACTTCGTTAATGTTGAATTAACAGAAACTTATTTTTTACGTTTTTCACTAAGCCAAAAAATAGTAAGTCAATGGAGTCTTTGGTTCTGCTTATTTCTAACAATGGCTTCATAACTTGGTTTGGTATCCACCTTTGCACATCGGAAGTCATGTATCAAGTCCATCAAATTATTCTTTTTTTTTCATTCCTTTCAGAGTGGGAAGTTCACTTTCACACCCGAAAGTCGTGGCGAATCTTAAGATAATAGTATTAACAACAGATCGCCCACTAGAAAATGCTAGTTATGACGTATGAAAATCAGTATGTAGTGAGCTGCTTTTTCTCTGTCCAAGAAATTATGCTTTGACTCTATCACTCCAGGAATCATTACTTCATCCGCCGAAAATTGTCTTAGTACAGAACTCAATTTCCCAAATCTGAAAAAAATTGTTACAATTTATTACCGGCGCCAAGTGATTGCTACCTCTGGATTGACAGCGAAACCAGCTGACAAAAAACTGAAGGTGACCTTGAGTTCTGCTAGTGAAGTATGTAAATTTTGAAAATGAAGCCTTTAACGTGTATGAGACTATGTTTACAAAGAGTCTGTATTAAAAGTTTTGACTCATGAGAGTGAGACGCGGTCTTTTAACACGGAGACCATTCAAAATTTGATGATGACTCATTGACTGATGAACAGATGCCCGTTGCAAATTACTGGGAGAGGCAAGAAAGCAAATAAATGAATTAGGACGCAGATTAGAATGGGAGACTGAAGTAAAATAGTTATGAGAAAAGTTAAGGTGGTTTGTACAATAGACAGAAAGATGGCCAAAAGAAGTTCTGATCTGGATTCCAAGAAATAAGTGAAGGTTGGCAACTACAGCAGTAAAACTAATGTATGCACTACACTTATGCCTTAATGTGAATACTTTTATAGTGACAGTGTTAACAGGTGTTTGCTGTATGCTGTATTGATGCGCAGTAACGAAGGAATGCGCCCTCCTTTGGTTGCTGCATTCTGTACGTCGTTCGTAATGGTACATAAATCACTAGATGGAATGGTATTGTAAGAGATTGCCATTACGATATTTGGTAAGCTTGATGCCTTAACGGACAAAGTGGGGCGCAGAATCTCCACAGGAAAGAGCTTTCAAGAGAGTGAAAGGTGTACTGACAGCCATAAGCAACTCGATTACACTTACGAAGAGGTTCGCCAAAAGTTGTGTGTAGAATGTGTTGTCTTTTGGTTCTGAAACGTTGACTGTCAGGAAGAACAAAATATTCAGGAAGCTTTGAAATGTGGTTATGGGTAAGAATAGAGAAAGTGAAATCGACGACAAATGAGAAATGAGGTGTTGAACAGAGTAGGAAAAAAAGAGGAACCACATGAGGGTCATACAGAAGAGCAAAACATCTTGGATGGAATAAATATTACGTAGGAACTGAGTACTTCAGAGAACCATTGAGGGAAAAGAAGAAGAAAGGGGGGGGGGAGGAAGGAGGTGGTTTAAATGCTAACAGATGGGAAGAGAGGAAGAAACAAAGGAGAATCCTGAGGACACAGAGATATGGAGGCCATCCAGTTGATACCCGTTTGACGACAGAGTTACCGAAAGAAGAAGCTAATCTATTACTGCTACGTCAGCCAAGTCATCAGATAGTAGACACTACCCATGTGAAACCGGGGAAGGTCGCTAGTTGAATTAATGTTCATTGTTTTCCCAAGAATGAAGACAAATATGACACTATAATACAGTCAGCTGTCGGATTATTTTCTTGCTGCTGTATTGACGTGTCTACAGTTACGTCAGGACAGGACTAGAGCTGTTATCACTGATACTTACAGGTTTTAGGAAGTTTAATGGTATAATAGCTGTCAAAGTTTAATGGTATGGGGCGCAGTGCCTGTAGGTCAATGGAGAATTATACAAGTATATCTTCATCACTTTCGTTGGACCTTTGTCCAATTTCAAAGCGGGGTCTGCCTTAATATGGATGTGGCGATGTTAGTGTCAGAGGGCAGCCGAATACCCTTACTGTCGCAGCCCCCTACCTCTCGGGACGGAAGTAGGGTATCCCAGCTGTCTGCGCCTAGTGTAAGCCCTAAAACAGAGTGAACGTTTTCAAATATCTGCGAGTTGTGTAACTGAGGCGGACATGGGGACCAGCCTGGTATTCACCTAGGGGGATGCGGAAAACCGCGTAATAACCACATCCAGGCTGGCCGGCACACCGGCCCTCGTCGTTAATCCGCTTGGGGGATTTGATCCAGGACCGGCGCACCTACCCGAGTCCAGGAAGCAGCGCATCAGTGCCCTTGGATAACCTGGCGGGTCAATTATACGAATGTGTGTGTGTATATAGTTATGACTTTCTCGCTGGTAACAATTTTCGAAGTGGATTTTTACTTAGCCTCCTTATGGCAATCTGTGTATGTAATGGTTTTAAAGGGAAACAGAGTATCAACACTCAAATAGAAACGCCCAAATTGACAACCAGTCCGGAGCACCGAGTCATTTTGGCTGAAGTCCTCACGTTACCGTGGAGTGTTGCAAGTGGGTACTCTTTAACACTGTGTTCGTCTGTTTGCTCTACCGTTCTGCACTTTGAAGTCCGCAGATGAACCGAAATGAACGAATAATTGTTTCGTGGTGCGTCGCTTTTCTTTTTTTTTTATCTTGGAGTGTATTTTCCTGGACACACACAGTCTGGAGGATAAGCTGGTGTTTATACTACAAAACGAACAGAGCTACCTAAGGACCAATCTTTATTTATCTAATTTTAACAAAGATTTTAATAAATTATTTATTTCCAATCATATCAATAGGCAAAAACAGGTCGGGGTTTACCTTGTACAGGTGTATTAAAAAAAACCAGGATGCCCCGGTCGCCATCAAAACGAGGACAAATCCGGAGAAACCACGACGTACGGCAGACCTACGCATAGTTAACGGAGACGGAGTGCAGGGTCAGACCTGTGACGTAATTGAGCTGTGCGCGCACCGGCCGCCTCTGCCCAGCGCCACGTCCCGGTGAAGCTGGCACGGCGGTCGGCCTGCGTGGGCGTACGCGACATGTCGGGCACAGCCTGTGCTGTGCTGGCCGTGTGATCAAGGGCCGGCCGGCCCCGCGCGGCCGCCCGTGTAATTACGCCATCCTCGGGACTGCCGATACGACCGAGGGCGTGCCGCGTATGAATAACAAACCACATGATTTATGGCCGCTGGAAATGAAATTAGGCGTGCGCCTGGGCGGCCGCCCACGCCCCAGCCGCTGGTCAACGTCACACACACACTCGTGCCGGCCTGCCAGTCCACTGATAACTTTCCTCTTCCTAAGGACTGCAGAACACCGTGGGAATGGTGTTGTCTTTGATAACATTACTGACTGCGTCTCATTTACTTCAGCGTGACAGTTACGTGCGAAGACAAACTGATAGTCAATGCCGTTATTGTGCTACCGGGTTGCATCTTTGAGGTCATCATAAGGTCATATTAACTGAAACACCGAAATGATGCATCCATTTTATTTCGTGAACATCGAAACAAGGATTTTGGCGAATGGTAGGCAGAGCATTAAGGACCACCTACCTAATAGTCAGTACGTCCATCTTTGGCACGGATAACAGCGGCGACTCTTAGTGCCATGAAAGCCCTAAAGCTTTGGTAGGTCGCTGGAGGGAGCTTGCACCACATCTGCACACCAAAGTCATTTAATTCCCATAAATGTCGGGGAGGGACACCATGAGCTCTAACGCCACGTTCAATCACGTCTCAGATGTGTTCGATCGGGTTCAGACCTGTCGAGCTGGTGGGGGCAGCACATTAACTGGACCTCGCCACCACGTTCTTCGAACCACTCCTTCACACTTATGGCCTTGCGACATGACACATCATCATGCTGAAAAATACCACTGCCATCGGGAACCATGATCGTCACGAGGGGCTGTACGTCGTCTGCAACCAGAGTATGGTACACCTTTACCATCACGGTGCCTTGCAGGAGCTCCACTGGGCCCACAAATGCCCACGTGAATATTCCTCAGAGCGTAATGGAAGCGCCGCCAGATTGTCTCCGTCCCACAGTACAGACGTCACGTATCTATTGCCATAGAAGACAACGGATTCGCACCCTCCCATCGGCATGATGAGGAAGATATCGGGATTCCATTCAACATTCTCCCACTCTGCGTCAACGTCCAATTCCGATGGTCACTTGCCCATTTCAGTCTTAATTTCCAGAGTCGTGGTGTTAACAATGGCACATGCATGGGTCATCGGCTGCGCAGGCTCACCGTTAGGTGCACTGTGTGCTCAGACACATTCGCACTCTACCCACCATTGAAGTCTGGTATTAGTTCCGCCACAGTTCGCCTCCTGTCCTGTTTTACCAGGCTGTCCAGTCTACGACGTCAGACATCTGCAATGAGGGATGACCGCCCAACGCCAGGACGTCTGGACGTCGTTTCACCTTGGTTTCGCCACGTATAGAAGACACTCGCCACAACACTGCTCGAATACCCGAAAAGTCGTGGAGTTTTCGAAACGCTCGTGCCAAGTCTCCAGACCATCTTTATCTGCCCTCTGTCGAACTTAGATTGGGCGCCTTCCTCATTCCACACGCGGACAGCACGCTCAGTGTTACTGCATGTACCGTGCGAGTGTCTGACTAGCAGTAATTCCTCTCCAGGTGACGCTGCTATCGCCTGAACGGGTTTATACCGATAGTAGGTCCATTGTCATAATGTTCTATCTGTGCAGTGTATCAATGCCGTTTTACTATTTCTTCCAACGCATCGGTCATCCACCTACCCCGAAGGAGATCTAGATACACTATCGGACCAAAAGTATCCGGTCACCCCAATGTAAAGCTTAACTGACCACATGTCACAAGAGGCGGACCGGGCAGTATAAAAGCAAGCGGGGGATATTGTGTTGTCAGTACGGAGTAGAAACAGCAGAATGGCTTTGTCAGAAGATGTCAATAACATCTAACGTGGACTATAGTTTACTCGGCATAACTTGATCACTGACAGTTGCACCGAGCTGGGCGCGGCAGCTTGGCGGGCTTATTATCTCAACCAGTAACTTAACGCGATTTTGTTAACGACTCTATGGGAATGCCTCATTGTTGTCACATCTCTGTAGACGACTGCTGTTGTCGCCTGCAGCCGTCAGTGCTTCACAGCTGAAACCTGGCAACAGAACTACGAACGCCTTCCCGACTGTAATCATTGGATGACACGTGGGAGTCAAATAGACCAGACAAGTCGACCTTTGGTGATTTGATTGCGTAGCAGAAACTACAGCTACACCAAAACCAGCGTACCTCATGCACTGACCGACAAGGAATTTGCGGAAGGCCGTTCAAAAACAAATTAGCATGAAATCAGCGGAAGGAATCATGTTACCGAAAGTTCAGCTAACACAATGACTGTGCGTGGGGAGTTAACAGGGACGGTGTGCAATGTTCGAGCAGCTCCTCATAAGCCATACATTTCTACAATCAATGGTCAGCGAAAATTGAGGTGGTGTGAAGGGCGACGCCGACAGACAGTGGACGACTGGAAACGGAGGATTTGGAGTGAAGAATCACGCTTATATTCTGTGGTAGTCAGCCTGGAGAACGTTACCTGCCATTATGGCAATCGGAATTTTGTAATTTTTTTTATACTGATGGTAAGTGAAATTTAGAACCTTGATGTCGATCACCCAGAGCATTCGATGCAAATCTCATAAATTTTCGATAAAATCTGCTTCAAAACTTGCCTAGAGTAAGGACGATTTTTCGACAAGCAGTGTGGTTCTGTTGTGCGCTCCCCTGGCACGTGGAGGACAAGGAGCACGTTCTGCGAGCATTGCTGCGAAGCGAAAAATATACAAAGATCGGAAAAATGGGTAACACTCGAGAATTGTAACCGCTGGATCGAGTCTCCCTTTTTCGTTATTTCGCTTGCCTATGTGATATAAAAATTACAATATATATATATGCGCTATTAAAAGCGTGTGTAAGACATTTTACAAAAAATACGCGTCTTCTTGTTTCTAATTACGTGTGACACAGAAAAAGCCAGTTTTCATTCCAAATATAAATTCTTATTTCCCGAGCTTCTATTAAAGATTTTTAATCACGATTGTTTAAGTTTAAAAAATTAAAATTGATTTTTCCACCTTTGTGTTTTTAAATCTCACACAAACGCTCTTAGAACATGTATATTTATTTAAAAATTTGAATTTATCATGAATTGAACACAGACCCTACACATGGCAGGGAGAGCACTGTACCATAGAGCCATACTGGCTGTCGAAAGAATGAGTACACATAAGCGTATTAAACGACGTCGGAAAATTTCTAGTCCATTTTCTCGAGAATTTTTAGAGTAGCATCGAATTGGTGTGCGATATTAGCATTTGAGCTCTGAACTTCCTGTGCCATAAATATTTAAAAGAAACGCGAAAATCCGATTGCTGTGTGGTCCCCTAATAAGACGATCCCTGAATTTTGGTAAATGCTGAATGGGTGTTGGACGAAAATACGGAACTATCGACTGAACAGTGTTAAAGCTTCCGTCTTTGAACTGTTCATCGCTTACTGTAATTAGGTCCGCAAGATTAATGTCCAAAATTGTTTTGGATTTCTAGTCTACTGAAAGAAGGGACAGGAAATTTAAAAGTTAAGAATCTGTAGACCACGAGGTCATTTGAGACTAATCAGAATCTACAAATAGATAAGAAATTCAATCACCTGCGACTTTTTTTCAAAGAACGGTTCCATCATTTGCATGGAACGAAATAGGGAAATCACGGAGAATCGTGAACTGCATGGCTGGATAGGTCATTGAAGCCTGCACTTTTGCCGCACGAGACCAGTGTCTTAAGTATCCACCAATCCCTCTGTGTACTGGTGGAAGGCTATTTGTCGGCAGGTATCGTCATTATGTAAAGCACTTTTACACTCCACTTCTTCGAACGCCATACTTTCCTGCGCTTATTGCTTCCACGATGATATCCAAAAAACACTGAGGATCGTTGCATCTCAAGGCACGGGAAACTTGAGTGTTCACATGACAACACACAGCTCGTGTATATTCTGGCATGCGTGCGACGTCTTCACCGAAGTGTCTTGGGCCTGGAGCCGAGATGAAGCATACCCTCAGGAAGTCTATGGCAATTAAAGTCGGGAATGTGGGCCATTAATCACTGTATACCGGTAATTTATAGCTGCCAGAGAGCACAATAACGTTGCGACACCCAGGTGAACACGGAGACCGGCCGATTGGAAGCAATTATCCAATGCCCTGCTCATTATTTCTAGTAAATGTTGTAGCACAGCTGCTGGCACATAAAAGTCCACTATTCCGACAACAGAAAGCGCTTGCACCTGCAGGTTACGCAATAACAGAGCCGAGAATTATGGCTCTCTAAATTATGTTTACAACAACCGCACTGTCTGCCAAACCGTGGAATGTCACAAAAGTGAAGGGAGCTACATGCAACTAACATACAAACGAATGCTGTAACTAGTAACCTGGAGGGAATTTCAACTTCGCTTGTTTATAAGTCTGTAGCTTAGCAATATATCACCACCTGATCCTGTATTATGGTGTTCTTGTTTCGACGACGACGTCAGTCCGAAAATTGTTTTGATGCAACTCTCCATACTAGTCCATCTGTGCAAGCCTCGTCGTCTCTGCGTAACTATTGGAACTTACATCCATATGAATCTGCTTACTGTACACATCCCTTTATCTGCCTCTACAATTTTTATCTCACAACACTTCTATGTATTACCAATTATACGAATTCTTAATGCCTCAGAAGATGTCCTATCAACACATCCATTCTTTTAGTCAAGTTGTAACCTATGGATCATCACGATTTTTTTTTAACATGAGTGCTAAACATTTTACTATATTACCCATATTTCCAGAATGAGATTTTCACTCTGCAGCCGAGTGTGCGCTGATATGAAATCTCCTGGCAGATTAAAAATCAAAGTTTTAATCTGCCGGGACCTTTCATTACCCATATTATTTTTGAGATACACTTTGGAGATTTGGTCATCCAGTCGGTGGGTTTGCACTCAGTAACAATATAAATAAAACTAATTTACAAAAACGAGAAGTTTGCACTAGGAAGCAACCAGGTCGCTTGGAGAAAACAAGTACAGGCGTCAACATGTGATATCGTCCACCCTACGCTGTCTTCACAACAGGAGGGAGAGGGAGAGAATGAGAAAATGAGAGACGGGCCAAGACAGGACTTGACACGGATAGGGGAAAGAGACTGTCAATGACTTTTTGCACGGAAATAGAAATTATGAAAGTCGTAAATCAAGATGGCTGGGCACGGTTTTGTCCTGAATCCTCAAATTTTATCACAGTTATGTAAAAACCTAATACCTTATAAACCCAGAATAATTTTTGTCTCATATATGACGACAAATGTCTGACGCAGTTGTTAGATCGGTTACTGCTGCTACAATGGCGGGTTGTAAACATTTAAGCGAGTTTGAACATGGTGTTATAGTCGACGCACGAACGATGGGACACAGCATTTTTACTGACAGGTAGAGAAGATGACGCACTATCAACACACACACAGTTCCAATCCTGTAGCTAGATAACAGCTCAGTGTCTGCAGCCAGCTTAGTGCAGTCCCTGAATTAAGCTACAGCACAAAGTTTCGCAAGTTTTGTACCGGAGAACTTTGATCATTAAACGTTCTTCTGCATGATTACTTTCAATCATACAATGTATCAGCAATATCTGAAAAACTGTTTGGACTTCACTTATTAGGAATAGATCACCAAATGCCACACATCAAACTGTTACTAATGTTGTACGCTTACTAAATGCTACCGATTATTTCTTGCTGTGTTGACACACTTCTGTTCTAGAGGAATTAATTTGATAGTAATAACAGCGTGCAGCCTGCTATCAATTTTAATGAAGTACAGTACTAATAAGTTTACTGCTACCGTGAATGTTTGGGTTGAATTAATGGTAAAATTCAGTTAAAACATCCAGACAATAACTGGACAAAATCTATAGTCTGAGAACGATGTGTGTGATAGCAAAGAGGAATAAAAGAAAAATTCTACACATCCTGGAATGTAGCGGCTATGTTGCAGCTTGTGAAAATAGTAAACAGGTACAAAAGGATGGGTGGTGCAATAGTTAGGCTGAGATTTGAGACAGTTGCACAAGACAGACAAGGCAGGAAAGCTGCACCGAACCAGTCTTTTGAATGAAGATCGCAACTCAAAAACACATCAACCACCGCCACCACCACCACCACCTCCATTACATCATCTTCAACAGCCAGCCTGCAGCACCGCTTTGTTTGCAATATACAGCCGCCAGGATTGAAGCTAGCGTCGTCATGCTGGGCTGCGTTCGTGCAGTGACTGTCTAAATACACTCGAGGAAAAGCAGGACGCGCCACGAAGGAATTACCTGAATGGGACGGAAATCGGTGGATGTACATGTAAAGACAAAAAAAGATTTCAATCTCATAAAAATTGGATGATTTATCTAAGAGAGTTTCACACATCGAGCAAGTCAATAATGGAATGATCCATCTCTGGCTCTTATGAAAGCAGTTATTCAGCTCGGCACTGGTTAGTAGAGTTGTCCGATGTCCTCCTGAAGAATATCATGCCAAATTCTGTCCGACTCTCACGTTATATCGTCAAATCCTGAGATGATTCGAGGAGCTTGTCCATAATGTTCCCTAAGTTCCCAATTCGGGAGAGATACCGGGACATTGCTGGGCAGGGTATGGTTAGGCAAGCACGAAGACAAGCAGTAGAAACTCTCGCCGTGGGTGGGCGGGCATTATCTCGCTGCAATGTGAGCCAAGGATGGCTTGCCTCGAAGGGCAACAAAACAGGGCGCTCAGTATCGTGCCGCGGATGACAACCAAAGGAGTCCTGTTATCAAAAGAAATGGCGGCCCCAACTCCTCGTTGCTGGTGGCGGGCGACAGTCAGGTTGGTATCCCACCGCCGTCCAGGGCGCGTCTGTACATTCTTCGGCTTGGAATCGTGTTGACTGGAGTCAAGTTGTCTTCAGAGGTGAGCACCGCTTCGACCTGTGGCCCAGTGAAGACGTGACTGGAGAAACCCCGGACAGCAGCGGGGTATCATTCCGTCGCCCGCTATACGGCCCGACATCCAGGAGTGATCGTCTGGTGGTGCCATTTCTCTTCACAGCGGGAACACTTTAGTTGTTATTCGCCGCAGCCTTACGAAATTCTTTACCCTGTTTTGTTGCCCTTCATTACAAGCCATCCTGCGCTTGAATTTCATCAATATAATGCTCGCCCATACACGGCGAGACTTTCTACTGCTTGTTCGCATGCTTGCCAAACCCTACCTTTGCCAGTAAGGTCACCGGACCTCGCCCCAACTGAGAACGTTTCGAGCAGTATTGATTTTGACGATCTAACGCACCAAGTGGACAGAATTTGGCACAATATCCCTCCGGTGGACATCCAGGAACTCTAGACGGTGGCAATTAATGAACTCTATGAAATAATATCGGTATAGCTTCTGAACGGTTTGCGTTAGGACGTTCAAACTGCACGGTTTTCCGTGGGACGTGGTGGGAATTAGCATGTGCTGCATGGTTTGGTTTAGCGATGAAGCCCACTTTCATTTGGATGAGTTCCTCAATAAGCAAAATTGGCACATTTCGGGGACAGAGTTCGCGTTTCACGATCGAGAAGTCTCTTCACGCTCAACGGCTGACTCTATGGCATGCAATGTCCAGTCAAGGAATAATCGGATACTTCCTGGTGGCACAGTGACTACCGAACGGTACGTGGAGGTTTTGGAAGATGATTCATCCCCATTATCTAAAGTGACCCTGGTCCGATGGGATGTGATTCATGCAAGACGGCGCTCGACTCCATCGAAGCAAGAGAGTGTTTGATGTCCTGGAGGAGCACTTTTGGTACCGCATTCTGGCTCTGCGTACCCCGAGAGCACTGACATGCGCCTCCATTGGCCGCCATATTCTCCGAATCTGAACACATGCGACAGCTTTTCATGGGACTAGAAGACAAGGTTACAGCAGTAACCCAAAAACCACTGCTGAACTGAAAACAGCAACTCAAGAGGTCATCGACAGCATCGAAATTCCGGTACTTCAGCGGGACATGTAGAATTTCGCTATTCGTTTGCGTCACATCGCCAATGATGGCGGGCATATCGAACCTAAATCTAATTATCTGACGTTTACAAGTTGAATAAAATGTGCGCACGCCGTAGTCTGTAACGAATTCGCGTTTTTTCATATGGTTTAATAACTGAGAGCCTGTATCAAACAAGGCCAAGTCGAACAGTGCTTGCATACGGGCCGGAGCTGAAAGAACACGTTACTAACTTGCACAGTTTGTGAAGCTATTTTTCTTGTATAAACAATCCAGTTTTTCTGAAACTGTACTCGTTTGTTTGTCTGTACATGTACATCACATTTACCGATTTCCGTCCCATTGGAATAAGTATTTCGTGGTGCGTCGTTTGTTTTGTTTTGTAACGTATTTTATTTTTTCCAGCGGGCCCCTGTCTCTTTATTGAAATTGTTTCCATTGTCATCTTCGCTCTCTTGCGTGTGTGTTCGGTACAAATTTTGCAACTGATTTTAAGCTAACTTCCCAATGAGGCAGATACTTGCAACCCCCCCAAAAAGCTCAGATATGGACGACCTGCAATATTACTTCCCCTTCTTGTCCGGTGTGTGGAGGAGTGTACCACTACCGTTTCTCCCTTTTCCTGCACGAGTCAAAAATTTTTTGCGGGAAGAAAGATTGCTGGTAAGCGACTGTGTGGGTTCGAACACAATTCTTACCGTCGCTGTCTTTTCACGAGGTGTACGTAAGAGGAATCAATATGTTTATTGACTCAGGTGAAGAGAAACTGAAATAAACCCGAGATTTACCACATGTCACCATTGTAATCTCATCAAAATGTTTGAAATCGATTGAGATAATTCTCCTAGCCCTACGCAGATTTCTATGCATCATACAGATAGTCGTGCAATTTATTGACTGTGAAGGTTTTGTATGTAACGACAATAGTTGCACGATTTATAACAACAAATGTGGGACGTAAGCAGTATGTAACTGCTGCATGAATATTTCACCTCCCTACTACTATCTATTGTATGCGCCCCACGTTTTTCGTTATAAATCACGTAACTATATTCTAGCTATTAAAAATTCAGAATCATGAATTTTACAGGACAATCCGTATGGGGTTTAGAAATGTATATAGGGCTGGAAGAATTACCTTATACTTTCAAGTCGGTTTTAAAAACGTGCGGCATAAAATAGATTTTTTTTTAATAATTCTTTTAGTTCACTTTCATTCCACTTTTGCGAGACAAGAAATTATATATTGGATTTACTGAATACAGTATGGTAGTTTTAGTACATGACGATTCAAAATCTTATCTATTGCTTATCTTGCATTTTCTGCCTCCAGTGAACTGCTAAACGCTGCTGAAACTTTTTAGCCAATTTCCAAACTGTGGCTAGTTTCGTGAGATCACAACGCCTGGTACTTGCTGAGATGACGCCAGCAGGGATGAGTTGGGCGACGCCTTGCGCCGCAACAGTTTTCACGCCAACGCGCGCCGCCAGAAAGAGCTGCTGAATATTTAGCAGCGACAGCGGGCCCCGGGCCGCGGTGGATGGAGGTTTATGCGATGAGCGCGGGTGGCGGCGGGGTGCGAGCGATGCGGCCCCTCGTGGGGCAGAGTGCCGTAAGCGACGAAACGACAATGATGTGGCTGAACAGACCGCATCGAAATCACTAGCTTCCTCCGCACTGAAACGTGTGAGGACAGGATCTCGCCCATAAAAAAATTATTTCGCGAGATACCAGCACATCAGCAGTCACTTTCACAGAGATTGGGCCTTCTGGTATAAGGAATGCTGGCCGCCTGCGTCAATGTCTACAACCTTTATAGCGTGTGGATGGCGACGCGTAAGCAGAGATTTCTTTAGAGCAGGGCTTCCCAAACTTTTCACCAGGTGGACCCCTTCTTCAATGGAAAATCCATGGCGGACCCCTAGTCAGACAAGAGCACAGTAACATTAAATTTCAGTGCGAAACCCATGGGAACTGAAAGCTTCTTAATGCAAGTTCCATGTTCCCAACGATCCTCCCTCCCTCCCCCCTCCCCGCCCCGAAGTAGTTTTTGGTTTAGAGATGAATGAAAACAACCTGAAGGTCAAACATCGACTTATGAAATAGGTAGTGCACTGACAAAGCAAGTTCAACTTTTAATGATGCCTGGGGCCGCATACGTACCAGCGAGCGCTGTGATCGGTCGACGAAGCTCGCTCCGCGCATGCGTAAAAGGTTTGAGCGCATCTACCGCCGTGAGCCGGCGCACAAACGACCCCCGTATTGTTGCGAAACAGTCGATCAGAGAGGCCGCATTCTCCGGCACTAAACTGTGTATGCGTTCTCACTTAGGAACCGCAAAGGCTGCTTGGGAATACGACCTGAAGTAAATGTACACATGTTTTTCACACAAAAAGGTGATGAATTTGATTTTCACATTTTTATTCAATAATTTTACTCATTATTTTACACGATTTGGTGAAGGGTGGCCGCGGACCCCCTGGGGTCCGCGGACCACACGTTGGGAAGCAGGTGGATTAGTCATAAATGTGTCAGATGAATTGTTTAAATATTTGGAGTCTGTGACTCTTTTCTGACAAACGCATACACTTTCATGTTATTTACCGTTTCTCACGTAAAGAAGGTGTGCAGGCTGAACGATAACGCGGTGCGTATCCTGAAAGGAAAGTTCGGTTGCTTATACTTCAACGTTGACAGATGAAAACTTTGTTCAACGTTGCACAACGGCTGTGGAATTTGTTCATTGTTTACTTAGCTAAATCTATTGATTTCCCAGTCATTTAACTGCAGGTGAAAGCAAGCAATAATCACTTCACTAGTCGCGAAGTGCGTCCTCCGAGTGCAGAAATATTTACAGCTGGTCAGATTAATCTGGAGTTATCCCTAGTTCACGGGCTTTATTGCTGAGTGGAGGGGGATTGAGACGTTTGAAGTGGCCGTACGAATATGCACGATGAAGGCTCCATATCCTGACCGATGAAATCGTGCAGCAGGTTGACAAATAACTAGTCATACAGATTGATGCTCTGCCTCATTAATTTCCTCATATTGGCCGCACCAGCATTTACTTAAGAGTTACGGAAAAGCTAGGCTATTGCATATTGCGTACCAAGTGGTTACCGAAAATTCTCACCGAGAAACATTCCGCTCCCGTATCGAGGGTAATACTCGGTTAGGAATTTTTGGACCACCGATCCAACATCCCCGACATAGTTTCCAGCGACTATTGCCTCTTCCTACACCTGAAACAACTGCTTGATGAAGAACAGTTTAAGGGTAATCAATGCAGTCATTTCCTTTCTGAGGGCGTGAAGAAGCTAAAGCAATGTTACTACAAGTGATTTGGGGTGAACGGCGATTACGTGGGAAACGAAGATCATTTGCAGAAAACCAAAACCATGAATAACTAATATATAATTTTTACAATCGAACGATGATTGCTTTTCGAATACGCCTCGTGCAAAATACATCATGTCAACTATCTTAAGTTACGTAATGTCTGAAAGTCCGTCTTGTTTATATTGTTCAAAACAAGTGTTTTAATTCGTATTACTGTACATGAATCACGCACAGTACCTGAGCAATGTTATACGATTTCAACAAAAAACTTATGCAGCCGTCTGCCCATCGGCTAAGCTTCCAAACTGGTAACAACAAAATCAATTATTGCAGTCACCTAATTTTGATTGGTGACAGCACTTTCTTTCTTTTCGTTATCCTCATGAGCTTCCGAACAGCCGTGCAGTGATTTTGTTCTCACCGTGTATTACTAACACTTCGCATCTGTTCATCAACGAGTAGTACCCACAACAAATTATTTAAGTTTCAACCTCAGTGAAAAGATCATTTAATACCGTCAACTTATCTTATAAACATCCTCTTACCTCTCTCAGATAACTGAGTTTCGTCACGCGTAGCGACTGTACTGAGGATCGGCGATAGTTATACTTAGAAAAGCGTCACTGATCAACGCAAGAACTACTGTTTCACATCCATGAGAGCAAACGAATGCTCAATACCAGGTGATGGGTCAAGTGCCGTTCAGTAAGCTCAGGGAGAATCCTGAAACAAATTTCTCGTCTTTATTAATTTAAACTGTCACAAACCTCCATAGATAGCAATACACTTGAGTAATTTTGAACACGTTTATTCTTTCGTAAATCATGTTTGTACCCACTGTTTCTGAGACTAGTATTTTCTCTTTCGCAATTTCTGAAAAGCGACTGCGCTTATTATCTCATTAATATGCTCACTTACATCTCTTCAAATACCTGGAAAAGCTGCACTATTTTTCCTGCAAAATCCAATACAGCTGGCAGTGGACCCCGCATTCATCAAAAATCCTGGCATGCAGCCGCACTTATACGGAAGCGTCGCACCTTCCTTGCAGCCACGAACCCCCCCCCCCCCCCACACACACACACACACACTACTTGTCCTCTCCCCAGTGGTGAATACATCCGACTTCCGTTCTTAGAGACCATGAGATCATTTCTGAGTTAACCCATCGCAACAAAATAAATAAGTACGTAAGTAAGGCTCCAACCAATCCATCCCGTTCAAAACTGCACACTCTCCACTCTCTGCCATCTACATTCACTCTCTTGTTCGTTTCCAGTATTCATTCCCTTTTATTCCTAAAATCTTCATTTAACTGTTTTGATTGAAGGCTGAGAAGCAGCAATATGATCACACGAGGATATGAGACATGTATGCTTTATTGAAGGAAACCCTTCACGGTAAAAGAACAAAAAAAAAGATCCGTGGCCTCTCTCTTGTTATTTACAATGGAATTAAAATTTTGTCACATAGTTACTCCAAGTAGGTTAACAAAAGGTGTTTTGCATCGTCTTTAAGTCAACTGTTTGGGACTTGAGGATGTGCCTTATTCACGAAACTAGTAGTGAACCAATACTCTGTCCGAACACGCCTTGGAAGGCCCAGCGGTATCGACAGGCCGCCTTGTCATCGTCAGTTGACAGTCGTCACTGGGTGCGTACATGGAGGGGCATGTGGTGAGCACACCGCTCTCCCTGCCGTTGTCAGTTTTCGTGACCGGGGCCACTACTTGTCTATCCAGTAGCCACTAGCTCCTCAATGGGTCTCACGAAGGCTGAGTGCTCCCCAGTCGCCAACAGCGCTCGGCAGACCCGGACGGTTACCCATCCACGTGACAGCCCAGCCCGACAGCTTTAACTTCGGTGGTGTGACAGGAACCGGTGTTACCACTGCGGCAAGGCCGTTGTGAACCGACAGGAGATGTATAAAGCTTTTCACAGCAGTTGCTGCAATTTTTTTTTAATTCACATAAACAGTATTGGTTTCAGCACATATCATCATACCTAGGGGAGTGTCGTAGGACCGTTGCTATTCACAATATACATAAATGACCTTGTGGATGACATCGGAAGTTCACTGAGGCTTTTTGCGGATGATGCTGTGGTATATCGAGAGGTTGTAACATTGGAAAATTGTACTGAAATGCAGGAGGATCTGCAGCGAATTGACGCATGGTGCAGGGAATGGCAACTGAATCTCAATGTAGACAAGTGTAGTGTGCTGCGAATACACAGAAAGATAGATCCCTTATCATTTAGCTACAAAATAGTAGGTCAGCAACTGGAAACAGTTAATTCCATAAATTATCTGGGAGTAGGCATTAGGAGTGATTTAAAATGGAATGATCATATAAAGTTGATCGTCGGTAAAGCAGATGCCAGACTGAGATTCATTGGAAGAATCCTAAGCAAATGCAATAAGAAAACAAAGGAAGTAAGTTACAGTACGCTTGTTCGCCCACTGCTTGATACTGCTCAGCGGTGTGGGATCCGTACCAGATAGGGTTGATACAAGACATAGAGAAGATCCAACGGAGAGCAGCGCGCTTCGTTACAGGATCATTTAGTAATCGCGAAAGCGTTACGGAGATGATAGATAAACTCCAGTGGAAGATTCTACAGGAGAGACGCTCAGTAGCTCGGTACGGGCTTTTGTTGAAGTTTCGAGAACATACCTTCACCGAGGAGTCAAGCAGTATATTGCTCCCTCCTACGTATATCTCGCGAAGAGACCATGAGGATAAAATCAGAGAGATTAGAGCCCACACAGAGCACATCGACAATCTTTCTTTCCACGAACAATACGAGACTGGAACAGAAGGAAGAACCGATAGAGGTACTCAAAGTACCCTCCGCCACGCACCGTCGGGTGGTTTTTGGAGTATGGATGTAGATATGGTTGCCTTCTGAGTTTTGACAAATACGATACCACCGCCTGCAGGAATGTGACACTTTTTTAAATACCCTTTATAACGATATGTTTTATGCTTCCAGATGCTTGAAAGTGACCAACTGTGTAAATGCAATCGCAAATAATAAATCTGCTGACAACTACAAGCGATATTGTGTCGAACAATTTTCGTGTTACAGGCAAGAGGGCTTGCAACACGGCGATATAAGAGGCGACCGGCACTCGTTTATCGAGCCCACGAAAGGTCAGCGTTTCGGAAACGGCGTGTTGTTGTGGAGAGGGCGTGACGCTGCTGTGACAGCCCGGCCCAGCCGGTAGCAGGAAGCGGCGCGGCGCGGAGCGGCAGGATGCGGTGCGTGGGCGGCCAGCCAGGCGCTGCGCGGCCCACTGCCGGCCGGCCAGCCACGTCGATGGCACCACCTGCCGCCCACGTGGGCCGCACCGGCAACAGCACTCACCGGCCGCTGCCTACGCGGCGTGCCCGCTAATCCCCGTCCTGCAGCTGTTCCCTATCCGGGGAATGGAAACACTTGTTGGATGAGCGTAACGCAAGCTCCTATTTTTGACGGTAGATCACTTTTAACACAAAACTGTGTCCAGACATTGGAAGGAAGATATCTAGAAGATGGGTACCACAAGTGATCCGCGAAGCTGACCCCTTCTTTCGTTGACACCCGTCTGTTGTAGCATCTTAGAACATATTCTGAACTGAAACATAACGCCGTATATCCAACAGAAGAACTTCCCCATGCCAACCAGCATGGATACCGGAAACATCGTTCAGGCGAAACCGGACTTGCCCGTTTCTCATGCGGTAAAGAAAAAACGGGTTGGAACACTGCTGCAGAAACAACGAAACAAACATGCCAAATTTAAACAGACGCAAAATCCCCAAGATTGGCGATCTTTTACAGAAGCTCGAAATTTAGTGCGGACTTCAATGCGAGATGCCTATAACTGTTCTCACAACGAAACTTTGTCTCGAAAGCTGAGAGAAAATTCAAAGACTTTCTGGTTGTATGTAAAGTATGCTAGCGGCAAGACAATCAATGCCGGCCGGGTGGCCGAGCGGTTCTAGGCGCTTCAGTCTGGAACTGCGCAACCGCTACGGTCGCAGGTTCGAATCCTGCCTCGGGCATGGGTGTGTGTGATGTCCTTAGGTTAGTTAGGTTTAAGTAGTTCTAAGTTCTAGGGGACTGATGGCCTCAGAAGTTAAGTCTCATAGAGCTCAGAGCCACAATCAATGCCTTCTTCGCGCAATAGTAATGAAAATACTATCGACGACAGTATTGTGAAAACAGGGTTACCAAACACAGCCTTCCGAAATTCCTTCACTAAAGAAGTAGTAAATATTCCAGGATTAAATCAAGAACAGCTGCCAACATGAGCAACGTAGAAGTAAATATTCTCGGAGTAGTGAAGCAACTTAAATCACTTAATAAAAGCAAGTCTTCTGGTCCAGACTGTATACTAATTAGGTTCCTTTCGGAGTATTCTCATGCATTAGCACCATACTTAACAATCATATCCAACCGTTGGCTCGACGAAAGATCTGTACCCAAAGACTGGGAAGTTGCACAGGTCACACCAATATTCAAGAAAGGTAGTAGGAGTAATCCACTAAATTACAGGCCCATATTGTTAACGTCGATTTGCAGCAGGATTTTAGAACACATATTGTGTTCGAATGTAATGAATTACCTCGAAGCAAACGGTCTATTGACACACAGTCAACATGGGTTTAGAAAACATCGTTCCTGTGAAACACAACTAGCTCTTTATTCACATGAAGTGTTGAGTGCTATTGACAAGGGATTTCAGATCGATTCCGTATTAGATTTCCGGAAGGTTTTTGACACTGTACCACACAAGCGGCTCGTAGTGAAACTGCGTGCTTACGGAATATCGTCTCACTTATGTAACTGGATTTGCGATTTCCTGTCGGAGAGGTCACAGTTCGTAGTAACTGACGGAAAGTCATCGAGTAAAACAGAATTGATTTCTGGGGTTCCCCAAGGTAGTGTTATAGGCCCCAGATTTTGGAGACAACCTGAGCAGCCGTCTTCGGTTGTTTGCAGATGACGCTGTCATTTATCGACTAATAAAGTCGTCAGAAGATCAAAACAAACTGCAAGAAAAGATATCTTAATGGTGCGAAAAGAGGCAGTTGATCCTAAATAATAAGTGCGAGGTCATCCACATGAGCGCTAAAACGAACTCAAACTTCGGTTACACGATAAATCAGTCTAATCTAAAAGCTGTAAATTCAGCTAAATACCTAGGTATTACAATTACCAACAACTTAAATTGGAAGGAACACACAGAAAATGTTGTGGGGAAGGGTAACCAAAGACTGCGTTTTATTGGCAGGACACTTAGAAAATGTTACAGACGTACTAAGGAGACGAGACTGCCTACACTACGCTTGTCCGTCCTCTTTTCGATTACTGCTGCGCGGCGTGGGATCCTTACCTGATAGGACTGACGGAGTACATAGAAAAAGTTCAAAGAAAGGCAGCGCGTGTTGTATTATCGCGAAATATGGGAGAGAGTGTCACAGAAATGATACAGGATTTGGGCTGGAAATCGTTAAAAGAAAGGCGTTTTTCGTTGCGACGGAATCTTCACCCGCAATTTCAATCACCATCTTTCATCTGCGAATACGAAAATATTTTGTTGACACCGACTTACATAGGGAGGAACGATCACCAAGATAAAATAAGGGAAATCAGAGCGCGTACGGGAAGATATAGGTGTTCATTCTTTCCGCGCGCTATACGGGATTGGAATAACAGAGAATTGTGAAGGTGGTTCGATGAACCCTCTGCCAGGCACTTACATGTGATTTGCAGAGTATCCATGAAGATGTAGAAATGTTTAAAGAAACAGACCTCTGCATAACAGGTGTAAAACAAAGCATAGAAGAGAGATACTCACTGAGACATGTTCGGCTGTTAAGAGTGCAATGAGTACTCCAGCAAAATACTGTCAAATGATCTTTCACGTAAAGACTCTTAGTGGCACCGAAGTTAGTATGAATTGAAAGTGAGAGTAGAAAATCAAAAGCAGAGATGCTTAACTATTTTCAAAGGTTCCTTCAAAGGACCAAAACCCAAGAGAAATGACCCAATTTAATCCTCGTACAACTGAAAAGAAGTATTACTGGCAGTAATGTTGAGAAACAGCTGGAATCGATGAAACTGAATAAAGCACCAGGGCCCGATGGAATCCCAATGAGATTCTACAGGGCGATTTTTTCCATCGCATAAAAACACTAGGGATTGATCGATGAGAAGATACGGAACAAAGAAGGTCTAATGAACCTATTTCCGGAAATGCTTGGTTTCCACGCTAGAGACCATTTATTAAGTCATACATTGTTACAGAGACTACGGTACAATACGCACTGTGTCATGCAGCCATAGTCACAGTACGTGTCGAAAACTATTTCCATGTGCCTCAGCGCACGCTCATACGCGCCGTAGTATGTTCTGTCTCACACATTCACATCGGCCAGTCTGTATCCCAACAGTGTCAAAGGCAGCATGAATACGCTGCTCCAGTGCCTCGACATCTGGAATTGGCTCTGCATACACGATTCCTTTGAGATGGCCCCATAACCAGAAATCGCAGGGGGTTGAGATCCGGTGAACAAGCAGGCCATGCAACTGGACCTCTTGTCCGATCCATCTACCAGGGAAGGCACGACTGAGATACGTCCAGACGTTAACGGCGAAATGAGCTTGAGCAACAACATGTAGCGGCCACATAACGCCTCGAATCATCAATGGCGCTTCCTCCAGCAGAGGAGGCAAAGTCAGCCGGAACAAACGCCGATAGTTCCGGCCTGTTAGGTCACATGGAATACGGTCGCCAGTTATCCCGACCTCCGCACTCGGGCTGCACCGACGCTGACGACTCGCTGTCACCTCCTACGAGGGGTCTGCATACTATCCCACATTTGACAGTTTTAAAAGTTGAAGGTATCACCCCGCGTAAAGGCGGCCTCATCTCTGAGTACAATGTATGACGCAGATGCCTGAATTACGGTTCCTGGTGAAGAAACCATGTGACAAACCTGATCGCGATGTGGAAACTCTGTCGCTAGCAAGTCGTGCACACACTGTAAGAGTTAAGGGTAGTAACAATTACTGACACGGCGGTCGCCTTCCACAGTGTTAATCACATTTTCCTCCAAGTCTGGTATCCGAAAATTTTGTGTACGTCCGTCACGATTTCCTGCTTCCTGAAACGAAGCTGTCTCAGATAAACGGTAAAACGCTGTTGAAAACATTGAATGCTGTGGTGGTTGTCTGCGGGGATACGTCTCCTGACGCAGCGTTGCTGCCTGCAGCCCATTGCCATTTGCCTTTCCGTAAATAAACACCATGTCGGCAAACTCTCGATCCGAATACGGAACCATTGTGTATAAAACGTTATATCACAACAAGGTGTGTCAGCACGAGAAGTGAATGGGAAAAAACATTTTCAATTACTATGGCAAGAGAGGGCGCTAGTGCATGACGTATGAGGAACAGTGGCACTCTCTAGGAGGAAACAATGCATACTTTTACTTGTGGCTGTATGGTACAGCGCGTGTTGGACTGCAGTCTCTTTAAACGAAGTATGATTGAATAAATGGTCTCTAGCACGGAAGCCATGCATTTCCGGACTGAAGTTCATTAGACCATTTTTGTTTCGTATCCTCTCATTGACCAATCCCTGGAGTTTCTACACGGTGGGAACACTCACCCTGTATACTGAATCTGCGACTGAGCTAGTTCCTCTCCTAAATAGTCCATTGCAGATCCACTGAACAAAAAACCGTGCGCAGTACTTGGAAGAAATAACAAGCCATACTAGTTTACAAGAAAGGTAGTAGAAACTACCGTCCAATATAGCTGCCACCGATTTGTTGTAGGATATTCTTTATTGTAGAACAAACCTAATGAGGTATCTCTAACAGAATGACGTCCTACATGTCAAACAGCATGAATTCCGAAAACATCTATGACGGGAAACACAACTCGCACTTTTGTCACTTAACATATCGAAAACTTTGGATCAGGGCAGTGAAGTAGATGCACTCTTTCTTGATTTCCGAAGAGCATTTAACTCTGTACCACATCTACCCTTATTATCGAAACTACAATCATATGGGGTGTGAAGCAAAATTTGTGACTGGATTGAGGATTTTCTGGAAGGGCGGACGCAGCCCATTAACTTGAATAGTGTGTCGTAGTCAGATTTAGAAGTAACTTAATGACCTTGCAGACAATATTAATAGCACCCTCAGATATTTTGCAGATGATACAGTACTGTCTGAACGAAGCTCCATAAATAGTCAGATCTTTATCAGATTTCTAACCGGTGCAAAGATTGGCAACTTGCTTTGAATGACCATAAAATTAAAGTTGTGCACTTCAAGAAATGAAGAAAGATGTATTCCATAACACACAAGTCACAATTTGACCTTGCCAACTCTTACACATTTCTGGATGTAACACATTGCAGGGACATGAAATGGAATGATCACGAAGGCTCAGTCGTAGTTAAGACAGGTAGTACATTTCAGTTTATTAGTAGAATATTGAGAAAATGCAGTCAGTCTACAAAGGAGATAGCTTACAAATCATTCTTGCGACCAATTCTGGAATACTGTTCAAGTGTGAGGGACCCGTACCACATAGGACTGACAGGGCATATTTAACGTTTACACAGAAGAGGGGCGTGAATGGTGACAGGTTTGTTTGACTCGTGAGAGAAAGTCAAAGATGCCGAAGAAACTTAACTGGCAGACTCTCGAAGATTGACGTAAATTATCGTGACAAAGGCTACTTACAAAGGTTCCAGAACTGAATTTAAATGATGATTCTAGAAAGTACAACAACTCACCTACGTATCATTCACTTAGGGATTGTTAGGACAAGATTATAATAATTACAGCGCACACAGAGGCATTTACAGCATTATTCTTTTCGCGCTCAATACGTGGATGGAATGGAGAGGAACCATAATAACTGGTAGAAATGGGGCGGACCCTCTGTCACACACTTCACAGTGGTTTGAAGAGTATACACGTAAATTTATCATGGAAACTACGGATCAAGGCAATCGGGTAGATGCAGTATTTCTTCATTTCTGAAAAGCCTTCGATTGGATACAACGCCAAAAATTATTAACTTTGGTACGATTGTAAGGGGTAGGGAACAAAATTTGTGACTCTGCTGAGGCTTTCTTGGTGAGGAGAACGCAGCATGTTATCTTTAATGGATAGTGAACAACAGGAAATGAATGAACTTTTATTACAATAGTTTGTAGTGTACCACTTTGGAGAATACTGTACGAAAAATATTTCTTTTCGTTCATTATTCTTTCTTACCGTCGAACCAGCGTGCACGAAACGTGTTGTTGTTGGCCAACAAGCGTACGGAACTCTCCCACGAGAAAGACAGGTCGTTAAGGTAGAGACGACAACGCACTGCAATGTTAGATCAATGCACCGCCCTTAACTCGCTGGCATTAATAGAGGTAACACGGAAGCAGTGAAATACTGGCAGTAATACCTGTATTGCCACTTCACCTGAACACGTCGGCTCTAACCAGCCCGCTGTAATCGCGTCGACGGCGGCAGCTGTCGGTGGCGAGCTTGTATCATCAGCAGCTGCTTCTACCACCACTACTTTATTACTCTCTCCTAATGCCTAAAAAAGGAAGGCAAGTGTTGCTTTCAAGAGCCCTCTCGCCAGATGAACATATACCTTTTTCTAGTCAAACTTATAAACATCGAAGGCACGTAGAATTAAATATGAAATTTCGTGACAAGGAAAATACTTTTACAATGCTGCTTTTTTCTTGTAGCAACTTAAGACAGCACCCAAAACCAGCATACTGAATTTTCCTTTTACAAATTTAATGACGCACGAGAGTACTGTCGTTCTCATATTCGAACGGCGCACAGAGTGACAAAGGATACTGATACAAGCGACCCCAGGTATTAAAAAACAAAATTAAGACAAGTCCAATCGAACACTGCACCATGCCCTGACGGGATTCCAGATGGACTTCATACTGAATAGCTAATATTTATCGGGAACGTCTTGGGCTGTAAACGGTAAAATGACTGATCCACGAAATTACATTAATCTCTAACGTCGATAAGATGCGTTAAGTTGGTGCATTTTCTAGACTGGGACGTTTTAATACTGCTAGACAAAGAAAATATAAGCTGCTTTATAAGAAGCATCACAGGTTCTGAGAAATTTGCTCATGTGGGAACAGCCCACTCTTTTCACTCATTACGCTTTACAACTATGTTCAGGAGCACTCAGATGAAAGCAATACAGACGGAATAAAGTTTAATTCAAAATTAAACGCCGCAACTCTTAATACATTTGTCCCGCTGCGAGGAAAGAGACGGCCAATGCCTTCATGGAAAGAATGTCTTCGGTTGCCTAAGGAACCATGATTGTAACCATGAGTGTACCTCTTCATCCGAAGCAAATCGACGGCCACAAATGTCTTCCTTCAGGATTCCAAAAATATAGACATCGCATGGGGAGAGGTCGGGATTGTATGGAGGACGTGTAAGTCAGCGAAACTTCTGCAGCGTAGTGGAAAAAGCCTGACGACAAAATGCCGACACCACGTCGCCAAGGTTGTTACGCTGGGAAGCCCTTACACATCCTTCATACAGCCCTGACCTCTTCCCGTGCGATTTCGATATTTTTGGAGTCCTGAAGGAAGTTATTCGTGGCCCTCGATTTGCTTAGAACGAAGAGGTACTTGCGTAGATACAACCACGGTCCTGCATTCAACAACTACCATTTTTCCGTGAAGACAATGACCGTCTTGTCTCTCAGTGGCACAACTGTATTAGCAGCTATAGTAGTTACATTTCAAATAAGAGAAAGTGTCTTACTTTTTCCCATCTGTCTGCTTTACATTTAACTGTCCCTTATGCACGCAGATCAACAAGTAGATTCAGTCTTCCTAGATTTGTGAAATTCTTTCGAGACAGGTCAACTTTATCGACTAATGAAAATGCCGTGTGGCTAGTGCCTCCCGTCGGGTAGACCGTTCGCCTGGTGAAAATCTTTCGAGATGACGCCACTTCCCCGACTTGCGTGTCGATGGGGATCAAATAATGGATAACGACAAAACCCAGTCCCTGAGCGGAGAAAATCTCCGACCCAGCCTGGAATTGAACCCGGGCCGTTGGGCATCATATTCCGTCACGCTGACCACTCAGCTACCAGGGGCAGACTATCGACTAATAATCGAGATATAATCATTCGCATTGTCTTCACACATATGCCACTTGCTCAGTTTTTAAAATCACAGAACGAAGTGCGCTACAACGCACGGCGAATATTGAACAGAAGGGGAAAGTAACATCGGATGTGCCCCATGTCACAGTAATAGTACCTCCGGTGTTCTGAATACATCCAAATGAACTATCGGATAGAGTCAGCAGCAGTAGGTTCTGCGCTCGCGATGCTATTGGGTAGAAGAAAGTATAGTCGTTCGACGATACTAAGGAAAAGCAGAACGATTTACAAAAGATTTATAATTGGTGTAATCAATGGCAAATGTTTTTTGAACTGGGTTACATATACGATAAGGATCACGGAGCCGGCAAAGTAGTACTAATGGACGCGATGTGTAATGGCTTTAACAACTAAAATTTGTAACAGATAAAGCGAATGTATGATCGATTTGTTGCAAGGCTGTGGGAAAGTGCAGTCAATTTCTACGGCATATACCATACATGATGCTACACAGACCAGTCCTAGAGTATTGTACCACTATTTGGAAACCTCATCAAGTAAGCATCACATGAGAGAAAATCTAGAGAGGATCTGTTAGGTACTAAATAGGACGGAAGAGGGCACACGAATGTGTAACTCAGATTGCCGGGGAATTTACGTAGAGATCTTTGGAAGACGGAGGGAGTTTTTCTGCGGATGCAGAGAGAGTATTCGGTGAAAACTGTGCAACGATCTTTGCTGCCACCATCGTACATCGTGCGTAGGGATCGTAAGAATAAGTTAACTAAGATAAGTATGAATATAGGAATACACGAATTGAATAGCGCAGAAAAATTCCAGTGGTGCTACGAAGTATCATCCACCACGCACTGTGGGGTGGATTTACAGGGTGACAATTACTGAACTATGTGAAAAAAACGTGAATTAGTTACGAACTACAGTGTGCACACACTTTATTCAACATGTAACCGTCACTGCAGATATTCGTATATAGGTTATGACACTTTCGATATGTCTGCCATCATTGGTGATGTGACGCAGACGAATAGCGAAATTCTGCATAACCCGCTAAAGTGTCGGGACTTCGATGCCATAGATGACTTTCTGAATGGCTGTTTTCAGTTCAGCAATTGTTTTGGAGTTATTGCTGCACACCTTGTCTTTAACATATCCCCACAAAAAAGTCGCTTGTGTTCAGATCCGGAGAATATGGCGGCCAATCGAGGCTCACGCCAGTGGCCTCTGGGTACCACAGAGCCAGAATGCGGTCCCCGATGTGCTCCTCCAGGACATCGAACACACTCCTGCTTCGATGGAGTCGAGGTCCGCCTTTCATGAACCACATCTTATCGAAATCAGGGTCACTTTGGATAATGTGGATGAAATAATCTTCCAAAATCTTCACGCACCGTTCGGAAGTCACCGTGGCATCAAGTAATATCGTATACATTATCCCGTGACTGGACATTGCACACCACACAGTCACCAGTTGAGAATGGAGAAACTTCTTGATCGGGAAATGCGGATTCTCAGCCCTCCAAATGCTCCAATTTTGCTTACTGACGAACCTACCCAAATGAAAGTGGGCTTCGCCGCTAAACCAAACCATACAGCGCACAATGATTTCCATTATGCCCCGTAACCAACCGTGCAGTCTGAACGTCCTAATGCAAACCGTCCAGAAGTTACGATTTTTTTCATGTAGTTAAATAATTGTCACTCTGTATGTGAAACAGTGTTTTTCACGTGCTGAACTTCGATTGACTATGCATCTAAACGTACGATTGACCATGCATCTAAACGTAGAGGGCGTTTGAAACGGCTTCATCAAAGCTGAGAAAAGTTTATCTTTTCTGTGAATGAAGCTAGTAACTACTGATTACCTTATGGAAGGTTTACGAAGTTTTTGATTTCAGTAGTTAATAAATGCTCTAAATTGTAGTTGCCAATGCGGTGTACTTTGCCCTGTTAAAAAATGAAATTTTTGCCATGTTTTAGAAATTAAGGCCGGTATTACACTATCAAATTTTCTTTGACAAAGTTTCTTTGTGAAAAAAATTGATAGTCTAATGATGAACCTTGTGGAACTTACACCTTGGTCAAATTTTCTTTGATGAAATTTAGCGCGTCGTCTTGGATATGATCAAACATGCGCTCTTCTTCTGTTTAGTGCAAGAAGAAATGTAACTGCTTCGAGTGCTACCACACCTTCAGCTGTCTCACATATAATGACTATCAACATGGCTACGAAATTTACGTGGTACGTCGCATCTAGAACTAAACGAATGAAAATGTACGAGTCAGGTGAAGCACTTTATAATGGAGTAGCTTTCTCCTGTCGCAAAAAATCGCAGTGATACGGTAAATCCTTTTGCGGATATAGCATATCTGTGGTGAGTGCTCTGATTGCTGATGTGATGAGTCACTTGACTGAGCACATATTGAAATGTACTCTCGTCCATTCTGAAGTGCCGGCCACGATAGCCGAGCGGTCCTACGCGCTTCAGTCCGGAACCACGCGGCTGCTACGGTCGCAGGTTCGAATCCTGCCTCGGGCATGGATGTGTGTGCTGTCCTTAGGTTAGTTAGGTTTAAGTAGTTCTACGTTCTAGGGGACTGATGACCTCAGATGTTAAGTCCCACAGTATTTAGATCCATTCTGAGGTCATTTTCATGAGACTTTACGTCCTCGACTTGCAGTTCTGTAACAAGTTCGCCGAAATACGTTTCCTTTTTCTTTTCTTCTGCTCCTGCTACACGTGTAAATATAACGCATTTGTCGTCGGCCACTCTGAAGGAACTATGAAGTCGAAGTTCTGCGTTAAAGAAAATCTGCTAACAGCATAATACCCCTACAAGCACCTAGTCAAATATCTTTGTCACAGAGACTATGATGAATATCTAACAATTCAGGGCATCAATGGAAACAAACTAACGATTTAAAGCTGTTTTTCTCGTAATGACACACACACACACACACACACACACACACACACACACTTTTACGAGGCCGCACACACTGCTCTGTGACTTGCTCGGCGACCAGATAGCAAATGTTTGCAGTTGCATTTACAGGTTTCCGGTGGAGCTTCCAGAAGGGAGGCCTAAACAAAACTCGCCTGGAAAATCTAAGTCCGACGGGAAAATGACCCTTGTTAACTCTTTCACATATAATAAAATAAAAAAAATTAAAAATTTTTTGCAAAACTGACCGTTAAGAAAGTGGCAAAAGGAAGAGTACACTATCAATTGTTCTAAGGGGGTGGTTTCACTTTGGAAGCGCTGGAACGTTTTGTTTTCAACCTCCCATCGCTTCATGGGATATAAATTTCGCATTTTTCCAGGACACAGTATCACATCTCATGCCTAAAAGAAATTATAGTCCCAAAAATAATGTAATTTATCTCAAAGGTACATACAACTCCATTGCTTTGATTTTGAAACTCCTCATAAAAGCTGTAGCAAAAACTCAAATTTACGTTATAGCAATTTAATATATTTACTTTAACTGTTAATGATCTCCATATGATCGCTATAAAGAAAATCAAATGTCACCATCTTCTACAATCACTTAGCACAATCTTCGCGCCGGCTGTAGGGGACTAACACAATGCACCAGATTCGTAGAAGTACCGAGGTGTACCACCAGAGGTGGTCCCGCAACAGCATCGGCGATTTCATCCGAAAAGCACTGGTTCCGGTACTTAAAAAATATTAACAAAATGAAGGCTTCAAGCAGAAACCTCTGGTACTCAAAGGGTTAATGAATAAGTAATCTGCCCATCAGATGAAAATGTTGGGAACCGTTATTTGTACGCAGTAATCTGTTGCTGCCGCAAACCTGTGCATGCTCATCTCCCACTTGTTCTGTTTAGAGTATTTCGCTGTGTCATTACACATGAATGAAAAAAGAGCAGGGAGAAGAGAAGACGTGCTTAGTGAGCAATTGAATGAAATACAAAGCGGTGTTCACAATGAAGCAGTGCGTCCTCACTGTTATGTAAAGCACACTTTATGGAAAACGTATGCAGAACTGTTTGTGCAAGAGTGTAGGACTGCAAGTCCCAAAATGATCAGCAAAGCCTGTTATGCAAAGCTTTGTGGCAAAATGGCGCGAAATGGGCCCTGTAGAGAATAAAACCTGTCGTTTTCGTTAAAAAGGGTCAATTCCGCAGCAAATTTTCGCCTTATCTCCGTGGCTTCACTTGCATACACGTTCAACACAGACATTGCAAACATCTCCTCCCCCCTAACTCTGTCCATCTGCTCGTTCCCATTCTTTGGGTACATCTTCTCCTACCCCTCTCTCAGTCCATCTCCTCTGTCTACTTCCTCTGTCAATATCCAGCTGCCCCCTTCCTTCCCTATCCGTCCCTCATGCTTCCTCTTTCCATCCATCACAACCTTTATCCATCACAAGCTTCGCCTAGCCAAGAACACACACACACACCTGCAGCACTCGCACAAAAGTCTGATGAAGCAGTCCGATACTTCTCCTATAACACACTTGTCATGAGGGTGTCAGAGTCTTCAATACCGTTAAAAAAAATAAAGAAAATGGTTCAAATGCCTCTAAGCACTATGGGACTTAACGTCTGTCATCAGTCCCCTAGAACTTGGAACTACTTAAACCTAACTAACCTAAGGACATCACACACATCCATGCCCGAGGCAGGATTCGAACCTGCGACGTCGCGGTCGCGCGGTTTCATACTGTAGCGCCTAGAGCCGCTCGGCCACCTCGGCCGGCGAACTGTATAGCGGGGGCTTAAGAAATACCATTGTCTTTGTATCTGTGCTCCTATTGGAGCTAGAAGATCATAAACCACACAGTGTTGATACTTGCTAAATATGCTGTTTGTGTGCGAAATTTGTTTGAAATCCATCCTCCATCCATGGCCTTGGGAGGAGATCCCGGACACACACACACACACACACACACACTGTACTTCATATACATACCAGATTTTCTGGGCCTGTTTTGTTTGGCCCGTTCTGTAGATGCGCCGCCAAATTGAGCACGGCACTAGGCTGGCGGCGTGTCTCCTTGCGAGAGCTTGCAGACCGTGTCCACGGACGGGCATGCGGTGCCCGCAATAGCGGACATTACTGCCGGCTAACAGCGGCCATTAGTCGTGCCGCCGCCGCCATTATCGGACACGGGGAAGTAATACGGACAGCAAATCGCGGGTGGTTCTGAGCGGACGTCGCCGCTGCGGTTCCGCTCCGCTGCGGCCAGGCCGGCCTGCACTTCATAACCGACAGCGGCGGCTGTCGCCGGGGTCCCGCCCCCAATAAAGCAGACGCCGGCTGCAGGGCCATACACTTCCCAGAGCAGTGCAACGTCTGCCACAGCGCAGTAACCCTCCTCGCCCGCTCCACGTTGCCGTTCATACAAATGAGGCAGGGTAGAATTTAATATCCACAATGCAGGAAAAAAGTCTGAAGTCGAGAGATTTTCAGGCGTAAAAGTAGCTTTGGGCGTATGTCAAGAGTATATTCACATAGTGATACCACGCGCTTCATACACCGTCTGCCCCAAATGTTAACAGTCTTACTTTATTCCTGGTGAATAAGCAACGTAACTACAGTGCCAGTTTGTATTGATTAACGGGGATGTGCATTCGGTCAGTTTGTGAGCAGGCAGTGTTAAGTGGTGGATGTCCTGCCGTAGTGTGTCAACGTGTCACCTTTTAACATTTTTCTCACATAAGAAAGGGTTTTTGTTATCTCGTCGAAACACGAATAATTTGTATATGTAATTTTTTGGCACCCTTTATAGGCGGAAAGATAATTCACATCTGCCCGACGCATTAACGTGCGCTTCCATTACAAATTCATTCCGATTTCTAAGGATCCATTTTCTTTCTTAAAAGTGCACGACTGGATCTCTAACATTTGCCTTGAGCAGGCTATTAGTAACACCAAAGTTAGCTTTCAGTCAATTGCCGGTCAATCTCGAACAAACTGGGGGTACAGCAAACAAAAGCAGAAATGCTTAACTATGTTTTCAGAATTTTCTTTGCCGGCGTAGTGCACGGAAGCCGTCTGAAGTCCCCTGCAGAAATATTGAGCTATGCTGCCTCTATAGCCGTCCATAAGTGCGAAAGAGCCGTCGGTGCAGGATTTTGTGCTCGAACTGACCTGTCGACTATGTCCCATAAATGTTCGATAGGATTCATGTCGGATAATGTGAGTGGTCATGTCATTCAATCGAACTGTCCAGAATGTTGTCCAAACAAATCGTCAACATTATTGTGGCCAGGTTAAATGGCGCATTGTCATCCACTGTTGTTTGGGAACATGAAGCCCACAAATGGCTGCAAATGGTCTCCAAGTATCTGAACGTTATTTCCAGTCAATGATCGGTTCAGTTGGATCAGAGGATCCCGTCAATCTGATGTTAACACAGCCCACACCATTTATGGAGCAACCTCCAACTTGCACAGTACTTTGTTGACAACGTCGGTCGGTGGCTTCGTGAGCTCTGCGCTAGATACTAACCCTACCATCAGCTCTTACCAACGGAAATTGGGACTCATCTGATCACGCTATGGTTTCCCAGTCGCCTAGTGTCCAACTGATACGGCCAGGAGCCCAGGAGAGTTTCTACATGCGATGTCGTTAGCAAAGGCATTCACGTCGCTTGTCTGCTACTACAGACCATTAACGCCGAATTTCGCTACACTGTCCTAACGGACATGTTCGTTGTACGCCCCATATTGATTTCTGTGGTTATTTCTCGCGGTGTTGCTTGTCTGTTAGCACTGTCGAAACTAGGTAAACGTGCTGCTCTCGGTTTTTAAGTTAAGGCCGTAAGGCACCGCGCTTTCCGTGGTGAGAGATAATACCTGAAATTAAGTGTTCTCGGAACATTCTCGACACTGTGGATACCGAAATACTGAATTCCACAATTGTTTCCGAAATGGAATGTCTCATGCGCCTAGCTCCAAGTACCATTCCGTGTTCGAAATCTGTTAATTCGCGTCGTGCGGCCATAGCCACGTCGGAAACCTCTTCATATGAATCGCCGGAGTGTAAATGACCTCTTCATATGAATCGCCGGAGTGTAAATGACAGCTCCACCAATGTTCTGCCGTATTATACCTTGTGTACGCGGTACTGTTGCCATCAATATCGCAGCCATCATATCGCTAGCCAATGACTTATCATCTCACTGTAAGTTTTTGATATTTGTACTAGGGAGGCGATCTGCAATGTACCGGTCTTCCAATCAAATGCCTTTGTAGCGATCTTGGTTTGTGGAGTTTTCTTCAGTTACTAAACCCTGGAGAATCGCCCTCAATGTCATCCCCGACCAACTGAAAAGATGAGAGAAGGAATTGTCAGTGGCGTTGAGAAACAGCTGAAATAGTTAGAAGTCAACAAGGCTTTAGGAACCGATGGAATCGGTCGGATTCTATACTGAATTTGCAGCAGCTCTTTTAAATACAGTCTATCGTGTGAACCCTCTAGATCGAAACTGTGCCCAGTAGCTGGAAGAATGCACAGGCCACACCAGTCTACAAGAAGGGAAGTAGAAATGATCCTCAGAACTGCAGTCCAATATCCTTGACATCGATTTGTTGTAGAATCTTAGGACATATTCTTAGCTCAAATATAATACGAGTCTCGAACAGGACGACCTCAACGGCAACCAGTATGAATTTCGAGAACATCTATAGTGTGAAACGCAGCACGCACTTTTATAACGTGACTTGTTGAAAGAAATTTACCAAGGCAGCTAGGTAGATTAAGTATTTTTCTATCCCCGAGAAGCTTTTGACTCATTACCACATCTACGCTTATTATCGAAACTAGGATCATATGGACGCAGCGGGTTATCTCGGATGGAGAGTGATCAGATGCAGAAGTAACTTCGGGTGTGCATCAGTAAAGTCTATTGGGACCTTTCGGCACATTTTTAATATTAATGACTATTTGGACAATACTAATAGTAACCTCAGACTTTTTGTAGATGACAGTTGCTTATAGCGAAGCACTGCCTGAAAGAAGCTGCATAAATATCCAGTCAGATCTTTAAATATTCAGAAATGTAAAACTGTGCACTGAGTAAAACGAAGAAACGAAGTAATCTAAGACTGTATCGGTGGGTCACAATTGAAATCGGTAAACTTACACAAATACCTGGATGCAACACTTGGTAAGGATATGAAAGGTGATCATATAGGTTCAGCCACGAGTAAAGCTGGTGGCTAACTCCAATTTATTGGTAGAATCCTGGGAAAATGCAAGTTGTCTACAAAGGAGATACTAAACGTACACAGAGAAGGGCAGCAAGAATGGTCACATGTTTGTTTGATCCGTGGGAGAGTGACACACAGATAATGTAGAAACTGAATAGGCATACTGGAAGACGAACGTAAACCGTCCCAAGAAAGCCTACAAACAAAGATTCAAGAACTGGATTTAAATGGTGACTCAAGGAATAGCTACAACCCCGTCTGTATCGCTCCCGTAAAGATCTTGAGGACAGGAATATATTAATTATAGCGCACATGAAGGCATTTAAACAGTCATTCTTCCCGCTATCCATACTTTAATGGAACGGGAAAAACCGTAATATTTGGTACAATGGGACGTTTCCTCTGCCACGCACTTCACAGTGGTCTGCGCAGTATAAATGTAGATGACTTGGCCTGAACACGCACACCTACAGTTACGGGTGGTTTAACTGATGCGCCTAGGTTCGAGAATCTGTCCAGCTCACAGATTTCATTCGCCACAAATGATGAACACAGCATACACTGGAATTCCATACTTAACCAACTTTTTACTTCAGTGAGTCACGCTAAGTCTTCGTCAGTCGCATACAGCATCAGACAACAACGTAGATACGTTATCTCCGGGTTCTTGCCTAACGGGAGGCCAATGCTTTGTTTTCGGCAGAAGCCTTCGAATGAGAACAACCTATCCGCTAGAACACACCGGCCGTACGTACAGCGTAACGCAGATACTGCCTTCTGGTGTTTGCGCAACTACCTTGGCGCCATATTAGGCGCTGCCCACACGCTCATAAATCATTGGCTGTCGTCGCTGTAGGTCGGCCCTTTCTGCACCTCGTTCATTCAAAATGCATTGTGCAAATGCGTTCCTCAACTTTACGTACACTCAGTTCAACTACACCACCGCGAACTAACTGCTTCACAAACGTCTCATCTTTCTTTTCCGTTTAACCACTGTCAGTAAATGACTGCAGACTGAACTAGACGTGCCGAAAGCTGGTAAGTTAAGAGTCAATATCAGTCTATATCCATCACTTTATGACGGCATCACACCCAGAAGAATTTTATTCAAATGGAAGCCCACGCTTTTATATTTATCTATTTATCTAACCGGATCCTTCAGCTGATCTCTCA
Organism: Schistocerca cancellata; assembly: GCF_023864275.1. Taxonomy (NCBI): domain Eukaryota; kingdom Metazoa; phylum Arthropoda; class Insecta; order Orthoptera; family Acrididae; genus Schistocerca; species Schistocerca cancellata. The sequence continues at coordinate 137,900,147 of NC_064634.1, read as the reverse complement.
CATCGGACCACAGTTTTACACATCCAACGCTTTTTATATCCCTGATAGTTGTTGATGATTATGATAGTTTTAATATAATAATAGCAATGATTCGAGGTAGACGAAATTGAGGAATTTTTGCTACCTTCTAAGCGTAACAACACAAGACGAAGCAAGTACGTCTTAAATAGCCGAGCGTTCATGGCGAAAGGAAGTCCCCTAGTATGAAGCATCGGGCGTTAATTTGAGGAAGAAATTTCAGCACTGTACGTTTGAAGCACAGTATTTGGTGTTAATGGATCATGGATTATGAGAAAACTGGAAAAGAAGAGAATCGAAGCGTTTGAGATGTGATGCTACAGAAGGATGATAGGAGTTAGGTGGACTAATAAGGCAAAGAATGAGGAGGCTCTAGGCAGAATCAGCTAATATACAGGAAACAGTAACAACAAGAATATCAGGATGATGGCATATGTGTTAAGACATCTGGGAACAACCCCATGGTATCGTTCAATAGGTAATGAATAACTTTTGTTCTCTGACAGTTACGGTTGAAAAAAATGCGGAATATCCCCGTTTCTGCCCTTATAGTTTCATGAATTTTTAATAGGTGGTCGCGCTACCGTAGCCTCCAAAGAGGCGTTTGTAAAGGAGGTGCGTTCCAAGCACAGCGATATCATTGAGTTTCTTTTTCGCGGAAAACCCGAGTATCGCCGATATTCATAGGCACTTGAAGTCTACGGGAACCTGACAGTGAACAAAAGCACGGTAAGTCGTTGGACGGGACTTACATCATCGCAGCAAGGTTGCTGCAGAGCTATCAGATCTCCAGCGTGCCGGCCAGCCGCACAGAGCTGTGACTCCAGAAAACTGGAACGTGTGAACAATGTGTTCACCGCCATAAAAATGCAACCCAAGGCCTAATACAAGCCTGCGCATCCGAGAGCAGCTCATAAAATTTCATTCGACCGTTCTTCTTCATTCACTCTACAGCCCACATATCACGCACCTTCCGACTTCCACCCGTTTGGCCCAATGAATGATGCACTCCGCGGGAAACAGTACTTCGACCAGTGAGTGGTATCATGCGAGCATACAGGCCCTCCCAGTAAGGTGGCATACGACCGTCGCAATGAACGGAAATTATGTTGAAAACTAGGGTTTTGTAGCCAAAAGTGTGGCGTTTTGGAGCCTGAATAAAACGAACTTGCCAACAGGAAAAAATGTGTTGCATTACTTACTGAATGCCCCTCGTATTAGAGGGAGCTTTTGAGAGTGCGAAGTATGCGATAGAGAAGGCAAAGATACGTTTATAATGGCTCTTCGCTTCTTCTGGTCCGCATCTCGTGGTCTAGTGGTCTAGTGGCTAGCATTGCTGCCTATGGATCACGGGGTCCCGGGTTCGATTCCCGGCCGGGTTGGGGAATTTCTCTGTCCAGGGACTGGGTGTGTGATCATCATCATCATCATCATCATCATCATCATCATCATCATCATCATCATCATCATCATCCGTGAACGTGGCTAAAATTGGACTGCGTAAAGAATGGGACATTGTACGGGCGCCGATGACCGCGCAGTTGAGCGTCTCACAAACCAAAAATCGTCATAATCGCTTCTTCTGGTCACTGTTTCAGCATGGTTGTTGTTTCAGCCAACTGCTACCACCTGCAAGCAGACAAGTGGCCCAGATTCCTGAAGCGTAATAAATGCAAATCCATCCTCCGCGCTCGCCTGCACCTTAGCACAAAGCACGGGCGTTTCCTATAAAAAACGACGTGTCACTTCTTTTACGATCGGCGGCGCCTTTTCGCACCCCGCGTCCAGGCATTATCGCTCCGGCCGGTTGTTACAGCTAGTGCTTGTAGTATAAACGGCCTTATTTACAGGCAACAACAAGAACCCTTGCCGTCACAGGCCACGTATTTCAAGGCGCCTGACAGGTTTAACTACGCTGGCCAGCACTGGTTCCTGAACGTGGCATTTGTGGGGTGAAGAAATCCGTCCTTTGCATCAGACGCTTGGCTTTAGATGTCGCATTAGGCGTTTTAGCTTTTCCTAGTTCCTTCACGTCACCCGGCTATATGGGCATGCCGTTTACGTTCAGTGACGTTAAGGAACCGCAAGAGGTCTTAAGGTACGTCTGTTTTTATTGTCCTATTTCATTAAGCACTTTGTAGCCGAGTGTGCGGAGATTTTCAACCTTCTGATAGATTAACGCTATATGCCAGACCGGAACTCGAACCCAGTATCTCTACGCTCAAATCGATGCAGGATGAAAATTCATTCCGGAAACAATGCGCTATGCTGTGGGATAAGCCATTTCTCCACGATATGCTTCTTCCAGGAATGCTGGTCCCGTAAGGAAAGGAGAACAACTTCTGTGATGTTAGGAAAACTGGAGAAGTGGTACTGGCGGAAGTAAAGCTGGAGGGTGGGTGGTGAATCTTATCTGGATGTTCATCCGGTGCAACAGCTGCTCACGAAAAGCGATTATCTCAAAGTTTCATGGAATATACTAAAGACTATAGCGTCTAGCGGTATTGAAAGTATACAGATATAAAGTTTGAGTCATCAGTCTTCCGACTGGTTTGATGCGGCCCGCCACGAATTCCCTTCAGTGCCAACGCTTTCATTTCAGAGTAGCACTTGAATCCTACGTCCTCAATTATTTGCCAGCTGTATTCCGATCTCTGTCTCCTACAGTGTTTCCCCTGTACTGCCCCCTCTACGGCCGTAGATTATCCCCTATGTCGTAGCAGATGTCCTATCATCCTGTTCCTTTTTCTTGTCTATGTTTTCCATACCTTCCTTCCTTCGCCGATTCCAAATCCACATTCTGTACTCATTAGACTGGCCTTTCAGCCAGATAGATCTGTAATTGTTCTTCACTTTCACTGAGAATAGCAATACCTCTCCAAGTCTTATCATTGATACTCTTTTACCCTGAATTTTAATCTCACTCTTGGACGCTTCTTTTATTTCTGTCATTGCATCACCGATGTATAGTTTGATCAGGTGGGGCGAAAGACAGTATCCGTTTCTTGCAGCCTTCTTAATCCGAGCACTTCGTTCTTTGTCTTCCAGTCCTATTGCTGCCTCTTGGTTGTTGCACATGTTGTGTATCACCTGGCTTTCCCAATAGCTTCCTCGTATTTTTCTCAGAATTTCGAACACTTGCATCACTTCACATTGTCGAACGCTTCTTCTAGATCGACAAGTCCCATGAGGGTATCTTGATTTTTCTTTAATTTTGCTTCCATGACCAAATGCTATGTTAGAACTGTCTCGTTGGTGTCTTTGCCTTCGCTAAAGCCACCATCTATTTAGTTAACGTTTATCTTAAACACCACATCAGCTAAGTTTCATACCTTTTTTTTCCATTCATTTTGTCGTTGAAAATACGTAATACTATTTTTTGTTAACTGACGCATTAGATGTCTTCACTTATCGGTTAAGTCTACTCGAACAATAGAAGCCAAAATATAAGAAGTGCATCTAATCTCTTAAATAAATTTTGATCATTCTTCTGTATTTTTGAGTGCACCTTGGTGGCGTTATGGTTCCAGTTTTCTGTTTATCTAGTACTCTTCCACATCGTTTCTAAGAATTTTCGACTCTTAACTCCACGTTCAAGAAGGGGAACAGCTTGATTAAAACAGGATTCTAATTACTGATCTTGCTTGAAAAACTTACCTGACCACCTATTTACTGAAATTCTTGAATCTTCACGATCTTTCCTCAGCTTCTAAAGACACCCTGTTTATCTTCGCAATGCATCTTTACTGAAAAATTTACTTTCGGGGCTTCTCCTGCAGGCATTGCTATGTTTTTTTCAGTACGGAATCCACCATCTGAAATGTTATCCGTCTCTTTTTGCCCTGCTTCGTCGACCTGATGAAAATGCAACCAGTCTACAAAGGAGAAAGAAAATGACATTCCGTTGAAGTATGTTAGTGATTTACTTATGATGAACTTGTGTTTATTGACGCATTCACCTTTTATGGCAAGAGTCATTGCCGGTTTGGCCCACGATGGACATCTAGGATGTTACTGGTGTTGAGCGGCACTTGGTGAGCGAACGTCAAATTCCAACGAATTTCACGTACAATGTCCCCTTAAGCCATTTACTATTAATTCCTACTCTGAGAATTTATCTTTTAACCAAAGCACAAGTTATATTGTGGAGCATTACGCGAAAGAGAAACACCCATGCTGCCTACGCGGCAATACGAGGAGCGATGTGTTGTACGGGGACATACGACTAACAGTTCCTTCAGTCGTTATTGCAACTAGATAAATCCTGATGATGTCGCTGCTTATGTAACCACGCAGCTACTCATTTGGACCCCGTACTAGACTTCGCCGCATCAGAAAAATTTGAGAATGCACCGCCAATCTCTCCCGCGTCCTTCCGCACCAAAGACAGCGACGCTAACCACTCTGCTATGGCCTGTGTGTATTACAGTAAACATTCGGAACTACTTTCTACGTTGTTATTGAATCGCAACACTGAAATGTCTCCAACACCAATGTGCCTACTGTACTCAAATTGACAGAGAGGCTCGTGTTGTTGAACTGTGAACACGAAAAATTTGCTGTCGAAAGCGCGGGAATTTATGCCTAGAATGACCAACCAGTCTAGTCGTGGAAAAGGCAATTGCCACACTAATTTATAGAAATAATTCTGAGGAAGCGTAATTCACGCACGAGAGGGGTCGCTTACATTATTCTCGTTTGGACAATCTTTCAATGTAGCTAGCCAATGTAGGACCCTTGCCAAATTTAACTAACGGAAGAATGGTTCAAATGGCTCTGAGCACTATGCGACTTAACTTCTGAGGTCATCAGTCGCCGAGAACTTAGAACTAATTAAACCTAACTAACCTAAGGACATCACACACATCCATGCCCGAGGCAGGATTCGAACCTGCGACCGTAGCGGTCACGCGGTTCCAGACTGAAGCGCCTTTAACCGCACGACCACACCGGCCGGCCTAACGGAAGAGATACAAACCATTCACCAGAGGGTTATTTAGGTAGCACATGTGTTAGACGGAAGTGATCAAAGTGGCATGACGGGACGATGAGCATTGCGGTGAGAAGCAGTCCGACAGTCTACTGCCGGAAAGGAATCAGGAAGTACACCACTCTCTGTAACGTATGCCTACAATAATTACCAGAAAAAACATGAATTCTGGTCCATATTGAAGGGAGCCAAACGTCTTCCTTCCCGCGTGACATTTGCGAAATACCGTATTTTGGACTGCGGAGTACATATGTGAAAATAAATAATATAATGTAGTCTGCACGCTGACCCCATTGTCATACACATAGATCTTAGGATTGATCTGATCATTAGTGAGTTGATGAGGACGCGCTGTTCTGTGGCCTACCATTGTCATCAAGCGCCGATGTAATATACGTCGCAGCATCCTGCCTGAACACACATGTAAGCATACCGTACAAAAAGTCACCTCCAGAAGACACACCGCTAATACCGTGTAACGTTGGCTTCCTAGTGGCCTCAACTCGGCGAGGAAGGGTGTCCACAAATTTCTTACACGTGTTGTATCCGAGGTCACTGACTGAAGATTATATACCGCAGAGGTACCAAACTGCGGGGCGTTGACTACTGCATTTCATCCACTATTTCAGATAGTTCTCTATGGGAGTAAGATGTGGTAGTGTGCCTCAGAGTTCATCAAATGACGAACGGTATCCGAAGAGCTCTGCGAACACAATCGTCACCTTGGAACGACGAGAATGTCCAAAGCATCTTCATTATTGAGATGTAGAAGGAAGGACAACACTTGGTACAGATAATGCTGAAATAAACACCATGGTTCTTCGTTCATGGCAACCTGATAAGCAGTCCTAGTTCGTGGTAGGTCTGCCTCACTGAGCCGCCGGTGAACTCTGCACCTTGGATCGTTTGGAAAGCAGCAAAACTGCAACTGGTTGGACGACACAACACGCCTCCACTCTGCAACTGTCCAGTTTGTGTATTGCAGACGTGCAGTTGTACCAGTATGTGTGTCTGTGAGCAACGACCTTGTGCGAGGAACTCCACTCTAAATGTCCATAGCAATATTTGCTCTGAAATGGGATGGGGTGGACCTATATACCGTGACAGTAGCCATCCAATGACGGGTTTCAAATAGACTGTCATTGACAGACGTGACACCCGTCTCTGTTTCTACGATATTTTTACGAGCTCTGTTCATACTCCGTGTGAGAAGGTTGAGAGGTGGAAGAGGATCACTTATGTTCCTGATACCAGTTACAGACGGCCTACAGAGCTCGAAAGCGACCCACATGCTTATTTATGGGAGTAACTAATATTTCGTCCGCTGAGCTTAGACCATAACAAGGTTAGGTAACAGGTTGCATATTTGAACTAAACGCTGTGTCACCGTTCTGTAACGAAGTTCTACAGGGCCCTGTTGGACGAGGCAACTGTACGTGTAGCGCTCTGCAGAGAGTGGCTGGACAGCTGTAGGGCATCACAAAAGCAGCTCCAGTGTGGGGGACTCCTGTAAGTGAGGCACGGCTCCAGAGCTCGCCGCAGTCGCGCCCCACGGACGGAAATAGCGGCGCGTGCGGCCCTCCCCAGCTGCGCACCAGCACCGCTAGCATATGCTCTGCTACTCTCCACGTCGTGACTGTAAGGAACGAACCGTACCAGCATTTGCCCCCCCCCTTCTCTCTCTCTCTCTCTCTCTCTCTCTCTCTCTCTCTCTCTCTCTCTCATGCGGCCCGCCACGAATCTCTCTTCTGAGCCACCTCTCCACCTCAGTGTAGCTCTTACAGCCAACTTTCTCAATTATTTTTATTTGTTGGATATAGCCCACATTCTGCCTTCTTCTGCAGTTTTTACGATCTACAGTTGCGTCTAGTACCATGGAAGTTATTAACTGATGTCGTAACTCGTGTTCTACCATCCTGTCCCTCCTTGTCATGTTCCTTTCGTCGTCGATTCTGCGGAGAACCTCCTCATTCCAATCTTCAAAGTCTACCAAATTTTTAATATTCTTTTATATAACTGCAGTTCAAATGGTTTGATTCTCTTTTGCTCCGATTTTTCCACAAAACATGATTCACTTACCTGTAGTGCCCTTCTCCGAACACACATTGCTAGAAATTGCTACCTCAAATTAAGCTCTGTTTGATACCATATATACACCTACATACATACTCCGCTAGCCACCAAGCGTTGTGTGGCGGAGGGCACAATTCGCGCCAAAGTCTTATTTCCACCCCCTCTGTTCCACTCGCGAATCGCGCGAGGGAAAAACGACTGAACGCCTAAGTAAGAGCTCTAATTTCCTTAATCTTTGAATGGTGATCATTGCGCGATTTGAAAGTTGGTGGTAATAATTTATGCTCTGCATCCTCGGTGAAGATCAGATTTCGGAGCAGCCCCATCCGTTTAGCGCGCCGTCTATCTGCAAGAGTGTCCCACTTCAAACTTTCTACGAGATTCTCGCAATGGCTAAATGTAACAGTCACGAATCTTGCCGCTCTTCTTCGGACCTTCTGAATGTCTTGAATCAGACCCAACTGGTAAGGGTCCCATATAGACGAACAATACATACCAGCAGATTTTATTTTGAGAGAAACGCCTTCTTTTTTCTGTGCTAGTCTGCGTCTTACATCGACCTTGCTTTGTTCGTCATGCGTAATTTTGCTTCCAAAATAAAGTTCCTTGACTCTATACTATTAGTCTGTATTACAGCAGGTAAACAGATTAGGCTGCTACCCGTATACGATACAAAAGATGTACTCAAAGAATCGAACACTTTAGCAAGGAGAAGCTGTACACCGAATGTGACAATTTTTCTTCATTCTGTATCAACAACAGGAACAGCACATGAATCTCTACCTTGGCGCCGCCTTAAAAAAATTAAAACCGAAAGACGAATCAAAATCCGCACTTAACTGAAAATTCCAGTAACTTACGAAGAGTGATTACATACTGTTGGCCCGAATCAGACTAGTAACTAAGGTAATAACGAAACTTTTCAACACTTACATACTACAGCTATTGGATGATTCTTAAAAATTTCGGAAAAAACTAAGTTGCCCCAATCCTCTTTCATTAGAGATGTAGCAGTGTTAGATTGCAGCGTCATTCTGACAGTTTAGTCAACCGACACCGCGATCATTTCCTATTTTAGGAAATATTTTAATTTAGTTTCCTGTCTTGAACCATTAAGTTTCGGACACATGAATGACCACTTCCACAGTTTGATACTAATGGCAATCAGATCACGATAGCTGATGTGTTCCGTTAGATTCGAGGCGATTATGCTATATAATGTTCTAGTTTAAGCTGACTCGGCCTTATGAAAAATCAGAACTGTGCTTCCCAAACTTTCCGATACCATTTCCACTGAACGAGATCAGACATCGGACAATATCCACAAAATGTTTGCCACCTAAGGTTTATACTAAGGAAGAGAACACTTAATACTATTAAAATGAAGGATAAGAAACATAGTTAACGTTCATGCAGATAGAAATCACGTGTTTTAACGTTTTTCTGATCAAAAAATAATGAGTCACTGCCACTGTTGGTACTGTATTTCAGTCAATAATTATATATTCTGTTTGGTGTTTGGCAATGAGCAGCGTAAGATATGCTCCCAATTCATATGGTTCCTCGCTTTTGATTTCATTGCTACTATAGTTAAAAAACACACTTTCACAACTGGAAGTTTTAGCGAACGGAATCTGCGATTTTAGCGCATTTTCGTAATAATAGCGGATACTTAGCACAGACGTTACACGAAACTGTCAGCTTATAACGTCCCTATAAAAATATTTTAAAATAATATTTTTTGCAGCTGAAGTGAGACGGAGAGAAACTATGGGGAAGAATTCTATTGACAAATGCATGAAGGCAATATATTATACGAACAGGTCCAAAAATAATAGTTTAAAACGATATTGTTTTATTGGTAAGTGTTTATCTGCTGTCTTCAACCGATTTATGTACGTAAAGATGTTCTCTCTCTCTCTCTCTCTCTCTCTCTCTCTCTCTCTCTGGTTGTATTGCGAAGCGTTATTACGTATACTACTTATCCAGGTCTGTAATGTAATGCTATGTAACTTACTAAGCTGACGCCAAATAAGATAATAAGTTAAAGCGTGAGCTGAGTTTTATTTGTAGAAGTATTAAGCCTATCTCAAATAGCTCCAGTTTCCAAAATTATAGCATGGTCTGCAACGGAGAGGAAACAACATCGTTGGAGCGCTGCAGTCCGCCGCCATTACGCAGCACATTTAAAATTTTGATTGTTTTAAAAGTGCGTTATTGTCAGCGCAGACTATTTAATTTTTTCTGCTAGCAAAGCTGAAAATCTGGACCAGACAATTTGATGATGAATTTGTCAGTCATTTTAAGGTACTGTATGGAATCAGGCCCTAGCTTGTACTACGTCCAAAGGACGAAGACTTTCATACCAGAAAGTGACTATCACATTTGACCTAGTAACACGATGAAAAACTAAGTGACAGCTAAAAGCACACTTATTTTCACCAATAATATCAAGGTGCATTTGGTTGTGTTTTAATGTGTTCGTAAGATATCGATCGTATATAGCTTAGAATTTGCATAGTGTTGCTAGATTATTTGTACTGTTTAACTATTTGCAGCAATGTTGTACCACATACAGTTTTACTGAAGTAATAATAGCAATATTTAATTAACATAAAACAAACTCAAATATTAGTATATTTTCAAAGAATATGTAGAACATAATTTAATCAGAGTACGGGAGCAGTAGAAGTTCTGTTGCATGGCAGGCTGGTTTTAGTGTGAGACATTCGCAGAGTGCAAGACATGGCACGTTGGCTCGAATTTTAGGTTTTATAATCTTATAGTATCCCTTCATCGAAAATTGAGTTTTAACACAGAGAACCAGTAAATTAAAAAGAGACCAGTTTAACATTCCACTCTAAGTTGAATGCACTACGAAAAGCTGCATGACGCAGTAAATCTTTTACAAGAGTGTGACTTCATGCCATGCAGTACAAAATAAGAGCAATTAAGCATAGAAAGCACGTAAAAAAATAACGTGACGCACTAAGTGTTTTCTCCCTCCACATCTTCTGCACGCATTTCCCTCCTTAAGCCGTAAATCCGTACATCTGTCACTTTCTTACGCAGCTCAAAAATGCAAAATAATGTACGAGCCTAGAGAGAGAGAGAGAGAGAGAGAGAGAGACGCAGGCAGCTAGACAGGCAGGGACCACCCAGCCGGCAGAGTTTGGCAACGCCCGCCAGCCCACGCCGCCGTCCCACGTCACTCTGCAGAGTGCGTACCGCGACGCAGCTGCGCCGAACGCAGTCGCCGCTTTAACACGTCACCACTGCCGCCTCGGTATTCGAGCAACCGAGAGCTGCGATCAATGTCCCGTCGATGAGGAGATTAGACAGGATCGTCAGCAGCAGTGTAACGTTGTTCACTGCCCAAGCTGCTTTGCACAGAGGAGTATCGCTGGGACGGTCGTAAGAAACTGCAAAACAATTTCCACAAAATTTGCGATGTACGCAATGATTGGCAGCTCCCTTCAAATGTAGATAAACGAAAACTACACTAATGAGCCAAAACATTATGACCATCTAGCGTGTTCGTCCACCTCTGGGACGCAATCCAGCTGTGATTCTGCGTGCCATGGATTCAACAAGTACTTAAGTTTCCAGAGGTTTCTGGAACCAATGGCTACGGACAGGGCGGTTCGTCTGTGGGCGCGAAACTGGCGCCCGACAGCACCCCAGTTGGGTTTCATCTGATTCAGATAAGCCGAATTTGATGACCAAAACACGAACGTGAGTTCATTAACACGCTCCTCAAAGCATTGCTGTACGATTTTTGCCTTGTGACAAGGACAATTATCCTGCTGGAAGATGCCGACATTCTTCCAACAATTCCCATTCAGGTTCCCCGAACATTTCTGTTACACTTTCGTATCACTATAACAATTTGTTAAGCATTTCCGAATTCCTTAGATGTTTATCACGCCCACTTAAGTACTGGAACAACATTCTACAGTTGTTGCCACTGTCACCTCGTTTACAGTTCCCTTTAATAGATGCACCGCACTTTCCCAGAGCCCTTCCAACAAATCCAAGTCTTCCATTCGTCGTCCTTAATACTGATTTTAAGTGTTAGTCCAATTTCATAACACTTCTTAATACTACTCCTAAATAATCACACGATGTGTCGTGCTCGAGATGTTCATCACCGTAAAGTGGCTTGCGAAGAGTAGATGTGGATGTAGTCTTCTGATGACATTCTCTAGTAATAATAGTAGTTCACGTTGGTATGTGACATTGTCATTTCACTCTATGTTTTATCATTTATGTAGCACTTAGACCGTCATCTACGTTTGGTCTGTATCTGTGGCTTAGGTCTTCGAACCTTGGTGATCGAATATATTCCAGTCAGTTCGCCCTTTACTCACACTATCAGGCGATACCTTGTTCTGTATCATACGTAAGCTTAAGGCTACTTACAACTGTAATTAATATCTAACGCTGTTAAGTATGCCAATTTCGTTTTTCCTATAATGTGTGTTAGGTTTCATAATAACGACCACATATAATGCTGGTTGTACTTTGCCACTGCAAAAAAAATGGTTCAAATGGCTCTGAGCACTATGGGACTTAACTACTGTGGTCATCAGTCCCCTAGAACTTAGAACTACTTAAACCTAACTAACCTAAGGACATCACACACATCCACGCCCGAGGCAGGATTCGAACCTGCGACCGTAGCAGTCGCGCGGTTCCGGACTGAGCGCCTTAACCGCGAGACCACCGCGGCCGGCTTGCCACTGCAGCTCAGGTTACAACATTTATTAACTTCAGCCGTTCGCTTCTTTTATGAAGCAGTAAAACTGAGTTATCTTAATGGATATCTATTTATTGTGTTTAACACCTAGACGTTAAACTTCATTTGGTGTATAGGTCTGTCCATGTCCTCTGGAAGTTGGTTTGAATATGACTGCCTTTATGAATAGGTATTACAAAATGAGCAGAAACAATGCATATTGGTACATCAGCTGATTTGTATTTTCACTTTCCTCGTACGTTGTATTGTTTGATGATATAATCTATAGCAAGTACCTAGGTACAAGGCACTACGATTATATGCTTGTAGTTCGATCCTTGTAACCGTCTAAAAGTAATGGCTAATGATTCAATTGCACGACTTAGGTTCTATCCATCTGTTTACTGGTTTGTAATTAAAGCCATTTAAAACGCTAATAGTAATTGCCACCTAGACTTCGGGTTACTTTATTACTGACATTTATAATTTTTTTATCATTAGCACTATACATACTACATGTATGTTAAAATATTGTACTGCTTTCAAGTCTGACCATATTGATTTCCTTCTTTTTAGTATGTCCTGGTTTTGTAAAAGTTAGCGAACAGTTTACTTTGGGTATATGGTTACTAGAGATTGTAGAAACTGAACATAGTTCCTTAAATATTATGCAACGTAAATGTAGCAGAAAGTTCGTTACGTCAGTGTTCTTTACATTATTATAGAGGCAGGGCTTTGCAAAACTTAGTTGGTTAGTAGCGCCATCAGACAGCGTTTACGTGTAGCACTAACGCTACATACGTGGCGAGTTGTCTGACAACCGTAATACAGCTACTTCGTTGTTTCTACAACTGGCGTTGTGAGTGATACACCATATTCACATCCAAACACGGACTATATGACTGTTACCACTTTCAGTCTCCTTGCTTTTAAACAAGTGTGGTCATATGAGCCCTGGATACATGTATGGCTAACGTTGCAAATTATATCAACGTGACGACCTCCTTTAGGTAACACTGGAGCTTTACACAACGAACCAAATCTACTTTGTGTGTCTTTATTTTTGTAACGATCGATAAAATTTTTCAGTGCATACGTGACTATGCCAGCGATTCAGCTCAACAGATTATGACGATGTGTAGTGCATGGTACTAATAAATACTGTATTATGTAATTTTTGTTGGTGTGTATCATAGAATCGAAGTTTAAATACAAAATGTATGATACTGTTGTTCACATCTTTTATGCAATTTTCTGTGTTTTAGATCTGAAGACAGCTTCTCAGTGAGCTGAAACTGGTACTCAATAAAGCAATTTAAGCGATCTTGGATTTTAATCCGTGCAATATACACTGATGAGCCAAAAGCTTATGACCACTGCCCACCGCGAGGCTGTAGCCTGCCTAGTGTGGCAGAGGGCACATGCTGTGGCGAGAGAAGTATACGAGCGGAACAGAGACGAACGGGGAATCATTCTAGAGACGATAAGTGGCGCAAATGCGAAAATCAGCCGACTTAAGCGACTTTGACAGAAGCCAGAACATTGTGGCCCAGTGCCTGGGAGCGAGCATCTCGGAAACGGGGAAGCTGGTGGGCTACTCGCCTGCTACCGTCGCGAGCACCTGTGGAAAATGGTTGAAGAATGCTGAAACTACGACTAGGTGACAAGATGTTTGACGTCAATATCTCATCACAGAAGGTAGGGAACGGAAGCCTTCCCACCGTCTAAGACACGATAGGCAGCGATCTGCAGCACGTCTGACTACAGAGTCTAGTGCTGGCACAGGAACAAGTATTTTGGAGCACACCGTACAGTGTTGAACACAATGTTCTGCAGCAGAGGATCCCTACGTGTTCCCATGTTGACCCAACAGTATCGTCAATTATGATTACAGTGGGCGCGGGATAATTGGGATTGAACCATAGATAAATGGAATCGTGTCGCCTGTTTGGATGATTTCCGTTTATTGTTAAATCAGATCGGTGGTCGTTTCCAAATCAAGGCGAACGACTGCTGGAAACATGCAGCGAGCCACGGGCCCAGGTCGGTGGTAGCAGTATTATGTCATGTCGGACGTTAACCTTGGCATCCATGGGATCTGCGGTAGTACTCGCTGCTCATTCGCTGCTAGAGTACTGGTTATTCCTCGTGTTTTACTGACCCTGTCAAAACATATCGACAAAACTAATATTGTACTACACTCGTTTGGGAATGCTCTATAGAATAGTCCCATAAAATTAAACTTAATAAATCATTTTGTTTCTAACGGTAAACAAACGGACCCTTTCCATCGACGCTGGGCGTCTTATGAAAGACGTGTAGAGCAGGATTTATTTGGACTGACTCCATCTATACATTACAAAAACGGAATTCCAAATATCTGCCGAAATACCAGAGAAAATGCGCCTTATGTCCCACAGGAGAGAGATCAGGCATAGGTAGGCCAGGAACTATATTTTGTTTTATTTACAATCAACAGACAAATTTGCGTAGTGCATATATGGAATGTTTGAAGTGAGTTTACGCTGAACCCCGAAGATCTGATACTTTTGCACTGTTGTGCAAGTATTTATTCGGCTCGTCGGCAATATGCGTATTACATTGATAACCAAACAAGTTTCTTTTTAATTTAAGGGACTATGAAGTGCGCGGCAAGTGAGTGACCATACCAAAAACATTGTGTTATGTTCAGATCCACCACATGCGGTTGCTACTTTAATGTGATGATGGACATAGCTTTCTGTAAATATTCAGTCATTTCCGGATGTGGAATAACATAAGAAACAAAGGACCGGGAAGATCTGTGTACGCGTCCTTGTACTTCGCTGGCTTAGTTCTCCCTTCATAAAGAATTATTACTGTGTAAGTATTTATATAAACAGCGCTTGCTCGAGAGAGCGCTTGCTGTCCATTGTGAGACCGCGGATTCTGCAAAACTTCCTTTAGTGCTGTAAAAGAAGCACAACGACAACGTCAAAATACTGTGTTGTTATGCTGTTTTGGAGGTCATTGAGTAACGCAGATCGAGGAACGTCCACTCTACTTCTGCTCACGAGAAATGTAGCAACTATTGCGCAATGTTGGTCGTTCTTTGAGAAAGACGGGCGTGTAATTTCTCTCTGTCTACAATCCATTCAGTACTTATCACAGCGATCAGTCTCACCGCCACTTCGGCATACACTGCAGAGCACCACGCAACTTCAGCGTTATCGCGTAACGATGTGGATAACGTATTCTGACTGTTTACTTCCCTCCGAAAAGCGGCGAACTTCACATAAAAAAATGGCCAAGGGAATAGTTCGTTAGTTTTCGGCATTTGCATCAGACGGTTCCGCTCTCATGTTCCCTTCCTTTCACACTTCTACCGAAATCTGTGACTAGAATGAAGTCCAGAGTCCAGTAAGTGACTACAAGAACCGCAGGCAACCAACGGAAATACGAATCGAAAAGCAGCCATTTGTAGAGAAAGATACTGACATTAGAGTTTACGCATTCAAAGGAGCCACATGCGCTTCCTAGAATCATTACGTACAAATCTTCTAGGTCTTCTTAATGCAAGTGAATCCACCAGATGACAGAGGCTTAGTGGGAAGATAAACAAATGTGCATGGTTTCAGTAATTCATCTGTTTCAAATGATATATCTATCACAGTTTGGTGTAACCTTTCACTGCCAAGCAAGGAAATTTTCGCTCTACCCTTTCCCTTGTAAGGTGCGCGCGATTAGATTTCTGCCTCTTCCGCCGGCTGCGCGACGCGCCCACGGTTCTGGCCCCCTCCAGACGCGACATGCAAATCTGCAGTGTTGCGTCCCCGGCGGCCGCGACCTCACACGGGTGCTAACGGTACAATCAGAGAAACCAGAGCCCGTCCTGGCTCTAGAGTTCCCTCACAGGCCTTGTCTGCTGTCAGCCGTGGGACGTGACGGCAGGTTCCGGTGAGTCGCTCTGCCCGACAACAAGGGGACACTGTAAACGCTTTCAGGTGCCACCGATGAAGGACGCCTTGTGAATCGGCAGAAGAGGCCAAGCTAGCTGCTTTCCTGCCGAGCTGAAGGGGCAGCTAGCAAAAAGGTAGTAAACGTGCTGCCCAGACATGGGCAGAGACCAGTGTCCTGGCCCGCCCCCACGATACGAGATATGCTACGCTCTGTTAAACACAACGTAGCTCTTCGTGTGCACGAAGCGCATGCTGTCCCTTGCGAAGGCGGCAGCATCTGTATGTGAGGGGCATTCGAAAAGTAAAGAACTTTTTCCTACAAAATTTTTTATGTAATATAACTAAACGAAACTTTAGTATACATAGAATTTGATACCCAAGGTACTTTTCTACGTGATCACCGTCCAAATTTAGCACTTATCGTACTGTTTTAGCGACTTTTCTATCCCTTCCGTATACTCAGTTGCCGCCAAGTTTATGAACCACTAACTAACGGCTTCTTTAAGTTCATCCACTTAAAAAAATCTTTCAATTTGGGGAATAAATGATAATCACTTGGGTCTAAGTCCGGACTCCACGGTGGATGTTGAGAAGTTTCCCACTGAAACCGCTGAAGCAAGTCCTACGTCACTCCCGCTGGCTGCGGACGTGCACTACCGTGAAGGAGAATGATTCCACTGGTTGGCATTCCGCGCCGCTTGTTTTTAATGGCGCGGCGAAGTCGTTGAGCCGTCTGGCAGTACTTCGCTGCATTTATGGTCTCATCTCTAGTCATCTAATCGATGGGTAACACCTTTGCGATCCCTAAACACCGCCGACATAATCTTTGTTGTGGTCAAAATTTTTCTTTTTTCGTTTTTTTTGCGGATGGCGAATGATGCCATCCCATTGGCTGGCGCATTGTTTCTGGTGTCAGATGTGATTTCAAAGTCTCATAACCAGTGCCAATTTGATTCAAAAATTCATCATCTTCATTTTCATAGCACTGAGAAATGTCGATGTAGTTGGCATTCGTTTGGTTTCGTGTTCGTCTGACAAAATTTGAGGAACACACCTGACACACACTTTTCATAGCTTAGATATACGCTAACAGTCTTGTACAACAGTTCTTGAAATAGAATGGTGCAGTCGCTTAACTGTGAGACGCTTTGAATTTTTGGTTCAATCCCTGGTTTGAGTCCGTCAGCCGCAACTGAGGACC
The DNA here is from genome assembly GCF_023864275.1 of Schistocerca cancellata. NCBI lineage: Eukaryota > Metazoa > Arthropoda > Insecta > Orthoptera > Acrididae > Schistocerca > Schistocerca cancellata. The sequence continues at coordinate 137,883,189 of NC_064634.1, read as the reverse complement.
TGCCCGAGCGATCTTCCGTCGTGAACATTTTTCCGTCCGCCATTAAATATCATACACCCCCAGTTCCGAACTGACGGTTTGTTCATTACATTACCGTAAACAAAAGTGATCTGTCTGTAAATTTCTGTGGGTCTGACTTTTAGCCTGTTTAAAAAGCGGGTAACACGGCGCACCTCACACTTGCCGGGATCTTCAGTTTTCAATCAACCGTATTGGATCGTAGCTGCCGCCAAACTCAGCAAGTAAGTACCAAGGTCCGTGGTCGGTCGGCGGCAGGGGAAAGATGGAGAGGGGGACACGGTCACATACAAAAAAGACCGTTTTCTTTATTTTCCGAATGACCCTCATAGGTAAAACAATCTGCACAGTTACGGTGCGTTGTACTGAGCACAAATGACGTATTAGGAAAGGGAGCTTGACAAGTCGGCAATAGCTGAGCACTGTCTGGTGAAACGACACAAAATACAATTTAAGAAAAACGAGTGTCTTTGTTCATGCGTCAACGTATTGGGATTCCACTGTAAAGGAGGCGGTCGAGATTAGAACAAGTAGCAAAAATTTTAACTGAGACCGGAGTACGCACTTAGTAGGACGTGAGCGTCGGACTTTGGATATGGAAAGAAAGAACGGCGGATGCTTCACGGCGGGAGCGGCAGCTCCAAACGTGGCGCCGGTCCTTCGCGCTACGTGACGTCACTGCTCCTGCGACGGACTGGAGCTGCTGCGAGCTACACAACTCATTTTACCGCGCGCGCGTCACTTCGGTCCTCTCTGATTGATGCCAGAAACTGTGATGGTGGCCATATAAGCTAAAAACCGTGCCAGGCCGGGCAGTCAGTGGCTTTTACTGCTTACTACGAAGGCGTAGATAGCCATCGAAAGCTCGAGTGTATTTTCGATATGACGCTGCTTGAAAATCGAGAAAATTTTATATACTCAATGTTCATATATCTGCTGGCTAAAATGCATGTTTCGCGAATGGAATCATTCAATTACATTAAGCAGCTTCTGTCTCTTGTGATTATACTACCGAGATAATAAAATTGTTTCACATGATCAGTTTTGACATCCTCTATTTTTATACTGGTTTTCATTTCTATCGCAGTCTGCCTCACTACAATTACTTCCGTTTTTCGGTTTGTTTACTTTTAATTTCCGTAATTTATGGGTGCATGATTGCACTTGCAGCATTCTAATCGTTTCTTTTTCGGATTGCGCAACTATTGCCACGTCAACACATCTGATATAACATATTCTTTCGTTTCTTGCTTTTATTCAGTGTGTCTTTTCCATCACGATCTAAACAGGTTTCTCAATGAACACGATAACGATGGAGATAGTGGACATCGTTGTCTAATTATTTTTCTACTCCTGGCCTCCCCCGGTACCTTATCGATGTTTATTTTCGTGCTTTGGTTCCGACACAGCAGATTAATCGTTCTATCCTTGCAGTAAAATCCAATTTTTTCGCAGTTCTCATGAGTAGCTCCCAGTTCACGAAATCAGAGGCCTTTTACTACGCCAATGTAGCCTGGCACCTGCATTTCCTACAATGTTCATGGTTTGTTTAGAGCGCTCCAGAGGGTTACTGCTAAGGTTACGCTTGTTATGTTTGTTATTGTTTCCAGCGATTTTTCACCAATAGCGCAATGGCGTAGCAGTTTCTCTCCTCGGCTATTTACGCGCAGTACATCACATTACACTTACCTACGTTCAGGGTCAGCTGCCCTCCCTGCACCAGCCCTCGATCCTCTGTAGGTCTTTCTGCATTTTGCTTCCCTCTTCCGGTGTTGAAACGTTCCTACAGGCAACAGCGCCGTCCGAACGACAGAGCTCTCAGAGCTTCCGACAGTACTCACAAGCCGGTCGCTTAACACAAATTAATGAAGTTTTCTCGGTTTTCAAGCCGCGCCATTTCGAAAGAACACTCCAGCTTTCGATGGCTCTCCCCGCCAATGACGTCAGGAGTAGATACCACTGTCGGGGCTAGTCAGTGATAAAAATGTGAACTGAAAAAACAGTTAAAAATACTTGAGAAACACTTTAACGTGACAGAAGATTCACTGATAGCCAAAACAGAGCACCGGTACACTTTCGCTAAAACTTGGAAAGGACTTGCAATGGGATATTAGACACACACACACACACACACACACACACACACACACACACACACACAGAACAGTAATGGCTCTATATACTACTGCATTGGATACCCGGGAAATTAACTTCACACTTTCTTTCAATTTAATCCCGTTTAAGAGTAAGATACTCAGTCCTACGTTCTCGGAAGTTCCGTGTCCAGTTACAAATCTGGCCTGATACTCGGTAAGTTCATATCTTTTCGACAGTGCGGTATTGCAAAGAATGCCTTCCAGAAGCCAAGGATCACGGTATCAACCTGGGCGCCTATGTCGAAGAGCCTCTCGATTCCATCGACGAATCGAGGAAGCAATGTTTTGCAAGATTGCTTTTTACAGAATCCATGTAGGTTTTTATAGACACATCTAGGTCTGAAGAAACCTCGTAATATCTGAACCTATAGCAGATTCAGAAGGATGTGGGTTGCAGCAAGTACTGGGAGATGATGAAGCTTGCACAGGATAGGGTAGCTCAGTCTCAGGACTGAAGACAACAACAACACGTAGCATGTCCCAGAACTCTACTACATAAAGGCCTGTCATTATTTGCATCAGTTCGATGAGGCTTCTTGTAAGCGGGACAAACTCTTTCCTCCCCCCCCCCCCCCCCTCTCTCCAACTGGTTAGCGCTTTCAAGGTTCCAGCGACATACAATACGCCACTTCTAGGGGGAGGGGGGGGGGGTTGTTTCGCATAGTGTTTCCAGAATCTCTCATGTGTGTTATCCGGTCCACATGGCTTTCCACTATGCAGAGATTGTAGTTGACTGGAGAAGATTTACTGCCTTCTTTGATTTCTAGACGACAGTTGAGAAGAGAACATGGTGACTGTAATGACGGAGGCGTCGCTGTACGTACTGGTGACGCGGGAGTTTTGGTCACAGGACAAACGTGGACGTGGCGCCAGCGCAGAAAAACCTAGCAATGCTGATAGCTGGCGACAGCGACGAGCAGGCAGACGCGAGCCAAGGCCGCCTGGGCGGGCTTATCGCGCGGTGGCAAAGCGCGGCGCAGCGCAAGCCGGCCACAGCGCTCCGCGGCGTGGCTTGACTGTCAGCACTCAAGTCGCCCAAGAGGCGTCCAATTGGAACACTTGCACCAAGAAATTAGTACTACTGCACCACCACATTACTGGACTTGTCCTCCAGTGGCCGTTATCGGAAACACGCAGTGACGTTACAGCAGTTGTAGCGAAGGAAAAAGAGTAGCACTGTGAATGCTTTCAGGTCAGTTGCGGGTATACAATGAATTGGTTCAGCGTGTCCTCATGATATATCCCGAAAAAACTCACGGTAAACCGACGGAAACGCCCTCACTGCGCGCCAGAGCGGTACAGAGTGTCGTCTGGAGGGCCCAATAACGGCTACGTTATGTCACGGAGATGAAGACTTGAAAGGGAGTCAACAACTACAGTAGACCTTTACAAATTTTTGAGAGTACATATAGGTGAAAGCTGGAAATGGAAAATTCGTATAATTGAACTGCTCAAACACCGGAGTTAAGCACCTTGTAAGCCTCGTATAATTTTGATCATTTCGTGTTCTTCAGCTGAATAACGCATAGCACAGAAGGATGTTATGTTCCCTGCATGTGTTGATGGCTGTGCTTGTACCAAGCAGTCGGCCAAGTCTTACAGCGTGCTCGTCGTGATCCAAACTGTCCGTTTACCGTTATGTAGCACCATTACATATTTCTGAGTCATGGTAACGGCACGTTTCTGCCATTTTGTGAGAATCAGTTAAAGGAGACTGTTGGCAAACTTTCAGTCGGCTGAAGACTCCATTTGTTACGAAAACAGTTGTGGCGTAATTAATCTACCTGAAAAACTAGCTGTGATAGTTTCTCAAACGTTTACTGTGTATAGTTACTAGTTTTAGAGGGGAAAAAAAATCAACATCTTAACACCTCGCAAATTTCCACTTAATGTCTTACAGCTTTTTCGGAGGAGTCGGGGGGTGGGAGGGAAGATGATTGATTGATTGATTAATAGGGAGGGGTATGGGACCAAACGGCGAGGGTCATCAGTCCCGCGATTCCAAAGCGAGTTACAGGAGAAAGAGGGTCTGCTAAAAGTGGACGAATTCTGTCAGGGGAGTCAAATTATAAAATAATGAATATTAAACACACACAGTGAAAGCATAACAGCTGAGACCAAATCCAAAATCTGGAAAAAAGGGGGGCAGGCGGTCAAGGGGAGCAGACCGTGAAGACTGCAAAAGAAGTCCCAATCACAACCAACCCGCCCCTGTTCCAAAACTAAAGCAGAACCTTCTATCTGAAAAAAAAAAAAAAACTAACTTTCACGGAGGAAACCGAGGGCCAGGTCAACCATCCGTGGATCATCTCCTAATATTAAATTTAAGGAAGCAGGAAGACTATACTTAACACGAAGGGCCGAAAGAAGGGGACATGCCACCAATATGTGACATATGGTTGGTCGCGCGCCACAACCACATTGTGGGGGTGGGTCGTTACGTAGGAGGAAACAATGGGTGAGCGGGGTATGAGCAATGCGTGAACGACATAAAACAGTGGACTCCTTCCGAGAGGAGCGAAAAATAACAGCGCCAAACTGCAGTAGCCTCCTTGATTCTGCGGAGTTTATTACTATGCGCAGTAGCGCTCCAAATGGGATTCCACAGTTGGGCAAAGAGAGATCTGACGTAGATCCGCATATCCGCTATGGCCTCAGCCATATGGGTACGTAACAGCTCCACCACACGGACTGGCTACACGTGCTGCCGACCTAGCAGGGTGGCAAATGGTTCAAATGTCTCTAAGCACTATGGACTTAACATCTGAGGTCATCAGACCCCTAGACTTAGAACTACTTAAACCTAACTAACCTAAGGACATCACATACAGCCAAGCCCGAGGCAGGATTTAAACCTGTGACCGCAGCAGGCAGGCAGGGAAAAGGAATCCACACCGTAGATACTAGGGAGGAAGTTCTTCCCCATATGGCTCCCACTAAAAACAGGACATTCTGAAGTGGAGGTCAGACCTCAAGTGGGGACCGAAACGCCAGAAGGGTAAAAGAACAGGCAAAAGGAACAAAATTGTAACCAATACAGGAAACCATGTGGACCGCCAGGTCGACATAAATCAGAACACCGAGAGAGGGGAAGGAGGTGGCATGGGGGGGGGGGAGGAGCGGGTATAGGGAAGCGTGAGGGTGGGGAGAGGGGGCAGGGGGAAGGAAATGCAGCCAGGGTATGACAAATGGGCCGCAATAGCTTGGGGCCCCAGGCACGAACATTCGAAAGAACCGAGGTGGGAGAGAGGGGGGGGGGGGGAAGGGGGCGACGATGACTCTTCTGTTTTTTCACCGCACGTTCACAATAAGCACACTGGCTACAGAAAATCATCCTACATGAGCCACTGCAGTTTAAGAAAGATACGTATGTCCATAGCTGCAAAACTAAGAGAAAATAATTATTACGCTTTATCGCATGTCAGTGGCTCAAAGTTAATATGTAACAACAAAAGGCTTCTCATTTGCCCAACAGTGTAAAATATCTGACCGGTATAAAAGCAAATTTTAATCTGCTGCGAAATAGTTTTTTTTCTGGAAAACTTACTATTTCACAGACGAATAACAAACCTGGTAACACATGTAAAAAAAATAGTTTTAAATGAAACACTAGCTACAAGAATATAATTGCTGGTCACTCTTGTTATAGTTAACGTGCAGTTTATTTACCAGTTAGTGATTAGAAAATGAATCATTCTTAAAGCGAACTTTGCGCAGCCCTTGTGGCAATACTAATACTGTTAAAAAAACCACCTCATGTTCGAAAAGATGTGACCCAAAGGGAGATTAATAAAACCGAAAGAAGTTTTTCACATTCACACTGGCTAGGGGGGGTTTAACATCCCACCGACCACAAGGTCATTGGAAACTGAGTACAAGCTCTCACTGGAGGGATATCGGCTGGAATTTTTGTATAAACTAACGGCGCAGAAATTGCCTTAAGCGATGCAAGAACCCAAATCTGGATGGTCTGCCGTCCTCACTAATCAGAGGCAAGCGTCGCTTACTGCGCCACCTCGCGCGGTCTTTACTGAAATCAATGAAAGATTATTGTTTTTCCAACTTTCTGAAAAATGACTACGACATTTGTAGCATGTTACTTCGTTTAGTGACAGCTGATTACGAAGCCGAATTGTATTGAGAGTAAAGTGGTTAATACTGAATTATGACTTCTTGTCACTTCAAGGTATTTGCCTGCTACAAGAGACTACGCACACACAAAATACGCGAATGTGCGACACTGATTTCTCCAGTTACTATCAGAAATAAACACTGAAATAGTGAATATACATGCCTAGTGCTGAAGAACTATCAAGGCGACCAAGTCTACTCGCCGTTCAGTCCATATCTGTGATATATCCATGTCTTGTCCAGAAATGAAAATGACAGGAGTAAGAGTTCCAAATGGCCGAAACAAAATTGCATATTTGGCACGGAATGGGCCAGACGTGAACCATTTATGTTAGCATAGCTTGCACTCACCAGTTAGTACAGCGGAAATAGTGCAGAACGGTAATCCGAGGGTCGCAGTTTAGAGTCCATCTGGATGAATCAATTTCCTTTTTATTTTCTTTTTGTACGTTACTTACATCGAAAATAAACTGAAAAAATGCTCAGCGTGTTATTAATATTTTCATAAATGGCACGAAAAGAGAAGGCAAATGAAAATGAAGTATCGCAAATAAATTTCGAGGAAGGGATTGTAAGGCGTTCACGACAACTTCGTATATAGAAAAACTGGTATTAGTGTGCAGTTGATGATTTACACATAATGGATTGATATTCGTAACTTGAACAGGGGATGCATGAATTCCCTCAGCGCCTTGCGCACGTTGTGAAGGCCGCAGTTTTATAATCACCTGGTTGTTTTAAAGTTTCTGAAGAAAAATTAACTTGTTTTAGTTTCATAAAAGGCTCTCTCTTATCGCACAGCTTGGCAGCAAAACAGTCCAAATATTGGCGAAGACAGCTGGTGGCGTACAATGGAATTTACACTACTGGCCATTAAAATTGCTACACCAAGAAGATGAAATTTAACCGACAGGAAGAAGATGTTGTGATATGCAAATGATTAGCTTTTCAGAAAATTCACACAAGGTTGGGGCCGGTGGCGACACCTACAACGTGCTGACATGAGGAAAGTTTCCAACCGATTTCTCAAATGGTTGAAATGGCTCTGAGCACTATGGGACTTAACTTCTGAGGTCATCAGTCCCCTAGAACTTAGATTTAAGTCAGTCGAGATGACAGGCATCTTATCCGCATGACTGTAACGGATCGTGCAGCCACGTCTCGATCCCTGAGTCAACAGGTGGGGACATTTGCAAGACAACAACCATCTGCACGAACACTTCGGCGACGTTTGCAGCAGCATGGACTATCAGCTCGGAGACCGTGGCTGCGTTTACCCTTGACGCTGCATCACAGACAGGAGCGCCTGCGATGGTGTACTCTACGACGAACCTGGGAGCACGAATGGCGAAACGTCGGATGAATCCAGGTTCTGTTTACAGCTTCATGATGGTCGCATCCGTGTTTAGCGACATCGCGCTGAACGCACATTGGAAGCGTGTATTCGTCATCGCCATACTGGTGCATCACCAGGCGTGATGGTATGGGGTGTCATTGGTTACACGTCTCTGTCTCCTGTTCTTCGCATTGACGCACTTTGAACAGTGGACGTTACATTTCATTTCAGATATGTTACGACCCGTGGCTCTACCCTTCATTCGATCCCTGCGAAACCCTACTTTCAGTAGGATAATGCACGACCGCATGTAGCAGGTCGTGTACGGGCCTTTCTGGATACAGAAAATGTTCGACTGCTGCCCTGGCCAGCACATTCTCCAGATCTCTCACCAACTGAAAACGTCTGGTCAATGGTGGCCGAGAAACTGGCTCGTCACAATACGCCAGTCACTACTCTTGATGGACTGGGTATCGTGTTGAAGCTGCATGGGCAGCTGTACCTGTACACGCCATCCAAACTCTGTTTGACTCAATGCCCAGGCGTATCAAGACCGTTATTAAGACCAGAGGTGGTTGTTCTGGGTACTGATTTCTCAGTATCTATGCACCCAAATTGCGTAAAAATGTAATCACATGTTAGTTCTAGTATAATATATTTGTCCAATGAACACCCGTTCATCATCTGCATTTCTTCTTGGTATAGCAATTTCAATGGCCGGTAGTGTATCTTGATGCAGTCTTCTCGTAGGATTTCTACTTCTCTCTCGATGAAACAATAGCAGTTTAAAATCTTTTTGATCAAATTCTTTATATGACTATAAAAGTTACATCGCACGGATCGATTAGCGGAATGCATTCCGAGGAAATTACTTAAGTACTGCATGATAGAACTCCTCCTCCATCTCGAAAAATCTCGCATAATAGTTTATTTTCTTGTCCTCACCACGAGTTAATTAACGCAGGAAATCTGTAGCCTTACACGTGGGGCTTCAGCACATTAGTCTTTTTTGTTTATTAGAATGATGTAAGTTTACCAGATGATGATGAAGTAATGGCGACTTTCCTCCACTGAAGCACCACAGAAACTGGCAGAAACATGCGTATTCAAATATAGAGAGATTTAAACAGGCAGAATACGGCGCTGCCGTCGGCAAGGCCTATATAAGACAAGTGTCTGGCGCAGTTTTAAGTGAGTTTGCATGTCGTGTTATAGTCGGCGCACGAGCGATAGGACACAGCATCCCCGAGATACCGATGGAGTGGAGTTTTCCCGTTCGACCATTTCACGAGTGAGTATCAGGAATCCGGTAGAACCGTAACTCCCCGATATCACTGCGGTTGGAAAAAAATCGTGCAAGAACGGGACGAAAGAAGATTGAAGAGAATCGTTCAACGTGACGTAAGTGCAGCCCTTTCAAAAATTCCTGCAGATTTCAATGCTGGGCCATCAACAAGTCTCAGCGTGCGAACCATTAAACGAAACAACATCGATATGGACTTTCGGAGCCGAAGGCCCACTCGTGTACCCTTGATGACTGCACGACACAACGTTTCACGCCTCGCCTGGGACCGTCAACACAGACATTGGACTATTGATGACTGGAAACTTGTTGCCTGGTCAAATTTTATCGAGAGCGGATGGACGTGTACGGGTATGGAGACAACCTCATGAACCCATGGACCCTGCGTATCAGCAGGGGACTGTTCGAGCTGGTGGTGGCTCTGTAATGGTGCGGAGCGCGTGAAGTTGAAATGATTTGGAACCGCTGATACGTCTAGATACGACTCTGGCAGGTGACACGTAAGTAAGCGTCATGTCTGATCACCTGCACTTATTCATGTCCATTGTACATTCCGACGCACTTGGGCAATGCCAGCAGGACAATGCGACACCCCACATGTCCTGAATTGTCACGGAGTGGCTCCAGGAACTCTCTTCTGAGTTTAAACACTTTCGCTGGCCACCAATCTCCCCAGATATGAATGTTATTGAGAACATCTGGGACGTCTTGGAATGTTCTGTTCAGAAGAAATTCCACCCCTCGTACGCTTACGGATTTATGGACAGCCCTGCAGGACCAGGTTTGTGATTGGATTCAGGATTTCCTAGAAGAAAGAACACAACATGTCATTCTTAACGGTTCAAAATCTGCAGATGTAGAGGTAATTTCGGGAGTACCGCAAGGAAGCGTGATAGGACCTTTATTGTTTACAATATACATAAATGACTTCGTTGACAACATCGGTAGCTCCGTGAGGCTATTTGCAGATGACACGGTTGTCTACAAGAAAGTAGCAACATCAGAAGACTCGTACGTACTCCAGGAAGACCTGCAGAGGATTAATGCATGGTGCGACAGCTGGCAGCTTTCCCTAAACGTAGATAAATGTAATATAATGCGCATACATAGGGGCAGAAATCCATTCCAGTACGATTATGCCATAGGTGGTAAATCATTGGAAGCGGTAACGACCGTAAAATACTTAGGAGTTACTATCCGGAGCGATCTGAAGTGGAATGATCACATAAAACAAATAGTGGGAAAAGCAGGCGCCAGGTTGAGATTCATAGGAAGAATTCTAAGAAAATGTGACTCATCGACGAAAGAAGTAGCTTACAAAACGCTTGTTCGTCCGATTCTTGAGTATTGCTCATCAGTATGGGACCCTTACCAGGTTGGATTAATAGAAGAGATAGACATGATCCAGCGAAAAGCAGCGCGATTCGTCATGGGGACATTTAGTCAGCGCGAGAGCGTTACGGAGATGCTGAACAAGCTCCAGTGGCGGACACTTCAAGAAAGGCGTTACGCAATACGGAGAGGTTTATTATCGAAATTACGAGAGAGCACATTCCGGGAAGAGATGGGCAACATATTACTACCGCCCACATATATCTCGCGTAATGATCACAACGAAAAGATCCGAGAAATTAGAGCAAATACGGAGACTTACAAGCAGTCGTTCTTCCCACGCACAATTCGTGAATGGAACAGGGAAGGGGGGATCAGATAGTGGTACAATAAGTACCCTCCGCCACACACCGTAAGGTGGCTCGCGGAGTATAGATGTAGATGTAGATGCAGGATTCATCGTGTCAATTCCCTCCAGCACTACTTCAGACATTAGTCGAGTCCATGCTACGTCGCGTTGTGGCACTTCTGCGTGCTTGCGGATCCCTGCATGATATTAGTTAGGCAGGTGTACCAGTTTCTTTGGCTCTTCAGTGTGTATTTTGTCGCGTACTCATCCACCACATTTTCAATCCACGGTCCAAAACAATCTGTGTTCTCCTGTAGGAACAAGTAGACTGTTGGCAATAATTTTCCTTAAAGGGTTATAGTATAATGCGCTGTATACAAGTGGGTTACTTTGCTCATATCCTGTCGTTTCACGAGAATTGTTTTAGTGCCACTATGCTCCAGGGTTTGGTGTAGGTCGATTGGGACTCGAAACCAGGAGAGAGAACACAAGAGTTTAAATATTTTACTATACGTGACGTTAAAGAAGAGTATTTCGATTGATGTCGACGAATAATAGCTCTCTACTTGTCTGTCTGATAAGACATTTTAATTACATTCCGTCCTTGGGGAATTATTTGCAGACTCCCTGAGAAAGCTGTAACTACAATCCTTTCTTGTAGATTTGCAATCCAGAATTTCTTTTCCTTTCCTTTTCATGCATTTAATGAAAATATTAATAGGTACAATGTACTGAGCATTATTTCGGTTTATTTGCAATGCAAGTAATAAAAAAAGAAAATAAAAATTTATTTCCCACCAATGACTCTTAACTACGGTCCTTGGATTATCGTCATCTACTCTTTCCGCTGCGCCAACTGCTTCCTAGAAACCACGGAAACGTAAATGGGCCCGCAACAAGGCAGCAACTTTTTGCTGTAGCTCTCACTTCCATCACATTCTCTTCAGGCCGAGACCTGCAGTTACCGTAAATTTGGACGAAATCAGTGATGACGAACAGGCGCGGTCCTCTTGTAAGTACAAGTAAGGAATAACACACTGCACACAGTCTCCTTCTGCCGTCATGCAGTGTTTCTTGTCCATGTTGATAAGAAGCATTATGTTCATTCAGTGACAGCATCGCAACTATAATAAATTACTTCTGGAGGAGTTATGGGGATTATTAATGAAGGAATTGCCTCACGAGGAAGGCTACGATCCTCCAGGATTTTAGTTCACTCCTTAACCACTGCACCATATCGCTCAATAAGGCTACTTCAACTTTTTTTCGCTCCGACTGCAACTCTTGCGAACGTCACAAAATAATGACTATTCTAACTACATGTCATGTAGAATTCTGAAATGCGAGTACTTTTTATTATGATGTAGGAGTCACGCGTACCCTCATCGGCAATCAATAAACAGTGAGTTTCTTTTGTTATGAACAAGAAAGCTGGCTTGCTTTACCTTCCTCATAGGCAGGAGTGGAGGACACAGCACTGCTGTAGAGGTTCTTACCTGAAATAGAAAGGAAATTTATTAGTTTCACATGCAAAACACTGCTGCAGCTTGTAGACAATTTCTTAACCACACACTACCAGATTCAAGAGTGCTTTCCCGTGTTTGCACCAACAGAATGTAATACAGAGACAGCAAGAATGTGCAACTCGTTTAAAATTTATAGGCCACGTTAACAAGTACGACCAAAAGACACAAACCGAATTAATCAATGCCTTTTTTGACCACATTAGACACAGGCTTGGGGTTACGCTTCTACTGTTAGCGCTATACGCTGAATTGCCGTAGGGTACACGGGTCACCTGGTTCAAGTCTTTTCAGTTGACGACACTTCGGCGACTTGCGTGTCGATGAGGATGACATGATATGAGGACTATACAACACCCACTCCCAGAGCGAGGAAAATCTCCGACCCAGCCGAGAATCGAACCCGGGGCCCGCGCATGGAATTCTGCCGCGCTACCACTCGGCTATGGAGGCGGAAATGATGTATCATGAGGAGCAGTAAATATTTTAGGAGCTGATAGAATCAACCAATTCGAAAAGAATATTCCATGAACATGAGACCAACTTTCCTCGATTCCAGACACACAGCTGGTTATACAGGTAAGTTTCCTATACGAGTGTTTAAACACCACTTGCTTTGGGTTTATTTATCGATAATTTTGAAGTGCAATTAGTGAAGCTGTGCATGAGTTCACTTTACTTTTTTAACTGCAACTGATTTATGTTGTCAAATTCTGCAGTATCATTTAAGCATGCTGCATGTATTTGCTAATTCTGACTATGCCGATATGGTATTTGTGTATTTGTTTTGCAATGCAGAACAGTGCTGCAGCTTGTAGACAATTTCCTAACTACAGAGTACCAGGTTTACCCGTGTTTACACCAAACTGCGTGAGACTTGTACAGTGCCCAGCAGTCGCATCTCACACGAACGAAAAAAATGACCCGAGTGTAGATGATGATATTCAGATGATATAACTTAGTCCTCCAAGAAGCACACGCAACATTCTGCGTCTATTGGTATTTCAAATACAGGAATACGGCGGACTTAACGTATATACGGCCTCTCTCCTTACCATTTGCTGCCGATTTCACACATTCGAGAAGCAGATCAAATAGAAGAATGGAATTCTGTCGCTGGCTAATTGCAAATCAGTGAGTAATCCAATGCTATTTAGTGATGAAACCATTTTCAATGGCGACAGTTTCAATACAATTCTGACTCACATCGGTTGTCCAACGCAAACCCATGTACCTTCGTGGAGACATTTTACAGAACGCTTTTCTGTAATTGTGTGGTATGTTATGATAACCTGTTGACTGAGCATATTGCGTTACCATACCATCTTACAAGGCCTCGTGATCTCGGCTCTCTTGAAAATGAGAATCTAGCTCTGCTAAAAGAGGTTTCTTTGGCAACAAGGATGGGTATGATCATCCAGCATGTCGGGAACCCCTATGCATTCTAGTTGTCGCGTGACGTTATCTAAAACTAGCATATCACAGATGACGTAACCGCAGAAATTATCACGTTTCTTTTCCACCATACTCCCCGGACTTCACTTGCCTCTTTAGGTTTATCCTAAGGGCATGGTTGAATGCTTATGTCTACAAAGAAAAAGTGAACACAAGAGACATTTTGACCGTTCGGATTATGAATACTTTGCCCGCACAGAATAACGCCAAGACGACCTAGTAAGGGGACCGCGGGTTTAGAAAAACAGCATTTCTGACACGGGTCGGTTGAGGCATGAGCCACTTAGTTAGCATAGTTTCGACACAGCCGTTGGAGTTGCGGAAAGAGCACAAAATGATAATCCGAGCGTTTTGGGGTCGAATCCCTATGCTGAAACTTTTGATTTTACACTGCAAATAATGCTAAACATATTCTATTTCAAATTCTGATAAAAGTAAAGGCTAAGGCAAATTTGGGACAGCAAATTTCAAAGAAGTTATTTTAACGCCCACACACGAGCTTCGTATAGAAAATTATATACTTTTATTATTTTATTGTTTACGATTTACACATTGTAGGGTAATATTCACCGTAAAAACAGAGGAAGCAGTTATCTTCTCGGCATGTTGCACACTTTATAAAAACAGCATTTCTACGATTACCAGGTTGTTTTGAAGTAACTATACACAAACCAAATTACTTTACATTCTTTCTCTCATCGCACAGTTTGGCAGCAACCCTTGCGTAACGCATTATTTCGCCAAATATTGGAAAGACTAGATGGCGATGTACAATGGAACGTATCTTGATGTCTTCTCGGGACGCGATTTCTTCTTCTCTTTTGACGAGTTAAAAACTGCTCTTAAGTTTTTTGATCAAATTCTTTGGGTGATGATAAAATAGGACATCGCAGTCTTGCAGTAGAGGAGTGCATTTAGGGAAGCGGGGGCCGGAAAACATCACTTTAATACTGCACGCAGGTGATAATTTATCTCGGGAACTCGTATAACTGTCGATTTGTCGCCCCACGAGTCAACTAACAGAAGGAATTTGCTGCTCTACACATATTGTTTCATCGCATCAAATACATCATATTGAGTATTACCTCTGTTTACTTGGAATGTAAGTAACGTAAAGACTAAAAATGGAAAAAAAATTCTGTATAGGGTCTCGACCCGACGACCTTCGGATTTCGGTTATGTGCTCTTTCTGCTGCGCCAACCTCTGCTTGGAAATTACCCTAGCATAAATGGTTCATGCTTCGCCATACCTACGCTAAAAGTTCTGTTTTTTATAAACTCTTGTTCATCTGTAGCTCCCACTTCAGTCATTCTTATTTCTGGCAGAGCACTACATATACCAAAATCCTCTTGTGAGATGAGCAACACTTGCAGTTTTCAAGATCATTTACCAGCGGATTGAAATAGAGGTGGTATTTAAAAATCAACTGTGAACCTTATTAATTGACTTTGCTCAACGTCTCCTGCTACTATGTGTATGGATTATATTGTAACAGCTCGATCTTTGTCCGCGCCGATAGCTGAGTGGTCAGCGCGACGGACTGTCACGCCCAGGGGGTCGGGTCGGTGATTTTCTCCGCTCAGGGACTGAGTGTTGTCTCTATGATCATCATCTCATCCCCATAGACACTCAAGTCGCCGAAGTGGCGTAAACTCCAAGTACTTGCACCAGGCGACCGGTCTACCCGACGGGAGGCCCTAGCCACACAACATTTCCATTTCCAGCTTCATCTCTAACCAACAGAAATTGGATGTGTGTTGTACAGAATATGTTATTCCGATTAATGTACACTATCGGCTCTTAAAATATTTACTGTCCCTCCTGAAACACATTGTACATGAAACTTGACTCGACCGTTTATGTCCAATTCCATATTTATAGCCGCACTACCTGAAGCACTTTCTTTTGCATGTCCTACTAGCAAGTAAGTGTTGGAAACAAAGTTGGATATTTACTTTCTTTAAAGCTAACGTCCGTCCGAACAGGCTCGGAAGGTCCAACGTTACTGATTTGACGCGAACAAGTTTTACCAGTGCGGCAAACCGTTGACATTTACTTTGTTTAGCCTGAGCTTATCTGTTACGCAGCTTTCTTTATATTTTTAAGCCACTGATGTCCTATTACCTGCGAACAGTGAGTGGTCATGTCAAACCATGCCACTGATAAACAGATCATTTACAACATAAGTGTTTTGTGTTTCTTATATTTTGGTCATGTAAGTTTCAGGATGTAGCATACTCCACTCGAAAGGAAAGAAGGACTCCCTTATCTTTGTGTGCAAAATGTGGCAATGAATTAATTACACCAGGCCGAACAGGAGCCTCGGTTTGATGCAAATGCAGAAATACTATTTCAATAACTTCATCCACTATACTGGAAGCGACAGCATTGTGAAGTAGGTCGAGTCTGCTACGCGGGCTGTTCAATAAAGAATTATCACAAATTTTTTTGACATTACACATTTACTCAGCCTCATAGTTTCGATGGTCCTTCTCAAAGTAGCCTCCCATGAATGCGGTGCACTTGTTCCAGCGTTTCTACCACCCTTCAGATACATGCCGGAAATCATTTTTTGAGGGGTCCTTCAAATCGCCTCTGCAGCCTTCACCATTGCTTCTGATGATTGATAATGCCTCCCACGGAGACGTTTCTTCATGATGTTGTCGTTTTTGTTGTTGTCTTCAGTCCAGAGACTGGTTTGATGCAGCTCTCCGTGCTACTCTATCCTGTGCAAGCTTCTTCATCTGCCAGTACTACTGCAACCTACATCCTTCTGAATCTGTTTAGTGTATTTATCTCTTGGTCTCCCAGCAAAGTCACATGGGGCTAAATCCGGACTATAGGGAGGGTGAGGGCTGCACTTCACTTTGATTTTTGCACGATATTCAGCAACAGCATTGCCAATATGCGGCTGCGCTTTATCGTGGTGCATCATCCAGCCTGCTTCACGGAAATGTGGTCTTTTGTGCCTGATATGGACTTGCAATGTTTTGTGCACTTATTGATGTGTGTGCATGTACAACATGCTGATAAATTCCAAGAATATCGAAGAATGACGTGACCATAACTTTCCTAGCAGAAGCAACCACTTCTGTTATTTTGGGGGTTGGTGAAAGAGATTTCCACACTGAGCTACGCTGTTTGCTCTCCAAGATCGAAACGATGTAGCAGAGTTTCATCAGCAGTAGTTACATTTGAAAGAAACTCCGGATCTTCCTCTAACATCAACTGTAACTGCATGCAGACCTGCACACGAATGTTCTTTTGTTCGGGAATCAACGGACTTTGGAACCCATCGCGCACAAACACGTGCCATGTGTGAATTTTTCTGTCACCGGGATGTGGGTGGCACCCAATGAAATGTTCAGTATTTCAGAAAATGAGCTGAAGGTGATCCGTCGATCCTGTCTCACAACGACAGCAATAGTGTTGATGTTTTCTTCCGTAAGAGCAGTAACTGGAGCACCATGTCCACCTTCCTGTAAAATTGATTGTTGCACCTCTTTAATCATTTTAAACCACCTTCGAGCTGTGCTGTAGGGAAAAAACAATACTCCATAGGCCTCCTGTAACACTGTATAGGCCTCAGCTAAAGATTTGTTGAGACGAAAACAGAATTTCAAAGCCGCATATTGTTCCTCGCGTGTTACCTCGATTGCAGCGGTAGGCGATACTGAACATGTCTGACCTTGCCTGCCTCTCACAGGCGGGAACAGGGAGTCCCAACAATGAAACTACTACGGCGTGTTTGTTGCACATTAAGCTAACAGAATATCGTAAGACTGCATTTTAACGCGAGAAATTATGACCATAAAAAAAACTATGATCGTTCTTTATGGAACAGCCCTCGTATTAATGTTTTAAATATTTAATGTCAGAAACCTTACTATTGCTACGTCAGCTTCCCTAGAGGTTTCATAGTTGTGTGGCACTTCTGGATGGTCAAATGTAACTATTTGGTGTCCCAACCGCGTCACAGAACTTGCCCTCCTCCATTAGTCTTTCAGGAGAGTTGATTTCTTGCCTCAACAACAATGAGTCAGACTATGTTTTTAGTTCTTTGTCGAATTTCTGATACATCTGCGATTCGTTGCTCTCCCTCGCAAAAAAAACTCTTTATAATAGCCGTACTTTCAGATAACTGAATATAGCAATTAATTAGAGCCGACGAAGCTATGGAAAAACGTTTCAGCCACAGCCACGATTACTGATTCGTCCTGACATAAAGAACGATATACACTGATCACAAGAAATCTAACATCTTGAGCATTACTGTACCTTTGTCCTGCTGTTTAAATGTTTAGAGCCTCTCTATCATGCTGTAAAAACAGATCTTAACGCGCACTTGATACGTAAAATTTATGTCGTTCCTTAGGTCGTATATAAAACTGATACCTAATTCAGCATTTTTCAGCCAACTGAACCTATCAAAAGTGTTCTTTGTTCAGCCTACGAAAAACGGACTGAAAACTATCGCCGCGGAAATAAACGACCTTCGGAAACGACCCTGAATGACATTTATCAGCAGAGCACTGTCATGTTCTTGCGTGAGCGTGTACAGCTAGTTTTAAAATTGTGCCGACATTCGGTTATGAGACTTAAACTACGCCAAGCACACCGGCTGTACTGCCTTTGTTTCAATTGCTTTCGCAGTTTTGTACCGTTCAGTGGAAGAAAGAAAGAAGAAAGGCATTCTGACCATTGTCTTGATCATCCGGTTATTCACATACGCGCTCCATCTTTAGCTTTGATTTTTTTTGAGTTACATACATATAAACGGATACAGTCTTCGAATTACAGAAAATGTTTAATAGAATTAATTGAAAACAGTAACCGAGCTTTCAATATAAATCTGGTTAGACAGCTGGTGACTCTACCTGCACCATGGGTGTAATCTACTGATCTGTTACGAACAACAAAAAGACAATCAGCAGTTACCTCAGAACTGCAGCGTTCACGATCGTGAAACACGGGCCAGACTAAACTTACTTTTACAAACAGTAAACAAACAAAAACAGGAATCAAAATTTTCCAAACAGGTGTATAATTTTAGAGTAATTTTCCGTCTATAGCGAATTCATTAAACAAAATTAAGTGTTATTCTCAGCTGAAGTAACATGTCTTATCAATTTGTAGATGACTATGGATGAGTGAACAAGTAACGTCTTTATAACCGAGCTTCTTCACTCGCTTCAACGGTACTGAAACTCTCAGAAGCTGAAAGTTGTGATATTTGGAAAGAAAGTGAAGAAGCACAATTTAAATAACATTAGGAAACATTAAACCAAGTAAGCGCTGCGTTGAGTTGCAGCGATGCTCCAAGCAACCCTTGCAGTAATAGCGCAGCCCAGCGAAGAAAAATTGCCGTTCTCCTATGAAGGCGCTAATTCTGCATCGTTACAATCCTCAACAAAACAAAACTTAGTGTTGGGATATATGTCTCGCTGCTAAGGCGAGTGTAGGTTCTCACTGCAACTCTAGCTCCACTTCCAAGACCAAGATTCCACCATAAAACGTTTGCTTCTCAGTGCAATGGGACGTAAAAATTAGGAGACCGTTACGTGATCTTCACAGGTCGTAGGATGCCTTAGATTTGCTGTATTTCTGTACTTCGTCCCGTAACAACCTGTTCTGACTGACTAATTTTACTCTGGAATGTTTTTTTATTCGTTGTATCTTCCAACTATCTCTAACGCAGCTTTTGTGACTTGAAAACTTTCTTGTATGACTGCTACTCGCCTCTGATGCGGATAGAGCACACAGAGGAATATGTATGTCGTATAATAGGCCTTAATTACGAAATTCTAAATTGGTTGCGGTAGAGATCAGGACTGCACAGGGTTGAATAGGGTAGTTAGTGTTCAGACCGGGAACCACAAAAAGAAATACCGATACTACAACTGGAGTCATGAGCGATGGCGGCCGAGTTTAGGTTCGCTCTGCGCACCTACGTCACGCATTCTCCGACACCCAATGGGCGTTCAGCAGTGTTCCGAACGCCAGGTATTTCTTAAATGTCTGTTACATTTGTTGCGAGTTATTGTGCTGATGGTGGTACGCGAAAAAGTGTACGTCAGCAGGCGGCAGACACAACATATATGATGCACGTTTCTTGAAGTGCAAAAGACGTACGTGTATTAGAGATGGGGGATCCGCTCTTGAACTGATTCATAGAGTTGAATCTATCAAAGGAGTGAACAATCAGTGATTCAGAAAAAAAGAACGGTAGCTCCAAACGTTTCCCACGGCAGAGAGAGAGAGAGAGAGAGAGAGAGAGAGAGACGGAGCATATCAGCAGTGCCTCTGCTGGTCACAGCACAGTGCATGCCACACAACACAGCCGGCCTCTGCCCTGCTTCTACCTTGGCTGCCTGCATTGTGCAGTGCCCCATTGGATTTTTTGTTTCACATATGCCGTGCTGTCTCTGTGCGTCATCTGCCGCCTGCAGTGTCTGGCGCAGCTTAACTTCGCATCGCACTCTGTCGGCGATCGTTTCAGTCGCACGTCCTGCCCTCTGGGCAGTTGATGCGAGCAACAGGACAGAGAGCCACCTAGCGGATAACATAAGAACTACTTGCAACAACCTGCTCGCAAGGGAACGGACGATTTGTCTCGGAGCGGGTGAGTTCACCGCTCCCCCCACCCTCGGAACTCGCCCGCTCAACGCTCACCCCACCGTTCTCGACTCTAGCCAGAGCGTTGAGCAAAGCAACTCAGGTGTCACTCTGGTCTCTGCGGTCTTAGCTCACGCAGTAATACAGCTCGCGGCTCGGCCTGCTCGACTCAGTGCTTCTGCATCGGAGTTCGTCTCTACTGGATATTGTTCTTCGTAGTAATACCGCTATGTATATTACATTATTATGTTATGTATACATCATTTGTTTTATTTTATTTTTATTTGTTTAAACTGATCAGATTAGGTTCCTGACGACTCCTCTTACTATAGGATTTTTATTATGGACACTCGAATTTACACTTTCATTACGAGCGAACCGATAAACGTATCGCAAAATGTGATACACCAATATTTTCCTTGTTTTATTCTGCGTAAGGCTATATGCAGCACTTTCGTTTTATAGTCAAATTTATACTTTTTATCTTATTCTGGTACGGATTTTGCGATTTTAGGCGACTTCGGAAGGAAACGTTCACTTTAAAAATATATGGCTTGCGATGTATTTGTATGAGGTTAATGAAATTTTAATACATTATAGCCAAATATATTGTTAATGTAAATCTCAAGTTACAACATTTTCTGATCACCCAAAAAACCACGATAGTGCAAAATAAATCAATAATCAAAAACTTTGTCATATCGTGGAAATTTCAATAAACAATACAAAATTCTTACTCATTATCTGTGTTACTTCAAAATAGGATCAAATAAGATCAAAATACAGGTATAATACTGGAATAAACCAAGTTTAAAGGACAATGTGCCTTCCATTTATTTTCTATTGTAAATGAGTGGTGAGTCATGAAAAAGAGCTAATTCATTTCAGGGAGTGAACAGTTCTGATCCCATCTCTGAAAAGAACAGTTTTGCCCATCTCTAACGTGTATGTGCGTGGCCCAACTTGCGCCTGGCGAGGTGGCGCAGTGGCTAGCACACTGGACTTGCATTCGGGAGGATGACGTGTGCGGCCATCCTGATTTAGGTTTTCCGTGATTTCCCTAAATCGCTCCAGGCAAATGCCGGGGTGGTTCCTATGAAAGGGCACGGCCGACTTCCTTCCCTAATCCGATGAGACCGATGACCTCGCTGTCTGGTCTCTCTTCTCCCCCTCCCCCCCCCCCCCAAAAAAGCAACCTGTGCGCTTGGAACCGGCATTTCATTTCAAATCCCCACCCGTGTCCCCACCTACGCGAAACGCCGTCGTTCGTGAACCGAATTTCAGAAGTAAAAAGAGAGACGGCAACGTGAATTCTCTCACAGTACAAACGACAATAATTCAGCTTGAGAGTTATACGTGTACGGGGAGTAATTTGTGCAGCTGAGTGCAACCAGTCGCACGTCGTTTGGCGGCGCGGAGCTATCGCGCGCGAGGTGTTTTTAAGAGGCCTCGGCTTGCAGCCGCGGTAATGAGCGGTTAGAGGGCTGGCAGCCGAGCACTAATTGCAGCTAAGCGGCTGCAGCCGGCGCCACAGCAGCGAGCGAGGGGGCGGAAGTGGACGCTGGCTGGCTGGCTGGCTGTCTGCTACGAACGCAGCGTGCAACTGGCAGACACCGTCATGTAGTACAGGCACCTACGGAGAGAGCATTCGGATCCTGTGAACGAGAATTCTGTCCGCAAAACCTCCTGTAGCCCAAGTTACGTGATTTTGGGACGGCGCGTTTTAGTCCGTGTAGTGCTCAACGTACTTCGAGTGTCATTACCTCTACTACAGACGGATCACCTTCAAAAGTACGCTGAATCTTCGTATACGCGTTTCACAGACATCTTCATTTGATACCAGGAACTGAAGTCTGCTGCTTAAAGATGCGAACAGCATGACTATTTTGGTTTTTCCCCACACTATCATAGCTACCTTTCCGCTGTGTTTACGTTTCTACGGTACCGGTATCAGAAGTGAAAACTTACTTTTTCTACATTTTACACTACTGGCCATTAAAAATGCTACACCACGAAGATGACGTGCTACAGACGCGAAATTTAACCGACAGGAAGAAGATGCTGTGATGTGCAAATGATCAGCTTTTCAGAGCATTCACATAATGTTGGGGCCGGTGGCGACACCTACAAATTGTTGACATGAGGAACGTTTCCAACCGATTTCTCATACACGAACAGCAGTTGACCGGCGTTGCCTGGTGAAACGTTGTTGTGATGCCTCGTGTAAGGAGGAGAATGCGTACCATCACGTTTCCGCCTTTGATAAAGGTCGGACTGCAGCCTATCGCGATTGCGGTTTATCGTATCGCGACATTGCTGCTCGCGTTGGTCGAGATCCAATGACTGTTAGCAGAATATGGAATCGGTGGGTTCCGGAGGGTAATACGGAACGCCGTGCTGGATCCCAACGGCCTCGTATCACTAGCAGTCGAGATGACAGGCATGTTATCCGCATGGCTGTAACGGATCGTGCAGCCACGTGTCGATCCCTGAGTCAACAGATGGGGACGTTTGCAAGACAACAACCATCTGCACGAACAGTTCAACGACGTTTGCAGCAGCATGGGCTATCAGCTCGGAGACCATGGCTGCGGTTACCCTTGACGCTGCATCACACTCAGCAGCGCCTGCGATGGTGTACTCAACGACGAACCTGGGTACACGAAAAACGTCATTTTTTCGGATGAATCCAGGTTCTTTTTACAGCATCATGATGGTCGCATCCGTGTTTGGCGACATCGCGGATGCGTGTATTCGTCATCGCCATACTGGCGTATCACCCGGTGTGATGGTATGGGATGCCGTTCGTTACACGTCTCGGTCACCTCTTGTGCGCATTGACGGCACTTTGAACAGTGGACGTTACCGTTAAGATGTGTTACGACCCGTGGCTCTACCCTCCATTCGATTCCTGCGAAACCCTACATTTCAGCAGGATAATGCACGATCGCATGCTGCTGGTCCTGTACGGGCCTTTCTGGATACAGAAAATGCTCGACT
Organism: Schistocerca cancellata; assembly: GCF_023864275.1. Classification (NCBI taxonomy): domain Eukaryota; kingdom Metazoa; phylum Arthropoda; class Insecta; order Orthoptera; family Acrididae; genus Schistocerca; species Schistocerca cancellata. The sequence continues at coordinate 137,859,970 of NC_064634.1, read as the reverse complement.
GTTGCCCTGGTCAGCACATTCTTCAGATATCTCACCAGTTGAAACCGTCTTGTCAATGGTGGCCGAGCAACTGGCTCGTCACATACGCCAGTCACTACTCTTGATGAAGTGTGGTATCGTGTTGAAGCTGCATGGGCAATGCCCAGGCGTATCAAGGCCGTTATTACGGCCAGAGGAGGTTGTTCTGGGTACTAATTTCTCAGGATCTATGCACCCAAACTGCGTGAAAATGTAATCACATGTCAGTTCTAGTGTAATATATTTGTCCAATGAATACCCGTTTATGACCTGCATTTCTTCTTGGTGTAGCAATTTTAATGGCTAGTAGTGTATGTACCATGTGGACACGCAAGGGGGAAATTGAACTGTGAACCAGTCGACCACAACATTATCGCACCTGGGAGAGAGGGCGTCCCGGTCGCCTTATCGGGAGTCAGCGCGTTATCGGGACTGACAGTATGGGCACAACCGACCTGAAATCAGTGACAATGTGATGCGTTTTCTTTTGTCAGCGCTGCACTTGGTCACTGTAGAGTCATCGAGTGTTCCCGATAACTTCCAAGCGCAGTAATATCGTGTTTGAATAAAACCAGCAACACCAAGGGCGCACACACACACACACACACACACACACACACACACACACACACACACACACACACTGTAATATCTCTCTACTTTTCACTTCCAAAGTGGTAAGGAAATCTGGAAAACACAAAAAAATGATCCCAGGAAAGTGCAAGGTAGCCTTGATACACCTAGTACATAAGAAAGGCAATAAACAAGACGTTAACGAATACAAAGGAAGTTCTTTGCTACCAGCTGTACATCAAATATTTTCCAAGATTTTGCCACACGTGGAAGAAATTGCGCCGGACAGCGCTGAATATAAAGGTGGTTTTAGGAACGGCAGATCATGTTCTCACCACATATTTAGCCTGAAGTTAATAATGCGCTACAGATTACTGAATTCAAAAGGTAATTTAGTAACGTTTGTTGATTTAAAAAAGGCTCTGATTCCGCTGACACATGAACTATGGATAAAATAATCCGAGAATTTTGTGTACACTCTGAATTAGAAAATCTAATTCGTGAAACATTTAAGGACAGTCTCTAAAGTGAAATTAACGGGGAAAAAATATCTGAGCGCTTCGAAATAAACACACCTGCACAAAAGGTGACGGCATATAACCAATTCTTTTTAAATGTGTTCTAGAAAAAATAATGATATTTTGGAAGAAATACTAAATGAATATGAAATTTCAACAATAAGGTTGGCAAGAGGAAACAAAAACGTTGGAATAAACAGTTTCGCATTTGTGGGTGATGGTTCAAATGGCTCTGAGCACTATGGGACTCAACTGCTGAGGTCATTAGTCCCCTAGAACTTAGAACTAGTTAAACCTAACTAACCTAAGGACATCACAAACATCCATGCCCGAGGCAGGATTCGAACCTGCGACCGTAGCGGTCTTGCGGTTTGTGGGTGACTTTGCTATACTTCCTGAAAATGTGACAGCTGATACGACACAAAAATAATCTTTTAATGGAAATAACCAATCAAACGCAAAAGTAAGGCATTAGAACACAGTCGTTAGGAAAATATTAGGCCCACGAGGAAAAACTACGCAGTATTGGAAATTACAAAGTAACAATCAAATTCATCGAAACATAGGGAACGTATCAGAAGTAATGAGAAAAAGGAGGCTGGTATTCTTCAGACATTAAATCGGAGTAAGACAACAGATTGACTAAAAAGATCTTCAAATATTTGTGGAATAAGAAGTCAACAAATTAGACCCATGAAGTACAAAAGAATTTAGGAAAAAATAAAAGCTGGGGAAATAACTGACAGATACGTTTAGCGAAAAAAGTTTTGAATATCGACATATTTCAAGGTAGGACAGAAAAAACTGAACTGGCATGAAGTGGTCAGAAGAAAGCACGAAAAAACATAATGAACAGGTGCAGGAGTAATGGAAGGAAAGGAGATAACGTGTAAGTAATCGAAATTGGCACTACCTATCTCGACTACATTCTTTTGTCTTCCTCTTCGAAAGACAGCAACAATGCACCAAGATGTTTTAGTACGTTACTGAAACAGACAGGACGCATTTGCCTACTCAGTTGCTATCGTAATCCATTCACTGCCTACTGTACATTAGTAACCTATACTGTGATTATTGTTACCAGACTTGTACCGTCGACGATGTGAATAATAAGATAAATTAAGAAAGGGAGGAAGGCTTATTATAAGAGATCACCTTGTATAACGGGAGGATAAACTTTTTAATGTTTCCCCAACATATAACACACACTTGTGATAACATTCTTCGAAAGTGCGGTAGTTAGATGGTCACAGGCAGAATTCGTGTAAAATTAAAGAAGATTAAAATCCATTCCCTCACCTTTGTATACTGACAGAATCGCTGCAAGCAGTCGCTTTCAGCGTAAGCAGAAGTGGTCAGAAACGTGAAATAGCAATGCCTGTTAACATAATCATATCCTCATGAGACCTGTGGAAAACTAGCCGACATCTAATTACCACGAGGTGCTTGAAAGATAATTAATACACTCTGCACAGGCTACGGCAGGTACGCAGAAAGCCTCAACCGATAGGGGAAGGCTTGGTATTCTCAATGGGACTGTGGCAATGAACACCAAACCATCGAACACATTCTAACAGGCTGTAGCAGACAGGCTTAGCATGAAAATAAAGCGTTTTTCTGAATTGTCAGCTACGATATTAATTTGTTGATCTAGTGTTTCAGATCTACTTACTTTTAAAATTATACGAGTCAAGAGTTTTAGCTGCACTTCAGTTTATATTGCCATATTCCAAATAAGTAAGTAAGTACATAAAACTTCTTACATCGACATGTATCCATCTCATTGCGCGTGGGGGCAGAAGGGTGCTTCTGTCTCCACTTTCATTTCTTGGCTTCCTTGTTTCATTTTCGAATGGTGCATGGAAGAACGACTGCTCGTAAACACAGATGTGAGCTCCATTTCTGATTTCCTTGCAGTGGTCGTTTAGCAAGAGTTGCGGTAAGAAGTAATGTCGTTTCACTCTACTCTTAACACACGATCTTTGAATATTATCAGTGATTCTGTGGTGTACAACTCCTCTTTGAGATTGTTGAGTATCACCGTAACTTGGCTATCAAATCAGACTGACTGTTAAAGTTAAAGAATCGCTTCCAATGATTTATCAGCAACCTAGTTGTTAGCAGCAATGGACTTGTCCGCCTATTTAATGCGCAACACGTTGCACTTATTTACCTTCCTGTGTCATCTGCCAGTCACTGCACCAACACCCGATCCTCTGCAGATATTCCTACTCTTCGCTATAGTCTTCTGCCGTCGAAACCAGCCTACGCAAAAGGGCGTGATCAGCCAACAGGCAACAGTATCTTCAGAGATTATCTGTTAGATCACTTACGAATAGTGTTAACAGTGACAGCCCTAGAACACAATCAAGGTGTTCTCTCGAAGTTACTTCAGTATCTGTAGATTTTGGTCCGTTAAGAACAACATGTCGCATTCTTTGTGACAGGAACTCCCAAATCCTGCCACAAAGCTGGTCTAATTTATTACAAAGTCTTCTTTTATTCACCAAACCACAGCGCGGAGCTATTTCTAATTCCTTCCGAACGTCAAGAAATAACCCGGAGTTGTTGGAATCCGACTCGACGAGAGCGAGGCGAGTTTCACAGTTCTCTGCTTGTGAAATTCTTGTTGATTCCTACAGGAGATTTCCTACGGTAACAACGTCTTCTAATAGCAGATGTAGTAAGCTGTGGAGGGTAAGGCCTACTCGTAGAGGGGTGAGAAGCGAGAAGCGACTGCATACGACCTAGTTATAGAACAGAAAACCAATACCCTGTATCTTCTAGCTACTGTAACTCATCAGACGTTGAAAGGAAAGCAAGAGCTTATTGCTTGAGGTACAAATCACTACTCCCAGGAGAACTACGGCCAATAGACAACGCTCAAAAACGAAGGCGCCTTACAATCTCGATACTAGACAAACTCTGGAAAATACATTCAGAGTCCTTTTCAAAATGTGGCAGGGAGACTGGACATCATGGTACGAGTTAGTATCGCACATTATTTTTCGTAGCTTACAAACAATGTAGCTACATGGTACGCATCCAAGTACTCCTCGGTGATCACTGTATTAAACGATACGTTTATCTGAATGTGGCTTGCAGTTTTATATTTTATAAAGGAAAGTGTGTAAAATATGGTACAAACTTTGACATGGGGACACGATACAGGTCAACCTGTTACCAAAACTGTCTCGCGTTCCGTTCATTGGCTTCTCCAACTTTTAAGCAGACTATCACCTTCCAACGTAAGCTAGAAAATGGACTACGCTACAGGTTATTCTGCCACAGCAATCAACATAGGAGGAGGAGTAGCGCGAGCACCATCACACCACAACAGCACGGAACATCTGGTATTATGACAATAGAGAGACTGGTAGCATTATCGCACACTAGCAGTACACCAGAGCACCGAACCTGTGGTGTAACATGGCAACTGAGACACTGGTTGTGGCATTAGAAATTCAGTAAGCGACACATCACGATTTCAATTGAAAACAAAATTAGCGAGGAAATATATTTTTTACTGTGGTTTGCAGTTTAATTTTAATTAGTATGTAGTAACAGGCGCAGAAAAAAAAATCTGTGGCTGTTCCCATGGATAGTTAAGATGGCAGCGATTAGCGGGAAAAAACGGAGAATTGTAGCAAAGATTACTAGAATACCCAAAACATATTATAGAGGACGTTGGATGTGGGACGTATGCAGAGGTGAGAGGATTATCACAAGTATGGAGAGACGGATGACAGGATGTAGTACTTTTTCTTGAGACTTTTTCCACTTGCAGGTTCAGTCCTGTTTGATAAAGGGCAGCTGTAACTCATAAAAAATTATCTGTATTTGCCATCCCTACTACGTATTTTTTTTTATTTTTTTCCTAATGCAGTAGGCCTACATATTTCGGTAAAATCTATGTTACAGGTTGCTTAACCGAGCTAATTCACAACTTATTCCTTTTCCAGTTACGTTTCACCACTCATTCCAGAAAAGTAATTAACAACAGTTTGTTAAAAAAGAAAAGAAAAGCGTAAACGGGCGCCATGTAGCTCGTCTTCTACATCTTTAGCCGGGGCGGCACTCGCAACAGCTGCCTGTCTACATTACGCTGTGGCGGAACCCAAGGAATCACTGAAAGAAAGAATGAAGTATATTAAATAATAGTCCTTAAAACGAATCTTACCCGAATTAGACATTGCCTTTGATTACACCAGTGGCGGCAGTACGACCGCTAGAGACAGTAATTTTGTGACACGAGTACCTAGCTACAGAAGGGACTGATTACGTTAAAAACATCATTAGGAAAGTTGGACCCGACAAATCGCTCTGTAGGCTGCTCTGTTACGTGTAGTAGAGCAAAGACCAGTGAGCCGCAACTGAGTTTACGATGCTCTGCTCGTTGGGGCAACGGTGCGTAATTCACTTCAAGTCACAGATAAAATCCGTTCTAAGCGAGCGATCAGCTGAGAAAGCCGACACACCCCTCCACGCGTCAGCGGCCGGCTGTTCTGGAAACCCCGGTCTCATCAGCCCCCCGGTGACGAGGAAAGATCCGCATACATGCAGGCCGCACTTTTTCCTTATTGTTCTTGCTGCGCTGCTCCCAGCGACACCACTGGGAGACGCGAAGCGCCCGAAGGCCAGCCGCAGCAAAAAATGCCGAAGCTCGTCATCCGTTGTTGCGCTGCGGAGCTACTTAAACACGCCTTTGTAGGTGCACCGGTGGGCTTTGCTTCTGGACTGCCGCAGTGCTGACAAATAACGCGACGTCCATGTTCTGTACGAAGTTTCGAACAACCTGGTACAGCGGCTTTCGGCCCGCGAGATCCGAATTAACACGTAAATGATGCAATGCGCTGCTTAGGATGATACTGCTGCAAATTTAGACTGAGTGTGACAAAAGGTGCCTCAGCGCCCAGTGTGTTGGGAAAGCGTTTGCTGGAGAATGTTATGGAGATGTGAGGAGCAAGTAGAGACACTGAAGTACAGTAAGTGGCCAATAGTCATGCGAAGGCAAAGAAACTCGAGTCGCTCGTCTATTGATCAACACTATGTAGTGCATTTCTCTTCGCACAGTTTTCCTACAAATAGGTTCCTGGCGCCTCACATTCAACCTGATTAGAAGACCATCCGCAGCCCCTTACGGCTCTGCGGAGACGACTTGACGTCCGTTCTTCAACCACTAGTGCTCGTCCTGTGCGGGGATTTATGTGGTTGGTAACACTGTCTCAACTATATTTAAATTCCCGCTAAGACGTTGTTGACATCGCAAACACGAATTCTTGTACAATCTGCGACACGCATTCTGCACCAATTACAAGTCCACGTTCAAAGTCGATTAATTCTCCACATGCGACATTCACTACACACCTCTCTACCAGACTGCTCAAATATCTTTTCTACATTCGTTCCACATGCCGCATCATTCGAGCTTCACAGAGGAGAAATAATCAAATACGATAGCCCTTCCGTTGACTGTTACTGTACACTGAGGCGTCCGAAGTCATGAGGTACCTCTTAATATCGTGTCGGACCTTCTTTTGCCCAGCGTAATGCAGAAACTCGACGTGGCATGGACTCTTATAAGTCGTTGAAAGTCTCTCGAAGAAATACTGAGCCATGCCTCCACTATAGCCAACCATAATTGCAGAAGTGTTGCCCGTACAGGGTTTTGTGCATAAACTGACCCCTCAATTATATCCCACAGATGTTCAATGGGAATCATGTCAGGCGATCTGGAGGCCTCATCAAATTGTCTACAGTGTTCCGACATCGCGCGTTGTCATCCATCAAAATTCAACCGTTGTTTGGGAACATGAAGTTCATGAACGGCTGCAAATGGTCTCCAAGTAGACGAACAGAACCATTTCCAGTCAATGACCGGTTCAGTTAGACCAGAGGGCTCAGTCCATTCCACGTGAATTCAAGCCACATCATTAAGTAGCTTGCACAGTGCTTTGTTGACAACTTGGCTCCATGGCTTCGTTGGAGTCTGCGTCACACTCTAAAGCTACCACCAGTTATCAAATAGCGACAGCCGACGGGATCACGGTTTTTCAGTCGTCTAGGACCCAACCAATATGGTCACGACCCCAGGTACTCGCGTAGGTCGTCTGCTGTCATAGCCCATTAACTCAAAATTTTGCTCCACTGTCCTAACGGATCCGTTCGTCGTACGTCCCACATTGACTTATGCCGTTATTTCATATAGTCACTGTCAACTCTACGCAAAACGCACTACTCTCGGTCGTGAGAGGGAGTTGGAACGCCCTATCCCGACCGCGTTAAATTAGGTGACTTTGCTTCCCTGTATATCAGGAACCACTGTAGCCATTGACATGAAACTTTTACAAGACATTAAACTTTATGTCCCGAGTCTACTGAACTACAATAACTGCATTTCAACCACTGCTTGCGGAAATACAGTTTTTTAATTACCTGGTTAAAATTTTGTGTACTGTTTGTACTTTGTCCTAAATAATTTTAAGTATACATAATATTATGTTGTTCTTTTAGTTCAGTAGACTCAGGATATGTATGTTATTACTCCTTGAAAATATGAATGCTCTACTCCAAGTGGTCTCTGAGATTTAGGGAAAAATGCTACAGAAAATGTAGATTTTCAGGAAAGGCTTCTAAAGTTTCAAAAGACTAACTCACTTAATATATGCTTATTTTTATTTTTAGTCGCTCAGAAGCACCCTGCACCATACTGCATATCATCCGCTTGATCTTTTTCGAAGTTCTTTCTTCTTTTCTTCTTTCTGGACTCCTTAGTGGCCAATGACCTGCATACTTTGCTTTATCAATGCGAACCTTGTCCATCCGTTCAAGTTCTCTGATGCAGTTTGCTCCAGGATTAAGTACTATGTGCTGTAGCACTTTCACTTTACCAATGTTTCCACCATTAAAAGCAATAACAGCATCACTAACCGCCCACTTTAGCGCCTTCATTCCAACAAAAACAGTTTTTGGTAAGCGAGTCCATATAAGATTATTGAACGACTCATTGGGATTTTGAGTCTGACCTTGCAGACACTTCTTCAGTAATTCAGGATTTTCCAGGTCTCTGTAAATAGGCTTTATGATATCCACGACTGCTGCTAGAATGGAATGTGTATGGCTGTACGAACTTTCAGTACTGGGCATTGCAGTAATTGCACCATGAATCAGGACCAGGAGGGCAAAGGTGGTGTACTGGTTTTTCCATCACTTGGCAGGCTGTGGTAGAAGGTAGCCCATACTGCCAGCTTCATTTTCAACAAATCCTCAGTATTAGTTTTAATGGCCATCCCATAATACTACTGTAGTTCATCAATCATTTTGTCTGTCAGCCTGCGTCTTTCGGTTTTACCATCAAAATATTTCTTGTCTCTCAAACTTTGTTTCAACTTCCTCAACGTGGTGCCCATCCTCTTCTGTACATGACCAATACATACACGTGACTTAAGCTATGTAGCACAGGACTCCACAGCCTTCTATACATAAAAACTATTGATTTTATTAGCTCTTTAAGTAATGCACGTAAAAATTTAACATTTTCAACAGGTGTACAATATATTTAAAAAAATAAACCATTTCCCATGTGAGTTTCTAAGTGTATATATATAATTATTTTATTCGGAAATTGCAAATATTAAAAGGATATAAAAACCTGAAAATGTGTAAAAAATTTCCGTTCTAACTCCCCTAAGTGAAGGCCGTCGGCCACTGCGTTGTCTGTGGTGAGAGGTAATACCCGAAATTTGTTGTTCTCGACACGTTCTTTACACTTTCGATCTCTAAATATTAACGTTGCCTAACGATTTCCGAAATGGAATGTCGCATGCGTCTAGTTCGAACTACCATTCTGCGTTCAGAGTTAATTCCCGTCGCGAGGCCATAATCACATCAGAAATCTTTTCACATGAATCACCTGAATACAAACAACAGTTCCACCAACGCACTGCCCTTTTGTACCCCACGTACGCAGCACTGCCGCCGTCTGTAACATGTGCATATCGACTTAGCAGCGCACCAGTATGGCGGTAGCAGGAGGCGCGGGCCCGGGCGGTGCTGTCGCTGCTGGAGTACTGGCTGTTGTTCGTGTTTTATTGATAAAAAGAGTATCGCGGTAGATTGACTTGGGACCGTTTTACAGAATCAGCACTTAAAAATCCGCTCTAAAAATAATTTATTTTGTTACGGGTGTAAGACCACGCTTTCCGTCGATTTTGGGCGAAGCAGGAAACGTGATGAGCAGGGCTCGTCAGGGCTGACCTCAGCTATATGCTGGAAAAACTAAAATGCAAACATCTGCCGAAACGCCAGAAATAATGCGCCCGACGACTTTTCATCCGTTGAGCGCGTCGCCTTTCCAACGTCATAGCGTAGAAAAAGTCCGGGGGTATTTCTGAAAATGGAAAGCGATATCTGGCACGTAAGATATTTTGAACGTGCGTTTGAACTTTGAGCTATGAGATGGAAGAACTCCATCTGCATCTCATGTCCGCGATATCTCTTCCTAATAAGAACTGCAAACTACATCATTCTGAATCTACTTACTGCGTTCATCTCTTGGTCTCCTTCTACGATCTTTATCCCTCCACGCTTCCCTCCGATACTAAACTGGTGATCCCCAGATGTTTTGCAATGTGTCCTATGAACCGATCCATTCTTTCGGTCAAGTTAAACCAAAAATTTCTTGTCTCCCCAATTCTATTTTATTTAGTTCTGTAAAACAGTTACGCCTCAAAAAAAAAAAGGTTGTTTTGTCCGAGTTTCATAAAATTATGGAAAAAGAAATTCACAATTTACGTACAGTGGTGAAGAATCTGTTGTGCAAGACCTGTGAGTAGTTTATCTGGATGATGTAGTATAGTGAATATCCGAAAAATCAACGAAACCCCGTTAAACAATATGTCACTGTTGTGGTGTAATATGAACGTCGACATTTATGACTTCTTAGGGAAAGTAAACTACCGATTTTCACATAAATTTCATGTTCATCGCATTAATGTACTTTCAAAGAAATTTATACCGTAGAACAATATTATGAAACGAGTGAAAGAGGGTGTTGCGGTTTGTTTTAATATATTAATGGGTGTTATTAATTTGAGGCGGCCCTCCACTCAGACAAAATTATGATTAGTGCCACAACCTAGGAAATTTTTCCTAAACTGGTCATACATAAATTTAAGATATTGCCCGTAACAGAAAGAAAGAACCCAGCTATATCCGATTACGCGATTAGTGGTGAACGTCTTGATCCGGTCAGGTCGCACTAGTATTCAGGGGGGCAAGTTATGATGGGATATGAAACACGACGATCATACAAAATCAGTATTATGAGAAGCGAATGGAATACTTGTGATTTGTTGTAAAGTGGAAGCTGCACTACGTCTGCATAGTGAATCCAACACAAGAAGCCTGTGAGACCAATTCTGGACTGTTGCTCCAGCGTCACGACGGACGTGGAACGAATTCCGAAACGCACTGGTAGGATGCTAACATGTCGATATAAGATGACACGAAAGGTTAACATATGCTACGGGATGTGTAATGGGAATGAATAGACATGCAGTACTGAGTCCACGTATTGTTTGTTGGGGAACCCTATTTTGGCATTCACGTTTCTCTCTGGAGCCCTATGAAACAACAAATAATAAACATATTACTTCTTAGCCCATAGCCCTATGAAACAACAAATAATAAACATATTACTTCTTAGCCCATAGCTGCATCATTATGCAGTAGTACCGTGTAGCTCCTCATGTCTCTACTTACACAGCCATCGGCTATCATCCCAGTTCCCAGAACTCCTGAAGACAGACGTTGACCGTGGATACTGTATCACAGACACAGTCCCTTTTACTGTTCAGAGATGTCACTAAACACGCTCAAAGATGTGAACAACCCTGCATGAGCAGCGCTTGTTAGACGGAGGGGGCCGACAGCCGATCACTTACAGTCATTCCACCAAGGAGGAGGTATACAGTTCGTGTTGTCTGTACTTCAACCATGCCTAGACGGTCAATATCGCGGTTCGATAGCGTCCGCATCGTTACTTTGCGCCAGGGAGGGCACTCAACAAGGGTAGTGTCCAGGCGTCTTGGTTCAAATGGCTCTGAGCACTATGAGACTTAACATCTATGGTCATCAGTCCCCTAGAACTTAGAACTACTTAAACCTAACTAACCTAAGGACAGCACACAACACCCAGTCATCACAAGGCAGAGAAAATCCCTGACCCCGCTGGGAATCGAACCCGGGAACCCGGGCGTGGGAAGCGAGCCATGAGCAATAAAAAGGGCGAAAATGATGTTTATGTTGTTCTGTGTTCCAATTATCTGTACAGGTTCCGGAACTCTCGGAAACAAGCTGATGCAAAACTTTTTTTTGTGTGATTATTGTTGGTTGTTTCATAGAGCTATAGAGAAAAACTAAATTGCCGAAATCGGGATAGCCGATAAACGTATCTCAGCACTGACTTATGATCTCTGTAGTGAAACTCAATGTGTTCACTGATGCTCTAAGCGAACAACATGGCGAAGAAGCACAAATTAAATGAGAATTCTTGGGGGAAAAAGGCGAAGTGGTTTTCGCGGGATCAGTTGCGTATACGTAGAGAAACTGTGTTCGATTAGGAGTGTTTAACCGTTGTTCTACCAGCATCGTACATCACTTTTATGGATGATGATGATGATGATGATGATGATGAGGCGGGAGACATCAGGGTGCGTAAAGAGGCACACAGACCATCTTACCCGTGACAGTGGTACGTAGTACACAGACATATGAATTCATGGCTCAGAGAAGCAATTTGAAGGGTTCAAAATAGGTGAGTGGCCAGGTCCAGTTGGCATATCTATTTGGTTTCACAGAGAATACTCTACGGCATTGGTCCCTTACTTGGCTTGCACTTATCGCAAATCCCTAGACCAGCGCAAAGTCCCTTGTGACTGGAAAAAAGCGCATGCGACTTCTGTATATAAAAAGGGTAAAAGAACAGACCCGCTAAAGTCCAAACTAATATCATTAACATCGGTTAACTGAGGAATTCTTGAACATTTTCTGAGTTCGAATATAATAAATTTCCTTGAGAGGGTAATGCTTCTGTCCACAAAGCACCGCAGATTTAGAAAGCATCGCTCATACGGAAACTCCGCTTGCCTTTTTCTCACGTGATATCCTACGGGCCACAGATTAAGGGCAACAGGCAGCTCCCATAATCCTCGATATCCGGAAAGCGTTTACATGGTGCCTCACTACAGACTTAACGAAGGTAAGGCATATGGAATCGGTTTCACGATCTGTGAGTGGTTCGGAAACACACTAAAGAAACCCGTATGTTGTCCTCGACGGCGAGCGCTCATCACAGACGAGGGTATCGTCAGAAGTGCCCCAGGGAACTGTGTTATCTGATGGACAGGTTGAGCGGCAATCTACGACTCTTAGCTGATGATGCTGTGGTGTGTGGGAAGGTGTCGTCGTTGAGTGACTGTAGAGGAATGCTGTAGAGGAACAGCTGAAATAAATGTAAACAAGCTCAGGTACGCGGATGATGCGATCCTGTTGGCAGAAAGTGATGAAAACGAAAATTATTACAACTACACCTACCAATTCGTGGGATATAACAGGAGAAACCATGGAGGTAGTGACCACATTCAGTTATCTCGGTTCCCAGATCTCTGCTGATGGCGACTGCAGCCATGAAATCCGGAGACGCCTGTTGCTCGGTAGACAGGCGATGTCAAACCTTGACAAGGCTATAAGAACCAGAGGTATAAGACTAGCAACAAAGACCCGTATTGTGAGGGCTATGGTCTTTCCAGTTGTGATGTATTGATGTGAGACCTGGACCATTAAAAAGACTGAACGGCGAAGAAATCACTCCTTCGAATTGTGGTGTTGGAGGAAACTCCTTATAGTGCCATGGACTGCAAAGAGAACCACCAGATCAATATTGGAGCAAATAAAACCAGATTTCTCCCTGGAAAGTCTGATGCTAAAACAAAAGCTGACTTACTTTGGACACACAATGCGAAGGCATGGATCGCTGGAAAAAAACATTAATGCTGGGGAAGATTGAAGGAACTAGAAGAAGAGGACGTCAGAGGATGAGATGGATCGATGGCATCACAGAATCAATGTGTTCCAACCTGGAAGGTCTACGGGAGAAAGTGCAAGACAGGAAAAAGTGGCGCGATTTGGTTCATGGGGTCACGAAGAGTCGGAACCGACTAAACAAATATATATATATAATATTAGCATAGATATTCTCGCGTACTGATCGAGTGTTTAGGATGCTGATCAAGTCGGATTAAAAGAAGACACTAAGCATTTCAGATGAATGCTGGTAGATTTATTACTGGTAGATTCGGTGAACACGCGATTATTGAGGGAATGTTCGGCGAACTCAAACGGTAATTTCCTGCGAAACACTACTGATAAAGTTTGGGGAGCCACGACTGCAGTACTAGTCTACTGTCAACAACGTACGTCTCAGGAAGAAAAGATAAAGAAAAAATTAGGGTAACTACTGAGGCAAAGACACCCTCGTTCCACTTGTAATACGATAGCGAAAGTAGTGACCGAGACCGGTACAAGGTACCCTCCGCCATGCATCATTCAACGTCTTGTTGCGTTTTTAGGTGGGATACTAGAGACACGCGGGAGATGTTTTCCCTGGCTCTGAGCAGTTGCTGGGTGTATACAGGCACAAGGAAAAAAAAATTTCCGGATTTCGCGGTTGAAAATACACTTTCTCCCGGGAGAACATACACTTTTCCCGTGTTAAGTGATAGTATAGTTTTCCTCGGCACTGTAAAACTTATCAGTCCTTTTAATGTTTATGGTTTTATATGCCGACGTAGAATTTCCCGGAACTTCAGGAAACGATACTAAGGGGGAACAAAACACGTTTTGGAAAGATCTTTGATGTGCAGCAACATGTACGCTGCATATTTTCGTGTTATGAAGGTATAAATTCGAATTCCGCCATACACCGCATGTTACTTTCCAAAGCATTGAAATCGAGATTGCGACGCGCTTTTGTAAGCCAGTGATAGCTCATCTCACGTGATCTCGCCAGCCGAATACAGCATAGGACACGTGATGTAGTCAGCCAATAGCAAGATCACTTAAGTAGCGCGGAAACACAAATAGGAAAAGTTAATGGTTTAAATTAATATATTGTTGCTACAAAAAATAAAACAAATCTTTCACATGTAATCGTGGTCTCTAAGATTAATAAGCTGCAAGAAGCGCTAAGCTCCCACATATAATGTTTATCTTTTTTGCGCGTGTTACATTTTCAGATATATCACACAAATGTGCCAGTAAAAATTTTAATAACGACGTAAACTTCTGATCTCCTGCGCTCTAAATTATTCTGGATGGTCGTCCTCAAAAGAGTTGATTTTGAATTGACAGTCAAACGGTCTATGATTTAAGAAATTAATTGTACATTCTCGTACATTGTTCATCTTGTGTAGAAGTAAATGTACTTGGAAAGTAACGCTTTTCAAACAACCGTTCGCAATATTTTCCCGTGACCTGTTAGAAACTGATTCGTTTCAGCAGTTGGCAGAGAGCGCCAGATAGCAGGCGCCACTGCTCATGCGCAGCTACGTCGACGCAGGAAGCTGGTATGTTCGTACGTGTAAAACATGAAAAGATCTTGCACTATGTAACAAGAGAAACACATCAGAAGATAATTCAAAAGTATCGGAATTTCGTGAACAATACTAAAATGCATAATTCGGCTTAAAGTGCACATTGGTATGTCCAGATTCGGATGTAAATTTTCTTGAGTACCAGTACTGGCCGGCCGAGGTGGTCCAGCGGTTCTAGGCGCTACAGTCTGGAACCGCGCGACCGCTGTGGTCGCAGGTTCGAATCCTGCGTCGGGCATGGGTGTGTGTGTGTGATGTCTTTAGGTTAGTTAGGTTTAAGTAGTTCTAAGTTTTAGGGGACTGATGACCTCAGAAATTAAGTCCCATAGTGCTCAAAGCCGTTTGAACCATTTTTGAAACAGTACTGCCTGTCACGTCACGCTCATCGGAGGCAATTTGTTGTTAGGAAGCATTGCATAGTCTTCCTAAAGCCTTTGACACACTTTGCAGTTGGCAGACGCTTGTATCAGCACTACGTTTTGCTGTTGTATTTCCTTTACGACTTAAGTTTTATTTTCGTTTTCTTCCCCCTCACGTTCATGTTTTGTTGCTGCAGTATTATTCTGCAGAAGCGGGATAGAGTAATATCCTTTGTTGGAGTATTGATTCTTACCAGACAAAAATCACAAAAATTTAACTGAAAAATGAAACAACAATAGACTCCCGGAATTCTAAAAAATTCCCGGGTATTTCCCGGTTATCTCCCGGGTCGTAGACACCCTGAGTTAAGGAGCTAACACTCTGCATACGCGCTCGTGGCTCGTCACGGAGCTCTGCGAGACTGCGTGCCGCAGCTCGCGCAGCCCGCCGACTTCGCGCGTATCTGGGAAATCTACCCCGGCCGGCGCTTCGCGGCGCGGCGAGCACGTGGACGCAGCCGCAGCCACAGTGGCCCCCGCTGTGCTCGCGCCGCCCGCAGCCCCAGCAGCAGCCGACGCCGCCTCTCACTCGAGCCTGCGTAGGTGGCGAGAAAAACTCCCGCGGCCGCCTGAGCGACATTTCCGTGTCGGTCGCAGTCAGCTATCCTGTCGCACACGCCTGCAGATAGCTATCTGGAAAGCGCGGCCGGGCTGGCGTTGCTAGGGGAACCAGACGGTACGCGCTAAGCGTCCCCGCGTCTCAAAAGCCTTAATGGACGGGTCACGCTTCGTTGGCCTGCAATTACACATCGGTCGCCGACTTCGTTAATCTTGGCCGAGAGCGCGCGCTCGCGCGCGCGCGCGCGCTCGCCACACTGCGAACGGAAAGCGCTCTCCTGCAGATACCTCGGTGTTCGCTATCGGCCCCATTGTGAAATCGGTCGCCGCGGAACGAGTCGTTTCGCTTCCACTTCGTAACTCGAGTATCATATTTGGCTCGTTCTGACATATATCCCGCTGCAGTCATTACAGAATGCATTATAAACCCTTCCGACATCTATCTACTTGCGCAAAAATGGGGAAGTCCATAATCACTATCGAGTTGCAGAGGCATATTAGGGTATCGACGCGTTGCTTTTTTCTATAGTGTCTTAGCAATGGCAGTGGCTAGGCGAACTTCGGAGCTCTGTCGCCACCGCCCCCCCCCCCAAATACCCTCCCCCTTCCTGCCTACATCTGCCAACTTTTCTTGTTGATTCCTCTTGGCTGCTAAGCCAATGTACTGAGATCAACAGAACTCCACAATGAAGTAAATGGAACACATGTCGGTAATAGTTTCTCCACGACTCAGTTCCAAACACTGAACAACACAGCCCAAAGTCGCGATGATTTCAATAGCCAGAGTCCCTTTTCACAGTTTTAATGTCATGGAGAGAAAAAAAATAAAATAAAAAATAAAAAAATAAAAAATGCACCGTCGTCGCGTTGGCTCACTTGGCATAACGAAAGTAACTCCACCCACTAGTCTAAATCAGAAATCAAGCATCTCCACACTAGGGAGACGTAGGTTTTATGTAACTGTTGCTCAACACGTTCCAACCCGAATATCTTTGTGATATCGATTCAAAACCACGCTCCTGTGGAAACAGCACCAAGAACAGGGGGCCCCCGTCAGCTACATCCTAGTCACATCTTAGGTTCCCGAAAGGCTATACAACAGCACAGATTAAGATGTTCAACTGAAGTTTGCAAGCCGGCCGGAGTGGCCGAGCGGTTAAAGGCGCTACAGTCTGGAACCGCACGACCGCTACGGTCGCAGGTTCGAATCCTGCCTCGGGCATGGATGTGTGTGGTGTCCTTAGGTTAGTTAGGTTTAAGTAGTTCTAAGTTCTAGGGGATTTATGACCACAGCAGTTGAGTCCCATAGTGCTCAGAGCTATTTGAACCATTTTTTTGAAGTTTGCAGTTTATTAGCACGAATGCTTGTGCAGTTTAGCGTTGGGTTTCTCTTGTGCGAAACAGAGGTGGCGGTTCGCTTCAGCCACTCGGATCTCGTGTTGGAGGAACGGTGTCCAAATTCCTTTCGGGCGTCTAGTTTGAACTTTTCAGTGGTTTTTCTATTTCTCACTGTGCCAATACCTACACAATTCCTTCGAAAAGGCGATATCGGATTACGTGTTCCATCCTTGTCCATCAGATTCAGTGCTCTCTTTCTATAACCGTTACATTCTACGAGAAGTTACTGTCAACCACCTAGATATTGAATGGCATAAATTTAACAATTACTAGAAAAATCCGTTGCCGTTACAGAACATATTCCTCCGAAGTAGCAGTGAAGGGGCTGTCACATTCAGCATCCCCCACTTGTACACACACACACACACACACACACACACACACACACACACACACACACACACACACACACACACAAAAAAAAAATACTGTTCTTAACTTTTCAGTTTAATAATTGATATTGATATATGATATCTCGATGAGCAACTACACACCACCGATGTCCTCGCTTTACTGGTCAGATCCTGGTGCAGAGAATCACTTCTATAGCGATTATGGGGACTGGAAAGGCCTGTCCGCCAGTGCCACCATGCTACCTGCGTTTAGAAATACCAGCCAAATGATAAAAGGAAGACTGGGATTTAGCGTCCGATCTATCATTCGGTAATCGGGGATGTAGTACTAGTTCGTACTGGGGCACGAAGTCGTCCACCACTTACTGAAAGTAACTATTCTGTTAGCTTCGTTAATTTGAGGAAGCCAAGGAAACAATGAAAAGCAGTATCTCGTTGACCGAGCACTGATTTGAGATTCCCATCCTCACGAATGCGAGCTCAGTATCGTAACTACTGCACCGCCTCAGTCATCAACCAAATGGTAGAATGCAGCTGCTGTCTTCGCTTCAGCCGTCCATCACGTCAAGTTTTGAGCAGCGCACTATTTTAACCAGCATTTGTACTTTAATCCCTATTTTCTTAGCTTCATAATCATGTATACGTTTTTCGACAAGGTTAAGCTGCGTTCCCAGTTGTTCGGTTTGGAAACTCCCACCCTTACCCGACTTATTGTCTTGCTGGTGCCTAAAGCATTGAATTTATGTCGAACTACAGGTGTGATTTGAACTTGGCTTCACGATCACAGTGGACTAAATCAGGCGTAGCACAACTGAAGTATGCCGGCGTGTGTGGCCGTGCGGTTCTAGGCGCTTCAGTCTGGAACCGCGTGACCGCTACGGTCGCAGGTTCGAATCCTGCCTCGGGCATGGATGTGTGTGATGTCCTTAGGTTAGTTAGGTTTAAGTAGTTCTAAGTTCTAGGAGACTGATGACCACAGCTGTTAAGTCCCATAGTGCTCAGAGCCATTTGAACAACTGAAGTATGCATATTTTCACTAAACACCCACAAATTAACAGTGAAGCTCCCACGAGTGAGCAAGGTAAAAATGCACTGGAATAAGTGGCAACAGTTCTTGTATACAAGACGTATTACTGGACCGGGAGACGGCGCTCGATCAATCAAGAAAATACCACAAACCTAAGTAATCCAAGGACTCGTACAAAATGAAAAAAATATAACAGGGAGAGCAAGAAAAATTGTGTCTATTTACGGTACACGGCAGTAGAAAGTGGTAGATTATCGCAGCGCCGGTATGGAGGCTTCTGCGGTCTGGATGCTATTGTAATTACACGCTGCCATCGTAATTCCTGATGATCCGATTGTCTTAACACGCGAGCAACAAGATCATTGACTATTTGTAGTCAACTATGTTTTATTCATCTCCTGCTGCCTGTAGCACTCAGATAAACTGTCTCATCACGGCGCCTGAAGAGTAAGACCGTGTGGTCTGGAGACTGACTGTACCAGCCACAGAAACGCTTCTTAATGGCATAGCTCTTGCTGTGGGTGCCATTTAAAACCTTGGGTTTCGAAGAATTTAACTGTACTCATTTGCACGGCCTTCAGCACGCAGTTCTATTACGTTAGGCTGACAGACACTGGCTTTTTTTAACGGCCAGAACCGTTCCTCTGGTGTGTTCGTGGCCGAAGGATTATTCGAACTTAGCACAAAGGACTCACAACGGAAATCATCATCAAGGCAAAAATTAGTAACTTCTGAATTAATTGCATTACGACCAGCAAATACTGTGGGCATTTGCTTCTATACCGGGGCATAATTACTATTTATATGGTACACCACCTCTGCTCTCGCAAAACAAAATCACTAATGAAATAACTATAGACCAAATTAATTACTACAGAAATATCGCTGCTAGCCTCGAAAGCTTTTTAATATCCGATTAATTCTGATACGGTGGCAACAGTAGGGCATCCCTGAAGAGCGTACCATCACTACCTCTGAAAATGTTTGTGATTTCAGGGAAGTATCAACATACTGTTCTGGATTTTCCGTTCTTAAAATCGACACGCGTCACTTCATCGGGAGCAGAATTTAGTTGAGTTTTCGTAATGATCCTGGAAGTGCTGAATTCATGGACGCAAGGCTGGCATTTCTATTTGGAATGAACCGGTTATCAAGAAGTAGGAGAAGGGAAGGGGAGGCGAGAGAAGGGGGATGGAGCGGGGGTGGATTGTGCAAAAGAGTACTCGGTCCCTAACCTATTTGCCAGCACAGCCAAGGTTTTTACGACGCTGCAAGAAAAAATAAAAATCTGTCGACGCTGATACCAACTACTCTTCGTTCAAATCCGCTGAATTTCAGTACATACTTCATTAAACAGCTATCTTGACCAAGTATTCCACAGTTTTGAAAGGCATGTTAGCTACTTGGAGGTGGTGCATCGTCCAACCCACGGTAGAACATAAAATTTCTATTTAAAATCATTTCTGTTCCATAATCTGTCAGAAATGCAAAATAGTAATTTAATCGAATTTGTCTCGTCAGAACGGCATTTCTACCCAGGCTCACATCCAATTGTTAGCGAAATTGATTTTACTGACACATTTAATATTCGCGAAAAGAGAAAGGAAACATCAGATTAAACTGGAAGATGTACTTACCTGCGCAGGAATTTCATTTCCTTTGAGCAACCAACACCCCCATCCGCACACAATGCGGCAATCAAGTGAATTATTTTCATTCGTTGTTATTTCCAGCTTTCCATGACGAAATTTAATTATTTATAGTTAACAAAAATAAAAAGACTGTCATAAATTAACATCCAAAGCTGGACAGCCTTAGAAATCCATCGTTACGCAGATGACCTGCCAATCACGTACTTAACAGAGTGTACTTCATAGTACCGTCTCCATTTCGCGCATCACTCAGTTAGCGGGTAGTACAGTACATCTCCCAGCTACTCTGCAGTTCACTCGCCGTTCATTTTTACAAATTTTGGATCTAGAACTGTAAAGCAAGCCAAATTGTAAATTTGTTTCATTACAGACCACTGCTGTCTTATCACATTAATGAAACAAGAATACGCTCTTTCCTGCAGTCCCAAAACCGGAATTAAAATACTTCCAGTAACTGCAAAGCAACTACGGCACTATGGCTACAAAAATGAAGGAATTTTAGGTCTTTTTCTGTTTGATTAGAGTTAACAGCAAGTTCCTGAATATCTGGGAGTATGTTATTTGGCTTGCGGATTATCTGAAAAGTTCTGTTTAAAAATGTGAGGAAAGGCGCCTGAAGTATTCTGCTGTAGTTAAGTAGAATATTTTTTTTTGCGTGGACTGGGGCAGGGCGTCCTGGGGACATTGAGTATTTTTAATATTTTGGAAGACGAACTTCGACTAGGAAGTAGCCATTAAGAAGGTGCAGTTTCGATCCTGTTTAATACTTGAGCAAAAGTGACTTGTCGATCATTTCCTCGAAAGAAAAAACACCTGACTGCTTTGTATTTTTCTTTCCTCGACAACTAAGGTGAGGAGATGCGACCCCCCCCCTCCCCTTGCCCTCGAGTGTGTGCGCCCTTCAACAGTGTGTGTTCGGTAAGGGAAGGAATCAGAGAAACGATCGAAGTACCGTTATCACGCACAGAGACAGTGAACTGCGTTATTTGTTACCAGAGAATACAATGCAAAATTCATTTGAATATTCTGTAGATTTAGTCTCCAGAAAATGAGAACCATCGCCAGGGAAAAAACTGAATTAAAGACAAGATGTTAGCCGAACGATTTTTTCAATGAATTATGAAGTATCTCGATATACGTGAACAGCATGAGTGCGACTCTTTATGTCGACCCTTATCGCTTCAGAGGTTGTTCAGTAAGCAGGGGGCATAAAAAGAAAGAAAATATAGTAATCTAGAAACTTATTGAAACAGACACTATAATTTTTAAGTCGCCCCCGAAACAGACACTCGTCATGCTCTGGCATGAAAGAGAACATTTTGGCGCCACAATGGTTTGCTGCCTACCAATGTGCTTAAAACCTGCAGAAAATGTATTAAATGCTGATGATACTAACGCCAGACTACGAAGAGTATAGTTTAGTCGAGAATTTTTATAACATGGGATAGAGGAAAAATATTGTAGAAGGCCTTTCGACTAGAATGAGTTAAAAGTGATGCAGTATACACAGAACATATCGTAAGAACTTTTTCCACCGCTATTTGCATTAAGATCTTCGCATAACCTCCTGCAGCTGTATGAATAGCCACGTTACAATCAGATACTTTACATTTCACAACTAACATTCGTTGGACTTATTCACCGCGGCCAGAGTTTATAGCTAACAAGCTGTACCTACGCGTGGCTTTCGACTACTAATATGCAAATACCAACTTGTTCGGGACGCCAAGCTTGCAGCATGTGCTTGCAGCTTGTAAAATAGCCTCGAGACAAGGCGTTGCTCAGATACGGAACTTGTATCCTTCGTGCTGGGCGAGGATGGCAAGGGAGGGAAAGGAAGGTAGGAGGAACGAGAGGTGCTGCGAGCGGTCGTGCAGAAGAGGCGGGCAAAGGGGGTGGGGGAGGGGGAGGGGAGGACACGAGTGCCCACGCCAAGTCTTGAGGATGGACGTCATACACGGACGTGGCTACTGGCCAGTGGCTCAATCAGAGCGGTCGCAAATTAAGTGCAGGTGCAGGCAAGTGGCGTTGGTGGCGCTTCTGCGCTGGCTCCATTAACGAGTGCGAGATATTCATGGCGCCAGTTAGCGAGAGGACGTGTTAGCGGCCAGTTAATTGGTAGCCTTCGCTTCCCACGCCCCACAGGCACTGCTAGCTTGTCCCAACTTACGGGGGGACAGTGCTCGTACCTCACGGCCGCTATGCCCATTACGTGGATATTAATGTAGCTGCTCGCGGCTCGCGTGTAGCCTGTAATATCGAGCCGCGTCCACTCCGCCCAGGCTCCTCATTACGTACCTGCTGCGGCGGCGCCCGCAGTATCTCTTCGATCCGCGAGCTTATTTACTTCTGAAATGTCTGACATCCGGCCAGAAATAGGCTCTTTACAGAGCGACACGTTCGCACAGTTCTTCCACATATCAAAGTAGTTTTAACGGTTGGCTTGTTTATCCGTTCGCACCAACTACACAGGGTGAATCACCTAACACTTGCACCGCACATGTTTCAGGCACGGACGCCACTATCGATATTTGTTTTTTACAGAATTGAATTGTTGGCAGGGGAGCTTATTTGCAGTCAATAAACAGATTGAGACGTTGATGAAAGTGCAGTTTTGATAAGTTACAAATTCCAGAATGAGATTTTCACTCTGCAGCGGAGTGTGCGCTGATATGAAACTTCCTGGCAGATTAAAACAGGTTCGCAGGAGAGCTTCTGTAAAGTTTGGAAGGTAGGAGAGGAGATAGTGGGAGAAGTAAAGTTGTGAGGACCGGGCGTGAGTCATGCTGCGGTAGCTCAGGTGGTAGAACACTTGCCCGCGAAAGGCAAAGGTCCCGAGTTCGAGTCTCGGTCGGGCACACAGTTTTAATCTGCCAGGAAGTTTCAAGTTACACATTTTTAAATGGGACAATGCCTATTCACAGAAAAATCCTAAAAGTAGTTTATCCGGGAATGTCAGTAGACGTCAACCTCTTCAAAGAATTACAGGCGATATGAAACGGCGCATTACTGCTGCCTGCGCTGCAATTTCCGATGAAATGCTAGAACGTGTGCAGCAATCGTTTCATGGCAGACTCCAAGGTTGTATTGGTGCTGCTGCTCGTTTTGAGGACAGGCTTTGAGGATATATGGATTCTTTACGTGTCAGACACCACGGAGACACCATCTTTGTCTTTCGTTCGTCACAAGTAGTGTACCACTTCACGACAGCTTCGGAGTCAGGTTAACAACTGTGTAGAGCTCCACATACGCATCCGTGTCAAGTTCACATTCGTTTGTTCTACAACATTGAACAAACTACTGTCGTCGTTTACAATGTTCAAATGTGTGTGAAATCTTACGGGACTTAACTGCTAAGGTCATCAGTCCCTAAGCTCACACACTACTTAACCTAAATTATCCTAAGGACAAACACATACACCCATACCGGAGGGAGGACTCGAACATCCGCCGGGTCCAGCCGCACAGTCCATGACTGTAGCGCCTAAGACCGCTCGACTAATCACGCGCGGCTTACAACTAAGATACCTCGTAAAATACTTGCTCTAGACTCCTGCAACAAACACCACTGAATTTCTTCTTTAGCCTACTTTCATTGCGGTGCTGGCAATAGGCATTGTCCCACTGAAATATTTCTATCTTTTGTAAAGAAATACATATCTGAAACTTCATAAAACACCGTCCATCGGCTGCGAAGCCGGGCCATCTGACAACCATTCCAACCTGTGAAATCCCGATATCAATGGCGCCTCCGATTGTCGAAACACACGGTGATTCACGAGGATATGCCAATATTATTGTGTTATTCTACAAATAAAACCGAAGAAAAAAGTCCAAATAAACATTGTTCCGCAAATGTTTAGTTACAGAGTTACGGCTAATAGAAGATATTGCCTGAAATTTAGCGGCTTCGCTAATATGAAGCCATCGCAAAACTACATGAGGTTAAAGTAAAGCACGATTTCCATTTATTTATTGTTACTGATTTGATGAATCTGATAATACATGTCCCAGACGTGTATCTGCAGTAGCTTTTCAGACCATCCAGAGAAGCAGAGACATAATTTCATGAAATTTTGTTTACAGTGAGGAACACATTATTGTACTTCAGAGTACGTCACACCTTAGATTGTGAAATGCGTAATCGTTGAGAGATACGTCGTGTTTTGGTACCCGGACTACGTTGAACAGCATCCGTAATATCCTCATCATTGTCTTCACGCATCGGGTGCTCGTATTGGTTATGAACGGTAGGTAGAGAACCTGCCTCCTAACATTCGAAATACTCCGTTAATGGTTCGTGCAATCGGAATCCTCCGAGCTGGATAAGGCACACGGTATGCGTTAACTGCAGCCGTAGTATTACCATCACATATGCCATAAATGAACACCATATCGGCGTATTCCTGTCGTAAATTTGAAAGGCACCCGTATTTCATAAATAATCTAGAAACTACAACAGTTGCTATGTGGTTCAACTTAAATACACTTATGTTGAAACAATGAAATTAAAGCGTAACTGTGCATGGAACACGTTAAGAACCGTAACATTCGTAAAAAAAAACTGCTCGATCCGTAAAAAAATTGCTGAACCAAGAAATAATTTCTGTGACATTAAATTAAAGTAGGTAATAAGGAGAACATCAAAGAAGACGCAATGATTCGAAAAAACGCTCAGAAAATCTGAAATTTATCTGATGATTATGTTTTGACCAATGTAGATCAAGTATCAAACTGGGAATGGAAGCCTAACGTGCTTTAACGGAGCAATAAGACCAGAAATACCCGACAACGAAATTAAGCCACGTCTGCGGTGTAATAGCCGAACACCTGTGACGAGTACTTGTGAAACGGAGGAAAATCCCGACTCGAGTCCCAGTCTCGAACACATTTACATTCATCTTCACGTACAAAAAATTGTGCGTGTGTACAACAGGCGCTAAGCCTGTACTAGTCTATCATCTGTATTGCTGAAAAGCATTTCAAGAACCGTACGCCATACATCAAATTGCTTAATTTTGCCCTTTTCCCTAAATTAATATTATTATTCGAAAAATGTATTGCTCATGCCGTGTGTCTCCCAAATACGATTCAATATTTTAACTGACAACACATTCTATCTCAGTGCTACATGATGTGATAGCATTACCTTCTAACGCAGCTTAAGCTATCATCAGAATGAAGCCCTATTACTAGTATTTGTTTCATTAATTTAATCATTGTTTATTAAAGTCATGGCTGTCAATTATTATCACGGATTATCGAGAGACAGTTGAAACTACTGTGAGAAAGGCGTAATTACTGTTCCTACGACTTATTTTTGAGGATATACGTCGAAGAAAGGAAAGAAGAAAGGAAAATAAACAGTTACAGTATTTTTAGATTTAGAAAAGATTTTAATAATGCTGAACGGAACAGACTCCTCAAAGAACTATAGTCATCAGAGATACAGCAAAGGAAGAGAAAGGTTATCTAAAACTCCAATAGAATCCAGATTCTAGTTCCAACAGTTAAAGAATATAAAAGGAGTAAGGATATGAGGCAGCAATCGAGAAGTGAGTGAAGCAGAATTTTAGCCTACTCTCATGTCATTCAATCTGTTCACAGAGGAAATACAATAGGAAACCCAGGAGAAACACTGAAAATGAAAAGAAATACAAACTTTACTGTGTGCCGATGACGTCGTTACTCTGTCAGAAACTGCAAGGCTCGAAGTGTCAGTTGAACGTAATGTTAGGACTTCGAAGAGAGGCTGTAACATGAACATCAACGAACGTGAAACATGTTACTGGAGAGTAGTCAAGAACTTAAGGTTCTGCTGAGGGAATTAGATGAAATGAGGCATTAAAACTAGAGGAGTTCCCTCCCTCCCCACCTCCTCCTGATTTGGTCAGCTAATTAACGCAAGAAGGCAGACAGAGTTAACATAAAATGCAGCCCAGCAATAGCAAAACCGGCATTTCTGGCCAAGAGAAATTTATTAGGGCTTAATATTAATTTAAAAGTAAAAAAGGCCTTTTCTGGAGGAATTTATTTGGAATCTAGAAATGTAGCGTTATACTGCAGTGAAATGCGGAAGAGAAACAGTTCAGACAAGAAGGGATTTGAATGTTTCGAAATGCGGTGCTACAGAAAACTCCTGAGGATTAGATGGGACAGTCTAACTAACTAGGAGGTAATGGATGGGAATGGAAAGAGATAAATTAATGGTGTAACTTCACTAAAAGAATGGATAGGTTGCCAAGATAATCTGAAGTTGTCAAGGAATTGTGAACTTTGAGTGAAGTGCGGGGGGTAGAAATCGTATATGGAGATCGAAGGCTCGAATACAGTAATCTGGTTCAAACGGATGTAAACTGCAGTAGTTATGTACAGATAGCGTGGAGAGTTGCATCGACCTCGTCTTCCTACTGACGAAGACGACCAAAGTTAACACAACAGATATAGGAAATAGGACAACTAATACACCATTATCAACGAAAGTGACGTTCAACTGGAGTGATTGACAAATAAAGGTGTGCTCAGCATCCGTTAGACGGAGTAACATAAATCGATAATGAATAGAATCTTTGACAAAGATAACGGAACGCACAAGCCATAGTGCCGTAGCTCCTACGCTCACATTTCCTCTACAATGAGGTTCCAAAAGTCGTGTGACTACGTTATTCACATATACGGATAGCGGTAGTATCGCGTAAAACAAGGTGTAAAAGGGCTGTGGATTGGCGGAGCTGTCGTTTGTACTAAAGTGAATCATGCGGAAACTTTCCGGTGTGATTATGGTCGCACAACGGGAATTAACGGACACTGAACGCGGAATGGTAGGTGGAGCTGGATGTATGGCAGTTCCATTTCGGAAACCGTTAGGGAATTCAGTATTCCGAGGTCCACAGTGTGAAGAGTGTGCCGAGAATACCAAATTTACCTCACACCACGGGCAAGCAGTGACTGACGGCCTTCGCTTAGCGACCGGGAGCAACGGCGTTTGCGTACAGTTGTCAATGCTAACAGACAAGCAACACTGAATGAAACAACCTCAGAACTATACTAACCGTACGTTAGGACAGTGCGGCGAAATCTGGCGTTAATCGGCTATGGTAGCAGACGGCCGACGCGAATGCCTTTGCTATCAGCACGATATCTACATCTACGTGAGTACTTTGCTATTCACAACGAAGTGCCTGGCAGAGGGTTCACTGAACCACCTTCATGCTGTCTCCTGTCTCTAGCGTTCCACTCTCGAATGACGCGCGGGAAAAAACGAGCGCTTGAATTTTTCTGTGCGAGCCCTGATTTCTCTTACTTTATGGCCATGATCATTTCTCCTTATGTAGGTGGGTACCAACAGAATGTTTTCACAATCGGAGGAGAAAACTAGTGATTGAAATTTCATGAGAAGATCCCGTAGCAACGAAAACCGCCTTTGTTTTAATGATTGCCACTCCAATTCACGTATTATGTCTGTGACACTATCTCCCCTATTTCGCGATAATACAAAACGAGCTGCCCTTCTTGCAGTTTTTCGATGTCATCCGTCAGTGCCATCTGATGCGGATCCCACACCGCACGGCAATACTCCAAAACAGGGCCGACAAGGGTGGTATAAGCAGTCTCTCTAGTAAACCTGTTGCATCTTCTAAGTGTTCTGACAACGAATTTCAGTCTCTGGTTGGCTCTACCCAAAACATTATCTATATGAGCGTTCCAATTTAGAGTATTTGTAATCCCTAAGTATTTAATTGAATTTGCGTGACTTATCGCGTAAGGGAAATTTAGCGGATTTCTTTTAGTTCTCATGTGAATAACTTCAAATGGTTCAAATGGCTCTGAGCACTATGGGACTTAACATCTGAAGTCATCAGTCCCCTAGAACTTAGAACTACTTAAACCTAACTAACCTAAGGACATCACACACATCCATGCCCGAGGCAGGATTCGAACCTGCGACCGTAGCAGTTGAATAACCTCACTCTTTTCTTTATTCAGGGCCAACTGCCACTTTTGGCACCATACAGATATCTTATCTAAATCATTTTGCAAGTCGTTTTGATCAGCTAATGACTTTACAACACGGTAAATGACAGCATCATCATCAAACAATCTAAGACGGCTACTCAGATTGTCTCCTATGTCGTTAATATAGATCAGGAACACTTCCTTGGGGACATATCGCCTGCAGCGCCTCCCTTGGTCACTTGATCATGTCTGATGGACCGTAGACGACTGGAAAACCGTGGCCTGGTCAGATGAGTCCCGATTTCAGTTGCTAAAAGCTGACAGTAGAATTCGAGTATGGCCAGACCCCACGAATCCATGGACACAAATCGTCAACAGGGCACTGTGCAAACTGGTGGTGACTCAATGTTGGCGTGGACTGTGTTTACAAGGAATGGGTTCGGTGCTCTAACGCCACTGGACCGATCACTGACTGGAAATAGTTATGTTCGGCTACTTTGAGACCATTTGCAGCCATTGAGGGACTTCATATTGCCAAATGACTATGTCATGTCATCAGTCCGCAACTGCTCGCGATTGGTTTGAATAATATTCTGGGCAATTCGGGCGAACGATTTGGCCACCCAGATCGCTCGATATGCATCCCATCGAACATTTATGGGACACATCTTGAAGTCAGTTTGTGGACAAAATCCAGTACCAGCAACACTTAATATTTCTGCATTTCTGCCTGGAGACTGCCAACGGTTCGTTGCGTCGACGCCACGTCAAGCTGCTGCAATATTCTGGGCAAAAGGACAACACACACACACACACACACACACACACACACACACACACAGACAGACAGACAGACAGAGAAAGACGCGACATTATGACATCCGCATAGTGCCGATGCAGCGCAGCCGAGGAAGTTGTCGGAGCAGCACTGCTAAATGGCTTGCGGAGCAGTAGTGATGTGGAGATGGTGACGGAGGCAGGCGCGGCGGATGACCCCCCAACGCCGGGGGCGCTCTGCGGCTTCCCAGCGCTGCTCCCGCCTTTTACGTAACGCCGCCGTCTGGAAGCCAGATGACACGTGCACCACAACGCGACGCGTCACGTCATACCGGCGTCACGTCGCGACACATTCCAGCGCCCAGTTGTCTGCCGCTCCCGCTGCGTGATATCCAGCTAAGACTGCCCCCTGTGCGCGGGAGACACCTCAGAATTAGCGTGGAATGTGGCAGACTGCTAAATACTGGCTGGAAGTGTGAGGTATTTTCATTTCGGAAATTACAGATTATGCGAAAGGGGAAAACAGTGTGGCGAAATTTTAACCGGCAAGAAGTAGGGGCTCATTTTGAGCAGGAAACAAAAGTGCATTCCTGAAGCCGGAGTACGTCGCTAGCTTGCAACTCTCGATAACGACGAATGTGAGAAGGAAAATGGAAACAAAACGTCGCCATTAACTAAAACAAACTGGCCAACCTGGCTGATGTGAAGAGTAATTTCGAGACACTAATTTAATTCTAGTGATTTATGGAATATTCCGACGGTACTTGGAGGAACACCTAAAAACATAGTATTGATGTATCCCATTAATATTCCATAGTTAGTTATGAACCGGCTTTCGGCTTTCTACGCCTTTCTCGTAACCTTAGACTAAATAGATCGTCCACGCAACAGCAGCGTGAGTTTATAGCTGTACGAAGTGAGTTTTCCAAAGCTATGTGAGGCTTTACAATAACGTACACAGTGTACACTGACAAGCCAAAATATTGTGACCACTGCCCACGGCGACGATGGATGCCGTTTGGTGGCGTTGCGGGCACGTGAAGCGTCAACAAAAGTAAGCGGAGCAGACACGGACGGGGGACTACCCTAACGAAGATGTGTAGTCTAAATGGGGAAATCCATAGATATAGGCGACTCTGACAAAGGGCTGATTGTTATTGCACAGAGCCTGTGAACGAGTATCTCGAAAACGGCGAAGCTGGTCGAATGCTCACGTCCTAATGTCGTGAGCATCTACGGAAAGACGTAGAATAACTGTGGAACTACCTCTAGGCGCTAAATGGTTGGACATCCACGACTCTTCACAGAACGTGGCGTGCGGAGTCTTGTCTGCTCCGTAAACTAGAGTAGATGGTGATCTGTGGCTTCTCTGCCGAAAGAGCACAATGCTGGTACACGCACGATGGTTTCGAAGCACACCGTTCCTCGGTGTTGAACATGGAGCTCCGCAGAAGAGCATTCCTACGTATTCACACACTGACCCAATGACATCATCAATTACGATTGCAGTCGGCACGAGTCCATCGTGATTCGACCGTCGATCAATGGAAACGTGTCGGCTCTTCGGGTGACTCCCATTTTTGCTACACTATGTCGTTGGTCGCCTCCACAAACGCCGTCATCAAGAGGAACAGCAGCTCGGAATCACGGATGTAGGCTGGCGGGAGCAGTATTATGTCTTGGGATACCTTCTCCTGCGCTTGCAAGGGACCTGTGATACTGTTCGGAGACACTCTGACGGCTGCGAACCCCCTTGTATCCCTTCATGCTTTATGTCTTCCCACACGGCGATGTCATCTTTCAGGAGTATAATTGTCCGTGTCTCTGAGCCAGAATGTACTACAGTGGTTTGAGGAGCATTATAATGAACTCACGTTTATGTCTCGGCGACTCTGATGTAAATCCTATGGAAACCATCTAGGTCGCTATCGGACGCTATCATCGCGTACGCAAATCAGCGGCCCGCTATTTACGCGAATTACATGTCCTGTGCGTAGGCCTCTAATGCCACATCTCTAATGCTACATACCTCCATGAACCTACCAACAAACTGTCAGATCCCTGATAAAAATCAGTGATTATTTCTTTCCAAAGACGGGCAAACAAGCTATTAAGAAGGTGTCATAATGTTTTGGCTCATCAGTGTATCTACACAACAAGACAAGCGTATTGAAATTCAAAAAGAAGCTACGAACAATCTAATCATTGTATTACTTTATACTCTAAGATTAGGAGTACATGAAGTACAGGGCAAAACCGGTTCACAAGTGAGTATCAGCACAGACTATGGTCAAAATAACGGTTGAATGGGATGAACGGGCCAAAAAGTGGGAGGGGGAGCAGAGGCTATGGAATCGCGAGTGAGAACAATTATACTACGTTCAACAATCATATTAAATTATCTAATGGTAATAAAAATATTAACTGGCTGCTGTTACTTTAGGAAGAGCGATTAATGAAACTGTGTTTGGTCATCAAAGATTCAGGCAGTATTTTTTGTGTGTTATTTACTGATAGAATTTAGAGGTATGTATTGATAAACAGAAATTCGATTAATGTTAGTCTTTGGATATATCACTTTTATTAACGTAAGATCGACACTCATTCGGAACATGTTCAGCAAAGGTGTAATCTTTCTTTTTCGGTCTCTAACTCCGTTCATGCTCAGTCAGTATAGTGCTACCTTATTAACCTACATATAATGCACGACACAGATTACAGAAAATCCTATAAATTCCAGTCTGTTCTAAAGATAGGTATCTTGTCTCTACTGTTGAATAGAATGTGGGCAAGTGAATTGCTAGCATACAAAGCTGGTATATTTCCTGGAATCTAGTTTGCTGTCAAGTACCTATGAAGTCGCACCAACATATAGCACGTCTATTTGTTATCAATGTGATTTACTGCTTTTTGAAGAGGCTACTAAAGTGCTGTTATCCTCTTTTCTTTTTAATGAGTATCTTATCAATTAGGGTAGGGCTATAATCATTACTGTATGTTATTTCTTTAATATGTTTAATTCGTTTTCAAAATCTGATTTGGTCTGTAGTGCAGACCATAGGCGCTGCACAATGGAACTGAAGCCTCTTTGTGTCTTACAGGGTTGCTGGGAACTGACAGGTATTACTGTGTCTGTGGAAGTTACTTTTCTGAATATCTCAAAGACTTCTGCTTGCTAATGACAATGGTAAGGTCCGGATCAGTACTGTATATTTAAATTGTAAGGTAATGAAATTTAGCTAACCTCATTTTACTATCTTAAAGGGTTATTTCTGGGAAATTTATTGTGTGTTTCCTCAATAGACGGAAAGGAGGAAGTAGAGGACACAGACGGTGGCAAGAAAAGTCGCAATGCGAGTGCGAAAATATGTCAACAAACGACGCTGGTGGTTGCAAAATATGCAAGTGTGGACTCTGATGTAAATGCCCATAAAAATAATTATCTGCGGACTAATGCTTTCCGAAGAAGACGTATTGCATTATTTGTGCTGCAAACAGACAGTGAAATCAAGCAGGACTAACTCTGATGACCAACTTCCGAATATGCCAAAAAGGGAGTAATGATGAAAAGAGTTTTGAGTATAATGCTGAGTTTCTAAGTTTATGTTCATTATTTTAGTTTAAAATGAATTTACTTTCTTTGCTTTGTATAAATAACCAGCATAGGTCGTCTCTGTCTCGAATTTATTCTAAGGCAGGAATCACGAGACAGCCCGCGGCCCTTAATGCCGCACGCGACGTCAATTCGTCCAGCCCGCCGACGGGACTGTAATTTGCTTGATACATTCATGTAACATAAAACGTTGTGGAACATTTAAATTTAGGTGTTATGTATAGAATACTGTATGTTCACCCGAGCAGATACACTATGTGATCAAAAGTATACGGACACCTGGCTGAAAATGACTTACAAATTCGTGGCGCCTTACATCGGTAATGCTGGAATTCAATATGGTGTTGGCCCACCCTTGGCACTGATGACAGCTACTCCTCTCGCAGGCATACGTTAAGTCAGGTGCTGGAAGGTTTCTTGGGGAATGGCAGCGTGTCCTTCACGGAGTGCTGCACTGAGGAGAGGTATCGATGTCGGTCGGTGAGGCCTGGCACGAAGTCCGTGTTCCAAAGGTGTTCTGTAGGATTCAGGTCAGGACTGTGCAGGCCAGTCCATTACAGGTATGTTATTGTCGAGTAACCACTTCGCCACAGGTCATGCATTATGAACAGGCGCTCGATCGTGTTGAAAGATTCAATCGCCATCCCCGGATTGCTCATCAATAGTGGGAAGCAAGAAGGTGCTTAAAACATCTGTGTAGGCCTGTGCTGTGATATTGCCACGCAAAACAAGGGGTGCAAGCCCCCTCCATGAAACACACGACCGCAATAGAATACCACCATCTCCAAATTTTACTGTTGGCACTACAAACGCTGACATATGACGTTCACCGGGCATCCACCATACCCACACCCTGTCATCGGATCGCAACATTGTGTACCGTGATTCGTCACTCCACACAACGTTTTTCCACTGTTCAATCATTCAACGTTTACGCTCCTTACACCAAGCGAGGCGTCGTTTGGCATTTACCGGCGTGATGTGTGGCTTATGAACATCCGCTCGAAAGTTTTCTCACCTCCTGCCTAACTATCATAGTACTTGCAGTGGATCCTGATGCAGTTTGGAATTCCTGTGTCATGGTCTGGATAGATGCCTGCCTATTACACATTACGACCCTCTTCAGCTGACGGCGGTCTCTGTCAGTCAACAGACGAGGTCAGCCTGTACGCATTCGTGTTGTACGTGTCTCTTCACGTTTCCACTTCACTATCACATTGGAAACAGCGGACCCAGGGATGCTCAGGAGTGTGGAGATCTCGCGTTCAGACGTATGGCACAAGTGACACCCAATCACATGACCACGTTCGAAGTTTCGTGAGTTCTGCGGAGCGCCCAGTTCTGCTATCACACGATGTCTAATGACTACCGAGGTCGCTGATATGGAGTACCTGGCAGTAGGTGGCAGCACAATGCATCTAATATTAAAAACGTATGTGTCCGGATACATTTGATCACATAGTGTACTTCCATACTGCTGTTCGTGTTAGATTGTCTCCAGTGATCAGGACTCAGTTAAGTGGCAAATTACAGGCGCTCTGTTCATACATGCATCACACATCACAAGCACATTGTGGGAAAGACATGGATATTTCTTGTATATTGAAACCAGTCGTCTCTGCTGTTAACTTCATTAGGGGACATGCTCGCAGCCATCGTCAGTTTCGTTCTTTTCATGAAGAAATTTTATTCTGAGTATGTAACCTGCCTTAGCCCACAGCAGTGAGGTGGCTCACTTGCGGTGAATTTCTGTTTCGTTTTTACAAGCTCCGCAACGAAATGGATGCTTCTCACTGAAAAATTTAAGAGCTGATCCACAGCTGTCAGATTTAACTTTTGGTCGACATCACAACCCGTATGCATGAAAGGAACCAGAAGCTTCAAAGGATTTCGGAGGATGCTGTCATTGTTTGAAGAACAGTGACGTGTTACATTTCTTCAAAATGTCACCCTTGACTTTAAGAAAAAAATATCTTGACTACTATTGCTCCAGAATCGGTTTGATTGTGACCTCGATGCTGTGCCACTTGATTTACAGTTGGAGCTCAACGATCTGCAACTTAATGATGAGTTGTAAGATAAGCACAGAGAATGTAAACTTTTTTTTACCTCTGCTTACCCGATGCTGAGGTATCGAAACTGAAGTAATTTGACATCAGTGTTTTGAACAACTTGTATCTGTAAGTAAACATTTTCGAACATAATATATATTAACTCAGTATATCGAACGTAACTGATGAACAATTTAAAACAATTCTCTTGAGTGGACGCAGCAATACCAAACCAAAGATTGATGATAGCTTCAAACACAAACGTTAGTTCCACGAAGCTCACTAACGTCTTTCGCTCCTTAGATTGAGAGGGACGTGCACACTACTAGTACGATGTAATTACATTTTTGCTCAAGTCGCTTTATTTGGCAATTATTTCATTAAATAGATATGTTGTTGGCTGTGCTTGATTCATTTTGGCGTTGCACGCCACTCACCCATGATTAACATGGAATACTAAACAGTGTCTCGTCTTTTGTCCTCGGAGCTTCGTTGTATTGTACGAAATGACGACGATGCATCGCACGCTCAATATGTCAGGAATCCGGCCCATTGTGAAATAGGTTTGGTGACCTTAGTTCTAAGGTGAAAATGTGTACGGCGTATATCTGCGTACCCCTTTGATGTCAAACATGACTATATTGAGCTTGTTCCTTCCTTTACTCGGATATAGTTGTCTTTCCCACAGCTGAAAAGTAACTGTTAGCTGAGAGGTAGCTGTTTGCTGAGACGTAATTTGCAAGTGCAGCGTCCATGATACGTGTCATTTTAACTAATTCCATTACTGCTCACGTTCTTTGTATTGTGGAATCTTAAGTTTGTAGGGCAAGAAGACAGGTATGAAAACTAAAAACATCACAAGTAAAAATAAAACGAGTTGGGGAGTGGGTGAGAGGGCGGAAAGTCTCCGACCTAGGACGTCGCAGTCTGTAAATCCATCCTTGTGAGCCACTATCGCAACTCTGAAAAACTGTTGCTTTAGTTGCTCCTCAATGCTGGGGAACCTACTTTGGCATTTTACATACAACAATCGTTATACGCATTTGAGATACTTCTGGCTATGTGTAAGACTCGTGCACCAGTTTTCCGAGATACTGCGCACTGTCAACTAACAACCAGAAATACGCGCTTGTGACCAACACGTTTAGAATCAGCCTTATTTCGTCAGTACACGATATGTTAGTTTCAAAACGTACGATAATTTGTCACGCTGAACCGGTAAACGGCCGTACTCCATTGGGCCAAGATTAGATTCTGGAATCACTGTTCTAGTTCTGTTCCCCGGAACGGTTCTTAGAGCGACGTTTATCTTCTGCAGCACTTAGTCCGCCTGAGCTAGTAAGACTTAACTATGAGACGTCTGACAGAGAACGTAAAACGGAATAAATTTATGTTGTTTATTGACGACTAAAAATGATTGTAAACGCCAATAACGAGAGGTCACGAACGTTTTATATATTGACATAACAGAGGTTTCAAAGATCGTGACACGATTCTTGATAGTCCACTTACACAGAATTGTTCCCGAACTTACATACAGTACTCCAATTGCATTATAATTGACAACTCCTCCTCGCTTCATTATGCTCTTTGTTATACCTTTTTCCTTTTTGACCCGTTCCAGGAAGTCTTCGTTCCTGACTCGATCAATCCAACTGGTCTTCAAGTCTCCTTCAGCAATACACATCACACTTGTGAAGGCCGTCACAAACCATGACAGAGGGATCGTATATCATAAGAGCCTCTTGTCGAAGTTATGATGAAGGTTTTAACGATCTGTGAGGCGACCACCAATACGGTTCGCGGAGCGGAAGCTTCAGCCCTCTGTGTTGGGGTTAGTACAGTACACAGAGAATCTTCATCCTGCAGGACGGTAACAATCCCTCCAGTAGTCACACTTGCCGGAAATAGAGTATGCTGGAACGGCATCTATGATGATACTTGCAGGCGTGGTCGGGTACAGTTAACGGCTGATTGGAAAGCAACGGATAACCGCCACATTATCTTTCCCTAGTACATTCAGCTCTCTGTTAAAAATGTCATGATAGTTTTACCCTGAGTAAAATACTCCTGACGCTCCTCTAGAAATCTGACACACTCTA
Source organism: Schistocerca cancellata (assembly GCF_023864275.1). Classification (NCBI taxonomy): domain Eukaryota; kingdom Metazoa; phylum Arthropoda; class Insecta; order Orthoptera; family Acrididae; genus Schistocerca; species Schistocerca cancellata. Next base: position 137,823,303 of record NC_064634.1, on the reverse strand, counting down.
ATGTTAGAAACCTCGGTCTTAGCGCTCCCACGTCACAACGTTATCTCTCGTGCAAAATGAGTCTCACCGGTATCTCCGGCTAAAATCAGCCGCAGCGCTACTTATATTTGCCGCAAGTGCGTAACAGAGCCGCCGGTCTAAAACGCTGCAAGGCACAGGAACCACTGACGACAACGTCGACGAACTGTGGGCAGTACGAGTTCCCCGGGCCGTATCCCGGCTACCCACCTCCCATTACGATACGTAATAGCTGCATCACAAACGCTTAATCGAAGCCTGCAGTGACGATATCATCTGAACAATAAAGGGGTTAATGGGTGCGCAGCGGGCACAGGAATAATTGGTTGCGGACTGCAACCCTTTACTCGGCCCCAGCAAACGGTTAAAAAAATTAATAATCTCTGCCGTGACCCGACGGCCTCTCGAGTTTCGCAAGCGTCGGCGCCACGGACGCGTTAAGTCACTGCGCTCTTGGTACAATGCAAACTGGCAAATGCGCCATTGCGCTGGGCTGAACGCTAACAAAAAAGAGAGGATACCACGCAAGGACACTTCTCTCTCATTAAATTACACAATACTGTAAATTAGAGTTCCGACATGACGGTGACCAGTAAGTGTGTTATGCATCACCAGCACGTGGTCATTTTGTAACCAAGCTTCAAAATTTCCGGTTTCACTGTGTCTGATAAAAAGGTACGCAACTGAGTAGCAAATTTTCCAAGGGGAAAATGCAAGTCAGGAGACAATGAATATCAAAATTAATTTTATATTTATTGACGTAAAAGACAGCAATACTACCCTTGGCTTCATAAATAATCATTACCAGTGATACTGCGATCAGAGCCTTGCGAAGTGGGCAGATTACGTTTTACCTACGGTTTTCAAGGGTCCTCTAAGCTCTCAGCACTGCACAGTCTATGCCAAGACCTATTGGAAACACTTACTGGTTTATGCGAGAACCACTGGTTCTATTTTTAGGTCTCTGTATTTTTTAAGGTTTTCCAACTATTTTTCCGTCGATTATGCTGTCATCTGACATAAGCATGTCGACGATCTACACCCACTTTTTCCTTCACGATTGTATCGTGTTGCATACTGTGTTTCAGTGTGAGATAACGTGGAAGCCTGAAGTCTCTCAGTATATTTCTGGCCATTCTTTTCGGGTTTATCTTTCTACCAGTTATTTAGAAGTTGCAGATGATAATTCACGCATATGTTACAGTATACCATATGCGCCACAATTAATCATTTTGTGATCTGCCTCTGCGATCTTTTTGCAATAACTCATTATAGAGTCGACCGTTCCATCAGCATCTCTAGAACTATGTTTTCCGATTCTTCCATTGCGCTCTGAATTGTTGGTTTGATTGCATTCGTTCTAATGGCCTGTTCCCATTCTGCAGAATCTGTACAATTGTGTTGTTTTTTATGTTTCAATTGTTCAGCTACAACTTACGAACACTGTGCTTTATTGCACCAGTTGTCGGAACCTGTACACCTGTTTTCCATTACTGATTCTTCGTGTCTTGCGCTTTCAGTAGGTTCTGAGTGTCAAATTACAATCCCAGAAGTGTCGCGTCGTCGTTGTGGGGGAGGTAACTTCTTTGCTACAGCCAGGAGTTATACTGCCTGTAGTGCGATCTCCTGACTTTTTCAATGACGCCTCAGAGGTCTAACCATAGGAGCAGGACAAAGATCACTTAAGTCGTTTATTCTGATGAAGAAACCAACCAAATGAAAGACTGTATTAACTCAGCTGTCGCCCAGGATATGAGTCGGGCGGTGGGGAATACGGGAAATCGTCGACGAGTTGGTTATAGGAACAGATGAGCAGAAACACTAAACGCCAGAGAATCACACTGTCTCTATTTCCTACTTTAAGATAACCAGAAAAGCGTCTTTGCCAGAAATGAAGATGCCAATTATACAACGCGGTGCAGAAGTAGCTATCAGTGGGTATACTACATTTTTATTTCTTCCGATACGGTTTTCTTTTTTTTTCCAAAAATCTCGATAATCATGGATGGTAACTCGAGCGACGACCAACGGAAGTGGATACTTAAACAATATGAAGAATGCCGAACAGGTTCGACACAAATGGACAGGAGAATACAATACATTTCCACGAAGCAGGGTATTAATTTACAGGTTGCGCGACAAATTCGATTTAACTGGGTCTACTCGCAGCGCAGGCGAGTGGTCGACCAGTGAGTGATACTCCAAAAGGAGAGCCTGAATCGAGTTGGACCTTTGCTGCAGATTCCGTATATTCCAGTCGATGCTCTGTTCAAATTTTCCTCTTTCTCTAACTTTTAAATTTTTATTCATCTGCCAAACGGTTGTTTCCGCTGTCCACAGTGTTTCTGGAACTGTGATTGGTGCAGTGCCTTAATTTTTCCGTTAATGGATACTAACCTTTTTTTGTAATGATTACACGTGAGCATGAATGCTATATGAAGTCTGATTCTTTCTTGATCGGCTTTTAACTTAATCACTGATGGTTGAACAGTTGCCCCATAAATATTTACCATTAGAGGCGTTATTGTCCTGTGGTGATCCTTCCGTCTACTGAGTATTTTCGTACGAAATTTGCAAACCAGTGTTTCGTGTTTTTTATCTTTTCATGCGAGAGCACTGCAAGATCTTCCACAGATATAAGACATTTCATGCGGAACATTTTTGTGTCAATTTGGATTCCTTGAGTTTCCTTTTCCCATGTTCTGATAACTGAAGACTGGCGTTAACGAGTGATTGAGTTCTTCATATGGCGTACTCTGGTTTCTATCTCGAACATCTCCGAAATTTCACTAAATACAACGCGAGGAATTTCACCCTCTCCCCCTCCTGAATGATGCCTTATGATGCGACATGGCAACAGACACAATCGTGCGTACCATGGGGAAGTTAGTGAGTCATAATATCAGAAACAATGGGAGTCGTTCTAAATTCTTTGTGAAATATCCGAAGGAAGGTAATTCGCTTTTTTCGAATCCGGATCTACTGGCAGTTTCAAGTATTTTCACTGAACAACATTGTACTACAAATCAAAAAATGTTTTTTGCAGCTTATATCGCTCCACAGTGGTCAAAAAATCTCTGAAGGCCATTCGTCGAAGCATACCTAGTTTTCAAAAAGTTTCACGTCGAATGTTATACAACAGCGCAACGGCGACGTAAATTTAGACCTCGTAGAGCTACTGATATTTCTGATAAACAATCAGAGATGTATTATCTATGAAGTAGTTCCTCTAAGGACTTTTAGTTTCTTTTGTGAAAGGAAATCGTTTAATAGCAGCAAAAAGGGAAGTGACTGATTTCTTTATTTAACTAGATCAAAAGTTTTTGTATATTTAGCATACAGCAAAATACGTATAACGTAATGCATTAACTTTTGTCGATGTCTTTAACTGTTTATGATGCACGCCTTATTTATGGCTGACCTCTAAGGACAGATACCGTAACGACAGAATGTAAACCTTCGACAGGCAAAAACTCCTATCAATATTCTACTACGTTTCCTTTAACAGTGCTGAACTGACTACTTCTAATGGCAGCGCAGAAAAATTAATAGAAAAACTGCATTTCGTTCTCGCTAGTTCAAATGGTTCAAATGGCTCTGAGCACTATGAGACTTAACATCGAAGGTCATCAATCCCCTAGACGTAGAACTACTTAAACCTAACTAATCTAAGATCACACACATCCATGCCCGAAGCAGGATTCGAACCTGCGACCGTAGCAGCAGCGCGGTTCCGGACTGAAGCGCCTAGAACCGTTCGTCCACAACGGCCGGCTTCTTACCAGCTCTCCGCCACCATGAATAAGAACATCGTTCGGTTAATGGAGTAAGTGAGTAGGTGGCCATCATAATAAAGACGTTTAAAAAGAGTTCAGAAAAAAAGTAAATTATTAAAGCCAGGCATGTAATTAATGAGGAAAGAAGTAAAATAAAACTAATGTTTCACTAATGCAAAATCGACTGACAACAGTTCTGAAGAAAATAATCGCTTAACAGAATACAAAAAGAATGTTTTCATACATAGGTACACACTCGCGAGCGCGCGCGCGAAAAAAAAAAAGAAAACTAGCGTATCCATGAATACCAACGTAAAAATGTGAAAGGCTTGAAGCACAAGGAAATGGAAAGGAGGTAGAGAAGGCTCACAAATTTGCGACGTAACCGGTCTGTACAAAAGAATACCTTTAATTAATGTGGGTTCACACCCTGGAGTTTTTAGTGTCCGTCAGAATAGGAATGAAAGACGTAAAAATCTGAGACTAGTAACTTATAAGAAAACGTTATGTACTATGGTCGATGCAGGCGATTCAGAGGAAAGGATGACGAATACGCCTAACTGCACATAGCCGAGTGTGAAACCAGCAGCGCTTGTTCAGAACTAAAAAAATTGCGAAAGGCATGTCGACAGAGAAATGCTTGCGGTATCAGCTACTGTTTACGGTGTACAGCATGACCAAATTACGTGCTATGCCACGGCCTCCCAGTCGGGAGGTTGTTTTGAACACAAAGTGCAGTACTACGCGTGATCCCGTAAGAGGTAATACGCCCTTCGTTCCCCCCCCCCCCCCCCCCCCCCCACCTATGGCTCGGCTGACACACCTTCTTACCACTTAACGCGCTATGTGAGGTATGCTGCAACTTTGCACTTCTCAAGTATACTAACCAGCGCCACTGGAGAAAGTCACGTTAACGCTCTTCGAGCAAACAATGATTCTGAGCCTTCAGAGTTGTCTTCAGTAGAGGCCGGATTTTCATGCACTATCAGGTCCTAAAACATACATGTATTCGTGCAGTATCACTAAACATGCACAATGAGGCATCAAAAAGAAAAATGGGAGAAACCAAAATTTAATTCTATATTTGTTTCTATTTTCTTCTAAAACAGTACACAACAACGAACTTTTCCAAGTTTTCTTAACTTGGGCTCATGCGTTTGTCTGAGAGAACAAGTTTGTACAAATAAAATGACAGGTGCATACTTAAGTGAAGAAATTTCGAATGAGGTGAGATCAACCTAGAAGTTTTTTTGCATTTTCTCCAATAAATATAAATTTTATGAACTCTATAAACTGAAAATCCGGATCTGATCTGGTAATATGGTAAGATTATATTTTCCTTCAACTTCCACTTCTTCGTAAGATGATGCCAAATATTTCTGAACCTCTTCAAAAGTTGTGAAGGGCTCTACTCGTGGTTGACCTGAACAAGTACCATTATTACCGGAGGGAAACATGCAGTATTTCATTTGATGTAAATCATGTTTTTCCTAAAATCCGTTTCCTTGAATGCCAACTGATTGTCTTTAATGAAAGCCGCATCAGTGTCTCCGAAAGTTTCTACGACATAAAACCGAATGAAGTTGCAATAATTACAATGAGAACAACTGGACGAAAACTATACTGAATAGCATAACCCTTTTTAATAGAATCAAGAAAATACATGCTAACTTCAATAACTTTGCGGGAATTTGCTGTCTTTTACTCACTTGATTTGATCAAAATAATCACAGCAAAAGATGGCAGAACTTATCCAGGTACCACATCTGGATAAAAGTGTTGTGGTCGCAAAGCTGAATCTGGCGGTAAGTGTCTAGATGTGGGCTGGAACTTTCAAGACACCTTTACTAGGAAAAAAGTGAATATATGGTTTAATTAATGCTCTCATAATTATCAGATTGGTGGATTTTATGGGTCTATTTACTTTCTTTGTGAAGAATACCAGCGTGTTTACATTGTATTTTATACTTACTGTTTCAGCTACACGATGTAGCCCATGGGCCAAACATCTAATTTGCTTTAGGTCAGTATAAAATAGTTTACATATTGCTTTCCCAGCCTCCATCATATACGAGGCAGCATCGCTTACCAGTACCTTTTTATTTAATTTTACTGGCCACAATATTCGTAAAAATTATGAAAATGAGATTACTGCTACATTTTGATCTAAGACGTATAGTCTGTAAACGTTTCTGCAAACACAGCTCCTTGGCTTGCGAGTAGATGGTTAGGAGCGCACAGACTTCTGGATAGCCATGGGTAGTGCTAATGAATCAGTTTCCGTCACATCGTACAGTGCTGGCAACACTTTCTGTGGCGCATAGCCCAAGAACAATAATTCATACCACCTACCGTAAAGAGCAAGGACTGGGAGCAGTGAGCGAGGGCACGAAGTATATTAACTTCTAACGACACCTAGCGAGCCGAACTAGGGCGCCTGAGCACATTACGAAGTTTACAGACTGTAACAAAAATCACGAAATTACTCATGTTATACACTTTTGGCGTAATTCATACGAAAAACGATCTATAGAAGGGTCTATCATTCAAGTTATTTTAATATATGCACTGAAACCATAAATATAATCTGCATTGTAAATGTCTGAAGTCATACTATTGTATCACTAAAATTTTCGAAACATGCTTTTACTCCCCTTGCATTTGCATGGAAATCCGGGTATTACTAATCTGAAACCAACTGAATTACCAAGACGTACTCCAAGAACATAGATCTGCAAATTTTACTAAGTTGCCTCAGTAGAATGCAACGGCGTTGCCGCAGTGTTAACACAGGTTCCCGTCAGATAACCGAAGTTAAACGCTGTCGGGCTGGCCTAGCACTTGGATGGGTGACCATCCTGTCTCCCGCGCGCTGTTGGCAAGCGGGGTGCTCTCAGCTCTTGTGAGGCAAACTGAGGAGCTACTTGATTGAGAAGTAGCGGCTCCAGTCTCTGAAACTGACACACGGTCGGGTGAGCGGTGTGCTGACCACATGTCCCTCGATATCCGCATCCAGTGAAGCCTTCATGGCCTGTTCGGGACGATTTAGTTTACTTTTAGCCACAGTAGAATGGTATTCATCTAGAAACTATGCCACATTTCAATTTCTACAGCAAAATCCTGGATGGACGAGCAATTCTATATAAAGAGCAGCTGTTATTGCAAAAGCATTCTTAGTCCAAATAAATTTTTAATAACATTTCTTGGCAACAATTGAGACATTTTTCAAGTGATGCAACGCTTTCCCTTTGTCTTCCAGTTCGTATTTTCGTAATTTGTTGCAGTGTTTAATAGCTACGTGTTCTTACGTGTGGTATAACTCTACAAATACCTACGTGTGGCGCCCATGTCTGGCAACTATTTTATCTAACTTCATGGTTCAGTTCTTATCGCTGGGGATGGATTGTGACAATAGATTCGTGCGGTAAACGTTTAGCGTGGCTTGCGCAGTCCTGAAACTACCCAAATACTAGAAAAGGCGCATACGTTCCTTCGTAAATAACGAGCAACACAAACGGCAATATCCTTGTGCTTTAGTAAGTAAAGTGTTTCTCTTCAGTGAATTTCGCTGTTTTAGATTGTGTGCACCGCAGATAAGTTCATTGGCCCAATTTTTTAAAAGTAGGAAAATACTTTAGGCATGTTAGATCAGCATACACAGCAATAGAGAAAATGCATCTCAGGTCTTTTTCGCATGAACTAATGTAGATAAGTTTAAATCTAAACGGAATTTTTAACTTTTGTGGCCCAAAAGGAAGTAGTGTTCTGCAGCTGTGACATTCCTCTCTGACCTGAGATCTATACACTAACAATTTCGCTACGGCATAGATCATCTCGAAAGAGCGAACACATTTCGCTTGAAAGTGCCGAAATTATTTGCCTCCCGTAAGACAGTAAGTGAGGCGCGAAATAGTATGATTTAGCAGCCCATAAGCAGACTAGTTTAGTGAGTAATATGTGAACAACAGCAGGGTTATTAGGTACGCAGCAGTAGTTACGTGTGGCCAGGAACTTAAGAAACAACTCTAATATTCTTCAAGAAAACCCCAGAATAGCGAAATCAAAATTGCCTGTTCCTTCCCAGTTACAAGACAGTACCCTTAACAACTGCGTTATTTCACTTGTTATAATTGCGTTTCGAGGAAGCGACATTCAGATGCATTTCCTGTCACCATGATTTATGTAAACCATTCCATACGACCAATTCCCTAGCCTCTACGGAGATGTACAGTCTGTCTGTAGAATATTAACTGCTTCAGTCTGGGATACGGAAGTCTAAGAGCATGTTAAATTTATGTACTCTGTAACTATTGTTGCCAGTTCTTTACATTCACTCTATTTTCAGTTAAATTTTGAACTGTTAACACCGTGTAGCACATAGAAACACGAAGCGAAACTTCGTTCTGGAGGATCGTTATAAAATAAAGTAAAATTATAATTAAAAATTAAAAATTACGTTCATGGTGCCGTATGTATGAAAGCAACGCCGCGGTATCTTCGTCACCGCCGGGGAAAGCAGTTAACGAGGCCTAATTTCTCCCGAGCGTCGAGTGGGTAATTACCGACATCGTGTTATCACCCGATAAACAGACCACTCCCGCTGACACAAGGCAGAGGCGCCTTTGAGACAACGTGTGTTCCCCACGCCTTTGCTGTATCGTCGACTGAGAATTCTGGACACTACGCAATTCGCCCCTAAGTTTTGTTACTTTACACTAGAGAAAGGCAAGTTCTTTACTCTTTAACGACGTCCTCATTTGTAGTAAACCGTCTTCACTTACAGAAGTCACTTATGGGAAAGAAAGGAGGATTAGTGTGTAATGCCCCGTGGACGATTCAGTCATTTGGGACTGACTGAAAGCTCTGACTTGAAAATGATGGAGGCATGAAATCGATCCTAACTCTCCTTGTGCACTTCACAGTAGTATCCAATTACTACACGAACGAAAACAAAACAAAACAAAACAAAACAAAACGCAAACACCAAGAAGTTCTGCTACATAAACGAAAGTTGGTAGCGTGATACTACATCTGAAACAAGTCTATTCAAATTTTCGCACCAATGGCAAAAGAGTGGCGCTAGTAACCCACTATGAGGATACAAATCAAGTTTTCTTTAAATACACTCTGTAACGGTTGTGAGCGTCAGTTACCACTGAGATTGGACGTGGTCGTTCGATGTTAGTCAAGAATGCCTTTTGGGCATCAAAGGCGCCATTACTAACACCTCACTGAGTTTGAACGAGGTCGTGTAATAGGCTACTAGAAGATGGATGTTCCCTCTGAGATACTGCAGAAAAATTTGGCAGAAACGTCGCAACTGTACGTGAGTGCCGGCAGTGGTGGTCACGAGAATGTAAGGTAACGTAAGAGAATCGTTCAGCGTGCCAGAAGTGCAACCCTTCCGCAAATTTATCCCGATTTCAATGCTGGGCCATCAAGTGACAACGTGCGATCCATTCAACGAAACATCATCGATATGGGCTTTCGGAGCCGAAGACCCACTCGTGTATCCTTGATGACTGCACGACAGAAAGCTTTACGCCTCGCCTGAGCCCGTCAACACCGGCATTGGACTGTTTATCACTGAAACATGCCTCCATCATTTTCAAGTCAGAGCTTTCAGTCGGATGAGTCGTTTCACATTGTATCGAGCGGATGCAACCGTACGGGTATGGAGACAATCTCATGAATCCATGGACCCTGCATGTCAGCAGGGGACTGTTCGTGCTGGTGGGGGCTCTGTAATGGTACGGGGCATGTGTAGCAGGAGTGATACGGGACCCCTGATACGCCTACACACGACTGAAAAGTGACACGTACGTAAGCATCCTTTCTGATCACCTGCATCCATTCACATCCATTGTGCATTCCAACGGACTTGGCAAATTCCAGCAGAACAATGCGAAACCCCACACGTCTATAATTGCTACAGAGTGGCTTCAGGAACACTCTTCTGATTTTAAACCCTTCCGCTTGCCACCAAACTCCCCAGCCATTAACATTATTGAACCAATCTGGGATGCCTTGCAACGCACTGCTCAGAAGGGATCTGCAGCCCCTCGTACTCTTACGGATTTATGGACAGTCCTGCTTAATTCACAGTGTCAGTTCCCTCCTGCACTACTCCAGACAGCAGTGGAGTCCATGCCACGTCGTGTTTGCGGCAACTGTGCGTGCTCGCTCGGGCCCTACACGATATTAGGCAGATGTACCAGTTTCTTTGGCTCTTCAGTGCATGTACGTCGCCGAATTACGTCTTCCCGAAAATTTCTGAGTTCCGTCACTTTAGCAACGCGCACTCGGGTGTTTCTTGAAGTTGCAAAAGCAGAAATTGATTCTTGTGAATCTCCAGCACAGTCTCCCTCGTTATTTTACCCGCGAAGGTTGACAATTTTCAGAGCTGCCGTTACTCATGCGACGACATTCGACAAAAGGCATGTAAGGGTCACTGTTGCCCTTTCCTCCTCGACGTACCATCGCCAGTTATATACGAGCTAACGAGACTTGCTCTTCAAAGTAGTGCCCCTGCTCACTTTCGTGCAGCTCGAGGAGAGCGTATCACATGTATTTCAAATTAACATTACGACACTTTACAACGTTTTGTTAACAGGAATTTAATCGGTAACACGATCCGCGTACAGCACCATGTGCGACTTTGGGTTTCAGGCTGGTAAAGGAACACCACCAACACCACCACGGCAACGTTGACATATTCCAGAGATTGGATTGGCGTTAGAGTGCACCTCCATACAATGACCTCTGCGGGCGTGAACTATAAGGACTTTCATTCAGTGGTCTGATTATAGTACATTGGTAAATACGCTCTGCCGTGCACTTCACAGTTGTTTGCAACGTATGGATGTAGACATAGACAGTTATTTGATTTCATTCTCCTTGAGCGATTTAGGGATGGTGGTATGGGTATTTGTACTCTGCTCCCTGAAATGTATGTTCAGTGTCTTAACTGCTACGCCCCCACTCATGTATTCTAAGAACATCAGAGGATTGCAACAGAACCCAGTAATTTCTTCTGACGTATACGACACCGCCTTCCCATGCATATTTCTTTTGTCACTTAGCAAGCTTTTCACATCTGGATTCTTAAATAAATTTGTCGTGGAATGAATTCCAGTCAGATAAAATCATTGGACGCTTTTTTTTTAATAAAAAAGGGGGCCCCGAACCGACCGAGTTTCTCAAGGGCAAGCAAAGTTTTTCTCATCTATGTACCTCCCTCCCTCTCCCCCAACCTCGTATTCGCAACAGCTGAAAACAGCTTTGCACAGCATATTCTCTCACAGCCGCCACTCACACCAACAGTTAACGTTTAGCTTAGTCGTCAAATACTCAAACATGACATCCAACAGAATGCAACGCCGCGTAACAAGTATGTTCGCGATCACTGGGCGCTCCGTTACCGTAACAAGTGGATACGTGTTTAGGCGTGTGCCACGCTCCACAGAAGGCGCTACGCTCCCACTCGGTTTTACCGTCGGACACAAAGGCGATCGCTGTTAAGCCCCTGGATGCCGAATTGAATAGAACTTTGTGTGAACACGCGCGTAAGAAACAGTGTAGCTATGGTTCACTTTTACATAGCCTGAGGAGGTGAGAAATAAAACTGTGACACTAATCAACAAAAATTAATAAGCTGGATTCGTAAAAATCCAGTTTATACGGAAAGAACATTAAGTGCGATCTTCAGTGTCACCAACAGACAGCGACAAATACACCATAGCACGATCGCAAGAACAAAAGGTGATACTGATGGCCGAATTTCACAGAGAAAAATCTAAGTGAAATGAAAAGTAAAGCAACTGCAATTATGAATATTACACAGTTGCCATAAATAAACCTTCATATACTGAACAATTTTTAACTTGGAATTGTTTTGAATTTCTTGCATGCCTTTACGTAACATTCGAGATGTAGCCGAAATTTACACAGGTCATTCGTTAGCATATGAAGCAGTTTCTCTTTAGAAGCGTCGCGACGATCCACTATTGCGAAGATCCACGAGAATTAACTGGTGCGGTATGATATCAAGACTCGAGCTTTCAAACGAGGATATTTGTATTTTATCGTCTGGTTCAGCAAGATGACGTCAACTGCCGTGGGTAATATGGAACGGTTAGGCGCAAATGACGCTAGTTTCCAAGCGAAATCGGGAAGGGCGTTTTGTGAAGAACTTACGAATGGGACCATGAGTTGTCTCTCTTGCGAGAAAGTGACCGTAGTATTTCTGCATATTCTTTTCTGGCAATAGTAGAGAAGACCTTCTGCAACCTTCCGCAGTACAGTGTATCCAGATATAACCGGCACTTGCTCCAAATTCCAACGACCCGTTCACTCAATGTCCGGGGAAACATTACGGAGCAGAGTTTGTTCACTGCACCGCCCGCAAACTGGAGAACATGCATGACTGGAGAGCACTCCTTCCCGTTCGCAAACTTTATGGATACGCGCCTGAGAACTTCTATAAGCATTATAAGTAAGCTGCTTATGTTTTTATGTTGGTAACGCCACGTCGCGTTCTGTATTAAAGTCGCTGACTGCGCTGTGCGCAGTTTCTCGCTGGTTGGACTCATTGGAAGTTTTTCACCAGTGTAGTGTTGGGCTGTTGGATGTGAACAGCCCGTGTAGTGTTGGGCAGTTGGAGGTGAGCCGTCAGCAGTGGTGGATGTGTGGAGAGAGATGCGAGATTTCTGAGATGTTAATACGGGAGGACGATCTGGACCTGTGTCAGACAGAAAAAGGAAATTTGCTAAACTGGATGTCACGAATATATATATGACTTTTGAACACTATTAAGGTAAATACATTGTTTAATTTTGGTAAACATTTTTGGAGAGCAGTGATCAATAAATTGTTATATTTTGACTAAAGTTCAGTATTGATCACTCATGTATGTTTTAATGATATGGGTAACCGGTTTCGGTTCTTTCTACAGAACCATCATCAGACCCATGGCTCCCTTAGGATGGTAGGCGGAGCTCTCCTCGCTGCTACGCAGTCAACTGCGTCAAGACTGAACTTTAGTCAAAATATAAATACATTGTTTGTTCTCTATCAAACTCTTTCATTTGCTAACTATATGCCTATCAGTAGTTAGTGTCGTCAGTAGTTAGAATCTTATTTAGCTGGCAGTACTGGCGCTCGCTGTATTGCAGTAGTTCGAGTAATGAAGATTTTTGTGATGTGATTTTTGAAGAGTATAGGTCATGGTTGGTTAGGGCTGTTTTTTGTAAGGATTACTAAAAGTCAGGTTGCGTTGCGCTATAATATCGTGTGTCAGTTTAGAAATGATCAGAATAAGTAAAGAGAAAAGTGTCTCAGTGCGTTCAATTTCACTCTGGAGTTTCAAAATCGCGCAACGTGAAAGTTTTACCAGCACAGTCATTCTTTACATTCGAAGGGAAAGTTTCAGTATTGATGCCAGTTGCTAATTCTCGTGGCAGGATATACACTGGATGACTTTAAGGCATTTCATTGTACAACCATCCCTACCATTATAACGCGCACGAACCTGTTTGATTCCGCAGATAACGCCCGTGATATCTGGACCACTGTACCAAAAATTTCCGATGATATGTAAGCCTGTAACATGGACCCGCACGGTTGTTAGTACATGTTATTACCGAACAACGTTCTTTGTGTCCTGCAGTCTTAACTTTATCCAGTGACCGCGGAATCTGTCACTTCGACAGACAAGGTTCTTTAAGTTACAATATTTCGTAATGTGATGGACAAACGGTCTGGTTGTTTAGCCCTTTCCAGCTACTGTGATTCCACACACGCGTCAACTCAACCAAACAACCGATGACCACATAACTTGGAAGTGCCAAATATTATACCGTCTCCTCCATCTATCACCACTTCTTGAACGCAGTTCTGAAATGAAGTCTTCCTATTTTAACGTTATAGGTCCTGATTAAAATAAACATAAATCAGCTGTGGAGAACAAAATGATCAGTATTGTAACTTGCAAGCTTTTCCGATGCCTCCGATGAGGACGAATTAACATCAGTTCCACATGGGAAGACGGCGACGGGTGCATTGAGGGAGGAAATGTGATTCTTCTATTCATTTCAAGGTAATTTACGACAAGCCGACCGAAGCGCATTAATAATGTGATCAACTAATACAGCGCACCATTTGTGTACTGCGACCGTCATGCAGGCTCTACAGCGTTAAAGGCTGTTTATTGGTTCGATACAGACGTCAGTGTGTCAACACTAAAGACCTGAAATCAATTTCGGTGTAACGATGTTAGAAGAATGTATTTCTCACTTACCTCCTTCGCCACGGGCGTACTTAATGCATGCTTGGTGCCCACTGTGTGCGTTCCCGACACCTCCCGACGGAAGGTATCTGTTGGTGGCTCCGTCGTACTATGTCAGTTTGGGCATCGAATACGAACACAGCGTGTATTCCGTAAGAAAAGTACAGTGCGTGACTCAGTGTACCTCGTACCAGCACAGAATATTTCCTCTCACTTATTTCCGTGTTCAGAGAGACCAAAATGACTATGCAACTGTACGCACCCTTCTCTCCGTTGTCTTCTTGTGATGATCCCTATATGCGATATATGACCATTGCAGCAGATATTCTGACAGCTTTTCTCCAATATCTGTTCTACAACATTCACGAAAACAGCTTCGCTTTGGCTATAAAATGTCGCAACTGATGCACGCTCAGTGATACAGTCCAGCAGCGACATGAATGCCATGGGGATTATTATATGAAGACCTACAGCCCTTCATACGGTGACATACGCGAAAGGGACGTTTTTATATTAGTTATTAAACCAGTGACAGTGGTGGGAAGGTGACGGCGTGTACGCCACTAAGTTCAGGACGGTCCGCCATTTCCGCGTTGCGATGCGGTAGGTGATGTGTCGCCATTTTAATCGCACACTTCCAAATTGCAATACGACCCGACAACATGTTACCACTTTCAGAAGAACAGGAAATACGTCAGGGAAAATCCAGGAGGTCCTGATAAAAAAATCACCATTGTGAGAGAGGCTATCATCAAGCGTTCGAGAGAATGGCAGTCACTTGGATGACATAATTTTACTTAAGTGGTCACTTGCTAAATCAAAGGGAAGATGTTAATCCTCTCCGAGTTAATTCGCTGCGAATGTTTTCTCCACTTGCTTAGTTCTGTACGTAATGTATCATGGCTTACTTCAAAAGTTCCTTCCACACTTTTCATTCCTTTTGTGATCGCATTTGGGGTAACCAGTTGTTCGTCTTTGTTCATTTATAAAAGAGGTGAAGTTCATTTTACCAAACGAGAATTTCGATTTGTGGACGATGGTCCAATCATAGTATGACCTTGCGGATAACACGACCGTCAGGGACGATACTTACTATTAGTTCTGACGCACCATACAACTGATTGATTGAGAGTGTTTATGGGGCCAAACAGCGAGCTCATCACTCTCGCGATTCCGAAGTTAATCACCGAGGAAAGAGGATCCACAAAAAGTGGACGGATCCAGGCAGAGGAGTCAAATTATAAAATAATAAAGTTAAAACACACGCAGTAAATGGCATAAAAGGTGAGAGCAAATCCAAAAACGGGGAAAAAAGAGCGGTCTTTCCATTATGGAGTGGTCATCGGGTCCCAGACAGAGAAGACATGAAGAAAGGCCCCAACCACAACCACCCTGTCCCAAGAGTAAAGCAAAACCTTAGATCTGCAAATAAAAACCGCTTTACGGGGGAAACTGAGGACCTGTTCGACCATCAGTGAATCGTCTGCTAATATTAAAATTAAGGAATCTGGAAGACCATACTTAGCAGAAAGGGCCAAAAGAAGGGGACATTCCAAAAATATGTGGGATACCACATTGTGAGGGCGGTTCGTTGCGCAAGAGAAAACGATGGGCGAGCCCGCTACGACCAATGCGTAGACGGCATAAAACAGTGGACTACTTCCGAGAGGTACGGATGGAAGAGCGCCAGACTCCTTGTTGTGCACAGTTTATTACACTGTGGGCAGTACCGCACCAGATGTCATTCCACTTTTGGGCAAAGAGAGATTTGACGTAGATCCGCATATCCGCAGCTGCAATCATGAAAGGGAATGGTGGAAAGTAACTGCTTCTCTAGCCAAAAGGTCAGCCAGTTCATTCCCGGGGATGCCCACACGACTTGGGAGCCAGCGAAAGACAACGGAGCAGGCGGCACGGCGTAGGGCGGAGAGGTGGTCATGGATACCAGAGACCAAAGGGTGACGACAGTATCATCGGTCAATAGTCAGCAGGCTGCTCATTGAGTCGGTACAAATTAATACACTGTGGAGGGACGCCTAAAAAACAAAATGGAGGGCTCTGTGGATGGCTAGAACCTCTGCTGTGGACAAATTACATCATCTCGGAAATAAATGGTATTCTAAGCCAGTAGGAGACGCGAAAGCGTATACCACGTTACCTACTGTCTTAGAACCATCAGTATAGAAGATAGTGGCACCCTGAAACTCTGCAAGTATGGCACGTACAGAACGCCGGAAAACCATAGGGACGATAGAGACCTTGGTCCCTGGAGCAGGCCTGTCCTAATCCGTGGTCTGGGAACCATCCAATGGAGATAGGAAGTACACGGGACTCATTGTAGTGAGTGAAGATGGAGATCCCGACAGAGGGAAGTGAGACGCAGTCGAACCAGCAATCCCACCCGTGGCCGGTTGTCAGGAGGAAGACATCCCTCGTTTGGGAGGATGACTGCGTACACGGGATGGTCAGGGAATTGGCGAATGGCGCCTGCATAAGAAACCAGGCGCTGGCTCCGTCGTATGTGTGAAGGGGGAATCGCCGATTCTGCGGGAAGACTGTCAACGGGTCTAGTGCGAAAGGCACCAACCGCCAAACACAGCCCGCAGTGGTGAACAGGGTCAAGTATTTGCAGAGTGGAGGGAAACGCTGAACCATATAAACCTGACCACCATAATGTAGTCTGGACGAGACCAGAGCACGGTGAAGATGGAGAATAGTGGTACGGCCTGCACCCAAAGATTTATGGGCCAGGAGGCGGAGAACATACGTGTAGACTTTATGTGGCGAATGTGGGGGAACCATGTCAAAAATAAGGCCCAAGAAACGGAACTGTGCTACAACACCGAGGAGCTGGTCGTCTGAATAGAGTTCTGGACCAGGGTGTACTGTGGGTAGTTTTGGAGGGAGGACACGACTAATTTATTGGTCCATAAAGGCTTATATTGGCTTAGATCTCATCCGTCCTGCACAGGATATAGAACCACTTCACTGAGAACAAGTACCTTGCTATTTTACAAGAGGGAGATTGTGCCTGTGACGCGGCGCTAAGCGCCTTCAGATATCGCTCAGAAGAGCAGTGAGTGATAAGCGTAGCAAGTGGTGACAGGCAACAGTGAGTGAAAGACTCCAACCTGCGTGCTCTCCCCTATCGCACAGGTGATAGGGCAGGAATGCTGCCGGTGAGCGCCGCCGACTGTGTACCAGAAATGTTTGCACAGCTTATTTCTGCTGCACACAATGAAGAGTGATAAGGATCAAGCTCCTACACAGAAAAGCTATTCCTGGGCTCGTAATTTCGGCGAGAGCCTTCCGTGAGCGCGAGGAGCAGTGCAGTCACGCACGCCTGCGATCGATCAACACGTGTTATCTGGCGACCGGGAAGAATGTCAGGCGGGCTTAAAAGCTTGTCAGCAAAGGCTCACCAGCAAAGGCCACCGCAGTCACTGAGCTTACGATAGAGAGGTGTGCATAAAGAGGTCGCGTTGTTAAATGTAGTCAACAAATTACTGAGGGTAGAAGAAATCGCAACCCCTTCGAGCTGAATTATGTCATTAAGGACACAGCTTCACCGAACATCAGATTAAGTCAGCAAGAATGCTACCTGGAATCAGACTAAAATCTATTCCATGTCTGCAAATATATCTCCTGTAATACAGCGGTCAACCTGTGTGCAAGGAATGGTTAAGTGCACCTAGGGTACGCAGACATGGATATACTGGAGTGTTGACCATTTATGTCTACAAAACAGTATACGAGAGAATAAAAATTACTTAGAACTTGAATGTCAAGAGAAAGTGGGTACAGAAATAGTGAACTTTCTTTCAGTCCCGATTCTACAAGCCCAATATTTAAATCGAAAACAGCTGGTTATGTTCTCCAGTGTCAAATTAAGCTGACGCTTAATTGATTGACAGTTCATCTTTGGGAATGCAAATACAGTCTGATAGTTTTGTTATGGCACATTTGCATGATAAATTTTTTGAACACGAAGGCTATTTCCTTTTATACTGAAATAAATTAAGTTTTAGATGGTTAAAATCTATGTATACGCATGATAAGTGTGGTTTGTCCATCCGTGCTGCCGTAACACCGCAACCCACTCCTGCAGCAATATGTATTTCTAGGGGGAAAAAAATGGATATTTATAATGTTAGAGATTTTACGAGTATTTTTGAATTCTAACTAATATTCTCGAATGTTGTAAAATAGTATCGGATATCCGAAAGTACTCCGGAGTATTGTAGATTACTGCCCAGTTTTCTTTACCGCCGGCCGCGGTGGTCTAGCGGTTCTAGGCGCTCAGTCCGGAACCGCGAGACTGCTACGGTCGCAGGTTCGAATCCTGCCTCGGGCATGGATGTGTGTGATGTCCTTAGGTTAGTTAGGTTTAAGTAGTTCTAAGTTCTAGGGGCCTGATGACCACAGATGTTAAGTCCCACAGTGCTCAGAGCCATTTGAACCATTTTTTTTCTTTACCGTTCTCGAATATTTATGAATGTTTTGAGATATTTCGAATGTACTTTCTATCGCATATAGAAATGAATAAATGAAGGCAATTTATTTCATATTAGGGCATTGTCGTTAAGTACTTAACTGGATTCATGACTACTTAAAAGTATTTTTTAGCGTTCGAGAGTCTTTGAGCGTGAAATATTAACAGTTTCAAGATTTTTTGAATGTTCATTTTGCATGTTCTCAAGTAATCTGGAATATTCTTAGAAGACAAATGAAAATGAAGAGCGATGTGGATCTTTGTTAGATAGCATTTAATAATTGTGTTGTGAAACGTAAAAATTTTTCAGTCTAACCCACTTTGGCATTAGCGTTCGCATTCGCGGCCATATCCACCCCAAAGCGCACAGAAAACATTCTGGAGTGATCATGTAAAACCTGTTGTCAAAATTCAGTACATGGCTCTGACATTTGGGACACTGTAACTAACTCTTTCTGTCGACTTACTGATGTGCAGCCATTAAAGCAGCCCGCTTCTTTATGTACGATTTGGCAGTATCATTGATGATTGAATTTCTTTCGTACCATTAGTATCGTTAAGAGCGTTAGCATATTAAGCGATAGTATTCTGTCTACACCAATATTGTAATAAATATGCAAAATAATACATTACACTGTAATATCTAGATTTCATTAGTGAATACCAATAATTCGTCTGCTCAGTATTAGGTTGATAAAATAGTTAACTCCGTTGAATCGACTGAGTATGACTTACAAAAATTTCACCTGTCATTTCTCATAATGAATAAAACTACGAAAAGCAAGGGCTGTTCTATTTAACTTTGCTTAACTTAAGTTTTGCGTATGAATCAAGCTCAAGCTATCATCCAATAACTTTTTTGCTCCAAAAATGTGGCCTAGACATGTGATGTCACCTTCGCTAGTTCCAACAGTTGATCTATTCCACAGTTAGTTACGCCCGTTACCATACTACATACATCTAGCAGTCTCAACAAAGTTGTGCCAAATAAAATTACGCTGCAGCCGAGACAAGAGTGACGCCAGTGGAATGGCTGGTACATGGTCACGTTTCATGACCTTTCTTTTCGCCCTTTGATCCAGACAGAGACTCGAGAATTATGAAAGAAAGTGTCATGTAGATTTAACAATTTTCAGATTATTATAAGCCGTTCTGGATATGCACCAACCCATTTTCCGTCTGTCCGTGACGTGTATAAGCTCTTCCACATACAGACAGACAACAGCCTGAGAACGAACTAAAAATGTAAAATACGCAACAGATTTAACTTTCCTCCCTTATTGCCCGCCCCCTTTTTTTCTTGCTATTGTGCTTCTCGTAGTAACACCGTAAGACACTGTGCTGCTGCTTGCACTAAGTTTCGAGGAAACGTGGTAATCAGGAGGAAATCTGTGCCTGCGCTACTCTTAGTTCCGTTGAGACTAGTTACTCCTTAGTTACGAGAATGTACGAAAACTATTGTAATTACATATAAATTTCTTTAGCTCTGTAATATTCTAAACACCGGACTGGAAACAATTGTCATTTACTTTTATACTATTTAATAGATCTACGGCCGGCCTCGCTGGCCGAGCGGTTCCAGGCGCTTCAGTCCGGAACCGCGCGACTGCTACGGCCGCAGGTTCGAATCCTGCCTCGGGTATGGATGTGTGTGATGTCCTTAGGTTACTTAGGTTTAAGTATTTCTAAGTTCTAGGGACTGATGACCTCAGATGTTAGTTAAGTTCCATAGTGCTCAGAGCCATTTGAACCATTTGAAGATCTACAATACTGCCCGAAAGCCGTCAGCTTCTAACAATAAGAACAGCAATCGACTTATGGAAAATACGTACTCCTATCTTTTTTCTACAGAAGAGGTTAGTGGATAGCTCCCTGTGGCAAATACGTCCAGTTTTGATTAGGTGAAGACTGTTTAATTATTCTCTTAGTTCTGTTACCAATTGTACGGCATTACATTAAGACACAAAATGCACGTTACTTCAACCTAGCAAGTGATCAACTGAACTAAGATTCAACTGTACGACGTTTCAACAGAATTCCACAAATACTGTCAACCGACTACCCTTCTACAGAGGCCCTATTTCGCTCTAATTCTCATTATAACCCACTATATCTTTCTCTCTGCCAGAAACAGTGTACAAGTTTATGGCTACATTAATAGTTTTGTCGATGTACGAAGATTTCGCGTAGATGAGAACGCTAAAAATTTCGCTAACAGATCAGTCGGTTGTAACTTGCTGCTATTCTAACGTAGAAACTGAGCAGATTATTAGATTGGTACCACTGTGCAAATACAGCGTATGTTCTGTCAGCATACAAGGTCCACTTAAGCGTGGCTACTCTGTCGCACAGTGTGAGCTTTATCTAGCCAGATCAGGTTAACGAAGTCGCAGCATGACGTACTTCTACCGATAGCCTCGCAGCCTTGCAGCGTGCTGATAAGCAGAAGCCAAAGCACACTGCACGCCAATAACGCAGCATTGCGACAATGAGCTTGCTAGAGGAATGGTCCCATCTTCCGATACAGTTTACCTTAAGAACGCAATATATCAAAAAGTGACACATGTGCATTCATAAGTACAGTTTGCGTTCCAAGAAATTTCTCTGACGACAGAAGCATTATCTCTTCTGACACAGTTGAATTTTAAGTGGAAAAAGATATCGTAAGCGTCTACCTCTAAAGTATGAGCTGTCATCGCCTAAAACCTCATGTTTTCGCACTGCGAGAATGCGTCGTAATTAGAACAGACAACGATAAACGAATGCTGGACCACAGTGCTTGCAGGCAAAGTAGCTGATGATTCGTGTGTTTGAACGAAGTACCCAAAGTTTGTCCCTGCAGACCCGTTCGTCATTGGGAATTGCTGTGGCGGTAGAATCGTAGCTATGCTAGAGAAACCTTTAATTACATAATGGTTGCAACTACACCGCATCAGATGCTCACGTTGTTTCGTTAATTACTGTAAACGTCTATTAGGATACTACTTTGATAGGTGGATAATTATTTCCCTTAAGTAGAAAAACAAGAGGCGCCTTTTAAATTGCCAGAAGGAACTGCCCTAACCTCACATCTTACTAATCGGTGCATAGACCTTAGTTCCGCTTCACAGACACGTTTTGAGTAAAACTCCTGTATCACCACAGTAATGGTTATATAATCAGTACCGCTGACCAAATAAATATTTTCGAGAAAACAACAACCACATTTTCAAGAAAGAAAAAAAATGGCTAATGTCAAGTAAAAGTTGTAGGCTACGTTATTGCAGTTTTCATATGGTTGAGGTTACAAGTAAGATTTGCTGGAATTGAATTTCATCCTGGTTAGTAGAACGTGTTGCCACAGCAACCGAACTATCCACTAAAATAAGACGACGATCTCTTAGTACTCATTTTATTAGATATCACGTCTAGATGCTGTCCGCAAATTCCTTTAATGTAACGAGTGGAGCTTATATTTTGCTAAAGAAAAAACAACCGTTATGACCAGTGTAACGGCTATAACGTGCATGTTACGCCTGACCTCTTTATCAACGTGAATAGTTTTGGTTTTCATATTGCGAATCTTTTGTGCAGACCGAGCATCTGACTTGGCCGTATAAGATGATCCGTTACGCAGCCAAGTCTTGAGACCTTGACAGCCAATTGACGGAGTCGTCTCCCGGCTCTGGATTAGCACACACCACATAAAACCAAGAACGAGAAACAATAGAGACGTTTCGAATTAACCTTTCGAACAAAACAAAGAATATTAGTTCCGAGTAAAAGATTTTCACTGCACAGTAACACTCCATTGTACGGGGAACTGAAACTGGTATGTAACCACAATGATCAGAACCACCTGGTAACTTTCGGACACTAGGTAACACTTTAACTAGGTCAGCAACCATGCGCTTTACGCGCTTTATTTCCGCAGCACCTGTTTTGACATTCAAGTAAGATTTGATGGCACTCCATGTGCACACCATATTGGATTTTTGACTTTCAGATGAACATTATTTTACGTTCCTGAAACATGTATCAATACACAGAACGTGAATCCAATTAGGTGTACGTCGAACATGTGGAAAATCCCTGCTGCGATTGTGTACCGTTCTGAACAGCTTACCGTCTCATCTCTGATAGCGGAAAAAAGGTTTGTTAACATATTACTTCCTTGCACACGTGTCATGCAAATTTTGCAAGACGATAAAAAATCGTGAAATGAGAACTCAGATGAGAGTGTAACCACAGAAATTCTTCCGACGCATCATTCGCGAATGCAACAGGGAAAAAGTGAATGATGATGGTATCTTAAATACCCTCCGCCACACAATATAAGGTGACTTGTTGACTGTAGTGTAGCTTATGTGGAATTTAAAACACAGCAATAGGGAACTATTGACAATACGGACGTCGGTACAACGGCATAACGAAGACTCGGAGAAAGATACAGGTAACCTGAGACGACGTAATTCAGACACTTAGGTGGAATGAAGTGTGGTAGGTTGCGCTTGAAAATTGAAATTTTTCACTGTATCATCCGAGACTGCTGAGTAGTAACAATAGCTATGTGATAGTGCAATTACGAAACGCGTAAAGGCAAAAATCATAAAAAATGAATCAACACCACCACAGCCACCAAATACGGTACTGCCGTGGCATACTTCGATAAACATTTTATGCTGGCCGCAAATAGGAATGTATAGGATTTCGTGAACAATAAACTATCCCGGCCAGTTGCCAGAGATGTGCGAGCTTTCCCTCTCTGCTTACGATAACTGGCCGAGGTCACTGAATAAATTTGACGCAGCACACGACACGAGCAGCTGGGAACGGGGACGGCGGCTGCGCAGCCAGTGGACGTCCGCTCGCAGCAGGTACCTTAGGGGCCACGCCCACGGCAGCGGCAGCGACAGGTGCCCCAGCGGCCTTGACCGCGGCGGCTCTCGACGGCGGTGACGGCGCGGAAGGCCTCGCGCCAGCTGCCGGCTTCCTATCAGCGACGCCTGCAGCGGTCCTGCAGGGTGGGCCGGTCGGCGGCTTATCGGCGCTCGTCTTGGGGCAGGATGGACGGGCCGCCGCCTTACTGTTCGTTTCGCGGACGGGACCGGTCGCGGACCTGCGTCCCGCGCTAGCGGCCGGTCTGGCGGTCCCCGCGGCAGGTGGCTTAGCGGGCAGGGAGGCGCCGGCCGGCCGCCGGGCCGGAGGCGGAGGCGTCGCGGAGCGCCGCATGCCGCGCCTCTGTTCTCTTCCCGCCACGTCACGTGCGGAGCGGCGGCGGGCGCGCGGCTAAACTGAGGAGCGGCTGACGCTGCGGCCGCGGCTGCATCGGGCGGGTCGCGGCGCGCTCAGGGGCCGGGCCACGCCGCCTCCCCCACTGCCGAGCCAGCGCCGGCTGCCGCGCGCGATAACAAACGGCGCAGCGCCGCGCCGCGCAACGCCACGCCACGCCACACTGACTCATCTGCCGAGAGGTCGCGTCTCTGACCGCCAAAACACTGTCTCCGGCATGTTTCTTTGAATTTTGCAGCAGCCACAGCAACAGCAGCACATCAGCATCATGCCGTGAACCAAGGGCAGGAAAATAGCGCCTTGGATTTAGGCTCAATAACTTCTGCCTGTCATTATAAGAGATGATGGCAATCTAATTCTCTCAGCATCGCCTGATTTAATTCGACTACATTTATCATCATTTTGCTTTTGTTGATGTTTATCTTCTATCCTCCTTTCAAGACGCTGTGCATTCCACTGAACTGCTCTTCCAAGTCCTTTGCTGTCTCTGACAGAATTAGTATGCCATCGGCAAACTGTAAAATTTCAGGCTTATTCAGCCATCGTATTAGGCTCCAGGAAGCTATTCCCAGGGCAGTGGAGATGCAAGAAGCATAAAGATGACGCAATGTGGGATGGGGTACCGGTGACAGATGTTAGATTCCGTACCATTCCCGTGAGAAAGACCGCCTGCATGATGCTGCTGCTCTGTGATTGGCTGCTGTGTTCGGCGGTAGGGCGCCAAAACGTTAAAACTTTAGTTGCTATTGTTAATTAAACCTGTCATCCAAATTACTTCATTTTTTTAAATAAACATCTCTCAACAGCCAGCTATCAATCATTCATTTCAAAATTATTAAAATCAAAGAATTACTAAAACAAAAGACTGACGATATTACTGCCGATGCACTTCGGTGGCGTTCGGGTCACGCCTTGCTGGCTTGGCACGCGAAGTGTCTCGGGCAGTCCGGCTCTCCAGTTCTGACCATTCCAATAGACAGACATGTTGTCTGTTATAGCAGTATTTCTCTCGTGCAATTTTATTTACTACAGTTCCGACCGTCGCTAGGTACAGACATGTTGTCTGTAATAGTAGTATTTGATTCATGTAGTTTTATTCTCCAGTTCTGACGGTTCCAGTAGACAGACATGTTGTCTGTGGCAGGATGCATTTCATGTTATTTTAGCCAGATATAACGACTGTGGAAAGATATGTTCAATACGTTGTGATCAAGAATAGTTTCTCGTGTCTATATCAATAAAAACGCGAGTGTCAGTAACTGTTGTTCAACATCGATTAGAATGGATTGCTGTGTTCGGATGAGGGCTGAGTTGGCATCCCTTTGCTCACAGCTGCAGGCGGCGCTGACTTCGGTCGCGTGGCTTGAGGCTGTTGCCAATGGGCACCACTGTGGTTGCCCCGGTTGCTGCCCACAGTGGGGCGGAGCCCTCGCCTGTGGTTGATTGGGACGTCGTTCCAAGACGTGGCAGGCAGCGAAAGACGTCCCCGGAGGCTGATCAGAAAGCCTCCCCGGTGCGTCTGACATACAGGTTTCAGGCACTGTGTCTGGCTAAGCCAGATGCAGCTGCTTGCCCTGTTTCAGAGGATGATTCTCAGCCTTCAAGGTCCGGGCAGTCACAGGGGGTGGACTAATTGGTAGTTGGGAGCTTCAATTTTAGGCGCGTAATGGGGCTCCTTAGGGATATGGCGGCTAAGGAGGGGAAGAAATCCAGTGTGCACTCCGAGTGCATTCCGGGTGGAGTCATTCCTGATGTGGAAAGGGTCCTTCCGGATGCCATGAAGAGCACAGGGTGCAGCCAGCTGAAGGTGGTGGCACATGTCGGCACTAATGACGTGTTTCGCTTTGGATCTGAGGAAATTCTCTCTGGATTCCATCGGCTATCTAATTTGGTGAAGGCTGCCGGTCTTGCTTACGAGATGAAGGCAGAACTCAGCATCTGCAGCATCGTTGACAGAATCGACTGCGGACCTTTAGTGCAGAGCCGGGTGGAGGGTGTGAATCAAAGGCTCAGACGGTTTTGCGACCGTGTTGGCTGCAGATTCCTTGACTTGCGCCATAGGGTGGTGGGGTTTCGGGTTCCGCTGAATAGGTCAGGAGTTCACTACACTCAGCTGGGGGCTACACGGGTAGCGGAGGCTGTGTGGCGTGGACTGGGCGGTTTTTTAGGTTAGAAGGCCTCGGGAAAGTACGGGGTGGGCTTCAATCTCAAAGGGTGCATGGCAAATACAGGACGTGCTTGGATCAAGGAACAGTCGGAATTGTAGTTGTAAATTATTGTTGTTGTGCTGGGAAAGTCCCTGAGCTTCAAGCGCTAATAGAAAGCACGGAAGCTGAAATCGTTATAGGTACAGAAAGCTGGCTAAAGCCTGAAATAAGTTCTGCAGAAATTTTTACGAAGTCTCAGACGGTGTTCAGGGAAGACAGATTAGGCAGAATTGGTGGTGTAGTGTTTGTGTCTGTCAGTAGTGGTTTATCTTGTAGTGAAGTCGAAGTAGATAGTCCGTGCGAATTGGTATGGGTATACTTAACAGCCGAACTAAGTTAATAATTGGCTCCTCCTACCGACCCCCAGACCCCGATGATATAGTTGCTGAACAGTTCAGAGAAAATTTGAGTCTCATAACAAATAAATACCCCACTCAAACGGTTATAGTTGGTGGGGACTTCAACCTTCCCTCGATATGTTGGCAACAATACTTGTTCAAAACCGGTGGTAGGCAGAAAACTTCTTCCGAGATTGTCCTAAGTACTTTCTCCGAATATTATTTCGAGCAGTTAGTACACGAACCCACGCGAATTGTAAATGGTTGCGAAAACACACTTGACCTCTTAGCCACAAACAATCCAGAGCTGATAGAGAGCATCATGACTGATACAGGGATTAGTGAGCACAAGGTCGTTGTAGCTAGGCTCAATACCGCTTCTTCCAAATCCACCAGAAACAAACGCAAAATAATTTTATTTAAAAAAGCGGATAAAGTGTCACTAGGAGCCTTCCTAAGAGACAATATCCATTCCTTCCGAACTGATTATGCAAATGTAGATGAGATGTGGCTCAAATTGAAAAATATAGTAGCAACAGCAATTGAGAGATTCATACCTCATAAATTGGTAATAGATGGAACTGATCCCCCATGGTATGCAAAACAGGTCCGAACGCTGTTACAGAGGCAACGGAAAAAGCATGCGAAGTTCAGAAGCATACTGGGACCTCTGCTGTTCCTGATCTATATAAATGTCGTGGGTGACAATCTGAGCAGTTCTCTTAGGTTGATCGCAGATGATGCTGTAATTTACCGTCTAGTAAGGTCATCCGAAGACCAGTATCAGTTGCAAAGCGATTTAGAAAAGATTGCTGTATGGTGTGGCAGGTGGCAGTTGACGCTAAATAACGAAAAGTGTGAGGTGATCCACATGAGTTCCAAAAGAAATCCGTTGGAATTCGATTACTCGATAAATAGTACAATTCTCAAGGCTGTCAATTCAACTAAGTACCTGGGTGTTAAAATTACGAACAACTTCAGTTGGAAAGACCACATAGATAATATTGTGGGGAAGGCGAGCCAAAGGTTGCGTTTCATTGGCAGGACACTTAGAAGATGCAACAAGTCCACTAAAGAGACAACTCACACTACACTCGTTCGTCCTCTGTTAGAATATTGCTGCGCGGTGTGGGATCCTTACCGGGTGGGATTGACGGAGGACATCGAAAGGGTGCAGAAAAGGGCAGCTCGTTTTGTATTATCACGTAATAGGGGAGAGAGTGCGGCAGATATGATACGTGAGTTGGGATGGAAGTCATTACAGCAAAGACGTTTTTCGTGGCGGCGAGATCTATTTACGAAATTTCAGTCACCAACTTTCTCTTCCGAATGCGAAAATATTTTGTTGAGCCCAACCTACATAGGTCGGAATGATCATCAAAATAAAATAAGGAAAATCAGAGCTCGAACAGAAAGGTTTAGGTGTTCGTTTTTGCCGCGCGCTGTTCGGGAGTGGAATGGTAGAGAGATAGTATGATTGTGGTTCGATGAACCCTCTGCCAAGCACTTAAATGTGAATTGCAGAGTAGTCATGTAGATGTAGATGTAGTGGCAGCCCAAATGAGTTATAGTTTATTCGTAGCAGCAGTTCCTTGCGAAGTTAATATCAGCCTCAAGAAAAAGAATCCACGACCTGCGTGCTGTTTTCTGCGCTGGGGACATCATCATCATGAAGACAGCAGGTTAGTGGAGTGTACAAGAACTTATGTATTCGACAGAGGGCAGTGGAAACAACTAGGCACCTCACGTGTACTGCATGCGCAGTACAAATGCGCTCAGTGACGTTATTTGCAGTAATGCAGAGGAGGTAAAGAAGGATGAAAGTATTAACACTATCTCACTTTTATTCCTTTTTTTCTTGCCATACAACGTCAAAGTTTATATTTCTTCTCCATGGACTTTAATTCCTATTCCATATTTTTCTTTCCTTTCCTTTACCGCTTGCTTAATATGCAGATTAAACACCACCGGGGATAGGCTACAACCTTGTCTCATTTCTTCTCAACCAATGCTGCCCTTTTGTGACCGTCGACTGTCCTAACTGCCATCCGGTTTCTGCACAAACTGTAAATAGCTCTCTCGCTCCCTGTATTTTACCCCTGTCACCTTCAGAATTTCAGAGAAAGTATTCCTGTCAACATTGTAAAAATCTTTCTCTGAGTCTACAAATGTCATAAACGTAAGTTTGCCTTTCCTCAACCTATATCCTGAGATTAATCGTAGTGGATCACTATTGCTTCGCATGTTTCTACATTTCTCCGGAATCCAAACTGATCTTCCCCGATGTCGGCTTCTACCAGTTTTTCCATTCGTCTGTAGAGACTCGTTGAAGTATTTTGCAACCGTGACTGATTAAACTGATAGTTTGACACTTTTCACACCTGTCAGCACCTGCTTCACCACCATCATCCCCGATCTCCGTTACCACCGTTACCACTGGTAGCTCGAAACAGAACCATCGACTTTACTGACAGCATCCCAGCAATTCCTACCACAATCAATGGCAACATCCGCAAAAAACACTGCGACAGAATTTGTCTCTCTAATTACAGCCTACGATAACAAGAACTGTCAGATCTATCGATTTACGTCCATTCAGACATGTTAGCAACAGAAAACCAGCTGGAAATAGTACGGAATTTATATTTTCTAAATAAGTTACGAAATAATGGAGAGGTGAGACGAAACAACGCGTCGTCCAGTGTTAATATAACTTTCTACAGGTAACACACCATCGTCAAGTATGTACAGTCTGTCAAGTATGATCGAGGTCGGCGTTACACACAGATGGTAAAAGCTGCTGTTCTTTCACAATCCAACAGAGAGAATTTTTGTCCTTCATGCATTGTCCGTAAAGCATATTTGGCGATATTTTTGAAACTTGCGTTTCGGCAATTGACATGTGTTTACCGAGAATTAAATGCACAGAAGATGTTAAAATTTATCGAAGATATTCGATGCCCATTGACAAATGTTGGTTCATCGACAAAACGAAAGATTTGATAGTGCAGGAGGGCAATGATCCAAAGTACCGCAGCAGGCTTTACAGGGACTGGATAAAGGAGAAAGGCGTACAAGCACTGGATTGGCTCTCACAGTTCCCTGAAGTCAATCCTATCAAAAATGTATGGTCGTACATTAAAAAGAAGTTGCAAGGAAAATGATTTTCACTTTGAAACACCTGTGAACGCAAAGTTCGACGCATGTAGAGGTTTCTTCCACGTGAATACGAGGAAGAATGTTTCACGTACGCTTCGCAGATGTCGAGCAATTATATACACTGTGGGTGGCTGGAATTATTATTAACTGTAACTGCGCTTTTCTTTTGTTCATGTATGATGTACGTATTGTTTTAGTTTCTTCTCAAGTACATTTTTTCTACTGATTAACCCGATCACGGTCCTATTTAACGGACTGTAAATGACTAGAGCTCTTAATCTCTGTGAAGGTAAAAAGTGCACCGAACTCCATTACTTTTGTTCGTATTTGGTGTAGTTACCAGGCCTCGTAGGGTATGTAAGGGGTATGAACAGCATCAGATTTTGGGTGATCACTGTGGGGCACGGTGGTATCAAATGTCTCTATTTCGCCGGCTGGTGTAATTGTGCAATATTCATGTTTGCTGCGCATTTGGATCTGACAGTGGCCTGATGTTTCAGTACATCCGAACTTGAGGGTTGACATATCGTCGCCAAAGTTCCGGCCAACTAGGTCTGGTCATTCCAGCGGAGGATCGCCGTATTGCGCATCAAAACCACATTGTACCCCCTTCACACGTGAGCCCGATAACAAGTAATGCGCTTCACACTAGTCGCAGATCAGCAGCAGCCGGACTATCGAATTACCGCCCAGTGGGTAGGCCGCCCCCCAACAACACGACACAAACGGACGAGTTTGGAGTATGTTGGCGTGACTGGGAAGCATAGAGTGAGCTGAAGAATAACAGCACATTGTGTTCAGCGTTGAGCCGCGGTTCTGCACTACCCCCGATTACCACCGTCGGCGAGTGTGGCGGCGATCCATCCCATTCTTCCAATGTTTTGGAGAGGCACAGCGGTGTTACTGCTTTCATC
This sequence comes from Schistocerca cancellata, assembly GCF_023864275.1. Classification (NCBI taxonomy): domain Eukaryota; kingdom Metazoa; phylum Arthropoda; class Insecta; order Orthoptera; family Acrididae; genus Schistocerca; species Schistocerca cancellata. The sequence continues at coordinate 137,792,843 of NC_064634.1, read as the reverse complement.
GTGGTGTGGGCAGCTACCGGGAACTGCTTCAGATCACGGCAGACGGTGATCGATGGAACTTAGGGCAAAACGATACGTCAAGTAAAGATAGCACAAGACAGGACGAGTGTGGGATCAGCCCGGATATCAACTTCGTCCCTGTGCTAGTATACGGTGTGTCACGGACCGTTAAGAACGATAGTGGGCCTCGGGAGAGGATGAAACGGCTTTGCGACATCCTTCCCAACCGCATCAGTGAATGCAGCCACGCCACAGGGCCTGCAACGTCCTACTGATAACTAGGCTCATACAGTTAAGTACTTCGTAAATTTGATTCAATAATGTAAATACTGAAATAATAACTATGTTATGAACAAGAATAAGATCACATACCGTCTCAACCCGCGAAGTGCTTCACTTTCCAGGCAGCGTGTAGGTATTCTGCAACAACACCTTTTAGTTCCAAAATAGTTTCTTTAATTGCGTGTTTTTTATTTAATTGTACATACGTATTTGTCCAGAGTGAGTATAGTGCAGACACTTGACGCGTTTACTTCACGTAAGTGTTTTTTGTGCCTCATCTGCACCCCACTTTGCTGTGAACAGCAGTGCCGTACCCGTTCAATGATGCAGACCTAACTTATGACGATCGTATGAGGACAACACTTCGGCTTTATCGTACTTGGGTAATATACGGATTTTTGTTTGATTTAGTATGTTTTATCACATTTTCAAGCTAGTGTTTTAAATAAGCAACTTCTCATCACTTTATAATTGGTTTACAAGATATATATATATATTACTCCTGGAAATGGAAAAAAGAACACATTGACACCGGTGTGTCAGACCCACCATATTTGCTCTGGACACTGCGAGAGGGCTGTACAAGCAATGATCACACGCACGGCACAGCGGACACACCAGGAACCGCGGTGTTGGCCGTCGAATGGCGCTAGCTGCGCAGCATTTGTGCACCGCCGCCGTCAGTGTCAGCCAGTTTGCCGTGGCATACGGAGCTCCATCGCAGTCTTTAACACTGGTAGCATGCCGCGACAGCGTGGACGTGAACCGTATGTGCAGTTGACGGACTTTGAGCGAGGGCGTATAGTGGGCATGCGGGAGGCCGGGTGGACGTACCGCCGAATTGCTCAACACGTGGGGCGTGAGGTCACAGTACATCGATGTTGTTGCCAGTGGTCGGCGGAAGGTGCACGTGCCCGTCGACCTGGGACCGGACCGCAGCGACGCACGGATACACGCCAAGACCGTAGGATCCTACGCAGTGCCGTAGGGGACCGCACCGCCACTTCCCAGCAAATTAGGGACACTGTTGCTCCTGGGGTATCGGCGAGGACCATTCGCAACCGTCTCCATGAAGCTGGGCTATGGTCCCGCACACCGTTAGGCAGTCTTCCGCTCACGCCCCAACATCGTGCAGCCCGCCTCCAGTGGTGTCGCGACAGGCGTGAATGGAGGGACGAATGGAGACGTGTCGTCTTCAGCGATGAGAGTCGCTTCTGCCTTGGTGCCAATGATGGTCGTATGCGTGTTTGGCGCCGTGCAGGTGAGCGCCACAATCAGGACTGCATACGACCGAGGCACACAGGGCCAACACCCGGCATCATGGTGTGGGGAGCGATCTCCTACACTGGCCGTACACCACTGGTGATCGTCGAGGGGACACTGAATAGTGCACGGTACATCCAAACCGTCATCGAACCCATCGTTCTACCATTCCTAGACCGGCAAGGGAACTTGCTGTTCCAACAGGACAATGCACGTCCGCATGTATCCCGTGCCACCCAACGTGCTCTAGAAGGTGTAAGTCAACTACCCTGGCCAGCAAGATCTCCGGATCTGTCCCCCATTGAGCATGTTTGGGACTGGATGAAGCGTCGTCTCACGCGGTCTGCACGTCCAGCACGAACGCTGGTCCAACTGAGGCGCCAGGTGGAAATGGCATGGCAAGCCGTTCCACAGGACTACATCCAGCATCTCTACGATCGTCTCCACGGGAGAATAGCAGCCTGCATTGCTGCGAAAGGTGGATATACACTGTACTAGTGCCGACATCGTGCATGCTCTGTTGCCTGTGTCTATGTGCCTGTGGTTCTGTCAGTGTGATCATGTGATGTATCTGACCCCAGGAATGTGTCAATAAAGTTTCCCCTTCCTGGGACAATGAATTCACGGTGTTCTTATTTCAATTTCCAGGAGTGTATATATATACGGGGTGAGTCACCTAACGTTACCGCTGGATATATTTCGTAAACCACATCAAATACTGACGAATCGATTCCACAGACCGAACGTGAGGAGAGGGGCTAGTGTAATTGGTTAATACAAACCATAAAAAAATGCACGGAAGTATGTTTTTTAATACAAACTACTTTTTTTTAAATGGAACCCCGTTAGTTTTGTTAGCACATCTGAACATATAAACAAATACGTAATCAGTGCCGTTTGTTGCATTGTAAAATGTTAATTACATCCGGAGATATTGTAACCTAAAGTTGACGCTTGAGTACCACTCCTCCGCTGTTCGATCGTGTGTATCGGAGAGCACCGAATTACGTAGGGATCCAAAGGGAACGGTGATGGACCTTAGGTACAGAAGAGACTGTAACAGCACATTACGTCCACATGCTAACACCTTTTTGTTGGTCTTTTTCACTGACGCACATGTACATTACCATGAGGGGTGAGGTACATGTACACACGTGGTTTCCGTTTTCAATTACGGAGTGGAATAGAGTGTGTCCCGACATGTCAGAAAAATGGATGTTCAATGTGGTGGCCATCATTTGCTGCACACAATTGCAATCTCTGGCGTAATGAATGTCGTACACGATGCAGTACATCTGGTGTAATGTCGCCGCAGGCTGCCACAGTACGCTGTTTCATATCCTCTGGGGTTGTAGGCACATCACGGTACACATTCTCCTTTAACGTACCCCACAGAAAGAAGTCCAGAGGTGTAAGATCAGGAGAACGGACTGGCAAATTTATGCGTCCTCCACGTCCTATGAAACGCCCGTCGAACGTGTACTTCGCCCCTCATGGTAATGTACATGTGCGTCAGTGAAAAAGACCAATAAAAAGGTGTTAGCATGTGAACGTAATGTGCTATTCCAGTCTCTTCTGTACCTAAGGTCCATCACCGTTCCCTTTGGATCCCTACGTAATTCGGTGCTCTTCGATACACACGATCGAACAGCGGAGGAGTGGTACTCAAGCATCAACTTTAGGTTACAATATCTCCGGATGTAATTAACATTTTACATTGCAACAAACGGCACTGATTACGTATTTGTTTATATGTTCAGATATGCTAACAAAACTAACGGGGTTCCATTATAAAAAAACGTACGTTTGTGTTAAAAAACATACTTCCGTGCATTTTTTTATGGTTTGTATTAACCAATTACACTAGCCCCTCTCCTCACGTTCGGTCTGTGGAATCGATTCGTCAGTATTTGATGTGGTTTACGAAATATATCCAGCGGTAACGTTAGGTGACTCACCCTGTATATATATATATATATATATATATATATATATATATATATATACTCCTGGAAATTGAAATAAGAACACCGTGAATTCATTGTCCCAGGAAGGGGAAACTTTATTGACACATTCCTGGGGTCAGATACATCACATGATCACACTGACAGAACCACAGGCACATAGACACAGGCAACAGAGCATGCACAATGTCGGCACTAGTACAGTGTATATCCACCTTTCGCAGCAATGCAGGCTGCTATTCTCCCGTGGAGACGATCGTAGAGATGTTGGATGTAGTCCTGTGGAACGGCTTGCCATGCCATTTCCACCTGGCGCCTCAGTTGGACCAGCGTTCGTGCTGGACGTGCAGACCGCGTGAGACGACGCTTCATCCAGTCCCAAACGTGCTCAATGGGGGACAGATCCGGAGATCTTGCTGGCCAGGGTAGTTGACTTACACCTTCTAGAGCACGTTGGGTGGCACGGGATACATGCGGACGTGCATTGTCCTGTTGGAACAGCAAGTCCCCTTGCCGGTCTAGGAATAGTAGAACGATGGGTTCGATAACGGTTTGGATGTACCGTGCACTATTCAATGTCCCCTCGACGATCACCAGTGGTGTACGGCCAGTGTAGGAGATCGCTCCCCACACCATGATGCCGGGTGTTGGCCCTGTGTGCCTCGGTCGTATGCAGTCCTGATTGTGGCGCTCACCTGCACGGCGCCAAACACGCATACGACCATCATTGGCACCAAGGCAGAAGCGACTCTCATCGCTGAAGACGACACGTCTCCATTCGTCCCTCCATTCACGCCTGTCGCGACACCACTGGAGGCGGGCTGCACGATGTTGGGGCGTGAGCGGAAGACGGCCTAACGGTGTGCGGGACCGTAGCCCAGCTTCATGGAGACGGTTGCGAATGGTCCTCGCCGATACCCCAGGAGCAACAGTGTCCCTAATTTGCTGGGAAGTGGCGGTGCGGTCCCCTACGGCACTGCGTAGGATCCTACGGTCTTGGCGTGCATCCGTGCGTCGCTGCGGTCCGGTCAAAGGTCGACGGGCACGTGCACCTTCCGCCGACCACTGGCGACAACATCGATGTACTGTGGAGACCTCACGCTCCACGTGTTGAGCAATACGGCGGTACGTCCACCCGGCCTCCCGCATGCCCACTATACGCCCTCGCTCAAAGTCCGTCAACTGCACATACGGTTCACGTCCACGCTGTCGCGGCATGCTACCAGTGTTAAAGACTGCGATGGAGCTCCGTATGCCACGGCAAACTGGCTGACACTGACGGCGGCGGTGCACAAATGCTGCGCAGCTAGCGCCATTCGACGGCCAACACCGCGGTTCCTGGTGTGTCCGCTGTGCCGTGCGTGTGATCATTGCTTGTACAGCCCTCTCGCAGTGTCCGGAGCAAGTATGGTGGGTCTGACACACCGGTGTCAATGTGTTCTTTTTTCCATTTCCAGGAGTATATATATCAGAATTTTGTCTTGTTTCCTGTTTCCCGCATGGTCTGAAGATTGTCATTATGGGCCGAAATCTACAGTCGACCACTTGTTTGTGATCACTTACTGCAATGAAAGATTCTGTACTTCCGGGATCACTCCTATTCACGACTACGTCACAGCTTGTAACCCTAACGCCGCCGCCGCCGCCGCCGCCGCCGCCGCCGCCACCACCACCGCCGCCACCACCACCGTATTTTCGGAATAAACCATTACCATCATTACCAACATCGCCAGCACTACCGGTATCTTCAACACTCGCATTATCGATAATTAGCATCGCCATTTATTTCTTTAAGCTTGTTCTGCCTCTGTTACAGATCTTTTACCTTATTTACCCGTCTCAATGCTTAGTTATGGAACCATGTGTTGGACCCATAGATATGCACTGTGTTGTTGCCAATAATTTCAGGTATCGATTTATTCTGATTTCTTCACTCCCTTCACGGAGAAAGACTGACCACACCTTTCCAGTCTGCAAGAACTATCTTTTTTTTTGTATGTCTGATGTCAAACTTACGTTTTCGTTTATGTGAAGCTACCATGGTATTTCAAATACTTCTTAAAATTGGAGTAAAATTTACCACGTAGCTCCGCTCTCCAACATCTCTGCATTGCTCCAAAGGAAATTCTAAAACAATGATGGGTCCTGTGAATTTTAGTTTTACATTTCAAGGAAGCGTAACTATGGGAACAGTGAATTGTATTTTAACGATAATATTGTTAACTAGAGGTTTGGTTCAACTATTTCTATATCATCTTTCACTGGTTCCATGATTTAACTAGTATTCTACAATTTCGTTCCGTGATCTTATTTCTCGAATGAAATTACTTGTCAACAACACGACTTTTGTGCTACTGTGACGTACTATAAGAAACTCCTTCATAGCTCTCAAATTGAAGTTGTTGATCATGTGCATGTAAAAATGTGGGCGACAAAACACATTTGTCCGATTCCTTGCCTTTTTGTTGTTCTGCAATACTATCAGTTTTATTCGTTCTTATTCGTCTGGTCTTATTGTAAGAATGAGATCTGTTGTAAGCCTTCTAATCGAACAATGTTTTAAGTGCTACCCGCTCCCACAACTGGGTGAAACCAACTTGCGATGCCGCGCTGGTGTTGTATAAGAAGGTGGGTAGTTCGAGTACCGTTGGCAGTGACGAATCGCATCACTACATCAAGCGTCAATTCTCTGATCAATAGCCAACTGTCTGGGCATGACCAAAGCGGCGAGAGCTTTGGGAACTGATACTTAAAGGGTCAATTGCTGATCGCTGTCTTTTATCACTCGCCATTACGCTCGGCAACCTTTTTATAGTCTTTCTGGGAAGTAGCTTGTGTTGCAGCACGTTACTGGACATATTTCGTGCATTACATCACAGACAGATACGGTATTTGGCATTCAGTGCATCATGGGTACAGTTCAGGAGAAAATGCGAACTGAAAATGAGCTCGGGGAAAAAGTTTTGAGTGTAGCCGTCAGTCGACATTGTACTACCTCATTTAAGCAAAAGTGGTGATTTGAGAGGTCAATCTCAAATTCGGTCGCCAGACAGTACTAGGATTTCTGTGTCACTTATCACTTTTAACCTCTGCAATGTTTGTTAATGTGAAACGGGCCGAACTGCATCGTGGTTAAACTATACGTCTTCCTATAAACTAACTGGATACGAGAGGTCAAAAGTCAAAGGGAGGCAAAGTATCACCATTAAGATATGCCTGGTAAAGCACTCTAGCGTTCAAACCAACACCGGGTTGACAGTTTGACTTATGGTACAAAGTTCCTCTGACCTACAATTTTCTTAGAAGAACCACCACCACGTCCAATACGTTTCGAGATCTGATTAATGAAAAAATAGAGAAAAGTTACGATGGTTGCTTTAATGCTTCAGATGTTCTACGTAATCTGCCCCACTTCTCTCACTTCAATAAAACACACTTAATGTTCACATAACAAAGTGGAACTGTTATGAAAGTCCTCCTTTGCAATGTTTTTCAACTTGTGCGTCAAATCAGTTTTGAAGTGCGTCATGTCGTTCAGGTGCTGACTCTGTATGTGAGTATCCGCTTTTTTTTCCTTTTTGGTAAATTTGCAATGATGACACCATGTCTTGTTACCAGTCATGACCTTTCCAGAAAAGAACCGTTTCGAGTTTTGCACTTCAAACATGTCGCGGGAGGCGTCCACGCGTGGTTTTCTTGGAGTCGAGGTGTGCGCAACGAACTTTGCACACACTTATCTGTTCTTCAAAATTTTTTGAAAAATGTGTAACGCTTGATTTATGTATCTTGCTCCACTGCGATTTGTGACAGCAACTACACACTACAGTCACTGCTACCCGACCACGATATTATTGCACTTGGGCTCCCGTGGTCATTATCGGAAACAAGGAGTGATTTTACAGTAAACAAGTACAGTGGTAACTTAGGAAAACTTAACACTGTGAATGGTTTCTAGATAGCTGAGCGTGAAGTGCTTGAGCATGTCCTCGTGACCGATCAGGATAGAAACTAACGAGAAATCGACTGAAACGCCTCACTTCCAGGTGCAATAATATTGTCGTCGAGCATACTTAACACTGCTTGCTCTCAACTGGTCTAATGCACATCTGTCAGATCAAGTTGCCACCGTAATTACTGCGCTGACGTCGCTTATACTCCAGGAATGGAATCCAGCCTCGGAGCTCTGGGGGCGAACAGTTTATGTTTATAGTGACTTACAGGAAAATCATTATGAGAGTGGTAGGACACAGATTTGTGCCCCCATCGTGTCGGTTGAATGTCCGGTATCTTAGCACCTGCGTGAACACAATCGGTTTAACAGGCTGTCTCCGATGTGCACGTACATCGTCGCCACAGCCAATACCACGTACATCAACTTTGTGTGTTTCCACGCAAGTGGACTCGCCAGGAAATATTTTTACACAAGCGTCAGGAAGGAGAATATGTATTATAGGTAACAACCAGAGAGGTCTCTTTAGGACAGTAATATGAACTACTGTTGTCCTTGTGGTCAAGAACGATCAAGACTGCCGAATTTCGGGCCGTAAAATCAATTTGGCGCTTACGAAGTCTTGTAGGCATATTTTGAATTTGTAAATAACAGTACGATCGATGATAATAATAATAGTGAAACGAATTTGTCATTCCGCTATTATCGCTCAACCTTCACAATGCCATCATGGACGTAGGTGAGGACTATTCGAAAAGTAGGGTCCGGTCGAACGTGAAATGGAAACCACAGAGAGAATCTTATGTTTCGCACGGATGTGTTGGGCAGTGTCTGTAGATGCCCGTCAGTCTCATCACATCGCTCTTTTCAGTTTTCGTCGCACATTGAGCACGTAAAAATGCCTATAAAATAGTGTCTTCACGACAATTCCCGGCCACACTCCGCAGGGACACTCCAGCGTTTTCTATGGGAAGTGTTTGATCACTCACAACACAATCCATAACTGGCTCCACCTTAGTCTCATCTCTGGTCACATAAACCGCTGGCTATGAAGACAACATTCTGGCTCAGACAAAGAGCTACTGACGAACTTAGAGAATTGGCGGGAAGCGCAGGCGGCTGTCTTCTGTGACGAGCGTACTGGAAAATTGGTACAACGCTACGACAAATATCTAAGTCGGAGCGGCGACTATGTAAAGAATTAGCTGGAAGGTGTACTTAACGGTTGCAAATAAAACATTTCTGATTTTCACAGTGGTTTCCATTTCGTGACCGATAGGACCTTACTTTCGGAACAACCCTCATACTTATTATGATCAGCTGTGAAAAATTTTAGTGGTAACTTCTCCACTGAGCTACACGTATTGTGGGTCGACCAGCATCTTTATGACTTATTTAAAGTAAATTAGATCGTCATTTTTGGAAAGTACGGCATTTTAGTCATACCGGAGACGTCAGTAATTGTTCAGATGTTTGTTTGGAATATAGTTTATTTTCCGGTACACCCACACAATCTCAGTAAGAAATTAGAAGTTTCGGCGGTCAGCGATCGACTTCAGATCATATCACGTATGCAATAGTTCACTCCAACCACATTTCTTATTGAAATTGTGGGTATTGTACCAGGTAATGTACTGTACTTTTCTTGGCAGCCAAGGGAACCCGACTCGTCAAGTACTGCTGGAGCCGTGTCTGTACGAAGTACGTTACATACAGTCATGAAACACAAGTGAAATGTTGAAATCTCGTAAGCTAGTGTAACGAGCTCTTAGCTCTCGTTAACCTGTCGCAGTTCGACCTTTGAGAACCAGACCCTGTTCACTCTCCCATAATGCACTTGCATCTGGGTAGAACAGTAAGAAATTGATATACAGTGAAGATGAGTGCCGTAATTAACAAGATGTATTTCAGAGAGTCCCAACGTTATGGATCCATTACCACAGCGATTACGGTACTTGTGCTCTTAATGAGACGACACAAGCTTGGATTCAATAACAGCGTGGTGTTTTGAAGGAAGGCCGAAGCATACGTTAGTTACTAGAAGAAAAAAACTATCGTATGTTCAAGTATAACAGCTAACGATTCCGTTATCCGTTGTGCTGCTCCCTACACTATTGGACGTTTCATAACCCAAGTACCGGACTAGTTTTTGTGTTGGCGGGTACCGTAACCTCAGACAGCAAACAAAGCGGTTCGCTCCGCATCTCAGATTACCGTAACATACCGCAGGCACGCAGAGATTGTTTCGCAGCCAAGGAGTGCCTCCGAGAGCACACGCTAAGGTAAGAAACTTGTACAGGATCCTCTGTCACGTATACCCACTCACAGGAACTCTCCTGCCGGCCACTGAAACAACTCAGCAACGAACTCTGCGTTGGCAACCGGATCACGCGAATTCCGCATCTCGTACGTAATGATTATTATTACTCCGCATAAGCGAAATGTCCCTAGTCATACAACGAATGTGGCAAGGAGCGACGTGCGATTCCGAGCAGCCGTCATCCCGTAAAATAACTCGTGACGCGTCCACACAGGTGTCGACCTCTCCCCCTTTCCCCCGTGTCGCTCACTCACACATACAGATTAAGCGAATCTACTTGTGTATGAGTGAGTGAGTGGGGAAAGCTAGTAAGTATGAATGATTATGAATTCTAGCACGCAGGTCACGCATTGTTGAGGTCAGGGAAAGGACGTTTGCGGATCCTGGCCAGCATGCTGGGTCTATTCTGTAACGCGCTGGCGCTGTAGCAAGAATTAACACAATCGACATATCACGCGCTGAACTGCTCGAGCCCGTACGTTAAGCTTCTAGCGGCGCAGTGTATCCCACCTTTACGTTACCCTGACACTGTTCTACTATGTGTCCGGCCACGCCTATCATTTGGCGAGAATCTAGTGAACATAATCTCATCGTCAGTGCAGTGTCGTGCTGCTGTAATGTCACCGAGATTGGATAAAATATAGCGAAAGCGAAACAGGAAAACTTAGCCAAGAGTCGACTGTGGTTTTTTCCTAATTCGAACCTGGATGAACGGAATTCCTGTATCAATGTAAATGTTTTTCCAGTCCCTTGAAAATCCCTCGATAGGTCTAAGAAATTGACAAATCGAAGCGATTAACCGCCGCGCAAACACACTGTCAGTGCCAGTGACTAACACTGCTAACTTTAATTGTTTCATGACTCGTTGGATAAATGTTTCGTCATTCACCTCATCGCAATCCTTCTTTGATCTGTCAATAATTCGTGACTTAGTATAGTATACAAATCAGTTGTAAGAACATTTCAAAGTAGCTAAAATACGTGACTCAAGCAGAGAAAGAGATCACTGGAGCCGTGAAATGAAAAAATAAAGTATGGAAAATTTTCGTGATTGAGTCATCTACGCGATTTTGTCGATAAAGCTGGAAACATCACATACGGAGAGAGGAAGCAGATCCGGGAGGGTGAGTTCCTGGGTCTTGAAGAATGCTTATTGTAGTGCGTTAGAAAACTTAAAGGACAAAGCATGCCTATTAATTTAAAAAAAGAAAAGTAAAAAGCGTAAGAAGCAGCTTCGTTTTTAAGGTAACTTGGAGCAAGTACGAGCGTTCATGGTTCCGTCTGTTTAGCATTATAAAATGAATTAAACTGACGTTTTCTTATGTATTCTTGGAAATTTCTTTGTGCTTTTCGTTTGAAATGTGAAAATGAAGTAGGTAAGGCCATGTTTGAGTTTTAGTTGATCGTTTCCGCTTTTCCACTTTTTTGAAAGAAATATGAAAGTTATTAAAGCTGCTTTTTTTTTTTTAATTTGTGCTCTTCTTTCGCCTTAGCTTCCACCTTTATCAGTTACCATTTCGTAAAATGTAAGTCATTCTCACTTTTCGTTAGGTCGCTTGAATATCAAATTCCCGACAGTCGACTGTCGTATTACTCTGCCACAAAACTGATCTCCAGCGACACATTCCGTATTGGCTTACGTACATTATATCAAACACCATCGGTTTAGTACAGACGCGAACACAACAAGGAAGTAAAATTTCAATACTCTGCCGGCGTTGATGATATTACAGATTGGGGTTCTGCACCACTAGGTGAAGTATCTGGGAGGAAATCGTTGAAGGCATTCACGTGTAGTGATTTAGGGAAACAACAGAAGACTATCACCCGGAGAGGGATTGGGGCGCAACTCATTGCTAGTAGCGGACCATTCTAACTGCACAGTCACAACTGGTCGTACACCAAAGTAGAGCGTATGTTACCTCAGATGCAGAGTATTTTTTAAACAACTTCATCGTGGAAACTTGGAATCACTGATTTTTTAACGAAATTAAAAAATGAAAAGAAAAAGCTTGCGATATCCATACATAACTATTGCTATATCTTGTTACAAGACACACAAAACGAAGCGGATGTTGTTCTATTACACGATAGGTAAGAAATCATTACATGCAAATACCGTCAAAATATTTAGCGTTGTACATCAACCAATCTAAAACGGGATGTCTACGTCGAACTTTTAGCTCAGAAAGCAGAGCACCATTTGTATTCATGAGAAGAATTCTGAAATCCATTACAGAAGTCCTTTCGTCTAACATGTGCTTCAGCATTGCTCATCTCTGGAATTCGCACTGAATAATGGGACAGAAATGAAGAATCGAAAAGAAGAGTTATGACGGATATCGACATGAGCAAGGTGATCTGCACCACGTTGATAGCTGCTGCTAAATTTTCCAAGACTGTTTAACGAATGAGTCAAAAGACATATTTAAGTAAAATAATTACGAACAGGGTATAATCTTGAGACAACGGAAACACATGGAAACTGAAGAGGCAATTTTTCTTTCCTTTCTTGTCTTTCGAACAGTCTAAAGTTATTGTACATTGTGTTTTCCGAGTACAATTGGGTCACACATAGATGGAGATCAGTTTCATAATTTTTCATCATGGTGCCCATTTCATCCACTGAACACTTTCAAAACTATTATTGGTGCAGGAAGCAGAGGGTCATAATGAAGCAAGTAAGCTCCACCTCAGCCGCAAGATAAATGGAAGGCAGCTTCTAAAAACGGTTCAAATGGCTCTGAGCACTATGGGACTCAACATCTTAGGTCATAAGTCCCCTAGAACTTAGAACTACTTAAACCGAACTAACCTAAGGACATCACACACACCCATGCCCGAGGCAGGATTCGAACCTGCGACCGTAGCAGTCCCGCGGTTCCGGACTGCAGCGGCAGAACCGCACGGCCACCGCGGCCGGCTGAAGGCAGCTTCCGCTGGGCGCTCAGTGTCGACTGTTGACCAAGGCACAGGAAGTTGCGCGACGAAGCAACGAACTGTTTGGTACATTCGAAAACGATATCATCTTACAATGTTTCTCAAAGAATTTAACTCTAAAATGTACGCACCTTTGCATACGTTAGAACCCATTCCGGGAATAGTTTTTTCCCTACTCCTGCGTTGGTACCTCAGAACCATGTTTTTGGATTCTGCAGCTTTTGACGGAAAAGAACTAAAAACGAAACCGTTAGGCGAATAATCAGGCGAATACCTGCAATGAGAGACTATTTCCACCATTCTCTCCGTCACGTAATGAGTATGTGCCAGCTGCCGTTCTCATGATTAAACTTGATGCGACATTTCCGGTTATTTGTCGGTGTTACCTGTGACTTGTGGCAAACAAATTCTTTTATATCATATAGCGTTAACGGTTCTTATATCCTCTAATGCAATGATCGCATCAGGTACAGTGGACCAACAGAAACATGCAATCATTTTTTTTTAGAAGTGAATCGTGAACGATCCACTTTCGTTTATTTCACCTAATCTTGGAAGATTCGAACAGTTGACTGTTGCTTTTTTTCCGGCTGGTATGATTATATCCTACTTTCGTCCCCTGTTACGTTTTGCAATTCCTGGGTCGAATTGTTTGAGCACTTGCACGAAATGACACCAGCCTGTTTTTGAGTATCGCTCAAATTGTACAGAATCGATCTGGGATAGATCTTTTTCACAGCTAAATGTTTAGGAAAAATCGAACGTACTGAGGTCTTCAACATAGCTAAGGATGCCTTCATCTCGTGCTACGTGACCGGATGATACCATTCACTCATGCTGCGCCGGTACTGATGTTTTCTGAACCACTCGCAATTTTGTCGACTTTCAGGAAGTTCATCGTTGATGTAAGTACGACCACGAGGAAATCCTGAAAACGAGTTGTAAGGACACTATATCGATCCTCGATGGCGAACTGCAACTTATTTAAATTGGTGATTTATTAGGGTATTGAATGCAACAAGTCTTTTTTTTAATTTTTGATTATTAAGTAATTTTGAGGTTAACGGAGACTGATCATACGGTGGAAGTATTACAGGAACATTACATGGATCACTTACTCGGCTACTAGAAATTTAATCGCAAAACGCGTTTTTAGTTTGATTGTACTAACATCTTTAATTGATTTTCATTGCTGATTACCACGAGCTTGGCTCCACTTTTTCCATGGCGTATTTGGCACTGCTGCAAAAATTGTATAAAATAAGGTAGACACTGCGGTGGAGTAGTCGTCTGTCAATTTTCCGAACAGCAAGCGGGATAAGGCGATAAGAAAATCATGCAAGATAGTTTTCAACATAGCAATTACCACTTACGACTTCCCGCAGGACTGATAGATGGAAGGTCACGGGCGTGAAACCGGACAGCTACTCACCTGTAACAAACAAAAATGAAGTCTGTAGGCATTACAAATTTATTACTTTCTACAGGTATTATTCTTTATACCACTAACACCTTACGTAATTAAGAAAAAAAGACAAAAATAAGAAGTCCACAACATAATACCACAAATGACCCACCTATTAAGTTCAAATAATATATTGGAATGTATTAAATTGTTGAGAGTTTCATTTATGCACGAGAGAAATGGTGCTTTAACAACAATGTGGCATTAAAATAATTAGCATCCACTATGAACTTACTTCCAGTGCAAAATAATTTTGTTGTAAAGGTTGCTACAGTTTGAAGGCAAACAAGACGTAACGCTTTAACACTACTACAAGATTACTAGAACACACTGTGCGTGCATGAAGAACTTCGGCTATTTCTCGACGTTTATGTTTCAAAAAATGTACAGGGATGGCCCAAACATTAATGCCGCCTGCTTAATATCCTGTTAATCCATCTTTAGAACGCAATACAGCAGCGATTCTGAAGGCATGAATTCAACTAGTCCATGGTAGGTTTGCGGATATATAGCGTCGGTTGTCTATGTGAAAGTAACGCTATTCCCGTAGATTTTTGTGGGCGCAGAACTGGCACCCATGAGGGTCCCAGATGTGTTCCATCTGGCTCATAGTAGGATTCACTACCATGCTCTTCGAAGCAATGTAGCCCGATTCCGGTCTTGTGACACCGACAAGTATGCTGATGGTAGATGCCATCGCCGTCGGGGAAGAACTTCCAAGCATGGGCGGACGCAGTTGGCCCGCAATAATGTTGACGTAGTCCACAGCTGCCATGATATAGTACTGCCACAGGTCCAAGGAAAGCCCAGGCGAATGTCCCTCAGAGCACGGAACTCCCCCACCGCCTTGCGTCCGTGGCGCGGTGCATGCTTCGAGCGGCCGTTCTCCTGGATGACGGCCTATCTGGACACGACCACCGACCTGTCGTAACAAGAAACGTGAGTCGTCCGACTGACCGACACGTTTCCATTGATTCACGTCCAGTCTACATCGAACAGTGCACTTGGCAAACTTGACCGACGCTATCGTCGGATCAACTTATGAGCAGGTAGTGGGCATCTGCTATCGAACCCATGTTGAACAACGTGCTCTTAACAAGAGGGCTCCGAAACACTTGTGCCTGCAGCCCTCTTCTACGCTGTCGTCATATCTGTCAGAGACCACCGTCTGCCGTCTTTAACAGAGCGGACTAGCCTTTAACCTCCACGTTCTACGATGAGAGGCGGACGTCCAAGTAGCAGCTTACTCCAGTACATTTCCCCCACTTGCGGCCCGTATCGTCGCTAGAAAGATCCCTTTTTCTCTGTTTCTTTCGAGTGTGTTTGACGTCTCATCGCCTGCTAGAGGCTTCCTTCACTTTAGAGAAGTGGTTGTAGAGCCATTGGGATCCATAAGCCTAGCTCAGACACTTTAAAATTTACTATTACCATAATAATAATCATAATAATGATATTGTTGTTAGTTATGGGCTAACGTTTTAGCAATTTCAAAAAAATAAAGCTTTCGCCCCCCCCCCCCCACACACACACACAAGACTGCAGTCTCAGACAACTGAAGTTTCACTGAAATTGTCCGAGACTGCAGCCGTGTGTGTATGTGTGTGTGTGTGTGTGTGGGGGGGGGGGGGGGGTTAACGAAGGTCCTACTGGCCGAAAGCTTTCCTTGTGACAGTTTTTGTTCTGTTGATCTGCGACTCAGTATCTCCGCTATACAACTTTCCTTTTCATAATACTGTTACATTCCATCCTGGATTTTCGATTATTACATATACGTATTTTTGGAACAACCAAATTCTTGAATAATCGAAGTGTTTAGTAGTGTATTTGGGTTCGCTATGCAGAAAAATTATGTTTCCCGTAGCGAGCGATTTCCTGTTCGTCTTTGTTCCGCTGATATACTTTTCTCTGTTATATGAATGTTTGGTGTCTGCTCTTTCGGACATGTCCGGAAAGAACTGAAACCACGCATTCATATCATTGAGTCGCCTCGACAGGCAATGAATCCATAATCGTCAGTCTACATACTGTTCGACCTCCAGCGCGAATCTAACATCAGCGAGAATGGTAGACATGGATAACTGCGGATAGGTGGTGCTAGGTAGGAATGTTGACTGGGTCGGGAGCGTGCCGAAACAGTCCGTTCATTTGCGACCAACGCTGTGTCCGGACGGCACAGTGGTCAACTCAACAGCCTAGTAACCAGGAGATCCCAGATCCCAGGCTCGAGTCCCGGTGTGGTACGCGTTTTCACTTGTCTTCGATTCCACATCAAGTCCCCATGCAGCCGATACCATCAGTTCCACCCTTTTCTTTCTCCCCCCCCCATTCAATTTACATAATTATATTTTTTCCTTGCGGCGTCACGTGTCCACAACGTCGGCATTCCGTTTCGCTGAGGGTATTGGTCATGCTGTTCCGCCTCATGAGCGTAACATGTGCTCGTAATCATATGGACAGAAAGTTCTATTCATTTTTTAAACGGAAAGCACATGTTGTGCTTTTCGTTTATAATTACGAAGTTTATCAACGAAGCGCTGACGGAAGTATGAGTCAACTTATAGCTTCTATATTGTTCACTACATTACTCAGCTGCGTATGGAGGTGTACATTACGTATGAATTCCTCAGATTTCTCTCTCACTGGAACGAGTGTGCTTTCCACTCACCTTAACTTGAGGCGAATTTTCTTTTCACCAAAGACGACAGGTTCAGGTGGAATCCCAGTTCAGTTTTACAGCAAGCAGCCTATAGCACTTACCCGTTGCTTAGCTTTCATTTGTCACCAATCTCTGCTCAGCGCAAAGTCCCAAGCCATAAAAGAAACCAGTGATGACTCCTGTATATAAGAACGGGAAAATAACGGACCCGCAGAACTGCAGACTATTATCCATAACATGGGTTATCTGCAGAGTTCGTGAGCAAACCCTAAATGTGACTATGACATTTCCTTAAGGCAGAGATGCTTCTGTCCCCAAATAAGCACGGATTTAGAAACCATCTCTTGTGTGAAACTTCGCTTCCCTTCTCTCTGCTCTCTGTCGATTATGGATGGACGGCAACAAGCCGAATCATATTCTTAGATCTCCGGAAAGCGTTTTACATAGTGCATCACTGCAAATTTAACAAATGTCCGAGCATACGTTATAGGTCCTCAGATATGTGAGAAGCTCTAAAATCTTGCAACTAACAGAAACTATTACGCTGTTCTGGAACAGGGACTGTTCATTGAGAAAGGTACCGTTACGAATGCCATAGGTATGTGTGATATGACCGTATTTTCTATATACATAAATGATCTGACGGGTAGATAGAGTAGCAGTCTGTTACCCTTTGTGATGATGCCACAGTACACGGTGAAGTATCGTGGTTGCGTCACAGCAAGATAATTTTCACAAAATTTCTGTTTTGATGGACGGCACAGTGCTCTAAATGTAGAACTATGTAAGTTAATGCAGGTGAGTCGGAAAAACAATCTTGTAATGTTGGAATACAGTACGAGTTGTTAGCTGCTTGCACAGACTCTTAGATTGAATATGTACACGTAACGTTGCAAAGCGATATGAGCTGGAACGAGCAAGCGAGGTCGGTAGTAGGAGAGGCGAATATTTGACATCTACTTATTAGGAAAATTTCCGTGAAGTTTAGCTCGTCTACAAAAAGAAAGATGCGTACACAACACTAGTGTGACCCGTTCTTGAGTATTGATCGAGTGTTCGGCATCCCCGTAAGGTCATATTAAACGAAGACATCAAAGCTATTCATAGGTGGTTTGCTGGATTTGTTACCGGTAGCTCTGAACAACACGCGTGTGGGAAGACTACGTTCCTTTTGTGAAACATTATTCAGAAATTTTGTAGAACCCGCGTTTCCAACTGGTTGCTGAACGATTCTATTGCGCAAGTGTACATATGGCGTAAACACAGCGAAAACAAGATAAATATGGAGCGAGTGAAAGGGGAGAGGGAATGACTAGTAGTGGTACAAAGTGCCCTGCGCCATGCACCATACGGTGACTTGGTTGAGTTTATATGTATAAGGGGACGATCAAGGAGTTTCCGTTCGAATGCCGTACAGTCCAGAATCAGTATGCCTTTCAGGTAAAATTTCCGGTATCACTGAGGCCCTCGTCTCACTGACGCACCTCGTTGAAGTTAACAGTTTGGTAAAACAGTGTATCCTGCTGTGCGAAGAGCTCCGTAACTGCCTGCTGCACAGCCTCGTCCAACAGGAGTGTGATAAACGCTTGGGGAGAGGTAAGGACAATAGGACGGATAGTAGAGTGTCTCCCACTTCAGCTGGCAGAACTTCTGCGTCGACCGGTGTGTTGGGTTGAATCGCGACTAGCGCGGAACGTCGCACACCGTCTCGCAACGGTCTTTTTGAGGGACATGCTGCCTCACATACATTCTTCGTTCTCCTATGGATGTCTACTGGAATTCGTCCTTCGGCAGCCAAGAAAAGATCAACAGCATGTTCGTGCTGTTTGGACGCATTTGGTAATAACGTCACCATAATTCATGTTTCCTCATTTACCGCACGCACTTCGGAAAGACAAGAATACCTCATTACAAGAATGCTTCATTACATGTACGCTGCAGCAACGCCCTCAAACGGAAACTTTTTGATCGCCCCTTACATATCTAAGATCCATCGAAAAATGCTTACCCAGGAATTCGACGAAACTTCGTTTCTGACGTAGGAGACTCTTTTTAAAACTTAATAATTTTGGTAGTATTTTTATAATCTTCAATTATTAATTGGTTTGCACATAAAACAAAAGATCGTTTTCTGTTCTAAACAAGGCATTTTTTATTTAGTTAGAAGATGTAGATCAAACGAGTTATGCTGCAGAATAAAACTGGTAAGAAAGAAATTAGTCTGGCGTTAAGTGTAGTGAGGACACAGCTTGTCTATAGCGAAATAGCTAGGCCCCGGACACAATACCCGCTTTCGGGTTTTCAGCAAAGTTGGTGATCCCACTTTATGTGCAGTATTCCGATGACCTCTGTTACCGTCTCCTTCAGGCAGTGCGAGCTGAGTTCTTATGCGTAATCACCTCCAGGACTCTAACTTGTCTGGATGGCGCCCAAGCGGCTAGTATGCTTGAGAACACATCGCAGCAGCTGAAGAAAACGTCCGCGTCGGTCGTTAAGTATTTTGCTTAAAATGGAACCAATAGCTCTGCAAACTTCTGAAAGCGCACCATTAACCTCGCCGAGAAAACTGACATATAGAACCACTTCGTTACTCGTCTACAAACAATTTCACGAGGTTGTAGGTCGTACTACTTATGCAGAGATGAGGCTAGCACTAGACCAACTAACTCAGATATGCTTCAAACTGGTCTTCGTGCTGAAAACAGCACCAAACACAAGAATCACTCAACTGTTTCAACGAGATTCAGTGTGTCCTGTGACTGTCCTCCAACATCGATACCATTGATACGTTCCTTAAGGATACCAAGAATCAAAATAAACCGAAAAAGCCGACTGATACTTCAGCTACTAGTTATTACAGAATACCTCTAATTGCTCACGATATCTAGGTAAATTTTCGGGCAAAAGCTACAGCACGAAGGAATGACGTATTTTGCCCCATGTTCAATATACTTCACTTATGACCGAGGTCACTTTTGTAATCTAAAAAGTTTAAAGTTTCAGGAGGATTCCTTCTCTCTGTAAGCGGCAAATACAGCGGTATACAAAGCATACGAGCATATTGGTGACATATTTAGGAACAATAGTCCAATTTCGTAAATGTTGACTGCTACACGATTTCTATTTTGTCGGAACTTTTCATTAGCAAATACGATCAAGCGTTGACCTTTTCAACACGTAGAAAACGCTGTCTTATACTGCGCCATAAAAAAGTTCAGTACAGATTAGAATTTAACTTTCCATCAAAGACGAGATCATGAGAAAGCAGCATAAAGCTCGGATTGAGTCAGAATTGGGGGAAGGAACCCGCGTACGTCCGCAAGCGAATTAAAGAAACCACTGAATATGTAGATCTGGAGGGCCAAATGGGATTTTAGGTCCTGTCGCCTCGAATGAGACCAGTGTTTTTCCTACGGTGCCACCTCGCTTGGTTTCCAGCACAGGTAGTTGATGGTATTAATTATAATAAAAAAATATTTGTGCTTTGGGCGCTGTCAGCTGCCCAAAACGTAAGAGTACGTGTAACGTGCATCTTTGCTAACCACAGACAATGTAGTATCAACTAAACCATCTGTTCTAGTATCCAGTCCCGTTGCGGGACGGAAGACCTGAAGCTCATGCTTCAGTGGATTGTGAACTATATTTGTTACGGGATAATTCAGGAACTACTGAAATTTAAAAAATTATACACGTCTTTTTTCTTCGTCTCAGTTGCATATTACTGTCACAGTACGACTACTTTCGATCACACTT
This sequence comes from Schistocerca cancellata, assembly GCF_023864275.1. Classification (NCBI taxonomy): domain Eukaryota; kingdom Metazoa; phylum Arthropoda; class Insecta; order Orthoptera; family Acrididae; genus Schistocerca; species Schistocerca cancellata. Next base: position 137,772,251 of record NC_064634.1, on the reverse strand, counting down.
TCGTCTTCAGATCTACGTAGTCGCGTTACACACCCGTGGTGTCAATGCAGAAACTATACATTGGAATACTTAAGTACTTCCTTCCGTCGTCCTCTTAACGTTTCTAGAAAAAGCAGATGCTTCCCCCCTTCCAAGTTTTACTTCTTTCCCTCTTCGTTTCACAGTTAGTCCATTTTCTTTTCCCCTAACTTCACTAGTTGTATTTTATCACATGCCTCTTTCTCTTGTACTCATTATCATTTCCATTGCAATTAGCGCTCATAGTCTGAGTCTGCTTTCCTGTAATTTGTCTTTATTGCTGTACTGGCATGAAATTATGAAAACTGTTCTCTCTTTTCTTCTGAACCATATTTCTAAATATTGTAAAATTCTGTATATTAGATGTAAGTCATAACATGCTTACCATAACGAATGTAATGTAATGTAATGTAAAATGTGTACCAGAAGGTCTGATGGCTTTAATCCCATCAGGTTACATTAACAAATAAATAGAAAGAATGTTGTTTCTGCTGATTGTATAGCATGTAGCTCGGATTGCTTCGACACTGACTGTCTTGCGTAGTGATGAAACACTAACGCAAATCGAAAATGTTTGAGGAAAATAAAAGGTTGTGCCCGGACATTCGCTTCCATTGGGGACCTACGTTCTCCCTGGACTTTAAAACGCATCCGCACTCTGTGCGCTTAACTTGGTGATGGGGTCTCGTCTCATGTGTGCGTGGATGTAACTCAATCTTCTCGCTCCAGAAGTGATTACGTCCTTAGGTTCCTCACGGTGCTGCAAGACTTTTACTTACTTTTTGGTATCAGGCTCGACACCGTAAATTTAAGTAACAAAATGTTCTTATATTTCTCAAACTAAGAGGCAGCGGCAGTGCACGGGACCCCGCCAGCATGGCCCCTGCGATATGAACAGTTCCAAATACGTATCTGTTTATAGAAACTAAAATTAAACTTTGTTAATTAAATCAGTTTAGAGATGAAATAAACACTGATATTATTCAGAGCTTTCAACAACATGACAATTTACGAATCCATTAACATTAGGATGTGCAGTTACTTGAAGTTAATTAGAATAACAATAACAGATATAAAAACTGAATTACTATAACATTACGGTTAATTCAATATTACTAACATGTTTTCAGCAATGAAGTAGTTTTTAATGCGCTAACGGTCTTTAAAGATCGTGAAATCCAGATCCTGGCGTTTGTTCTGACAATGATGAAACGTTTTGCATTTGGATACTTTCGTGAATGTTTTTGTTGTTTAACCACAAAATAAGACGGCGTGCTGAAAATTAAGCCACTTAATTTTTTATTTCGTTCTCAGTATCGGTTGAGGCGCTTCCTACATGCCGTGGGTATTACCCGACCGACGTTCCTGCTTCTTTCACGCAAGCTGCAATCCTCTGCCGCTACAGTTCTAAATTTTAGCGTGTCACATGGCGGTGTGTAACGTAACTATCAGTCCAGTCAAATGATGGAAAAAGCCTATACCTTGCAAAAGATGGGGTAGAAGATTTTGGCAAGAAAATTTATGTTGGTTAATGTATCTGTAGTAAAAATTAAAAGTATCGGACTTTCTTCAGCTTCTTGTGCTCCTAGCGTGTTGGCGCCTAATTCTTCTTTAAAACAGCACAAAATTTTCTACAAATTTGATTAGTACAACTTTTTTCTGCACCCAGCGCCATGAGCGCTACAGTTTGTCATACAATAAGGACTTTTCAAACTTCGTGTAAAATGACAAAACACCAGTTTGTAGCACTTTTATTTGAATTTCTGTTTATATGGTACTAATATGTTATCATTGGAACTGAACATCTCACTTTGCGATATGGCCAGCATGTACTCAGAGGTCTACAGCACCGCTGACATATTCAGTTCGTAACTGACTGTCAGGTCAGGCTGCCTGCAGTTTTTTGTGGCTTGCACAGAATAAATTTTTTGTCGCTGATGGAGCGTACCTTGTACGCAAAGTAATCTGGCATCGAAATGTTTCCTCGAAATCAATAGCCTAAAGTTATGCTTCTTACCTACAACGTCGTTCAGGATCTGAATTTGTTATGGTATTTGGTGTGTTCCATGCTGCGAAAGTGACCAATGTAGCACCAAGAGTCCTGGAGAGAATTCGTAGATGTAGAAAATGTTCTTCGGTTGGAGTAACAGTACAATCGCAGATAGTAAACCAAGTCACCCAGGACAAGTTTTCGTACCACAAACGAAACAAAAATCGCTTGTTCACACTCAAAAAGAAATTTCGTGAGTGTAGCCTTGAGGTGGAAAAGGCACAAGAAGATGATGACCTTATGATTATAACATCTTCCATTTCAAGAATAGACGATTTTGCAAGTGTGGACATAATGGGAGATGATGTTGACGGCCTTATGCTCATGATCGGTTTAGGACAGGGCATCGGAAAAATTACATTTTTTAAGCCAGGAAGAGGAAGTTCGGAATACTTTTTTTTTGTACTGTATCCAACACGTTTGGCAGTGTAGGATTCACTCACACCGTTATTGGATGTGATACAAGACCCCCTTTCTTTCGTCAGGGAAAAAGGAAGTTTTGAAACTTTGTTACGAAACATTAATACCTAAACACAGCGCGTGGCACGTTCAAGAAGCCACACACCACTCGTGAAGAAAGAATAACAGGCGGAGAACAGTTTACTATCGCATTGTATTGCGGCGTTAGCTGTTCCCGGACGCCAGACGATTTGCAGTGCCAGTTATTACCAAAATCTAATCTTACAAGGTTGCCACCCGCAAAAGATGCTGCGCAACATAATTCGTTACATAGTTGCAAGAAAATCTGTAGTTGCCGGCCGTTGCGGCCGAGCGGTTCTAGGCCCTTCAGTCCGGAACCGCGCTGCTGCTACGGTCGCAGATTCGAATCCTGCCTCGGGCATAGATGCGTGTGATGTCCTTAGGTTGGTTAGGTTTAAGTAGTTCTAAGTCTAGGGGACTGATGATCTCAGATGTTGGGTCCCATAGTGGTCAGAGCCATTTGAAAGCTATAGTTGGACGAAAAACTGGTAACCTCCTGAGGAATGAGGCTGGACTCAAGTAACCACAGATCGAGGCCTGTTGTAATCAGCCAAAATCCAGCGCCTGAGTCAGTACTTCCACGTTGTTTCGTGCTGCTGTAACTTGAGCTGTGGCGGAGCGCGTTTCTGCAGAAATGCAGGGTTGAAATGTTTTTCCACTTCCAACGACGGTCGTGGAGTCAAATGTGGAAAAGTGCCCGAATTGTTATATCAAGAGTGTGACGAAGCAGATGTTACGGACACTGAGGACACAGAAGTCGAAGTCAACGAACTGGAACAGGCTGGCACTCTTCTGGAAGAACAGGTCGATGTGGGAGCCGGCATCTTACACTGAATCCACTAATCAAGGCGTTTTAGACATACCGAGGAACTCGGCTCATCAAAACGTCGCAAGTGACTCTCATATCCACTTTAAGTGCGCCAAAGGTTGAAATACATAATCACGCAATCAGAAATGATGATAGTAGGAAGTGTTAGTAAAGGTTACTATCTTGTTAATTATCATAACGCTACCTATGTTTCATTTGTATTGCATGGTTTCTTTATAGAAGTACATTTAGCTACATATCTTGGTTTACATTTTTCAGCTAATAATTGTTAATTTCCTCTCGCAGGTTGTTTAATATATACATAAGATAATGAGTAAATGATTTAGTTTTATAAATGCGCATGGGAGCGGAATGAAAATAATGCCCTGGAGAGTGACTTCGATTAGAGATGTATGAATCACAATACGTGGACGCCAGGAATTACGCGACTGCACATGCAGAAACCGAATACCGCAAAGTGAGATATTCAATTCCTCAAAATGACATAATCCTTCTGCTAGATGAACAGAAATAAAAATTCTCAAAAACTGAAAAACTGGTATGTTTCGACGAACCCTGGCGCCCCTGGTACTGGATGTAGAAAAATGTTGTAATCAAATATGGAGACAGTTTTGTGCCCCTTTAAAAAGGAAACAGACAACAAAGCGTTAAGTGTAGAAAAAAAGCCTTTTTTTTAAAAAAGAAAACTGATAGAAGCCCGAATTTTTTTTAGAGTTTTTTGACCACGGAAAATTTACCCAACGCAAATGTTGTTGGCAATACTTCGTTTTCCAATATTTCAAACCACATGAGCAGTTCAAAAAATGGTTCAATTGGCTCTGAGCACTATGGGACTTGACTTCTGAGGTCATCAGTCCCTTTAACTTAGAAATACTTAAACGTAACTAACCTAAGGACATCACACACATCCATGCCCGAGGCAGGATTCGAACCTGCGACCGTAGTGGTCGCGCTGTTCCAGACTGTAGCGCCTAGAACCGCTAGGCCACTCCGGCCGGCCACATGAGCAGTTAAAAGAATAAAATCTTCTATCCCACCTTTTGCAAGGTGTATCTATTTTGTGAGTGGGACTACGAGTAAGTGTCGTGTGTCGGTGCGTGAGAAACAGCGTACTGTAGTCCCTCAGAAAACTGAAAGCACAAATTCGAAGAGTTCGTCCACACATGCAGCACCCTCTCCTTCAGCATGAGAACGCTGGACCACACACAAGCGCTGCGACATCGGCAAGAACCCGACGCCTGGGTTCACTGCCACAGTTCATCCCCTACACGGCCCTGACTTGGCGCAGTATCAGTTTCCAGAACTTCAAGATTACCTTTCAGGACTTCACTTTCATAATGATGAAGCGGTGCAAGCAGAGGTGAAGTCGTGGCTCCGTCAAAAAAATTCAAACATTTTACAGAACGCCAGAGTGACTACGTTGAGAAACAAATATGTTGTCATGAAGAATAAAGATGTAGAATGTGAATGAACTTTATTTTATCAGAAAATTTGAAGAGCTTTCATATAAAAAAATTCGGAAGCATTGTTATTTCAGCGCGCCCTCTTCGTTAAACAATAATAATCAAGAGCACAAAAATTTTTCTGTGAATCATACGTATGTAGGTGAAGCCGATATTTCTTCCCTGTGAATAAATTTAAGATGCGATACGGGCACTATAATGTGTTGTTAAAAGCGGTATCGACAAATTTGTTCTGTCCATCCCCATTCTGACGTTTCCCACTTTAGACGACCCGATTTTCTAGTGAGAGTCTTGAGTACCGACTATGTGCTTATACCTTTGCAGACCTGAACGTCCTGTCAGGGCTGCATGTATATCGCACGACTGGGATTCCACTCATATGGAACTCAACGTCTTTCGAAGTCCTACTACGAAATTCTTATGCGTTTCGCTTGGTCCTTTGTTAGTTTCTTTTTAAGGAGGCTAATACACGCTTCGGCACAACAAGCCTTTGAATAAGCTCTGCGAAATGTTTGCATAATGCGCAATTTTAGCGGTCTCACGGATGGTAAGTAGGTGAACAAGGTAATTACGACGCTGAAATATTCATGGCAGCTCCCACCTTAGCGGCAGGCTCACGATCTTCCGTCCCTGCAAAACGCTTTTATCTCCCACTGACAATTAGCGGTAGCGCCTGAAGCTTTTTCACCTCACTGACAGGAAATATTGTCAGCTGAGTTCTCGCGGGACAGACGTGGTCGTCCACTTTCCGTCATCAACGAGGTCTGCATCTGTCCCACGCGCGGCTCGTACGCCTGACTGCTCTTCCGCATAGAGACTTCTATTGTTTCTACGCCGCGGAAAGAAAAATCTCGCGCTGAAACAAAAGCTGGCTTTCGCACGGCCCTACGGCACGTTTCGCCTCCCGCCATTTGTTCAGACAAGGATAAGATCTATGAATTACAAGGCAACCGAGTCGCCAACCAGTCACCGCTGCCCAGCGGAGGTAGGTCTAGATTTAAGAGGTTTTCTCATGAACTTCGCAGAGATAAGGACCTATCAGGCGGTATGTTTTAAAGGACTTGTGAAAGTGATAGTTACTGCCCAGTATCTTTATCTGATGGATAAACGACGTAAACAAGTTGTTTTTTGCTACTCCACCACACGACTATCGACACACACACACACACACACACACACACACACACACACACACACACACACACAGGTGTAGTAACTGCGACCACTCTTTTGTAACAATTTTCTGAATTTTCCGAAACACTCACTTCTCCGGTACTTCAGGTAAACGCCTTCAGCTGAATGTTGTTGCTTATTGCATAATTCGACGCGTCACAGGAGCATCCATGAAATTGTGTATTTTCACTCCTTGCTACATCGGATGATAAGCATTTCATAAAAATTACAGAAGGGTGACCAAGAAGTGGGACTTTTGTGATAGGTACAACGAAACAGCCTTCCGAATCGACGGATAATAATAGAATGTTCGCATATGTATTTTAAGAAGATGAAGTGCACGGCTACAACTACTCCAGATAGATAAGATTAAATATCGAGGAAAACTTCATACGCCTCGGTACTGCATTGGTAAAATCTGACCGATTTGCGCGGATTTAAAAAGTAAGTATCAGCGTCCGTAGTGAGCATACATTTAATAGTTTGATGCGCCATATGAACAACAAAGCGGACCCCCTTCTCAAGGTCTAGGATCTGCAAAATATACTATGACTGACGCCAGTAATTTTAACATGTTAAACGTGGCCGTAACTTCAACACCAGATATAAGGAGCGCACTATAATGACACAGCAGTAATTTCATAGTGCCTACACATTTAAAGACACTGTCCACACTATTTCAGAGACCGACAAAGCCATACAAATATTGCACACAAGCAACAAAGGGGGATGTATGAATGGAAATGGAAAAATACACGCATGCGAAGAGCGTGGGACAATGTGTTGTACAAACAGACAGAAATACGTAGCATAAGGTTTTTACATATGTATGTTTGAATTTTGACAAAACTGAATAGTGAAGTGTAACAAATAAGTGCCCAGGTTTTTTGTAATAACATGTATATTATATAACGACAGCTTACAACTCCGATGAGCTTGTGAAAATTTATTTAAGTATCAGTCTTCAACAATGATTTTAAATTCTACTCCAATTCGTCGAATGACTTAGAATATGAAGTCACGAAAGCCTGAACCTGTTTTTATTTAAGAAAAGAGACACACATACTAACGATAACTCGTCGAGAAAAGCTAATTAGGCACCATGTTCCCGGTTCACATCAACGGGTTCCATCAACCGGACAGTGGTGACGGATGCGGCTGTTTCTTTGAACTGCTGTTTACTGTGCAATGGACTGTGTAAAATCAACCCGTGAAGAACGATGTTCTAAGCGATAGCTCATTAGTTTACGTACGTATGCCGCTACGATAGTAGTGTTTTTTAAAGCGTTCACGAGATTGGAACGTTGTCGTCGTTCGATACAGCAATTAAACACTATATGATCAAAAGTATCCGGACACCCTAAAAAACAAACGTTTTTCATATTAGGTGCACTATGCTGCCACCTACTGCCAGGTACTCCATATCAGCGACCTCAGTAGGCATTCGACATCGTGAGAGAGCAGAATGGGGCGCTCCGCGGGACTCACGGAATTCGGACGTGGTCAGGTAATCGGGTTTCACTTTTGTCATACGTCTGTACGCGAGATTTACACACTCCTGAGCAGCCCTTGGTCCACTGTTTCCAATGTGACAGTGAAGTGGAAACGTGAAGGGACACGTACAGCACAACAGCGTACAGGACGACCTCGCCTGTTGACTGACAGACCGCAGACAGTTGAAGAGGGTCGTAATGCGTAATAGGCAGACATCTATCCAGACCATCACACAGGAATTCCACTGCAAGTACTATGACAGTTAGGCGAGAAGTGAGAAAACTTTCTAGTGGCTGTTCATAAGCCACATATCACGCCGGTAAATGCCAAGTGACTTCTCGTTGGTGTAAGGAGCGTGAACATTGGACGATTCAGCAGTGGAAAAACGTTGTGTGGAGTGACGAATCACAGTAGACAACGCTGCGATCCGATGGCAGGGTGTGAGTATGGCGAATGCCCGGTGAACGTCGTCTGCCAGCGTGTGTAGTACCAACAGTAAAATTCGGAGGTGGTTGTGGTGTTATGGTGTGGTCGTGTTTTTCATGGAGGGGGCTTGCACCCCTTGTTTTGCGTGGCACTGTCACTGCACAGCCCTACACTGATGTTTTAAGCACCACCTTGCTTCCCACTGTTGAAGAGCAAGTCGCGGAAGGCGATTGCACGTTTCAACACTATCGAGCACCTGTTCATAATAGAGATGGGCAAAACTGTTCTTTTCAGAGATTGGATCAGAACTGTTCACTCCCTGAAATGAATTAGCTCTTTTTCATGACTCACCACTCATTTACAATAGAAAATAAATGGAAGGCACATTGCCCTTTAAACTTGGTTTATTCCAGTACTATACCTGTATTTTGATCTTATTTGATCCTATTTTGAAGTAACACAGATAATGAGTAAGAATTTTGTATTGTTTATTGAAATTTCCACGATATGACAAAGTTTTTGATTATTGATTTATTTTGCACTATCGTGGTTTTTTGGGTGATCAGAAAATGTTGTAACTTGAGATTTACATTAACAATATATTTGGCTATAATGTATTAAAATTTCATTAACCTCATACAAATACATCGCAAGCCATATATTTTTAAAGTGAACGTTTCCTTCCGAAGACGCCTAAAATCGCAAAATCCGTACCAGAATAAGAAAAAAAATATATAAATTTGACTGTGAAACGAAAGTGCTGCATATAGCCTTACGCAGAATAAAACAAGGAAAATATTGGTGTATCACATTTTGCGATACGTTTATCGGTTCGCTCGTAATTAAAGCGTAAATTCGAGTGTCCATAATAAAAATCTTATAGTAAGATGAGTCATCAGGAACCTAATCTAATCAGTTTAAACAAATAAAAATAAAATAAAAAACAATTGATGTATACATAACATAATAATGTAATATACATAGCGGTATTACTACGAAGAACAATATCCAGTGGGGACGAACTCTGATGCAGAGGCGCTGAGTCGAGCAGGTCGAGCCGCGAGCTGTATTACTGCATGAGCTGAGACCGCAGAGACCAGAGTGACACCTGAGTCGCTTTGTTCAACGCTCTGGCTAGAGTCGAGACGGTGGGGTGAGCGTTGAGCGGGCGAGTTCCGAGGGTGGGGGGGGGCGGTGAACTCACCCGCTCCGAGACAAATCGTCCGTTCCCTTGCGAGCAGGTTGTTGCAAGTAGTTCCTATGTTATCCGCTAGGTGGCTCTCTGTCCTGTTGCTCGCATCAACTGCCCAGAGGGCAGGACGTGCGACTGAAACGATCGCCGACAGAGTGCGATGTGAAGTTGCGCCAGACACTGCACACGGCAGACGACGCACAGAGACAGCACGGCGTATGTGAAACACAAAATCCAATGGGGCACTGCACAATGCAGGCAGCCAAGGTAGAAGCAGGGCAGAGGCCGGCGCTGGCTGTGTTGTGTGGCGTGCACTGTGCTCTGACCAGCAGAGGCGCTGCTGATATGCTCCGTCTCCGTCTCTCTCTCTCTCTCTCTCTCTCTCTCTCTGCCGTGGGAAACGTTTGGAGCTACCGGTCTTTTTTTCTGAATCACTGATTGTTCACTCCTTTGAAAGATTCAACTCTATGAATTAGTTCAAGAGCGGATCCCCCATCTCTAGTTCATAATGCACGGCCTGTGGCTGAGTGGTTACACAACAACATCCCTGAAATCGGCTGGCCTGCACAGAGTCCCAACCTGAATCCTATAGCACACCTTTGGGATGTTTTGGAACGCGGACTTCGTGCCAGGCCTCACCGACCGACATCGGTACGTCTCCTCTGTGCAGCACTCCGTGAAGGATGGGCTACCATTCCCCACGTCACCTACCAGAACCTGACTTAAAGTAAGTATGCGAGAGTGGAAGCTGTCATCGAGGCTAAGGGTGGGCGAACACCATATTGAATTCCAGCATTACCGATGGAGGGCGTGTAGTGTCCCTTTCGCAATATTCACCCTTATCAAGATGAAACCTAAATAAAACTGACAGTATGTGACTCAAAATGAATTGCAAGCATTGATTTATCATTGATTTAACTGTAAAAATATACAATATATATAGATATCGATAAATACAGAAAAGACATTATTTTTATTGTATGAGATTATTATGTGATTATCTTTGTAAGGGTACAAAATACAATGCAATGCTTATTCTCCTGTCTAGTCTGTTTTGTTCTCTTCGTTCTGGTGTTAGCTGGAATAAGGTACGCAAGCTATTGTGCTGCGCTAGCATTTTGTTTCTGTTGTAACGTAATTGAAAATATTTAATGGTGTAAACTGTGTCCTAGTACGAATATATTAGTATAAAGTGATCTCCGTGTGTTATTTCAAGAACCTACGCCACATTTAGCTTATGAAAAGAATATTTAATGAAAATTATTTAGCATGTTTCCAGCTGCTGCGGAGCGAGTAACAGTAATCTCTGACTGTTAACAATTAGCCGCCATTACGCGGTACATTTAAAAATATTTTTTCACAGCACAATGTGTGATAGCCGGAGCGGAAGAAATTAAGTAAAAATATTCAGTGAGATTAATTGAAGTAATCCAGTGAAATAATTTTATTCAAACTTGTCTATTTTCTGTGATAGTAATAATTTCAGAGCTGAGTACTACTACGCTATTGCATTTACAGTAATTTGTAGGGAGCCTGGCGCTCGATAAAACCAGATATAACACGTAATTGGCAACCTACGAAATTCATTATTTTGCTTATTATATCTCTTTTGTATTTTTTTTGAAAGCTAAAGGAAAAACTAACTCCACTAAAAATCAGTAACAGATCACGAAAAATCAAAGGACAAACAAATTTACTAGGAGAGTGTTTTCCTCAAAATAAATAGCTAAATAAGAGATATAATAGGCGCAACGAATTTGTAGGTCATTTTCACCAAATGTCCGGATACTTTTGATCACGTAGTGTATGTATGCCGCTACGATAGCGGTGTTTAAATCTTTTACGAGACTGTAACGTCGTTCTCGTTCGATACAGCTATTATATCTCGTAAGAGTCGTGAGGCACATTTTCTGTTTGGAAAAGTAATTATTTTCTTCGTGTAGCTGGAGCCAGCTCAGACAAGTACTACTCGTCACGTCTTTCATGCCACTCTCAATGTCGACAGAAACCGTCGGTTTGTTTTCAGTCACAAACAAAACTACCTTAGTAGCGCAATTTTATGTACCCATTCGATAGAACGATCCCTAATTAGTCTCGTGCGATATAAGCGTCATCGATATGTATTAACAAGGGCAGTAAAACACGCAGAGTAACTGGTATTCCAGCTGCGATAGCAGGGCCCTGTTACGCTTTGAAGTATTACCGCCACGGAGCTGCGCTGTTCAGTCGCTGCTGGAGTACTGGTTATTCTGTGTGTTTTTCGGTCCCTATTACCATGTAGCTATAGAGCAAAATAACGCACTGGACTAATATAGGACGGCCCTATCGGATAGGCAAGTAAAATCACGATTTTAAAATCGTTTTGTTTGTAACGGGAAACGAACCGTAGCTTGCCGTTGACACTGCGAGTCGCACAAACGGCGTGATGAGCGTTATTTGTTTGGACTGACTCCAGCTACATATTGAAGAAACGAAACTGCCAGTACCTTCGGAAACAGAGAAAATCCGCCTGACGACACTTAAGAGCGACACCCGGTATCTAAATGACAGACGAATATGTTACGGTTTAATCTCTCCTGAACACAGGGAATAATTATAGGATGAACTATCCACAGTTTCTGCATTCATGGCTTACCTTGCATTTTAACCACCCTATCCAACTAATAAACCGCTTAATTATCTCGGCCTAACCTTTGGTCGGAAACGAACACGAAAACCCCACCTACTAACCAACCAATGGAATGCCCACAATAAAACTACTGACCAGGTAAAAATGGGGATTGGATCTCCCCACCACCCTCCACACCTATAACGCCTTGCTCCGACCTTTCCTCTAAGCAAACTCACTCTGGGTATCTGTCACACTGACATTCTATCAGTCCTTTCAAATCCTTTAACGCCATGCATTTCGTATAGATTTTGGAATTCGCTTACCCTCTCCTAGCTCATCCTTTTCCCCGTCTCCTCGCCCACATTAACACGTTCACGCCGGCGTACACCGCCGGTGGCTCACTTTCCCATCAGGAGGCATGTTCCATCGGCGGCTCTTGCTCCACTCTACCAATTACGCTACCAGCAATCCACTCGTCTATGATGTATGAAATATCATCCAGCCGCAACAGACAACAATGAATACAATTTTGTGTGACCCTTCGACGCGAGGAAAGCAGATGACAATGTTTGATTAATTTAGTACAAAATTATATTATGTGACTCCTCGTTCTTTTAAAAGAACGGACTTTGAAAAGGAAAGGTCAAAATATTAAAGTAATAGCCTAGGGCGTTTGAATAGACTGCCAGAAGCAGGAATTCATGAATACGGGCGCAGCCCCACAGCGAGGAACAATTCTCAGCGGTGTCGTGAACGTGTTAAACACCTCCGCGTATCTTATACTGATGATCATGATGATTATGATAACACCCGTTAACTCTAATTCACAAACACTTTTACACGCACTATCCGTATCCCCATATTAAATCTGCATCTACATAGATACTCCTCAAGCCACCGTACGATGCGTGGCAGAGGGTACCCTGTGCCAGTACTAGTCATTTCCTTTCCCGTTCCATGGAAGAACGACTACCTACATGCCTCTGTATGATCCCTTATTTCTCCTGTGTGATCTTCGTGGTTCTTAAACGCAGTGTACTGTGGCGGCAGTAGGATCATTCGGCATTCAGCTTCAAATGCTGGATCTTCAAATTTTCTCAACAGTGTTCCTCGAAAAGAACGACGCCGTCTTCCCTCCAGAGATTCCTAGCTTGTTGTTCAGATCTACCTCTAACAATTCTAGCAGCCCGACTCGGAACTGCTTCGATGTCCTCCTCGAATCCGACCTGATACGGATCCCAAACACTCTAGCAGTATATAAGAATAAGCCGCAGCAGCATCCTAGATGTCTCCTCCTTTACAGATAAACCACTCTTTTCTAAAATTTTCCCAATGAACCGAAGTTGATTATTCTCTTTCTCCTTCCTTCCCACAATCCTCATATGCTCCTTCCATTTCATATTGCTTTGCAACGTTACGCCGAGGTATTTAAACGATGTGATTATGTGAAGCAGTATCGGAACATTACCGGTTTGTTTTTCCTACTCATTCGCATTGACTAACATTTTCCCACATTTAGGGCTAGCTGCCGCTCGTCAGACCAACTAGAGACTTACTTTAAGTCATCTTTTATCATCCTAGAGTCACTCAACTTCGACACGTTACCGTATACCACAGCATCATCAACGAACAAACGCCGACTGCTGCCCACACCGACCGCCGAATCATTTATGTATACAGATAACAACAGTGGTCCTACCACAATTTCCCCAAAGTGGAGTGGAATGAGAGGATATACACCCCCTAATATCCACCATGTACCAGAGGTACTCCCCTAAAAAATTGCCTCGCAAAGACTAGACACACGGACAGTGCAAGAGAAAACATAGAGACAGATGATGAACAAGTCCAACAGACCATGCGAGAGGGGAAAGACGAGTAAAAGGAGCAGATAGGGTGAGGTCATGGCTCACCAAGCCCTGACAGCTGCTGTCCGGTCTGGGCAGACGAAGCAACAGTGTGTTCTGCTAATCCCTCAATACGCCGATTACGATAAGTGACGCTCCCTTAAAGAGTGTGATAAAAGCCCCCTTCACGAATACAACGTAAAACTAAATCAGCTGCTGGGGCATTGTCTCCTGACACCAACCGTAGAGTGTCAGGGACATTTAGAGTTCGCCGCCAGGGTGGCTAGTTTAGAACAGTTCAGCAAAATGTGGACCAGCGTCAAACGGGAGCCACAACGACAGTGGGGCGGGTCCTCGCGATGCAGGAGATGACCAGGAGCCAGGGAAGTATAGCAGATGCGGAGCTGGCGAAGGACAGTCGAGTGCTTGCGAGAGGCCTGCATGGCGGACCTCCAGAGATTCATGTTCTCCTTTATCACCCGTAGTTAGCTTGGCAGAGAGTGAGCCATTCCATATTCCAGGTTCCTAAAACTTGACGGCGTAATACTGATCAGAAATCTGTTTCCAGAATGTCCATCTCGAGAGCGAGTTTACAGGTAGCCAATTTCACCAGGCTATTAGCGAGTTAATTCCTGAATGTCCTGATGTGGCCGGGTGTCCAGACGAAGGCCACTGGGCGTCCACATTGTTATACAGCATACAGGGATCCATGGATAGTACAGACCATAGTATGGTGAGATTAACACTGGTCGTGAACTTGCGAATTGCTCAAGCAGTCGTTGCAGATGGGAAGGACCCACTGGTGCAGGAATGGATATGCTCAAGACCACTAGAGGTGGCTACCGACTCCGCAGTTGAAACACTGGAGCCATCCGACAAGGGGTGCAGTTCAGTATGTCCAGTTTGAGTATAAGCTAAGCCTACGTAACCAGCAACCACCAGGTCAGTATGAACTATTTATGAACTCTGGGATGCACCAAGGATAGAAAAAAAATTGGTGGTGAACGGCCTCTGAAATGACAATCTTTTAGTCCTTGTGGCAGGTTAAGACAAAGCTACAGCCAAAGGATTCACCACAGCAATGTACGTCAGTGGGCCCAGAAGAGAGGTGTAAGAGGAAAGAACTGGAGTTCAGAGAAGGCAGACTGAGCATGGACTGGTAGCATAATCCCTGATTTGGGTCGCCATTGCAGGAGATTGATTTCCATGTTTGGAAAGAGCAGATGGTTGTTCAGATGCTTAGGGTAGGTACGATATGGGTAGCAAAATTTAAAAGCTGCTGTTGGCGCCTGATCTACAATGTAGTGAGTCCAGCCTCCAAAAATAAGCTGTTCAGAGGGGTATTTTGAAGGACTCCTGTCGCAAGTCGAATCCCGTAATGGTGTATCAGATCCAGTATCCACAATGCTGAGGAGATGCCAAGCCATATGCTCGACTCCCATAAGCAAGACAGGATTGTATCATGGCTTTGTAAAGCTGCAGGAAGGTGGTGCGATCTGCACCCCAACTGGTGTTACTCAGGCAGCGAAGTATATTAAGGTGCAGGCAGCACTTCGAAGATGAAGAGTTCACGTCACCTGAGAATCAAAGACGAGTCTTGAAAAGCGGTAAGTCTCCGCCACACTGAATAGTTGGTCGTCAAGGTAAATTTCTGGTTGTGGGTGAATGGTAGGACGTTGACAGAAGTGCATTACGCAAGTCACGGCGGCTGAAAACCCGAAGCCATGGGTGAGAGCCCGTGTCTGTGCCTTTCGTATGGCACCTTGCAGTCGATTTGCCGTGGCACCCCACACTAGCGGAGCGATAGTAGAGACAAAACCGTCAGCATTCAACGAAGGTGATACTGAGGACTCCATAGCTGGTGATAGACCATTGATTTCTGCAGGGCCCCAGACTCTTGGATGTGGGAGATACTTTGGGAAGCACGAACTCTAACCTGGACTGTGTGGTGCGTCAAGAAGTTCTGGATAAACATCGGAGTGGACCCTCAGAGATGCCACTTATAAGGTAGCAACGATGTGGTGTCACCACGTGTTGTTATAAGCGTTTTGCAGGTTGAGTAAGACAACTATAAAATGTCTGGCAAAATGTCAGAGTCCAGGTAAACCAGATTATCCGTAGGGAGACGGCCTTGGCGAAAACCATCCTGGGATGGAGCCAGAAGAACCTGAGATTGAAAATGCCAACACAGCTGCCAGCTCACCACACGTTCGAGCAACTGACAGAGAATATTGGTGAAAGCTATTGGGCAGTAACTATCCGTCTCGAGAGGGTGCTTAGGCACACATGGTTTCAGTTCTGGAACGACGATTACTCTTCGCTATTGCGATGGGAATTCGCCGTCGCTCCAGATGCGGTTAAAAATGGCAAGGTTATGACGTTGACAATCCACTGATAGGTGCCTGATCATTTTGTTATGGATGCAATCCGGCCCTGGGGCTGTATCAAGACACTCGACTAGGACACTGACTAATTCCCACTCCGTGAATGGAGCATTGTATTGCTCCAGGTGACGGACAATTGAAGACAACAGCTTTCGCTCCACCCAATGTTTTACGACACGAAAGGCAGGTTGATAACTATCAGACGCAGAAGCTCGAGCATAATGCGGAGCAAAATGTTCGGCGACGACATCTGGGTCGATGTCGACAGTGCATTCAAGATAATACCAGGAACAACTGTAGGTTTCTGGTATCTATAGACACCAAACCTGCGAAGGAGAGGTACTTGGTCCGATAGTTGAAATGTACCGTTCCCAACATTCTTGTTTCCACCGTTTTATTAGGTGGCGGACCAGGATAAGGAGCCGTTTAAAGGGAATGAGCTGCTCCATGGAAGGATACCACTTATGGCGCTGGAGAGCCCACTTACAATCTCTAATGGCATCTGTCATTTCTGATGGCAATTAAGGCACTGTCTTCCATCAGGACGGACCCAAAGAACAGGGGATCGCCAAATCATCTGCCGAATTAATGGCTGTAGTTGTATTCTAGACTGAATCATCGATATCTCCATGCGGTGGGGAGCCAAGGGCGATAGCACCCCTGTCAACATTGTCGAGAGCCCATCTGGGCAGGCGTCTACGGGAGTGACGTTGAGGGAGGGGCAGGAAGATGAGGAATCGGTCAACACCACACAGATCATCGTGGACTCTCCAGTGGATGGTTGAGAGAAGATAAGGGCTGCAAACAGCAAGGTCAATGGTCGAGCGCAATGAAATGTGTGTAGATATCAATATTCAATAGGCCAAAATAAAGCTGTGCCAGTAAGTTTTCGAGGTCTTTACTGCAGCCACTTATGTTGGATCCACTCCACAAAGGGTTTTGAAATCGTTCAAGATTAGGAAAGGTGGAAGGAGGGGGGAGAGAGCTGAGAAAACAACGCAAACAATGTTCCGAGACACTTCATCGTGAACTAAGTAAACATTGTCGATCGCAAAAGCCTGAAATACCGTTACCCAAACAGCCACAGCATCCAAAGGTGTATTAAGAGGCACATGATCGCTATACAGACTGTCCAAAACATATGTGCAAACTCTGTCACACACCCTGTTATAGGTAACACGATTCTTATAATATTCCCGGTATTCACTAAGGGCTAGGTTCTATGTTGCTGGAAACAGTCACCTGAAGGGCATGCAGAAAGCAGGGAAGTATTTAAAAGATGTCACAGCTCATCCAGGTGGTGGAAGAAACCGCTACAATTCCACTGAAAAATAATGCTGTCTATGTACAGTGAGGCCATCAAGGGACCAAGAAGTCCAGTTATACCGTAGGGTCACCTGCTGCCACTGGTTGAGTGGTTATGACATGAATATCCATAGCTTCCGGGTTCCTTTGTGTGGTGAAAGCTAGATAAGGTGCCAATGCAGCAGAGTACTCTTTGTAAAACCGAGGTGGGATTCCATCTGGACCTGGTGACTGACTTGCTTGCTTTGAAATCTTTCACTTGTTTCTTTATGCCACGGATGCTTATTACTATGTCGTTCATATGGCAGTGTGTCTTCTGGTCAAATGACTGTGTCTTTGTACGGTTCTCCTGCGCGAACGATTTCTTGAACGCGAACTTTAAAACTTCGGCTTTCGTTTTGCTATCTAGAACTACCACACGAGCCTCGTCAATGAATGACTTGATGGACCCGCTTAGAGATTTTGCATACGACCAGAATTTTCTCAGGTTCTCTGTCACATATTTTGCTAAGGTATGACGGTGGTGGTAGTTTTATGCTTCACCTATATATCTTTTCATAGACGCACGAATATCTAATAACCTTTGCTTGTCATTTATGCAGTCTCTTTCGAACCGATGTGCAACAGCTTCTGTTTCCTCAGCATCTTCCGAATTTCGTATTAAACTATGGTAGTTCTTTCCCATCCTTTGTCCACTTACTAGGCAGGTAACCCCCCCAGACCACGATTTACAGTATGCTTTAACTTTGGCCAAGCCTCTCTACATCGATCTTACTGGGTGTAAGTGAGTCAGTTCACACTCTACGTGAAATGCTAATGATTATCTGCTCTATCTAGCATGAACACTCGCCTAACTTTCTGACTGATTTATTAACTTCCGTAACCATAGTTGCTACAATGTTCGCTAATTCTCGTTTCTATACTGACATTGTCGGTAAGGTCCGGCCTATTTCTAGCTACAAGGTCTAAGATATTCCCATTGCGTGTGGGCTGCCGAACTAGCTGCTCAAGGTAATTATCAAAAAACGTGTTCAGAAGTATTTTGCATGACTGTGTGTACCCCAGGCGATGAATCCATAGACATCCTAGTCAATACTCGGCAAGTTAAAGTCGCTTCTAACAAGTATTAGATGTCTCGGTATTTACGCGCTATTGGCCATAGATATTGTTTAAATGACTCAAACTGTCACAGTGGAATCGGGTGGCCGATAAAAACATCCAACATTAGCTTGGCTTCACCTACGCCTGTTATACTCTACCAGACAACTTCACTGTCACACAAGTTCGACCTCAATAGATACAATATTTTTGTCAACTGCAATGGAAACTCCCTCTCGTATGGCCTCTAATCTGTCTTTCCGATATACGTGGCACGACTCGCTAAATACCTCAGAGCTTACCACACCGGGTTTCGGTCAGTTTCTAGTCCCACGAACAATATGAGCTTGAGAACTTTCCTGGAGGGCAGTAAATTCTGGATCTTTGTTACGAATGCTCCTAAAGCTTACTGATAAAGTTTTAATAGTCGAAGAGTCTTTATTCTGAACGCGATCTGACTTCCCTTGCTGCGTATCGACTGGTGAGTGTTCATCGGAGCACCTCTAACTACCGCCTAGCCTAAAAAACCCTCATGTGCACTGCGCAAGTATTCTGCTATCCGACTAGCTGCTTCCTTCGTGTAGTGTACCGCTAATCTATCAAGTGGATTCCTACAAATCTTCATCCGATAACCCTAGAATGTTTTCCTGCGAACCGTCCTGCTACGTTTTATCTGTCCCAGTAACCCACTCCAATTGAACTGAATAGCTCTACAAACAATAACCGTCCTAAAGCGCCTATTCGTCCTCCCTTTCCCAATTATTCCCTCAGCCATCAAGAGGTAGTAATGTCGTGAAGTGTAACGGTTTGTCTTAATTTTTTTGGAACACAGAAGTCTGTTTGAAACTTCACAGTACATTTTTGTGTGTTATTTATAATTATCATTAATTAAAAGCGCCCTTTTATATATTTTGAAGCAATTGTACACATAGAATTAACCTGATCTAAACAAGAACGAAAGCGATGAATCGTCAGCAGCCGTAGCACACGTACAAAAGCGTACCATTGCAATCTACACACAACAGGATTGACCTGGAGTGAAGTTAAGCGATTTGCTGCGCGAAATAGTACGACATTTAAGCTGCCAGACGTACTGTAAATGCACGAAGCTTTGTTACACGTCACTGCCGAAAGCTGACAGCACGTAATTAACGAATACAAGAATATGTGGCGCTTGAATGACTTCCTGGATTCTATTAGTGATCGCTTCGTTACCAACGCAGCATGTGACAGTTGGGGTACTGAAATTTATTCTTCGGATTTGGGTATGGAAGCAGCTCAGATTACCAGGAGACTATTTACCTTCATTGGCTTCAATACGGGAAATCCCTGCAATACGCTTTTACATAACATATAGCTCAAGCAGAAAAATTACCAGGTGTTTAATTTAGAAATTTTCATCACTCTTATTTTTAACACCAAAACTGTGTTAACTAGGAATGAGAATATGGTATGTTTCCCGTCTGGTCTCCTAGCGAGCGTATTGCCGAAGTTTTGCTGTAGATTTTTTTTCATTCTGTTTAAAAATTAAATGACACTCGAAGCTATATTTTTGCAGTGCTCGTCTCTTTTACGTCTTAACTACAACTGTTCAACGTCACTGCAGGTTCGTTTGTCCAGCCGGCTGGCCGGCCAGCTCTGTGAGAGTTAAGTGCTCCGATAAAGCTGTTAATTCTGCATTAACGCTGAATTTATGTGCGCGTAACGCAGAGTATAAAAAATATCCTTAGTGTCGTATTGGACTCAAGATAGCTTGGCTTCCGCTCCACGTAAAACGAAATCCAACCAGATTCTAACAAACGCGGAAGAATATGTGGTGTAATGCTTACATCAGGTTTATTCTTATGGTGAACGCAGTAAATGTGTGTAACCGAACCCTGTATCGGCGCATGAGAGCGGTTGCTATGCCAGCAGAAACTGAATTGAGTACGTGAGTACAGGAATTCCGGTTTACGTATCCCTACCGCCGCAACTTTCTCCAGTGGGCATGCTCAGTGCTGGCTGGCCCATTTGCTAACCGCGGCCGCCATACATCGTAACGTATCGGATCTGTTGTAAACAGATCCCGGTAAGCAATGCTGGCCACTGAAATACGAGCCGGTGCGAAAGACCTGCACCTCTGGAGAGACCGAGTTCGTACGTGCTCCCATACCGGAGAGCTATTCCTCGAGCCTCGGGTCCCAGGCTGCTCAGTCCTACGGGGCTACTGTTTCGACAGCTTTAAACGTCTAGCAGAAAGTCAGCTATCTTTATCTCCTTTCTAGATATCGTAATCACACACTCATATTTGTCTGGTAAGGTTTCGTTGGAGACATTGTAGGATGATATTGGACGACAAATGCCGCTCCAAGTCACTGTTTTCAATTATTTCTTTATTTAGTCTACACCCTGTAAGGAAGAAAGATCGAAGTCTAACATTCCGTCGAAGATATTAGAAACGCAGAAAAGGATCACAGGAAAGTCAGCCGTGGAGTCTTACAAGGAATTATCACAGCGTCTGCCTGAAGCGACTTAAGGAAACCACGGAAAGTCTCAATATACGAAAGTTGAAGCTGAAGGGAGAGAAGGGAAAGAAGAGAAAGGAGAGGGAAGGAACAACTGACGTCAGTTGGATAGGGACTTTATGCAGAACCAGTGGCGACAAGCGAAATTTCGTACCGTACCGGGATTCGAACCCACGACCTCCTGCTTCCTGGGCAACTGCGTTAACCACCGCGCCACCCAGATACTGACTATGGTAACTGTGCGGACGATCCCGGCACGCCTCGCCACCGACCCACATTCACACGCTGCGCAGTCCATATGCCCGTCCTCCATGCTCGCTACTGTGAGACTCCCGCAGGTGGTCAGACGTAAACGTTCATCTGCACTAAAGAAGGTGGATAGGTTGCCCAACGAGGCGAGTCAATTGCATGAATGCGTGGTGTGTTTTCTTTCGGACGTGTCCGAAAGAACAAACACCACCGATTCATATAAGAAAATCTCTATGTCTCTGGCTACACGGGGATTTAAACCGCATCCCTGCTAATGTAAGCCCATTGTCTTACCACTGCACCACCTCACACAGCTCCAGTACCGAAGAGCTTCTCCTTAGCAGTGGTACGTATTTTTTATATTTAAGTCCTCCGATTTTCATAAAGGATGCTTCACATTCGTACATTTTTGTGTATCACCATAAAATTTAACTCTCCTAAATCAAATTCAGTATAATTGTCTGCAATGAATCGGTGCTAATTATATTCCGGAGAAAAAGCTTTCACTGCTCTTTGCAGCACTGCAGTAAAATTGCTTGCCATCCGGCTTTTAAGTTAACACACAATTATAATGAAGAATATACCTGAAACAGAATATCACTTTCATGTTATATAAAACAACGAAGGCGGTGATCAGTAGAAGAAACGGGAACAGCGAACTGCTCAGTATTGTAATTGGGAACGACGCGGTCCGTAAGAAATCAGGGAAAAACATAACTTATACATTAATTACTTCAAATAACGTGCTGTCGAAAAACGTTAAAATTTAATTGGACGGACTGGTTATGTACCAAATGAAACACTAAGAAGAACAGATGAAGAAACAAGTTGGTCGTTCTTGTACGACAGCCAGGAACAGTTAATATCGCGCTGGAAAGAACAGTAGAGAAGAATAGTTAAGACGGCAAAGACTAAACTATGATTATCACATTACATCGCATGTTCACAGTACGTAGACGATAAGATTAAGGCGACAAAGGAAAGTACAGGACAGTATCAATCCAGTTCAACGACTGAAGGCAACGTTCGGAGTTTCTATTTCCAATCTTCATCGTGACAGGATGATGCCAACCACAATATTACGTATTTCCTTTTATACTCCCTTCGTGCTGGCCAGGTGCCTCAACGCCATTCGTCCAGCACTCCGCTCCTCACGTGGTAACTCCCTCCATAATAGCTTTTTCCCTCTCTCCCAGTGCAACATCCATCCTTTGCGCTGTTGTAGCAAAAGTGCGGGAGTGAGTCTACGCGTTTGCGTTTAAATTGTGCATCACGTCGAGTCTGAGTAGTATTAGGCGACAGTTGAAGGACATTGCGTATGAAGTATATTACTTTTTCGAAGCGCTGGGAAACTGCCAGGAAACGGTTTGTGATGTTTTCCGAGATACAAAACAACCGCAGAAGCATGTTAGATCTTGGTAAGAACAGTACAACGCATGTCACTACGTTCGCATTAGACATGACTACGTTCACATGCGACACATCTTCCGAAAGACGAAAACCAAAGTTGCAAAACAGCTTTTCTCTGTCGTGTTTGAATGTTACGGTCCGAAGCGGATTTGCTAGCCCAGTTAAATAATGCGCCTGGAAAATAGTTGTTACAGTTTCTGATCTAGTCAGCACAAAGACTATTTCGCTTCAATTAGACGAGAAGTAAACAGCTTCAGTCCAATATATCTACTTAATTGTCCATTGTACAAAAAGACACTCCATCCATAATATCCGAAATTTTTTTAAAAACGAGACGAGAACTGACGGCCCAAGCAAAATTTCGAAACTGGTCGCGTTTACATGGGAGCGATAATCGATTGCGGAATTGAAAAACTGGCAACACGTACAACTACAGAAGGCAGGGAAGAATGTAAAACGAGCTATCGCCACGGCTCAACCATTATTGTAATGGTGATCCAAATCCACTAGCAAACGCTGCGAGAGGCGCGTCCTTCATTACGGAATGGTCTACTATTGAAATTCCTAAAGCTTACGTACTCTCGCTCACGATCGACAGCGCGAACAAAATGCCATTCACCGTCTCTCCAAGAAATTCAGTAACAATCAGTCTTATGTACAAAGACGCATATTGCCCTTAGCTGCTTCTGTCTACAGGAGAGCGTAAACGTTCAGTCTGCTACCTGCAGTGTGTGTGTGTGTGTGTGTGTGTGTGTGTGTGTGTGTAGGAGGGGGAGGAAGGGGGAGGGAGCCTGTTGCGCGGTATGGAATCCGCTTCTGACCCGTTCACTTTAACTGCGCGGCATTCATTTCATTGAAAAAGAGAGGGACAGGTTTCGCTGCGCAGTAATGTGATGTGAAGTGATGAAGGAGCCCGTGGTATGTGAGTGAGGGGCTCCGTAACTCAAAGAGAGCCCGCTGGAAGGGGCAGAAAGGGAAAAGGAGAAAGACGTATCCGCGTTCCTCCAGGTTCACACACCGCCGCCGCCACTGACACGGTAATTGATTTCACTGAACCACACCAGTCTTTCATACGTACGTCGCCATTTATTATTCGCGTCTGTGTATCTAATTGCTGGTGATATTAAACCTAAAACACGACTTGTAAATGCTCTGTCCAGCCACATTACTGTGACCATCTGTCAAAAACCTGAATAACCACCTTTCGCAGCGCGGACGACTGCCAGATGTACAGGAAGGGTGTCAGTGATGTTCTGGGAGATACCGACGTGGATCTGGATCCGTGCCGACTCCAAAGCCGCGGCCATCTGCGCAACGTTCCGCAGTTGAGGATCCACGGTGCGAACCGCCCGATCGATGTGGTCCCACAGATTGTCCATCGGGTAAAATCCGGGGAGTTTGGAAGCCAAGGGAGTACGGCAAAATCATAGACTGCGAGCTATGACACGTAGCACTGTTCCGCTGGTTAATGCCAACGTGACGTAAAACAAATTGCATGTAGGGGTGTACATGGTCTCCAAGGATAGATGCACACTTTTGTTCATCCCTTCTGCCTTCCAGAATGACAAGATCACCCAGAGAAATGGTTCAAATGGCTCTGAGCACTATGGAACTTAACTCCTGAGGTCATCACTCCCCTAGAACTTTGAACTACTTACACGTAACTAACCTAAGGACATCACACACATCCATGCCCGAGGCAGGATTTGAACCTGCGATCGTAGCGGTCGCGCGGTTCCAGACACCCAGAGAAAGGCACGTAAACATCCCCCAGACCACAACGCCCCCTCCTCCGGCCTGGGTCGTTCCGATAATTGTTGCAGGGTGTTTTCTTTCAGACGTTTCACACCAATGCAGGGTAAAAAATGAACCACCTGAGAAGTCAACCTGGCGCCACTCAGTGGACGTCCAGTTGAGACACTGGCGTGCACATTCCAGCCTTCGTCGTAGATTAACAGCATTCAGCATGGGTGCATATAACAGACGCCTACTGCGGAGATCCAAACGCAGTAACGTTCCCTTAAGGGGCGTTGGGGGGAGACTGATGGTAGCCCCTTCGTTCATCTGGGCGGTCAGTTGCTCGACAGTTACACGGCTATTCGCCCGCATACGTCTTCACAGTCGTCGTCACCTCTGTCGCCTGTGGTCCGTCGTGCACCATATCTGCCTCGGTGCCGGTTTTGGCTAGCACCGTTTGTCCATGACGGTATAATTTAACCACGGCTGCACGTTAACAGTTTAAATTCTTAGCCGTTTCCGAGATGCTTCTACCCTTGGCCCGAAAGCCAATGATCATGCCCTTTTGGACGTCAGATAAATCGCTCTGTTACGAGAACGACTGCACTGTTTCCGCATCCCCCGGACAAACTTTTACATACCTTCCATTGCTAGCGCTGCCACCTGCCGTCTGTGAGTTGTCACTTCACGCTGACGTCAAACATACAGGGTGGCGCACGAAATGTGTTACCATTTAGTTTTGGAATATAAACTTTATTGTCAATACAATCTGAGAGGAACATATACGACAACGAAGAGCCGTCCATGGAGATTTGTTCTAACTCAGCACATCCTCAATATGTCCACCATTTCGTTTCCCAACTTCCTTCAAACGAACACTGAAGTTAGTGATTACCCTACGGCACATGTCTTCCGTTATTTCACGGCAAGCTTGAAGAATAACTCTTCTGAGCTTCATTAAATCACGTGGACGTTTCGGGAAAATATTTTCCTTTAGGTACCTCGAAAGAAAAAAGTCACATGGATTGAGGTCTGTACTATTGGGGGGGGGGGGGGGGGCAATTTTATCCGTTATTGAAGCGACCTGGAAACCCGAGTGATATGATCCGCATGTCGAAATGCTCGTGTAAAAATAACACAGTGTTTGCAGTATGTAGCCTTGCTCCATCTTGCATGAACCACTGCGTGTTCAAGGGCAAGGTAGTAGCAAGGTGTGGAATGAAGCCATTGCGAAGCATGCTCAAATAACGCTCGCTGTTCACAGTTTCTTCAAAGAAAAGGGTCCAGTAAGTCCGTGACTGGAAACTGCTGCCCAAGCTGTAATCCTCGGAGCATAATGTTGTCGTTCATGAAGCACTTGTGGGTTTTCAGTGGCCCAAAAGTGTACATTTTGTTTGTTAACCACACCGTCTAAATGACAATGCGCCTCGTCTGAAAACCAAACCTTGTTGAGAGATTCTTCCCTATCCTCCGCCCACTGAGCAAACTCTAGTCTCTCCTGTTTGTGTTCTTCAGTGAGCTTCTGTGCACAGGTCATCTTGTATGGGGACATATGGAGGTCACTTTTAAGAACGCATTGAACGGAGCGTCTGGATATTCCCAGTTGCACTGCTGCCTTTCTACACGATTTCCCGGGACTTCTCTGTACAGCAACTCGTACCGCTTCAATATTCTCCGGCGAACAAACAGGCTTAGGCCGAGGTCGCTTCGCTTCCAGTACTGTTCCTTCCTGTACAAATTTATTGTACAACCTGTGGATGGTCTTCTTGCAAGGGACCCATCGTGTGTTAAACTGTTGTCGAAAACGCCCCTGAGTCACAACATGAAAATGTAACACAATTGCCGACCGTTGCTGTGTCGTCAGTCTTCCATTGTCAGCCATTGCTGCTTACTAGTCTCCTAGCGGCAGTATCGTGAATTACAGGTAATTTCGTAACTCATTTGTTTTTCCAAGCTCTGCTGGTACTGCTGTAGAGATCCCAGCGGGATATCTAATGTGCGTCGTAAATTATGAAAGAAACAATTGGTAACACATTTCGTGCGCCCCCTGTAGGCGGTACTCACAGTTACTGGACGTGTAATAGCAATCGTCAAATGAATGGCTCAAATGGCTCTGAGCACTATGGGACTCAACATCTTAGGTGATAAGTCCCCTAGAACTTAGAACTACTTAAACCTAACTAACCTAAGGACATCACACACACCCATGCCCGAGGCAGGATTTGAACCTGTGACCGTAGCAGTCCCGCGGTTCCGGACTGCAGCGCCAGAACCGCACGGCCACCGCGGCCGGCGTCAAATGAAATTCAACGTCCTCAGAGGTACACAGGGGTCAAAAGTAAGGGCCTTCGACAGTATACAAAGAAGCATATTTGGTAGTAGTTATGGCCACAGCTGAGTGTACAATGCTGCTGCAATTTTCCCTGTACTTAAATATGTATTTTAGCCCTGTCAGGCTGGCACGTGTGGAGAGGTAAGATTTTTAAATTTCTTTTAGAACTGCTACGCTAAATCGTACACATGGGAGATTAGGAATAAAATGTATAAATTCGAATTGCTCAACGACCTTCATAGCTTGCACACCTGGATTACTACGGTGTTATCCGAGTTAAGTCGCGATAGAACTTTATCACTTTAGCCCTACGGGCAAGTCTCCAATTAATGTGGCCTATGCTGGATTATGTGCGCAAACTTAGAAACAAATTCGTGAGAAAGTATCACCAGTAAGATACACAACGCACTAACGAAAAACTCCACGAAGAAACCCATCGAAATGGAACAGTAAGCAAAGAACTTTAAGACTTAATAATGTAATCCTCGGCTCCAACATCAGTGCGGCTTAGCATAGCTTAGTAAATGAACTGAGCCTACCGACGAGAGGCTTTATAACTTACAGCTAGGAACAACCTACTGCGAACAGAGCAATTTTAAGAAAACGATACCACATGATGTCATATGTAAGTACCAAACACTGGTATGGAATTCGACTATGAAAACCAGATAAATGCAGCCTCAGAGGAAACTAACATTTACAGATTTGATACGACTAGACTGAAAGCTATCCCCAAACGCGAAAAATGGCTTCACCTGGTTAGGTGGACATTATGTAAATTAATACTCCCATTCAATGGTTATGATCCCACTCGTGCCCGCTGATTTGTAAGTTTCGTACTTTCGTTTGCAGTAACAAACATTACGCGGAAGGACTTTCAAGGCGCCTGCACACTGGTCACTCACGTTCTCAGCTCATTCATTCTGTGTAAGTACGATTGGTACCTAAGCTTCAGCATGTGTTTATTTCGAAACACAAGATACAAAAAATTTTAAGAGAAGCTAATTAGGTAAATTAAATACCTGCACGAACAAGCCTAAACATTGGTCTGTCTTCGGTTTTTAAATTTTCATTATAATTATTAAGAAAAGCCCAACACGTCATTCTTCATTGTATGTGTATTTCTTCGAATTCAATTCTTTAATCCCTTTTTTTAATTAAGAATTTTTTTGCAGGCGACTGAGTCACATGTATTAGGAAATGCAATTCTATGTTTCTGTAAAATATTGACACTGTTTTTATTGCACGCGTGCAAGGATGCACGTAACAATGAATCTTCTTGCTTTGTTACAAAATGGAACGATAATCAGCATGTACTTCACAACTCTTACCTTTTTTTCTCAATGAATTACATTTCCATAAATTTGGAGGCAAACTTTAACTTGTGCAATTACACGCATGTAGTCAAGGGGATGTCTGCTACGAGAAAACCATTGTAGCTTAGGGCGCTGATATGCACGAATTGATTTATTGTTTAGTTAAATGGCAGCCAGCATTCACAATCACTGGGCTGCGAAACATAAATCCAGTTATGGTGGTCCAAAGAGTTTCGTAAATACTCAGTGTGGCACATTCAAGGGTCAGTTCACATTCTGTTTGGAGAAAATGTAACACTTAGGAGCGACAGATGTGATCACAATGAAATTTATTCCACCGATTAGGGACAAGAAACTACACAAATACTTAGGTTTACAGACTTTTACATGCACTCTGGTTGTGGAAATTCTGTACGGCGTAGCGCCACCACGTGCTGCAATGACAGCGGCTAGACGTCGTGGCATGGAATGAAAGAGCGCGTGAATATGCTACAGGAGAATACTCTGCCACGCGGTTTGCAAACTCGTTCACGAAGCATCAACTGTGGCTGCAGAACGACTTGGGAGAACAAGTTGCCGACGACAATATCCCAGACATTCGTTGCGTGATATGTCAGAAGAACAGGCACGCCAGGGAAGTAGTGGTATCCGTTTTTCTTCGAAGAAGGCTTAGATATTCCTCGCAACATGCGGTTGGGCGTTGTCGTGCTAAACTATGAAAAGTTGAAGGGCCTGCAGGAGAGGCAGTGCCTGGGGCTGTAGAACCTCCTTGATGTAGCGGTAGTTGTTCAGATTGCCCTCAAGACACAGGAGGCGAGATCCTGCGTTATAGGCAATGGCGCCCCAAACCATCACACTTGGCTTTTGTCCGCTACGCCGCTCAACAGTGGTCTGCCCGACTGTGCTCACCGTGGCGGCGTCGGAAAGGTATGCAGGCGTCACTGTAGGACAAACTGAAGCGAGACTTGTCCGAAAACACCACATTTTGTCACAGCACGCCGTTGTCTGCGTTCACGTGCTCACTGCAGTCCGCGACGTATGTCGGCTCTTGTCAGTGGAAGCAGACACAATTCTATGTGTGCTACTAGTCCAATCCGACAAGACAATATCGAACCGTCGACCCAGACATGTCCGCGTCCGTTGCGGTGCTCCAACGTCACGCCAGCTGTTCTGTGCGTTACGGCCAAACGGACAAGATGGCCGTCATCTCGCGCTGTGTTCACGTTGTGTCGTCCAGTACCCTGTCGGCGCGCCCGCCAGGTAAGCCGATCGGTCTAACGCACGGCTTTCCGGAGTGGAAGGAGCGCCTGGTCCCCGGCACGCATCCGCCCGGCGGACTTGTTTCGAGGTCCAGTGAGCCGGCCAGTCTGTGGATGGTTTTAGGCGGTTTTCCATCTGCCTCGGCGAATGCGGGCTGGTTCCTTTACTTCGCCTCAGTACACTACGTCGGCGGTTCTCCACGTATGCGTACACCACCATTACTCTATCACGCAAACATAGGGGTTACAATCGTCTGATGTAAGACGGTCCCTGGGGGCCCACCGAGGAGCGAACTGCACAATAACCCTGGGTTCGGTGTAGGGCGGCGGAGAGGTGAAGTGGACTGCGGTAGCCGTGGTGGGGTTGTGCACAACTGCGGCGGGGACGGAGCCTCTCCGTCGTTTCTAGGTCCCCGGTCAACATACAACCACCCTGTCAGCGCTGTGTACGATCCTCTTCTCTCCACTGGTTTCACATACGCGTCACTGTTGAAGCAGTATGACCTTTACTACGAGTCGCAATGTCACGGAACGACAGACCCGCGTCCCGGAGACCAGTCATTTTATCCCATTCGAACGCACTCACATGCTGTTATTTCACCCTGTGATGACGACGAGACATCGTGGCACTTGGTTAAACTTTCGACTTCGTATGACGGCTCCGCACCGACTGAGCGTTGTGTAACACTGACCTCTCCAGTCACACAAAAAAGGACGTTGTTGGACCTACTTGCACGCTACCTCTCTGCCACTTAAATAACTTATTACAATTCTCCTGTTCTACGCGTCTGCTTATCTTGCCGTGTTGCAGACCATCGCTTCTGTTTCACTTTTTACCGAAAGTAGTGCAGTTTTATGACAACTTTTCAAACTAGAAACTTTAAGAAGCGCCTTTATTTTTCCTGTAGGTGTAGTTGCACCAGTGGAATGATTTCATTCACAGTAATACTTATATAGTGACTAAAAAAGTTAGTTTCTCTCTTATCTCTGTACCCACTTTCACGTGTATCTCTCGCCAATTTCTTAAGATTTTAGTCCCTAACTCTGCAAAATGGATCTGGCAACATTAACCGAGAAGCACACCATCCGGGGGGTGACAGGGGCTTACGCATAATGTCGTTCCCAAGCAGCCTCATCTTCGAACATTCGAATTTCTACTCTCACGCTGTTGACTGCACCTGGCCACTGTCTCTGCTTTTTTTTTAAGTCTGTCGCTCACTAAACGTCAGCACAGTGGCATTGGCAGAAGATGCCGGGTGCGAAAGCTTGCGGTTGGCCCTTAGCACACGGGCTGCTGGGGAAAGACTTGCCCCCTCCTTCCAGAGATGCCAGATTACAGCTCACAGAAGACAACAACATATAATCGGTTAAAGCTTCTGAGAAGTGACACGGCAGTGTGTAACACCTTAATGTCTAAACGGAATCTCACAGCCAGCCATGATGTCAGTAATACTTGAAATAAAGTCAACTGTAAGTAAGT
Source organism: Schistocerca cancellata (assembly GCF_023864275.1). NCBI lineage: Eukaryota > Metazoa > Arthropoda > Insecta > Orthoptera > Acrididae > Schistocerca > Schistocerca cancellata. The sequence goes on along the minus strand of NC_064634.1, from coordinate 137,741,594 downwards.
ACGAGGGAAGGTCGCCAAGTTAATGCACAATTTATTACCCAAAAGTTTAATAGGTAACAAAAAAAAACATCACATGCATTTACATAGTTCACCAAATTTTCTACATAGTCACCAAGATTCTCAATACATTTCTCCCATCGTGCTTCCAGTTTCGATACGCGTGTTCGTAGAAGTCCGTTTGGTTAGAGTATAGCCATCTGTAGACTGCTGATTTCACTTCCACACCTGTCGCAAAGCACTGCCCGGCCAGGAATTTCTGCAAGGGATCGAACAGATGAAAGTCCGACGGTGCAAGATCCGGACTGTACGGTGGATGCTGGAGCACCTCCCACGGAAATCTGGCTATTTTCTCACGAACAGGAGCAGCAAAATTGGGGCGAGCAGTGTTATGAAGTTACCATCAACGTTGTAGCGTTTATCACGAAGGGCACGACGCAACTTGACCACAGTTTCAATGTGTGCTGCAACTCTCACAGTGGTCCTGTGTTCTGAAAAGCCCACCAGTAACACACCATGGATATTCCAGAACACTGTCACAAGCGCTTTCCTAGCAGACCGAGTCACTCAATTTCTTTCATACTGGGGAACCAGCACATTTCCTTTCCATGGTGGCCTGCTTGGTTTCGGGTATGTAGTGGTACTCCCACGAATCGTCACCAGTGAGGTTTCCTTTCAGAAAGTCCTGCCCTTCTGCAGAGTAACGTGTTAAGTGATTCAGGCTTATCATTCGCTGGCCGTTGTGATCGTCAATCAGGTTCTTAGGCACCCAGCGAGCACTAACTTCACGAATTTTCAGCATGTCATGAACAATATCGTACACCGCACCACAGGAGATGTTTAACTGTTGCGATACGGTTCACATTTGCAAATGCCTGTCGTTCAAAATTGCTGCCCCCATGGCTCCGATAATGGGTTCTCAGCTGTTACCGGTCTCCTGGAGCGTGGCGAATCAGTAAGGTTCACATGGTCCTCTTGGAAGAATGCACACCAAGTAGGGACATTGCTACGGCCCACAGAGTCATCCCCATACACGGCTCACATGTTCCAACGAATTTCACTTGGTTTATGACCTTTGGCCCACAAAGATCGAACCACATTTCACGGCTCATCACAAGGTGACGACCATAACATGAGCGCCATGTTTGTTTTGTAGTTCAGGCTTTTCTCGCTAGAGCTGCACATGAAAACAAAATATACTCTGTGGCACAAATTTCGAACTATAACGTCGGATAATTTCGACATTCCAGCTGCAATACCAGGGGAGTAAAAACTATTGTGTTTTACTTTCCGATCCTCCCTCGTAATAGGTATCAGTAAAATTCCACGGAACTATTCGTGGTTTCCACTACCATCGTCCGTGGCCGTATCTCTGCGGAAGTCTTCGGATACTGCGGTGCTGCCGACTGGGCATGCCTTACGGCGATTCGCATCACTGTCGGGTCGTGGTTCTGCACTCATTCTCATAAATTAAGGGTAATTGCAGAATGTGATGCCACACAACGTGGCACTAAACAAAACTGGCGCTAATAGCGTAGGCACATAGGGAACACACACGACACAGATCTGTAAGTCCACGGTATTCGTGATAAGTTGAGAAAACCGTCCCGAAACACATGTGCTACAGAACGCCACTATTTCCTGCGTATCAAGATGGGATATGATCACCATGCACACGTACACAGGCCGCACAACGGGTTGGCATACTCTGGATCAGGTGAAGGAGCAGCTGCTCGGGTATAGCCTACCATTCTTGCACCAGTGCCTGTCGGAGCTCCTGAAGTGCAGCGATACGTTGACCGAGAGCATCCCAGACGTGTTCGATGGGGTTTAGGTCTGGAGAACAGGCAGGCCACTCCATTCGCCTGGTATCTTCTGTTTCGAGGTACTCGACGATGGCAACTCTGAGCGGTAGTGCTTTATCATCCATGAGGAGGAAGGTGCGACCCACTGCACTCCTGTAAAGGCGAACATACTGGTGCGAAATGACGTCCCGATACACCTTTTCTGTTACAGTTCCTCTGTCAAAGACATGCAGGGGTGTACGTGCACAAGCCATAATCCCACCCCACACCATCAAACCACGACCTCCATACAGGTCCCTTTGAAGGACATTAAGGGGCTGGTATCTGGTTCCTGGTTCACGCCAGATGAAAACTCAGCGAGAATCACTGTTCAGGCTATACCTGGACTCGTCTGTCAACATGACGTGGAACCACTGTTCCAATGACCATGTACTGTGTTCTTGACACCAGGCTTTACGGGCTCTCCTGTGACCAAGGGTCACTGGAATGCATCTTGCAGGTCTCCGGGCGAATAAACCATGTCTGTTCAGTCGTCTGCAGACTGTGTGTCTGGAGACAACGGGTTCCAGTAGCTGCAGTGAGGTCCCGAGCAAGGCTACCTGCAGTACTCTGTGGCCGTCTGCGGGCACTGATGGTGAGATATCGGTCTTCTTGTGGTGTTGTACACTGTAGACGTCCCATACTGTAGCGCCTGGACACGTTTCCTGTCTGCTGCAATCGTTGCCATGATCTTGAGATCACACTCTTGTGGCACACGGAGGGCCTGTGCTACGACTAGTATTCTAACCCTCATAACGTCATGAATATGTGTTCTTTGAGCCATTTTCAATGCATTGTCACCATTAGCAGGTCTAAAAACGTCTGCACACCTCTGCCTATGTGGACTGATGCCAGCGCCACCGCGCGACGACCGCAGGTCAAATGCACCGCATGGTCATACCCAGAGGTGATTTAAACCCGCAAACTGCCCAGCAGAGCGTTGTTTCACCATGTATGAGCACTGTCCTTAATTTTCGAGCACGAGTGTAGTAATCTTCCCGCTAACCGTGCACGTTTCGGCAGTAGGCTTCCCAGCTCTCGGCGACTCACTGGTAGGGAGCGTTGGAGAGGGTTTTCTTTTTTTAATTTATTTGCGACAGATATATTACGTCACGCTCCGCTCTGCGTTTTCTTTTTCTTTCTCTTAATTCGGCACATGCAAACTCAACACCATTCAGATCGCAGTTCTAAGGCGGCACTCTGATAACTTTATGACCTTCAGCGGTGGCCCATTGGTCGAGGTCAAATGAGTCTCCCGCGCTCCTGTTTTGAGAAAATAAATCACGCAGGGTCTACTTCCGAATCTACATCTACATCTACATTTATACTCCGCAAGCCACCCAACGGTGTGTGGCGGAGGGCACTTTACGTGCCACTGTCATTATCTCCCTTTCCTGTTCCAGTCGCGTATGGTTCGCGGGAAGAACGACTGTCTGAAAGCCTCTGTGCGCGCTCTAATCTCTCTAATTTTACATTCGTGATCTCCTCGGGAGGTATAAGTAGGGGGAAGCAATATATTCGATACCTCATCCAGAAACGCACCCTCTCGAAACCTGGCGAGCAAGCTACACCGCGATGCAGAGCGCCTCTCTTGCAGGGTCTGCCACTTGAGTTTGTTAAACATCTCCGTAACGCTATCACGGTTACCAAATAACCCTGTGACGAAACGCGCCGCTCTTCTTTGGATCTTCTCTATCTCCTCCGTCAACCCGATCTGGTACGGATCCCACACTGATGAGCAATACTCAAGTATAGGTCGAACGAGTGTTTTGTAAGCCACCTCCTTTGTTGATGGACTACATTTTCTAAGGACTCTCCCAATGAATCTCAACCTGGTACCCGCCTTACCAACAATTAATTTTATATGATCATTCCACTTCAAATCGTTCCGCACGCATACTCCCAGATATTTTACAGAAGTAACTGCTACCAGTGTTTGTTCCGCTATCATATAATCATACAATAAAGGATCCTTCTTTCTATGTATTCGCAATACATTACATTTGTCTATGTTAAGGGTCAGTTGCCACTCCCTGCACCAAGTGCCTATCCGCTGCAGATCTTCCTGCATTTCGCTACAATTTTCTAATGCTGCAACTTCTCTGTATACTACAGCGTCATCCGCGAAAAGCCGCATGGAACTTCCGACACTATCTACTAGGTCATTTATATATATTGTGAAAAGCAATGGTCCCATAACACTCCCCTGTGGCACGCCAGAGGTTACTTTAACGTCTGTAGATGTCTCTCCATTGAGAACAACATGCTGTGTTCTGTTTGCTAAAAACTCTTCAATCCAGCCACACAGCTGGTCTGATATTCCGTAGGCTCTTACTTTGTTTATCAGGCGACAGTGCGGAACTGTATCGAACGCCTTCCGGAAGTCAAGGAAAATGGCATCTACCTGGGAGCCTGTATCTAATATTTTCTGGGTCTCATGAACAAATAAAGCGAGTTGGGTTTCACACGATCGCTGTTTCCGGAATCCATGTTGATTCCTACATAGTAGATTCTGAGTTTCCAAAAACGACATGATACTCGAGCAAAAGACATGTTCTAAAATTCTACAACAGATCGACGTCAGAGAGATAGGTCTATAGTTTTGCGCATCTGCTCGACGACCCTTCTTGAAGACTGGGACTACCTGTGCTCTTTTCCAATCATTTGGAACCTTCTGTTCCTCTAGAGACTTGCGGTACACGGCTGTTAGAAGGGGGGGGGGGGGGAAGTTCTTTCGCGTACTCTGTGTAGAATCGAATTGGTATCCCGTCAGGTCCAGTGGACTTTCCTCTGTTGAGTGATTTCAGTTGCTTTTCTATTCCTTGGACACTTATTTCAATGTCAGCCATTTTTTCGTTGGTGCGAGGATTTAGAGAAGGAACTGCAGTGCGGTCTTCCTCTGTGAAACAGCTTTGGAAAAAGGTGTTTAGTATTTCAGTTTTACGCTTGTCATCCTCTGTTTCAATGCCATCATCATCCCGGAGTGTCTGGACATGATGTTTCGAGCCACTTACTGATTTAACGTAAGACCAGAACTTCCTAGGATTTTCTGTCAAGTCGGTACCTAGTATTTTACTTTCGAATTCACTGAACGCTTCACGCATAGCCCTCCTTACGCTAACTTTGACATCGTTTAGCTTCTGTTTGTCTGAGAGGTTTTGGCTGCGTTTAAACTTGGAGTGAAGCTCTCTTTGCTTTCGCAGTAGTTTCCTAACTTTTTTGTTGTACCACGGTGGGTTTTTCCCGTCCCTCACAGTTTTGCTCGGCACGTACCTGTCTAAAACGCATTTTACGATTGCCTTGAACTTTTTCCATAAACACTCAACATTGTCAGTGTCGGAACAGAAATTTTCGTTTTGATCTGTTAGGTAGTCTGAAATCTGCCTTCTATTACTCTTGCTAAACAGATAAACCTTCCTCCCTTTTTTTATATTCCTATTAACTTCCATATTCAGGGATGCTGCAACGGCCTTATGATCACTGATTCCCTGTTCTGCACTTACAGAGTCGAAAAGTTCGGGTCTGTTTGTTATCAGTAGGTCCAAGATGTTATCTCCACGAGTCGGTTCTCTGTTTAATTGCTCGAGGTAATTTTCGGATAGTGCACTCAGTATAATGTCACTCGATGCTCTGTCCCTACCACCCGTCCTAAACATCTGAGTGTCCCAGTCTATATCTGGTAAATTGAAATCTCCACCTAAGACCATAACATGCTTATGGTACCATCGGATATTCTGTAACCACTATCACTGTAACCTTGGGTGTTGTATTTGACAATTTTTCGACTTGCCTGCATTGGTATGGTGCATTATCCAACGCAATAACTGATCGTGATGGAGGGTATGAATGCATCTCCTCATATCATTTGTGAACGTTTGCGGAATTTATTTGCCTTTAATAGCCAACCTGCGTGGATTTCGTCAAACACTGAAGTTACTTTTTTTTTTACCGACACTTCCTATAATGAAGGTTCTGGAGATTCTTCCCCGTGCTTAGACATCGGTCACTCCTTCACTCTGCAGCATTTACCACAGCTGAGGGTAATTTCTATCCACGTCTCGTCTAAATGGAAAGTTTCGATGAAAAGTAAGAAACGAGACCGCCAGGACGCTACGTCTGTGCGTTCGTTAAACAAGTGTCTTATTGTCTACCTTCTTTCACTTCAAGCCCACAGTGTTTAATACGTTTCTCAAGGAGGTAGCACTTAAGCCCTAGCCTATGTTGTTCTTCAATATTGGCAGAAATTAACCCACTGTTAATACAGTTTTCTTAAGGGTACAGAATTCAAATGTGTCGAATTATTCGCTAAAGAAAATCTTCGGTGGTTGTTTCAAGCTCGCCACTACTTCACCCACGGGCAGTATTAGAAAATTAATTCTTAGTACGTTGGTCTATACTCTACACTGAATACACCGAAATGAGGTAAAATAACGTATGATATACAATTGTGCTACCATACAATATGGTTTAGGCAGGAACAGCGTGCGTAAGTTACAGTGTTTAACGCACACAATATGTGCACTGAAATTTTTGTCTTTCGTAGAGAATACTAAGAGCGACGGGATCGCTAGAGAACCTTATACTCGCTCCCAGCAGCCAAAGCGTTAAATTATGGTCCAGCTAAGAGACGCCTAACCTATTTTAAATAACTATCCTGCGTAACGAGTCAGTACTTGCTAAGTAAAGTGCGTTAAGTCCAAGTTATTATGCGCATCTCTAGCTATGTGTATCATAAAGAAATATAGCCGTAACTTCAATGACATTCGGTAATACATGAAAAGAACTGAAAAATTGAAGTACCTGATAATTCACAACCATATATTTGTAAGCAGATAATTTAGAAGTGCTACCGGGAAGCAGTACACATTCAACAAATATGTATAATTAAGTAATTTTCTTTATATTATGGGCTCCTGATGATACGTAGTATACATAGGAGAAACATGTTTGGTTAGAAACAAAAACTTCCATTTGCGAAATTTTCTAATCTGTATCAGAAACCTAACAGGAAGATACCTTTACGCCTAAGGAAGTACAGTAACATTTAAAAATCCGGCCCTGTCTGCGAAGTGTTGTGAAATTGCGGTAAGCATGGATTCGCATCTGCATCGGACCCTTCCTTCAAGGTGCTGAACTGCTTTTGTCAGTGCTGGGACCACTAACTACGTATTGTAGCTGCACTGGTACGGCTGGCGTTATTAGAGTGACGGTGTTTGGACACACTGGTGTCAGCGTACGTAGGAGTAGCGACTCGGGCGAGCAAGAAAGCGGCAGCGGCGCACTGGGACAGATAGCTATCGGCTGGGCGGGACACGGCGCAGCGACACGGACAGGGAAACAGGTCCCTCTTCGGCGCACGCCTTCCGGGTAGCCACTGGCAAGCCGAGCCGAGCTCAGCTGGGCTGGGCTGCAGGCGCTGACTCACGACACGGCTGGTTTCTCTCCGCAGGACCAGCGGCCGCCACCGCCACTTCCCGTTGCGCAACGGTAATTAGCGCTGCGAAGGTCGCCACCGCGAACTCGCGCAATTCCTCCCACGAGCCAATCTGCGCTTTCTGCTCCGGGAGCTACATATCCTCTTAACTGCGATTCACTAGATACACGATATCATCACTCCGATGCTTCGTCCTGTCCGTTTCACTTTAGCGCCCAGTGCCTACAAAATACACTGGTGCGCAAAACTTAACGACGAAAGTAGCTTCCGGATGGTATGTCATTGCTAAGTAACATATCTTTTATCACAGATAGAAAGAACAGCTGCTGCGTAATGTAGGTGATGGCTCATAGAAATATGCACTCAGACGAACACAAATCACACTTATTCGAAGATAAGACTTACACTACAGCCACCGCGACGATTGTTGCCTAGACGTTACAGAAGGGGGAACATGGTTCTTAATAGAGTATGTGGTCACCACTGACGGCAGTGTATTCTCTGCAACGTGCTCCCATGCTGGCCCCCAAGGTCGGTAGGGAGACTTTTCCATTACTCCACCAGAGCCGCTGGAAACTGCTGGATGGTCGATCGTGCGTGCCGAAGTAAGTCTTCCCAACGGAGTTTGCTTTGGGTAGTGAGCAAGCCAGTTCACTCGCCGAATATCCTCTCTTTCCAAAAGCTCCTGCATCTACACTGTTCGGTGCTGTCGAGCATTGTCATACGTAACAAAGAGTCAGGGTCGAATACACCCTTTAAGACACTCATGGGGAAGAAACAGTGTCAGATTAGCAGTGACCGTTGAGTGTACTGTGTTCAAAGATCTGGAGATCAGTACGCTCATGAAACATTATGCCTCCCACAATGTAACATCTGGACCACTAGAACTATCACGTTCGACGGTGTTCCTGGGTGCATTACGTGTTCCACTTCGCGCCACATGAGCGTGTGTCCAGAATCGTTACTCACACTGCATCAGCACTCATCGCAGAAGAGCTCACGACCCCAGTTCCAGAGCGTATGCTCTTGGCGCCATCGCAAACTATCAATGATCTATCCGAGTGTCAACGGAACTTTGCATGCCGGTCGTCGGCAACGAGACCACCTCAGTACATTCGCTTTGCCACTGCGTAGCGTGAGACTGCGTTCCTTGCAGTCCTGGAAAATGTGGTTGCAATTTCACCTGTTACTTGACTTCATTACTTAATCAAAAGTATCCGGATTCCTGGCTGAAAATAAAAGGTTCATGGCGCCCTCCATCGGTAATGCTGGAATTCAATATGGTGTTGCCCACCTTAAGCCTTGATGACAGCTTCCACTGTCGCAGGCATACGTTCAATCACGAGATAGGTTTCTTGGGGAATGGCAACCCATTCTTCACGGAGTGCTGTACCGAGGAGAGGTATGTAAGTCGAACGGTGAGGCCTGGCATGAAATCGGCGTTTCAAAACATCCGAAAGGTGTTCTATAGCATTCAAGTGCTGACTATGAGCAGGCCACTCCATTACAGGGATGTTACTGTCGTGTAACCACTCCGCCACAGGCCATGCATTATGAAAAGGTGCTCTATCGTGTTGAAAGATGAAATCGCCATCCCCGAATTGCTCCCAAAAATGGGAAGCAAGAAGGTGCTTAAAACATCAATGTAGGCCTGTGCTGTGATAGTGCCATGCAAAACAACAAGGGGTGCAAGCCCCCTCCATGAAAAACACGACCACACCATAACACCACCACATCCTGATTTCACTGTTGGCGCTGCACACGCTGGCTGATGTGCCCCCGGGCATTCGCCATACCTACACCCTGCCATTGGATTGCCACATTGTGTGCTGTTATTCGTCATCCCACACGTTTTTCCACAGTTCATTTGTTGAGTGTTTACGCTCCTTACACCGAGCGAGGCGTCGTTTAGCATTTACCGGTGTGATGTGTGGCTTATGAGCAGCCGCTCGACCATGAAATCCAAGTTTTCTCACCTCCCGCCTAACTGTCATAGCACTTGCAGTGGATTCTGATGCTGTTTGGAATCCCTGTGTGATGGTCTGGATAGGTGTCTGCGTATTATACATAGCAACCCTCTTCAACTGTCGGCGGTCTCTGTCAGTCAACAGACGAGGTCGGCCTGTACGCTATTGTTCTGTACGTGTCCCTTCATGTTTCCACTTCACTATCATATCGGACACAGTGGCTCCATGGATGTTTAGGAGCGTGGAAATCTCGCGTAGAGACGTATGACACAACTGACACCCAATCAGATAAGTGAATTGTCCATAGAAAAATCTATGGCAATTATCGAAGCAAAATACATGTGGCGTTAAAGTCAACGGAACGCCCTTTCGGCGCATTAAATTTGAGTTTTATGTTCGTTAGTAGATGACAGTGAGAAACGTAAGCATAACTTAATTTTTAAATTTACAATCGCTATGAAGTTACATAAAAAATTATGATACAATAAACCCTCACAAATTCAGACTCAAGTAACTCTGAATTAGCGAAATGAAACGCCACCTTACTGTACCCGACATGATTCGTGACAAGGTTGTTCATTGTAAAATGTTTTCCGCACCCTGTTCTTTCCCATCTGTTTCCCCCTTATCATTTTGGTAGCAAGCACGCAACGAAGATGAATCCTGCATGCCGAATCCATCATGAAGAGTTGTTTTATATTCCATCTTCGCTATCAGTCAAAACCGTATTAAATTGAATATAGTGCGAAGTATTTCAAAAATTACAGTTCAGTTACTGTAATACTGTGTTATAATCCGAATTACAGCTTGACGTAACTTCAGAACGTATTTCTGTAATTCCTGCTTTCAACAAAAATGATTCAAATGGCTCTGAGCACTATGCGACTTAACATCTGAGGTTATCAGTCCCCTAGAACTGAGAACTACTTAAATCTAACAAACCGAAGGACATCACACACATCCATGCCCGAGGCAGGATTCGAACCTGCGACCGTAGCAGTAGCGCGGTTCCGGACTGAGCGCCTAGAACCGCTAGACCACCGCGGCCGGCTAACGACTGTTGGTACAGTATTATTAATTTCATCGGCCAGCCGCTGTCTCACGCTCCAGAGCCCTAGATAGAGTTACATTAACTGGCAGAGGACAGGTTTGTAACGTTTTCGAGTATAAGCACACTTTGTGCCGATTGATATTCAGCGTCAGCTTTGCAAAAATCTTGAGCTGGACATAATGAGCAATAAATAGCGAATTTATAGTGCAGATTTCTGAAATCATTCAGAGAAGGGTACAGTACATAAAAAATAAAGTAACACCCTCCGCTGCCATCACGTTTTCAGTTGTTCCTGAGCTGTCTTTCCTTGAATGTTTATTGATACGATTAGAGTATTCTCTATAATGTAGGCCATGAGATTATGGTATCAAACCACGTTTTTTTCGAGTGAAATCCGGTATAAATGTAACAGCCTTATGCAGATGCTTCCGCTCTGTACGACTGCCATCAGACTAGTTTTTCAAAATTGTTTATCGTTCGAGATGATTTTTTCAGATATATGTGGAGACTATGACAAGATATCCTGAGAGCTCCAATCGACATAATATGTAAATTATAATATATTTGGAATACCAATAGTGACTTTATATCGGTCTTAATCTCGAAAAATTTTATTTCGTAAGACAACCTCTTCAAGACTGCTACTTCTTGTGATCACATGATTATTCAGGTATTGTCTAGAATCATCAACACTAGAGATCATCCACACTTTCACGAACATAGACGCAGGACATATTGCAATACTAGCTTGGCAGTGCTGGATTGCTCAACAGAGTAACATGCGTAAATTTAGACAAGATCAATGAGAAGGAGTTGTGGTTCAAGCACCGGAGACCCCTCTGACGTTACGCTTGATAACCGAAAAAAATGAAGAATGAGGCTTAAAATCCAGTCGACAAAGAGGTCATTAGCGAAGAACCTCAAGTTCGTATTGGGAAAGAATGGAGAAAAAAAATATTTAGTGTCCTTTTTAAAGGAACCATCCCATTTTTTACTTAGGGAAAACCAACTTGTATAGCCGGAAAGGGATTAGAATCCTTAACTTCACTATGCTAGTCCTATGTTTCCTCACTCTTCTATCCCTTTCGGATTGCTTTTGAAAGCAGGAATTACGAGAAAAAACACTTTTCTAAATTTGTTGACCTAAGATAATCGTTAGAACACGTCATGTGGTTCAAGATCTTTAAAAGCTTCTGAAAATTATAGGTATACGCTGCAGGGAAAGATGATTAATAAACAATTCTTAGAAGAACAAAGAGGCAACAGTAAGAATATAATACCAAGAATGAAACGCTTGGATAAAAACAATAAAGCAAGGACGCAATATTTCCCTTCTATTGTTTAGCCGGCGTATCGAACAAGCAATGAAATAAGTAAAACATCCAGGAATGGTATTAAAAATTCAGGGGAAAGGATATCAATGATAAGATTCGCTGATGAAATTGCTATTCTCAGCGAAAGTGAAGAAGCATTACAGGATCCGCTGAATTGAATGAAGTCTAATGAACACAGAATATGGACTGAGGATGAACTGAAGAAAGTGGTAAGTAATGATGACCAATGGAAATGAAATTAGCGATAAATTTATCGAAAATGGAGCGAAGAAGTGAAGAAATTCTGCTACCTTGTAACCGATACGTGATATGGCGCCTCTAACTTCGCGGCCGCTGAGCGCGGCTGCACCATGGTCTGCAGAAAAATAGGCAAAGAAGAAAATCGACAAAGGTCAGGATGACGTGGAAAAGGCATATACTGAAAATTAAGTTGATATATTTAGTAAGGAATGGGGTTCTCCGCAGAATCGGCGAGTAAAGGAGTGCCTGAAAACTAGTTACCAGAAGAATGGTCAGGACGATAGCCTGTGTGTTAAAAAATCATGGGATAACTTCCATCGTACTTAAAATGAGCTATCAAGGACAAAAGCCATGGGGTAAGACAGAAATTTGAGTCAATCTAGCAAATAACTGAGGACTTTGGATGTAAGAGCCACTCTGAGGTGATGAGGTAGGGACAGGACAAGAATTCATAGCGGGCTGCATCAAACGCGTCAGAAAAGTGACGAAGAAAGAAAGTACTGAAGATGTGAAATACCAGTGATGGAGAGTGCAGTGTGCGGCCGTCTGTCATTAGTGGCAATACAGGGTACATATACGAAACTTGACACCCTTTTTCCGCATATTCCCTCATTCTGTAAACTGCAACGGGCTGTTCACTATCAATCACAGGATGCTCAGAGAACGTGTAATGTTGATGCTCGACATTTCTCTCCCACACAATAATGAAGTCGAAACATATTTTACAAGCATTCAGAAAGAATTCGTCCGAGAGCTTATTCTATGGTACTAACGTCGTTCCAATAGGTTCCATTGATCAATGTGACTACTAAGAGAAGACGGCGTACACAATTTCAGTCTCATCCGATGAATTTCTTTGAGGCGGGACTACAAGGGGTATCGCTAGGAATGACGATTGTCTTACTTATGGAGATGAAAATATTACTTACAGTTCAATCATTGGTTATCCGTCGCAATAAATGGTTCCAGAAAATTTTCTGTTTTGTGAAAATTGTCAATTGTCATTGTATGTTCAGTACATCAGTGGGAGTGGGAACACTAAGTCTGCACTTTATGCAGTAAATGTGTTCTGATTTGTTAGAAAATTTCATTACCCATCTTACGCCATCCACAATATAAAGTGTGGAATGAATTGCTGCTGTCAGAAATTGTTGCGACCAAAGTTTTCAGCAATAATAATAATAATAATAATAATAATAATAATAATAACAGTGTCGCGTGGTGACAGATTGGAGTACCTCAACATCTGATTGCCTATTCCAGTCCTCAAGTTGTCTTGTCATGCACGGAGAACAGTAATTTAATGTTATCGTTTATTGGACCGTAAAGTGGATGGTTTTTAAATGAAACGGATGATTACAAACGTTAAAGGAACGAACAATAATGTTTCACATTGCGTTGATGTCGTTTTCACACAGACATACAATAATGTAGTAAATTAAAAATACTTGTTTATGAACAGTAATGAGAACTAGAATCTGTAGTACTTCTATAGCTATGAGACCATGTCTTATACACCATCCATTATATTAGTAATGTAATGATATCCTCTATGTGCTGTAGTAACGCTAGCTCTTCTCAATTCATGTAGCACATCAAATGAATTTGCAGTTGCGAATGAGGACTACCATCAGCTGCAGAATGGAATGACAAAATTTGTGTCGGGTCGGGACTCGAATCCGGATTTCCCGCTTATCGGGAGCGGTCGCCTACCATTTGGCTATCCGTCCACGACTGATGGCCAGACCCGAACTACCGCATGTCGTCAACCATGCGTCTACGCCAATTTATTTGACGTGTTTCATAACGGCTGTAGTCGCTCCAGTGCATCGAGTAACACATGCCCTGCAACACCGAATGATATCAATTTCTGTAGCGCCCCCGTCTCTCCTTTTGCCAGCCTCCGTTCTCGCACGACATATTTCTATTCGCAACGACACAGAACGGACTCTGCAAAATTGTTTTAGTATGGATTTAAAATGCTAAATAATCTGAAATTAAAATGTACGCCGCGGGTATTTACGTAACGTGCGGAACGCGGGTATGCTGAAACCCAGGAGTGCGGCCCGCCTACAGCCTGACTGTGGGAACGCTTGGTGCCCGCGCGCCACTGGAGTGTCAAGCGTTGCCTAACGGCTAGGCGAACCGGCGCAGCGTATCAAGAACTTACACCTGACCCGCAGTGTGAAAAGGTCGTAAGGAGCACAGCCATTCGCTTTCCCAGTTACTTGCCGGCACATTAGACACACAGTAACGGAGAGCGGTGTTAAAATTACGAAACCAACTCAATGCAGACAAGCAATAAGATATTGTAACAACGCGCATGGCACTTCCACATTTTTAACTCAACTTCGCATGTCGTTAGTACTATGCAGTAATTCCTCACAGTTACGCACCTTTCCGTAATTCCTACAATTAAACGCATTTACGTGGTTATTAGTAAATAATCCGTTATTGCTAGAGTTTGCGAGAGCACGTTGTAGACACAACGAAAGAGGACCCTGTGTACTGAGGAGAGACGTAGCTGCTCGTTACAGTGCGTCACATCAGACCAGCGCGCCATTAAAGAACACTGATAGGTGTTATGAAGAGACATCCACTGCTCGTACAATACCGCAGCTATGTCGGAAGTCACTAATTCACAGGTGCATGGAACACTCGAGGCACCAGTTGACTTAGGATAAAGACTGAAAGGCAGCAGTGTTGGAGTAAGTTGCTATTTACACGTTCCTTACAGCACGCTTTGAAGTTATTTAACTGCGTGTATCACACAAGATTTGAACGACTCTTATCGATGGAAACTAACCAGTTTACAAGTATACATGATTAGCAGTAACACTGATGAACAAATCTTTTTTCGTCCTACTCGTGCAGCTATCTTAAAAACGATGCTTTCTTCTCAGACTGATTTTTAAATAGAAATTCGTCCATGTTATAGAAACAGTTATCCAGGAGAAAAAATTTCAGGTTAGATTTAAAAATTGTTTAGTGATCTGCCACACGTATTATGGTATTGGGCAAACGATAAAGAATTTTTTGTTGCTGCATATCTAACTTCTTTCTGAGGTACTTACAGCTTTAACAATGGGCAGTAAAGGTCATTTTTTCTTCTTATGTGATAGGTTATTTACGATAAATTTCGTTATCTAATGTATGTGTTGTGACGGTGCAGTTATAATGATTAACTCCTTGAAGCGGTAGCTACATGACGACCGCCGGTGACTGCGTATTATTCTTACTGCTCGCTTTTGTGCGGTTATCAATTATCCCAAAGACATTAGGGAGTGGCAGTATGCAAAATATCTCAGGAGATTGATTTGCTTGTTTCAAAAATTGACAATTATACGAATAGAAGAAGAA
The DNA here is from genome assembly GCF_023864275.1 of Schistocerca cancellata. Classification (NCBI taxonomy): domain Eukaryota; kingdom Metazoa; phylum Arthropoda; class Insecta; order Orthoptera; family Acrididae; genus Schistocerca; species Schistocerca cancellata. The sequence continues at coordinate 137,726,367 of NC_064634.1, read as the reverse complement.
GCTGAACTGACTGGCTGACAGGCTTAGTAATATCCTCCTTCCAGTTCAAGTTTTCATCAGTACGTAAAGCCAAAAATTAGGAGCTCTACCCTATTTATTGACTTCTGTGAATGTGCTACATGCATTGTTGATATGAGTATTTGTTGCACAGAACTGAACACAGTGTTGTTTCTCAAAATTAAAGGGTAGTGCATTTTCAGATAAATAATTCTTTGTAACGCAACATACATAGTCTTTCTGTTGCTTTGTCTCTAATGGTATATATTAAGACACTAGTACCGTCCGCAGAATGAACCAATTTCTAAAACTTTCTAGCCTTTCAACGCTGACGATATTTTATTATTTAAGTCTTTTAATATTTGGTGGGTGTATGTGCAAACAGAATTCTCAGTTGACTAGCCTATATGGAATCAAAACCGTAGTCTGCTGCGTAAATTGTTTCTACTTAAATGTGAGACTATGCTCGAGTACATTACTTTTTCGGATATTTTACAAAGAGATGTCAGTAAGAACAGCGCGCACTAAAAGCAAATGGGGGGGGGGGGGGGAAATGTGTGTCTTTACACGCACCACACGGCACGTATCAGCACTTCACACAGTAGCAAGCATGCCGTCGATAGCTGAAAGAATGTCATTTTTTTCGTGTCTTTTATGCTGCCGCTGTAACAAACAACGAACAGTTAACATATCTTTTTAAATTTGACTCCGCCTGTAACATGGAAGTGCTCAGCGACCGTACTTATTCCAATTGGAGAAAGAAGATACAGCAATCAGCGGCAACTTTATTGTTGCTGATCTAGATTTCGTTCAGTGTGTGACCATCTTCATGCGGCGATAAGGTTAACGCATTTCAGCCGCTATTTCGCATGGTCCCTCTTGGACTACACATGTAAGGAGCCCTAAGTGCAGTTGGTCCTTACCTCCACAGCGATTCTTTCCAGACAGTAAGGAACATCTGTACCAAGTTTGGGTGAAATCGGTCCAGTGGTTTAGGAGGAGACGTGGAACATACGCGTACATCCATTTTTGTAGTATGTATGGATTACGAATGCCACTGTGTCGTCAAGGTCTGCTACGGAAAATGAAGTGCTACGTTTAGCAGAAATGGCAGTTTATCTTCCTTTTTCATTCATTACTCTTTCAGTTTAACTGCAACAATTCGTTATGAAATCTGTGTGTCTATAGAAAAGTCACCGTACGCAGCACTTTTCGTTTCCATAATTCCTGTAGCAAATCGTTAAAGGAAGAGTTAGGCTACATGAACTGCAAAAGACGTTAAGTACATCAGTAGAACAGTTGTGTTCTAAAACAAGATTTAAAATGCCCACTTCGTACTACCCCGTTCTATTTGGAAGTTGAAAACTTTAATAACGCTCTTTTTTCATAAATAATTCTAAATCACCAGATGGAGCCCGTTATAAAGGGTGTTTCAAAAAGGACTTTCCAGCTTTGAAAAGTTATAAATTAATTCATAGTATTTACAAAGGTGATTGTAGCGTCAATTTGTAGGGAATTACATGAAGTCTTGTCTCGTTTAGTTCGCTAGTGCCGAATCGCACCGTAAGGGGTGCTAGCGTGCAATTGTGTTAAAGATGGCTGCCTTCACTGGACCCAAGCGTGCTAGCTGTGTGGTTTGGTATGAAGAATCTAAGTCGGCGACAGCATTTCAGCGTAATTTCCGTACCAAGTACGCTAAAGATCCTCCTAGTAAGCCTACAATTTACGAGTGATAAACACGATGCTCGGTAAGACATGGGAAATCATCTGGTCGTCCAAGCACATCTGAGGACGTCGCTGACCGAGTGACAACGTTTTCTTAACAGCCCTACGAAATCGACACGACGTACATCTCGTGAACTGCATATCCCACGTACGACCGTTTGGCGTGTGTTGAGAAACAGTTTGCGTCTGAAACCGTACAGATTGACGATCATACAAGCAATAAAAGACACTGCTCTCAAGAACTTTTGTGCGGATACGTTACATTGATTACATGATTAACATTTCTTTGGACAAAATCATCTTTTCTGATGAGTGGACTTTTCACTGAAGTGACGAAGTTAACAAATTTAATTGTAGGATTTGGGGCTGTCAAAATCCACATAGAACCTTGCAACTTGTTCGTGATAACCCTAAACTGACCGTTTTTTCTGCATCGAGGAAGAACAAAGTGTACGGCCCCTTTTTTTCCTGTGAGAGAAGCATCAAAAAATGGTTCAAATGGCTCTGAGCACTATGGGACTCAACTGCTGTGGTCGTAAGTCCCCTAGAACTTAAAACTACTTAAACCTAACTAACCTAAGGACATCACACACATCCACGCCCGAGGCAGGATTCGAACCTGCGACCGTAGCGGTCGTGCGGTTCCAGACTGTAGCGCCTTTAACCGCTCGGCCACTCCGGCCGGCTGAGAGAACCATCAACGAGATAGAATACCTGGATATGTTTTAACAATTTTTGATACCAGAGATCGGTAAGGATGATATAGAACGAAATGTTTACTTCGTGCAAGATGGTGCAGAACCCCATTACCTGGCTGAAGTCCGGCATTTTCTCAGTGACCTGTTTCCAGGTCAATGGATAGGCCGTAACGTGCCAATTGCATGGCCCCCACGTTCCCCAGACCTGACAACTCAACTTTTTTTATGGGGATTCATCAAGGATATCTTGTTTGTACCTCCTGCGCCGGCTTCTCTACCTGAATTTAGAGCAAGAATTTCCGCAGCCACTGAGGAAGATGCACCTGCAACTGGAAGGAACTGACTTCTCATGGGATGTGTGCAGGATAACCAACGGAAGTTACGTACAACATCTTTACTTTAAGGTACAAAAACCTTGATGTGTTTTCCTACAAAATAACATTACACCCAGCTCTGTATCTTCTTTCAATTTTTACGAATTTAAATGAATTTTTAAAGTTGTACAGTCCTTTTTGAAACACCCTGTATTCTGATGATGTTTATGGACATCATCTGATTTTCTCCTTCTGGAGTATAAGCTTCGAACTGCTGATCACTGCATTTTTTTTGTTTTTTAAATTTGAGTTCCTCTCAATGTAATTGAAGTGACAGCCCCACCTTCAATTTCACTTTTCAGAGTTGTTCGTGCTCCCGGAAAGCGATATGAGTAAGTACGCAGCCACACCAAAGAAAAGTTTTGAATCACCCCGGTTCCCAGAACTCGGGAAGATAGACGTTGACTGTGGATCTTGTACCAAAGACACAGTTCCTTTGACTGGCCCAAAGATGTAAACAACAATGCGTAAGCAGCACCTATTATACGGAGGGGGTCTGACAGCCGATCAGTTCCAGTGATTCCACCACGAAGGAGGTACACCACTCTTGCTGTCTGTGTTTCAAATCATGCGGCGACTCATTGTTTATAGATTATTCAGTGACACCGCGAATGCATCGTTTACTGGTGCACGCGGTTTGTGAAATTTTAATTGGCCCTGCCGCACCACCTGGCGAAGCTGGACAGTTTTTGCTGTGAAATAGTGTGGAGATACGATAATTAAATCTGCTGGTAAGTCCGAGAACCGTTTTTAAAACTACAGCACTGGAAAGCCTTAAGAAACATAAATTAATATTATTTATGTTACGAAATGCCACGCTTAGCCTGATTTAGCGCATAGTTCTAACAGATTTCGAGTTGCGAAAGTTAGTCGAACGCACAAAATCTGTGCGTAATCTCAGGTCTGCTGCAAAACGTCAAGCGACCTTAAGAGAGTCAGAGAGAGAGAGAGAGAGAGAGAGAGAGAGAGAGAGAGAGACGTTAGAAGCCACAGGCCCATAGAATTTTAGACACTGAGCGTCGCGCATCTCTTATAGCTTCAGAGACGCTTGGAGACTCACGAAGGAAGGCGCCATCTAAACGGTGTACGACAAAGGGAGAGACGTCGTGGATTTACATGTAGAGCGTGGGACACTTCAGTGAGACTGCACTAGATTACGAGCCATTAATTTAAGTTGATAACCAATAGGCATCATAAGGGGAACGGATGAAAACTGTAAGCATCGTGGAGCGCTGAAATGGAAGAAAGAAACCGTTGGTATGTGTTACTCTGGTGGCAAAATGTCACTTCCATAACGAAGTGAGCCAGAGGAACCCCTAGAAACTCTTTCATGGAACTACTGATATGTGAGTGCAGCCGCTAGTAATATCTAGCTACCAGATAAATCAAGTTAGTGGCTAACTCCTGTTCGGTAGTACTCTCTTCTTTGTGAGACTACTTTCACGAAACTATACTGTGACAACGACGTAGTTCGCCCAAGGAAATCATCCTCGTAGTGAGAAGATATGAACCCAAGGGGGGGTAAGAAATGGCTTACTTGTCTTGTTTAATTTTTAAAATGTTTCATCCTTATTTTTTCCGGACAGTTTTTGCGACTCAATGCCTGCGGCGTTGGTGGAGACCTATCTCGCCATCCCCTTGGTACGGCCCTGTGCGTGGGTATGTCTGACCCATTTGTTGTGTCATTTAACTGTGAAGCTTGTTAATTGTCTGGAATCAAAACGTGATGGAGGGTGCTGCCAAAATGAAAATACGCACACCTCTTTGCAACCGCTGGGCCGACGAGCGGCCGTAACACCACGGCGTGGAAAGTACAAAAAGCGGGCCTCCAGCGGGAGAAAGTGGCCCTCCGCCCATTGGCAGACAGACACGCCCAAGACTGGCTGCAACTGCCGCGGAATCGATTCTCGCCCGACTGCAGCGTGAAGTCACTGAACTCCGCCAAGGTGATGGCCTCCGGCCCTCGCGCCAACCCCTTCATAGCGCACTTTTATCTCGTCACGGTCCGTAGCGTGAACGGTGAAGGTGCTAATTACGCTGCAATTAACCAACTGCCCTCGAGACCCTACTGAGCGGACTGCTGAACACTTCGTAGAAGACCCACCAAGATGTTACACCTTATCACCTACACCACACTAGCAGCAGCAAAGGAATCTCCCCAGGTCATGCAGCGTTCAGCTGACCATTTGCAGTTCGTAACTTCAGTATTCGGCGCTTCTGGGTGAATGGTCTCAGTGTAGAGAGCAACAATTATTGAATCCGATATCCTTACGCATGCACTTGCGCTAACTGCGCCTTAAGCTCTGTATAATTCCGTCTACACAGTTACCTTCGATACGTGGACGACATTCGTCTTTTGGCCGGGCGTGGAAAAGCAGAGCTGCACCATCTCGATCAGCAAATTAACAGCCTGTATAAAAACACCCAGTTCACGCTAAAACAATAACGTAATGTGGAACTTCGTTCTTGGACGTGCAGGTTTACAGAACTTCCAAAAGCAAACAGGGATACACGGTCTACTGGAAACATACCAAAGTCGACTCGATCGTACACGCTGTTCCATCCTATATACGTTTACCGCTCGAGCCCACCTCGTCAGTTATAAAATTATCAAACTTTGGAGAGTTGCAAAACACCTTCCGAGCCATCGGATAGGACATTGTAACAACAAGAATTGCTGAATTCAGTAGGAAGCCACATACAAAAAATGAAAAAAGAAATGGTCCCCATGGTGTGGTTACCTTACATCAAGAGCGTCAGTGGTCGAGGAATGAAGGTGCTTCGTCGAAGAAGCATTAAACCAGTTTTCCAAAGTGGGGGCAATATCTAGCATTTCGTAGCGTCCATTAAGCATACATCAACGCTGCAGATAGATACCAGATACAGCAAGAGTGCAGTGCCGCCTTCTTCGGGGAAACCCGAAGGCTTGTTAGTACCCACCTAGTAGAGCATGAGCTCTATGATCGATTGGGGCAGCACAACTCAGCAGCTGCATCGGAGCACCATTGAGACTGGGGGAGTGTCAGAAGGCATGTGGAATTGGAAGACCGCCTTACAAGTGAACATTGAAAATCGGGGAGGCACTCAAAATCCTGAAGCTGTCTGACAAGAACAGGGAAGGCGGCTACAGGTTCCCGGCGCTCTGGCTGCCGGCAATCCCAGACGAGTGGGCGCCTGTGATCGCAATGGCAGCTGGACTCACCGGACACAGCCGTGGCGGGGACGCATAACCGGCGTCGTTTCTCCGCTACTAACAGTAGGAAAACTCTACCGTTCCCGTCCCCGTACCGAGAAGCTCGTTGATTCGTAGCGCGCCACTCATTGCCGACACGCCGTGTAACCCCTAAGTTGACTGCAACTCATCCGCTCCCTATTCCCTCCCTCTGAAAAATAAAATCTAATAAACGTCAGTGGTCTAGTGACATGATTAGAAAAGGAGTACTTTCACCCATTCCTTGGCTAAAGATGGCCGCAGCAACACGGCCGAAACGTCAGTTTATTATAGTATTTAAATCTTTCAGTATTTTGTAAAATGATACGACTGTACACGCAGAAGGATTTTAATCAGATTGACACAGGCTGCAGGAAAACATGCATTTATATCTAAGGCCAGAATTTTTACTCGCTCTTGCCTCAGCGGCAGGGAAGTCCTACACGGAATACTAACGATCTTCCTGCGTATCCCAAACTGTCCCTGGTGCGGTGACGCCCGACGTGGAGATCGCCGACTCCAACCCACGTGGTTGAAATAACGATCAGCGGAACGTGGAGTGTCAGTACGTACCGGCTAATGGTGCACTGGGGTCATGGGAGAGACGCCGAAGCTCTCTGCAGGATATTCGGAAGGAAAGAAAGCGAAGGAATGTGAGGGACGTTTCTTATTCTGATTTCTTCTGCCCAGATGAGATTACCGACTGCTCTCGCTCTCAGATTTGCCTCATGCTTATACGATTTGAACGTCAGCGCCTGGCCATCAGTTTCCTAACGCAGTGCAACGCAATTAAAAAGAAAAAAACTCGAAATAAGTCCTCGAAAATTAGATGATTTCCGACCACTGTCAACTAGAAGACATTTTTTAACATAGGTGCTGGTAGCTGAATGCCATAGCTTAGAAGTCGTCGGTTTGGATCTCGTTTGTAACAAATTTTTAAAATTTCATTTTAATTCGGTATTTATTAACATATGGAAATGTTAATACTGAATCAATTTTTAGTTTAAATTAAAATCGTTCTAAATTTATTAATAATTGCAGAAAAATAAAATCTGGTATGCAAAATGCCTTGTGAAATGACACACACACAATATATATATATATATATATATATATATCTAGAAACAAGACGGCATTTGCTTTGCTTTGACGTTAATTTTACATTATGACTACTCACATTTTAATGCGATTAGTGATTGGAAGTAGAAACATGTTTTCATTGGAAAAAATAGTAGAAAAAAATAAAATCAAATATAAAATTACTTGCTAGGAATTCTTTGCTGAAAGTAATTGTCTGAAGTGTAGCGTAATACAGAAATGAAACGTGGACGATAGCCAGTTCGTACAAGAACAGAAGATTTTGAAACATGGTGCTACAGAACAATGCTGAAGATTACATGGGTAACTCTGACAAGAAATAAAAAGTTACTGATGACTCAAATCAGAGAGGAGAGAGCTTCATCATACAACTGGAGTTAGAGAAAAAGGAGATAATTATGTTCGAATAGATGGCCAAGTGTCCTGGTGCTTAAAACAAGGTCTAACGCTCAACTCACTAAAAAGACAGAACGCAATGATCAAATAAGATTCATGTTACCCCCATGGTCGTCAAAACCAGAATGTAGCGCACTCTGTTTTGCTGAGCCCTTGCTGAACCTAGTGAGTGAAGTCACATTGTACCATTAAGGGCGCTTTTACTAATTTGCTACAAAATAAATGCTAAGGCTTTAACTGTCTCACCAGAACACATCCGGGGCATCAAGAAATTGTAAATGTGGTGGTAACGTAGGAAAGTTTGGACTGTAAAAATCGTGAAGGAAGACCACGTTTTGACTACAGTAACCAGGTTAAAATGGGTGTATGTTGATACAGGTATGCAGAGATACAGAGGCACGTGCAGGATTAAGGCTGTTGCCTATCGTATTTAGTAGTTACCAAGTACCGGGTATTCCAGTACAGTTTCATTACTACCTGAAACGTTTCATTTCCCGCAGGTTTTCTTCCGCGCACGCAGTCCGTACCCGATGCCGCCCGCTCCGAGGAGGTGGTTTTCATATTCCTGTAATTCGTTATCCTCAGCGAACTCTGAGCTCGTTGCCCGCCTGTCTTTTTTACCGCTCTTCTTGCCGGCTCTGTAGTCCCCGTACACCTGCAGCTTTTAACATCAGAGGGACCAAGTTGTTAGTCATACGAAGTACCGAATAATGTTGTCCCTCGCAACGTTTTCTTTCCCGTATCAAATTCGTGTCCGACTCGGGGCGGAGTGGTCACTACTCCTATTCCACAGACTCCGTTTCACACAACCCTTCCGCCTTACGGCAAATGGCTGTCTCTGCCCCCAACAGCCTACGCGAGGCGTGGCAGTTCAATATGGTATTACTTTGATTTGCCAACGAAAGTACCTCTTCAGACGACGGCTGTTCCTTATTTTGGCAGTTCAGTGATGTTGACTATTCAAGAGAATGTAGAAGAGCAGAATTTATTCAGGGAAGAGAACCAACTCAAATGGTGGAATCAAGAGTAAGGTTATATTCTGAAGTTGGTAGATTAGGAAAGTAGTATTTTTGTAATGGCTACGCCGGTAATTAAGTTCAGTACCGAATGCTCCGTAACAGTTATGTTTGTCGAAAATACTGAGTAAATAAGGTACAAAGGGTCGTCTTCAGTTTTAAAACCCCAAAGAGAATAGGTCTTCCAACAACAATGTAACACACCACTCCATCACACTGATGTGACCAGCACCTGTGCTCGACGTCAACGTGGAATAAACACTCACAGACGGCTGGTGTCAGCAATAGCAGTGGAGGGTATATATAGCGCGTCGAGTAGAAGCGACAACGACTGCACGGTTCTCAGTTTTCCGCAATGCGAAAACGATTATTGGCTTTCGAGCCAAAGATAGAAGCAGATGCAACACGCGTAAGTTTGTAAACTGTTCGCTTTGCGCCTTAGTTAAAGTACACTATGTGATCAAAAGTATCCGGACACCTGGCTGAAATTAAGTTCGTGGCACCCTCCATCGCTAATGCTGGAATTCAATATGGTCTTGGCCCACACTTAGCCTTGATGACAGCTTCCACGCTCGCAGGCAAACGTTAAGTCAGGTGCTGGAAGGTTTCTTGGGGAATGGCAATCCATTCTTCACGGAGTGCTGCAGTGAGGAGAGGTATCGATGTCTGTCGGTGAGGCCTGGCACGACGTCGGTGTTCCAGAACATCAAAAAGGTGTTCTTTAGGGATTCAGGTCACGATTCTGTGCAGGCCAGTCCATTACAGGAATGTTATTGCCGTGTAACCACTCCGCCACAGACCGTGCATTATGAACAGGTGCTCAATGTTGTTGAAAGATGTAATCACCATCTTCGAATTGCTCTTCAGTAGTGGGAAGCATGAAAATGCTTAAATCATCAATGTAGGCCTGTGTTGTGATAGTGTCACGCAAAGCAAGAAGGGGTGCAAGCCCCCTCCATGAAAAACACGATCACACCATAACATCACCGCCTTCGAATTTTATTGTTGGCACTGAACACGCTGGCAGATGACGTTCACCGGGCATTCTCCATGCCCACACCCTGCCATCGGATCGCAACACTGTGTACCGTGATTCGTCACTCCACACAACGTTTTTTCACTGTTCAATCGTCCAACGTTTACGCTCCTTACACGAAGCGAGGCGTCGTTCGGCATTTACCGGCGTGATGTGTGGTTTATGAACAGCCGCTCGAAAGTTTTCTCACCTCCCGCCTAACTGTCATAGTACTTGCAGTGGATCCGGATGCAGTTTGCATTCCTGTGTGATGGTCTGGATAGATGTCTGCCTATTACACATTACGGCCCTCTTCAACTGTCGGCGGTCTCTGTCAGTCAACAGACGAGGTAAAAAAATGCTCTAAGCACTATGGGACTTAAGATCTGAGGTCATCAGTCTCCTAGACATAGAACTACTTAAACCTAACTAACGTAATGACATCACACACATCCATGCCCGAGGCAGCATTCGAACCTGCGACCGTAGCAGCAGCGCGGAGACGAGGTGAGCCTGTACGCTTTTGTGCTGTACGAGTCCCTTCACGTTTCCTTTTCACTATCAAATCGCAAACACAGGACCTAGGGATATTTAGGAGTGTGTAAATCCCGCGTACAGACGTATGACACAAGTATCACCCAATCACCTGACCACGTTCGAAGAGTGTCCCATTCTGTTCTCTCACGATGTCTAATGAGTACTGAGGTCGCTGAAATGGAGTACAATGCATCTAATATAAAAAACCGTACGTTTTTGGGGGTATCCGGATACTTTTGATCACATAGTGTATATCATCGCGCATTGCAAAATGGCGATATGCAACACCGGCGCCGAGGGAACTGTAGTGCAGCACGGGGCACAGATGACAGGGGTGAACAACGGCTGCGGAGAGAGATGTGCAAGGGCGAATCCACATGCACCTGACTGCCCAAATGAACTAACGTGCTACCAACGGTGTCTCCTCAATGACGCTTCACGTTGCTGCGTATGAGCCTCCACGACGGGCGTCTGGTTCATGCACCCATGCTAACTGCTCTTTATCGGAGAGGAAGGCTGGAAATGCACCCGAATCCGACAACTGGGCGTCCACCAAGTTATGACAGGTGGCCTTTCCAGATGAATTCCGTTTCCTCCATGTATCAACACAAATATAGGTCTATCACTGAAGGCCATAGCGACCCCTATATGCACTCTTTTTCCTGGGCACCATGAGATCTATACAGTGAATCGTGTCACCATAGCTCGCAGCGTACGTTCGAGGTTCGAAGAGCATCAGAATCATTTTACCGTTCTCTCCTTGTCACCGAACTCCGTGGGTTTAAACCAAATCGAGAATCTGTGCGACCACGTCGATCGGGCTGTTCGCGCCGAACCCTAGTGCAGCTGCAGCTGGCCACGTCACTGGAGTCTGCATGACGCGACATCCCTGTCGGCACCTTCCAGAACCACTCAGACACTCTTCCTGCACATCACGCAACGGTCCGCGCCGCGGAAGTGGTAATGCATGCTTTTGACAGGTTGTCACAATGTGACAGGACAGTGCATAACACGCCTCTCAACCGAGTTGACGGCAAAGTCGGGAGGCAGCGACTCGGCGGCGGCCGCAGCTGCGGCGTCGGCTACCAGTTGGGCGGCACGGCGTGCAGACGCCGGCATTCCGCGCTGCCAGCCGCCGCGGCTGACCCACAAACCTGCCGGGGCGTCACGCCGCGCTCGCAATCTGCTTCCCCACGCAGTTCCGGCCGTTCGCCCCCGATACGGTGCACGCCACAGAGTGCACCGGCCTCGACAGCTGGTGGTCCACAGTTCCCCCACACATTCGCACACCGTTGGTCTCAATCTGCTTCTAATGGACTCAGCAACACTGGAGGACTTTTCAGCGGTCATTACATCACATCGTATCACGTACAATCATCATCATCATCATCATCATCATCATCATCGGTGTTTTGCCCTTAAAAGAGTGCAGTTAGACTAAACTACATGGCCAATTCCTTTTGCTGCCTTCCTTGCTGCCCAAACTTCCCTCATTCGCCTGCTGTGTTTCTGTTTCCGGTCCTCTATCCATGCTTCTTGTCGGCTTCGTGTCTTCGGCTTCATCTTGGTTGCCTTTTTGGTTGCCCATATTTCTTTCACCTTCTGGCTGTAATCTTGTTTGCGTTCTTCGGTCCATTTTACGCCTGTTCGTTTGTGACAATGTATCTTAAAAATGGCTCTAAGCACTATGGGACTTAACATCTGAGGTCAACAGTCCCCTAGACTTAGAAATACTTAAATCCAACGAACCTAAGGGCATCACCAACATCCATGGCCGAGGCAGGATTCGAACCTGCGACCGTAGCAGCAGCGCGGTTCCGGACTGAAGCGCCTAGAACCGCTAGGCCACAGAGGCTGGCACAGTGTGTCTCATGTAGTTTACTTTTTTAAATGAGTTTCTGAATTTTATTCTGTCGTTTATTGTGTCTGGTGTGATGTTGAGTTGGTTCAGTTCGTTTTTTACCTTTGCCACCCATTTGTTGTTTCTAGTTGTTTCTGTTTGGTCAGTCTGTGTGATGGCATTCTGTATAGGTGTCAACAGAATTGGAGTCTGCGATTTCTAAAGTTTTCTGTCATTGTCTCCGTATGTTTGTATAGTTCCTCTGTATGTTTCTTGATCCATATTCCATTGTTGTTAGTTGCGCCAGACATTTTCCTAAGTATTTTCCGTTCTACTTTTTCTAGTTGCCTGATACGTGTATGCTCTAGGATTAGTGTGGTCTCTGCCGCATACAGTGCTTCAGGGAACACCATCGTGTCGTAGTGGCGTAATTTGGCTTTTTGTGACAGACTTCTTGTTGTAATGATTCCACACTACTTTGTATGCCTTGTCCAGTTTAGTATTTCTTTCTTCGTTTGAGTCTGATGTCCGCTGATTCGTGGTGTTTTGTAAATCGTGCCGTACTTTGTGTTCAGAGATGAGAGTTTCTTTGTGCTCATAAACAGTGTCTTTTCATAAGAGATATGTACTCCAGTTTTGGAAGCGATTTCGTGTTGTTTTTCAATAACTTCTTTTGTTTCGTTTATACCTTTCGTGACAATTGCCAAATAGTCTGCAAAAGCCAGGCATTTAATCTGTACGTTTCTTGAGGTTATCCCCTGTTGTGTTATTTCCCGTTCTTTTATTAACTTGTGTAACACTAGATTGAATAGGAGAGGTGAGCGTCCATCGCCTTGTCGGACACCTGAGCGAATTTCAAAGGGCTCTGATAGTTCCCCACAGAACTTTACTTTGGAGGTCGTGTTGGTCAAGGTTTCTCTTTGATAGTCCGTGTTTTGTTGTCTACTTTGTATTCAGCTAGAATTTGAAGACAGTTTTCCGGTCGTCGATAGAGTCGTACGCCTTTTTGAAGTCAACAAAGGTAATGAGCAGGTTCTGTTTGTGTTGTAAAATCATTTTGAGGTTCTAAATTTGTTCTGCACAAGACCGACCTTTACGGAAGCCTGCTTGGTATTCCCCAATGAAGTGCTCCGTCAGGCATTCTAGCCTGTTTAGTACAGCTTTAGAGAGGATCTTCTGTGTGACCGGTAGTAGGGATATTCCTCTGTAGTTGTTCGGGTCAGTCTTGTCACCTTTTTTCGTGTAGTGGGTGTATCAGGGTAGTTTTCCACTCGTGAAGAATTTTCATGGTTTCCCAGATATCTTCCAAGAGCCTGTGGATGTATTTGGTGAGTTCTGGGATTTTTAACTTCCAGATATCCCCAGATTTCCATTATGATGCCGTCTTCTCCTGGTGCTCTACGGTTCTTGAGTAACTTTATAATATCTGTAACTTCTTTTTGAGTTGGAGGTTCACTATCTGAATCGTACGTGCTCGTTTCTGTCATCAGTTCATCCGTGTTGAGAAGTTTTTCGAAGTACTTTGCCAGAATGTCAGAATTGTTTTTTGTATTGGTTTCTAGGGTTCCATCCGGTCTCCAGGATGGTTGATATCCAGTCATATTTTCTCGGAACGTTCTATAGAAGTTTCTTGTATTGTTCTTCGAGAAATTCCGATTCGATCTCCGTCAGTCGCCGTTTATCATACTGTCTTTTTTCACTGCGAATGATTTTGCTTCATTGTTTCTGTGTTTTCAGGAAGTTCATCAGATTCTGTGGGGATTTATGTTTAATAAATTTTTTCCATGCACTGATTCGTTGGTCAATAGCTTTCTCATATGTGTGGTTCAACCAACGGTGTTTTCTTGTGCTTGGTGCTTGTGCTGGTTTCGTGGCCTCTCGGATTTTCCTGAAAGTTGTGTCCAGTCTGTCGTTTTCTCCATTTTAATTGTGTCTAATATTTGTGTCTGGTTATAGTAAGGTATTCTGGATCTGGTCTAACAATTTTGTTCTTCTGGAGCTTTTTCTTGGGCAAGAGACGAATCCTGATCTGTAGTAGGTGGCGGTCTGATTCGAAGTACCCTTTACGTGTGTGTCTGTTCAAAAATTCTTGTCGTGGGTCTTTCTAGACTATTACGTGGTCGATTTGTAGTTCTTGCTTTCCCATGGGGAATTTCCATGTGGTAAGTTTCGGTGTTGGTTCCTTCAATTTTGTTGACATAATGGCGAGGTCGTGGCTTTTGCAGAAGTCTATCAGGTGTTTTCCATTTTTGTATGTCTCCTTGTGTGGAGTATGTTTTCCTTTTCTTTTCAGAGTTTAGCGCTGAAGTCTCCCAGTATTATTTGGACTATGTGTAGGAATTTTCCTTATAGTTTCTTCCACTGTCGTCCAGAAGTTATCAATTTCGTCCGGGTTTTCCCTGTTGTAGTCGTTAGTCGGTGCATGTGCGTTGATTACTGTGTAGGATTTGTTGGCTGATTTCACTGTGATGGTGCTGATTCTTTCACTTCGTGAGGAAAAGTCGATTATGCTGTCCGTGATGGACCTGTGTACTGCAAATCCTGTGCCAAAAAGCCGTGAGTTTTTCAGTTGTCTCGATGGTTTTCCTTTGTATATTCTAAAGCTCTCCGTGTTGAAATGGTCGTCTGTGAATCGTGTTTCTTGCAGTACACATTTTGATTTGAAATTTTTCGAGAGTGTTTGTGAGGTTTCATCTTTCCTGTCTTCATCATTGTGTTCACGTCGAGTGTGCCGATGTAGTGTTTGCGTTTGATCTTGAGGGAGTTTGAGAAGCTCCGGTTCTTCTCATGATGTCCGTAAGCCCCCGGAATCCGATGCTCACGACGATCCCAGTCTATTGACTGGGGCCCGGAGTAGTGAGATTTTCGTCGACGTACCATCATCATGTTGGATATATGGCATGCTACAGTACACTTCCTTGGTTTCTTGGGACTATGTGTGTGTCCCCCATTCCATCGACTGTGTTTTGTTTCACAACTGACATGCTTGATCCAAGTCTCATCTCCAATAACGATACGATCGATAACTTTGTTACCATTTTTTTCTCGTGATCTTCGAGGAAGGTCAGTGCTGCAGCCGGTCTGTGTTTTGGATTCCGTCAGGATTTCGGTAACCCACCTAGCACAAAATTTGTGACGACCAAGCTTCTCCGCCACAATTTCATGCACCTAACTCTGTGGAATATGGGAGAACTGTTGCAGAAGTTCCATAATCGTTGATTTTCCACCGCCAGTTCGTCAAGCTACGCCAAACACTGCGGTCCTCATCGTGAACACTGGTACGTTCATTTTTGAAATCACTGACCATTGCCTCACTCAGCTTTCACTCATTACTCATTTTCCGTACACATCACGAATATCGCGACAAATTTCAATTGTTTGCAGAGTCTTGTGAACAAATAGCTAATCACAGAACGCGCCTCCCAAGTGAAGAGATTTTCTATTGCAGCGCATATTTTAACACGTCACACGAAGCAAATTAGCACACACACTGACCACACGCTACCACCGCTGGATGCGTACTGAGTGTAGGAACGTTATGGCACCAAGATGGCGGCTGTAGTACCACCCATCGCCGCCATAGACAGGCATCTCGTACTTTCTGCATGGCCCTCGTTCACAGGTCTTGCAGAAAGCGCTGTCGATAAATAACTGAGGCAAACGAGAGGATCTGTCGCCCAACATACCTGATGACAGTTTGTTTGGCAGGACTGTTGTTCATAATACGCATCAGTGTAACCTTTCGATGCGTACAGCGAGGTCGCTCCAAAACGTAGGGAGAATTTCCACATGAAAATTTTTCCTATTTCACTGTTTGGACAATAATTTGGTTCAAAATTAATGTGGAAGTTTTTTGTTGATATGCACGGTCTTCAGAAACTGACTGTGGCCAGCACAGGCAGCCGTGTGGCCACACGATCCTGGTTGGTGTTCACGACACATTGTGCCGTGTGCGGCACGACCTTTCAGGTTGGCACTAGTCAATCTGTGTTGGTCGGCCTGCCCTGCCTGTGTATGTGGAATTCCTCTCTGAGGAGGAAAGGGGTTTATTTGTGAAACAGGCAGGCTTTGAAAGGAGGAAGATCCGTGGTTGTAGAGGGGATGAACGCACGGAGGAGTTAAAGAACCTGGGCTTGTGTGGAAAGCGGGGCGCTATAATTCCCTATCTTTCGGAAAACGTCGATAAATGACAACGCATTTTTAGAAATATCATTAGAAGAAAGTATCTGAACACAAAATCTGAAACAGGAAACACAAAAAACTTGGCACAAATAAAAATCATCAGTGGGTTCCGTCGTCCTCCTGATCTACCGTAAGTGTTTATGAAGACATTAACATGTTCTAACTCTTAATGTTAAGCCTTTGAATGTGGTTATTATAACACGTAAGTGTTAACTTCTTAGAATCATATTTAAGCGACACTCAATAACGTACGTTAATACTTAACAAAACACAATTCACGAGGCTGGTGTTGAACACTCGCGGTAGACTATTGTTCCGATGACGTCATACGCATTAGGCAATAGCTTCTATTGCTTCTAGTTGCCTTGACAACAACGGTTCAACCACGGATGCTACTGTGTGACGTGACTGTTCAGATTTAACAGGAGAGCTGTCTTCTACATTGACGAGAAATTACTGGCAGGCAGCAGCGTGCACGAAGAGCTGGACGGACAGTTCACAGTAGTTCCGCTGTCTCCAACCGAAATACCTAAGCATCATCTTAGGAAGTCAGAGGCTTAACAGCAGTGAACAGTTGCATCTTACGCTAACGTAGCGGACAGCGACGTACATAATTATTTACTTAACCATATGTGTTATTCCGAGATTCACTTAGTGTATACCGGTGCACCTACTTTCGCCAGAGCTAAGGAAAGCACTATCCATAATTCGTGCTCCCTTCTACGTAATCATACCCTCTACCTCCTGTGACGCAACTAACTAAGTTTAGGATTTAACGTCCCGTTGACAAGCTCAACATACTCTGAGCACAAGCTCGGATACGGCAACAATGAGGCATATTTAGTCTTTAGGGACACAGCCAAGCACCTAAATCTTGACATGTGAGCGGGAATTCGAATCTCAGTGCCCCAGAATGCAAGACCACTGTGCAAAACCCTGTGCTATTTCTACGGACCTCGTAGACGTAAGACGTAAGTCAAAAATGTTCATTTGCCAACTGTTCTCGGGCGATAGGCAGTCTTCCTATATTAGCCTGCTTTCCAGTGTTCAGCCGAGTTATTGATTCCGTTTCTGTAAACGATACATCAACGTCCTATTCAGTAACATACAGCTGTGATGTACCTGCTACCTGTACGTCAACGAGTGAGTACGGATGCTAAAAAAGTTGTCATACAGTTTACTCCTTGCAGTAGTGTTGCAGCCTCCCCCACTCTCCCACAAATACACCTGTTCCTACCTGAGTTCCTTAAACAGAAAAAAGCTTGTAATATCACTTCATGATCCTAATTTTGAAGTGGTTGGTGACCGTTTAAGTTTCTTGAAAAATAGACTGTTCTCAAAAACCGTCTGAATAATAAATACACTCCTGGAAATGGAAAAAAGAACACATTGACACCGGTGTGTCAGACCCACCATACTTGCTCCGGCCACTGCGAGAGGGCTGTACAAGCAATGATCACACGGACGGCACAGCGGACACACCAGGAACTGCGGTGTTGGCCGTCGAATGGCGCTAGCTGCGCAGCATTTGTGCACCGCCGCCGTCAGTGTCAGCCAGTTTGCCGTGGCATACGGAGCTCCATCGCAGTCTTTAACACTGGTAGCATGCCGCGACAGCGTGGACGTGAACCGTATGTGCAGTTGACGGACTTTGAGCGAGGGCGTATAGTGGGCATGCGGGGGGCCGGGTGGACGTACCGCCGAATTGCTCAATACGTGGGGCGTGAGGTCTCCACAGTACATCGATGTTGTCGCCAGTGGTCGGCGGAAGGTGCACGTGCCCGTCGACCTGGGACCGGACCGCAGCGACGCACGGATGCACGCCAAGTCCGTAGGATCCTACGCAGTGCCGTAGGGGACCGCACCGCCACTTCCCAGCAAATTAGGGACACTGTTGCTCCTGGGGTATCGGCGAGGACCATTCGCTACCGTCTCCATGAAGCTGGGCTACGGTCCCGCACACCGTTAGGCCGTCTTCCGCTCACGCCCCAACATCGTGCAGCCCGCCTCCAGTGGTGTCGCGACAGGCGTGAATGGAGGGACGAATGGAGACGTGTCGACTTCAGCGATGAGAGTCGCTTCTGCCTTGGTGCCAATGATGGTCGTATGCGTGTTTGGCGCCGTGCAGGTGAGCGCCACAATCAGGACTGCATACGACCGAGGCACACAGGGCCAACACCCGGCATCATGGTGTGGGGAGCGATCTCCTACACTGGCCGTACACCACTGGTGATCGTCGAGGGGACACTGAATAGTGCACGGTACATCCAAACCGTCATCGAACCCATCGTTCTACCATTCCTAGACCGGCAAGGGAACTTGCTGTTCCAACAGGACAATGGACGTCCGCATGTATCCCGTGCCACCCAACGTGCTCTAGAAGGTGTAAGTCAACTACCCTGGCCAGCAAGATCTCCGGATCTGTCCCCCATTGAGCATGTTTGGGACTGGATGAAGCGTCGTCTCACGCGGTCTGCACGTCCAGCACGAACGCTGGTCCAACTGAGGCGCCAGGTGGAAATGGCATGGCAAGCCGTTCCACAGGACTACATCTAGCATCTCTACGATCGTCTCCATGGGAGAATAGCAGCCTGCATTGCTGCGAAAGGTGGATATACACTGTACTATTGCCGACATTGTGCATGCTCTGTTGC
The DNA here is from genome assembly GCF_023864275.1 of Schistocerca cancellata. Classification (NCBI taxonomy): domain Eukaryota; kingdom Metazoa; phylum Arthropoda; class Insecta; order Orthoptera; family Acrididae; genus Schistocerca; species Schistocerca cancellata. The sequence continues at coordinate 137,707,624 of NC_064634.1, read as the reverse complement.
CTGTGTCTATGTGCCTGTGGTTCTGTCAGTGTGATCATGTGATGTATCTGACCCCAGGAATGTGTCAATAAAGTTTCTCCTTCCTGGGACAATGAATTCACGGTGTTCTTATTTCAATTTCCAGGAGTGTATATCTCATCGCGTGGGCTATTCTGCCAGCTTTAATCTCATCCACGAATCATTGTGGCTTTTGTCCTCCCTTCCTTCATCCACGAATCGTTGTGGCTTTTGTCCTCCCTCCCTTCATCCACGATTGCCTAGTTCATGATACGTGCTCACACGAGTACGTACATTAAAAATTCAAAACCGACAGATTTTGGCCTATTATTAATATGGACTGTCTTGTTACAAACCTGTCTCCATTTTTAAATGTATTTTTGTTTCATTCTGTGTAACAAATAGCTTGCAGTTGGTCTCTGTGCTGGGCGCCTGGCCAGGTGAATTCTCCACCTTTGAGAGGGTGGTGCCGGTTGGAGAAATGGTAACTAGATTTGGTGCTCTCTGCAGCATATTGCTCGATTTAAATCCGGCATACTTTATCACAAACTTGGAACGCTGAAGCCGAGACTGCATCTCTTGAGGAGGAGCGATGGTTAATTCAGCTACTCGACCACGAACTACTCCACGTTCCACTGTCCCGCAAAACGCTAAAAATAGGGCTCAACCGCGGCGACACTGCTGATGCAGTGCAACAGACGTAATTGAGCGCCGTATCTCGCCATTTCGACCCATCGAGCAGCTGAGTGTGGATAGCCACAAACGTACGCCGGCAGCACTTGCGACGTTCCTGCACGGAGCGGAGCGGCGGCACTCCAGATGGCGGGACCGGTACCGCTAGAGCCGGCAGTTGTGCCAGGGCTACAGTTAGGCGCCACGCCGTGCCAGGGCGCTGCGTGACGTGATGCGACGTGCCCCGCCATGTCTTCATCAGCCAGGGGTTACCTGCTGATGCCCCGCGGCAGATGAGCTGCGCAGCCTGCCGCCAACCTGACCTGGCAGGCCATAGGCACGAGCCCCCCCCCCCCCTCCCCAATCTCTCGCGCCTCGAGGGTGGGAATGAGGGAGGGAGGGAGGGGAGAGAGAGAGAGACTAGTATGCACGCTGAACATTTGTCAGGAGTCCTCAAGAAGTTTTAAGTCAGTTCACGCAATCAAGTTCATTTATCTCTAAGTTCGTAGCATTGTGCTGTCGGTGTCAATTTCCATAAAATACATCTGAGTTTTCGGGAAAAGATCCTTACAGTCGCCTACTGTTGTGGTTAGTGCGGCTGGAGAACTACAACAGGTATACTGCACGTGATTGCGGAAAAACGTAAAGAGGGAACGCCTTCCATAGGACAAGATTCCTCGGGTACTTCAGTGATTATACAGCAGGAACAGTTCTACTCATAACAGCACTCTATCGTAGATCTATGGAACATCGAGGTGCCTTCATGAACAATAGAGTTAATCGGCGAGATTTGTGCTGAGTGTCGGTCATTTACTAGATCACTCGTTGCTAATTACTCATGGCAGTGCACTTCAAGTGTATCACAATGCCATGCAAGGAGCACGAAATTACTCATGGTGATATCGCGCTTGAAGTACAAGCACCGGAGAGTACTGAGAGCTTTAGACATGGGGAATTTTGGGTGGAGGAGAAGGGAGAAGGGAGGCGTAGGATGAGGAAAGGAAGAACGAAACTTCGAGTGTTTTATCTATTTATTCCGTACATTTATTCCGACTTTCTAATACTCATATGTCGTATAAAACAGCGAATATTAAGAACAGGAGCTAAAAATGTATTTTTTTCTACACACCATATGATCTGGTTTGTTGTGACGACTGTTTGGTTACCACACGTCCAGAGCGCGTGCGCGTGAGTTGCATGTTAAAAGAGCTCACAAACCAAATTCTTCAGAACATTTTAATGTTGGTGAGGAAGACAGAATGAGGCAGCTACAATCCCACATTTTCAGTTTTTTAAATAAACAGGGACATACTCACATTTTTTGCTCCGTTGGTCTTATATTCGTGGACTTTAGGCGAAATGTACGTTGGTGAAAGTAGAATCGTTCTGTTATCAGCTGCAAATGCCAGTGCTCCTAATTTTCTTGATAGTGCTTCGTGAGAAGAGCGTCATCCTCCCTCCAGGGACTCCCAATTGAGCTCACGAGCTTCTCCGCATACTCCCGTGTTGATCGAAACTACCACTAACAAATCTAGTAACTCATCTCTGAATGGCTTCGAAGATTTCCTTGAATCTGACCTTGTTGGGATCCCAAACACTCGAGCAGTATTAGAGAACGGGAAACGTAAGTTCACGCAGTATACCCTAAAGCCGTCGGCACACGGACCGTGTTGTCGAAGGTCAACGTTGAGCATGCAGAGTTCAACGTGCTGCTGAACGCTCGAACTGCCTAGAATGTTCTTCAAACCAATCGTGCACAATTGTGGACCAGACAGGACTCATTGTCGTGAAGTCCATGAATGAGTGGCTCCAAATGGCCTAAGAAGTCGTTCATAACCATTTCCAGTCTGATCAGTTCAGTTGTACCAAAGGACGAAGTAATTCCATGTAAACACAGCCGACACCATTACGCAGCAACCACGAGCTTGGGCAGGGCCTTTTCGAGAACTACTTCCATGGGGTTTCTCGCCATACTCGCATCCTACAATCAGCTCTCACCAACTGACATCAGAACTCCTCTGACCAGGCCATGGGTTTCCAGTCGTCAAGGGTCCAACCAATATGTTCACGAGCCCAGGAGAGGCGATGCAGGCAATGTTGTGCTGAAAGCAAAGGCACTCGGGTTGATCGTCTGCTGCCCTGCTGCCATAGCCCATTAACGCCAAACGAGCAATGGGGACAGAAACTCGCTGGGCTGGATACCACACGTCCTGGCGTGTGGCAGCTGGCCAGACACTTCACCAGGGAGAAACATTACATTCCCACGTTACAAGGACCTGACGGCCCGGCCTACTCCGCGACGGAAAAGGCAGAGCTTATGGCCACAACACTTGCAGCGTCCTTCATGCCGAATCTGGTTCCTTCAGACCCAGCATTCACACCTGAAACGGACCAGGAGGTTACACAACTTGTAGCCCAGCCCTCGCGCAACGAAATAAGACGTACTAGCACAAATGAAATCACATGGGCTATCAAGCACACCAACGCTAGAAAAGCCCCTGGGCCTGACGGCATCAAAACCGTGTCCTCCAAGACTTCACGGATAAAGCCGTAGAATACCTCACACACTTAACGAATGCCATTCTAACACACCAACACTTCCCTGAATTTTGGAAGGCTGCCAAGGTCCTGATGTTCAGGAAGCCAGGGAAAGACCACTCCCTCCCACAAAATTACCGACCCATCAGTCTGCTGTGTTTGCTCAGCAAGATTGTTGAGAAGGTAATACTAAAACGTATCACTAGGCATTACATCGCCAACGACACCCTAAGACCGGAGCAATTCGGCTTTAGGAATCACCACTCGACAACACAACAACTCCTCCGCGTAGTCGAACATATAACACACGGCTACAACATGAACAAAGCCACAGGGGCCGTGTTCCTAGACATCGAAAAGGCTTTCGATCGTCTCTGGCACAACGGACTCATACGCAAACTAAGCGAAGCTGGTTTCCCGGACGGACTCGTACGTCTCATACACTCATATCTCACGAACAGATGTTTCAACACTAACGTGCAGGATAAACAATCAACACAACACGGTATCCAAGCTGGAGTACACCAGGGGAGCATCCTAGTGCCCATCTTGTTTAACCTGTACATTAATGACTTCCCAGCGACACAAAACACGACGTTAGCTGTCTACGCGGATGACACAGCCATCCTCGCGCAAGACTGGAAACCGTCGAACATCAACTCACGAATACAGACAGCACTCAGAACAGCTGAGCCTTGGTTAGAGCGATGGCGTATTAAAGTAAACGTCGACAAGTGCGAAGCAGTTCTGTCCACACGCATACCGAAACTACTGCGCAAACACCAACACTGTAGACCAATAACACTACATACACGCCCAATACGTTTCCGAGAGAAAGTCAGATACCTTGGTGTCTGGCTGGACCGGAAACTTACATGGCGGGACCACATCGAATACGTTGCCAACCGAGCGCACGCGAGGCTCAAACAGCTCTACCCAATGCTCAACAGGGAAAGCACACTGAATAGGAGGGTGTCGAGGTCCATATACATGACACTGATTAGACCTCTGATGACGTACGCAGCTCCCGCCTGGGGATATGCAGCTCCTACACGACTGCGCCGCCTGCAGATCATACAGAACAAGGTGCTACGAATCATTAGCAACGCTTCACGCTACACACGCACTGCGGATCTTCACCATGAATACCGCCTTAATATCCTCAAGGTAGTATTCAAAAAACACGCCACACGACTATACAGGAACTCGACACACTCGAACAATCCTTTCATCCTCACTCTGGGAAACTACGATCACAACCATAGGTGGAAGCACAAGCGGCCAAAGACACTGCTAGCTAGGGCATAGCCACCTATGGTAAACTAACATACGCAAACAGCGACAAACGTCGGCAAGCCCCTGCATATCAGCAACACTGACTGGCAACTACCAGCTGCTATTAGAGCCGACCAACAGGCCACAGCAGGGACACCGACGAGCTCGCCCACATACGCACAAACAATCTGCCAACATTCCCACACACTGTGCCTCCGGTATATGACCTATCGGACACAAGATCGATAACAAACCTAACTGTTGCAGGTTGCTGACGCTGAACGAGGACTCTGTACCAGCACCCAGCGCCAGCCGCCGAGCAGCACAAACGCACAACGTCAAGGTATCGACATGCATGATACCCACTACTAACAAAGCCTATCCTTGCACAACCTATCGCAGGCAGCAAGACAACCGCTACTGCTCTTACCACCCGACCTAACTTTCGCAGAGGTTTTTTTCCCTTGGCTCTTGCCTTGGCACTTTTTTTTCCTCTGCCCTTCAAACCGCTACCCTTCGTCAGATTTCGACCAATCTATCTCCAGATGAGCGCGTATTAATGGTTAATCCTGACCAGACGTACGCAAACATCGCAGTACCCACATCCTGCGACACCTCACTTCGGTGAATACTAACCCTTATGCAGAGATGGCAGTAGACCTTTTGTGTTGGCCATCATGCCGGTGTGGGCGTGGAGGGGCTCCACCTCTTATTAAAAAAATTAACGCCAAATTTCGCCGCACTGCCCTAACGGACACATTCATCGTATGTCCCGTATTGTTTCTGCAGTTATTCCACGTAATGTTGCTTCTCTGTTAGCGCTGATATCTCTGCGTAAACGCCGCTGCTGTCGATCGTTAAGTAGAGGCCGTCGGCCATTGCGTTCTTCATGGTCAGAAGAAATGCCTGAAACGTGGTGTTCTCGGCACGCTCTTGATGAAGTGATTTCGAAATACTGGACTTCCTATTTCCGAAATAGAATGTCCCATGCATCTAGTTCCAACTATCATTCCATGTTCAAAATCTGTTAATTTGCGTCGTTCGACCATAATGACGCCGGGAACCTACTCACGCGAATGACTTGAGTACAAATGACGGCTCCGCCAATGCACTGCTGTTTTATATCTTATGTGCGCGATACTATCGCCATATATAAATGTGCATTTTGATATTTTATGATTTTTGTTATCTCAAGGTATATGTAGACATTTCTGAAGCCGGCCGCGGTGGTCTCGCGGTTCTAGGCGCTCAGTCCGGAACCGCGCGACTGCTACGGTCGCAGGTTCGAATCCTGCCTCGGGCATGGATGTGTGTCATGTCCTTAGGTCAGTTAGGTGTAAGTACTTCTAAGGCCTAGGGGACTGATGACCGCAGATGTCAAGTCCCATAGTGCTCAGAGCCATTTGAACAATCTGAACACATTTCTGTCTAGTTTTCTCGAGCACTCCCATACCACTTCCCGGGACAACTAAACATTTATTAGAGTAGATCTTGCCTATATGCTCCCCGCTGTATTGTTTCTGCATAGCTGTAGTTATGAATCCGCTGTTCGCGCTAGCAATCAGCCGCTGAAATCTCCCGGAAAGATCGCGACAGTCGCGTCTTGCCTATCGGGCAGGCGCAGCTGGCCACACGCGCGCGGCTGCGGCACATTTGCGTGCCGTCGTCCGGCGTCGGACAGCGGACACTGGTGTAATTTGCCGCCGCCACGGGGCACGTAGCTAGCAGCGGGGTTCGCTTTGTTCTCGCCCTCTCGTCGCTAGTCGCTAATTGTTAATCGCTAACGGCTACACCATACTGCGAAATGGACGTGTATCTCGGTAAGGTTCCTATATTCACCAGCCCTATTCAAGAATTGTCGGGAGAAAACTTTATCAACAATTAATTTGGTGGATGAGGTTCATTTCCCCAGAACCTGGCTCTGCCTTCCCTGCAACTAACTGTATTCGGTCGTCCGACTCTTGATCTCTCCGTACCGTTACTCTCATATTTCACTGTTACTACAAACTCCAGTGGTTTAGTAACGACTTCATTATGGCTACATTTCTTCACAAACATTTACATGAGTCATAGAAATTGCATATGCTGAAAATACAGTCTGGCAGTGTTGGTCGGAAAATTTTGCCGGCCACACGAATTGCAGCCCCATTTTCGGGAACGTTGCAGGCCACTGTTGCCTGGCAGTGTTTGCAGCAATAAGTTTGCGTACTACAGGTTTGGCGCGTAGTGGATGAAAGCAAGCGTCTGCGCTTATAGCTAAATGATTCAGTCAGATTAAGTCGAAATGTTTTGAGTTCAGTTCCGCAGTCGCTCCTGTGAGTTTTTTGTCATGCTTTTCAGATCTAGCAATGTTTTCTAAAGGGGTGAAATCCAGAATTGTACCTTAGTTCTTACCCCAATTTAAATGATATGTCCCAATATAAAGGACTGGATATGTGAGTTCGGAAGTCGGGGGTGAAAAGGGGGGGGGGAGGGGTCGCACAAGCAGACGCACACCGCTGTAAGTCGATCATACGTATGCATTCCTAGTTGGCCTTTCTCACTCATTCCGCTCAAACCACCACCACCACTCTTTCTTTCTCAGCATAAAAGGGCTCGAATATGTTAGCATGCCAAAATTTTTGGAAAAAAAATTTTAAGGTCCTGAGGAAGGTAAATTGATGCAGCTGGTACCCCTATTTCAGTCAGACTTTTCCCAGCTCCAGCTGGGCAAGTAACTCAAGAAATATACAGGTCAGGAAAATTCAGATAGTTTACTTAGGAGAAACTGAAATAACGTAAAACTATTACTGCGGATCAGTACGGATTTTACGTGAAGGAGTAGTGTAACTTTGAACCTCCGTAACTTGGAAATGGGTAAAAATAGCACAAATGTTTTGAAGGCTGTTATGGAATCTTAACCTTAGGAATATATCTTAAAAATTCCAGCGATCTGGTATCCGCCTCTATAAAGTACAGTAAAAATTTGTTCTGAGAATCCGCGCGTGAACTTATGGTGCCTAAGTAAGTACCTGAAGGCCCACCGCAGACCATATGGAATACAAAAAGAACCAACCAATTTGCTGCATCTGCCTAAGCTGCAGGTAGTATGTCACATTTTGACCCTGTACTGTAGGGCAGTGACATTGAGACGATCCTTCGGGCTACAAAAATTATCCCTACGCTAAGGACTATCCAAAACGCTTTTATCTTTTTATCATCAATACAACCCGAGGTAGGAGCACCGGAAAATTCCGTTTTTATGCACGGCGTTTAGAACGTACAAGGTACGGATGCTGTCGTATGCATACCGATAAGTGAAATAAGGGCTCGTGAGTAGACACATCGACAGTAGTTTTTTCCCTCGCTCTATTTGCAGCTAAATGAATGAGCAGTAGTGGTATCGTCGGACCATACGGGAGTATATGTAAAGAGTGTGTGTGTGTGTGTGTGTGTGTGTGTGTGTGTGTGTGTGTGTGTGTGTTGTAACAGTAGCTCCCCTCGTGTCGCCGCTGCTTGTACTGTGACAGCAGAGTGCGAGCTACAAGTGGGGACGCCGAACCACGCAGGCGCGGCAGGCTGAGTAGCGCCTCGGGGACAGGTGTGGCGTGGCGTGGCGCAGTGTGGCCGCGGGCGCGCCTCGCAAAACAAGCCGTAAATCAGCGTCGCCCGCCTGGCCTTGAACAAGGTCGCACCGTTACCGAGAAGCGAACGCAGCCGGCCGCCAACACACCGTGGCTCCAGCTCCAGGCGCCGCGGCGTAGTGCGGCCAGGTGTCTCTGTACATGTCCCACGTACTCCTGTAACTTCGTACTGTCCAATCCTAGTTCTGCACTTCAGATCAGCCTATGGCCGGTGTTTGCGGCATCTACTGACCTGGATTACTGTTCTTCGTCTCTTCACCAGGCTAAAGCCGTAGGCACACGGACCGTGCTGTCGAACGTCAACGTTGAGCGTGCTAAGTTCGACGTGCTGCTGAACGCTCAGAAACGATAAAGCTTGTGCATACGGTACGTGGGCCCCAACGTGGTACACGCGATCGCAACGCACTCCGGCGGAAGTTGCGGGAAGTTTCTAGTTCGTAAATCACACTGTTTACTAAACGGGGGCGCGTAAAATTCCCACGTTAGCTCTATTAAAACGCGCATTTCCTCCATTGTCCAATCAATAAGGACACAGGCTTATAAAAGTTCCATTACAAACAGTGCGATACAAATTTGCAATACTTCTTCACATAAGATAAACATTATTTCATCATTCCCACATTTTAGTAAAACTCTAAGGTCAGTCTTACTTGATCACTGTTCCTACCCAGTAGCAGAATCTTTGCAACACGTGAATTACAAGGCGTAAAAGAAAAAGGAGCAAAATATCTTTACACAAGTAGCACAAGGTGTCCTGTAGATCAAGCCAATCTAACATCCTAAGAAAGGTGAACTTATATTTACATAACATCAAAAATTCTAGTATATACTTATATTAAACTAATAGTAAAGAAACAGAACCTAATAAAAACGCAAATCTTAGGGGGAAAAAAAAAAATTACGTACTGGCGAATCGCGAACCACCGCCCAAACATAAAATTTTCACGAATCAATGACGCTACCCACCACGCTAAACCAACATCATTTTGCAGTTAATTGCTAATCCTGGGATCTTACCAATCTTAGCACTTGCTGAAAGCTTTAATCGTAATTATGTTACTAACTGAAATTTAATTATAACAAATTTTACCAAGAACAATGCGTTTTGGGTGCATCCTCAGTGCATTGCTGCCTTCAAATAGCATACTCTCATAATACGCGAGTTAGAATAATTCTTTTACCACGAATATGATGTTTCTCATTTTATTGCAGCGGATCACACAGTTAACAACGGGTTTTCCAGTGATTCTCAATTTGCTGGTACTCAGAAACGGCATACATACGTGTAGGCTTGAAATGAATGCCAATATGGCGCCTCACAACTTTGTGCTGAAGGGAGATGGCATGCATGTGACGTAGGTGACATTGTGCCATCTCATTGGTCAACGCTCAGACGCACGCTCAGAATATCTGACATGCTACATATTGCTCTGCACGTGCGGAAAGACTCCCGAACGTGCTATTCCACGCTATTACGTCAGAAACTCGGCACGCTCAACGTTCGGATGCACGGTCCGTGTGCCGACGGCTTTAGGTGAGTCTAATGAGGAGATCACGGCAAGTGCCAAGACCCGATTTCCCAGGAACTTCGCTCAGTGAAAGGGGGGTTCAAAATTAGCGAACACGTGCCTCGACTTACCCGTAGATGCCCGACCGTTTCTGAGAAAACTAGGGTGAAAATTTTTGAGGTACTATGTGCCTTCTAGCACATGATGAAATTCAAGTGAAACGGTGGCACAATGGCAAGTGTCACAGTTTTCCATTTACCTGCCCATGCCCGTAGAAGACGATTACAGGGATGTTTCCTAATGTTTGTTGAAATAACGTTGTCATTATTCTCTTACTAACTGTAACTGGTGAATAAATTGTAAAAACAGGAGAGTGATAAAATTACATGTAACTGTTTCCGGTTAAATTCCTGGAGTGTATCTTGATTCATAATCAACCGCAAGCGCCAGTTTTCGGTAAATTGATCCGTTATGCGTGGCTTGCGACGAAATTACTGTCAATGCGTGAAGTCTTCAGCAGTGGTAACGACGTTTCTGTCCCAAGTTACATTCGTACGAATAAGTGTCACTGTGGTAAATTTGTCTTCGTGCGATGCTTGTGGTCTTCGGGATTTCTATGTTCCGAATGTTTCTAGGGAGTATCATACATAGGAATGCACTACATTTTCCTGAAGAATAAACGTAAGAATAAAATCTAAGAACTGATGGAAGAATGAGTTAGAGTACGAGAATGTAAGAAGACTGTAGCCATTGAAAACACACGACACACACATTTTACATTGTAAATGTATGACTTATTGTGAAACCAAGTTGCAATTTTACAGTTAATATAACGAACGCTCTCGTATCCCTTAATTTGATAAACATTTGTTTAGTAACCTACGAGCATAGGTAGATAAACTAAATAAAATAAAATTTAAAAACCGGGTGTTCGAACACGGGGCACGACGCTAGTCACTGTTCCACCGCTTCAATTAGCGCCCCCCGTGCTGAAACGCATATAAATTACAGCGAAAACTTCGGCCGTCGTTTCTCAGAAACGGTGGAGTATCTACGTATAAGCCCAAGTGCGTGTTTGCTTGTTTTGACTTCTTCATTGAGCGTACTTACTACGATATTGGGTAATGGCACTTGAGTGCTCTTCACGTAAGAATATACGAAGAACCGACAATACAATGTAATAACATAATGAAATACTACTAATTAACTGACTACGCAAATTGCCTCGATTTTTCCAGAAATACAAGAACATCTGTTTCGTTACTTTGTTCTTGTCTGTTCGGTGGAGCTATCGTAGGATGTTTAATGTTGGTTTTTATATTGATTTGGATATTATCAGCATCGACAGTATGGTCGCACGAAATATCAGGCGAAATTTATGACTGAATTGTGGATTGCTTGGTAGGGAAAATGCATCATGCTATTTCGTACGGACTGACTTCAGGTGTGGCCCAGGGAAGTACGTTGAATCCCTTGCCGTCCATTATCTATATTAATTTGTAACACCTCAGTTTTGTAAACGCTGCACTTACCTATAATGAAGTACTGTCTGAAAATAAATATTTTTTCACATCTTGAAAACATTCGAACGTGGTGCAAACATGGGTAATTTAGTTTAAATATCCTCAAACGTAAAACTTTGCATGTCACGAAAAGAAAAAGCGTAGTATCCAATGACTAAAATATCAGTCAGTCATAATTTCTGCGTCAATCGAATCACAAAAATATCAAAGTAACAATTTATGGGAATATGAAATAATATAATTATACAGTCTGAGTCGTAGGTTAACCATGTGACAGACTTTGGTTCACTTGTAGAATATTATGGATATGCAATCAGTGTACAAACGGTGTCACAGAGTGTATGGGAACCCTTAACAACAAATAGACATATGATGACTGGTTTGCTTGACCAATGGCAGAGCGTCACGGGGATCTTTAAGGAACTGAACTGGAAGGCATTTACGAAAGGTACATACAACCTAGTGAAAGCCTGACTACAAAGTTTCAGGAATCGGCTTTGAATGATGACTACAACCGGCTTCGTATCGCTTCCGCAGCGATCGATAAGGCAAGCCTAGATTTATATAGCCCGCACCGCGGTGTTTAAGCAATCACTCTTACCGCGATTCATACCAGAATGGAACGGCATAAAACCCCAACAACTGGCTCAATGCATTTCACAGTGCTTTGCGGAGTATGTATGTATGTATGTATACATGCATGCTTGCATATATATGAACGTAGATTTGGTTATTTTGTCAGTCTGTGATGATACAATGAAATTCAAATTGCGATATCTAAAAATTTTTTATTTACTTAAACAGTATCGAGCGAAAATCGACACAGCAAAATGATCGATCTTGTACGAAAGATTAGTGTTAAGGAAACCTGTATAACTATATAAAGGACAAGTGTAATGTCTGTCAAATGTTCATTCGACAGAGAGGGCATTTTGTAAAAAATAAAATATAGAAATGAATATAAGTTATAAATGTACTTACTGTAATATTGTAAGGGTATTAGAAAATGTAATTCAGTTGAACCAAATGAATTCATAAAGGCTGGGAAACCACGATGGGTTTTCGACGGCCAGTTTTTGCATGACCTTGGTGCGAGCACCGCAAGGGAGTCCAGTCTCGACAGTGCGCGTATCGTGACGTGCAATGTCTGACGATGTGATCCTTGAGCAGTAACAATTCGGAGTGAAAGTGCTTAATGTTTGGTGTGGCGGTGTTTTATAGTTCCTGAACTCTTCTCCAGTTTGTTTCGTGTCGGATAGCAGGAATATCCGACAACTTTTATATGATGGAACATGGATCCGATGACACATCTAGTTAATTTGGCTACCGCAAGTGGGTGGTAGTTATTAATTAATTCCATCACTGGAGACTTTACGAGCCAATCCACATTTTAATACAGCAAGCACCAACTTAAGCACCAATTCCACTGCAGCGAACCAGGCGGGTCATTTTCATATTAACAGTATATAGCAGTGTATTAGAACGTTATAGTCAGCCCCACGGTTTGGCAACTTTCTACTATTATTTTGTTAAAAGAAATAGTTAGCATGTTGTCGAAAAGTCATACTAATCCAAAGTTCCCTGTCCATTATGTTAAATGTAAATTTTGTGTCACTCTGTGTCGTCGAAAGGTCGTAGTGATTGTTGTTACGACATTCTTCCAGTGTCATATAAAAGTAGCGTCCAATAATAATTGTTTACTTTCGAATTGAAGAGACGAAATGTGGTCGCTTTGATACGTCACTGTAAAGTTCAATTTAATGAGATTTCTCACCTTTAAATTTGCTTTATCGGAGTATTAACTTCACATAATTATTCAAGGTAAAGATGACAGCCATTAAGCCATATAAGAATCTCAGTCTGCTTCTGTCTTGTTTTCAAGTAAATTTATTGCCTCGAAAACTGTTAAAGTAAATTTACTGCTGGCACTTTTATAGACAAGCTGAAATAAAGTATTGAAATTGCTCCTTGAGAACTGGCGACCATAACAATTTTCGTAGACATACCTGTCTTTCAGTGGATCTATCGTAATGTAAGACTACATAGCTACAAGCTGTTTGCTGCAAGAGAGCGGATAGAACCAAATCCAGAAACGCCATATAAAGTTTTGTGTGTGTAATAAATTGTGATGAGTACCAAGCCTGAAAATTGAACACCATTCTCTACACCTCACTTTGGAGACAAGCTTAGAAAATATATATATTATATATGTCTTGCTAATAATAGTATTCTGTTAGGAAACACGCGTCAGAATTTGTGTTAGCGACTGTTGTTAATGTTAGTAATAAACAGTGTAATGTTGTTCAGTTTTAATGAAAATGCTCTATTGAGCAAACTGCAATTACTGCGTGTAAACTGCCCTATAAATGTCCCCAGGGTGATTGACTTTAGAGTCAGTAAGAGATTGCAGTCGGGAGCCCGAAATAAAAATTCCCTCAGTATTTAGTCACCAAACGTGGTGGAAATGAAGCACCAATATGACTAATAATCATCCTTATCAAAGCCCCCATACATCAAGGACTTGGCATCACGGCTTAGAACTTGCGGCTATCTCGGGTATACTGGGTCAAACCAGTCAACCTGAGCTATCTTCGACTCAACAGCAGGTAGGTCTGGCCAACCGCGAACTGCAGCTTCTACGGGTTTCAGATTAAACCGCGTTGCTCGCTGTATGGATTACGATGCCGAGTGATCAGCTAAGACGCACCTCATCCACATCCCCATTGGCTCTGTCCAGCAGTCTAATGGCGCTGGCAGTGGCTTAGTACAGTCCTCAGTAAGTTAATTACGTCATGATGGTCACAGCCACGAAGATGGGGGGGGAGGTGGTTTCCTGAAGTCCAGACGTAGGGGCGAAGCGGATTAGCGAGGAAGTGCAGTCGGTTTTTACTGATAACGTGATTATATTTCTTGCCAGTTTCACTATAATTTGACTGTTACCACAACGCTGTTTCATAGCTGGTAATGTGCCACACACCACAGTGATACAATCGGATGTCGATACTTAGTATTGCAGCTGTATGTGTGGTTTATAACCTCCTAGCTCCAATACGAGAGGAGATACAGTCAAAAAACGGTTTATTCTGGCGTCTGGAATATAAGCTGCCCTACAAGGCAGGCATGTTTATGTGGGAACAGTACAGGCCTACCAACGCAACCAGCTTTACACGACAGCACACATGTAAGGCAAAAAAAGGGGGGGGGGGAGCAGGTTGAGATGGATAGAAGAAGGGATGCACAGAGTGAAGGGGAAGGGGAAGGGGAAATGGAGGAGGGCGCATATTCATTGTGTATGTTGAACGCATATACAAGTGAAGCTGTGGAGAAAATGCCAGTAATCTATATTCTCAATGGCTTATACTTCATTTTTATGTATTACATGCTTATAAAGTAATAAGTGTTAATTTGTATTGCTAGATATGCACTCTTTGTTTTATGTATTTTGGTTTAATAATTATTTTTTCCATTTTACTGTCCTGCATATACTGCAAAATTTTCTAGTACATTCTGCTACATGTTTTCTCCAAGGATTTAAATTTATTAATTCGATGGATTTTACTATGTACTTACCCACTTTGCTGCCTTTTGTAGTCATGTTATGATTTTTTCAGTTGAAATCCTAGGATCTGTTCTATTGGCTCTTCCCCCAAGATGACTCATTTCAGCAACTTGTTAGATTGTGAAAATAATGCAAAATCATTCGTAAAAGTTAGATAGTTTACCTTTTATGTATGTATTGAACCGGGGACCTAGAAACGATGGAGAGGCTTCGTCCCCTCCGTGGTTCACAGCCCCCACAACATGCTACAGCAATCCACTCACCTCACCGCCGCCGCACACCGAACGCAAGGTTATTGTAAACGTATGCCTGAAGACAGTGTGTGAAGAAAATACTTAGACTATAGCTACACATCATCTAAAATACCGTTAGTTCCTTTGCATCAGTTGTGGTCTAGGATGGACCTTAGGCGTATTATGAAAGCACCATTTGCTCACCGGCAGTTCCTGAGAAACTCAGGAAAAAAAATAATCATTTCTCGGTACGGAAAGTACCAAGTGTGGCGATAGACACTTCTATAATTTCTGTTCAAGGCTGATGGTCGAAGTTCTTACCGTATGTTCTGAAGATTCTGGGGGAGTTACGAAACTTTTTTCGGTATCATCATCTGATATCGAGATCCAGAGGTTCAAAGATAACTTACACTGATAAGCCAAAACATTATGACTACTGCCCACCGTGACATTGGATGCCGCGTGGTGGAGACAGGCTCTAAATGGGGACACCCATTGGGATAAATTCCTTTGACAAAGGACAGATTATTACCACGCAGAGCCTGTGAACGAGTATCTCTAGAACGGTGAAGCTTGTCGAATGTTTACGTGCTACTGTCGTGAGTATTTACGGAAAGATGCAGAAGGGCAGTGGAACTACCACTTGGCGCTAAATGGTTGGACGTCCATGACTCTTCACAGAAAGTGGGGTTTCGAAGCTTGTCTGCTGTAAGAAGTAGGACAGATAGTGATCTGTGGCATCTCTGCTGAAAGAGCAGAATGATGGTGCACGCAGAAGTTGTTCGGAGCACGCCATTCATCGTACATTGTTGAACATTGAACTCCACAGCAGACCACCCCACGTTTTCACATGTTGACCAAACAACATCGTCCGTTAAGATTGTACTGAGCAAGGCACAAACCGAATTCGGCCATAGACCAATGGAAACGGGTCGGCTCTTTGGTGAATCAGTTTTGCTACACTAGAGGTCAATGGTAGTCTACAGAAACGCCGTGGACGCAGGCTGGTGGGAGCAATACTATGCTAAGAGAGGCATTCTCCTGCGCTTGCATGGGACCTGTGGTAGTACTCGGAGACACGCTGATATCTGCGGACCACCTGCATCCCTTCATGTTTGATAACATCCCCGGTGGCGATGTCATCTTTCGGCAGTATAATTGTCCGTGTCCATGAGCCAGAACCGTGTTCCAGTGGTGAGCATTATAGTGAACGCACGTTGAAGTTTCGCCTAATGTAAATCCTATAGAACCCATCTGGGTCGTTGTCGGACGCCATCACTGCGTATGCAACTCAGCGGCCCGTTATTTACAAGAATTACATGACCTGTGCGTAAACACCTAGTGCCATATACTTCCACAAACCCGCCAACAAACTGTCGGATCTCTGATATGCAGAATCAGTGATTTATTTCATTCCAGAGACGAATGAACAAGCTAGTGAGCAGGTGGTCAGGATACTTTGGCTCCTCAGAGTCTGAGGCGTAAATCGTGCTTTAATTTATGTAGTGAACACATGGGAAGAGTTCTGGGGTCATGGCAGTAGTGTCATCAAACCATATTTCTAGTCAGCCATTTTTCACCAATAAAACTTTATGACGAGGTGTGTCTGTATAATGGGCACTTCACGCCTATACAAATATGCCGGAAGTGGTACCACAGTGACATGAAACTGGCTAAAAATGGTCTAAACGTGACTGAAAAAAATCTGAAATGACTGCCAAAAATTATTGTAAAAATCGAAAGACTGCAAATTCACGAAACATTTCCAGTAACATCTTTACTCTTAAGATAAGCGTCCAGAAAAAATTTAAAGCGAACGATTTTGTGCTAACCTTATATTATACGTAATTATTTGTTGTTCGTAAGTGTCTAAGGACATGCATGTGTCGAAATATATACATATTTAAGTATACAAATTGTGCTGGCATATGCCTTCGCCAGCACACCGGTCGGCACTACGAAACATTGCATAGCAGGCGCTGAACTAAGGGCGCCTGTGACAATAGAAGACCAAAAGACGCCCCGGGGCTACGCTCCGATAACGCCCCCTGGGCAGCGTGCATATAGGCCGCCACCGCCAAGTCTTAATCGCGCAATCTCAGTACCCCAGTATGTCGCATGGAAAATTTGGAATTTGGAAATTTGCGGTAAGATCCTATGGGACCCTAAGCTAACACACTGCTTAATCTAACTTTAACTTCCGCTAAGGACAACACACCCTGTCCGAGGGAGGATTCGAACCTCGCGGGGGAGGGGGGGGGGGGGGACCACGAAAAGGTGGCTGAGAACACGCACGTCGCAGCGGGACTCAGTTCGCATTGCACCTCAGTACGTCGCACAGTACTCTAGTCTTCCGCAGTGATAGTCGTTGCCTCGCACCTAAGCTAGCTGTGAGGGAATGTTAGTCATTGCATGTACTTGTTATATGGACACGGACAAGATTAAAGAATTAGTACATGGTATTTGATTGCTGTTAACCGGAGAGTTTCAGATTGGACATCATTGAAGTTAAGCACTCAAGTGGTTCCTGTAATGTAGTGTATTTTAACCGTGTGTGCATTTTGTGTTTTAGTGAAAGGAAACCGGCCACCCACTTATACCACCACCCTCTCCTCATCCAGCCAGGAACCACGAAACAGTACAAGAGGGCACAGCCACAACATGAATGAAGCGTCAAAAGTTTAGTGCCTATAGAATTAGTTTTATATAAGCAGCACAGACAGCTGTAGCACGGAAAAGAAAAGAACCAGCCAACAAATTTTCATGCGCGAGCACAGAACAGGTAGAAAAGTGAGGAACAAGCTGCCTCGTCTACATTCCGCCTTCCTCACCAAAAATTTTGGCGTGCGAACACAGTCGCGCTTTTTTATACTGAAAGAGAGTAATAGACAATGCCAGTGGCAGAGTAAGATAGAGGTGGGACAGACGAAGTGGCAACGAAAGAGAAAGAGAAAGCAACGGCAGTGGTAACAGAAGGCAGAGGAGACAGTGGAAATAAAAAATACGGTTGAATGTAGACCATGGCTTTGGGAGGAGGGGAGGGGGTTCTGGACCCTCCCATGCGGCGAATTTTAACGCGTAGGAGAGGGCGTACGTTGGACCGAAATTTTAAGAACCTGGGTATAGGAGAAAAAGTAAGCTGGAACCGCCTCCACCGCTTCCAAGAACTTGTGAGCTGCCAAGGTATAAGGGTGACAGTAACAGTGGGAAAGAAAGACAAAAAGGGACAGTGTAAGAGAGGAGACAGTTGCAGTGGGATATGCTGTTAAATCAGTGGGAGATAAAGGTCAACAGTCTGTGTGTGTGTGTGTGTGTGTGTGTGTGTGTGTGTGTGTGTGTGTGTGTGTGTGAGAGAGAGAGAGAGAGAGAGAGAGAGAGAGAGAGAGAGAAAGGGGGGGGGGCTGTGAGATGGAGATGCTGGTTATGAAGGTTGACTACAAAGAGACTTGGTGAAAGATTTAAAATGTTCTGTGTTAAAACAGCGCAAATATGTTCGCATGCAACATTTTTCAGGAAGGCGGAATGAATATTGACGCAGCTGGTTCCTCACTTTTTTTTGTGTCTCTTCTATAGAGAATATATTCGCTTTTTGTGCTCCGACAGGAACGCGCTGGTAACGGGTTTGCGTTGTAGCAAGGTTGCCACTGTGCGACAGACTTCTCCCTTAGGCCCTGGAACCTTGAAACGACATTCGCTCAATTTACCACGTCTAGGCATCAAAAGTCACTTCCAATTTGCATTCGGAATTACGATTTGCTACTGTATATACTGGTAGGAGTCCTCTGCTTCACCCGGTCTCTGCGTAATTAAAGTGGACGGCAGCCAAGACATATAATGTAAAAATGAGATGATGAGATATGCTACGCAGTGGTAATACGAGGGGTCTCTTCGAATGATACTCGTTTGGTCCCATGCAAAGTCATAACGCCAGCCCGGCAGTGTGCGCTAATCATGTACGCAGAGTAACACAAAGCTGTGCAAACAGCGACCGCAGACGACTGGGATAATTGCGCGTTGTGCCCCTGATCGATGCACATCACCCGGGAACCGGCCATGTCTCATTAGACAGGTTCCAAACAAACAAAACATATGTGAATACGTCCGTTACCAGGCGGACGTATCAACAGCAGTTAGTCACTTGAACGTAGGTACAGAAGTAATGTATTTAGTATATGACAAATACAGCAAACTGCGACATATTGTACAGATGATTAAGATACGTCAAACATAAAATGTACTAACTGATTAGTTTAACATGTAAAACCACTACAACACTAGCAATTCTAAAACCAGGGAAAACTAGCAATGACCTACTAAGTAATCGTACATCGGACTGCCCAGTACATGTTACAGACCATTACAAAGGTAAATTTACAACGGAGTAAGACCACTCTCGACGAAAATGTAACATCTGAGCAAGCTGGAGTCGGATCAAATCCAAGTAGATGTGAACAGTATTTCGCTTGAAAATGATTTACAGAAAGAAGCTTGTGTGAAGAGGCCAGGAAATTCAGTTACCTTTTGTTGACTTAATTGCAGCCACCAATATTTTATTGTTAGATGCACTGGTATTTAAACTTCCTAATACCACCGGGGTCGAAATGAACCGTAAGCATACCACACATACCTCCCATGTTTTGCAAACTATCGTTTTCAAAATCTATCACTTTCTCTCCCTCTCTGAGTCAGTTATAGCTAACTGCGTTTATTTCAGTTTTATATTTAAGACACATTAAAATTTATTAATGGTTTTTGCTCCGAGCGCCACTGGCGTTAGTATGATCGCGATTGTTTGTTTCTTGATATTAACATTATGAAAATAGAATGACGGCTGTTGTGTTAAACATGTATTCTCAAACAATGAAAGTAATTTTTCCTGCATATCTTGCATCCACCATCAGGGTTTCTTGCCTCAGCTTGTGTGTGTTGACATGTTTGCCTAAGCTTTTCATCGAATTACATTACGAATAAGAAACATTTGAATATCCCTAAAATACCAGCAATTTTGAATGAAGAGGAGGAATTAAGTAAAACACAAACTGATGACAGTGGGATTAGTGCTACTATTCATGAAGGCAGTGAACCAGGTGGAGATTCTATTGAGGACGATTAAGATGATCATAAAGATGATGATTTTGAAAGTTTTGTTGATAAAGTTGGTGATATTTCAGGTCAGTGTTTTCAAGGAAGTATTTCAATACCATCTGTTTACAAGAACAGTAATAATAATAATAATAATAACAATAAATCCCGTGGAGGCCCGGGAAAAGAATAGGCCTCCGGTATGTTCCGCCAGTCGTAAAAGGCGACGAAAAGAACACACCACTAATAGTGCTAACCCCCTTTTAGTGTAATTAGTTGGTTCAGGACAGAACAAATGGAGCCTCGGACAAGCGCTGTCATAGTCGGGGACACCGCTTGAACCCTATGCCCGTCCACAATGGTAACGACACTGCTAGCAACACGAAAAATGATTTTAATCCAAATAGAGGTGTTTTGCAGGATATGCTTCCTGCAACCACTCTAGATGGAAAACAAAGACAGAGGATGAGATGGTCAGATGAAGTTAACCGACACCTCATGTTCTGTTATTACCAAGCAACAAACTTAGAACCAACACAACTGGATACAGATCACTAGTATACACAACATTTATTACCAGATACCAGAATTAAATTTTTTAACAGAACAACAACTAGCTGATCAGATCCGTGTAATAATCAAAAATAACAGGATACCCCAGTCAGAATTAGAAAACATCAAACAATAAGTACAACAAATACTGGAATAAAATAATGTGCAATCAGAAGAATAATAATAAGAAGAAAATACAGTAATGGACTCAAACATCCCAGAGCAAACAAAAAAAGAACAACACGCATCAATTAAACAATCAGAGGAAAACGAAATCTTAAGACAGCCACCAGAACAAGCACAAATAGAACAAGAAGTGACACACATGTTAGATATAGAAGAAAAATTTCAGCTGACATACACTCCTGGAAATGGAAAAAAGAACACATTGACACCGGTGTGTCAGACCCACCATACTTGCTCCGGACACTGCGAGAGGGCTGTACAAGCAATGATCACACGCACGGCACAGCGGACACACCAGGAACCGCGGTGTTGGCCGTCGAATGGCGCTAGCTGCACAGCATTTGTGCACCGCCGCCGTCAGTGTCAGCCAGTTTGCCGTGGCATACGGAGCTCCATCGCAGTCTTTAACACTGGTAGCATGCCGCGACAGTGTGGACGTGAACCGTATGTGCAGTTGACGGACTTTTGAGCGAGGGCGTATAGTGGGCATGCGGGAGGCCGGGTGGACGTACCGCCGAATTGCTCAACACGTGGGGCGTGAGGTCTCCACAGTACATCGATGATGTCGCCAGTGGTCGGCGGAAGGTGCACGTGCCCGTCGACCTGGGACCGGACCGCAGCGACGCACGGATGCACGCCAAGTCCGTAGGATCCTACGCAGTGCCGTAGGGGACCGCACCGCCACTTCCCAGCAAATTAGGGACACTGTTGCTCCTGGGGTATCGGCGAGGACCATTCGCAACCGTCTCCATGAAGCTGGGCTACGGTCCCGCACACCGTTAGGCCGTCTTCCGCTCACGCCCCAACATCGTGCAGCCCGCCTCCAGTGGTGTCGCGACAGGCGTGAATGGAGGGACGAATGGAGACGTGTCGTCTTCAGCGATGAGAATCGCTTCTGCCTTGGTGCCAATGATGGTCGTATGCGTGTTTGGCGCCGTGCAGGTGAGCGCCACAATCAGGACTGCATACGACCGAGGCACACAGGGCCAACACCCGGCATCATGGTGTGGGGAGCGATCTCCTACACTGGCCGTACACCACTGGTGATCGTCGAGGGGACACTGAATAGTGCACGGTACATCCAAACCGTCATCGAACCCATCGTTCTACCATTCCTAGACCGGCAAGGGAACTTGCTGTTCCAACAGGACAATGCACGTCCGCATGTATCCCGTGCCACCCAACGTGCTCTAGAAGGTGTAAGTCAACTACCCTGGCCAGCAAGATCTCCGGATCTGTCCCCCATTGAGCATGTTTGGGACTGGATGAAGCGTCGTCTCACGCGGTCTGCACGTCCAGCACGAACGCTGGTCCAACTGAGGCGCCAGGTGGAAATGGCATGGCAAGCCGTTCCGCAGGACTACATCCAGCATCTCTACGATCGTCTCCAAGGGAGAATAGCAGCCTGCATTGCTGCGAAAGGTGGATATACACTGTACTAGTGCCGACATTGTGCATGCTCTGTTGCCTGTGTCTATGTGCCTGTGGTTCTGTCAGTGTGATCATGTGATGTATCTGACCCCAGGAATGTGTCAAAGTTTCCCCTTCCTGGGACAATGAATTCACGGTGTTCTTATTTCAATTTCCAGGAGTGTATATAGAATACAAAGATACAGTGTCAGTGTCGTCGTAACTGCCGTCTGTGTCACGTCTGCTGTGCAGCGAGCTACGTTAATTTAAGTATTAACTGTGTTTTTCTTACTTGTCACTTCTTCCTTGTGTTTTTGCTTTTAGGAAGCTTTAATTGTCGAGTGCTAGTAATAGTGTTCCATAGATTTCGTGTTTGTTTTGAATACAGTCAGAGAGAGTCCCTTTAGTCAGCCATAGTGCCAGTAGTGCTAGTGTTTGTTTTCAATACAGTCCAGAGACAGGTAGTGCTATTTTCATTGTTTTCTACAAGAAGTGTCTAGTAACCACAGTTTAGTCAACTATCAGCCGCCTTTAGTGAATTAGCAGTCTAGTTAAAAGTTTATTAACTCTCTACAGTAAATTGATTTCTTAGGATGGATAGAATGTGTGACTGCTGTGTACGGACGCAGGAGGAGCTGGCCACTGTTCGCGAACAGCTGTACGTGTTGATGTCCGCGGTCGGCCGTCTTCAGGCTGCTGCCTCGGAGTGTAGCGGCAGTGGGGAGTCTGGTGCGTCGCATGGCACACCCCAGGTACTACATGCTTCACCCACTGTCCCTGCTGTCGACACATCGTGGGTACCGGGCGCAGTTGGGCCACCCTCTCCCCAACAGGAGTCGCGGGTTCAGCGGCGTTCGCGGCGCACGAGGCGGAGGGTCAATGTGGAGGCTGGCCGTGTGGCATCGCCCGCTCTGCCTGTGAGTGGACATGTGGCCGCCCCTTCAGCAAGGTCCGAGCAGGCACACAGGGGGAGGGGTTTATTAGTTATTGGGAGCTCCGATGTTAGGCGGGTGATGAAGCCCCTTAGGGAAATAGCGGAAAGGTCGGGGAAGAAGGCCAGTGTTCACTCTGTCTGCTTGCCGGGGGTTCTCATCCGAGATGTGGAGGAGGCCTTGCCGGCGGCGATAGAGAGCATTGGGTGCACCCGACTGCCAATTGCTGCTCATGTCGGCACCAATGACTCCTGCCGTCTGGGTTCAGAGGTCATCCTCAGTTCGTACAGGCGGTTGGCGGAATTGGTGAAGGCGGAAAGCCTCGCTCGCGGGGTGAAATCTGAGCTAACTATTTGTAGTATTGTTCCCAGAACCGATCGCGGTCCTCTGCTTTGGAGCCGAGTAGAAGGCTTAAACCAGAGGCTCAGACGATTCTGCGGACATCTGGGGTGCAAATTTCTCGACCTCCGCTATCGGGTGGAGAAATGTAGGGTCCCTCTGAATAGGTCAGGCATGCACTACACGCAGGAAGCGGCTACAAGGGTAGCGGAGTACGTGTGGAGTGCACATGTGGGTTTTTTAGGTTAGAGAATTCCCTCCCTAGGTCCGACAAGACGCCGCCTGAGACGCAGCAAGGTAGGAGTAGGAAAAATGCAACAGGGAATAACAATATTAATGTGCTAATAGTAAACTGCAGGAGCGTCTATAGAAAGGTCCCAGAACTGCTCTCATTAGTAAACAGTCACAATGCCCATATAGTACTAGGAACAAAAAGTTGGCTGAAACCAGACGTAAACAGTGATGAAATCCTAAACTCAGATTGGAATGTATACCGCAGAGACAGGCTGGACAGTGAAGGGGGAGGCGTGTTTATAGCGATAAGAAGTGCAATAGTATCTAAGGAAATTGACGGAGATCCGAAATGTGAAATAATTTGGGTGAAAATCACGGTTAAAGCAGGCTCAGACATGGTAATTGGATGTGTCTATAGGCCCCCTGGCTCAGCAGCTGTTGTGGCTGAGCACCTGAAGGATAATTTGGAAAATATTTCGAGTAGATTTCCTCACCATGTTATAGTTCTGGGTGGATATTTTAATTTGCCGGATATAGACTGCGAGACTCAAACGTTCATGACGGGTGGCAGGGACAAAGAATCCAGTGAAAGTTTTTTAAGTGCTTTATATGAAAACTACCTTGAGCAGTTAAACAGAGAACCGTTTTTCTGTTTAGCAAAAGTGACAAAAAGCAGATTACAGAGTACCTGACGGCTCAACACAAAAGTTTTGTCTCAAGTACAGATAGTGTAGAGGATCAGTGGACAAAGTTCAAAACCATCGTACAATATGCGCTAGATGAGTATGTGCCAAGCAAGATCGTAAGAGATGGAAAAGAGCCACCGTGGTACAACAACAGAGGTAGAAAACTGCTGCGGAAGCAAAGGGAGCTTCACAGCAAACATAAACATAGCCAAAGCCTTGGAGACAAACAAAAATTACACGAAGCGAAATGTAGTGTGGGGAGGACTATGCGAGAGGCGTTCAATGAATTCGAAAGTAAAGTTCTATGTACTGACTTGGCAGAAAATCCTAAGAAATTTTGGTCTTATGTCAAAGCGGTAGGTGGATCAAAACGAAATGTTCAGACACTCTGTGACCAAAATGGTAATGAAACAGAGGATGACAGACTAAAGGCCGAAATACTAAATGTCTTTTTCCAAAGCTGATTCACAGAGGAAGACTGCACTGTAGTTCCTTCACTAGATTGTCGCACAGATGACAAAATGGTAGATATCGAAATTGACGACAGAGGGATAGAGAAAAAATTAAAATCGCTCAAAAGAGGAAAGGCCACTGGACCTGATGGAATACCAGTTCGATTTTACACAGAGTATGCGAAGGAACTTGCCCCCCTTCTTGCAGCGGTGTACCGTAGGTCTCTAGAAGAGCGTAGCGTTTCAAAGGATTGGAAAAGGGTACAGGTCATCCCCGTTTTCAAGAAGGGACGTCGAACAGATGTGCAGAACTATAGACCTATATCTCTAACGTCGATCAGTTGTAGAACCTTGGAACACGTATAATGTTCGAGTATAATGACTTTCCTGGAGTCCCGAAATCTACTCTGTAGGAATCAGCATGTGTTTCGAAAAAGACGATCGTGTGAAACCCAGCTCGCGCTATTCGTCCACGAGACTCAGAGGCCCATAGACACGGGTTCACAGGTAGATGCCGTGTTTCTTGACTTCCGCAAGGCGTTCGATACAGTTCCCCACAGTCGTTTAATGAACAAAATAAGAGCATATGGACTATCAGATATTATCTGAATTTGTTTGTATTTTAAGTGTGGTTTATCAATTTTTCATTACTATGTTTAGGAACTGTATTAATTTAGGATCTGCTTTGTATATTTCCAGTATCTGTAGTAACCATGAGTGGGGTACACTATGAAAAGCTTTTTGGTAGTCTATGTATACGTAGTGTAGCGACCTTTGTTTAGTTTTAGCTTGATATGTCACCTCTGTATCTAGTATCAGTTGCTCTTTACATCCTCGTGCTCCTTTGCAGCAGCCTTTTTGTTCTTCATTTATAATTTTGTTCTGTGTTGTATGTGTCATTAATTTCTGTGTAATGACTGAAGTTAATATCTTGTAGATTGTTGGTAGGCATGTTATTGGCCGATATTTAGCTGGGTTTGCAGTGTCTGCTTGATCTTTAGGTTTCGGATAAGTTATTCCTTGTGTAAGTGTGTCAGGGACTGTGTATGGGTCTGCGATGTAATTGTTAAATAATTTAGTTAGATGTGAATGTGTTGAAGTGAACTACTTTAGCCAGAAATTTGCTATTTTATCATTTCCAGGGGCTTTATAATTGTGCATAGAATTAATTGCTTGGGTGACTTCATGGTGCAAGAGTATCACTTCAGGCATTTGTGGTATCATCTTGTATGTGTCTGCTTCTGCTTCTATCCACCGTGCATGTCTTATGTTGTACTGGGTTTGACCGTATGTTGCTCCAAAAGTGTTCCATGTCCGTTATGTTTGTTGGATTGTTTATTTTAATGTGTGTGTTATCTATTGTCTGGTAAAATTTCTTTTGGTTTGTGTTGAATGTTTGGTTTTGTTTCCTTCTATTTTCACTTTTTTTGTATCTTCTAGGTCGTTTGGCCAATGCTTGTAATTTCTGCTTCTTTTCATCTAATTGCTCTATCGCTTCTTGTTATGAGATTTTACGTAACCTTTTTCGTTTTTGTCTGATATTTCATTTCTTATAAATTGTGTTAGCTGTCCGATGTCTTTTGTCAGTTTTTCTATTATGATCTGTAGCCTGTGTTGCCATGCTGGTTTTGTGGGTTTCTTCTGTGTGTTGGTTGGTTCTGATCTCTGCCTAGTGTGTATATTTAGTGTAGTGAGTGCTCCTACATAAACCAGTAGTTGTAACTCTTCCATAGTTCTATTTTCATTTATTTTGTTGTGTATGATTGTGTTGATAGTTGTTATTGTTGTTTCGACTTGTGGGTTATTTGGTGGTCTATGCAAGAAAGGTCTAATGTCTGTATTTGTGTCTTTGTATTCTATATATGTCAACTGAAATTTTTCTTCTACATCTAACATGTGTGTCACTTCATGTTCCATTTGTGCTTGTCCTGGTGGCTGTCTTAAGATTTCGTTTTCCTCTGATTGTTTAATTGACGCGTTTTGTTCTTTGCTTGTTTTGTCTGGGATGTTTGAGTCCATTACTGTATTTTCTTCTTATTATTATTCTGATTGCACATTATTTTGTTCCAGTATTTGTTGTACTTGTTGTTTGGTGTGTTCTAATTCTGACTGGGGTATCCTGTTATTTTTTATTATTAGACGGATCTGATCAGCTAGTCGTCGTTCTGTTAAAAATTTTAATTCTGGGTATCTGGTAATAAATGTTGTGTATACTTGTGATCTGTATCCAGTTGTGTTGGTTCCTAGGTTTGTTGCTTGGTAATAACAGAACATGAGGTGTCGATTACCTTCATCTGACCATCTCATCCTCTGTCTTTGTTTTCCTTCTAGGGTGGTTGCAGGAAGCATACCCTGCAAAACACCTCTATTTGGATTTAAATCATTTTCCAGTTGGCTAGCAGTGTCGTTACCATTGTGGGCGGGCATAGGGTTCAAGCGTCGTCCCCGACCATGACGGGGCTTGTCCGAGGCTTCTTTAGTTCTGTCCTGAACCAAGTAATACCACTAAAAGTGGGGTTAGCCCTATTAGTGGTTTGTTCTTTTCGTCGCCTTTTACGACTGGCAGAACATACCGGAGGCCTATTCTTTTCCCGGGCCTCCACAGGGTTTATTATTATTATTATTATTATTATATTATTATTATATTATTATTATTTCTTTCTATTCTCAGACGTTATGTCTGGTCAAAAATGGACAGTGACGCGGACCTTGATCAAGCGTGACTTCCTTTTAACTGTATGGTATACAGTTATTATTATTATTATTATTATTATTATTATTATTATTATTATTATTATTATTATTATGTTAGTGTTAATATTCGCATTTAATTTTTATGGTAGTTGTGCATCCTCTGACCCAATGCTTATGTCTGTATCCCATGCGCAATAACATCTGTGTCAGAACCACTAGACCATAGCCCAAAAGGTAAATATTGAAAATAAATTTTAAACAGTCAGGGAAACCGTGATAGTGCTTTTCTTCGTATTCTATTTTGCGAAGCATCAACGTTGAAAGCGTCAGTGAAGCCAACAGAAATTGTTAATATATATAATAACTGAAACAGAGTGGAGATGAGAAATTACTGACCAGCTTCCTGTAGTAATTCTAGTCATCTGTACTCTGCTTTTAGGCGTGGATTTCACTTATATATAACACACGTAGTGTTATGTTACGTTGTATTTTCCAGCGTTCTCTTTGACGCTTCGTGGAATAACGTGCGATATTCGTTGAGGGAGATAGGCCGTAAAACACGGAGTTTTTTTGATTCCACGATTAGAGGCTCTCATTGCAATACGCGCGAGCTTCACACAATGCTGAACTATCCAAACCATCAGTCATGTGCAGTTATAAAAGCCTCATAATTTGTTAATTATGGCACATGCGTCTCATGTATCCTCTTAGGTGATTGGTGTGCAGTTCCGTTTGTTGTAAACGAGAAAGCCGCCTCACATTACCTTCTGAATTCCTAACAGGCACGGACAAAGGCCACAGTGCTGCAGTAGAGTTTCTTACCTAAAATAAAAAGAAAATATATCAGTTATGAATGTGTTGCGTTCACAACTCTCAACTATCATTACAAAAATATCAAGAAGATACAAGTGATATAGACTGCTCCGACCAAATGAATATGTAACAACAAAAGAGTAAACTTATATTAATCACCAATTCTTGCAGAGTACTTCAATGCCTTTGCGGACCACATTTGGTTCTACTGTTAGCGTTATACGTTAACGCGCCTAAACAATACACATCAGATAAATGTAGAGCACGATATGTTCACTATTCAGTCTAATGAACCCTTTTCTAGGTGGACTAAATTGCTTATGTCGTTCACAATTAGATCGTTAAAAACTAGGTTCTTGTTCGATGTGGCAGGTTGACCGTGGCATTGTAAGTCGCCGATTCTGCTAATCTTTCGTACCATTTGTAATAAATACTTTGATATGTCCGGCACACGATTTTAATCTGCCAGGAAGTTCCTGGCTGTCAGCGAAAATACTTTTTCCGCTACAGCCCGGCCGCCGCCCGCCCATTGTCATCTCCCTGTTCCTACGTGGATGATGACTGGTTTGTGGGTTCTCAACTGCGCGGCCATCAGCGCCCATACCAAGTCTTTTTGTTTTTTTCTTCACGTTCCAATCTAGCCACTATCACGAGTGGTGGTGAAATGACGAGGAGAGCACAAGCATCCAGTCCCCGGGCAGAGAAATTCTTACGTGGAGACCATGTCAGCCTGTTCGTGATTGATATATAGGGCCACCGTCTCCCAGAGCGAGACGACACGATGCGACACACATCCGTGATAACGTTAGTCGCAAAAAAAAAAGGCTCTGAGCACTATAGGACTTAAATTCTGAGGTCATCAGTCCCCTAGAACGTAGAACTACTTAAACCTAACTAACCTAAGGACATCACACACATCCATGCCCGAGGCAGGATTCGAATCTGCGACCGTAGCGGTCACGCGGTTCCAAACTGAAGCGCTCAGAACCGCACGGCCACACCGGCCGGCTTAGTCGCCAGCAGCAGTCAACTATGTACCCCAGAACCGATGTAAGAGTGCCCCGCCTTCATGAACATTATGGGCCTCCTGAGGTGAAGGTAAGTCACTGTTACCGACAATATTCCCACTAACTTCGCATATTTCCGGGTGTGCTTTCCATCAGTCCGTGTACCTCCCTCGGAACACATTTTCTTTTTCCACCAGGGGCCATTTCCTGCAGTCTGCTCCACTTAGCAAAATCACCGTGTATAGAGAATCTATACAGGGAAAAATCTTGAGAAAAATATTAAAATAGAAGAGGAAGTAGATGAAGACGAGATACATACCACAATGCGTGAAGAAAATTAAACAACACTGAAAAATTTCAATGCAAAAAATGGTCCCTGGAGAAGACTACATTCCCTCAAAATCAGTGAGATCCGTAGAGAACCAGACATGGCAAAATTATTGCAACTGGTGAGCGAGATGTACGAGACACGCGAAATACCTTTGGACTTTAAGAAGACCACAGTAACTCGAATTTCAAAGAAGGTAGGTGCTGATGTGTAGTACCTCATGGTTGCGAAGTATTGACATGGATTTTTAAAAGGAATGGAAACACGCAAGGCAATACCAACGCTATGAATTATGTTAGAATATAGTTTTCTTTTTATTTATCTTAGGGATTGAAAATCCATGAAGTCAGATCGCATATGAAATCGTGTTTGACTGCCGTCTTCATATCTAAGAAATGAAACAGTTTTTTCCCTTATGTTAGCAAGACACAGAAAGAAATTTGTGATAAGTTCCTATGGGACAAAACTGCTGAAGTCATCGGTCTCTAGGCTTACACACTATTTAATCTAACAAACTAACTTACGCTAAGGACAACACACACACACACACACACACACACACACACACACACACACACACACACACACACAAGGGGTGACTAACCTCCGACGGGGGCAGGCGAGAAACATATAACAGCTTACACAACTACACACAACATTGTAGCAGCGTTCAAGCGTATATACAGGGATTATTAGGTTGGTGCGTAAGTTGGTAGCGCTTCTTTTTTTTACGTGTTGGCATTCCCGTTGCTATGGATTGATTTCTCGACGGCCACTTGATCTGCAATTCACTGTTGCTGTTTGAGTATACATTTTGTCATTTGCAGAGCCGTGGACGCTAGAAAGCGAAGTGCGAAGTGGAGAAACGAGAACATTTCTGACATATTATTCTGCTTAAGTTCAGTAGAGGGGTGACAGCAGTGAAGGCAGCCAGAAACATTGCGCTGTGTATGGGGATAATGCCACCGGACAGAGCACGCCGAGAAAATGGTTATCTCGTTTTGAGGAGGATCATCCTGACAGTGACTTTCCCACTTTCAGGAAGACATTCGGGGTTTGATGAAGATGGTTCAAGCTCATTATTCCACAATGATGCGCATCAGTGTACTCGAGATCTGGCAAATGTGATGAACAAATGGTGATACCACCATTGTGCGACATTTACATGCAACGGGGAAGGTTCATAAATCGTGTATTGGTACCGCATGTTAAGTCAAAATCCCAAAAATCTGCGGGTTGCTTCTTACCAACTGGCTCGTGAAAAACACAGACCATTCCTATTCTGTATAGTTACTGGTGATGTCCCCATCCAAAGACCTGTGCATGTACACAAAAGATAATGTTATGTATCTGGTGTAACAGCGACGGTGTGGTGCACTAGAACTGTTTCCCCAAAGCGCAACCATCACTGCTGACATTTATTGTCAACAACTTAGTCGTCTTGAAAATGGAATCCAAGAACAACGACCAGGAAGGCTGCGTGTAGTGATGATAATTCATTGTAATTCCCAGCCACAGTCTGCTAGACTGATAAACACTATTTATGAGTTGGGTTACAAAGTCATACTGCACACACCTTATTCGCCTATCTTGCGAGTCTCTATCTAACAACCTTCGAGGAACTTATTTTCCGGATGGTTGGTTGGCTTACAAGATGGGAAGGGGGGGGGGGCGACCAAACTGCTAGGTCATCGGTCCCTCGTTCCGATTGAACTATTTCCACAACGGTGGGAGTAAAATAATCGAGACATACAAAACACTGCTGGAAGAAAGGAGAAAAATCACAAGAATGGCAGAAGGGCAACAAAAATTAAAATGGACAAAATCTAACAAGAAAACCACAGACAGATGCAAGAACCATGTAGAAGAGATCAAAGCAAGAGAGCAGATTACCATGGCTGGCCGACCATGAGAATAGAAAGGAGAAGCCAGGCACTCTGCAACACATCAAAGTCTCCCTAAAATCACTAGGGTGGAGGACACGGAGGGACAAAGGACACACGCTAAAACTTAGATCAAATGATAAAACAAACCCTCACGAATAAAACGTAAAATTAAAGCTGCTGTTGAGGCATTGTCATCCAACACAAATGTAGGGTGTTGGGAAAGTTAGAAGTCCAACAGTCCAGCAAGATGTGGACGACCGTCATTTGTGAGCCACAGCGACACCGAGATGGGACCTCGCGACGGAGGAGGTAACCATGCGTTAGAGACGTATGGCCAATGCGGAGCCGGCAGAGGGGAACTGATTCTCTGTGAGACGAGCGCATGGAATACTTCCACACATTCATAGTCTCCTTAATGACACGCAGTTTGTTGTGCGCACTGTTAGGCCATTCCGTCTCCCAAAACCGAAAAACCCTGCTGCGTAAGACAGAACGCACGTCTGTTTTGGAGATGCCCATCTCCAGAAGTGGTTTCCGCGTAGCCTGTCGGCAAGTTCATTGCCTGGGATTCCGACGTGTCCTGTGGTCCACACAAACACCAGTGAACGACGAGACCGTTCCAGGGCATAGATGGACTCCTGAATGGATGTTACCAAAGGATGGCGAGGGTAGCACTGGTCGATAGCTTATAGGCGCCAGGGCATGAACGGGTGTGCTCAAGAGCACGAGATATGGCCGCCAGCTCTGCAGTGAAAACACTGCAGCCATCTGGCAAGGAGTGCTGTTCAATATGTCCTCCATGAACGTACGCAAGCCTACGTGACTATCAGCCATCGAACCGTCGGTGTAAATCACTTCATGGCCTCGGTACATGTCGAGAATCGAGCTGAAGTGATATCTATGATCCGCAGGGTTAACCGAGTCCTTGGGGCCGTGCGAAAGGTCCTGAAGTAACCGCGACCTATGTGTACACCATGGTGGTGTAAGTGAATGGACCTGGAGGAGAGGTGGTAACGCGAAGGACTCCCGACAGAAGGGACTGGACGCGAACCGCAACCGTAAATCCTGACCTGGGTCGCTGATGCGGTATATGAACCGCTGTGTTTGGGAAAAGGTGACGGCAATACGGATGCGAAGGAGAACTACGAACGTGTGCAGCCTAACTGGCGAGCAGTTGTGCACGCCTAACCTTCAATGGAGGGACTCTGGTCACCGGAGTCTTTCTAAAAGCTCCCGTCGCCAGGCGAACGCCACAGTGGTGCACTGGGTCGAGTAAACGCAACGCTGAGGGCGCCGCCGAACCGTAAACCAGACTCCCATAGTCAAGGCGAGATTGAACAAGGGCTCTGTAAACTTTCCGGATGAAAATGTTCTCTGAACATGGCTAGAGTTTTCGACTCAAAACTACGTTATTCCTACAGTCGGGGAAGCTACCCCAGCGTTGGTAGACTGTTGTAAAGAATGAACGAGTATATATTATTGATGGCTGAAGTCTATGTGTATCTGTTGGGTTTATTGAAGTTATGGAAAAACGCTAGAAATTTATGCACTAACCCAATAATTACAGAATACATACCACAAAACGTTTGTAATTATTGCTGGTACCACTACGGCTTCACACAGTTAAAATATTTTTTAAAATGACAAATCCATGTATGACAGAATCAAGAAAGCTTTTCATCGTTCGTGCTCAGTGTAACTGAAAGATGGTCATAAAACTGGCAACACACTAATATAGGAAGGGGCAGTGAAAATAAAATATGTGACCGAGTTACTATCTACTAAAAAGCCTAAAAGTAGACGATGTTTTACCAAAGGCATTATGCCGTTTCAGATTAGTAAGTGACAAAATCCATTTTGTAACACATCATCGTATATATGAGGCTGTGACGCGGCACATGTACGTAGTATGGCAGCTGATGCCCATTAAAACTTATGAAGAACGCAACATTCGGCATATACATAGTATACAAGTGTGTGGCCAGTACTTTTCACGAAATGAAGAGTGACAGCCACTAGGTTTTGACATGTTGCTTGAGTCGAAAACCGCTAAGTGATGTTAGCAGCTGGCTACCCAAGTTACATGGAATCTACATGTTCTACTAACAATTTAAGGAACAAGATGTAAATGTAATTAAAATTACATGGTTGATGTCAATACACCTTATCTTATAGTTATACCAATGGAACTTTTAACGATAACAATTAGGATGTAGCAGTCTGCTGAAGTTATGTAAGTGATGAAATGTTATGTAATACTTTATGGTACTAATACTTTACAATGGATTGCAGCCTTAGCGATTATCTCAAAATACTTTTCTTTTTAATTTTAGTACGTTGTCTACACAGCGCACGAAATTATAGAATACTTACGTTTTCGACATTTGCAGATCTGGAGAAATGTTTTTAACGTTTACTGGACTACACTACTTGAAATGAGAAAGTAGTGAAGACAAAATACAGGCACCAAGTTAAGGAATGGGAAGTACATGAAGGGAAGCAGTAGTTGCGAACGAAGCCATACAGGGTTGTAGCCTCTCAGATTTATTCAATCTGTACATTGAGCAAACTAGAAAAAATTTCGAATGGGCATTGAAGATCAGGGTGCAGAAACGAAGACTCTGAGGTTTGCCGATGACATTTTAATTCTGTCAGAGGCGGCCGAGGAATTTGAAGAGCAGCTTAGCGGAATGTGTAGTGCCTTGAGAAAAGGCAAAGTGAACATAAAATTAAAACAAGGGTAAAGAAAACTGGTGTAATTATATTAGGCGGTGCTGCATGTACGACATCAATAAATGAGATATTGAAAGTAGTTCTTGTGTTTTGCTATTTGGGCAGCAAAATAACTGACACTAGCCGAAGCTATAGCAAAAAAATTAGCTCTCAAAAATAGGCGTTTATTTA
Source organism: Schistocerca cancellata (assembly GCF_023864275.1). NCBI lineage: Eukaryota > Metazoa > Arthropoda > Insecta > Orthoptera > Acrididae > Schistocerca > Schistocerca cancellata. The sequence goes on along the minus strand of NC_064634.1, from coordinate 137,673,191 downwards.
CTTTTAATACAAATTTAAGCCCTACGAAGTCTTTTCTGAAGTTATTGCTTCCTTGTACAGAAGTGAAACATGTACGATAAGTGGTTCACACTAGATAAGAACACGAGCTTTTGAACTGCGCTAGAGAGGAATGCTTACGGTTATAGGACTAGATAGAGTAACTAATGAGCAGGTATGGACGCGACTTGTGAAACAATTTATGGCACAACTTAAGCGAAAGAGTTGAGCGGTTGTTAGGACGCATCCTGAGCCATCAAGGAAAAGCCTACTTTGTAATGGAGGGGAGGTGACTGGAGAAGGGGGGGGGAAGACATACAGGGAGAAGGGGGAGAGGGAGTAGGAGTAGAAACTGTAGTGGGAGACTAAGGTATAAATACAATAATGAGGTTCAAATGGATGTAGGTTGCAGCGGTTATTCGAAGATGAAGGGAATTGCACTGACTTGACTAGCGTGGAGATCTGGGTGAAAGAAGTCTTCGGACTGATAACCACTACAGAAATTATGTTTCAGATTCTGAGTCATCTGTACCAGTTTGTGTGTCAGTATGTCATTACCATCACCATTCATGCCTTGTCACTGTAATACGCAGCCCCAGAGTTCCGTCTCGCAATCTGTTACGCACGCACAGATGTACGAGATCGAGATGTTTCTCTTACACCTGGAATCTGTTTTAAGCTAGGAACGTTCCATCGTAGCCGTAACTCAATGTTGCAAATATTTTCGCCTCCAAACTCAACACAGTTACTGCCTGCAGACTGAAACCAGAGGGCCCACAGATACGCCTTCAGAGCACCATGTGATCGCCGTTGACAATGACAAATGAATCACTGACACTACACCCCTCAGTATGTACTCCCCTAAGATGTCTGTGTCTGATCTTGTCTGTCCGTTTTCAGCCAATATTTTACCACTAAATGCTTTACCATAAAGGTCTATTTATCGGGTATGTCCCGATTACCACGCACAGTGCCCCGACTGACGTGGAAGTCTCCCGGACAGGAGCGTTGCCGGGCAGAAGTTTCCCGGACGGCACGGTGCGCCACGGCAGCAGTGAAGGCCAACGGCTGACATTTGCCGCAGCTTCCTGCGCTGCCACAGACGCAGCCGCCACCACCCCCACCAGCGGCTAACTACTCAATTGGTCGCTTCCTGTCAGCCGCCGCTCGCTGCACCCACACGCGCCTGCAGTCGACTGCTCTGGACTCCTTTTGCCAAGAAAGCATCATACCTGGTGAACTGTCTTAGGATCATATAACGACACTGTAGATCATATAATCACACTGTTAGAACACAGCCGTTAGGGTTCTAAGGGCACAGCGAAATGCTGGTGGCCTTCAGATAGGGCTGCGTAGTCCAGTGGAATGCCAGCCTGCCGAGAGGCCTCGCGGTACAGGTTGGTTGGTTTGGGGGATGAAAGGGACCAGACTGCTACGGTCATCGGTCCCTTTTTCCAAAGACACAGAACATCCACAGAGAATAAAAACGAGGAACAGAATAGATCACAGACGATACAGAACAAGAGAAACGGAGACAAGGACAAGACAAAACGAACTAAAACCACACAGAGTGTGACAGTGGTTGGCCGACCATAGAAATAAAAAAGGAAAAGCCAACCACTTAGAAACACATTAAAAGATCAGTTGAAAATCATAGGCCAAAGGCCAGAATCAAAACAAAAAATAAAACAGAAACACTCAGATGAAAGAATAAAAACTCCCTGCCCTAATAAAACGTAAAACTAAGGCAGCCATAACAGGGTCATCGGATAAAACGGCAGGGAGCGTATCAGGCAGCGCAAATGTCTGCCTGACCACAGCTAAAAGGGGGCAGGCCAACAGAATGTGGGCCACCGTCAAAGCCGCCCCGCAGCGACATACAGGAGGGTCCTCCCGGCGCAGTAAATAACTGTGTGTTAGCCGGGAGTGGCCAATACGGAGCCGACAAAGGACGACTGAGTCCCTGCGGTTGGCTCGCATGGAGGACCGCCACACAGTCGTCGTCTCCTTAATGGCACGGAGTTTATTGGGTGTAATCCGATCGCGCCATTCAGCGTCCCAAAGCGCAAAAACTTTTCGGCGGAGGACCGCCCGCAAATCAGCCTCTGGGAGGCCAACATCCAGAGATGGTTTACTCGTGGCCTCTTTCGCCAGGCGGTCAACATGTTCATTGCCCGGGATACCGACATGACCGGGGGTCCACACAAAGACCACAGAGCGGCCGCAACGCGCAAGAGTATGCAGGGACTCATGGATAGCCATCACCAGACGAGAACGAGGAAAACACTGGTCGAGAGCTCGTAAACCGCTCAGGGAATCGCTATAGATAACGAAGGACTCACCTGAGCAGGAGCGGATATACTCTAGGGCTCTAAAGATGGCGACTAGCTCAGCAGTGTAAACGCTGCAGCCAGCCGCCAAGGACCGTTGTTCGGAATGGTCCCCTAGAGTTAGCGCATACCCGACACGACCAGCAACCATCGAACCGTCGGTGTAAACAATTCCAGAGCCCTGATACGTGGCCAGGATGGAATAAAAGCGGCAGCGGAAGGCCTCTGGAGGGACCGAGTCCTTCGAGCCCTGTGTCAAGTCGAGCCGAAGGCAAGGGCGAGGAACACACCACGGGGGTGTACGCAGAGGCGCCCGGAAAGGAGGTGGAACAGGGAAAAACCCAAGCCCACAGAGAAGCTCCTTGACGCGTACGGCGATCGGACAACCCGACCGGGGCCGACGGTCTGGCAGATGGACGACTGACTGCGGGAACAGGACACGATAATTTGGATGCCCGGGCAAGCTTAGAACATGGGCCGCATAAGCGGCCAGCAAACGTTGGCGCCGGAACCGCAGTGGAGGTACACCTGCCTCCACTAGTACACTGTCCACAGGGCTGGTGCGGAAAGCACCAGTGGCAAGGCGTATCCCGCTGTGGAGAATTGGGTCCAGCACCCGCAACGCAGATGGGGATGCTGAGCCATAAGCTAGGCACCCATAATCCAGGCGAGACTGGATTAACGCCTGGTAGAGCCGCAACAGGGTAGAGCGGTCGGCGCCCCAGTGGGTGTGGCTCAAGCATCTCAGAGCGTTTAGATGCCGCCAACACGTCTGTTTAAGCTGCCGGATATGAGGCAGCCAAGTCAACCGGGCATCGAAAACCACCCCCAAAAACCTGTGGGTTTCCACCACAGCAAGGAGTTCGTCGCCAAGATAAAGCCGCGGCTCAGGATGGACTGTTCGGCGCCGGCAGAAATGCATAACGCGGGTCTTGGCTGCCGAAAACTGAAACCCATGCTCTACAGCCCAAGACTGCGCCTTACGGATAGCGCCCTGTAGCTGACGTTCAACAGCTGCAATGCCAGTAGAGCTGTAATAAAGGCAGAAGTCGTCAGCATACAGGGAAGCAGAGACAGAATTTCCCACGGCCGCAGCGAGCCCGTTAATGGCTATTAAAAACAGGCAGACACTTAAAACAGAACCCTGTGGCACACCGTTCTCCTGGACGTGGGTGGAACTATAGGAGGCTGCGACTTGCACGCGGAAGGTACGATACGACAGGAAATTGCGGATAAAGATCGGCAGAGGGCCCCGAAGACCCCATCCATGAAGCGTAGAAAGGATGTGATGACGCCATGTCGTATCGTACGCCTTCCGCATGTCGAAAAAGACAGCGACCAGGTGCTGACGGCGGGCAAAGGCAGTACGGATGGCCGACTCCAGGCTCACCAGATTGTCGGCGGCGGAGCGGCCTTTCCGGAACCCACCCTGAGACGGAGCCAGAAGGCCCCGAGACTCCAGTACCCAATTTAAGCGCCGGCTCACCATCCGTTCAAGCAACTTGCAAAGAACGTTGGTGAGACTAATGGGACGGTAGCTGTCCACCTCCAGAGGGTTCTTTCCAGGTTTCAAAATGGGGATGACAATACTTTCCCGCCATTGCGACGGAAACTCGCCCTCGACCCAGAGACGGTTGTAAAGGTCGAGGAGGCGTCGCTTGCAGTCCACTGAAAGGTGTTTCAGCATCTGACAGTGGATGCGATCTGGCCCGGGAGCGGTATCAGGGCAAGCGGCAAGGGCACTCTGAAATTCCCACTCACTGAATGGAGCGTTGTAGGGTTCAGAAGCGTCGGTGCGAAAAGAAAGGCTCCGACGTTCCATCCGCTCTTTAATGGAGCGGAAGGCCTGGGGGTAATTCGCAGAAGCGGAACTCATAGCAAAATGCTCTGCTAAGCGGTTTGCAATGACGTCTGAGTCAGTACAAACTGCTCCATTCAGTGAGAGCGCAGGGACGCTGGCAGGGGTCCGATAGCCGTAGACGCGTCGAATCTTGGCCCAGACCTGCGAAGGAGTGACATGGAGGCCAATGGTGGACACATACCGCTCCCAGCACTCCTTCTTGCCTTGGCGGATAAGGAGGCGGGCCCGCGCACGCAGCCGTTTGAAGGCGATAAGGTGGTCTAAGGAGGGATGTCGCTTGTGACGCTGGAGCGCCCGCCGGCGATCTTTAATCGCTTCAGCGATCTCAGGCGACCACCAAGGCACAGCCTTCCGCCGAGGGGACCCAGAAGAACGGGGAATGGCAGATTCGGCGGCAGTAACGATGCCGGTGGTGACCGATTGAACCACCGCATCAATGTCATCACTAGAGAGAGGCTCAATAGCGGCAGTGGAGGAGAACAAGTCCCAGTCAGCCTTATTCATAGCCCATCTGCTAGGGCGCCCAGAAGAGTGACGCTGTGGTAGTGACAGAAAGATCGGAAAGTGGTCACTACCACACAGGTCGTCATGCACACTCCATTGGAGAGACGGTAAGAGGCTAGGGCTACATATTGAAAGGTCAATGGCGGAGTATGTGCCATGCGCCACACTGAAGTGTGTGAAGGCACCATCATTTAAAATCGAGAGATCGAGCTGCGACAATAAATGTTCAACGATGGCGCCTCGACCTGTTGCCACTGACCCACCCCACAGAGGGTTATGGGCGTTGAAGTCGCCCAATAGCAAGAAAGGTGGCGGCAATTGGGCTATCAGCGCAGCCAGGACATGCTGCGAGACATCACCATCCGGTGGAAGGTAAAGACTGCAGACGGTAACAGCCTGTGGCGTCCACACCCGAACAGCGACAGCCTCTAAAGGTGTGTGGAGAGGGACAGACTCGCTGTGCAGAGTGTGAAGGACATAGAGGCAGACGCCACCCGACACCCTTTCATACGCTGCCCTGTTCTTATAATAACCCCGATAGCCACGGAGGGCGGGGGTTCGCATTGCTGGAAACCAAGTTTCCTGAAGAGCTATGCAGAAGAAAGGGTGACGGCTGATAAGTTGTTGGAGCTCAGCTAGATGGTGGAAAAAACCGCCGCAGTTCCACTGGAGGATGACATTGTCCATGGCTGAGAAAGGCGTGAAAGGACTGGGAAGGCAATTTACGCCGCTTGTTCACTCACTGCCACCGATTCAGTACCCGTACGAGAGGCATCCATGGCGTCTGAGGGACCAGCGAGATCAAGGTCCTCAGCGGACGCTAGAATCTCGACTGCATCCTCAGACGCAGAGCGCGAAAGGTGCGGTGGGGTTGGCGCCACCGTAAGTTCTGTGGCCTTAGAGGTCTTTCTCTTGGACTTCTCTCGCTGAACCTTGGGTTGCACCGGCTGGGAAGGCTTCACCGATTCAGCCTCCGGGACAGAGGAGGATCGTGAAGCCCTACGCCCGGCCGCTGGTGAGGACTTATGCCACTGGCGGCCGTCATCCTTCCCGCTGGTGGAACCCTGGGAAGGGAGGGTCCCAAGGGAACTCTTACGGGCGAGAGTAGCCGAAGAAGTTAGACGCTTCTCCGGCTGAGAAGTGGGGACGGACGTCCCCGACGGGTGGGAGGAGGTTGCTCCTGAGGTAGGGGGTGCAGGAGCAACCGGTTGGGTAGAGCCCCCCACAGGCAAGGGGGCAGGAGGAGTCGTACTGCTTATCGAGCTGGCTGGAAGTCTCGAAACTGATGGGGCTAGCACAGTTGTCGTAGCAGCTGCATAAGAAGATGTCATTCTCACAGGATGGAGTCTGTCATATTTCCTTTTGGCCTCAGTATAGCTCAGCCGGTCCAGGGTCTTATATTCCATAATTTTGCGCTCTTTCTGAAAGACTTTGCAGTCAGGCGAGCAAGGTGAATGGTGCTCCCCGCAGTTGACACAGATGGGAGGCGGGGCACATGGAGTATCGGGATGAGATGGGCGTCCGCAATCTCGACATGTGAGGCTGGAAGTGCAGCGGGAAGACATATGGCCGAACTTCCAGCACTTGAAGCACCGCATCGGGGGAGGAATATAGGGCCTGACGTCACATCGGTAGACCATCACCTTGAACTTTTCCGGTAATGTATCACCCTCGAAGGCCAAGATGAAGGCACCGGTAGCAACCTGATTGTCCCTCGGACCCCGATGAACGCGCCGGACGAAATGAACACCTCTACGTTCTAAGTTGGCGCGCAGCTCGTCATCAGACTGCAAAAGGAGGTCCCTATGGAAAATAACACCCTGGACCATATTTAAGCTCTTATGTGGAGTAATAGTAACGTTAACATCCCCCAACTTGTCACAAGCAAGTAACCTGCGTGACTGGGCGGAGGATGCCGTTTGTATCAGTACTGAGCCAGAGCGCATTTTAGACAAGCCCTCCACCTCCCCAAACTTGTCCTCTAAATGCTCGACGAAGAACTGAGGCTTTGTGGAGAGAAAAGACTCCCCATCAGCTCTCGTACAAACCAAGAATCGGGGCGAATAACTATTACCTCCATCCTGAGACTTACGCTCCTCCCACGGCGTGGCCAGAGAGGGGAACGTTTTCGGATTGTACTTTTCAGCATTAAATTGAGCCCGAGAACGCTTAGAGACTGCTGGCGGCTGGCCGCCAGCGAGAGATGATGTACCACGCTTCATTGCGGGTCATCCGCCCTGATGCCACCTACTCCGACCAAGGGCCCTCCCCACGGGCGCCACCCAGCCGCAGCAATAGCCACCTGGCAGGATGTCCATTGCCGGGAGTCCTGATGCCCCAGGGAGACGGGCATCTACTCCTTGGCATACGTGGGGAGTTAACGGCGCAGGCATCAGTAGAGCGATCCCTGTGTTGTCAGGGGGCTACAACCAAGAGGGTACATGGCGGCCCCACCACAACGGACTGGCTACCGTGCTGGATCTTAGGTGCAAAACTGTCCAAGGTCGTCGTCGCAGTTAAAAGAAACACTGCAGAGTGCAGCGTGGGAATCGCATCCAGGGACGTATCCTCGCCCAAGAGATGGAAAACGAGCGGAACACTATTGCAACGACGAAAAAGCCGGCTAAAGGTCTCAATGCACGACGGATACAGTGCACCACGTAAGGCGCCCTTCCCCAATTGGCTCGCTCTTCGGAATAATTTAGAAAGATGGAGGTCAAACCCGAGAGGGGACCATCACATAAGGCCGAAACATGTGAGACTCCTGTTAGTCGCCTCTTACGACAGGCAGGAAGACCGCGGGCCTATTCTAACCCCCGAACCCGCAGGGGGACCTCGCGGTACAGCTGCGACGTTCAAGAAAACTGATGACAGAGGGAATGATCGTGAAATTTAGTGTACCTACCATGGCCGCACCCGTCGACTCTTCCTCTGGCTACTGTCTGCGCCAGAGCTGAATTCCGCCATCCATAAACTCTGAGATTATGGGTTGGTCTTCCCATAATCCTAAATCGCCTGTTGTAACAGCATACAATGCTGATATGAAGAGCGAGAGATTTTTCCAAAGGTAGACCATCTTTTCCAGAATCGGATAGAAATAAACTTTGAAAAACCCTGGCATGAAGTAGCTCTTCGCAGAAGAACGCTGTTAGCAGAAGCAGGAATTGCGCAGTGTAAGTGCCTGAGTTATGTTCCTGTTTGGCTGTAAGAACTAAGTACGAAATCAGTTTCATTGAGCTACAGAGACCTCGCGAAACTGTGATTTGGTCGACATCCCTCACAGCTTTGGTTGGGAAGTCTTTGGCCCTTTCGTGGCGCAAGTGATGTTTTGGAGGGTGCTTCTGAACTCTGATCAGTGATCAGTGGTTTTAAATTAACAACAAAGCTATTTTTCGAATGGGGAAAGCCTGCAAGAATCCGTATTGTGTTCATGTGCGCGGAGGTGGAATTGCTGATGCATCCGTTGCTGGCTTTCTGGGTGAGTGGTGTGATTTTGTGTGTGGTACGAGCATGTGCTCGGCACACGGCTGCTTCCTCAGACTGAGGAAGCAGCCGTTAGGTGGAGGTGGTGTTCGATGGAAGTGATCAGCCTCGAGGTTCAACTGAAGCCAGTAAACTCCATTTATTTCTGTGGAAACGAAGTGTGGCGTTATTGCGTATCTCGACTAATTCATTACGTAGTGAATTCAAGTTTTTTTCTTGTGGACCTTACTGGCTGAAGGTGTTGGAAGCCACCTGGATGTTGTGTATGGAGTATTAGTGCCGTACATTTTGCCGTCCAGTGATCGGATCTCACTTTTCCGGAAAGCAATGTGGTTGTAACAAGGCATTGATCAGTGCCAAAGGTGTACTAAAAATTTAGCGCAGTCTTTCGTGTCAAAGCGAAGCTAGTGACCCTCATTTGGTCTCATTTCAGTAGTTTAGCAATGAAGAGGATTGATCGGAATACGTTCATATAAGTTTCGAGTTAATATTTTGTGCCACAGCGAAGACTGCATGGAATCTGACTGGCCGCGAGTGGTATTCCTTATGAGGCTACGGAAACTTAAAGGAATGGCGAAAGGAATCTTTCAAACCCTTCGCGTCAGCTACCTTCCTCTATAATCGACGTCGCTGATGCAGGCCTCTGTGGGTGGCGCTATATTCACCGGTAACCGGTTCGCATAATGGTGGCGGTCGGCATTTTCACCGCTAGTATTTGACTGGCGACGCGACGCAAGATGGTGGTCTAAAGCCCGCATCTCGTGGTCGTGCGGTAGCGTTGTCGCTTCCCACGCCCGGGTTCCCGGGTTCGATTCCCGGCGGGGTCAGGGATTTTCTCTGCCTCGTGATGGCTGGGTGTTGTGTGCTGTCCTTAGGTTAGATAGGTTTAAGTAGTTCTAAGTTCTAGGGGACTTATGACCACAGCAGTTGAGTCCCATAATGCTCAGAGCCATTTTGGTGGTCTAAAGTGAAGGGATGGGACACAATGGTGATCCGCTCGTTGGATGAGAACGTTGAGCGGGACGGTCGCGCGGTGCCATTCGAGAGGAGTACACGATGTACCAGCACCAGATTTCACCCTCTCCCTTCTCTCACATCACACAACACTCACGCCCATTACAGTCACCTACGCTCAGATACATTTAAGCACAACTGTCATAGCGTGCAGTGAAGCCACTGTGCGCTACCTACACCTTGAGATCTCCAGTAACATTTCTAAATGTGAACGAATGGTGCATGCAAGCTTACGAGTGCAGGAATGTCATTCACGGCTTTTTTGACCTGATGCACCAGTTTATCAATAAGGTGCATTGTCTATTATGACAATGCTGCGGCACACCTCTCATTGGATTCATGAGGTTTCATTCTTCTCTAGGGTTCCGTCAGACTTTAAAATCTTGAAGTAGAGTGATTTCTATCAGGAATAGATGTTCCAAAAGGATCACCATATTTTGTTCGGTTTGCGGTCGAGGTCGTATTTGGCTCTCTATTAGACGAGTGCTCTCGTGGTGTACGCCTGTGTCTATGGAATAGGCCACTATTACGGTGGACTATATCTGGACAATCCGCAAATATAAGGGGCGGTGATCAAGTTTCCGACAGGGGGCATTGCTGCAGCGTATATGTAACGTAGCGCGACCCCGATGCGGGTATATGAGTACCGTCTTTTAGGCAAGGGATTAATGAGGCATTCGTGTCTTTCCGACGTGCGTGCGGTAAATGCAGGAAAGTGAACTATGAACTTGCTACCAAAAGGACCAATGTGCTGTTATCTTTTCTTAGCTGCCGAAGAACGAACACGCTCGCACACCCAGTGGAGAACGAATGTACGGGGCCAGCACGTCCGCCGAAAACGACCATTGTGGGATGGTGCATCGAGCTCCGTGCTGGTCGCCATTGGATCCTTTAAAAAAGAGGCCTTTAAGGGTCTACGATTCTTATCGGACGACTATGTGCCGTAGACCATTACCCACTTCATGCAGCAGGACACGCTGTTTTACCGAACGAGTATCCTTGACCTGGTGCACCGGAGGGACGTTTGGGTCAACGCTCACGGCGATTTTTCCTGGTTGGCATATGGATTCTGAGCCGTACGGCCTTCGAATGGAAAGATTATGACCGTCGCTTATGCAAGCCTTACTTCTTCCTATCGTATTTTCTTACCAGTATCGCATATTAGTTGGACAAGATGTACTGACGATCAGAATCAGACTGTTCAACCATGTCCGTTTTTACTATAAACAATAATAATAGTCAAGCATGCGATGACTGCGCACATAAGGTAACAGTACGTATATACTTACGTGCACAAAACATTACGTTCTGAGTTCTGCTGCCTGGCGTAAGATTAATACTAATTCATGCACATACAATCAACGATTCTGTTCGCAAGCTACAGATACAGACGCTACAGATACAGACGTACATACGGTGCCCGCGTACAGTACTCACTTTGATAGGCTGTTGTGATGAATTTCAAATCCATTTGAAACACTACACAGTTAACTGTTTTTCAAGTGTAAAAGGTCCCAGAGTGTGTAGCGTTATTGAGAACACATCTTCACGGCGTAGCTGTCCATTACACTGCTCGCTACCACCAGATCACCACAATGCTTCTATTTCAGTGTTCACAGACATCGCTTGTAAGGAAATGGCACCTGTATTTCATTCTCCAGCGAAGTACGCAAGGAAACTATATGACCTTCCAATAGTAATGTTGTTGTTTTCTGCATATCGTTGTCATTTTCTTCTTCTTCTTATTCTCCTCCTCCTCCTCCTCCTCCTCCTCCTCCTCCTCCTCCAGTCCGAAGACTGAATTTATGCAGCTCACCACGTTAGCCTGTCGTGCTAAAGACTCATCCTCCCTTCGTAACGGCTGCAGCTTAGTCAAGCATTGGTCCCCTCTCCACATTGCTAACCACAAACGCTTCCCTGTCTTACCGAACTCTCCATTCCTTGACTGCTCACTACGTGTTCAGTCAACCGATCCCTGTTTTTAGTGAAGTTGTGTTCAATAACGAACTGTCTTTCTCCCTGATTCGATTCAGTGCCTGTCCATTACAACTGGTGGTCAAAGCTCGAAAAAGAAAGTTCTGTAGTTAATTTTTCGTTTGTTTTCAGGTGCACGTCTGCAGTGCACGAGCCACAGCCCCGCAGCACGCAGGCACGGTGGCCGGAACATGGCGCACTAGAGAACGCCAGCACACGGACCGAAACATCGTGGGCTGCGTCATGTTTTGGTCCGTGTGCTGGAGTGCTACGGTGCTGTGGCGCAGCAATTTCATTGCTAACCAGGACTACAGACGTGTACCTGCTAAGAGACAAATTCATTACGCAAATTTAGTTTCGGAAGTGACAGTTGAACGTATGAGTGCATTACCACATTTCGAAACCTTTTCTCGTCTTGGTCACGTAAGACGATCACTCATACACACACACACACACACACACACACACACACACACACACACACACACACAAACACACACACAAACAAACACACAAACAAACACAAACACAAACACACACACACACACAAACACAAACACACACACACACACACACACACACACACACAGAGTCTTTATCTGTTCTGCTTCCGAAATATCGAACTTCATTTTTCAGAGCGACTCCTAGTTTAACATTTGCCCGTCACGCACTTCCACCTGCTGCGAAGTGTTTTGTTTCCTTCGATTTTCCCCAGGCTTCTTACTACTGCATAGATCATCAATTCGAACAATACGTGACCTTTCGTACCTCTGGGTTGAAATTCGTTTGACGCAGCACGTCTCGTGTATCACTCATGCACAGGAGACAAGGTCCGCTGTAACGGTCACAGGGTGCCCAGACCGTAGCAGAATCGCAGCGCCACGGCGTGGCGTGCAGAGCAGAACACAGCGGAGGCGGCAGATGCGGCGGCCGTAATGACAGGCGGCGTGGCGTCGCGCCGGCCGCAGACGCCGCCGTAATCACAGGCGCCGTCTCGTGAAGGAATGTGGCCGCCGCCGCTGCGGCTACCACGGCAAACACTCTGCCGCTACCAGCACCGCCTGTCTCCCCTTAGCTGTCAACTCTCTCTCATAAATCGTCAACACCATCTTCCTAATATTATGCACATGCCCTATCGCTAACACACACTACGCTGTCCCCTAAACCCACAACAACCCTCTGAAGTTTTGAAGTTATTAGGGATAAAATACGGGAAGCGAAAGTCCACCTGCAACATTTTTTCATACAATCCACACTTCAATTATTGCATCCTGCAACGTTGCGCGTATGCAGGTAAGCTAATCATCCGCCTATAACCCCGTACAATTAAGGTGAATTTGCAGGCAACTATGTACGTAGGGCAATCACAGCTATGAACATTCATCTTGGGTACTAATAACCGCTTTAGCTGTATTTAGTCCTTTATTATTGGATCACTACCGGTTTCGTGACACTAAAAGACACGTCTTCACGTGAAGATCTCTCTAAATCCAAAAGGAGTAACAACCCCGAAATAATTTTGGGCCAGAATGAAAAACTACCTCAAGATGGAGCTTTTAGCGCCACGAAACCGGTAGTAATCCCTTACTAAAGGACTAAAGACAGCTGAAGCGGTTATTAATACCCAAGACAAGGTGAATTTGTTTGTGAAGCTGTGTGGCAGCAGTGCCGCCCCGGCCGCCGCAGGCCAGTCACAAAGCAAAGGACCGGATGTGGGGAAAATCCCGGTGTGGGGACTTTGGACGACCCGTCGATCGCTTAAGAGGGCTGACTGTACTCCCATAATGGAGGGCTTTGAGACAAAGTGTAACACGGCTTCTTACAGCTCTCTGAGAATCTACGGGAGTCGTTTAATAACTAATGCCCCACATTTTTGTCTCAGAACATATTTGCTAAGCGTCAGAATTTGGTAACAATATACATCAACATGTCTTGTCCATATCCTATTTTTCTGCACGGTGTCCATCACTTTCTATGGCCGTACGCCAACGATGTGGTAGAGCATGTATTCCTGCTGGTAAAAGCTCTTGCGTGTAGGCTTGACTGACGCTCTCGTCATCTTCAAAGTGTGTTTCCCGTAGAGGATGTTTAAGCGGCCCTACGAGATGAAAGTCCGAGGGTGCCAGGTCTGGACTGTAGGGTGGATGAGGCAATGATGTCCAATGCAATTTGGCGGTGTGTTCCCTGGGCTTGGGAGGGGGGGGGGTGTAGTGCGTGGGCGTTCATTATGATGTTGGAGCATGATTCCTGCAGGATTCTTGTCCGATCGAACACGTCGGAAACGGTTACCGAGTTTATTCAATCTTTACGTATGCCTCTGAATTGATGGTTGACCCTCTTGGCATCACATCCATGAGAATGACGCCGTCACAATCCCAGAAGACTGTCACCATGACTTTTCCGGCAGAGGGGGTTGGCTTTAATTTCTTTAATTTTTTCTTTTGTGGCAAATGAGGATGATGCCACTCCATGGACTGCCTTTTTGCTTCCGGCGCAAAGTGGTGCACCCAGCTTTCGTCCCCCGTAACGTCCGTGACAGAAACGCCTCTTGGTCCGTCTCAAAACGCTCCAACAATTGAGATGAAATGTCCTTTCTTTCAATCTTGTGGTCCGCTGTGAGCATTTGTGGAACCCATCGTAAGCACCTCTTTGATCCCACGATCTCTATCATTGCAGACGCACTTCCAATGCTGACCGACAACTGTAGAGCCAATTGTGGAGTTGGGATGCGTCGGTCGTCACGAATAATGGCATCCGCACTATTCACCATGTCTGGAGCAGTGGCTGTGACAGGACGTCCCGAGTCTGGCTGATCATGGAGCTCTGTTTCTGCATTTCCTGAAGCTGAAACTTTCTTTAACCATCGGACAACGTCACTCCTATCAACTGTAACATCACCGTACACGGCACACATACGTTTATGGATGTTCACCACGGTTTCTTTCTCTGCAGACAATAATTCAGTAACAGCACGCTGCTTGTAACGTGAGTCCTAGGTATACGCGATTTTGACGCTGTATTACGGCTCTGCCATCTACCAGAACGGTTAGAAACTTCACCTGCGCACAGAACAAACATCAAATGTGAAGCACCAATAAGGACCTTTGTCTATGTATGTTAATGGCTTTTTTTTAAAAAAAATGAGCATTACTTATTGAATGACCTTCAAATAATAATTTACAATCAAATGCTAACGTAAACCTGTGCTCGTCGGCGATCTCTGAAAAATCAGGCGCATCCAGCGACATAACAGTAATTTCAATACCTTTAGAACTGCTGAAGTTACGAACACCTTTTAATCACTTCATGCAATTTCAACAAACGATGTCTCTCATGATAGCCAGTGCAGTATAGGTATCACCTCTGAAACTTACGTACCTATATCCATTCTTTCCTTGATTAATTACACCTTGTACATCTTGTTTGACAGAAAATCGTGTCCGCCACAATCACACAGTGATTATTACAGCATCAGTACCTCACATTTAATCATACTTCTCTGTTTATTGAATGAATAATTTACTATTTATCCAATGAATAGTACTATTTTGCCGGTGAGTTTGTTTAAATGTTGATTAGAAATGCTATTAAAAATTATCCTAATGTAAAAGCGGTCAGTCGCTTGTGTTAACGGACGCCACGGCTGAACAGAGCGCCAAAAGACACTTCATTAAATGTACCTGCAGTTGCGAATATGGAGAACCATCAGCTGTATAATGGAATGACAATGAAAATTTGTGCCAGACCGGGACTCCGGCCCGGATCTGTCGCCTTCCCATTTGGCTATCCGGGCACGACTCACGGCCACACCCAAACATACATATGTCGTCATACGTCTGTCTACAACTTGTACTCTTACATCCAATATGTAAACTCCTGTATTTTCATTTGTCATTCCATTGTACAACTGACAGTTGTCCATATTCTAAACTGCAAACACATTTAATGTACTTCATAATGGCTACAGTCGCCGCAGTGCCTGTTTCTTCGGACATGCATTCATATCTGAAACAACTTTGCATCGTAATTCGGAATAACATGGGCACTGATGTCTAGTAAAAATGGCTCTGAACAATATGGGACCTAACATCTGAGGTAATCAGTCCCCTAGAGTTAGGTTAGTTAGGTTTAAGTAGTTCTAAGGACATCACACACATCCATGCCCGAGGCAGGATTCGAAACTGCGACCGTAGCGGTCGCCCGGTTCCAGACTGAATCGCCTAGAACCGCTCGGCCACAGCGGCATGTTGCTGTCTAGTAAAAAGACACCTCTCAGTATGGCAATAATATTTAACGACACTCTTGTCATTTATCGTGAGCACGCCTGCGCAACAATGCTGGCCTATTTATTTATGAATCAACTACTATTTATATTTACTGTAAATTATTTGAGTTTAAGCAAATGTTTATGACGTTCCTTTATTTAAATATTGTTGTAATATATTAGTCTTGCAATTGATCAACTTGGATCACATCCTATCTATAGAGCTTAGAGACTATTTAGTTTTGCTGGGGATAGCCTTCAGCCAATGACAAAGCAGAGATTAATGCAACACAATGGCAGTACATTGTAGATTAGGGCTTTTCGAATGATGAGCTCAAGGGAGCGATTCTGAACACTATGTCGCGTTCCGGAAGGCGGACGTTCTTGGTATCGTGTGTGTTATGTTTGAATCATCATGTTGAACTCTAACTACTTTGACCTCGTGAATATTTCGTGTATTATTGTCACGATGTTTACTTACTTATCGTGGGTCTTGAATGACTTGGGGATTCTGCTGACATTATCGTAACGTTCCCAGTGCAACTTGACTGCATTTGACAAGGTTGTTTCCTGTATGTATTATAACTAATGATCACTTTCCATTTAGTTGAGATATACTTGCATGAATAAACATTCTTCGACAATTTTCTGCCGTCTGCATCAATTTCGGACTTATTTCATTAATTCCCAGTTCTAGGCACTGCCCAAACTATGCATTGGTTCGATCCTATGACTACATCGAGCTATTCTTTGTAAGCAGAGTTGTGCGCTATCCAATTGCGGAAGGTACAATTAACATCAGGTGCAGTCACAATTGATTTGCTCATGTGGGACTATTCGTTAGGGTGCAACTAATCAGCAGAAATACGTTACGTAACGCCGCATCCAGAAAGGATTGCACTAGAGTTCTGTAGTCTCCTTTATAAATAAGCTATACTTTCCTACAATTCTCCCACGACACAGATGACGACCATTTGCCTTCCTTACATCCGATGTAGCATGATCGTTCCATCTCATGTTGCACGTTTACAGCGTTACACCTAGATATTTAATCGACTTAACTGCACGGACCTGCACACCGTTAATACTTAAGTATTATAGGGTTATTTTTCCTAATGATTTGCACTAACTTACAATTTTTGCATGTTTAGATGAAAATACCATTCATCACACCCAATACAAATTCTTTCTAGACCATTCTATATTCAACAAGACATTATTCCGTACACTTTAGCAACAATCGCAGATGGCGGCTTACCGTATCAGTCAGATGGTTTACCTACACAGCGAAGACGAGCGCTCGTATCACACAACGTTGGAGCGCTCTTGACGATACCTGTGTGTACTGTCAACACTCGCCAACTGGGACAACGTATTGCCTTCTCTTAGTGTGTTCGAGTCAGTTGAACCTGTTGACCGTACTCAGACTTCATCTTTCATCTTTTATCCCCTTCCCGAGCACAAGAATATTTCTTTCTGCCAATTCAATTCGGTAGCTCTTAATTAGCTACAACGTGTACCTAGCCTCCTTTCTGGACATCTTTTATTATTTGGGCATCAAAATAACAGTGCGCCACAAGTAACGAAGAACTTAAACGTAGATTGGCAGTAGGTAGAAAAGATTTTCTGTAGACAAATTTGTGTTCGATGTTAATATTTCTGAGTTCGGAAGTATCTTCTGAAGTAATTTGACTGTAGTAAAACTTCGTATGGTGAAACATGCACGTTGAACAGTACAGACAAGAAGAGAATAGATTCCAGTTGCAATGGAGATCCGGCAGCGTTAACAAAAGCCTATTACAGTACCGAGACACCATCAGAATTAAAGAGACTATCTCAAAGCGTAAACAGCTCGCAATCTGGCGACCGTGACAGGATGCACTCTGGCACAATACACGCCTGGCAATTTTGCGGCCGTGGCATAATGGACTCCCTCGCCTCGACAACCACTCTGCTGCCGCCTGAGGAGCGAAGGCAGTAATTTCCAAAGCGCAAGTGCGAGTCCGGAGTTCGTGGTTTGGGAGGTCCGCCGCGCGGCGGCGCCGAGCGACGCCCACGGCGTGACTCAGCCTTGGCCGGCGCCCAAGCCGGAATCTGCAGCTTCGCAGAACGCTGCCTGCCTTTTCTGGAAGCCGCTTCGCACGGCGCCGTGACATCCGCTCCAGGGAGTCCCAGCACTTTGACGGTGTCGATATAGTGTACCGCATTATAGACGCTTGCCTCGGCGCCTGATTACTAACAGTTGACCCAGATATTTTGTGCAGTACTGTACAGGACGAGAAAATAAAATCGAATTTTGTCAGGAGTAGTACTGAAAAGAAATGAAATCTTAACGAAGAGCTACTACTTGTGATCCTGTAATATAAAAGCGTTAGATGTATAATACGGTGGAAGATTTAAAATACAGATACAAAATTGGACAGTCTGAAAGAAATAAACGCCATGTCAAGGGCAAATGACAATACACTCTACCATAGTCCAAAGGCGCACTGATAACTTTCACAAAAATACTCGTAGAAATGTTGGATTAGTCACATTCCGTCTTAAGGAAGTTACACATGAGACTTCATGAAAACAGCCTCCCGTAAAGAAAAACCACACGGAAATATGTTGGGGTATAGATAAAATTTAATGTCAACGTATCGTAGTACACAAATTTCAATAGTTCTCGCAAAAACTCAGATATTAAAACTCACAGAAAATTGTGTTCAGTTCTCTGACTATAAATACATCACAACCTAAATTTGAGGAACCTACCTCATCGCCTTCATGGAGTACCACAGTAGCTCTACATTTGATGTCCACATTATTATAACTACTGGTGATTTACAGATGATGTAATCTGATTTGTACATAGAAAAACCGAGAAAAACGAATTGTCTAAATGCAATTCTTAAATACTAAAAGAGTATATTGAAATTACATTTGGTGTTCGTGTCCTACAGAGACCTCTCCGACAAGTATTTATAAAAATTGTTGTACAACATGTACACTCTCATTTATATCTTCTTGGGCTTTGGTAGTTCACTTTTCCTAAAATAGTACAAAGCAGGACCAACATTTATAAGCATATCTTCGAAGACTAGATTTTAACACCTTTGTACAAGCTGTTAACTACATGACTAAGGAAGAAAATTCATAGACCTGAAGGCTAAAGTTACTATTTTTACGTAAGCCTTTTGTTCACCGTTTCCTGGTGAACACATTTCATCTTTGAAGTGCAATTCCAGAAGGAAAATACGTGCCTAACATCTGTCGTAACCTTTGACTATTCAATATACTACACAGGGTTAACCAAAACTTTCAGAGGTGATAGTGTGGATCAAAACGAGGGAAAGTTGTGTAGTGAACATGGGTCTAAAATGCATACCTGAAGATCTATGAGCATTTATTCAGTAGAAGAGATAAGTTTCAGTAGTAGCGAACGTACGTATTCATAGCTATTAAGATATGCATGTTAGAACCAAGTTTACTAGACTTAATTTGACCCATCACTATCTCTGAAAGTTTGTAGGAGTTTTGGTTCACCCTGTACGGTGAAGACGGAGATGATGTGGCCGTCAAGAAGAATACCAAGGGAAGGAGATCGAAGCGACAAGTTAGTCTGAATTTATGAACGAAATTTAACATTCCACTTCCAAAACATGTCAGTGTTAATGCGATGGTACTTTAAGGTGATCAATTTTATAACTGCGATTAGGGAGACATGCTCGTGGAAATGACCAAAAATTTGAAAAAAATTTCTTGGTCTATAAAAACGTATAGTTTATGGGCATTCTCATTTTCCGTTCGTTCTAAAATTGAGGTTGAATGTAATATTGCACAGGTGCCACACCCATATGTCAGTTTGAAGTGCGTTAGAATACGTGTTGCATTATTTTGTTCTTCCGTTTTTCCCGTCGTTAGTTACACACAGGTGTTTTCTAGAAGGCACTGACTCCCAGAACCAAAGTACAGGCATGTCTAGAAGGCTGTGGTTAAAATGTAAGTGTGTGTGTGTGTGTGTGTGTGTGTGTGTGTGTGTGTGTGTGAGCGCGCGTGTGTGTGTGTGTGTCCTGATCTATAAATGCAGAGAATAAAGAAATTTCGCCCCAAACGAAGTTTCGCGGCAACCAGTTCCAAACACAGCGGAATAATACACATGAGTTGCTTCAAAAGTCGTCTGTCTATAGGCAGTGCTTCTAAGTGTAAATTTTCTCTTTCTGAATGTATTAAGAACAAGCCTAGTAGTATCGTGAGCAGAAATAACGACGAAAATGTTATTGTGAACCTAAATATGCTTTCAAGACTTTTGAAGATTGCTGTGAAATGTAAGTACTGCAATTGTGAAGATAGTAATAACGTTTCTGAGTACCTTTCAGCAAGGAAGGGTCTTTGAAGTCTGTTAGTAATTGTCTGTAGCTCGTGTAAGATGCACAGTGATACTGTGATATCGCCAGTAACTGATAGTCGACGTTACAGTGTAAATATTCAGCTTGGTTACGCAATGCGATGTATTGGAAGGGGAAGGAGAGCTGCCCAGACTTTTTGTGCAGCGATGGTTTTGCCTCCACCTCCACTGACGTTTGACAGATACAATAAATTAGTACATAATGCTTTATGTGGTGTAAGTGAACAGTCAATGAAAAGAGCAGCAGAAGAAGCAGTAGCCTTGTCTGAGAATACAGATATTGTAGCAGCATTTGATGGATCTTGGCAGAAGAGGGGTCATACCTCTCTGAATGGGGTTGTAACTGCCACATTTATTGAAACTGGTAACATACTAGATTATGAATGTCTAACGAAGCACTGCCAGGGTTTTTCAAGTAAATTTATTAGCACCCACGTTTGTGTATAGAACTTTGATGGCCCAAGTGGAAACATGGAAACGAAAGGAGTTCTAAACATTTTTAGAAGATCTGAGCCCAGTCGTGGTGTGAGGTATGTAGGCTACCTTGGGGTGGACACCGTAAAGCACATATTACTGTTGTTAATGACAGACTATATGGGGACACTCATAGAAAAGCTTGAATGGTGTTGGACATGTAAAAAAAGAATGGGAGCTCGGCTGAGAAAATTATTTGAAGACTTCAGTGGGAAAAAAGTGTCAGACGGAAACACACAGGTGATCCAGGTCGTCCTACAAAAAGTGAAATTGGTTCTTTGACTCAATATTGTGGACTATCAATAAAGAGAAATGTAGGAGATTTGGAGAACATGGGACAAGCTGTTCGGGCAACATGGTTTCACAGTGTTAACACATGAAACCCCACAGCATGGTTTGTGTCCAAAAGGGGACGATTCGAAGTGCAAGTACTGGTTGAGCAATGCTACAGGCATAGAATATACCTCCAAGCATTTTTTACCGCTCGCTGTAATGGAGGCAATTAGGCCTATGTATAGGGATCTGGCAAATAAAAATCTACTTAGGAAATGTATGTGGGCTCTATCAGAACGCAAATGAAAGCGTCAACAGCTGTATATGGGAGAGAGTACCCAAAACTGTATATGTTGGGCTGATAGTGCTGAAGATTGGTGTAATGGATGCAATACTAACTTCCAATTATGGTGAAATTTCAAAGATCAATGTTATGAAGAAATTGAACATCCATACGGGAAGGAATGTGATTTCAGCTCTAACTGTTATTGATAAGCGGCGGATAACAGAAGCAGAGACAGCTGCAGAAGCTGCTACCAAGGAATCAAGGACAAAGAAAAGAATGAAGAGAAAGAATATGGATGATAAAGAAGCAGGAGGACAACTGGAGTATGCAGCTGGAATATTCTAAACGAGCGTAGTGGTAAGTTACTAAATCTGTAAATCATCTTTTGCGATTTACCAAAAACTTGAATTTTCATCACTCAGGTACACTTTTCTCCTATATGACTGAAGTTAAATTCACAAAAATTTGTACAGATATTTAGTGCAACCTCCTCTACCTCCCTTGCCTACTATTTGTCACATGTCGGTGATATGTGAGCTACATTTTTAAATATTTTTGTTTTAAAATAAATTACTTGTCTTTTTCACAGATCAGCGTCAGGGAAGGAAATTTGAAGCATAAAACACTGATGTGAATGTTGTCTGTACTCTGACTTTTTCCAAGCTGTGCAGTCAGTGGCTCCAAAGAAAACGGTACTGCAGTGAAATAGTGTTCCGTTTTTTATACTATTATAAATATTATTGTCAGTGCCAAAATACAATAAATATCTTAAAGATTCTTTGGGAAATGCTTTGACTAATGACCCAATTGTATGTAATAATTCCGAGCTGTCTCTCGTTTATAGATCAGTTGCACTATTAGGCTGAAGATAACGCTGAAAATGGAGCCCGTTCAGGGGCGTGTCCCCTTTAGCATAAACATTACTTTGATATTGTTAAATTAGAATCTCGATATTGTTTCAGTTGTATTATCAAATTATGTATTACGGTTTAAAAGTCTTTTATCTCTGTCCAAATTTCATTCATGGTGCAGGAGGAGGACGCTTTTTGAGTACACGAGCATATTCACGTAACTAAGGACATACTACCTGAAATATTAAGATCGTCAGTTGGAAAAATTGAGTAATGGCTACAAGAAATGAGAATCACAGTGGACGTCTTGGAGAGATAATGTACTTCTTGAACAGAAGTAACGAAGCTCAATAATCACGCAGACGCATAGAAATAAAATTTACAAAAAATAGTCACACTACGAGATTCGACACAGTGAACTCGTCGTATATTTTTTTCCGTGGGACAAGGGCTTCATTAGGGGTAGACACGATGGTGAAAATCGTAAGGAGAGTCGAATTTAAAGACGCTGTTGCATAAATATAATCCAAACGCGATGCTCTATTTTGCATTGCTCTAATTACTGAAATGGCATTGTTTAGGGAGGTCAATGGTTGGTAGTCCCCACTCCCCTAAATCATCCTTATCTAGGCGCCGAATACTAGTTGTCTGCACGTAACAAGTAGGTGATGGGGCCGTGGGCAGTGGTTTGGGACAGTATACGAAGTGGCGCACATAGCCCATAACGCCTATTCTGACATATTCGTAAAATTTATAGCGTTAATTTTTTGTGTTAGGTATGGTTAACGTACTTTGCTATTGTAATATTTATCATTGCTGGCATTACGCAAAAACGTTAGCTACTACGTTAAGAAGCAACAGTGATAGTTTTCCTAGCAGAAAAAGTTCTCTAGTTAGTCAAAAGCAGAAACGGTGGCCCGGTGCTGCCAGATATGATAGACAAGGCCTTGAACGTGTGGTATAAGACAGACAGCACATTGGCGAAGCAGGAAAGTACTCTCCCTTTATTTCTCCGAACGAGACGGATCACGAACCCGCCTTCTTACTTGCACATTACTGCGCCTATTTCAAAAACTTCGAATTCGGAAAGGTCCCCCTGAGCTTGAGATAGCACAACTTATGTAACGTAGAACGAAGGAATTGGATGCGCTGACGGTAGGAGAACGACCTAATATTCTCCGGAAGTGGTTTCGGCTGTAAGGCTTTCACGACCTGGTCTATGGCGCCCCTCAGACTCGTGTTTGCCTGGAGGCCCGCCACGTGGAGGCAAGCCGGGCACCTGCTAGGGCGGTGCCGACACTGGGTGGAAGGCCATCCGCTAGCGCCTCGTAACCAGGCAGCCCCTCGTAAAGCTGCCACCACCCTACGGCGCAGCGCCCTCCCTGCCCGCTGTCTCAACACCCGCACAGAAAGCTTGCTTTTCTTGTCTTCCCCGCTGACGCAAAGGCTGACACGTGTGCGGTACAGAAGCTCACGTATACCTCTACGTCTGGCTCAAGCGTCTTGTGAATCTTCTCTGATAAGAGATTCGTCAAGCTCAATTTATTTCGCCCTCTTCATCACACTATGAGATAGACGAAATGCTCCAAGACTTCATGAAGAGAATTTTTTTTACAATACCAAATAAGGCAGATGCTGACGTGTGCGAATATTACCTATCCATCGTTTTAATAGTACATTATTGAAAAATACTGATATGATTTATTTACAGAAGCATGGAGATTCAGTTTGGGTGCCGGAGAAATTTAGAAACACTTAAGGAAATACTGCCACTACGACTTGCCTTTAAGAGAAGGTAAAGAAAGGCGAATCGAAATTTACAGCTAAGGAGATGGAATTTTCACTTCCTGCTGTTTTAGAAACATGTTTTTTATAGCATTCGTACATTTCGGGAAAGCTTCTGAGAATGGTAACTCGAGTACATACTCAAACTGTCAAGATAAGATGGACAAAATACAGGGGGAGAAAGCTTGTTTATCAGCTGCACAGAAACCAGACTGCAATAACGAGAACTGAGGGACATGAAAGGGAAGCAGTGGTTCAGAAGGAAATGAGACAGGGTTGTAGCCGATCCGCCGTGTTATTGTCACTCTACATTCTCGAACAGTTCAGATAAGGGACCTGAAGCTTTCGAAAGATTGCGTTACAGAATAACGCTGAAGATGAGATGGGTGGATCTGATGAGGTACTGAACCGAACTGCAGACAAATGTATGGCCAAGATTGATTACAAAGAACGATCGATTTATAGTATACATCTAAGGGCATCGAAGGATACCAATTTGGAAACGAAGGGAAGAGTCTGGAATAAAACTAAGAGGAACACAAAGAATTCAGTCGAAAATGGATATAAGTTGCAGTAGCTCCAGATAATTTTATTTTAGCAGCATCTGAATGGAAAGCTATCAGGGACCGGAGGCCTCTATAACATAACTACGTAGTATTAACAAATATTCGGTGTAGTTAGTTTGAATTCTTACTACTGTTCACAGGATTTAGAACAAAAGTCTATGCATGAAACATGTATTACACAGAGTAGATGCAAATAGAAATGATGAAATCTAATTTCAGGGATGAAGCTGCAGCGAGGTTAGAGGAAGTGCGGACAATATATGGATGACACGTGCACGAACACCGAATGACTTAAATCTGAAAAATGCGTACAGCACTTTCATCAATACATTTCCAACGCGGTAGTATCGTCTTTGCATGACGGTAAGTAACAACTGTGTCAATGGTTCCCATGAAATTATCATAGTTACGTAGTAAAATTTCATACAGAGGACACTGAAGAAATGAGCTGTGTATGCTGTGTTGTGAAACGTGTCCTCTCTATAGAGAAAGTTCTACGAGTGAATAGTCCTCCAGATAAAGGATGTTAAAATATGCGAAGTAGTTCCACGTGCGTACCTTTGTCGCGTCAAGAAAGCACACTCCCACAGCAACTGGATTATGTTTTTAGCCTACGAACGGTATAAATATCTTTTAAGGGCATTAATACTTCTTATATGCAACCATTCGTGATCACAAAAAATAAGATATATGAATTATTCACATCGCTATAAAGGAAAAAGATTAGTTACATTTCAGGCCAACGCGTCTCGGTTGTTGTTGTTCAGTAACACTCGACTGTGAAAGTTTAATAAAATTCTTACACAGAAATAATGTAGGAATTAACGTAATCTGACTCCGCCATTGACGAAGAGGATGACTAGCGGAAGAGCAAAAATGAAGTCCGAATCGTTTGGTCATTGAACAGTCCGGCTAAAAGCCTTTGAAGGCGGTCTTTGAAAATCATGAATAATACGTTTAATCCATCAAATGTTATTTCAGATACGGTGTATCTTCTGAAGTTAAGTAATTGATTTTTAATTATTACTTCGTAAGCATGCAGTACGAAGGACTTAAATGTTGATTCCAGAAAGACTCGACAGAGAAAAACATGAGAGTAGTTAAGAGACATTTAACCTTAAGCATCAGAGTAATGAAAAGATTATATAAACATGCGTAACCTCTCAATAACTTATCAATAATATACACTGGTATTTAGAGATCGCTGGATTACAGTTTCTTTATTGCCTTGACTTTACATTCAGTGTCTCCAGAAAAATAACACTATCGCATAATACCGTTTTGTCACGAGGTAATGCTACAGTTGGACCACGCACTACCTACGCCCACAATTTACGAAGATACACTTAGACTGTTAGAACTTGACATCAAAGTTAATTGTAAATGTGTGGCACAAACGCACCCATGCTTCGCTCCCGCCCGGTAGAGGGAACGTGTTCCCGTCGCTCCTTAGGCTTTGCTGTTATGACTGTATTCGTCCATGTTTGAAATGACCTTCAAAACATTTTTTTTCAGCTACAATCACATAGCCCAAAATGTTTACCTATTTTCTTGCGAACTCAACCACCTGACACCACACTTTTAGGGCATATAGCAAACTTCCTAATGCAACAAAATAAAAGCCGACGATCGAGCATGCTCAAACCTTCAGTATCAGCTGGCCTTCGTCCTACGTACGTCCTCAGCTGCTGAGATGGAGCGTGCAGCTACACACAAGGCAATACAGTAACTCGCAATACAACCAGCGTTTGAACCGTGTTTCCAAGACTATTTACAAATCCTATTATGAACCCGCGGATTCAAATCAACCCGTTCGGAAGAAATAACTTCTAGAGTGTACGAAGGTTTTCTACGCGAGATGTGAAGGCGTACGTGTCACGATACGATTCAACCCATGGTGTCTTTTTCTTACATTTAGATACATACTCCCAAAGCCACCTAACTGTGTGTGGAGTAGGGTACCTTATGGCTCCACCATTACACACCTCACCCCCTTTTTGCCTGTTCTATTGCTAAGTGACGCGTATGAAGAATGAGTCGCAGGAAGTAGCAGGTGCCCGATTCTTCTTGGAACGCATGCTTTCGGAATCTCAGCAGTAAGCCACTATGTTGTTACCAGCTCCTCTTGTAGCAGCTGGCACCGGAGTTTGTTGATCATCTCCGTAACGGTGTCTAGCTTACTAAAATAACCCTATCGAAACTCGCCGCTCTTCGACAGGCCATTTCTGTCCTATTAATACAATCTAGGTAGAGGTCCCAGACTGATTAGGAACAAACTTGCGGATTTCTGAACAAGAAATACCATACGCCAGATGTAAGAAACTGTTTGATTTCAAGTTTTGTGAGAGTCTTGAAACTGTGGGAAGGGGATGTTACAGACTGGCAGTCTTTGATTTTCTTCTTCAAGAATTTGAAGGTAATTGGATATGAATTTACTAAATCATGTGGCGTTTGTGCTATTCAGGGCGGGGAGGGGCTGGGATTACTTATGTGTATCTGTTCCCACATTCCCGTTCCTCAGCCGGCTAGGAACTATTCAACAGGGCCCTAATATTCAAATCCCTTAATGTGCGCTACTGACATTTAACTGAAATTGTATGTCTTGGGCCTGGATATACGTCTTAATGCGTACTGAAATCATTGCCCTCTGGGGACAAGACACCGACCTGTGAAGTGCATTGTCTGTTCCTTGGACGAGTATCTGATTTCGATGGTTTGATGTTTATTCTTCATTTTTCGTTTTTGTTTAGAGCTGTACGTTCGACGTTACTCCAAGTAAGTCTATGTGGGCTTTATTTCTGTCCTACACCCCAAATTCCTAAGAGTTTATGTAAACCCCGGAGAAGAAACGTTCCGCCCTATTTCACGAAATGATGTTCATATGAAACAAGATTTGTGTTGACTATTAACACTATGCCCTCCGGCGACACCACAGTGGTGTCGTGCGTCTAGTATCGCGCAGTGGCCTGCGACAGCACTTAAGTATGTTTTGCATTCTGTTGGTGTTTTGTTTAGGTAACAATATGTTACGTCAACAAATACGTGCCGTTTTGTCATGGCAGACGAAAGAGACGATAGGATTATTAACGATGAATACGCGGACGTCTTGTCTGACGTTTCGGACGACTTGGACGAATTGGAAGGAGACACTGAGTATCAAAAATATGAAAGTGAAGCAGAATCGTCAGAAGATGGTGAAATACGTCCAAGAAGAAGTCGGCGAACGCTACGGTTGCCAACTGATTCGGATGAATGAGAGGAAGACGACAGTGCACAGTGGTCAGACTTTGATTTACCGTGGATCAACTATAAATTTGAAGGATCTCCCGGTGCAAACATATTTCCCAAGGATACACTGAGCGTAGAGGATATCGTAGAATTGTAAATTGGAAACGATCTAGTTGAATATATTAGCAACGAAACCAGCAAATACTACAGTCACAATTGCAATAGAAGTACTGGATAAAAAATGCCTAATCTGTCGACGTTACGGGACCCGAACTTGGAAAATGACTTGGGCTTTCTATCCTTATGGGAATTGCAAAAAAAAAGGAAGGATCAATGATTATTGGTCAACGACTCCGTTGATGGACACACCAATATTTCTCAAAACGATGTCCTGCAAACGATTCAGCCAAATATTTTCATTTTAACATTTTTCCGGCAACAACAAAGAGGATACTGCCGACCGGCTTTTCAATGTGCAGTTCGTAAATGATTATTTTTCCAGAAAGTTTAAAGACACTTTTAATCGAAGTCGAAACATCTTAATTGATCAAGGAATGATACCGTGGCGTGGACGGTTACATTTTAAAATTTACAATCCGTCGAAAATTACGAAATATGGCATGTTCATTCGGAAGCTGCGTCATTCGAGTACGGGCCACAGTTACTCAGTCAACATATATATAGCGGCACTAGGCAGCCTAGAGCAGAAACAGTGATGGAACTATTGACAACTTCTTATGGAAAGTGGCACCATCTCTACATGGATAATTATTATAACAGTGTAAAACTTGCAGAGAAGTTACTTGAAAAGAAAATTCGAGTTTGTGGAACGATACGGCAAAATATTAGATCTCCGCAAAAACTTAAAGCGCGCAAAAGTCAATGTGTTTGAAGCTTGTCATCAACGGAAAGGTGATGTACTCCCGCAAGTATGGAGAGCTTCGAAACCTAAAACGATACGAATGATCTCTACAATATATAATGCAAAGAAAATTTAGGAAAAACCAATTACACAATAAAAAACCTGAAAGTGTATTAGACTACAACAAATACATTGAAGTAGTGGATCGGGCAGAGCAATATTTGAATTATTGCCATATACAGGGTGTTACAAAAAGGTACGGCCAAACTTTCAGGAAACATTCCTCACACACAAAGAAAAGATGTTACGTGGACATGTTTCCGGAAACGCTTAATTTCCATGTTAGAGCTCATTTTAGTTTCGTCAGTATGTACTGTACTTCCTCGATTCACCGCCAGTTGGCCCAATTGAAGGAAGGTAATGTTGACTTCGGTGCTTGTGTTGACATGCGACTCATTGCTCTACAGTACTAGCATCAAGCACATCAGTACGTAGCATCAACAGGTTAGTGTTAATCACAAACGTC
Organism: Schistocerca cancellata; assembly: GCF_023864275.1. Taxonomy (NCBI): domain Eukaryota; kingdom Metazoa; phylum Arthropoda; class Insecta; order Orthoptera; family Acrididae; genus Schistocerca; species Schistocerca cancellata. The sequence goes on along the minus strand of NC_064634.1, from coordinate 137,644,523 downwards.
GTTTTGCAGTCAGTGCAATGTTTACAAATGCGGAGTTGGCAGATGCCCATTTGATGTATGGATTAGCACGGGGCAATAGCCGTGGCGCGGTACGTTTGTATCGAGACAGATTTCCAGAACGAAGGTGTCCCGACAAAAAAAAAATGGCCCTGAGCACTATGGGACTCAACTGCTGTGGTCATAAGTCCCCTAGAACTTAGAACTACTTAAACCTAACTAACCTAAGGACATCACACACATCCATGCCCGAGGCAGGATTCGAACCTGCGACCGTAGCGGTCGTGCGGTTCCAGACTGTAGCGCCTTTAACCGCTCGGCCACTCCGGCCGGCGTGTCCCGACAGGAAGACGTTCGAAGCAATTAATCGGCGTCTTAGGGAGCACGGAACATTCCAGCCTATGACTCGCGACTGGGGAAGACCTAGAACGACGAGGACACCTGCAATGGACGAGGCAATTCTCCGTGCAGTTGACGATAACCCTAATGTCAGCGTCAGAGAAGTTGCTGCTGTACAAGGTAACGTTGACAACGTCACTGTATGGAGAGTACTACGGGAGAACCAGTTGTTTCCGTACCATGTACAGCGTGTGCAGGCACTATCAGCAGCTGATTGGCCTCCACGGGTACACTTCTGCGAATGGTTCATCCAACAATGTGTCAATCCTCATTTCAGTGCAAATGTTCTCTTTACGGATGAGGCTTCATTCCAACGTGATCAAATTGTAAATTTTCACAATCAACATGTGCGGGCTGACGAGAATCCGCACGCAATTGTGCAATCACGTCATTAACACAGATTTTCTGTGAACGTTTGTGCAGGCATTGTTGGTGATGTGTTGATTGGGCCCCATGTTCTTCCACCTACGCTCAATGGAGCACGTTATCATGATTTCATACGGGATACTCTACCTGTGCTGCTAGAACATGTGCCTTTACAAGTACGACACAACATGTGGTTCATGCACGATGGAGCTCCTGCACATTTCAGTCGAAGTGTTCGTACGCTTCTCAACAACAGATTCGGTGACCGATGGATTGGTAGTGGCGGACCAATTCCATGGCCTCCACGCTCTCCTGACCTCAACCCTCTTGACTTTCATTTATGGGGGCATTTGAAAGCTCTTGTCTACGCAACCCCGGTACCAAATGTAGAGACTCTTCGTGCTCGTATTGTGGACGGCTGTGATACAATACGCCATTCTCCAGGGCTGCATCAGCGCATCAGGGATTCCGTGCGACGGAGGGTGGATGCATGTATCCTCGCTAACGGAGGACATTTTGAACATTTCCTGTAACAAAGTGTTTGAAGTCACGCTGGTACGTTCTGTTGCTGTGTGTTTCCACTCCATGATTAATGTGATTTGAAGAGAAGTAATAAAATGAGCTCTAACATGGAAAGTAAGTGTTTCCGGACACATGTCCACATAACATATTTTCTTTCTTTGTGTGTGAGGAATGTTTCCTGAAAGTTTGGCCGTACCTTTTTGTAACACCATATTATATATATATATAATTCTCAATTTTTTTATTGAAAGTGCGTGATTTGTGGATGAAAGACCATGTTCCTGCTTATGAGCAAAACTTGGCGGTTGCCGCTACATCGCGTACGTCTCATCATGATTCGGTTGACAGACTTTCCAGTCACATAAAGCAACACCCCAGCTAATACTTATTTCCGAAACGAATAAACGAAAACGAAGGCACTGCCATGTATGTGCCGTGTGCGTTACATCTTGGAGACTGTTTTTCTCCATATCATGCCGAAGAGAAGTACTAAGTACCAAAGACAATGCAAATAAATATAGGAAACAAATATTGTATTTATTTACATATGTAGGTCTTCGAAATTTTATGAAAGTAGGGGAACAGGGTTTTGAACTTATAAGAACTAACGACGAGATTAGTAAAACTTAACAATTTATAATCTCCCGATAATGTCAAGAACGGCCAGCGACAAGCCAAGTAATGCCAACTAGCGCTGCAGGCGCCAAGAGAATACATTTGTACGAGACGTGCGGACGGCAAAGTGTTAGGCCCTAAATCAATTATCACACTCCACGATGATCATTGATGCTTCTTCTAACTGCTAACAGGGAGGAGGAAGAACTGGTACACTTTTTTAATCAGTTTTTGAACGAATATCACAGGCACTGCGCCTCATTTTTTCTACCCACCTCTACGTTTATCATAGACACAAACTCATTTCAATAAAAGATCTTGCCTGGCGCAACGTAAAAGCATTACTTCAGTCAGTTACACCGTACACCGACAGGCGGTTCATCAAGTTTGTAACTTCTCCTCATAGCGGCATTGGTGCACCGTTGCTCCTTGACGGTCGATCCATTGTAGCCCTGCTGTCGCGGCACATGCTGGTATGGCCTGGTACTTGTGTCCAAACCGCATCTGACTACTGCTTGAAGGCCAATCAACCATATTAGAATTGGTTTCGGAACAGATTCACACACGGTGTATTTCCCCAACTGTGACTTAATCCTGTCGCTCAGCAATATTTGTCTTTACATCTTCCTACACTTATTAGTTGTTAGAGAAAGAATCAGAAGCTCGTGCTGACTCGCTATCAAGGCGCCTTCGATTCCCGACCGATTGGGAATTTACTCCGCTTGGGAGAGACGTAGACGGCCAAACTTCCCAGAAGGGGACTCCCGGACGCGTATGCCACACGCAGATTTCATTAGAGAAAGTAAAACAGGCGAGTGGACAGTCTACGTAGGCGGATCACTGCAATCATGCGAGTATGCACAGTTAAAATTCGCTAAAATGCGAAGTATTACACAGAAAGAAAATATTTTTGTATCTGCGTAGACTTAACTGTTCTCGTCTTGTAATTTGCGTAAATGGGTGGCTTCGGTCACAGCTCCTCGAGAAGTCTCATTTGGCTTATGAAATATTGTGCAAATTTCAGAAAGAAATTTGATGTCTTAATTTTTTACGCTATGCAAATATGTTTAAAAGCTTTTTGCAGTTAACACCAATCTGAAACCTTCTGATCTTCACAGTCGATTTTTTTTCCGAGTTTTTTGAGTTGTATCGTACTGCTTTAGGAAATGCATATCCGGACAGCGTCGCTGAAATGGAATATAAAGAAAATCGAAGATGGGCAGTCCAGCAACTTCCTGTAACGAAACGTCCACCGTACGGACTCCACAACAAAACCTTCGTCACACGGTACGACTTGGCTAACGTTGACGTGGCGCTCTAACGGTTTCGCGACGTCTCTTCCTGTTATTTCACTTTGAGGAGCCATTTTGGCACGTGATACACAACATAAATTCTGCGATATTTCGGCAACTTACTATGGAAAGTAGAAGCAATATGAAGCAACATGGACGCATATAAAGAGGGGGGTTCAGGGTGTCCTGACCCCCTTATGTTACGTAAATATTACCGGAATATCCCCTTTGTCAACCCCTATTCCCCAAGTTAGTAGTCACGCATCGCAATTGGTTGAGGTGGCAAAAAACCATGGAGTTGTTGTGCAGAAAACGATAGCTGTGCCCTGTATTGTAGTTTGTCTCTCCCCCCCCCCCCTCTCCCACACACCCTCCAAGTCACATCGCTATGCGCGCCACGGACTTAAGTCAGTCGAAGGCGTAGCTTCCACTCAACAATTAACGGTGAAACTTTCGGGCATCATGATCCAACCGAGCCTGAACTTCGTGTGTGTGATTAATCACGATTGAAAAACTATAAAACTTGAAAGTCAGAACTCTTTTGGATTTCGATCATCAGGGAATATATTCTTGAATGTATCTACGCAGACTATGTTTCAGCTCAAGCACTGGTAACAATGATTTAACAGATCTCTTATCTTATAACGTGGTCATGGATAAATTTATTGGGCGAGGCACTGATGGCACTACAGTGATGAGCAGCCAGTTACAAAGTTTGAGAACAATTTCAGAACGACAACCAAGAGCGCAATACATACACTGTGTGGCGCACATTAGTAATTTAGTTTTCTAGAGCATTCATGCGAGATACCTACGATATGGAAATACAAATTAGCCTCTCTCATTCGACGCTTATCTCCCTTTGTGAGACGCGGTGGACCGAATAGTATATGGCTGTATAAGGATTTGTAGAAATGCTTCCTGTAGTACACCCAACACTTGAGACACTTCAAGACGCTGCTAGCAGGGATGTCCCCACTCAAGCGTACAAAGAGCAGACCACCTTAGAAAATAGTTTGTTGTGTCGATAGTTATACTAAGCAAAGTTTTTCGACGTACACCGAACCTGAACAAAGTAATGCGGAAGGTCACTGTGGACTTAACAAACGCTTGTAGCTATTTGAAAACAATAAAAACTACTTTGCAAAATATTCGGAATGAAAGTCAATTCTCAACCTTTTCGAGCAGGCGGAACAGATGAGACCAAGTGACAGTCGTTCAAAGAACGACTGGAAGGCAAACCCAGCGCAGCAAAGTCCCAGGAGAAACTGCCGAAATATATTACCCACGAAACTTATTTTATCCTTTCATTGAATGTATGATTACTGAACTCTATGGTCATTTTAAAGCACATGAAAAACGATGGGAGAGATTCAGATGCTTTTGCCTGAGGAAAGCAGTAAATATTCCATGACAAAAGAATGTCTTAAAAAGATAGCACGAATGTTTGTGGGGTGAAAATTCAGGCACAGTGTTTCTGACTGAATATCGGATATGGCACCACCAATGGAAAACTGTAGAGCAAACACCTGCAACTGCAACAAAACCTATTGATCAGTGCAATGACCCGTTTTTCCCTTACATGAAAATCTCTATCTTACCTACACTACCAGAAAGCCTACAGACGCTAAAAACTTACATTAGAAATAAAATGGGGGATCACAGACTTACTGTCTTGTCTTGTTCATCGTGATCTGGCAGTGTACGTAGATTCTGAAGAAATTATAAATAAGTTGTCAGTAAGACATAAAAGGCTAAATATAATGTTTCAAAGTCATTTTTGTTATTTATTTACAGTAACTTACGACCTAAAAATGCCACAGTGTCACAAACTAAAATATAAACAAAGAATACTGTAATAATATTGTAATATTTTATTATGTAACACAATGATATAATTTACTGATATATAAATATCCACAATTTTGTATTTGTATCTTTAATCATCCATGAGTACCTTATTACACACATTACATACTTTTTATTTGAAGATGCCTAGATTAATTAGTGCTTACCCGCAGCTTTACTTACACGTGATGTGATTTCTAATGTGCTTATGAGATTTTTATTTTCCAAGAGATTGATTTTACTGAGGATAAATACCAGCTCTTTGTTATGATGTGAACGAAGTTCTGTGCAAAATCTAGTTTACCTTCCGAAAGTGCAGTGAGGGACACACCCTTTTTAAAAGCTATAGGCATGTCAGTGAGAGCCACTAACGTTCCCTATGTACAAACCGAACACGCTACACGCCAATTTGTATTAATTGTCGGGCTCAGTAGAAGCCCACATTCGGCGGATTTTGTGTTATACCGTACACACTATAAATATATGTTGTTTCTAACCACCAGAATACATAACGTCAGGTGACGCGTCGTTATTGGTGGTCAAAGAATTTTCGTATTTAGTTATTTTCGCGTTACAATTCGCCTGTTACGAAAGAAAGCCGTTTCAACGGAACAGCACATTGAATATCACCGAAAAACGCATCGATGTTGTTAGGATCTGTTATAACTGTCAATAACATATCAGAGATTAAAGCCTTTAGAGAACCTCAACATAGATGTTGTGTCCGTAGAAAATTTTAAATTTTATTCTTGCTTTTGTGACCATAATAAGAGTCCAGGCTCCATAGGCAAACAACCAGCCGACATTAAGAAATAGTCCACCAGGACGTAGGGACAAGATGAGTGGCAGAGGCTGCCGAGTATGGCTTGTTGATCAAATAATTTAGTGTTTGACTTCCTGCCAGAGGAAGCAGCATGAATCAAAATTGTGCAATGGAAGACGCAAACACCAGGGCGATAATACAGCAAGAGAGAGTGCCAGTCATGTGCAGAAAAGACTCGTGTGGAACCAAATTAAGTTGTGTACAGCTAGAAACGAAAGTGTCGTATGGAACCATAGGAATTCTTGTGCAATCAGACCACTTAGAAATGAAAGGGTCGTGCAAAACAAATTAACTTGTGTGCACCCAAGTATATGAGAAACGAAATGAAAGGCCAGGCAGCGGAATAACTAGAGGCACAGATTCAGATGCAGATTCAGATTCAGAGCCAATGCCGGCAGTATGGAGATTCCGCAGTGAGACGCCAGCGGGATCGAGTAGGCCTCTAGCAGCCGATACAGCTGGTAAAGACTTCAACTACGAGAAGACGGTGATACTCAGGTGGACACCCAGGAACTGCAGGTCAAGTAGGATTTTTAGAGTTTTATTGGAATAGCGTTGAACAGAGGCTGTTAGTCTTTGTCTCATTTACTTAGAGAGATTTCAGTGCTAACCAAGAACAAGTGATTGCTTTGTACTTGTTTCTTATATGAACCGGCAATTGGCTTTGAAGTAGCTAGTCCGAATAAATAGACTGAATCTTACTAAGGGGTTTATGGTCCAACACCTCACAGAAGTATATGTGAGACTAAACTTAATAGAAACTGACCGATCTTTTCTGCCTATTGCAATTGTGTAACCTATTTTCAGGAAACTTATTTGCTTTAAACCAAGGAGATTCTGTCCCTCTCATCTCCGATGTAAAGGTTGACAGCAAGTTATAACTAACCCATTGTCGTTAACGTCCAGCTTGCGCTACGCAGTTCGCACTTACTTCATTGTGGTATAGTGAGGCTGTGCCGGGACGCGACATAGAATACAAGGTCGATAGTGGCAGCGCTTCAGCTTAGCGTAGTTAGTAGGGACCGAACGTTACCGAGTGGTAAGGCTCGATTCGATCGTAGGAGGATTCAGGTCCCGCTGTATCCTATTTTTTCCAGCTTCGCGTTTGCTAAAAAGTGTGTAACTTTCTTATGAAACTAACAGAAAGAATTTGTCGTATTTGATAAGTGCAGATATAAATGCACTCTGTATCAGGAGAGAGCTTGTTCGATTTTGGGAACTTATTATCTGATGTCCTTACTGAATGGACATGTATCTTTCCTCCTTGTTTTATTACATTTTTACGGATATTGTTTTATTAATGCACGCCAGAGACAGAACAACATGCCTAGCATATGGAGAATGGAGGAAATGTGCGTTTTAACAGAGCTGAAGCGGGAATTTTACGCGCACCCATTGGCGAAATAAAGTGGACAACGGCCGCTGCAGAGTGCCGATAGCGCAAAACGCAAAATCACGCTAACCAGTGCTCTCAGTGTGATGCCGGCACTGTATGCCGACACGTCGAACGTCCCGCCCGCGTGGGGAGCGCGGCGAGCCGTGGCGGCAGAGCTGCCGCCGTGTGCTGTGCGTGCTGTGCTGTGCTACGGTGTGGTGTGGTGGTGGTGGTTGTGGTCCCGGCCAGCCTCCGGCAGCGAGCGCGCGTGGGCTCGCGGCCGCTCCTCCCACGTCCCTGCGGGCGCTAATTGTTTGATAGCCTAGCCTTGTGGTGACGTCACGAGCCGGGCCCAGGCAGACAGACCGCCGTCCTACGCCTCGGTCAGCGCGCCTGTCTACACCTCCAGACGTTCCAGTGTGCATTACAGCTCGTTATCTGGGATAGCCGACTCCGCTATAGTCGAAGGTGCGCCGTGATCCGTTATACCCTATCTGAGAACTCGCGCAGAGAGCCATGTCTCTTATGCATTAGAGAGGCATGCGGAGCAAAGTGAAACGTGATCTAAACCAATATAGGAAAGTGCTGCAACACGAGATGGGGAAGGTCCACCACCGCAGCAGTCTTGTGGACGTACATACAGCAAGTCGCCAGCGTAAGAAACAAGATTCATCAAAGAAAACGTGTCATTCGAAAATTAAATTTATTCCTTCGGAGAAATACAACCAGCAACAAAAGAAAGACACGATATAAAAACTTAGAATAGCTCGCATTTACAGGGTGACATTATTAAACTATATAGAAAAAATGTAAATTAGTTACAAACTACAGCGTGAAGGTCGCTACAGATATTTGGATTTAGCTTATGACATTTTCGATATGCCTGCCATCATTGGCGATGATGTGGCGCAGGCGAGCAAAATTCTGCATGACCCGTTTAAGTGTCGGAACGTCGATACCTCCTGAATGGCTGTTTTCAGCTCAGCAGTCAGCAATGTTTTTGGGGTTATTGATGTACAGCTTTTCATTAATATAGCACCACAAAAAGGAGTCTCATGTGTTCATATCAGGAGGATATGGCGGCCAATCGAGACCCATACCAATGCTTTTGGGTACCACAGGGCCAGAATACGGTTCCCAAAGTGCTCCTCCAGGTCATCGAACACACTCCTGCTTCGATGTTGTCGAGCTCCGTCTTGCATGAACCACATCTTGTCTAAATCAAGGTCACTTTGGATAATGGGATGAAATCTTCCAAAACCTTCACATGCACTTCGGTAGTCACCGTGCCATCAAGGAATATCGCACCGATTATTCCGCGACTGGATACTTCACACCACACAGTCACACGTAGAGTGCGAAGAGACTTCTCTGTCGCGAAATGCGGATCCTCAGTCCCCTAAAGGAGCCAATTTTGCTTACTGACGAACCCATTCAAATTGAACTGGGCTTCGTCGCTAAACCAAGCCATACCGCGCATACTAATTACCATCAATCCCCGCGACAAACCGTGCCGTTTGAACGTCCTAATACAACCCATTCAGATATGATAGAGTCGTTTCATATAGTTCAATGTATATCCATTTATAAGCATGGGTCCGAAGTGTCTAAAATTACCATCTGCTCGTCACTGAATGGTTTACTAAAGGTTAATTACTTTAGCCTCAGGATTAAACCACATCATAAATGAACTGGCGAGTAAAATCCAACTGACGAGTAAAATCCAACTGATGAGTAAAATGAACTAACCAATAAAATGACTGAATGCTGCAAACAACTTAAAACACACACACACACACACACACACACACACACACACACAATATAATCCAAAGTCTTTTTTGGTAAGAAATATAACCTAACTTTTTCCAGTTCTGTCAGTACCCTGACAACTCGAAATAGACATATTCTGAGAAACGTTTTAGTAACAAATATTTGAGTGATTTGTATATGCCGTATGGCGAGCACCAGTGGCTTCAAACACGTCGCAAATAAATTAATGTAATAATATTCATAATCTTTCAAAATTGCTACTCGTTACGGCGGAAAAACTGTGTTACAACGTACAGCCGTGCAAAACTAAACTCCAAATAAGACAAATGATTATATAGGTAATTTCAGGCGCACTTCCAGTGTATTTCCTAATACATTATAGCGTCTGGCTCATTCTTTCCCCTCTGTGGTTACGGTACCATTCAAAAACCAACCACCCGCAAGGTTAGGTGCTGTCAAAAAAGTCGTTGCTACCGACTTGAGCAATTTCTTTCAAGTTTAAGGAGTTGCAGAGACTTGGACAAAATTCCCATTTCACCTAATGAATGGCGGCTCTCTTGAAATGTGGATAAATTTAAGAATGCCTATATAAAAGAGAAGGAACCGAATAATGCCTAGTTACAAGATCAGTGGGGGATACCACAAACAGATGGAATCATGTAATTCTGTAGGAGTAATACTAAGAAGTCACAAGGAACGAGACGAACGTGTAATGATAGTATTAGGAATGACAGATGAAAGACAATTGTGACGTGTGTTCTGGGAGAACTCAAAAGATCTGTGAAGAAAATCGCATAAAATACAACGGCGTGACCAACTTTAAAGTACTGTTCTAGTGCTCTAAGTCCTTAAGAAGTGGGCATGACAACCGACATCGAAGGAATTCCGAAATGCACAACCCGCACGAAAGTGTACCAGGAACGCTCGGGGAACTTACAATGAGAATCTTTGGAACACACGCAAATTAGCTCTTGCGAAACCCAGGTTGGTAAATTTAGAGAACTTTTATTCGAAGAAAACTCTGTGACCACTGTCCTGTCACCATCTTGTGTCTCGTGTATGGTTCATGAGAATTAGGTAAGGGGGATTAGGGCGCGCAGAGCATATACAGTGTCTTCCCATCGCTAAATATGCGAATGGAATAGGAGAGTGACTGTAGATGAATAAGGCGGGAAAACCTGTGCCGCTTTTTATCATTTAGTAACTCTGCTCCTATCTCGTGAGAGAGATCGCTCGGTGTACACAGGACAACGGCGACGACATTTGTGCCGAGCTCCGGAAGCCGACGTGCCTCTGCCCGCCACCCCACCCCTTGCCCTCGCCGTGACCCACGAGGGGGCCCGGACGGCTCGTGTTCGCGTCACTCGACGCGCTGACGTCACACGTCTCCAGTATCCCGGAGGTGACGCATCCCAGCCGGGGGCGCGCGCTGGGGTGCGAACCCAGCTCAAGCCCGCGGCGTTACAACTTAGGTTACCACGAAATAGAAAAAAAAAAAAAAAATCAACTCAGAGTGGCGTGCGCTCCACCTCTACGGTGTTAGGCAATCTTATCAGCTACGACGCAGACTAATAGCTATTAAAAACTGAATGATACTTGCAATAACCCTTCAGATAATGTCAAGGCAGTATACTAAATTCTAGAACACACAACAGACGAACTAGGCTTGACAATGCGAATGGAACCGGATATGCAATTAGAGCATGAATCATAAGCTTAATGATGCTGCAAATTACCCACAGGAGTGTCTGCCATAAAGGCAGAGGTGTTAGCCATTTTAGAAGCCGTTAAGCATGCAGTAAACTGTAAAGGAAATAGTTTTGCTGTCGGTTCGGAGTCTCTGTTTCTAATCACGACCCTGAAAACCCGTTTTGCAGAAGCAGCAACAACAGCAGCAAACACCCTGACGTCTATCAAGTTACTCAGCAATTCATCAGTCTCCAAATCAGCTCAAAAATGTCATGAATTTCGATCAATGTCATTAAACTCGAACGAAGGTCACGGCTGCATTCGCATCAACGAAGACGCTGACGAATTGCCTAAGAAAGTGCAGCTTCTGGCATACCACACCACCCAAAGGTACCGCAGACTGGTCTCTTACAGTGACTTACCGATGGGCATGTCGTGGCAAGAAGAGTGGAGTAGAGGAACTGACGACACAGCGAATCGTCATACAGAGACAATGCGTGTAGCCCCAACAGCTCACTGAATACCAAGCAAAAAATATCTATTTCATACAAATGAAGCAAGTATGAAATAAGTTTCTTTTTAAGAAAGGAACATCTACATCGAGTAGGACTAATTGACGCCACTGTTTTTGGATGTGGAGACGAAGAAGATGAACCACATATTAAGATTTACCGAGAAGGAAGCCAGGATACGTGAAATACTAAAACAGGGTGTATACGTGGACAGGGAAAAAAAATTCCCGGATTAATTCCCGGATTTCCCGGTTAAAAATACTTTCTCCCGCGTGAAAAAAACCTTTTCCGTGTTAAGTGACATATTTTCCATGCGAAACTTATCAATCCTTTGAATGGTTATGACTTTATACACGGGCGTTGAATTTCCCGGCACTTAAGGAACCGAGACTAAGGGGAAGAGACACGTTTTGGAAATATCTTTGATGTACCACAACATGTACGCTGCGTATTTTCGTATTATGAAAATATACATTGGAATTCCACCAAACACCGCATGTTACTTTCCGTATCATTGAAATCGAGATTATGATGCGCTTTTGTAAGCTAGTCATACCTCATGTCACGTGATCTCGCCAGCCGATGACGGCGGATATTCAGAGCATAGGACACGTTATGTAGTCATCTAACTGCAACATCACTGTTAAGTAGCGCGAATACACAAACTGGGAAAGTTAATAGTTTAAATATATACATAGTGTTGTTACAAGAAAAGCTTTCACATATAATATTGATCTCTAAGGTTAACAAGCTGCAAGAGAAGTTAAGATTCCGCATATAATGTTCATCTTTTTGCGCGTGTTACACTTTAAGAGTCGCACAAATGTGCCAGTAAAACTTTTAATAAAGACAAATGTCTGATCTTTAGGGTTCGAAATTCTTCTAAATGGCTCGTCATCAAAGAGTTAATTTTTAGATGAGAGTCAAACGCTCTGTGATTTAAGAAATTCATGCTATATTCTCGCACATAATTCAACTTGCGTAAAAGGATATTTACTTTGAAAGTAACGCCTTTCAAGCAACCATTCACAATATTTTCCCGCGACTTATTAGAAATAGGTTCGTTTCAGCAATTGCCTGAGAGCGCAAATAACAGGCGACACCGCGCTTGCGCAGCTACCATGACGTAGGAAGCCCGTAAGTACGTACGTATAAAACACTGAAAGATAATACATTGTCATAAAAGAAACAAGACATCAGAGGATACCCCAAGAGCATCGGAATTTCGTGAACCATACTGAAATGTGCACATTTAAAGTGCATACTTAAAGTGCACATTCGTATGTCCAGATTCCGAACAAAGTAGACCTCGACCTGATATTAAGCTTTTCAGTGTGGTTTTCGGGACTTAAATTTTCTTGGAGCACCAGTACTGTATTACATCATGTTTGGTTTTTTATTATGGCATAATGCCATACGTGCTAGAAGATGAAAACGTGTACTTGAAATGCAGCGAACAGTTGAAACTAGCTACTACCGGTACTATGGAATTAAATATTTCGTTTCAAATACATATACTGCCTCTGCGGAAAAGGTTAATAAAAGCCAAATTTCTTTAGCAAAGAGACAAAAATAACTTCACGGTCAGGAAAGGTGGAAATAAAATAAAATCTGAAACTAATAACATATTTTAGCCTTCTGTAATTATGTGAATGTATTTTAATTCACTTGATAGCTCCCGACCACAGACATCCGTTTTGTTTTCATTTGACGTGAGTAAACGAGGGAGAAACAGCAAAATCACTAAATGTGAACACCGGTGACGTGGAGACTACCCACTATATATCAGACTGCTCTGCGTATCAGCCCCGGATCTACGATATTTGCGACCCGGGTCAATACTAAAAAAAATCGAATTTTCAATAACATGTTCATCTAGTAGCGCACATCTTTCTGAAAAGCCTGAAACATAAAACGTGTGTTCGAGGAAATGTAAGACATGTTATTTTGTCTTAAGTTTGACGAAGTGCAGTGCCACGTCTCTTCAGACAGCATTCTTCTATCGCACGTCACTATTTCGCTCTGTGGAATTGAAACGTGTATATTTTGTAGTGGATACCATCAAACTGTATTCAGGACAGTGGAAATCGGAATGTCCTGTGATGCCTCTCCTGCTCCCAGTCAGCCGGTTTGATAGCCTGCCCCTCTAAAAAAAAAAAACTCGCAGTTAATAGCGAATGGGATTATTTGTAATCGGGATAACAAGAACTCTTCAGAAAATTTGCACTCTTTATTGTCTATTAGCTAATAACTTGCTGTTTTGTGTGACAAAATTAAATATAGGATACATAAAACCAATTAAGAGCCAAGCAATAAAATACACATTTCTTCAATTAGCTCCTAGCATTTTTTCTATGTAATCTTGCTACAGCTTTACATGGCGTGCTTTCCTTTCTGCGAAAGAATTTATTACCTCATCAAAGTTCGTCAAACGTTTTGCTACATGAAAAATCGAAATGTCGTTATCTAGAACTGAAGAAGCTGTTAATACGAATAATACCCAAGACTGGTGTGGTATCTCGATCTGCTTACGTCTATTTTGTCACTGTCTGCTAGATAAAACAAAATAGGCCTTTCTCAAAAATGGTTCAAATGGCTCTGAGCACTATGGGACTTAACAGCTGTGGTCATCAGTCCCCTAGAACTTAGAACTACTTAAACCTAACTAACCTAAGGACATCACACACATCCATGCCCGAGGCAGGATTCGAACCTGCGACCGTAGCAGTCGCGCGGTTCCGGACTGCGCGCCTAGAACCGCGAGACCACCGCGGCCGGCAGGCCTTTCTAATATTGCAGCAATTTAGTGACACACTTCTAATAAACGAGACTGTTTTGGCACAAATGGTCATTTTTATATAGCTCGACAGAATATAATTCAGGAAGTACCAATATCAAATGTCTGAGACCTACTACAAGCAAAAAGCTTTATCTTAGGAAATAGTTTCACATTTTATTCAGACGCACCAGCATGAGATCGAGTAGTAATATTACGAAATTTTTATATAAATTTGGAATTGTCTTATTCTTCCATAATTTGTGTGATGTTCCCGTTTCTTCTCCTTCCTCATTCAAACAAACAATCTTATCACCAATTGTGTAGCTATTCCTGCCATTGTCAAAATTTGTTCGCCGATTAACTTCACTAACCCTGGCAGAATCACAGGTTTAGTTATCCCACGATTATTCTCCGGTTAGGCGTTGTTACATGTTCGTACAACACATATTCCGCGTTACTTCCAGAATATAACTAAAGCGCCTGACAACTGGTCTTTACTAGTTTAACTATCTGGCCAAAAATTCTGTCAAAATTTCATTTTCTTAGATTCACCGAGAGGATAATACGTGATCTTTCTCACCTGTTATTTCTGTTGGTCGTTTATTTCCATTCTGGTTGTCTGAATCTATTGATTTCGCTAGTAATTATAACAACGTTGATCATTCGCAAACCCAATCAACCACATAATCAGACAGCGATTGGCATTCATCCGTTCGGCTTTACTCCGCTCAGCTTGTATAGCCCCGTCCCCTTTTGTCTGCAGAAAGTTTATTTCTAGATGCAACGAGGATTCTCCTGACAGAGACATAACGTGCACTATGCACGCATTCAATAACTTATGATTCTTTCAGAAATCAACTTAAAATGTGTTCAAAAATGTTCAAAAACCAACAGGGATCCGTTTCAAAATCATATGAATAATTGATAGACCAACGTGCGCTGGATGCTAGGCCCTTTGTGAAACAAGATTTTTTTCCCCTCAAGAATATGAATTTGGCGCCATCTTCTCCAGTAGCATCTAGCTACTTGCTGCGACGGCTTGCACAGCCAACAGCCACATTCCTGTAGCCAGAAGCGGGAGAATCTACTACTCAAACGCGACACAACTGCGCATGCGCATGAGCCCGCTCGTAACTGCTAAAACGAATCTAATGTAAACAGTTGACTTCACGCTTATAGGAGGCAATTTGTTGTTATGAAGCATTGCATCTGACTTCCTAAAGCTTTTGACACATTTTGCTGTTGGCACACGCTTGCATGAGCACTGTGTGTCGTCGTCGCAGAAGGCGCATTTCCTCTCTGCAATTTAAATTATTTTCGTTTTTTCATAAATGGTTCAAATGGCTCTGAGCACTATGGGACTTAACAGCTGTGGTCATCAGTCCCCTAGAACTTCGAACTACTTCAACCTAACTAACCTAATGCCATCACAAACATCCATGCCCGAGGCAGGATTCGAACCTGCGACTGTATAAGTCGCGCGGTTCCGGACTGAAGCGCCTAAAACCGTTCGGCCACCACGGCCGGCTTTCGTTATTTTCTCTGGTTTATAATTTATTGTTGAAGTGTTGTTCTGCAGAAGCGGGATACAGTAATATCCATTGTTAGAGTATCGGTTCTTACCAGTCAAAATTACAGAAATTTAACAGAAAACTAAAACAATGAAAAATTCCCGGAATTCTAAAAAATTCCCGGAATTCTAAAAAATTCCCGGAATTCTAAAAAATTCCCGGAATTCTAAAAAATTCCCGGAATTCTAAAAAATTCCCGGAATTCTAAAAAATTCCCGGAATTCTAAAAAATTCCCGTGTTTTCCCAGTTTTCTCCCGGATGAAAAAATTCCCGGGTTTTTCCCGGATCTCCCGGTTGTCCCGGGTCGTATACACACTGTAAAACAGTTAAGAGTTGGAGTAAGGACGTGAAAACGGGTCGTATGGTGAGTGGTGGCTGCAGATCTTCGTGAGGAAGGAAACTGGCGGCTAGAGGCAAGCTTCCGAGTTACAGTTCCGGCCCAGCACACAGTATAATCTGCCAGGAAGTGCGAACAGACGTCAGAGTTTATAAATCTCTGTAAAAATGTCTCATGAAGTACGATTGGCCATATAATCAGATATGGACCAAAAATTTAGATCCTACGAGGAACTCCTAATGTTTTGTTCTGCTGTAACGTGACAAAGACATGAAACTTCTTGGTAGATTAAAACTGTGTGCCGGACCGAGACTCGAACTCTGGACCTTTGCCTTTCGCGGGCAAGTGCTCTACCAACTGAGCTACCCAAGCACGACTCACGCCCCGTCCTCACAGCTTTACTTCTGCCAGTACCTCGTCTCCTACCTTCCAAACTTAACAGAAGCTCTCCTGCGAGGTTCGCCACTAACGCTGAACAAAAATTTTCCATTTTGACATTCACCACATGGATGTAGTCACTGGAGGCTGTTGCCCTCTTCCGTTTTACGTTTGGGGAGGAATGCTCAACGAAGCGTTCGCGTCCGAAGATTAGACTTCATTACTAAATATTGCCGGAAGATCTGGAATTTCATTAACATTACGAACACTTGTTACGTCTTTCAAATAAACGGAAGCTAGTCGTGTGATGACGCGCGAACCACGAGCTTTCGGCAGGCGACCGATCAGTAAAGTGTACTTTCTAGACCTAAGTACAATGTTACGCACTTATAACAGGGCTATTTGCTGACCATTATACCTGCAGTATACAGGGTGAACAAAAATTCACGCACACTGAAGCCACAGAACGATTGCTTGAATAGTAACTATAAAAATCGACTGCATGCAAAAGCTATCTGGCAACATTGTAATGACATGTACGACAAGTGTCTTGATTCAATGCTTAGCAGCCGCACTGCCCAGTTGCTGCAGTAGGTAGAGTTAGAATACTCTTGTTAGACTGTTCCATTCCAGGTCTAGAGATAAATTTCTTTCTCCTTTCTTTTCAAGTTTCGCTTTTCTCTTTTCCAGTTTCTCTTTTCTTTTCCAGTTTCTCTTTTCTTTTCCAGTTTCTCTTTTCTTTTCCAGTTTCTCTTTTCTTTTCCAGTTTCTCTTTTCTTTTCAAGTTTCTCTTTTCTTTTCAAGTTTCTCTTTTCTTTTCAAGTTTCTCTTTTCTTTTCAAGTTTCTCTTTTCTTTTCAAGTTTCTCTTTTCTTTTCAAGTTTCTCTTTTCTTTTCAAGTTTCTCTTTTCTTTTCAAGTTTCTCTTTTCTTTTCAAGTTTCTCTTTTCTTTTCAAGTTTCTCTTTTCTTTTCAAGTTTCTCTTTTCTTTTCAAGTTTCTCTTTTCTTTTCAAGTTTCTCTTTTCTTTTCAAGTTTCTCTTTTCTTTTCAAGTTTCTCTTTTCTTTTCAAGTTTCTCTTTTCTTTTCAAGTTTCTCTTTTCTTTTCAAGTTTCTCTTTTCTTTTCAAGTTTCTCTTTTCTTTTCAAGTTTCTCTTTTCTTTTCAAGTTTCTCTTTTCTTTTCAAGTTTCTCTTTTCTTTTCAAGTTTCTCTTTTCTTTTCAAGTTTCTCTTTTCTTTTCAAGTTTCTCTTTTCTTTTCAAGTTTCTCTTTTCTTTTCAAGTTTCTCTTTTCTTTTCAAGTTTCTCTTTTCTTTTCAAGTTTCTCTTTTCTTTTCAAGTTTCTCTTTTCTTTTCAAGTTTCTCTTTTCTTTTCAAGTTTCTCTTTTCTTTTCAAGTTTCTCTTTTCTTTTCAAGTTTCTCTTTTCTTTTCAAGTTTCTCTTTTCTTTTCAAGTTTCTCTTTTCTTTTCAAGTTTCTCTTTTCTTTTCAAGTTTCTCTTTTCTTTTCAAGTTTCTCTTTTCTTTTCAAGTTTCTCTTTTCTTTTCAAGTTTCTCTTTTCTTTTCAAGTTTCTCTTTTCTTTTCAAGTTTCTCTTTTCTTTTCAAGTTTCTCTTTTCTTTTCAAGTTTCTCTTTTCTTTTCAAGTTTCTCTTTTCTTTTCAAGTTTCTCTTTTCTTTTCAAGTTTCTCTTTTCTTTTCAAGTTTCTCTTTTCTTTTCAAGTTTCTCTTTTCTTTTCAAGTTTCTCTTTTCTTTTCAAGTTTCTCTTTTCTTTTCAAGTTTCTCTTTTCTTTTCAAGTTTCTCTTTTCTTTTCAAGTTTCTCTTTTCTTTTCAAGTTTCTCTTTTCTTTTCAAGTTTCTCTTTTCTTTTCAAGTTTCTCTTTTCTTTTCAAGTTTCTCTTTTCTTTTCAAGTTTCTCTTTTCTTTTCAAGTTTCTCTTTTCTTTTCAAGTTTCTCTTTTCTTTTCAAGTTTCTCTTTTCTTTTCAAGTTTCTCTTTTCTTTTCAAGTTTCTCTTTTCTTTTCAAGTTTCTCTTTTCTTTTCAAGTTTCTCTTTTCTTTTCAAGTTTCTCTTTTCTTTTCAAGTTTCTCTTTTCTTTTCAAGTTTCTCTTTTCTTTTCAAGTTCCTCTTTTCTTTTCAAGTTCCTCTTTTCTTTTCAAGTTCCTCTTTTCTTTTCAAGTTCCTCTTTTCTTTTCAAGTTCCTCTTTTCTTTTCAAGTTCCTCTTTTCTTTTCAAGTTCCTCTTTTCTTTTCAAGTTCCTCTTTTCTTTTCAAGTTCCTCTTTTCTTTTCAAGTTCCTCTTTTCTTTTCAAGTTTCTCTTTTCTTTTCCTTTTTACGTTTCTCTTTTAAATTTTCTATTGCTGGGCAGAGGTTGTGGTCCTAACATGATGGTGTCTACACCCGCGCACTTTTCAAGAAATGTGCGAAGGTATTTATGCAGTGCCCGTCGTTGGGAAAAGAATTGTTGATGGAGGGTTTGTTTTACGGCCTCCTCGTTTACCTGACCTAAACACAAACTGATTTCTTCTGCGGAGGCACTTTGGGGAGCATGTTTGTTCTACTCCACCGATGACACGTGGAAGAAGCGGTAGATAGCTTCCGTGCTGCTCTTTGAAATGTGAATGCTGCGAGGAGTTCAGATAATCATGGTCTTTGAGGCAAATGTTTCAAGAAGCAGCGAGATCCTTTCACGCATGTGCTCAGAAGACTTTTGTGAAAGACACGGTGTCAAACGCCAGTGAATTTTAAAAAATACAACTGACCACTCTTACTGAATGTAGAGCATATGTTTAAAAACACATTGAGTTTTGTAGTTATTTCTGCCTTATGACACACAGTATATGTTTAACTTGTTTTTGAAGTGTCTGACGAATGATTGTAACGTTTACCATTTAAAAGTTTTAGAGATGGTGTACCCTATAACACGAACAGATCAAAATTGAGGAATTTTTAAAAAAATTCAGCGATAGTCGGAATCTAACTTTCTAACTTGAGTAGTCTAATGCAGAACTGTGTCGTTTCACAGGAAACCTTGGTAAGCGCCACCGTCTGGCAGGGCAGGGCAGCACTGCTCGGCAATGGACTGTGGTTCTGATGTGAGGAGCGGCCGCCCACGTGTTAGTGGGGCGTGGAGGCGACCTTCGCGATCCACCTGTGCACGCCTGACTTTCTACCGTGCCGCACGTAACGCAGAGCAAACACTTACACTCGCAAGAGATGCGGTTAGCCCGCCTTCAGTTCTCCGAATCTTTACTAAACTACATTTAAGTGCAGTACCGATGCCCTATCCTGATAATGTTAAATTTAACATATTTATATGCCGTTTCCTCAGCAACTACCCAAGTGTAATAAAACTAAACTTTGCCAGGATAGAGTCGTATCTTAATCATTCACTGGACTACTATCAAATCGACAACTTCGTTAGGAATCAAGATATGAGTATTTTTAATGGAGTCTTAAAAATTTATGTAGCTTTAAAAAAATATTTTTATGATCAAACTATGAGAGCTATCTCTACCATCGAAGATTCACAAAACATAATACCGCTGTTTGTAAGAGCGAAAAATTTCAGGACTTTACCATTATCTACGAAATTACTTAAGCTAAATATCCGCAGATAACGAAGTTTTTCAGAAATCGCACTTGAATGCTGAAGTAAAGGAAAACTCACTATGGGTGAAGAGAGTTTAAAACTCTCCAGCTTTGTTATCAGGGTCAACCAGATTCAGTCTCTTTCTCCGTCTTTCTGCTTTTGTTGTATTTTTGACCATAATATCTGCTCTGGGAGCTCGCTATCAATTCAGTTCTTTGAAGATTCTACGTCTACGCAGATACTCCGCAAACCACCTTACGGCGCGTGGCAGAGGGTACCCTGTACCCTAACTTGTCATTTCCTTTCGTGTTCCACTCGCAAATAGCACGAGGGGAAAACGATTGTGTATATGCCTCTCTATGAGCCCCAGTTTCTCGGTGCTCAAACTCCTCACGCGTCAGTACAATCGTTCTGTATTCAGCTTCAAAGGCTTGTTCTCTAAATTTTCTCAACAGTGTTCCTCGGAAAGAACATCGCCTTCCCTCCAGGGGTTCCCATTTAAGCTCCCGAAGCATATCCGTAACACTTACGTGTCGTTCGATCTTACTAGTAAGATCTCTAGCAGCCCGCCTCTGAAATGCTTCGGTGTCCTCCTTCAATCCGACCTGATACGGATCCCTAACACTCGAGCAGTACTCAAGAATAGGTCGCACCAGCGTCCTTTATGCGGTCTCCTTTACAGGTGAACCACTTTTTCCTAGGATTGTCCCGATAAACCGAAGTCGACCGTTTGCCTTCACTACCACAGTTCTCACATGCTCGTTCCACCTCTTATCGCTTTGCAACGTCATGTCCAGATATTTAAACGACTTGACTGTGTCAAGCAGGAACCAGTTATACCGTATCCTAACATTATGGATTTTTCCCCTACTTATTCGCATTCACATACACTTTTCTACATTTAGAGCTAGCTGCCACTCATCACACCTACTAGGAATATTGTCGAACTTTTCTTATCTTCCTACAGTCACTCAACTTCGACACCTTTTCGTACACCACAGAATCAGCAGATAATCGCAGATTGCTGCCCCTGCGTCACTTCCGCTTTTGTAGGAGCACAAATATCGTTCATGTATTAGTTGCCCATGTTCTGTTCACTTAGTGGTGCTTGTTCCTTCAGGACACACCAGTTCCTGTAAAATTGAACACAGTAAAAGCACAACCTAACGAGCGTCAAGTTTATTTGCGTGGTGGCTGGAGATAATCATTAAAACATGGAGCTGTATTTAGGCATTATGTGATGTCGTAGTATCGCAGTGCATATTCGGAAGTGATGCACGTGAAATATGAATGTCTAAATGGACGTGAGGCAACACTGATCTATTCTTGCCAAGAGTTGACGACGAATGTCCGGGAATGTTTTTGCAAAAACTCCTAACCCTGTAGGTATTTCTTAATCTCTTGCCCGTTTAAGCTGAAACCCCTTGTTTGAAACTTGTGCAGCGGATGAAGTAGCTCACCATTAATTTTATTTATTTTTGAGCATTATGAATAATAATTTTTCGAGTGCCTCGACGAAGTATGTTGCCCCTTAAGCTTCTAGCTCTTCAGGGTATCGTAGGAGGCAGCCTCAATGTGTCAACAATGGCTTCTTTGTCACTCATTTCGTTCTTTAAATGTCACACAACAACATGATTATTCTTCGTCAAGGAACTGTAGTGCCGCACCTGTTGAATCGCTCTCATTAACATCAGTGAGACAAAGAGTACAGTCGTCACTAAGTGTTCGGAACGGTGCAGATGTGAAACGATCAATACACTTCGCGCGCCACCGATAGTCTCTACTGGCCGAAGAAGACTAATAGACTTTTTTGTTGTTGTTTTGAAAATAAATCGTATAAATCAATCATCTGTGTAGAATTTTTTCAACAAAGTGGGGACAGTGGTCAGTTTGTGAAGTGTACCATCTGCATTAAAGAATATAAACGTTCAGGGAATACAATTAATTTAAGACACCACTTAAAAAGACAACATGGTGAAAAACTACAGAACCATGAATTAGTAACAAAATTGAAAGGTGAGAAATCAACTTGTAAACTAGATCAAGTGCAAGAGGTGCAACCAAAAAAACTGAGCAGCTAATTGTTTTAACAAAAGTCAGTTGTACGATGTCTGTTCAAAAATTTAAAAAACTACTTTATTCTCTTGATGTGCAAATGATCGCTATTGATATGCCGCCGTTCAGAACTTCCGACCAACAAGACTCGAAAAAAAATTGTTCATGACAGACATCAGGTGTGAGTTTCCAGATAAAACCTCACTCAAATGATCTTTCTTTCGTGCTGTGTTACGGTTCATTCTTGTGGTCGGTACATGCCAGTCTAAGTCAGGTCGGTATAGCTTGTAAAGTTTTTCTTGGCTGCTTAACAGCCTCCACACTTGCATGCAAACGATCAGTCAGGTGCTGGAAGGTTTCTGGGGGAATGGCAGCCCTTTCTTCACGGAGTGCTGCACTGAGGAGAGGTACCGATGACGGTCGGTGAGGCCTGGCACGAAGTCGGCGTTCCACAACACCCGAAAGGTGTTCCATAGGATTCAGGTCAGGACTCTGTACAGGCCAGTCCTTTGCAATGATTTACTTGTGGAGTAACCATTGTGCCACAGGCCGTCATTATGAACAGGTGCTCGATCGTGATGAAAGATGCAATCGCCATCCCCGAATTCTCTTCAACGGTGTGAAGCAACGATGTGCTTCAAACATCAATGTAGGCCTGTGCTGTGAAATTACCACGCAAAACAAAGGGTGCAAACCCCCTCCATTAAAAGCACGATCACACCGTAACACCAGTGATACCGAATTTTACTGTTGGCACTACACACGTTCACCGAGCATTCGCCATACCCACGCCAAGCCATCGGATCGTTACATTGTGTACAGTCATTCGTCACTCCACACAACGTTTTTCCACTGTTCAATCGACCAATGTTTACGCTCCTTACACCAAGCTGGGCGTCGTTTGGCATTTACCGGCGTGATGTGTGGCTTATGAGCAGCCGCTCGAGCATGAAATCCAAGTTTTCTCACCTCCCGCCTGTCATAGTACTTGCAGTGGATCCTGATGCAGTTTTGAATTCCAGTGTGATGGTCTGGATAGATGTCTGCCTATTACACATTACAACCCTCTTCAGCTGTCTGCGGTCTCTGTCAGTGAACAGACGAGGTGAGCCTGTACGCTTTTGTGCTGTACGTGTCCCTTCACGTTTCCACTTCACTATCATAACGGGAACAGTGGACCTAGGGATGTTTAGGAGTTTGGAAATCTCGCGTATAGACGTATGACGCAAGTGACACCCAATCACCTGACCACGTTCAAAGTCCATGAGTTCTGCGGAGCGCCCCATTCTGCTCTCACTATGTCTAATGGCTACTGAGGTCGCTGATGTGGAGTGCCTGGCAGCAGGTGGGAGCACAATGCACATAATATGAAAAACGTATGTTCTTGGGGGTTTCCGGATACTTTTGACGACATAATGCATCAATTATCGATGTTCAACTAACATTATCATGAAGCAGAGCTGCTCAGGCGTTGCGCCACTTGAGTAATGGTTATTCAAAATGGTTCAAATGGCTCTGAGCACTATGCGACTTCTGTGGTCATCCGTCGCCTAGAACTTAGAACTAATTAAACCTAACTAGCCTAAGGACATGACACACATCCATACCCGAGACAGGATTCGAACCTACGACCGTAGCGGTCGCTCGGTTCCAGATTGTAGCGCCTAGAACCGCACGGCCACTCCGGCCGGCAGTACTGGTTATTCTTCGTGTTTTACTGCCTTTGTTGGTCGATATCGATGAAACGAATATCGCACAAGAGTAATTTGGAATCTATGTGGAACTGGCACGTAAAATTCTGCATCAGCAATATTTTTGTTTGTAACGGAAAACAAACCGAAACTTTCCGTCGACAATGGATGTCGCATGAAAGACGCAATGAGCAGAATTTGTTTGGGCTTAGTCCGACAGCACATTGCAAAAACGACGTTGTAAGTATCTGCCGGAGCACCGCAGAAAATGCGCCTGATGACTCCTAGCAGGATCACCCTGTATAAATGATCTAGTAGATAACATAGGAAGTTCAGCGAGCCTGTTCCCAAATAATGACGAAGTATATACGAATATAGTAGGCTAGGAAACTGTGGTTAACTTGAGGAAGACCTGCAGAGAATAGAGGGATGGTATAGGGGCTGCCAGTTGACAATGAACTTAAATGAATGATGTACTGTGCATAAATATGTGAAGGAATCTATCACTATAAGATCACACTACTCGTGACAAATTACTGCAAACTGTAACTACCGTAAAATACCCTGCAGTTGCCATCCGGATAGAGCGACGTAGAATGACCACATACAACAAGTTATAGGGAAAACAGATGGTAGGCTGAGTTTCAATGAGAGAATATTAAGGGCAGGTAATTCGTCCACGAAGATAGTGGCTTACGGAACACTCGTTCGTACGATTATCGAGTACTGCTCATTAGTCTAGACGCTACAGCAGGTTGGCTTACCAGAAGGGGTAGAAGACGTTGGAAAGAGCGGCGTGTTGCGTCACGAGATCGTTTAGTCAGTGCCATAACGCTACGGAGGTTCTATACAGAATAATGCCAGACGTTCCTAGACAAGCCTTGTGCCTCTTCAAGCGGTTTACTTTCGAAATTTCATGAACTTGAGTTCCAAGGATATCCGGACAACATACAGTACTACTTCCTCTTATACGTCTCGTGATACGACCAGGACGAGAAAATCAGAGGAATTAGAG
Source organism: Schistocerca cancellata (assembly GCF_023864275.1). Taxonomy (NCBI): domain Eukaryota; kingdom Metazoa; phylum Arthropoda; class Insecta; order Orthoptera; family Acrididae; genus Schistocerca; species Schistocerca cancellata. The sequence goes on along the minus strand of NC_064634.1, from coordinate 137,619,900 downwards.
CCCAGGTAGAGATTTATCGCGAGACGTTCTTCCCACGTACCATCCGCGAAATAGGAAAGTGAGAAAATACCGAAATTACCCTCCGCCACAAACCGTGAAGTAGCTTGTTGAACGTACATATCGATACGAATCATAAGCTCAGATTGTAGAAGGCAATCTGCCACATCAAAGATCTGGACATTTGCGTTAAACGATTTACAAAAACCGTAGAAAGCCTGCAACTCGGTGGATAGACAAGATGAGAACAGACGTCCTTCCGAATCCGAGTCTATCGCCGTAACCACTGCATCATTTCGCTCGTTGGACTTAAGGCGGTGTTCTCACTGCGAGTAACTATCTTAACGCAGGTAACACGTATAGGAAAGATAACGCGGTAATATGATTGCGCAAGTGTGTCATGAAAATGAGTAATTACTATCCTTACGTTGACCATAGCGCCAAGGAGACTGCGCCAGTAGCTCCAAAGCAATCGCGCGACCATTTCCCAATGAGGTTGTCTCAGCGATTAATCCGGTATGCTTTGTGCAAACAATTCCTGTGCAGGTATTCGTATCGTAGCGTTTAATTTAAATAGCCACAGCAGGAATTCCAGCAGGTACGAAACATTACATATGCGACAACAGCAAGGCCAGCAAGCCTGTCCAGGAACTGTCCTCGGCATTCCAGCAGGTGTCAAGTGGAATTAAAGCACGCAAGTCATTATGAAAACAACAACCTGTCGGGCTGTACAGTACACGGCAGTCTGATAAAGCGAAGTACTGGCGACAACAACGAAGACGCGGCGGCAAGTTGTACTCTGAGGAATGAAAGAAATAGTATTTAACTTAGTTTTGTTACGTCTGACGACGCCACTCATGTTCCTTGGCCTCCATCCCGACAAAACACTAGAAGTTTCCAGCCCGGAAGTGAGTGACCCCCAACAAATGATAAAGACCAATCGGAGAGATAGAGGTATTTCATGTACAACATTGTAAATGGTGTGTTTTATTCATATTTATTTGTTTACAGTTCCATGATAAAATGAGGAATAGCAGCTCTATCTCAAATTTCAGACTCTGGCTAGTGGAAGTTTTGTCAGGATGTGTGCATGTGAACAATGGTAAGTGCCAAACATATGAATGCCAGTAGTAGTAGCAGCAGTAGTGTTCGTACTAGAGAAATGCTTTTCAGCGACGGCTGGTATGAAACTGAGGATCATGTAGACAACTGCGACTCAGATAAACATCTTTAATACGTTCCTGGGCGTAAATGCGCTTCCGAAAGTGTTTGCTGATCACATAAACGTGAATCTTCATCTAAGAAAGTAAACACTGTAATGTCCCTTATCATCGATTACTTGATTTTACATGACTGTGACGGTAGAAATGGTAACAGCCATCGTTAACTTGGCTGCATAAGTTTCTCGCTAAAATTAATTATTTAGCGTGCTGACTCAGATTAATTTTTCAAATTGTTATACTTTATTATTGCAAAAATTCTTAAAAAGTTGTTGATGCAAATCTTTATATAAAAAACAAATTCAGAATTCTCAAATATGTATTTCTTAGGGGTTTCGCTATAAAGCTTCGTCATTTTGCCCAACAAGAAAACAGTGACGACCGACGTTAGGTGCACTGAGTTAGAAAGTAGACTAAGTACCCATTGACGAATTTTCTAGAATTTGCAGTAGAATTTACCGTTTCAGAAGTGTCATTCTACATAACTGAAAAGAAACCAGACTTACCCGAATAAAAATATCGCACAGGGTGTACTTGAAATATTTATGAGCTGTTATTGAAACTTTACCGTTTCTCGAAACAATCGACTTATCCATTTCCATTGTTTATGGGCGAAGTTTTTAACCTTGCCTTGTGGATCGAAGGTAGGCTGGAGACCATTAGATTTAATTCGTTAGTGCAGCACTGTCTCAGTGCTGAGAAATAATCCGTAACCGTCAAAAAATGTTTTCGAGCACATGAGCGGAACAAAGATCGCGTAATTTCTTTCACGCGCCACGCACAATCCATAACGTTGATTCTGGCAGTAACCGCGAGTGAGAATTTGCGCGACGCCACAGGAGCTCCGAGGTACAGAAAGGAATGTGTGCAGTGAGAGGAAAGAGTGTTTCTGATTAATCTTAGAGACAACAGAAACAACTCACCTACGCGCTGTTCGGGCTACTGTGGCGCGCTCTCTACCTTTGTAAGAAGCTGACGTTAGATGTTATAAATCGCTCGAGAAAAACGTTCAGTAAGTAACAGGTCCACCAGCTGCTCTGATAGTTGGTTTTCGCGATGGCTGTCTCTTCAACAGGCACCATGCATCCACATTATAGATTTCACGTTTGTCGCAACTCAGCAAGTCATGGGCAGCGACCCACGATAGCACGTTTCTAGTGAACCCTTTCTTCTGCAAGAGACCGCAATAAAGAGAAAACACTACCGCTGCTCTTTCGCTTTGCCGCATTACTGCAGACAGGTGACAAATCTGAGCGCCACGAAATAATTCTGGCGCTTTCTTTGAGTGTTCACGAGCCCGAGTTGTTGTTGAACTGGAACGGACTTGGACGATTTCTTGTAGCGTGGTGACTAGGAAAACGTTGGGATGAGAATCAACCGAGCGGAGAACTTCCGGGTGACTTTAGAAGCATCCTCGATCAACTGGCTGATTGAAATCTCTAGAATGGTGATACTTGCACTAAAAAGAAGTCTGCAAATCGTGCTAAGTAGCAGCAATCTGTTCTCTTCTGGTTTTGCTACCGCGCCGCTCCTTCCTTCGTGAATGGCGTTACTCATCGTCCGTGTGCCGCTTCTAATTGGTTTGGATACCACTTTTGTCGCTGTAATGTAACCTCGCCAGTAACTGTGGCAGAGTGAAGTGGGTGGTATGAACGTGTACGTCATCGGTACGGAAACACTTAACTCTATTTCACTTTTTAACCTTTCGAAATTGTAAGCCTAGGGCCGATGACCTCAGTAGTTTGATCCCATGGGAAGTTACCACCCCACACATCTATCGGAAAGGGCACAAACAACTGCCTAAAAGAAGACTCCGGGTGATTGGTCAGTAACACGGGAGCCTACGGGTCTATGTGGGCTCTTAACCACGCTGTTACTTAACGTTTACCACCTTCTCAATTGCCAGAAGTGAAAAGTGAAAAAAATCCTAAGGCCGACTGATTACTGATCACACATTTGGATTAGTAATCTGATTTCCATCGAGCAGTCACTGACGTAACAAATGGGAACAGTAGTGCTACTTATAAATGCTTATGGCGGCCACTGGAAATACGTAATCTAAAATTTAGTAAATGTTTCTTACTACTGAACAATTATTCTTTCAGTGATATTATCATTTCCATAAAGGATTTCTTATTCAGACATTGTCGTCGTGCATCTAAAGTAGTGGTCCACAGCACCTGCCTGAGTATGCTAACTCAACAGTCTTCTTGCACGACAGTAAGTACCGATTAAAGTGAATAATGGAAGTCTACAAAGTCCTATGAGGTAACAGGAAAATACAGCACCCACCTCAGATCTACGAGTTGGTGGCTCGAAACTTTAACATAAACGTAACAGATCACAAGGTGAATGAGAGCCTGACGGAAAGGTCAGAAAATCAATTTCAGAAATTATCTGTGTATAGCAGCTTGTTTTACATCTGCAAGTCTGGGGAGGATAGCATATTATGTAATTCTACTCACTGTGCATATAGAGTATACTAGAAAGAGTACATTGTAGCACTTTACGTCATTTCGAGGGTGTACAGGATTTGGAATTTAGTACAGCTGCAACAGTTATAGCCCCGGCGCTAGCGCATAGTATGACCGCGCGCATCGGATGTTGTATGTGAAACGAACTAAATATTTGGAGTTCTCTATATGTGAATTCAATAGTCAAGATACTGAGCCAAGAACGGTATCCAAAGTAAATAAAGAAGCCTGATGTTCTATTATTAGAGAAAGTTAAGACTGATGTCACTTGTCACTTTACGTGTGCTATTTGGTTACCATATTTGAAGTGACTGCTTTCGGATTTATAATGCGGTTGGTTTAGAAGGGGGGAGGGGGGGGGGGGACCGAACTGCTAGGTCATGGGTCCCTCGTTCCGATTAAAGTAACTCCACGACGGTGGGAGTAAAATACTCTAGACATACAAAACACAGCTGGAAGAAAGGAGAAAACCATAAGGATATGACAGGAGGGCAACAGACACTAAAATGGACAAAATCGGAAAAGAAAACCACACACTCACTTAAGAAACGTGTAGAAGAGATCAAAACAGGAGAGCACATTACCAAGGCTGGCTGACCATGAGTATAAAAATGGTAAGCCAGACACACTGCAACACATTAAAACCTCCACCCCAAAAGCACTAGGGTGGAGGACACAGAGGGACAAAGGACATGCGCTAAAACTTAGATCGAATGATAAAATCCACCCTCACGAATAAAACTTAAAATTAAAGCTGTTGTTGAGGCATTGTCACCCAACACAAATGTAGGGTGCGGGGAAAGTTAAAAGTACGCCATAGAGCGGCTAAAAGTGGGCAGTACAGCAAGAGGTGGACGACCGTCATTTGTGAGCCACAACGACACCGAGGTGGGACCTCGCGACGGAGGAGGTAACCGTGCGTTAGCCACGTATGGCCAATGAGGAGCCGGTAGAGGACAACTGATTATCTGCGGGACGACCGCATCGAAGACTTCCATACATTCGTAGTCTCCTTAATGATACGCAGTTTGTTGTGCGTACTTTTATGCCATTCCGTCTCCCAAAGCCGAAAAACCCTGCGGCGTGAGTCAGAACGCAGGTCAGTTTCGGAGATGCCCATCTCCAGAAGCGGTTTCCGCATAGTCTGTTTGGCCAGCCTGCCGTCAAGTTCATTGCCTGGGTTTCCGACCGTTCCAGGGTATAGATGGACTTCGGAATGGACGCTACCAAAGGACGGCGAGGGTAGCTCTGGTAGATAGCTTGTAGGCTGCTCAAGGAATCAGTCTACAGGACAAATGACCACCAGGGGGGACCGGATGTGCTAACAGCACGAGATATGGCCGCCAGCTTTGCAGTGAAAACACTGCAGCTGTCTAGCAAGAAGTGTTGTTCAATATGCCCTCCATGAACATACGCAAAGCCTACGTGACCATCAGCCATCGAGCCTTTGGTGTAAACCACTTTGTGGCCTCGATACATGTCGAGAATCGAGAGGAAGTGATAACACAGAGCCGCAGGATTAACGGAGTCCTTAGGGCCATGCAAAAGGTCCAGAAGAATCTGCGGCCTAGGTGTACACCATGGAGGTGTACGTGATTGGACCTCGAGGAGAAGTGGTAACGGGAAGGTCTCCAGTTCAGACATAAGGGACCGGACGCGAACCGCAATTGTAAGCCCTGACCTGGGCCGCCCATGCGGAGATGAACCCTCGTGATTAGGAAAAGGAGACGTTAATTCGGATGCGCAAGTGAACTACGAACGTGTGCAACGTAATTAGCGAGCAGTTCTGCACGCTTAACCTTCAATGGAGGGACTCCGGCCTCCACCAGGACACTGGTCACCTTCCGTCGTTGGGCGAACGCCGTTGTTCTGCATTGGGTCGAGTAAACACAACGTTGAGGGCGCCGCCGAACCGTAAACCAGACTCCCATAGTCAATGCGGAATTCAACAATGGTTCCGTAGAGCTGCCGCAGCGTAGAGGGATCTGCACCCCAATTGGTGTTGCTTAAGCTGACGAAGCCAAGCTGACGAAGCCAAGTCAATCGGGCGTCCAAAACCAATCCTAAGAATCGATATGTCTACACTACAGTGAGTAGATCGTCATGAAGATAAAGTTCTGGTTCTGGATGAACGGTGCGACGCCGACAAAAATTCATGAGACACGACTTCGAGGCTGAAAACCGGAAGCAGTGGGCTGGAGCCCGTGACTGCGCTTTGTGAATGGCTCCCTGTAGGAGCCGCTCAGCCACACCAGTACTGGAGGAGCAGTACGAAATGCAGAAGTCATCCACAAACAAAGACTGTGAGACAGACAGCTCTACAGCTGCTACTAGACCGTTAATAGCCACTAAAAATAGAGGCACTCAATACAGAGCCCTGCGGAACGCCATTCTCCTGAATACAGGGGGAACTATGGGAGGCACCAACTTCGGTACGGAAAGCACAGAGCGACAGGAAATTTTGGATAAAAATCTGGAGTGGGCCCCGGAGACCCCACTCATACAATATGGCACGGATATGAAGCCGCCAGGTCGTGTTGAATGCTTTACATAAGTCAAAAAGACGGCAACCAGATGTTGACATCTGGTAAAGGCTGTTCGGAAGGCAGGCTCGAGGAACACAAGATTATCAGTGCTAGAGCGACCCTGACATGAAGCCAGTAGGCCACATAATTCGAGGACCCAACCAAACTACCGACACACCATACTTTCCCACAGCTTCCAAAGAAATTTGGCGAGGCTGGTGAGCTGGTAGCTATCCACATGAAGCGGGTTTTTACCGGGTTTGAGCACCGGAATAATGGTGCTCCCTGCCATTGTGATGGAAAGACACCAACGCACCAGATCCGGTTGAAGATGACGAGAAGATGTCGCTTGTAGTCAGATGAGATATGTTTTATCATCTGGCTGTGGATCCGATCCAGCCCAGGAGCTGTGTCGGGGCAATGTGCAAGGGCACTAAGGAGCTTCCACTCTGTAAATGGGCGTTATAGGATTCACTGCGTACACGGGCACGGAGCTGCTTAAAGGCTATCAGATTCTCTAGGGAAGGGTGTCGCTGTAGAGCTCGCCGACGCTCTGTAATTGCCTCAGCGACTTCCGGCGACCACCATGGGACTGTTTTTCGCTGGGGGCACCCTAGAGAACGAGGGGTCGAGTTTTCCGCCGCAGAAACGATCGTTGTAGTGATCTGCTCAACGACAACGTCGATGGCACCATGTGGGGGAGATTCAGCGGTGACAGCAGAAGGCTTCCCAGTCTGCCTTGTTTAAAGCCCATCTGGGTAGGCGTCCGTAGGTATGACGACGGGGGAGTGACAGGAAGATGGGGAAGAGGTCACTACCACACATGTCGTCATGTGCTCTCCAGTGGATAGATGGGGGAAGTCCAGAACTACAAACCGAAGATCAATTGCCGAATATGTGCCATGTGTGGGGGGGCACCTGTATTTTTAAGAAGCAGAGGTCGAGTTGTGACAGTATAATTCGACCTCCCTACCTCGGCCTGTAAGCATGGAGCTACCCCGCAAGGAGTTATGCGCGTCAAAATCTGAGTTTATCAATCAGTGCGTTCAGAGATACTGCACCATCTGGAGGAAGATAAACACTGCAGACAGTTATTTCCTGCACTGTCCTTATCCTGACAGCCACAACTTCAAGAGGGGTTTGAAGGGGCACAGATTCACTACGTACCGAGTTCAGGACATAAGACGCAAACTCTACCTGGCACGCTATTATAGTCGCTACGGTTCCTGTAATATCCCTTATAGCCATGGAGGGCAGCGGTCCGCATTGCCAGGAACCAGGTTTTCTCCAGGGCAATGCAAAAAGCAGGTGTAAGGCTTAACAGTTGCCGTAGCTCAGCCAGGTGGTGCAAAAAAAAACGCCGCAATTCCACTGGAGGATTATGTAATCGTGAGACAGACTGAGAAGGCATGAAACACTCAATGAGGCAGTTTACGCCTCAGGGTCACCTGCTGCCACAAGTGAAGCACCTGTGCGATCGACAGCCATTGTGTCTGTCCCAGCGAAATCTAGGTCCTCAGTGGACGCCAGGATCTCCACCTCATGCTCAGACACAGAGCTTGTAGGTAGTAGTGGTGTGGAGTGCCACCACAGTGCCTTGGTTCTTTGGGGTCATTCTTTTTAGGTTTCTCTCGCTGCTCCTTAGGTTTGTCCAACTGGGAAAGCTTCACCGATTCAGTCTCAGGGACTGAGGACGACTGTGGAGCCCTACGACCAGCTACCTGTGGTTGCTTCAGCCGTTGGCAGGTGTCAGCTTTGCCACTGGTAGGATCTGGGGAAGGAAGTGACCCAAGGGATCACTTCCTAGCGAGAGGAGCCGAAGACGACTTACGCTTCTCCGGCTGAGAAGTGGGGAGTGGGGAGTGACGCCCCCGCTGGGTGGTGGTGGGGGGGGGGGGCTGTTGCTCCTGAATTAGGTTGTGCAGGAGCAACAGGGAGGAAAGTGCTCCCCACCACCAACGGGGCACGTAGAGTCTGACGGCTGAGAGCCAACTGTACGCGGCAGAAAGGAAGATGGTAGAACCGTTGTTGTAACGGGGGCATAGCTTGATTTCATACGCACAGAATGTAGACCCTCAAATTTTCTCTTGGCCTCAGTGTAGGTCAGTCGGTCCAGGTTCTACTATTACATTTTTTTTTTCTTTCTGGAGATCCTGCAGCCTTGCGAGCAAACTAATGGCGCCTCCACAGTTGACACAGGTGGGAGGCGGGGTACAGGGAGTATTTGGATGTGAAGGACGTCCACAATCCCGACAGGTGACGCTCGAAGTACAGCAGGAAGATATATGGCCGAACTTCCAGCACAAAGCACCACATCGGGGAGGGATATGTGGCTTTATGTCACAGCGTTAGATGATCACCTGGAACTTCTCGGGTAATTTAACACCCTCGATGGCTAAGATGAAGGCACCGCTGGCAACCTGATCATCCCTCAGACCCCAGCGGACGCGCCGGACGAAATAGACAGCTCGTCGCTCTAAATTGGCGCGCAGCTCTTCACCAGACTGCAAGAGAAGGTCCCTGTGAAATATGATACCCTCGACCGTATTTAAGCTCTTATGAGGCGTGATGGAAACAGAAACATCCTCCAGCTTGTCATAGGCGAGTAGTACTTGTGACTGGGCAGAGGATGCTGTTTTGATCAAGACCAACTCTGACCGCATTTTGGACACGCCCTCCACCTCCCTGAAATTGTCCTCTAAATGCTCCACAAAAAACTGAGGTTTCATTGACAAGAAAGACTCATCAACTCGCGTACATACAAGGTGCCGGGGTGAGTAAGCTACGCTACCATCCTTAGCCTGGCGTTCCTCCCATTGTGAGGCCGGGGGGGGGGGGGGCGGGGGGAGGACAATTTTGGGTTGTATTTCTTAGCAACGAAGTGAAACCTTGACCGCTTAGAGACTGCTTGAGTTTGACCACCAGCAAAATATGACGTACTAAGCTTCATGCCGTGTCATCCGTCCTGATGCCACCCGCTCTGACCAGGGGCCCTCCCTACGGCCTCCGTCCAGCCGCAGTAATGGCCACCTGACAGGATGGCCATTGCCTGGAGTCCTGATGCCCCAGGGTGACGGGCATCTACTCCTTGGAATACGTGGGTAGTAACGGCGCAGGAACCAGCGGAGTGATTCCTATGGGGTCAGGGGGCTACAACCAACAGGGTACATGGCGGCCCCACCACAATGGACTGGCTACTGTGCTGGATAGCAGGCGCAAACGAGCTAAGAAGTCCATTATCGCGGACAGCGCAGAAAGCGATACTGCACAGAGGATGGAGGAAAACGCACCCAGGAGGGTGACCTCGCCCAACAGCTGGAGAATGAGAGGAAGTGCAGATCTACGTCGACGAAGGCTGCGAGAGGTCTCAGCACATGGATACTACGCACCATGTAGGGTGATCTTCACCAATTGGCTTACTCTTCGGGAAAATTTTGTAAAATGGAAATTAAACCCTACAGGGGACCATCACAAAGGCCGAAACGTGTGGGACTCCTTTTGGTCTCCTCTTACGACAGGCAGGAATACCTCAGGCCTATTCGAACCCCTGGACCCTCAGCGTGGTGTTTATAATGCGGTAGGCCACAGTCCGTCGACAGCAGATAAAGATTCATTTTCGAATTCGTTGATAAAATGTTGGACTTCCCCGTTATCCACTGCGAGGCTAGATTAACTATCCGTATTCAAAAGACTGGGTAAATACGTCTAATTAAAACACACACTCGCTGTTATATTCGAACAGGAAAAATTTTATGCGAAGTGCTACAATATGAATTACTCTTGTGCAATGGCTTTTCAGTTTAGCCCCTCGGTGAATTGGTGTCGTGCTGCGTTTCTTTCTAAAAATAAAGCTATAACCAGCACCACTATGACTTACTTACGAGGTCAACGAACCTCTCTTATTGATCTACAATTAAATCTAGAAGGTTTTAATTCAAGATTTAGAAGAAAAGAAACCGTCTGCAATTTGATTAATGAACCGAAAGTAAAGTTTACTTACATTCTGTTGTATCATTCCAATTAATTAGCATACATGGTTATTTACATTTTCTCTTGTTTCTCAATGCTCAGTCCTCCTCAAAATTTTACAACGAAACCTTTTCGTGTCCATATTCTCACAGGAGAAAGCACATTTCATTTCATCCCGCAAGAGCCGGCCGGAGTGGCCGTGCGGTTCTAGGCGCTACAGTCTGGAACCGAGTGACCGCTACGGTCGCAGGTTCGAATCCTGCCTCGGACATGGATGTGTGTGATGTCCTTAGGTTAGTTAGGTTTAATTAGCTCTAAGTTCTAGGCGACTGATGACCTCAGAAGTTAAGTCGCATAGTGCTCAGAGCCATTTGAACCATTTTTTCATCCCGCAAGAATACGAGAGCATTATTAAGAATAAGCAATGTGTACATCGCCATGTCGAAGAATAGTTTTTGTTATTTATCGTTACATGTATGCCGTTGTTTAAACAAAAAAAAACCTCGCTGGCGCTGCTTCGATTTTTTTCACTCGGTCACAGATGTCACTTCGCGGCAGTTCATGTCCTGTCTACGGAGTCGTAATTAATTTCAATGGACGGGAATACTCGTCTTTCTCAGATCGTCTCTCGCCCTCATCACTGTTTCCTACAAAAACCCATTTTACTACCACTTTCTGTGTACCTACTTCAACATTATAAACTAACTGAAAAAAACTGCAAACAAAAAAAGAATATACAATAATAAAATTTCAGGAATACATTTGTCTGGGTAACATATTTGATTAGTGTTGCAAGACCATAGGTAAATGTACGTTAGAGAGACGGCATTGCAAACGTTAACTGTTGGCACATTAATAACCGGTGTAACCGCCAGTATGTTAAGTGGAAGGATGCAAACGCGTATGTATTGTGTAGTACAGATACTGGATGTCGGTTTGTGTGATGGGAGTTCCACATGTGTTGCACTTGGTCTGTCAATACAGGGACGGTTAACGGTCGTCGCGGATCACGCTGGAGTTGTCATTCCATTATGTCCCATATGTGCTCGACTGGAGACAGTGCTGGTGATCAAGCAGGCCAATGTAGAGCACAATGGGTTACAACAGCGGTATGTGGGCGAGGGTTATGTTATTAGAAAACAACCTCTGAAATGCTTTTCATGAATGGCAGCACAACAGATTGAATAATCAGATAATTTTGCAGCCAGGGTGCGCGGAACAAACACGAGAGTCGTACTGCTGTCATACGAAATCGCAGACCAGATCGGAACTCCAGGTGTAAGTCCAGTGTGTATATGACCTTGGCAGGTTGGTCGCAGACCCTAAACTGGCATCATCCTAGCCAACACTCTGCCATCACTGTCATCGAGGCAGGGCCAGCTTTCATCAGAAAAAACAACAGACTTCGACCCTTCCCTCCAGTGAGTTCTCGTTGGACACCACTGAAGTCGCAGATGTTAGTTTGGGGTCAGTGGAATGCACACTACAGGGGTCTGGCTCCGAACTGTCCTTGCAATGACCGACAGTAACAGTTCATTGTGTCACTGTGGTAACAAATGGTGCTCGGATCGCTGCTGCACAAGCAGTACGATGCTCCAGAACCTCACACCAGAAACGATGGTCTGCCCTCTTGGCAGTGCCACGAAACCGCACGGATCCCAGTCTTCTTGCGACCATTTATTCTCGTCACCACCACTGCCAGCAATTACGTACAGTGGCTACAATCATGCCAAGTCTTTATGCAATATATCAAAAAGAACGTCCAGGTTCTCGTATCCCTATTACACGAGCTCGTTCAAACTTAAGTGCTGTTAATAGTGTCTTTGTCGCCTTAAAGACGTTCTTGACTAAGATCAACTCACCACGTCAATCGCAAAGGTAACGAACGATCACGTCCGTGCCAGCGTGTACTTTAAGCAAACCTGATTTTCATCCTCTTAGTGGTGCCACTAGCGCCTCTCTTGTGCGACTGGCGCGAACTCTGTATAGATACCTTTCAGACGTAGAAACACGCCTACAAACTTTTGTTCATGTCGCACAGCTCCTCCTCGGTATCTGGATTTTCATCTGTGTATTTCATTCCAGTGTTGTGAGAAATTATCTGCATCTGATGGGGTACAAAAAACACACTGCTTGTGGACGAAATTCGCTTGTTAATATACGAGTATATGCGAAAATTTCTTAGAAGACATCATAGTCGCCGTTGACTGTATAAAATATTTATTGTTACTATTGCAATTTCGGCCTTATGGTGATTTTGGAATAACACTGCAAAAATTTCCGAAACACAAAAATACAAAAGTGAAACACAGGATGTATATACATAATTAAGCAAACATTTCTTTAAGAAAGTAGTTCAATTATAAAAATTTAAGATAAATGTACATTACTTACATTCTGTCAGAATATAAAACTATCTGACATGTCGTCGTCAAAATGCAGCCTTTTGACTGTGAGAGTCTCACAAGATCGGATGACTACGACACTTATTACATGGTAATATGGTAATTATCTACTTAACTGTCGATGTTACCATCGTTGTAATAATCTATCACACGTACAAGTTCAGGTGCACTGACATGTGGAGCTAAGTCAGTTGGCGCGAAAATACATATACTAAAGATACTGCCTGTGCACGTAGCAAAGATAGTGCACACGAAGGATACAACTTATGAGCTTTATATCGTAAAGTCTTTTCATCTGTCGACATCATACAGCTTACTAAATAGTGCTATGATTGTAATGGGGAGTAGGATAGGCTGGGAATATTTATTTACAACATAATGGAGGATAATACATGTGTTATCTGTTAATAAGCTCTCACATTGATTTAAGTGCTCGTAAATGAGATGAAGACAGAGATCTGATATGTAATACTTTGTATGCGTATACATTTTACGAATATGAATGGCTTAAAACGCTCGCCAGCAATCCAATTCACTGTGCAGCACCACAAATTCTGCCAAAACATCACAATGCCTACACACAAATACAGGATGCATCCTTCAACCAGGCTCTATTATAGCAAACAGGACTGAGTAAATATGTATACTATTCCATCGAAATGGTTTAAAATGTTTTCGGTAAGTGTCCAAAATAACAGTACAGTTCTATTAACTACTGTTGTAGTAGATTGATACAATAAATCACATTCTTCGGAAATGTCGAGGCTATATTTCGTTTATAACACATACACAAATAAAATACATTTGAGTATGCTTTTCTTCCCTCGTTATAGTCGATAAACTTTTCTTTACAGTAAAATACACCAGGATTACTGATAAAATTTGTTGCTTCTGATTTAAGACAAAACCCGTCAGATACATCACATAAAAATTGGCGATCTTAAAATACATAAAATAACTGAATAGATACATTACAAGTGGTAGCGGATATGACATTACACAGTTTCTAATTTAATTTTTAACTATCTACGTATTTTTTTTTTAAAAAAACCTCGTTTACACTCTTGTCTATACAAAATGTCAGGGTGGTAAACTCCCATCAGATGTCACCGTATTGCGCCTGTAAGCCATTTTACATTCTATCATTTGTACATAAAACGGACTGGAAATTATCTAAAAATCTTTTATTTTTTAAATCAATTTGATCATTAAGTAGGTCATTGGGACGATTTTTAATACAGTTGTAAATCTCTTTCTTCTAGAATGTTCATAATTCTACTTTTAGGCAGAATAAGCAGTATTTTAAGGGATAAATCTATGCTGTTGGCCATATGTTTACTCTCAATTAAGTGTTTGCTAAAGGTAGAGGTGTTGCTCTCTGTCTGCCTGACGTTCTTTAAACCTGTCGTTAAATGCCAGCCCAGTTTGTCCAATATAACATTTTGTGCATGAGTCACATTCTATTCTGTAAACCCCTGATCTTGCAAACTGGTTTGTGCTACCTGTTCCATGCATGAATTTTTTACTTAATGTATTGTCTGTGTCAAAGCTGATACCTACGTTGGTTTTCTTTAACATCTGTGCAATTCTGTCTGATACTACTCTTAAATATGGTAATTTGGCAAACTTAGTTGTTTTATAGTTAACATCTCTTTAAAGTGTGATTTCATCTGTTATACCTGCCCTGCCTTTTTTAACTTTCCGTTCAAATAGGTCTGTGACCATTTCCGCTCTGAAACCATTGTTGATCCCTACTTCCTGCAAGATATCTAGCTCCTTGTTTATTTCGTCATCGTATAGCGGAAGATTACTTAACCTATATATCAGAGTTAAAATAGGCTCGCTTCTTGCCACCCAGTGTGCCATGAAATGTTTGCTTAATTATGTATATATTCCCTGTGCTTCACTTTTTTATTTCTGTGTTTAGGTAACTTTTGCAGTGTTACTTGAAAATGGCCATAAGGCTGAAATTACAATAGTAACAATAAATATTTTATCCAGTCAACGGCGACTATGATGTCTTAAGAAATATTATATGACTGTGAATCCCAACTATGAGAAGTTAATCATATACGAAAATGTTACCTTACGCTGCCACGGCATGGGGAGAAATGAGCTGGGGATAAGGTACGGGTACATAATTCCATGCTGCTTGAACTGTACCAGACACCCTCTATCGTAGGACGCTGAGATTTGTGGGATGACGAAATGTTTTCAAATGGTGAGAGCTATGGAAAATGTCCTAGCCAGGACAACAGTAGTGCCTTCTGTATCGAGGTAGGTCAGGGCATCATGCAGTCTTGCGACCTCGAAAACAGAGCACGTTCGGAGCCGCCACACATTGATACTTAAATGTTAATCGAATTCGGAGACCTGGGAATCGTCTGAGAAGATGGCGTGGTGCCACTCTTGAGTCCAATGTTGCCGTTGGGCGTAGAATTGTCTGCGCACCTCTAATGCCGTCAGAGAAAGCCGAAACAACGGTCTGCCCGTTTACAGCCCGTCGGGCTGCAGACAGTCACACTGGGCATCTGCATACTTATGTTGCAGCAGACAAGCCCATTTTCTGATTAGGTGTAACTGATGTGACGTGGCTGTAGGATCCTGCATGGTTGTGTGTCTGGCCTCTCGGGCGCTAACCGCGCGGGGGCCCCGGCATGCTGCATGGCGTATGGCCCTCCTGAACCCATAGATTCATATTCGCCCGACAGTGGTGGGATTTCAACAAATGTCACCGACAATATCGCAGAACGATAGACCGTACGATTCTACCATAGTGGAATTCCGACACGTGCTAATAAGCGTTTATTCCCCTTCCACGGAGTGTAACACAATCTTCTCACAAACAACGAACATTCAGTTGCGAGATTTGCATACGGAACCCGCCGCATATTATTTCCTTACGCTCTTCCCACTTTGTGCAGCTGTGCTGAAACGCTGATCATTTGCATATGCAGGTACGTCATTCCAGTTTGACCTTTGTTCTAAGCCGCCTTCACGGTGTTCAGTTTTAATGGCCAGCAGTGTATCATCTCGTGCGACAGCTTTGCATCGGACCGACGTCACCGTAAGCGCCGCCGCATAGGCAGAGAATCGCGCAACCAACGCAACAGGTTAGAGCGGGGAAGGGAGCAAGTGTTTGGCGCGGCTGCGTGCCGGTGCCGTTACGTTGCGGGCTGCGCGCCCGCGGCAAGGCGAGGCGAGGGCAGGCGGGCCGGGGCCGAGCTAGCTGAGCGGCATTCCAGCGGCTCGCGGAGGCGGAGGCGGCAGGCCGCCCCACGCCACGCCGCGCCGCACCATCACACGTGTCGTACACGCGGCCGGAGCGCAGCGTCAATATTTGGACGCCGCCGCCGCTCCGCACACGCTACTGCTGCACTCTCGCCGCCAGCAGGTGCCGCGGTTACACACACTTGCGCCCAGCCTTCAGTCCACGAACGCGTCCAGAACACTAGCTAGAGGCGAGTTTGACACTAACGTATTTGTCACTCTAACGTGAAACACACTAATGTTACCCTCTGAGAAGGGGAAGGCCTCAGACACGGGCAACCGATTCGGCTCTAATTTGACAGGTCGCTTGTGTACAATCTAAAACGAAAGACTAAGATATTTTGGGTCAACACCCCCGCGATTTTGAGAAAATCACCCCCCTGAAGGTTATGACGAGCAATCGACTGAAAAATTGGAGGGATCGATAGATAATTGCAATTAGAGCATTTTTCATCATCAGGTATGGGGTCCGCAAACGCAAACTTTTCCAGAAATCGAGGATAGAAACTTTTACAACTGCCGCTTCTGTACCCACATGGTAAACGCTTTTCGCCGACAGCGCCGATAGCGCAACGGCCAGGTAAAGCCGGCACGGTAGCTCAGTGTGTTCGGTCAGAGAGCTGGTTGGACTCTGTAATAAAAAAACTGAGTGGAAGGATCAACAAACGAACTTGAACGCGGATGTCATGTAACTTCCGCAACGACCAAATCCAACGATCAACAACGAACAAAATGAAAAAAAGAAAAAAAAAACTTAACTGTCTGGGAATCGGAAAACCCGGGTTCGAATCTGGAAGAAACCTAGCGGATGTTACTCTTGTCGTTTGTATTTTTCCATATCTCAATTGATAGGAATAGCAGGGTTATTTGCCTAACTTATTATTATTATCATTCCTTATTGATTTACTTACCTCATTGACTCTCCTATCCCTATCAATTGAGATATGGAAAAATACAAACGAAAAGAAGAACATCCGCTAGGTTTCTTCGAGGTTCGAACTCAGGTTCACCGATTCCGAGCCAGCTACGTTGGCCGTTGCGCTATCGGTGCTGCCGGCGAAAAGCGTTTACCATGTGGGTACAGAAGCGTAGGTTGTAAAAGTTTCTTGCCTCGATTTCTGGAAAAGTATGCGTTTGCGGACCCCATACCTGATGATGAAACATGCTCTATTTACAATTATGTATTGATCCCGCCAATTTTGAGTCCACTACTCATCATAACATTTAGGGGTGATTTTCTCAAAAAAGTGGTTGTGTTGACCCAAAATTTGATTCCTTCGTTTTAGGTTGTACACAAGCGACCTGCCAAATTTGAGCCGAATCGGTTGGCCGTGTCTGAGGCCTTCCCCCTTGTGAGATGATTTCGAAGTTTGACCGCGCGTACGTCTAACGGACAAAGCTATCTGACTGTCATTTTGCATATGGCGAAATTAACAGAAAATCCAAACGGACTTTAACCCTGGCTATTAATGAAAGAGGTAAAATCATAAATGAATGAAAAAATGAACGGTCGCCACCCCAATTAGGCACATTAATTTGGAATATATATTTGAGAAAATTGACTATTGGTTATTGAAGTTACTTTCGTTGAGATTTCCCTTTGAATAGCACACAGGATACAAACTCACGTAGTCCACTTTGAACTCTGTGTAGCAGCTGTTACCAATAACGCGCACACCAGTAAATTGTAGGAAGTACATTTACACCAAGCTCATACTAATGACCGCTACACTCAAGTGCATTACTTAATCAAATACTGAAATGTTAAGTGCAGAACTAGATTTGGACATGAGGGGCTTTTATCTTCACTGACATGAGAAAAAAACTATGACTAATAATATCATAAATACACTGCTTAAGCTCCTCTACATGCATCAGTTTTTCCTTAGTAACAGTAATAGTTCAATTTTTTCCTAATAGGTGGAGAATATGATGGGGACCCATAAACTAGTGTAGACTCACTGGTCAACGTTCTTTGATTACCCCCGTAGAGAAGACTAATTCAAAAAGCTAATATTCACTTCACTTGGAGTAGTTCATAATTTACTTTGCAAGACAATAAACTACAACACTTGGCTTAACTTAAAAAAATGAACCATTCATGATAAAAATCAAAACCACACTATTTTTTAAAATGAGCATAACGTATTTGCCTTTTCATCATGTGACAATAATATTTACACACTCTTGCACTGTAATCCTACAAAACTATATTTTGTAGGAAACTAAGGATCTAACTTCTCTTATGGTTTTAACTTTAACTACTCCTTTTACATAAGACAATAAATCACTTTTAAACCCTCGAATGCAGGAATTTTTCCATTTAAATCAGGATACTCTGTTCCAGTAGCACTTAGGTGAGGACTCTGAGTAAGTTCTTGATCAGGATAGAAAATATGATTCCGGACACGAATTTATGTTTTTTGAGTATTACTGGAACAACACAAAAATTAACTTTGTCCATGTCTATATACATTACTGAATGTATGAAGTCAGTGAAGCAGTGGCGATGATTGGTGGCAAGCGACATGGCGGCTAACTGTACTGACGGCTCTTTATGTTCGAATGCTATATTGAAAGATGTAACTGTACTCCTTACTGAAGTGGAGACTTGAGTGCGCTAGAATATTTGCCGGGATTGTCTGCCTCTAGAGGGCAGTATGCTGCTAAATGACGTGTGAATGGGCTTTTGACACACGAAATTCAACAAAAAAGAAACAATTTACAAACGAACAGACAGTAACACCGCCGTTGCTTCGTTACAAGAAGATATAATCAATTCCCGTCGTGTGTTGAATACCAAATTGATTAATGATGGAACCACCGTGCGTACACTACTGCTGTAAAAATTAATTCATGTTCACGGTAACTTATGCTTATCACAATTTGGTTCGAATGGAAAGAATAAGAGAGAAACCCTTGTTTACATTATTTCCTGAATATTTGGAAAAACGAAAGGATGCCAACGATTACAGCGCATGCTAGGTAATTCGCTTCTTAAACTGAGTAGTTCGTAGTCGAACTCTTTTTGACATTGCTGCCGTATGCCAGTGATAGGCGAGGAAACAAGAAACAACCTTTCAATTAATTGCTGTCTTACCACAAAATATCTCGGCAATGCAATGGGAAAAGAAACACGATAGCCATGGTGTTATAGGTGCCTATGTACCCACGTTACTAGCATTTTAGGCGAAAGACATTTAATTGGCGAGATTAAGTGGGCGCAGCGTCAGAGAGAAAGCCGTTTAAAAGGCTGGAAAATTGTACTGCGCCTTAGTAGAATATAGCATGCGAAAGACCGTGACATTTCGACTAAATTATGCAGCTATCTACTCTGATCTTAGAAATTCTTCCACGCAGCTAATAAGACAACCGCACAGGCAAGCAGGTGCATTTCTCTAGATGTTTACTATCTCAACAAGCAAAAGCACCTTTCGTTAAATGAGCAAGACCGCGCTCCTATTTACATTTCGTCGCTTTCTAATGTTCCATGTAAGTATTTAGCAGTAGTCAGCTTCATCGTTGCTTGACCTTCCTCTCAGCGTATTGTATGCTGTTAATTATGCTTTGTCTATACGTATCGACAATTCATTGTATTTTAAGTTAGCAGTTCGTTTAACAACTATGTCGTCTTCTTCTTCTTCTTCAGTGCAGATACTGGTTTGATGCAGCTCTCCATGCTACTCTATCCTGTGCAAGCCTCTTCGAGTAACTACTGCAACCTACATCCCTTTGAATCTGCTTAGTGAATTCATCTCTGTCTGTCGTCCTCTGCGATTTTTACCCTCCACGCTGCCCTCCAATACTAAATTGGTGGTCCCTGGTGCCTCAGTACGTGTCCTACCAACCGGTCCCCTGTTCTTGTGCCACAAACTCCTCTTCTCCCAATTGTATTCAGTACCTCCTCATTAGTTCCGTGATCCACCCATCGAATCTTCAGCTTTCTTCTGTAGCACCACGTTTCGAAAGCACCTATTTTCTACTTGTCTAAACTATTAATCGTGCATGTTTCACTTCCATACATGGCTACACTCCATACAAATACTTTCAGAAAGGACTTCCTGACATTTAAATCTATACTCGACGTTAAATTTCTCTTCTTCTGAAACGCTTTCCTTGCCACTGCCAGCCTACATTTTATATTCTCTCTACTTCGATCATCAGCTATTTTGCTCCCCAAATAGCAAAGCTCATCTACTACTTTAAGTGTTATTTCCTACTCTAATACCCTCAGCATAGCCTGATTTAATTCGACTACATTCCATAATCCTCGTTTTGCTTTTGGCGATGTTCATCTTATATCCTCCTTTTAAGACACTGTCCATTCCGTTCAACTACTCTTCCAGATCCTTTGCTGTCTGAAAATTACAATGTCGTCGACAAACCTCAAAGTTTTTATTTCATCTCCATGGATTTTGAGTCCTCCTCCAAATTTTTCTTTTGTTTTCCTTGAACAACATCGGGAATAGGCTATAACCCTCTCTCACTCCCTTCTCAACCACTGCTTCCCTCGAGTGCCCCTCGGCTCTTGTAACTGCCATTTCGTTTCTGTACAAATTGTAAATAACCTTTCGCTCCCTGTATTTTACCCCTGGCACGTTCATGATTTGAATGAAGGTTTTCCAGTCAACATTGTCAAAAGCTTTTTCTAACACTACAAATGCTAGAAACGCCACAAAGCGTGAAGTGGCTTGCGGAGTATGGATGTCGATGTATATTTGCCTTTCCCTAACGTATCTTGTAAGGTAACAATACAGCCTCAAAACTGCAAGCTAACACACACCTCGGTAGTGAATTTCACATTTTTGGCCTTTTGTTGAGATTTAATGCACCATCGACCAAAGGAATATAACAGACGAAAGATACAACTAGATTAAGCACTGTTTTGGAGAAGGATTGGTAGAAAGCTGGTTTAATGGACCTTCTCGTATATTACCACTGAGAAAATTAACCCATACTAAGCGCTAAGATACTTGCTTTACAGACCTGCGATGTGCGTGCCGTTGCGTCAGCAGCACCAGTACTAGATAGAACAGAAGAAACCTATGTGTGAGAAGAAAATAAATCTGATGTTATTCCAACAAATACTTGCTGGTTATTGCAAAGAAGGAAGCAGCAACTACACACTGTTAATGCCATCTATTTACACAAATAGCGCCGTTACCGGATCGAACCGACAGGTTATCTTCAGACGGCTGTTAACGTTTCTATTACAGTAGTAGTTGTTTACACTATTTTTCGGCTGTTTTTCCCTCCTTGATGTCAAAGTTCCTTGGGGTGGTGGTGTCCTAAGAAAATTTGGAACAAATCTGCTATTGGATTGTAACTGTACCTAGTAACGTCATTCTTGGAACGCCGTCTGGAGCATCATTGTTGCGACTTCCCTTGATGCAGCAGCAGCAGAGAGCATTATTTACTTTCTAAAACTTTTAGATGCCGGAACGCGCTTCTACAACCAGAAAACCACCCTCCCTCAAAAGCTAATGGATTTTTTTTTTTTTTTTTTTACAAAATGCTGTTCTGAAATTCACATTTTAGAAAATTTCTTATAATTAAAACACAAACCACAATATTTAATATAAGCAAAAGCCGCTACCTTCTGTTACTACATCAGTGGTACTTTGGTCGGCCTAGTTCTTCTCTATACATATTGGCGCAAATCTGTAGGCTTTGTGAATAGGACGCCATGTTTTCAACTGCTGCCAGCCCCAATGTTCAAACAGGTCATCTGTGGCTGCTCTGCGAAAGTATGTCCAGTATTAATTAATAAATAATTTAGTGATCAATATATTCCTGGCGCATCGGCTTCACGTACAATTCAGACTTCCCCAAGAGTCGTGGAAGAAAAAAACACGTGAGATGGTAAACGGTGTTAGATGTTTTGTAAATGCTTTAAATGACATTTGTGTTCTACTCGTTGAATCTATTACAAGTGAATGTAATGTGCCATCACTACCAATGCACCAGACCGGTAAGCGGCGCCGTGCGCGCAGGTGATCAGCAGCTACGGCATGAATTTCGACGCGGAACGAACAGGATTTCGTGAAAGCACATAACACAGACGCCCTTGTTGAAACACTCCATACGTATTTACTTCTCATTGACATTCATAACACGAAACGCCGCCATGATACTAGATCGCTCAGGTTGCTGGCTGACGTAAGCAAAAGATGATGTACCAACCGGCGATGCTCAACTAATCTTGGGTATACTGAAGAAACAAACAAAACTCACTCACTCACTCACTCTTCGCCTGCATCGTATTACGTTGGTCACCCGTTTCCACGTTCAGTGGTGCTTGCGCAGCGGCAATGAGTTACGTTGCGATTTGACACAAGTGTACTCTTAGATCTCTGGTGCCGACTTGTTCCAGTGAGTTCGGAAAAAATTCTCTGGGCAGTGCCGGAACGCCGTTCCGGCCGAAATTAAGCCCTGGCAGGGAGGTGCTTCCAATAACACTGGAAACCGGACTCTCCTTATCGTCTTACGGTTTTGGGACCTGGCGTCATAGTACGGAATGTCACTGCGTACCCACCACGAACTTCTCTGATTCGCATAGACGCTTATCTGGCCAACAGCCGTCATTTCTGTCGTGTTAAGGCCAGTGACTGTCTTCCTGAGGCCTGCGCGGTGCTACGTTTCAGAAAAATAACCTAAGACCACGTGTTCCCCGTGCTGTTCTGACCGAACTCAATACAAAGGGTGTGACTATTGTCCCAGCAAACACATTCTCCAGCAAAAACATCTGGCTACCACTTTTAGGAAGTCTGGCACAACACTCCATCAGGTACCAGAATTTATTAACTTCGCTGAGTTGAATCTAAGTAACGTACCCCTATCTGTCAGTCAAGGTATGTTCCACTATGCCCTAGTGGGCCAAAATCCTTAGTTGTGATATTGTTAATATTTGCAGCCATTTTCCTCGGTTGCTAGTAAGAACTTCAATTATGGTTTATCATGAAGATAAGAAAACTTCCGTCTTTTGCAACTGAAATTTATTCGTGAGTATCAGACATGTTTCGCCTGTTCATGTTAGTAATCTTCAGTGATCTATAACACAGATGAAATTATTAAATTATATATTGATCTGAGAGTTATTGTGATTCTGAGTCAATTTGTTTAGCTCCATTTCTGTTTACAATTCTATGTTTGTGTTTCTCGTGTACACTGCTTTTTGTGTCCTGTTGATGCAGCCGTTTGTTATTCTGTATGTGCAAAATTCATGTTGTGTAAGTTCCTGCCAGCAAATATTTCTTTGCACATAACCTATACTGTAGAAAACAGCCCATGCTTAAACGGGTCTTGGTCACATGCCTTACAGCTAACAGAGGGGTCATGGGAACTGACTAAGAGATTCTGGGACAGTGGAATGGGGTACTGGGATTGCAAAAGATAAAAAATTCCATCTTTATGATGAAACAGTTTTGCTACAAAACACCTATAAATTTGATCATGCATTACCCCAAGTACGCTGTAAGTTTACACACACAATACTTAAAATTTCATTAATTATTACTATTATCCATCCTAGCGTTGCAATTATATGTCTAACGAAGTCGATGATGCATATGGTTCGGACTTTTTTTTTTACAACATAACACATACGCACAATGTGGAGAGTCACTATGCACTTCAGAAAAATTTAATGAGTACAGTGTAAAATGCGAAGCGATGTAACAATATCCACCCACATTCGTGCCTAATGTACGTAACTCGGGAAACAGCAGACAACACAGCGCGCTCACCGCAGCAGGAGTTTTGCGCTCTGCATACGCCGGCTTCGCCCCCTAGCGGTACCGACGACTCGAAACCGCAATTACAACGGACCACATGCACGCGATGCGTAGTGGCCTGGCCTCTTCGTGTCATACGGCTTCCGTGACTGCCGCGATCCGCCGGCAACGCCGCGCGGCGTCCGCGTACAATTTCCGGTGACCAGACGGTGTCGACAGAACGCCAGCGAGTCCGCCGCTGGCGAAACAGGAAGACCGCTGCCTGCCATCTTATCTCCATCTCATCGAAGTCTGCAGGGCAGCCAGGAGAGGCGCAACAGCTCTGGAAGATCAGAGTACTCGGCAGCTGCGTGACGAGTGGAAAGAGTGTACAAGGGGGCATGCGCTGTAGTTAAACACACACACACACACACACACACACACACACACACACACACACACACACACAGTTTTTATCTAATCCTAGATTATTCTGTTTGGTGAAAAATTATAAAGTAATACACAAAATCTACCTAACTGAAAAGTTCCTCTCGTTCGTGCCTCGGAAGCTAGAGCACACTCCCTCTTGACGACGCGTGGCGCCTGAACAAAATTACGCTAAGCACAGTTCCGCGGATTTGATCAGAAAAGTTTTTGGGTGGAACGGGATTAATTCCCTGCTCTGCTACACTAACAAATCAGTCTAAATAAGGTTCACCTGCCTCGCTTTGACGTCCGGTACAAGACAAATTCTCACTACTCCGATATCAATAACTGAAGTCCTTCAGCTGTATAACTACTACACCCAGAAAGAGTCCGATATCCGACCACTGGACTAGGAAGCACACCGCCTGAAGTCCCTACACAGCCTCTAACTGGCTCCTACAACTTCCGCCAATCTCCACGCTAAGAAACAGAAATACAGTTCCGCTACGGTCGCAGGTTCGAATCCTGCTTCGGGCATGGATGTGTGTGGTGTCCTTAGGTGAGTTAGGTTTAAGTAGTTGTAAGTTCTAGGGGACTGATGACCTCAGAAGTTAAGTCCCATAGTGCTCAGAGCCATTTGAACCAGGAATACAGTTCATTGACAAAGCAAAATTCTCACTAAACTCATTCCCATGGAAACAAATGGGATTATTTGCTTAAATTTAAACATCGCCATGTCCGTCTCTTTCTCTACACACTATCGTCCATGTAACTGCTGGCTTCGCTATCTGATTTAATGGCTCTACCCACCGACCACGTGCATCCTTAACTGAAGACAACACTCGCCTAGAATATCGGAGAGTTCGACATAAAATCAGTCTGCGCTGGGAATGCACTTACGGAACGTCTCATAGTTGTGTTGTGGAAGGAACAGCTCTTATTGTTTACGAAAAATCACCCTGTCCGCAATTCACCATTTTTGTTATGGTTTAACTGGTTTGATGCAGCTCTCCATGCTACTCTATCGCGTGCAAGTCTCTACCTCCGAGTAACTACATACTTTTCTATCCGCTTACTGTATTCATCTCCTAGTTTCCCTTCATTTTAGCCCCCCCCCCCACCCCAATACCATTAAATACGAAACTGATGGTCACTTGATGTCTCAGAATGTTTCCGATGAACCGATCCTCCTTTTAGTCAAGTTGTGCCTCAAATTGCTTTTCTCCCCAATTGTATTCAGTGTCGCTTCATTAGTCCCGCGATACACCCACCCAATCTTCAGCATTTTTCTGTAGCAGCATGTTTCAAAAGTTTCTATTCTATTTTGAAGCTTTTAGCGTCAATTTCTCATATCCATATCAAGCTGCACTCCAGATAAATACCTTCAAAAAGACTTCCTAGCTACTCCAAGATGGACACAATACCATTTAACTTCTATTTCCCGCCTGAACGGGACAAATGGGCGACGTAAGAGGGCGCTGTCGTTTTTGCCTTGGTCGACATCGGCGAAGCTTTCTTCCGATGGAGTTCCACGGGATTAGCATCCAACAGACCGGCGAGCAACACTAGGCGTGATTGGACTCTTGTGAAGGACACTGATTTGACGTGACGAACTTCCATGTGTCGGCAATGCGGCCATGGAATGTTTTTGGGTTGCCCCGTGGCAGTTTCGCGTATTTCTGGTCAATTGTTCCTGGAAGTAATCTTATTAAGTCAATTCCATTGTGTCACCATAGCCAAAATGCAAGCTCAAAAAATTGTTCCATATCTCAATATTCTGTCGGTAGAATTTGGTCCACATCCTTGCTGACATTTTTTCTTGACGACACTTATAATGAAGCTGCTGTCCTAGCTGCTGATGTGAATAAGGTTACTTTTCTGCCTCGAAGGACAAGTCCTTATCTTCCAGACAATGCTCTATTTCTATATCGTGTATTTTAGATTCCAAAAGGTTAACTTTGATTTTGAAATAGTTTAGCGTCGATATTCTTCATTGGAATGGAATTTGTTATTGTCTTAAAGTTCTTTTTTTCGATTTGTTTACATGTTGAATTTTCAATTTGGAGCAATTAAAGACAGTCGACATGAAAAAGTAATTTTTTTGCAATACTTGGTATTTAACAAACTACTTGGCAAATACTGTGAAATATACTGCACGCAATGAGCCCAGTTCTGCCACGACCCTTACGCTATCAAAATGGAATGATCGCCTAGGCTGAATCGTAGTTGGAACAGTGGGCAGACTTTGTAATTGGTGAGATACTGGGAAAATCCTATCAGTGTATAAAGGAGAATGATTTTACGAAACTCCCGTGCGACTAATCCTACATCATTGCTCAAGTTTCTGGGACACGCACCGAAAAGGTTTATGATGTGATATCGAGTTTATTCGACGTGTCACAACACTGGTAGTCTCAAGCTTTGTTTGAATCATAGGAAAGAGTCACCGATACCCTGAAAGCGTAAACTGGTAGACAACTGAAGGTAGAGGCAAATCATGCGACAATAGAAAACCAACATGACACGAGAAACCTTGAGATACGCCACTACTCCCCTACGTATCGCTCGCGTGGGGAACGATGACAGGATCATGTTATTTACAGCACACACAAAGGGGCGTTTAAGCAGTCTTTCTTCCCACGCACCATACGAGAAGGTAAGGGGATGAACCCCTAGTAAGTGGCGAAACAAGACTGCCATGCTCTTAGTTGCGGCTTGCCGACTATAGATCTAGATTTAGGAAAACCACGTAAAATCACAATCCGGATGCCGAATGAGGATCTGAATATTTTAGTCCAGAATGTGAGAGTCAACTGCGCGACCTCTCAGTACGAATGGGAAGTATCTACCTGTAGTTCATTCCTCTCCTGTAAAAAAAGAGGTTCTCAGACATCAGCGCTGATGCCGCGCCGCGTTATCTGGAATTATAATGCAGCAAACTCAAGAGACTAAACCCGTCGGGACCTTCTTGAGTGCAACAAGGCCCAGACGATGTTTTGGCGTGTGGTTTGCTTGCAAAACCACGGCGCGTCCACGGGACGATTAATCTCCGCCAACACGCAACGCGGTCCCGTTTGAGCGATTAACATGCGCGCATCCATCATCGTTCCGCTCTACATGTGTCGTTTTCTCCGTGGCCACGACGGCTCGCTTTCCGGACCGTGGGTCAAGGAAGCCGATGACTATCACAACCGGTAACAACTAACTTGCCGGACTGATTAAGACATCAGGTCCACTTTCGAAGGTTGCGAGAGACAGGGAACATGTGAAGCAGGCCCCCAGTACATGTAATTGTTTATTACGTAGTCACTGTAAGACAATGGACAGTTCCAGGTGTGCGCGATGAAATTGTCACTCATTTAACATCTGTCGCAATAGTGTGCTTTCTCGATGCGTAAGTTTCATTACCTTCACGCACACATTGCACGAACCGCGTTCTGCTTAAAAAGCAATTATCTCGCCGTTTAAATCAAGGGTAGTACTATCAGATTACGAACTGTAATTTGGCTTGTGGAAAACATTTCTTAATTGCTTAGCTCCGAGTCTGGTTCGTATTTCCGACATGCAGTAGTCACCGAGAAAGAGGCACGGTTGCTAAAATGGGCAAAGTTTCCGTCTCACGCATTGCAGAAACTAACAGTCCAAGTATTCTGAGGAACATACCTATTTATCTAATCTAATGACGAAATGTTTAACTAATTAGTTTACAATCAGCTACTGAAAAGGGACCACCAACTGTGGAAACTTACTGGCACGCCTGTGAATTACAATATTACATCCAGATTTGCTTAAAAACTGATTTCAGTTTTGCAGACTTTTTCAAGCACCATCAATATTAACCGATGGTACTCTGCCTGCATTATATTGACGTAAGAAGTAATAATGTATATTAGTATTCGGCATTACTTATGTAACAAACTAAACACAGAAAATCATTTTAATAAATATGAAAGATGCAGGTGATATTCTCTTAAGATTACCTAGCGAATGATGTACGGTAGGTGCAGATGCTTCAAAGTTTTGTTGCCACTAGTCTAGTGTTGCGCTAAGAAACTATACTCTGAAAATTTAACGTCTGGTCATTCCGTAGCTGATCGACCACGGATGTCCACTTCTGATTATCGACATTTTCGTTCTAACCGTGGAAAATGCCTTATCTGCCAAACATTCTTTAAAATAATATACACGAATTTTTGTTAACAAAAACATACGCATTTTCACAGAAGACACTTACGAAAGTGCTAATACCGAACTGTTCAAGGGAAGCAGTTTATTTTAATTGTATTTGTAATTATGTGCCTACAAGTTTTTCAAAACTTACAGGGCAATCTACACTACTGTTCGTAAAAAGTGTAGCACTCAGTAGCAATCGTCTGCAGCACGTCACGCTATGAGGTCGTGTAGGACAGCGGAACCACAATAAATGATTTAAATGGCAGAGAAGTGGCGTGCAAATAGGCCCAACTGCGCCCTTGTTTGTGTGACCGGACAGGTCAATGTTGGGAAACGCCCAGTCGGTGCGGAGCTGTCATACGAAGCAGAAACGTGTAACCAGATGCAGCTATGCCTCGCCGGCATCTCAGAGTGGAATATCGACATGTGAGTGCGTTCGAACGGAGCAGACTGATTGGTCTCCGGGAGGCGGGTCTTCCGTGACGTTGCGACTCGTGAAGGTCATGCTGCTCCAACAGCGACTCGTATGTGCAACCAGTGGAGAGAAGAGGATCGTACACAGCGCCGACATGGAACTAGACGACACAGTGTGACCACAGCGCCAGATGACAGCGGTCATACCCGCTAGACCGTAACAGACGGAACAGCTGGCGTGACGCTGGAGCACCGCAACGGACGTGGACAAGTCTGGGTCGACGGTTCGATACCGTCTTCTCGGACTGGACTAGTAGCACGCATACCATTGTGTGTGCTTCCACTGACCAGAGCCGACGAACGTCGAAGACTGCAATGAGCACGTGAACGCCGACACCGGCGTGCTGTGGCAAAATGTGGTGTTTTCGGCCGAGTCCCGCTTCAGTCTCTCATACAGTGGCGGCTGCATACCCGTTCGACGCCGCCGTGGTGAACGCATAGGGTAGACTGTATTGCTGAGCGACGTAGCTCACAAACACCAAGTGTGATGATTTCAGGCACCATTGCCTATAATACGTGATCTTCCTTCCTACGTCTTGGGGTCAATCTGAACAGCTACCGCTACACCAAGGAGGTTTTAAAGCCTGAGTGCTGTCCCTCCTGCAGGCCGTTCCATATGCCAACTTTCAGTAGGACAACACCCGGTCTCATGTGGTGAGGAATGTGCACGCCTTCTTCGTAGAACGACGGATACCACTGTTTCCTTGGCCTGCCCGTCCCTCTGACGTGTCACTCAACGTACGAGTATATGACTGCGATATGGTCGGTGGGCAACATGTTCGTTCAGGCCTTCCTGCCGCCACAGTTGATGCCTTGTGGAAGCGCCTACAAACCGCGTGGCAGAGTATGCCCCAGTATAGTTGAGCGAGTTAGGAACACGAAAATGCTCAATGGTCAATAGATTTGAGTGAAGTAAGTACGGCTTTAGGGTGACTGCTTGAACTGTGGACATTGCTATATCATAATTTGAACAGTAGCTTACGAGAACTAAGAGCTTGTGATGAATTCGGTATCTTTGAACGGGAGGATAGCTCAGAGTGTGCCTTAACAGTATTAGTAGATCACAGCATTATTGCATCTGGGGGTGAGGGTGCTTCAGTCGGCTTATCGTGATGTTTAGCGAAGACACGCTGAATCACATAGTATATGCGCAACTGCCTCGAAATCATTCACAAGCGATCCGTTTTCCTCAGTCACCACCGTACTTGTTTACTGTAACGTCAATGTGTGTGTCTGTCATACATATTACTCGGTCAATGCCTCGCTTCGCTGATGCAAGCTGCGACCATCCACCGCAAGAGGGCTCCGAATTTTAGTGTGTAACATGGTGGCGTGTAACGCCACTATGTCGGGACGTAAGAGCCAGCGTGCTGCAGTTCTCTAGGAAACTGAAATCACCAATTCAAACATTTAGTACACACATGGAACACCATCTCCTTCAACACGACCATGCCAGACCACACACGAGAACTTGCGGCATCTGTAACAATCCGACACCTTGTGTTCACTGTAATCGATCATCCTCCATACACTCCTGACTTCGAACTATCCAATTCTCATCTGTTTCCGAATCTTAAATAATACCTTTGAGGAATTAGTTTTAATAGTGAAGAAGTGGTACAAGCAGAGGTTAGGTTATGGCTCCGACGACGAAGTCAAACTTCTACAGCGACGGTATCAACAAACTGGTCTTTGCTTGGGAGAAATGTGTTCGTCGCCAGGGTGACTATGTTGACAAATATGCAGACATGAAGAATGAGGGTGTACAATATCAATAAGGTTTTATTTAAAAAAAATTCACATGAAAAATCCGAAATATTCCTGTTCAGCGCGCCGGCGTTTGATAGTATCGTTTAAGTTTTCTTTACAATGCTGTCATTGTTAAGTATAGTTGAGCTGCCGGCGCAACGAGTTAAATCATTGTTCTTCGAAATGAAATACCTCCACCGGTGCTTCAGTGATGAACTGCGACAGTAATAGACGGTATTTAGCATATCATTTTCAAGCCGTCGAGGTGTTTTAGTCCTGTATTGGTATGGTAGTAGCCTCACGTAGTCTTCAGTTGCTGGGGGATGGGGTTCTGTCGATCTGAAGAGAATGGGATGGATTTGCCATAATCTTTCTAAAGATCTGAACAGTTAGTTTTACAGGGAAAGACATTTCTCATGATGACCGTTGCAGGAAGGGTTCCAAACATGGACGCCCATACCGGGGGGGGGGGGGGGGGGGGGCGGCGGCAAGAGGACGCCGCCCCCCACACTTATCTCTCAGTAAAAGAAAAAAATATAGTATAGTCAGCTGTTTTTAATTCAAGAAAATGATTTAGAAGTCGGTATTACGTGGGTACCCCCCCCCCTTTCCACCACAAACTATTGCATGGATTGCCTTGGTTCCAGATGTCAGAGGGCAGCACATTTCACGAGTGCTGTAAGCAGGAGCAGGGGATTGCCTACGACAATGCCTACTTTTTGCTTTCTCTTCCTGACTCGCTGAGCGGTGTGTAGTTTACGAAATCGAGGAAGTCGGCCAACAGCCCTCGTGCGGTTTAAGTGGCAAGCCATGGGCCCTTTGTGTTTTAACGCAGTTACAATTTCGGACTTACGCAGTGCGCGGTTCTCCATTATCGACGGAGTTATGTTTCTAGTACGGTAAGCCGATGAAGTATTCGAACGTGTGTTCCCGTGCTCGAGGTTTCTTTTGTTATGGTTTTAGGGCGCAAAACCGCTACGGTCATTATCGCCCGGTCTGTGACTTAGGAAAAGCTAAAAGACGAAACTGGAAACCAGCAGCAATGGGAGCAAAACTCAAAAAATCGGGGAAACCAAAAACAGAAGGAAAGCTTAAAAAACCCCTATAGAAGGGGGGGGGGGGGTTGTTGTCCCCAAAAAGAGCTTCAAATGACTGACGTCATTTCACTGGCACTAAAACTCGAGAACGCGGTCGGCTGATCGCGTGTCATCTGCTAAAATGGAACATATATCAGGCGACAGCTGTAGACGAGCGCGTAATGGAGTAAAATAGGGGCACTCAAGTAAAAGGTGTCTCACCGTCCACAGTTGAGAGCAGTGGGGACAGAGTGGGGGAGGATCGCCGCTTAAAAGATGTCGATGGCTAAAAAACACAGTGCCCTATCCGGAGTCTAGTTAAAATTACCTCCTCCCGACGACGCGTTCGGGAGGAAGAGGTCCAAGCACAAGGAAGAGCTTTCACGTCCCGCAATTTATTATTGGGAAGTGTCGACCAATGTGCGTGCCATAAAAGAGCAACACGACGACATAAAACACTCCGTAAATCGGCGAAGGGAATCATGAGAATAACTGGCCGAAGAAGAGAGACTGCTGCCTTGGCCGCTATATCGGCCGCCTCATTTCCACAGATACCAATATGTCCCGGGATCCAGAAGAACGCCACAGAGACGCCCCCCAAGTGGGTGCTCGAGGGTCGCTTACTACTTATGCCTTTCTCTGTTCTCTGGGATTACTGCGGTGTGAACTTTTCCGATGAGTTAAGAATTCTCAGGAATCGTGAAGCCAGTAGGTAGCCGGGTAGCATTGGTTTCGTGAACGAGACGGACTTTGTTAGGCTTAATCATGTCACCATTTTCTGTACAAAAGGTGACAGTGACGGTTATTTGACCTTTCCCCTGATGACACTGAACGGGGTTTCCGTCTGATGATTTGGGTGAATATCAAGGGCAATCAGTACTAGCCTTTCAGAGTATGCAGACACAATAGCGCCTTTCTTAGCAATCATATACAACCTCTCACTTGACGAAAGGTCTGTTCCTAAAGACTGGAAAGAAGGACAGGTCACACTAATATTCAAGAAAGGAAATAGGAGTAACCCATTGAATTACAGACCCCTATTACTGACTTCAATTTGCAGTAGGATTTTGGAGCATATACTGTACTCTAACATTGCGAATCATCTTTAAGAAAATCACTTGTTGATACATAACCATCACGGATTCAGAAAATGTCGTTCTTGTGCAACGCAGCTAGCTCTTTATTCCCAAGAAGTAATGAGTGCTGTCGACAAGGGATCTCAGATCGATTCCATATTCCTAGATTTCCAGAAGGCTTTTGATACCGTTCCTCATAAGCGACTATTAATCAAATTGCGTGCATATGGAGTATCGTCTCAGTTGTGTGACTGGATTCGTGATTTCCTCTCAGAGGTCACAGTTCGTAGTGATAGATGGTAAATCATCGAGTAGAACAGAAATGATATCTGGCGTTAGGCAAGGTATTGTCATAGTCCCTCTGCTGTTCCTGATTTATGTAAATGATCTAGGTGATAATCTGAGCTGCCCCGTTAGATAGTTTGCAGATGACGCTGTAATTTACCGTCTAGTACAATCAGACGATCAATTCCAATTACGAAATGATCTAGAGAGAATTTCTGTATGGTACGAAAAGTGGCAATTGGCACTAAACAAAGAGAAGTACGAGGTCATCCACATGGGTACTAAAAGAATTTTGGGTATACGATAAATCTAACAAATCTAAAGGTTGTCAATTTGACTAAATACTTAGGAATTACAATTACGAGCAACTTAAATTGGAAATACCACATAGGTAATATTGTGAAGAAGGCGAAACAAAGACTGCGCTTTGTTGGCAGAACGCTTAGAAGAGGCGACAAACCCACTAAAGAGACAGCCTACATTACACTTGTCCGTCCTCTGCTGGAATATTGCTGAGCTGTGTGGGATCCTTACCAGGTAGGATTGAAGGAGGACATCGAAAAAGTGCAAAGAAGGGCAGCTCGTTTCGTGTTATCGCGCAATAGGGGTGAGAGTCACTGATATGATACGCGAGTTGAGGTGGCAGTCACTGAAACAAAGGCGGTTTTCTTTGCGAACAGATCTATTTACGAAATTTGAATCACCAGCTTTCTCTTCCGAATGCTGAAGTATTTTGTTGACACCCACCTACGTAGGGAGAAATGATCATCATAATAAAATAAGAGAAATCAGATCTGGGACGGTAAGATTTAGGTGTTCCTTTTTCGCGCGCACCATTCGAGAGTGGAATGATAGAGAAATAGTATGAAAATGGTTCGATGAACCCTCTGCCAGGCACTTAAGTGTGAATTGCAGAGTAACCATGTAGATGTAGACAGTCGAAGGCGATTTACTGAACTGTTAACGCTAGATCTTTCCAATCAAATGGTCAGATGTAGGTATCTTACCTGAAAGCAATAGGGCTTTTAATTATCAACTTCTGGGTCGTAAAGCTTAACCCTGTTAATGGCTTGTGTTGCACAGTAGAAAATGAATCCGGATTCGCTAAAGACGTTTCCGATTAAATACGCGAAGCAGTGTGTCGCGTCCTTGCTCTCGCGCTGTACATCGCCAACTGTGCTTGGATTTAGGGCTCCGTGGCGAGTGACTTCGCACGACGCCACAAAAACTTCGAGGGCGGACCAAAAGAACGTTTCAGGTATTAGTAAAACGAGCCAGAAAAAAATTCTGTATTCAGAAACGGTGGAGGAGGTGACTTCATATAGTGATAAGTATGTGATTTCTCCCTTGTGTTAAGTAACAAGAGCAGAAAAATTCCAGATTTGTCCATTTTATCGACAATTTTGAAGGTGTGTGATGCAACTAAAAATTATCACAGTTTCCTCGTGAAGAAAATGTGATGTACTCCACTTTCTACAATGAAGCGTTTGGACTCAAGTGACTCTTCGTGAGCATGTAGCTTTTGCGCGCTCAAATTTCACATTCACAGTAGTATGTATGTGCCCTTTGATTGTAACCTATCTACCAGCTCAGGCACCAATACACAGCTGCACGAGCCCGACAGGAGTCTTTCGTCCCTTTGGCCCACGCAACCTGGCGGCTTCGGCGTGGTCACGCGCGATCATCGACTGCGCCCTCAGAATACAAGAAGAGCATTTCTCAGTCAGTTGGCCGCCCTCGCTGCGCGTACCTCCGTGCATCGAGTGACTGGGAGACACGCCAGCTGTCTGTGCCAATCACAGGTCTGGACCCTCCAACTGTCCCACGGTAGCGGCGATAGCATGTCCAGCTCAACGATGGGCAACTTGACCTGTGCAACCTGTCACAGTAACCAACATGCTTCTACGTCTGTTCGACGCCGGCCTTACCGCTTAAAGGAGGAACGACCATGAGTCACAGGAAAGAAAAACTTCAGTGTCCCGTTGATGAAGTTTTCACAGCTTACGATGGACGAGGATAGATGAAGGCTATCGGAGCTGCCTATTTAAAGCATCACCCCGGCATTCATCTATGAACACTATGAAAAAAAATACATCTATTGGAACTGGAGGTCCAAAACACTATCTTTCTTTGCAAATCAGGTAGGACGAGACTACAGGTCAGGGAAAAGGTACGAACAGATGAAATTTCAGAAGTTAAAAGTTTTTTGCATTCTACTCACAAGGCAGTGCATTTTTGTGTTATTCCTCTGGGTGCAGTCTGTACCCAGCAGAAACAGGTAATAGAACAGAAAAGCTAAAGAACTGTGCTGTATACGTTGGCTGTATTTGGTCACCAGAAGTGGGTCAAAGATACGCTGTACGACTGCGAAATGAGGATTCCACAGTAAAGGCAGTACACGCAGCACTTAAGAGTTACTGTTGAAATCTTTACAAATTACTCGAAGAGAAAGTAATTTTCCGTTCTTACGTTTCGCAGTTGGATCACAAAGACATCATTACAGATATTAAAGTTTATACACAAGCGCACGGGCTGTTTCACTGCACCGCAGTCGTGAATAGAACAGGAACTGGCCGATGTGTACACCCGTTCACATGGGACAGAACTACACACAGCTGTGTGGGTATCTATTCTGAAGTTGTGCACACTGACGACTTTGCTATGGATAAATATGAATGGCATGTGACTTTCATTTTATACTCCTTACGAAGACGATGTACCACATACACCAAGCACTTGAGAATGAGCAACTCCCGAAATTAGCCAACAGCCTTTTTAAGTAATAGCCTGATGGAAACAATGTTCTTTAAATAATCGATATAACACATTCTGTCACAGAACTGACCTCACACCAAATTGCTACGAGCATGAAGCTAGTGTACGAACATAATATGTCAACACTGACTGGTCACCAAACAGAAAGGTGCCTTTTAGAAGGTTGTGTTATGTACCTCCTGTGTTCCATACATAAGCTGAAGCGATCAAGCTATGAGCGGACCTGTTTGAGGTAGTGATACATAGGAAAAACGGAGAACTATCACAGTCCTGTCCAGGGGAGTACAAACAAAAAGCGTCAGCGATTCAAGAATATCTTACTGCCGACTACGACCGCTGGGAACAAATAATATGGTCCCGTGAATCTACTTACAATGTACCGTAACACAATACGTGTGTTAGTATGGTGTGAACCTGGGAGAGAGTGTGAATGCAGATAGTCTGTGCATTGTGAAGCATGGCGAAATGTGAAGCATGGCGAAGGTTCTTTAACGTTTTAGTTGACCATTTTTATCAGTAGTTCCGATGGTCACACACAGCTGAAGTAGCTGGAAGTCTCCATAAAAATAATTTTAATGACCATATTCGTTCAGAAGAAGCTTCCATTTTCTTTACAAATTATGAGAAAATTCAATAGCGAATCATTCGGAATTGGTTTGAAGCAATCTCCGCGGGTGCGTAGTGTAAACTGGCTGCCAAAGGGAGCATCTACATCTACATCGATACTCTTCAAATCACATTTAAGTGCCTGGCAGAGGGTTCATCCAACTACCTTCACAATTCTCTATTATTCCAATCTCATATAGCGCCCTTTAAGCTCCCAGGGATTCCAAGATTTTCGAGAGTCTTAATTTCAAGTCTGAAGTCTGATAACAAATGAGAATATTTTTTCCGTGTGAATTTCACATTGATGATTTTCTATTTTTGTTTCTACTTCTTCTGTGGAACCTTGATTCTTACCAAAGTTCATGATTCTAAGTCAACGAGAAGTGCCCTATAGACTTTGATGAGTTTGCAAGTATCCAAATGTATAACCTACATAGCGCATCTTTTGATTGCATTAACTTAGAACCTTCAATTTTTTTTACATCGCCAAGGGCCGTAGACGTTAGTATGCGACAAATTTCTATTAGAAGCGACTATCCTTTCCTGAGAAAAAGGGTCTTTAATAGTCAGACAGACAGACGACTAACGAAGTGATCCTATAAGGGTTCCGTTTTTACCGAATTAGGTACGGAACGTTAAACACACGTCTCATTAGAGGAGGCATGTTAATTAGGACAAATTTATCCTTATGTATGGTGGTAGGAAGAACTCCATTAACATCTGAAAAAAAAAACTTTTTTCTAAAAACACAACCATTTTCGCGGCCTGAAGCCGCACCATGAGGTGCAACCTACGCGGTGGAAAGCGAAGTACAATGTCACCACATTTTGTGCGTATTAAAATTAATAAAGGAATGTCTAAAATATACTCATAACGTTAAAAGGTCATAGGCATATATAATGCTCCTAGCCAAAATTTACTATTCAGAGAATATCGTCAATACTACGGCGAGAGGAAGGAAAAGATGTGTTCCATTTTTTAGAATTTGCCTGCATCTTTTTGAAAATATTTTGTAGCAAGCGGACGTTAAACGTTTTAAACAGAGGCCAAATTGTCGATAAATTCTCACTGCAAACAGGTACGCTGAGGAACTGAGCTGTTCAAGCCACGGAGAGCTGGCCAGAGCTCTAAACAAAAAAATGTTCTGTGGAACGAAAAACCAGTCCAAGTTGCAATTTTTTCCTTTTCATTCGTTCGATGACTAGTTTCGGGCCAAGGCCCATTTTTACATCAGAACACAGTCGAAAATGGCATTTCCGAATATGTTAAAAATGTGCGATGAACATATACAGCGCATACAGGTAATTCCAGCATACTAGAAGTTCGTAAAAAATTGTTCGCGTAACAAGAGTTCATGGGGACGCTATTGGATTGTGAGATGCAGAGATTCAAAAATACAGTGTTGAGAGTAGAAGTGAAGCAGCCATTAGATCCCTACCATAATCCAATTGTGCAATAAAAGGAGCCGAATCATTCTGAATCCAGAGTTAAGTTCTGTCAAAGGATGCACTGAGACTGACGGTCGTCACTTTGAACAACTGCTTCGTGTCACTGTTTTGGGACGATAACTTATTAAATCATGGGTGGTTTTATAAACATGTCAGCACCTGCCTTCTTGGGCTTAGAACTATAACATCCTCTACAATATATACACTGAGGTAACTAAAGTCACTGGATAGTGATATGCACATATAAAGGTGGCGGTAGTATCGTGTACACAAGTTATAAAAAAGTATTGCATTGTCGGATCTGTCATTTGTATTGAGGTGATTGATTATGGCCGCACGACGGGTATTAAACTTTGAACGAGTAACGGTAGTTGTAGCTACACGCGTGGGACATTTCATATCGGAAATCATTAACGAATTCAATGTTCCGAGATCCACAGTATCAAGAGTGTGCCGAGAATACACAATTTCAGGCATTACCTCTCATCACGGCCGATGCAGTGGCCGACGATCTTCACTTAACGACCGAAAGCAGCGACGTTTTTAGAGATGTCAGTGCTAGCAGACAAGCAAAACTGCGTGAGACAACCGCAGAAATCAATGTGGGACGTATGACGAACCTATCCGTTAGGACATAGCGGCAAAATCTGGCGTTAATGGGCCATGGCAGCAAATGACCGACGCGAGTACCTTTGCTAACAGCACGACATCGTCTGTAGCGTCTCTCCTGGCCTCGTGACCAAATCGGTTGGAGCGTAGGCGACTGGAAAAACGTGGCCTGGTTTGATGAGTCCCGATTACAATTGAAAAGAGCTGACGGCAGGGTTCGAGTGTAGCGCAGGCCCCACGTAGCCAGGGAGCCAAGTTGCCAAAAAGGCTCTGTCCAAGATGGTCGTTGCTCCACGAAGGTGTCTGCCATGTTTACGTGGGAAAAATTAGCCCTCTGGTACAACTGAACCGATCAGTGAGAGGAAATGGTTATGAACGGCTACTTTGAGACCATGTCGGTTGGATCCTGGACGAATAGAAACCCGTGGCCTGGCCAGATGACTCCCGATTTCAGTTGGAAGAGGTGATACTAGTATTATAGTGTGGCGCAAATCCCACGAAGCCGTGGATACAGTTTTTCAACAAGGCAGTCTACAAGCTGCTGATGGCTCCATAATGGCGTGGGTTGTGTTTACATGGAGTGGACTGGGCCCATTAGTCCAACTGAACAGATCATTGACTGAAAATGGTCATGATCCACTACCTGGAGACCATTTGCAGCCATTCATGGACTTCATGTTCCTGAAACAACGAGGGAATTATTATGGATGACAATGCGCCACTTCACCGGGCCGAAAGTGTTTGCGGTTGGTTTGGTCACCAACTAAACATTTATGGGACATCACCGAGATGTCAGTTCGTGCACAAAATCTTGCACCGGCAACATTTTCGCAATTATGGACGGCTAAAGAGGCAGCATTGATGATTATTTTTGCAAAGGATTTCCAGCGACTTGTAGAGTCCATGCCACGTCGAGTTGCTGTACTACGCCGCGTAAAAGTAGGTCTTACCCGATATTAGGAGGTATCCCATGGCTTTTATCGTCTCAGCGCATAATTTTAACGCGATGGTTTGGGACACCGTTTATGTCTGTTTTTCTTGTTACGAGCGACGTGTTGAGATTTAGCTCTGCACGTTGCTGTTTAACGGAAAGAAATCAAATGACGTTTCGGAAGAGTGATAGCACCGTTAATGTTTACAATGTTTGTAACTGATCTAGAGGATACGGTCGGAAG
The DNA here is from genome assembly GCF_023864275.1 of Schistocerca cancellata. Taxonomy (NCBI): domain Eukaryota; kingdom Metazoa; phylum Arthropoda; class Insecta; order Orthoptera; family Acrididae; genus Schistocerca; species Schistocerca cancellata. Next base: position 137,580,456 of record NC_064634.1, on the reverse strand, counting down.
CTCTATGAGGCGCTTTTCAGACTATGCTGTTGTCTGTCTGAAGAGTGCAACGCCAGGAGACTGTAGCAAACTGCAGAGAGACTTCCAAGGGGTTAGAAGTAGTGCCGAGACTGGAAGTTGATCCTGAGCGTAAGTAAGTATAGTGTAACATGCTAGGCACAGATAGGCGAAGTAATCCACTAATTACGATGACACTGTTGACGAATCACTGGGAACAGTAACAACCGGTTAATGCCTTGGAGTAGGCGTCGTAAGCGACCTAAAGCGAAATTTCTATAGAGAACAAGTAGTTGTCAGGCAGATTTTCATTGGGAGAATCTTGAGGAAATGTATTTCACACATGAATGAAGTCGATTATACGAGGCGTGTTTTTTATGTAAATACCGTCTTGAAATTAAAGACGTGCTAAAATATCTCAATAATTTTATTATTACATGAAAACCTGTACCTTAATGTACGCACTGACGCCATTACAGTCTGATTCTTCCCTGTTTACGTTGTGTACTGAGTGTTTAAGATGCCTCCGATAATGTTAAGTCCCGCCTACTGTGAAGTACCGGCTGTTATAAGATTTCTTAGTGCTGAAGGCCTAAAAACGATCGATATTCATCGTGAGATCTGTGCAGTTTACGGAGAAAACATTATGAGTGACGGAATGGTAAGAAAGTGGGTGAGAGAATTTAAAGGTGGCCGCACAAATGTGCATGACGAACAACGGAGTGGGCGTCCTTCAGCAGTTGATGACAGTTTGATGCAGGAAGTAGACAATAAGGTGAGAGAAAACAGACGCTTTACGATTTAGTCCTTGCGAGATGACTTTCCTAATGTTTCTCGTACTGTTTTGTATGGCATTGTGACCGAGCACTTGAATTATCGAAAATTGTGCGCACGTTGGGAACCGAAAATGTTGACGGATGTGCACAAAATCCAACGTTTAGACAGTGCATTGACTTTCCTTGAGCGGTACCACAACGACGGTGATGATTTCTTAAGCCAAACTGTTACGGGCGATGAAACATGGGTGGCCTGCGTCACACCAGAATCAAAGCAACAGTCCATGGAAGATGAGCAAGGGCATCGTTTTGCTGCAAGACAATGCCCGTCCGCATGTGGCGAATCAGACCAAAAATCTCATCACATCTTGCGCCCAGTGACTACCACCTGCTCCTGCACTTGAAGAAACACCTGGGCGGTCAGCGTCTTCAAGACGATGACTAAGTCAAAAGAGTGGTGATGCAGTGGTTAACAAGTCAGGCGGCAGACTTCTATGACGAAGGTACAACGTTATGACAAGTGCCTCAATATTGACGGAAATTATGTAGAAAAGTAGATTAAGGGACAGGCTTTCACGCACAAATAAAATTGAGAAATCTTAGCAAGTCTTTTTTTTAAATTTCGAAACGGTAGCTATTTAAAAACACGCCTCGTATAATACTTGTTCGAGTGCTTGATGAGAAAAGCTCGTCAGTCTGGGACCCGTACAAAGTAACAAACAGAAGAGGCAGAGAAAATCCTACGACGAGCGGCGCGTTTCGTCACGAGTTCCTTTTACTCGGCGGCAGAGCGTTACGGAAATGCCGAACTAACTCCACTGGCAGAGAGGCGTTGTAGCTCAAATAGAGGTATACTGTTGATATTTCGACAGAGAGAATGTTCCGAGAAGAACCTGGGAACACATTTTCTCTCACATACGTTTCACGGAATGTCCACTTCGAGAAATTAGAGGTGAAAGGAGTGCTGACCGATAATCTTCCCATGCACTGTTCGCGAATGGAACAGGGAAGGGGATAGAGTGATACCAAAAGCACCCTCCGCCAGACACCCCACTGTGGCTTGCACAGTATACTGCGACGCACGGACGGTACGGCAGAGTGAGCGGCGCCTGGCTGCCGGATACCCGCACCACGGTGCGCGCCGCGCCTGCTGCTAGGCAGGGGACGGGGAAGGAAACGAGATCGGCGCGCCGGTGACCGGAAGCCGGGGCGGCCACGTCCGCGCGCTGCGGAAGCGACACGGTGGCCGACGGGCCGCCGCGCCAGCCAGCTCCCGCCCTCATCCGTCGCATACACCACGGCTGCATGCTCCACGTCTTCCACAAGACGAAAATCGAATTTCGGACTCTGTTTGTCGCTATCGTGTTTAAACGGTAAGGACTGACGCGCATTCGCCTCCCCAATCAAATAAAGCGTCTGGAAAACAGATGTTCCAGTTTCTGATTTAACCAGAACAATCGCCATCTCCTTCAGTTAAATATTAGTAATGCGTGCTTGTACGGATTCGTAGCTTTAATTACATTCAACTTAGAATTTTAAGTTGTGCATTAATATATACATTACATCGACCTAGATAATACATCATAAATAAATAAGACATCGATGTATGTAAGTAAATAAATAAATAAATAAGACATCGATTTATGTAAGTAAGCAACACATCGACCTAAGTAAGCAAGCAACACATCGACCTAAGTAAGCAAGCAACACATCGACCTAAGTAAGCAAGCAACACATCGACCCAAGTAAGCAAGCAACACATCGACCCAAGTAAGCAAGCAACACATCGACCCAAGTAAGCAAGCAACACATCGACCCAAGTAAGCAAGCAACACATCGACCCAAGTAAGCAAGCAACACATCGACCCAAGTAAGCAAGCAACACATCGACCCAAGTAAGCAAGCAACACATCGACCCAAGTAAGCAAGCAACACATCGACCTAAGTAAGCAAACACATCGACCTAAGTAAGTAATACATCGATCTAAGTAAGTAATACATCGATCTAAGTAAGTAATAGATCGGTATAGATACTGCATCAATATACAAGGAACATTTCATTATAATGGACACAAAAAATTATTATTTACACGTTTTTTCCCAATACGTCTTTCAAGTCCTTCAATGTCGTCTCCCTGCTTCTGTAAGACAGAATTCCAACGTCTCTGAAGCTTTATTACTCCATCTAGGACACCACTTCTGTTCATCTGTCGAATGGCTCGGGTAACTGTGGTAGAAAGCTCTTCCAGAGAACGATAACGAAGTCCGCGCATAGGGTTTTTCAGCTTCGGAAACAAGTCTAAGTCTGGTGGAGTCATGTCCGGGCTGTAGGGACGATGTGGCAACAGATCCCATCTGTATTCGCGCAGTTTTTGGGCTACAACACTGCCAATATGCGGGCGAGTATTGGTAATGAGGAGCCCAGCCACAAGCAACTGAGGTCATGGTTTGTTGATTTGTCTGTGTAGGCTCTGCAAAAAGTTACGATAATACACTGTTGTGACACTTGTTCCACATCTATATCTGTCATGATCATTCCTTTGTGATCACAAAAAAACTCATTTGCTTCAACTTTGATTGAGCGAGTCGAAATTTTTTCGGGCGAGCAGCTCTCCACTCATTGTAATGTGATTTCAACATCGGTTCGAAGTCTGTCAACCACTTTTCATCAAGATCGACCATTCGACACAAGAATCTTGACCTTCACGGTAGAATCGTCGTTTGAGCAAGGTTGCAACGTCAAAACGTTTCTACTTCTCTTCAGCAATGTAAGGTTTTGAGACCATCTCGCAGAAATTTTTCTCTTCTTCAAATCATGTCAGAAAACGGAATACTGACGTTGGCGTTTTAGTGAGATCCTCATTAGTCGCACTGCTGTTTTCAAGAGCGTCTGCCACTAGTTTCACAATTCGTTCGTCTGTTGACGTTTTCGGCCTTCCGGCTCTTTGATTATCGTCTACGCTTTTACGACCACCACGGAAACGACCCAACGTGAAAAAGAACTGTACTACGGTGCACTGTGAACTTGCCACAAACATCACTTAAGGCACCGTGGATTTCTGTCGGATTTTTGCCGCATAAAGTTTCGAACTTTATGTACGACCTCTTGTCTTCAGTCAGTCACAGTACCATGTACCCCTGCGGGGTCCATTTCTACCTCTCGCAAATTTTATGTCAGAGTGCACAGCGAAAATACAAACACACGTGCTTATTCCTCAATCTCCCAACTAAATATGATGTAATTTTCGTTGTTGTTGCATCAAGTAATGCACAATGCATTATTTATGAAATATTATTTATGAAATATTCCTTGTAAATAATACATCAAATGAAACAGCAACTCAGATGGTTTTCTTTGTGTACGTGCGGGCAGAGGGCAGAGTATGGAATATGGAGCGACAAAGAGTGACTGAAGAACGTGTTGAACGACAGTCTTTCAAGCGTAGCCGCAAGAGATCAGTTGGGAAGGCTAGTCGTGAATTAGAAATTCCATTAATGTCTCTGTGGAGACTTAGGGGACGGTTACAGCTACATCCTTATCGTCTGCAGTTGTTAAAAGCTCTAAAACCAACATACAGTTTACGCGCCAACTTCGCAAACTAAATGCTGCTGCATGACGATTTTCTGCATCGTGTCATTTTCTGCATCGTGTCATTTTCAGCGATTAATCGACATTCCACCCACGTGGAAATCTGAACACACTATGTGCGCAGACGGAGGTCAGCAAATCCCCACGAAACTGTACAGCTGCAACGAGACTAAATTGAATGTTTTTTGTGCCACATCCGGGTGGAAGATTTATGGGTCTTTCCGGTGAAGCAATTGTAACTGGTGCTTCTTACCTAAATACACCGGAAATTTGCTTCTTTCGTGAACTGGAAGAAGCTGAACTACAGAATTTGGCAGCAAGATGGTGCGCCGCCTCACTTCGGTAACCCAGGTAAAACGGCATGGTACCTGACCGGCTGGATTGGACACAAGGGCCGGATGACAGTTTCTTTTGCATGACCACGTTCACACACGATCTGGCGCCATGCGATTTTTACCTTCGGAGGTTCATAAAGGATCATGTGTATGTCCCTTCGCTACCAACTGACACACACTACCTAAACAGAAAAATGGTTCAAATGGCTCTGAGCACTATGGGACTCAACTGCTGAGGTCATTAGTCCCCTAGAACTTAGAACTAGTTAAACCTAACTAACCTAAAGACATCACAAACATCCATGCCCGAGGCAGGATTCGAACCTGCGACCGTAGCGGTCTTGCGGTTCCAGACTGCAGCGCCTTTAACCGCACGGCCACTTCGGCCGGCACCTAAACAGCATTGGTGCAACAATTACTCCAGGCATCCTGACGGAAGTTGGGGAAGAAAACGCCTATCGACTCGGTGTGTGACGAATGTTGCTCACACTGAAAACTTACGAGAAGCTCCTTAATTTGATTTATTATTTATAACTAAGTTGAACGTAATAAACGCCACAGAGCCTAAAAACCCGCATATTCATTTCGATACACCCTGTATTTCCAATTCTCCTTCTCTCTACAAGAAGTCAGTCCGTCCATATTAACCGAAAATTTTTAAAAACGAAACGTAACCTGACAATCCAAGCATGTTTCAAAAACATGCTGTGCGTTTACATGGGATCCTTGCCAGATTGATAGACGATATCGAAAAAGTTCAAAAAGGGGAGATCGTTTCGCATTACCGCAAAAAAAAGTAACAGAAACCACAGCTCGCACGGAAAGAGTCTGAAGCTGATTCGATGATACCTCTGCCAAGCACTTTAAGTGTGGATTTCAGAGTAGTAGTGTAGATCTGGAACCCGTTAAGATATTCCCGTGTTATTCTCTCCCGCCAAATGCTGCAGTGTCAGGTTTCCAACTTCAGTCACTAAGCGTAACAGATTACGCTTTATCAATCTATGTATACCACGTTTTACTGTGTGGCCCGGAACTGTAGAAGCTGTCCCTGAACTTTTTTGTATCCGCAGATGAAAACTGTAGAAGTTTATAATACGACGCATTAACCTGAGCTCTACGGATTGATGATCAATTTCGAGGCATGTGGGACAAGTCAGCGTCAGCAACGAGGAGCGACTGTCAGTTCCGCTCGCTCTTAATAAGAGTGACGGTGAAAGTATGTGACACTGGTTACCACACTCTTTTCACTTAGTGAAAAATATAGTAATAGGACTCTCGTCGCATTGTCACTTTCCTTACGACGTAAATGGAGCTAAGGAGAGTCAATTCTGACGGAAAGTTTTTTTTCCTTGAATAATCTTTATAATGTCGCTCAGATAATGTTCCGACCACTACGGACTCGGGTTCGAATGCTGCCTCGGGCGTGGATGTGTGTGCTGTAGTTAGGTTAGTTAGGTTTAAGTAATTCTAAGTTCTGTAGGGGACTGATGACCTCAGATGTTAACTCCCATAGTGCTCAGAGCCATCTGAACCATTTTAATGTTCCGAAAGTCGAGAAACCAGAGTGCAGTTTTAAGAGGCGATGAAATGTTATTCAATCTGTACATTGGGTAAGCAGTAAAAGAAACTAAGGAGGAATCTGTATAGAGGAATAAAAATCTGGCGAAAAAAATTTGAGGCTCGCCGATTGCAGTTTTATCAGCCAAGGACGTGGAGGGGTAGTTGAATGGAAATCTTAGCGTCTTGGAAAGACTGCAAGATGAACATCAACAGAAGTAGGAGCGGGGTACTGGGTTGTGATCGAATTGAAGTAAGGCGACGCTGAGAGAATAACATTAGGAAACGAGAATAAAAACCGGTGGGCGAGTTTTTCTACTTGGGCAGGAGAGTAATGACGGTTGAAATAGAGATGATACAAAATGGAAACTGTCATAATGGGTCTGAGCACTATGGGACTCAACTTCTAAGGTCATCAGTCCCCTAGAACTACTTAAACCTAACTAACCTAATGACATCACACACATCCATGCCCGAGGCAGGATTCGAACCTGGACCGTAGCGGTCGCGCGGTTCCAGATTGAAGCGCCTAGAACCGCTCGGCCACATCAGTCGGCAAAACTGTCAATAGCAAAGGAAAGCGTTTATGAATAAGAGAAATTTGTTAAAAACTAACATAAAATTTAGTTTTAGCAATTCATTCCTTGTCTGAGAGAAGCTTTGGCGGTTGTGATACGTGGACGATTGACACTCCGAACAATAAGAAGGATGTGATGCTACAGACAAACGCCAACAAACAGCAACATCTGTTAGTGCTTAAATTAGTGAAGCGAAATTTTATTAGACATTACTTGGTATGTTACAGTGAAGTAGATCTTTATATCTCTGCGTACATCTTGTTTAGTAGTGGCCACGCGGGTCATACATGTTATGGGCCCGCGGCATCTTAAATCACCCTGGTGCCACTTGCAAACAAATTTCGTTTCGCCTTAAGGTTAGACGAACAAGTGGGTCGAGAACAGTGCTTCGCGGCGCGGCTCGTGCTACAGGAGTGGAGGTCCAGCGTGTGTCAGCCGTGAGTTTGGCCGCACCGCGCCGCGCCTGGCCGCCCTGCGGATCACGCCCGCGGCGTCCTGAAGCGGAACGCCGAGGTCGATGAACGGCCCTGCGGAAGGAGCCAGCGACCTGCCGCCGCCGCCTGCGGTCCGCTACCAGCGCAGGCACCGGCCCGGGGCGCACGCACGCCGGGCCACCTGCTGTTTGATGGCACACGGGCCCAGCAGCAAGCAAGCAAGCAACCGCAGATGATTACCGAACAGGCAAGTGCAGCACATCCCAAGCACGACTTTAACGTCACCGCCGGAATCATGACATCCAAAACTGCACGAATCCCCTGCATGTCATCGCAATTCACTTGGGCCACCACATCCTGAAATGACACCAACCACCGCCAAATCTTTTAGTGAAAACAACTTGAGTTTATGGAATCTCGAACCAGAGTTGTTACTGAATTCGTGGCTCCCTAGCAGGTAGAACTCAGCATGTCGTTAATGGGACGATATCGACGGCGGACTGTGCAATGATCTTTAGACGATGTGTGCTGCTCCCAAACGTATGTTAACTAATATATTGCGCATAAATCGGTGGAGTGGTCCATTATTGTACGATTATGCTAACTCTGATATAACAGTGGAAACAGTACCAATTGTAGAACATCTGGAAGTAACTGACCAGAGGGATCAATAGTGTGATAACCAAATTACTTGCAGGGAAACAGATGCCAGGCCGAGAGTCATTGCATGAATGAAATGTAACTCATCCTTAAAATACGTGGCTTACTGCGAGCAACTTTAGTATTTCTCGTTACTGTGGAACTCTTACCAAGTAGCTTCAAGGAAGTCGACAGGGAAGAGCCCACTAAGAGTGGTGTGGTTTATCAGGAATTCGCTTGGAAACCACTGAGTGTGATAGAGATTAACGAATTCCAGCCGCAGACGTTGAAAGGTGGGCGTTGAGCATTACAAAATATTTTGCTCTTCAAATTTTGAGTTAGTAGGTTTGTAGAGGAATCAAATAACTTTGTCTCTCCTCCTTTTCCCTACACTGCCCATTTACCAATACATCGAATGAAATAACAACGATGAGAAAAAATTTAAAAAATTAAACTGGTGCAATGCAATGCCGCGACGCGGGGGTGCTGCGAGGACGCAGGGAAGCCTCCACCTTCGTCCACGGTCGGTATGAAGATACCGTTTAACACGTACAGCCCTAACATCGCATTGAGATTTCTTTAAAGAAAAATGGACGAACAACCCTGTCGTCCCAAATCTCGCGCCACATCTCGAGTTTCTCCGCACGTTGACTTTACCGTCGACATCCTATATCGACGACTGCTATGCAGCCGGTACTTGACAGTTTGTTCGTTTCCACCACTAACTTCTAATACCTCGGCTGAAAAAAACTGTGCAGTAAGAAAATCAGAAACCATGTACATTGAAGAGAGGCAGAGAAAAGAAAGGGAAGGGAAGGGAAGGGAAGGGAAGGGAAGGGAAGGGAAGGGAAGGGAAGGGAAGGGAAGGGAAGGAACTAGCAATATCCGCTGTATCGGGAATTTATGCGAAATCCGCGGCGAGGAGTGAAATGTGTGCCAGATCGGGACTCGAAGCCAGAGTCTCCTTCTTACTAGTCAGCTGCGTTAACCACTTCGTGAACAGACACCACGCATTCATATAAAACCAGATTCTCGTGCACGTTCAGTGCCCACTGAAGAACAGTTACCGGAGGTCAGAATCGTCTTCGGTCCAAGTTTGTATGGATGCCACGTGTTACCTGCTCTGGCGGACACTCATTTGCGTAGAGATGTTCTTGCGTTGTCTACGAACCTGTTTTTTCGAATTTTTGGGGCCACGGTATTTTATGTCATCTGCGTTCGGGGCGTTGTATTACAAACAAACGGTTCATGCGGGGTGGAACAACTCCCAGCCAGCGCAGTGTCATTTTGTTCTTAGTTAATGTCATTTCTTTTTAATCAGTCCATCTCTCTGATAACAAAAGAAATTAGTGACGGCTTCTATAATTTTTGAAGGAACTTACACTGAAGAGCCAAAGAAACTGGTGCACCTGCCTAATATCGTGTAGGGCCCCGCGAGCACGCAGAAGTGCCGCAATACGACGTGGAACGGACTCGACTAATGCCTGAGGTAGTGCTGGAGGGAACTGACACCATGAATCCTGCGGGGGCTGTCCATAAATCCAATAGAGTACGACGAGGTGGAGATCTCTTCTGAACAGGACGTTGCAAGGCATCTCAGATATGCTCAATAATGTTCATGTCTGGGGATTTTGGTAGCCAGCGGAAGTCTTTAAACTCAGAACAGTGTTCCTGGAGCCAGTCTGTAGCAATTCTAGACCTGTGGGGTGTCGCACTGTCCTCCTGTAACTGCCCAAGTCCGTCGGAATATACAACGGACATGAATGGACGCAGGTAATCAGAAAGGATACTTATACACGTATAAGCTCTCAGAATAATGTCTAAACGCATAAGGCTCCACTCCAACTGCACACGCCCCGTATCATTACAGAGCCTCCACCAGCTTGAGCAGTTCCCTGCTGACATGCAGGGTCAATGGATTTATGAGGTTTTTTCCATGATCGTAAACGTCCATCCGCTCGATGCGATTTGAAACGAGATTCGTTCGACCAGGCAACATGTTTCTAGTCATTAACAGTCCAATGTCAGTGCTGACAGGCCCAGGCGAGCCATGAAGCTTTGTGTCGCGCAGTTATGAAGGATACACGAGTGGCCCTTCGCTCTGAAAGCCGATATCGATGACGCCTCGTCGAATTGTTCGTACGCTGATACTTGTTGATGGCCCAGTATTGAAATCTGCAGAAATTTGCGGAACGGTTGCAATTCTGTCACGTTCAACGATACTCTCCAGCCATTGTCGGTCCCGTTCTTGCAGGTTCTTTTTCCGGTCGCAGCGATGTCGGAGATTTGATATTTTACCGCATTTCTGATATTCACGGTACACTCGCGAAATGATCGTACGGGAAAATCCCCACGCCATCGCTACCTCGGAGATGCTGTGTACCATCGGTCGTGCGCCGACTGTAACACCACGTTCAAACTCACTTAAATCTTGATAACCTGCCACTGTAGCAGCTGTACCCGATCTAACAACTGCGCCAGACACTTTTTGTCTTACGTAGGCGTTGCCGACCGCAGCGCCGTTTTCTGCCTGTTTACATATCTCTGGATTTGAATACTAATGCCTGTACCAGTTTCTTTAGCGCTTCAGTTTATGACTAAGCCCATACAGCAGGAACAGTGGCAATCAGTTCGCTACTGCCCGAAGGACGTGAAAATTCTCAAAACGTAGAGTTCAGATTTACAGCAGACCGTGAGTCAATCGTAGAGAAGACTGGAAACGTGCTAACGGCCTCTGCCTATGCAGTGCCTTGTCGCATCCCGGCACAGCTTCACTATACCAGAATGAAGTAAGTGCGAACTGCGTAGCACAATCGGGACGTTAACGACAATGGGTTGGTTATAAATTACTGTCAAACTTTATATCGGAGATGAGAGGGAGAGAATCTCCTTGGTTTGAAGCAAGTAAGTTTCCTGAAAATAGGTTACAGAATTGGATAGGCAGAAAAGATTGGTTAATTTCTATCAAGTTTATTCTCACATATACTTATGTGAGGTGTTGGACCACAAACCCCTTAGTAAGATTCAGTCAATTTATTTGGACTTGCTACTTCAAAGCTAATTGCCGGTACATATAAGAAACAAGTACAAAGCAATCACTTGTTCTTGGTTAGCACTGAAATCTCTCTAACTAATTGAGACAAAGACTGACAGCCTCTGTTCAACGCTATTCCAATGAAACTCTAAAAATCCTACTTGACCTGCAGTTCCTGAGTGTCCACCAGAGTCTATCACTGTCTTCTCGTAGTTGAAGTCTTTATCAGCTGTATCGGCTGCTAGAGGCCTACTCGGCCTGCCGGCCTGCCGGAACTGGCTCTGAATCTGCATCTGAATCTCTGCGTCTAGCTATTCCGCTGCCTGGCCTTTTATTTCGTTTCTCATGTACTTGGGTGCACACTAGTTAAAAATGAAAGGGTCGGGTGAAACAAATTAAGTGATCGGATTGCACAAGAATGCCTATGATTCCACACGACACTCTCGTTTCTAATTGGTCGGCTTGCGCAAGAATGCCTTCGGTTCCACACGACACTTTCGTTTCTAGCTGCACACAATTGGGTTCCACAGGAGTCTCTTCCGCACGTGACTGACACTCTCTCTTTCTGTATTATCGCCCTGGTGTTTGCATCTTCCATTGCACAAATTTGATTCGTGCTGCTTCCTCTGGCAGGAAGTCAAACATTAAGTTACTTGATCAACAAGCCATACTTGGCAGACTCCGCCGCTTATCTTGTCCCTACGTCCTGATGGACTATTTCTTAATGTCGGCTGGCCGTTTACCTGTGGAGCCTGGACTCTTATTATGGTCACAAAACCAAAAATAAAAATGAAAATTTTCTACGGTCACAACAGCCTTGAACCTCGAGCTCCGGCCGATGCGTCGCCGTGAGCTCGCCGCGCGGCCCTTTTTGCCGGCGCGCCCCCGTGGGGACGGGCCGTACATCAGCGGACAGTCCCCTATTAATAGCGGTGGCTGCGGGTGGCGCGGTGGCGCCCACCGACTGCAAGGTCGACGTCCCGACCCGCGGGCCGCGGGCCCGGCAGCCATTAGCATGCGCCGGCGCCGGCACAGGCAGACGCACGGCCAACTGGCCGAGGTACCGTTGCGACACCTGCCGTGGCGGCGGCGGTGCGACGCTGGCTGGACTGCTGGCTAGCTGCCCTCTGGCCTCCACCGCGGCCACGGACACTTCTCGCTCGGAATGGCTGTTACACCACCGACGTTTTCCGTGCCACCACCGTCACGTTCACATTGTAATATTTCTGGCTTAGTCAGCCATCATACACTACTGGCCATTAAAATTGCTACACCAAGAAGAAATGCAGATGATAAACGGGTATTCATTGGACAAATATATTATACTACAACTGACATGTGATTACATTTTCACGCAGTTTGGGTGCATAGATCCTGAGAAATCAGTACCCAGAGCAACCACCTCTGACCGTAATAACGGCCTCGATACGCCTGGGCATTGAGTCAGAGTTTGGATGGCGTGTATAGGTACAGCTGCCCATGCAGCTCCAACACGGTACCACAGTTCATGAAGAGTAGTGACTGGCGTATTGTGACGAGCCAGTTGCTCGGCCACCATTGACCAGACGTTTTCAATTGGTGAGAGATCTGGAGAATGTGCTGCCCAGGGCAGCAGTCGAACATTTTCTGTGTCTAGAAAGGCTCGTACAGGACCTGCAATATGCGGTCGTGCATTATCCTACTGAAATGTAGGGTTTCGCGGGGATTGAATGAAGGGTAAAGCCACGGGCCATAACACATCTGAAATGTAACGTCCACTGTTCAAAGTGCCGTCAATGCGAAAAAGAGGTGACCAGACGTGTAACCTATGGCACCCCATACCATCACGCCGGGTGATACGCCAGTATGGCGATGAATACACGCTTCCAATGTGCGTTCACCGTGATGTCGCCAAACACGGAATCGAGGTTCGTCGTTGAGTACACCATCGCAGGCGCTTCTGTCTATGATGCAGCGTCAAGGGTAACCGCAGCCATGGTCTCCGAGCTGATAGTCCATGCTACTGCAAACGTTGTCGAACTGTTTGTGCAGATGGTTGTTGTCTTGCAAACGTCCCCATCTGTTGACTCAGGGATCGAGATGTGGCTGCACGATCCGTTACAGCCATGCGGATAAGATACCTGTCATCTCGACTGCTAGTGATACGAGGCCGTTGGGATCCACCATGTCGTTCCGTATTACCCTCCTGAACCCACCGATTCCATATTCTGCTAACAGTCATCCGATCTCGACCAACGCGAGCAGCAATGTCGCGATACGATAACCCGTAATTGCGATAGGCTACAATCCGACCTTTATCAAAGTCGGACACGTGATGGTACGCATTTCTCCTCGTTACACGAGGCATCACAACAACGTTTCACCAGGCAACGCCGGTCAACTGCTGTTTGTGTATGAGAAATCGGTTGGAAACTTTCCTCAGTCGCGATTTCAGCCGGTAAGAGCTGGTGGTAGGATTCGAGTATGGCGCAGACCCCACGATGCCGCGGACCCAAGTTCTGAACAAGGCGCTGTGCTCCGTAACAGTCTGTCCTGTGTTGACGTAGAATGGACTCGGTCCTCGCTTATGTTCCGTTAATTGGAGACAATCTGCAACCATGTTCCCAAACAACGATGGAATGTTTAGACAATGTTATATGTCACCAGGCCGCAATTGTGCACGATTCGCTTACAAGAAATTACTTAATATTGGTTTAGCAGATGTCAATATCATCTTGACGGAAGTCTAATGCTGTGAAATATAGAAACGTGTACATCAAATTTTTGTGCTACCCAGCAAAGTACATACATAAAAGTGTATGGAAAGTATGACTAAGATACAGGTTGGTTATAATTAAAATTTCGCTACTTGTTAGAGAATTGATTACCACACCTTTCTCGGTCGAAAACGACAGTTCACAGTTCGACGAGCTCTTTATAACTTTCACTGCTGCTGACACCCCGCCGGACGACACTACTCTAAACAGGTTGTGGGGCTGCAAACTCACTAAACTGACCCCTTTGGAGTTTTCTCAGACCACTGTAACTGGTAAGCCCACTGGTATCAGGAGGCCAACACCCCTTGTATGCAAAAAGAATGGGATACATTGGAGGGAGGGAGGGAGGTATACAAGATGGAAGCATTCAGAAGCATTCTACGAAATCTGAACGTGATCCGAAGCAGCAAAGGATTTTTATGCTTTTTCAGCCGTCCTGTTGGGTGTCCTCTTTTGATGTGACCACGTAGGCGTACAATGTTGAGCTGTGCATGAATGAAACGGCAGCGTGTCACTAACAACCCCCAATTCGGCAATACCCTTGGTGCCACCAACGAACTTTTGCGGAGCAAGTTAAAAATGTACCTAGGGATGTACACACGCCGTGCTGTGCGGTGATCTGTATGGTTGAAAATGAACGTACACTGTGTGATCGAAAGTACACGGACACATGGCTCAATATGACTGACAAGTTCGTGGCGCTGCAATTCAGTATGGTGTTGGCCCAGCTTTAGCCTTGATGGCATCTTCCATTCCCGCAGGCATACGTTCAATCAGGTGCTGGAAGGTTACTTGGGGAATGACAGCCCATTTTTCACCGAGTGCTGCACTGAGGAGATGTATCGATGTCGGTCAGTGAGCCCTAGCACGAAGTCTGCGTTCCAAAACATCCCAAAGATGTGCTATAGGATTCAGATCGGGACTCTGTGCAGGCCAGCCAGTTACAGGGATGTTGTCGTCGTATAACCACTCAGCCACAGGCCGTGCATTATGAACAGGTGCTCGATCGTGTTGAAAGTTGCAAGTGACACCCAATCACCTGACCACCTGACCACGTTCGACGTCCGTGAGTTCCGCGGAGCACCCCATTCTGCTTTCTGCGCGATGTCTAATGACTACTGAAGTCGCTGATATCAAGTACCTGGTAATAGGTAGCAGCACAATGCACCTAATATAAAAAACCTTATGTTTTGGGGTGTCCAGATACTTTTTATCACATAGTGTACTTGATACGCCGCGATTGCAGTATGGACACTTATTGCTCCTAGACGACCGGTTTCAACCGTCTTATGGTGCCACCATCTAATTTAAGGTGAAAACGATGATGATAAGGAAGGGGACTACAATTCATATGAAGGATATAAAAAATGTACAATATTCCACATACCTTCTGGAACTTGCTATATAATTGCCATGTTAAATTAATGAAGTCTAAGCATAAGAGACACTCGCTACATACACAGGACTTGATAAAAACTATGTCTATAAAACGCACACAGTTGGTAAGATGCACAGAAGTGATGAAAACGTCGGCGTTAACAATCCTTGTATCGTGCATGCAAGCTGATTAACATGTTCGCCAAGCTGGCCGCACATCATAACGCTGCCGGCGGAGTGCTGACAGAAAGTAAGTAGGCTGTTTAGGTTTTTATGTTGGTAACGCCACGTAGCGCTCTGTATGAAAATCACTGACTGTGCTGTGTGCAGTCTGTGGCTGATTTGCATTGTTGGAATATTTGCTATTGTAGTGTTGGGCAGTTGGATGTGAACAGCGCGTAGCGTTGGGCAGTTGGAGGTGAGCCCCCAGCAGTGGTGGATGTGAGGAGAGATGGCACAATTTTGAGAGCGGATGATCTGGACGTGTGTCCGTCAGAAAAAGGAAATTTGTCAGACTGGATGTCATGAACTGATATATATATATATATATATATATATATTTTGACTTTTGAACACTATTAAGGTAAATACATTGATTTTTCTCTATCAAAATTATTTGCTAACTATGCCTATCAGTAGTTAATGCCTTCAGTAGTTTGAATCTTTTATTTATGTGGCAGTATTGGCGCTCGCTGTATTGCAGTAGTTCGAGTGACGAAGATTTTTGAGGTAAGTGATTCATGAAAGGTATAGGTTATTGTTAGTCAGGGCCATTCTTTTGTAGGGATTCTTGAAAGTCAGATTGCGTTGCGCTAAAAATATTGTGTGTCAGTTTAGTGATGATCAGAATAAGAGAGAAATGTCTGAGTACGTTCAGTTTTGCTCAGCTGTTTGAAAATCAAATAACTTAAGAGGTGTATCAGCACAGTCACTCTTAATTTTTTAAGGGGATGTTTCAAGTGGTGGCAGACCCGGTACGAGGTTATTTATCTCGCCGCTGGATGGCGTAAGTGTAACATACTAAATAATAGCTTATGGTGGTTACAAGTAATGAATAGCGGTACTCAAGGAAGAAAGCTGGATTTTTCGAAGTGTCCAATATAACAGTTAGGAATGTCCTCTAGCTATACATATAAAAATACCTTGGGTCGATGCTCGTATAAAATGTGTTGTAGTTACATACTGTGTGCTTGTTGACACTGCGAAAACAAGTGATGATAAAAAATTTAAAAAACCAGTATCTTTAATTTACAGAGCAATATGACGTAAAAAGAAGAAAACCGCACTGCTGCGAATGCACTGTCGAGAACTCTTGTCTAGGACTACAAGCACATTTAATTCTAGAATCAGTTTAACAAGACAAATGTATCCTGCCACTCTTTTCCGCAATTTTTTTGTAGTCAGCAGTGAGATCGCTTGCTGAGATTCTCATCACAGCCTCCAAATTAGTGTGTCTCAAAGATCATATAAGAGCCTAAAGTGGTTCTTGGTTTTCTTCAAGCAAGAAAAGCTGTGCTCACAAATATGTGTAGACCAAAATATACAGAACATTTTCCCGGTAAATTTCTTCATACATGGAAATTTTGTTGCAGGAAAAGATTTGCAAAGGTCAACTACGTCACAGGGTGAGATGTGTCTTTCACGACGTGATGCGAATGCTTGTCAATAAGGAAATTGAAAATGCCTTTATAGACGCTCCCATCAGCCGCTGGGAAGAGTGTCAACTTTCTTTGTACGATTAGTATCTACACTTTGCTGTATGCACGGGTAATGCCGTAGCCATCCTAATGGAAATCCTCGAGCGCTCGCAGGAAGGAAAGCTCTGTTCAAAGCGGATTTTTTACTCTTGGCGGGCTACACAAAAAATCCATGGAGTGTCGCATGTGGCCCGCAGACTGCTATCTGCCCAATCCTGTGCTAGGCGATTCGCCAAAAAAGTAAAGTCTAATCGACCACAAACACTACACACAGCAAATTCTCAGTATGATTACAAAAATCGAATACACAGTATGTATCAAATGTGTGTCCTGTCTTTGCATTCGCAAAAGGCTGAAACGAATATCTCAAATAGTAACACTCAATGAGAGATCCAGATTATCTTTTCTGCAAAACGAATACTCAGCGAGAAAGATATGTAACTACCAAGCAATGTAATGAATCTGCGCAACACTTACTTATCATCTGGGCTTCGAAGTTAAAAGAGTAAGTCACGACACTTACCTGCAAAACAACAAAACAATTGTCCATTAAAATCAACATACACAGAAATTAGCAAAAGAAAAAAAACAGTAAATTGTTACAAATCTTATTACAAACAAAATAGTTTCCAGCATATGTACTGCGTCTGTCGGAGCATTGATTATTACGCGGGACTCGCATTTGAAAGGGCCGGGATTAAAATTCTCTTCCAACAATCCTAATCTAGGTTTTAGATTGTTTAAATTAAATCAGGGAAGGCAAACGCCGCAATAACCTCCTTGAAGGAAACGAAATAGCCGATTTTCTTTGCCATCCTTCACGAACTCTGCTTGTGTTCCATCTGTTATAACCGAACCGTCGATGAGACGTTGAGGGTCAAGGTACCTTGCTATTCTTCCTCTCACTGAATCACCCATTATACTGTGAGCAAAGCGTATAGCAGCGTGATGTCAGAACTTTGGAATGTGTACGACGATTCCATGGCGATAAATATGGTATATTGTCGAGGTTTTATCCCAATGCCTTCCATCCAATCGGTGAATACTGTCCAAGAACGCAGCTTTGTTAAGCTACCAAACTTGTGAGAGGGCTTTTGTTTTAATTTTTTCACCGACCTCCGATCAGTCGCGAAATGGAAACTAAAGTCAAAATCAAAAATGTTTTGTTTCCAACGTATAGGTACAGCTTCCAGCTACTTCTCTACACAGACGGGTCTCCGACGTAGGCATTTGGCGCAGCGTGCTACAACTCGCCAACATCCTCGTCGTACAAAGCAAGTAGCTGTGCTTTCCGCCAATATTCTTCGCTGGTCTACATTCTGTTATTTGTGCCAAAATGCTGTCCTCGTAGCCAGCAGTTCACGTGAGCGAATATATGAAAATCAGGGAGGCAAGTTCAGGTAGTACGCTGAATGATCGAACACTTTCCATCGAAAACGCTGCAGAAGCGGAGTCGTTGCCTCTGCAGTGGGCGGCGGAGCATTGTTATGAAGAAGTGAGCGTATGACAGTTACGGTATGTGGGCTGCATGAAATCAGGCAGAACCCCTCAGCAGGCACTTCACATTTGGCGACAGACGGTTGTTGTAAGTACTTTTACATGATCACTGCACACTCAGAAATGAAAAGCGTCATTTGAAGTAATCGACGGACGTCTGGAGACTTCGCGCAACACATTTGTGCAAAGCATCTAATTTTCACTGTAGGGTTAATGTAACTTCGCGATCCATCGGAGCTTTGGAAAGAAAAGCCCTCGAACATGCGTATTAAATGAGCCGTTTCGACAAGAAAAAGAGGTGATACCTCACCAACAGCAGAGTCTTTTAGATTCATTCTCGAGCAAGCAGGAACGTCGAGCACAGTTAGTACTTCGATGGGTGACTGCCTGGGAACAATGGTGCCATTTGAAGACTTGCAACATGCCGTTGAGCCATACGATGATCATCAGTTCATTGCTATGGAGTCTGACTGCTGCCCCCCTCCCCCTCCACAAACGTTCTCCCATAACGCAAGACCAAGGTTCCTGAGAAACAAAAAAGATGTTAGTGTATCGTCTAATTTCATGAGTAACTGCAAGAGAATAAAATACAAGGCACTATCGAAGGACTTACGCGGCACTGAAGTTTGGCACGAATGTGAATGTCTCCCAATTTAATTGAGAAACAGGAGCTTTATTTTGAGGATTACAATGTAATTATTGTTAAGTCTTCGAGTAGGGTTATCTTTCGAAAACAAGTAGCGTGCAGCAGCACAGGTGTAAATGGACAAGTTTAAACCTTCATTAGTACAAAAGCTGATCGAGATGTGAACAGTGATGATAAATGCAGAGGTAACCATATCCCGAGAAATTTTTACTGTTTATCTCGTTCTGTAACACGTTGCTTCATACTCCGATGAGAGGAGCCCTCCCTGATGCCTGTGACTGGGTGCAGTATATGATGAGGGAGAAGCAAATTTAGTCCTGGTCTACCCTATATTTTTGCTGAGGAGACGAGTGTGGTAAATATTTTAAAAAATTATGAAGCATCTGCACTCCAGCCTAAGTCTAAGCCTGGATACTTTAGTGTGTTGCACAATGGCGGATTCATCTCTGTTACTACAGCGATCAGCCAGCCCATTGTCTGGTACGCTAATTCTTTCCACAGCTTTGTCCTTTGTAACTGGACGTTTTAAATCTGCGAACTACGTGATTTCTGTGCGCATGTGGGAATGTTTTGGGAAGTTTTTGAAATTTTTCATTATACTTCGTTTCATTATACCGTGTGTTATCCACACTCTTTTCATAAAATTTAAGCACGGGCGCTGAGGACCTTGTGCGCCCACACAAACGTATTGAGTGTCAATTTAGATCTATCACGGTCGTCCGTCGATCTTATGGTACTCAGTAGCCAGGTTAGGGCCTCTTCGCTGACGGTATGCCGTCCGTAACGATCCGCATTAACTGATTTTGCGTTACAAACGCACGCACGCAGGCACGCCACAATTACACTCAGGAGCCAAAGAAACCAGCACACCCGTATAATATCGTTTAATGCCCCGCGAGCACATAGAAGTGTCGCAATACGCATGGACTCGACTAAAGTCTGAAGTAGTGGTGGATGGAATTGACAACATTAATCCTGCAGGGCTGTCCATATATCCGTAAGAGTACGACAGGGTGGAGATCTCTTCTAAACAGCACGCTGCAAGGCATCCCAGATATGCGCAATGATCTTCATGTCTGGAGAGTTTGGGGGCCAGCGGCAGTCTTTAAACTCAGAAGAGTGTTCCTGGAGTCACTATCAATTCAGGACGTGGGGGATGTCGCATTGTCCCGCTGGAGTTGTCCAAGTCCGTCGGAATGAACAATGGATATGAATGGATGCAGGTGATCTGACAGGATGCTTACGTACGTGTGACCTGTCAGTCGTATCTAGACGTATCAGGGGTCCCGTATCACTCCAACTGGCACATCATTACAGTCTCCACCAGCTTAAACAGTCCCCTGCTGACACACAGGATCCATGGGGTTGTCTATACCGGTACACGTCCACCCGCTCGATACAATCTGGAACCAGTCTCGTCCGACCAGGCATCATGGTGTCAGTCAATATTCTAACGTCGACGTTGACGGGCCCAGACGAGGCGTAAAGCTGTGTCGTGCAGTCATCGACGGTACACGAGTGGGTCTTCGGCTCCGAAAGTCCATATCGATGTTGTTTCGTTGAATGGCTCGTATGCTGACACTGGGTAATTGCCCAGCATTGAAGTCTGCAGCAACTTGCAGAAGGGTTGCACTTTTGTCCCGCTGAGCGGTTCACTTCACTCTTCGTCGATCCCGTTCTTGCAGGATGTTTCTCCGACCACAACAATGTCGGAGGTTTGATGTTTTATCGGATTTTTGATATTCAAGGTACACTCGTGAAGTGGTCGTAAGGAGGAATTTACACTCCATCGCTACCTCGGAGATGCGGTGTCCCATCGCTCGTGCGCCGACTGTAACACCACGTTCAAACTCAAATCTCGATAACCTGCAATTGTAGCAGCAGTACCGATCTAGCAACTGCACCTGACACTTGTCTTATAGGGACGTTGCCGACCGCAGAGCAGTATTCTGACTGTTCACGCCTCTATTTGAATACGGATGCCTACATCAATTTCTTTGGCGCTTCAGTGTAGATTGTGGCTTGCCTTGTACCACACCGGTCTGCATATCAAGTAGACTCTTGTGTTTTTGAACGGTGTGTTGTTTTTAGGTGGCGTGGACGGGAACCACGTCAGCTTCGGCCTTAACAGTTTTAAAAACTGCCAGTTAACTAAAACTGAATGGGCGGTTTAAAATATTGAGCAGTAATTTCATAAGCCTGTCTACAACCGCTTCCAAGAAACTAACCTATTTCATGTAACATTAACACAGGATTCAATTAAATTCTGAGCTCTGTCTGTGTTAGTTCAGAAATAAAATATTACGACAGGCAATTTGCTACTAACATAGTACTTAAGCCGTTTAATGAACGCAGGCAGATAAGGGCGGTCTGTGAAAGTCGCATGAGAACGTTTGTTCTGCCGCAACTTGTAGTGCCGCAGGCTTCTCCGAATACCGTAGTAGCAGGCGACAAATGCAAACTCGTAATGACAAGCCGAAGAACAGCCGCTGTCGCCCGATACATGCATTTCAACCTGCCGTATAAGGATCTCATTGCCAGCGCGGATACGAGATGGGCTGCGCGCGGCAGCAAGAACAGTTAAGGCGAACGTCAGGACATCAGATATGAACAGCCCCCTCGCGCCCAGTGACTGAAATACGAGGAGGAGTTAATGTAAAGAAAAGGCAGCGGTGCGGCGTGATAACGGGACAAGTGCGCCTGTCGGCTGCGCGCAAATTACAGACCACATCTCCCTAACGGGAAGGCGGGCGTATACGGCCGGCATAACTCGTCTCCGTGTCATTCGCGGGTCGTTAATATCGCGCGTCCTTCGCCGGTTCAGCGACCTCTCAAACCGGCGACACTCCGCCGAACGAGCTCCGGGAAGGGGCATGAGTGCCAGCTTATTTTGAATTATCGTTAACGAAAACATGCAGCAGACTGACAGGCTGTTGCTTCCAAACGGAGAAGGTCTCTCAGGTCGGACAGACTTGACTACTCTCCGTAGATGAATTACTCGGTACTGTCTCATCCGGATGGGTTTTATTTCTTCTTGGCATTGCCACATAGCGAACTACTCTAGACGCCTTCTACTGCATGGCCACGAGAATATACGATTCTAAAGATGTGATGATGAACTTACGAACGCAAGATTTTTTGCACAGTGTAGATACTTCTGTTTACTTCTTTCCGTGTGTAATTTAGAACTGATACGTCGACTAAACAGTAAATTCTCTGCGATGATTCTGAAACACGGAATATCAAAAGTTCACTCTATTGTTATCTCACATATGATCCATTCCCTGGAAAGTGAAACTTCTGTGAAGTATGTAATACTTCCTGTTCCTTTGTTTACTGACAGATCAACGCAGTTCGTATTATCAGACCACCGCTGTATATTGTCCATATTCACGTCTGTTTACTTTTATGTTAATACTTCAATTCTAATTGCGTAAATGATAAGTCCGTAATCACGGAATGACTCATATGGAAAAAAATATCAAATGAGAAATAATTTCCCTGGGATGATCTCAAAATATTCTCCATATAGCATTGGTAATAATTATTATTGTCATTGACTTGGAGAAGATATCTGGCATCTATCCACAGAGATTTATTGTTACACGGGTTGTGTACAAAAAAGAATGGATACAAAATTGTTTCTGAAATGTTCCACTCCTGAATAACGCTACAAGTGACGGCTGCTACGGACATTCCCGAGGTTTTAACGACAAAGATTTAGTTCCACATAAGGCGAAAAGACACTTCTGATGCTGAGCAGGCTAGTGAAATACCTTGTCATAAATATTTTACCGCCAACTTGCGATAGAGACCCACAATCGTATTTAACAGATACTTCCTGTAAGAACAGTTCTCTGTTGCCATATCTGACTGTCTCCTATACATTTCATAGAATTAACGTATTAAAGTAAGTATTCTTTTGAATCAATTTGTATATTTCGCAATTATTCTTACCTTTGAAGGAATACGTATTACTTCAACGACACAGAGGCAAGAAAAAGGTGCTAAAGAAAATGAAAAATCATCCAACTATTTTCACAGATAGTGCCACCTTCGCTTTCAGAGGTGTACATGCGAATAATTTATGTAAAAGAGACAGCTGTGTATTCCTTAAAATTTAGCATACGAGCAGGAACTCTAAATTACTACTCGTCTCGTGTGTAAGATATAGCACATAGAGCAAAAGCGAAAGCTCCTGCGGCGGTTCAGCATCTTAACAGAACAGATCATATACGTGCACTGGACGTTGACAGCCGTTTGTACGTCACTCCCCTTTACCTCGACGTTTTATACCCGCTCGAGTAGCCGCGCGTGTTATCGTTAACGCGAAGGCTTTTGGGACGGGCGTGGGAAGGGGAGTTTGGGAGTGTGTGTGTGTGTGTGTGTGTGTGTGTGTGTGTGTGTGTGTATGTGTGTGTGTGAGGGGGGGGGGGCGTGTATGCCAGCCACGATAGATTCCGTCAGGGGGGATTAACGCCGAGGGGTCTGCGTACCAGCCAGCCTGTGGTTTTTAGGCGGCTTCGCACGTCAGACTAGCTGAATACTGGGCTGGTTCCCATGTTCCGCCTCAGATATGCGCAATGCAAACATGTAGAACACTTTCAGATAGAATTTAGTCTGTATGACGACTGGGGACACTGCTTCTGTTTTGTCTAATACTGCTGCTCCCTGTGTTCGTTTAAAAGTCCCTATTCCACAATCTAATAACTGCACTTTTTTCAGCTAGTCATATAGCTATGTAAGTGTGTAGTAAAAGAAACAACAATGTTAAACAGTTTTAAAATGTTTGATGTAACTAACACAAATTTTAATGCTTTTATTATTCCATGAATGTATTTGTGGCTCCAAACTACTTGCCTACAGGGTGATGGAAATGTCAAGGTTCGTCAAACACTAGTAAAGCACTTATTCACATTTTCATTATATTTTCTTTTATTTCCCACCCAACCACGACAAATAATGAAATATATGCATCGGTTTTCTGTATACTGCTGAAGAGTTTCCTTTAGGGTGTACACAAATTTCACTGTCTTCAATTAAGTTCGTAAAACATTCCAAATGCATTTCCAATACGAATTACATTTTCCAAGACGAGAAAGCCATACTTAGTCTGTGGCCCGAATATGCACCAACAACCCCTCGTCTATACAAAGACTGTATCACACAAGCTCGTGTCAAAGACTAATTTTTGGCACATATGACAAACGATATATTGCATTACAGCATGAATCTAGTTTCTTCTAGTGCCAGCAATTGATCAAATTAACTTCTGTACATAGTTAGTTACACACATGAGTGAGCAGCTATAAGGATAATATGCTTCTTGAAGTTAGTAATATTTAAAAAAAATATAAATCTTTATTATTGCACATAATTCTGACACAGAGTTTCGTAATAATTATTGTGTATGCCATATTTCCAGAATAACAAACATTTCTCTTTCTTATGATTTTTCGTACGGAAAATTTAATCTCCTTTCAACAAAACTGTATGTTCTTCATTTAATAGATAATAAAATGTTACTAGAAATTTCGTAACCAAAATATTGTGAAGTGCGAAATTCATGCCATTTATGGACAAATAAAATAGAATTAATATGATAACTGACTTCTTTTAAACTCAAAAATAAAAATCTTTATTAAAGAAAATCTTCGAAAAGTATGAAATGTAAATAAATATTTCCATACAATAAAACGATCCCACATGGTTGGCATAACCTGTGTCTGATGGAATCGCAAATTTCGTCATATAGGCTTCAGTATCGCTAATTACTGTGTATCAAAGAGCCCCATAATTCTGGTACTTTATACTTGGGGACTGATGACCCTAGCTGTCTTCTTAAACATTTACTCAGGATCAGCATCCGATTTCTGTACTTAAATGTGACATACCTAGTCTTATTTGGGCCTTTTGTGTTTTATTTTTATTTTTTTAAAGTATTGCGAAGATTCCAATATTACAATATTTTCCCAAGCAGGAGCTTTTAGAGTTGCCAAAATGTAGAGTGAGTCTGTTCCCAGAGCCAGACAGACTGAGCCGTATATATGCCCTGGCAATATAGTGCTTACAAGCAGGTCTGTTGTGAGAGTAGCAACTGGCTACTTGGAAGGATTTAATGCACGCAGACATGGCCCGGAGAATGGGTGTAACACTCATGCTTTCGTTATTTAAGTTCCTTTGGCTGTAAGGATGGCTATGTGCTTCCTGTATGATGACATCCCTTCAAATTTTAGTCATAATGTGACATCCTCTAAATCTAACATTTCCTAGAAGGTGGATCGGCAGAACTGATTGCGTTTTTCTTGGCCTCCAAGGTCCCTGGACCTTACGCCTATAGGTTTTTGCCTGTTGCGATGATTAAAAGGTGAAGACTACAAAGGAAAAGTAAACAGGGAACGACTCTATCGTTCAGGCAGCGACCAGTGCTGTCCACATGAAAGACCGCCAAGACGGCCTCAGACGAGCTACACGTGGCTTTGGGAAGGAAACTGGAAAGTGCACTGCGGGCGTGGAGGGGCCCCATCTTTATTAAAGTGCCCTGAAGTCTGATGTAGAATTTGTGATAGTAAAGCTTGGACTTAAACATTTGACTTCGCTGAACACCTCTCGTGAGTATTTGTTCGGTTACATTCTAATTTCTCTATCTTTTTAAGCATTAAGTACTGGATACGTTGGATGAAATGTTTCATTCCACATTTGCTATCCTTCTTGACGAACTGTGTAGGTAAATTTTTTTATCATGCACATCCTGTAGACTTTTTGTTGAGAGGACGAACAACATTATTTCTATGATAATCGTTGGCTTTCAAGTGATTAAACTTTGTCGCTA
This sequence comes from Schistocerca cancellata, assembly GCF_023864275.1. Taxonomy (NCBI): domain Eukaryota; kingdom Metazoa; phylum Arthropoda; class Insecta; order Orthoptera; family Acrididae; genus Schistocerca; species Schistocerca cancellata. The sequence goes on along the minus strand of NC_064634.1, from coordinate 137,554,712 downwards.
TCAGTCCCTTTATCTTCAAAATGCTCAACAATGGTGAGGATTGTCAGGGCTTTATCGAGGTGTATCATCTATTGCTGATCTAATATTAGGTTAAAATACGTGTGTGTAAGATGAAGATGGAATGATCAAACGAACAAGTTACTATAGACACAAGCAGTAGACTTAATGCACGTAATTTCGGCTAGACTTTTGCTTTACTTCATCTATTTGTATTTCCCCACTTAGGCACTTATTCATATCCTTTCGTGCGCACTACGTTAGCTCCTCCAGTCTTCCCAGACGTTGTTTCCATTCTCGTCCCTAAGACCATTTAAGTCATCTTCAAGTATTCTCTCTCTCTCTCTCTCTCTCACTCTCTCTCTCTCTCTCTCTCTCTCTCTCTCTCTCTCTCTCTCTCTCTCTCTCTCTCTCTCTCAAGTATGCTTACTCCAATATTTTTTTCGACCACATCCTCACTACATTACCTAAGCTACAGTTCTTCTACAAGGTAACATTTCATGAACTAAGTCACTAGTTCAACAAACATTTGCATTACCAGAAATTAATTTCTTAAACTGATGACGATTCAGCGGGAGAAAGAGCCTATCTGCGAGGAATTTCATATGGAGTAACTTTATTACGTTTACTCAGAATGCGAGCGTCTGCATCCGCTGCCGTTGTCAGCATGAGTGTACGTGACCGCGTCGTTCTGAAGCAAACTAATGCGGAAAAGTTTGAAACTAATCTCGAGGAAGGAAAATACAAATGTTCAGACTGCCATTATAACAGGAAATAAAACAATTAAACTGAGAAAAATGAACTTTTATCTTCACATCATTTGCGCCCACAACTTCGCAGCTACCGAGGAACTCTGTGAAGCATTTTGGGAACAGCAGACACTGAATCACGTTGCTTGCTCGTTTTTATATTCATAGTATGTGCCAATATTAAAGCTGCATTTCTTCACATTGTTCTTCGATATCCCCATTCCGGATCGTAATTGTTTAGCGAGTTCCATACCAACCAGCTTTCACTGTGTCCAGCGGCTAGCTGCCCGGCTGCTGTCGAGAATCTGCGGAGATGAGGCGTTTTCTACCACAGTTCCAGCTTCGCCTTGTCTGAAGCATCTCAAATGATTTTAAGTTATTTTTGGACGTCAGCCGTTGAAAGGAGAAGGGAGTGTCCACGCAACGGTTGGGCGCCGTTCTGCTCCACTTCAAGTCCCTCCACACAGGCAGCCGGTTATCTGCCTACAGAGTGTGGCGCCGCAGAGTTCATCTGAGTAGGTTTGAAGCAACCTGTAATCGGCTTACGCGTTTCATCCATCTGTCTGACAAGATAATCGGTACCAGACTGAAGAAGTATATTCAGCAGCAGAATAATTAATGCCAGCGTCTATGCGCGGATTGTTGAACTGTGTGAGTCCTATTTTGACTTCCAGTTGACAAAACAAATTTTTTCTTGAGGAGATTTTCCATGAAGTTTGCACATTAGCTTCTCCAGCATGCGATACCAAGGGTCCGACAGACAATATTCTGCTGCACATCCACATCGCTCTACTATCTCGTTCGCCTCGAATATCGCTGGAAGGTGACGAAGAAATTGCAGACAGACGTTCGGCGCACGGGGAGAAAGCTAGAAACGAGCCACCAACGGAGCAGCTCCACTTCACAAGAGTGCGCTATTAGTGCAGCCGTAGTACCACACGGTACGTCATTACCTGCGAGTCAGAGGAGACAGGCTCTGGCGCGCACAGCTGGGCGAGAGCGCGTTCGGCGCGGCACGACACTGGACTGCCGAGTACGGCGAGGAGCTCGTTATAAAGACGTCGCGTCCCACGAGGAGACAGCTTCAAGGCAAGGTTACGTGCCGTGTTCAGTTTCCGCGAAACGAGCGGAAACAACGACCAGAACGACCAACCTCGAGGGCGCTTCTCTTGCTACTTCGAACAGCCACGCCACCGCCGGTAATTACGCGGAGAGACCATTCGAAACGGTCACAGAGCGCTCTGCCCACATTTTCTGGGAGTAGGAGAAATCCCGCTGCCGAGGACAGTGTCCGCAACTGCTTTCTTGTAACTACATAAGGTGACCCGCCCGAGTAAGAGTAACAATTACTGGAGTGTCCAATTCGAAACGCGCTTGTGCCCACGCTGAATACAGTTTGCTTCGTACTGCGATACCGTTCTTCAGGGACAGCGATTCAAGTGGCATGAATGATTATATCCTCTGCGCAGGATAGTTAGTCCAAGACAAACACTTCCCCCATTACGCAGTATAAAACACGGATGTATCCAGTCGCTAATTATGCAGTCAAAAGTAGGAACGTTAGACAAAGCTTTAAAAAAAGGGAATTTTAAGATTGTACATGAACCAAATTTTACTTCAATATTAAGGTATGTTAAATTAACGAATTATTGACAGTTCATCGACAGTTACATAAAAATCATTAAAAATGAAACAAACACTGACGTTTGTTAGATTTTTACTTGCAAACGAGAAAAAAGAATGTCTCTATTTGCCTCACGTCTGGGATCTGTTAAAATACTTTATATCGATACGACAATGTATTCCATTTTTAAAAATAGTATGCGCTTTAAAGTACCTCTTGGACTACGGTTAAATACATTACAACATAAGTCATCCGTGACTGCCCTATTATTGGTTTTTGCTAATAATTTATAGTTGGAATTTAAAGCAGTACAACGCAAGCATGCGCAGTATTTTTGCTTCATTAGAGCTAAATAGATATCCGGTATTGTGACTACTGCCTGTATTTCAGGATCGACACGCCTCAATGCATATAGAATTTCGGAAGACAGAGTAACAAACTACGTGTCAATTACTATTAACTTGTAAACTGGATATCACTGAAAGAACTATCTAAGTGATGTTAGAAATTACGATACTCAACGGGATGTTTTTTTTCTTAGGAATCAAACAAAGAAACTTAAGATGCTATCTGAGTCAACATCAAATACGACAAAGACACACAAGATTAAAACAAGCCAAGGCCTTCTCTAAAGGGTCGTGTAGTCCAGTATGAATGTACGGCGTTTAGTCGGCTATGCAGCATTCTGGGCGGGCGGGAAAGCATATTAAAAGCGACGACGCATCTTATGTACCTTACATTGGTTCGTTTTGATGGGAGCTGGACCTCTGACCTAAAAATGTGTAAAGAAGCAATACACTGATTAAGAAACAGAGAAGGGAAAGATGTATGTAATAGCTGGTTACCGTCCAAAGACAACTTAATTTTCGAATTAAAGAGATGAAAAATAGTCTGAAGTAGGCCCGTCTTAGAATGAGTATCATATTCCGAGACATTCTCAAGATATTTAACTTTGATTTCTGTATTTCAGTTTCCGTATACTTCGTCCCTTCGGCTTATTTGCTGCTACACTACATTACACGGAACATCAATTGCCACGTGTATGAAAGATGATCACTTGAGAACGGCTCGACCGATTTGACTGATTTTTTTGTATGTTCGTAGTTGTCAGGACAAGGTAATTTTTGGTAAATTTTTATGGTATTTTTGTACGAAAATACCAATGAAAGGAATGTGACGGCCGGTTTGACACTTCTGCTGTCACATGTTTTCACAAGAATAACGAATTCCGCATTGAATATTGATCTTTTACGAAAATAATAGAATTGACAGCTAGATTTCAGTGTTATCGGTGGTGATCATATCTTTGATGTGTTGCAGAAATTGAATTGATGGCAGTTGGTGGTAGTTTGGTGCATTGAAAACATTCAATTGATTTTAGTTGGTGGTTTATTTCCTTGGAAAAAGAGTCACCAGTGCGGCGTCGAAATATTGGTCGGCGTACGCGCAACGCATGCCAACCACATGACCGTCTAGTAAACGAGACTGACGAAGAGCGTAGACGGCGTTTGGAGGCAAATCGAATAAAAATTTCTGAAGCGCCACCCATTATGACTCCGGAACAACGGATACACTCGCGCTCGACACATTCAGTTGGAGCTTACGCACAAAATGATTTGTAACGACGACAAACCAGACGACAAACGTGACTATTCGAACTGAACGTTTGGCGTTCAGATACGATCCAGCATCCGAATACAGGAAAGTTGTGTTTATGGCTAACTTTATAATCCTCTCTATTCTTAGATTAAAAGCGTGCGAAATACTGTCATTAAAGCTACTATCCTCACAAATCCAGGAGTTGGGAAGGCCTCTCTAATATCCCATGTACTAATTATTACAACTGATTTATCCATTCATTTTGATTTATATTTCCAATCAAGGTCCCATTTGCATTAGCAGTAAATAAGGTCAGAGGGGGGGGGGGGGGGCAGACGGACAGAAAAGGGAGGAGGAAATTGATATTAAGGAGCGGAAGGAGCAGATGGATAGAGTGTGGAGTAAGAGATCTACAGGTAGCAGGGACAAGATGTGGACAGAGGGGAGGAGTATGAGGATGAGGAGGAGGAGGAGGAGGAGGAGGACAAAGGGATAGGGGGGGAGGAGGAGGAGGAGGAGGAGGACAAAGGGATAGGGGGGAGGATGACAAAGGGATGGGGGGAGGAGGACAAAGGGATAGGGGGGAGGAGGACAAAGGGATAGGGGGGGAGGAGAGGAATAGAGGCCGGTGGGGGGGGGGGGGGGGTTAGAATGGTTCAAATGGCTCTGAGCACTATGGGACTTAATTGCTGAGGTCATCAGTCCCCTAGAACTTAGAACTACTTAAACCTAACTAACCTAAGGCATCACACACATCCATGCCCGAGGCAGGATTCTAACCTGCGACCGTAGCGGTCGCGCGGTTCCAAACTGTAGGGCCTAGAACCGCTCGGCCACTCCGGCCGGCGGGGGGTTAGAAATAGAGTAAGACGCATATCCATTTCGCGTACATATGTAGCAATTGCGAAAGATTGCCATGTTCGTTAGTTGTAAATAAAAAGAGAATGCACTGAATAAGAAGTTATGAAATGAACTAACAACAATGACATTTTCCCGTTCAAATGAGTAGTGACAATGGGTAAATCGTGATTTTTGTGCTGTTGCCGTTACAAGGAAGATGGTGAGACACGCTGTCTCTTAACGTGCTGATCTTAACACACGAATTACTAACAGTGTAGGATGTCCCGCTACATGAGACACCGCAGAGTGTTTTATAATTTAACATAGGACTTAATGCTGAAATCCGGTGAGCAGTGACTATACGACTTCACATCTACTTCCTTTTTCGGTCAAATACTGGCTGGCTATAGAGATTTCTTCCACCACGCGTATTCGAACCGGTTACCGCCAAGTCGAGCGCACACTGTGGAAGCATGTGTTAGCGGCCTGGGCCACAGCGGCAGGTACCAACGAAGTACCCACTGCTGCACCCACGAAAGGATGCGGCTAAAACTAAAAGATGTATGTCAGCACCATCTCAAGTCAAAACATCAGCTGTATCACCATCAGGTACTAATCTAAAGTTACTATAACAAACTGAAAAACTTAATACATGCATGAAGAGCTGTAGTTTTGTTAAAGAAGGCACATTGTGCAAGGTAAACGAAAGCCAGTGAACGACACAAAATGGATTCTGAGTTCCACGATCATATCTTCGGCGATCTGCGAAACATCGATAGGATATTAACACACACCAGACGCCGAAATTATTTGGAAAACACCACCGCTTGCGTCCGTCACTTTGTTATTTTGTTCACAAATCTCAGAATCACTTCAGAAACAGCAAGAGTAATCACAGTTGTCCTGGACAAATCAAAATGCGAAGGCTTGAGACGCTATTAACGGCTAAGACTTCCCGACAGATGCGTCGGGACTCTGACCGGCACGTTTTCCTTTCGCTGGTGAAGTTCGTAACATCTGAGGCACGGGGGAACCTATCATGATCTGCTCTCACAGCGCCAATAGGCCAGTACATCTTTTGGTGATGGTTATCAGTTTGTAGGAGGAGGACATTGAACATGATGCACCGGTTGGTGCTTTTTGAGAATTGAACCGCTCAGTTTGCAGGACTGCTCCGGTTCCACTCTGTCTTCTATGACACTGTACTCACGGGATACAAGGCGGCATGAGGGGCTGGGCTTGCAACCCTCCCCCTCTTAGCCCCGCGGCGAACGAAAGGTTGCACTACACCGCAGTCAGGCCAGAAGCCCGTTCACGGGCTCAGCGTCACAGATTACCCTTTATTCCACGTTCAGTACTGAGTCAGATGGTGGTGGCGTAATTACGACAATGCCTTTATGATTGGATTAGATTGTTTGGGGGGGGGGGGGGGAGGAGACCAAACAGCGAGGTGATCGGTCTCACCGTATTAGGAAGGACGGGGAAGGAAGTCGGCCGTGTCCTTTCAAAGGAACGATCCCGGCATTTGCCTGGAGCGATTTAGGGCAATCACGGAAAACCGAACTCAGGATGGCCGGACGCGGGATTGAACCGTCGTCCTCCCGAATGCGAGTCCAATGTGCTAACCACTGCGCCACCTCGCTCGGTTGCCCTTATGATAAGGAGCGACAGAGTTACCTACCCACTCTGCCATCCCCATTTACGATTTTCCATTTCCGTACAGATAAAGTACGACAGTTTCCCCAAACTGATCAGCGCAGATTTCTTCACCATACATATTCAACAGAGCTGTTATGTCGTTAATGACATCGTCCTAGCGAGAAGATCCAGTTGTTGCGACAATGAACTCAAATTATGGAGAAGGTGAATTAAGATGGCAGCTCGGCTATACGTGTGTCGGCGATATTTCCACAGAAAAATCAAAATGCAAGAGGAAGATCGTTCCTTACGAAGGACATATTCCGTTTCCTAATGTTTTCTTGTCCAATCCGATAGAATGCTCGGTATCCAACAATCTCTTCTTTCGAAATACAAATTCTCTTGTTTTCAATTATCAAACGTCAGCATACTCATTTAGAGTGTGTCATCTAACTTCTCCGAAACTTTTCCCAAATTTTATAGTCATTCAGTTGTTGACCCTTCTACAATTTTCATTTATGTTTTTAACATTTATTTTATCGTTTATTATATTTGATATGTTAAACTTAATCATATAAATGTGGTCGCCTTTGCGCCATCTAGCAGACTAGTGCCCTCTGTCTAAAAAGGTAGCATCATGGAAGGCACTTCAGTTTGACGGGGAAGTTGCACAAACAATTTACGAGTTACTCACTGTAACTAGGTTCTGACGGTATGTTCCATATTTTTTTATACATCATACACAGATAAGCCAAGTTTGGAAAGAAGCAGTTAGTAATGGGGACAAGAGAACCGGGGAAGAAGAGCCAGGGCCCTAGCCGGAATTTAAAAAAAAAAATAATAAAAAATCCAGGTATGTAACGCTTGAAAAATAAATGTTATTAACGAAAAAGTTTAAACTATCGTTATTTGTATACACACAACTGCATGTACTCTGTAAAGGATAAAAACTGTTACGCTCCGCAAATGCAGACCAGAGCAATGAGTATGTCTCTTGTGCTCGGAAACAGTGGTTGCAAATGCTACTGATGTTTTCGAAAGACTTTTGACGATTGTTAATACACGAGATAGACGTCTAATAAAAATACTCTGGCAGAGTATTCGTTACTTTAAAAGAAAGCTTTAAATTCGTTTACCAATGTCTGAAAGAGACAAACAGTCCAGGAGTTAATTCAAATACTACCGAACTGTTTTACACTGGACAGTGACGTCACAGCGTGATCAGCATGCCAAATCCCAACATTACTACAAGTTTACGCACCCACAGCAGCGAAGCTAGCGGGGCACCACTGTAGAAAAGAAGTGTCTGTGCTAAATAGATAAAAGGGTATTGCGTTACTTTTTAAACAGTGGTGGTTCTCAAAATGATGCAACGAAAAACACTTTCGTAAAACTAAAATAAATCAAGCAGCGAATTCCGTAATTTTATCTGGGGCTCCTGTAAGACTGTAATTTTACCCTAGGAATCGTGATAATTACAGACAAATCGCAACACTTGTCATGCCCGAGTACATACTGTATGTAGATAGAGAAGTTTAAGAACAGTGGTTTATATCTGTTGCACATATGAAGTTGATTGCCTGATCAGTCTAGAACTGTCATCCTTGTATAAACTTCTGAGCAAGACAATTTATATTCCTTCTAATGATATCCACGCCGTACGCAGTTTTTGAATTCCAGTACTACTTCAATATTTTGTTCGTTTATATTATATACTCGCTGTTTCACAATTATGCTTGGGAAAGAACAATAGAAGTTTTTGTACCATTCAGGGCTTGAACCAGAGAACGCAGGTAAGTTCTTCGCCGCGAAGCATCTTTGTTTCCTAAACAATAACTTTGTGTAATCGAGGAGAGCTATTTATGTCAATGAGAATATAATTTTGTAATTAGTGCGAGTTGTACCCAGAATGAAGATCTCAAATAATTATAGCGACGTCTTCACTAGCTTACGCTATAATGCTTACATCAACTAGGACATATACTGTTTGGTCAGTGGTTAGAGCACAATATAATGCTGTGGTTACCCTCCTGATTACTGTCGGATATTTGAGAGATCCTGAATAGTTTATCTAGGGCACCATTTAGCTGCTAGCAGAGCCAGCATTACGCCCGTAGTCACGGCAGAAGTCTGTCACAGACTAATTGCTAATCGGAGCACGCCAGGTTTGCCAGCATAGACAGCTGGCGATGCTTGGCCGGAACTGCGCAGTACGGAGAGCGTGCTCCCGTGCTCTCCAACTACAAACCCAGATTCGAGAACCGCGCACCTGGTGGAAGGCCATCTGTGAATATCTCCAGAGTGCGAAAGCTGCAAAGCGACTCACACCACGCACCTGCACGCTAATGATATTGCCCGTTTATGAAGTTCCGTTATACCTCACACTGTGTCTGACGGCGGCGGCGGCGGCGGCGGCGGCGACGGCGATTATTGGTTAGTGGGGCCCCTCAGCTACCTTGTGATCAGCGCTCGTACGAAAACCCCAATTTTTTATCATAGTCCATTCTAGCCACCGTCACAAATGATGATGATGAAATGGCGAGGATAACAGAAGCACCCAGTCCCCGGGCAGAGATTAGAGAATAGATTAGTACTTGTTCCATAGATCATGAATGCGACACTTCGTAATGATGTGGAATGTGTCAGGTTAATAAAAGGTGTCTATACAAGATATTACATTACACAAAACATTACATGCCACTTAATTGTTTTTGGTGGGGTTGGGGAAATTACCTACTTACTATATCCAAAAATTAATCTAATGAGTAGGAGGAGTTGCTATTCAGAAATTCTTTTAATTTCCTTTTAAATGCTATATGGCTATCTGTCAGACTTTTGATGCTATTAGGTAAGTGACCAAAGCAGCATAATTTACCCCCTTCTGAGCCAAAGTTAGATTTAACCTTTAGTAGTGAAGGTCATCCTTTCTCCTAGTGTTGTAGCCATGTACACTGCTATTACTTCTGAATTCGTTCGGATTGTTAATAACAAATTTCATAAGTGAATATATATATTGTGAGGCTACAGTGAAGATCCCTCGCTCTTTAAATAAGTGTCTGCAGGATGATTTTGGATGAGCTCCAGCAATTATTCTGATTACACGCTTTTGTGCAATGAACATTCTTTTACTCAATGATGAGTTACCCCAGAATATGATGCCATACGAAAGCAGAGAATGAAAATAGCCGTAGTAAGCTAATTTACTGTTATGTATATCGCCAAAATTTGCAATGCCCTAATAGCGTAAGTAGCTGAACTCAAACGTTTCAGCACATCCTCAGTGTGTTTTTCCAGTTCAACCCCTTATCAATGCAAACACCTAGAAATTTTGAATATTCTACCTTAGCGATTTCTGATCGAAGTCTATATTTATTAATGGTGTCATTCAATTTACTGTGTGGAACTGTATATACTGTGTTTTGTCAAAATTTAATGAGAGCACATTTGCAGAGAACCACTTAATGATTTTCTGAAAAACATCGTTTACAATTTCAACAGTTAATTCTTGTCTGTTGGGTGTGATAGCTATACTTGTATCATCGGCAAAAAGTACCAGCTTTGCATCTTCGTGAATATAGAATGGCAAGTCATTAATATATATTAAGAACAGCAGAGGACCCAAGACCGAACCTTGCGGCACACCATTCTTGATTGTTTCCCAGTTTGAGAAATTACCAGATTTTTGCATATTATGTGAACTGCTTATTTCAACTTTCTGCACTCTTCCAGTTAGGTATGATTTAAACCATCCCGGCCGGCCGGGAGTCTGACGGTGGTGTATTGGGAAAGAGACACTGCTTGTTTTTATTGATCTGGTCTCTAGCTACCTAGGTAGTTCCACGAAATTCTCCAATAAAATAATGGAAAGTGAGTAACAAGGCTAGGAAACGATCATCACCAAACTTGCATATTGTAACTGCGCAGGCTTCGGAGGTCAGAGTCAGTCGAGGTGAAAGATTTCTTGATATCGTCCCGAGTCATTTTTGTAACAAGTGTCACTGAATAAAATCGACGTTTTGGCTGTAGCTGCAGCTACTGTGAGTAGACCAAGGAGGAGGCCACTGCAATTGCAGCCCAAACGTCACTTTACAATATAACAATAATGTCACATTGTAACCACACTCTAGTCGAAATGCGAAAGCACGGTAGTCAGTGTAATGTAACACTTAGCACTGAAGGCACATTACTAACACCATCGTACAGCCAGAGCTAAACTAACCGCCAGCACCGTTAGCGCAGCTACTTATCCCAACATTCCAGAATACGCAAACGCTCCAAGCATACAATATTTCTAGAAGCTTCCAGGAAGGACAAGTACTAAATGACAAATAATACAGGTGATTAGGTTTGAACTAGCAACTCACAGCACGCCCGCAAGCGTCGGTAAACACTACTCTTACTGCATCCACCAGACATCGTGGCAATGTGAAGCGGTGTCAACCTGTATGACAGACTCAGGGACGATAATTCAAAGCTGGCAATGGAGACTCCGTGCCCTGAGGTTTCGAGATTTTTTCCGGTTTGAAATTCCACTTTTCCCTGAACCAGTTTTTCTTATCTGTAAAAAATTTAGTCGTCTTAATGACTAGAAACGATTTTTTTCTGAGTTGCCACGTCAAGAATCTGTATCAATATTCTAATTTCTGTTAATATTTACAGTTTTATAAATAACTGTTAACGTTATAAATTCTTAGCGCCCCCGGAAATCCCCTAGTTACTATTACCCTTCCGTGCTATGCCATGACATTTGTGATCACCTCAGGTATGTACAGAAGGAATCATTACAGGAAGATGTTTCGAATTGTTGCCACTGGAATGCAATATATTATCAATATTTTATGACAATTACATGCAGTCAGAGAAGCATGGGCGTACACGGGCATAATGTATCACTAAAGAATCGGCTGCAAAATTTTTGAAAACCGCCTAAGGCCGAAACTATACAATTGTACGTGAAATACACAGAATGGCAGCTGAAGGCATCACGAAATCATTCAACGCAGCAGCAGATCCTGTCGCTACGAAAAGTACAATATCAAGACACTTTCATAACAGATGCGCATCGTGTTTCAAACCATACGCTCTTCACAGCATGCTCACTGTCGATCTGAAACATGACGCCGCAAGAAAGTAAGGATTATTAACACTGAAATTATGAAAAACGAACCGAGCCTGAATATTCTGTGGTGAACTAACAAGGGAACCTCCCCATCACACCCCCTTCAGATTTAGTTATAAGTTGCAACAGTGAATAGGCCTTTAAAAACTGAACACAGATCAGTCGAGAAAACAGGGAGAAGTTGCATGGAACTACGAAAAAAATAAGCAAAATGTAAAAACTGAGTAGTCCTTGCGCAACATAGGCAACAACATGGACGACGGAAGTTCAGGAGCGCCGTGGTCCCATGGTTAGCGTGAGCAGCTGCGGAACCAGAGGTCCTTGGTTCAAGTCCTCCCTCGAGTGAAAAATTTACTTTCTTTATCTTCGCAAAGTTATGATCTGTCCGTTCGTTCATTGACGTCTCTGTTCACTGTAATAAGTTTAGTGTGTGTTTTGGGACCGCACTGCAAAACCGTGCGATTAGTAGACGAAAGGACATGCCTCTCCAATGGGAACCGACAACATTTGATCGCAAGGTCATAGGTCAACCGATTCCTCCACAGGAAAACACGTCTGATATATTCTATACGATACTGGTGACGGCATGTGCGTCATATGACACTAATATGTTGTCGACCCACCCAACTTGTACACATGGCGAATAGGTAAAAAGATTCTTCTACCTTACCCGATTTTGGTTTTCTTGTGGATGTGATTATCACGCCCAAAAAAGTGATCGCATCGGACGGACAGATATAATTGTCTGAAAACAAAAAATTAAAATTTTCACTCGAGGGAAGACTTGAACCAAGAACCTCTCGTTTCACATCTGCTCACGCTAACCACGGGACCACGGTGCTCCTACGCTCGGACTCTTCTTGATATTGCTTATCTCACATGGACTACTCAGTTTGTGTATTTTGCTTATTTTTTTCATAGTTCCACATAACTTCTTCCTGTTTTCTCGATTGATCTGTGTTCAGTTTTTCAAGGCCTATCCACTCTGCCAACTTATAACTAAATCTGAGGGGGGTGCGATGGGGAGGTTCCCTTGTAAGTAATGTGTTTGTTAGGAAACGGATCGGTAATCAGATTTTTGAAAGATTAAAAACCAACCTTCGCATTTACATCTACTTGGAATCTCACGTGCATAGACCTAGAGCCCGACAAACCACGGATAATGAAGATTCCTGAAGTAGTCGAGAGCGCCGGAGCTGACGACGACCACTACATCAATCTAATGATCCCTTTTCAACTTTCCTCACGCGAGTGCACTTGCAGTTCACTTCCGAAGCGGCATCTCAAGAGCTATTTGTAAGAAAACAAATCTTCCCATTAAAGCTCATTTCAATTTATCTTGTCTTCACATTACCGCAGCCACACGCACACAGAAGTGCAAATACGAGGTCTGTTCAAAAAATTCCGGAACAATCGTAATTTCGCCCAATGGTGCGTTGAAGCACAATGTGTTTCATGTCTAATTGTCGGAAGTTTCATTGTTCTAAGTCTGTTAGTCATTGTTCAGTGATGTATTGAGTAGAATGTTGTGTTGCACAGTTTACCAACGTCAAGATTACAGAATTAAAGGAGCAATGCGTCTGCATTAAATTTTGCATGGAACTCAAGAAAATCTTTACAGAGACACACCAAATAATGCAGGAAGCCTATGGTGATGAGCGCTTAAGCTGTACTCGGCGTTACGAATGGTTCACACAATTTAAAAATGGCCGGACGGAAGTTGAAGATGACACTCGTTCAGGATGCTCTTCGACGTCGACCGACGACGCTCATGTCAGAAACGTCAACGAAACTGTGCGTGGCAATCTAAGCGACTGTCCGAGGGATTGCAGAAGAATAACGTATGAGTTGGATGATGTCATGAAATACTGACAGCATATTGGAATGCACCGAGTTGCCGCCAAGTTCGTCCCACGGCTCGTGGGTGAAAATCAGAAAGACCTTCACCTCGCAATCTGTGAAGAGGTTTTGGATTGCGCAACTGAGAACGAGATGTTCCTCAAGAGAATCGTAACTCGTGGTGAGACATGAGTGTACATTTATGCGATTGAGATCAAGGTTCAGTCTTCACAATGGGTCAAGAAAGGTTTTTCAAGACCAAAAACGTTCGTCAGGTCAGGTCTACATCTACATGACTACTCTCCAATTCACATTTAAGTGCTTGGCCGAGGGTTCATCGAACCACAATCATACTATCTCTCTACCATTCCACTCCTGAACAGCGCACGGGAAAAACGAACACTTAAACCTTTCCGTTCGAGCTCTGATTTCTCTTATTTTATTTTGATGATCATTCCGACCTATGTAGGTTGGGCTCAACAAAATATTTTCGCATTCAGAAGAGAAAGTTGGTGACTGAAATTTCGTAAATAGATATCGCCGCGACGAAAAACGTCTTTGCTTTAATGACTTCGATCCCAACTCGCGTATCATATTTGCCACACTCTCTCCCCTATTACGTGATAATACAGAACGAGCTGTCCTTTTTTGCACCCTTTCTATGTCCTCCGTCAATACCACCTGGTAAGGATCCCACACCGCGCAGCACTATTCTAACAGAGGACGAACGAGTGTAGTGTAAGCTGTCTCTTTAGTGGACTTGTTGCATCTTCTAAGTGTCCTGCCAATGAAACGCAACCTTTGGCTCGCCTTCCCCACAATATTATCTATGTGGTCTTTCCAACTGAAGTTGTTCGTAATTTTAACACCCAGGTACTTAGTTGAATTGACAGCCTTGAGAATTGTACTATTTACCGAGTAATCGAATTCCAACGGATTTATTTTGGAACTCACGTGGATCACCTCACACTTCTCGTTATTTAGCGTCAACTGCCACCTGCCACACCATACAGCAATCTTTTCTAAATCGCTTTGCAACTGATACTGGTCTTCGGATGACCTTACTAGACGGTAAATTACAGCATCATCTGCTAACAACCTAAGAGAACTGTTCAGATTGTCACCCAGGTCATTTATATAGATCAGGAACAGCAGAGGTCCCAGTACGCTTCCCTGGGGAACACCTGATATCACTTCAGTTTTACTCGATGATTTGCCGTCTATTACTACGAACTTCGACCTTCCTCACAGGAAATCACGAACCCAGTCGCACAACTGAGACGATACCCCATAGGCCCGCAGCTTCATTAGAAGTCGCTTGTGAGGAACGGTGTCAAAAGCTTTCCGGAAATCTAGAAATACGGAATCAACTTGAGATCCCCTGTCGATAGCGGCCATTACTTCGTGCGAATAAAGAGCTACCTGCGTTCCACAAGAACGATCTTTTCTGAAACCATGCTGATTACGTATCAATAGATCGTTTCCTTCGAGGTGATTCATAATGTCTGAATACAGTATATGCTCCAAAACCCTATTGCAAACCGACGTCAATGATATAGGTCTGTAGCTCGATGGATTACTCCTACTACCCTTCTTAAACACTGGTGCGACCTGCGCAATTTTCCATTCTGTAGGTACAGATCTATCGGTGAGCGAGCGGTTGTATATGATTGCTAAGTAGGGAGCTATTGTATCAGCGTAATCTGAAAGGAACCTAATCGGTATACAATCTGGACCTGAAGACTTGCCCGTATCGAGCGATTTGAGTTGCTTCGCAACCCCTAAGATATCTACTTCTAAGAAACTCATGCTAGCAGCTGTTCGTGTTTCAAATTCTGGAATATTCCATTCGTCTTCCCTGGTGAAGGAATTTCGGAAAACTGCGTTCAATAACTCCGCTTTAGCGGCACAGTCGTCGGTAACAGTAGCATCGGCACTGCGCAGCGAAGGTATTGACTGCGTCTTGCCGCTTGTGTACTTTACAAACGACCAAAATTTCTTCGGATTTTCTACTAAATTTCGAGACAATGTTTCGTTGTGGAACCTATTAAAGGCATCTCGCATTGAGCCATGCTAATAGTTTTCTTTGGCTTTGAAGGTATCAGTTGTGGAGGAGAGTATTTCAAAGGACACCATGCACAGTAAGTAAAGGCGCACGTAGAAAAATTTTGTAGACAAAGTCACGTACACTCAACACACGAGTCTCACATTCGCGAAGGAAAGATTTCACTCTAACGAATAAAAATCCTTCCAATTAGGTGGCTATAGCTACTCCAAAAGATCTGGCAGCCAGCCATGCCATACGGCTTTACTTTTTACAATTTAAATGCTGTGGCAATCGGCAGCCCAGTTTCTCCGGATGCGGGGAATTTCCATCGTGAAAGGAGAGGGAGGGAGGGGGAGGGAGAGAGAGAGAGAGAGAGAGAGAGGGGGGGGTAGGCTTGCGCAGCTGGACACCTGCACGGGAAGCAGTAAGTCACGGGCAGCGCCGGCGCTACGGAAGTTGCGCAACAGAACGAGTACACCGGCGGCGGCGCTCGCTGCGCCAAGACACCTGCGCCTCGCCTTCTCCGCCATTCGCACGCCCACAGTTCCGCCACGCCCCGGCTCTACTCCGAGCCCGACCCGCGTGGACGGCGTAAACAGCACGGCTCGGTCTGTGTTGGTCGGGCGGCAGCCGCTTCCAGTGCAGCGTCAGACACGTACTTGTGGACATTAATATGGTGTGTCCACCCTTCGGTTAAGTACGCTAGGGGACATTTTAAATGAGGTGTGTCAGTATCCGTGGATGAATGACAGCCCCATCTTCCTCAAGATCCGAAATCAGAAGTAATGATGTTGGACGCTGGAGTCTGGAGCAAAACTGATTTTACACCTGGTCCCAAAGATGATGCAGGCCAGTCCACTTCAGGAAGCATACTGTCCACAGACCATGGCCTCGCAGGCGCTACTTAATGACAAGGTGCACAATTATGCTGATACAAAGTCATAGTCACAGAATTGTGTTCGCACCTCTTCTTAAGCGCAAGCAGCGGACAACACCTGACCACAAAAAACACCACGTATTCCTCCACACTTCACTTTTGCCCTCCCGGCACTACACACAATGGGTAACGTACTATGGGCATTTGGCCAAACCGAACTCTTGTCACTGAGTACAGCGTCATTCATCGCTGCAAATCACTCAACTCCAGCCATCCACTGTCCGGTGGCGTTGTTCTTTACACACCTCAAGCGCCGCATAGCATTGAGTACAGAAATGTGTGGCCTATGAGGAGCTGCTCCTGATGCACAATCTCTGTTCTACCTGGACTGCTTGGTAGCACTTTGGTAAAGGCCAGTGATTCCTTCCACTGATTTCAAGGGACAAGACTAAGTCTGCCCGGTCTTGGTTTAGCTGTGGTTCTTCATCGCGTTTACACTTCGATAGATTCGTTACTCAGGTGACATTCATGACAGGCACATTCTGCAGTTACAGCTTTCTGCTGACAACCCGATACTCCCCGGCTCCTCCCACGCTGGCGGGTCCGCCTCTCTTGACATCTAGTAATAAATTCCCTATTACGTAAAGGTGTCCGGTAACTTTTGATCAGATAGCGTACTGTTGGATATCTCTACGAAATTTGCTGAAAAACAGTAATTTGTTTTTTGGGTAATAAATTTCTTTGTTCGTCTACATCAATGTTTACCACCTCAAAATTTTCTCATTAGACAAACTTACGCCACCGATTTTTCAGTCCCTGAAATACTTCTGAACTACACACACCAAAAGAAGTTTTGCATCACCCCGTCTCCCGGAACTACTGAAGATAGACGTTGATTGTCGATATTGTATCACAGACACAGCCCCTTTGACTGTTCAGAGACGTCACCAAAAACGCCCAAAGATGTAAACAACCATGCATGGTAGCGCCTATTACACGGAGGGGGTCCGACAGCTGATCAGTCCCAGTCATTCCATCAGCAAGGAGGTACACGGCTGGCGTTGTCTGTAGTTCAACCATGCCTAGACGGTCAATACCGCCGTCCGATGCGTACGCATTGTTACTTTGTTCCAGGAAGGGCTCTCAACAAGACAAGTGTCCAGGTGTGTGTGTGTGTGTGTGTGTGTGTGTGTGTGTGTGTGTGTGTGTGTGTGTGTGTGTGTGTGTGAACCAAAGCGATGTTGTTCGGACATGGAGGAGATACAGAGACGGGAACTGTCTATGAAATGCCTCGCTCGGGCCGCCAAAGACTACCACTGCAGCGGATGACCGCTACCTAAGAATCATGGTTCGGAGGACCCCTCACAGCAACGCCACCATTTTGAATAATTCTTTTCATGCAGCCAGATGACGTTTTACGACTCAAACCGTGCGCAACAGGCTGCATGATGCGCAACTTCACTCCCGACGTCCATGGCGAGGTCCGCCTTTGTAACCACGACACCATGCAGCGTGGTACAAATGGGACCAACAAAATGCCGTATGGACCGCTCAGGATTGGCATCACGTCCTCTTTACCGATGAGTGTCGCATATGCCTTCAACAAGACAATCGTCGGAGACGTGTTTGGAGGCACCCCGGTCAGGCTGAACGCCTTAGACACACTGTCCAGCTAGTGTAGCGAGGTGGAGGTTCTCTGCTGTTTTGGGCTGGCATTATGTGGAGCGAAAGTATGCCGGTGGTGGTCGTGGAAGGCGCTGTAACGGCTGTACCGTACGTGAATGCCGTTCTCCGACCGATAGTGCAATTTTATCGGCAGCATATTGGCGAGGGATTCGTCTTCATGGACGACAATTCGCTCCCCCGTCGTGCACATCTTGTGAATGACTTCTTTCAGGGTAATGACAACGCTCGACCCGAGTCGCCAGCATGTTCTCCAGACATGAACCCTATCTAACATTCCTGGGATAAATTGAAAAGGGTTGTTTATGGATGGCCGGCTGGAGTGGCCGAGCGGTTCTAGGCGCTACAGTCTGGAGCCGCGTGACCGCTACGGTCGCAGGTTCGAATCTTCCCTCGGGCACGGATGTGTGTCATGTCCTCAGGGTAGTTAGGTTTAAGTAGTTCTAAGTTCTAGGGGACTGATGACCTCAGCAGTTAAGTCCCATAGCGCTCAGAGCCATTTGAACCATTTTTATTTATGGACGACTTTACCCATCAATCACTCTGAGGGATCTACGCCGAATCGCCGTTGAGAAGAGAGACAATCTGGACCAACAGTACCTTGATGAACTTGTGGATAGTATGCCACGACAAACACAAGCATGCATCAATGCAAGATGACGTGCTACTCGGTATTAGAGGTACCAGTGTGTACAGCAATCTGGACCACCACCTCTGAAGGTCTCACTGTATGGCGGCACAACATGCAATGTGTTGTTTTCATGAGCAATAAAAAGGGCGGAAATGATGCTTATGTTGATCCCTATTCCAATTTTCTGTACAGGTTCCGGAACTCTCAGAACCGAGGTGATGCGAAACTTTTCGATGTGTGTTTTTCTGATGGCCTCTTAGCTCCCTCAGCGATACGTGTTCAGTGTTATCAATCCTTTTAATACTATAGTATTTTAAGGTTCCTCTGTTTTCTAGAGAAAGTAAAGTTACACAGGGCCTTGTCTGGCGAATATGGGTGCATATCATATCCAATTTTTGTCTTTAATATGCGTTGGCAGGTCGGGCTATGTAATTGTTGCTTTATCGTAGAGGTTGCCTCTTTTTGTTGTCGCTTGCATGCCTTTCACTACTCGCAGTCTCACTGCTTCGTTTACTAGTGGCTTCTTTCGTAGCCCATGAAGCCATTTAGGTCACTCGGCGGCGAGTGGTTTGAACTCCGTCCTGCTTGCAGTAGCTCATATTACATATGGCTACGCCCACGAAGTGACGTACGCCCAACCTTCCTCTTCGAGTTTCATAGCTCACCACACAAGATATTCTTTCCGCAGGTAATGACTCTGCACACGGACCTCATGCTCAGTTCCTCTACACTTGTTTTCTAGCATGCGTGCCAAGTACGGGCCTCGGAAACAAACAGAAGCAGGTAAGTTTATTGATTAAGATGAGGATATTATGTTTCAGAGATGATGGTATAATACTAATACATATCATGAATGATTAAGGCACCAACTCAAACGAAGCATCTGCTGATCCAATGCGTTAATCCATTTTTTACGTCACAGTACTATCCACATACTCAAATTTATTCGTTGATCTTAGTGTAACAACCCCGTTGTTGATGCCCCTAGCTTCATGGTTTTTAGGATCAACTACACAAGACATTACTTTGTTACTGAGCGAGACCAAGGAACATCCCTCGCAAGGTGATACCACAGTATCTTTGTCCCGCTTAATGTCTGCAGCTATAGCCACATGGATGAACATTACCGCTTTTCCTACTTCGATATGCGTCTTCTTGAAGCTTCAGAGCTCTTACAAATTAGTAAGTCTCCAGGCGGATCCGTATCTTGAGGCGAACGTTTTCCACATTTGTCAACCCCGAATATCACTATTCACCTCTCCTTGTTGCTGTTACAGTTGAGATACAGAGATGGCGAATGAAACAAGTAGAATGACAATTTCAAGTGTTTACGCGCCCCCCACTAATTCAAGACGAGAGGCTCCCCTCAACTGTATCGCTCACTTCCGCTGCCTATTGCATCACGTACGGGATTTTTATTCAAATAATATGACACAGGACTCCACTACCACCTGGATTCAAGGGTAGAGCTATCGAGTCTTGTTGACAGAATTTATATGCCTTCTGAACTTGCGACCGAGTACGTCTTCCGGCGCTCTTACGGCGTCTATTGCTTCCAACTTTTCGTTCTTATGCTCTCCAGCATGTAAGACGTTACCCAGTGAGAAATTGTCGAAGATCTGAGCTCCAGTGTCCCACTTACAATCGCAATGAAACAGATGGAAAAAGCTGCCGCAAGAACATTATAGGTCACGTTAAACCTTGCAACAAAGGGTCACTGAGAAAGACCTTGCATTTCTCATCGTGAAGGCTGCTCAGTATCCACGGAAATCTACGTCAGCCGATATTTTGTAGTACTGTCCATCATCACAGTTCTTCTCAAGGACTACACAGCATGTAGACAGGTCCTGTTAATGATGAGGTGAGAACACAGAATTAACACAGCTCCTTAACAATCCCTGTCAAGTAGTTGTGAGAAATTTTTCCGCCAGGTCTTCAGATCATGTAAAGTAGCACCCCTGCAACGTGGACCAGCACGATGTAAATCATAGTCCCTCACATTAGCCAAAGGAGAACACGCGGTGCACTGTGCAAGATTACGCACTAACGAAGTTCACGAACAGAAATCTTTCATCACAAGCTGGAGCTGTAGTGCCAAGGGTGTGCTCATCCAGTATCGAAATACGGCAATTCCTATTACGACTTATGTTCTTAACGTAATAATCGAGTAACTATTTGATCAAGTTATATTTTATAAAAGACAATTTAGGTTATTTCTAAGAAACGTCCATTTCGTGCTCCCGGGTCGTGAAAACTATACCTGAAATTCTGTAAGAATAAAGAAACAGATCCCAAAGCGGGGAACAGATGCAGGAGAGAACATTCTAGGTAAATAGCTCATCGAAGTCTTAACATTAAATGAATAATGCCAATTCGTAACATACTACTTGTTTATACTTTTGGAGCAACTAACCAAACTTCTGTCAAACCTGAGACAGCTTGTGGCGCAGTTTCTTCATTTTTCAAAACACAAAACTGGTTTATCAAAGTCACTGTCATGCTAAACAACTTTTGCTATGAAACTTCCTGGCAGATTAAAACTGTGTGCCGGACCGAGACTCGAACTCGGGACAGGAGAGCTTCTGTAAAGTTTGGAAAGTAGGAGACGAGGTACTGGCAGAAGTAAAGCTGTGAGGACGGGGCCGCTTAATCAAGATTTTTGACAAAACCACCTAACAAGCAAAAATAACTGAAGACTAACACAGAAATGAAATTATACATTTTTTTGGGCAATAAAATTCGTATAGACATTTCAGTCTGACGTCTGCAAGGCTACTTCATTCCAACTCTCGACCAGAACAGAGCAATATGAAAAACGAATTACGTAATGATCGTATCTTAGGTATTACTATTGTTACAAAATGGTTCAAATGGCTCTGGGCACTATTCGACTTAACTTCTGAGGTCATCAGTCGCCTAGAACTTAGGACTAATTAAACCTAACTAACCTAAAGACATCACACACATCCATGCCCGAGGCAGGATTCGAACCTGCGACCATAGCGGTCGCTCGGCTCCAGACTGTAGCGCCCAGAACCGCACGGCCACTACGGCCGGCCTATTGTTACACATACAGTATCAATGACTAAGTTCTCTTTAGGACACGTTTAACGTCGATAACACAGTTACCTGAGGTTATCTAGGTGTGGTTACCCGAGAGTATTCTACGCTTTCCAGTTAAGATCTTACTATTTCAAGTTTCGTGAAAACAGTTTTTCCGCAACAACGACGTACGAAAGATAATAGTGGAACCAATTAACAGTTATAAAATGACTACTTCTGACATTGTTAAAAACAGTCCGGAATTTATTTCACGATAGCTTGAGACATGTAAGCCATTTTGAAGTGGTTCTGAAGCACACTGCACAAAGTTACGTGCAAGAGATGTCCATATGATTATTCTGTGGACTGCTGTTACGTTCGTCATTGGGGTTGGTCATTTGAGTAGATAATGCGTTTAGGTAGATCGAAATCATTTGAGAATAAACTATTTATCATCTTTATAATGACGTCTACCACACACGTCTATATTTCATATTTATTAGACGTTTAAACTTTGATGCGCCTGAGACTTCAAGGAGCACATAGTATACTGACACAAAGTAGGTATTATAATCTATGTGACAGATTGGAAATTAGTTGTAAATATTACCATACATTCACGAATCATTCGAATTACCATTTTTAAGAATGTCAGTCATAAAATGGTAATGGATAACGTATTTACGTCCAGCAAGGAGGGAAAGGAGGAAATCAGAATTAAAGCTGGGAGAGGAGGGGGTGGTAACGTCGGCGCTGCCAAAAGTAATGGTAACTGCTCAGATACCACATCGATGCGTACAGGAACTCTTCCTCAACAAGCGTTGGCCGTAAACGAGGGGTAATTGTAAGTCTGTATAATTTGTGTATTTAACTGTTACTGAGGGTCTTAACATGGTGAAGCCTTCTAGACAATAACACTAAAAGAATGTGCACTCCTGGAAATGGAAAAAAGAACACATTGACACCGGTGTGTCAGACCCACCATACTTGCTCCGGACACTGCGAGAGGGCTGTACAAGCAATGATCACACGCACGGCACAGCGGACACACCAGGAACCGCGGTGTTGGCCGTCGAATGGCGCTGGCTGCGCAGCATTTGTGCACCGCCGCCGTCAGTGTCAGCCAGTTTGCCGTGGCATACGGAGCTCCATCGCAGTCTTTAACACTGGTAGCATGCCGCGACAGCGTGGACGTGAACCGTATGTGCAGTTGACGGACTTTGAGCAAGGGCGTATAGTGGGCATGCGGGAGGCCGGGTGGACGTACCGCCGAATTGCTCAACACGTGGGGCGTGAGGTCTCCACACTACATCGATGTTGTCGCCAGTGGTCGGCGGAAGGTGCACGTGCCCGTCGACCTGGGACCGGACCGCAGCGACGCACGGATGCACGCCAAGACCGTAGGATCCTACGCAGTGCCGTAGGGGACCGCACCGCCACTTCCCAGCAAATTAGGGACACTGTTGCTCCTGGGGTATCGGCGAGGACCATTCGCAACCGTCTCCATGAAGCTGGGCTACGGTCCCGCACACCGTTAGGCCGTCTTCCGCTCACGCCCCAACATCGTGCAGCCCGCCTCCAGTGGTGTCGCGACAGGCGTGAATGGAGGGACGAATGGAGACGTGTCGTCTTCAGCGATGAGAGTCGCTTCTGCCTTGGTGCCAATGATGGTCGTATGCGTGTTTGGCGCCGTGCAGGTGAGCGCCACAATCAGGACTGCATACGACCGAGGCACACAGGGCCAACACCCGGCATCATGGTGTGGGGAGCTGTCTCCTACACTGGCCGTACACCACTGGTGATCGTCGAGGGGACACTGAATAGTGCACGGTACATCCAAACCGTCATCGAACCCATCGTTCTACCATTCCTAGACCAGCAAGTGAACTTGTTGTTCCAACAGGACAATGCACGTCCGCATGTATCCCGTGCCACCCAACGTGCTCTAGAAGGTGTAAGTCAACTACCCTGGCCAGCAAGATCTCCGGATCTGTCCCCCATTGAGCATGTTTGGGACTGGATGAAGCGTCGTCTCACGCGGTCTGCACGTCCAGCACGAACGCTGGTCCAACTGAGGCGCCAGGTGGAAATGGCATGGCAAGCCGTTCCACAGGACTACATCCAGCATCTCTACGATCGTCTCCATGGGAGAATAGCAGCCTGCATTGCTGCGAAAGATGGATATACACTGTACTAGTGCCGACATTGTGCATGCTCTGTTGCCTGTGTCTATGTGCCTGTGGTTCTGTCAGTGTGATCATGTGATGTATCTGACCCCAGGAATGTGTCAATAAAGTTTCCCCTTCCTGGGACAATGAATTCACGGTGTTCTTATTTCAATTTCCAGGAGTGTATATGCTCACAAGGTGCCAGTAGATTACAGAAATTAATTGAAGGTCAGTAATTTCCGAAAAAATTTTATGTCAGCTTACGCCAACAATTTCTTCCAACAAGGTGGAAGGCTTAGCATTTGAAAATGGCTTGTACGTCGATCCTTTGGCATCGGCAGTCGTCTGGCGAAAGAGTTTTCATTTCACAAATAAAATGGAACTAGCGCCAGTCACAGTAAACATATCCATTGACAACAATTTTATTAGCTCATTCCCGCAGCGCTCAAGGGTGCGAGGACCACTTTCTAGCAAAAATACTGCACATTCTACTACAGCTGGTGGTAACCAGTAATGAACGCCAGCAGCCGAATTTTATCCGTGTTCCGAAGAGTAATGTTCACTAATAACGGTAGCGCAATTAACATTAAAGGAAGGAAAATACAGGTAACTCCGTAATTCTTCTTGCAATGAAAGTATTACGGATATCTAGAACTAATTAATAAAATTTCTATAGGGCAAGTAGAAAAGGATGAGAAAAGCAACAGAGATGCTGATATAGAAAGACAGAAAAATTAACAGAGAAAGTACTGAAAGAATTAATGGAGTAAGGGTGCTCGTTAACAGGAACAGACTGCAAGGAACAGAAGGACTACAACTACAAAGCCGTGCCTTTAGTGGACGGTGGTAAACCAGAGAACATCCCGAAAGATCTATCACGTGTCAGAAAGCACTATCTGCTGTAATATTTCTTTGCGACTTAAGTATTTTTTAAAGACCGTAACAGTTCCACGAATTTATCTTTCCTGTTAGCTGCTATATTGTTCTCGTTTTCAGTTTATTTAAGTGGCTAGTTACTTTAGTTTGAATTGAACCGGGGAAAATGAAATCAGAGGGAACAGATTATACGAGACTGAGGACGACGGCAACAAGTAATCAATGTGACACAAAATGTGTAAGCGGTAACACAAATTATAAACAACCACGAGAGGATCGGAGAACTTTACTTGGGACTACCTCCCCTACAATAAAAAAAGATGATCTGCGTTTTGATTCACCAATACTGTTGCTGAGAACCGTATCGACAACATAAACACACCCTCTTTTGCTATTATACGTTCTTGTCGCGGAAACGTGGATTACTCGATCCACATTTGAATGTAACACCAAACACAACATATTGCCCTTCAGAGCCAAAGGATCCCGTCAGCCTTTTCAGTCACAAAACCTTCAATTTTATGCACCTAGAGTTACGTTAAACGACAGCTGCAGTGCCGACAGAGAGCACAGGGAACATCATTCATTTTGTGCAAGCGCGATTCACATCATAACATGTTTCAGTTGGCCAAGGGCGTTTTCGCGGCACAGGCATGCAGCCAATCACCATCTCGTAACCCAGTGATTAGAGCGAATATTATACGGCAGGTTGCAGTATTCGTATTATCTCACAAGATAGCTCTCTCCCTATGATAAAACGCACACTAGACTCTCCTTACAAATAAGTGGAGGAGAGAGAAGCTTGCACTATTTTACGATCGTCCAGATTTTTTTCTTGAGTTCATTACAACTAATTGCGTTCGGAAACTTAATAGCCAGTACGCAAAATGCTTCGCCAAAGAACTGGATCACTGCACAAGAGACTTTTACAGACCTTTACGTTGGAAACCAGTAAAGAAGGAAAGAACAGAATTAACTCTGTTAGACATTTCTAGTTACAAATGTTGTACACTGCGATGCTACACCCGCCCTAGCCTAGACCTTCTGTTTGCCGTGGAACTCACGATACGGCAACATTTCAAAGCCTTGTCATAATATACCACATGTACGAACTCGTCAGCTGACTGCATTGTAATGCTGTGAGGCGAGGTTAAGTGACTACAGTGTGGATAGCAGCTAACTTCATGTCAGAACAAAAATCCAGCTAGGGAAGTTCTCTCTAATGAAACATGTCGACGAAATTTATTCGCCCTTACATTGGTTGGTTGGTTGGTTGGTTGGTTTAAAAGACGGGGAAAGGACCAAACTGCGAGGTCATCGGTATCTTGTTCCCGGTAAAATAATTACACAAGGGAAAGAAGAACAGAAAGGAGGCGTATAGCACAATAACAGGAGAAAGAAAGAACTAGAAGAACAACAGAAGGACAACCAACACTACTAAGGACAAAACAGGAAAAGAAAACCACAGAGAAAAGCAAGAAACAGGTAGAGGTGATAATAACAAAGCAGATGACCGTGGCTAGCCGGCCACGAGAATAAAAAGGAAAAGCCAGCCACACCGCAACACATTGAAACATCCAGCCTAAAAGCATTAGAGTGGAAAACACAAAGGAACAAATGACATGATCTAAAACTTAAATAGGAAGATAAAACCCAACGTCATGTATAGAACGTAAAACTAAATTAGCCGATGAGGCGTTGTCAGCTAAAATTAATAGAAACGAGTCCGGTAACCGAAGAGTCCGTCGCAGGGCAGCCAAAGGAGGACAGCTCACCAAGATATGGGCCACTGTCAGCCGGGCGCCGCACCGACACTGAGGTGGGTCAACGCGGCGCAGGGGGGTAGCCCTGTGTCCCCCAAACGTGGGCAATGCGGAGCCGACACAGAACCACAGATGGCAGGGGTCTGCATTGCTGGGAACCAGGTTTCTTGCAGGGCAATGCAGATAGCAGGTGTAAAGCTTAACAGTTGCCGTAGGTCGGCCAAGTGGTGGAAAAAAACGCCGCAATTCCACAGGAGTAGTACGTGATTGTGTGACTGGGAGGGCATGAAACACTTAGTGAGGAAGTCTACGCCTCAGTCACCTGCTGTCACCAGATGAGTACCTGTGCGATCGACATCCACTGTCTGAGGGCCCAGCGAGATCTAGGTCCTCAGCAGATGCCAGAATATCCATCTCATCTTCAGACACAGAGCTTGTAGGTAGTGGTGGAGTGGGCACCACCACAGTGCCTTGATTCTTCTAGGTCTTTTTCTTTTTGGGTTTCTCTGACTGCTCCTTTGGTTTGTCCAACTGGGAAGGCTTCACTGAGTCAGTCTCAGGGACTGGGGAGGACTGAAGCCCTATGACCAGCTACGTGTGGTTGCTTCAGCCACTGGTGGGTGTCAGCTTTGCCACTGGAAGGGACCTGGGAAGGGAATGACCCAAGGGATCCCTTTCTGCCAAGAGGAGCCGAAGAAGACTTACGCTTCTCCGGTTGAGAAGTGGGGACTGAAGTCCCCGGTGGTGGTGGTGGTGGTGGTGTGTTGTTCCTGAAGTAGGTTGTGCAGGAACAACAGCGAGGGAAGTTCCCTCCACATCAAGGGGGCAGGTGTTCGACCACCAACAAGAGATGACATGCTACACTTCATGGCGTGTCATCCACCCTGATACCACCCACTCCGACCAGCGGCCCTCCCTGCAGGCGCCACCCAGCCGCAGCAAAGGCCACCTGGCAGGATGGCCTTTCCCGGGAGTGCCTATGTCCCATGGTGATGGGCATCTACTTCTTGGCATACGTGGAGTGTTAACGGCGCAGGCACCAGCAGAGTGATCCGTGTGGGGTCAGGGGTGCTACAACCAACACGGTACATGGCAGCCCCACCACAATGGACTGGTTACTGTGCTGGGTATCAGGCGGAAACGGGATAAGAAGTTCATTATCGTCGACAGCGCAGAAAGCGATACTGCACAGAGGATGGAGGAAAACTTACCCAGGTGCGTGACCTAGCCCAACAGTTGGGGAATGAGCGGAAGTGCAGATCCACGTCGACGAAGGATGCGAGAGGTCTCAGCGCATGATGGATACTATGCACCATGTACGGTGCTCTTTCCCAATTGACTCGCTCTTCGAGAAAATTTTGAAAAATGGAGGTCAAACCCTACAGCGGACCATCAAAGGCCGAAACGTGAGACACACTTTCTAGTCGCCTCTTACGACAGGCATTTGAGATACTGGTGCGTAAAGTAAGTTGGACCGCCACATCTAAAGGTTTCGCTTTATGGTGGTACAACATGCAATGTGTGGTTTTCATGAGCAATAAGAAGGGTGGGAATGATGTATATGTTGATCTTTATTCCAATTTTCTGTATAGGTTCCGGAACTCTCGGAACCGAGGAGATGCGAAATTTTTTTTCCTGTGTGTAGTTCTGCCTGTAGTCGGGTTCGCTCTGTAGCAGATTAGTATCTGAGTACTGGCTTCGTTTAAAGAGTTGTCTTTACTATTTAGATAGTTCCTTCCATCTGAGGCTTTTTTCGAAGGAAGTTGTGGACATATATCTCGAAAGAATTTCCCTCATTACAGGTTGATGTTTGACTAACATTTACGAGAGCGTAGGTACGGATCATCTTCGGAAACAGGAATAATTTATTAATACAATACAGTGCGTTATACTGGACATCTAGTGTTGCACAGAAACTATGGTGACATCGTGTGTGTTCCAAGGACCTCTAATGTTTTAATGTTTTCATTAAATGATTTATCTGATATGAATAGAACACTAACTTTGTTCGTTGACTTTGCAGATGCATAGAAGAAAGTATTGTCGTTGGACAAACGTACTGAACTGAAGAATTTGCCAGAATGTTCGTTTTGTGTTGTGATGGTAGCTCTATTTAGAGATTAGTGAGCTAAAGGTGATAATGAAAAGAAATACAGCGATACCCTGATTTCAAGATCAATGTTGAAAATCTTGAGCATTTCGTGTCGAAAAATATTTAAGTGTAGTTGTAGTTGTTGTAGTAGTAGTAGTAGTAGTAGTAGTAGTAGTAGCAGCAGCAGTAGGCGACATGAATTTGTTACAGCCCCGTAAAATCAGTACTAGGAAAGGCGAATGGCATGGTTGTGGAACAGTGCGGTGCATCTGTAACGAAAAAAAGCATACAACGCACCATTGCAATAATTCTATGAAACTGTTGCAGTCTTTGGAGTCCTTATCAAGTGGGGATAAAAACTGACGTCGAATCGTTTCAGACACGCTCTGTCAGTACCGTAACAGCTTCGTATTGCCCATGCGAAGGCCGTCTCAAATACTCACGGACCATAAATGGAAATCGACGGAGAAAGAAGACTTATTTGTCGCGAAACCCTGTTGGGAACATTCAGCAAACCTGTAATGGACGAAGACTGTGCTACCTTTCTGCTGCAACCATCTTATTCCTCGCGTAGCGATCTAGAGAGATTACTTCACGTACAGAGGCATAGAAACAGTAGGTTTTGTATCGCTGCACAGGCGAATAGAATAGGAAAGAAAACCGGTAATACTGGTATTATGTATCTTCCGGCAAAGAAGCTTGCGAAGTGTTTGTAGACATGTAGATGAAGCCACTTACCACTGAAATTTCTTTGCAAGACCAGCACATGACAGGCAACAATAGATCGAAGCTGACTCATTTGGATGCGCGAGATTTGCAGCGATTTATGGCGTGCGCTGACATCCGCCGTGTCAGGTCGTTACGCGTGGATCGGCCACATACGTCTGGCGTGCTCACGGGCCTTCAGCTGTCGGCGCGAGGCTCTTCTGTTTTGTTTTAGGATGCAAACAACTTAGGTCTTAAAATGCCATAATATTAGGACACTAAGAAGTAACAGAGATTAGAAGTGACTACACCTTAAGCCCAAATAACGGAAGGAAAGAGCTGAAAATAAGGGTTTCTCCTTAGTGAAAGATCCACAAAATATGTCGTAGAGACAGTCGAGGTCCCGAACCAAAGATGAAATATCCTTCGCCATATGACTACGATGGATAAAAAGTAAAACGCGGTTGACAGCCGGCGCGTCGTTCGCTAAAACGGCCGGTAACTCAGACGGCAAACATGTACTCGAACCAAGCTCTTAAAAAAAGGCCATTCGGTCAGGAAGTGCCTACTGTCAAAGGCTAATCACAATGAGCACGAATTGTTGGGAGATCACTACTTATGACGATGTCTAAAAAGGCAGTGCAATACGAAACCTAGCTAAAATGATCCTAACGCGACTCGAGGGCAGAGAAGAGGTCGGCCAAGCAGCTGGGAGCTTTTTGTTCCCGTGAAGGTAAGACCAGTGACGATGCCAGAATGACACCATCTGCCGACAGACGACAACACGGAGATTATCAACAACACGGAGATTATCAAAAGGAATGGAAGAGCTAGCAGGTCGAGGTAGCAGGGCTGCAGTCTTGGCAGCAGCGTCGGCAGCCTTGTTTCTCGTCAGACCAGCATGACCAGGAGCTCTCACAATCAGAATAGTGGCCCCTGAAGAGATATGAAGTGGAAGCTTTCTTGGACATGTTGCAGTAAGGGATGGACTGTGTACAGCACACAGAGGCTCTTAAGGTCACGGAGAATCAGAGCAAATGACACTATTAAAAAGTCTGTGTTGCCGGATATACTGGATGGCCTGACAGAAGGCGAAGAGCTCTGCTGTAAAAATCAAGCGCTGTTCTGGAACACGATACCGAAAATGGCCGATCCAATGAAGAAGGCACACGCGACACCACGACGAGTCCGAGAGCCATCAGAGTACACAAATTATTATCGCGATGTTACGTGCGAAGGTCGTGAAACTACGGCGTTAGAGTGAGGCTGGAGTAGCGTCCTTAGGAAGCGAAGAACACGGACTACCGGAACAAGCCAATGCGGTAAGGAGTTCACATCCATAGCAGGGACGTAGCAGGTGGCGTGAAGCTTGACTGCCGGAGCAGTAGTCTAAAGCGAACATCGATCGACTCGAGGCGCTGGCCGCGTCCCTGGCTCGCAGCAACTCCACGGGCAGAGGCGTCTGCCGGGATGCATACCCTCGCCACAGACTCCCACGTCGTTCACCGGAGACGAATTTGCGGCAATTACAGGTAATGGTGCGGCCATTCTGTTACCTCGTGGAAATGTTGTCCGCCCTTAAAAATATCTGAACCCAACTGCTCGCAGTTATTATGTACCTGCTGACTTTTTTAAAGCCACTTTTACGACCTACTCAGTTATCTTTATTTTAGTCTGTCTTTATAAACCTGCACTCGCCTGTCCAGTAGTCGTGTAAAAGCGTCATCGCAGTCCGCTACTGTAGCTTCACACCCAAGCATATCTTTCTAATTTTTTTAACCTACCTACCAAAATACGGAATACCACGTTCCACGCTTCAGCCCTTAAAACGTCACTTTCGTATTCTTTCCTGATGACATTCTCCTTAGTAGTGCCCGCCGGAAGATCTGAATTTAGGGTCGTATTTTACTCATGATGGCCCCATTTTAACTCCATACATTAGAGCAGAATGTTCTCGGAAAAGTAATGGTTGTAGCTTCCCCTTGGTTTCAGCCTTTCACAGTACAAACATAGAATGGCCATATTCGCTAACTTAAGAGGTGGAATCAGTCAATACTTTTCTCCTGTAACAAATGAAAAGCGAAGAATTGACGGTTATTGTCTTAAATACAACCTTGTACGAAGGAGACTCGCGGGTAATAAACAGTTCAGACAAAAGAACAGAAGTTTTGGAAACGTGATATCATAGGAATATGCAGAACATTGATAACTAATGAGGTGTTGAGCCTAGTCGAGCAAAAATATTTTTTGCACAACTTTACTATAACACGGGATCGGTTGATAGAACACAATCTGCGGCATCAAAGGATACTTAATTTGGAAATGTGTGAAATATGAACTGTAGAGCGACAATAGCTTGAGTACATAGGGAGGTTGAAATGGATGAAAGGTGCAGTAGTTGCTTCGATATTAAGAGACTTGCATAAGATGGAGTAGCGTGAAGATCTGTATCAAGTTACTTTTTTATTTATTTATTTGAGATATACAACTGTTCTGCAACATGTTCACGATAGACACATCTGCCACAGTTGTGAAATACTTTATCGACCCGAGTCTTGCACGACGAAAGTCGCAGTACACTACCACTGCTTCGGGGTCTTAGCCCGACAAACAGGTACATCTGAAATGTATTACGGCCTTTAGCTTGTGCTGTTATTTATGTTAGCTTTCCATGCCATGTCTGTTGCACTTTTTCTGTCATTAGTCATGCTGTTTTTTCTCATTTATTGTTAAGGCGAACATCTCTCGTAATGAATCGTCATTACTTTTTGTTACCCACAATGTTTCTGCACTTTTTTGACATTCGTATGTGCTTTTACCTTAGTTGTTCTCCAGTCGGTGTTACGCGCCCCCCTTCGCGCTGTTTACCACGAATACGGCCCGGAGCGTTACTGCTGAGTTCGCTTGCCGCAGCCACATGGCTCACACAGACGCGCTGTATCAGCGTTTTCAATTATCGTCCTCTAATTTAGGCGTTTTCGCGTGGTTCGTCATATCGAGTTTTAAACTGATCTGCGCTTTTTGCAGCGCAGGAAAGTTGTTTCGTTTAACTCTGGTCTAGCACGTGACTTCAACCTAATGTCCAAGGGTGGCTTTATTGTTATAAAATGCATGCATTCCTAGTGAGAATTTTGGGAAGAGAGGAATTTTCCAAGGCCGCGATTGAAAGTTAGGATGCTATTTGACGGTCCATCGACGGTAGATTTTTTTCCTATTAGTTGTTAGGGCATGGCATGAAGTCCAACTACAGTTGGGTAGGCGATGTCCTTCATTTCATCTGTTTTTCACTTTCTTACGTCAATCTTTAATGTTTTTAAAATTTCTTAATCGCTCGATGAGGTAGGTTACAAGTGTTTTACTTTAGATTTCAGAAACACTTGATGGGGCTCAGATCCCGAATCCGTGGATTTGCTAGTGACTTCTATCGTGAAAGACTTCGATCAGTAAAGTATTTTACAACTGTGGCGGATTTGTTTAATACGTATGCTTCTGCTTGCCTCATCGCAAAAGGAAAAGCAGATGAGCGCATCAAATAACGGGCCTTTTATTTCGATGACATCTCGTGCATTGGGCAAATTTAAGATTGACTTGACAGGTTCTCCGGCAGTTACTCGCTCGAGTATAGAATGTAGAACTGACAAGAAAAATGGTGGTCACAGCGTGAGGCTTGAATCTTGTCGCTGCATCAACTTATTCAGTCTCCCGTTCGGGATTTCATCACTTGATAGTATCAGTATTCCAGAATCAAAGTCATCGAAGGACATTTACCTGGACCAACTAGTGTCCTTTTTATAAACAATGCCGAAGTCAGTAACTATGCAGAAATGGAATTAGCTTGGTGTGTGTACAGATGGACAGCTGAATATATATATATATCTCACGATGTCGAATGACTACTGAGGTCGCAGATATGGAGTACCTGGCAGTAGGTGGCAGCACAATGCATCTAATATGAAGAACTTTTTTGCGGGTGTCCGGGTACTTTTGATCATATAGTGTATATGAATTGAAAACCTCATCAACTAGTCAGATACCGTGTTCTAAGAAGTGTCGTCATCCTTTTCATGCACCTCTTGCAGATGGAGGCGCAAATACACTGAAAATGTTATTTTTCGTAGCTTTCAGTCAACGAAATATAAAAGAATATTTATATTTCTGACTCTGTACTGTTACATTACGTCAAGGGAACCGACTTTCCAGTATCGTTCGAGCAGGGATTTTTGACGGTACTTATCAGGAATACGTCGTTGAGCACACACACCGATTCAGTGGTACCCGAAACTGTTTTGCATTTTATTGCCAGAAGTTGATAGAATAAGGTAGAACACACACGCGGTCGTTTATGTACGATAGACTGATGGCGCATTTCTATTGTTAGTAATGCTACTCGAGTGAACAGCAGATTATACACAACTTCGGTCTAGTCCTGCGTTTAACTGGACGTCATCCTGGAATGACGCAGGCTACTGCAGCACACTTCCAGAGCTGATGTCTAAGTGGACGTGATTCACTTAGAACCTACACTGTGACGAGAGTTTAAAAACTGCAGAAATTTATTTTACGTAATACGGCTGCGTAACGTCTGCTGCGCACAGGAAGCTATTATTTAATATCCTGTACATGTAAAGTTGTCAGCAGCTCGTGGTCTCGCGGTAGCGTTCTCGCTTCCCGAGCACGGGGTCCCGGGTTCGACTCCCGGCGAGGTCAGGGAGTTTTCCTGCCTTGAGATGACTGGGTGGTGTTATGTCGTCTTCATCATCATCATTCATCCCCATTACGGTCGGAGGAAGGCAATGGCAAACCACCTCCGTTAGGATCTTGCCCTACGCTCTGTAAAGGAGTATGGGACTCATCATCATCATCATCATCATCATCATCATCATCATCATCATCATCATCATCACATGTAAAGTTATTGCCCAATAAAAAAAATGGTATGCAAATGAGATACTGTTGATTCCGGCATAGTGTGACTACTACTACTACTACTACTACTACTACTACTACTACTACTACAAGCTTTCTACCGCCCATATTGCTGTCAGCTTGCAGTGAACTAGCACCCAATGAGCCCTTGTTACTTACGCGGCCCACTAAAGGTATTACTGTGCAATATTAAACTGTTGAATAAAAATGTTCAGTAGTATTGTCCAATATTGAGTCTCACTCGAAACGTTGGATGATCAAGATACCGCTACTGTGGCAAACGCTCTACTTTGTTTCAAGCAGAATGAGGTGGATGAAAAATTGTATAATGACAATCAAAAATTCACTCACGAAAACTTGAGAGAACTGAGGTTGAACGCAATAAATCATTATCAGAAGTTTTCAAGTGTTGATGGCCAAAAATTCTATACATTACTGGGAATGGTTGCCTGTATAATTTAAATATACATAATGCTGGCTAAGCTGACCACATCGTGGTCCCTAAGAAAACTGCTCGAAATACCAACGTGGTTGTTCCACTATTTCGTCAGTGTCTGCACCATTGTTCTTTGAGTCTCCTATTCGATTAACTTATTCGATTTCAGAAGATTTTTAAAAAGATCTCTAAGCTATAAAGTAACTTCTGTAGTTAGTTATCAACAAGTCACAAGAATCATTCTTAATTTTCCGGTTTTTATATTTACCTGCCTTGACATCCAATAATGCCGGAAATTTTTATATTTCGACACAATCGAATATGAATGATTTTGTTTTGACCAAACTTTAAAACACGCTCTAACACGAATTTTGTATCCCATCTTTATTTCACGATGCAAGGCACAGAAGATAAAAACTAGTTCTGAGGCATGGATATATATTCATTTGTAATGAATCTGGGTTTAAAAAAAGTGCAACAATAAAATCGTCCGTTTTCCCACTTTTTTTTCCACAGTACTCGTGAGCAGTGTCAATATGTAGTGGAACATCCTCTTGCTCCGATACACGCTTGAATATGTCGAGGCATAGCATCGATGAGATGATCAAGCCAGCGTTGGACCAAGTTGTCCCACTATTTAATGACGATTCCACGCAATCGCGCGGAGTACGTAGATCGAAGTCAAAAAACAGCTCTTTGAATCGATGCCAAACGCATTCGATCGGGTTAATGCCCGAGGAACAGGCAAGTAACGCCATTTTAGTGATCCTAACATGCTGAAGGGATGTGCTCACGAAAACAGCAACATGAGCACGAGATTTATCATCTATCAACATGAAACTGTCATCAAAATATGGGCGATACGGTCCCACTATTGGTTGCAGAATCTCGTCCCTGAATCGTAGAGCAGTAAGATTTCCCTCAAAAGCCACGAAAGATTTACAGTGGCCCCATGTAATGCCATCCCAGAACATCACTCCGTCACACCCTTGTTGCACATGTTAGCCATAGTGGTGGAGGCATTCGATATTTCTCCAGACTCGTTGGCTGCTATTACCAGAGTACAAACAGATGCGAGTTTTATGCGTTAACAGCACACGACGCCAATCCTGGGGCGTGCATACAGCATTATTCCTTGTCTATCTGCAGCTGAGTCCACGGAGTAGTCATGTACGCCGTGGTGCTCACCATGTTCATCGGGAAAGGAGATTCGCAACATCCAATCGCATCCTAAGAATTTGATGCGATACATGACCACTCACTCACTACTAGTGCGTTATTTTCTACTGAAATGCTGCAATCCCTTTGAGTGCGTTCTACCCGTAAGCTGCGCTCATGGTAAATGTGCCTGTCTTTACAAAAATCGTTAGGGGGTGACATTCCTGTCGGTACAGAAACGGTCACAATAGCAACACATCTGCATGACATATCGGAGTGATGCGAAGCTTTTGTTGGTGGGTGTAGAAGCTAAACAAAAGCGAATATGAAGACCTTTAAGCACTTGAGCGATTGGCAAGCATATTGCCAGTACTGCACACAGTCGACAGTTTCTCAGGCAGTATCTGATCTGCTCGGTATTACACGGTCTCTGAGCCTAAAAATACAACAGGCCCTTTGCCTCATCTGTGCTGTTCATTACAGAAATCTTTCCCACGCAACACGGCCGACTTGTGACTGTGGTGAAGGACCGCTTCGAAGGCGCGCAAAGCCGCCACTGTGTTAGCGACGGACGAAGATACACAGGACAGGAAGCGGCCGCTTCCAACTCGCCACTGCGGCAGGCTTAAAACACCGCGTGCGATCGCCGCCGCTCTAAGCCGAGGGTTCACTGACACGCCGTCTGGTTTCTTGTGCGCGTGCCTCAGTGGCCTGAAGTCAGTGGCCATTCATCGTGATGGACGGTCTGATAGCTGTTCCCATTTTCTGAGTTTCAAGACGTTCTTGCATAAACTGGAATTCTTTTAATACTTGCTCGTGCCAACCTTCTTCACGATACGCTGCTGGACCCAATTTACATGTGCGGCTCGTCGTTACAATGGGGTGCATCACCTGTGGTTGGAACCCGGCAGTCTTGTTGGGAAGCTGCATCTTACTGGCGATTATACGCGCGCTACGATTAATGAATGCTCTTCGCAGAACGCTGCTATTAAACACTGTGCTATTCTTAACGCACATAACTAACGTTCCTTTAGTAAAATAGGATTATGAGTGTCCTGAAATATTATGAACAGCATCATCCTCATGCATGATATTTTTCCATCGGAAACTTCTAAATAGCTTTAACCACAGGAAATAACTACATGCAACCCCTTTGTAATAGAGAGAAAACTAAACCTGCATTCTCAGTTAAGTATAGCCTGTCTTTTCCAATGGCGAACTAGACAACGCGGCATCCGTATACAGTTAAGTGCGTCGAAATGCCTTTAAGAATGATATCAAGATTCCACCGAGCGCTCATGTCGCTTTCAGGGAATAAGAGCTGGCATTGATTACGTTATGAACCGGTTTGCCGAACGCCAAACACACGTTTACGAAATTCAGTCGCTTAAGTGAGGGACAATGTAATGAAGTCTCGAATGCTTGCCGGCTGTCAGGACTTGCTCTAATGCGAGGAAATTCGAAAGAACTTAGCGCTGCCTTTGCAGGTAACTGGGACTGTCTACATAGTTTTGCACTGTGTAATTGCATCCAGAGCCTCTGCCATTGTTGCGGTTTCCTGTGACAGTCGGAAAATCCACGGCTGATCGGAAACACCACGCTGACGTCACGAGTAACGAAGTCGATTGGCCGAAAGTCCACGACACCCTCGACATGACCAATGTGGCCTCCTACAGGCCACCTACGAGAAACAGTACACACCTCCAGC
The DNA here is from genome assembly GCF_023864275.1 of Schistocerca cancellata. Taxonomy (NCBI): domain Eukaryota; kingdom Metazoa; phylum Arthropoda; class Insecta; order Orthoptera; family Acrididae; genus Schistocerca; species Schistocerca cancellata. The sequence continues at coordinate 137,517,195 of NC_064634.1, read as the reverse complement.
ACCGTTCTACGTGAAGAAGTTCGTAAGGAAACAGCTAGGATTGAATCTCGATCAATGGCATCGATTCACTGATGAAATGCAGGATTTGTCCGATGTTTGAAGATCGTAGCAGAAGAGAGTGGGAACGATCAGATTTCAACCCAAGTCTCAGGCATGTAGTAACACCGTGTATTTCAAATCTTCTAAATAATCTAGTTTGTATCTTCGATGAGCAGTTTCAGCCACTATAGGTCATCTTCAGATTTAAAAATTCGTCGCAGAAAATGGTGTGCATCGTCAACAGTTGACTTGTAATGGGTTTTCAGATTTGAAGATGGTCTACACTGGCTGAAATCGCTCATCGAAAATAAATTCCTGATTCACACTTATTCAGAAGATTTGAATAAACAGATCACTATGTCAAATTTTAGGACAGTTTATTTCACTGATACACACTTTAGAACAGACTACCTTTATTTTACACATTGTTTTTAATTTACAGTGAAGTTTCTCTCTCACAAACGTTCGCAGGTACGAAGGTGGTGTAGAACTTTTGAGCATTTATTACTAGAGGGTCTCCTCCGATTCAAATTTCCAGCGGATTATCTGTGTCCAGAATTTTACTTCCGCGAGTTTTTTGGTACCATGCGGCATAGAAGGAAATTAACTAAAAGATAATTCCATTTTCCACTTTAGCTGTTATTACGATCACAATCTTTCACTTCCCACGATCAGCTGATTTTTGGCGATGTGTCATTCAGAACTGTTTACTCGTAGCATGTAAGCCAGTGCATGCGGTATAGTTACATGAAAGATGTGCATGTTATGAATAACAGCTGATCGAGTGAAGTAAATGACAGTGTAATACAATCAAGGTGGAACATGGCGTTATCTTCTGTACTTCTGTGCTTAAGAATGACCATAATTCGTTTTTACACAATTCATATTGACATCCAAGTTGCTGCGGAAGAGTAGAGGCGGGAAGTTATGTCGTGGGTTGTCAGCTGTTTCAGTATCAGGTATATTTCTCGTATTCACTGTTATTCGCCTATTTTCAACACGGTAATTCTCTGGACAGAAAGGTCTGAATCTTGTAATAATCGTACGACCCACGCCACAACTTGGTATTGGTTGTGAATACAGTGCTCAGTGACATTTCTCTGGCCTATTTCGTGAAAATACGAAACGAGCTGCTCCTCTGAACTGTTTCGATGTGCTCCGTCAATCCTGTCCTGTAACAATCTTATGACGCGCAGTGACACTCCAGTAATGACGGAAATGTAGGAAAGCTCTTCAGTAGATTTCTTCCACCTTCTTAATCTTTTGCCAATAAAACGCAGTGTTTGGTTTATCCTCCCTACACCATTTTCTGTTGTTTGACATTTGATGGACACCTAGCGTCACGCTGGCTAAAATAAATGTACTTCTGTCTTAACTGTGTAATATTTCAACTTTCTGGTTGATAAAGATACCGCGCACTGACGCTGAATAGAAACAAAAACAGTCGGCTCTAAGTAAGCCAGTCTCCCTTCCTCTTTGGTTCGCTCTGACTGGTTCCGTGCAAATGTCAAGTGCATGCCAGCAGCTTCCCCATCTCATCTGAGTTGTGGGCGTCGAGCGTATCTCCAGGTGACGTCGGCCCAAGGTAATGGCTAACACGGCGAGTACACAATACTTTAAATTCTGCACCGCACCTCTCTTACTCCCAGTTCAGTACTGGTATTTCGAATGCATTATGACCAATCAACAACCGCCCGAAGGATTACATCGTTACTGTGTACCAAACTGGTTCACGCCAACGCATGTGGAAACCGTTGGTGCGGAGGTGCTGTCGTAAGTAATTTTGCCTATATATATATATATATATATATATATATATATATATATATATATATATATATATATATATATACAGGGTGTTTCAAAAATGACCGGTATATTTGAAACGGCAATAAAAACTAAACGAGCAGCTATAGAAATACACCGTTTGTTGCAATATGCTTGGGACAACAGTACATTTTCAGGCGGACAAACTTTCGAAATTACAGTAGTTACAATTTTCAACAACAGATGGCGCTGCAAGTGATGTGAAAGATATAGAAGACAACGCAGTCTGTGGGTGCGACATTCTGTACATCGTCTTTCTGCTGTAAGCGTGTGCTGTTCACAACGTGCAAGTGTGCTGTAGACAACATGGTTTATTCCTTAGAACAGAGGATTTTTCTGGTGTTGGAATTCCACCGCCTAGAACACAGTGTTGTTGCAACAAGACGAAGTTTTCAACGGAGGTTTAATGTAACCAAAGGACCGAAAAGCGATACAGTAAAGGATCTGTTTGAAAAATTTCAACGGACTGGGAACGTGACGGATGAACGTGCTGGAAAGGTAGGGCGACCGCGTACGGCAACCACAGAGGGCAACGTGCAGCTAGTGCAGCAGGTGATCCAACAGCGGCCTCGGGTTTCCGTTCGCCGTGTTGCAGCTGCGGTCCAAATGACGCCAACGTCCACGTATCGTCTCATGCGACAGAGTTTACACCTCTATCCATACAAAATTCAAACGCGGCATTCGGGAGGACGACGGTTCAATCCCGTCTCCGGCCATCCTGATTTAGGTTTTCCGTGATTTCCCTAAATCGCTTCAGGCAAATGCCGGGATGGTTCCTTTGAAAGGGCACGGCCGATTTCCTTCCCCATCCTTCCCTCACCCGAGCTTGCGCTCCGTCTCTAATGACCTCGTTGTCGACGGGACGTTAAACACTAATCTCCTCCTCCTCCTCCAAACGCGGCAACCCCTCAGCGCCGCTACCATTGCTGCACGAGAGACATTCGCTAACGATATAGTGCACAGGATTGATGACGGCGATATGCATGTGGGCAGCATTTGGTTTACTGACGAAGCTTATTTTTACCTGGACGGCTTCGTCAATAAACAGAACTGGCGCATACGGGGAACCGAAAAGCCCCATGTTGCAGTCCCATCGTCCCTGTATCCTCAAAAAGTACTGGTCTGGGCCGCCATTTCTTCCAAAGGAATCATTGGCCCATTTTTCAGATCCGAAACGATTACTGCATCACGCTATCTGGACATTCTTCGTGAATTTGTGGCGGTACAGACTGCCTTAGACGACACTGCGAACACCTCGTGGTTTATGCAAGATGGTGCCCGGCCACATCGCACGGCCGACGTCATTAATTTCCTGAATGAATATTTCGATGATCGTGTGATTGCTTTGGGCTATCCGAAACATACAGGAGGCGGCGTGGATTGGCCTCCCTATTCGCCAGACATGAACCCCTGTGACTTCTTTCTGTGGGGACACTTGAAAGACCAGGTGTACCGCCAGAATCCAGAAACAATTGAACAGCTGAAGCAGTACATCCCATCTGCATGTGAAGCCATTCCGCCAGACACGTTGTCAAAGGTTTCGTGTAATTTCATTCAGAGACTACGCCATATTATTGCTACGCATGGTGGATATGTGGAAAATATCGCACTATAGAGTTTCCCAGACCGCAGCGCCATCTGTTGTTGAAAATTGTAACTACTGTAATTTCGAAAGTTTGTCTGCCTGAAAATTTACTGTTGTGCCAAGCATATTGCAACAAACGGTGTATTTCTATCGCTGCTCGTTTAGTTTTTATTGCCGTTTCAAATATACCGGTCATTTTTGAAACACCCTATATATATATATATATATATATATATATATATATATATATATATATATATATATATATATATATATATATATATATATATATATATATAGTGTTACAAAAAGGTACGGCCAAACTTTCAGGAAACATTCCTCACACACAAAGAAAGAAAACATGTTATGTGGACATGTGTGTCTGGAAACGCTTACTTTCCATGTTAGGGTTCATTTTATTACTTCTCTTCAAATCACATTAATCATGGAATGGAAACACACAGCAACAGAACGTACCAGCGTGACATCAAACACTTTGTTACCGGAAATGTTCAAAATGTCCTCCGTTAGCGAGGATACATGCATCCACCCTCCGTCGCATGGAATCCCTGATGCGCTGATGCAGCCCTGGAGAATGGCGTATTGTATCACAGCCGTCCACAATACGAGCACGAAGAGTCTCTACATTTGGTACCGGGGTTGCGTGGACAAGAGCTTTCAAATGCCCCCATAAATGAAAGTCAAGAGGATTGAGGTCAGGAGAGCGTGGAGGCCATGGAATTGGTCCGCCTCTACCAATCCATCGGTTACCGAATCTGTTGTTGAGAAGCGTACGAACACTTCCACTGAAATGTGCAGGAGCTCCATCGTGCATGAACCACATGTTGTGTCGTACTTGTAAAGGCACATGTTCTAGCAGCACAGGTAGAGTATCCCGTATGAAATCATGATAACTTGCTCCATTGAGCGTAGGTGGAAGAAACTAAAATGAGCTCTAACATGGAAATTAAGCATTTCCGGACACATGTCCACATAACATCTTTTCTTTATTTGTGTGTGAGGAATGTTTCCTGAAAGTTTGGCCGTACCTTTTTGTAACACCCTGTATATATATTTTCCGAGTTCTTTTAGATTGCTTTTGGTAAGGAGATTTGTGTGTTACATACACAGTTCCGTGGTTTTGGTTTTGTTTTGCTTTAGGGAGCAACAAGCAGCTGGGGTCATATGCGCCCAAGTCTAAACTATAGAACACGAAGATAAGGAGGAGTTAAATATGACTATAAGTCAGACCCAACTGACAATTTATTTAACCGTATGGGTAGGGCCCCCAGTCGGGCAGACCGTTCACTGGGTGCCGGTCATTCAATTTAACGCCACTTCAGCGACCTGCAGTCGATGATAGGATGATGATGATGATGATGATGATGATGGATGATGATGATGATCGCACAACCCCCAGTCCCTGGGCGGAGAAAATTCGACCCAGCCGGAAATCGAACCCGGGCTCAGAGGATTGACAATCCGTCACGCTGACTATTCAGCTACCGGGGGAAGAAAGCTAAAAACAAGTACGTGGGAAAAAAATCTGAAAAAGGCACCATACTGAAACGGAGGTCCAAAACAAAAAATTAAATGGCCTTCGCGGTATTGCTTTGACGGATAAAAAGTAATACGCGGTCGACAGTCCGCCCGTCATTTTCTAAAACGGCCGATAAATCAGACAGCAAACCCAAGCGGGAACGTTAACGGTTAAAAACGGGAATTCTATCAGGAAGTGGATTACAGTTAAGACTTGGGCGTAATGTGTACAAAGTGGTGGGGTAGCACCACTTAGCAAATGACGATGCCTAGAAAGGCAGTGCCCAATACGCTGCCTAGTTAAAATAACCTCCTCCCAGCGGGAGGGCCGAGAGGAGGTCGTCCAAGCCGTTGAGAGGCTTAAAAAGCTTGAGCTTATTCCCGCGAAGGGAGTACCATTGGCGATGCCAAAGGGACACACCATCTGTCAGACGGCAACACAGATCGTCGGAGGGAATATAGGTACTCGCGGGCTGAGGTACGAGGACTGCAGCCTTGGTAGCAGCGTCAGCAGCCTGGTTTCCTGGTAGACCGACATGACCACGAATCCACAGAAACATCACACTGGTTCCACCAAGAGCGAGCAAGTGACAGCTTTCCTGGATCTGATGTACTAAGGTATTGGCGGTGTACAGCGCACATAGACTTTGAAGGGCACTGGGAGAGTGAGCAGAGGACACAATTGAAAAAGGCTGTGTCGCCGGATGTTCTCCGTGACCTGATACAAGACGAAGAGTTCACCAATAAATACTGAGGAGTTTGCCGGAAGCCGATATCGAAAGACACGGGTGCCAATTACGAAGGTGCAACCGACCCCACTGTCAGTCCGAGAGCCATCACTGTATACTAAAGTACTATCGCGAAGTTCCATGCGAAGGTCGTGAAACTTAATGCTATAGACCGGGAATGGAGAAGTGTACTTAGGAAGTGAATGAAGGCCAAGGTCAACATGGGCCGCTTCATGAAGCCAAGGCGTTGAAAGTTGCAGGTACTGTGAAGTTAAGCCGCCGTAGCAAGTGCTGAGAGCGGACTCCAGCAGGTAACAACAGGAACGCTCCCCATGCTGACTATCAAAGGAATAATCGAAGAAGGAGGCACAGGATGAGTGGCCACTCATGGCAGGCAAACGGCATGCATACCTGCTGAGGAGAAAGTCACGGCGGCAGGACAGTAGTAGTTCAGAAGCTTCAGCATACAGACTCTGAAATGGACTACTGCAACAGGCGGCCGTGGCCAAACGGCTGCCACGATGGTGGACAGTGTTGAGACAGCGGAAGAGTGATGGACGTGCAGATGCATAAACAAAGCACCCATAGTCGAGTTTCGAAGGTACAAGGGACCGCTACAAATGGAGGAGGATGGTTCGATCGGCACCCCAGGAAGTACCGTTGATGACACACAGGACATTGAGGAAGCGCATACAGCAGGCTGCCAGGTAAGACATATGGGACGACCAAGAGTGTTTCCTATCGAGCATGAGGCCCAGGAACTTCGTAGTTTCAACGAACGGAAGGGCAACAGGCCCAAGATGTAAAGATGGTGGGAGAAACTGTTTGCGCCACCAGAAATTCATAAAAATGGTTTAGTCAGTGGAAAAATGAAAACCATTGGCAATGCTCCAGGGGTAAAGACGATCAAGACATCGCTGAAGATGCCGCTCAGTCAGACACACCCGTGGAAAACTAACAGATGGCAAAATCGTCAACAAAAAGGGAGCCGGAGATGCCTGGCGGGAGACAGGCTATTACATGGTTAATGGCGATAGCAGAAAGGACGACGCTCCAGATGGAGCCTTAAGGCACACCGTTTCGCTGGATAAACGTGTTCGACAAGGCAGAACCCACACGCACCTTGAAAACTCCGTCTTGTAAAAATGCCCGAAGAAAACAGGGCTGACGCCCACAGAAACCCCACGTGTAAAGAGTACGGAGGATACCAGTTCTCCAGCAGGTGTCTTAAGCCTTCTAAAAATCTAAAAACACGACCAGTCTGGGATTTCCGCAGAAAATCATTCATGACATAGGTGGACAAAGTAACGAGACGGTCAACTACAGATTCCACGCTCGAAATCCACATTGCGCATTCGTCAGTAAAATGCGGGACTAACCACCATACCAGCCAGGCGTGAATCACACGTTCCATCACCTTGCAAACGCAGCTGGTAAGAGAGATGGGGCGGTAGCTAGAAAGAAGGTTTTTGTCCTTACCGGGCTTAGATATCGGTATGACGGTGGCTTCACGCCAGCGTCCGGGTAATGTGCCCTCTGCCCAGATGCGGTTGTACGTGTTAAGCGGAAAGTGCCCACAAGAGAAAGGTGCTGCAACATCTGAATGTGGATGGCGTCTGGCCATGGGGCAGCGGATCGGGATGAACTGAGAGCATGATCTAGCTCCTCATAGTAAAGGTGGCATTGTAGCACGATTCGCAGGAAAGGGTATCGCCAGAGCCGCCTCCTCTCGTTTCCAATGGAGGAAGGCAGGATGATAATGGGAAGAGCTCGAAACTTCCACAAAATAGTGGCCCAAGGTGTTGGAGACAGCAATGGGGTCCACGATATCATCTTCTGCTACTGTCAGGCCGAAAACTGGCGAATGGCTCTTGGTCCCAGAGAGCCGTCGGAGGTTGGCCCACATGACAGAGGAAGGGACGTTAACGTTTGTGAGATATTCCACCTGGTCATCACTACTGGGAAAATCTTGTTCTTCGAAGGTCGCCAAGGAGGTGTAAAGTTGCAAGTCATCCTTAGTAATGGGGGCGGTAGCTACCCAATAAGCTGAAGGAAGCCTGCCCTGGTATCAGCAAATGGCAGAGGGGGAAAAAGTCAGGTGGGGAAGGAAAAGGCGAACTGCAACGGTTTGAAGATGGGTAATCAGGGAGATGGGTTGACTATAAATGTCATCTCGTGCGAGCAGCATGATGCCCCCCATGAGATGGGATGCCGACCTCTGGGGGAAGGTCAGGCAGCAGTAGCCGGCAGAGACAAGCAGCAACAGGGAAGTAACCGATATTGTGACATATTACAAGTTTCTAATCAGGGGTGAATTATCTAGTTTTCACAGGAGTACTTCGGTAATTCTGTTTTTGGATCTCTGCGTAATAACCTAATTCATTAGACAGTTCCTGAGTTTTCGTGAGGATCTACGGTAGAGTTGCGCAGCACGTGCTGACAGTCCGTTTATATGCAGATTTTAGTTTTCCACGGTCTTTAGTGTGGACAGGGACTGCGACTTGTGTGCGGATACGAGCCGAGTTGGTGACACTTCGCTCTCAGCTTCAGGCTGTGATGGCTTCGTTTACACAGCTTAAGGCTGCAGTGGATGGGCGCCACTGTTGTGGGCCGGCCGTGGGGATCCAACGGACGTCCAGCATGTCAGAGTCCTCCGATCGGCCTCACCGGCGGCCAGCCTGGTTACTGCTCGCACTGAGGTTGACCCCCCACCTGTGGTCGAGTGGGAGGTCGCCCCGGTGCGTGGCAGGCGGCGATAGACTTACCAGGCGGCCGCACGTAAGGCCTCCCAGTTTGTCTGACAAACAGGTCCCAGGTGCTGTCTGTGGCCAACACTTTCGCTGAGCCAGATGCTGTCTCCTGTTTCAGAGGAAATCTCTCAGCCTCCAAGATCCGGATATGTCCTGTTTCAGAGGAAACCTCTCAGCCTCCAAGATCCGGACAATCACAGAGCATGGGATTATTGATAGTCGGGAGCTCCAATGTTAGGCGCGTTATGGGCCCCTTAGGGACATGGCTGCCAATAAAGGAAAGAAAACCAAAGTGCATTCCGTGTGCATACCGGGTCTAGTCACTCCACATGTGGAACGGGTCCTCCCAGATGCCATGAAGAGCACAGGGTGCAGCCAACTATAGGTGGTTGCTCACATCGATACCAATGATGTGTGTCACTTTGGATCAGAAGAGATTCTCTCTGGTTTCGAGCGACTAACAAAAGTGGTAAAGGCTGTCAGTCTTGTTTGCAAGATGAAAGCAGAGCTGACCATTTGCAGAACAGTCGACAGCACCGATTGCGGACTTCCAGTACAGAGTCGTGAGGAGGGTCTGAATCAAAGGCTCAGACGGTTCTGCGACCGTGTAGGCTGCAGATTCCTCGACTTGCGTCAAAGGGTGATTTGGTTTCGCGTTCCACTGAATAGGTAAGATGTCCACTATACGCAGGAGGCGGCTACAAGGGTAGCAGGGGCTGTGTAGCGTGGACTGGAGGGTTTCTTAGGTTACAGGGACTCGGAAAAACTGAAGGGCTTCAGTCACAAAGGGTGCAGGAGGAACTCATGTAGAATGTAGACACAGGAACCATCGGTATAACAGTTGTAAATTGTCGTAGCTGTGTTGGGAAAGTACCAGAGCTCTAACCGCTAACAGAAAGCACTGATGCTCAAATCGTTATAGGCACTGAAAGCTGGCTGAAGCCGGATATGAGCTCCGCTGAAATTTTTGCGAAGAACCTAACGGTGTTCCGAAATGATAGGCTAAACACGGTTGGTGGTGGCGTGTTTCTTGCTGTAGAAGTAGTTTATGATGTCGCAAAATTGAAGTAGATAGTTCCTGTGAGTTAGTATAGGCAGAGGTCATTGTTGGCAACCGGAATAAAATAATAATTGGATCCTTTTACCGACCTACCTATTCAGATGATACCGTTGGTGAAAGGTTTAAAGATAACTTGACTGATTTCAATGACGTACCAAGACTCATACGACTGTAGTTGGTGGTGACTAATTTACCCTCGATATGTTAGCGAAAATACGTGTTTAATTCTGGAGATACGCACGAAACATCATCCTAAATTGTGCTAAACGCATTCTCTGAAAATTATTTCGATCAGTTAGTTCGTGAACCCACGCGAATAGTAAACGGTTGTGAAAACACTTGATCTCTTAGCAGCAAATAATCGTGAGTTAGTAACGAGACTAAATATTGTAACCCCCAAATCCTCCGAAAATAAACGAGAAATATACCTATTCAAAAAATCAGATAAAAATTCACTTGACGCCTTCCTAAGAGACGATCCCCAATTCTTCCAAATTAATAATGTAAGTGTAGACCATATGTGGCTTGAATTCAAAGAAATAGCATCAGCAGCAATTGAGAGATTACACCAAATAAATTAACAAAAACGACGGACCTGATCCTCCTTGGTACACAAAACGGGTCAGAGCACTGTTGCAGAAACAATAGAACAAACGTGCCTAATTTAAACAGACGCAGAATCCCCAAGATTCGCGATATTTTACAGAAGCCCGATATTTAGCGCGGACGTCAATGCGAGATGCTTATAACAGTTCCTACAAAGAAACTTTGTCTCGAAACCTGGCAGAAAATCCAAAGAGATTCTGGTCGTATGTGAAGTATGTTAGCGGCAAGAAACAATCAATGCCTTCCCTGCACGATAGCAATGGAGATGCTATCGAAGACAGTGCTGCCTAAGCAGAGTTACTAAACACAGCCTTTCGAAATGGCTCCACAAAAGAAGACGAAGTAAATATCCCAGAATTCGAATCGAGAACAGCTGCCAACATGGATAACGTAGAAGTAAATATCCTCAGAGTAGTGAAGCAACTTAAATCACTTAATAAAAGCAAATCTTCTGGTCCAGACTGTATACCAATTAGGTTCCTTTCGGAGTATGCTGATGCATTATCTCCATACTTGACAATCATATACAACTGTTCGCTCGACGAAAGATCCGTACACAAAGACGGAAAAGTTGCACAGGTCACAGCAATATCCAAGAAAGGTGGTAGGAATAATCTACTAAATTACAGGCCAATATCGTTAACGTCGATATGCAGCAGGATTTTGGAACATATATTGTGTTCGAACATTATGAATTACCTCGAAGAAAACTGTCTACTGACGTACAGTCAACATGGGTTTAGAAAACATCGTTCTTGTTAAACACAGCTCTTTATTCGCATGAGGTGTTGAGTGCTATTCACAACGGATTTCCGTTCGATTCCGTATTTCTGAATTTCCAGAAGGCTTTTGACACTGTACCACACAAGCGGCTTGTAGTGAAACTGCGTGCTTATGGAATATCGTCTCAGTTATGTGACTAGATCTGTGACTTCCTGTCAGAGAAGTCACAGTTCGTAGTAATTGACGGAAAGTCATCGAGTAAAACAGAGGTAGTGTTATAGGCCCTTTGCTGTTCCATATCTATATAAACGATTTGGGAGACAATCTGAGCAGCCGTCTATCGACAAATATAAAGTCGTCGGAAGATCAAAAACTGCAAAACGATTTAGAAAAAATATCTGAATGGTGCGAAAAGTGGCAGTTGACCCTAAATAACGAAAAGTGTGAGGTCATCCACATGAGTGCTAAAAGGAACTCAAACTTCGGTTGCACGGTAAATCAGTCAAACCTAAAGGCCGTAAATTCAACTAATACCTAGGAATGACAATAACGAAAAACTTAAATTGGAAGGAACACACAGAAAATGTGGGGAAGGCTAACCAAGGACTGCGTTTTATTGGCAGGACACGGAGAAAATTTAACAGACCTACTAAAGAGACTGCCTACTCTACGCTTGTCCGTCCTCTTTAGGAATACTGCTGTGTGGTGTGGGATCCTTACCAGATAGGACTGACGGAGTAAATCGAAAAAGTTCGAAGAAAGGCAGCACGTTTTGTATCATAGCGAAATATGGGAGAGAGTGTCAGAGAAATGATACAGGATTTGGGCTGGACATAATTAAAAGACGTTTTTCATTGCGACGTAATTTTCTCACGAAATTCCTATTACCAACTTTCTCCTCCGAATGTGAAAATATTTAGATGACACCGACCTACATAGGGAGAAACGATCACCGTGATAAAATAAGGGAAATAAGAGCTCATACGGAAAGATACAGGTGTTAGTTCTTTCCCTGCGCTCTACGACATTGGAATAATAGAGAATTGAAAAGGTGGTTCGCCGAACCCTCTGCCAGACATTTAAATGTGATTTGCAGAGTGCCCATGTAGATGTAAATGTAAATGTAAATGTAGATGGTGAAAACGAATCGTTAAGTAATGTGAAAGGTCAAAGCGGTCGTAAGGGTGCAATTTCGTTTCCTGAAGGCAGTGTACAAGGGGATGCTGCAATGCTAAAAGCAGCCGTAAATCCTCTTTGTGGGACCGAAGGCCGCGAACGTTCCACTGGAGGAGAGTCATGACGAAGAGATGTAGGGGGCGTCACCTCGGCGTGGATCCTGCTCCGTGGGGTCCACAAAAGCATGAGCTTGTTTGTGCGCACTGACGATACGAAGGCTGGAAGGCTATGGTACCACGTGGTGACACCGACGAAGAGGATCTTCGGGTTGGCGAAGGAGAAGACCGTTTGCCTTTGGTGGACTACTTCGAGCCTTTCCGGTTAGAGGAAGCCGCGTGTGTTGTTTAGCTGGAGGGCCGGAGGAAGTCTACAAGGGAATACTCGTGCTGTCCTTCCGTCCTACAGGTTGTGTAGCTGGTGGCTTCGCCCCCTAGAGGCTAGAGGCTGGCCGTTTGTTGCACAACTGGACAGGGGAATGGCGATGTTACCTCGCCACTGGGCGATTTCACAACTTCAGACCTGAATTCCAGGTCGCATGTCTGCGTAGTCATTTCATTCATGGAGCGATGGATAACAAGAACGGAACTATAGGTGCCAGACGGGAGACCACAGTGTTTGCGACTAGCCAGTAACTGGCCAGCGACTGGGTAAGGCACTCTCCTTTACCCGGATCTTTTGAACAGCCCACTCCTCAAGATACGTGGGACAATCCCATGAGGCGGCGGCATGGCCGCCACTGCAGTTGATACAGTGGGGAGAAGGAGGCAAACAATCGCCCTCATGTGCATGCCTGCCACAGGTTACACATTTGGCTGGGTGTCAACAAGACGTTCTAGTGTGGTTGAAACGATGACACTGACAGCAGCGCATCGGGTTAGGAATTATGGCCGGACTGTGATAATTTCAGAGCCTGCTTTGATCTTGGACGGAAGCACCACACTATCAAAGGTGAGAAAAAGAGTGCGGATGGGTACTACGGAGGAATCTATCTTTTCCATTACACGATGGACGGCAATGATCGAAGAGGTAAGATTGGATCTCGGCCTCGGTTAGACCGTCGAGCAGCCTGGTGTCAATTATACAACGGGAAGAATTCAAAGTTCTATAGGCATCGACACGAACAGAGTTAGCCGAGGCCGCAAGCAGTTGTGCTTGAGAATCAGAAGTAGTCTCCAGAAGCGAAGTGCCACTCCGTAAACGAGAGCAGGATTTCACAGGGCCGGCAAGTGCATCAACACCTTTCTAGATAGTAAACGAATTACCGCGGCGAAGGACTGACCGTCTTCAGTACGTGAGACCATGGGGAACAGTGGGGCAGCGGGAAGGGTCTTTGAATCATTAACCTACATACGTTTACGTTTAGTAGGTTGGTTGGTTTAGAAGGGGGGGGGGGGGAGAGGGACCAAACTGCGAGGTCATCGGTCCCTTGTTCCCAGTAGAACAATTACCCAAGGGAAAGAAGAAAACCAAGAAGACATACGGCACAATAACAGAAGAAAGGAAGAACTTGAAGAACGACAGAAGGACAAACACTACAATGGGGAAAACTGGACAAGAAAACCGCAGAGATGCAAGAAACAGAAGGAAGACATTAAAAACAAGGATGCAAATTACCTTGGCTGGCTGACCATGAGAATAAAAAGGAGAAGCCAGCCACTCTGCAACACATTAAAACCTCCACTTTAAAAGCCCTAGGGTGGAGGACACACAGGGACAAAGGACATGCGCTAAAACCCAAATCAAATGATAAAACCCACCCTCACGAATAAAAAGTAAAACTTAAGCTGCTGTGAGGCATTGACGCCCAACACCGAAGGTAGGGTGTTGGGAGAGTTAAAAGACCGCCGCAGAGCGCCTAAAAGTGGGCAGTCCAGCAAGAGGTGGACGACTGTCATTTGGGAGCCACAGCGACACAGAGGTGGGTCCTCGCGACGAAGGAGGTAACCATGTGTGAGCCACGTACACATTCGCAGTTTCCTTCAGAACACGCATTTTATTGTGCAGACTGTTACGCCACTCCGTCTCCCACAGCTAAAAAATCTTGCAGCGTAAGACAGAACACAGGTCAGTTTCAGAGATGCCCATCTCCAGGAGCAGTTTCGGCGTAGCCTGTTTGGCCAGCCCGTCAGCAAATTCGTTGCCTGGGATTCCGACGCCACCTGGGGTCCACCCAAATACCACTGAACGACTGGACCGTTCCAGACCAGAGATGGACTCCTGGATGTTCGCTACCAAAGGATGGAGAGGGTAGCACGGGTCGATAGCTTGTAAGCTGCTTAGGGAGTCAGAACAGAGAAGAAACGATTCACCAGAACAGGAACGGATGTACTGAAGTGCACGAGAGATGGCCACAAGCTCTTCAGTGAATACTCCGCAGACAGCGGGCAAGGAATGCTGTTCAACACGACCTCTGTGGACACATGCGAAGCCAACATTACGATCGGCCATCGAGCCGTCGGTGTAAACAACTTCAGAGCACCGAAACACGTCAAAAATCTAGAGGAAGTGACAGCGGAGAGTGGCGGGGATAACGGAGTTCTTAGGGCCATGCGAAAGGTCCAGACGAAGCTTCGGCCGAGGAGTACACCATGGAAGTGTACGTGAATGGACCTCAAGTAGAGGTGGTGAAGGGGAAGACTCCAGTTCAGAGAGAAGGGATCGCACGCCAACCGCAATCGTGAGCCCTGACCTGGGCCGCCGATGCGGGACATGAACTGCCGTGGGTGGGAAAAGGAGACGGTAATTCGGATGCTCAGAAGAACTACAAATGGGTGCAACATAACTGGCTAGCAGTTGTGCACGTTGGATCTGCAATGAAGGGACTCCGGGCTCCACCAGGACACTGGTCACCGGATTTGTTCTAAAAGCACCGTCGCTAGACGAACGCCACAGTGGTGCACTGGGTCGAGTAAACGCAACGTTACGGGCGCCGTCGAACCGTAAAACAGACTCCCATAGTCAAGGCAGGATTGAACAAGGGCTCTGTAGAGCTGCAGAAGTGTAGAGCGATCTGCACACCAGTAGGTGTTGCAGAAGCTTAAGCTGAAGAGGGTGAGGTAGGCAAGCCAAGCTGCGTCGAAAAGAAGTCGTAAGAATCGATATGTCTCCACTACAGTGAGTGGATCGTAATTAAGGTAACGTTCTGATTCCGAATGAACGGTGCGACGCCGACGGAAGGGCATGACACACGACTTTGCGGCGAAAAACTCAAAACCGTGGGCTAGAGCCATGACTGCTCTCGATATTCTACATAGATTCATGTGTAATGAGAAAAGGCGAAGAAAGCATAGGCGTAAGTACTTTCAGCCAATCAAACAAGGAGAACTTTAAATTGTTTGCTATAATGTAATGAATGACCACAAAACTACATTTTCTCTTCTATATTCAGAGTGTGAAGTATTGCGCTAAGGAAAGCTAAATCACCAACATCGAGAATGGCAGCAGAAAAGTAACGTCCTTCTGTGCGTAAGGAACTGTTCTGGGACGAGTCATGGGAAGCATTAGGATCTATGTAGGAAGCCGCTGGAGATTTAATTAGTTACTAGCCTGTAGTACCTCTTTTTGCCCTCATTCCAGCGAAGTCGCGAGGTATCACGGGCTTTGGATTATACTGAAAGTGTTGGAGAACCGTCCTGATCCATGACCGCTCACCCATGGATCGCAACTCACGAAGACTGGTGGAACATAGACCCAGACGCGCACTTCACGCTCAACAGTCTTTCAGGCCTGCTCACTAGGACTGAAGTCAGGTAACAGAAGCGAACACTATTTCCAAGAAGTATTGAACCACTTTGATGCAGTTCTGGAGCGACGGGTGTTGTTGGTCAGGTTGTTCGCGTGCTGTTTCAGGCTAACGAACGGATACGCATAATCTGACAGTAGGTTTCTGTGTAGTTGGGCGATTAGAAAATGGACTCACCAAGGTCCCCATTCCATATCCCTCTCTACAATATTTCCAAAGCCTGGCTGAAAGAAGCTCCGTTTGCAAACCTGTCAGTTGATTTAAAAATATAAAATCTGACAAATTTAGCTTACTATCGTACCATAGACTCCTACGGAATCATTTTGGGGAAATGTCGTCGAGGTAATGTTTATACACACACACAGCCACACAGCTCGGTTCATGAAATCAACACCATGTATCGAAAATGCAGGTACTCTGGTAGAAGCGCGTTCGCCATTCAAGAATAGACATTTGCAATAACTCGCCAAAACCATCGAAAGTGTCGCTGCTCGAAACGAACAGTTGAAGCATCCCTAAATGATCTATTCCTGGTCAGTTCCTGCGTCACTAATAATTACTTAACAGAACCAACTACTGATACAAAAATTCTTTGCAATAACTACTTCAGCAGTTCCCGTGCAGTAATACGATATCTGTAGTTGAGAGTTGTGGACTGTTTTGCCGATGCTTATCGGTAGCGTAGAAACCAGACCTAAAGTAGCCTAAGCGTACGTCTGAATGACTGCGATGAATTTTTTTTCATTAATACCTAAATAAAAATGTATATCATTCCTCATCCATGTATACCACTAATCTCATCTAGGATCTATGAAACTAACATTACCTCATTTCTTTCTGTAAATAATTGTTTTTATAGCATGTTTCCCTGAGGATCTTAATTTGAGTTAACGGAACGAACAGTGTAATCCAGAATGATCCCTGTGAGCAGGATGCACGGCCTCGTGTGATCTGACATACTCGTGTTCTGTCACAGGCATTTGCCAACATTCATCATCAGTCCAAGCGATCATTCTGCATATTTCGAGCCTCCAACAGCGGAACTCCTGCGTCCATTCTGATCTCTTGGGACTGCCGTCCAGTCCTAATATGTATGGGCGGCGGTCCTAGTTGGCACGGGTGTTCACCTGTTATTCTGAAACATCGAACTGGAGAGTCGTTTGAAGCATCGTGGCTAGTGCGTCTGCTACTAAAATGCGCAATACATTTTTTTTAGTAACATTACTATAGTAGCCGTAGCTACGACAATTTCCATTTGAGCTGACCAAATGGCGAATGATCTGTGCCACATGATTTAATTATTTTTTTCCAATGCACGTGTACCACAAGCTATCGTTCGAGTTTCGTGTGGCACGAGAGGAAGAACCATGTGACAATGAAAAGGCTGTCTCCTGAAGAGCTCAGTTATGCGATCCTGCTATGGAGGACCTAGCAGGTAGGCGGACCAGAAATGCTAAAATCCTAAGCACTCCTCCGTGTTCCTACGAAGGCGGAACGGATTTGGGCCACTCCGTCAATAGCGGTAAACATGAGGTACCCGAGAACGCGATACGGCAGCATTTAGCGTTACTGATGACCCTGGCAACACCAGTTGATGTGCTGCTGAATGTGCCTACCTACTTTCCCCGCGGTACTGTGCAGTTCCAAATTATGTAAACGACGAGCTTGTGGGAAGTGGTTATGGCCTTCGTCATGCCTTATGGGCGACGAGGTCACAGGTTTAGCTTGCGAGGGCTTGGCGGAGTGTACTTGGACCCAGCTAGCTCCCTCTTCTGCGATAACGTTTCTACTCTTCGGCGGAGTGTACGATACAACCCGTCCGCATAGTATCGCGCGTTAACGCGCCCTTCCGGGATTTGGGGAGGTGAGCCTTCCGGATAGAATCCACCTCGAGGATTAACGAGGAGGGTGGTGAGCCAGTCAGCTTGGATGTCGTTTTTAGGCGGTTTTCCTTCTACGTAAATATCGGGCTTTTACCAACATCCTGCCTCAGATAGAAGCCAAGCAACCATTTATTAAACGTTCTTACATTTTAAGTGAGCCGGGATGTGAGAATCAGTCAAAATAAAGAATTTTTAAAATATGTTAAGTATCCCAGTTTTTCCTGAACAAGAATGTATACGGAGTGTAGAATGTGTCTGAGGTGTAAAATTAGTTTTTCGTTATTTCAGTTTTACATAAACTATGAGAATTTTACTGAGATACAAAGTTATTTTCATATGAGTGACAAGCTCTGCTCTGGCAGGGAAACGAAGGGAACCAGCGGAAAAATGCTCTTATCGGAGGGAAAAAAAGACAAATATCCTCCTGTTAGGAAGATTCTTCCTCAGCACCTTTAAAAATTATCCCAGAAATTTTGGACTGCGAAAACATTTGCGCTTTTTTTATTTTGAGAGGGAGAGAGAGTGGCATTGGGAAACAGATGTAAAAGCAATAACTACTAGAAGATTGTAGAGACTGGTTGGGGTATACAAAAGGGAAGGAGACAATGACAGTGTGAGACAAAGAGAGAGACACAGCGGCAGTGGAACAAGTTGACGGTGACAGAGCAGTGTAAGTGGAACAGATGTGAAGAGGAGGACGAAGGGGAAGTGACTGATGGCTTGTGATAATAACAGACAATCGATAACCATGAGAGAGAGAGAGAGAGAGAGAGAGAGAGAGAGAGAGAGAGAAACACACTGCAGCAGTGGGAATGAATGAATGATGAGACAGTAGTAGTCAGGCAGAGCAAGAGGGAGCCTGATAGGAGACAGTAGTAACACTATTACTAGTAGTAGTAGGCCGCAACGAAGGAAACAAAGACAAGGTCAATGAGTTGAGCTGAATGAGTAAGTGTGAATGGGCAAGTGGGAGCGGACTGGTATGATTGACTAGTGGATGCGAGTTACAGTTAGGGGAGCTTGCGGGAGCGGGATGTGAGCTGTATGTTAAAAGGAGTGCAAATATGTTCGCACACCAGACTTTTTTGGTAAAATTTTAAATGTTCTGACGAAGATAGAATGAGCCAGCTGGCACCGCAGTTTTCAGCCATTCTTTTAAACAGGGGTAAATTCCTTTCTTGTGCTCCGATAGGAGCATTTTTTCCGCTGGTCAAAAGGCTTTACCCAATGTTTAAGAAAGATCTCAAGACACTGAGGGAAGGGTGCCACGAATGCCCAGATTCAGCACGACTGTGGTGAGCTCCAACACAGGGTAAAACGCACATACAAACCCAGTTTCAGGTTCCATATCAAACGGTTTCTAGGGGGCAACAAAAATTTGATTTGCGTTATTGGATGTGTAATTACTGACCGAATTTAAAATGCTATGAACCTGCTCATTAAAATGTACGATCTTACGATAAAACACAGTAAGTCAAATATTAAAGTAACAATGTCTTGAAGGAGCTTAACTCACGGCGCACAAATACCCGGACTACATTCATCCATTACTAGAGAATGAGAACACTTAACGAATTTCAACGAAAGTTATACGTCATATCAAACCTTTACGGAACGTTTTACTGGTATCTGGGTTAATAATTCGAAACTAATTAAATAAACATAAATAGGGTTTTACATCTTCAAATATTAAGGTTTGACATACTTAACGTCAAATATTTAACGTATTGATTTGTGTATGGAATGATCACCCACTTCGATTTTTAATAAAAGAAATCGACTGAACAAATGTGTAAAACGTTCTTAACATTGGTGCCTCTGTTTTCGCTTGCTACTTAAATTCCACTCAGTAACGTTTTATTTACCATATAAGATGACTACAGCAAAGAAAATGTTAGGGTGACCTTCAGACGAAAGACTGGTTTGACGTAGGTCTCCAGGCTACCTCGTACAAGTTGCTTCGTCTCTGCTTAAGTACTGCAACCTACACTAATAGTTTCCTTGGTCCCCTTTACAGTTTTACTCTCTCTCTCTCTCTCTCTCTCTCTCTCTCTCTCTCTCACACACACACACACACACACACACACACACACACACACAAAACGTTATTACATTTACGGTTACTGGGTGCGACACGATGTGCCTCACCAATCGAACGTTGTCTAGACAATATCATAAATTTTTCTCCTAATATCGATTCAGTATGTCTTCATTAATTACTAGGGCCCGGATTTTAATGGCAACTCATTTTTTCCTGATCTATAGGGTGAATTTTAGAACAATTTATACACAAATCTAGGCATTTTAGGGTCGAAAATTGTATTTTGATTGTGCATATAAAGTCATATTTCAACAAATTTTAGTAATCGCTCATATTGCGGCTAACTTTCAATATAATATGTCATATTTCTGTCAACTTTTGCCAAAAATGCATATACTGTTTTTCTCGTATCTTACGGGACACACGAATAAGAAAATGAGTATGTTGCTCACGAGACAATATTTAACGTGCTATTATGAAAGATAAACAGATAAATTAGTACACAGCTTTATTTCTCAGGACTGTAGCAGAAAATCTGTGTACCACAACAGTCGTTTCGCGAACATAAAACCATGTTGCGCAGAGTCGACAATACGCTCTCAGAGCCAATAAAGGTGGCTTCTGCCGTAATAATCATCGCAGTCGCACAGGTGTTCCCAGTAACCAGGTCGGTCGGTTTGTGTGACATGATTGTGTCCTGCAACATCCCATTGGAAAAGCTGAAGAATCCACGCTTCAGACGGTTCTTTGAGAAGTGCGCAACACATCCAGTTCCAGATGAATCTACACTGAGAAAGAACTATTTATCCGTATGCTACAATGATGTGCTCAACAAATTACGAATTGCTATAGCTGAGCAAAAGATCTGGCTGTCGATAGATGAAACTACGGATATTAGTGGGCGATATATTGCAAATTATGTTGTTGGTGTTCTAAATGTTGATGGTCCGGGAGATATGTTTCTACTAACGTGTGAAGCTCTCGATAGAGTAACAATTCGACGATTGCTATTTTGTTTGACAACTATCTGAAGCTACTGTGGCCGGATGGTGTGAAAAGCGACAACGTTTTGCTGCTTGTAACAGATGGTGCATCATATACAGCTAAAGCAGCCAAAGGGCTTTAGATTCTCTACCCCAGTATGGTGGACGCCACTTGCCTTGCACATGCGTTGCACAGAGTTGCCGAAGAGGTGCGATCAAATTACCCTGACGTGGACAAATTAATTTCCTGTGACAAGAAAATCTATGTGAAGGCTCCGCAACGGGTGCAGAAATTCAAGGAGCAAGCATCTTCAACGCCCCTCCCAACTAAACCTGTTCTTACACGATGGGGTTCTTGGCTTAATGCTGCTGAGTATTACTGCACCAATTACACCCAAATAAAGACAATCTTCTGTGAGGTTGATAGCGATGAAACAAGTGCTATCAAAATTGTGAAAAGTTTTTACGGATACATTGTCTCGAAACTTGGCATACATCAACGCCAATTTTTCAGTGATATCAAAAGCCATCAAACGACTGGAAGCTGTTAGCACTCAGCTATGTGAGGCCCTGAGTATTGTGCAACATGTGTAGAGTGAGTTGGGTCGATCTCGTGGTTATGTGGCTGACAAAGCGAAAACCAAATTCCAAAGTGTTCTCCAACGGAATCGTGGATATTTTACACTGTGCAAAATTAGTGACAGTCTTTCAGGGAATGCCGCAACTTTTGAAGATACTGAAACAAAGCTGAACTCCAGTGACCTGGCTGCCTTGAAATACGCTCAAGTGATGTCTTAAGTGGAGAGGAGCTTTTCCAGGCACAGAATTATCCTCTGCGACAACTGTAGATCTTTGACAAAGGAAAACCTGAAAATGCGCCTTGTGATCCAGTGCAACTTTGCAGATACTGGAGATTGACATACAGTATTAAATAATGTGAAACGCTTTAAATACTATGTAGAAATAAAAACATTGTTTTACTGTTTCGATAGATGAGCTTTTCACTGTACTGTGAGTTTAGAAAATAAAACAGACATTCAAAAAATAGGTGCAAATTAGACACAAACCCTACAGAAAGAAAGAAGTATACTTACAATATTTTGAGAAATGAATTTTGTCTTACTTTATGGTGAATAAAAAATTACACAAACAAGAATGCTTTAAATAAACTTATATTAAGTCATATTTTATTTTTTAAGGTCGTTTATATAAGTTTTAGGTCATAAATGCTTGCATATTTCACTGTTTTTTTAGGTAATTAAAATCTGGGCCCTATTGCTAAGTAATTTTTGTGAGCGTTTCAGTTGCCGAGGAAAGACTTTTAGAATTCAAAACATAGTTGTTAAAAGCTTTTCAGTCGTTCAGCAAGTTCAAATTCTCCCACCCAAGATCTCCTCACGAAAATTCTGTTCCAGTTGTGTGTCGCCGCACTGCACTGAGCGGAACTCAGTTGCACAAAACTAAATCTAAAGCTTAATGTGCTTAGGATAACTGAGTGTCTTCGCATTGCACAGCGCGAGGCTTTCTTTTCTTTAGCTGGTTAGGCGCTGCACTGTATTTCAATGTTCATAACTTTTGATGAAGTGCCGAATTTCCGTTGACACAGATAAGCTATAAAAAACTATTAGGGCCAATTTAACATCAACCAGGAAACAATGTCCTTCACAACTAAGCACTGCATTTCAAAATTAGTATCAGGTTATTGGCTGGCAGTTCGGAGGTTTTACTCGTTGGCTAGCTTGTTGTTTATGTCACTGAATGATAAATGAAAGGGAGTAACACCGAGTGGTGTAACGAAGTGTGTTAATTCTTGGGCTCTTTTATACACCGTTTATCAACTTCTGAATTTGTTGCACATATGCCCTAATGTTATGCCATTAAGCATATTACCATTTCTGGCAGTCAGCATATGGCTACATAATCTATAGGCAAAGAATCTATTTCTTATAAGCTATCGAATAGCATAGTAGATTTTCAAATAATTGCTGCGAGCCATATATGGTTCCCTGTACTTAAGCGAACAAGAAAAACATATTTACAGTATATAGTTTTACTGTTCATTTGACATTTCAGAATCAAACGGTGTGAAATTTATTGAGCTGCACCACACAATGGAATACATAAGCTCCACACAGTTGCTAGTATTTTAGGTTAAACCTGTTTCATCACCTTGGGTTTACATTTTTGAAAGGGGACAATGATGGGAATGAAACTATTTAGATCCACTGTGCTGTATGGGTTTGTTGTATGAATTTGAACTTTGTGTATGCAAGGGCAAGTTACATCGTGGATTCTGAGAATCAAGGAATGTCCTAGTTGTACCTTTGTCAACATCAATGAAGGAAATCGCCAGAAGAAATATAGGAGTCAGAAGCAGTTGGTTCATTAGTCGAATCTTAATTTCGTAAAGGAAAATTATGATACCGTAACAACTGCAGTCTTTCTTTGTACATAAAAGAGATCTCGTTGGGTACTCCAGGATCATATTGATTCTCACTAAAATTGGAAACTACATTGCTCGGTACAAGAGTGTGAATGCTGTGTGTATTGTTCACAAAAATCCTTCCTCAACAGTAAAAGTGATGAAAACGATGCTAAGGGAGATTACTATATTTTAAGCATTAATGAAACTTCTTTTTCGCGGTATATACGACCCGGGACAACCGGGAGATCCGGGAAAAACCCGGGAATATTTTTAGAATTCCGGGAATTTTTCATTGTTTTAGTTTTCAGTTAAATTTTTGTAATTTTGACTGGTAAGAACCGATACTCTACGAAAGGATATTACTGTATCCCCGTACTGCAGAATAATATTTCAACAATAAAACATAAACCAGAGAAAAAACGAAAATAAATTGCAAAGGAAATGCGCCATATACAACAATGACACACAGTGCTCATGCAAGCGTCTCCCAACAGCAAAACGTGTCAAAGGCTTTAGGAAGGCTATGCAATGCTTCATAACAAATTGCCTCCGATAAGCGTGAAGTCAACTGTTTACATTAGATTCGTTTCAGCAGTTACGAGCGGCCTCATGCGCATGCGCAGTTGTGTCGCGTTTGAGTAGTAGATTCTCCCGCTTCTGGCTACCGGAATTTGGCTGTGCAAGCGGTCGCAGCAAGCAGCTAGATGTTACTGGGAAAAGATGGCGCCAAATTCATATTCTTGAGGGGAAAGAACTTGTTTCACAAAGCGCCTAGCATCCAGCGCACGGTCTGTCGATTATTCATGTGATTTTGAAACGCATCCTTTTAAGTTTTTGAACATTTTTGAACACATTTTAAGTTGATTTCCGAATGGCTCATAAGTTGATTATTGAATGCGTTACATCTAGAAATAGACTTTTCGCAGACAAAAGGGGACGGGGCTATACGAGCTGAACGCAGTAAAGCCGAAAGGATGAACGCCAATCGCTGTCTGATTATGTGGTTGATTGGGTTTGCAAATGTTCAGCGTTGTTATAATTACTAGCGAAATCCACAGATTCAGATTACCAGAGTGGAAATAAACGACTAACAGGAATAACAAAAATGGCTCTGAGCACTATGGGACTCAACTGCTGTGGTCATAAGTCCCCTAGAACTTAGAACTACTTAAACCTAACTAACCTAAGGACAGCACACAACACCCAGCCATCACGAGGCAGAGAAAATCCCTGACCCCGCCGGGAATCGAACCCGGGAACCCGGACAGGAATAACAGGTGACAAAGATTACATATTATCTTGTCGGTGTATCGAAGAAAATGAAATTGACAAAATTTTTGGCCAGATCGCTACGCTAGTAAGGACCAATTGTACAGTCCTCTGCTAGCAGCCGCTTAAGTTCTATTCTGGAAGTAACGCGGAAAACGTGTTGTACGAATATGTAACAACGCCTAACCGGAGAATAATCGCGGGATAACTAAACCTGTGATTCTGGCAGGATTTGTGAAGTTAATCGGCGAACAAATTTTGACAATGGCGGAATAGCTACAGAATTCTTGAAGACAAGATTGTTAGAACGAGGAAGAAGAAGAAGAAGAAATGGACATCACACAAATAATAGAAGAATAAGACGATTCCAAATTTGTATAAAAATTTGGTAATACTACTTTTCGATCTCGTGTGTGAGAAACTGGTGCGTATGAATGAAATTAAAACTATCTCCTAACACAAAGCTTTTTGCCCGTAGTAGGCCTTGTAGGCATTCGATATTGGTACTTAGTGAATTATATTCTGTCGTGTTATAAAAATGGCCATTTGTGCCGAAACAGTCTATTATTTGGTGTGTGTTACAAAATTGCTGCAATATTAGAAAGGTCTATTTTGTTTTATCTAGCAGACAGTGACAATATACACGTAATCAGCTCCAGAGAGA
Organism: Schistocerca cancellata; assembly: GCF_023864275.1. Classification (NCBI taxonomy): domain Eukaryota; kingdom Metazoa; phylum Arthropoda; class Insecta; order Orthoptera; family Acrididae; genus Schistocerca; species Schistocerca cancellata. The sequence goes on along the minus strand of NC_064634.1, from coordinate 137,492,155 downwards.
ACACCAGTCTCTGGTATTATTTGTATTGACAGCTTTTTCAGTATAACGACATTTCGATTTTTCATGTAGCAAAACGTTTGACGAACTTTGATGAGGTAATAGATTGTTTCGCAGAAAGGAAAGCACGCCATGTAAAGCTGTAACAGGTTAGAGAGAAAAAAATGCTAGGAGCTAAAGACTGAAGAAATATGTACCTTCTTGCTTGTCTCTTGTTATTGGGCTTATGTTTCCTATATTTAATTTTGTCACACAAAATAGCAAGTTATTAGCTAATAGACAATAAGGAGTGCAAATTTTCTGAAGAGTTCTTGTTCTCCCGATTACAAATAATCCCATTCGCTATTAACTGCGAGTTTTTTTTAGAGGTGGCAGGCTATCAAACCGGCTGACTGGGAGCAGGAGAGGCATCACAGGACATTCCGATTTCCACTGTCATGAATACAGTTTGATGGTATCCACTACAAAATATACACGTTTCAATTCCACAGAGCGAAATACAGTGACGTCCGGTTGAAGAATGCTGTCTGAAGAGACGTGGCACTGCACTTTGGCACACTTAACGATTAAACGACATGTCTTACATTTCCTGGAACACACGTTTTATGTTTCAGGCTTTACAGAAAGATGTGCGCTAGAAGATGAACATGTTTTTGAAAATTCGATTTTTTTTTTTAAATATTGACCCGGTTCGCAAATATCGTAGATCCGGGGCTGATGCGCAGAGCAGTCTGAGTTATAGTGGGTAGTCTCCACGTGACCCGTGTTTACATTTAATGATTTTGCTGTTTCCCCTTCGTTTACTCACAAGTCAAATGAAAACAAAACGGATATCTGTGGCTGAGAGCTATCAAGTGAATTAAAATACATTAACATAATTACCTTTCTGACAGTTAAGCATTAATCACCTTGCAGAACACTGAAGTTATTTTTATCTTTTTTACTAAAGAAATTTGAGTTTTATTGACCTTTACCACGGAGGCAGTCAATGTATTTGAAACGAAACGTGTAATTCCACAGTACTGGCTAGTTTCAACTGTTTGCTGCATTTCAAGTGCACGTTTTCATCTTCAAGCACGTATGGCATTGTGCCACAACGAAGAACCAAACATGATATAATACAGAACTGATGCTCCAAGAATATTTACATCCCGAAAACTACACTGAAAAATCTTAGTATCAGGTCGAGGTCTGCTTTATTGGGAATCTGGACATACGAATGTGCACTTTAAGTATGCACTTTAAATGTGCACATTTCAGTATGGTTCACCAAATTCCGATGCTCTTGGAGTATCCTCTGATGTCTTGTTTCTTTTATGACAATGTATGATCTTTCAGTGTTTTACACGTACGTACATACGGGCTTCCAACATCATGATAGCTGCGCAAGCGCGGTGTCGCCTGTTATTTGCGATCTCTGGCAACTGCTGAAACGAACCTATTTTGACAGGTAGCAAGAAAATATTGCTAATAGTGGTTTGAAAAGCGTTACTTTCTCAGTAAATATCCTTTTACAAAAGTTGAACTATGTGTGAGAATGTAGCATGAATTTCTTAAATCACAGAGCGTTTGAAAAAAAAAAGGCTCTGAGCACTATGGGACTTGACATCTTAGGTCATCAGACCCCTAGAACTTAGAACTACTTAAACCTAACTAACCTAAGGACATCACACACATCCATGTCCGAGGCAGGATTCGAACCTGCCACCGTAACAGTCACGCGGTTCAGGACTGAGCGCCTAGAACCGCGAGACCACCGCGGCCGGCACAGAGCGTTTGACCGTCATTTAAAAATCAGCTCTTTGATGAGCTATTTAGAAGAATTTCGTACCTTGAATATCAGACATTTGTCATTATTAAAAATTTTACTGGCACATTTGTGTGATACTTTAAGTGTAACACGCGTAAAAATATCAACATTGTATGCAAAAGCTTAGCTTCTCTTCCAGCTTATTAACCTTAGAGACCAATATTATATGTGAAAGCTTTTCTTGTAACACCGTTATGTATATATTTAAACTATTAACTTCCCCTGTGTGTATTCGCGCTACTTAACAGTGATGTTGCTGTTAGCTGACTACATCACATCTCAAATGCTCTGAATTTCCGCTGTCATCGGCTGGCGAGATCACGTGACATGAGCTATGACAAGCTTACAAAAGCTCATCGCAATCTCAATTATTCGGAAAGTAACATGCGGTGTTTGGTGGAATTCCAATCTATACTTTCGTAATACGAAAATACACAGCGTACATGTTGCTGTACATCAAAGATATTTCCAAAACGTGTCGTTTTCCTTAAGTTTTCTTTCCTAAAGTGCCGGGAAATTGTACGCCCGTGTATAAAACCATAACCATTCAAAGGATTGATAAGTTTTGCAGTTCCGAGGGAAAATATACTGTCGCTTAACACGGAAAAAGTGTGTTTTCACCCGGGAGAAAGTATTTTTAACCGCGTATACACTAGAGATGGGTAGTTCGCGAACGAACGGGTGCAAAGGAACGGTTCACCAAGATGAACGAAAGGACCGAGGAACGAATTCCAAGGAACGATCAGTTCATAGTTCACTTCGGTCGCGGAAGTCTACTTACAGTTCCCGGGAACGAGGAACGATCGGTTCATAGTTCACTTCGGTCGCGTCGGTCACTTCGGCAGTTCTCGTTCCAGCCGCGGTCGCGTGCTCTTCTCAAGTCTCAGTCTCCCTCGGCCGCACTCGTTCTTCGCATGACCATCTGCCTCAGTTCCATTGCCGACTGTTCCTAGTTAGTTCAGTATCCAGTTGTTCGTTTCGTTCACTGCGCTCGCCTATTTTACACGTTGTAAACTGCTCTTGCACTTTGTTCTGGCTATTCAGCGTTCACGACCGGTAATCAAAAAAGTATTTTATAGTTACGTAAATTACATAAAAATTACGTTGTATGTAATAGGTACGTCTTTTCAGGTAACAAAAGGGCATATCACCTCACTTCATTATATCTATGAACAGCAGAAATACTTATTGTTATTCATAAATTTTTTGGTTTCATCGACTTGACTTTTTAGTCTAAGAAAACTCATGTAAAACGATTGTCGTGTATCTTTCATATACAAAACATTACATTTAGGAAGGCTCTAATTATTTTTAAGTTTGGTTGTTTCCAATTTGCATTACCTGCTAGTTTGGTTTCTTTGGAATAAAAACGTGGGTTGTGGGTCATTTTGGCTGCGTAGGAAAAGCGGCGCTTCTCCATTTGAAAAGACCGTGCCACAAAACCTTATTTACTTATTATCTCAAAAACATTTGTTCAGAAGGAACTTTCAAACCGAAAACTTAATTACTGCGAACTTTATTATTATTATTATTATTATTGCCGGCCGTTGTGGCCGAGCGGTTGAGGCGCTTCAGTCTGGAGCCGAGCGACCGCTACGGTCGCAGGTTCGAATCCTGCCTCGGGCATGGATGTGTGTGATGTACTTAGGTTAGTTAGGTGTAAGTAGTTCTAAGTTCTAGGGGACTGATGACCTCAGATGTTAAGTCCCCTACTGCTCAGAGCCATATTATTATTATTATTATCATCTTCTTTCCTTTCTCAGACCTTAGGTCTGGTTAAAAATGGAACGTGACGCGGACCTTGATCAAGCGTGACTTCTTTTTAACTGTATGGTATATGTTACATTGTATTTAGGAACTTTCGGTTTATTGAACATGTATCAATAATTACGGATTTCTGTAGTTGTATATATACGTTTGGATGTAGCTGTATTGCATTGATGTACTGGTGGATATTGTGTGGTATGACTCCTGTAGTTGATAGTATAATCGGTATAATGTCAACTTTATCCTGATGCCACATGTCCTTGACTTCCTCAGCCAGTTGGATGTATTTTTCAATTTTTTCTCCTGTTTTCTTCTTTATATTTGTTGTATTGGGTATGGATATTTCTATTAGTTGTGTTAATTTCTTCTTTTTATTGATGAGTATGATGTCAGGTTTGTTATGTGGTGTTGTTTTATCTGTTATAATTGTTCTGTTCCAGTATAATTTGTATTCATCATTCTCCAGCACATTTTGTGGTGCATACTTGTATGTGGGAACGTGTTGTTTTATTAGTTTATGTTTTATGGCAAGTTGTTGGTGTATTATTTTTGCTACATTGTCATGTCTTCTGGGGTTCTCTGTATTTGCTAGTATTGTACATCCACTTGTGATGTGATCTACTGTTCCTATTTGTTGTTTGCAAAGTCTGCATTTATCTGTTGTGGCATTTGGATCTTTAATAATATGCTTGCTGTAATATCTGGTGTTTATTGTTTGATCCTTTATTGCAATTATTATTATTATTATTATTATTATTATTATTATTATTATTATTATTATTATTATTATTATTATTATTATTATTATTATTGCATTATCTTTAATAATGCAACATAAACACCTAATTTTTACTAAGCGTGTGACGCAAGTATGAGAAAACCACATTTTATTATATGCTTCCATAAAGTCTCTACTTCGCCTACGAACTCAGAGACGACGTGAAGTATATATAGGGTGTAAGCGATTATTGTTTACAACGTACCATAGCTATGTAGTGAAAGTCGAATCGAAGAATTTTATACAAGACACTTGTGGTCTATTACGTTGGGAAACAGCCACCAACAGGTTTACAAGACTACATGAGCTATAGCCCATGCGCGTCGCGTGAGATTTTCATGTTCTCTTCTCCAGCTCTCTACACATCGTCATCGATTGTTTCGCAATTGTTGCTTGCATTAGCTTGTTATTTCTTCACTGCCTAATTATTACATGTTTGTCTGTTTGTTGTATCTGCTCGTAACGGGAAACACATCGTCCGTAATTGGCGAGCAGTCTGTACTCGGGGCCTGTTTTCCGTGCGCCACCCTGTATTATTTTCCTGTGATCATTCACAAACGAAAATCATGACGTGGCATTTTGAAATATCGGAAATTAAAAACGTGTGGCCCAGTTACCCAGTTATACCACGTATTACAGACACAGTAAACAAAATTTCAGGCCTTTAACGTGAATGTTGGTTAGGTGACCTCAGGAAAGTGACTGCAGCGGATGTATGTTGCGTCCTACCTGAGATGACTCCCCGGGAGGGGGCTGAAATCTCTGCGAGCGACGCAGATTGAGCCTGGGCGTTGAGCGCACAGAGCATAGAAGCTCTGCGGTTGAGCGGCGAAGAGATGGCGTGCGGGGCATCCTCCCGATATTGCGACTGTCACAAGACTGCTAGCGCGGGGCCGGCGTACGCAGCGGCATATGGTAAACAGCGGCACGGAGGCGACGGCCTATCACAGGATGTTTCCGGCGCCGCGCACGCCGTTCGAATTCTTATCAGGGAGTGCTGCGGTTGGTGGCGCTAGCGGCTAGAGGTAGCATGCGCAGGGTGTACGCTGCTTAAAGCTCTCTACACACGCACCAACCGACCGGCCGACAAACTGAACATGTGGAGGTGTTTTGACCGACCAACCGACGAAATTTCCTTGTTTGGATGTTGGGCGGCTAGCATGACACGGCAGTCGACACACCCGCACCACTTCATCCGACAAATAGTGCTGTGTATAACGCTGTCGAGCCAACGGTGTTTGTGGGGCACGTCGTGCGAGGAATATTGCAACGGAGGTGCAAGAAATGAAGCACCTATTCCGTTTTTCAACGAATCCATAATGACGTATGTGGTACACACAGAGACAGGGGAAGTTACAAATTTTTTGAATAAAAGTTCGTCGATTTTCTCTATTTCGGTTTTTAGGTTTATTTCCAATAGAATCCGAAATACAAACAACTTACGTTTTAGATTTGATTTCCTATACATATAGGAAGTAAAACCGAAACATACACAGTTAATAAATATTTATTTATAAAACATACTTGCTTCACTGTTATAAGTATTAAAATTGTCCATCCTATATCCAAGCCTTCTGCTATGAAGAACACAATGTGTGTGCTTTTTTATTTTTTTCACAGTTCCAACAGTTGCAAAATGTCTCATTTCCTGTTTATCTGTTGTATTTATTACATGATGTGTGGCATCACCACTTGTACTCTTTCTTCTTCCCATCTGAAATGAGATCAGAAATTTACCTGGCATCTTTTATGCTACATACAGAGATAAATTGATAAACAAGTTTGTTTGCGTGGCGATCCTCCGCAGTAAGCATAGAAATACTTATTTTGTAAATAAAACCGCCTTTTCCTACTCAAACTCAAAATAATTGTTACAACAATAACATAGTCACAAAGCTAAACAACAAAATTTTAAGTAAAATAAAAGTAGAAAGCACCAAACCACAGACAACACTATAATAGAACCAAACACAAACACGCAGTCCCATAACAACTATACAGGATGCTCAGAAAAAGATGAAAGAAAACACAAGAGGGTACACAGTGATATACAAACACAAACTCACCCATAAAATCACCAACATTTTTAAAAGATAGTGAATAAACATAGCATACACAACGGACAATTCTATACAAAAATTCATCCCAAAACTGCCAAAAACAGAGACATATAACAGAAAGTAGGAATATATCAACTACAGTGTAACACTTGTGAAGGCAGATACATAGGACAAACACGTAAAACGTTCTATGTCAGATACAAAGAACACATGAGAGCCTGGAAATATGGGTCAAACCACATCACATTTGCAGAACACCTAAGAGAACATGAGCACAAACCAACCATTAGAGAAGGTGACATGAAAATAATTAGAATCAACACTAAAAAACACTTCCTAACTCTGCAAGGAAATTACGACATACAGAAAACCAAAGCAGAAACGAAAACCCTGTTGAATAATCAAGTACACATGGCAAGCAATTCATTATTTACACTAATAGATAAAATAATAGAATGACGCTCTCAAAGAGTATTACTATGATAATACCATCCCTTATAATAATAATACCACCCAACATCTTTACACTTACTTATCCCATCCACAGAATATTGAAATGAAAAGTCAAACTAGCTGTCACCAAAGCTTTCAACCACTCGCTATCAGCTAGTATATTCAAATTCAACACCATACAGTTCAAACGACCCCCCCCCCCCCCGCAAAAAAACACCACACTCTTCAGTTCTCTCTCTCTCTCTCTCTCTCTCTCTCTCTCTCTCTCTCTCTCTCTCTCTCTCTCTCATACACACACACGGTATAATCATCATGAATAGAAGTTAGTCTTGAACATATGCTTCGTTAGGTTGGCAACAAGTAGGTAAACACGCCAAAGAGGAGGAAACACGTAATGGAGTTGTAATATTTACGTTGTTAAAAGCAGTGTTCGACGATATAGTTAAATCGAGTGGCAGAAGAACAATAGTACACCACGAAAAAGAAGGAGAAACATGGTGAACAGCGTCAAGAAGATCAGAACGCAAAATTGTGCTTATATGTCGGTAATAAACTGGTAGAGCGACTTCCTAGGCTAGATCAGCAAATCGTAAGTAATTACCTTTTTACATAAATATTGCGACGTGAACTGTTTAATAATCTAAAAATAACAAAACTGTATCGTTATAGATCCGACTGATGATGCCTTAGAAGAAGAAAAAGGCGAAACGCGTCTAGCAAAAATAAATTAAATGGCAGCAGGAAAAGGCGGTTTTATTTAAAAACAAGAATAAATTGATAAAGTTTACACGAACATCTTTTGTTTTATTTATTTTCCCTTACCATGATCTATTTCGTCAGGAAACTATAAAACACGTTGCAGGTTTCGGGAATCATTTTAGATAACAACTGCACTGAATTTGAAGTACGTGTAACTTCTGCCAGTAGCGAGAGACCATAATGTAGCAAGAGCCTCTCCTCGCACCTACAGCCTGTCTCATGACTATTCTTTTTCTTTAAGAACGGTTTGATGTTCAGTATTTCCGAAATACATGTTTCATCCACTCACAGATAATTCCAAAAATCATCTATTCCCAACGCTGTAAGTAACAGAACATGGGTGAATTTATTTCTTTGCATAAACCACTTGTTTGCCCATAGCTTTCTCTTGCCCCCCACTTTTTTGGTCTTGTTACGTCCAAAACAACGTACGCAAACCCCACCCAGTCTTTGTTTCTATGCAAGTTCAAAAATGGTTCAAATGGCTCTGAGGACTATGGGACTCAACATCTTAGGACATAAGTCCCCTAGAACTTAGAACTACTTAAACCTAACTAACCTAAGGACATCACACACATCCATGCCCGAGGCAGGCCGGCCCAGAGGGAGTCCCAGTTCTTGGAGAGGACATCCTTTTGACCTTGAAATTTCACGCTCTCGTTTCTTCTCTTCTAGTGCAAAGAATGGCTGCGTGCTTCAGACTTTACTAAAACAGCTCTACAGTGTAAAACTGAATGTAGATTTAGCAAGCCATCAAGGGTCTTCTTCATCCACATACATACGGAAAACCGTTGAGACGCCCTTCCCCTTCTGCACACGGGCAAAAATGACAGAAATTCGCGAGAATTTTGTACTGAAAAAAAAAGTCTGTACCCAGTTTCCAGGAGCGACCAGATTTCCAAAGTTATGCCGACCGCAGCGCAAATTTTAAATTAGTGGCGACGCAGTGTCCATGGACTGTTTATCCACATTACTAAACGGCTAACCCGGTTCAGGTTTCATGCTTTATGGTGCATGGTCTCATTTGCAGTTTGGCTATCGGACGGCTTCTAGGGACAACGAAAATTTAGTGTTCAACATTTCATATAATTACTAACCGAATTTAAAATTTTTAAATTCTGTCACAATCTACACGTTAAGCGGTATCTAATCTTCATACATTAAGACAAGTATTACAGTTAGAAATTGTGCATACTCTTGAGGGAGCGTAAGTCACGGCACGCAACGTACCCACGCCATATTCATCCAGAATTTGAAAACGAGACCGCTTAGCGGTATACAACAAACGGTACACGTAATTTCTGACCTCTACGAAACTTTCTTTCGCCTCTATGCTTAACGTCAGATATTTAACACATTAAGCTAACTCATTTGTAAAATAAGCATATGTTAGAAGCTGTTTTTCACAAGGGAGTTCTATTCTTTAAAGAATCGCGGGTTTACTAAATGCACTACGTCTATAAGAAACACAGAATGAGATTGCCTTTTTAAAATCGCAACATTACGGTACAGGGATAAACCAATGTAACGTACAGCGCACAAATGGTCAGAAAGGGCCCTAATTGTTTCATTACATACTTGCCGAATCAGAACCTGAAACAATCACATCCATTAAATACCCTGCTTTTATGTTGACTTCAACGATGTACTATAGGTTACGGGTTTGGCAACGAAAATTGTGTTCGCTACTGATCACCGATACATCTGAACGTAACAGGAGCTGCGACACAAAATAAAGAAAACTAAAGAATTAACAATCGTAAGGCTTTCAACCTTGTATTTCAAGGTTACTCTCTTCCGAAAGTGTCTTTACAGATAAAAAATGTCCGGTTGTTACAGCAGCAAAAATAAATCCCGCTGAAAATTACTGGAAACTGCAAGCAAGAAGAACCCACCACACAGATGCCTGATGGGGAGGCCCAGATCTCCGACTTGCCGCATTTAAGCTTTCACTGCGTCGTTTCCACGCCTGCGAAATAGGCGTTGACCGGACACGTAGCTGTGAAAAATTTGTGCAAATTATCTGCGCTCCTGACAGCCTAAACACCACTCTCACGCTCCACTTATTTCTCACACGTGTCTGTTTTCTGACAGGTCCTGCGACAGGTTACATGAAACAGAGGCAGCGTGAAACTTAGCGCGGTTCGAGCGGCATGATACTGTAATGCGGATTCGTTCTGCAACGGTTAACGTGTCCTCAGAACACTTCCATATCTCATATATGATGGAGCCTACCACGTTATTCTTAACTTTTACTCCGTAAGCTAGGTAATTGGTGATGGAAATCGGGACGGTACTGCGGGATCAAACCCAGGTATTGTGTATGACGAACAAAATAACACGATGTGCCTCAAAATGACAACGAGTTAAACGACGCTCACCAGTTCAGGAAATTACGCAGCTAGTAGAACTAACTTATTCCACATACAAATTGGGCTGAGTTGCGAAAACATACAAAAAATATCCATAATATTACCAAAATCTAAATTCAATAGGAAGTTATATTCATACACATTAGTCGATATGACTAGATCTACAGAATAAGACACAGATTTTGTGTGAACAATGTTTTCTGTAAAGTGCCTTCATATCACGTTCGGTGAGTTCAGCTTATGGAAGCTGTCCCCTACAAAAAGTATTATTTCACTGCGAAAAAGGGCGGCTCTGGCGTACGATTAGTGCGAGCAACTTAAGGTATACTTTCTAAAAAGGAAACTAAAAGTGAATACGTGAGTCACATGATACTTGATTAGCTGAAATATATATTCGAATTGTTTGGTACGAAAAGCGACAGCAAGTTTCAAGTAATTTAATGTTGTAGTCTAAAGTATATGTTATGCTTCATAAGTAACAAGCATTTAATATGTGAAAATTAAAGTTGAAGGAACGAACAGTTCTCAGTGGGAAACTATCGATTAAGTGCTTGCTATCGACCTATGAATAGTATAGACCGCTGTTGCAAGGTAACTGTACCAGAATTTGTTTAGATCCTTAACATCTAGACCCGCCCACATGTTGCGACTACGTTGCAGAAGTTTCGCTGAGAAGCTCTTACACATCTTCCGTACAGTCACGATCTCTCCCCGTGCGATTTCCGTATTTTTGGAGCCCGGAAGAAAGACACTTGTGGACGTCGTTTTTCTTCGGTCAAAGAGACGGACGTCTTGTTGAAATCATGCTTCCGCAGGCAACAGCAAACTATTTTCGATGAAGGCACTGGCCGCCTTGTCTGACAGTGGGATAAATGTATTAACAGTTACTGCGATTACTTACGTTTTTTTTTTCAATCAGTCTTATTTTCATTTGACTGTCCCGTAATAATTTTTGATTTAACGGATAAAAGACCCAACAGACTGTTTGCAGAACACAAGGAAACGCTCCGACGTGCACTGCCGCGTGTGCTAAACATGCAATAGCACTTACTAATTATAGGGTGCGCATTAGGCAGCACAAGTGTAGCGATCAGTGACGACAATGTACTTGTTGAGCTGATAGCCCCCTGATTGGTGGCCACCTCCTCATTAACGTCCACATCGATGATGCTGCCTAACCAACGATGAAAAGAGGTGCTGAATGCTGATCTCGAGAGCCTGAGCGACACCTGCAGGATCCTCTAGTAGCAGAGGCGGTCTCAGAACGTACGTCAACGTAATCTTTCATGCACCACTAAAGAGACTAGCGCTCCTGAAAGAAAGTATATCGCCCATGACTGTACAGGTACAACCAAGACGACTGTTTTCAGAATAAATCTTTCATCGTGGAAAGGAGTATGAGATGTTTTGAAACTTTGTGGCAGATTAAAACTGCGGGTCTGACCAGAGTTCGAAGACGGAACATTTCTTCAAGGACTGCTAGCACCGCATGCAAGTTTTCGCTTGTGTGTAGTTTGGAGATTAGGAGAAAGGTACAGGAAGAAGTGGAACTATGGCGAGGGCTCGTCAGTGCTGCTTCGATAGCTCAGTCGGTAAGAGCTACATTCTGGGTTCAAGGCTGTACAGGCATAAAGTTTAATCTGCCAGGAAGTTTAAGGTGGCTTTGTTCTCGCGAAACCCTGTGTAAATTTAGAGAACCATACGCGAGTAAGACTTCAACGATCCGTAGGGTTCAAAATGGCTCTGAGCACTATGGGACTTAACATCTGTGGTCATCAGTCCCCTAGAACGTAGAACTACTTAAACCTAACTAACCTAAGGACATCACACACATCCATGCCCGAGGCAGGGTTCGAACATGCGACCGCAGGACGTGTAGAGATGAATATATAAGTTTATCTCTGGTGCAATAAGCAGATCGAATATGATAGAAGATCGGTAATTTGGCGCGTAGCACAGTCCGGTATGGTCTATTTACTGACTTCAGGAGTATGTGCAATGTGCGTCTGAGAAGTTCGGTGAATGGTCTCACATAATTAAATAAACAAAATACCTTTAATGGTCTTCAGAGAAATCGCCATCAGCTAAATCACACTTCAGACATTGATTCAAAAGGCACTGGAAACTGTGAGCAAAGGCTTCTTGTGGAATCGCCCGAAGCACGCTGGCCATGCTTTGTTGAATATCCGCACCATTACAGGAAATGAGCCCTGGTGCTAAAAACACGATTCAGAGTCCAAGCGACAGTCAACGCCATGGTGTTCGTTTACTCCACCTCCCTCGGGTCGAAATTCATGATGGATCAAGCCCTCGCTATCGAAAAAGACGAACAACATCATCTTACTCTTTGATTTTGCCAGCCGAGGTTTTTGGAAGGTCAACATCGTATTGATAATACTAGCTCTCATCCCTTGCAATGATGCGGAGGTCCAACAACGCGAGACAACGCTGCTTCGAGGGATTCCACAGGAAACGTTTACCGAAACTATCCGACAGCTTTACAACCAACGTCAGAAGTGAGCTGTAGCTAATGGCGGTTACTTTGAAGGTCACTAAATGCATTTGTTTCTAACTCTTGTTTCCTTCATTTTCTGAGACGATTGACCGAACGTTTAAGCCGCAACTTGTATGTGGATGTAGCTTAAGTAGTATGAGACTACTATTCTGTTCTCTCCCCTGCAGACATACACCATGTGATCAAAAGTATCCGGACACCTGGCTGGAAACGACTTACCGGTTTGAGGCACCCTTCATCGGTAATGCTGGAATTCAATATGGTGTTGGCTCACCCTTAGCATTATGAAAGATGACAGCTTCCACTCTCGCAGGCTTACGTTCAATTAGCCTCTGGAAGGTTTCTTGGGGAAGGGCAGACCATTCTTCACGGAGTGCTGCACTGAAAAGAGGTATCGAAGTCGGTCGGTGAGGCCTGGCACGAAGTCAGAGTTCCAAAACATCCCAAAGGTGTTCTGTTGGGTTCATGTCAGGACTCTGTGCAGGCCAGTCCATTACAGGGATGTTATTGTCGTGTAACCTCTTCGCCACAGGCCGTGTATTATGGACAGGTGCTCGACAGTGTTGAAAGATGCAATCGCCATCCCCGAATTGCTCTTCAACAGTACGAAGTAAAAATGTGCTTAAAACATTAGTGTAGGCCTGTGCTGTGATAGTACCACGCAAAACAACAAGGGGTGCAGGACCCCTCCATGAAAAACACGACCACACCACAACACTACCGCCTCCGAATTTTACTGTTGGCACTACACACACTGGCAGATGTCGTTCACCGGGCATTCGCCATACCCACACCCTGCCATCGGATCGCCACGTGATTCGTCACTCCACACAACGTTTTCCCACAGTTCAATCGTTCAAGGTTTATGCTCCTTACAGCAAGCGAGGCGTCGTTTGACATTTACCAGCGTGATGTGTGGCTTATGAGCAGTCGCTCGACCATGAAAATCAAGTTTTCTCACCTCACCCCTATCTGTCATAGTACTTGGAGTGGATCCTGATGCAGTTTGGAATTCCTGTGTGATGGTCTGGGTAGATGGCTTCATATTACACATTACGACCATCTTCAATTGTCGGCAGCTCTGTCAGTCGACAGACGAGGTCGGCCTGTACGCTTTTGTGCTGTACGTGTCCCTTCACGTTTGCACTTCACTATCACATCGGAAACAGTGGACCTAGGGATGTTTAGGAGTGTGGAAATCTTACATACACACATATGACAAAAGTGACACCAAATCACCTAACAACGTACGAAGTCCGCGAGTTCCGCGGAGCGCCATGTTCTGCTCTCTCACGATGTCTAATGACTACTGAGATCGCTGATATGTAGTACCTGGCAGCAGGTGGCGACACAATGCACTTCGTATGAAAAACGTATGATTTTGGTGGTGTCCGGATACTTTTGATCACATAGTGTATTTTGCAAACAGAGCCTAATTAATGACCAAGCGACGCAAGCGGGCGCTTGGGACGTCAGTCTGAGATGAGCACACTGGCTCCCAAGTTTAAATGATACAGAGGATGAAAAATAGTAGCGAGAACTGACTTTGGCGAAAGTAGAAGATAACATTAGGAGAAGCAAAACCTTTCCAGTAAACATGGGTCTGCAAACGAGTCGTTTGCGTTGTAATTGCGAACATGGTTACGAGCCGCGACTGACTTCAGTATTATTTATTGTCCGAGTCAGTAAAAGTTTATTTAAATGTAAACTTTTCGATTAAGTGCCCTCTAACTGTGCCAAAATTTCACCTATAGCTCACAATGGCGCTTTAGCAAGTCACACTTTACAATTTACAGACTCGTAACTGTTAAAGGAAGTGTCGCATATCTCGTCCTCGCATGTATAGTACTGTAGTACTGGTCTTGTCTCTGTATTGAGTTAAGATTTTTTACAAACATCCCAGAATCATCTCGTAGATCTTGACAAGACTGTACCATCTGCTGCTTCTGTTTTTCGACCATATCAGTGAGAGAGCTGTACACTCCGCTTACGAAACGACGACATAGAAATCCAGAGGACTGAGACCAGCCGGCCGCGGTGGTCTCGCGGTTCTAGGCGCTCAGTCCGGAGCCGCGCAACTGCTACGGTCGCAGGTTCGAATCCTGCCTCGGGCATGGATGTTTGTGATGTCCTTAGGTTAGTTAGGTTTAAGTAGTTCTAAGTTCTAGGGGACTGATGACCACAGATGTTAAGTCCCATAGTGCTCAGAGCCATTTGAAACATTTTGACTGAGACCAGGTGACGATGAAAGCCGAGTGCAGGTCATGTCTGACCCGTCCATCTTGGACCATACTGGCACATAAGATGCCCTCTTGTACCAGCAGAAAAATGCGACTGTCTGTCGATACGCACGTACAGCATTCCATAACGTTGCGCAAGGTAAGGTAGGCCATGGATGATACTTGGGTCCTGGTAGTAGGGAGACTGCATCGAAAAGTTTCCGTTTCAAATTGGTTTATACTAACTAGAGCAGTATTTCACACTGAAGTCATTGACGGCTAGGAATCACACATGCTCAGCCGTTTGCGACCCGTTCACCGGAATGTTTTTGATTACGTTATCGTATACTTTCAAATGCAACTGTTTCCTTTATTAATTCTGATCAGCCCTGGATACATAATAACAAATCGTTTGCACTATTTTCCTTTAAAGATCTCAGGAATTATCTTATATGGAAATGAACTGTTTCCTCTCTCAACCTCTTCTCTTTAATACTGGAGTAAGTGTACAAGTAAATGTACCACGATAACTTCATTTAAATTTATTCTTGAATGTCTTAGTAATATCCGAAGAAAGATAACTCATGTCTGAGCGGGTCGGGGCGGGAGGCGCCAAATAACACGTCGCTTGTGGGGGAAAAATGCTCTCGAACCGGCCCTATCTCAGACATACTGGATATTCAGTGACGTGTGATATCGAAGTACTGATTGCACAAGAAAGCGTTTGCAGTTGCTCATCGTGTAATCTAAAGTATACTGTGTCATTGGGGATTATTTTGTAGTCGAATAATGTTATTTTGTTAGTCTCCTGCTTTCTTTATTTTATGCCATCATTAAACGAACATCTATTCGTAAGGCCTAATTGACGTTACACAGTTTTTAGTGGCTGCAGACATATGAATTAGCTCGATAGGAGTATCCTCAGAATGTTTGGTCCGACCCTAATGCACTCTTCTTACTCGTTCTCCTCGTTACATATCGCATCCTACATCTCTGTTATTGTTCTTTTTCGGCTGTTCCATACACTCTTCAGGCGACGTCAAGTAGCTATAAGAATCCGATTTCAGTAAACAGTTATTGTCTCTTGATGCCTGCGAACTCAAAAATCTCAAAGAAATTTCCACTTGGTCCACTTCATGACTTCCTGTGTTTTTGGACGTCAGTCGAAAAGAGATCAGGTATGCGCCGAGGACTAGAAATCTTGGAGAATGTTGAGGTGAAGCATAAAATATTTACTGTACTTGTTAAATATGGAAATGTATTTACAGGTTAGCGGGTGAATGTACTATCTCCCCTCTATCAAAACACATGTACCATTGCTGAATGCCAATGGAGGAGACTACTGTGAAGTGGATGCGTATGACTACATAGCGGCCAGAGAGAGAGAGAGAGAGAGAGAGAGAGAGAGGCGTGCTTTGATCACTCTGAATGATTGTTAGGCTTTAGAACCAAATCGCCCAGTTACAGTTGATACCAAAGGTGCGACACACAGACGAACAGACAGCAGTGCAATAGCGCAGACTTGCCGTATGTTCTTTTAAACACTTCGAATATAAATAATAGCACACCGAATGCGTTACTGATATTATAAATTAGTTCATCGTCGAGATAAGTTAAAAGGTCCAAAAAGCAAACGAGATCTTTATGTAAAGATAAATCTAAGATAGCGTAAACTTCATGCCGACAAGTTCGTAATGCCGTCTGACTCTTTATCGCGTAATGTAACATCGTGGAACATGACAACACCATTAAAACTGATTGTCTGATACTTTACGATAGTGGAGGATCTAGTAAATCGTTCATGAGAACGTAGGCCTACATTCTGTTTTTTCTTGCGGCTGTTGCGGGAAAAGGACAGGGACTCGGAACGTGATTCACCTGTTAGTGCGTGAATGTGACACAATACAACTGAACAAATAAAGCCACAGCGAAAATCTGCGTATACGATGCTGATTCACATTCGTGAATAGCAGGCTTCTTTATAGCGTAAAAGCTTGACAGCCAGGTTTCAACTACAACCCTGACGTTACATGTCAATGTTTAAACATTTCTGTTCGGAGTAAGGCAGTTGACCACAATTTACGCTACACGCACATTTTTGAGGAAGCGATTGCAAAACTCAGTTCGGAGATTGTGATGTCGGTCTTCCACGTATTTTAAAAATCGCGCCAGATAAACTCTTTTCTCCTGCCGTTGTCATTTGAGCTTGTTCCTCGGTAGTAATGAACTGACGGTATACTGACGCCATAACACGCAGACGATTGATGTTACGGGTGGCCAGTGGTTTTGGATAATTGATACAGCTGAGTATTCCAGTACTTTCAGGTGCGAAATGCTTCTTTCTTATAACTGTTCGTTTTCTAAGTAACAATTACCGGTCTTAAATGGTATTCTAATCCAATTCAGAAAACGACGATAACTGTACTGTTATCATTAAAACGAGACGGACAGAAATACAATGGCTATTTTCTCAGCAGATAACACGTTAAGACTTACCACGGCTGTAAGGTCAGATAAGGAATTCGTCAGTAAGGTACCAGCAAAGACATAGTGGTCCGTTGATATTAACAAATCCTAGAATCCGACAAGTTTTTACTAAATATGTAACTTGCAATACAAGTACGAAGCGAAAGGTGGCACTGGCTTTTCCGCAACTGTCGCAATAACAATGATATATGAAATTCGTGTTAGAATTTGTGGCAAACATGACGTGAAACGTGTTTACTGCCCACGTTGCATGTGCGATAGAATGTGACTGCAGCATCTTTCATGGTCAGCTTAAGTACAAACTGGAAGATATACACTGAAGCACCAAAGAAACTGGTATAGGCATCGTATTCAAATACAGAGATATGTAAACAGGCAGAATACGGCGCTACGGTCGGCAACGCCTATGTAAGACAAGTGTCTGGCGCAGCTGTTAGATTGATTACTGCTCTTACAATAGCAGGTTATCAAGATTAAAGTGAGCTTGAACGTGGTGTTATAGTCGGCGAACGAGCGCTGGGACACAACATCTCTTAGGTAGCGATAAAGTGGGGATTTTCCCGTTCGAGCATTTCACGTGTGTACCGTGAATATCAGGAATCCGGTAAAACATCAGATCTACAATATCGCTGCGGCCGGAGAAAGATCCTGTAAGAACGGGACCAACGACGACTGAAGAGAATCATTCAACATTACAGAAGCGCATCCCTTTCGCAAATTGCTGCTCATTTCAATGCTGGTCCATCAACAAGTCAGCGTAGAAACCATTCAACGAAACATCAGCGATATGAGCTTTCGGAGTCGAAGGCCATTCGTGTATCCTTGACGACTGCACGACACAAAGCCTTAGGCCTCTACTGGGCCCGTCAACATCGGCATTGGACTGCTGATGCCGGCCGGAGTGGCCGAGAGGTTCTAGGCGCTTCAGTCTGGAACCGCGCGACCGCTACGGTCGCAGGTTCGAATCCTGCCTCGGGCATGGATGTGTGTGATGTCCTTAGGTTAGTTAGGTTTAAGTAGTTCTAAGATCCAGGGTACTGATGACCTTAGATGTTCAGTCCCATAGTGCTCAGAGCCATTTGAACAATTTGGACTGTTGATGACTGGAAACATGTTGCCTGGACGGACGAGTCTCGTTTCAAATTGTATTTAACGGATGGAAATGTACGGGCATGGAGACGACCTGATGAATCAATGGACCCTGCATATCAGCAGGGGACTGTCCAAGGTGGGGGAGGCTCTGTAATGGTGTGGGACACGTGCAGTTGGAGTGATGTGGGACCCCTGATACGTCTAGATACGACTCTGACAGGTGATACGTAAGTAAGCATCCTGTCTGATCACCTGTATCCATTCATGTCCATTGTACATACCGTCGGACTTGGGCAACTCCAGCAGCACAAGGCGACACCCCAAACGTTCAGAATTGCTACAGAGTGCCTCCAGGGACACTCTTCTGAGTTTAAACACTTCCGCTGGCTACTATACTCCCCAGACATGAACATTACTGAGAATATTTGGGATGCATTGCAACGTGCTGTTCAGAAGAGATCTTCACCCCCTCGTACTCTTACAGATTTATGGACAGCCCTGCAGGATTCATCGTGCCGATTCCCTCCACTATCTCAGACATTAGTCGAGTCCATGCCACGTCGTTTTGCGCACTTCTGCGTGCTCGTGGACCCTACACGACATTAGGCACGTGCACCAAATTCTTTGGCTCTTCAATGTATATGAACAATGTTCTGGAGGAGGAAAATGTGCAGGAATTAAAAAAAAAAACACATAAATCCCACTGCACTACCAACTATTCAAAAAGTCACTGCTTCGTGCCTGCAAATGTTTTTTTTTTTTCAGACAGTCCAAAGATAAGCAGCGATTGCCTGAAAAGCACGAGAAAGACGCATATTAAATACGTACTGATTAGCTACAACATTTCAAGAATCTCTTTATCGTATTTATTTATTTAGCTTCTGGCTACATCACTAAAACCGTCCATCATCACGAGGAACTCCTGTTGGGTCGCCAGGGAAAGCTCTCAGAGGACATTCTTGAGCCACATGGTGAAGAGCATGCCTTTGAGCGCCACAACCACTAATTGGACAAGTTATTTTCTCTCACTTGTGGAGAGAATTGGCACACCTGTCAGTGTTGGTTTCTATCGGTTCAGAACCGACTCGATGTTGCGTTGCTTTTCAGAGCCAGGTGGCTTGGTCGATAAGCACGGCATCTTATGTTGTTCCGTTGCAGGATTAATCTTCATCGTCACGTTGAGCAAACTGAGATCAGAAGAAGGTCACGTGTCAGGACGGAGGAGAAATGTCAGAGGGAGGCAGAAACAGTGTCCCCCAGAGTAGCACACCTTAGCGTTGCCAGTTGCCAGGAAGGCGAGCAGCTGTTGTGGCGTGAAATACACAGACAGAGACCACAATGGCGACACCGTACTGTGTTCCCTCTCCACGCAGAACATATCACGCACCTAGGAACTCGAATTAGTACGAAAAGTATCTATACTTATTAATATTACTGTAAGAAACGTATAATACTAATAAAAAGTATCAACTGAAACTTTCTACACGTTAGGGTATAGGTACATATCTTGCATAAAAAGCTTTTTAATAACATAATTAAGTAAACTCCATTATCTCAAAACCACATTTTTTTATTTACGCCCGTCTTCCATCCAGTCATAAATACGTAACTCTCTATTCACTCTTTATTTGTCGTGTTAAGTTGTGTGGTGTTTTCTCACATGCTTACTCATGTTTAAGTATTTCCCGAAGACATCAAATTTTTGAAACAAATTTTGCAACTCATATCAGTATCACGAGATCATCAAAATACTGTCAGGCTCGACTTCTAGATGGCGCAGTTCCGTCTACTGATTAATTTTTGCACTTAAACTTTTTGCAACAGCGACAAAAAATACAAACACTGGAAGTAGGTAGATTGCAGTTATTCCGGCGCAAATCTAAATCTGGTACTCGCAATGTGTCGAAAATAGAATGCACAATAGCCATAAATAATAGGATATAGGTATTGGTTTACTTTCAATTTTTAAAAAAGTTTATACAAGTTGAATTTACTTACTAAAACGATTTATTTAATTAGTTGCGAGCAGTATTTTTCAACAACGCAACGTTGTCAATAATGCTTAATTTTTGTTAGACACTTGCCGAATCCGCGTAGAAAAATAATAGTTTATGGGGGGAGGGGGGCTGACGCAGCTTCGGTAGTTCTGCCAGGAGCGCATGGTCGCCTCGGCACGCTTCTCGTGACGAGAGAAGGGGGTGGGGGTGAGACCCGCTGTCCGCCTACAGCCTACTCATCTGGAACAGCACTAGCGAGGGCACCGAGCACAACGTCCCGTGTTCCTGCTTGACGGAAAGGAC
The DNA here is from genome assembly GCF_023864275.1 of Schistocerca cancellata. Taxonomy (NCBI): domain Eukaryota; kingdom Metazoa; phylum Arthropoda; class Insecta; order Orthoptera; family Acrididae; genus Schistocerca; species Schistocerca cancellata. The sequence continues at coordinate 137,471,546 of NC_064634.1, read as the reverse complement.
GGAAGTAAGATTGGGTCTAACGTCCCGCCGACATTGAGGTCATTAGAGACGGAGCACAAGCTCGGATTGTGTCAATGAGGGGGAAGGAAAATGGCCATGCCCTTTCAAAGGAGGTATCCCGGAATTTGCCTGGAGCGATTTAGGAAAATCACGGAATTGGAGAGAAGAGGAGTTTGTGGCACAACCTAGAAGAAGGGATCGGTTGATAGGACATGTTCTGAGGCATCAAGGGATCACCAATTTAATATTGGAGGGCAGTATGGAGGGTAAAAATCGTAGAGGGAGATCAAGAGATGAATACACTAAGCAGATTCAGAAGGATGTAGGTTGCAGTAGGTACTGGGAGATGAAGAAGCTTGCACAGGATAGAGTAGCATGGAGAGCTGCATCAAACCAGTCTAAGGACTGATTACCACAACAACAACAACGGAAAATCTAAATCTGCGTGGCCGAACGCTTGTTTGTACCGCCGTCCTGACGAACAAGAGTCTGGTGCGCCTGTTTGACGGACAGACTAAACAGTCATGCCTAAATCCTAGAAATACGAGATGAAGCAAATCTACAGTAATAACTGTGTAAAGCTGTCGTGTCTGTTTGAACACCCTTCTCCAAGGCCAGGACACGAATTTTCATGGGGTTTTCGCAGGTAATTTGAGCATAATATGGGGCACCGTATAGGCTTTATTCATGAACATAAGATCACAGAAAAAAAGATGTCGCAATTGAAACTTTTATCCATACTAATATTATAAACGTGAAAGTATCTCTCTTTGTTACGTTTTCGCAACTCACCCGCTGAACCGATTTAGATGAAATTCGTATGGCGATACCTTGAAAATGGCTCTGAGCACTATGGGACTTAACTTCTGAGGTCATCAGTCCCCTTGAACTTAGAACTACTTAAACCTAACTAACCTAAGAATATCACACACATCCATGCCCGAGGCAGGATTCGAACCTGCGACCGTAGCGGTCCCGCGGTTCCATACTGTAGCGCCTAGAACCGCACGGCCACCCCGGCCGGCGCGATAGCTGGAACTCTTGAGTAAAAACACAGGCTACTTTAGAAACTGTGTAACACAAGATACTTATTGATTTGAAAAATATTACGTGAATTAGGGAAAAATGTTCACTCTTTGAAATAGATAATATACTCTTTTACTTTTGATCTTTATCATATGCAGTAAAATGCTTTTATTAGTTGATGTGTGTTACGTGATACAATTCGAAGTATTGAATTCAATCCTCGTACATTCTTCAACGCGTTTAATTCATATTTTCACTCTATTTGTTGCATTTTGTACACGTTCTGTAATGTATAGCTACTTCAAGGAGCACGATACATAGATGTGCGCTCCCGTCCATGTCCTTCCATACGGAATGTTCGGCAGCGAGGCTGTGCGTGCCGACGCATCGTGGGTTGGGACAGCTTGGGAGGGGGCAAGCGGGGCGCACATTTCGAGTTATGCTTACCCGAACAGACAAACACGTGACAGCGCCGGTGTTATAGCACGTACAGTAGCTTACTTACTCACCATCACTCATCACAACAATATTACTAATATGCGAGTGTAGCTGCAGCTAACTGCTAATAAAAAACATTACACGAACCGGCAGGCAATAGCACGCAAAAAACTGCACCATACGCTCAGGTCAGTTACCCCTTAGAGAAGAGACTGCAGCGCTTAACGTCCCCATCCGATAGACGTATCAGCGATGTCACATGCCCTCATTCTCCGAGACACTGCAGAGACATTTATATTTTAATGCAGGATATTGCCGCAAATTCTGATGACCAGCAACTACACGCCACCAGCTCTCCTCCCCTCGCCCACTAAATATTGGCAGTAAAAATTTCATCCACCGCTGCGATTCGAACTGGCTGCGTGTAAGTTGTGCGTCACCGCAGTGCCAGTTGTTAGTGGCCTCAGCTATGGGGCGAGGTAAACGCCTGATCTAACACTATTGCAAACGCTCTCGAGCTACGAGAATTTTGTATGGTGTGACGCCCACATGTGCTCCAATTAAAAGTTTTCCACCGTAACAATGCGTGCATTTTCTGCAGCAACACAATGGCGGGTGGTGGTATTTGCAGCTGAGGATTCTAACAAAGTAGCATTTCTACATTAAAAGCTTAGAAAGGAATGGTTTTTTTTTAAATCGGCACCTCGATTCCTGACATGCCATCCCAATACATTATACTTAAAAAAATCTGTCTTTCAGAGGGCGTGTGCAGATTTTTATACGTACAAACTCTTAAAATCAGACACCAAGAACGCGGAATGTTTGAAATACGATGACTTCAGTTGAATCCAATATGCTGTAGTAGCGAAGTTCTGACATCGACTAATAGGAATGTAAGACAGTCAGCTGATGCGAGAACTGTAAGAAAAAAATCACCTCAAAACACAACAAATATCCTAACACGTGATAAACGTAAACATAACGCTCACAGTAACACCAACGATACCGTGTTGCTGTAGTCTAGCCACTTTACCAAGCGACAATGTCGACGCTAAGCTCGATTTACAGTTGACAAAAACATAAAACGAAGTTAACTGATGAGAGATCATATCCTTTGAGACTTCATTCTCATAACAAATTTGTGTGTGAACCAAAACGGTCGATTTCTGATGAAATGCCAATGTTGGTAATGTTGCTGTGGATGGTAAGATTCGCCCTAGCAGAGTGGAAAGAAACTGCCATTGTGAGAGGCCAGAAATGAGGGATAAGATAACACCTGTAGAGTGGTGCATCCATACAGGGATATTTGGAACAACACTGTGCAACACAATTACAGGAAGTTTAAAAATGTACCTGTGCAGAGAACACATGTCATGAGACTCCTAGGCGCCTGCAGGCACGCAACCACTTGACACCTCTAAGTTCTGGCATGCTAACTAGCAGACAGCCAGGACCCTTCCATAAGATTTCACTGCGCAGGTAAATTTTTTACGCGCTCAACAAACGTGGTCGGGAGGCACTGACAGTACTGCCAAAGTAGTGGGACGCAGAGGAACCCTTTCCTGCTTTATTTCTAGTATGTATCAATGCTGCACGCATCCGTGATCACGTCGCAAAACAGGAGGACATCAAAAGTATGAGTACCCTTTGCTGTTTCAGATGGCATTCAAATTTCTTCGATTAGTTTTGAACAGTCCCTTCTGGTTCCACGCTGTACACCAGAAGCAAAATTGTAGTCACGCTGCTCTCCAAAGATGTGAAACCACGTTTAATATTGGTGCAGCCCCACGGTGCCCCTAGAAACGAGTTAAAACGTCCGAGGGAGTCACGTGTGTCAAAGGTTGTCAAGAACATTGTTCTGTTGCTCATCGTTTGTCGTTGTTGTGATCTCCAGTCCTGAGACTGGTTTGATGCAGCTCTCCATGCTACTCTATCCTGTGCAAGTTTCTTCATCTCCCAGTACCTACTGCAACCTACATCCTTCTGAATCTGTTTAGTGTATTCATCTCTTGGTCTCTCTCTACGATTTTTACCCTCCACGCTGTCCTCCAATACTAAATTGGTGATCCCTTGATGCCCCAGAACATGTCCTACCAACCGATCCCTTCTTCTAGTCAGGTTGTGCCACAAGCTCCTCTTCTCCCCAATTCTATTCAATACCCCCTCATTAGTTATGTGATCTACCCATTTAATCTTCAGCATTCTTCTGTAGCACCACATTTCAAAAGATTCTATTATCTTCTTGTCCAAACTATTTATCGTCCATGTTTCACTTCCATACATGGCTTCACTCCATACAAATACTTTCAGAAACGACTTCCTGACACTTAAGTCTATAAACGATGTGAACAAATTTCTCTTCTTCAAAAATGCTTTCCTTGCCATTGCCAGTCTACATTTTATATCCTCTCTACTTCAACCATAATCAGTTATCTTGCTCCTCAAATAGCAAAACTCCTTTACTACTTTAAGTATCTCATTACCTAATCTAATTCCTTCAGCATCCCCTTACTTAATTCGACTACATTCCATTATCCTCGTTTTGCTTTTGTTGATGTTCATCTTATATCCTCCTTTCAAGACACTATCCATTCCGTTTAACTGCTCTTCCACGTCCATTGCTGTCTCTGACAGAATTACAATGTCATCGGCGAACCTCAAAGTTTTTATTTCTTCTCCATGGATTTTAATACCTACTCCAAATTTTTCTTTTGTTTTCTTGACTGCTTGCTCAATATACCGATTGAATAACATCCCAACCACTGCTTCCCTTTCGTGTCCCTCGACTCTTATAACTGCCATCTGGTTTATGTACAAATTGTAAATAGCCTTTCGCTCCCTATATTTTACCCCTGCCACCTTCAGAATTTGAAAGCGAGTATTCCAGTCAACATTGTCAAAAGCTTTCTCTAAGTCTACAAATGCTAGAAACGTAGGTTTGCCTTTCGTTAATCTAGCTTCTAAGATAAGTCGTAGGGTCAGTATTGCCTCACGTGTTCCAATATTTCTACGGAATCCAAACTAATCTTCCCCGAGGTCGGCTTCTACTAGTTTTTCAATTCGTCTGTAAAGAATTCGCGTTAGTATTTTGCAGCTGTGACTTATTAAACTGATAGTTCGGTAATTTTCGCATCTGTCAACACCTGCTTTCTTTGGGATTGGAATTATTATATTATTCTTGAAGTATGAGGGTATTTCGCCTGTCTCATACATCTTGCTCACCAGATGGTAGAGTTTTGTCAGGACTGGCTCTCCCAAGGCTGTCAGTAGTTGTAATGGAATGTTTACTCCCGGGGCCTTGTTTCGACTCAGGTCTTTCAGTGCTCTGTCAAACTCTTCACGCAGTATCATATCTCCCATTTCATCTTCATCTCATCTGTTGCTCATAGCACTTCCACTTGTTCGCTTACGAACTGAAAATGTGTGGGAATCAACGCCTCATGGAAAGGGGTGGTTTCATGGACGCTTTTTTGTGCAACCCTCCTGATGTCTTTTCTTGTGGATTATGAGCTGCGGTGTGTCTGAAACGTTTTCCTCGGCCACCCATACGGAAACAGCGTGATTTCAACGCTGGGCGTTGCGGTTCTAACCTGCACTGCAGAGGCATCGAAAGAAGGGGTGAAATGTGGGTAAGTGGGCTGCTATGACCTTCCCGTCGTATGACACGTCTAGGATGGCCTTGGGCAGAACTGTAGAGACATTTGTTGCCAACGTGACACCATTAACCCACCTTACACCTGACATAAACTTCTGAGCTCTGGGCTCATGTCTCGACAATTTGTTTGAATCGTTGCCGATCGCGACGGTGATTCCGCAGGGCGCCACACTTTGGCATCATTACAGAAAAAGGTTGTAGGCACCTTTGAGCCAAAATTCAAAAATGATGCGTCACAATCGGAAATAATAACGGAGTTTCGAAAAGTGATTCTTTAATTGTGTTGCGCAGTGTATTTCCTCATAAGGATTCGCTGGTGTGCTGTGACATCAGTGGACATATACAGGCGAACGTTATACCTGAGCTTAATCGCAGCATATGGACGACGTAATATCGGCGAGCCCCTGTATTACAGTAAATCCGATTGGTATTGCCAACTGAGCTCATACAGCCTACAAACCGGCAACTACAGGGAAGAAGATCCTCCCCCCCTCTCTCCCCCCCCCCCCCCAAAGCAGATTTTATGATCATACTGATCTCCCTGACGACCAAACTGCAATGCTACGGGTACGGTGGAAGCAGAAGCTGAACCAGAGGATGTCGTCGGTGCCCAGCAGCCTACCCGCTACTAACACTTCTTCACGCCATGCATGAACTAACGCTGCTGGCAGCATAAATATGGCAGTAGCCGTACTGTTCATCCCCACTGTACCAGAAAAAACGAAAAATGTAATGACAGCAACGAGAGAAGGTGAGAGTCTCGCATCCTGGTGACTCGTCGATGTTGTGATGGTCAACTTGCAACTGCAAGCATGGAGGGAATCTACATTATATGCCGTATATATAAGCTGCTGAAACTGCTGTCAGGTACGGCCTCTCAAGCTCGACAACGCTGAAATTAAACTGCGGAATCTACATCTACATCTACATCCATACTCCGCAAGCCACCTGACGGTGTGTGGCGGAGGGTACCTTGAGTACCTCTATCGGTTCTCCCTTCTGTTCCAGTCTCGTATTGTTCGTGGAAAGGATTGTCGGTATGCCTCTGTGTGGGCTCTAATCTCTCTGATTTTATCCTCATGGTCTCTTCGCGAGATATACGTAGGAGGGAGCAATATATTGCTTGACTCCTCGGTGAAGGTATGTTCTCGAAACTTCAACAAAAGCCCGTACCGAGCTACTGAGCGTCTCTCCTGCAGAATCTTCCACTGGAGTTTATCTATCATCTCCGTAACGCTTTCGCGATTACTAAATGATCCTGTAACGAAGCGCGCTGCTCTCCGTTGGATCTTCTCTCTGTCTTGTATCAACCCTATCTGGTACGGATCCCACACTGCTGAGCAGTATTCGAGCAGTGGGCGAACAAGCGTACTGTTACCTACTTCCTTTGTTTTCGGATTGCATTTCCTTAGGATTCTTCGAATGAATCTCAGTCTGGCATCTGCTTTACCGACGATCAACTTTATATGGTCATTCCATTTTAAATCACTCCTAATGCGTACTCCCAGATAATTTATGGAATTAACTGCTTCCAGTTGATGACCTGCTATATTGTAGCTAAATGATAAGGGATCTTTCTTTCTATGTATTCGCAGCACATTACACTTGTCTACATCGAGATTCAACTGCCATTTCCTGCACCATGCGTCAATTCGCTGCAGATCCTCCTGCATTTCAGCACAATTTTCCATTGTTACAACCTCTCGATATACCACAGCATCATCCGCAAAAAGCCTCAGTGAACTTCCGATGTCATCCACAAGGTCATTTATGTATATTGTGAATAGCAACGGTCCTACGACACTCCCCTGCGGTACACATGAAATTGCTCTTACTTCGGAAGACTTCTCGCCATTGAGAATGACATGCTGCGTTCTGTTATCTAGGAACTCTTCAATCCAATCACACAATTGGTCTGATAGTCCATATGCTCTTACTTTGTTCATTAAACGAGTGTGGGGAACTGTATCGAACGCCTTGCGGAAGTCAAGAAACACGGCATCTACCTGTGAACCCGTGTCTATGGCCCTCTGAGTCTCGTTCGCTGAGCAGTTGCAGCAGTAAAGCAACGCCCGAGTTTCATCCAAAGCCGGCAGCGTTTATTGGTCCATTACGAAGCTTTACGACGTTGATTTTAACACAGGTTAGAGGGCATGCTAGGTTTGTTAAAAACTAGAAGAAAAGGCGACAAAGGAATGCAAAGTTACTGAGAGTTGTGTAACACTGCAACAGTATCAAACGCCGCGCCTGAAGCGACGGCCACGCGTCCCGTGCTCCGCGCGCAGTGGATGGAGCCGCCGGCGCAGTGAATCAGGCCCGCTCGTCAAACATTTACATGCTAAATTGCCGCTGTCCCAGGACCGACAGCGCCGGCCGCCTGTCAGCGCACGCTGGCTCCGGCTGCTATTACGGACGCCGAGGCGTAATTAAGAGCGGCCCGATCGCCGCTGCCTTCCGCGGGGCAATTACCGCGATTTACGTGGCCGTATGCACTACCCGCGCCGCCGTCCGTTCTTCTCGACCGCGGACCCGCGAGCGCCCGGCGAAACGCCGCTGTCTTCTCTGCCTGCGTAGAAGCGGATAATTTGCGTGTCAGTTTTGCCGCAAGTTCGCGAGCCGTAAGACTGGGGGATTTTCAACCGAGTGAATATTCATTTCATGCCGTGTTTGGTTCGGAACGAGGACACCATCTGTAATCTAAATTTTCGGAGCTGGAAAGATGATGGGCGCCAGCCTTTGAGACTAACATGCCGCACACATCGTGTTACTACAGGACGGCAGGTCGAAAATTCTATACCTTCACGAAACTCACAGATACGGAGTCAGAATGGACAACAATACAGTGCTATTATAAATGATTCATTCGTTTTCCGAACGTATTACACGTGCACACATGACATGCGTGGATCCAAACGTAGACTCAGCGCGTTTGCATCTGCATTCACCAGTGCAGTGCCTTGATAAAATGGCCCCTAAGGAAGAAAGCTGATATTCAGTGCAAAAGCAACCTTCTGCTTATCTGGAAGTGTTAATCGTCGCAATTTGGGAGTGCAGGGCACTGAAAATCCTAAAGACACAATGGCGCATGAATGAGATCCACCGAAGAGTAATGTTTTCTGTGGACAGTGACAGAAAAAGCAGTATGGGCTGTTTTCCTTCTGTGAAAGGCTATAACGGCTATCTCTTGCTTGATACGTTACGGTTGCGGCTATTTCAACAAGTGATTGTAGATTGCGAAATTTCATCTTGGAACACGACGGAGCGTCCACTTAATGGAGTATAGATGTTCGGCGCTAACTCAACGACGAACTTCCGCGTCGCTGGATTAGCGATAGTGGTGAAGATGACGTGGCTCTGTTTCAATGCGCCCCTACCCCTTCCCCTCGTCGCATGACTTTTCCCTCTGGGGGTGCCTAAAGCACCGTGTTTGTGTATCCCCGTTGGCAAGAATACTAAAACAGCTGCAGAACGCATCAACGCTGCTGTGATGACCATCCACACGATGTTGCTACATTAAGTGTGGAACGAACTTGACTACCGCTTGGACGTGTGTCGTGTAACCAGAGGGGCACTGACAGAATACTTGTAGATTGCAAAATGCAAACTTGGTGAATTTACGGTTCTATTCACGCATCAAGCATGTAAAACTTGGCAAAATATAGAGCTCTGAAAATGAATACTTTATAATAGCCCTCTATGTTACTCTATTACATCTGAACAAGATTACCAAGGTGTTGTCTAGAAGTAAAACAATGAATACAAGATTTTTCATAGGATACAAAGGGAGAGGGGTTAAAATACAACACAAATAAAAGAAAAGGAAGTAAAGATGGTAGGAAGAAATACACTTCTCGTGTCTGCCGCGGGTAGCACTGTTTAAGTCCCACAGTACTTCATTTTATTGTTTTTTTGTGATATTTCAGGATAGAGAGAGAGAGAGAGTAACTTTACTTGCCGGCTGTAGTGGCCGAGCGGTTCTAGGCGCTACAGACTGGAACTGCGCGACCGCTACGGTCGTAGGTTCGAATCCTGCCTCGAGCATGGGTGTGTGTGATGTCCTTAGGTTAGTTAGGTTCAAGTAGTTCTAAGTTCTAGGGGACTGATGACCTCAGAAGTTAAGTCCCATAGTGCTCGGAGCCATTTGAACCATTTTTAACTTTACTTGTAAACAATGCAAATAGTCTGGCCAAAGAAACTATAGACTAAGAATCAAAATGCTGACTGCACCTCGGGGTCATCCGCTTGTGGACCATCCCAAACGCTCTACTGATTGCTGGGTCGTATGACAATCGACAGCCGTGATCGCTGCCCTCATCTCATTACAATGCAACGTACGGGGTGGCAAAAACCCAATCAAATAAGGAGATATGGAGAGGAACATTTTACTGAAGGAATTTGAATCACTTAGCGTAGCCTTTTAACAGACAACAGTTGGAATTACGTATGTCGGAAAATTGCCAACTGCTTATATCCCTTAGAGAGTTGGTACTGTGCTCAAGGCACTGAAGTCGCATTCGAGAAGAGTGACGTTCAAATCCTCGTCTGGCTATCGAGATTTGGGATTAATCTGTATTGCTTAAGCCAACTGCCGAGTTTGTTCTTACGAAAAAAACATGGTCGATTTTCTTCCTCAGCTTTGCCCATTGCGAGACCGTAATCCGTTTGCAATGAGCTAGTCTTCAACGGGGCGCTTAATCACAATGTTCCTTTCTTTTCTCTCTGAGTTTACGTTTTCATTCGTCTTCCTTAGAGCTGAAGTTCACTGCTGCCGACTGCATCATCTCAGTTGATACTCCACTCCCTCTTGGAAGGTAGGTTGTAAGTGTCAGTCGTCGTCATAACGGTGTTCTGCATAGTGGTGAGTACACTTTATCGGAGCAGAGCGGTTTCAGAAGTGGGCAAATAGTTGGTGGTCGCATGGTGGGTGCTTCCGTAACCAAGGTAGCCGAAGTGTTTGGTGATCCAGGAGGCCCCGTACCACAGCTTTATACTGCATACAGAAAAGCGGGAAAACGTCATCCGCTAAGTCACAACCCCGACGAAAGGGTGTGTTGAGTAATCGTGACAAACGGTCACTGAAGAGGACGACATCTCCAAAATTCACTGTAGAACACAATGTCGTAAGCGCGAACACCAAAACAGCACGGAGGGAGCTCCATAAACACGAAGTCGAGGACGAGCCGGAATTGCAAAACCTCTCAGCAGCGATGCAAATTACAGCAGCAGGAAAACGTGGTGCCGGAGACATTAAACCTGGACCATGGAGCAATGGAGGAACGCCGTTTTATCGGATGAGTCTTTTTTTTCGCAACGTTTGAAAGTTCTGGCCGAGTTTAGATCCCAAGCGTGAAAAACTGTAGGACTTCGGTGAAGATATGGGCAGTCATATCGTTTCATTCTATGCGCCTCATGGCTACTCTGGAAGGTCACAAACAGCCAACGATTATGTGACCGTTAGGGCTGATCAGGTGAAGCCTATGGTACAATGTTTCTTCTCCAAATGTGATGCTGTGTTCAAAGGCGACAGGACACCGGTCCACACAGCTCGTATCACGCAGGGCTGGTTTTGTCAGCAAGAGAATGAATTGTCGCATCTTCTAGGGCCACCAAGGTCGCCAGATCTCAATATTATCTATCGATTCCGAGACGACTGCAGGCTCCAGTGAATTTCAAGAGGTTTCCTACTTGGAATTAGGCACGGTTATGTGTAGTGTTCCTCGTGCTCTCATATTTTTGTCCGCCAGCAATAGATGCAGATAACCCCAGCTACTCTGTGTGGTTGTGCTGAAATGCAGTACAAGCATGTAGTACACTTCATGGTGATTGTATGTTTATTGCATGTCGCCTTCATGGTGCTTTAATTTTAATGCCCAACAGCGTATCTTTAGAAGAAGGTCGTCAGTGTAGACTCATTACACGGAATTACTGTAACGCCTTTGTGACGTGCGGTGTGGACTCGATACACTACCACACAACGAAAGACACAGTTTCTGAATGACGCGCCGGTTTTGCTCTAAAGGTTGGTATCGTGGTCGTTTACTGTTTCCATCGATCGCTAAAGGAATAGTGTGTAGTTGTGCTGAAAGCCGACTGAAAATGAGCAGAATGTCGTGCCTCGTCATCAAAAAGCATGAACCACGGATTTCAATACCTAAAACTCTCAAGTAATCGCCTCATCTTCTTTTCTCTCTTGTCTGATTCTGGAGATAGGAACTTTTCCAATGCAAATATTCGAACTTACGCGTATGTACAGAATGACACATGACTCGGGGCTCAGATATCTGTTTTGGCTAATGTACGTGAATACCAAAACGCCGCAAGTAACACTGCAATCGGAAACACGCGTTGTAGAGTAACCTGCAGCGAACCGCAGATGTGCAGGAAAAGCGCGGCCTTTGCGTCAGACCAGAGATAAAATCCCCGACACTCACGGAACAGCACGGTCCGTCGGGAAGTTCTGGGTCTCACGCGCCGACAGCGAACAACAAGCGGCGGACGCAGCGTGGGTGGACGGTTCCTGAGTGGGACACGCGGAGAATCTCGGCCAGCCAAAATAAGATAAATTGACGCCCGTGCAATACGCTGACGGCTCTAACACTAATTAATTGCTTAGCCAATTATTTCTGACGGGGATATTTATGAACACGCGGCACCGGTTTATATAGCCGCAAAAAAGGTCATACAATAGATCGGCCGAGGAACGCAGCTTGTGCGGTTGGTAGCTCTTAGAATCAACGTTGAGACCCGATGTATGAACATGAAAGTGAGTTGTTGCGTTTAAAGAACTAAAAGGAGAAATACTCGAAGTAGTAAATGCCGTCCCATTTGACAATTATTTACCTCTCTTTCTTTGTTATTAGAAGAACAGAGACATATACTAATGCAGTTTACCGAATCACTTCATTTCTCCAGTTTTTACCCATGATGATTTATCCGAAATTTTTTTTTTTTTCATATTTACAGAGTTCACATACTTGAGTAGCTGCACATTTTCTTAACACTTACATCAAGCATTCCATTTATTTTTTTATTCTAGTATTGTTGTAGGCACTAATAAGCTAACAGCAGCATTGAAATTTGTCTCTGAGTCGAAAGAAAACACTGCACCTTTTAATGCTCGGATCAGAGGAAGAATGGCCTACATAACTAGCAGCGTCCTTCTCGAAGGAACCATACCGGCAGTGTCTTAAGCGATTTAGGGAAAACCTTAAAGAGAGAACAACCGTCTTCGGAGCCAAGTGTGCTGCGTTAACCACTGTGCCACTTTTCTCGCCCAACGGGAAACCTCAAATAATTGAGTAACTAAGCGAGTGTTTTAGTCTTCGATGACAAATAGCTACTATGCCTACTACGATATATTTTGTGAACATCTAAGAAGTAAACATCCGACAGAAATATTGTTGTTCCTTTTGTTGTTGTTGTTGTCGCGGTTTTCAGTTCGAAGAATGGTTTTTTGATGCAACTCTCCACGTTTGGTCTATTCTGTGTATATATCTTCATATCTGCATAACAACTGCAACCTACATACACTTGAAACTATTTACTATAGTCTCCCTCTATCATTTTTACACACACCCCCTCCCCTAGACTTCCCCCTATCACAAAATCATCTATTTCTTGAGCCCTCTGATTGGTATCGTCAGTCATAACAGTGACAACACACGCGCGTGCAGATGCAGATTCGATTGCCATGAAAAATGGATGCCTGAATTAAAAATATATTTGACAGCAACCTGCCAAAAGGCTGACGGAGGTTCTCTGAACATTCACACTGCATGATAGAACAAATACTGATGGCGGGAGAAAAGGCGACACCTGGATGCAATATTGTTTGCTTGTAGGATGCAACTTGCCTCTGACTTCCATTGTTACTCGATTTTACTCGATATTTGGACGCTTCAGATATTAGCTGTTACAATATGTGATACGATGACTTGTATTTACATCTGTCTAATGGAAGTAAGGTAAGGAAACGTGACTTGCAACAGAATGATCTATAAACACATCACAGTGATATGATGTGTTTATAGAAATCTAAAACGCGTTTCTCCACTGGGTGCTAAGGCACGCAGAGAAACGGATGCGGCAACGGATAAAAAAACAGTACTGAACATAAATCACCTCAGAAGAAAACACATGAGAGCGGGAACTGGAGTATCATGTTACTGAACACTTAACTACAGCAAGAAATAAAGAACATAGTGCACGCCGTCCCATTTAATGTTTCTTGTTCTTCATGAAGGGTTCTTAACCATCTGTTGAGAAAGTGCCACCAAAAAAGCTTTTAGTCGAACCCGTCCTTGGCACAACTTCGAAATACAGAAAGGTCTTCATCGCATAGTTCTTTATTAAGCGTTACGCGTTTTCCAGATTTCATCATCAGACTGAAACTGCGGAATACGGTACAACAAGATTAACGATAGCAAATATGTACATAATAACGTAAGTTTGTCTTACTAATCCATGTAAAGAATTTTCAGTTAATATCGTACTTCCATTTAAATCAAACTTTGGTAAAAAGCACACGAAAATGAGCACATTCCAAGAGCACCACTGCCAAACTCACTGTGGCGTTTAAGATATCTGACAACTAAACGAAGACCGCTAAGTAGCGCTAGCATTGACCACACGAATGAAGTCAAAGAATATCTTACAAAGAAACTAGCGGCGAACCACATGTCAGAACATGCTACTCTTATGGAAGAAACACTCATATATTGACAATAGGTAAAACTTACGTAGCATGAAATGTGCGTCGGTAGGTATCATCGTGAACAACATAACAGAGATAGTCGTTAGTCCATAACCAAAACAGAAGACATGATTGCAACCAATAATTGGTGTAGTACTACGTAAATATAAAACTGAAATAGATCGAAGTTGTGAAAAAATAAGTTTACAACCACCACAAAATAAAATGTGACGTACAGTAAGTATCACCAAATGTAGTCGTATTACAATAGTCGCAAATACAATAAATGACATACAAAAGAATCATTAGGTGAGCCAAGATTAGCGGCAACAACTTGAAATAAAAAGGAAGCTATTATTATAAATAAAGGGCTCACCTAAATGATTGTGTTGTACGTCATTTATTATACTGAATTATGACTACATTTGGTAATACTTAAGCAACACTTTAAAATGGTTCAAATGGCTCTGAGCACTATGGGACTTAACATCTGAGGTCATCAGTCCCCTAGAACTTAGAACTACTTAAACCTAACTAAACTAAGGACATCACACACATCCATGCCCGAGGCAGGATTCGAACCTGCGACCGTAGCGGTCGTGCGGTTCCAGACTGAAGCGCCTAGAACCCCTCTGCCACCACGGCCGGCAGCAACTCTGTATTTTATGATGGTTGTGAACATACTCTTTGACAACGTACGTTTTATTTCTGATCTACATCCATTTTTTACATGGAACTACACCAGATAATACTTGCAACATGTCTTCCGTTCTGATTATTGCCTAACGACTATCTATGTTACGAACTTCTAGCATACTAGAATAATTACAGGTCAGCAATTTCTGTTGATCAGCACAATTGAAAACCAGGCAAAGTCGCAAATTTCACTTTTTTTATTCAGTTGATGACCAGTTTCGGGCTACGACCCATTTTCAAATCATCCAGATAGTGAAAATTGTACTGCAAAAAATACATAAACCACGTCAAAAATATATAAGTATTGTGAAGTGCAAATGAACGGTTACAGCGCATACGGAGTTGCACACCGAAACGAGTCATCAAGTAAATAAAAAAAGTAAAATTTGCAAGTTTGGCTGGTTTTCCATTGCACTATCTCTGCTACGTTGTTCGCGATGCTACCTAACGACGTACGTTTCACGTTACGTAAATTTTTACCCACTGTCAACACATGAGATTTTCCTTCATAAAAGTGGCACAAACGTGTCTTTGTCAAGTTGTTCTGATATGTAGTAGTTCGTCGCTGTGTATAGGTTTCTTTGTAAAGTTACTCTTTGACCATTTCTGTGGTCAATGCTAGCGCTACATACCGGTATTCGTTTGCTTCTTAGATAGCTTAATCGCCACAGTTTGGTACTGGTTCCCTTCGAATGTTCTCACTGTCGTGAGCTTTTTAGAAAAGTTTGATTTAAATTTGAGTATGCTATTAATTGAAAATTCTGTACATGGATTATTGAGATGCATACTTACGTTATTATGCATTTATTTGCTATCGTTAATCTCCTTGTGCGCTTTATTACACAGGTTCAGTCTGATGATGAAACGTGGAAACGTGTAATGCTTAATAAAGAATTAGGCGACCATATATTCGTCTGCTTCTACGTGGCCGTATTTCTCCATCAAGTAATGAAATACGTCTATACAAAACGAAGGACAAAGAGCTGTATACTTGACTTTTGATTAACATGCTATTTTTTCTAAATTAATACACTAATAATATTTGCTTACATAGAAGCGTTTATTAGAATCTAGACTCACATATAGTACCGCCATCTTCAAATTAGAGTCGAACTGGTCTTACAATTGAGACAACACAGTAGCCCATTTTGGGACAGAATTCATATAGGCTCTCTTGCGTTTCAAAATGCTTTCGAAGGGGACCGACCACATCCATTAAATGATTGGTATATTTTCATTTGTATTTGATGCAAAGAATTTACAGGACAATGCTGATACATAACAGACAGATACCCATAGTCCCCTCTATATTTTTCATGCCCCACATCATCCTCCATCTGCATGTTTCGATAATAACAAAAGTCGAAACTACCGTGTAACTCGATAATGAGTTGTCAAAAAGGGAAAAATTATTCCCTGCAAGTGGCTACGGTCGAGTGCACTACGTCTTTCAATCTCTCACAATTCCGAAACTAGGATTGGTCGCAATTAAAAACTGATTACCTGGCCCTTCAGCAGGGTCTTATCTGCCACTGCGAGAAGTTCAATTGATTTTATGATTAAGCAAATTCTGAAGAATTTCATTGAACGTCGGGATAATAATGGCTATGCATTGCATTTCATGTCATACAGACATAAAACAAGAAATGACAATACAGCCTGTATACAACGCTGTTATAATTTAGAACAACATAACCATTCATATCTTGAGAAACGAATTGTTGCTTTCTGCTCGTCGATTGTAATAGGAAAGAGCTTGTAGTAACGAAGTGTGTTTCACAGCAACGTAGATGAACACGTTTTCATAGCTCTTAAGGCATGCATTTTACTGCCCATATTTATTCGACAGTTTTGTCTTCCATGCTATCACCTCTCAGAATATGGAATACTGTTTTTTAACGCCCTGTATATTCTTTCCGCCAGCAGTTACGTCTGTCTTAATGCCATGCCATCACACTAACACTGCGAAAACGGTGAAATAAAACGAAGTAAAAATAAAATTACACCAACATTATCCGAAGGTTTCCACTAAATCTGAAATTACGTAAAGATCTGTATGCTATAAAAGTGCGCGTCCGCAGCGTAGTGGTCAGTGCCTCTGACTATTGTGCGGAGGACCTGGGTTCGATACCCAGTACTACCACGAATTAGTGCATGGTGGGGGAACTGGTACGGGGTGTACACAGGCTCGTGAGACCAACTGAGAAGCTACTCCAACGAGAAGTAGCGGCACGTAAGTCAAGGAAGCGGCTCGTAAGTCAAGGAAGCGGCACGTAAGTCAAGGAAGCGGCACGTAAGTCAAGGAAGCCGACAACTGCCGGGAGAGCGATGTGCTGACCACAAGTTCCCCCATGCCGCATTCGTTGACGTCATTGGCAGAGGATGACACGGTGGTCGGTCGGTCCCGACTGGCCCATAAGGGCCAGGACGTGGAACTTTGCTTTCTTTTTCTATATAACACAAACTAAATTATCCGACTTGGTCATCTTCCCTAGAAACATGATCGACACTGCAATAACACGTTCGTTACTTGGTTTTCTGCACAAGTTTGTGGCGATATGCTTGTATCAGTCGTCTTTGAGCTTTTCGTGGGTCTAAGGACAAGGAACGGCCGGAGGCCAGCATCGTTATTGAAAATTGGAGTTAAACTCTGTAAAGCGTAAGTCATTGCATTGTATACGACTGACGTAATTACATTAGTTGCAGCAGGCCAGCTTATTTTGATGAACTGATTGTTAAATCGATTACAGTATTTAAGAGTTAGCCAGGAGTTACAAGGCGCAGTGTTCATAACGTTTATTTTCTAGAATATACATTAAAGTGTGTGAATTTGAAGAATTTTACGTGAAGTTATTGCAATATAACTACTCCTTGTAACATATAGATCTGCTTCGGAGAGTGAGTGTGTGTGTGTGTGTGTGTGTGTGTGTGTGTGTGTGTGTGTGTGTGTGAATACCCAAGGGACCAAACTGCTTAAGTTATCGTTCCCTAGACTTACACACAACTTAAACTAACTTATGCAAAGAACAACACACACACACACACATGCCCGAGGGCGGACGCGAGCCTCCGGCGGGAGGGGCCGAGGTGCTTTGGACTTCAAACTTTTACAAAGGGAATAATTTTATTTAACAGGCAGTAACATGCACATTCAGGGCCACAAATATCCGAAGACGGTTGAGGCAATCATCCGTTCCGCATACTCCGTGATTTTGAGTATTAGGTGCCTACTTGACGGGCGTTCCATTTGAGTCAGAACTATTATCAGTCAAACGCACAGTAACGGGAACTGGAGTTTCCACCGAGCGGGGTGGCGCAGTGGTTAGACACTGGACTCGCATTCGGGAGGACGACGGTTCAATCCCGCGTCCGGCCATCCTGATTTAGGTTTTCCGTGATTTCCCTACATCACTCCAGGCAAATGCCGGGATGGTTCCTCTGAAAGGGCACGGCCGACTTCCTTCCCAATCCTTCCATAATCCGATGAGACCGATGACCACGCTGTCTGGTCTCCTTCCCCAAACCAACCAACTGGAGTTTCCAGCTAACCCCCACTAACTGCAAGATTTGCCACGGGTACATGTGTCAGGTTAAGCAATTTGTTGAAAATTTTACGTTACATAGTGGATTTCTCTGTTTTCTGATTTAATTTTACTATAGATAGGTTTCTACCAATTGCTTGAAAGAATTCTGAGTGGTGAAGTTCGTTAGCTACAGTAATTGAAATACTGCAGACGTTAAACGAAACACGGGCGCAGTAGCACAGCGTTTTAAATCTATACCGTAGAAATTCGAGCAATAAAATCAGTGCTCTTTGGTAAGATGTAGTATGGTGTATGAGACAGACGGAGAGTTGTCATCACCTATCAGAGAAGTTGTTCAGCATTTTGAGCAACTAGGTTTGTGTTTGTACACGCAGAGAAACAAAAACGTGATCCTAATATATTTTTCTTACTCATTAAATGCAGTGTCAGCTATTAAAATCAGTCGCATGCTTTTCGAAAATTATCAGGACATGTGAACCAATAAGTTGGGACAAAACGATTCAAAAGCAGAACAGAGGATAAGTACGCTGCATCCAATGATGAAAATTGGGTCTTCACAGCTAGCGAGATGGCGCAGTTGTTAACATTCTGGACTGGCATTCGGAGGCGGGCGGGGGGACGGCTAAAATCCACTTCCCGTCATCCAGATTTAGGTTTTCCGTTTTTTCCCTAAATCGCTACAGACAAATGCCGGGAACATGGCCGACTTCCTTCCCCATCCTTGAAAGTGTCCGAGCTTGTGCTCCGTCTCTAATGACCTCGATGTCGACGGGACGTTAAACCACAATCTTCCTTCTTTCCTTCCATGTATTAGCACGACTGTCACCTCATTTGATAAGTGAGGGGTCAGAACAACAAATATATAAGCTGAAGACGTGCTAACAATACTGAGCCGTACAATATGTAATAACATACCAAATGAGTCACATAATCAACGTGTGTTTACGTAGAATGCGGTTCGCGAGCTCTATTATCCTGTGAAAGGTCTTTCTGAGGAGCAACACTTGAGACACTAGATCCATTTTCTGGGGAAACACTTTTCAAATCCCAGTCTGGATTTCTCAGTTTAAGTTTCCCTACAGCTAATGAGGTGAATGCCGGGATATTTCCTTAACGAAGACAGCTGCTAGTTTCCTATAGCAGACACTGCATGTGCTCAGTCTATAACGATCTCTGGTGGTAAATAAAGTTCACTTTCTTTCGAGGAATCACGTTACGAGCGGAAAGATTGTCAACCAAGGAAAGTACTCGACTTGTGTATCGGAATCAAAGTGATTTGGTGAGGACATGGAATCGGTTCCAATTGACAGGTAGTGTTGAGATCTTATACCGCATAGATCGTCCAGGTTCGTTATGTACCCACGAAAATCGATGTATACCACTTCTGAGTCAAAGGAACCGTGCGCTGAGTGCTCTAGAACTGAATTCGGCGATCGAAGAGGTTACAAGACGTCATGTATCGCATCAAACGCTTAGGATGCGATTGGATATTACGAAGCCCCATTCCAACCCTTAGAGTGAGATTGGATGTTGCGAATTTCCATTCCGACGACCGTGGCGATCACGACAATACCATGGACACCTTTGCAGACGAGCAAGAAATCATTAAGAACGTGCGCCCCGGGATTGTTGTCGGGTGTTGCTCACTGACGAAACTCGGATCTGTTTGATCCCTGATAATCGCAGCTAACGTGTTTGGAGACAACCCGGTAACATCGAACTCCTCCAACATTGTGTCCCATATAAACGACAAGGTGGTGACGGAAAGGTGTTCTGGGTTGACGATACACAGGGCACCGTATACTTCTCGTGATTGTTGAGGGCAGTCTCACTCCTCTACAGTACAGGGACGCGATTGTGCTGTCAGTACCTTGTGCGCATCGCCTACATTTTGGTGATATCTCGATGGATTTTAACTCGCGTGCTCATCATATTGTTCTCATGATTATGTTTCCTCAGCATGCAAGGATCACCAGGATGGTTTGGCCTGCCTCTTCCCCCAAACATGAACGCAATCAAACATGTGTGGCATCAACTGAAGCGAGCTTGTTTTGGACGTCGAAAACGACCACGTACTATGTGCGAGTTACGTTAAATCCTCATCGAAGAGTGGAATAATTTGGACCAAGGCTGACTTGAAGATCTCTTCGATGGGTTCAAGCTTGCATCTGAGGAAGGGACTTCACCACGTATCGACGTCCTCGGGAGTGCTGCGAAAATTCCATTTGAAACAGACCATTTTATAACCAAGCAAAAAAAAAAAAATTACTTGGTGAACTGGAAACTTGCACATTAATAAATTCGCATACCTAAGAGCCAATGTATATTTTATATGCCATGAAATTCGAAATAAAGGGATGATGCAAAACTCTTATTCATATGTGTATACAGAGTAGACTTTCGTTCTCCATAAAGGTCATAATGTGTGACCATACAACACGTCCATTAAGAGGTATTTAGTTCTCTTCACAAAGAAAATCTGGAAACTAAATTCTTACGTGCCCTGGTGGTAGAGCAGCCTCAGATTGGTGCGATACTTAATGCGATGAGAGCAAAACGCAGTCACCCAGCTCTTCCAGCAGCGGCCCAGAAGCGCTGGTGAACGAGGCTCGTCCTCGATAGACTCACTCCGCCGCTGCTGCGAACACTGGTAATCTTTCTTTGTTTTTTTGCAGTCGAGCGCGACGGCTGTTGTTAAATTTGCGCTTCAACCTCGCTAGTTCTACCGTTTCCCGGGTCAGTGAAGAACTGCTGGGCGTAATGCAACCTGAAGAGACCTGTAGCAACAAGTGCCGAGGAGGTCGAAGAAAGCGGTCGTTTAAGTGGCAGAGGAGAACACAGGCGAAATTGCAGCGGCGTGATCTTCTGCCGCAGCCAAGCACTATCATCCGATGCTACGTGCCTGCGCGGGGAGTTTCTCCCTATTAAACTTTTTCGGCACCGAGAAAGGGCGAACAATAAATTCAACACCACGAGTAGCAATCTCGAAACGCCATTATGTCTATCTCCTTCTGTCGTCCAAATTATGAACTCGTTCTGCTGCTCCAGTTATAATAACTGAAAATAATCGACTTAATATAGCAACTGTGCGGAAACTGAAATAGCCATAAACTGATCTGTTTCGCGTAGTATTGATAGTGATGACCTTGGTAGCCTGAGAAAGTAAAGCAAATGCAGATGACAGCGATCGTAGACGATCTACCCATTCGATAAACGTCGCACAATGCGCGATGGCCTAATGGCGGGAATACCCACACACGTAAATTCGAGGGTTGGTACATTAATAGCGGTAACTATTTATTTATAACTTATGCAAAATAGATACATGTCTTAACGTTCTTCAAAATAGTCACCGGCATTGTGTATTACCCTTTGCCAGCGATATGTAAGTCGTTGGATACCTTAAATAGCACCAGTTGTGTTGACAGTTGGGCTGTTGATAAATATCGATACTTTTCCTATAAACATCGACCTATATCTATGACGTTTTCTCACAATATATCGATATCAAAATAGCAGTGTCGAGAGCTGATATTTTTATTTTATATTATTTTTTTTTCATAATTTTCAGTAAATATCCGAAACTGTAGCAGAACATAATTTTACTTTCACTGTGTGAAGGAGTCTTACTAGTTTTTGAGCTTCCATCACGTCCAGTCTTTCTGTTTGACTGTGTGAAGCAAGTGTAGGTGACACAAAGAAAAAATCCGATTCCATTTGGGGGGGGGGGGGCGGGAGGGGGTGGCGCTGTGACTAGAATAACAAGATTTCCAGTGCGAGGAAATAGAAGACTAGTTGCGATAAGAAACAATTTTTAATGCAACTAGTGCGTTATTTATTTACATCGGTAGTTTTCAAAAACAGTTGCTGAAAATGATGAACAAAAATCTACTTGACAAGATAGGGCTTTGCGGTGAGCGGAGACGTGTGAAAGGAAATGCTACACAATCGGAGCTCGGCGCTACCAACAAAAACCGCAACGTTTAACTTTACCATGCAGTTTTGCCATTGCAACTGCTAGGTCGGTGGCGTTTTCAGAAGAAAAAGAACCAAGGAAGTCGACATGAAGTGTTCCGGACAAATCCGATATGTGACGAAACCGAACAACGGACCCATCAACACCTTATATTGTGCCAGTTACACGCAGTTACCATTGTTAGCAAAGTGGTTAACGCCAACCGTGAACGTGCATAGTTTTCCTTTCAGTTCTTGTTCTATGGGGCGGGCTGGTTGCTTTTTGATGGGCAGAATATCTAATAATAATAAATTAGTACTTAAATATACAGCTCTCAAACTGGCAGTATATTTGCAATGTACAGCCAATATTTTTATAGGCCAGTAGGTTGACAATTTTTCCGACGATATATTGATACGTTTCTCGATATACCGAGGGCAGTTAATCATTTTCTTAAATATCGATATACTGGATTCCCGATATTTTTAAATATATTAACAGTCCTAGTGACAGTGCGGTTGGAGCGGTCTGTTGCCAGACGAATTTCTGGAACAGTAATGAAGCACATGCTATGACGTACTTTTTTCAATTTGAGAATCAAGATGAAGTCACAAGGACTTAAGTCCGGGAAGTGTGGAAGGTGCTACAGCACTTCCCAGCTCCATCGATCGAGCAAATCAGACGCAACTAGCGCCAAATGTGCCCGCCCACTGTCCTGCAAAGTGATGGGCGGGTTCTGCAGAGAGCGTCGCCGCTTCTTTCTGTAATCTGGTCGCAGGCTGTGTTCCAGAAATGAATAGCTCCTTTGTGACTTCAACTTGATTCCTAATTGAAGGGAGCACTTCATCGCGTTGGCCTCAAAGCTGTTACAGAGATTCGTCGGGAAATAGATCTCTCCACTTGCCCTATCAACAGAACTGGCGCTGCTAAGTGTGCCGCACAACTTCAACATCGCTGGTAACGGGTTATACACAGTGCTGGTGACTGATATGAAAAACAGAAAAACTGTAAAACATGTACCTACCACGTATAAATTGTAAATAAATATTTGCCACTATTAACGTTCCAACCCTCTTACACTCCGGAACTGTTAAACACGGTTGCTGTCAGAGACTCTGAAGGACTTGGAAGATCAGTTGAGTGGAATTTATAGTGTATTGAAAAGAGGTTTTAGGATGAAGATACACAAAAGCAATACAAGGGCAATTGGTAGTAGCCGAATCAAATCAGGCTATATTGAGACAATTTCATTGGGAAATGAGGGGTTAAGAGTAGAGGATAAGCATTCGTGTTTAGACAGCAAAATACGTAATTCACGACGGACGAAGTAAAGAGGATATAAAATGTAATGTGGTAACAGCAAGAATAGCTTTTCCGAAAAAGAGAGATTTATTAACATCGATTATTTCTGAAAGTACACTGTTCAAAAGAATTACGGGAACACCTTTGTCAACGTCCTGTATGTTAAATATATTTTGAAACATGTGGTACCTGTGGTCTTATTGCATGGCTTGAGGTCTGCGTTTTCGGTTTAGGCAACAACAAAAATCGTATGTCATGCATTATAGTGTCAGGTTACTCCTCAGTAGGAAGTGAGTACCGGTGGCCCGCTGTTTTCTAGTGAGGTAGACCGTTGGCAGTTGTCACTTATGGATATTGTATTCAAACAAGAACATGCAATGCGACATCATAATGCAATGCAAGTCGCAAGGGCGGTCTGTTCGATCCAAACAGGACGGATTTCCCGGTCGTGTTGCTGCAGATCCCGATGACTCTTCATGTTTCATTCGTAGGTTGTGGACATGCAACAGAGAGACAGGTCAGTACACAAGGCGAGGTGGACGAGGTCGTCGACGCCGGCCGTTGTGGCCGAGCGGTTCTAGGCACTTCAGTCCGGAACCGCGCTGCTGCTACGGTCGCAGGTTCGAATCCTGCCTCGGGCATGGATGTGTGTGCTGTCCTCAGGTTAGTTAGGTTTAAGTAGTTCCAAGTCTAGGGGACTGATGACCTCAGATGTTAAGTTCCATAGTGCTCAGAGCCATTTGAACCATTTTTGAGGTCGTCGACGCATTACAACAGCATGTGAAGACCAATATCAGGCCATCTCTGTGACGTCGTACGGATACCGCCAGAGCACTCTTAGACGATCTCAGAGGGGCCACTGGAGCCGCTGTATCCGATCAGACTGTTCAAATGGTTCAAAAATGGTTCAAATGGCTCTGAGCACTATGGGACTTAACTGCTGAGGTCATGAGTCCCCTAGAACTAAGAAGTAATTAAACCTAATTAACCTAAGGACATCACACACATCCATGCCCGGGGCAGGATTTCGAACCTGCGACCGTAGCAGCAGCGCGGTTCGAGACTGGAGCGCCTAGAACCGCTCGGCCACAGCGGCCGGCGATCAGACTGTAACGAACACGTTACGAGAAAGGAAGTTACGACCCAGACGTCCTTTTCCAGTACCCCTCTTGTCACGAGATCTTGCCCCCTGCATTCCGTTCTGCCGTTCCCATGTCAACTGGCAACTATGTCGCTGGCGAAACGTGTTATTGACAGACTGGTGTAGATATCCTCTGCCGCAAGGCCATTGCTGTGTTCGTGTGTCGAGACTCGTTGTGAGCGGTACCTCTCAAATGTTGTCCAGGAGTTCGACAGCTTTGCAAGGTTCTTTGAAGTTGTGGTATGGCTTCAGTGTTGAGAGCCATCGTTATCCTTGTCCATGGTCACCTTACAGACAAGCAGTACATCGAACAGATCTTGTTGCACAATGTGTGGTTGCTGCATACAGTAGTGGCCCCGAATTCCTGCCTATGCCAGGGCCCATGTGGCGGCCGTCAGCAGGGATGTCTTGCGAAGCCTGGACATTGAAGTAATGGAATGACCGGCGGTGAGTCCCGAACGAAACCCAGTCATGCACATGTGGGTCGTGCTTGACAGACGTGTTCGAGGTGGTCCCGGTCAACAACAGACGCTCCAAGAACTCTCTTGGTCTCTCAATGACGAATGGGAATGGATACCACAGGGCGACCTCTGTAGACAGTGATAAATGCTCACGGAGGGCGTACACCTTATTGTAGCTCTCCACGTTCAATGAAAAGCACCCAGAGTGACGGGATTAATGATTTACCAATGCAAATAGCCAAACAGCCATATGCTTTGAAATCTTTCGGAATCTCAATAACGCCATCTTCAGGCCCCTATACACTTCATGTATAGATAATAAGAGATATCGATACTTGCATAAAGAAGCCATCAGTATCTGGATTCCGTGAATTCGTTTTAGGAATGTTTACTTTTGAGACTTGACCGCAACTTCTCAAAACATACGACTGTTTGGCGATTGTCCTTGGTAAATATTTGACCGGCCGCTGTCCATTATCCACAATGATCAACAGAGGGTGAATGATCGTTTCCACTTTGTTTTCGACACTTGTCGGACATATCAGTTGTTTTTATGTAAACGATCGCGATATAATGATGTTTTGCTGTGTACTTATTTTGTGAAAGACAAAGGTGTAACTTGGTAGCATACCCAGTTCTCAGTTATTGCTCAATGGAGTATGGCAGAAATCCGAAAATCATGTTCGCCTAATTCTTTTGAGTAGTGTATTTGAAATGCAGTCTTATAAAAAAGTAAAACGTATATGTTAAGGAATGTAGACGAAAGGTGAAAAGAAGCATTTCAAAGGCTGTTCAGACCGAGTAATTAATGAGTAAGAGGAGAACGAAAGGATTTATGGCACAACCTGACTAAAAAAAATGACAGGTTGATAGCAAATATACTGAAATGTGAAAGAATAGTTAATTTCGTAGCGGAGGAAAGCGTGGCGGGTAAAACAGGTGCAGGGAGACCACTGACTACAGTAATGGGGCTCAAGTGGATCCAGGGAGCAATAGTTAGGCAAATACACAGGTTCGGCAAACATTATGACCACTGCCCACCGCGAGACCTAATGACCCCTGTTGGTGTCGCGGGCACGTATATAAACGGAGCAGAGACGAAAGGAAAATCATTCCACCGTCGCTACCGGCCGATAATGGGGAAAAAGCAGTCGATGGACGGTGAAATCACGAGTGTTGGACGTTTATACTTCATCACAGAACGTGGCGTCGGAGACTTGCCCGCTATTATAGAGCGCCGATCTGTGACAGATCTGGCGACGGGCTACAGTGCTGGGGCACACTCAAGAATTTCGAAGCACACCGTTCATCGTACGTTGTTGAACACGAGACTTGGCAGCAAATAACCCCCACGTTTACCCAACGACGTCGTCAATTACGATTACAGTGGCCACGGTATCGCAGAGACTGGATCGTGGGTCAATGGAAACTTGTCACTTTGTTCGTCGAATCACGTTTCTTGTTACGTTGAGTTGATGGTCGAGTCCGCATACGCCGTCATCCGCGCGAACAGCTGCTCGACACTTGCACTGTAACATGAACGCAGACCGGCGGGAAAAGCATTATGCTACTGGAGACATTCACCAGGGCTTCGTAGGAGCTATGTCAGTAATCGAAGTCACCATGACAGCTGTACACTAAGTGAATATTATTGCAGACCACCTGCAACCGTTCATGCTTAGATGGCGAGCGCATTTTCCCCTAGCAAAAGTGTGTGTCACAAGGCTATAATTGCCCTACACTGGCTTGAAGTGAATGATAGTGAACTTACTGTGGTGTCTTGGCCAGTGGACTAGCTTGATCCGAATGCGATGGAACTTATCTGGGACGATATCGGGTGCCAGCTCCGTGCCCACAGACAAACGGTCCGTAATTTACAGTAATTTGGTGACCAGTACGTGTAATCCGATTAAAATTACATGATAGCTGATGTCTCTCATTTGCCGCTACCTTGTTGACGCAACGGCTGCCGGCTACTACTCGGTTACAGGTGAGACACAACACGGCGGGTTGCTGTTAAGAGTGTAACGCAGAGCGATGTTGGAGGTGACTGCCCGAAATATGTCGGAAATGCGAGATGTTCTGTCAACAGCTGATTTTAAGTGATCAATAGCTGAAGTGCGGCGGGCGACGCATTTTGTAGCCCTGAATTTAAACTCATGTTCTAAGCTACCCGCAGCCTCGTGATATGCTATGAATCCGAGAAAACGGCGATCAATAATCTGCGACAGAACTAATATCACTACCACTTTGTTCACAGCGATTAACACTGTCCGCGCGGGATTGGCCGAGCGGTCTAGGGCGCTGCAGTCATGGACTGTGCGGCTGGTCCCGGCGGAGGTTTGAGTCCTCCCACGGGCATGGGTGTGTGTGTTTGTCCTTAGGATAATTTAGATTAGTAGTGTGTAAGTTTAGGGACTGATGACCTTAGCAGTTAAGGCCCATAAGATTTCACACATATTTGAACATTTTTTTTTTATTAACACCAACATCTACGAACAAATTCAAAACACACACACACACACACACAAAAAAAAAAATCAATTCAACGCTAAAAGCAAAGTGTAATTTCTCGCTATCATTGGTTAACTGAAAGTATCATCACAGTGGCTACACGAGCTGCCGCGTTACCAATCGGATGAGCAGTCCTCGTTCGCACTTGGTTACACATTATAGGCGACACAAGCAGATTCCGGACGAAAAAAGAATGATAAGAAGAAAAATAAGAGTAAATAGAAAAAGTGAGTACGAGATGAAATGACGTGGCAAAGAATTACAAATACAGTAAGAAGTTATTTTTATTCCAATTTAGATGAATAAGAATAACAATCAATGTCTTTTGATTATATTTAGAAATAAAAAAATTCGTTGCTTTAACGAAATTCGAACCTATTCCCTTCAACATAGCATGTTAATACGCTACAAACTGCGCTGCGCTACGAGACTGAATTAATTTGACATATTTGTGACTGTGGTTACCCGGTAGCAACAATTAATTGCAGTCCTCAAAAATTAGACTTCTCGCAATTTCGTGCAAAGCTTATTTAATGTAAGCTGATCTTTGTCATGATGCTAATTGTATATGTGACGCTGAATCACGGCTTATGCGGAAGTATCGAGTAGTGTTTAATCAGTATTGTGCATGAAACGTGTATTTCATTAGCATCGTTGTGTGTGTGTGTGTGTGTGTGTGTGTGTGTGTGTGTGTGTGTGTGTGTGTGCGTGCGTGCGTTGGTTTTGGTGTGGCTATCATTTGTGATGAAATGCGAAATAAAAGTGCCAGATTCTTGATTCGGGATCCAAACACATCAAAAAAGAATGCGGGACCGACTGGAGGAAACCAGCTCCAACGTGTGAAGTGTCAACTATCAAGTAATTTCAGTCGGACTATAGGTGACTGGCGGCACATGCTTCTGTAAATCAAGGACTCGTCGAATCCATGATGCGCAGAATCATCGCTGTATTGCGTTGCAAAAGAGAATCAACACACTATTAAGCTGTTGGTCATGAAGTTTTGACTCACTGGTGTTTTTGCACAATTATGATGGAGAAGTGTGCAGAGCTGCATTAAGCCATTCATTGGAATGAACACTACAACAGAACTAAAAACACAATCCTTGTCTGCCAGACACTCGTGACAACCGTTTGTTAGTAAATATCGACAAAGCAGGAGACTAAACTGCCAATTTCGGAGCAAGCGCGAGTCATTACCTAGAACGAATATGTCTTCCAATTAAAATCCTGTCCACTTCCGCATGCACAGTCTGAACTGCTTGATTGTCGCTTTTGATTTGTGAATAGAACTTCTGAGCACTGAACAGGTAAGTCGTGTCTGAAAGAAAACAGTCCAAGTAGTTAGTAAGCGGTCACGTTCCGTTCAAAGGAAGACTGAACTGCTGCGAAATGCTAAAACTAAAGAAAAGTAAAACTATACGGTGCAGTCAAATGAAAACCAGACAGATGGAAAATGGTGAGTAAACTGTATACTGTTTCAAAAGTAATCACCATAGCTTCTAGCACTTTGATCCCACTGCGAGACGAGGCGATCAAAGCCTTCGTGGAGAAATGTTTGCGTTTACCTACAGTACCACTGTTTTACCCAGGGTGCACACTCTTCGTTCGCATCAAACCGACGGCCACGGACGTCTTCCTTCACGGTTCCAGAAATATGGAAATCGCTCGAGGAGAGGTCGGGATGTATGGAGGATGTGTAAGGGTCGGCAGCGAATTTGTTGGAACAATCTTGGCAATATGTGGGATGACCAACAACCTAAAGAAAGACATTCATGCCGACGAAGAGATGTGTGCCTGGATGCAATCTTGGTTCCGTAGGCAACAGCTAACATCTTTCCATTAAGGTACTGACCGTCTTGTCTCACAGTGGAATCAATGTGCTAGCAGTTATGGCGATTATTTTTGAAATAATGAACAGTTTACGTACCATTTCTCATATGTATCACTTATATTTGACTGCCCCTTATAGACAGCAATGAAGTGTAGACAAAGACCGTTTTAAAGAGAAGATTAGAAAGGGTTATGCAGCTCATTTGCAGGCCTTGAACTAGAGTTTTATTCGTACTTAAATTGAAAATAAAATGAATACAACATTAACTACTACTAAATATGCGATCGCTGACTACAGATGTATTAGCAATGTATGTTTCAAGGCGGCAACTTCAACAACAAACATTTGGGTGAGCACGTCCACTAATAATTCTCAATATATGCTATTGCGCATACCGCACTTGTTTTACCAACAGACGCCTTCAGTCCCAGGCAATACGGCAGAAAATCTCGAAACATTCAACCAATATTATGCGTTACTTACTATTGTTATTCTTTTTTCATTTTAGGAAAAGTTACCTGTCACTGGGAAAAATATAACGGGTTTTCAGTTCCTCTCGTTTCTACACTTCATTGAAAACTCTGACTACACTCCCCTTTTGCCCTCGTACGAAAGATAATGCAAACCACCTATCAGTATTGCGCGACTGTTTTGTTAAGTGGCAAATCTTAAGAACTTTAGTGCGTTCGCAACTAATGTTAGAAAGTGTGCAATAACGACTTAGCAGATAAGATAAAGCCCGACTTGACGGCCGCAATCGCTAAGTACAATTACAATGGCGACGCCGGCGGCAGACCTGTTGACGTTTTCCAACAGAAGCGTATTACGTCCAGCGCTGGGCTTCATTATGTACTCCTTAAAAGAAGCAATTCGCAGTAATTCATTACAGTCGCATGTTTTGATCTCTTCGTGCTTGTGCAGAGACCTCAAGCCACAGAGAAAACAAATAATTAAATACAAAACACTACAGTCGGAAGACGCCTTATGGCTGCCCGTGAAGAAGTCGTTCTCGTTTGTTAATCGCAGAGAATTTCATTTCATAACTCACCATCTTTAAATGTAACTGATTTCGGCAAGCCAACATGAAGTCATCTACATGTCCCGGACATCGATACTGAAGAGACAAAGAAACTGGTACCCTCGCCTAATATAGTGTAGAGCCCCCGCGAATACGCAGAAGTACCGCAACACAACTTGGCATCGACTCGACTAGTGACTGAAGTAGTGCTGGAGGGATTTGAAGCATGAATCCCGCAGGGCTGTCCATAAATCCGTAAGAGTACAACGGGGTGAAGATCTTTTCTGAATAGCACGTTGCAAGGCATCCCAGATATGCTCAATAATGTTCATGTCTATGGAGTTTGGTGGCCAGCAGAACAGTTTAAGGGGCTCCGGAACGCCCTATACTTGCAATGTTAAAATAACGCTTATAAATTACATCTTTCCTCACAGAGTATTTGAGGTAGGAAGTTGAACTTTTTTACAGATTATTTATTGGAATATGGGCTACAACTTAACACAGGGATTTTACAAAATTTTAGTTCAGTTATTAAAGATGATTTTTTTTTCAATTGTAATGAAAATTCACAACATTTTTTTGCAATTTTTTATTTATATATTCAAAAATATACAGTTTTTTGGAAAAAAGCTGTGTTAAATTATGCAGAAGGTACTGTGTAACATTTACTGAAAGTTTGAAACAAATATGTTTGGAAGATCCTTAGAAAACATGTAATTAGTATGAGAAAATAAAAGTTTTGGGAATCGAGCGACAAAGATTGGATTAACTTTTTAGTGCATTCCAGGTCCATAGGATGGATTATCTTCATCCTCTGCAAACTCCTCCTCCAGCTTCCTCTTGTTCCTCCTCCTGTTTACTCTTGCTTGTATTTCTAGACTCTTTACAGCCCTGTCTGCCGCGCGAAGGCGTTCCTTGTCTAAAGCAAGCATCGCTCGTACGATGTTAGAACCTATCTTCATTCGCATATTTCTAAATACCTTGCACCTTACAATGTTGCCATCATTGAAAGTCGCAACAGCAATTTTACTTTTACTCATTATTATACTCCAACAAAACAGAGACTCAAGAAACAGAATTAATTACGAATATTTTCGAGATAACGACAGAGTAAATAAACATGAAACAATCGACAATCACACGAGCGATATATATTGAACAGGTTAGCCACAACACACACTTTATCTCACATCACTAAAATGTACCTGATGAACACGGACGTTAATAATAACACCATTTGACAGCAGTTTAACAGCGCCACAGTGGGTCACGCCCATGTAGAACACATTTCAAAAAAAAAAATTTAAAAATAGTTGTAGTCTTCGGAATTGAATAAATTATATATCTATTAAAAGGTAATAGCCTGCAGATTCAGAAAACGCAAAAAAGTAAAAATTGAACTTTTCATGATTTTGAGCCTTTCCGGCCCCTTAAAGTCAGAGGAGTGTTACTGGAGCCACTTTGTAGCAATTCTGGACGTTTGGGGTGTCG
Organism: Schistocerca cancellata; assembly: GCF_023864275.1. Classification (NCBI taxonomy): domain Eukaryota; kingdom Metazoa; phylum Arthropoda; class Insecta; order Orthoptera; family Acrididae; genus Schistocerca; species Schistocerca cancellata. The sequence continues at coordinate 137,439,781 of NC_064634.1, read as the reverse complement.
CATAGTCCTGGTGGAATTGCCCAAGTCCGTCGGAATGCACAGTGCACATGGATGGATGCAGGTGATCAGACAGGATGCTTACGTAGTGTCACCTGTCAGAGTCGTATCTAGATGTATCAGGGTCCCATGTCACTCCAACTGCACGTGCCCCACGACATTACGGAGCCTCCGCCAGCTTCAACAGTCCCCTGCTGACATGCAGGGTACATGGACTCAATGAGGTTGTCTCCATAACCGTACACGTCCATCCGCTCAATACAATTTGAAACGAGATTCGTTCGACCTGACAACATATAGATGATGTTTCGTTGAATGGTTCGCATGTTGGCTCTTGTTGATGGCCCAGCACTGAAGTCTGCAGCTATTTGCGGGAGGGTTGCAATTGTGTCACGGTGAACGATTCTCTTCAGTCGTCGTTGGTCCAGTTCTTGCAGGACCTTTTTCCGGCCGCAGCGATGTCGGAGATTTGATGTTTTACCGGATTCCTGATATCCACGGTACACTCGTGAAATGGTCGTACGGGAAAATCCCCACTTCATCGCTACCTAAGAGATACTGTGTCTCATCGCTCGTCCGCCGACTATGAACGTGGTGTTAAACTCATTTAAATCTTGATAAACTGTCATTGTAACAGCAGTAGCCGATCTAACAACTGCGCAGCCACTTGTTGTCTTATATAGGCGTTGCCGACCGCAGCGCCGTGTTCTGCCTGTTTACATCTCTCCGTATTTGAATACGCATGTCTATACCAGCCTCTTTGGCGCTTCAGTATATATCAACCTCCCGACTGCACATGGTATAATGCAAATGAATCAGAAACAGACCTAAATGAGACATAACTAAGATGCTACGGCAATGTTGGTATTCGCTACTCGCTGTTTCATCACTCACGACTACAGCTGGCTAACTACTGAGAGTTGGATGTCAGTTGGTACCTCTAGTGTATCATAACGCACAACAGACGAAAAATTGTGACGTCCTGCAGTCGTCACACAAATACAGTGCGACACCGCCACTAGCCTTGATAATGACAGATCGGCGCGGAAGGGAGTCCACAAGTTTCAAGTATGCAACTGTGGTCATTCATCGTAGATCAGACCGCTTAGAACTGACGGGTAGCGGGGACGTTAACAGCTAAATTTCACCCACTGTTCTAAATAGTCCTAGACATCTTCAATCAGATGAAGAAGGGCGATTTACCGAGCTTGTCTAGGAACCGACATGGTGCCTGGAAGTTCGTCAGGCCATAAACGTATGCGTGAAGTCCTGTGAACACGGCTGTCGGCATCTTCTACATCTACATCCATACTCCGCAAGCCACCTGACGGTGTGTGGCGGAGGGTACCTTGAGTACCTCTATCGGTTCTCCCTTCTATTCCAGTCTCGTATTGTTCGTGGAAAGAAGGATTGTCGGTATGCTTCTGTGTGGGCTCTAATCTCTCTGATTGTATCCTCATGGTCTCTTCGCGAGTTTACGTAAGAGGGAGCAATATACTGCTTGACTCTTCGGTGAAGGTATGTTCTCGAAACTTTAACAAAAGCCCGTACAGAGCTACTGAGCGTCTCTCCTGCAGAGTCTTCCACTGGAGTTTATCTATCATCTCCGTAACGCTTTCGCGATTACTAAATGATCCTGTAACGAAGCGCGCTGCTCTCCATTGGATCTTCTGTATCTCTTCTATCAACCCTATCTGGTACGGATCCCACACTGCTGAGCAGTATTCGAGCAGTGGACGAACAAGTGTACTGTAACCTTCTTCCTTTGTTTTCGGATTGCATTTCCTTATGATTTTTCCAATGAATCTCAGTCTGGCATCTGCTTTATCAACGATCAACTTTATATGATCATTCCAATTTAAATCACTCCTAATGCGTACTCCCAGATAATTTATGGAATTAACTGCTTCCAGTTGCTGACCTGCTATTTTGTAGCTAAATGATAAGGGATCTATCTTTCTATGTATTCGCAGCACATTACACTTGTCTACATTGAGATTCAACTGCCATTCCCTGCACCATGTGTCAATTCGCTGCAGATCCTCCTGCACTTCAGTATAATTTTCCATTGTTACAACCTCTCGATACACCACAGCATCATCTGCAAAAAGCCTCAGTGAACTTCCGATGTCATCCACAAGGTCATTTATGTATACTGTGAATAGCAACGGTCCTATGACACTCCCCTGCGGCACACCTGAAATCACTCTGACTTCGGAAGACTTCTCTCCATTGAGAATGACATGCTGCGTTCTGTTATCTAGAAACTCTTCAATCCAATCACACAATTGGTCTGATAGTCCATATGCTCTTACTTTGTTCATTAAACGAGTGTGGGAAACTGTATCGAACGCCTTGCGGAAGTCAAGAAACACTGCATCTACCTGCTGGGTTTCACACGACCGTCTTTTTCTAAACCCATGCTGATTCCTACAGAGTAGATTTCTAGTCTCCAGGAAAGTCATTATACTCGAACATAATACGTGTTCCAAGATTCTATAAATGATCGACGTTAGAGATATAGGTCTATAGTTCTGCACATCTGTTCGACGTCCCTTCTTGAAAACGGGGATGAACTGTGCCCTTTTCCAATCCTACGCTTTTCTAGAGACCTACGGTACACCGCTGCAAGAAGGGGGGCAAGTTCCTTCGCGTACTCTGTGTAAAATCGAACTGGTATTCCATCAAGTCCAGTGGCCATTCCTCTTTTGAGCGATTTTAATTTTTTCTCTATCCCTCTGTCGTCTATTTCGATACCTACCATTTTGTCATCTGTGCGACAATCTAGAGAAGGAACTACAGTGCAGTCTTCCTCTGTGAAACAGCTTTGGAAAAAGACATTTACTATTTCGGCCTTTAGTCTGTCATCCTCTGTTTCAGTACCATTTTGGTCACAGAGTGTCTGGACATTTCGTTTTGATCCACCTACCGCTTTGACATAAGACCAAAATTTCTTAGGATTTTCTGCCAAGTCAGTACATAGAACTTTACTTTCGAATTCATTGGTCGCCTCTCGCATAGCCGTCCTCATACCACATTTCGCTTCACGTAATTTTTGTTTGTCTGCAAGGCTTTGGCTATGTTTATGTTTGCTGTGAATTTCCCTTTGCTTCCGCAGCAGTTTTCTAACGCGGTTGTTGTACCACGGTGGCTCTTTTCCATCTCTTACGATCTTGCTTAGCACATACTCATCTAACGCATATTGTACAATGGTTTTGAACTTTGTCCACTGATCCTCAACACTATCCGTACTTGAGACAAAACTTTTGTGTTGAGCCGTCAGGTACTCTGTAATCTGCTTTTTGTCACTTTTGCTAAACAGAAAAATCTTCTTACCTTTTTTAATATTTCTATTTACGGCTGAAATCATCGATGCAGTAACCGCTTTATGATCGCTGATTCCCTGTTCTGCGTTAACTGTTTCAAATAGTTCGGGTCTGTTTGTCACCAGAAGATGGGAGTTTCCACAGCATACTCATCACGAAGATGTGGATGAAAGGGCATACATTTGTCATCGAGAATGTTGAAATAAACATCCTTGTTTATGTTTACGGTAACCTGAACGAGGGTGCCCATGTCATGGAACGAAAAACAGTCCCAAAACAACGCTGAGCCCCTTTCACCCTGAACTTCAGCATCCACACACTGCGGGTTAAGTGCCTTGTTGGGCCCTCGGTGTATTCGACGCCTTGCATCATTTCAAGACAGGCAACATAGCGATCATGTAATTAAATGGAAATTGCTTAATCTTTCTCACATTAGCTGCGTATGGAGATATTATCTGTTGGCGACAAGAAAATTTGCGCCGGCGCTGGTCTCGAACCTGGATTTTCGGCGTGTCGCGATTGGTCGCCTTAAACATTGTGGCTATCCGAGCATGTTTCCAGGACCGATACAAGCTTCAGAGATTGTTAAAAATAACTGTTACAAGCCTCTATGCGGGAAATAACGATAGTAATACTAACGTTGAGTATGTCTGTCGCCTTGAAACTTGGTGGCAGGCGATGGGATCATAGATGGTATGAAATATGGAACTTTGTGTCGGTCCTGGAAGCATGCTCGCACAGCCGAAGTTGTTAAGGGGATCGCTCGCGACAAGTGGGAAATCCAGGTTCGAGTCCCGGTCCAGAACAAATTTTCAAGTGTCACCAATAGGTAATATCTTCATACCTCATGTAGCTAATATCAGAAAAGTTCCAAAACTGCGAATAAATTTCATAAATTAAGTATAGCTGCAAGATAGCCACCACTGTCTGTTTCTTCAGACATTGTTAAAAATAAAATAGCGATTCGTTGTACCAATTCAGGCACCCCTTATTTTTACCCGCCAGGTATGCCTTGTTTGTCACTCATGATCTGAGTCTTTTACCACAGGAAGACATACGTTTTAAAAGTATTCACGTGTTGGCCAACTGCTTACCCGCAAATAATCTTACAGTAGCGAACCCGGCAGTGCTTCTGAATTGCTAAATATGAATGGGAATAGGATGTAAGTCCTTATGTCCGTCTCTGCCCCCCCCCTCCCCCTCTCTCGGTCCATCTTGTCCTTCCCCGTCTGTCCATCTCCTCGTCCTCCCTCTCTCTCTGTCGTTCCTTCTCCCCATCCCTCTGTTTATCTCCCCCTTTCCCCTCCCTATGTTTCATTCCTCCCCTCCCCCTCTCTGTCCACCTCCTCTTCCCGCCTCTCTCAGACTTTGAGCGTTGTTTATTGCTGCAACAAAGAAAACCGTGATTCTAAATGGAAGTCGCTTAAAATGAGCGGGTAAATCGGTTGGGGTTATTGGTATACGGGGTATGAAGAGACGTCTCCAGCTGCTGTCTCTGTGGGGACAGTAGCTTCAATGACAGTATTTCACGTGATTTTAATCTGCGAAAGGGTAGGATTACCAAGCTTCGAACGGTTCAGATTCCCTAGTAGTACTGTAATAATAAGCCGAAAACCCATAAGGACAACTTACTTGCTTTTTGTTAAAACCGACTGCGAAGAATAAAACGAAAGAGCATATTGTTCTGCACGCAAATTTTGTTTTAAATTATACATAAGAAGAAAAATGTACATGAGACAAACAATCTGTCTAATGGTTTAAATGCCCTGATATCATAGTTAAAACTGACTGCGAAAATGAAAACTGAACCACACATTTTCACAGCAAATAAATTTTTTTTCTCGGAGTTGGTTTTAACATAAAAGCTGTACGTTTTGTTTAAAAAATATGTAGTATATGCCCATGAATGTTTATTAGAGTATTGTGCAAAAATTTGAAGTAAATCGATCAAAAACTTTTCGAGATTTTTGCTAACAATATTTCCCTTTCATATGACGTATAGACATTCATATACCATACATACAAAAATGTAGTCTATGTCCGTTCGAATTATTATTACAGCATTGCACAAAAATTTGAAGTAAATTGGTCGAGAACTTTTCGAGATTTTTGATAACAGTGAATCCCTTCAAAAATGGTTCAAATGGCTCTGAGCAGTATGGGACTCAACTGCTGAGGTCATTAGTCCCCTAGAACTTAGAACTAGTTAAACCTAACTAACCTAAGGACATCACACACATCCATGCCCGAGGCAGGATTCGAACCTGCGACCGTAGCGGTCTCGCGGTTCCAGACTGCAGCGCCAGAACCGCGCGGCCACTTCGGCCGGCTGAATCCCTTCATATAATAAGTATATATATATTACACATATGGAAAAGGATTAGTCTTGGTGTGTCCAAACGTTTTTTAGACTGTCATGTAAAAATCTGGAGTAAATCGGCCAAGAACGTTTCGAGATTTTTTGTTAAAAACGTTAAACTACAACTTGTCTTTATATACTCGTACTAGTATAGATGATCGTTCCATGTCATATAACATCCGTAGCCCTCTCGAGATCAACAGCGGAAAGCTTCTGTGATGGTCTCAGGCCCATTTCCTGCAGAAGAAATTGTCTGAAGAGCCCTAAGATTCGAAGGACATAAAAGTAACTGAAAAGGGAGTGAGACAGGATTGTAGCACATATCTTGCGTTATTCGATCTACGCTGAGCAAGGAAACAGATAACGACGGGGAAATTGGAAAAAAAGGTAGTTAAAATTCGTGTAAAAGGAATAAAAAAACAGTCAGGCACGCAGATGACGTAATTGTATCTCAGACGGCAAGGGACTTGAAAAATCAGTAGAAAGCGATGGATAGCGCCTTGAAACGAGTATAAGATGAACAATAATTAAAGCGAAACAATTATAATAAGTAATAATGTAAGTGTACGTCAAGTGATGGTGAGAAAATTAGATAAGAAAATGAGACGGTGAAAGTAGAAGACGGGATTTGCTGTTTGGGCAACAAAGTAACGGACGGATACAAAACGCAGACTCGCGATAGCAAGAAAAGCATTTTTGAAAAGAGAAGTGTTCAGAAATAAAAGAATTTAAATTTCAGGAGGTCGTCTTGAAGATATGTAGCCCTGCATGAAAGTGAAATACGAACAATAAACAGTACAGTCAAGAAGATAACAGAAGCTTTTGGAACATGATGTCGAAGTGGATTTTGAAGATTAGATGGGTAGATCGAGAAATTACCGAAGAGGTACTGAATTGAATTAGGGAACCATTATATTATAAGAAGGAATACATTGGCGGACACATCTGGAGGTATCAAGGAATAGTCTAAATCAACATCCTGTGCATAACGTGAAGTCCGTGGTAGAGAATGTTTCACATTGTACGAAGTATTAAGGTTTCTTCCCGTTTCATTCGCGTATAAATCGCATGGAGAACGGTTGTTGAAATGTGTCTATAAGCGCTGTAGTTAATGTTGACCCCGCGGTCCCTACCGAAGCAATACGTAGCGAAGGTGTCAGGAAGGAAGAGGGGGGGACGGGGGGGGGGGGACGGTTGCAGTATACTACTACATTCCTCAGTTAATAATGTCTCTCGAACCTTAGTATTTGATTTTCCCGAAATAGTTAGCGTATATCTGCAAACGCTCTCCCGTGGGTCAAACGAAGTTGTGATCATTCGTGCTGCCCTTCTTTATACACGTCCGATATCTGCCGTCAGTATTATTTGGTGTGGATCCCATACAGCTGAGCAGTATTCTACAATGTTAATTTGGTAATAGAAGAAACGGAAGCGGTAAAAATTGTAGAATGAGAGCAAAACTTAAATACAATAAACAAATGCAAATGCAGGTAGAGTCCATTAGTTATTCAGTACTTGCTCAAGGCAGATTAGCGAGGGGAGTCAAAAATGTTCAAATGTGTGTGAAATCTTATGGGACTTAACTGCTAAGGTCATCAGTGCCTAAGCTTACACACGGCTTAACCTAAATTATCCTAATGACGAACACACGCACTCATGCCCGAGGGAGGACTCGAACCTCCGGCGGGACCCGCCGCACAGTCCGTGAGGGGAGTGACTCACGCCACTCTTCGTATTGATAAAAAGAACAACATCGACACGTGTGAACACCTACAAACGCGCAGCAGTCACCCAAACGCGCGACCTTCTAAGGCGCCCATCGGCTTTGACCGTCGCCTAGCGGCTCCAGCTGGCGGGGATTAGCGCGGAGCGGTCAGCGGAGTCCGTGGAACCCGTCCAAGACGTTTCGGCCTTCCGCAGCTGGGGTCGTTAAACTGGAGGAGTCTCCGGCGCAGAGCAGAGACCGCGGAACGCGGCGAGATGGCTCGTTTTATGTCCCTATTGACGCCACTCGGCCAGCTCCCCTGTTGTCCGGGAACACCGCGCGGCGCTTCCTCAGCACTCACTGCTGCGCCAGCCCTGTTCCGCGTTGCAGTGACGATCCGTTTTCTGGAGTTTTCTTCCATGGCTGGTTACAATCAAGACCAGAAATTAAACCAAGATTGTAATTCAGAGTCCTGATTTCTGCATTTGCATCTACACCCACATACATACTCCGCAGGGCACCACTTCTGCCACTACTAGTCATTTGCTTTTGTTCCACTCGCAAAATAGAGCGAGGTATAAATGACCGTCTATGTACGAGACCTAATTTTCAGAAAAGTGTGATCGGACCGTTGTTGTTTACAATACATATAAATGTCTAGTAGAAAGCGTCGGATTTTCTTTAAGGCTATTCACACATGATGCAGTTGTCTGTACCAAAGTAGCAAAACGACCTGCAGAGAATTGATGAATGGTACAGACTCTGGCAGTTGACCCTGAACATACATAAATGTAACATATTGCGCATACATAGGAAAAGAAATCTACTACTCTACAGCTACACTATTGATGACAAACAGCTGGAGACAGCGTGTTGTGTACATAGTTCCGCGTAGTCAGCGCGTACACAACTTTCCCACTAGAGCGCGCCCCGCTAAGCACAACAGCGCAGGCGCAGCGCTCGTCCGTCTCCGCACTACGAGATGGCGCTGCCATAGAGACGGACCAAATTCTGCTTCCGCCGATCCGCGTATTAATATGTAACGCAGCCAATGAGATTGCTGCTAACGTAGAACCTTTTCTCATCGCGGATCACACTCGCGCAATGATACATGAACGCGCGAGGTATTATAACGAGTGTACAGACCTCCGATTAGTCGGTCTGCATTTGTCTGCACCAGTCTGCATTAGTCTGTACCAGTTTGTAGGAGTTCTACATTTGTCTGTACCAGTCTATAGTCAAGTTGACATAGCCATGAAGATAAATGTATAGACACTTTTGTCAAGCATCAGAGTTATATGTGAGAATAAGATTAACGTACCAATACCAAAGGAACTTCAGATTGTCAATTGTAAATAGCATCAAGAACCAAGTTAAGTAATTTTTATGCTTGTTATTATTTTAATAAATGTGTGTGAAAATTAATCAAGTTCTGTTTAAAGTTGGTCACCGTCAATCTGCCAGTGGCATTTCTATCGTTTGACTTAACGGCAGAAGATAAACACGCCACGATAAGACCACGAGACATATTGCTGACACTCGCCTACTTCGTTAGAGCGACAAGTCAAATAATCTGATGGTGTGTGTACTGAAGGTCTTACAGTACGCACACCACACAGCGTCTGCCGTAAAATATTTAGGCGCAACAACCCAGAGCGACCTTAAGTGGAATGACCACATAAAACAGATGGTGGGAAAAGCAATCAGCAGACTCATATTCATCGGAAGAATCTTAAGGAAATGTAACTCATCCACGAAAGAAGTGGCTTATAAGGCGCTTGTCCGCCCGATTGTTGAGTATTGTTCGTCTATCTGCGATCCCTATCAGGTAGGACTGATAGAGGAGATAGAGAAGATCCAACGGAGAGCGGCGCGTTTCGTCACGGAATCGTTTAGCTGGCGAGAGAGCGTTACGGAGATGCTAAACAAACTCCACTGGGAGATGTTACAAGAGAGCCGTTATACATCACGAAGAGATTTACTATTGAAATTTGGGGACAGCAGTTTTCAGGAGGAATCGAGCAACATATTACTTCCCCCCACATACATCTCGCGTACTGACCACGAGGAAAAAATTCGAGAAATTAGAGCCAACACAGCGGCTTAGCGATTATCAGTCCTCCCATGCACTGTTCGCGAGTGGAACAGGGTTGGAGGGATCAGATAGTGGTACGGAATGTACCCTCCGCCACACACCATTGGGAGGCCTGCGGAAAAGATGTAGATGATGTCGATGTAGAATCTCTCTAACCTTATCTTCATGGTCCTTACGCGAAATGTACTTTGGCTGTAACAGGAACGCTCTGCAGTCAGCTCCTAATGACTGTTCCTTAAATTTTCTCAATAGGGCTTCTCGAATCGTCTTTCCTCCAGTGATCCCCATTTGAGTTCCCGCAGCATCTACGTAATAGTTCCGTGTTGTTTGAATGTACCGGTAACAAACCTAGCAGCCCGCCTTTGGACTGCTTCGATGTCTTCTGACTTGGTGCGGATACCAAGCACTCGAACAATACTCAAATCCTCACCAATGAGTCGCACTAGCGTCCTATATGCTGTCTTCTTTACAGATGATTCACACTTTCCCAGAATTCTCCCAATAAACCCAAGTCAACCATAAGCCTTTCCTACCACAATCCTAACAAGCGCGTTTCATTTCACATTGCTTTGCAACGTTACGCCGGAATATTTAATCGATGTGATTGTGTCAAGCGGCACACTGTTAATACCGCATTGGAATAGTATAGGTTTGTTTTTCCTACTTATTTTCATTAACTTACATTTTTCTACATTTAGAGCTAGCTGCCATTTATCACACCAATTAAACTTCTGTCTAAGTCATCTTATACCTTTTGCAGTCACTCAACGACGATACGTTCCCACTCACCGCAGCATCATCAGCAAAGAGCCGCAGAATGCTGCTTACTCTGCCCGCCAGATAATTTATGTATACGGAAAAAAAACAGCTGTCCCTATCACACTTCCCTGGGGCACTCCTGATGATACCCTTGTCTCTGATGAACATTAACCGTCGAGGACAACACACTGGGTTCTATTATTTAAGAAGTCCTAGAGCCACTGTCAATCTATTCCATATGCTTGTAGCTTCATTAACAGTCGACAGTGTGGCACGGTGTCAAATGCTTTACGGGAACCTAGGAGTTTGGAATCTGCCTGTCATCTGGGAAGTGAGAAAGTTAAGTTTGATCTGTGAACAGAAGATTTTCCCTCTCAAGGAAATTTATTATATTCGAGCTGAGAATATGTTAAGGATTCTGCAGCAAACTGAGGTTAAAGATATTGCTCGTGTGTGGATCCCTACTACGAGTATCTGTCTATCTGGGTTCGAGTCACTCTCCGCCGTGCAGTTAATCGTTGTTGTGAAATTTCATTTGAGCAGACACTCTGTTACATAGCTATACTCTGTTGTATCCGTCTGGGATGTGAGTCCTCGCTGCTTGGCTGGAGATACTTAATGGCAGCGTACCAATCAGATGAAGAAAATTTGCTATTCAAATTTTTGAAAGGGTTGGAGAATCGTGTTCGGATTCTTCACAAAATACTGCCCTCAAGGCAGCATTCAGCCCTTGCGTCTTGGCATAGATCACACGTTGCACACGAATTAGTACATATGAACACAACACACAATATTTTAACAGAATATCAAATGAGCTGGTATAACTAAGTATTCTCGTGTTTAAGGGAAACAACGTACACAAAACATCTACTGAAACATTTATTTTTTTAAATGTGCATACTATCCTTTGGTCATCTGGTGCGGATACATGTTCATACAGAATTCAGAAGGCACATGCTACTAGTCTACTGTAGTATGCTATAGTGTTACATCACAAGGTTTATAATTTAGAATTATAGACTAAACTATAGTACACAACACTGCACTACACTACACAGCACCACACTACTGTAAACTGCGGTACTCTTTATCAGAATAAAATTAGATTTCCTCATTTCTCTGGACCGTTAACACCCGGTGCGCTGTGGCACAACGCAGGATTAACAGCGGTTGTGCTGCCGTGCCGCGCAAGGCGAAGAGATTGGGAGGCGATTGTCAGCGTGTCAAGTGATCCTTCCTTCTCCTGGCTGCTCCCGAAAGGTCGTTGCAGTTGGATCTTCAGCCGTGCTGCGTTTCGTTGTCATGCTGTATGGCCTCACTTCTTGTTGTTAGTCTCTCGGAAGCGTGGACTTGCCGCTTGTAAGCTGATATTTTGGCTGTCAGCGACATCAGCTTGTGCCAGAGTTCCTCACTCTTTGTTACGTTCTACATTTGTGGTATTTCTGATGAAGACGTTCAGGTATGCAACGTTGTGTCTAACAGCACACTCCCAGACGATGTGATCCGGGGTGTCAATTACTCCTTGTCGTGTTTTCAGTAAGTAACTGGGAACGGACCATGCCCCGAGAGGTCGTGTATAACTCCCTTGCTCGGAAGGAAATATTACATTCTTTTTTTTTTATTTGCACGTGGACATATTTCTGATTGTGTGATTCTTCGATCTTGATAATGTTCCTTTAGTATTATATAACAATTACTTAGGCTTTCAATAACTTCCCTATTATTTTCCTCTCGTTTACCCCTTGTGTTGGCAGAAAGTGTTCTTACAATCTTGCTCCCTGTTGCATGTAGTTCATCAGATAAACAGCAAGCGCCAGTCTTCTGTTCATTGGTAGGGCACTGGAAAAAGACCATCAGACTACAAAGAAGACTGCTTACAAAACACTTGTGCATCTCATCTTAGAATATAGCTCAAGTGTGTGGGATTTTATCTCAGTCTGAAGCAGGAAGTAAACTGAGAACTTTTTATGCACCAGCTGAAATTCGTTCTTTCCATGTAACATTCGTGGACATAGGTTTATAGTATAATAAAAGTACGTACAGGTATTTTACATTGCTGCAGTTTGTTTTTCAGTAGCGCTTAATTGTCTTTTATGTCTCTCTAACAACATAAGCTCCCAACATAAGCTAACAACATAAGCAGCCCACGAGGAAAGGGCTCAACTGAAACTTGGAAACCCTGATGATAGAGCTTTCACTCCGTAATATACGTTGTTTTTGATGCTGCCGATGTGGTGGTCCGGAAACTACTGTAGCCTACATCCTTTTGAACCTGTTTATTGTACTCAAGTACTGGTCTCCCTCTACAATTTTTTCCCTCACACTTCCCTCCATTACCAAATTATTTAATGCCTCAGAGCATGTCCACCTATCTGATCTCTTCTCTTAGTCAAACTGTGCCTTAATTTTTTTCTCCACTTCGGTTCAGTACCTCTTCATTCGTTATTCGCTCTACACTTCTAATCTTCAGCATTATTCTGCAGCACCGCATTTCAACAGGTTATTTTCTCTTCTTGTGTAAACTGCTGATCGTCCATATTTTACTTCAATACATGGCTACATGCCAGGTAAATACCTTCAGAAAAGACTTCCAAAAACTGAAATTTATTTTACATGATCACAAATTTCTCTTTCTCGCAAGTGCTTTCCTTTCTATAGATAGTTTTCATTTTATATCGTATCTGCTTCGCCCATCATCTGTTACTTTGCTGCCCAAACAGCAAAATTCGTCTACTACTTTTGGTACCTAATTTCCTAATCTACTTCCCTGAGGTCCGCGACGTTTACTTCGACTATATTCCATTACCGTTGTTTTACATTTGTTGATCTTCATCTTAAAACTATTTTCAGACAATATCCATTCTGTGGTGTCGACCGAAAAGTGATGTCCCAGGTTACAGTCGATAATTCACAACGGCACCACTAGCTAAAGACAGTCGCTGACAGACTCAGCCAAGAATGAGAGACGTCAGAGGAGAGACGCCCTCGAGTGGTACCATACGCTGCTGTTGCTGGATGTGTACTTACGTCAGAGCGCACCGCCGCTCGTGCCACTCGATAATCGACGATTAAGGGTGCAGCATCAACTAAGTTCAGATCCAGCAGCTCTAGTATCATTAGTCAGAACTGTGTATCAAAGTTTAAAGTTAATTGTATACTGAGATTTGCTGTCGCTCAGTGCTACTTCAGTACAAATCGTTGTTCTTGTACGCGGCGACAGTAATTTCAGGTGGACATGGAATGTATATAAATTAGGTATTGTACACTGATCAGCCAGTACATTATGACCACCGGCCTACTATCGATATAAACCTGTCCAGGCGATAGCACCGTCGCCCGGCGAGGAATGGCTACTAGTAGACACACGCACGGCTGCACGTAGTGTCAGCGAGCGTGATGTCCGTGTGTAGAATGGGGAAAGTGGAGGGTCTACCTGAGTCTGGCCGAGGGCAGACTGATGGCCTGGAGACTCGGCATGAGCATTTCGGAAACTGCACGCCTTTGCGGCTGTTCGAAGTAAGTGTACTGTGGTAAGTGTCTTCAACATGTGGCAAAACCAAGGTGAAACCACGTCAAAAAGAAGAGGGTTTGGGTGACCACCCCTCATTACAGAGATCGGACGTCGTAGACTGGGCAGACTGGTAAAATAGGACAGGCGGCGAACTGTGGCAGAACTAACATCAAACTTTAATGCTGTGCAGATTTCAACCACGTCTCGACACACATTGCACCGCACACTCCCAACGACGGGACTCCGCAGCCAACAGCCTATGCATGTGCCAATGTTAACATCACGACATCGGCAACTACGACTGAAATGGCCACGTGACCATCGGCACGGGAAGTTGACGTTGTGGCAAAGCGTTACATGGTCTGATGAATCCCGATATCTTCTTCACCATGCCGGTGGGCGGGCGCGAATCCGTTGTCTTCCAGGGGAACAGCTCCTTTTCACCTGTACTGCAGGACGGTGAGTAACTGGCGGCGGCTCCATTATGCTTTGGGGAACATTCACGTGGGCATCTAAGGGTCCAGTGGAGCTCGTGCAAGGCAGCATGATGACCAAGGAGTATTGTACGCTGGTTGCAGACCACGTACACCCCTCCATGGCGATCATGTTTTCTGACGGCAGTGGCAATTTTCAGCAAGATAATGTGCCATGTCACAAGGCCGGAAACGTGATGGAGTGGTCGAAGAACATATTAGCGAGATCCAATTGGTATGCTGGTCCCCCAACTCGCCAGATCTGAATCCCATCGAACACATCTGGGATACGACTTAACGTGGCGTCAGAGCTCATCGCCCCCCACCCCAGAATCTACGGGAATTAAGTGACTTGTGTGTGCAGATGTGGTGCCAACTATCTACAGTGACCTACCCCTCATTGCCTCCGTGCGACGCGTCACCGCCATTATTCGTGCCAAAGGTGGACACACCGGCTATTAGGCAGATCGTCATAATGCTCTGGCTGATCAGTGTTTATTAAAGAGTTGCAGTCAAATGAACTGTTATTTTATGTAAGTGTTGTAGTATCCGTTATACCACCTTCTGGAGTAAGTCGAGTCTTGCTGCGGCACACACAACTTTCCGTTCAACAGCTCTTCCGAGTCATCTTATAATGTCGTCGGCAAATCTCGAAGTTTTTATTTCTTCTTCCCGTACTCTAAATCCCTTTCCAAATTTCTCTTTGATTCGCTTTACTGCTTGCTTAAAGTATGAAATGAATAACATCAAGGACAAAGGGGCGACACTGTCTCACTCCCTTTCCTCCCCCCCTCCCCCCCCACCCCCAACACACACACACATCTAGCCATAAATATCACAAGTTTCGATATTTTGAAGCTTGTGGTAAAACTTACAATGAGAAAACTTTATTACCAAATACTGTTCTCAAATTCAGGTTGTAAGAGATCCATGATTAAGGAATTTGTTGCTAGCGCACTCGAGCAGATGTAATTTCGATGGATTGCTCACGCGCTGCCTGCGATATGTAAGCTATAAGAGAATCTCAGACCAAAGAGCAGTGTTGACTGCAGTAGGAACTGTGTAGCAGCTGGAGTTAGTAGTAGTTGCTAGCGAGCAGTCCGGTGTATCGTGTTGGCTGGGCCGGTCGTGTCGAGCGATGGCGGAGCCTGAGCGTTGTAGTATAAGGTAAAAACAGCCTCGCGCATATGTAGTATTGTTATATTAAGTC
This sequence comes from Schistocerca cancellata, assembly GCF_023864275.1. Taxonomy (NCBI): domain Eukaryota; kingdom Metazoa; phylum Arthropoda; class Insecta; order Orthoptera; family Acrididae; genus Schistocerca; species Schistocerca cancellata. Next base: position 137,424,346 of record NC_064634.1, on the reverse strand, counting down.
CCATGTAAATGTTTAAAAAATTCTCTTTTTTTAATAATAATCTTTCTCATAAAAAGTAACTTTTGACAATCATTCATTTCAATTTAAAGAATTTACTAATTCCTCCAATCCTTGGTCATCCCGATTATTGAAAGTAAAAATCAGTTGTTTCTTTTTATACATATCGGCCAGCATTGCACTGAGCTGCGCCAGAAAAATTTCTTATAGGAGCAGATATATACGCGTTATCCGGCGACCTAATTGAGGTAAGATTTTTCAATTTATTCAGAATGAATTTTCAGGGCCATGACGCAGCACTGCTGACGTCCAAAATTTACCAGTTTAAATTCACAGTCAATTATTGAAAGGTTATAAGTGAGTCGCAATTTTTTTATTGAGAGATTAGTTATATTGAATTAGTGGTAGGTTACGAAATTTTACTGTTGGGAGGTTATTAGACATATTATTTATCTGTGCGGAGGTTACAAGGTTTTTAAAACATTATCTCTCATAATCAAAACAATAAAACCATAAGTAACAGGCGCGACTGTCTGTCCCCGCAGCAATGTTACTTTGCTCCCTAGTTTTGCTCCATACATATCCGCACAAGTCGGCAGCCTTAGTGTCTATGACATCACATTTTCTAGAGCTTCCAGCCGCAATTTTCAAACAGTGGCATAGTAGCTTCTCCGCGATACGAAGTTTTTTGTGTACATTTGTATTCCTAGGTTTTGGAATCCTTCGCCATTTATTTCCTGGGAACTTAACATTTCTGACTGACATAAAATCCGCTCGACAGGAAATAACATACTCGTACTTTGAACACGGAATGGCAGTTGGGGCTAGGCACGTGGGATATTCCATTTCGAAGATCGTTACGGAATTCAATATCCCGAGATCTACAGAGTCAGGAGTGTGCCAGATAATACCAAATTTCAGACATTACTCTCACCATGGACAACACAGTGGCCGACGGCTTCACTTAACGACCGAGAGCAGCGGCGTTTGCGTACCGTTGTCAGTGCACTTTTGTCACGTAAAACGATTACCATAAGTCGTCGTTGGCCACTTTTTTGAAGGATCTTCCCTCGGTCTCAGCAATGTCGGAGATCTTGATGTATTACCGACTTGCTGATATTCACGGTCGTATGGGAAAATCCCCACTTCATCGCTACCTCTGAGATGCTGTGCCCCATCGGTCGTGCGCCGACTATAACACCACGTTCAAACTCACTTAAATCTTGATAACCTACCATTATAGCAAGACAGTTGTTGTCTTATATAGTTGTTGCCGACCGCAATGCCATATTCTGCCTGTATACACATCTCTATATGTGGGGGACATGAAAGGGAAGCAGTGGTTGGGAAGGGAGTGAGACAGGGTTGTAGCCTCTCCCCGATGCTATTCAATCTGTATACTGAGCAAGCAGTAAAGGAAACAAAAGAAAAATTCGGATTAGGTATTAAAATCCATGGAGAAGAAATAAAAACTTTGAGGTTCGCCGATGACATTGTAATTCTGCCAGAGACAGCAAAGGACTTGGAAGAGCAGTTGAATGAACGGAATGGACAGTGTCGTGAAAGGAGGATATAAGATGAACATCAACAAAAGCAAAACGAGAATCATGGAATGTAGTCGAATTAAGCCGCGTGATGCTGAGGGAATTAGAATGAGACACTTAAAGTAGTAAAGGTGTTTTGCTATTTGGGGAGCAAAATAACTGATGATGGTCGAAGTAGAGAGGATATAAAATGTAGACTGGCAATGGCAAGGAAAGCATTTCTGAAGAAGAGAAATTTGTTAACATCGAGTATAGATTTAAGTGTCAGGAAGTCGTTTGTGAAAGTATTTGTATGGAGTGTAGCCATGTATGGAAGTGAAACACGGACGATAAATAGTTTGGACAAGAAGAGAATAGAAGGTTTCGAAATGTGATGCTACAGAAGAATGCTGAAGATTAGATGGGTAGATCACATAACTAATGAGGAGGTATGGAATAGAATTGGGGAGAAGAGAAGTTTGTGGCACAACTTGATTAGAAGAAGGGATCGGTTGGTAGGACATGTTCTGAGGCATCAAGGGATCATCAATTTAGGATTAGAGGGCAGCGTGGAGGGTAAAAATCGTAGAGGGAGACCAAGAGATGGATACACTAAGTAGATTCAGAAGGATGTAGGCTGCAGTAGGTACTGGGAGATGAAGAAGCTTGCACAGGATAGGGTAGCATGGAGAGCTGCATCAGACCAGTCTCAGGACTGAAGACCACAACAACAACAACAACATATTTCTATATTTGAATACGCATGCCTATACCAGTTTCTTTGGAGCTTCAGTGTGGTTATGTTGCGCCTCAGTATATGTACTACTTATTTTACATTTCCGGTGCCGACTTCTTCCAAATAATATTAAAAAAAATCCTTGGAGGTACCGGAATGCCGTTCAGGTGCGTTCCAGCCCACATTAAGCCTTGAGTGAAGCCTCGATCGAGCAGTAACAGCACTTCCCAGAGTTAGACGCAGAGATACGACTCGTGGCAATGATGTCAGCTTCACGAGGTGGCGACGCTACCCGAGGCCAGTAACGCAAGTGAGTGACGGAGGACGGCTTCCGTCATGCCACGAAGTACAGTGCACACAGTACTCACCGATGGGCAGGCGCGAACACAGAGCAGCGGTGAGGAGGGCGCGCGAGTGAGTGACTGCCGGTGCGTGCGGCCGGCTGCGCGGCTCCTCCCGGCATTGTCCGCCGGCAGCTGGCAGTATCTGCCGCCCCCAGGCTTGTCCAGACTCGCTGCCGCGGCACAAAAAGCTGCGCCCGGCCCGGCCGGCTCCACACGCTACTCTCACTTCCCGTGGCGCGCTGGCCGCTCCAGGTGACGTGAGGTGCGGGTATAGGCAACGCAGGACAGGGTCCTCCCCACCCCACCCCACCCCGGCACGAGAGCGCGTGGCCGGCAGCTGGTGCAGGGGAGCGCAAGCGCTCTCCGCGCGTGTCCCCGGCACTCCGCTCTGACGCTGACTCACAGATTTTGCTTGGGTCAAAGTATACAGTTTTGGCCAGTGGAACCTGAACATCTATTTGTTACCACATTTTCAATCAAGATTTCTGCTGAAAGGAAGCAGCGCCTCAGGTCCTGTGTACTAGTAAGTCCTAATATTTTAATCAGGATGGAAAAAAAAGAACAGACCAGTTAAAACCGACACCGGCATTTTACTTCTGAATAGCTGGTGTTTTTCGGTGTTGGTTTGGTCACTTATAACAGTGTCATATCATTTTTTAATGAAACGCAGATTAAAAAACCTGCACATCAATTTTCCATAGCAGCAGCGCAAAATTTTTGGTTTTTAAATAAAACTTCTTTTAAAAACGAGTAACATTTCCATTGCTTTGAAATATTCGGTTGTTACAGAAACTGGGAAAAGCGAGCAGCACTATTTTAATAACAGCGCCTACGATTAGAAACTATCAACAAACATATCCCTTACGAATCGGTACAGCATTTCAGAGACGATAATGTAACTGTTGCGTTCGCGTGTGGCATAGTGTGGCGTGTACGTGCAATATGGAAAACTAGTGCCCGCCTGGTCTATACGGTACTTTCTTGCTGTCGTCTTCCGGCCGGCCGTTGTGTGTCCGAGCGATTCTAGGCGTTTCAGTCTGGAACCGCCCGACCGCTACGGTCGCAGGATCGAATCCTGCCTCGGTCATGGATGAGTGTGATGTCCTTAGGTTAGTTACGTTTAAGTAGTTCTAAGTACTAGGGGACTGATGACCTTAGAAGTTATGTCCCATGGTGCACAGCACCATCTGAATCATTTTTGTCGTCTTACGTAACCAGTTATATTTGAGAATGGTACCCTTCCTAGTTTGGAACTCATTTACGAAGTGCGGGAGCAATTAAGTCCAATGCTCCATTTGCATTAAAAGGGTACAAACGGGAGGAGGCACAAGGAACTTACGATATCATAGAGAAAACATCAACAATGTTCCTTGGAAGAGAAGGTACGCCTGACTGATATGTGTATAATTTTATTGACGTTTTATAAACTAGGAGTAATAACTGTGGTTGCTTCAGAGTGAGAAACTTATACCATCCAAAAGTGACAATGAAGGGAAAACATCGGCTTGTGACCTTTATCGAAATAATTAACAAACAGTTGCACAAAAGAAATTTTATTCCTTTAACCTGTTCACCCACATGGCCCTTCTTCAGAACCACGTGACTATATCAATACGCTGCATGCCTCTTATTGCTGACAATCGCAAGTAGTGCGATAGTTATAACCTTCTGAAGAAAGGCAATAGTGCTTGAAACCGGTTAACGACATCGAATTTCTTTCGTGCAACTGGTTGGTCATTCATTCGATAGTTACAATTATAGTTGCGGAAGAAGGATAAAATACTAAACTTCTGACTTTTCGTTCTCGCCGTCACCGCACCCGTCTCTTTACCTTCACATTCTTTGCTGGACGCAAATGAGAACGATTTCTGCCGCAGCCTCAACGCCAAATCGATACTGATCTCTTACTCTTCTATTTCCGTTAGAATTTTCAGTCTTTGTTCTAAGTCTATATTTATTACTGCATGTAATAGCAATAAAAAACCGAAAAACGGTTATTTCAGAAACTGATACATTTCAGCGGTTTTAACAGTGAAATTAAAGTGGAGACGAAAAGGTCGGTGTAACCCGATAACCGGTTGTTTTAATGATAAAAGGCATCCCGAATTTGAATCATGTAATGGCCAGTATTCGGTCGCTCCTTCACCTCCCCTCATCCCTCCAAACAACCCTCACCACACACACACGAGCGATTTACCAACCAAATTCAAGCCAGTATTTCAAAAGCCACTCTGTTGTAAAGATCTGCTGTGTAAATTGAAATGCACTGCCGGAAAAAAGTGCAACGCCCTGTAGGCCAACGCCATTTTATAGACAGGTGAAGTGACACGTAGTTCATCACTGTAGCAGTATGTGATTAATTCAAACCAAATGGAACGCACACGTCACGGTAAAGAAAGAGTCCTCAATCACTGGTATCAGTACACTGTGTACCCCCCCCTCCCCCCCCCCCCCCCCTCCCGGCGTCGGCAACGCAGTCGCGTATTCTCGCACGCAAACGATCATAAAGGTGTCGAATGGACACCCTGCAATAAATTGTCAGAAGCATCTTGCGCCTTTTGTTGCAATTCGGCAATGGTTCTTGCAGGTCCTGGAGAACGAGCAAGTGCCCGCTTCTTCAAGTCAGGGCACTAGCACGGAGATAACAGCCTATGCAATGTAGCGGGCACTGGTTACTTCATCTTGCAGAAACGCCAGATGTGTTCGCGAGCTGTAACTGATGGCTCGCCACAGCATAAGGCCTTTTGTGGGACCTGTGTGTCGTGGGGCAATCCACTCCGGAATAGACAGCTCACCTGATCTTCGCTGTACCCGTGTAGGTCCATCAATCGTATACAGACAGATCCTACTCTCATCACTGAAGACGACAGAGCACCATTCCACCCTCCAGTCGACTCTTTCACGACACCAGAGTAGCTGCCATGCTTGGTGGTATCATGGTGTCAGTTATAGCCTGGCCAGAAGCGCATATGATCTTGTCAACATAAGAATAAACCTGATGTAAACAAACACAAACGCGATGATTGGTTATAAGCCTTAGCACACGTACACTGGTGGTGTTGCGCTCATGGAAGTAGGTCCTACTTCGTACTACGTATGTTATTACTAAGTTACGTTAAATGAAACTTTAAGATATTAACAGCCATGAACGCTTTTCTTTCTCACGCTTTACCTACATTGTTTTTATTTCAAAAATCGTGTACAGTCACAGCCTGTGCAGCGTTGTTCTCTGATTATGCGCAATACGAAAATGACCAAGGCTGCTTCTTGTTCCGTAGTGAAACATGCGTGTGGAACACGGTTAAAGAGTGCCGAGAACTAGCGTGTTCTTAATTTTTTTTTAAATTTACGGGGGTAACTGGTTTTGGAGTTTATACAGTTGTCGCAGTAATACTCGTTGATTGTGTAGCGGAATTTGGTAGTGTAACCAATTGCCATTCATGGTTCGCTGATTCAAATCTCGTCTGAGTTATTATTATTTTTTTTTCCTCGTTCAGTTTGAAATACCTACATCTCGTAACTGTAAAATTCATCATCATTTTTATCACTAATGCACGTCTTCTTATTTCTAATTACTTATTGCACGCTAAATTCCTGTTTTCATTTCAAATACAAATTCTTATATATCGATATTTTATGAAATACTGTTAATAAAAGTTGCTTAAATTAAGAAAACGTAACAGTTTAATTTTTAAGGCTCCATGCAAACGGGGAAGAATACGTAGCGTAATGTTTATATCAGGTTTATTCTTATGATGAACAGAGAATAGTCCTGCTGCATGTAAACGGCTCCCAATGGTCGCTCACGACACAAGTGCAGCTTGTGCCTGGATTTCGTCCGTGAATGATGTTCGGTCGGCCACCGCTGCTCGCACAATGCGTCAATCTTGACGTGGATCTGTACTACGCGGAAATCCATAACCTGATCTGCAGGTGCGGTTATGTTCCATAGACCACTATTGAAAGCAGCGACACACCACCGATACGGTGGCCCAACACGTGCAACAATCCGTCGCTACGTCCATACAGCTTCCACTATCCCGGAGGGCTACAACGCGAGTCTGTTCAAGTGGCTGAAGGTCTTCTGCAGGAGTACGTACTCGACGGTGAGGTATGGTTGTACAGTAGAATGAATATTGCAAACAACGTTCGTCTCTAAACTCAGCGCAATTACGGCCTGCAGAGTCAAAACAGATGGCGCACAGACAGGCCTTCTGAGCCCCACCTCATTTCCGATAACCGTGACAAATGAATCGCTAACGCTGGAATCACTCAGTGTGTACATATTATAACCTGGTGCCACCGGCCACAGTGCTTGACGGTGTTGCATTATCCCTTTTCTGGCAGTGTATGTGTGACAACAAATGGACTTGAGCTCCGCATGTCGACTAATAAAAAAAAAAAAAAAAGGATAATAATGAAACCGAACTCCGCCATAGCCGGTCCCAAGCCCGGTTGAAAAAGGAGGGGGGGGGGAGGAGTAACACCTCATAAAAAAACCTTGTTCACCTGGCCCGGGTGATAGTACCTCGTGAGGGCCCCTTGCCAGGGACACGGTGAAGACCTCAACGGCAGTGAAGGCGGAGATGAAGATCATCGTTACGGCGGAACTGGCGGAAGAGGCAACCTTGCTTTTTGGGATACTATAAAACTATAAAAGCTATCGTCCAAGGTTATTTGGACAAAGGGCACGACGGTTCCACAGGTTAGTGGCGGTAACCCTACAGCGTCTGTTCCACATGTTAGTGGCGGCTGATCTATAAAACTCAGAAGTGGAACTCTGAGCTTAACCAGACTGAAATCTCAATTTCAGTCACAAACCCAGTCCAATTAAATCAACATGGATACAGCACCTTCAAAGACAAATTACCCCAGTGGGTCAAATCCCACGGTTGAAAAACCGCAAGTGGTCTATTCGGATTCTGGGGAGACCACAGAAGTGTGCATGGAGGTAAATCGGAGTACCTCAAAACCCCGTAATAACAAAATCAAACCAAAATCTAGAATTTGGCTAATGACATTTAATGTAAATTCTCTCTTAAAAATGGGAAAAATAAAAAACATCCTGGACAAATCCAGAGAACGTAAAATCAAAATTATTGCATTTCAGGAATCACGATATACAGATGAAAATCCTTTTGATTCGGAAGGATACAGGATATACAAAGGAAAACCCGGAAAACGAGCCATGGCAAATTGTACACAATTTGGAACTGGATTTATAGTAGATACGTCACTACTTGATTCAGTCGCAACTTTCAAATCTTACTCGGGTCGGCTCTCCACGATGACAATAAAATCAGCTAATAAGATATACACCCTAATCAACGGACATGCACCAACTAAGATCACTAACAAAAACAAAATAGAAGAAGTAGAAGAATTCTGGAACCAATTAGATAATATTCTCCAAAAAATCCCAAATAACCATGTCAAAATCGTTATGGGCGATTTCAATGCACAAATTGGTAAAGAAAAGAAATATCGATATTGGGTAGGTAAATGGTCAGGGCATACACAGACCAACCGGAAAGGCATGCGACTCATTGAAATCTGCAAAAACCATGACCTATTTTTCAAATCAACATTTTTCAAGAAAAGAGCCTCGAAAACGAAAACTTGGATCTCACCTAATCCATTACTAGGTGAATATCAGTTGGATCATGTAATGATCTCCCGCGTAAATACAGTACAAATCATGAAACTTAAAGTCCTTAATGGACTAGACCTAGACTCCGACCATTACCCAACAAAATTCTCCCTAGATGTCATTCCAGAAAAAAGAAAATTCGCTAAGAAATCTCCACACCGTAAATATGATGTACAAAAGATAAATGGCAATGAACAATTTACAAAAGAAACGCAAAATTTAAAACCACAAGATTGGCAACAACTGCAAGCAGGACTTTTAAATGCAGCTGAAACTGTAGCACCGCAAACAAGAACACGTAAACACCCATGGTGGACAGATGAGTGTGACCAACTGATAAATCTCAGACAACAGGCGTGGCAAAATTGGTTGTGCAACAAAAATCAAAAGACCCTGGAAGATCTCAAAGATACCAGGAAAACAGTCACAAAAGCAATACGAACAGTCCGTAAACAACACGAAGACAAAAAATTGCAAGACATAGAAAATGATTTCAAGAAAAACAATTCTCGAAATTTCTACAGAGTATTCAAACAAAAATTAACAAAGTACTCTCCTCCATCACTCCAGTTCAAAAATGACCATGGGGAAATTGCTCATACCAACACCGAAAACTGTGAAATTCTTGCAAAATACTTTTCTAAATTACTGAATTGTGAAAAGCCTGCAGAAAAATTTGAGTTCCATCGTACACAACGAAACCCAGACTCAAAGCCACCAAGTTTACAAGAGATTAAAGAGATAATTCAGTCACTGAAAAATAACAAAGCATCAGGAGAAGACCAAATCCACGCAGAATTATGGAAAAATGCAGGAGAAAATCTTATTGCAAAACTCAAAGAAATTATACATGAAATCTGGAAAACTGAAAAAATCCCCACAGATTGGAAGACTGCAATCATACATCCTCTGTACAAAAAAGGAAGTAAAACAGACCCTAAAAACTATCGTGGAATCTCTTTATTGTCAATAACATACAAAATTCTGTCTAAAGCCCTACTAAACCGCGCAGAACCTCAGCTGGATTCAAAACTAGGCGAATACCAAGGTGGGTTCAGAAAAGGTCGATCTTGCGTAGAACAAATCCTTAACTTGAAAAACTCAATGAAATATTTACATAGTACTTCAAACAAAAGTTATGTCATCACGTTTGTCTACTTTAAAAAAGCATATGACAGTATAGACCGAGAATCCCTTTTTGAAGTATTAGCAGAATTTGGACTATATCAAAAGACAACAAACATCATAAAAGAAACACTCACGGAGACCAAATCCAAAGTAAAATTTATGGGAGAATTGAGCACAGAATTTGAAACAGACACAGGAGTACGACAAGGGGATGTACTGTCCCCAGTGCTCTTCAGTTGTGCTCTTGAAAAAGTTGTTAGAGAATGGAAAAAAGCAGGTGCACCAGCACACAGACTGGGACCAAGACATAAGGGCATAGAATTACACTGTTTAGCATTTGCTGATGACATGGCACTGATCGCACAAGACATTACCGATGCACAGAAACAGCTAGAATTATTACAAGAACAGGCAGCTAAAATAGGATTACAAATTTCATTTGAAAAAACAAAATTTATGACTGACGTCAAAGATGCACCTTCTGATCTAAAAATTGGTAATAACTACATCTCTCGAGTAAAAGAATTTAAATATTTAGGTGAATGGATTGCAGAAAATTGTAATGAAAAGAAATCTGTCAGATCAAGAGTCGAGAAAATGGAGACGGCGTTTCAGTTAACAAAAAACATTTACAACAAAAAGAGTCTCTCGTGGAACTGCAAAATACGACACTACACAACAGTAATTAGACCCGAAGCTATCTACGCATCTGAGACGCTAAACCTTCAACACAGAACACTAAAAGAGGAATTAGAAGTGAAAGAATGTAAGATAATGAGGAAAATCCTAGGACCAAGAACTAAAGATGGGGTACATTATCCAAAACCCAATGCAGAAATATATAAAAATATCTCCAAAATAACAGACACAATGCGCATGAGAAGAATCCAATTCATGGGGCACTTAGAAAGAATGGACTCAAACAGGTTAACGCACAAAATCCATACATTTTTAAAGAACAAAACTACAAGGCCGAACTGGTACAAACAGACGGAAAAAGACCTGAGAGAATTTGGGTCTCCAAATCTACATGATAGAAATGCAATCAGAAAAATCACAAACACACGGGGTTTTGAGGAAGAAGAGAGAAAAACTAACCGACATACATGGTCTACGCAACGAAAGCTAGCCCATTCGTTGTTTATGAAGGAATACTGGGCGAAAAGGAAGGCCGACAAATGTTGATTACGCGTGGTCCTAAGTGATCCATCCGCGAAGAAGAAGAAGAAACCGAACTGAAATCTACTACGCTTGCGCGCTTTTCTTGAAAACTGTAGGCTATTTACTGAATACATTACATTTTACCTTGGCATCAAGTATGTTGTGTACCAGTACATATTTCTAGTCTGTATTTCGCAAATACATTCTGAAGTCTTCAATCGGTTTTTCGCTTACCAGCCTTACAGTTAAACTACACAATGGCTTTGAAAGTTCGATGTCCTTATAGAAATGTTATCAATAGAAGCACTGCTGGTTTACGTAATACGTGCTATGAACTGAATGAGGGAAGTTTACAATATATGGAAATGCAAGAGAATTAAGTGTGGTTGTAGAACATAAATGCCTTAAACAATTAAATTCAAAACGTCCTCTTAACATTACATCACTCTGTTTAGAAGTAAAAACTTTAATAATGCGTCTAGTTGTTTTATCAAGAGTCAGATTAGTCCCATACTCGCGCAGCCAGCGTAGAGGAGCAGGAACAAGAATCTTTCATCGCCGTTCTGGGCAAGGTCCTACCTCCGACCTGTTCTCAAGTGTCAAGTGTGTATCTGTGTCGTGTGGATGACTGTGGTAAGTGCCGGTACAGTGTAGTGTTGGGTCTGTGTCATTACGGATGAAGGGAGAGGAGAGACTCAACCCTCCTCTAGAAGAGCACAACGGGGACTGACGAAATTAACGTTCCCATCCGACGGACGAAACACCAACAGTATGAAATGCCCTCACTTCATGACGTTGGTGCTAAGACTCGCTATCAGGGACCTTGCGTCACCGCCTCTCCTCCCCTTGGTGGCCACAAAAGGACAGTGAAAATTTTCCACCATCAGTATTCGAACCGGCTTACCTCTGAGTCGAGCGCCATTCCACAGGCGTGCGTTAGCAACCTCGGTTCAGAGACTCGTAGTTGTTTTATAAATAATTCAAAATCACCAGCTGAATCCCAATACATAGAGGTTTCCCAGTAATTTCTACTTCTACAGCGTAAGCTTCAAAATTGTGCTCACTGTAAAATCTAAAAAATGTTTTTAAATTTATATTACTTGTTAACATCAAAGACTACCACCGTTCAACTATACATTTCAGAGTGGTTCTTCTACATCTACATCACACTCCGCAAGCCACCTAATGGTGTGTGGCGGAGGGTACATTCGGTACCTCTACCTGAGCCCTCCAACCCTGCTCCACTCGCGAATACTGCGTGGGAAGATTGACTGCCGATAAGCCTCTGTGTTGGTTCTAATTTCTCGAATTTTCTCCTCGTGGTCAATACGCGAGATGTAAGTGGGGGAAACACATGCTGTCCGACTGCTCCTCAAAAGTGCTGTCCCGAAATTTCAACAGTAAATCTCTCCGTGATGCACAACGCCTCTCTGTCAGTGGAGATTGTTTAGCATCTCCGTAACACTCTCTCACCAGGTAAACGATCCCGCGACGAAACGCGCCACTCGTCGTTGGATATTCTCTATCTCCTCTATCAGTACTACCCTGATAGAGATCCCAGATAGACGAAGAATACTCAAGAGTCGGGGAAACAAGCGCCTTATAAGCCACTTCTTTCGTGTATGAGTTACATTTCCTTAAAATTCTTCTGATGAATCTGAGTCTGGTATCTGCTTTTCCCACTATCTGTTTTATGTGGTCATTCCACTTAAGATTCCACTTAAGATCAACGGTTTGTCCAAACACGTGTCATCTACGAACAGATAGCGTGACCTAGCGACTGATTCCTGTGATCCTTCGCTCATGTGTGTGGGGCCCTGGGCATTACTGGATAATCTTGCAAGGTTTCGAGCTTTGTCCTCCACTTTTTATTTCGTAAGTTTCCAAGTAGCATTAGTAAACATCGACTCGGCCGTTGTCTTTTACGAGTATTGCTTTCTCGCATTTGATTCTCGAGTTACATTCTGGCGGCTTTCGCAAGGAGCCATCTATGTGCACATGTTTGCATAGCAATTGATGCTCTGCCTTCTATACACAAGTCAACGTTTCCTCAGAAATAATTATAACTTCTGATATGCCTTCACATGTTCTGTATACTTCGTGTGTGTGTGTGTGTGTGTGTGTGTGTGTGTGTGTGTGTGTTGGGGCTTATGGGCGCTCATCGTCGAGGTCATCAGCGACCTGACACACATTAAAAGGAACGAATGTGGACAGACCTAATAAAACTGAAGCACACACGCAAAGAAAGCAGAAAAAGAAGGGAAATGCTACAGAAGAAAATAAAACGTAAGGAAAGGGAAAACGTAGCAGCAGGAAATTGTCATTGGCTGGCTACTTACATAAAATATGGGCGAGCTTGTCACACAGTGAGCAAATTAAGACCCTCTCCCTAGAATCTTTGTAAAAACATTTGAGATGGCACAGAACTTTAAAACTTCAACCACTTTCGTCCCAGTGTTTCCTAAAAAAGATGGCAGGTACGCTGGCAAGTCAGCCGCGGCCCGCTGGTCAGAAAATAAAACGCAATCCAATGAAACGTGGCGCACAGTGATGTATACTTCGTGCTTGAGACAATCCTGCCTTCTGTTGTTTGGTAATAATCGCCAGTGACCAAGCCGTTTTCTGCGCTGCTAATAACAAGTGACAGCTTTAAATACGAGATGGGGATTTGAATTTAAGATGTGCTCTTCGCAGCTAGATTCAATATCGAAAGGTAGTGTTCCGAGTTACGCTGAATTCAGCAGTCCAACAGGTGCGGGAGCGACTGGTATTGAATTCGAGAGCTTGTGAGACATCAATTCCTGGGCTGACGCTTCGCCGCAAAAGTTATACCTGGATTAACTTTTGCTTTCGTTTCTCAAAGGAGAGATGCTCTATTCTTTCTGTAGTTCAGGTTTCAGGTAGCAAGGTCGTATCGTGGAGTAACTTGATCTCACGGGGAGTTCCCTAACTCAAAGTCTTCGGTTCAGTTAAGCTTCGCAAAGGGAAGTCTCAACTTCTGTTTTCTTTGGCCTTGGTGTCGTCTCTAATGACTCTGGTGTGACGGGTAATCTTTCTTCTCCTTGGAAGATGCAATTGGAACACATGTTGTGTTGTACATCGTTGAACGCATAAACCTCTGTGTTATGTATACATTAGTTACTTTTGGGCGCATATGACGCTAACATTTACTATACGAAAGGAGCCAATTCGAACAGATCTTTAGATGAGAAGTAAAGACGTACGAGGTATTAGTATGTGAACGGAGGAAAATATATACACTACTGGCCATTAAAATTGCTACACCACGAAGATGACGTGCTACAGACGCGAAATTTAACCGACAGGAAGAAGAAGCTATGATATGCAAATGATTAGCTTTTCAGAACGTTCACACAAGGTTGGCGACGGTGGCGACACCTACAACGTGCTGACATGAAGAAAGTTTCCAATCGATTTCTTATACACAAACAGCAGTTGACCGGCGTTGCCTGGTGAAACGTTGTTGTGATGCCTCGTGTAAGGAGGAGAAATGCGTACCATCACGTTTACGACATTGATAAAGGTCGGATTGTAGCCTATCGCAATTGCTGTTTATCGTATCGCGACACTGCTGCTCGCGTTGGTCGAGATCCAATGACTGTTAGCAGAATATGGAATCGGTGGGTTCAGGAGGGTAATACGGAACGCCGTGCTGGATCCCAACGGCCTCGTATCACTAGCAGTCGAGATGACAGGCATCTTATCCGCATGGCTGTAACGGATCGTGCAGCCACGTCTCGATCCCTGAGTCAACAGATGGGGACGTTTGCAAGACAACAACCATCTGCACGAACAGTTCGACGACATTTGCAGCAGCATGGACTATCAGCTCGGAGACCATGGCTGCGGTTACCCTTGACGCTGCATCACAGACAGGAGCGCCTGCGATGGTGTACTCAACGACGAACCCGGGTGTACGAATGGCAAAACGTCATTTTTCCGGATGAATCCAGGTTCTGTTTACAGCTTCATGATGGTCGCATCCGTGTTTGGCGACATCGCGGTGAACGCACACTGGAAGCGTGTATGCGTCATCGCCATACTGGCGTATCACACGACGTGATGGTATGGGGTGCCATTGGTTACACGTCTAGGTCACCTCTTGTTCGCATTGACGGCACTCTGAACAGTGGACGTTACATTTCAGATGTATTACGACCCGTGGCTCTACCCTTCATTCAATCTCTGCGAAACCCTACATTTCAGCAGGATAATGCACGACCGCATGTTGCAGGTCCTGTATGGGCCTTTCTGGATACAGAAAACGTTCGACTGCTGCCCTGGCCAGCACATTCTCCAGATCTCTCAACAACTGAAAACGTCTGGTCAATGGTGGTCGAGCAACTGGCTCGTGACAATACGCCAGTCACTACTCTTGATGAACTGTGGTATCGTGTTGAAGCTGCATGGGCAGCTGTACCTGTACACGCCTTCCAAGCTCTGTTTGACTCAATGCCCAGGCGTATCAAGGCCGTTATTACGGCCAAAGGTGGTTGTTCTGGGTGCTGATTTCTCAGGATCTATGCACCCAAATTGCGTGAAAATGTATCACTCGTCAGTTCTAGTATAATATATTTGTCCAATGAATACCCGTTTATCATCTGCATTTCTTCTTGGTGTAGCAATTTTAATGGCCACTAGTGTAGTACTCTGGTAAGTCAAAAACATTGTGACCATTGGCCGCTGGTGTATCGGATACGCGACACTGTAAGGTGCGTTTACACCTGTGCGCCTTGCGGCTGGTCGTCGTGCGGCTATAGCTTGCCCCACACGGAAGTAGAGGCGCCCAATGTGAATGGAATCACTCGCACGGACATGTTGAGGGAGAGGCATGCACCTACATGTGTGCCTGTAACTGCGTGCGGGACAAGCGCTAGGACTAGGAACACAGATGTAAACGCTCCTTAAGGAAAGTATACAAGCGGAGGAGAGACGAATGAGGAATCATTATAGCGGCGGTATGGGCCGCAAATGGGGTGATCTACTGACACGGGCACATTGTTTCGGACCGGCGCCTGGGAACGTGTAACGCGGAATTGGTCCCATGCTCCCTGCTAATGTTATGACCATCTACGGAAAGCGGTTGAAGGACAATGACACGACGGGTAGGCGAAAAGGCGACGGACGTCCATACCTCACAACAGAAAGTGGAGATCAGAAGCTTGCCCACTCTGTAAAGCTGGATATGAGGCGATCTGTGAATCATCACACGACAGAGTACAATGCTGGTGCAAGCGCAAGTGTTTCGGAGCATACCTTTCAGTACACATTGCTGAACATATGATTCCGCGTCAGACGACCCCTACATGATCCCGCGTGGATCCTTACATCAGGTTGTTGGCCGTCACCCAAGCGAGCTGCTGCTCGAAACGTGCACCACGCCATGCACGCAGGCCGGTGAGGGCAGTACTATGCCATGGGGTACATTTCCGTACGCTTTCGTGGAACCTGTGGTAGTAACGGGAAACACCATCACACCTGTGAACTACTTGAATGTTACTGGGGACCACTTCCATCTTTTCACGCTTGTTGTCTCCCCCGACGGCGATGACATTTTTGGACAACTATGTCTGCCACAAGGCCAGAATCGTGCTGCAGTGATTTGAGATGCGTGATACCGAGCTCATGTCGATAACTTGGCCACCAAATTCCTTGTACGTTTCTGTCCACAGCGATACATTCCTTCCAATAGAGCTGATGCCTGCGAATCTCCGTTCGGCTTTTGTGTATTATATCCTACCACCCAAACACACATTCATTCATTCATTTCATTGTTGCCCTTATGGACAATGTTTGAACTCGAAAATCACATGATGACACAATTTTCACTTCTTTCCTTTCTTCCTCTTCTCTTCCCAAAACCTCTTCATCCTTTGGCTGTGCTCCTGTTTCCTTTGCTCTGTCCATAATGTTCCTGTCTTCTTTCTCTCCTTTACAATAAATTTTGCACTCCTAACTTTGTTTCTGAAGTATTTCCTGTCTCTATCATTTGCCTGTTGATCCCTATCTGCCTTAAGTCTTCGTCTATTTCATGATACCAAATTGTTTTCTTGCTTGAGCTGTCTACTACATCAAAAATTTTCTTTGTAAGTCGGTTGTTGTCCATTCTCTGTATGTGCCCATAGAAAGTTAATCTGCGTTTTCTGATCGCGTCTGTTAGTCTGTCAGTGTGCTGGTACAGCTCTTTGGTAGGTCGCTTCATCCATATGCCATCTCTGTGAATTGGTCCAAATATTTTTCTGAGAATTTTGCGTTCTATTTTTTTCTGTGTCTATGATGCCTGATGCTCCAATTGTGGTTGTTTCTGACGCGTACAATGCTTCTGGTAATACAACTGTTTTGTAGTGCCTAAGTTTGGCCTGCCTCGATATGCTTTTCTTATTATAATGTGACCATGTGAGTTTGTATGCCTTCTGGAGTTTCTTCGTTCGTTCCATGTTAGCCGCCTTGTTTGATCCTCCCATTTGTATGTACTCCCCTAAATACTTAAATTTTTCGACTCTTTCTACGGATCCATATACAGTATGCATGGTGTGTACATTGTTGGTCTGTCGTTCCATATATTGTGTCTTCTCGTAAGATACCTGCAGACCTGTTTTGGCAGCTATTTCATGCAAGCATTCCAGTGCTTCCTTTGCCTCCTGTGTATTATTGCTGAGTATGGCTATATCATCTGCAAATGCTAGACATTTTATGATTGTTTTGGTTTCACGTGTTCTTCCCAGCTGTATTCCTTTAACTTGTTCCTCCCACTGCTTGATAATTTTGTCTAACACCATGTTGAACAGGATTGGTGAGAGCCCGTCTCCTTGTCGGACACCTGTGTGTATGTGGAAGGGTTCCGCAATTTCTCCCATGAACTTAATCTTGGAGGTAGTGTCTGTAAGCGTCTGTTGTATAAGTGCCCTGGTTTTTCTGTCGATACCATATTCTTCCAGCACGTCAAAGAGTGTCTGTCTGTCTATGGAATCATATGCTTTTTTAAAGTCCACAAAGGTAACTACAGTGTTTCTTGCCTGTCTGACTTTCAAAAGTGTTCTCAAGTTCCAGATCTGTTCGATGCATGATCTCCCTTTTCTGAAGCCTGCCTGGTATTCCCCAATTTGCAGATCTGCTTGTGGTTCTAGTCTGTTTAATAGCACCTTAGAGAAAATTTTGTATGTAACTAGTACTAGCGAAATGCCTCTGTAATTGTTTGGATCTGACTTATCACCCTTTTTATGTAATGGATGGATCAATGCACATTTCCATTCCTCTGGCACTTTCTCTGTGATCCAAATTTCTGAGATAATCTTATGGATTTTTTTGGTGATGTTTTCATCTTGGAGTTTCCAGATCTCGGCGATAATACCATCTTCTCCGGCAGCTCTGTTATTTTTCATTTGTTTTATGATTTCCTCTACCTCTTCTATTGTGGGTGGATCAGAATCGGCATTAGGTGTGGTCTTTTGGAATGTTAATTTTCCTGTAGGTTTTTTGCAATTAAGAAGTTTATCAAAGTAATGTTTGAGAATTTTACAGTTTTCTTTTGTGTTTGTTTCCAGGGATCCATCTGTTCTTCGGAAGCAGAGGCTAGGGGGTTGATAGCCCTTAATATTTTCTTTGAAAGTTCTGTAAAAATTTCTTGTGTTATTTCTTTTGAAATCTTCCTCAATTTCTTTTAGTCTGTTATTGTCATATGCTCGTTTTTCCCTTCTGATTTCCTTCGATGCTAGTTTCTGAACTTCGTGAAATTCTTTCCATGTTTCTGAATTTCTGTAGCTACTGAACTTGTCCCATGCTTGCTTTCTTCTCTCAATGGCTTCATCACAATTTGCGTTCCACCACCTATGTTTGCGTTTTCTAGGTGGTTGTCCCCAGCACATAGTCTTCTGAACTGCCTTCGCCAGATCTGTCCATGTGTCTATTGAATGCCTATTAATTTCTTCAACGATTTTATCCCTGTTTATCTTCAAGTATTCCGGATCAGGTTTGACTATTTTGTTTTGCGTTGTCTGTTTCACACACATAATACAAGTTGATGTGACTTTCCTTCTTCTATACCTAGTAATAAACTTTAAATAGTTGTAAACTCCACAGCGGACACATCACAGACTACCGCTTACTGTTTTTCGGGGTAGCGCCAGGAACATCGATGCTGCAGGCAGTTGTTTGTTATCATCGTTTGACGCCTTGTCATCTGTATAATCTTGGAACTCGCCACAACAAGGTGAGGGGTGAGGGACCCAGACTTAAGCAAAAAGATTTGGCAAAGCACGTGACGGGGATAAAATGTTGCAAATCGCGGCGCTATAAAATTGTAGGGAAAAGCAGGGAGACCCAAGAGGATCAACGCTTGGTGTAGAGAGAGGCAAATGACGCTCAACAGAAAAAAATGTAACGTATTGCGAATATATAGACAGAAAGACCATTTATTGTATGTGTGCTGGCATAAGCTGTCGCTAGGACACCGGGCGACAAAGAGGTTGTGAGAAGATCGAAAGTAGGCGCAAGCAACGCGCCTATCAGGAGACGGGCCAAATACAGACTAGTAAGCAACGTGCAACCAACGCTCTCTGGACTGCATGTGTTTAGATCGCCGCCGCGGACCGGAATCCCGTCAATCGAAGGAAGTTTCGCCCAGTCAGAGCGATCAGTCGCAGCCCAGTTAGTTGCAGTCACAGTCGTAATCAGTGTCTCAGCGTCACTTAGTGCCTAGCGACCAGAGTAGTGTACATACCGGACTTGTACTTCACCAGCAGTGAGGCTAACGTGGACTATTAAGGCAGAGCTTGTACCACAACAAATGGACTATCTTAAGTCATGTAGCTTCCTGTTTAAGTTAATAAACAACCCTATCAATACATGCGTGCAGTTGTGTTATAGAAAGAGGACACCGGCCACCAAACAACATCCTCTCCATCCTTCCCATGGTACAAGCCTACAGTGACAATGAGACGACACTAAATTATGATTCCAAAATTGCAGAACGATCACTGGAAACGGTTACTTCCGTAAAGTACAGAGTCCGCCAGAAAAATGTATACTCTCTTTGTCAGGCTCTATCGAGATATCGATATTGTCGTTCGATTTGAGTTACGACTGTGTTGTAGTAGGGTCTTTGGCTCAACAGATGTCAGTACTTTCATCTCGGTATTGAGAAAACAAGATGGCTGGGGCACGCTTGACTTTCGAGCAGCAAAAAATGTTCTGTGAAGTGATTTTTCAAGTTTGATAATGCCGTTGAAGTGCAACGCCAGTAGAGGCGGGAGTTTGAAACAGCACCGCCAACTCGCCTTACAATTTAACGCATCATTGACAAGTTTGAACTGCATGGAACGATTTGTGATACTCCCAAAGGAAGATCAGGAAGACAGCGAATAGCTAGAAATCCTGCTTCTTCGCCGGCCGCGGTGGTCTAGCGGTTCTGGCGCTGCAGTCCGGAACCGCGGGACTGCTACAGTCGCAGGTTCGAATCCTGCCTCGGGCATGGGTGTGTGTGATGTCCTTAGGTTAGTTAGGTTTAAGTAGTTCTAAGTTCTAGGGGACTTATGACCTAAGATGTTGAGTCCCATAGTGCTCAGAGCCATTTTTTGAACCTGCTTCTTCGGCTCTCGTGTTGGAAACGTTTGTTAATTCTCCACAGAAGTCTGCTACGCAAAGCGCACGTGAAGTGGAGATTAACAGTACAAGTGTACGAAGAACTCTGAAATCTGCAAAGTGGAAAGTTTACATTCCACGATTAGTGCACGCGAATAATGATGACGATCCTGATCGTCGAATGCAATTTTGCGAATAGTATCAGCAAATGGTAACTGATGACGAACAATTTGCGACGATGGTAGTGCGGAGTGACTAGGCACAATTTAAACTTAATGGAACTGTGAATCGGCATAGTAGTGTGTACTGGGCACCAGAAAATATCCGCATGTTTATGCGGATAAAGCGATCAATGTGTAGTGTGAACTATCATCTAGGGGCTTATTAGGACCTATTTTCTTTGATACTACTGCCACTGGAGAAGTGTACCTGGAAATGTTACGCACATCAATTCTGCAAGGTATACGTGCGCTTTATGGACCTGATGAAACGTCCTCTACTAACAGGACGGGGTACCACCACACTACCACCTAGCCGTACGAGCTTTCCATGATGATAATTTCCGGAAAATTAGATTGGACGAAGAGGGCCCATTGAGTTCTCTCCACGGTCGCCAAATCTAACACCTATGGACTTTTACATGTGGAGAACTCTGAAAGATAACGTCTATCGACGTAAGCCACGCACACTGGAGGGATTTCGCCAGGAGATTACAGCGACATGTGCAGCAATCTCCACTGTAACAGTGACTGATGTAGTTGCGGCGACCGCTCGTCGTTCTGTTATGTGTATAGCCACCAACGGTGAACGTTTTCAACATTTAAAGTAACCATATGCCAAACTGAAGATTGTACAATATGTGTGATCAATTATTAAATGTAAAATAAACACACAAGTAATACATTTTTCAGGCGAACTCTGTATATAGGAGTATGCACAAGGGGCGATTTGAGGTGGAACGATCACATAAAATTAATCGTGAGTAAGGCAGATGTCAGACAGAGATTCACCCAAAGAATGCTCGGAAAATATAGTACATCAATAAAAGGAGTAGCTTGCAAGACTATTACTAGTCAGTATGGGATCGGTACCAGAAAGAACGGACGGACAGGGGGGTGGGGGGGGGAGGGTTCCAAAGAAGAGCGGCGCGTTTCATTACACATTACAGGTTCATCTACTACGCACGAAAGCGCCACAGAGATGATCCATCAACTCCAGCGTCAGGCGCTGTAAGAAAGGCTTTCTGAATCAGAGTGGTTTACTGTTAAAATTTCGAAGTCGAATGTTCCTACAAGTGCCAAAAAATATATTGCTTCCACGTAAGTACATCTGGTGGAAAGGCTTTGAAGATAATATTAGAGAGATTCGAGCTCACACGGAGGCTTACCGGCAATCGTCGTTCTTCCCGCGAACCATTTGTTACTAGAACAGGAAGAGAGGGGAGGATGGGGGGGAGGAGGACTGAAAAAAATGGCTCTGAGCACTATGGGACTTAACTGCTGAGGTCATCAGTCCCCTAGAACTTAGAACTACTTAAACCTAACTAACCTAAGGACATCACACACATCCATGCCCGAGGCAGGATTCGAACCTGCGACCGTAGCGGTCGCTCGGTTCTAGACTGTAGCGCCTAGAACCGCTCGGCCACCCTGGCCGGCTGGAGGACTGACAGTGGTACACAAAGTGCGCTCCGCCATACACCGAAAAGTGACTTGCGGAATGTAGAAGTAGATAATGGTCGTTTGGAGCTCTGGGCAAAAATGATGCGAATTATGGCCGATAAAATTAAAACTGTGTGTGTACCCACATACTGTCGCCCGCATTGTAATGGCGGCGTGGAGTATCAGGTGATTACTTTCGAATCTATTTCATGACGTCAGTATTACTGCACCTATCTATACAAGAACAAATTGAAGATAGTGAAACAGTGGGAACGTCCATCTGGACTGGTTGAAATACTAAGCGGTGGGAGCTCTTCGTAAAAAATTATTTACAAGAACTATGACTTCTTTAAAGAAGTGAGGAACATGTATACGTGTGCGAAACCACAAGCTCTAATCTGCAGCTTTCGTGCTGTTGTCTAGTTAATCGATGCTCAGCTCGGAGGCGTGATCTCTGACATCTCGCGATATAAACTGCCTCGATGCATTGAGAAGAAGACGAGTTTTAATGATACTGCTGCCCGAGTTTCATTCAGACGAAAGTACCTTTCGTAAGCGAGACGCTTCCTTCTAACTCGAACTGTGTGCTAGTTTACGATTTTCTTTTGGATATACAAACAGTCGCATCAACACGATGAAGACGAGAGGAGGCGGTTACTAAGTGATACAGCCAAACATTTACATAAATCTCTCCCGTGGGGTAGCGTGCCGTCGTTTCGCAACTTACCGTCTGCAACGTCATCGAGCATCAATAGATTTGGATGAAGAGCCTAAGAAGAGTCGTCCTTGGTTCAGCTTTCACACATCGTCGCTGCGATGAAAATGAGATGGAAAGGCACAACAGCTGTATGCAGCATGTTCAAAATCTGCGCCCGCACCACGTAACCGCGTTGTCTCCCAGGGCGCTCTCCGTCGGGTGGAATTAATCCGGTTTTGCTGCCTCATTTCACGGGGAGGTGTGAATACGATGATTGGGTGCTACTAACGCCCTTCACCTAATCTTTTCTTCTACATCGTTCCGGTATAGTACGAAAGCAATACGATACGATCACATTCCTCGGCAAATGATTCGTAATTGCATACTTCCAGAAACAAGTGACGTAGGCCGCATGACAGGTAATTCACAGTTGCTGCTACAAATCATCCACATTTCCAGTGATAATATCGTTTCTGAGGCTACGAGAAAACTGCAAGATGTGTTACTTTGCTTAAAATTTTGTCGTTTGGATGGATACAGCGGGTTCCCCCCACGTTTATGCGTTGCAAGTGTAATCATAAACTAAGGATACTTCCAATTACATAAGAAAGTTGCAAATTCGTCTAGATATAGTATCTGAGTTAAGCGCCCACTTCTTTGCCGTTTGTGTGAACGTTTATTGAGCTTTTGGGCACACGGACCGTTCCAGTAACCATGTGTAAGAAATTTGGTCACGGTCGTAGACAACCACCATCATGGGATCTCTCCTGAACAGCACGTTGCAGGGCACCCCAGATATGCTCAATAATTTTCATGTCTCGGGAGTCTGATGGCCAGCGGAACTGTTTTAACTCAGAAGAGTGTTCCGGAGCCACTCTGTAGCAATTCTGGACGCGTGGGGTGTCGCAATGTCCTGCTGGAATTGCCCAAGTTCGTTGGAATACACAATGGACATGAATGGACCTTTTTCCGGCCGCAGCGATGTCGGAGATTTGATGGTTTACCGGATTCCTGATATTCACAGTACACTCGTGAAACGGTCGTACGGGAAAATTCCCGCTTCATCTCTACCTCGGAGATGCTGTGTCCCATCGCTCGTGCGCCGATTATAACACCTTTTTCAAACTCACTTAAATCTTGGTAACGTGTCACTGTAGCAGCAGTAACTGATCTAACAACTGCGCCAGACACTTCTTGTCTTATACAGGGTGTTTCAGAAGTGATGGTCAATATTCAAGGGTATGACAGAAATGATCATTCGAAGCAAAAAAGTCAAGCAAACCTGGGCTCTAAAACGCATGGTGTTAGCCACCGCAGCGCATATTCCGCCTGTTTACGTATCTCTGTATTTGAATACACATGCCTATACCAGTTTCTTTGGCGCTTCAGTGTATAATCAAAATTAATTCTCACCCCCCCCCCCTCTTTCTTTTCTATCTCAAGCAGCCTCCCACTGTACAAAAGTATGTCCTGTGCGAGGTACAAAATGCAGAGTGACGTAAGTAAAAGTTATTCGAAGAAATAAGTTGCTAACACTATTGGTTACATATCAGACAACTAAAATAAAGAGTTAGTGCTGGTCATAGGGCCTGTGTGATCAAATTCCAGATTCATTATGGAAACATGCATGTCAGCTTATGTTATCAGATTCTTTGACAAGGTGTAGGCACTCCCGTACGAGACTTGTCAGCTGGGCCATAGGCCACAGCTAGCCGTGGGCAAACCATTTTCAGTAGAACCATGCCTAGTACAGCACTGCACGGATGAAATCAATGCTGAGAGTTATACTGCACTACTTTCTTATATTTATTGTATAAACTACATCGCACCTTGGCACGTAGCAGTGTACATGTCTTGATAGCACGTTCCAAGTGGTCAGTTTTATCTCCTGCATCTGTAGTCACAGCGTACAGTATGTTGCGTCGCGGGGCGGACAAAGTGTATCACAACCATTTTACCGACTTCCTTGTCCATCCGCAGACGGTGCGAGGGAACAGCTGTTGGTATCTCTTCTGTAAGTACGAGTGTCTTTCATTTTTCCTTCATGGCAACTGCGCGGGACGTTTGTAAGAGAGAATCGTTTGTCTTTACAAGTTCAGCAGCTCTCACTCTCATAATATTAATATCAAGTCATACCGTTAACACGAACTTTTTCTCGTGACTCTCACGAGAAATTGTTACCTGCTCTTTGACGTTCACTGGCTGAGTAAAGCACCCTTAACGGACCGAGCAATTCTTCTTTGAGTCTCCTCTGTGTTTTCCGAAAAAGAATTTTCCTGCGTGGCAATGTTTTCTAATTTTAAATGAACACTTTATTTCATTTCATCAGTGATAGGTACCTTCGTCCGATAGTGTGTCGTCACTAACTTAGTGGTAATACACTGTCTGATCAAACGTAGCGCGTTTCCTCTGTGTGATCCTGGACTGATCACTAGATGTCATGAGAGGTGGACCATTGTAAAAGGATGCGGGAAGTACTGCGTTGTCAGCAGAGAAGCAGTAACAGCAAAATGGGTCGGCTATGAGAACTCTGTGGATTCGAACGTTAACTAGTTACTTCAGTAACAAATCCGTCAGGAACAGTATAACCCTTTTAAAGGTGCCCATGTCGACTGTAAGTGCTGTCATCGTGAAGTCCAAATGCGATGTGCGATGGAACGACCGCGGCTAAACCAAGACCAGGCAGTCCGCATCTACTGACTGACTGACAGGGACCGTCGAGCATTGCAGAGGGTGGTTGAAAAAAATCGCAAGAAATCATCGGAAGATATCACTCGTGAATTTGAAAGTGTTGCTAGCATCTCAGCTAGCACAATGATTATACGTAGGGATTTAAAAAGAATGGTGCAAAGTGGTTGAGCAGCTTCTCGTAAGCCATACGCTTCTGATGTCAGTGTCAATAGACGTTTGAGGTCAGGTAAAGAGCGATGCCACCGAACAGTGGATGACTCGAAACGAGTGATTTGGAGTGATGAATAAGGCTATACTCCGTGGCAATCCTAGGGTTTGGTTCCGGCGAATGCCTGGAGAACGTTACCAGGAATTTTGTGTACTGCCAACATTGAAGTATAGACAAGGCGGTGTTACTACAATATGGGCCTCTTTTTCGTGTTTACGCTGTGGTTCCCTTATTGCACTTAAAACAAGAACATTAAATGCGAAAGGATATTAACAAGTTTTACGGCATTGTGTACTCTGTACAGTAGAGGAACAGTTCGGAAACGATAAATATTCAACATGACAACGCACCTTATCATAATGCAGCATCTGCGAGATAATGGTTATTTGCCACTAACATTACTGAAACGGAGTGGCCCGCCCAGTGGCGACCTGAACCCAATGAGACTTCTTTGGACTGAGTTAAAAACTAGATTTCGCTCTTGATCCCGGCGTCCAACATCGCTACCTTTTCTAGTTTCGGCTCTTGAGGAAGAGTGAACTGCCATTCCTCCACAGACATTCAGATACCTAACTGAAAGTGTACCCAGGAGAGGTCAAGCTGTCATAGAGGTGAAGGGTGGACACACCACATCTTAATGTCCACTAACAGGTGCCCAGGTACTTTTGATCAGCTAGTGTATGTTACACACTTACAGCACGTCATGATGCACTGATCATTGTCAAAAAAACAACATTTAATGGCCTGCCTTATAAAAATCAACACAACCATAACATGTATAGCAAAACCTGTATGTGCATTGACATTTTACGTTATCTTGTTCTCTAGTGTAATTCAAGTTAAATGTTGACGCTGATCATGACTTTCGTTATTATTCTTACCACTAGGTCACTTGATGACGTCCAACAAAGCGAAATTAGTAATTGTTGTTGTGATCTTCAGTCCAGAGACTGGTTTGATGCAGCTCTTCATGCTACTCTATCCCGTGCAAGCTTCTACATCTCCCTGCACACTTCCCTCCAGTACTAAATTGGTGATCCGTTGATGCCTCAGGACGTATCCTAACAATCGATCCCTTCTTTTAGTCAGGTTGTGCCACATATTCCTCTTCTCCCCAATTCCATTCAGTACTTCCTCATTAGTTACTTGATCTAACCTTCCAATCTTCATCATTCTTCTGTAGCACTCTTCTTGTTCTAGGCGCTTCAGTCTGGAACCGCGCGACCGCTACGGTCGCAGGTTCGAATCCTGCCTCGGGCATGGATGTGTGTGATGTCCTTAGGTTAGTTAGGTTTAAGTAGTTCTAAGTTCTAGGGGACTGATGACCTCAGATGTTAAGTCCCATAGTGCTCAGAGCCATTTGAACTCTTCTTGTCTAAACTACTTATCGTCCATGTTTCGCTCCCATACATGGCTACACTCCATACAAATACTTTCAGAAAAGACTTCCTGACACTTAAGTCTATAAACGATGTGAACAAATTTCTCTTCTTCAGAAACGCTGTCCGTGCTATAGACAGTCTACATTTTATATCCTCTCTACTTCGACCATCATCAGTTATTTTTCTCCTCAAATAGCAAAACTCCTTTACTACTTTAAGTGTCTCATTTCCTAATCTAATTCCCTCAGCATCACCCCACTTAATTCGACTACATTCCATTATCCTCGTTTTGCTTTTGTTGACGTTCATCTTATATCCTCCTTTAAAGACACTGTCCATTCCGTTCAGCTGCTCTTATATGTCCCTTACTGTCTCTGACAGAATTACAATGTCATCGGCGAACCTCAAAGTTTTTATTTCTGCTCCATGGATTTTAATTCCTACTCCGAATTTTTCTTTTGTTTCCTTTACTGCTTGCTCAATATACAGATTGAAAAACATTGGAGATAGGCTACAGCCCTGTCTTACTCCCTTCTCAACCAATCCTTCCCTTTCGTGCCTCTCCACTCTTATAACAGCTGTCTGGTTTCTGTACAAATTGTAAATAGCCTTTCGCTCCCTGTGTTTTAGTCCTGCCACCTTCAGGATTTTGAAGAGAGTACTCCAGTCAACATTGTCAAATGCTTTCTCCAAGTCTACAAATGCTAGAAACGTCGGTTTCCTTTTCCTTAATCTATCTTCTAAGATAAGTTATAGGGTCAGTATTGCCTCAACATTTCTACCGAATCCAAACTGATCTTCCCAGAGGTCGGCTTATACCAGTTTTTCCACTCGTCGGTAAAGAAATTAGTTACTCGCTAATAAAATGAAATAAAATATTTATTACAAATGAAAAAGGACAGGAAAATGACTTCTTTCATAAAATTTATAGCGGCTGTGGGCACAAGAATTTGGTAAAGGAACGTTCAGAGGTTGTAACACTGAACAAAATACCAAAACTCAGGGTATTCTGTAAATACATCTAAGTGAACTTTTCTTTCCTTACTCTTTGCGCTATTTTAAGTGGTTCAGGTAACACACATATTAGTGATTAACCCAGAATTTATGCTCTGAGTACGTTTAATACAAGGGAAATTCTTCACGTAAACCGCTGAAGAAGGGAGCATGCTGTTTAAACGACCCGTGACTATACACTATAAACACGACACCTTACCTCACTATGGTACACTGAATATAGGCGTCTGTACTCAACAGATACAGTTAAAGATACTACTCTCATACACAGCGTGGAAAGGGACCATACTGTTAGGAGGAACAGAACTCTTTCCGGCTGAACAGCCCCATGTGTTTTCCCAGCCAAAGATGAAACCCGACTGTTTCTTTTTTTTTTTTTGATCGAGATCATAAAAAAGACCGACGATGCCAGTATTACGCTCACTTACTAAAACAGTTATTTAGAGTCATATTTGAAGTCACGGACTTCAAAAAATCCTCAGGAAATGTGGAAATGTGGGATCCTTTTACAGTTTGCGCACTTTCGTCGAAACGCAACACATAAAAGAAAGTCAACCTACAAAACAATGTCGTTGTTGAACAACATCTGGCTCACTGAGTATTTACGCGAAGTGCGTCTGCGATTCCGAACATGACAGCAATAATCAATAACACACTACCGTTATTTATAAATATGAGGTATAACCATTACAAAACTGTTCAACCCTGTATGTGCGATATATGAGGCACGAGAAATACCACCTTCAAGATGAATGTAATAAACACAAGACCAAAGAGTGCTGGTGGTGAGAGGTGTGAATACACCGAGTCATCAGGGTAATAAGTCATGGTTGTCAAATATTTCATCGATTTCTCCACAAACGATGCAATCAATAGTAAATGCTGACCTCGGAGAAGATCAATTTGGGTGCCGGAAAAATGTTGAACCACGGGAAACAATAGTGGTTCTTCCAGTTATATCAAAAGATAGGTTAAAGAAAGCCAACCCACATTTACAGCGTTATTAGATTTTCAAAAGCTTTCGACAATGTTGACTGCAACATACTATTTGGAAATTAGAAGCCACTACGGATAAAACACAGCGGGCGAAAGGTACAGACAGCAGGCTGCCATTACCAGGCTAACTGTTGCTTGACGCCACAGGTACGTGACCTACTAACCTGTCCCTTCTTTTAATCAACTTTTAGTTCTAAATTCTAGGGGACTGATGACCTCAGAAGTTAAGTCCCATAGTGCTCAGAGCCATTTTAATCAACTTGTGGCAGGAAGGTCTTATTTACACGATCTATTTATCTACTCCTCAGCATTCTTCAAAAGCTTCTATCCTCTCTTCTTGTCTGAACAGACTGAAATTATGAGTCGAAGTAAATGAACGAAAGTCAGTAGCGAATAAGGGAGTGAGACAGTGTCATAGCCACGTTATCCAATCTGTACACTGAGCAAGAAAGTTAGAGAACCTAGGGAGGGGAGAAGAATTAAAACCTTCAAGGTTGCTGATCGGATTGTAATTCTATCAAATATGACCTAGTACCTGGAAAAACAGTTAACCAAGATGGACAGTGCCTTGGAAAGAGGTAGTAAAATAAAGACCGACAAAAATAAAACTTGTAGCTGAATTAAACTACGTGATTCTGAGAGAATTAGAGTAGCAAATGACACAATAAAATATTAAATATACATTTTACTACATAGGCAGCAAAATAACTGACAACGATAAAAGTAGAGAAGATATAAAATGCGAACTGACAACAGCTAGAGCCGCTTCCCCGAAAAAGATCAATATGCTACTAATACCGAATGTACAGGGTGACAATTACTGAACTTCATGAAAAAAAACGTAAATTAGTTACAAAATACGGCGTGCACACACTTTATTCAACATGTAAACGTTACCACAGATATTCGTATTTAGGTTATGACATGTTCGATATGCCTGGCATCATTGGCGACGATGTGGTGCAGACAAATAGCGAAATTCTGCATGACCCGCTGATGTGTCGGAACATCGATACTCTGGATGACCTCCTGAATGACCGTTTTCAGCTCAGCAATGGTTTTGGAGTTATTGCTGTACACCTTGTCTTTAATATAGCCTCACAAAAAGGAGTCGCATGTGTTCAGATCCGTAGAATATGGCTTCCAATCGAGGCCCATGCCAGTGGCCTCTGGGTACCCAAGAGCCAGAATGCGGTCCCCAAAGTGCGCCTCCAAGACATCAAACACTCTCCTACTTCGGTGGGATCGAGCTCCGCCTTGCATGGAACACATCTTGTCGAAATCACAGTCACTTTGGATAATGGGGATGAAATCATCTTCCAAAACCTCCACGTACCGTTCGGTAGTCACCGCAACATCAAGGAATATCGCACCGATTATTCCGTGACTGGACATTGCACACCACACAGTCACCTGTTGAGGGTGAAGAGACGGATTCTCACTTCCCCAAATGCTCTCAGACACGTTGTACCGTGATATTTTCACGTGCAAATGGCCGACAACAACAAGGCGAGTGCGCATGCGCATACTAATTCCCGCCATGCCCCGAGACCAACTGTGCTGTTTGAACGTTCTGATGCAAACCGCAAACCGATGTGACGATTTTATTTCATTTAGTTCAGTAATTGTAACCCTGTAAATGAGTTAGGTAGCCCTTCTGTAAGTGTTTGTTTGGAATGCAGCCTTGTGTGGAAATGAAACGTACAGGCAGGAAGCTTCTGAAACATGGTGCTACACAAGATGGCCCAAAATTAGTTAAGTAGACCGAGTAACTAATGAAGAGGAGAGGATTGGGGCACAGTACAACTAAAAAAATAAGGGACCTGTTGACAGGAAGGGGAAGGCGAACGCTTGAATACAGTAAATATGTTCAAATACATGCTGGGTGCAGTAGCTATGCAGGTATAAATATACATACACGAGACAGACTAGCTTCGAGTAGAGCTTCTAACCAGTCTTCTGGCTGAAGACTACAACAACAACGACGCACTGTGAACAGGCTGTTAAATGTCGTGGTGTAATTCGCAAAATAATCGATGTGAAATTGCTTGCTAAGATCCGGCTTCCAGACAATAATCATTCCGTGCAGTGGCTACAATAGTTCACTTGTTTTGTTCATGCGGTTCGTACGAAATCATATTTTCGTGAATGGTCGAAGGTATTATTGAGAACGACCATTGTTCGGAATAAATTCGGATTCTCTTTCACCTTATCCTGGGAGGGAGAGGTTTGTGCCCGAAAAGACGTCGTTCACTCACAGCGTAAAGGCGTGCCTTTTACTTGGCTGACAAGCAGGTAATTGTCTGCATGGCTTCGAACGCGACAGCAGGGCAAAGCATCTAGCGAATGACATCATTCTAGGCTTCCCAGAGTCGTTAAGAAACACTGTTCCACACGCTTGCAAATGTCGGCGAAAACTTTTAATAACTATATAATTTCTTTGTGATGTCACTGGATCGCGAATGCGAAAACAGCAACCACTACCGGCTTAGTACACCAGGTGGCTTCGAGGAAACCAGTTCAGTAATTTTTTTTTCTCTCCAGCGAACGTGTTACTTTACACGCCAAGGACAGCAGCAACATTAGTGACGTGTCGAAAAATTTGACATCCCACGCAGTCGCCCACTAAAAAGTGTCGATCATAAAATATGCTGGTACCACTGGTCTTCTGTAACAAACATCTAAACGCGAGAATTACACCGCCTACGTGGGCACTAGCAAAAACAGTAACCCGAAGGTCTTGTTCGTAGCGTTGGTAAGACTGTGCAACAAGCATTAGTTGTTAATTCTATTAACACACTTGCAACTTTGCAGCTGTTTCCCAAATATTTTGTCTCTGTCGAAGGAGAGCGAAGCGTTTGTCTTAAAAGAAGATGCGAACATTCGTGTTCAGATGAAACACACGTCCCGCAGAGAATAGAATTTCCAGTATCTTCTCTGACCACGAAAGCTGAATTTTTTATTTTACACTGTGGCAGAACTACAAAAAATGGATATTAACAAAGTGGTTTAATTCAGAAGTGAATATGATAGACTTTATTAATACTACAGTTCCGTTGGAGCTGTATGTCCAGGGAACGCAACCATGCAATAGCGTTTGGAGAAGCCTTTTGTAGTCGTTCCAGTTTCCTTGAAATCTTCAGATCGGGCATTCACTAGTAATGTGTTTAAATATTTGTACGATTCCGCCACAATCACATTCTGGGATGTGTACAATACATCATTTATATAGAGATGCCTTGCAACTTGCAGGTCTGGGTCTGATGCCGGTGACAGGAACCTGTGTATTTCTTGGCATTTGTATGCCTGTAGGTGGTACGGTTGGGCCAGCCTGAATCTCCAGTACTTGTCTGTGCAGCAATGAATACCCAATTAGCACTCCGGCGTTCTTCTAAATTGCTAAGAGTTGGTTTGTAGTGTGACTGTTACGATCATATACTGGCGTTCTATATGTGAGCCTGAAGTGTGCAAGGCGAGGGAAAATTTTGTTGGTGAGCCAGTTTACAGGAACCGATCTGGTGCATATCTTACTCCGTTCTCGGTCCACTACCTGTTGTCTTAGATTTGGTGATGCTATATTAGAGAGATATGAAGCCGGGCCACTGGCTTCAATTGTAGCTTGCCAGTGAAGAGTCTGATTATGTCGTTTAGCTAGACATTAATTTTGTCAACATGATCGATCCTAGTTCACACAGGAGCGCAGTATTCGACAACAGAATAGACAAGCGATTGTGTTGAAATGCGCAAAATGTCTCCCTGCTCTTCCGAGCTAGTTCCAGTCTCTGTTCCGATAATATTGTTTCCACCTGTAACTTACTTTCCTTGTCCGGTTATTCCTAGAATTTCTGTCGGCGTATCAAATGTTCAAGCAACTTATGGTAATGCAGCTGGGTGACGTCTTCGACAACCGCCGATATTCGTATAGCAACCAGAGAGCGCTGTGCAAGGAAATTTAAAGCACCTTTTCTGTTGCAGAACACTGCCTTGGCAGCGGTGGCGGTCGTGTGGAATATAACATAGAGATTCTGGCGTGCACTTCCAGCTATTTGGGGTAGTGTTATTAAGGAAGCAGTTGAGGTAAAACTAGCAAGTGACGTTCCCTGAGTCGGAAGAGTTCTGTTCACAAACTGATACGGATTTAGAAAGCATCGCACTAAGAGCATACACAATACGTTCCGAGATAAGAGCACCTCGAACACTCCTTAAGTAAAAGAACCCGGTACGTTGTCGTCGACGGCGAATGTTCATCAGAGACAAGGGTATCCTCAGGAGTGCCCCAGGGAAGTGTGATAGGACCACTCTTATTCTTTATATAAATAAATGATCAGGTGATGAGGTTGGGCAGCAACCTGGGTCTGTTTGCTGATGATGCTGTGGTATACGGGAAGCTATTGTCATTGAGTGATTGTAGGAGGATACATGATGACTTAGACAAAATTTCTAGTTTGTGTAATGAATGGCAGCTTGCTCTAAACGTAAGTTAACGCAGATGAGTAGGTAAAGCCAACCCATAAGGTTCGAATACAGTATTAGTGGTGAGGTGCTTGACAGTCACGTAGACTAAATATCTAGGCGTAACGTTGTCATGCGACATGAAATGGAACGAGCACGTAAAGACGGTAGTATGGAAGGTAATGGTCGACTTCGGTTTGCTGGGATAATTTCAGTGATGTGTAGCTCGTCTATAAAGGAGATGCGTATACAGCACTAGTGCGGACCATTATTGAGTCTTCTTCGCGTGCCTGGGATCCCCATTAGGTCGGATTAAAGGAAGACATCGAAGCGATTCAAAGGTGGGCAGCTAGATTTGTTAGTGGTAGGTTTTATCAACCTGTGAGTATTACGGAGATGCTTCGTGAACTCAAGTTTGAATTTCTGGTGGGAAGACGACGTTCTTTACGCGGAACACTACAGAGAAAATGTTTAGCATTTGAAGCTGAGTCCACAACGATTCTACTGTCACCAAAGTACATTTCGCTAAAGACCACAAAGATCAGATGAGGTAAGAAAAATTAAGGACCGTACGGAGACATACAGACAGTATTTTTCCTCTCGATCTCTTTTTGAATAGAACAGCAAAGGAAATTCTAGTAGTGATACTAGGCACTCTCCGCCACTCACCATACGACGGCTTGAGGAGTGTCTGTGTGTAGTTAGATGAAGACAAATGGAGATGGAGGTTTTCAGTAAAATTATGTTTGGAATCCTACTCTCTCCTTCGTCAAACAACAAAGAGGCAGACTTAACGCTAAGTGTTCACCCCTTGGTAATTAATATACACATCCGATAACTTCTCTGATCGATCGTCTTCGGTTGTGTGGTGGCGCTAGTTGTTTAAAGTCTGGGTGTTGCATTTCTGCATATGTCGAACTATGTTCGATTCGTGATCGGCGTAGCCCCGCCCATCGAGGGTTGAACTTTCCTTGCAAGGCGATCCCTCGTTGCATTTTGCCTTGAAAATGACGGGTTGTTCACCTATCGAAATATCGGCAGTTGTCAAAGCTGTCACTCGGCTGCATTGCCATAAGACGCTTGAACAATGTTCCTAACGTTAGTACAGCGAACACTGGGCTTAACGATCCGAGGAAAGAGCAGGTACTGCTTCTGCTCTGATGCTTTCATGACTAACGTGTGCTCACAGTCGAATTCAGAACGCTAATTAATGTATGAATGATTATAACTAGAGAAACCCCAGCACAGGGTAGGTTCATAAATGCAGGACAGGGCACAGACAATGTGAAGACGAACACGTATTACTGTGAAGGCCTACAGATTGCCTCCGTGGTTTCTAATGTTAATCGTGGCGCAACAAAAAATGAGATTCAAAATATGCTACACAGCTACATTGATACTAAAACTCACACTATAATGCTGTAAGAGGCGCTCAAAAAGATTCGCTGTTGAGCTGTTGCTGCAGCGTGTACACAACGTAGCGCGACTGTGACGCCGGTATAGGCACCGAGGTGTAGGCAAGGGATTAGTGTGCCATTCGTGTCTTTCAGACGTGCGGGCGCTCGGGAAAAGCGGAAACGTTAACTACGAAGACAGTATTACCAAATACGTCCAAACAGAACCAACGTGCTGTTTATTCTTTTCTTGGTTGCCGAAAGGCAAACGTGGGTAGACATCCATCGAAGAATGAAGAATGTATATAAAGCAGCATGTCTGTCGAAAACGACCATTGTGGAATGGTGCGCCAAATTCTGTACTGATCGCAGTTCGACACAAGACGCTCTCCGATCTGAGAGCCCAGCCTCATCCCTTACGGGCCAACTCAAGCGGGAGACACTCGGGTACCCACCCATTAGTCCTGGCCTCTCCGCATGCGACTGTCACGCCTTCGGTCCCTAAAAAAAAGACTCTGAAGGGTTAACAAGTCCCGTGGGACGAGGGTGTGCAGAAGGCAGTGACGGACTTCTTCACGCAGTAGGACATGGTGTTTAACCAAACGGGTTATCTTCAACCTGGTGCGTCGGGTGGGATGATTGCCTCAATGTTCACGGCAATTATGCCTGCGTGGCATACCGATTCTGAACAGAACAGAAATGTGTTGATCGTCTTTTATAAACAAAACTCGGCATTTACTTTACAGTGACTACACCAATTATTTTCTGAGATGAGAAGGTCGGGAGCGGGCCTTACTCAGCTTCGAGGAGCCAAATGACAAGACTTTCGAAACAATAAACTGTGATACAGAGACATAGGCCACCAAAATAATGTCAAATGAAACTATGGCACTAGTATCAGAACCACACAACATTTACGGTTTACAGACGGTATGAAATACATTTTCTTTTTTCATAGCGGGAAGTCTAATTTCATTAAACATAATTTTTTTTTTAGTTGAATGTTTCTCGCTGCCATACTTTATCTGTATAGACGAAATATTGTACACTGTAACTCTCGTCTGCATCACACACACACACACACACACACACACACACACACACACACAATTTTAACTTTGTCTACTACAATTAATAACACTGTCACAGGAATAAGTTATAACACTCCTAAACATTGGTTCTAACCAGGGATTTCAGGTGGTCTCCCTTGGTTATCAAGAAAATGCGAGGGAAGCTAGAAGTCTCCTCCCAAATATTCCCAACTAGGATTCCCTCTGCACCACTCCCAGCCTCGTAAGACATTTGACTGTAAATGGTGAATTTTTACGGAACCGGAATTCAAAAAGCCCACTATGCTCCTTGGGCATTCTCGAAATGAAAAGTGAAAAAAACTTCCAACTATCGTTCTGGCTCACGTACACTGCACATGTCGAGCAAGTCATCAATTTTATTCTGTGTACGCACAAACAAATATGCCTGGATATTTACTAGTTTTTCTTATTTTTAGAATGGGCCATATTTTTCCAGATTTAAACTAAAATTGAAATTTTGAAATTTGTGGTAAATGCCTATGCGAGCAAAATGCTGAGGTCATCGGTCCCTAAACTTACACACTATTTAATCTAACTTAAACTAACGTACGCTAAGGACAACACACACCCATGCCCGATAGAGGACTCGAACCTCCGACGGAAGGAGACGCGCGAACCGTGGCAAAGTCCCTAGACCGCACGGCTACCCCGCGCGGCAGACCTAAATTGAAAGTAGTTTCAGTCCCCCAGTTCTAACCACGGTTTTCGTTTGTTTCCTTGGTTGTATGGCAAATAGAACCTGAAATCCCCTCCCATATACTTTTAGTTTGGACTCGCTTTGTCCAGCTACTAACTTGCCTGGTATTGGGCTGTAAAGTCCCTGACTCTCCAAAGGATCATTTACTCGAACGGATCGCCCAATCAAAATGGGTATGGTATGTAAAGTACTAAAAGAAAGATCTTCTTCGTATCCTTACCTACAGGTCTGACATAATCTTGTCGTTGCTACAGTTATAGTTTGTAAAAATAGGTTATTTTTCGGCACCATGACATATTATTTCAACAAGAAATTACTAGCCACCGGCCATCTTCAGATGACAGTAGGAAGAGCAGTTAACTCACAGGAACGCTGAGAAAACCATATTGTCAGTGTGCCTGTGAGTGAATTATTGCTTTCTCTTATGAACTGATGGCAACAGCAGATAAAGTCCGAAACTTCCTGTTGAAATTATATGATTCTGCGGGACACTAAACAATTTTTAAAGGTATTTCAATAATCACTGACGTCTCCATCACGACCGAGATATCTTTCTTCCCAATTACAATTTGTTATGGAGCATTGTAATGCAAAATGTTATGGATGGAAACCGAAGTCTGCGCTCCTGCAGCTAAATAAGTGATTCTTTTTGTTGAATCTTTTGCAATACCGATTGAGGAAAACAATGGTGTTTCATACGGAGGGACAGTGCGGGTGATGCTGTGTAAGATATACGTGCGAGCATTTCAAGGGCCACCTAGCCCTTACCTGCGATGTCTTTCAGACAGTCATATGTGTTGTCGATCTAGTATCGTGTGTGTGAACGGAAGGAGAAGTTGAGGCTATTACGAGTGCATAACTACGGGCTGCCCATATCGTCGTTTGTGTAATGTAGCGGTTATAACGTCTGCTTCACACGCAGAAAGTACCGGGTTCGATTCTGAGTGGGAACACGGATTTCTCAAATATTTTCAACTTTGGGTTTCTCGTTTCAACCGATTTCTCAAGTCCTTGTAACCCTGCTTTAGATTTTCAGTTGTTTTCTAAACTCGACCAAGGCGAAGCTGGGACGCTTCCTTTCAATAGGATACCATAAATTTCCATTCCCATCTATGAAAATCCTCTCCCTCCAATGACCTCATCGTTTGCGGGACATTACACACAGGTCTTCCTTTCCTCTTTATACACCATTGTACGTGTAGATACGTTACAGCCTCGATTTCTTCTCAATTCTGCAGAGATCGATGTACAAGGACTGTCTTATCGCTGTTACGGCTTATCAAAGACAATGTCAGATAGATGACTGATTAGATACGCTTCTGAATGAGTCTGAAATAGTTGCTCTCAAAACACCAGTGTTCGTGCGTATCCACTGTCGTAATAAATGGAAGAGAGGCAAAAACAACGGTTACCTCGATTTCTTCACAGAGAAGGAACAAATACAAGTTTTCAAATCGTTGCTTTGAAGATTCTGTTGATTTGAAAGCGAAGTAATAGATTTGGCCGGCCGCGGTGGTCTAGTGGTTCAGGCGCTCAGTCCGGAACCGCGCGACTGCTACGGTCGCAGGTTCGAATCCTGCCTCGGGCATGGATGTGTGTGATGTCCTTAGGTTAGTTAGGTTTAAGTAGTTCTAAGTTCTAGGGGACTGATGACCACAGAAGTTAAGTCCCATAGTGCTCAGAGCCATTTGAACCATTTTAATAGATTTGTCTCGGATACACTGTCCGTGCGATGTCATATTATGTAGCACACGATTTTACTCACAGCAGCTATTAATTAAGTGAGAAATACTTGGTCCAGACCGTAACGGGTTCTACAGAATGACTACCCTTGGGCACAGAAATGAAATAGGATTGAATAATGATCATCACATAACATGATCTTATTCAATTCTGGAGAATTTATAAGTTGAAGAACACAGTTTTACGTGTAGCACATCTTTGCAAAGTGAGTATTCTTTGCTAATGTTCTCTACATGTTACCGTAGTAGAATTTAGGACGGAAATAAAACGAAGTTGGAAAATGACTATTATACAATGTAGCTTAAGAAAGTTATTAATGTAAAGTCAACAAATGATTAAATTCCAAGTAGAAAATATCGTTTGTTGCTGCAATACATGCAGTTATTTGGTTCCCTGTTTATTAATTCACTCAATATGATTCATATAGGGGATAAAACGAACAACCAAATATCGATACCAACGATATTCAGAGAAAGTCTATGGTTTTAGGAGCGATTATAGTGTAGCAATTATTTCTGTTATAACACTAATACACTACGAAATCGCACTGTCCACACGAGGACTATTTCAAAAGTAACGGCCAGCTGGATGAAAAAAAATAGCACCACTTGCAGCGTTCTGCTGCTTCTTGATAGGGAAAAAGAGGACGATATACAGTCTATCAGTTTGATCGATTTAGCGAATTTATGTCACATGTGGCGATTTTTATTTATTATTCCAAATCAATTTTCTAAATAAGCATTACTTTTATCACTTTATTAATTTCATAGCTGTTATTTTTACATCAATTTCAGTATATATTTCAGAACAAAACTCAGTCGTCAGTTGCACAGATAATTTTATTTCGATTCAAATGGCTCTGAGCACTATGGGACTTAACATCTATGGTCATCAGTCCCCTAGAACTTAGGACTACTTAAACCTAACTAACCTAAGGACATCACACACATCCATGCCCGAGGCAGGATTCGAACCTGCGACCGTAGCAGTCGCGCGGCTCCGGACTGAGCGCCTAGAACCGCTAGACCACCGCGGCCGGCTAATTTTATTTCGCTTTACCATTTTCAATAAATTAGTTTCTCATTTCGGAAGCCTGCAAAATTAGGCATATTGTAAATCATTAGACCTTGGCCACGCATCTGACGACAGAATTTTATTCTGAAAGGCATATGTTTCTTATAAATTTTGTAGTAACTCCATCACCGCAAACAGGTGGCCAAATAATATTTTTTGTTTAACTTGGGTCTGGCGATCTGCGGTCACATACACCAATACTGTTGTACGTTTTAACAGCACAGCTGGACGGTGTGGCCGTGCGGTTCTAGGCGCGTCAGTCTGGAACCGCGTGACCGCTACGGTCGCAGGTTCGAATCCTGCCTCGGGCATGGATGTGTGTGATGTCCTTAGGTTAGTTAGGTTCAAGAAGTTCTAAGTTCTAGGGGACTGATGACCACAGATGTTGAGTCCCATAGTGCTCAGAGCCATTTTTAACAGCACACCTACATCTACGTACACACTGAGGTCCCGTAAGTCATGGGACAGCGGTATGCACATAAACAGATGGCGGTAGTATCGCGTACACAAGGTATGAAAGGGTAGTGCATTGGCGGGGCTGTCATTTGTACTCATCTGATTCATGTGAAAATGATTCCGACGTGATTACGGCCGCACGACGGGAATTAACAGCCTTATAACGCGGTTTTCAGGTGTAATCAATGCGGGGAAGTACGACGAACGTATCCGTTAGGACAGTGCGGCGAAATTTGGCGTTAATGGGCTACGGCAGCAGACGACCGAGGCAAGTGCGTTTGCTAACAACACAACATCAGCTGCAGCGCTCTCCTGGGCTCGTGACCTTATCGGTTGGACCCTAGACGACTGGAAAACCGTGGCTTTGTCAGATGAGTTCCAACTTCAGGTGTTAAGAGCTGATGGTAGGGTTCGAGTGTGGTGGAGATCCCACGAAGCCATGAACCAAGACTGTCATGTTTACATGGAATGGACTGGGTCCTGGTTACAGTTTGCTACTTGAAATCCATACGCAGCAATTCATGGACTTCATGTTCCCAGACAACGATGAACTTTTATGGACGACAATGCGTCATGTCACATTCTGGACAGTTCGAGCGAATGATCTGGCAACCCAGATCGCCCGACTTGAATCCCATCGCACATTTATCGGACATTATCGAAAGGTCAGTTCGTGTACCAAATCCTGCACCGGCAACGCTTTCGAAATTATGGACGGGTACAAAAGCAGCATGGCCCAATATTTCTGCAGGGGACTTCCAACGACTTGTTGGGTCCATGCCACGTCGAGTTGCTGGACTACACCGGACAAAAGGAGGTCCGACATGATATTAGGAGGTATCCCGTCACTTTTGTCTCCTCAATGTATATACTCCCCAAGTGATTGTACAACGTACCGTTGAGGGTACAACTGTGTTCACACAAAGAGAAAAATGACCGTATATACGCCTCTGTACGTACCCTACCTATCAGACCTTGTTTGCACGATTCCTATGCGAGGAAACGACGATGGCATCTTGTGGTATCGGTAGCTACGATGCCACGGCATAGGTGCAAGTTCGTAGGTTGGCACTACGACACCGACACCAACGACGGCGCCCTCTAGCCAGCGTTGATCAGCTCTACGAGCGCCGCTGCAGATTCTCCCCATTTGATCCCGAGGAGACGACCTAGCAACAATATTTCTATTTCACAGTGGGCTAACCACTACTTGTAACTTAGGAACTTGATGTACGGCTTCGCATCCACGTGCTCATCTGTACGCAAAGTTAAGTAAAGGTGATTTTAGTTCACACTGCAGCGCCGAGAGTTCTACCTCACCTGCTCCTCCTAGCTTCCTACATTCGGCCTACCCTTCAGTTTTCAGAAGCAGACCCACGCGCCGCCTTCCAGGCGGGATACAAAACATCTCATCTCTAATTCTTCTTAGCATTTTCCCTAAACACTTTAAAGAGAGCTGCAATGCATCAAACCCAGAGGAAATTTTGAACAAACTTTTCTGCGATTCCTTTCGATCGTCCAGCGCGGTACTTCTCTGTACACAGCAACATCGTCAGCGAACAATCTTACAGCGCCACTGACCCAATCTGACAAATCGTTTATGTATATTGAAAAGCCCTACTACGCTCCGTGGAGGTACCCCTTGTGGTGTCCTCCGAAGAGCGAGAGCCCAAGGCAAGGTTGGCAGCTCTCAACGAAACCACAAGTAAACAGAGTCGCTGCCAGATGCAACGACAAATGAGAGACGGTGATGTAGACACGCCAGGAAGAGTTTCCATACGCCACCGCATCGGCTCGGTTGCTTACGTCCGAGCGCAGTACCGTCAGTCCAGTCAAAAATCATTGCCAAAGACGACAGCATCGTCTCTCTGCCGAGACAGCAATGCAACAGTTCCAGAACTCGGCATACAAGCTTATAGTCACCCGTATTTTGTAAGAAGCGACTAGTATTTTATTCTGTATCGAGTGATACGGTAGTGCTCAGTTGTTGTTGTTGCGGTCTTCAGTCAGACTGGTTTGATGCAGCTCCCCATGCTACTCTGTCCTGTGCAAGCTTCTTCATCTCCCAGTACCGACTGCAGCCTACATCCTTCTGAATCTGCTTAGTTTATTCATCTCTTGGTCTCCCTCTACGATTTTTACCCTCCACGCTGCTCTCCAATACTAAATTGGTGATCCCTCGATGTCTCAGAACATGTCCTACCAACCGATCCCTTCTTCTAGTCAAGTTGTGCCACAAGCTCCTCTTCTCCCCAATTCTATTCAATACCTCCTCATTAGTTATGTGATCTACCCATCTAATCTTCAGCATTCTTCTGTAGCACCACATTTCGAAACCTTCTATTCTCTTCTTGTCTAAACTATTTATCGTCCACGTTTCACTTCCATACACGACTACACTCCATACAAATACTTTCAGAAACGACTTCCTGACACTTAAGTCTATAAACGATGTGAACAAATTTCTCTTCTTCAGAAACGCTGTCCGTGCTATAGACAGTCTACATTTTATATCCTCTCTACTTCGACCATCATCAGTTATTTCTAATCATCGAACAGCTGCAAAGGTACTCCGTACGATCGTACGTTGGTTAGTGGCCAACGATCTGGTACAATTTCGAACGCCTTTCGAAAACCTCGGAACGAGTTAGGTACCCGATGACATGCACTTATCGTTTGCAATATGTCGTGTATGAATAAACACGAACGGTACGCAACGGTTGATGAACGTCGCTGAAGGAATGAGATAGTTAATAATAATACTTCAGTAATACCTTTATTACTTGCAAACGCTTAGCTGTGACCTCAGCAAACCACAATGATTCTCTTGCACTTAATGACGTATAGCGTTCACCGTTCGGGAAAGGCGACCTCCACCAGGCGCAAAACAAAGTACACAGATGTGACTTTGGGAAGAAGTTGTTGGCGCACGCACACACACAGCTCTCTGGTGCTCGCACCGCAGACGTCGCGCTCAAGTGTTGAAACACAAGGGACGGATCTTCCACAAACATGGCCGAGAGAAGGCTTATTACTACATAAACGAAAACACACACACAGAGCAACCAGATAATTCGGCGGCGGTATAAACATGAGCGACCGGAGATAACGCATCCGCCCGTGTTTGTCTTTTCTGTGTGTGAAGAGGTCTGCAGTGTACGTGACAGGCCGAGCCGGCGCCATGGGCAGCCGGAGGGGCGGGAGACGAGCAGCCAAAACATTCCGGCGCTAGGGGAGCGACGGGGCGTCGTCGCAATCAATACCGACGCCGATCACGTCTGCGCCGCCCTAGACAACACTACTGTGCACCGCCGGCGCTTCTCCACAAAGCCGGTGCTTCTTCGCCGAAAACAGCTCATACTTCCCATATACGACTATTTTGCCGTCATTTATAAATACAGTGAGACAACGTATTCAGCGACATTCAAATACACTGCTTGATAATTGCTAAGCAAAAACTGAGACTTGCTAAGGAACAACCGACAATTGTTCCCAAAGAACCGACAACTGCTATGTAACACCCGACAACTGCTACGGAACACCAGACCCATGATTGTAAAACGGAATGTACAGGGCAGGATGTGTTAGCTGCAGCGAAGCCTGTGTACGAACGTCCTACATGCATCTGGCAGTTCACGTAGTACGATGTTGGACGAATGCTGCTGTGGAACCGATTAGCGTGGCATTGCATTTAGTACGGCAACTTGTCTGCAACACAACATCTGAGTGTTTACGATCGTCGGCGAGCAGTTGGACGGCTCGAAGCCGGTCAAGTGTCACCGCTGTGGCCACAGACATTGGTGTACTCAAAAGTGCCCTCTCACGATTTAAAACAGGCCGCCAAAGTTGGAAATGCTATGCGAAAGAATGCCGGTGGTCGTAGACGGATCACAACACCGCAAGAGGGTCAACATATAGTCTTAATGGCGAAAAGGAACGCACATTTAACTCCTAGGTAAGTCGCTGCAGACCTTGCAACGCTATCGGTACGTGTGTCTGACAGAACCATTTCGCAGCGATTAAATCAGGTTGGTTTTGGTTCGTATACTCGCAAGAGGGTAAAATGCATGCCACTTCAACCACGCTATCGTCGAGAAAGAGTTCGTTAGTGTAGAGACCACGATGGTTGGGGGTGAGCAGCAGTGGACCAAAGTGATTTCTCCGATGAATCTCGCTTAACTGCGGCAAGCGATTCTAGCCACCAGTTAATGTGGAGAAAGACTGGAACACGTTACACATCACAGAATGTTTACGCACGTCTTCTGTATGGTGCGGGCGTTAAGGTGTCAGCAGGCATTACGGACAAGGGTCCAACACCGCTGCATATATATGAGCGGGATATCGTTACTGTGCAGCGGTATTGCAGGGAGAGTATTCTGGATCATGCCACTCTGTTTAGGGGTGCGGTAGGTGCCGAATTCCTGTTTATGTACGACAATATCCATCCGCACAAGATCACTGATGTGTTGGACACACAGGAGAATGATGATATTGAACGTATGGAATGGCCTACGTACTCCCAGGACCTAAACCCTACGGAACATACCTGAGATGCTCTTGAAAGATGTGTTTCTCAATGAATCCTCCTCTCCGAACCATCCAAGAATTGAAAACCGCCTTGAGACAGGAGTGGGACAATATCCCCCAATGACTCCTCAACAGTTTGGTATCCAACATGAATAAAGGTACAAAATGTGCACTCGTGCCATAGAAGAGCACATTCCTCTCCGAGAGTTCGATGTCGAGCTTTATGTTGGGAGTCTGATCTGTGTCAAACATGAACATTATCTGTGCCCTGTTATTTTGCTTTCCCATTTTTCGTTATAAATATACCAGTCCACCTTTATTACGTACGTACTGTATTTCATGTCGTCCATCATTGCCTGTGATTATTCCTTTCCAACAATGTCTCTGTTCCTTCGCAGTTGTCAAGAAGTAGACCTGGAAGGCAGCCACAGTATGACCCGTTCTCTGAGAGGGAGCCCGCACGGTTCGGCACTCGGTCCCCTGCTGTACATCCCGTAAACAGTGGATACGCAATCGTGCCCACGCGTGCAGATCGATCTGTACACCGGCAACACGGCGCCATTTACGTGGAGCATGAGCGTCTAGCTTATTCAGATCAGACTCTACTCCGCGTGTGACGACCTAATGCCATGGGAGGCAGAATGTGGGTTGGTTTTCAATGCAGTGAAGAGCGAAACACACGTATTAGAGAGACGTTCAGTACCCGTAGAC
Source organism: Schistocerca cancellata (assembly GCF_023864275.1). Classification (NCBI taxonomy): domain Eukaryota; kingdom Metazoa; phylum Arthropoda; class Insecta; order Orthoptera; family Acrididae; genus Schistocerca; species Schistocerca cancellata. The sequence goes on along the minus strand of NC_064634.1, from coordinate 137,379,413 downwards.
TTAGATATCCTGTGTGGTGCAGTGCAATGGGGAAGCATGGCCAAGCGTCCGGATACCACTCTCAACAGCCGCCTAACATGGCTCCGACTCGTCGAAGAACTCAGGCGTAAAGCGCAGGTGGGGCTGCGCCAGACCTACCTGCTGCTATATCATACGTCCTTTACAACACCTGCACACCTCTAAGGATGAAAGACAGCCATGTCAGAAGATGATGCAGTATCAATCAGTGCAGAGCGTTCATAACAGGACACAAACACCTATTAAATTATCACCGAAAATGTCACAACAGTAGTCCTGGTTTGGTTGTGGACAATGGTTAGAAACTCGTCCCTCTACCTATAGGTTCTTTGCAGCATATGGACTGAAACATCTTTGGTACCAATCTTCGACAAACTATTAGTGTTTTCATAATAAATAGCTTTAGTACTGTGCCCTCTTTAAATTTTCTCACTTCGACCAGTTACGGACAATTCGTTTTTATTTAGGAATGACAGTCCCGAGTATTTACGTTGATAATGCCAGTAGTGTTCTGAGAAAGCCGTAAATGCCAATAATATTAATGTGCCTAGGACGTGTGTGTGTGTGTGTGTGTGTGTATGTGTGTGTGCGGCTTTGTTCTTGCTTTCACAAAATTTTTGCCTCTGTAGATCTTACTGCATGGAAATGCCCTTTCAATCATCTTTTCGGTCTTCCAGTCCATACATTTAAATCTTATTCGCTCATATTTTTTCGAAATCTATTTTCCTTTAGGTTTCAATACCTTCTCTAATGGCAGTAACGTCTGACGTATCACAGGTTATCGATGTTTGCTGGGTAAATTCAGGTAAATGCTAACATGTCCTCTGTCTTTAATGACTTCGCCGCGACAGACCATTGAACGACAACGTGTAATTTTCCTTCTGTTCTTCATACACTGAAATTTTGCGAATCATAACTTAAACAAACGGGAGAAAAGTTATAATTGATAACGTAAACGTAACAAGAGAGATACGGAGGTGATTTGCAGTTTCAAGTTCCCACATGGATGTCCCATGAATAGTCAGTTGCAGGCTCCGAAGACTACTTAACTACAGTTGCGTACGTTGGGAGGTCAACAACTTAGTGACGGGCATTATGTGACGTAATTTTTGTATTACAAATGGAGGCAATTTGCGCACGGAGAAGACACATGGGATGCGCTAGTATGCCACAAACCTCTTCGTACTGAAACAGACGTCAAAAGTGTACAGTCTTCCCGGATCTCAGTACTTAATATGGCATGAGGTTGATGTTGATAGTACTGCTCTTATACATTAGTAAAAGAGTCTAATTCAGAATATATAGACGCATTCCTGTCATAAGAAGGCACGATACAACAAGCACACTGAGAGAAAGCTTGGTGCCTCTATGAACGCTGTGTACGCTTCACGACTCATAAGTAAAGAACAACAGGGAATGGCTGTGCAAGTATTATTTAACTATGAACGCGAAGACTATCTGACGGGCTACAGGTAGGAATGGAATTTAACAAATCTCCCCTGCTTCGGTCACAAGTTCGGCAGGGAAGAGTTCAGGGGGAATACTACGTGAAATACGTAAATAAATAATTGTTCTTGGTACAGCATATGATCGGAATACTAGCCACAACATTAACAAAATAAAGAAGGGAAGAATCAAGAAACTCCAAAACAAAGGCTGTGAAGGAATTTGTCGGGACCGCATAAAACAAAATTTTTTTAATGGCATTTACAGAAACGTAAAAATGGTGCGCGCTGCGAGTGAGACACAAACACAGACGGAGCAGTTACTCAAACAACAGAGCTACACTACCTTGGGCGAAGCTGTTCTACCAACAGCTGAGCTACAGTGTCTGAGGACAGTATCCTTCCACAGAAACGGGCATCCTTCCAAAGAATGGCGGAACCCTGCAGTACTCGTTTGCTTCCTAAACACATGTATGTAATCCGGTGGGCTGCTTTGCGTCATTTGTCTAAAATCCCTCATCCTCAGGCTTATTTATACGATTTACAGGTCTCCGTCACGAACTGTGCACAGGCTTGCGAAGTATTTATGTACGTGTAAATGTACAGAAACGTAAAATTGTGCACACCACAAAATCGCAGAAAAATAGCGTCGTATGACTACAATAACAATGAGTCATAATTATAATCAGTCAACTCATAAAAATATCTGATCGTCACAGTTCGCATTGATAGGAAATGAAATAATAACATTGACTCAGTCGTAAGTAAAGTAAGCTGCAGGCTTCGCTTTATACGCAGGATACTGGAAATTTGCAATAAGTCCGCAAAGGATATAGCTTACGAACGCCTTGTGCGACCCATCCTAGAATATACGAAGGTCATTTCAAAAGTCTTGCACGCTGCCCATGTGAGAACGTCACGATGGTGTGATCAAGTTGAAATTCATGTCAGTTGTGAGCAAGACTTTAGGCGTGACGGTAGTATATGTTTTTGCTGGTTCGCGTGACTGGGTCGAGACTAATTCGGTGTTAAAACGGAAGCTGAAATCGAGTCATGTCGGACTGCACGTAGTGACCAGCGTTCCTAAATCAAAATCGAATTCCTACGTGGAAAGAACCCAGCACAGTACCGCGGCGGTCTGCTCGTTTCCGTGAAGGTCTGGCAAGCACTGAGGACAACCCAAGAAATGGAAGGCATCAACTGCAACAGATTACACCTCTCAAGTTATTGTGACTAACATTTTCAGAGAAGGTCGTCGAAAAACGTACCAGGAAATTGCACATGAGGCGAGAATGTCTCACTTCAGCCTGCAGAATCCTAACTGAAAAAGTTAAAGATGAAACAAGGAGCTGCCAGATGGGTTCCGCACGATCGGAGTGAAGATCAGAAAAAAGTTCGCGAAAGAATCGCAGAAGAATTGCTTCAATGTTAACGAACTGAATGTGAACAGTTTCTGAAAAGGACTGTTACACTTGATGAAATATGGAAACACAGCCACAATGAAAAGGTTCCGATTTTCCACGCCCGATAAAATTCCGCCGCCAACGACTAAAGTTGAAAGTGATGATGATCTATGCGTATGACATGAATGGAGTAGGAAATGTAGTGTCTGTAACAGGCGCATACAACAAGCTGTTTCCGCAAAATGCTTTGCGCCCAAAAATTCATCAAAGAAGGCCTGACATGCTTGCAGCTGGTATCCTCACTTTGCACGTACCAGTGCGAGAAACGTTCGAAAAATATGGACGGGAAACACTTCCCCACCCATCATACAGTCATAACATGAGTCCACCAGTGTTCGATTTGTTTCTCAAACTGAAGGAACAACCCCATGGAAAACGTTTTGATACAGTTGATGAACCTCCCAGTTATGTGGCCAGAGTAATCAGAGCCCAACAATGAAGGTGCCCTATCCGGCATACAAAAGTTGCCAAAATGTTGAGAAGCTGTCATAAACAAGAATGGAGATTATACCGAAGGCCTGGAGATTATACCGAAGGCCTGTAAAGGTATTTTGTAAAATAAATGCCGGTCGCGGTGGTCTAGCGGTTCTGACGCTGCAGTTCGGAACCGCGGGACTGCTACGGTCGCAGGTTCGAATCCTGCCTCGGGCATGGGTATGTGTGATATCCTTAGGTTAGTTAGGTTTAAGTAGTTCTAAGTTATAGGGGACTTATGGCCTAAGATGTTGAGTCCCATAGTGCTCAGAGCCATTTGAACCATTTTTTGTAAAATAAATGATTTTCTTCAGTTCTATCTTACAGTGTGCAGAACGTTTGAAATGATTCTCGTAGTTCGAGTGCGTGGTGCCTTTAGCAAACAGGGCTAACAAATGAGACTGATGGCATACAAAAAAGGGCAGCAAGAATGGTTCTAGATTTATGTGACTCGCGAGAGAGGGTCGCAGAGATGAGAAACCTGAACTGACAGACGCTTGAAGATAGAGGCAGACTATCCCGAGAAAGCCTACTTACAATGTTCGAAAAACCAGCCCTAAGTGATGATTCTAGGACTGTAGCAGGACCCGCTCCGTATCTCTACCGCAGGGATCGGGAAGACACGATTACACTAATTACGCGCATGCAGGCGTTTAAGTAACCATTCTTACTGCGCTCCGTACGCATTGGAACGGCAAAAACCCTAAAATCATGCACAACGGTGCCACGTCATGCACTTAACAGTGGTTTGCAGAGTGTTTATGCAGCTACAGGTACATTTTTAGTCAACAGATACACATTAGAAAAGATAGTACGTTGGTACAACGCTATCAACTTAAGACGTGCAGTCGTTATAAGAGTAGTGCCATTAGATAAGAGTGACAGGTAGGGTCACAAAATTTAGACAAACAAAAGCGAGTCTAAACCCCGGCGCTGTGCTTTTCCAGGGACCGGCATCGCCGGGAGAGAACAGCTGCACAATGGGACACAGCCGAGCCGCCTTAAAAAGGCTATAACCAGATATTCATGCGACGCGAACTGCGTGCATCGAGCCATTGTTTTCAGGCGACGCTGTCGACAGCAGTGACTGCCGGCTAGCTATCCCACGGCGATGAATAAACTCTCACTTTGTGTGCCCTCCCAAGGGCGCCCATACGACAGTTTGTAGGGGAGGGGAAGAATATTGTTTATACTTTGCAAGACGAATGGCGACTTCTAAGTAACCATAAAAAAAGTCGCAGTTCAGACCCCATTAAAAACTTGTGTAATATCAACTTATAAATTATTTTCTTGATAGTAAAACAACACCTGACTACACCACACACACACACACACACACACACACACACACACACACACAATATATTTTGCTATCCTTCATTGCCCCCCCCCCCCCCACGTTTTTAATGTTATGTCTCATAACTAATAAGCACTAAAAATTTCATGACAGAGAGCTAACCAGGTGTTTATGAAGCCGCAGAAAACCCAAATCACGGTAGTCCAACCTGGATTTGGATTTTGTTGCACTAACAACGAATTCAACACTTCAGTGGCGCGCCCTCTCATAGAGCAACCGGTGTAGATGAGATGTTGATCTGCCCTTTTGTAATACGTAACCAGTATATAGTGAAAGATAAAGTGCTGGGTGGCAGAGCGTAACGTCCTATGATCACAAACACACAAAACATCAGGAACGGTTATTAAGTTGGCTACTATGGCATGAAAGTAATTAGATATGACTCTGGATTCGCTGGCTAAGCTTCGCAGACGTAGCACCTCGTTTGAGCATTTTTCTTTCAGCATGTTGCAGATCTTGCGTTGTCGTGCGTCTTCTAGTACAACACGAAACGATTAAAAACAGAAAAATCTGTGTATATGTTTCGACGATAAACATGTTATGTTGTTTCAATGAGTGGTCACAATGTTTGAAACAGTGAAAATAACTGAAATATATATACTACATCCACGAGACGAAAATGAACACACTTTCTTTCCAATCTTTTTATGTCTTTCTCTATTTCACTTTATCTTGAGGTAATATTTGAATCTCTGCATTCAGGCAGCTGCTAATGGCCTCAGAAGTAGTAGGAAATATTTCATCGCGAAGTTGTAACACACTCTTATGTCCGTGTTTTCTTACAAATAAATTTATTCCTTGCTAAATTCCGCCTTGAGCATTCACAATGTTTTCTTCTTTCTATCCAGACACGTTTCGCTGAAATTACAGCATCATCAGACACGATTTTCCACACAGAATAAAGTAATGTTAATCTTAACATGCCCAGCAGTAAATTTTCGTTGTAAAATACTTTTCGCATTAAGCTCTGTACGGTTGCAGATAAAAAACTGTGAACGAAAAATAGCTGTAAAGAAAAATTCAGAAAAACAAAAACCAACATTATATGGTAAGAAGTTATATATAATTTTTTGTTTGTTGTCACTTTTGCGAAAAAGTTTTCTTAAAAACCGAAATTTCTGTATTTATAGACGGTAGGGAGCAATTTTACTGTTCTTTAATGAAAAGAAAATAAGGATACCCACTGATGATGATGTAACTTCAGCAAAACATGTCTATGTAAAAGGGGAAAAAATGTATTTGCTCAAGGCAGAATCTATCCAGAAACAACTTTATAATATATTTATTTTGTACTGCTGCAGCACCTAGAGAAAATCATAACGTCAAACGATTTTCCAACGGCTAATTTTTTTCACAATTAATTTCACGTTCGCAATTTGCATTTTAAACCACAGTAGAATACTTGCAATGTGTTTCATCCTCTTGCCACCCTTCCTCACTAAACTGAACGTCGCTGCTCTGTATAAAGAAAAGACGGAAGATTTGTGTTTAAAACACCGTCGAATTCATTAACGACGGAGCGCAGTCTCAGACTGTGGAAGGAAATCGACAGTAGCATTTCAAAGAAACTATCGCGACATTTGCATCAAGCATTTTAGGGAAATGACAAAAGGAAAACCTACATATGGATGACCAGACGGGAGTTTTAACTGCCATCTTCCCGAATACGATTCCAGCGTAACATCACAGCCCCATCACGTTCGGTTACTCATTGTAGTGCTTAGAGATACGTTTGTTTACTTGATCTTATCCGCGATGAAAATGATTAGCACTGCGCTTGTGTCTGATAATTCAGTGATAAATGCAAGACATCTTCTATCACAGAAAGCATTTTTGTTAATCAACAGTATATTTCAACAGAGGAGTGGTAAACTCATCTAAACACTCAGTTTTCGCTTTAGCTGCGGACAATTTACTATGGCCTGGTGATCCTAATTTCTGTGCGGCCTTCGAAATTTAGATTTATCGTGTATTTCCTAAATCCTTAAGGCAAAAGCTAAGACGGTTCCTTAGGAAGAGACATCGCCGATTTCCTTCCCCGGTTCAAGGTTGTGTCTGTCTGTAATAACATCTTCGTCGACAGGAAGTTCAACCTTAACTTTCCTTCTTTTCTTTGCTGTGAAGACTTACAGCTCCATTTTCGTGCTGGTAACAGTTATGCTACAGTCATCACATGTTTATATAGTTTTTCGTTGTCCTACTGGCAAAGTTGTACGAGTCTGTTTACATCTGATGTAAGTTTTCTGTAAGCGTAAGTGCTTTTGGATCGAATAGTTCCGAATAGGAAATACAGTCACAATTTGAAACAAGTGCATAAGTCAGAAACGCAAGTGGAGAGGGGCACTTACCCATGATTGCAGCAGTGACGACTGACGGGTCACATCAAACGAAGCTGTAGTCGAAAGCAGATCACTGATCGTACGAAGATCACCCCACAATTGAAAGTTCTTTAATTTCCTGTTGAAAGAAGCGTAATAACACTAAAAGCACTACACTGTATAGTCGCCGAATGACGGGGCTGTTTGGAACTGGCGAGTGGGGTGCGTCGACAGAATATCAGATCGAACGAGGGTGATTTCACCCTCCACGCAAAACGACGCCGCTTCCAGTAGCAACTCCCCACTCTGGTTTGTAGAACGGTGCACTATATTCAGCGCCAGAGACACTGTTGGGGCGGTGCTCGGGGACAGCGAAAAATAATTCAGAACTGCCGACGTCGGGCTCTCCTTTTAGCAAAACAACGCAAGCGGGCGCCGTTGTGCGACGACGGGCTTACGGCGTTTGCGCGCTGCCGCTACAGCCGTATGCCGACTACTGGCTTTGGACGTGGGCAGCGGTGCGCGCGGGACAAGCACAGGAAGAGAATGGGTTGGCAAGAGGGGAGGGGGGAGGAGGAGGGGAGGACGCATTATGGGCGCGGAGGGCGGGGGACGGGACGCGGTGTGCGCGCGCACCGGCCGGAGGTAGGGGAGAGAGGAAGGAGACCCGGGTCACAGCGAGCACAAAAAACGCCCAAAAACAGTACAGCCAACCTGGCGCGGAACCACGTTTGTTTACATCGGCGTCGGCAGACGGGCGCCGTCGGAAACAGAGCGCGCGCAGGTTTCGGATGTCCTTCTCCGTCAGTCTTAAAGGCGGGAGACACCTGTCTGTTGCAGGATGTTCTTTTACGATGACGATAAGGATTTAGTTTCCATAACTACACATATTACAAAACGCTATTTTTCTCTAACTTCCGGTTACCTAGACATGTAGCAGAATTTATGCGCTACCTGCTGTAACCATCGCTTAATTTCTATAGAAGTTTAAACTAAAGTATTATAATTTTTCTGGAAAACGAAAATCTTCCCTCCAAAAATCACCTTCGATTTCGTAATCAGCGATTTTGCCATCTCTGTTCGTCTATAAAGCCCATAGCACCGTACGCGAAGGTCCCAGGATTGGTGCTGTGTTTCGCGACTTCCGGAAGGCATTCGATATTGCCTCACATTGTGGTGTACTGAACAAAATACTAGTGCGTAGAGTATAGGGTCAGAGTTTTTAAGGAATTCAGGAGTTTGTGGCAAACAAAACTCAACCTGCTGTTTTAATGAGATGAAATCGGCAGATATGAACGCAGTTTCGGGAGTGTTATAGAGACATTACTATTTACAATACACAGAGTGATTCCCTAGTGATGTTACTAACTTTCAGGGATGATAAGAAGGCTAAGTGCATCAATTTGAGATGAGGGACCCTGATCCGGAAACGACTGAGTCGAAAGTAGTAAAATAAAATCGTTCTGATACTTCTGAAAGTGGGCCTCTTCTACTCCAAGCCCTTTGCTTTCCACAGTTTGTGAGGTGGTTGTATAGGACAAACGAAGAAAAAATCGTCTAACAGGCATGGGCTGTGAAGTACATACCTTAATAGTTATGAGCACTTGTTCACTAGAAGAGGCGTGGTTCAAAGTAGCAAAGATGAGCAAGTGCTGATATCTCAAATGGTGTACGCTTCAGAGCCCATTAATCGTACATTGCATCATTTAACGAAATAATAAGCAAACAGTTGCATAAAAGAATTTTTTTCTGTACCAGTTTCGGACACTTAGTGTCCTCCTTTAGAAAGTTATATCTTTCGCATTATTTGCGAGTGTCAGCAGTAAGAGGGATACAGCAAAATACCATGGTCATATGATTCACAATGTGTGCACAAAAATAGTATACAGAAGCTGAACAACAAATGTACACATAATGCCAGAACAGGATAAATAAGTTCGGTGTGCCAGATATCACACTTGTCTGGTACCACGCATGTCACGCGGGCCCGTGTTGACATGCGGGCCGTAGTTTGGAGATCCTGTTCCACACAACATGATAATTCTTTAATTTCCTCAAAAGCTTCAGAACACCAGAAATTAAATGGCAATACTCATCTAAATCACCTGTAATTGTTGTGCGTGTCTCTTTTAACTCATAAGGAACATTTTTGCAAAACGGCAGCAAAAGTCAGAGAATGACCCAAAATCCTCTACAAAATTACTAGCATACATTGACAAGCGAATGACTGCCGTATCGAGGTACAGAATTTTTCTGTTCTGTATGGATCCATGGCATAAATTGACGCCCAATTGAATGACACACCGATATGAGGTACAATTAAATGTGTGCCATTTTAAGCGGCTATCAATATTATCCAAAATCTTTCTCGCCTTCGAAGGCTAACAGTAATAAAAAAGAAGTGGTTGAGATGAAGCGCAAATGCGCATTTATCTATAAACTGGACGGCAGTTCATGGAAGCAGTTGAAATGCAAATCTCGAAATTCTCCATGACAATAAGGCAACGGCTAGTTGAATCACATTACGGTACGTAATGAAAAAAAGTAGAGTGAGCTGCAAAACATTCTGAACTGGAGTCAAATTTCTACCAAACATGCAGCGTCGTGGGTTTAAAAGGTGGCTACAACAAGAAAGTGAACCGAGTTCGGGTGAATCACAGGAGGTGCAACTTCTGGCTCCAGACGTTGGGGCAGGTTTCCTGCTCTCACAGCGACTGAGGCGACGTTACGAGGTCTGGCCAACGTCATAACAGTGCTCGGTGCAACGGAAGGTGTCCGGCGATGTGTGGACACGGACATTGACCTACGCCGGAGGTCTGCAGACACGCAAGATTACGTAGCAACATGTAACGCGGTAACGGCTGCAAGTAACACTGTCTGAGCTACCTCCCGCAGTGACTTCAGAGCTCGCTCCCGTGTGAGTAATACGTATGAGTGTGTGCTGGTCAACTGTTGATCAGGTGCCCACTTAATAGCCGACCGTTGTCGAGCGGTTCTAGGCACTTCAAATGGTTCAAATGGCTCTGAGCACTATGGGACTTAACTGTGGTGTCACCGCCAGACACCACACTTGCTAGGTGGTAGCCTTTAAATCGGCCGCGGTCCGGTAGTATACGTCGGACCCGCGTGTCGCCACTATCAGTGATTGCAGACCGAGCGCCGCCACACGGCAGGTCTAGAGAGACTTCCTAGCACTCGCCCCAGTTATACAACCGACTTTGCTAGCGATGGTTCACTGACAAAATACGCTCTCATTTGCCGAGACGATAGTTTAGCATAGCCTTCAGCTACGTCATTTGCTACGACCTAGCAAGGGGCCATATTCAGTTACTATTGATATTGTGAATCAAGTACCGTCAAGAGCGACGTTCATCATTAATGGATTAAAGTTAAGTATTCCACCAGCTACGTCCGTTTTTCTAAATTATAATTTCCTTGTCCTGCTCCAGACCTCACGACAGCCTGCGTGAGCTAAAACGCGTGCATTTCGGCCTCCTCTAGTAACACGGTGTTGACTCTCCTGCCAACCACAACATTAACTGCAGTGGTCATCAGTCCCTTAGAACTACTTAAACCTAACTAACCTAAGGACATCACACACATCCATGCCCGAGGCAGGATTCGAACCTGCGACCGTAGCGGTCGCGCGGTTCCAGACTGTAGCGCCTAGAACCGCTCGGCCACTTCGGCCGTAGGCGCTTCAGTCCGGAACCGCGCGACTGCTACGGTCGCAGGTTCGAATCCTGCCTCAGGTATGGATGTGTGTGATGTCCTTAGATTAGTTAGGTTTAAGTAGTTCTAAGTTCAGTCACACGGCCTGCTCCCTCTTTCGCCTTCCGCCCAGTGACACGCGAACCTACCACTATCTGGCATCCACTCTGGAGTGAGGACGGACCGGTCAGATGTTGCGTATCGGAAGCCGCAGCGACGTCCGGGCCACCAGGGGATTCCAGTGGCACCAAAGCTGTCGCAGGTCTCGTCACTTGCGCCCCGACGTCACCGCAACTTCGAGCTTTAGCTATAAGCTTGTTGACGGTAGCCAGCGCAGCTTCCAGCTGTTTACGGACAGCAGCCAACTCTACTTGAGTCCGCTCACAACAAACACAGTCCCTAGCCACATCGTACTGTGCATGTGTCTCAAATGGCGCTACTGAGTTTGAAAATACACCAAAGGCGAATAAAGTAACACTAAAAGTTGGTGTGCAGATTTCTCACTGAACTCTGAGATCGCAAGCTATTAAACAGAAATAAATTTCTCTACACGGAAAATTTACACTAGGAAGCCGCCTGCACAAGGGTATTCACAAGACTTACGCAAAAACAACAGCTTGGATCCTTCGAGGCAAAAAATTAACAAGTCTATGGCGAAAATCCTCATCGATGGCAATTCTCTCTCATACAGACTAAGCCAAATCCCATAAAGCATTGTAAGTTCTCGGAGGAGGTTCAAATAGTTCAAATGGCTCTGAGCACTATGGGACTTAACATCTGAGGTCATCAGTGCCCTAGAACGTAGAACTACTTGAACCTAACTAACCTAAGGACATCACACACATCCATGCCCGAGGCAGGATTCTCGGAGGAGGGTCTGGCCAATCGTCCCACAATCTTCCTATGCTGATTGCTGAGCCCGTAAGAGCTCAGCTGAATTGAGATCAGGTGACTTTGGAGACCACGGAAGGCATAGAATAATATTCTCCCACCTTTGAAACCAACTCTGAAAGCTAATGCTAGTGTGTGATGGGTGATTATCAATTTATCATATTGGTAAATGAGACGACCTTCGGGGTATCGAAGCCGAGCTCCAGGAATGATTATATTTTCAAGGAAATGTTCATAGCACACTGAACTGAACTAGCCTTGGGTACGTTCGTTGGTTGATTTGGAGGAGGGGACCAGCGGGTTAGGGAAGGATGGAGAAGAAAGTCCGCCGTGCTCTTTCAGAGCAACCATCCGGGCATTTGCCTGAAGCGATTTAGGGAAATCACGGAAAACATAAATTAAGATGGCCGGATGCGGGTTTGAACCGTCGTCCTGCCGAATGCGAGTCCAATGTGCAAACCACTGCACTACCTCGCTCGGTCTTGGATACGTTCTAAGGTTCCTGCACCCATGAAAGACATCAAGCCCCAACATCTCACACTCTGCTTCCAGCGCGACTGGCCACCAACCGCGCGTCATACCGTTGCCCATCTGTGCGGTAAACAAGAGCAGGACCTCTGTTTGTGGACTCAGTTGTGCACTCGTAGGCGAAAATGACTTTCCCCCAGTCAACATCTTCCCCAGGAACTCGCAATTGTTAGTCTGTTCACAGCTTGTTCGTCAGACATCGGTTCTTTGATATGAGCACGACGGAACCTGATTCCGCAGTCCTTTAATCTTATGAGAGCAGTTCTCGACGAGCCCGGGAAATGTAAAGCTCTCCTTAATTCCCGGATGACTGACGAAGGAGCATTCTGCGCCGTCCTGACCAATTGTTCATCTTGTTCCCGTATAGAGAAAAAAAAAAAAAAAAGTTCAAATAAATGGCTCTGAGCACTACGGGACTTAACATCTGAGGTTATCAGTCCCCTAGAACTTAGAACTACTTAAACCTAACTAACCTAAGGACATCACACACATCCATGCCCGAGGCAGGATTCGAACCTCCGACCGTAGCAGTCCCACGGTTCCGGACTGCAGCGCCTAGAACCGCACGGCCACCGCGGGCGGCCCGTATAGAGAATCGTGGTCTTTTAGGTATTGAACGTCTCGTTAGCTCATCATTATCTTTAAATCGTCTAATCCATCTCCTTGCTGCGGAAGCATCAACACCATAACGACGTCCTGCATCAGATGCACTAATACCGTTTTCAGAGAGAGTAATTATTCGCTCGCAAACATTCACATCAGCCATTTTGAACCGGATCTATAACGTATGCCAATCAGCTGAAACGTTTCTCTTATATGAAAACTATAGGACGCTAGGTGGCGGTCGAAGTAATTACAAATAAATACATCAGTTCTTAATATTTTCACTATCACCATTTGTCTGTTGGTTTAAAGTTAAGACTGTTGAAAAATGGAATCTTTTGAAAGTTTGTGGATACCTATAAATGCATACAACTGCACAATTTGTAGCGACTTAAGGTTTAAAATATTACCTGGACAGGTCTGAATAAAAAAAAGACAAATGACTGCAGTTAGAATCGAACGCACTTTACGTTCGCAAACCGTCAGCTCATACACTCGGCCACTGATACAGAGGTGAAACGCTCGTCGTTGTAGTAATTCTTACGGACGTGGAGTTCTTGTATTTCAACCATTTTTACGTGCTCGAATAATCTTTTCCAAAACGAATGATACGATGAGCAACTGCATTTAACCTCGACGTTTACTGTATTCTAACTATTATATTGCTTCTATTTGATTATGTAAACACGAAGCTGAAGTTCCACAGACCGTTGGAGTTGTGGACACTGGCACTTCTGAATTTGGGTACGCGCAGTGCTCTGTTCTTGGACTCTAAATTATTTGTGAAATACTCGAAGGCACCGAGACAGCTATGGACTACGTGAACATTATTGCGGATCTTCTGTACACCTTCGTGCTTGATGTCTTCGCTGAAGGCGATGGCTACTTCCAAGAGGATAATATTCGAGTCACAAGGCCAGACTCGTGCAGCACTGGTTTGGGGAACATGAAAGTAAATTCACGTTGTTGTGTTGGCCACTGAAATAGCCTCACCTGAACGCGATGTAACACACCTGGGACGCTATCGCTATATTACCTCTTCTCCTTGAGCGCTGATCAATGGGAAATAAAATATTTTTGTAATCGTCTTGTTGACTTTGAATCGAAATAGATTCTGAAATCATTCACAGATTTGAATGAAATACCAAATTGAACATACTGATTCCCTTAACGAAAGTAGTGGCTGGAATACGGCGGCGCTCAGTGCAATGCGCATCAGATTGTGGAGCTCGACGACTTTTATGCGGGGTTTGTGAAATTAATTAATCACCGTCTACATGCTCGCTCGCAGAAGCTAGTTAAGCTCACTATGTGTTTGGAAGGACCTTTACTAATAAATCTTCCGTCATGAAATTCAACAACTTGTTGTATAATGGGCAATGATATTTATAATGCTAAATACAATTACACCTCGCCGGCCGGAGTGGCCGAGCGGTTCTAGGCGCTACAGTCTGGAGCCGCGCGACCGCTACGGTCGCAGGTTCGAATCCTGCCTCGGGCATGGATGTGTGTGATGTCCTTAGGTTACCAGAATGAGATTTTCACTCTGCAGCGGAGTGTGCGCTGATATGCCCGCGAAAGGCAAAGGTCCCGAGTTCGAGTCTCGGGCGGGCACACAGTTTTAATCTGCCAGGAAGTTTCGTCCTTAGGTTGGTTAGGTTTAAGTAGTTCTAAGTTCTAGGGGACTGATGATCTCTGAAGTTAATTCCCATAGTGTTCAGAGCCATTTGAACCATTTTTTTGAACAATTACACCTCAATCTCCAGTACAACTCCATGACCAAAGGCAAAGACAATACATGTTTCTCCTCCATAAAGAATAGAAACGATAGAGCGTTCCATAGAGATCACGCCCACGGAGCGAAGCAGTATGGTACAGTACAAATAATGTTAACTCTGATCAGTAAACTGACGTACTGACAGTATAATAGTTTGAGCTGAATATAGAAGTGAAACATTATAAACGGCGTATTGTATCGGGCGCCAGCTATGCGCCCTCGAATTTATGGAAATTTCGTGACCTTCGCGGAGAGATTTCGCGCCACCTGTTTCCGGAAAATCTACGAAGGACAAGTCGAATCGATACCACGTAGCACACCTGGTGTATTTCGTTTAGAATGTTGAACAAACACGCTTTTAATCTGGTTGTGATAATGTTCTGGCTGATCAATTCACGTGGCTCGATTCGGGCTACAACGAGTCACAAAATACACTGAAGAAACTAGTACACCTGCCTGATACCGAATAGGGCCCCCGCGAGCACGCAGAAGTGCCGCAACACAACATGGCATGGACTCGACTAATGTCTGAAGTAGTGCTGGAGGAATCTGACGCCACGACTCCTTAGGCGTGGATATCTCTTCTGAACAGCATGTTGCTGGGGAGTTTGGTGACCAGCGGAAGGGTTTAAACTCAGGAGAGTGTTCCTGGAGCCGCTCCCTAGCAATTCTGAACGTGTGGAGTGTCGCCTTGTGCTGCTGGAGTTGCCCATGTCCGTCGGAATGTACAACGGATATGAATCGATACAGGTGATCGGACAGGTTGCTTACGTACGTGTCACCCGTCAGAGTCGTATCTAGATGTATCAGGGGTCCCATAGCACTCCAACTCCACACGCCCCAGACCATTACAGAGCCTCCACCAGTTTGGACAGCTTCCTGATGACATGTAGGGTCCATGGATTCATGAGGCTATCCATCCGCTCGATGCAATTTGAACGAGATTCGTCCGACGGGCGCAGGCGAGGCGTGAGGCTTTGTGTCGTGCAGTCATCAAGAGTACACGAATGGGCCCTCGGTTCCAAAATTCCATATCGATGATGTTTCGTTGAATGGTTCGCACGCTGATACTTGCTGATGGCCCAGCATTGAAATCTGTAGCAGTTTGCGGAAGAGTTTCACTTCCGTCACGTTGAACGATTCTATTCAGTCGTCGTTGGTTCAATTCTTGCAGGATCTTTTTCCGGCCGCAGCGATGTCGGAGATCTGATATTTTACAGGATTCCTGATATTCACGGTACACTCGTGAAAAGATAATATAGCAAAATCCCCACTTCATCGCTACGTCGAATATGCTGTGTCCCGTCGCTCGTGCGCCTACTTTAACACCACGTTCAGACTCACTTAAATCTTGATAACCTGCCATTGTAGCAGTAGTAACCGATCTAACAACTGCGCCAGGCACTTGTTGTCATATATAGGCGTTGCCGACCGCAGCGCCGTATTTTGCCTGTTTATACAGGGTGTTACAAAAAGGTACGGCCAAACTTTCAGGAAACATTCCTCACACACAAATAAAGAAAAGATGTTATGTGGACATGTGTCCGGAAACGCTTAATTTCCATGTTAGAGCTCATTTTAGTTTCGTCCACCTAAGCTCAATGGAGCACGTTATCATGATTTCATACGGGATACTCTACCTGTGCTGCAAGAACATGAGCCTTGACAAGTACGACACAACATGTGTTTCATGCACGATGGAGCTCCTGCACATTTCAGTCGAAGTGTTCGTACGCTTCTCAACAACAGATTCGGTGACCGATGGATTGGTAGAGGCGGACCAATTCCATGGCCTCCACGCTCTCCTGACCTCAATCCTCTTGATTTTCATTTATGGGGGCACTTGAAAGCTCTTGTCTACGCAACCCCGGTACCAAATGTAGAGACTCTTCGTGCTCGTATTGTGGACCGCTGTGATACAATACGCCATTCTCCAGGGCTGCATCAGTGCATCAGGGATTCCATGCGACGGAGGATAGATGCATGTATCCTCTCTAAGGGAGGACATTTTGAACATTTACTGTAACAAAGTGTTTGAAGTCACGCTGGTACGTTCTGTTGCTGTGTGTTTCCATTCCATAATTAATGTGATTTGAAGAGAAGTAATAAAATGAGCTCTAACATGGGAAGTAAGCGTTTCCGGACACATGTCCACATAACATATTTTCTTTCTTTGTGTGTGTGAGGAATGTTTCCTTTTAGTAGCACCCTGTATATCTCTTTATTTGAATACGCATGCCTATACTATTTTCCTGGGCACTTCAGTGTAATACTGTATCACTTCAGTGTTACTGTACTACTAATCACACAGGTAAGGAGGTAGATATCATTCCGGCAGATGTGCGTCTGCGTCGCTACACGGGTAACGTTCTCTGCTGCTTGACTGTACTCACCAGAGGTGTGGAGCGATGTGGAATTCTCGGCTCGCCTCGGCTCGGCTTGGGTTGTGGAAGAAGCCGCTACAACGGCAACTCGACTAGCTATGCGCGAATACCGCGGGCGTCGACCTCTTGTAGGATAGCGCGGGCGGCGTACGGCTGAAAGACAGCAGAATGAGCTAATTATTTAAATATGCAGCGTTTCTTTCTGCGTGCAAGTACACACACACACACACACACACACACACACACACAAGAATTGCGTGCGCGTATTCATGCAATACCATCTCAGCACAAGAAAGATTCCACTGCAGCGAACAAGAACGCGAAGAATACGCCTAGCACAAACGGAAAATAGACAGTCGCGGTGTTGCAACACGGCGGTCGTAGGGATGCAGCGAAACAGGAGGGAATTACTAGGATCGCTTTTCTAATTTGTACTACCACTACGTGACACTATTGACGTATGACGTTACTACTGTTTTCAAATTTGTCATTTCTTATTGTCAAAAGAACGGCAGCTCCGGAACTGTCCGAGTAGTTTGCTTACAGCAGCTGTTTAAATAATATGTGGTGAAAAGACTGTAAATTTCATTGAAGGTTTTCTTCGGGTGATTTTTCATGATTTTCGCGTAATCCTAACTGAACAATGATGCCTCCAACTGCCCAGTTCAGCTACTGGTAATCAATCACCTAGAGAAAGGTCTGTTTAAACTTGATTTACAAATTTCGTCGTCATAGTGCTTCTGTCAGCGACGAAAGTCGTGAAGGTCTACCAAAATTGATTATTTTTCGAAAAAAAAAAAACAAAAAAACACAGTGAGCGGCATGGGTGAAGGCGATCGACATCCTGCGTATCGAACACTGTTCCCGATGGATTTCGCACAATTTGACCGAAACTCAAAGAAGGCTCGTGCAAACTGAGGACTGGGAATGGAAAGGGTTGTTAAGTGCCAAAACTCAAATTTATCAGAATAATAAAAAATGTAAGTCTTTTTGTACATAACGTATTTATATAGTCTGGATTTCAATGCAAATGCATGCTGCCTGCATGTTCCCACGTTTTGGCCATTTGGGAAGTGACTGTATTTTTCTCACATTTTATCGGTATAACTGCATGAATTTAAAGATTTATAATGCACATTATACTACTTTCTGGTTTAGGTACACATATTGTAGTCTGTAACGCCGCAGTGAGCTAGACGTCGATAAAAGTCAATACACTCGTACTTCGTGCCAATAACTTTAAATAAAAAATGTTTCTTCTTGAGGGCCAGCAGCATAATATACTTCTCTTAACGACATCATTGTTAGAACAGATGCACCAAAATAGCTGCTTATAATAACAAATCTTTATTTACGACAGACTGTTTCGGCATTTATTACCACTGTCAGCTACATCTAGCCTGATGTGACGTCCATATTACGTCGTTAGTGAGCTGTCTTATAACTGCAACTGTTTTAATAAGATGGTAATGACGTAATATATTGAAAATAAAATGTCAATTACAAAGTGACAGTAGTGTGACAGTTCCACTCTTACGACTCTACACGTTTACATCATCATCGTCATCATCATCATCATCATCATCATTTAAGACTGATATGCCTTTCAGCGTTCAGTCTGGAGCATAGTCCCCCTTATAAAATTCCTCCATGATCCCCTATTCAGTGCTAAGATTGGTGCCTCTTCTGATGTTAAGCCTATTACTTCAAAATCATTCTTAACCGAATCCAGGTACCTTCTCCTTGGTCTGCCCCGACTCCTCCTACCCTCTACTGCTGAACCCATGAGTCTCTTTGGTAACCTTGCTTCACCCATGCGTGTAACGTGACCCCACCATCTAAGGCTGTTCGCCCTGACTGCTACATGTATAGAGTTCATTCCCAGTTTTTCTTTGGTTTCCTCATTGTGGACACCCTCCTGCCATTGTTCCCATCTACTAGTACCTGCAATCATCCTAGCTACTTTCATATCCGTAACCTCAACCTTGTTGCTAAGGTAACCTGAATCCACCCAGCTTTCCCTCCCATACAACAAAGTTGGTCGAAAGATTGAACGGTGCACAGATAACTTAGTCTTGGTACTGACTTCCTTCTTGCAGAAGAGAGTAGATCGTAGCTGAGCGCTCACTGCATTAGCTTTGCTACACCTCGCTTCCAGTTCTTTCACTATGTTGCCATCCTGTGAGAATATGCATCCTAAGTACTTGAAACCGTCTACCTGTTCTAACTTTGTTCCTCCTATTTGGCACTCAATCCGTTTATATCTCTTTCCCACTGACATTACTTTCGTTTTGGAGATGCTAATCTTCATACCATAGTCCTTACATTTCTGATCTAGCTCTGAAATATTACTTTGCAAACTTTCAATCGAATCTGCCATCACAACTAAGTCATCGGCATATGCAAGACTGCTTATTTTGTGTTCACATATCTTAATCTCACCCAGCCAGTCTATTGTTTTCAGCATATGATCCATAAATAATATGAACAACAGTGGAGACAGGTTGCACCCTTGTCTTACCCCTGAAACTACTCTGAACCATGAACTCAATTTACCGTCAACTCTAACTGCTGCCTGACTATCCATGTAAAGACCTTTAATTGCTTGCAAAAGTTTGCCTCCTATTCCATAATCTCGTAGAACAGACAATAACTTCCTCCTAGGAACCCGGTCATATGCCTTTTCTAGATCTACAGGGTGTTACAAAAAGGTACGGCCCAACTTTCAGGAAACATTCCTCACACACAAAGAAAGAAAATATGTTATGTGGACATGTGTCCGGAAACGCTTACTTTCCATGTTAGAGCTCATTTTATTACTTCTCTTCAAATCACATTAATCATGGAATGGAAACACACAGCAACAGAACGTACCAGCGTGACTTCAAACACTTTGTTACAGGAAATGTTCAAAATGTCCTCCGTTAGCGAGGATACATGCATCCACCCTCCGTCGCATGGAATCCCTGATGCGCTGATGCAGCCCTGGAGAATGGCGTATTGTATCACAGCCGTCCACAATACGAGCACGAAGCGTCTCTACATTTGGTACCGGGGTTGCGTAGACAAGAGCTTTCAAGTGCCCCCATAAAAGAAAGTCAAGAGGGTTGAGGTCAGGAGAGCGTGGAGGCCATGGAATTGGTCCGCCTCTACCAATCCATCGGTCACCGAATCTGTTGTTGAGAAGCGTACGAACACTTCGACTGAAATGTGCAGGAGCTCCATCGTGCATGAACCACATGTTGTGTTGTACTTGTAAAGGCACATGTCCTAGCAGCACAGGTAGAGTATCCCGTATGAAATCATGATAACGTGCTCCTTTGAGCGAAGGTGGAAGAACAAACTAAAATGAGCTCTAACATGGAAATTAAGCGTTTCCGGACACATGTCCACATAACATCTTTTCTTTATTTGTGTGTGAGGAATTTTTCCTCAAAGTTTGGCCGTACCTTTTTATAACACCCTGTATAAAGCATAGATACAATTCCCTGTTCCACGGATAACACTTCTCCATTATTTGCCGTAAGCTAAAGATCTGGTCCTGACAACGTCTAAGAGGCCTAAACCCACACTGATTTTCATCCAGTTGGTCCTCAACTAATACTCGCACTTTCCTTTCGACAATACCTGAGAAGATTTTGCCCACAACGCTGATTAAAGAGATACCTCTGTAGTTGTTACAATCTTTTTCTGTTTCCATGTTTAAAGATTGGCGTGATTACTGCTTTTGTCCAGTCTGATGGAACCTGTCCCGATTCCCAGGCCATTTCACTTATCCTGTGTAGCCATTTAAGACCTGCATTCCACTGTATTTGATGAGTTCCGACTTAATTTCATCCACCCCAGCTGCTTTATTGCACTGCAATCTACTGACCATTTTCTCCACTTCTTCAAATGTGATCCTATTTCCATCATCATTCCTATCCCATTGTACCTCGAAATCTGAAACATTACTGATCGTATTTTTACTTACATTGAGCAACTCTTCAAAATAATCCCTCCATCTGCCCAAGGAGTCCACAGGATTCACCAGCAGTTTTCCTGACCTGTCCAAAATACTTGTCATTCCCTTCTTACCTCCCTTTCGAAGACTGCTAATTACGCTCCAGAATGGTTTTCCAGCAGCTTGACCCAAAGTCTCCAACCTTGTTCCAAAGTCTTCCCAAGATTTCTTCTTGGATGCTGCAATTATCTGTTTGGCTTTGTTTCTTTCTTCAATATAACTTTCTCTGTCTACCTGAGTTCTAGTATGTAGCCATTTTTGATACGCCTTCTTTTTCCTTTTACAGGCTGCCTTGACTGTGTCATTCCACCAAGCTGTTTGCTTCATCCTACCTTTACACACTACTGTTCCAAGACATTCTTTAGCCACTTCTAGTACTGTGTCCCTGTACCTTGTCCATTCCTTTTCCAATGACTGTAATTGACTACATTCAACTAACTGGTACCTTTCTCAGATCACTGCTTGACTGACATTACTTTCGTTTTGGAGATGCTAATCTTCATACCATAGTCCTTACATTTCTGATCTAGCTCTGAAATATTACTTTGCAAACTTTCAATCGAATCTGCCATCACAACTAAGTCATCGGCATATGCAAGACTGCTTATTTTGTGTTCACATATCTTAATCTCACCCAGACAGTCTATTGTATTCAACATGTGATCCATAAATAATATGAACAGCAGTGGAGACAGGTTGCACCCTTGTCTTACCCCTGAAACTACTCAGAACCATGAACTCAATTTACCGTCAACTCTAACTGCTGCCTGGCTATCCATGTAAAGACCTTTAATTGCTTGCAAAAGTTTACAAAGCGTACAAATTTGTAGTCAGGGTGCGTGGGATAACCACGAGAGTGCTCCTACTCTCAAACAAACTCGCACACTAGACCATAACTCCAGATGTAGGTTCAGTGTGTCTAGCATGCAGAAAGGTTAGTTGCAAGCTCTAAACTGGCCTGGCCTACACACGGATATCGATGTCGATGGCACCGAGGCAGAACCAGAACCAGCTTTCAACAGAAAACAAAATACATCTCAGTAGTGGGATGATGGCAGTAATGGGACACAATTGATATCAAATTTATATGGAAATTAATTACATAGATCAATTAATTACCGCCTCCCCCAACACACCCCGACACCACCCCCACCTTGGATGACGTCTTGGGCTTTTCGCAGCCGTCATGTGGGTCCCCACACCCTCGCCATCTCCCACCTGTCCTACTGGCGGGAGTTTCGGATTTTGGCGGGAAATTAAAAAATGTCGGGAATTTCTTTGTTCCAAGGCTTTGCTGATGTCCCATCCCAACCCCCATCTAGGAATTGGCAAGAAATTCAAAATGGTGGGGGCCCTTTCCTGGACTCGAATCTAGTGAAGCTAAGTCACAAAAAGTTAAAACTCCGAAATTATTTTTCTATGTCACTTGCGTACTCATTTCAATGTCATAAGAAGTTCAATAAATACAAATATACAACAAAAAGTTATGGCAAATCACCTGCAATAGAACGACACCTTGTAAAGCACTGTGTTGTTGAAACCAAACTTCGGGTTGATGACAGGTTTGCTGCTCTCGTCTCTGACTAATCAGCTTATTGTGTTGTCAAAATGTCGAAGCTTACTCCCACATCTTTCAGAACAAGTGCTGCTTCGACTGTATATAAAAACAGAGTCATGCTGAAGAAGCGCTCCACAATTAGGCGATATTGTCCGCTGGATCAAATTCCTCTTTCAATTCATCCAAGTAAACATTCCTAGTAGAAGTTCTATACGGAGAATCATAAATCCGTAAGAGCGATGTTATACTTGCACTCTAATTATAGTTGAGAAAATCTCGATATTTCATAGTCATAATGAAACACTAAGAAGACGCATGTCTCGGGGAACTATCCTGTAATTGCAAATTCTTGTTAGATTTTAAATGAGTCCTACTATTTTTGTGATTTTTTGCAGGTCATTTCGCAGTGCGTGAAGTATCGAAGTGATCTAGGCAGCGACATAAAACTTTTGGCACAGTAATATTGCGCTAGTGAGAATAAATTTTAATAACTGAAATAAAATTAACTATGACTGGTTTGAAACTTGACAACCATTCCATTAATCACAGTGGAGAGAACAGAAACATACCTGTATTTTTTTGTGAACAAATGCTTTCTTCTGAGTCTTCAGAGATACCACTGCCCAAGTGATCACAATTTTGATAATATTTGACTGACCAGTGATGGTGAATTTCCAAAGATATAACTGAATGTTTTTACTTCTTTTATCTTTCCAATGCTGATCATTTTCTTCAGATAACTTTCTGTAAACTCAAAAATCTTTCGTGTGTGGGATTACTTTTAAATTCATCTAACTAGGCAAGTAAACGAAGTTAAAATAATGAACAGAATGACTAACTGCTGAGGACAATAATAAAGGTTACAAACGAAAATTGATATGGTTTACTTCCCAAAGGCTAACAGAAATAGGCCATTATAAAGTCGAGGCTCTGACAGCGTTACGTCCCGTAAGGACACGAAAGTGAAAATTCGGAAGCTGCGCGTGTGTTCACAGGAGCGACCTGACGTGAGACGTCACAGTGAAGACAAACTGCATCTAAAACAGCAATGCGACATTCGGGTTATGGAACCTATGAGTAGCTACGCATGAGGCACGTCCAGATGTATCTCACCACGATACAGACGGAATGGAAACAACGCCCCTTTGCCCACCGATAACCAGTTCCGGGTAAAACAGAAACGCACCATGTCAACGTTGGAAAGTGAACCTTTGGGAGATAGACTTGCTCTCTCTCTCTCTTTAGTGAGGCATCCATGGGGCTTGATCGTTGTCTCATCTTCTTCCCAAGGCTTCACTGAATGACGGACGTGCATCATCATATTTTCAAAACAGTCTCCTGGCCACTGATACCGAGTTGCGAAGTTATAGCTGCTATTTTTTCTTCAAATAAATGTCTCTGGCAGTATAGCACATCGAGTCCAGTTACTCCGTGTGTCACGATGCAGCGGAGAACGGAGAATAGCGACCGCAAGATGTTTTCAGGCAGCGCCAGCAGCTCCCCAGTTGATAGCGCGCTAAGAATTGTACACGGTGTCGCACATAAAACCGTTACGCCTCACGTACCGGTTAATCATCTGTAGTCGAAGTGTCTGTGAAGCGGCAACACTGCATCAAAAGTTGGCTACACTGCATTTTATCGGAAAATTGAGTGGTGCTGTGTTTTCCTGCGCCAGTTGTTGTGAGAAGTTCGTGTTGCTGAGTTGTTACAGAAACGGGGCAGTTTGCATTAGAACAGTGGATTGATATTATCGAGTCTTACGTTAAGACAGGCTCCATCAAGCAATGTAAAGAAATGTTTCAAGCAAAGTACCCTGGTAGGAAACTCCCCACGACCAGAACTGTTCAAGATCTGTACAGGAAATGGAGGGCTGCAGCATCCGTTCAGAATGTGCAGAGGAGTAGGCGACGGATAGTGATGACCCCTAAAACTATAGACAGAATCCGCATGGACATTACGAGAAGTCCCCCACAGCTCAGTAAGGAGGTTATCGCAGCAAGTTGGTGCATCTTGTACATTGTGTCATCATGTACTAAAAGAAACGAAATTAAAAGCCTATAATGCGAGTGTGGTCAAAGATTTGAAATTTGAGAATCAGGAAAAAAGATTTCATTATTGTAACTAGCTGCTACCATCAACTGGTAACAGGTACTTGGACCACTTGCTGTACATCACACCATATGAGGCCTGGTTTCATTTGCCAGGTTTTGTAAACTCCCAGAATTGCAGACTGTGGTCACAGGACAACTCATATGTTTTACACGAAGAATCTCTCCACTCAAAAGAGTGGTGTGCGTTGCCCGGCATACGCAATATTGGGCACATATTTTCCAACTACACCTTAAACAGTGTCCGGTATCTTGAGATATTTGACTCTTTTTTTTCTGCCGGCCTCTGGGGTCGAGCGGTTCTAGGCGCTTCAGTCCGGAACCGCACGGCTGCTACGGTCGCATGTTCGAATCCTGCCTCGGGCATGGATGTGTGTGATGTCCTTAGGTTAGTTAGGTTTAAGTAGTTCTAAGTCTAGGGGACTGATGACCTCAGATGTTAAGTCCCATAGTGCTTAGAGCCATTTGAACTCTTTTTCTATACATAGTTAACAGACAGAAAGAAGCTGTATGCAGTTTTCCAACACGATGGAGCAACCGCTCACACACCCAACCAGAGTACGGCCCACATCAGCAGCGTGCTCCTTGAATACATAGTGGTCAGTAGAGGCCTCTGGCCTCCAAGGTCCCTAGACTTAACATCGTGTCATTTTTATTTATGGGGTACACTAAAAATCTAGTTGTAAGCTGATAATTCTCACACAATAGACGATCTTAAACGGAGCAGTACTAACAACATCACGGCTGCAGAATGACGGCATGTTGCTGGTAACGTCATCACGCACGGTCAGCGATGCCTGGACACCCATGGCCGCCACTTCCAGCATCTCTTATAAACAGGTAACTACACATGTTTTTAATGTCACTATTATCTGTTCTTTTTGAGTTGGCTCACTGTTATTTGAATCTCAGGCGAGAGGTGTACCGGTTTTATGCGGGACACCCTCTATCACGATGCATTTGTAACTACTGAGCTGAGAAGAACTTACGTTGCACAGTGATGAATACTCGCATTATGTCTTCAATAATATGAACTGCAGGTTTTGCAAATTAAGCATCAGCTATACGAAACTATTTTGTTGCTGGTACGAAATATTAATGGAATCAAGCTTCCGGCAATCTTCTGAGAACGGGTAGTGGATACATTATGTTCGATGTGGGTATTTCACTTAGAACGAATTGAGGGACTGCACACAGCCATGCTTCCTTTTCGGTGCACTGCAACATTTTACACCACCTTTTAGCTGACATATATAGACATGGAGGTTCATTTCATCAAGAACAATTTAATGTGAATGATTTGCTTTGATTTTACGTTTTCACATTGAAATGTTACCAACACTGTTTCTAAAAACAAAAGTAGACAAATGAAGCATAGCTAATGTCAGACTTTGGGTAAGTAGTTACTGTGTACCACGACATTGCCTCCAGCTTTTTACATATTTTGATTGTTTTTACCTTTTACACCGACACGTCGTAATTGTCAAATTGACTGAAAATGGTTGTACAATAAAGATCTCCTGTGTAGTTATGTGATTATGCTTCGAAAAATTCATAAAAATTGCTCGACCGATGGCTGTTGTTGTAAATGAAGCATTCTGGTGAAACCAATAATTAACTTGGGGATGATTTAGTGCTAAATTCAAAATTTAACAAAGCCACTTGGAGAAAGTTTTAGAAATTTTATTTCATCAAGGAAAGAAGTCCAATCTTTGCGTCTTTTCAAGAAATTGCAAAAACTATTCAAAAACTGTTTCATACCACATGAATATCTGCGAACGACTTTACATCCAGAGGGGGCAGCCACTGAAAGAATAAGCCTTGTGGAGCTTTAAAAAATTTACTAACAAATAAAACGAAACATAGCCAAAATAAAAGCACCCTGTTCGAAAGTGCGCATTTGTGAAATCAAAATCGGCTGTGAGGAGTGATGCTTTGACGAAGCACAATGCAAGTTTCAACTGATTCCAGGTATGCCCAATTTGCTTCATCTTAGCAGGTGCTGTAGATCATTCCATTCGGTTTTGTTTCCCGCCTGTTTGAGGCCGGCTTCCACAATGCAGGCGAAGTGTGGTCGTGCATCAGCGTTTGTAACAAAGAATCCATCTCTGAAATATAGACGGTGGGGCTGGACAATAAATCGAACGATTCTGTACGGATACCTCAAAGCCTCAGATTACACTCGATAGGGCTGAGAGAGACGGCTAACATCTACACATGAGTAACCCATCTTATTACTGAACCCGTGGAGACAGTCATTAATACGTGGTAATCTTTAGATGACAGACAAATCATGCCCTCGTCGGTACGGGGAACCAGACGGTAATGATTAAGGTTCCATTCCAGCTATTCTCTTGGCCGCAATCCGCCCCCGCAGCTCCGTGGTCTGCGTGTCCGGGTGCTATGCGGAGGACCACGCTCGATTCGCAGCACTGCCAGGGACTTTTCCTTTGTGAGAGGACTGGAAGCGGGTGCAGTCAGCTTGCTACTTGATTGAGAACTAGCGACACCAAGGTCAAAAAAGCAGGTAAAGACTGGAAGGGTGGTGGAATAATACTATGTCCCTCCATATCACATCCAAATGACGCTATTGGCAGAGGATGACATGGCGGTCGGACGGTTCCGATTGGGTCGACTAGGTCAGAACGAAGAGCTTTCCTATTTTGCTATTGTCTTGCCCACCTCCTTCGCGCTGAACTGTGGTGCTGTGCTGGGATGTTCGTATTACTGTACGTAATGGGCGCCTACAGGCCGAACTGATCGTGAGGAGGCCGTTTGTTTACTGTCTGGATTATACAGTTCTCCCACTTGTCTCGAAAAAGGCGCTGACCAGCTCTGTTGCATTCTCCTAGATACTAGCCACATCTTGGTTACAGTGTCTGTGTGGTTTTGAGTTACATTTTTTCGTATGGCTTATTAAGCCAATGGCAGCATAGTATCTCTTGCCGCATTTGTCACAAATATATCTAGCTGCTGAGGCACGAGCAGTGGTAGCACTGCGAAGTCTTTTCTGCTTTAATCTGCCTAACAAGCCTTCATCATGCTTCGACATTCTAGATGATATATCATTACGACACTCTGGTCTAATGTGAGCCCGTGCCTCCTACCTGTTGGTGTTGATGCCAAAGCTTTTCATAACTCGTTTGCACGAGTCCTTGAACCTCAATACAGGACGTCCTCTTTGTATTTTGGTTGTAGAAATCTCTCCAAGCGTCACCTCACGTGGTAATCTCGCAGAATCCATACGCAAGACGTGTCCCAGCCAGCGGAGTCGTCTCTGCTTCAAGATAGCTGAAATGCTGTTGCAGGTAGTTTTAGATAGTACTACTTCGTTGGTCACTCAGTCCTTCCACGTTTCTACGCGGATGGATCTCAGGCACCGCATGTGGAAAGTATTAAGCCGAATTTCTTGCTTCGCATAAGTGGTCCACGCTTCCAATGCATACAAAAGGATGCTGAGGACGCAAGTTTGATATAAAGGAGTTTTGGAGGTCAAAAAGAGTTTGTTGTTTTCCAAAGCTGTAGAGAGCTTGCCAAAAGTTTCTGCAGCTCTTCCAGTGAGAGCATCAATCTCCTTGTCAACAGACATGTTTCCAAACCTGTAGAGAGCTTGCCAAAAGTTGCCGCAGCTCTTCCAATGAGAGCATCAATCTCCTTGTCAACGGACATGTTTTATTCTACAGTGGATCCAAGATAGCAAAAGCTATCCACGATTTGCGGAGTAGTTCCATCGAGCTATCTAAGAGCCATTATTTACAGGTAGCGGTCATCGACTTCTGTTGGCGATCGTAGGAGACCACTATGAGGTACATCTAAATGTTTTGTGTCTCGCGATTGCGGTTTAAAGTTCGAATGACATCGCTGTAGTGTTTGCCAAATCAACGGTCAACTTACCGGACAATACCAACAAACTTTCGCGCCATAAAGACACGACGCTCACTCTGTCTAAGCTCGACACGACACTTCAAGGAAAGTTGACAGACTGAGCAGTGTACACAAGACTCATTGTTTAGTCCACGGCTGGAGACACAGAGCTCTCTGCTAAACTACATTGAGAAAGCGCGCTTATATGGCTGTTCTTCGACCGCCCGCAGAAAGTGCTCTTATTGGTCAGACGCACAAGCAGCACGTCGTCCTCCTCGGTCAACAGCCTGTCGTGCCACGGATCGTGTCTCGGCGACGAGGCGATCCACAGTAGCAAAGGTAGAACGACTCGGCTGTGTTCGGTATGGAACGCCGTCTGATACAGCAGTGCAGCCTCGTGATCGCATACAAAAAATCACTGCCCACTCATGAAATGAATATCCTACCATGTTTGAATGAAGTGAAATATCAGTGGACGCGCAAGGATAAGGAAACAACTAAACGGGCACGAGAAGTTGCAGGTCATTTATCGCAAATCATTTATTATTTCACAAAAGTCCAAGAATCTTTACTGCACGGATACCAAAAACACTAATAAAATACAGACAGTTACTCTAAAATTTCTTCAACTGAACCAGCTGATGATTAATTAGTTAATTTAAACGAATAAAATGCACCAATTTAGAAAGGACTAACAAGCAAGTAGTACAATCAAATACAACTCAAACAAGCGCTTAACGCTGGGCAAACAATGACAGCAATGATGCTAAAGATTACAGTTCCAACTTTAGGCTGGCCAAAGGGGGTGCAACGAGCACAGAAACACTTCACAACCCAAATGTCCAACATATGATCAAACAGAAACGCCCTTTGGACATAATCACGATACTGACGTGAAAAACAATAAAATAACATTTAACGAATTGAGCCTTACACGTTAAAACCAAATTTCAAACAGAGAAAACATGGAAAGGGAAGGTACGGCAGACTACGTTTGAATAACATGGTTTACAATAACTGGCACGTCTGGTTAGATTAACGCCCGATTGCTACGAGATATAAACTCAACTTATGTGGGATGCTGTAGCAAGCCAGGAGGCCGCAACGTCTCAGAGGCAATGCTGAGACGGGAAGCGGCGCGCCGCCCGCGCGCACATAACACAGCCGACGTAGACAGGCTACGCCCGATGAACCGGTGGGTAACAGATAACAACCCGGACCAGCGCCTCCAAACGCTACGAACAGCTCGGAGAGCGGAGAGCAAACAAGTAAACATATAATTCATGCATAATAATCGAAGGACATATGAAAATGCTCAGACCAAGATAAAAAACTCAGTGTGAGCGTGACCCCAAGCCCCAACCAAACCTTACGTATTAGAACAAGACTATTACAATAAGAACTACGAAGAAGATTAACCGTTTAATCTTAGAACGGTTTAATTGGTTCAAATTGCTCTGAGCACTATGCGACTTAACTTCTGGGGTCATCAGTCGCCTAGAACTTAGAACTAATTAAACCTAACTAACCTAAGGACATCACACACATCCATGCCCGAGGCAGGATTCGAACCTGCGACCGTAGCGGTCGCTCGGTTCCAGACTGTAGCGCCTAGAACCGTACGGCCACTCCGGCCGGCTCTGAGAACGACATGTAACATCAAGTTTATGTAATAACCGAGAAATCATAGGGTACTCAAACACATTATCTTAAGCGACTTAAGAGGTAACAGTCAGATCTTGAGGGCGAACGCTCAATCAACTACAATAGTAATTATATTTAAAACAATAAATATCAATTTTCTGAACGGGACAAAATCTCACCACATTTATGGAACTTAATTAACCAAATGAGCCAATATTCACTGAGCCGCTAGCGTTTGCTTACCACGGCCGCAGTAAATTTTATAGTCGTTGCATCAGTCAGGGAAGCAAGAGCTTCCAATAAGACTAAGACTCAATTTCCATCTCAGTGGCGACCTAGAACAGGCAAGGTAACTTTCTTGAGACGGAGTGAAAAACGATCGCGAGGTATTGTTGGCCGGAATGTCCCTTTCTGGGACATTTGGCCGCCGTGTTGCAAAGTCTTATTTCAGGTGACGCCACAATGGGCGATTTGCGTGTCGGTAATGACGTCAAACGATGATGAGGACAACACAACACCTAGTCCATGAGCGGAGAAAATCTCCAACCCGGTCGGCAATCGAACCCGCTGTATGATAGGCAAATATGTTACCACTCAGTTAAGCAGGCGAACTGAGACGGAGTGATGGAGAATCACAGGCAACCCAGCGTAGCGGAAGCAGATTCAACACGGGCGCACATACGACAATTGAGTTACGAGTGCCTTACGCGCGAAAGGCAGAGCAGACGGCACCAAAAAAATGAACAGCACTACAACACCCACGCCAGCAACTATGCATCCTTAATTCAGCGTAAACCGGCTGCGTCGACATTAGGCCCAAGCATTGCTGACCATACAGCTCTACCGAACACCAGCCACTTAGACAATCGTGCGCCCGTTAGCTCCGTGAACAGCTCTCCGTACGTCACGTGTGCCTCTTGTCTCGCTCTCCTTAAATGCCGCCGACTACCTGCCCATGTGGTCAACAACCCTCCCAGGAACTATAACAAAAGGCATAACTAACAGGCGACCGATGCACCACCCGACGACTAGACAGAGAACGATCGCGCCAGTAGGCAAAGATGTAAACACATAGAACGAGCCGACACAGTTCAAAAAGCATTCTTTACCTGAAGTACATGTACACAATGGCCACGCTGAAGAGAGACGAATGACGGATGTAAACAAGTGTCCCTGACAACACAAGGCAATCTAGGATACAATGAGTCGAACGAGTGCATAGATAAGTGAAGTTCTTGAGTTTACTTGCAAAACCGTTAGATGTCAACTTCAATTATTAATTAATAGATCGAAAACGAATGTTTTCGAACATATGTTTAGATAAACTTCTGTTGTTCTTTTGGTGTTAGAAACCTGACTTCAAAATTTGTAGAAGTATTTTTGAAACACCCTTATTACACTGGTGTATCATATAAATTATTTCTCAACGGTGTTTTTTGTCGGTACGCCATATCTCCCGTACTACTTAATCAAACTTGCTGACTGAGACATCATTTCCAAGATTTCATTCGCCACCTAGGACGAAAAATACACAAATAATTTAAAGTTATTGTTTTCATTAAAATTATTTTGAAAAGAATTTTATAAAAGCGATGTAGACGATGCAATCCATTCACAGTCTCTTTAACTAACATGCACGGCGATTGTTGAGATTCTTTACGCAAGCGTTATACACGTCTATGTAAAGACTTAAGAAGACGCCCGCTATCGAAAATCTAATTTTACTATTATGCACAACAGCTGTTGGAGTTTTTCACTTTCTTTAGTCAACTGTTGTGTACTGCGCGAATACTCCGAATTACATCAACGTACATCATCACAGGTATGTATACTTTATTTCTATAACTTAATTTATTTAACTTTTTATTTACCATTACTTTAGCGCGTTTGCAACATTGCGTTATACTCCTCCTAACCTCAGTATCATTAATCTGGATATTAGCCACTTCACAGTGTTTGCAACGTTACTCTTACCCTTCTCCTAGCCTTAATATAATTAATCTGCATCAGCAACGAAGAAAGAACCAACATTTACTAACGATAGTATTTATTTTTTTATCAGGTTTTCCTAACAAACAATTAATTACAAAAAACAAAAACTGTTAAATGTCTGATAACTTTTTTCTTCTGTATTTCATATTTTCACGATGCCACGGGGCACAATATGCAGACCGAGAGGGAGACCTCCAACCAGAGGGCGTTCCACACCATTTGAAGAAGCCACAGACCGCAGGAGAAGAAATACCAGACAAACTAACGAGCAAAGACAACTTCGACTTCAGTAACATAGAGATGCCCAACGCAGTCGCAGGCAAACCGATTCAAATCTCAACGGCAACAGTTAGTGAAAGACAACGACTTTGTGTCACCAAGTTATCTACTTCACTTCTTTCAAAATACCAGTGCAAGAAGACAACTACATAAATTTAGAAAAACTAACTATTCTGTCCGTCTTTTTCCTAAAGACATAGTAGTGGTAATACGGACCAAATGTGTGTACATTGCTCTACAAGACTGTTTGCAGGGGACTTCTGTGAAAATTCAGCTACTGTGTGTTGCCACAAGGGAAGGTAAACTTAAAGCCATTACAGTTTGTGAAGAGCTTCAAAGCCTTATAGAGCAGAATAATGACTATTACCAAGAACTAAATAGAAAATATCAGACAGTGTAATAATGCTATGGCATTCGCTTCAATTCAGTTTAACTCGCTAAACATTGCTGCCTGTGATTCATATTCTTTTAAACGTAAATGGACAGGTGTATCATATAGTAGGAAGTTTGCAACCTCTTGCAGGGGTTGCGCCAACTTAACGCTGGCCTCTTCGTTATAGATCTTGATACTGGAATGCAATACTTTTTATTAATAAAAATACTTGCATTTACTTATTTCTCCATTATTACACTACTGGCCATTAAAATTGCTACACCAAGAAGAAATGCACATGATAAACGGATATACATTGGACAAATATATTATGCTGGAACTGACATGTGATTACATTTTCAAGCAATTTGGGTGCATGGATCTTGAGAAATCAGTACCCAGAAGAAACCACCTCTAGCGGTAATAACGGCCTTGATACGCCTGGGCATAGAGTCAAACAGAGGTAGGATGGCGTGTACAGGTACAGCTGCCCATGCAGCTTCAACACGATACCGCAGTTCATCACGAGTGATTGGCGTATTGTGACGAGCCAGTTGCTTGACACCACTTACCAGACGTTTCCAGTTGGTGAGAGATCTGGAGAAAGTGCTGGCCAGGGCAGCACTCGAACATTTACTGTATCCAGAAAGGCCCGTACAGGACCTGCAACATGCGGTCGTGCATTATTCTGCTGAAATGTAGGGTTTCGCAGGGATCGAATGAAGGGTAGACCCACGGATCGTAACACATGTGAAATGTAACATCCACTGTTCAAATGGCCGTCAATGCGAACAAGAGGTGACCGAGACGTGTAACGAATGGCACCCCATACCATCACGCCGGGTGATACGCCAGTATGGCGATGACGAATACACGCTTCCAATGTGCGTTCACCGCGATGTCGCCAAACACGGATGCGACCATCATGATGCTGTAAACAGAACCTAGATTCATCCGAAAAAATGACGTTTTGCCATTCGTGCACCCAGATTCGTAGTTGAGTACACCATCGCAGGCGCTCCTGTCTGTGATGCAGCGTCAAGGGTAACCGCAGCCATGGTCTCCGAGCTGATAGTCCATGCTGCTGCAAACGTCGTCGAACTGTTCGTGCGAATGGTTGTTGTCTTGCAAACGTCCCCATCTGTTGACTCAGGGATCGAGATGTGGCTGCACGATCCGTTACAGCCATGCGGATAAGATGCGTGTCATCTCGACTGCTAGTGATACGAGGCCGTTGGGATCCAGCACGGCGTTCCGTATTACCCTCCTGAGCCCACCGATTCCATATTCTGCTAACAGTCATTGGATCTCGACCAACGCGAGCAGCAATGTCGCGATACGATAAACAGCAATCGTGATAGGCTACAATCCGACCTTTATCAAAGACGGAAACGTGATGGTACGCACTTCTCCTCGTTACACGAGGCATCACAAGAACGTTTCACCAGGCAACGCCGGTCACCTGCTGTTTGTGTATGAGAAATCGATTGGAAACTTTCCTCGTGTCAGCACGTTGTAGGTGTCGCCACCGGCGCCAACCTTGTATGAATGCTCTGAAAAGCTAATCATTTGCATACCACAGCATCTTCTTCCTGTCGGTTAAATTTCGCGTCTGTAGCACGTCATCTTCGTGGTGTAGCAATTTTAATGGCCAGTAGTGTATATTACCTATTTGTGACTGGTCAGGATAGAGTGCGAATTATTCGCAAGGGTCAACCAATGTAGCATTATACCTAATGGTCATAAAACAAAAATCACCCACGACGCATAAGCCCGATGTAAAAGGAAGCATTACGGTACTTATGTATTCCACCTTTGAACTAGTAGATATCCTCCGATATATGCGAAGAAACGACACGACACGCAAGCCGCTGGTATTTGGTCGGACGTCGGAAGCCGCTTTCTTCCTCAGTTGGCGATTACTGCAAAATATGGGGGACAGCCTTCGCGTGCAGGTCTGTCTGAATGTCGAAAAGCCGCCGCTGGGCAGAAGGTGCTCCATCACGGCAAGTAACAGGCTATCTTATCGGCGACTGACAGCCCAAATCGCGGCGATAATCTCGGAACTGGAGCGGGATTCAGGGAAGCTGCCCGACTTCAAGGAGGCCGCCGCCGTGGCGAGTGGGCGCTCGCGCGCGGCTTATGGGCGTCCAGAGTGGCAAACACTTAAAGCCGGTGACGTCAGCAAACAGGTTCCTCCGAGTCACCGCCGGACGCCGGCGGGACGTGCATGTGCGCTTCCTCCCCTCCTTTTATCACTCGGAAACGACCACGTTTTACTTGTACCCGTAGCACCAGACTGTAATGTGGATTCCAGGAAGGAGCGAAGATACGTGGTTTAAAGCCTCATGCCGAGGTCATGGAGACAGAACACAGGCTCCACTTAGGAGAGGAAGGCGAATGGTATTTCCCATATTTCCCGTGTGCTTCAACCAGGAACGGTCTCGGCATATGCCTAAAGCGATTTAGGGAAACAGTGGCAAATCTGCAGAGAACCTGTAACACACCCGTCAAGTTTCTAATAATTTTCCCAGTAAGAATGAACATGGGTTCCAAAAACAACTATTGTGACGCCGAGGTCGCTTTGTTCGTTCACGAGAGGCAGAAATCAGTAGATACAGACGCACAGATAGATGCCATGTTCCTCGACTTCCGGAAGGTGTTCGGTACAGTTCAGCACTGTGCCTTTGAACAAAATATGAGCGAACGGAATTAAGAAAAACTGTGTCATTGGACTGAGGAGTTTCTAGCAAACAGAACTCGGCATGTCATTCTGAAGGGAGAGAAGTCTTCACACGCAAAAGAAACTTCGGATGTGTCCTAGTGGAGTGTTATAGGACCATTACTTTACGAAATATATACACTATGTGATCAAAAGCATCCGGACACCTGGCTGAAAATGACTTACTAGTTCGTGGTGATCTCCATCGGTAATGCTGGAGTTCAGTATGGTGTTGGACCACCCTTAGCCTTGACGACAGCTTTCACTCTTGCAGGAATACGTTCAGTCAGGTGCTGGAAGGTTTCTAGGGGAATTGTAGCCCATTCTTCACAGAGTACTGCACTCAAGAGAGGTATCGATGTCGGTCGGTGAGGCCTGACACGAAGACGGCGTTCCAAAACATCCCAAAGCGGAGCACAATACAGATGTACGTGTAAATGTTGCTAATGCGCTAATAACACGTAGAGGCACGGTTTTCACAAAATCCTGCACCCATTCTAATCAACAGTAACTGAACATAAGGAAATGGATTATTGGTGTTAACGCTTGATACTTTTTTTCTTTTCTAGTTTCCTAATAACAAGAATAGAGTCGATCTTTTCACAGAATCTGTTTCTCACGCTGATCAATATTAATTGAAGACTAAGAACCTGGAACATGAGTTTTGGTTTAATACTTGATTGGCAGAAACAATTGTAATTTCGACATATCCATTTCATAGCCGAAGAACTCCAATAAAAATAATTTTTTAACAAAACAACAGAAAAGGCAATGCTAAGAACCAACCAGGATTAATTAATAGTCTATATGAATTTTAATCCATACATATTATAAAATGTATGTGCATGTGCATGTTCGGCTCCTGGTAAACCACCGTACCGATTTCAGCCTAACTTGGTACACTTTTCACTTAATGTTTGGAAAGAATCGCTGTGGTGGTCAGAACAACCTATCCATAAAAGGGGTCGGGTTGGGGTGAAAATGAAGTTTAGCGCACAGCGCGCGGATATTCAGAATTTACTCATCCAGTATTTGAGAATGAGACCACTTAGTGACATGCAACAAATTTTACATACAATTTCAAACTTTCACGAACCTTTTCCTTGCCGATAACGCCCACAACATGATGAAACGAAAAAGGTTTATCGCCGCTATTCATACAATGAATCCGCCGCATCAGGTCTGACGTTTTATTACTTCTTTCCTAATAACTGTATTCGCGACACATCTTTGTAGACAGTATGCAGATATACCACTGAATGTACCCGCAAAATAATATCATTGTACGACACACAGTTCAGGAGATGTGATGCCATAAAGATAGAGCTGCATGAAAACTACACTGAGATCGAAATTCGCTGCAGATAGAGGTGAAAACTGTGTGTGAAATATGCTGACTATATGTGACATGTGGATACTCTGGCAAAGCTGCGACTGTAAAGCTTGCCTTCGATTTCAACTAATCTTGGTACATATAGTACTTACTGTTGTTGTTGTAGTCTTCAGTCCTGAGACTGGTTTGATGCAGCTCTCCATGCTACTCTACCCTGTGCAAGCCTCCTCATCACCCAGTACCAACTGCAACCTACATCCTTCTGAATCTCTTTAGTGTATTCATCTCTTGGTCTCCCTCTACGATTTTTACCCTCCACGCTGCACTCAAGTACTAAATTGGTGATCCCTTGATGCCTCAGAATATGCCCTACCAACCGATCCCTTCTTCGAGTCAAGTTGTGCCACAAATTTCTCTTCTCTCCAATTCTGTTCAATACCTCCTCATTAGTTATGCGATCTACCCATCTAATCTTCAGCATTCTTCTGTAGCACCACATTTCGAAAGCTTGTCCAAACTATTTATCGTCCACGTTTCACTTCCATACGTGGCTACACTCCATACAAATACTTTCAGAAACGACTTCCTGACACTTAAATCTATACTCGATGTTAACAAATGTCTCTTCTTCAGAAACGCTTTCCTTGCCATTGCCAGTCTACATTTTATATCCTCTCTACTTCGACCATCATCAGTTATTTTGCTCCCCAAATAGCAAAACACCTTTACTACTTTAAGCGTCTCATTTCCTAATCTAATTCCTTCAGCATCACCCGATTTAATTCGACTACATTCCATTATCCTCGTTTTGCTTTTGTTGATGTTCATCTTATACCCCCCTTTCAAGACGCTGTCCATTCCGTTCAGCTGCTCTTCCAGGTCCTTTGCTGTCTCTGACAGAATTACAATGTCATCGGCGAACCTCAAAGTTTTTATTTCTTCTCCATGGATTTTAATTCCTACTCCGAATTTCTGGAAAGAAATACGAGGGTGTTTGTAAAGTTCTCGGAATCACCATGAGAGGTCAGCGCTAGCACAACCAGTTGTTCACGTGCTATTCATTGGACTGTTGCCTGTAAACACGCGCCACGTCACTGCTCTTGGAAGAGAGCTGTGGCGGTGACGTGGCTCTGTTGTTGTTCCCGCGTAGTGATTTGCGAAGATGGAAAAAATCGAGATTCGAACAGTGATTAAGTACTTCGTAAAAAAAGATATGAAAGCAAAGGACATTCGTGCCGATTTCCAGAATACACTGGGGGACACTGCTCCTTCATATTCAACTGTTGCCAAGGGGTCAAATGAATTTAAATATGGTCGGGAGAGCTTAGACGATGATCCGCGCCGTGGTCGGCCAAGATGAGTCACTACTCCAGAAATCGCAAAACTGCACAGAATGGTCATGGAAGATCGCCGATTTAAAGTGCGTGAGATTTCTCACGCTTAGAAGATGTCATCTGAAAGGTTATATCACATTTTAACTAAAGAATAGAAAAAAAAAATGTCTGCAAGATGGGCGCGGCTCTTGACGCTGGATCAAAGCGCGCCTGCACACATATGCCGTCGTTATGGCAAAATTACACGAACTAAGGTATGAATTGTTGCCACACCCGCCTTTTTCACTCGATATGGTTCCCTCAGAGTTCCCTCTCTTCCCAAAAGTGAAAATTTTTCTTGGTGGACGAAGATTCACTTCAAAAGAAGAATTGATAGCCGGAGTTGACAACTATTTTGCAGGCCTGGAGGAAACTCATTTTTGAGATGGGGTCAAGGCACTGGAACATCGTTGGACCAAGTGCATTAATCTACAAGGAGACTACATTGAGAAATGAAAGAAGTTTCAGTGATGTAAGTACCTTTTTTCTATTCCGTTCCGAGAGCTTTTCAAACCACCCTCGTGCTTTGGAGGTAAGAACCACAAGCCTGCTATTGGACTGATGGTGATAATTTGGTGATGGAGAGAGAAGGTGGGGAGGAGGAGATCGACGGACAGAGTGGAGGAGGTGATGGACACAGACGAGGGAGGAGGAGAAGTTAGACAGAGAGAGGGGGAGGAGTAGTTGGACAGAGGGGGAAGGAGAAGATGGACTAACAGAAAACTGGAATAGATACATACCCGGGCAACGCTGGGTACTCAGCTAGTTACGGTGATAAGCGCGAGAGTGATCCTGTCTGCTAGCTAGTCAGCAATCTCACGTTCAGCCTGTCCATCGATTTTCGCTAGTGCAACCCTGACGCGAGAGGCGAGACCATACACAATTTCAAGGAGAATAACCCTTTTACATTTATATGGTCATGTACGAAAGGATCTTCAGGTTTCGTAACCGTAAGGTCTACCGATAACATTGTAATCTGTATTACTAAACGGCTGCGCGGTGCCAATCTAACGGCTTCCAGGGACAACAAAAATTTGATTTTCAATATTTCATATAATTACTGACCGAATCTACTTACGAACAAGTATAATCTTACGTTGAAAGCTTAACATGGTTAGACAAGTATTATAGTTAGAAACTGCGTATACAGTGTGGCTAGAAACAGTTTGAAAAGCTTGTAACGTTATTGCAAGGTTTATTTGTTTAATCGTATGGTAATTTTATACAATATACAGTTGACATAAGGCAAATGATTTTATACAATGTACATATGATATAAGACAAGATTAAACCTTAAAGTCCGTGTTTTTCAACCAGTTAATTAAGCTGCGTGTGAGAATCAACAAGTCATCGGGAATTCCAGGGTATGAATGAAGTGGATAGCATTGGATTAAATGTTCAATTGTCTGCTCTTCTCTGTTACATTCACACATTGGTGAACTGATCCAGCCCCATTTGTACCTGACGTAGCTACAACAACCATGTCCAGTCCTTAACCCGTTGAGGCGGCACCAGAGTTTCCTCGGTAGGTCAAAACCTTTTGGCTTCTTTGTGGGATCAAGGTAATGGGCTCTTGTTCCCAATGTTTTGTTGACCATTCATGCTTGCAGCTCTCATTTAGATCAAAACCATCCGCGATGAGTTGTCCTGCAGTAACACTTGCTGGTCTTCTTGATCGCAATCGTTGCTGTGGCGGATGACAGAATTCCTGGTGCAGTGGTAGAGAAGGTGATGCAGAGATTTTCTTGGCCTCACTCAGTAGAGCTTGTTTCCGCCTTAATGAGGTGGAGAGATGTGACTCAGTACAGGTAACCAGTGGCATGGGGTTGATTTGATGGAACCAGTAATGCAGCGCATTGTGTCGTTAAGTTTTGTGTCTACCTTCTTCACATGTACACTTTCCAACCAGACAGGTGCACAGTACTCGGCAGCAGAGTACACGAGACTGATGCCAATTAAACGCAGTCAGCAGAGGTTCCCCAGGTGGTACCACTGAGCTTATGTAGTATGTTCTTCCTTGCAGCAACTTTATGAGAAAGCTTGGTGATGTGCTCTATGTAGCTCAGGATTCTATCTAGAGTGATTCCGAGATATTTTGGGAACAGATTGTACCTCAACGTTTGTCCATTGAACAGAACTCTTGCTTTTTAGTTCGCAGCACGATTCGCTAGATGGAAACAAAGGACTTCAGTTTTTGATGTGCTTGGGATCAATCTCCAGGTCTTAAAGAAAGTTGCAAGGTAAGTTGTGCTAAGGAATGATTGTTAAGAAAAAATTCGGTTCGTTGCAACGTTTCCTAGTTAATTATCACTGAAGTTAGTCAATCAGGGCGTTGCGCGCGTAAATTTAACCAGTGTCGCCAAACGTCTCCTAAAACAGACCATATATGGACATGGGACGATAATAAGGTTCGAACCCGTGCTATAAGGCTAAGCAGTCTCGTGCGCTATAATGGGCAAACCTTTGGTGACCCGTGGGCCGGATTCACATACATATTTCAGCTCGCGTGCCCCATTGTCATATGACGCGATAGCAGTGCTGCTAACGCATAAAGTCAAAACCAATGGGTCTGTGACGTTAATGTTTAGGGGGTAAAGGACTGATATGAATGACACCCCTTTCGCAACAAACCACACCAACAAATTATGACTCGAAAACAGCATTGTTGAATGTAAGTTTATATTCACCCAATCTTCACGTTTTCATTCATTCTGCAAAACCGTTAGTAAACAAACTATGGTCATGACATGTAAACAAATGAAATTATGTGAAGATGGAATGCCAGGCATCTTGAAATGTCATAATGGAGAAATAAATTCCTATAAAAGTAACTTGCTGCAGCTAATTTATTATAAATTTCCCACAATTCCAACAGCTGCAGTATTCTAATGCGCGCTACGGTCTAAGTTAGAATCCTGCCTCGGACATGGAAGTGTGTGATGTCCTTAGGTTATTTAGGATTAAGTAGTTCTAACTTCTAGGGGACTGATGACCTCAGAAGTTAAGTCCCATAGTGCTCAGCGCCATTTGAGCCATTCTAATGCGTCCACAACACACCAGAATTAGAGAAAGAACAAGTGAACTGAATGGTGATTTGTGGAACATACTAATTGTCCTCACAGTATTAATACGTGTTGGTAATACCGAGAATATTTTGGATGGCATCATCAGTACTGTTCCTCGATATTTCTAGTATTAACAATAAGATACCACTCGCCCTCAGACGGTCATTATATTGACGTATTGACAATAGTATTGAGCGTGTCAGGGCCTCCTGACTTCCGTGTAAAAATTTTATCATTGCTAATGATAAGCACAAATCGTATATTGTTTACACTGCACGAAAAGGCCGAAACTGCTCGCACCAATGACAGCAGAGGTTTTGCAGACTGTACAATCAATAAGACGACAGTACTCCTGTGACGCGATAGCAGCGCCTGTAATACGTTCGAAGACATCTGTAACATGCAAGTTTGCAGATAATATATTTGGACGCACTCCTAAGCTTTTCGAGAGAACATAAATATTGTCACACAGTGAAATACAAAAACTCGGCCATACAGCCCATAGGAAACTCACCTCGCTCGATAGCAGCTTGCCCAGGGAATAAGGTGGAATTTTTTCGTTCGGGACTGTGACAATGCAAGACACCCCATCTTCAGAAGGTTACAATTATTTTCGCACCGTACTTTAACTCGGCGGCTTGGTTCCTTACAGTTCGTCATAATTATTCATACCCCAAAAT
Organism: Schistocerca cancellata; assembly: GCF_023864275.1. Taxonomy (NCBI): domain Eukaryota; kingdom Metazoa; phylum Arthropoda; class Insecta; order Orthoptera; family Acrididae; genus Schistocerca; species Schistocerca cancellata. Next base: position 137,337,450 of record NC_064634.1, on the reverse strand, counting down.
AAAACTTTTCAAGATCATGCGATTGCACAGAAACCCATGTGAAACATGGCGGCTTTATCTAAATCCAGTACGCTGAACACATAAATTTTGCAATCAGCCCTTAGGAATGCTGAAACGTTGCACTTGATAAATGAATTTACAGTGGTTTACTGATTTTAAAAAAATATTCAACTGCAGATTAATGAGAGCTCTGAGTTTGAATTTTTAACACAAGATTGTTGATATCTGGATTTATGTCACTGATACTGAGTCTTAAGGTATTTTCCAAGTTGTCGTCTATTGACCTTGTACGTGTGTTGCATTTATTTGTTTTCATAAGAGAAAAAAAGTTGTTCACACTTATGTATAGTTCCAAAACGAAAAAATTTTCCTTCTTGCAATTGATCTCAGTTGCCTATATTTCTCTTCTGTCAAATAAGATTCATAAAATTCGACCAGATTTATTTCTTCAAATTTAGATTTTAAAGACAAAATCTTTCTGAAGTTCAATAAGTTTCATTTGAAAGGTTGCTGGGGCTTTTTCTGTATCACATGTTATTGGGCAAGCAAATATAGCACACATGCTGTTGCATTCCTGAAACCAGAAAATCTTGGAGTAAACTGTCATAATAATGATTTAATCTCATCAGCATAAGTAACATAATCAACATTTCCTGAGTCGACACTGTAGGAAAGTGGTAACTGATTCCAACTCTCATCTGCATTTTCCACAAGCGCATCTTTGTCTGAAAAGTTTTCAGATGGCTGATTAATTTGTAAATTAACTGTCCTTGTTTCTGGAGTTTGTAATTGAAGCCATTTAAATGAGCTGCGATGTCAACCAGAAATACTAAATCACAAATTCATTGGGGATTATTTAATTCGGCCAATGGTTTCACTTTGATAGCCATAAAATCTGCTATTTCTTGTCGAAGATCATAAAAGCGTTTTAGCATTTTTCCCATACTCAGCCATCTCACTTCGCAATTGTAAGCGAAATCTTCATGTGCGGAGCACAGGTTGTCCAAATACTGTTTGAATTGGCGGTGATTGAGTGCGTGGGACTTAAAGCTCGTGGTAACCACGTCCCTGACATGTTTCATTTTAACTGATTTAGCACACAAATTTTGTTGGTGAATAATGCAGTGAAGAATTGTTATACTTTGTCTGTAAATATTAAGTTCAGAAGACTTTTAATTTAATATGCTAATAAAACCTTTTCGTGAAATGACCATCGCAGATGCTCCATCAGAACTTGACTCCACTACAGATTGAAGGTTTCGATGATTTTTCAACTTCGTGAAAAACATCTTCATCAGTAGTGGTTCCTTTTAATGGCAGCAATACTAATAAGTCCCCATTATTTTGCAGTCCACATCTACGCCACGAACCAAACTGGCTACCTGAACAGTGTATGACAAATCAGTGCTCTAGTGCAAAGCAATGGAAAATGCAGCACGATCACACAAACTTTTTTTTAATGTCAGCAGCCGTCATCTCAGTTCGTCAAACTACTGTTCGACGCGACAAAATTATTTGTTCAAACAATTCCTTTTTTACATCTGCAACGTCCAAGGGGCACTCCTTGACGAATTCGCCTTCAGAAAAAGGCTTTAATGACTTGGCAGTGTTTCTGCTTACAAGCTTTAACCAAATTCTCGCACTATGTCCTCGGTTTGGCAAACATTTGCTGTTGTTTGTCCAAACTGGAAATTAATAACATACTTTTGTCTTTCCGCAGTTGCCCTGGAAGCTGTTGTTGAGCAGTGTGTTTCGAAGAAAAGTACCTTTTCATGTTATATTCTATCACAACAGGTAATGATTCATTACACAACAAGCAAAAATGTCTATTGTTTACATCGTGAAGAAGTAATAATTAGTCCATTTCTCCTGGAATTGAAGACATTCAGCATCTACTTTCCTCTTCTTAACGCCAGACATTCTGTGAATACACATTCGCGAGCAGTCGGTAATTTTGGTGGCATTGTTATCCACTACAAGGGTTTGCGCTCCATCAATGTGTGGGACGGACGTAGGCCGTAAATAACGCAAATAACGTGCACATTTGGCTGCTGTACTGCAGCAGCGGTGGGAGGCAGCTCTGCACTGCGCAGCACATGCACGGTGCTAATGAAGTATCGGCCGCTTCCATAGCGACAGCTGAAGTAGCAACAAAAAAATGGTTCAAATGGCTCTGAGCACTATGGGACTTAACTTCTGAGGTCATCAGTCCCCAAGAACTTAGAACTACTTAAACCTAACTAAACGAAGGACATCACACACATCCATGCCCGAGGCAGGATTCGAACCTGCGACCGTAGCGGGACGCAGCAACAGAGGCCAGCTCTTGCCCCTGTGGCGCCTTGTAAACACCGGCCATCCGCTACGGCCTGAGACGTGTCACCATGCTGCGATCTGTCTGGTCAACTCATTAAGCACGACTTTCACTGGTCTGCATCATGAGGTGCAACCAAGTGCCGAGCCTAGCCGAGCGTTGGCAGGAATATCTGTCCTGGGCGAAGTACAGTGTGAGCGCCCTGTCCTCTCCCTGTCCTCTACGCGGGCGGGATTGAAATCAGTCACGGTACGGATCCGGTCCGCGGGCCGCGTTTAGCCCATTCGTGGTCTACGCTATAAGAACAACTGACACTAACTGTATCTGACGGGCAGCTTGAACTTGCGCGCGCAACGGCCTGATTGGCTGACTTCAATGCTAATTACCTCGCAAGCAGATCATCGCACTGATTTTTTTTTAAACAATTATTTCTCAGTACAACCTACCCAGCAACACACTTACTAGCTTTTCAGACTTCATGTCCTGAGGCTTCGTAATTTCACGTATTCCAGTATGATGCTCTTGCAACAGATGGTCAACATTCTCTCTACGTATATATACACTCAAGACACAAAGAAACTGGTACACCTGCCTAATATCGTGTAGGGCCCGCGCGAGCACGCAGAAGTGTCACAAAACGACGTGGCATGAACTCGACTAATGTCTGAAATAGTGCTGGAGGAAACTGACACCTTGAATCCTGCAGGGCTGTCAACAAATCCGTAAGAGTACGAGGGGACGGAGATCTCTTCTGAACAGCACGTTGCAAGATATCCCAGATATGCTCAATAATGATCATGTTTGTGGAGTCTGTGGCCAGCGGAAGTGTTTAAACTAAGAAAAGTGTTCCTGGAGCCACGCTGTACCAATTCTACAGTTTGGGGTATCGCATTGTCCTGTTGGAATTGCCCAAGTCGGTCGGAATACACAATTGACATGAATGGATGTAGGTGATCAGACAGGATGCTAAAGTACGTGTCACTTGTAATAGTCGTATCTAGACGTATCACGGGTGCCCTATCACTCCAACTGCACACACCCCACACCATTACAGAGCATCCACTAGCTTGAACAGTCCCCTGCTGGCATGCAGAGTCCGTGGATTCATGAGGTTGTCTCCATACCTGTACACTTGCACCCGCTTGATACAATACGAGACTCGTCTGAACAGGCAAAATGTTTCCTGTCATCAACAGTCCAATGTCAGGCCCAGGCGAGGCGTAAAGAAAGCTTTGGGTCGTGCAGTCAGTGACGGTACATAAGTGGGCCTTCGGGTCCGAAAGCCCATATCGCTGATGTTTCGTTGAATGGTTAGCACGCTGACACTTGTTGATGCCCCAGCATTTGAAATCTGCAGCAATTTGCGGAAGAGTTGCACTTCTGTGACGTTGAACGATTGTCTTCAGTCAATGTCGGTCCCGTTCTTGCAATATCTTCTTTCGGCCGCAACGATGTCGGAGATTTGATGTTCTACCGGATTCCTGATATTCGCGGTACACTCCTGAAATGGTCGTACGGGAAAAATCCCCACTTTATCGCTACCTCGGAGATGCTGTGTGCCACCGCTCGTGCGCCGACTGTAACACCACGGTCAAACTCGGTTAAACCTTGATAACCTGCCATTGTAGCAGCAGTAACCGATCTCACAACTGCGCCAGACACTTGTCGTCTTATACAGCCGTCGCCGATCGCAGCGTCGAATTCTGCCTATTTACGTATCTCTGTAAATTAAATATGCATGCCTATACTAGTTTCTTTTTTTTAAAAAAATAGAGGTGGAGCCCCTCCACGCCCACACCGGCATGATGGCCAACACAAAAGGTCTACTGCCATCTCTGCATAAGGGTTAGTATTCACTAAAGTGAGGTGTCGCAGGATGTGGGTACTGCGACGTTTGTGTACGTCTGGTTAGGATTAACCATTAATACGCGCTCATCTGGAGATAGATTGGTCGAAAACTGACGAAGGGTAGCGGTTTGAAGGGCAGAGGAAAAAAAGTGCCAAGGCAAGAGCCAAGGGAAAAAAACCTCTTCGAAAGTTAGGGCGGGCGGCAAGAGCAGTAGCGGTTGTCTTGCTGCCTGCGATAGGTTGTGCAAGGATAGGCTTTGTTAGTAGTGGGTATCATGCATGTCGATACCTTGACGTTGTGCGTTTGTGCTGCTCGGTGGCTGGCGCTGGGTGCTGGTACAGAGTCCTCGTTCAGCGTCCTGCAACCTGCAACAGTTATGTTTGTTATCGGTCTTGTGTCCGATAGGTCATATACCGGAGGCACAGTGTGAGGGAGTGTTGGGAGATTGTTCGTGCGTCTGTGGGCGAGCTCGTCGGTGTCCCTGCTGTGGCCTGTTGGTCGGCTCTAATAGCAGCTGGTAGTTGCCAGTCAGTGTTGCTGATATGCAGGGGCTTACCGACGTTTGTCGCTGTTTGCGTATGTTAGTTTACCATAGGTGGTTATGCCCTAGCTAGCAGTGTCTTTGGTCGCTTGTGTTTCCACCTGTGGTTGTGATCGTAGTTTCCCAGAGTGAGGATGAAAGGATTGTTCGAGTGTCTCGAGTTCCTGTATAGTCGTGTGGCGTGTTTCTTGAATACTTCCTTGAGGGTATCAAGGCGGTATTCATGGTGAAGATCCACGGTGCGTGTGTTTCTTTGGCGCTTGAATGTATATATACTGCGTATAAATCAAGAGGCTGAGAACCAACTCCTGGCGATACAACGCGAAACAGTAAAAGATGGTGAACTTCGAAGATTAAAGACTAGTCTTGATACACTTGTACTATCCGCTTCTGCTGGGAGTACAGGAAAAACGTTAGATCCATTATATTTTCGCTGTTTCGCCGACTGCACATGTGATTTCCAGTTATTTACATTTTGGAATTTAGCAAGCTTTCCCATCTATCGTAAATGAATAATTAATGAGGTAAGAGTCATGTAAGTTATCCTGGCGTACTGGTAACCTTAGCGAGAAGGAAGACTGCTGCATTAAGCAATATTAAAGACGAATAGAGGTCGTGTAGCTTCCAATCTGGCATAACGCTTTCGTTTCTACACCCATGGTATATAATAGCTCGGACCGTAGAATTGTGTCCATGAAAACATTTAAACTGTATGTTACCAATGAGAAACTGAATAGCTGTAAAACACTACCTGTCAACCAATGTTGAAAACAATAGTTTAGGCGCATGACTGTTCGACAACTAACGTAGTCGTCTTCGTCAGATACTACGAGTGATGACCTTACACGTGCATGGTGCCTGAATTACAGACATTCAAACTACTTTGCAAAAAAATGGGAACGTCGACCTGACTAGACACTGGAAAAACTCCATCATTTACGCCAGAAAAACTTCAAAAATTCTAACATGAATAGGCGATTATCTTCGTCCATAGTGGGTTTGTACAGAGTTAGATAAGAGGGAATGCAATTTGTAACAGTTGTATGTTCTAACGACAGGAATGTGTGCAACTGGTGTTAAACGTAGGAATGAAGTATTTGGATATATGGGTGTTCGTATTCCGTCAACTACTGCTCAGTGAGTCTTCTCACAAGGAGAGGTCCCCAGCGGTGGGATCGACCTTTTGAAACAATCTATACTGTGATGTAAGTTGAGGTCTAACAAATCACATCCTGCAGCCATTCACCCTAATGGGCTCTGCTTTGCGAGTAATCGACGAAAAAATTTCGCATTGTTACTTTGTGCCAGGAAGGGCCCTCAACAAGGGAAGTGTCCAGGTGTTTCGGAGTGAACCAAAGCGATGTTGTTCGGACATGGAGGAGATACAGAGAGACAGGAACGTCGATGTCATGCCTCGCTCAGGCCGCCCAAGGACTACTACTGCAGTGGATGACCGCTACTAACGGATTATGGCTCGGAGGAACCCTGACAACAACGCCACCACGTTGATTAATACTTTTCGTGCAGCCACAGGACGTCGTGTTACGACTCAAACTGTGCGCAACAGATTGCTTAATGCGCAACTTCACTCCCGACATCCATCGCGAGGACCGTCTTTTCAACCACGACACCATGCATAGCTGTACAGATGGTCCCAACAAAATGCCAAATGGACTGCTAAGGATTGGCATCACGTTCTCTTCACCAATGAGTGTCACATATGCCTTCAACCAGACAATCGTCGAAGACGTGTTTGGAGGCACCCCGGTCAGGCTGTACGCCTTAGACACACTGTCCAGCTAGTGCAGCAAGGTGGAGGTTCCCTGCTGTTTTGGGGTAGCATTATTTGTGCGGCAGACTACGCCGCTGGTGGTCATGGAAGGCGCCGTAACTGCTGTACGATACGTTAATGCCATCCTCCGACAGATAGTGCAACCATATCGGCAGCATATTGGCGAGGCATTCGTCTTCGTGGACGACAATTCGCGCCCCCATCGTGCACATCTTGTGAATGACTTCCTTCAAGGTTAACGACATCGCTCGACTAGAGTGGCTGGCATGTTCTCCAGACATGAACCATATCGAACATGCCTGATATAGACTGAAAATGGCTCTGAGGACTATGGGACTGAACATCTGAGGTCATCAGTCCCCTAGAACTTAGAACTACTTAAACCTAACTAACCTAAGGACATCACACACATCCATGCCCGAGGCAGGATTCGAATCTGCGACCGTAGCGGTCTCGCGGTTCCAGACTGAAGCGCCTAGAACCGCTCGGCCGGTATAGATTGAAAAGGGCTGTTTATGGTCGACGTGATCCACCAACCACTCTAAGGGATCTACGCCGAATTGCCATTGAGGACTGGGACAATCTGGAGCAACAGTGCCTTGATAACTTGTGGATCGTATGCCATGACGAACACAGGTATGCATCAATGCAAGAGGACGTGCTACTGGGTATTAGAATTACCAGTGTGTGCAGCAGTCTGGACCACCACCTCTGAAGGTCTCGCTGTATGGTAGTTTTCATGAGCAATAAAAAGGGCGGAAACGATGTTTATGTTGATATCTAATCCAATTTTCTGTACAGGTTCCGGAACTCTCGGAACCGAGGTGATGTAAAACTTTTTTTGATGTGTGTACTAATAGCAGATGCAAGATGATGTTGTTCTAATGCTGTCAATTACAAGACTCCCTGTGTGAAATGAGTTTGATCTTTATGTTTATACAGTTTATTGATTTAAATGTAATTTTTTCTGCTCCTTTGTCACGTCGTATGTAATATATCATTTGCTCTCATTTTTCTTCCTATCAGTCCTTTTCCACTTGGAATACTTGTTCACGTCATTTTGATTATTGTTACGTATTAACTTCTATTTAATCGCTTCCATTTTGTAATCTCACATTTTTGCCCATATTAATGCATTTATTATTTCTATTTCTCATTTTGCATGAATTTAGTTTCACTGATAATCCAATAAATCATCATTTTCGTTTTTTTGCCCACAGTGCAATACGAATTCAGGTTTTAAAGGTTTGCTTGACGATTGCCATCCAAATAGATGCACATCTTCTAACGAAAAATACGTTCTTGACAACATTGCATATTCAAGATAAATAGATTATTTCATCTTTTGTTTTTTAAGAGACAGATCGGCATTTTTAAAAGCTGAAACATTATAACAGATAAATCAAAATGAAGTTGAAACGTTGATTAAAACGATGGGGTGAAGGAATACAAAAGAAAGAAATTAGACGTAAACGAGTTAATTGAATAAAAATAGTTCTCAAAGTCATTTAGATAAAGATTTAAAAATAGATAAGAAATGGCATTATCTGACGAGATTCGAACCAACAGCCTTTTGTATGTGTGGTGAGTATCTTCATTATTATGCTACGCTATCACTCTGTAGATTGTTACTATTTTTTAACCTACTGAGTATCACACGGAATTCCGATTTTTTTGTCGATTGCTCGCAATCGAGGGCCCATCAGGATGAATTGTTGCAGGGTGTGATTCCTTGGACCTTACTCTACATCACCGTACAGATTGTGTCAAGTAGTCGATCACACCGCGGCGACCACTACTTGTCAGAGTAAACAATTAATACTTGTGTGTCATAACAGCATACACAATGGCGTACGAGATCATGTACAAATGATACTCACTGCTACAAATTACGAATCATCAAAGTGAAATACCGTATTAAACAATGACGAATATAGTGTCAGGCCTATTGCGCATGGTATCATTTGATCGCTAAAGTAGACAGCGAAAAGAATCAATTTAATTCGCTGCTCGAATTCCAGCGACCTCTACGGATACAGTTCTATGGAAACGAGAAGCCAGGGAGACGTGGGCGCAGTGTATTGCGACTGAGGATACGAACTCCACTGGCACAAAGACGAAAGTTGCTTCGGGAATAGCATAAGGTCCGATTCTACTCGTCTGTTTCGACCAATGATGTCATATTTCGAGTTACTAATATAATCACACGTAACATTTAGTCCGGTTACATTCTTCAAGATGGCGACCACAATATAGACTATTACGCTCATGAATAAACGTAAAAAAACACGCGAAGTATTTCAGTCAGCAAATTAAATTAAATTAACCGAACAACTGCGGAAGTGAGGGGGCTTTGGACGGGGACAAACTTTATTAAAAAAAAAGTTAATGAAGCTAAAATCATTCCACCGTAAACAAAACATCGAAAATAGGACACGCGAATTCATCTGGAATAAATCAAACGAAGATATATAGAAAATACAAAATGGGAATCGAATAATTCCCTTGACATATATAGCTCAAACGGAGAAGACACCGATACCAAACATTCCCTCACTAAAACAACAAAATAATGGAGAAATGAGATAAAAAAATTTGTCTATAATAAGCGGAACATAGAAATATAAAAATTGCACAATTGGAATCGAATCTTTCCCTTGACCTACAGAGCTCAAACGAAGGCACTGCTACCAGATACTCTTCCACAAAGCAACTACATAATCAAACACCACCACACAAAAATTCTTCCAAAACGAAGCAAACGAAAATATTAAAAAAAGGACACACACACACACACACACACACACTGGAAATCGGAATGTACGCTCATCTTATACAGCTCAAACGAAAACAACTAAACAGGTACCTTACCCAACGCTTCTCTCTCCCCCCCCCCCCAAAAAAAACCGCGTAAACGAATTCGTCTAAAATAAATCAGAAAAAAATCACACAATAGGAATTTAGTTCCTCGCTTGAGCAAGATGGCTTAACGAAAATAGGGGAACCGTACACCCCAACCCCCAGAAATCAACGAATTAATCCGCGCGCGCGCACACGCACACACACACACACACACACACACACACACACACACACACACACATTCCTCCAGAATAAAGCGAAAGAAAATATATGCCAAAAAAATTATCATCCAGAATAAAGCGGAAGAAAATACAGACCAAAAAAATTATAATCGCAATAAAAGCGAAAATGAAAAAGTTTGAAAACAAACAATAAATACCAAAGACTCAGTCCCGTTTAACCACAAACTACATCACAAAAACACACGTCCACGACAAGAGTGATTCACAACTACCAACAACACGACACCTAAAAGAACAATCGATTTCAAATACGAACTCCTCAATGACATCTGATTTGAGACAAAAAAGCAAATTACCTGAAAGAAACCTAAATTATCAATAACATTGCTACTCATTTCACTCGCGATCATTTGTGCAATGCGACCATTTGCGCAATGCACTTAGGTTGCTGGCTACCATCACCACTCAAAAACTTCCCACATTACAAAAGCAGCCAAATAATTGTAAGAAATAACATTACATTTACAATTACTAATCGTTTAACTCGCAACAGTTTAACTTGTGCTCGGAAGTTCCTGGCTAACCTTACCCTCTGAAATTGTGCCAGATATAGAAAGAAACAGCTAAATATGTGGAAAAAGTAAAATAAAAATAAAAACGCTGCATATTTCTCTGTCGACGATTGAAGCTATGCTCCTGAGTTTTCACCAAAACCACACTCACGTACATCACCACGTATTTGGAATAAACAGCATAGTTTACAAACATCATACATTACACCTGAACAAGACAAGCGCAGACAACATTTGATAACAGGCCGTTCACATTCTCAGCAACCTATCGTTTAAAGCCAACTAGTTAGAAAATCTAATAAAACATTATTTCTTATCATTCTTGTATGGAAAAGGTGTATTTCAAGATACCATGGTGACACGTTCGACTTGTCGAACAATGTATGTAAGAGCGAATAAGGGCTTACTTGGCGCGGAAACTTCGTAGGAGAATGTACAAGTTGTGTAGTACTTCGATTTTCCTGTAAGTACTAGATTTATAAAAATCATACTACTCCAAGACAAACTGCCTCAGACAAACCTTGATAAACAGTCTGGATGACTGATTTGCGAAATCAGATTGCCTGAATACAACTGCAATGTTAAAAATCTACATGTTCATTAAATATGCGTGCCTGTGACAATTTATGTTATGCGTCCGCAGAAATGTGAGTTCCATTCGACGCCCATATTTTGGGTGCCACGTATTGTGGCGGAGCTCAGATGTCTGTTGATGACTTACCTTCTGACTGCTATTGCTTGTTAGGTGTTACTACCGCACTTCAACTTTTTCCTATGATTTCGCTGTCACGACGGACACAGTCATGTTGTTCGCCAGTCGCCTCGTCTCAGACTGTTGCTAAGCAATGGCATGGCCCGTACAGGGTCCCTTTTATTGTTGAAAAATGCGTCACGTTGTGTTGTTTACTCTTAGAGAATATGGAGCAAATAAAAACCGCATAATTAAGGAAACCATCCAGCGATAATAGCAGGGCGGTAACTACGCTGAAGCGATTGGGGCAATGCCGATGAGAATAAGGTGCCCCTTAATGTAGAAAAAAATAACAAAAATAAAAAATAACGAAGAATGAGGGAATATTATAAGGGGAAGGAAAAGTGGACTATTTAGTACAATCAATCAGTCAAGAGAAGTCTTCCCTGTGCTAAAACAACGAAAGACTGTTTCATCAAAAAAATGTTCAAATGTGTGTGAGATCTTATGGGACTTAACTGCTAACGTCATCAGTCCCTAAGCTTACACACTACTTAACCTAAATTATCCTAAGGACACACACACACACACACACACACACCAATGCCCGAGGGAGGACTCGAACCTCCGCCGGGACCAGCCGCACAGTCCATGACTGCAGTGCCTAAGACCGCTCGGCTAATCCCGCGCGGCACTGTTTCATCAATGCAAATCATTTACCTCCTTTATGCACGTCAGAGATCAATATTTATTACCTAGCGAACATCAGTTAATTGAACGTATAGGGTGTTCCAGGAGGAATGGTCAATTTTCAGGGATACGACAGCAACGAACATTCGAAGAAACAAAAGGCTAGTAAAAATGAGCTCTGAAATATATACCTTAAGAACTATTAATATTTGTTCCATAGAGAACATGTGTTTCACAATAGTGAAGGTGAACAAGTGCTCATAGCTCTTACGGCAAGAATTTTGGAGCCCATGTTTACTAAACACTTTCGCTCCGAATGACCGTTCTGTTACATTCATAAATATTAACCACTCCTCCTCGGACCCCTCTGTATGCAACGAAAGGGACTAGACGTGAGCATACGTTTCGAACAGTGGTATAAAGGAGCAATGATGTGAAAGGAAAAATCAAGTCACAGTTTAAATTTTGACCTTTAACTCTTTGAGGGGCAAGTAAACACCACTAAAATTTACCCTAGTGGGGCAAGAAAAATTATTTGCAAATTTCAAATTTCTTTTACTTGTAATACATTTGTTTTATTGTCTTGACATGTTTTATACATTGAGTTTGTAAAAATTCACTTAAACAACAACAAAATAATAACATTAAATGTGGTCACTACAGGTAACCACCACCCCATTACACTATACAAATTCGATATTTGGTAGCTGAACTTTGAACTACCTAGTTTTTAATTTTCTTGGTATATCCTGATACAGTTCTTGCCTGCTCTCAGACACAAAGGTACTTGGCACACTGAACACATCCACACTGTTCGCACTGGATTTTTCTTTGAACTGCAAACTGCGCATCTTCTAGATTATGAGTGAATTGGTTGTTGTTTACTGCCTTCATGGCGAATACTTTCGTCTACGTATGGTTTGTGTGATTTGATCTGGGTTGCTATACTACTTTGGGATACAGAAGAAACATTAGCTGCCACTGAAACTATTTTTGGAGCCAACAAGATTTTGTACACCTTTCGACGGAAGTCTTTATTGGAGAATTGCTCCATTTCGATTTCTTTGTGCATAATGAACCCGTTTGTCACACTGCAGTCTAAAAAGTGAAGAAACAATTTCATCCACCATTTCTTGCTTTTTCTGTCAATAGCATATACTGACTTTAGTCGATCAAAATTATCCACGTAGTTCATACTGGAATTGTAGTCTTTCAATACAGTTGGACAAGTGATATTGGTTATTGCTCCATCTTTCATTTTTCAAGTTATTGTGGACACATCTGATGGTGAATGACATGTTGAAATCAAGTTGACTGCTCTGTTATCTTTCCATCAATAGATTACTATGCCATCATTGCTTATTTTGTAATCGAATTCCCCTCTTTCCAGTTCCTTTTCCTCCTTGAGTTTTGGTATGTTTTTCCTTCTGGGATTTATTGTTCCACAAGCGTACACACCATTGGATTTTAGGTCCTTGAACAGATCATATGATGTAAAATAATTGTTCATGAAAATATATGATTCTTTCCACGAAGACAGCTGGTTAAATTTAGAACCATACAAGACTGCATACAAGACTAGAACTTGCACAGCTTGTCGTGAATGTGGGGTCATTTCCATCACTGTCAATACTGCTGTCACTAGAAGATATTTCTTCAAATAAAATTGGGTGACATTCGTCCTCAGTTATTCCTTTTCGGCTAGACATATTCGATGGAGACGAAGGAAATATACTGGTTGGAGCAGAAGAGCGGTGGTTAGCAGCACTAACCACACAGAAATTTGTCTGTAAAACATGGAAAATTCTATTTCAATTTAAAGTTACATTACACGTAGACTTATATGTGTTCAACCCATAAATATAAGCAATTACTTACCAAAAATAGTCGTATAAAGAAGAGCTACAGAGAGTACTGCACGCCGCTTCCAAGAACAGTGCTAACAATGAAGAAGTATCAACTATTGTTCCGAATACGCGGCAAAAATTCGCGCAGAAGACTTGCACTGCCATCTAGCGGCATTTTAGGCAAGAATTAGGTGGTTGGCAGAGAGACTACTGGCTCCTGAGCGGTAAAGGGAGAAAATATTATGTGGTTAGCCACAGTGACCGCCCATTGAAACCGTCAACGTGTGTGGTTAGTTACAGTTTTGCCTGTCCTTCAAAGAGTTATGGTGTTGTAGAGGCTCAGAGGTTAACCAAGAAACAAGCCCACTATGGTAGAATTAAAATATTTGTTCCGGGAGTACTTCCAAGATGACATTACAGGCACCAAATTCAAAGCGTTGAACGAGCAGGTAAGAAATTCACCTTACACTGAAAGAGAGATTCAGTGACGTTCATAATGCTCCGACACACATAATTCGTAAGAGTAAGAAATCTAAAGAACGAAATGCAACAAAATACCTAGGAACATAATCAGACCCGTTCACGATTCAGTATAAACCAGTAGAAATAATTAATACAACAGCTAAGGCTCTGTAGTCTGAGAGTATGGACGCTGACGTCCATCGTTCGTTTTATATGAATTTTCTTACACTAAAAATTAAGCAAATTATTGAAAGTTAGCTGCTAAATCAAGTCGATGGAACCAAAAAATATATGTATAACAAAAAAAAAACCTTGCCTTGTTATAAGTATGTCTTCTGCTGTTCATCGATATAATGAAGTGAGCTGATATGCTCTTTTGTTACCTGAAAAGACGTGCCTGTTACGTAAAACCTAATTTTTATGTAATTCACGTAACTATAAAATACTTTCTGATTACCGCTCGTGGACGCTGAATAGCCGGAACCAAGTGCAAGAACAGTTTGGAACACATGTAAAATAGGCGAGCGCAGTGAACGAAACGAACAGCTGGATACTGAACTAACTAGGAGCAGTCAGCAGTGGAACTCAGACAGGTGGTCATGCGAAGAAAGACGAGTGCGGCCGAGGGAGACCGAGACTGAGACGAGCACGCGACCGAGGCTGGAATGAGAACTGCCGAAGTGACCGCTGCGACCGATGTGAACTAGTGAACTATGAACCGATCGTTCCTCGTTCCCAGGAACTATAAGTAGACCGCCGCGACCGAAGTGAACTATGAACCGATCGTTCCTTGGAATTCGTTCCTCGGTCCTTTCGTTCATCTTGGTGAACCGTTCCTTTGGACCCGTTCGTTCGCGAACTACCCATCCCTACTAGAACCGCTCGGCCACACCGGCGGGCAACTACATTTTCTCATGACATTTCTCCTCTGTTTTGAGCACAGTTACCTTTATGCGAAGTTGTCCTAAAGTCTCTAACAGAACCCACGGCCATAGCAAAAAGCTACCGTTGTTTTTCCAGTCTAAAAATATTTAAACACTATTTGAACTCGAAGCAATTCGCTGTATATCTCTCAAGAACGTAGTTGGTAAACTGCAAGACTCATCTTTCAGCGCAGAAACCACGACTGTTCTTCCTGGCTTGTAACTTGTCCATGTCCGGCCTGGTGGTCTAATGGTAAAGCGAGAGCTCGCGGCATCGAACGGCGACCGGACCACGGAAATTTTCCATCTGCCTTTAATCTAGCCTTCGTCTCTCAATGATGTGGGTATTTCACGTTAAACTGTAGGTTCGCTTTCCTCGATTGGATAACTGGGGCACATTAAGCACACGCAAGCCGCCGCAGTGGTGTACAATTGAAAGACTTGCGTTCGGTCATTGAGCCACACGAAATCATCATTACGTGTCTATCCCGTAGCGAGCGTGCAGATAAAATAATGGCAATAACAGCTAGCAGAGACGCACAAGCGTCCAGTCTTCCACCGCGAGAGGAAGAGGAACAGGCTTTAGCATTTGATTCACTAAAAAGTGTCTGACACGCAGTATACAGAGACTCGGAGTGTATAGATGGGTAATGTAAAAAATAAAAGAACACTAAATACTGATCTTTCTAAAACAATGGACTATTTCCACATACAAGAACGAGGAAAAACTCATTAGAACAAGAGAAGACGTTAGGTCGGTAAGCAACTAGCCTACTTTTAATTAGTTCAAAAATGTTCAAATGTGTGTGAATTCCTAAGGGACCAAACTGCTGAGGTCATTGGTCCATAGACTTACACACTACTTTAACTAACGTAAACTATGCTAAGAACAACACACACACCCTTGCACGAGAGAGGACTCGAACCTCCAGCGGGAGGAGCCGCGCAATCCGTGACATGGTGCCTCAAGCCGCGCGGTTACTCCGCCCGGCTTTAATTAGTAGTTTACAGCCTTATTTACATGTTAAAAGTAATGTGTGACTTTGTAAGTGTCAATTCATTCTTGTTTTCTCCTGCAGTACAGTATCAGGTATTATTGCATTTTTGTAAAATTATTTAGTTGTTCATGTTTTTATTCTGAACGAAACAAGATTGTCTTACTATTTAAATAAAGGCTCTCATAAGAATAAGTTTGGTTTTGTATGTAATTAAAATCTATCTTGGGTAGCATGCAATATTTGTTATATGCAATGATGTAAGAACGAACAGCTGTTCCGTGTATCGAAAGATGTGCGAAATTTGTGTATTTTCATTCACCAAAGCATTTAAAACAAAGTAAACTTTAATCTCTTTTATTATTTCACTTTTTTACTCAAGAGGGAGGAGAGTGGTCGAGATAATTGTGAAATGTAATCTGATGTAATGTGGTGTGTGTTTGCGGGATGGGAGTGGTGGAGGGGGGGGGGGGGGGCGGGGGGAGTGTGGATGGCCGCAATAGAAGATGTTCGGGCGATGTTTAGGTGGACTGGAAAGGGTAAGGGGGAGAGGGGGGGAGGCTAGGAATGCAGGAGCGTCATAGACTCTCACTTCATGTACTTGTCCTGGGGTCCCAATGACTGTACTTATGCCTCTGCTCTCAGCCCTCTAACAGCGGAGTAGTTGTTGTTGTGTGTGTGTGTGCGTGTGTGTGTGTGTGTGTGTGTGTGTGTGTGTGTGTGCGCGCGCATGTATTGGGGAACGTGGGGGTTTATAGCACCATTAGCGGCAGTCCACCCACATCAAAATAGGGAGCTTCCACTCCCGAAGAACGACTGTGGGTAAGACGGAACTACACCGAAAACGGGAATCGCTGGGAAGCTTGCCGTCGCAGAAGGGAAGTCGTCGTGGCCAAAAGCATGTGATAACAAAAGGTGGAAATTCTGATCGCAACGGGTCTTGTGGGAATCTGTTTGACGGATGCAGAAAGTGGCACAAAGAAACTTAGTGTAAGCCGCGAGTTTGTAGAGCCGCCCTCCACGGGCTCGAGAACGCACAACCGATGAACGAATTAGAGCAAACCCTGGAAAAGAATGGCAAGCGAGGAGAATACTTTGAAGAGAGTTCATTATGATTCGAGCATAATCAATAAAACACAAGAGAACAAACGGCAGATTTACGAGGTATAAATGAAGTCTGCTATGTTCTTGCTCTGAATACCGAAATATTGCTGCTAATATTTATGGAATATTCCGTCGGTTTTTGTAGGAACATACCCGTAGTAATAACCTGAATATAAAGTATTAATGTTCGACTAGAGTATTTATTTAACAGTTCGTTATGCATCGACTTTCGGCTTCTTAGACCTTCGTCACATAATAAGTTAATATTAAGTTATCTGACGATGGTCTAAGAAGCCGAAAGCCGGTTTATAACGAACAATTAAATAAATACTATTGTGGTACATTAACACTTTGTATCCAAGTTATTAATATTGCTACTAAATCAACGAAAATGAGCGAAAATTGAAACCAATATATCGAAACCGACAAGGAAGTCTACAGTCACACCACAATACAGTAAACACCATTTAGACTATACAGTTAATTAACGCTAAAAGCACCAGTCTTACTAAACTCAAAGGTACCACTGATTTAAAACCACGAGTAACTTAACTTGGAAAGAATTAGGGTGAAATCACCTTAAGACATATATTTTGAACACGAAGCAATCCAAGAGCCAGAAAATCCCGCAATAATCAAAACAAGTTCATAACGCTCTTTTAAAGTCTGAAAGGATAGTAATTTGATATTCAATACATAGATGATTAATAAAGGAAAATATGTGAATATTTTCACAGTAAACAAATTAAATTAATTTTTAACTGCCTCAGGGTATAAACATACGATAGTATCAAAAGTAATACCAAAGAGACAATCAATTATTAGAGAATAAAATTTTGGTAACTAACTGTGTACTACATATTGCCACAAAAACTGACATGCAGTCAGCATGTTCTAAGTCCATTTAACGTATCTTCTCTAATTTAAACAAAAGTAACAACAGTAACAAGCAGGTTACATCAACATGACTATTGTCACAACACACGTGAGAAAAAACTGATCGTATCAGTGATGTAACAAAAAATAAAAGTTATGCTCATAATCTTCATCAAAAGATACACATTAGTAAGCCACCGATTCACATGCACTTCCATTGAAAATGTCCCCGGCTATGGGACGTGTGTTTGAATACACTTACGCTGCTGTGGTTCAATTCTTGCCATTTTGCTACCACCACAGTATAACCAGTGCACAACCAACCCACGAAGTACGGACAGCTAAAAATTTAGTTTCTATGGGACCTAGGCCTACACACTACTTAATCTAACTTAAACTGACTTACGCTAAGGGCAACACAAACACCAGTGCCCGAGGGAGAACTGGAACCTCCGATGGGGGAAGCCGCGCAAACCGTGGCAAGGCGCCTAAGACCACGCGGCTACCCAGCTCGGCACGGAGGAGCTGAGCGTGGAGTCTTGTATAGGTAGGGAAGGCCGCCGGGAGGTTTCACATTTTCTTCCTGGGGTATCATCGCTCGATCAAGAAACGAAGAATATTTACCCTTACTCCGCGTTCGTCCGTCCTTCGGAACCGATTTTGGCCCCGATCTCTTATCTCAGTCACCGCGTACGCTGTAGCCGCGAAAAAAAAAAAGTTGGTAGCGTTTGTGTCCGCGACTGCGACAGCTGTCGGTCTTTCAGTAGCCACACCACAATGGAACTGTGCTCATTTGAGACGTTGTTTGCTTTCGTGACTGCCCCCCATTATACACTACTGGCCATTAAAATTGCTACACCAAGAAGAAATGCAGATGATAAACGGGTATTCATTGGACAAATTTCTTATACTAGAACTGACATGTGATTACATTTTCACGCAATTTGGGTGCGTATATACTGAGAAATCAGTACCCAGAACAACCACCTCTGGCCGTAATATCGGCCTTGATACGCCTGGACATTGAGTCAAACAGAGCTTGGATGGCGTGTACAAGTACAGCTGCCCATGGAGCTTCAACACGATACCACTGTTCATCAAGAGTAGTGACTGGCGTATTGTGACGAGCCAGTTGCTCGGCCACCATTGACCCGACGTTTTCAATTGGTGAGAGATCTGGAGAATGTGCTGGCCAGGGCAGCAGTCGAACACTTTCTGTATCCAGAAAGGCCCGTACAAGACCTGCAACATGCTGTCGTGCATTATCCTGCTGAAATGTAGGGTTTCGCAAGTATGGAATGAAGGGTAGAGCCACGGGTCGTAACACATCTGAAATGTAACGTCCACTGTTCAAAGTGCCGTCAATGCGAACAAGAGGCGTGTAACCAATGGCACCCTATAACATCACGCCGGGTGATACGCCAGTATGGTGATGACGAATACACGCTTCCAATGTGCGTTCACCGCGATGTCACCAAACACGCATGCGACCATCATGAAGCTGTAAACAGAACCTGGATTCATCCGAAAAAATGACGTTTTGCCATTCGTGCACCCAGGTTCGTCGTTGAGTACACCATCGCAGGCGCTCCTGTCTGTGATGCAGCGTCAAGGGTAACCGCAGCCATGGTCTCCGAGCTGGTAGTCCATGCTGCTGTAAACGTCGTCAAACTGTTCGTGCAGATGGTTGTTGTCTCGCAAACGTCCCCATCTGTTGACTCAGGGATCGAGATGTGGCTGCACGATCCTGTCATCTCGACTGCTAGTGATACGAGGCCGTTGGGATCCAGCACGGCGTTCCGTATTACCCTCCTGAACCAAGCGATTCCATATTCCGCTAATAGTCATTGGATCTCGACCAATGCGAGCAGCAATGTCGCGATACGATAAACCGCAATCGCGATAGATTACAAATCGACCTTTATCAAAGTCGGAAACCTGATGGTACGCATTTCTCCTCCTTACACGAGGCATCACAACAACGTTTCACCAGGCAACGCCGGTCAACTGCTATTTGTGTATGAGAATTCGGTTGGAAACTTTCCTCATGTCAGCACGTTGTAGGTGTCGCCACCGGCGCCAACCTTGTAAGAATGCTCTGAAAAGCTAATCATTTGCATATCACAGCATCCTCTTCCAGTCGGTGAAATTTCGCGTCTGTAGCACGTCATCTTCGTGGTGTAGCAATTTTAATGGCCAGTAGTGAAAAAAAAGAGCCCATTTTATCCCTTCCCTGCGTTTCCTTTTCCTGCTTGTATTTGCGTAATCTTTCCATCCATCTCCTGATTGAGTATTTTTCTCTTCTGCAGTTTTCAAATAAATAATCTTAGACGCGAGAATCAGTGCCACGTCCAGTCCTAACATGGGTAACCCTTTCGGGTTTATCTGGCCATGTACGGAGGGATCTTCAGATAACATAATCTTAAGGTCTATTAATAACATTGTAATATGTATTACTAAACGGCTAGAACTGTGCACGGTGTCAGTTGCATTTTGTCTAACGGTTTTCAGAGGCAACAAAAATTTTCTTTCAATAATTCATTTATTGACCGAATTTACATACTTAAAATACTGTCGTAATCTATTCATCAAGAAGTACCATCTTCATTTAAAGCTTTAACACAGTAAGTGAAGTACTGAAGTTAGAAACTGTGTTTACGTCTTGAGGTAGCGTGGCTCGCGGCATGCAAATTACCCCAGTTGCGTACACAATATTTGAAAATAAGAACACGTAGCGATTTCAAACAAACTTTAAACATACGTCAGACTTCTTCAAAACTTTCTCGCTGACACTGTCCACAAAGTAACGAAAGGAAAAAAGTTTATCGTTTATTACTTTTTCGTTGTTCAAGCAGAAAACCTTCAGCATGAGGTACTACGCTTCAATTTATTACGTCGATATTATTACCTCTATTTACAACACATTTTTCAGTTAGTATTTCAATACCAATGAATGTACATGCAAAATACATAAATGTACGACACACAGTTCATTGGCTATGACGTTTTATACATGGGAGTTCGATTCAGTAGCGACTCGTGCAAAATTTTACCAATGTGCTACAGTATTACAAAACTAAACAGATTGTGTATCACTATGTCGTCATGATAAGCACGACTTAACATGGCTGCGATATTAGCTTTACGTAATGCACTGAGATCAAGTATATGTTTATGATTTCCGTTACGTTTTTTATAATAATGCATTAATATTTCCTAGATCTTTCACTCCCCACGTGTCCCATGCATCAGTGTTCCCGAACTACAAACACTGACAGCCAAAAACTGCGTTGCAAATATCAGATCCGCAGAAGCAAATCTTTTCATACATTTTCATACTTTGCTCGTACAGCGTGTTTTTTTTGTTTTTTTTTTTTGCCATCTCCTGTAGCTTTTTGACTTACAAGGGTAGTAATTGCAACCAACATTAACTATACATACAGCAATTAAACTGTTTAAATATATTTAAATTTCTTAATTAAAAGCTTAAAAAGGTAAGGAATAAAGTAAAATGAAAAGAAAGAAGAAAGGTGGCAGCAGCGAGAATCAAACCCGAGCCGACGAATTGCCAGTCAGGGCACTTGACCACTTTGTCACTGCACTGAAAATCCCTCATGCTCTACTCGTAAATCTTTAGAGAGCGTTTTACCTTTTCGTGCCACCTGCTGAAGATTAGATGGGTAGATCACATAACTAATGAGGAGGTACTGAATAGGATTGGGGAGAAGAGAAGTTTGTGGCACAACTTGACTAGAAGAAGGGTTCGGTTGGTAGGACATGTTCTGCGGCATCAAGGGATCACCAATTTAGTATTGGAGGGCAGCGTGGAGGGTAAAAATCGTAGAGGGAGACCAAGAGATGAATACACAAACAGATTCAGAAGGATGTAGGTTGCAGTAGGTACTGGGAGATGAAGAAGCTTGCACAGGATAGAGTAGCATGGAGAGCTGCATCAAACCAGTCTCAGGACTGAAGACCACAACAACAACAACCACCTACCCATGCGAAATATTTTAGGATCTTGAAATCTGAGCCAAATCAGTGAGCCCCGTCCGACGCCCTCCCGTTGTTAGATTTAAATTTGGAATAGGTCTGCCTAACCGTTTCACTCTCTCCTCCGAAGATCTACTGGAAAATGACTTCTTAAGCACATCACAATCAGTAATTGTCATGTTGCTTGCATAATACCTTACACGCACTTTCAAACAAAAATACTGACCTAGTGCTGTGAGCAGCGGAGCAGCCTTAGCGCCGGCTGGGTTGGCGGCGTATCAAAGCACAAGAAGTAACAAAGAATAAAAAAACAAAAACAGCTGTGTCCCTTCTCTGAATTGATAATAGCGCAGCTGACCTTTATTTCGGCACTCGACACTCGTTTCTTCTTATCGTGGAGAGAGTGCTACGAAATATGTTTCGTCTGTTTCATTTGCATTCCAGCACGCATTCGAAGAGAAGTAGCGTATTTTTAGTCCGATTTCCTGTTCGCATTCGAAGAGAAATGGCATAATTTTAGAGTGATATTTACAGTTTGCTGTAGCACTTCAGCACACGATCACCGCCTACTACTGGTTCGATCCATTAAGTAATGTTGGGGAGCTGGGGAGGGGGTGGGGGAAGGGGAGTTATTGGTTCCTTCAGAAATGGCTAAGGACTTGGAAGATCAGTTGAACAGAGTGTATAGTGTCTTGAAAAAGGAAGTTATAACAAGAACATCAACAAAAGTAAAGCAATGATATTGAAACGTAGTCCATCGATCTACGGACCCCACAAAGATAGTAAATGAACAGGCAGGAACAACACGAAAGGGGTTGTACGAAATTTTCGATAAAGTAATGAGTACGTAGCTGTTGGCCTGTTTCAGTACGAATTCTTTTTAAATGATACACACTCCTTGCTGTGGTTCTAAATGGATATTTCGTACGTAGTTGTAGGCTATCTCTGTAAACATATAATCTATCTACATAAACCATCGCAAAAAAATTGTTGGTACGTGTTTTCTATGAAGCTTTTGGTTAACTAAATGGGCTTCAAGTGGTGCCCATGTGGCTCAGTTGCGGTGGGTTTATACGGCGCGAGTTGGGTAACCACGTCTGGGTTTTATTAAACAGATGTCCACCAACACATCCCACTGTCCTCCCTCTCCGCCCATTATCCAGCCTCAGCTTCCCTCACCGGGATGGTCCTTGGCTGACGTACGATTGTATGCTCATTCAATGTCATTGCTATTGCGTGCTGCAACTCCTTTCATTTTAATGTTGTTATTTTACACTAATTATTTAATTACTTAACCCAACAGTCTTTACGCCACGGAGCTACTTCCTGTACATAAAATTATGGGTATATTTCTGGAATTATATCTACATATGTTACTATGTTTCGGTTTTACTTGATTTCTGTCATTTGTCAACCTCGCTCGATATTTGTAAGGTTACGTTACTTGGCTAGCTATGTATATAATAAATAAAATCCTGTGTCTGATGTTGTATACAAGCGGTTAACGTGTGTTTAAATATGTCTATTTTAAACATATTAAGTGTTTTGTAATAATCAGTTAGTCTATTCGACCTTTATCTACCGCTCCCCTATTGGCTTCCCTCCTCTATAACACGAAATTTGACTTTGCTCTAATACAATAGTTATTTTATGGTTTTAATGTGATGTATATTTGTTTTGTAAGTATACACGACCCCTAGGTAGCATCTTTGTCATTTTCATGGGATTATAGTAATTGTATTTAAGTCTTAAGTATTAATGTTCACCAGTACTGTCACCTGATGGCCTAGTTGTCTTGCTGGACGGCGCAACTGCCATAATGATTCATTTTCGTATTGTGTTACAGATAAGAATTAGGACTCCATACTTATGTATGACGTGTTCACCCAAACCTTGGTATGTTTTCACACTGTACTCTGATACATTTCTTGCTTGTTTTCAGTGTTCGGCAACTACTGTTATCCACTATGTGTTATTTGTTGTTCTTTACGGACTGTTTCTGATTAATCTGATGATATGGTGCATAAACCGAAACGCGTAATTAAAGAAAGTAGTCACCAAACGAACTGTGACTACCATGTAATTTGTATAACGTCCACAACAGCACTGATCCAACCTTCAAATTATGTATTAACATAAGCGATCCTCTTCTTAGGTTGAGGAATGCGACGTTAAAAGTAGTAAATGAGTTCAGATATTTGGCTAACAAAATAACTACGATGCCCGAAGTAGGGAGGATATAAAATGCAACCTGTCACTGTAAAGGAAAAAGCTTCTGAAAAAGGCAAATTTCTTAATAGCCAATCTAAATTTAAGTTTTAGCAAGACTTTTCTTAAAATTATTGTCTGGAGTGTAGCCTTATATGGAAACGAAATATGGACGATGAAACAGTTCGTAAAAGAAGGGATTAGAAGCCTTTGACATGTGTTACGGAAGAGTGTTAAAGATTAGATGGGTAAATCGATAAACTACTGAAGAGACACTGAATCGCATCGAGCAGCAAAGAAATTTATGGCAAAAATTGACTAACACAAGGGACAGGTTGATAGGGCACATTCTGAGACATCTGGGGATGGGTACTTAATCTGGTAATGGAGGGAAGCGTCGGGATTAGAAAGGGTAAAGACAGACCAGGATTTGAACAGTAAGCGGGTTGAAACTGATGCATGTTTCTATAGTTACGCAGATATGAAGCGATTCGCACAGGATAGACCAAAGTGAAGTGCTGCATCACACCAGCTTTCGGACTTACGACCACAAAAATAAGAACATGAAACTAAAATGTAAGCGTTTGAGGAAAAAAAAACAATAATTTTAAACTCTGCTGCCATGTAACAGACTTTGAACGTAATATTCAAGAAGGCAAATTTGAATCTCTCAAACGGGCATTGACTTGCAATTCCTAAGTACTGAGAAACAGCACTACGACTTTTTTGGGGTAAATAATTCTCAGTAGAATGACGCGCAATGCTCGAAAGCATACGGCATCCAGGTATCCAATGTGACAGTTCAAACAACTGTGATCATATGATTGGTGATCTACAGCTTTTGTTTGTGACATTACGTCAATGAAATTTTAATGATACGTAGGTGTCGCTACTGTTACATGACTAGAGGAACAGTCCATTCGTCGTAATCACAGACCAAATTTAATCCTTTAGGACTCAACAATTAATATTTACTGTATGCTGATATTAGCTTAATAAGATTTACAGCAACCCACAGATTAGAGGGCAATTGGACAACTGTTAGCTTTCATCAGTAAACACTTCCGGGCTAAGTTGCCGTGGTCGATCTGTAGAACTTCTTCGCCCTGACGTTTCGTTCTCAACTACGGAGAACATCTTCCGAGGTGAGTCAACGACTGGCTACTAGGAGCTGGGGCCGCCGCTTATATGGATGGAGATCACGAAATAAAATTTGGTGAAACAAGCGTGCTAGCGAGGACGTCGCACTATTATACACGTATGTATAGAGAGGCAATTGAAATCCACAAATATCAATACAATTTTAATCGTAAAGAAGAAGGTTTAAAATTGGATAAGATATGGCGGCCGACGTTGCATCAATCACGTGACAATCGATTGCCTGCACGTGACGTGCGGTGGCGCCCCCTACGATATCCATATAAGCGGCGGCCCCAGCTCCTAGCAGCCAGTCGTTGACTCACCTCGGAAGATGTTCTCCGTAGTTGAGAACGAAACGTCAGGGAGAAGAAGTTCTACAGATCGACCACAGCAACTTAGCCCGGAAGTGTTTACTGATGAAGACGCCGGCCGTGAAAGCCTACATGGAATGAACTGTTAGCTTTATTGATTTGTATGTCTTTTTTGCATTACACATGTCTTAACTTTGGGATTCAAAGTAAAGGGTATAGGAATGGGCAAGACCAACGTACAATCAATTCCTGCGTTCGGAATTGGATTGTTACAAAAGCGCATTCAGTAATGTATGATAAATTTATTTCCAAACATTTATTTTAGCAGTGGAATCTTCTGAAGCAGTTTCTGTCTGAAGAACAGAAAACCTTTGGATTTTCTTCCAAATTTTACACCTTCCTGTTGTCTTATTCCATCGAGGGAAGTGGTCAATTTCATCGTTTTGGCGCTCTAACACTGGAGTTACTGTAATAATAGCTTTCCGGAAATTTTTGGACATATTTTCAGCGCTTTGAGGTATCCTCTAGAATTTTCCTTGTCCGGCAGATAGGTATCAGTGCACTTGCAAGATTAGCTTGAAATTGTGTGAGAGAAACCTGTTTTTTCCCAGCCTGGGCCTTGCTGTCTTCTTTATACTTCAGCCAGCTATTGACAGCAATTATTACTGTTACTGTGTTTGAAAAGATATACGAATACCACCTTCTTAGTTTTATGGGATATTTTTATAGCGGTGTCAACATATCATGAAGATCTACTCTTCCCATATTACAATAGCACCTTTGAACAATAGATGGTCTTGGGACAAGAATACGCCATTTCTGAGTCCTGCCCACTTTTTTCCATGTCCTTTGGCTCTACACGTGTCAGCGAAGATAACAATGTAAAGCATTTGTTATCATACAATTTCACAATGATAAACTTGCCTGCTGTGTCAACTTGTGAAGCTGTAGTATCACCCCTTTGCGCTTTCATCTGCTTTTCGTCAGGAAGAGTACATTGCTTGAATCTTCCAGCTCTTATTGTGCCGGTATTAAAAAATATCCCTCTTCAGTACGCTCTGATCAATATGCTGCGATGTAAATAAACTGTCTGCATAAAACCTAAAAAAAAGCGTTTTCTTCCAGTGCTTCAGTTAGTTTCATCACAAGGTTGTAACCAATACCCTTTACAGCTATTTGCTTTGTTTCCTTAGAAACTGCACTTTGGTGGGCATCAGAATTGTGCAAATTTCCTGAGGAGCAGGCTCTGGCCCACATTTTGAACTCCATCTTGGGGCTTGTTTTGATATATTGTTGAAGACTACTGCTCAGGCAGTTTTTTCGGGCGAGCTAGGGAGAACACAGTAAGACAAGGTCAAATTTTCTTCGTACACATTAGGCATTTGAAACCCATTCGCAAATACATATCTCAATGCTGCTCTAGCTCATCTACGATAAAGCTAATTGTTATACCCAATTTCTGAGCACTCTAAATTTTAGTCTGATATTTCACATGTCATAAGAGGTCTGAAGTACTGCAAAGGAGTGACCACATCTTCAGGTTCATCTGCTGGAAGCTTCACAACATGGATGAATTTCTGTATTAGGGAGACCATCGATCCATGACAATTCCGTATCTTCTAGAAAAACGGGTTCCCCGATGGTGGTATGTGTACCACTGGTGGTACGTGAGGACATGTCAGGTGGTGTGAGTACACATACGAGGGCCTTTTTTTTCCAACCTCCGATAGGCTATAAATACAAGACAAGTTCATAGAAAACAATTATGATTACCTAAAGTTCTGTACACTTATGGTTACTTTTCAACATATCCACCGAAAAGATTGAGACATTTATCGCACCTGTGGACAAGCTTTGCAATACTCTCTTCAAAAAATGATTTCAAATGAGCATTGACGTTGTTTTGAAGATCTCGTTGGTTTCCTAGCCACGTCTTCAGTTCAGGGAAAAGGGAAAGTGTGCTGGGTGCCAGGTCAGGACTGTACGGCGGATGATCGAAAATGTCCCATTGCAACTGTTCAAGGAGCTGTTGGGTTGTCAGTGTGTGGATGAGCATTGTCATGGATCAACACAATTCTTGAAGTCAGCATTCCTCTTCGTTTGTTTTGAATGGCTCTCTGCAAACGTCGTAAAGTTTCACAATAAGCAGCTGCATTGATAGTGGTTCCGGGCTGCTTAAACTCTACAAGCAACACACCTTTTTGGTTGCAAAACACGGCAGCCACAACCTTTCTGTTATTGAATGTTGGTTTGAATTTTTTTGGTTTGTGTGGTGAATCTGGATGCATCCATTGTTGTGGTTGTCGTTTTGTTTCCAGTGTGTCGTATTGGATCCAAGTTTCATCTCCAGTAACAAATTATTTCAAAAAGTTATTTCTCAGTGAAGGAAATTCAAACCTGACGCCATTTGGTAACTTTAGTGGGCGTCCGTCTACATTTTTGAGACCCAACGAGCACAAAGTTTTTTGTAGCCTAAATGTTCAGTAACTGTAGGGCGTACAACAGATCTTGAAACTTCTGGAATTTCCATAGACAAAGGAGTTATGGTGAACCATTCTGTCAACTCGTTCAACAAGGCCGGCTGTAACAACAGACTTACGTCCTTGGCCCCCTTCATCATGCACGACATTTCGACCATCTTTAAACTTTCGGCACAATTCACGCACAACGCCATCAGTCATGAAGTTATCACCGTACACTCGGCTCATTCTCCGATGAATTTCTGCTGCACTATTCCCTTCTGCTTGCAAAAACCGAATTACACTTCGTAATTCACACTTGGCAGGAGCAACAATGACGGCAGCCACGTTTACGTGGCTGTAGTACAACGCAGACTGGTGCCTTGAGGTCTGCGATGGCGGAGTGTGTAGTGCGAGAGTTGCGCAGTAGCCTACAGCCCATGTCCGTCCACTTTCTGCCGGTTGTGTAGCTTCTATACTAAGCGATCGAAGGCTGAATAAAAAAAAAAATATATATATATATTTAAAAAATATATAAAAAACGGCCCTCGTGTACAAAACACGTACTGATATATGTAGAATTGTTCGCTTACGTTACATCCTTTTTAAAGGAAAATCACAGTGAGAAAACTGACGTAGTAGTATCTAGTATTATATTAAAGAAACAGCTTTCAAAAGAAAGTTTTAGTTCACACGTGCTTACTCTCACGCCATTTTTGGAAGACAGTTGCTGTGGAAGATTTAGGAAAAGTACCGAAAGAAGTAATCACGAAACAAACTACCGTCGACATGTGTAGCAACACTTCAATGGAAGACGCTTTCAAAAAGAATACTCTGCTCTTTTTTTCGACTGGAACAACACAAACACAGAATATCATTTTCTTTTAAAGTAAGCAGTCCGAGTTTTGGTGCTGCTTGTTCTACTTACGTGTATGACAATGGCTTTCTCAGTCGCACATTAAAAATAAATACAGAAACGGACTTACAAGAAACAATCTGAGTGCGAGGTCGCAAAAGGCCAATGATGTTTACGTCCCACATATTGTCTCTACTATGCAGCCCCAATATTGACTGCTACTAACCAGATCAACTACGCTCCGTAGCTTCATGCTGTGCTCAGCATTGGGTACCTCCAGCCCCGTCCACTGTTGCCATTAGCAGCCAATGAAATGAAATGAAATGATCGTGTGGCCTGATGGCAGAGGGGCCCCATCCGGACATGTTCGGCGGCCGGGTACAAGTCTTATTTCAGGTGCCGCCACACTGAGTGACTTGCGTGTCTGTAATGATGAGATGATGATGAGGACAACGCAACACCCAGTCCACGAGCGGAGAACATCTGCAGCGGGCGCGGGTTAGCTTCCCAGTCGGGTTAGAGATTTTCTCCGCCCGTGGTCTGGGTGCTGTGTTGCCCTCATCACCATCATCGTATCATTATCGACGCGCAAGTCGCCCAGTGTGGTGTCACCTGAAGTAAGACTTGTACACGGCGGCCGAACTTCCTTCCCAAGATGGGGCCTCTCTGCCATCAGTGCCACACGATGATTTTATTTCATTGGCTGCTAATGGCAACAGTGGGCGGGGCTGGAAGTACCCAATGCTGAGCACAACATGAAGCTACGGTGCGTAGTTGATGTGGTTAGTATGTGAGTAACTGACAGCTAGTGGTCTCGATACAAAGCAGAGCACTGGCACTGATAAAGAAAGCAAACATTGCATTATATCTACAACAACAGCTGCCAAAGTTGTCTTTTTGTCACAAAGCAATCATGGAAGTTCGCAGAGTGAAGTGGAGTATGAAATATTAGCGTTTCTGCAAGATGAGTCAGTGGAATGAGCGGTGTCCAATACGTTCGACTGTGCGGACAATGTACACGAGGGGCACAATAATGACAATACGTGCGTAACAAGTGAAAGTGATATTGAAACAGGTGTCGAACCATGTAGTTCGCCATCCTTGTCGGGCAAGGGACCACAATACTCGTATGCAATGAAACGCAGTAAAGGACAATCATCCGAGGGGTGGGTACTAAACATAATTACGTACACGGAACATTATCGGCAGCATAGTAAAAAAAACAATTATGAAGACATTTCGAATAAGTCCGCAGAAATAAGACCACGTAATGCATAAGAAAAAGTACGGGTATTCAACGGGGGATAAGGCGCACTTGTTACAAAAATTGGTGTTTGCGCGTTTCAAGGACGCTCCACAAAATTTACAGGATGTGCATGGACAGAGAACTACAACGTTATGCACATCAAACTGCGAGCGACATAGATTACAGTAATTTCAAAGGAAACAATGAATGGTTGCGTAACTTTAAACAGTGCTACAGAACTGGAAGACGTAAGATAACGAAATTTCAAATGATGCACAGCAAACTGCGGAATCGGCTCGTAAATTTGTAGATGTGATAAACAAACTTATCCCATCATTCAGTAAGAAATTTGTTTACAACTCCGATCAATCGGGATTTGAAGAGGAAATGAACAGGAAAAGAACCCTGAAAATCAGAGGTACCAAGAGAGCTGAATCAAGATCAACTAACATCAATGCCGTAACACATTCATATATAACTATGCCGACTGTTAATCTGGATGTTACATCGGCTGCAAATTCATTTATTGTCTTGTGAGAAGTTGAAGGTGCTCTGCCCCCTACTATTCATTCTCGTATGCGTGATCTTGCAAGGGTAGTAGGAAATATTTACGTCAAAGAAAGCAAGAGTCATAAAGTGGGCGCAAGAGAACTACAACTATGGTATAGCACTGCTTCTGGCCAATAGCTGGCCGGTCAAAATAACTTGCTTGTGCTTGATTCCTAGTCTGCGCGTAAAAATCATACCCTCTTATAGAGCAGACTATTCCTCCGGAAAAGTGTATGGCATAGCCGTTCATACCACGTGGAACCACTGGACAAATGTAGTCTCTGTATGTCTGCCTTTTTTCCATGACTATAAAAGATTTTATCGCACTATCTGCAGCTACACCTTAAAGGATAGCCAGTTTCACGATAAGCTCCACGACAGACTATTTCGTATTCGGTTGCATATCATCACAGTCCATCAGTTCTCATCACCCCGTTACACCAATCTGATTCTTAAGTTCTTGAAGAGTGGATACCTAGCTGAATGACCTGCACGGTTTGTAACTAAAAAAAGAGTTCGCCTTCGATCTTCACGGTGCGAATCTTTGTGATTACTGTGGCGCACCATTTTTCAATCGGTGTTCGTGGTACAAGTTAATGGTTTGCTTTGAATATTTCTTGAATGTCAACGATGTGGATTTTGTGCAGTGTAACATACACTGAAGCGCCAAAAAAACTGTTGTAAGCATGTGTATTCAAATACAGAGATGTGTAAACAGACAGAATACGGCGCTTCGGTCGGCAACGCCTATATACTGTAAGACAGCAAGTGTCTGGCGCAGTTGTTAGATCGGTTATTGGTGCTACAATGGCAGGTTATCAAGATTTAACTGAGTTTGAACGTGGTGTTATAGTCGGCGCTCGAGCGATGGCACACAGCATCAAAAATGGTTCAAATGGCTCTGAGCACTATGGGACTTAACTTCTGAGGTCATCAGTCCCGTAAAACTTAGAACTACTTAAACCTAACTAACCTAAGGACATCACACACATCCATGCCCGAGGCAGGATTCGAACCTGCGACCGTAGCGGTCGCACGGTTCCAGACTGTAGCGCCTAGAACCGCTCGGTCACTCTGGCCGGCGCCCACAGCATCTTCGAGGTAGCGATGAAGTGGGGATTTTTCCCGTACGACCATTTCAGGGGCGTACCGTGAATATCAGGAATCCGGTAAAACATCAAATCTGCAATAAACCATGCAAAAAGATCCTGCAACAATGGGATCAACGACGACTGATGAGAATTGTTCAACGCGACACAAGTGTAACTCTTCCGCAAATTGCTGCAGATTTCAATGCTGGGCCATCAACAAGTGTCGACGTGCGAACCATTCAACAAAATATCATCGATATGGGCTTTCGGAGCCGAAGGCCCAGTCGTGTACCCTTGATGACTGCACGACACGAAGCTTTACACCTCGTCTGGGCCCGACATTGGACTGTTGATGGCAGGAAACATGTTGCCTAGTCAGACGAGTCTCGTTTCAAATTGTATCGAGCGGATGGATATGTCCAGCTATGGAGACAATCTCATGAATCCAAGAACCCTGCATGTCAACAGGGGACTGTTCAAGCTGGTGGAGGCTCTGTAATGGTGTGGGGCGTGTGCAGTTTGAGTGATATGGGGCCCCTGGATCTGCCTAGATACAAGTCTGACAGGCGACACATATGTAAGCATACTGTCTGATAACCTGCATCCATTCATGTTCATTATGTATTCCGACGGACTTGGACGATTCCAGGAGGACAATGAGACACCCCACACGTCCAGAATCGCTACAGAATGACTCCAGGACCACTCTTTTGAGTTTAAACACTTCCGCTGGCTACCAGACATGAACTTGATTAAGCATATCTCGAATGTCTTGCAAGGTGCTGTGCAGAGGAAATCTCCACCCCCTCGTACTCTTACGGATTTATGGACAGCCTTGCATGATTCATGGTGTCAATTCCCTCCAGCAAGACTTTAGACATTAGTCTGAGTCGATGTCACGTCGTGTTGCGGTACTTCTGCGTGCTCGCGGAGGCCTACACGATGTTAGGAGGGTGTACGAATTTCTGTGGCTCTTCAGTGTATATATTCCATAGAAGGTTGATTTCTGCAGTTTCAAATTAGCCTTACTAAAGTTTCGAACTGCGACCTTGAACCCATGGTGTTCCTTGTCAATGTTGAAGAAGACTCGAGGGTTAAGTTAAGCCCTGTGGAGCGCGATGTTGATTACAGACGAACGGCAACTTGCTTGCAACTAAATCATGTACATGTTCTTTCATTAAGAATCTAAATTTAAAAACTGACCAATTACTGATTTTGAACTATGGCTTACTGTCAAAGTTTGATTTGATTCTGAATTTTTTTGCTTTTTGGACTCTATTTTGCTACACTCCATGGTCATTTTATCACTCTCTGGCACAACTTGCGATGTAAAAGTCTAGTAAATATTTTTAATGTCATTCCTCTCCTACTTACTGAATATTCGAATCAGACCTAGCTTCATTTAATTTCACATTATTTGCTACAAATAAGTACCACATGTGAACATGAACGACTGTGTAAAAAAAGTGCTTCTACGGAACTTAAAACTTATGTTTGCCGCATTTCAACCATACATTTCATAGGCTGCATTAACTAGATAATGTGGGTCATGCACTGTTACGGATTCTTTTCTTGCAACGGAGACCCGCAGGGTACGAGGGGCCCTCTGCCGGTCACGTTCCTCAAACCACTTCTCGCCTCTGCATAATTCTGGCGTTAGCGATAACAGAGGGCGCTGATTATGTGCAGCACTATGTTTTCTTTCATTGTGGCTTCTTCAGCGATTTGTTTTATGGTTTTAATATTACCCTGTGCACTATCAAAGGTGTTTATTACTTATGTCATTATCTAGAATATTGGCACTTGATCATATGTCAACTACTCTCTCTTTGCTCTTGCTCTTTTTAACAATCTGACTTTTGTCGTGTTCTATTTTATCGCTTTTTATTACTGTAATGCCTCTTATACGTTATAAGCTCATTACAGATTTCAACTATTGTATCTCTCCTTATTTTACGCTGTTCAATTAATTATTGAAAATTAGTGTATGCCAACATTAGCGACATCTGGTGAACTTACAACACAAACACCTTATGGCTACTGTACGGCAGCTTGTTTTGAACAGTAGTGCTACTGACAACATGACTCGTGCATATGTTGTTATTTATACATATCTGACGATGCTGGTGCTGATTTTGCATTTAGCATTTGACGATGCCACTATGGCTGTACTACATTAGGACTTTCTTTTTCTAAAACAGGTAAGCCTCTTACTAAAAGCGCACAAACGCATATATTTGTCAGTAGTACTTTTCATTATCGTCTATTTATTGTTTTTAAGCTGTAGACAATCTGCGAGTGTATTTATGTTTTCCCCATTTTTGCTGTAGATCTAATGATGGTCATTATAGACCGAAACCGGTAATCTGTTAACAAAAAGTTTGCGACCATAGACGTAAATTAAAGGAAACTTATTGTATATTTGGGTCACTGTTTTATTCGCGACAATGTCGCAGCTTGTGAAGCCATACATACACTCCTGGAAATTGAAATAAGAACACCGTGAATTCATTGTCCCAGGAAGGGGAAACTTTATTGACACATTCCTGGGGTCAGATACATCACATGATCACACTGACAGAACCACAGGCACATAGACACAGGCAACAGAGCATGCACAATGTCGGCACTAGTACAGTGTATATCCACCTCTCGCAGCAATGCAGGCTGCTATTCTTCCATGGAGACGATCGTAGAGATGCTGGATGTAGTCCTGTGGAACGGCTTGCCATGCCATTTCCACCTGGCGCCTCAGTTGGACCAGCGTTCGTGCTGGACGTGCAGACCGCGTGAGACGACGCTTCATCCAGTCCCAAACATGCTCAATGGGGGACAGATCCGGAGATCTTGCTGGCCAGGGTAGTTGTCTTACACCTTCTAGAGCACGTTGGGTGGCACGGGATACATGCGGACGTGCATTGTCCTGTTGGAACAGCAAGTTCCCTTGCCGGTCTAGGAATGGTAGAACGATGGGTTCGATGACGGTTTGGATGTACCGTGCACTATTCAGTGTCCCCTCGACGATCACCAGTGGTGTACGGCCAGTGTAGGAGATCGCTCCCCACACCATGATGCCGGGTGTTGGCCCTGTGTGCCTCGGTCGTATGCAGTCCTGATTGTGGCGCTCACCTGCACGGCGCCAAACACGCATACGACCATCATTGGCACCAAGGCAGAAGCGACTCTCATCGCTGAAGACGACACGTCTCCATTCGTCCCTCCATTCACGCCTGTCGCGACACCACTGGAGGCGGGCTGCACGATGTTGGGGCGTGAGCGGAAGACGGCCTAACGGTGTGCGGGACCGTAGCCCAGCTTCATGGAGACGGTTGCGAATGGTCCTCGTCGATACCCCAGGAGCAACAGTGTCCCTAATTTGCTGGGAAGTGGCGGTGCGGTCCCCTACGGCACTGCGTAGGATCCTACGGTCTTGGCGTGCATCCGTGCGTCGCTGCGGTCCGGTCCCAGGTCGACGGGCACGTGCACCTTCCGCCGACCACTGGCGACAACATCGATGTACTGTGGAGACCTCACGCCCCACGTGTTGAGCAATTCGGCGGTACGTCCACCCGGCCTCCCGCATTCCCACTATACGCCCTCGCTCAAAGTCCGTCAACTGCACATACGGTTCACGTCCACGCTGTCGCGGCATGCTACCAGTGTTAAAGACTGCGATGGAGCTCCGTATGCCACGGCAAACTGGCTGACACTGACGGCGGCGGTGCACAAATGCTGCGCAGCTAGCGCCATTCGACGGCCAACACCGCGGTTCCTGGTGTGTCCGCTGTGCCGTGCGTGTGATCATTGCTTGTACAGCCCTCTCGCAGTGTCCGGAGCAAGTATGGTGGGTCTGACACACCGGTGTCAATGTGTTCTTTTTTCCATTTCCAGGAGTGTATTAACTGATCAGCACAACGCAAGAAGCGTATATGTGTCAACATCGAGGAAGACTGCAAAAATTATCTCCACCTCGTACTGGTCCTTACCGCCGCGGCAGTCGTCACTCAACCTTACGCTCCCCACCCCTTCCCCTCTTCAGGAATCGTTAAAAAGTCAACAAGCTACTATGTACTGGTACGCCCATTTTTTTAAAAACATCATTTGGTACGCACTGGTAAAAAGTATGGGAACCCTTGTTTTGAAACATCCTCAAAATTTACTGAATCAAAAACAGGTGGATGTTGCAACATCTGCAGGCCGGTGTGGCCGTGCGGTTCTAGGCGCTTCAGTCTGAAACCGCGTGACCGCTACGGTCGCAGGTTCTAATCCTGCCTCGGGCATGGATGTGTGTGATGTGCTTAGGTTAGTTAGGTTTAAGTAGTTCTAAGTTGTAGGGGACAGATGACCACAGATGTTAAGTCCCATAGTGCACAGAGCCTTTTTTTTTTTTTTCTTTTTTTTTTTTTTTTTTTTTTGGCAACATCTCTGCAGTAGAGAAAGTTTCTCCGCCGCAATGAAAATTGCTAAAATTTGTCGGAATTTCTTGGTCACCGTCGTAGATTTCAGAGAAACAGCTTTCACTGGGATTATTTAGAACCTCAAGAATATGATAAATCGTAAACTGAAGGTAAAAGAAAATACCTGAACGTCACACAGACGAACATTCACAAACATAACGCTAAATGTCCACAATTACACATATGTAACAAGAGTTTATTTCTACATTTCATGTATATTTCAATACACAGAAAAAAAAAAGCTGAAATAATTTGTCCACTAGTTCTGACTTGCAGAGAAAATATTTGACATATACTGATTAAAAACATATTATCCACATAAAGAAAGTATCTCTTATATCTTGAGCACAATGATGGTAATCACCGTGCACCGGCGCAGCAAAGAAGTTACAAACATTGACCAGTACTAATATTTCTACAATAGTTTCAATTCTGTTGTTGTGGTCTTCAGTCCTGAGACTGGTTTGATGCAGCTCTCCAAGCTACTCTATCCTGTGCAAGCTTCATCTTCCAGTAGCTACTGCAACCTACATCCTACTGAATCTGTTTAGTGCATTCATCTCTTGGTCTCCCTCTACGATTTTTACCCTCCACGCTGCCCTCCAATACTAAATTGGTGATCCCTTGATGACTCAGAATGTGACTATCAACCGAACCCGTTTTTCTAGTCAAGTTGTGCCACAAACTCCTCTTCTCCTCAATTCTATTCAATACCTCCTCATTAGTTATGTGATATACCCATCTAATCTTCAGCATTCTTCTGTAGCGCCACATTTCGAAAGCTTCGATTCTCTTTTTGTCTAAATTATTTATCGTCCATGTTTCACTTCCATACATGGCTACACTCCATACAAATACTCTCAGAAACGACTTCCTGACACTTAAATCTACACCCGATGTTAACAAATTTTTACAGAATGCGCTGCATGGCTTGTACACACATGTGGCAGCGGGCACTGATGACCTAGTACAGACCATCCATATAAACATTATGTTAAATAAACTGCCCTGTAATATTACTGTGACCAACTACCAAAAACCTGAATAACAACATTTTGCAGCGCGGACCGTTGCGAGACGCACAGGAAGGGAGTCACTGAGGTGGAGTATGGAGCCATGCCGACTCCAGTACCGCGCCAAGCCGTGCTAGGTTTCTCTTTTGAGCAAGTATGGCGCGAACAGCCCGATCGAGACAGTCCCACAGTTTCTCGATTCTGTTTAAATCCGGGGAGTTTGGTGGTCAGGGGAGTACGGTAAACACATCCTGGTGCTCTTAGAGGCACGCACGTACAGTGCTAGCTGAGACACGTTGCACTGCCCCACTCGTAGATGCCACCGTGCCGAGCAAAAACGAACTGCATGTAGGGGTGGACATGGTGCTCAAGGATAAAGGCATACTTGTATTTATCCACGGTACCTTCCAGAATGACGAGATCAGCCACGGGACGCCACGAAAACATTTCCCTGACCATCCTCCGGTCTGGGTGCTTCCGACGACTGCTGCAGCGCGCTACACGCCAAGGCCCACCTATCCCATGGAGCATAAAATCTGATTCATCTGAAAACGCCGCCTGACGCCAATCGGTGGACGTCCAGTTCCGGCGTTGGCGTGCAAATTCCGGCTTAGTTCATCCATGTGGTGGCTGCGCGCGCCTCTGCAGCCCTGTTGCTCTGCAGCAGTGACTCCATTCTATTCTTCTGGAGGCCATTCTTCTTGCACAGTAACGCCACTATTGTCTTTAACAAAGAGACTCTCCCCCCCCCTCCCCGTCTCAATATTCGTGCATGAACCAAGCGCCTACTGCGGAGGCCCACACATAGCAACGTTTGTTGAACGGTCTTTGAGGAGACGCGGGTTGGTAGCCCCTCGGTTCATCTGAGTGGTCAGTTGCGCCAACAGCGGCACGTCTATTCTATCTCCGCAGCCCTCGTTCACCCCTGTCCTCATAGCCCAAGGTGCATCACAGCTGCCTCGGCACCGGTTTTGGAGAGCTCTATTTTACCGTGCACGGTACACGTAAACCACTGCGGCACGCGGACTGTTAACAAACTGAGCCGTTTCGTAAACTCTTCTACCCTTCGACCGAAAGCCAATGATAGCGCCATTTTGGACGCCAGATTAATCGTTCCGTTTTCACCTTACAACGACTGAATTGTTTTCCACGTCCCCCATTACACGCTTTATATACCCTCGACTACTAGTGCTGCCATATGCCGTCTGTGAGCGGTTATTGCACACTGACGTCGTACATATGCGGTGGTCTCACTACTGTCACTGGACTGCGTATGTAATCGGGGGTACAAGATGATTTAAATGCTTCCAGTGGAACTAGTATGCCAGCGCAGAACACCAGCTGTGGACGCTATTCTCGCAGCGCTCTGCTTCATTCACGCGCTTCTTTGTGGCACTGGTCCCCGGGTTCATTCATCCGCTGGCTGCGCGCCTCTGCGGCGCGATTTCTCTGCAGCAGTGACTCCATTCTATTCTTCCGGAGGCTATTCTTCTTGCACAGTAACGCCGCTATTGTCCTTAACAGAAAGACGCGCCCCCCATCGCAGCGGCAATACGCAGGATTGAGCCATAACCGTCGTTATTATTTAACGCTCTCAATGTTCCGCCACCGTCAACTACCAAAGAACACGGATACGACCTCCACTGCGTCGAGTGCAAGCACAGACAGAAGGGCAATAGCGGAGCTTGAAATACGTTTCGCAGACGGTACAGGGATAGAGTTTTCGTTAAAAGATACTCAGTTTCTTCCATAAATTTCAAGTGGTGAACGTGACGCGTGTCTCACAGATATAGTTGTTTGTTGAAACGAAACTGTGCAACAAAGGATGGTAACAACATTAGCGTTTAAAATCCCGTCGATGATGACATCCTTAGAGACGCACACACACTTCAACTGGAGAAGGCAATTTGTCGTGTTCCTTTCAAAGGAATCATCCCGGTATTTTCACCATCCTATTTAGAGCAATCATGAAGCCAGCCTCTTATACCTGTGCCAACTCAGGCGTTAAACATAGAAGAACTGAAATGAAAAGAATAGTAACACTCGTAGGGCGCACAAACTATCGCCTACGAGTTACAATAGAAGGTGATTTTATTTAACACACTACCTGTTTCGTTCTTGTGCCCTTATTCAGGTGATTTACATGTTTCTACACTCAATGTTGGAGTTCACTGTTCAAATAGAATGCAGATAATATGATGATGACTAGGGAGACAACTAAAAGTGGTTAAGCGACGTACACTAGTGTCGAAAATTAAAGCAACAAACGGAAATTTTGCATGATTGTCACAAAACAGTATAGAGAGGTGACAGTAAAGAAGAAAAATGTAAAGAATACAGAATGGAAACAACTGCAGCGTGCATAATGGTATAGAAAAATGTTTTTCGTTTTTTCCAACTCAAATAATATGCACACACATTTTGAAAATTGGCTGATGTGCTCAGTACAGGGTATGACCACCTCTGGCAGCAATACAGGCAAGACAACTAGGGGGCGTTCTGTGAATGACGTTTTCAATCTCATGCTGAGGCTATAACGCCCGTTCCTATTGCAGAGCTGCTAGCAAGTCTTGCAGAGTGGTTGGTGGAAGCTGACGTGATGCAACCAATCTCCCGTGCATACCAGACATGCTCTATAGGATTCAAATCGGGAGAGCGAGAAGGCCACGCCAAGGATGCATATCTCCCGTTTCCAAGAGAACATCAACTACCTGTGCTCTGTAATGTGCAGGATTATCATCCATCAGTACGAAGTCTGGGCCCACAGCAGGTCGCAACATTCGCACATAAGGTCCCAAGATCTCGTCACGATACTTGACAGCAGTTCAACCTTGCCGATTTACCCCGTGAAGAGGTATTAGTGTGGTTAACATAATCCCTGCCCACACCATTAAGGATTCTGCTCGATATCGGTCTCTTTCCACAGTGTTTGGGTCCGGAAATCGGGTTCCACGCTCCTTCCACATGCGAATCCATCGAGAATCACTGTCCCGACCATATCGGGACTCATCTGTGAAAAGAACACTGGACCACTATTCGACCG
Organism: Schistocerca cancellata; assembly: GCF_023864275.1. Taxonomy (NCBI): domain Eukaryota; kingdom Metazoa; phylum Arthropoda; class Insecta; order Orthoptera; family Acrididae; genus Schistocerca; species Schistocerca cancellata. Next base: position 137,297,384 of record NC_064634.1, on the reverse strand, counting down.
TCCAGATGGCATAATGACGACTCCGCTCTAGACGTTCCCTTCTGTGAAGACGCGTCAGAGGTACACCTCACAGCAGGCCACTCTGCCGAAACATTATGTATACCGTTTGCCTCGATACATGAGGTCCAGCGGATGCTGCGAGGTCACATGCCAGTTTCCTTGCAGTGCTGTATACTACGGCGGTACCGTCATGCCCTTACAGCCAAGCAAAGATCCTCTCTTTCTGATGTCATAAACGATCGGCCCCGCCCTTTACTTTGGGATACAGTTTTGGTGTCTATAAACTGTCGCCACACCCGAGAAACAACAGAACTATTCACATTAAGCTATCGGGCAACATCAATGTGCGACTATCCTGCTTCCATTCTTCCTATAGCCCACCACCGCAGAGACTCAGGCGTCTTAGTGCAATACTGGCACTGTCTGTGACTGTGTATACAGCAATCGTGAATGAAGGACTACCCGGCAAACAGTGCCCCGTTTGATAGGTGCCCTGACGTCATCGGTGGCATTGTTGACCGTTGATCGGAATACCACACGAACGTACTCACAACTGTTAACAGTTTGTATGATTACATCGTGAATTAGACACAGGACGGGGAAATAGCGGTCTATGTTGAAATACTACTGTACTTTACATATACGCTACATAAAGTGCCTATGTCGTTTCCACATTAGATTTCTCGCGTTTTTCACAAATATATTTCGATTTTTCACACATTGAAGGTATATTATCCACCATGGTAATTATTGGAAATTCCATATTATGCATACCATATAGTAGTGGCACTTTAGGTGTTAGTAAATACAGAACATGCACTCACACAACATTCAACGCGCTTACATTGGAACACACTGGTTATGGTCAAAGAGGTTCCTTAGATCCACAAAGTAGAAAGATGTCATACAAACAGCACATAACAAATGTTATAAATTACAAAAATGAAAATTTTCCATGAGTGTGGAGCCACATTGTCATTTATAATATATAGAATGGTTGCTGACAGACGACTGTATTAGGGTAAATACTCATCGTCAAATAAGTGCGGAGTGAGTATGAAGTGATCTATTTTCATAAACTGGATTTTATACAAATAATGCAAATCAAGAATATAATGAAATTATTTTATAAAGTAAGACGTTTAATGATATAGATCTTTTTATTATTACTAGTTGTGAGGACCAGTGAGATATAGTTTATATTTTTAAATATCTCATCAAAGATGTGTAGACATCACTTGTCTGAAAGGTCTACTTGTTCATTGAGAATGAGGTGTTATTTAGCTACAAGGTATCTATGTGTTTCCAGTATCTTATAGAGGAACTTCTTCCTGTCTCCTCCATGTAAGAACTGTGGGCAATTGTCACTAAATAGTTTGTAAATACATTATTTGTTGATTTGCTATTTGTCTTGCTGCAGTGAAACCGATCTCTTGTCAAAGAAAATTACCTTCTATTGTAAGTGGTAGCGGTTATTATTCTGCACCCTATAAAGGGACAGTTCCCGAGTCCAAATGCATCCATAATGGATAAAATTCACTTAGTAACACTTGTTTTAATAAAGAATACAGACGGTCGATCGTTCTTTCAACAAACTGAGCTACACGCTTTCTTCGTATTTCTACAACAATTGAATTTCGAACTCATTTAGTTACTGGGGAGATGAAGTAAGTTTGAATCAAATTCTTTTAGACTAAGTAATTGTTTAACCACGTGAACAAACACGATAGTTTTATCGTCTCCTGTGAGAACGAAATGATGAATCTTGATGGTGGCAGAAAAAATTTATTCGAATGGTCTCATACTTCAGATGGTCTGTTTTCCTCCTTGTGAGAAAACTTAACAGCGAGCTTCATGGCACAACTGAAAAGACTTGCTCGAGAGAAATTTTAGAAACGAGTTAAGTCACAGAATGTTTCAAAATTGAACTACAGTTTAGTGTACTGGCAGTCACTTTAATAAGTATATGTACTTTATGCATTTATTGTAGGACCATACAGACAAAACCACCTACGAAGGGGCGCAAACTATTGCTGATACAAATTAATGTTCATAAATAACAATGTGACCAAACTTATCCAAGCGTTTCAATTCCTTCACTGCACTATACCAATGGTAATATTACCTATGATAGCGCCACTACAGAGGAGTTATGAAACACACTTTTCCGAAATTTATTAAAGAAAGGAAATGATTTAAATATGAAATAGAATCAAGAACAACTGTCAACAGGGGTACCTACGGCGTAGATAACCTCGGTGCAGGGAAGCAGCTTAAATTATTTAATAAAGGCAAATCTTCGGTCCTGATGGTATACCAATTATGTTCCTTTCAGAGTATGCTGATACAATAACCCAATGCTGAGCAATATCCAACTGCTCGCTCGTCATATGATCCGTACCAAAAGACTGGAAAGTTGCACAGATCACACGAATATTCACGAAAGAAACAGGCGTAATCTGATGAATGCGACCTATATCACTGACGTCGATTTGCATTACGGTTGTGGAACATATACTCTGTTCGCACATTATGAATTACCTTGAAGGTAACGGGCTATTGACATACAGTCAGCACGGATTTAGAAAATATCGTTCTTGTAAAACACAACTAGTTCTTTATTCGCACGAAGTACTGAGTGCTATCGAAAGGGGATCTAAAATCGATTCTATATTTCTAGATTTCCAGAAGGCTTCTGACATCGTTCCTCACAAGAGATTTCTAATCAGATTGGGTGCCTATGGAGTATCGCTTCAGTTGTTCGACTGGATTCGTTATTTCCTGTCACAAAGGTCACAGTACGTAGTAACCAACAAGAAAAACAGAGGTGATGTCTGGCGTTTCCCACGAAGTGTTATAACCTCTGCTCTTCCTCGTGTATCTAAACGTTTTAGGAAACAATCTGTGCAGACCCATTAGATTTTTTGCAGACGATGTCGTCATTTACGGTCTAGTAAAGTCATCAGAAGATCAAAGCAATTGCGAAATGATTTGTATAAGATATATGTATGGCACGAAAAGTGGCAATTATCTCTAAATACACACATCAAAAAAAAGTTCGGCATCACCTCGGTTCCGAGAGTTCCGGAACCTGTACAGAAAATTAGAATAGAAATCAACCTAAACAGGAATAGAAATCAACATAAATATCATTTCCGCCCTTTTTATTATTCATGAAAATCACACATTGCATGTTGTACCACCATACAGCGAGACCTTCAGAAATGATGGTCCAGACTGCTGTACACACTGGTACCTCTAATACCCAGTAGCACGTCCTCTTGTGTAGATGCGTGCCTGTATTCGTCGTGGCACACTATCCACAAGTTCATCAAGACACTGTTGGTTCAAATGGTCCCACTCCTCAACAGCGATTCGGCGTAGATACCTCAGAGTGGTTGGTGGGTCACGTCGTTCATAAACAGCCCTTTTCAATCTCTCCCAGGCATGTTTGATAGGATTCCTGCCTGGAGAACATGCTGGCCACTCAAGTTGAGCGATGTCGTTATCCTGAAGGAAGTCATTCACAAACTGTGCACGATGGGGGCGCGAATTGTCGTCCATGAAGACGAATGCCTCGCCAATATGGTGCCGATACGGCTGCACTATCGGTCGGAGGATAGCATTCACGTATCGTACAGCCGTTACGGCGCCTTCCATGACCAACAACGGCGTACGTCCGCCGCACATAATGCCACCCCAAAACATCAGGGAACCTCCACCTTGCTGCACTCGCTGGACAGTGTGTCTAAGGCGTTCAGCCTGACCGGGTTGCCTCCAAATACGTCTCCGACGATTGTCTGGTTGAAGGCATATGCAACACTCATCGGTGAAGAGAATGTGATGCCAATCCTGAGTAGTCCATTCGGCATTTTGTTGGACCCATCTGTAGCGCGCTGCATGGTGTCGTGGTTGCAAAGATGGACCTCGCCATGGACGTCGGGCGTGAAGTTGCGTAACATGCAGCCTAATGCGCACAGTTTGAGTCGTAACACGACGTCCTGTGTCTGCACGAAAAGCATTATTCAAAATGGTGGCGTTACTGTCAGTTTTCCTCCAAGCCATAATCCGTAGGTAGCGGTCATCCACTGTAGTAGTAGCCCTCGGGCGGCCTGAGCGAGGCATGTCATCTACAGTTCCTGTCTCTCTGTATCTGCTCCATGTCGCTTTGGTTCACTCGGACACGCCTGAACACCTCCCTTGTTGAGAGCCCTTCCTGGTACAAAGCAACAATGCGGACTCGATCAAACGCGGTGTTGACCGTCTAGGCACAGTTGAACTACAGATAACACGAGCCGTGTACCTCTTTCCTGGTGGGATGACTGAAATTGATCGGCTGTCGGATCCCCTTCGTCTAATAGGCGCTGCTCATGCATGTTTGTTGACATCTTTGGGCGGGTTCGTGACATCTCTGAACAGTCACAGGGGCTGTGTCTGTGATACAATATACACAGTCAATGACTATCTTCAGGAGTTCTAGGAAGTAGGGTGACTCAAAAGTTTTTTTTTTTATGTGTGTAAGAAAAAGTGTGCGGTCACCCACATGAGAACAAAAAGAAATCCGTTAAATTGCGATTACACGAAAAATCAGTCAAATTTAAAGGCTATCAATTCAACTAAATACCCAGGAATTACAATTACGAACAACTTCAGTTGGAACGATCACATAGATTGATATTGTGAGGAAGGCAAACCAAAGACTGCTTTTATTGGCAGAATGCTTGGAGACGCAATAGGTCTACTAAAGAACCTGCGTACATTACGCTTGTCCATCCTCTGCTAGGGTACTGCTACGCGGTATGGGATCCTTAGCAGATAGGAGGGTTGGATTGGGTTGTTTTGAGGGAGGAGACCAGACAGCGAGGTCATCGATCTCATTGGATTAGGGAAGGATGGGGAAGGAAGTCAGCCGTGCCCTTTGAAATGAACCATCCCGGTATTTGCCTGGAGAGATTTTGAGAAATCACGGAAAACCTAAATCAGGATGGCCGGACGCGGGATTGAACCGTCGTCCTCCCGAATGCGAGTCCAGTGTGCTGACCACTGCGCCACCTCGCTCGGTGGGATAGGATTGACGGAGGATATCGAAAACGCCCAAAGACGGGCAGATCGTTTTGTATTATTGCGAAACAGGGTAGAATGTGTCACGGGTATGTAAGTGAATTGGGATGGCAATCATTAAGACAAAGGCATGTTTCATTGTGGCGAGATCTTTTCACGAAGTTTTGACCACCGACTTTCTCCTCTGGATGTGTAAATACTTTCTTTATTATCTCCGCCGTACATAGATAGAAATGATCACCGTAATAAAATATGAGAAATCAGAGGTCGTATAGCAATATTTGTGTGTTCATTTTTTCCACGAGATGTTAAGTGTGTGTAACGGTAGAGAAACAGTCTGAAGGTGGTTCCAAGAACCCTCTGCCAGGCTCTTAAGTGTGAACTGCAGAGCTGCCATGTGGATTTAGATATCGCGTAGATATAGAAATAGCCTGTTCAGTCACTAGTCCACATTAACGAAAGTTTTCCGTGTTAGCTCTTTCGCTGGTGACGGCCGGATACATATCTTCTCTGATGGAGAAGGGTACGGCATATGGACAGACTGAAACACCGGAGATATTCACACGGAAGGTGTGCTCAGAGGAAAGCGAGAGTGCTCCATCCAGCTTTGTTCCCTAATTACAACAGAAACTGTGCAGCCAGTTACCGTGAAGCGGCGGAGAAAGTGAGCGTGCAGCGCCACTTCTTGCCCATTGTGAGATACTCCCTCAGCAAGCCGCTTTAGTCGAACTCCCTCCCGTAAAAAAAAATGTTTCTTCCTCCTGCAGCATACGCTCCATATTCACAGCACCTCTTTGGAAAAGGACGTACGGAGGGGTTAGCGCTACACTCATCAACTGACAAAATTCGCTTCCTGAGCGCAAAATGAAGAGCAGTTGAATGGTCCGGAGCAGGATAAAGATGAAGGAGCCACATACCAGAAAACAATGTTGGGCAAAAATTCAAATCATTAAGTAGTAGTCGAAAAAGATATAGTAAAATTTAAATAATCGACGATGCGGAACAACTGAGGCAGCCAAGTGAACATCTACATCCACGGCTGGTTGGTTGATTTGGGAGGGAGGAAACCAAATTGCGAGGTCATCGGATTAGGGAAGGATGGGGAAGAAAGTCGGCCGTGCCCTTTCAAACGCGGTCTCTACATCTACAGCTTATGCAATTGGGCAAAGGGCGAAGTTGGGCGTAAGGAAATACACGAAAGAGAAATCGACGTAGCGTCGTCCTTTGAGAGCGGTTAAGGTTTCTTAACGTTAGTTGTTGTATTAAAGGCTCCGCTATAGATGAAAGTACTGATGCATCAGTAAGGTACGCAGTAAGACCAACAAACACAAGAAGTCCAAGAGATGTGAGGAAGTTGCTGCAACGTATCAACAACTCTTTACCAAGAAGTGAGTATTTCCACATTGTAGAATGAATTTTCTTTTACAATTGAGTGTTCTGAAGACTGCATCAGCCACAAAATTTACACTTTTATTTTTTATTTTTATATATGAATAGCTAAAAAGTACTACTTTTTCTTGGTCTTTTTTCCATTTGTTTGCTAAACTGGAGGAAAACATGTCATTAATCAACTCATTTGTACAACATCAAACTTATTCAAAGTTTTTTTTTCCATTCGGGTGCAAAGATGAATAAGTTTTGAGGTTGTCCAACACGCGAACACTCTATGTACAGCATAGCTGTCCATTTTGAATTCAACCCGCAAGATTGGAATGTTTGCCCTTGTGTTTTATTGATAGTCATGCTGTACGCAACATTTACAAGAAATACGAGCCTTTTGAAGCTGAATGGTAAGTTAGTGGAAATGAGAGGGAATCGTTGTATGAACACCGATTTGCCTTTTTTGTTTTCCAGTTGATATTTCCGCCTCTATGACGCTATCTATAAGACTTTTTTTGGGAGGGCATACCGCGAACATTGAAAGAATATAGGAACCCTGTCGGGTAGTTAACGCCTTCCTCTTGGATCACCAGTGTATCATTCGCAAATCTGTTTGTTGAACTACAACTTTTTTTTTGCTACACTTAATAGCTTACACAACCATTGCTTCTTTATGTTCTTTCTCCGTTTAGGTGAACACACTTTTTCGGTGAGTTGTTTCTCTGTCTTTACTACGGTTTAGACGATTATGCTGGAATGCGGATCAATGCGATAGGTGGCGTTTCCAAGTTGTATTCAAGAGCATTCGAGAATATTCTAGAAGTTTTGAAAATATTCGTTAACATTCGAGAATATTCGTATAAGCTTGAGAACTTAACAGAAAAATTTCAGTTTTTTTTTTCTCCTTAAGAAGTTCATTGATGCGAAAGAGACAAGATGTCCTGTTGACCAGCATAGTGTGATGGTGACCACTTGAAACACTCGTATCTCCATAACTACAATAGCACAACCACTATAGTGCGCAACGAAGGGAACCTGGTTGCTATCGTCTTCACCTGTACTATCGTTTGCTTCGAGAAAACCCCGACAATATTTGCGAATATTTACAAGTATGAGTTTGGGCTCCGGCAGCAAAAATTGTGCCGTTGATATGAATATTCAAATAAAAACCTGAATGCTCGAATCTATGAGTTTCGACGTACGGTATGCTATCTTGAAATTAAACTGGTATTTGTTCTGATGGTAACTGATTACTAAGAATATCTGTTTCCCCTGCCTAGTAAAATAGTTTATGTCCTTATCTCGGAAGATGATCAATTATGTGAGCGAAAATCGGGCATAAAATACCACAACTGATAATGTTTTATTTCAATAAAACGAAGGGCGTTAGTTGACAAAAATATACATTTTATTGTACTTGCAAAGATGGATTTGAAAGATCTATTATTATAAACCAACTACGGGCAAAATGGCTACACAAATTAAGAATAATGGTAACGATTTCTGTCGCAGTTTCTGACCACGCATGGAATATTTATATATTCTATTCGGGCAAAGAAAATTGTAGCTTCGAGATACCGAAGTACGTCATCGAGTTGTAAATTGTTTTCTAACATTTCTTATCAGTGAATGCTGTTCGTTACGTAGGTGGTGCTCTCTGCGCTACAGATATTGGGTAACAGTTGTGAAGCATCCCACATAACCTTGACGAATGTCTTACGACTTATTTGTCCAAAAGCACTCTAACCCTAACAAGAATGTGCGCCTCTAATGGGAAAGAATTCACGGGAAACTTTCTGAATAAACTGTATTTACCTTTCTTGATTTTCTTGAATGAAACAGTAGTAGTTGCGAAAATATTGCTTTAATGACGCATTTCGCCTTTGCAAGACATCAGAAGATTTTCTACGAAAACAATAAATGGGAAATAATAGTTAAGCTACGGTCCTATCGCTGCACCATTGCACCTGCCGTTTTGAAAGTATTGTTTTAAATTTTAGAACTTTATTTGATTAACCGCAACATTATTTATTCTTTCTTTTTAAAGTTTCCTTATCAACTTGCATTGATTGTCTAAACACACGCCCCCTTTAGATCGATCTGGACGTATGCTTATTCCGCAGCATAATAATTCTACGAACGCCTCCGTGGTTCGTAAAAATTTTGTTAGATATTTTATTGCAGCTTTGCATGAGGGAACCATTCTCTCTTTAAGCCACAAGCACAGCGATGAAAACATCGTCAGACACAAAAATTGTCACACAACACAATTCTTGTCTGGAATAGTGGTCGGCCAATTGTAAGAATAAAATTAAAAATTGTTCCAGTCCCCTAGTTGAGACGACGGATTCAAGGTTTCTCGTCACTGTCAGGTGAACGCCAGAGCCGAAACCCGGCCTTCCATGTATCCCCACTAGGACCTCCATTAGTGCAACGTCCAGTTCGTCGGGATTTGGATGAGGAGAACCAAGTTTAACAGCTGCCCGTCCTGCCCATTTGGGTAGGGGTGAAAGATAAAGAAGAAAAATACCTCACCTAATAGCGTCCACGTTAAGTGAAGCTCAAAGTTACCATAGCGCGGTACCGGATACCTTAAAGATATGTGGCCCTAGAAAAAGAAACACAACTGTCGCTTGCCAAAAAGAGTATACAGGAGAACCTAAAAAGATAGGAAATTTTAGGCGTTGTCAAAACAAATTAATGAGGAATAAAAAAGTACAGGAACTATTCGTACACAACTTATTTAAAACTAGAATTGATCTGTTTTGTAACACATTAAACTACACTCTATACTCTGAAGCAGATGACGCCCCATAGTGAAAGAACGTGAATATTTTTCAAAAAAATAAGATCTATCTTCTGTGCAAGTTTGTCTTAAATGCAGTTAAAGACTGGTCAGGTACAATTTGGGGAATATTAATGAACTACGTCTATAAACGATGTTTAGAATGACGATGACTTAATTGCTCAGAATAGGCCTACCATTGACAGAGCTATCGTAAAACACAGAACTGTTAAGAACTCGAGAGAAACAACAGATTATTACTAGCACTGTAGTTGGTGAAACATCTAACATCTAACCCCCGTTATGATGGAAACAAACTGTGGCTCTCTACTATTAATAAATGGGCTAGATTGTGAGCCGGCGAAAATTCAACAGGTCGAAGTTTTTCAAACTGTAGAAGGTAGAGATACAAGATGCAGCTGTAAACGTTATGGAAAATGAAGAATAAAAGAGCAGGCGGAGGAGTAACGAAGAAGCAAAGGAGGATGAAGGGAGAGAAGGAGGAGAAAAGAATGTGAATAAAAGGAAAGAGAAAATAATTCAACATACGTTGCAAGTGCTGTTACCAAGAATAATAAATATTGTGTCAAGGACGTGCTGAATGATGGTGTAGGGTTCAGCTTGTATCCACTCAACACGCAAACTGCTACTGTAAACCTGATGTTTAGACGACTCTTTGCACTCTTCTTCTGCCTAATTTAATTTTTTTATTCATTTATTTGAAAGTTCCATGGGGCCATGTGGGCCATAGCAACTTGGTTATGGAACCAGTCAATACATAGTTTACAGAATCCTGATTTGAAAATTTATAAACAAAGAGTCAATAAAGCACGAACCAAAGAGTATACGAATAAAAAAACAAGGAGAAAAGTTTTCGACTATAACGAGGAGCTTTCTTTCAGTTCTGCTGCGAGCCTATTTAGAGTGAAACCTGCTGAATAGTGGACACTTTCTACTAACTCGTTCTCTAATGGACATCCGACGCGTGTTGTACTTAGACTATATCTCAACGCTCCATTACCATGTCTACATCTTGCAATGACAATTTATAACTAGGCCATAAAAATTGTGTAACACCGTATCTAAAGGCGTTTTAGTGGCAGGAACGTCAATGATGTAACACAGTAAAAAGAGAGAAAGAAATAACTACAGATAGACGCACAAGCCTTACATCCTCTGAATTCGTCGACTGCTTAAGTGACATTCGATTATCAATGAAGACGTGTCTATCGGGTTGTATCACTTCGGTGAACGCAATAACTGCGGGTGACGAGAAGCCACAGGTTCATACTTCGTTTCTCAGCACTTTGCGCTTGGGAGAAGGAAGTCAGTTCCGAGTAACAACCGTATATCCACGTTTCTGCCAGCACTGTGTGTGGAAAGACTGCCTCCGCCGTATTTGCCACCAACAGTACGCTTTCCCTTTTCTTTGGAGGCGTCGTGTCAGATTCTTGCTTCGGCGCTTCCGAACAGCCACTTTTCTTTCGGCCGTAGAGTTTTTAGGACTACGCTAAGCGAGAGCCTGTATAGGGTACTTTCAGTAATTCGATTGGCAAAATATTTCCTGCAAGTGCAACATAAATACATTCTTTCACGTGTGCACTGAATTACTTAGCTAATTCTATGCGCATTAGGCCGTACTCCAAGATATATTTCTGCGCCTAACGTTCCCTCTCGTAATGTTCGAGACATCAGCAGCGGCTTATAATGACACCAGTAGAAGTTTCAAGTTTGAGCAAAGGTCAGCGTGCTGAACTGTTCGTACGCTTCCACCCAAAGGTTGGTTCATGACGTCACCGGACAGCTGCAGATTTGCGCAGACATGTGTTATGGAGGTTGTAGTGGAGAAAAGAGTTGGCGATCTTTGCCTTATTTAGCACTAGACATATCAATTGTGGTAATCCCACAGTATAATCTAATATTCTACAAAAACAAATAGTTCGTACGAATGTGCTGACGCACTCCTAAAGACGAATCCTGCAGTCGCAATCTCGGAAAAATTCGTTTCTGAAGGTATGGCGGGTCTTCTACGTCGTTCCATACGTGTTCATTAGTCATCTACAACGATAATCTAAAACATAAGTTCGAGCAGTGGATACGAATGCCGGACAAGTCTATTCATATATGAAAAAGCCGATGCCCTTGTGGTAACATTAGTTTTGAGACCACGTCTCCTAAGTCAACATCGTAGCATATGATTAATATTTATTTCCATATGACCTTTGCTTACGAGGACTATTTTTTCCCATATCCCATCGATCGCAAAAATAAAACCACAGTGAAAATCCAGAGAAACTTTCCGCAGTGTCTCCAGTACGCCTGCCTCTCGCTCCATGTCGCACTTCTCAGTTCTGAGCGCACAATGAGCACGTAAAGACGTCTAGAAAAATAGTGTCTCCCTCCAAGTGTGAAGTGCACGCTGATGGATTTCGCCTAGAGTCATGCAGCCCAAATAACGTAAATGTCAAGCGCTTCCTTCTTCATGACAATTCTCAGCCGCACACAGCATGTGCAACGAAGGCGTTCATGCAGCGCAGTCGGTAGGAAATGTTTGATCACCCAGCATATAGCCCCGTCCTGGATTCCTCTAATTTTCGTCTATTCGCTCACATGAACCGCTGGCTATGAAGACAGCATTTTAGCACAGACAACGAGCTGCAGAGTGCGACTATAAAGGCTGCAAAAACGTAAAAAGCGACGACGTCTCTCGTCGTCTTCGCAGGGAATGGTATTTCGTTTCAGCTTTGCTTTAGTACGCTTTTAAAATAAAACAAAGGAATAAATTCGCCGTTGATGCAATCAGAAAAATGGTTACTACGCTCTACAGAGGTGCAATTTACGTAAAATAATGAGCCGCAACCAAAGGGTTTAAATTTTAACTAATAAAAATTTAATGTGCTTAAAAGTTCTCACATTAATTCGTTGTCTGGTGAAAGTAAATAAGCGATTAAATTATTTCAAAATAGCGCGAGCTCCCAATATAGTGGTCAAAGAATTCACTATACAGGGTGTGTCACGAGGTTTTCCCCCGGTTTCTGGAGGGTATTCCTTAGGTTATTTGGATCAAAAAAATGTAAATAAAGTAATAGGATCAGATCCATAATTAACGAGCTACAGTAATTGAAAAACTCGGGAAAATGACAGAAAAAACTTCTGTTGTAGGATTTCACTATCAAGCATGTACATAATAATTAATTTAAACAATTTTGTAGCAGTCTCTTGCATTCAGAGTGGATTTAAAGCAAGTGTTCAAAATTTCCTCCCTGCATTTGAAGGCAAAGATTCGCACGAGAGCGAACCGCGTGAGTAGCATTCCGTTATTTCATATGCTCGGTTCTTATTGATGTTGCGGCGTCGAAAATGCGTTGAATCAATTCTTTTCGTGTTTTATTCTCGTGTTTCCACCTTAACCTCGTACGCTATGTCTTTCATCCAGCCCCAGATGCAGTAATCTAGGGGTGTTAAATCTGGGGAGCTGGCAGGCCAGTTGATAGGGGCCCCGCGACCTATCCATCAATGTGGGAATGGCTGATTAAGATAAGCTGTTACCACATGGTGGAAGTGTGCAGGTGCCCCGTCAAGTTGGACGCACGTGTGGCGTCTTGTTTCCAGAGGCATCTTCAAGAAGCTGCGGTTAGTCTTCTCGTAAAAAGTTATCGTACATCTGACCATTTAAATTTTTCGGGAGAATAAACGGCCCCAGTAACTGGTCACACACAACACTACACCAGACACTGACACTGAATCTGTGTTGAAATTGAGATATTACCGTGGCATAGGGATTTTCGTCTGTCCAGATATGCATGTTATGCATATTGTTGATGCCATCTCTTGTAAAGGTTGCCTCATCATTGAACATTATGAAGCGATAGAGTTGCCGATTTCCATTTAACTAGTTACAAAAGTGCAAACGGTTGGCACAATTATGTGACTCTAAATGGTGAATTTCTGCACATGAAAATAATACAGTCCATTCTCAGAAGAATCCTACATACCATAGGTTGTGAAACGTTCAATCGGGTAGCTAGCCGTCTTGTACTTGAACGAGGACTGCGATACTGAATTAAGAATGTTTTCCTCTTCATGGACGTCACGATGTCTTTCGGGGTGAATACGAATACTGGGAAGAGTACCAGTTTCTACCAATGTTCGATTTGTTCCACTAAATGTTTTGGCACTCGGAATCCTACGATTAGAATACCGAAGGTGATATTCGGCAACAGAAGTTTTCGCATTATCATCACAGAAGCCCAAAAACTTGTTCAGCATCGCAAAGTCAACTGTACACAGGAGACACTAACAATAAACAGTAACTGCAGTATGTAATGGTACTTGCATTACGTAACCATTACGGCAGCTCATCTGAACCTCTCGATACCAGTAATATTCTACTGTGTTTCTGTAAAGTAGTTGACATATTTCTGAGACAACATTCAGATTTGATTTCATTAATGTAGATGTACTTTGATACATCGATATGTTTGTATTGCAATGATATTACTCTCATGTGTATTCTTTCTTTTGTCACTATGATCTTTGACGTACTTGTAACTCTGATTTTTGGGCGCGTAAGCGGTTATTAGTTAGTTAGAGAGTCGGACCTTGAAAAAGTCAAGTCTTGGACGTCATGTTGGAAAGACGCATATTGTAGTCAGCTTATAAAATGTGAACTTTAACAGTGAGGAAGATGTTTTCAAGTATGTTTTGTATTGTGAAGTGATGTTTTGTGTGTTACGTGATATTGCAGCAAAAGTAATAAAAAAGAAGAGTAACTTAAATTCGGAGTGCTGATACTTTTTTACATCACTATTGTCCTGATAAAGTGTAATCTTCAAGAATGGTTTGTGAAACACATCTATAAAACTTTTGAATATCGCATAATAAAACCTAGGCCTCTTTGCATCCGAGCTTGGAATCATCACCACCTAGATTTTCGAAGATTGTGTCAGCGATGGGGAAGGAAATCGGCCGTGCCCTTTCAAAGGAATAATTCCGGCATTTTCGTACAGCGATTTAGGAAAATCACGGTAAACCTATATCTGGCTGGCCGGATGCGAGTTTGAACCGTCGTCCTCCTGGTACCAGGTATCGACCCATTCTGAAATCACCAATAACAGTGCGTGGTGTTGCCTCCACGGGCGGCAATGCAGGTGCTGACTCTGGGATCCAGTCGATCGTATCGATGGCGAATACTGCCTAAAAACTGAAAAAGCTAAACTCCGCCCGAACATTCCATGAAGGCCCAACGGTACTGTCCTGGGATACGTTATGCCACGCCAGCTCGACCTGTTCACGTAGTTCTGTAAGAGCTGTTGGTTGACGGCTCGCACGGGTCACATCTCACCCCATTATATCCCACAAGTACTCGACTGGAGACAAGTCCGCAGATCTTGCTGGCCAAGGAAGTTGTTGCACGTCTTACAGAGCTCGTTGAGTTTCACAGACAGTGTGTGGGCGGCAGTAATCCTGTTGGAACAACGCATCACCTTCCTGTTGCAAGAACGGAGAAAGAACGTGTCTAACAACATTCTGCGCGTACCGAGCGCTGGTTAGCGTATCCTCCAAAACACCAATGGTAAACGAGAGTTACAGCTCACCGCGCGCCAGACCATAAGGCCTGGAATGGTGACACTGTGTCTTGGATGAATGCACTCTACGAGACAGCGCTCACCAGGTCTACGCCAAACGCGCAAACGACCATCACTTAAGTGCAAGCAGAATCTGCTTTCATCGCTGAAGACGACGGCGGCCATTCCATCTTCCAAGTGATCCTCTGATGGCGCCAGTCGAGCTGTGCACGTCGATGCTGTGGCGTGAGTAAAAGACAGTCTAGAGGTCTGCGTGCCCGTGGTCCCAGTGGTAATAACCGCTTCACAACAGTTCGTGTTGACACGTCTGGGCTCAAAAGCCCTTTTATTTGTGCTCGCAAGCCCTCTTATTTGTGCTGTGGTAGCTGAACGATCTGCCACTGCTGCCCTTACAATAGGACGTTCCTGGAGGGCGTCTGTGCTGCATGAACGTCCAGAACCTCCTCTACAGGTGTTACAATGTCACGTGACCACTGATACCAGCATCGTTGCAGAACTGACGCAGCATGTCCGACTTATGTGGCAATTCTCCGAAAGGACCATCTTGCCATTCGGAAGGCCACAATTCGACCCCTTTCAAACTCGCTTAGTTTGCTATAGGAAGCACAAGTGGTCTCCGTCGCGTGGTTGCCTGTTTGCTTCACACGTCTGTGCCACACTGAACCTTCTGACTGTGAGCATTCCCTATTAACGTGTGGACACAGATGGCGTTCTTGTAGCCATCCACTACGCTACCCATTGGTAGACAACGTTGAAACCATTATCTGTACATCTGCTATCCCCCAGGTGGCATACGCTGTCATCTGACCACAGTTAGAAGTTAACTCAAGGTAAGTATCATATTTGGAAAAAGCATTTTTGTGCCAACAGCTGTACAATTTCATTTACTCTCTGCCGGTTTCGGTACTGGCTACCATCTTCACTGGAGATAATAATGTACATCAGTTGGCCAAAAATACATATCCGCCAAATACTACAACTTTTAGTATAACATGTGAGTAATTATCAGAGCATGCTCTGACTGGGCTTGTGGTGTTTATTTGATGTTAAGATTATCTGTGTATAAGTTATCACGCTTGAATTGTGTAAGCTTACTACAGTGGAAATTCAATAAAACAATTATTGTGATAATTCGTCACATGTTATACATGATATTGCCGTATTTGGCAGAAATGTATTTTTGACCAATTGATATACATTGTTATCTCCTGTGAAGGTGGAAGCCAGTACCGAAACCGATACAGAATAAATAAAATTGTACAGCTGTTCGCATAAAAAAGTATTTTTCCAAATATTTGTACGCTGTAGATAACTACTTAGAGAAAGCTTTCTTAAATCTCATACTAACTCCCACCTAACCAGAGCCTAGGCGACACGCAATAACAGAACCCTGTTGATTAATAGCAAAGATATTATAGGTCCCTAACTGGCAAACAGAGTTAAAGTCTAGAAAATAAGGAAACACGAAAAGCACAACATATTGCCATGTTTAATATGGTGCAGAAAGACCATTGGCATTCAAAGCAGCTTCCAGTTATCTCGGAATGGATAAATACAGATCCTGTGTGGTTTTTCAAGGGAATCTTACACCATTCTTCCTGCAAAACAGTCGCAAGTTCAGGTGACGATGCTAGTGGTGGATAGCGATCACGCACCCTTCTCTCCGAATTAGACAGCAGAGTCAATAATACTGAAATCTGGTGACTATGGTGGTGAGCGGAGACGCGACGATTAATCCTCGTGCTCATGAAACCTGTTCTGAGCGATGCGAGCGGTGTGAATAGGGGCCCCATCGTCTTGGAATACAGCATCACCATTCAGGAACCAGGAATGTGCCTCGGAATGGACCTGATCAGCCAAAATAATTCTTGGTAGTAAAGCGACCTCGCACAGTAACATTGGGGCCCATGGAGCACCACAGTAAGACTGCCCAAATCATCGCGGAACCCGCGCCATGTTTCACTCTGGGGATGTAATCACCGCCAGAAGTTGGAAACAGTATGAAACAAGAACCATCGTACCAAATGACTTCCTTACATTTCTCCACAGTCCAGATTTCATGCCTTCGGCAAAACGGTTCCCTGTCAAAGGCATTTGCATCACCGATGAGTGTTTTTGGAATTCCAGCTTGCTCTGTATTGCCTGTTTCTGGAGCTCTCTTCGTGTTGTTTTGTTGCTGGTAGTGTTCGCGAGTGCGACATTTAGTTTTACAGTGACATCCTCCTGCATTTCGTCACAGTCCTGTTCAACTACTGTCTTTCACAATCACTCAACACATACTTTCTTCCGTGTTGTGTCGCGCGGGGCAGCCGCGCGGTCTATGGCGCCTTGCCACCCTTCGCGCGGCTCTCCCCGTTGGAGGTTCGAGTCCTCCCTCAGGCATGGGTGTGTGTGTTATCCTTGTTGTTTGTTGTTGTGGTCTTCAGTCCTGAGACTGGTTTGATGCAGCTCTCCATGCTACTCTATCCTGTGAAAGCTTCATCATCTCCCACTACCTACTGCATCCTACATCCTTCTGAATCTGCCTAGTGTATTCGTCTCCCTCTACGATTTTTACCCTCCACGCTGCCCTCCAGTACCAAATTGGTAATCCTTCGATGCCTCAGAACATGTCCTATCAACCGATCCCTTCTTCTAGTCAAGTTGTGCCACAAACTCCTCCCCAATTCTATTCAATACCTCCTCATTAGTTATATGATCTACCCATCTAATCTTCAGCATTCTTCTGTAGCACCACATTTCGAAAGCTTCTATTCTCTTCTTGTCTAAACTACACTCCTGGAAATGGAAAAAAGAACACATTGACACCGGTGTGTCAGACCCACCATACTTGCTCCGGACACTGCGAGAGGGCTGTACAAGCAATGATCACACGCACGGCACAGCGGACACACCAGGAACCGCGGTGTTGGCCGTCGAATGGCGCTAGCTGCGCAGCATTTGTGCACCGCCGCCGTCAGTGTCAGCCAGTTTGCCGTGGCATACGGAGCTCCATCGCAGTCTTTAACACTGGTAGCATGCCGCGACAGCGTGGACGTGAACCGTATGTGCAGTTGACGGACTTTGAGCGAGGGCGTATAGTGGGCATGCGGGAGGTCGGGTGGACGTACCGCCGAATTGCTCAACACGTGGGGCGTGAGGTCTCCACAGTACATCGATGTTGTCACCAGTGGTCGGCGGAAGGTGCACGTGCCCGTCGACCTGGGACCGGACCGCAGCGACGCACGGATGCACGCCAAGACCGTAGGATCCTACGCAGTGCCGTAGGGGACCGCACCGCCACTTCCCAGCAAATTAGGGACACTGTTGCTCCTGGGGTATCGGCGAGGACCATTCGCAACCGTCTCCATGAAGCTGGGCTACGGTCCCGCACACCGTTAGGCCGTCTTCCGCTCACGCCCCAACATCGTGCAGCCCGCCTCCAGTGGTGTCGTCCGCCGCTCGTGGTCTCGCGGTAGCGTTCTCGCTTCCCGAGCCCGGGGTCCCGGGTTCGATTCCCGGCGGGGTCAGGGATTTTCACCTGCCTCGAGATGACTGGGTGTTTGTGTCGTCCTCATCATTTCATCATCATCCAGGAAAGTGGCGAAATTGGACTGAGCAAAGATTGGATAATTGTACGGGCGCTGATAACCACGCAGTTGAGCGCCCCACAAACCAAACATCATCATCATCATCCAGTGGTGTCGCGACAGGCGTGAATGGAGGGACGACTGGAGACGTGTCGTCTTCAGCGATGAGAGTCGCTTCTGCCTTGGTGCCAATGATGGTCGTATGCGTGTTTGGCGCCGTGCAGGTGAGCGCCACAATCAGGACTGCATACGACCGAGGCACACAGCGCCAACACCCGGCATCATGGTGTGGGGAGCGATCTCCTACACTGGCCGTACACCACTGGTGATCGTCGAGGGGACACTGAATAGTGCACGGTACATCCAAACCGTCATCGAACCCATCGTTCTACCATTCCTAGACCGGCAAGGGAACTTGCTGTTCCAACAGGACAATGCACGTCCGCATGTATCCCGTGCCACCCAACGTGCTCTAGAAGGTGTAAGTCAACTACCCTGGCCAGCAAGATCTCCGGATCTGTCCCCCATTGAGCATGTTTGGGACTGGATGAAGCGTCGTCTCACGCGGTCTGCACGTCCAGCACGAACGCTGGTCCAACTGAGGCGCCAGGTGGAAATGGCATGGCAAGCCGTTCCACAGGACTACATCCAGCATCTCTACGATCGTCTCCATGGGAGAATAGCAGCCTGCATTGCTGCGAAAGGTGGATATACACTGTACTAGTGCCGACATTGTGCATGCTCTGTTGCCTGTGTCTATGTGCCTGTGGTTCTGTCAGCGTGATCATGTGATGTATCTGACCCCAGGAATGTGTCAATAAAGTTTCCCCTTCCTGGGACAATGAATTCACGGTGTTCTTATTTCAATTTCCAGGAGTGTATTTATCGTCCATGTTTCACTTCCATACATGGCTACACTCCATACAAATACTTTCAGAAACGACTTCCTGACACTTAAATCAATACTCGATGTTAACAAATTTGCTTCTTCAGAAATGCTTTCCTTGCCATTGCCCAGTCTACATTTTATATCCTCTCTACTTCGACCATCATCAGTTATTTTGCTCCCCAAATAGTAAAACTCCTTTACTACTTTAAATGTCTCATTTCCTAACCTAAATCCCTCAGCATCACCCGATTTAATTCGACTACATTCCATTATCCTCGTTTAGCTTTTGTTGACGTTTTATCTTATAACCTCCTTTCAAGACACTGTCCATTCCGTTCAACTGCTCTTCCAAGTCCTTTGCTGTCTCTGACAGATATCAATGTCATCGGCAAACCTTAAATTTTTTTTTTTTGTTCTCCATGGATTTTAATACCTACTCCGAACTTTTCTTTTGTTTCCTTTGCTGCTTGCTCAATATACAGATTGAATAGCATCGGGGAGAGGCTACAACCCTGTCTCACTCCCTTCCCAACCACTGCTTCCCTTTCATGTCCCACGACTCTTATAACTGCCATCTGGTTTCAGTACAAATTGTAAATAGCCTTTCGCTCCCTGTATTTTACCCCTACCACCTTCACAATTTGAAAGAGAGTATTCCAGTCAACATTGTCAAAAGCTTTCTCTAAGTCTACAAATGCTAGAAACGTAGGTTTGCCTTTCCTTAATCTTTCTTCTAAGGTAAGTCGTAGGGTCAGTATTGCCTCACGTGTTCCAACATTTCTACGGAATCCAAACTGATATTCCTCGAGGTCGGCTTCTACCAGTTTTTCCATTCGTCTGTAAAGAATTCGCGTTAGTATTTTGCAGCTGTGACTTATTAAACTGATAGTACGGTAATTTTCACAACTGTCAGCACCTGCTTTCTTTGGGATTGGAATTACTATATTCTTCTTGTAGTCTGAGGGAATTTCGCCTGTCTCATACATCTTGCTCACCAGATGATAGAGTTTTGTTAGGCCTGGCTCTCCCAAGGCTGTCAGTAGTTCTAATGGAATGTTGTCTACTCCCGGGGCCTTGTTTCGACTTAGGTCTTTCAGTGCTCTGTCAAACTCTTCACGCAGTATCATATCTCCCATTCCATCTTCATCTACCTCCTCTTCCATTTCCATAATATTGTCCTCAAGAACATCGCCCCTGTATAGACCCTCTATATACTCCTTCCACCTTATTGCTTTCCCTTCTCTGATTAGAACTGGGTTTCCATCTGAGCTCTTGATATTCTTGCAAGTGGTTCTCTTTTCTCCAAAGGTCTCTTTAATTTTCCTGTAGGCAGTATCTATCTTACCCCTCGTGAGATAAGCCTCTACATCCTTACATTTATCCTCTAGCCATCCCTGCTTAGCCATTTTGCACTTCCTGTCGATCTCTTTTTTGAGACGTTTGTATTCCTTTTTGCCTGCTTCACTTACTGCATTTTTGTATTTTCTCCTTTCATCAATTAAATTCAGTATCTCTTCTGTTACCCAAGGATTTCTACTAGCCCTCGTCTTTTTACCTATTTGATCCTCTGCTGCCTTCACTATTTCATTCCTCAAAGCCACCCATTCTTCTTCTACTGTATTTCTTTCCCCCATTCCTGTTAATTGTTCCCTTATGCTCTCCCTGAAACTCCGTACAACCTCTGGTTCTTTCAGTTTATGCAGGTCCCATCTCCTTAAATTCCCACCTTTTTGCAGTTTCTTCAGTTTTAATCTACAGTTCATAACCAATAGATTGTGGTCAGAGTCCACATCTACCCCTGGAAATGTCTTGCAATTTAAAATGTGGTTCCTAAATCTCTGTCTTACCATTATATAATCTATCTGAAACCTTTTAGTATCTCCAGGGTTCTTCCATGTATACAACCTTCTTTCATGATTCTTGAACCAAGTGTTAACTATGATTAAGTTATTCTCTGTGCAAAATTCTACCAGGCGGCTTCCTCTTTCATTTCTTAGCTTTAATCCATATTCACCTATTACGTTTCCTTCTCTTCCTTTTCCTACTGTCGAATTCCAGTCACCCATTACTATTAAATTTTCGTCTCCCTTCACTACCTGAATAATTTCTTTTATCTCATCATACATTTCATCAATTTCTTCATCATCTGCAGAGCTAGTTGGCATATAAACTTGTACTACTGTAGTAGGCGTGGGCTTCGTGTCTATCTTGGCCACAATAATGCGTTCACTATGCTGTTTGTAGTAGCTTACCCGCACTCCTATTTCTTTATTCATTATTTAACCTACTCCTGAATTACCCCTATTTGATTTTGTATTTATAACCCTGTATTCACCTGACCAAAAGTCTTGTTCCTCGTGCCACCGAACTCCACTGATTCCCACTATATCTAACTTTAACCTATCCATTTCCCTTTTTAAATTTTCTAACCTACCTGCCCGATTAAGAGATCTGACATTCCACTCTCCGAGCCGTAGAACACCAGTTTTCTTTCTCTTGATAATGACGCCCTCTTGAGTAGTTCCCGCCCGGAGATCCGAATGGGGGACTATTTTACCTCCGGAATATTTTACCCAAGAGGACGCCATCATCATTTAATCATACAGTAAAGCTGCATGCCCTCGAGAAAAATTACGGCTGTAGTTTCCCCTTGCTTTCACCCGTTCGCAGTACGACAACAGCAAGGCCGTTTTGGTTAGTGTTACAGGGCCAGATCAGTCAATCATCCAGACTGTTGCCCCTGCAACTACTGAAAAGGATGCTGTCCCTCTTCAGGAACCACACGTTTGTCTGGCCTCTCAACAGATACCCCTCCGTTGTGGTTGCACCTACGGTACGGCTATGCGTAAGTTAGTGTATGATTAAGTAGTGTGTAAGTCTAAGGACCGATGACCTCAGCAGTTTGGTCCCACAGGAACTTACCACAAATTTACAAATTTTTAAATTTTACGTGTTGTGACTTGGCGGATGATGTTCTCCGTTTTGTCTGCATGCCTACAAATCTTCGATACAGTGGCCCTTGACACATCGGCTACCTTAGTTACGGGAGCACTCACCATACGACCGCCAACAATTTGCGCACGTTGGAATTCACGTAACTTCAACATAATGCTGTCACAACTACACAGAAGACTGTTCTGCTCACGACTGACGCAACGTATTAAGGATTTTGCACAGGCGCCGTTCGTAGTCCAATACAAAAGGGCAATATGCAGGCATGGCTACCATCTGCATTCGTGTTCAAGCATGCATTTCTCGGCGTTTCCATATTTTAGTCCAATCCCTGTACGTGCAGGCCGAGCAGCTATCTCTTCTTTTCTGGTATCACTCGCCCCCCCCCCCCCCCCCCCGACCGACCCTAACCCCTCTCTCTGACTCGCGACTGCGCTCGCGTGCGTGATGTCGCTCGGTGGTTTAAGGGCCGTACCCTCAGAGAGTTCAGTATTAAGTAACACACTATGTGCCATTTCATTTCATTTACTGGCCAAAACATAGGTTGAGCTATCTCAAAATTTTTTTAAAAAAAAAAGTTGGCCCGGTGCGAGTACGACTCGCGCAAGGATGGTTCCGAAGAAATATAATTACGCCTATAGACATTTCATCCATTCCGGGATTCAAGAATCTGGACGATTTTTGCCAGTTATCGACACCTATACCGGCAAGATATCGATCCAACGGGTACCAAGACCATCGAGAATGTATTAATTCCAAGTCTGATGTTGGCTAACAAAAGGTATACGAAATATATTTTTCGAATGATATAACCGTAAATTAACGGTTCTCGGATATTTTCTATTCGGCTGGGCAGTGAAACCTTGCTTCTTGGCAAGTTTTATGATTCTACGTCGACGGGAAGTTTTCGAGTATCTAAATATGTGACGTAAACGGTCGTATCTTTTGACTGCTTTGACTTAAAAGCTTACATGTATTATACCACCAAGTGACTATGGACCTACAACTTGATACGTCTACACGTTCCTAAGAAAAAGTGGTATTAACAAATGGCCGGACAGATAGAAAGTCAAATGGTCTGATAGTAAATGACAAAAATTTTCTATTTTCGTGTGATATAATTACAAATTAACTATTTTCGGATCTCTTTCCCTTCGTTTTACTGTGAAACGTCGCTTGCTGTCAAATTTCTGATTCTCCGGCAGTGGGATTGATTTGATTTGATTTTAAAAGGAGAGCTAAAACAGCTTAGGTCTAACCCGCCACTGTCCGCACCGAAATTAGGTTTATTGTGCGGTATCGCTCCCTGTATATCTAGTAAAGCCAACCAGTGCCCTTAAATAGTGCAAGGAGTCCCTCTACCAGTTTTTTGTTAGACACAATTTCTTCAGGTCTAGTTGTCCCGAAGATTCTGTATCTTTTACTCTCCAATGCCATGCATTCAAAGATTAGGTGTGATGCAGTTTCTTCACCCTTATCACAGATCCTACATTTAGGGTCCTCTTCCATTATAATCATGGTGTGTAGGTGTTTTTTGAAGTTCTCATGGCCGGTCATCAGTTCAGTCATGAGTTTGATCTCTTTCCTGTTCAATCCCAGGATTACAGAGCTTCTTTTAAAACATGGCTAGGGCATCATTACCTTACCATGTTTTTGTTTATGGACCTCGGTCCAATATCCTATGTGCTGTTTCCTAAGTCAGTTCCGTAGTTCTAATTTGATCATAGCCTTGGTGATTGTCAAGACAGGTTCCGGCCCAATAAATGAAGTTGTTGCCCCCATCCTAGCCAGTCTATCGGCTTGTTCATTGCCATAGATCCCTGAGTGGCCAGGGACCCACACTAGGTACTCCCTATTGCTTCCCCCAAGCTCCACCAGAGCCCTGTGGCAATCTGCAACAATCTTACATCTTGTTGCAGGAGCTGCCAATGATTTCAGGGCTGCCTGGCTGTCTGAATAGATGTAGATGCTACGATCATTGTAGCACCTACTCATATTCTCCTCCACACATGCCCTGATTGCAGTAATTTCGGCTTGGAATACAGAGGCCAGTTTCCCTAGAGAGATGCTGCTCTCCAGTCTTGGCTGAACCCCGTACAACCCTGCCCCAACGACTTGATCTGTTTTCGACCCATCGGTGAACCAAACGATGTCCCCCGTACGGTGTCGAACTGTTTTCTCCCACTGCTCCCTACTTCCAATTATTATATTGTAAGGCTTGTCGAAGCAGTTAGGAGTTATTATTTAGTCAGCGGGCATTTCCCCAGCCATAAATATATTTACCTCACTCACTATGTTAGTGTGTGATTCTGTATATCCAAATGAGACCCAGTTTGGCCATTTTTAAGTCTGTATGCCCCAGCTGCTGCCTCCATCTTAAGCCAAACGTGAAGTGGAGGGATGTCCAGCATGGCTTCCATTCCAGCGGTTGGTGTGTTGCTAATTCCGCCCGTTATGGCTAAGCAGGCCAATCTCTGCGCCTTAGCCCGGCAGTGGGAAGTACTCTATAGGTTTTGATGAGTGAGTTTTCGAATATCAGAATATGATTCAATGGCCATATCTTTTGATTGCACTGATTTAGAAGCTTCCATTTTTTACACCGCCAAGGGCCTGTGACTTAAATTTTACCTTGATAAGTCCACCCGTCCCTGAGAAAAAGGATTTTTGGTAATTGGACAGACAGACAATTAAGTGATCCCGCTTCTACTGATTGAGATCCGAAAACCTAAAAGAAACGAGGCATGATTGAGTTATAAAGGCACTTTTGTTCCGAGGAAGTAAAGGAAGAGGAGGAAAGCATACTGGTGACGTACTTGCTTTCTGCGGGCCTAGCATTACTTGGGAGATCCGTAACTGAAGAGCCGCGTCAATTATACGGTGCTACAACGTGCACTGCTGCACTAAAGATGAAGCGTTTTTAGTGGAACGCCGTTGAGCCAGCAGTCACGGCCGCAGCCGTCTCGTATGGCCCTTACAGTCCTGTATTCGAAAGAGGACAGTGTAATTGTGCGCTGCCATTGATGGCAACTGTTGTTGGAAACGCAATTAAGCGGCTGATTGCGGCCGTTCCACGACAGCAGCGTTCGAGCCATTTACTCAGCAATACCAGACGGGTCTCAAACGTTCGGTGAATGGCCAGTTCATGAGCGGACCTACCCTCCATTATATACAATCTTTGTAAAGACACTCCTAAAGTAACAGCGACTACTGCACAATAGGTGTAAAACAAAGCATACGCTATAGACGCAGAAATACTAATTGAAACGCATTTGGTTGTCAAAAGGCTAACGCGTGAAGCCTTCAACAAAGGCCACAACAGAATATTATCGAAAAACCTTTCACAAAACCCGAAGGAATTCTGTCATACGTTATAGCTCTCAACAGCACCAACGTTAGTGCCTACTCAATAATTCCAAGACTGCAAAGAAATCGAAAGTGAAACCAACAAAGTAAATTAATCTGAAATGATTAAATTCGTTCGAAATGTTCCTGTGTAAATGGGCATCATGGGGTGCTGCCCCAGTTTAACTCTTCGTGGCTCTGCGAAAATGAGTGATATAAAGGCACAGGAAGAAGAGAGTAACTTACTTACTGTGTCAGCCTGCCCCCCCCCCCCCACCACTCCTAGAATTACGCCAGCATTCCCTTTTGACAAATTTTGATCGGCTACACAAAACACCCACGAGTGACCAGAGGAGTCATCCTTTCCTATACCTTTCGTGACATCGTTTCCATCCTCCTTCTGTGACAACATTTCTCATGTTATTGCGATTCTGTGTTACGTTACTGTACTGTCTTCTGGTTACTTGTAATGCTGTTAAGATCTGTATCCCGGTTTTCTGTTGCGGACAGAGGTTTCTCCATCTTCCAGTGCTTACCTGCATTTATACATTGATTTAGTTTGGCACTTTGCAGTTGTTTTTCGCTTTTGTTTGTGGTCTCTGGCCCGCTAGGTCGGTTCCCCCGACAATGCGCATACCCAGCAGAGCGTTCATCCTTGGATGGGGCTTAGGTTATTTAGTCTATGCAGTACTTGTGGTGCTGGCCGCTGTACATGAAAAGGCGTACAACGTATGCCCCATAAGCTCGGTTAGGTTGAGGGTTCTTTCCCGCATTTTATGATGCCGATTCTTATTCAACAATTTTTGTTTCTAGAGTTACGTCTTTCTCTGGTTCTATCGGCTATTTGACTCATTACGGCTGCGTACTTTATGACGCCAATTTTGTGCAGGAAAAAGGGGACTTCTGTTATTTATCCTTACGCAGATTTTAAGGACGTTACATATTGAAAGGTCCGTATACCTCAATCCCTAATCAACATTATATTACTTCGGTAGTTCCTGTTTCAAGTTCTAATTACAAGTTTTTTTATCTTTTTAGGGCAACAGTTTCTTAACTGAAGATCTCACTGTAACGGCATGAATTTAATCGTGATTAATAACTTATTTTGACGCAACTGTTGCGGGTTGCATCATTTGAAATGTACACTACTGGCCATTAAAATTGCTACACCACGAAGATGACGTGCTACAGACGCGAAATTTCACCGACAGGAAGAAGATGCTGTGATATGCAAATGATCAGCTTTCCAAGTCATTCACACAAGGTTGGCGCCGGTGGTGACACCTACAACGTGCTGACACGAGGAAAGTTTCCAACCGATTTCTCATACACAAGCAGCAGTTGACCAGCGTTGCCTGGTGAAACGTTGTTGTGATGCCTCGTGTAAGGAGGAGAAATTGGTCGAGATCCAATGACTGTTAGCAGAATATGGAATCGGTGGGTTCAGGAGAGTAATACGGAACGCCGTGCTGGATTCCAACGGCCTCGTATCACTAGCAGTCGAGATGACAGGCATCTTATCCGCATAGCTGTAACGGATCGTGCAGCCGTGTCTCGATCCCTGAGTCAACAGATGGGGGCGTTTGCAAGACAACAACCCTCTGCACGAACAGTTCGATGACGTTTGCAGCAGCATGGACTATCAGCTCGGAGACCATGGCTGCGGTTACCCTTGACGCTGCTTCACAGACAGGAGCGCTTGCGATGGTGTACTCAACGACAAACTTACGTGCACGAATGGCAAAACGTCATTTTTTTCGGATGAATCCAGGTTCTGTTTACAGCATAATGATGGTCGCATCCGTGTTTGGTGACATCACGGTGAACGCACATTGGAAGCGTGTATTCGTCATCGCCATACTGGCGTATCACCCAGCATGATGGTATGGGGTGCCATTGGTTACACGTCTCGGTCACCTCTTGTTCGCATTGACGGCACTTTGAACAGTGGACGTTACATTTGAGATGTGTTACGACCCGTGGTTCTACCCTTCATTCGATCCCTGCGAAACCCTACATTTCAGCAGGATAATGCACGGCCGCATGTTGCAGGTCCTGTACGGGCCTTTCTGGATACATAGCACACGCCCGTTGGGCAATAGCCACACATCAACACGATATCGACCTTTTCCGCAATTGGTAAGCGGTCCATTTTATTAAGGGTAATGAATGCATCACGTAGCGAATACCTTCCGCACTGGCGGAATGTTACGTGATACCACGTACTTATACGTTTGTGAC
The DNA here is from genome assembly GCF_023864275.1 of Schistocerca cancellata. Taxonomy (NCBI): domain Eukaryota; kingdom Metazoa; phylum Arthropoda; class Insecta; order Orthoptera; family Acrididae; genus Schistocerca; species Schistocerca cancellata. Next base: position 137,269,577 of record NC_064634.1, on the reverse strand, counting down.
TATTACAGCGCCATCTATCACAAAGCGAAAAAAGTGGTCCAACTAAAACATTCATATTTCTTTACGTACTACACGAATATGTAATAAAAAATGGAGGTTCCTAGTTAAAAAAACAGCAGTTGATGTTCGTTTGGCATATGGCAGCGCCATCTAGCGGGCCAACCATAGCACCATCTGGTTTCCCCCTTCAAGCTAGACAAGTTTCGTTCTTTGTAGTTTTTTCGTTTGACGCTTATTTCGCGAGATATTTGGCCCGCTCACGATCAATGGACCACCCTGTATACATACATTTACTAGCGGCCGGCGCCTATAACTTTGACGCTCTGGAGCGTCCTTGGATGACTTTTCCCGATGTTGGTTCCTATGAAAAACTTTATCTGCTAAGTCTCCTCTACAGCCTCTAGAAGTGTGTAATATCAATTATTAAGCACGCTGTATATGTTCATTCGCCGTCAAAGTAGCACATGGGTTCATTACTTAGCGGTGGGTTTCTTGTTCTTCTTGTGTTGCCAAAACTTCCTCACCCTTTCACTTTGGGCATGTCTTCTTTCTTGCGTTTACGCGTTTTCAGCAGGCAAATTCCTTCCTGTTGGTTTCTTGGGAATTAAGTTATGTGTACTAATTTTCTGCTTGTACGTATTTCGTGTAGTCACCAGTAGGTCAATACCGATTCCTGTGAGGTCAGTTTGGTGTCTACTGGCTAACGTATTTTGGATTGTCGGGTTCCGCTGATGAAGTGTCACATGATCGTATTATTTCATATGTCTTTTCAGTGCATGTGAGGTGAACCGCTCAGTCAGGGTGTACAGTTCTTCTGATCCCTGAAGCTACTTCCAGCCTCCGCTGCACGGACGCGTCATTGCTGTGGCGGGACGCGTCGCACCTTGGAGCTACACCGACGCGAGCAGCAGAAGAGCTGCTAGCCTCGCCGGTTCAGAGCTGTCTGCAGGCACTGAATGAGCTGCCCTGGGCGGACGTCCGGAACTCCTAAGGCTGAGAACAGCGACGGCGACCGTCTGCTTCCCTCCGTCGCTCTACATGGGGTCCACGAGTCGCGCTCGAGGGAGCAGTCAGCTGTGTTCCGGTCCACGAGCACAGTTACTGCAGGCGGCGGCCACTTGCCGTGGCCCGAATAGGGGCGCTACGTCCGCAAGGCTGGGCAACCGGACGTCGACGTCGCTGAGTCCGGCGTTTCGCGTTGGCGCTGACCCACGCACGCTGCACGGCCCCATCACTGAGTACAGGCCGGCTGTGTAGCTTCGATGTAATAATGTCAGTGATACACTTGCCTGTGTTCCTCTGCACGCTTTGGCGTGAGTCACGCGTCACTCCCAAATCACATCTCTCGGTCGTTCTGACGTATTACAACCCCTGAGCTCGGGGGTTAAACAATTTGGTGTAAGTCAGTGGTCGTTTAGCTTCCAACACAGTACGTTGCGTTGGAAAGTGCTCGTCCACGTGCAACACTACGTTTTGGCGAGAGTGTTTGTTTTGGTGAACGGTGAGGCAGTGGAACTAGACGTAGGTACCAGCTCAGAACAACGTGGTGCTGTGAGTCTACATTATTTTTTATGTTTGCTCTCGTTGTCGGAGTTAATTGTGTGAGTTAGGGTACAAGTTGTTTAGAGTTACTTTTGTGAAGCCACGGGAACCCATGGACTTACCTTTGTTTGTGGGTAATGATGGATGTTATAATTTAGCGCCAGTGAACTGCCCACTTAGCAAATTTGTCTGCGCACGAGTGTGTGGCAGAGCTGTGGCAGATGTATGTTCTGTATGTAGGTGTACTGGTCATCTTTCTGGTAGTTATATTGAGAGTAGACGGACGATAATTCGTTGAAGAAATTAATTTATGTTTATATTTTTTGTGTACAGCTGAGTGGGAGTTTGTGTTCTGTCTTTTTTTTTTTAAAAAAAAAAAAGATCTGCTGCATTAAGGTGGAAATAGAGACAGACTTACAAGAAAAAGAACTTACAAGAAACACCTTGAGTGTGAGGTCGCAAAAGGCCAATGATGTTTACGGCATTCGTCGTCCAAAGAAATTCAAATGACTCTAAGGACTCTGGGACTTAACATCTGAGGTCATCAGTCCCCTAACTAACCTAAGGACATGACACACATCCATGCCCGAGGCAGGATTCGAACCTGCGACCGTAGCAGCAGCGCGGTTCCGGACTGAAGCGTCAAGAACCGCTCGGCCACAGCGGCCGGGTTCGACGTCCTACATATTGTCTACTATGCAACCACAATATTTGTTGCTACTAACCAGATGAACTTCGCTCCGTAGCTTCATCCTGTGCTCACCACTGGGTACCTCCAGTCCCTCCCCCTGTTGCCATTAGCAGCCAATGAAATGAAATGATCGTGTGGCCGGGAGGTCCCACCCGAGGAAGTTCGGCCGCCGGGTACATATTTTATTTCAGGTGACACTACATTGGGCGACTCGCACGTCAGTGATGATGAGATGATGATGACAACGCAACACCCAGTCCACAAGCGGAGAAAATCTGCAGCGGGCCGGGTTAGATTCCCGGCCGGGTTGGAGATTTTCTACGCCCATGGACTGGGCGCTGTGTTTCCCTCATCATCATCTCACATCACCCACGCGCAAGTCGCCCAGTGTGGTTCAAATGGCTCTGAGCACTATGGGACTTAACATCTTAGGTCATAAGTCCCCTAGAACTTAGAACTACTTAAACCTAACCAACCTAAGGACAACACACACATCCATGTCCGAAGCAGGATTCGAACCTGTGACCGTAGCGGTCGCGCGGTTTCAGACTTTTCGGTTTGTGTTTATTATTGACTACAGTCGTCAAACTGTGTATCTTGTGGCGATATTATTTTATGTTTGTATTATTCTAAAATTAAACTATTGATTATAAAAGACAGAATAGAGTGTTGACTTACAGGTGTTGCAACAAAATCTTACATCAAAAGTACAAAGGTGGTTCGCTAAGTGCAAGAAGATGCGATATCAATCTCAAAAATTTTCAATCAAGACTATGAGCTTCAAGAACGTGATGTAATGACGTCAGGTTCCATAGTATCTAGCAGTAAGATATCTAACGACTCATTAATGATAAAAAATGAAAGTATGACGAGCCTTATGCCGATTTCGGGTTTGTTGATTTTAACGGCTCACCTCTCTGCATGGCATGTGGCAAGTTACGAGGGTCACTCCAAAAGAAATGCACACTATTTTTGTAAAAATACCGTTTCCGTTCTGCATGTGTGTAAGTTTTACAGTGTGTAGATACATCCTTCCCGCTTGTTTTCAAACTTAGTTCAACCTGTTCCCGTGAGTGGCGCCGTCACAGCATGTCTTCAAGATGGCTGCTACACTTGACGTTCGTCAAAAGCAACGTGCTGTCATAGAATTCCTATGCTGTGAAAATGAGACAGTGGGAAACATCCACAAGAGATTGAAAAAGGTGTATGGAGATGCAGCTGTCGATCGCAGTACAGTTAGTCGGTGGGCAAGCAGGTTACGTGATGAAAGCGGGCACGGCAATCATGCAAATTCACCCAAGAAAAAAAATTCATAACCACACCTTCTGCTGGAAAAGTTATGGTTACGGTGTTTTTCGCTCCGAAGGACTCTTGCTTGTGGACATCATGCCAAGTGGAACCACCATAAATTCTGATGCATATGTGACGACACTGAAGAAACTTCAAGCTCGACTGAGTCGTGTTCGACAACCTCGGCAAAAGCAGGATGTTTTGCTGTTGCACGACAATGCACGGCCACATGTCAGTCAAAAAACCATGGAAGCAATCACAAAACTCGGATGGACACCACTGAAACACCCGCCTTACAGTTCTGACCTGGCTCCATGTGATTATCATCTCTTTGGCAAACTGAAAGACTCTCTTCGTGGAACAAGGTTTAAAGTGATGACTCCCTTGTGCATGCTGCCAAACAGTGGCTCCAACAGGTTGGTTCAGAATTTTACCGTACGGGTATACAGGCGCTGGATCCAAGATGGCGTAAGGCAGTTGAGAAGGATGGAAATTATGTGGAGAAATGAAAATAGTGTTCCTAAGGGATGTATCTACACACTGTAAACCTTTCAAACATAAAAGATGGATTAAAAAAAAAACAGTATGCATTTCTTTTGGAGTGACCCTCGTACTTTCGAATAATTCGATGGTACCTACTAAGACGCGCCAACATTTAGAAGCTATACACCACAACGACAATGAAAGAAGCATTTTATATATATAAGTAAGAACAGTTATTAAGAAGTCAAAACTAAGAACTATTTGACCCAAAATGTGAAAGAAAAAGCCACGGAGGCATCGTACTTGGTCAGCTATCGTATAGCACAAGCAGGCGAAGCGCACACTATCACCGAGAATTTAATAAAACCATGAGTGGAAGACGTAACACTGTGTGTGCTATATAAAAAAATCTGCAAAAGACCTTTCTGCAGAGCGGCTTTCGAACAACACTGTTTCGCGTCGAATTCATAATTTCGCAGGCTATATCAAACGAGAACTAGTTGTTCGCCTTGAACACAACAAATTCGTTTTGCACATGGATGAATCGACTGATATTGTTGGACTGGCCATCTTGCTGATAACTGTACGATATCCATATAAATATCGAGATTTGGTTATTTGCGCATCGCTGCCCGCTGACTCTACCGGTAAAGAAATTTTTAACATGAATAACATTTTTTTAAAAAAATAAACCAACTCGTTATGAACGATTGTATTGATATTTGTGCAAATGCGGCCAAGGCCATGAACAACAGGAGCGGTATCACTAATAAAAAGTAAGGTGCCAATCTGTAGTTCCAGTCATTGTATCCTGCACAGACAAGCACTCACGATAAAGATGATGCCGCTAAAACTAAGCTGGTTCTTGATGAAGCAGTAACACTAATCAATTACGTTAAATCACGCCAACTACAGTGCCAATTGTTTTCGAAACTGTGTCAAGATTAGGGGAGCAGACATAAAACACTACTGCTCCACACCGTGGTAAAATGGTTATCTCGGGGTGAGACAGTAACATGATTATTCGAACTAAGAGCTGAATTACAAGCTTCTATGACTGACATTTGTTTTAAATTATAAGGCCGTTTCAGCTATGTGAGTTGGTTGTTCGTACTAGCTTTTGTGGCAGATATATTTTGAAACATTAATGAATTACATCTTCTTTACTAGGAAGACAGACAACAGTTTTCAGTACAAATAACAAAATAACCGCCTTAAAAGAATAAATTTCTGGATTGTTGTTTTGGAAAGAGAGAATTAGAAACCTTTTTAACACTGAATGCGTTCTTTGGTGTGACATCAGAATTACCAAATGAAATATTTGAAGAATTGGTCCGATGTCTCCATAGTATGTTCTCATCTTTTCAGACGTATTTTTCTGAAGAGCAGAACGCAAATCTGAAAATCAGCTCATGGGCTTAGAACCCTTTTCTACCGAATTTTCAGTATCCAGAAAACGTATCAAACGAGATCGGATTCAAGCATGGAATCATTGTTCAAAACAATATTACTTGATTTCTGGTGTACGGTTCGTGATGAATATCCGCAACTTGCCACACAGGCTCTGACTTTTCTTCTCCCGTCCCCGATAACATACTTGTGAGAAACCGGCTTCTCCGCATATACAGCTAAAAACACAAAATACCGCAACAGACAGAATGCTGAACCTGACATTCAACTTTCTTCTATCAAGCCTGACATTAAAGGATAGTGGCAAAAAGACAGCTTCATAACACCCATTAAGTGGAAACAGGTTTATCAGTTTATATTGATATGAATATAGTATTTTTGTGTGTTGTTTGGTGTACTGTTCAAAATGGTTCAAATGGCTCGGAGCACTATGCGACTTAACTTCTGAGGTCATCAGTCGCCTAGAACTTAGAACTAATTAAACCTAACTAACCTAAGGACATCACACACATCCATGCCCGAGGCAGGATTCGAACCTGCGACCGTAGCGGTCGCTCGGCTCCGGACTGTAGCGCCCAGAACCGCACGGCCACTCCGGCCGGCGGTGTACTGTTGTAGACGTCAGTAGTGCGTAATTTTTCTATTTTTGTACAATTTTCGTTAAATGATTATAATTAAAAGCTGAGGTGCGTAAAATATATATTATATTTCAAAAGGATTCCGCCACAAAAAAATGTTGAGACCCGCTACTCTAGATCCTAGATCGTGTGCATACTGCCCTTTGCACTGCATGTTGTACATAAATTTAAAGACAACAGAACCTTTTCCTTTTACTGCAGATTCTCTGTTTCTTCCAAAACCGAAAGAAGATACGGTGGAGAGTGAATCTAACGCATTCGACGCATGACCGGAAGAGCTCGAGTTCTAATCCGGGTCACGCCATTGTTGGCTCAACTTCGCAGAATCGTTCGAGAAGAACGGCGGCATTGTTCTCTACTACAGACCGTGCCAATGTTTCCGCCAGTGTTCTTTTCGATTCTTGAGAAATCCTTTCACCTTCAATAGCCCCACTCAAACGGTGGTCTCCACAACGTCCGGAGCAGCAGTCTGTTGCAGAAAACCTCTTCCAACAGTACAACGAAAACAACTTAGAAACATTCAAAGGTGTTTCTTATTACAACTGACGCTTCAGCCGAAATCAACTCATATTTAACGCGGTTTACAGTAACCATAAAGCGTCCAAGGACTAACTTCAAAAACTCTTCTTGAAAAGTAGTACGCCGTTCCTGCGGATACATAGCAAGACAGATTTTCTTCATTTTTTAACATCAAAACTTTCACACGCACAAGTCGAGTAGTTTAAATCCATGTCCCTTTAATAGCTGACGGCCAGGCTTCAAACAATTCATAAGCAGAGTTAGAATTGTTTCTTTGACAGGTACAGAATGTTTTCGGACTGAAATCTATTTCCGATCTTTGTATACGGCGATAAATAGTCTTCATCCACATAGTTTACACTCTCTTGAAATGAACAGAAGCTGTAATAGAGTGTAATGGAAATGAATGTCCTTTGATGCTGCAGTTACTCGTTATCAAACTGTACTCATCTAGAACAAATTTACGTAACGCCATGTCTGATCTGGAATATGATAAATATATGTTGGCGAGAGAAACTGAAGGTAATAAAATCCTGCCTTTTAAACCCATAACTGTTACATATATCAAACTAAATAAAAAATGTCGTGTGACTAGAGCGTCCCGTCGGGTAGACCGTTCGCCGGGTGCAACTCTTTCGATTTGACGCCACTTCGACCACTTTTTTTGTTTTTTTTTTTCTTCTTTGCATTATGTTGTTGATCGTTGTTTTTGGTCGATGCGGACGTCACATGACATCAGTTCCCCGTTTGTTGGTCCTTCCACTCAGTTTTTTTTTATTACAGAGGCCAACCAGCTCTCGGACCGAACGTGCTGAGCTACCGTGCCCGCAACCACTTAGCTACTGGGCGGCCGTTGTGTTATGGTCCCATACATGCTTAGCAAAATCCATACGTCCCATCCCGCGAAAACTTTCTTCAGGGAGTCGTGCCTTCGATGTGTATCACTAAAGTTCACCGTGGCTGACTACTGACTGAAGTGAAATTTTGTTTCCCCGTACTCACAAAGATGTGCTGCATCTCCTTTTTCTTAATTTGAGCAATTAGGTTGCTGGTTGGTGCTGTAATATCGGAAACGAGGTACCATTAAGCTTTACAGCTAACTCTTCTCGATTAAAGCTACAATCCCCAACAACGTTTTTGCTACGAAGAATGCTAGATAATGGGTGCTGAATTCAAAAATGAAATTAATTTTTGGTTGCGGACTGTTTTCGTGATATCCTTGAAAACGCGACATACTGATTATTCTTTTGTGACTTAAATATTCTGCAAATTTAATTGCTGAAAAATAATACCGACCTGTACAAGAAATTGCCGCACAGTTCAGAAATCAATCTACCCAGAATGAAGTTGGTTTGGCACCACTGCCGAAAAGTCACACCTGAGCTAGTAGAATAATGTGATGTTTGTTGCAACTTCCATTTCAGTATTGAGAATTGTTACAACGGTTGAACGTGACAGCTTGTTGTTCTTAGTTTATGAAAGTTAGTGGTCTGTGCTAATTGAGAAGAAGAAATGCTTCGTGCCTGTATAAATAGCGCAGGTTCCTTTCACTCAACAAATTTATACACTACGTGATCAGAAGTACCCGAACACCTGGCTGAAAATGACTTACAAGTTCGTGGCGCCATCCATTGGTAATGCTGGAATTCAATATGGTGTTGGCCCACCCTTGGCCTTAATGACAGCTTTCACTCTCGCAGGGATACGCTCAATCAGTTGCTGGAAGGTTTCTTGGGGAATGGCAGCCCATTCTTCACGGAGTGCAGCACTGAAGAGAGGTATCGTTGTCGGTCGGCGAGGCCTGGCACGAAGTCGATGTTCCATAACATCCCATAGGTAATCCACAGGATTCAGGTCAGGACTCTGTGCAAGCCAGTCCATTACAGGGATGTTGTTGTTGTGTAAGCACTCCGCCACAGGCCGTATATTATTAACAGGAGTTCGATCGTGTTGAAAGATGCAATCGCCATCCCCGAATTGCTCTTCAACAGTGGGAAGCAAGAAGGTGCTTAAAACATCAATGTAGGCCTGTGCTGTGATACACCACCGCCTCCGACTTTTACTGTTGGCACTACACACGCTGGCAGATGACGTTCACCGGGGATTCGCCATACCCACACCCTGCCATCGGATCGCCCACATTGTGTACCGTGATTCGTCACTCCACACAACGTTTTCCCACTGTTCAATCGTCCAATGTTTATGCTCGTTACACCAAGCGAGGCGTCGTTTAGCATTTACCGGCCTGATGTGTGGCTTATGAGGCAGCCGCTCGACCATATAATCCAAGTTTTCTCACCTCCCACCTAACTGTTATAGTACTTGCGGTGGATCCTGATACAGTTTGGAATTCCTGTGTGGTGGTTTGATAGATGTCTGCCTATTACACATTACGACCCTCTTCAACTGTAGGCGGTCTCTGTCAGTCAACAGACGAGGTCTTTCTGCACGTTTTTGTGCTGCACGTGTCCCTTCACGTTTCCACTTCACTGTCACAACGGAAACAGAAGACCTAGGGATGTTTAGGAGTGTGGAAATCTAGCGTACAGACATATGACACAAGTGACACCCAGTCACCTGACCACGTTCGAAGGCCGTGAGTTCCGCGGAGCGCCCCATTCTGCTCCATTACGATGTCTAATTACTACTGAGGTCGCTGATATGGAGCACCTGGCTGTAGGTGGCAGTACAATGCACCTAATATGAAAAACGTACGTTTTTGGGGATGTCCGGATACTTTTGATCACATAGTGTATCAGGACTAAGATCTTTGAGATTGACTGGAGACAAAAAAAAGTGGCTTATTTGATTCACAGTGTCCTTGCAATGTTGGGTAAGTGTGCATATCTCCGTCTTCGTTGTTGGTGAATTAACTCGAAGCAGATACAACGAAAGGTATATGCGCTATTATAATCACAAAGTAGCAACATAGGCGCTGTAATACTTCTCGAAAACAAGCAAAACACACTGCAAACAAGTAATTTGAGTTGGTGAATCAGGCTATAGGCAGTTGTAATCCGACGGAATGCTTTAGGTTTGGCGAATGCCTGGACAACGGTACCCGCCATAATTTGTAGAGCCGACAGTGAAGTAGGAAGCAGATGGTGTTAAGAAGACCGTGGTGGTGTTTTTCTTGGTTAGGATGCGGTCCCCTTATCGTACTTCAGAAAACGCTAAATGCAGAAACATATGAAAAAAAAATGTTCAAATGTCTGTGAATTCCTATGGGACCAAACTGCTGAGGTCATCGATCCCTAGACTTACACACTACTTAAACTAAAGTATGCTAAGAACAACACGCAGACCCATGCCCGAGGGAGGACTCGAACCTCCGGCGGGAGAGACCGCGCAATCAGTGACATGGCGCCTCTAACCGCGCGGCCACTCCGCGCGGCTCATATTAACACAGTTTACAGCATCGTGCGTAAATAACGGAACAGTTCGAAGAGAATGAATGTATAAGCGCGGCACTGCGCACTGCCATAAAGCAGCTTCTGTAAGGCAATTGGCTGTGGACGGTAACATTCCTGAAATGAACTGGCCTGCCCAGTGTCTCGACCTGAACTCTGAGCTGAGCTAAAACGTTAAATTCGCTTCGGGCCCCAGAGTGCAACATGACGACCTTCTCTGGTTATGGTTCTTGAGTAAGAATAGTCTGTCATTCCATCGTGGACATCCACACACCTCACTGAAATAGCCCCAGCCCAGTTCAAGCCATCATAAAGGCGAAGGGTGGACATCAATATGAGTCCGGATACTTTTGATCGGATAGTGTTTTCCTAATCTATTAGCCGGCTCGAGTATTGTGTGATGTTTTGTTAGAGGGCGTACACATCAAACTAGCCTACTGCGCAACATGCGGAGGGGTGATAATATCTTTGCACCGAAACCGCTGACGTCTCTGCAAGAGTCGACAGGTACAGAAGGCTCGCCCTGCAGAAGAACGGACAGCAGGCGGCGGGGCAACAGCAGCAGAGCAGCGCTGGGCGGTTTAAATCGCCGGTACAGCGGGGCGCAGCGCGGACACGGAGCTCGCGTGCTGTGGGTGCGTGGCCCGCGCGTGCGCCGCGGTAAGGCGATACTGCTGGCGGAGGTAATTGCGTCGGGAGGCCAGCCCTTGTCGGCTGGTGTCCCGAACAAGGTGGCCGCGGCACGGGCTAGGGTTTCACGGGCCCGCCGCGCCGTCTTGGGTTGCCGAGCCGTCACGCCCATCGCTACGTGACGCGGGCTGAGGCGCGTGCTCGTAACGTCCCGCCGGGATCGACAGCGCGCTCCTTCCCTGCACCGCAGGTCGCCTAGCCGTCACGCGCATTCCGGAGACCCAACCGACCGACATCGTCCCAACCTGGGCCCTGCGAGACCCTGTTTAATGCATATACGGCAGCAGCCTGTCCTTTAACACTTCGGGGACACTGACACGCACAACGACAGCAGTGAGCCCCGTTCAGCAAACTGAACCACTGGCCCTTTGATATGAGGTAGAAAAGGCCATCCCGAGCGCAATTCAAATTGTAGTCAGCTGCACACTGTCACCCCTGTTCATCCCAACGACATCGATCACCTTGGTTCTCACACTACTGTGCATCTACATCCATTTCTGCAAACAACTGTGAACTGCGCAGCAGAGTGTACATCCTAAGGTATCAGTTATTAGGGATTCCTCCCGTCCCAGTCACGTATAGAGCGCGGAAAGAACGACTTTTTATACCCCTCTGTGCACGTTATGCCAGTGATTAGTCTAATCTTGATCTCGCGATCAAATGGCTCTGAGCACGATGGGACTTAACTTCTAAGGTCACTAAACCAAGGCAGTTCTCGTTTCTCCAATTTATCACATTATATTATGCAGCAAGGCACACTGGAATGCAGAATTCGTAGCTTTATGGCTGCATGCGGCGCTGTGCTGCACCCCATAACCCAGAGGGAGTTCAAAAGGCTCTGAGCACTATGGGACTTAACTTCTGAGGTCATCAGTCCCCTAGAACTTAGAACTACTTAAATCTAACCAACCTAAGGACATCAAACACATCCATGCCCGAGGCAGGATTCGAACCTGTGACCGTAGCGGTCGCGCGGTTCCAGACTGTAGCGCCTAGAACCGCTCGGCCACACCGGCCGGCGACCTCGCGATCCCTACAGGATCAATACATAGAGGATTACAGTATATTCTTCGATTCATCACTTAAAGTTAGTTCTTGAAACCTCACGGCTTTCATGTGATAGTTTGCATCTGGGATTTTTTTTTTTTAATTTGAGGTAAGGTCTCATGGGACCAAACTGCTGAGGTCATCGTTCCCTAAGCCTGCACACTACTTAATCTAACTTAAACTTACGCTATGGACAACACACACACCCATGCCCGAGGGACGACTCGAAACTCCGACGGGGGAAGCCGCACGGACCGTGACAAGGGGCCCCTAGACCACGCGGCTACCCAGTGCGGCTTTGCATCTGTCTTCAAGTTTCTGTCGGCTCGTCTTTTTCAGCAATTGCGTGACACTCTTCCGCATGTCAAACAAACACTTCATCATTTGTGCTGCCCTTCTTTGTATCCGTTCAATATACCCTGTTACTCCTAAATGGTACAGGTCCCACACACCTGAACAATATCCCAGGGTATGTCGTACGAGTGTTTTGTAAGTAATGTTCTTTTGTACACCAATTTCATTTCTGCAGTACTCTTTCTAACTACGACTGAGCCTACGTAATCGTTCCACTTCATATCCTTCCTAATTATTACAACAAGTATCTGTATTACCTGATGAATTCCAATCGTAACTCATAATCCATAAATATTGTAGTCATAGTATTTTACGTTGTTTTGTTTTGTGAAGACCAAAATTTTACATGTCTGAGCATCTAATACAGTTTGCCAATCATTGCACCATATTGAAATTTGTCAAAGTTTTTTATATACAGTACTACTTTACTACAGATAGGTCGATCATCTACAAAAACTCTGAGGTTACTATTAATATCGTCCTCAAGTTCATTAATACACAACATGAGTAGCAAGGGTTCCAACATACTTCCCTGCGGGACACCTCAAGTAACATCTGCATGTGTCGATGACTCTAAATCCAATATAGCATGCTGTGTTCTCCCTAGCAAGAAATCCGCAAACATTCACAAATTTTGCTTGATAGACTAACTGATCGTACTTTAGGTAATAAGCGCAGATGTAGTACTGAGTTAAACCCATTTTGGAAATCAAGAAATACTGCATCTTTCTGAATGCCTTGATCCCTGGCTTTCAGGCTGTCATGCGATACACGCACAAGGTGAGTTTAACATGATCGATGTTATCGCAATCCGCACTGGTTGACATAGAGAAAGTTATTCTGTTCGAGATGACTCATCACATTTGACCTCAGAATTGGTTCCAAGATTCTACAACAAATCTTTGTGGAGACTGGCGGAAGCGATGAAGGCAGTTAACTACATTCGTGAGGTTTCTGTACAGCAGACGCTTTGGAGCATTGTTTTGAGGATTTGATCGAGGCAATTTTATCGAAAGCTCAGTGCAGCATCTAGATCAGAGGCTTCGATGGATCAGTGAGGATGTCGGCTGTAGATTCTTCGGCCTACAGAACATAGTGGAGACCTGTTAAGTTATCCTCGATAAGTCAGTTGTGCACTATACACCAGCAACAGCCACTCAACCACTCAGGTAGCAAAGTACGTATAGACAGAACTCCGAGACCACCAGTACAAAAGCCAGCATCAGATAAACCAATTATTTCAACAGACGGATAGCAAAACTGGAGAAAGAATTTCAAAACATTAGTTTCTATAAGCGGCGATCAAGAAGTTTCCCTTTAAGGGTTTTTCTGCAGCGTATATACACCGAAACCTCGGCCCGTCAACACCGACACCGGACTGGCAACTAGTTGCCTGGTCGGACGAATCGAGCGGATGGACTTGTACGGGTATGGACATAACTTCATGAACCGTGAATCCAAGGACCCTGCATGTTAGCCGGGGACTGTTGAAGCTGGTGGAGAATCTGTAAAGGTGTGGGGCGTGTGCAGTTGGAGTGGAATGGGATCCCTGATAGGTCTAGATACGACTCTGACAGGTGACACGTACGTAAGCATCCTGTATGATCACCTGCATCCATTCATGTCCATTGTGATTCCGACGGAGTTGGGAAATTCCAGCAGTACAATGCGAAACCCCACAAATCTAGAATTGCTACACAGTGGCTCCAAGAACACTCTTCTGAGTTCCGCTGGCCACCAAACTTCCCAGTCAGGAACATTACTGAGCATATCTGGGATGCCTTGCAACATGCTGTTCAGAAGAGAATCTCCACCCCCTCGTACTCTTACGGATTTATGGACAGCCCTGCACGACCCATGGTGTCAATTCCCTCCAGCACTACTTCAGATCCTTGCCACGTAGTGTTGCGACACATCTGCGTACTCGTGGGGGCCCTACACGATATAAGCAGTTGTACCATTTCTTTGGCTCTACTGTGTACAACGGCATGTAGCCAGCTGATTAATCTGGCGTTCGTTTCTTTCCGACGTGCTTGCGGTATATGCGGAAACGTGAACTACAGTGTATTACCAAATATGTACAGACAGAAGCGGCGTGCTATTATTATTTTATCTATTTTGGTAGGAAACGCCGCAGCTATTTTCATAAATTATACTATAGGAAATACTGCAACCGGCCACAAGTTTTTCTGAAATGATTTCGGACCTGAGCATATGGTGAATTGGTAGCACTGACTTCTTTGCAAGTTTTACATTCATGTCCTAAAATATAACAAAGTTTTTTGTGATGTATAGTTTACGAAAGGTTTTACATTTGCGTCCTGAAACATAACAACGTTTTCCTGATTACACAGTTTTACACCTATATATGCTCTATATATTGTGCTCACTTCCTGAAAAGCTCTCCTTTACATATTATAAGGGAGAGAGATTATTTTCTTTTGCAGTTCATACTGGTCAATGAACTGAACTAAATACAAGAAGGCAGATATATTTGTTTACTTCGCCTGATGATTTGATGTGCCAAAGAACGCCATATGTGTACAGATATGGCTCACCTGTGGAGTTTCTTCAAAGATACTTCATAATATGGATACTTTTATGTAGTTACGTATTTATTTATTCAGGTTTGAAAGATGCTGGTAATAGCCAATGAAGAATTTTCTCTCTACCAAAAGAACTATGCGTGACTTTAGAAAGTGCAAGCTTCAACTAATGAAAATAATATTTGCTAGATCATTTAACAAAAAGTATTTAGCTGAAAAAGTGATCCAATAGTATATCAAAGTGAGCATCAAGGACAACAGTAAAACTGCACAACAAGCAAAGGTAAAGTGCGAAATGTATTGGTTACGACCTGCAAAAAAAAAAAAAAAAAAAAGAGCTCATACAAACAGAAAGAGCTTCTGAAGAGGAGGATATATGCAATGCATTTAGAACTGCGTAACTTGCTGTTTCCTGCTCATTTTATATATATTGTAAATGAAATAAGTGTTTCCATTACGACAGAACATCATATCATACCACAATGACGGAAGAAAAAAGTAACAGCCCTGATTTCAAGCAAGAAAACATAACACACCATCTGGTGACGACTGTTTCTTCGATAGAGTTATCAATTCAGCAACTAACTATTAATTTCACTGAATCTGAACAAAACCTGCTAAACATGCCCTAAAACATAACACTGAACCCACAACAAGTAAAAATAAAGAAGTAACTGTTAAAGTCAAAATTGAATGTGACGTTGCTAAATTAAATAATTGTGATAAAACGAAGTTGTTAATAAAATAAACAAACTAATCCAGAAACACATTGAAACAAGAAACGGACAATGCAAATTTTCAGAAGAGTCAAATGATCTCAGAATAATAAATAAAAAACTCCAAGAGAATAAAGTACTTGTATTACACCAGACAAAGGAAGTTCTGTAGTAATAATGAATGAAGAGTCCTAAAATTGCAGAAGTCCTCAAAGAGAGCAGCTTCCTCCAAACATGATTTGAAAAATCTGAATACACAATAAATGAATCCTTCGACCACAAAACTTTGACCGCAATCAAAGATTCACGAAGAACATTGTCCTGAGATTTTCACTAGGGCCTTTGAATCTGAAGGTATTTTTTTGTAAACAATAGCTATGAGTACAACGAAAAACCAGTCCAAAGTTGCAAATATTACTTTTTTATTCACTCGATGACTAGTTTCGGGTCGAGACCCATTTTCAAATCATCGTAACGAAGTCAAAAATGGTCTTTCCGAAGATGTAGGAACATGTTATCTATATGCGCCGAATCTCTTCGTTGTACATTTTTGCCATGGTTTTCACATCTCCGGAAATACCATTTTTGACTATGTTATGATGATTAGAAAATGGGTCTTGGCCTCAAACTAGTCATAGAATGAATAAAAAAAGTAAAATTTGCAACTTTGGACTGGTTTTTCGTTGCACTGATTAACAGAAGTTGCTGAGCTACAGCTACTCTAGCAGGCTAGAAGTTCATAAATAGCTATGAGCTATCAGAAAACATCAAACACATTTCCATACCAAACACAGCCAGATTCGCATCCTTTGATATAGTTAACTTGTATAAAAATATAACAGTAAAAGAAACAATCTCAGTAATTAAAAATAACTTGCTTGAATATAAAAAGATCACTCGACCTGAAATTTATGAGTTTGTTGAATTTCTAACCTTAGTACTATCACTTAACTATTTTAGCTTTAATAACAAATTTTATGAGCAGGAAGATGACCTGGCAATGGGCAATTGCCTAGGTAGCCTGCTAGCAAATATTTACATAAAACATTTAGAAACATTCTTTTTCAATGTCAATTTGACAATAAAGAAAAAAAATACGACAAATTCTATGTGGATGAGTCACTTATTTGATGGAACAGTAGAAGAAATTGATCAGTTTGCAAAAGAGCTTAACAAACTCTTCCAAAACATAATTTTTACTGTTGAACAAGACAGTGGTAATGGCATACATTTCTTGGATCTAAAAGTAGTAAATAAGTGGTAAACATAAAATCAAAATATACAGGAAACCCACTACAAAAGATGTCAGAATTAGCAAGTCAATGTCATCCCGAGAAATACAGAATTGCATATTATAGGACATTGATCAACCAATGGAAAAAATCCCTTTGGACACTGAAGATGAACTGCAAGAACTGAAAACATTCAAACTAATGGTTCACAATAATGATTGCAGCTCTGACACCATCACTAAAAATCACAATAGAATTAAATATGGTAACAAAGACAAAACAAGTAATACTTTAGCACAAATAGCTCCTCAAAATTCTGCAAAATACGTCTGCACACCATTCACTGGTAAAGTGTCATACCATCGACACATGGGTATTGTCAGGCTCCACACCCTAAATAAGTCAGCTTTCGCTACACACTTGGTCCAACATGGAAACATACAGATAAGCACAGAAAAAAACTTAGCCGATAAAAGAGTACAGATGAATTTGTTGGAGGAATCAGAAATATACAATCACATTCACAATAAACCTGACTGCATACTGCATGATCAACTAGAATTTAAAAAAACTAACTGTACCTTCAAAATTTCATACAACTCCTATAATCTGAAATGACAGGAATAATAACTAATGGGAAGAGAGAAAAATTTTCATTGGCCCTTACGAGCATCTTTCAAACGTAACTAATTAAGAATGAAATTTTCACTCTGCAGCGGCGTGTACGTCGATATGGAACTTCGTGGCATATTAAAAATGTGTGCCGGACCGAGACTCGAATTCGGGACTTTTGCTTTCCATGGGCAAGTGTCTGCCGACTTTTTTTTACGAAACTCCAACGCAAGCCACTTTTTCCAAACTACTGCTAAATATTTTTCTTTTTGTTCTTTGTCTGATACTGCAAATAACACAAATGTAACCATTCTATTCCCCTATCAGCCATATTACCCCAAAAACCTATCTAACCTAAAAACAAAAACAAACTTGTGCCACCGCCACTTTCACCCTAAAAACTATCTAGGACGGTTGTTTACCACCTCTTCAGACTCCGCCAACAAAAATAAAAAAAATTAAATGCGCCTCTGAACGTTTTGTTACGAAAAAGAAAAGGAGAAATTAAAGGGTACAATACTTTTATTATATTTTATTTTTTCATTTTTTCGTTGTTATGTTTTATTTGTAATTTTTTTTAAAATTTTCGTCCGGGGTTGTCCACAGCAGCCAGACGGCGAGATGTCCTAATCGTCTTCTCGTTCAGCGAAGATGAAACACACTATAATTATCGTTCATGTCTCTCATCAGTCCATTATGTGCAATATCTCAATCCCTTCTCACACCCGGTACACCCTAATGGTCTGGAGGGCGCGTAAACAACGACCCCAAGTAATTCGCAAGGAGCGAACCATACGACGCCTTGCGCCGTAAAACCGTGCAGTTGCTCGTTAAATAGTGCCAAAAATCTAACAACCATGCAACGCTCTCACTAAAAAAGTATGACAGTGCCATACCTTGAACCCACACATCTACATCTACATCTACATCTACATTTATACTCCGCAAGCCACCCAACGGTGTGTGGCGGAGGGCACTTTACGTGCCACTGTCATTATCTCCCTTTCCTGTTCCAGTCGCGTATGGTTCGCGGGAAGAACGACTGTCTGAAAGCCTCTGTGCGCGCTCTAATCTCTCTAATTTTACATTCGTGATCTCCTCGGGAGGTATAAGTAGGGGGAAGCAATATATTCGATACCTCATCCAGAAACGCACCCTCTCGAAACCTGGCGAGCAAGCTACACCGCGATGCAGAGCGCCTCTCTTGCAGAGTCTGCCACTTGAGTTTGTTAAACATCTCCGTAACGCTATCACGGTTACCAAATAACCCTGTGACGAAACGCGCCGCTCTTCTTTGGATCTTCTCTATCTCCTCCGTCAACCCGATCTGGTACGGATCCCACACTGATGAGCAATACTCAAGTATAGGTCGAACGAGTGTTTTGTAAGCCACCTCCTTTGTTGATGGACTACATTTTCTAAGGACTCTCCCAATGAATCTCAACCTGGTACCCGCCTTACCAACAATTAATTTTATATGATCATTCCACTTCAAATCGTTCCGCACGCATACTCCCAGATATTTTACAGAAGTAACTGCTACCAGTGTTTGTTCCGCTATCATATAATCATACAATAAAGGATCCTTCTTTCTATGTATTCGCAATACATTACATTTGTCTATGTTAAGGGTCAGTTGCCACTCCCTGCACCAAGTGCCTATCCGCTGCAGATCTTCCTGCATTTCGCTACAATTTTCTAATGCTGCAACTTCTCTGTATACTACAGCATCATCCGCGAAAAGCCGCATGGAACTTCCGACACTATGTACTAGGTCATTTATATATATTGTGAAAAGCAATGGTCCCATAACACTCCCCTGTGGCACGCCAGAGGTTACTTTAACGTCTGTAGATGTCTCTCCATTGAGAACAACATGCTGTGTTCTGTTTGCTAAAAACTCTTCAATCCAGCCACACAGCTGGTCTGATATTCCGTAGGCTCTTACTTTGTTTATCAGGCGACAGTGCGGAACTGTATCGAACGCCTTCCGGAAGTCAAGGAAAATGGCATCTACCTGGGAGCCTGTATCTAATATTTTCTGGGTCTCATGAACAAATAAAGCGAGTTGGGTTTCACACGATCGCTGTTTCCGGAATCCATGTTGATTCCTACATAGTAGATTCTGAGTTTCCAAAAACGACATGATACTCGAGCAAAAGACATGTTCTAAAATTCTACAACAGATCGACGTCAGAGAGATAGGTCTATAGTTTTGCGCATCTGCTCGACGACCCTTCTTGAAGACTGGGACTACCTGTGCTCTTTTCCAATCATTTGGAACCTTCCGTTCCTCTAGAGACTTGCGGTACACGGCTGTTAGAAGGGGGGCAAGTTCTTTCGCGTACTCTGTGTAGAATCGAATTGGTATCCCGTCAGGTCCAGTGGACTTTCCTCTGTTGAGTGATTCCAGTTGCTTTTCTATTCCTTGGACACTTATTTCAATGTCAGCCATTTTTTCGTTGGTGCGAGGATTTAGAGAAGGAACTGCAGTGCGGTCTTCCTCTGTGAAACAGCTTTGGAAAAAGGTGTTTAGTATTTCAGCTTTACGCTTGTTATCCTCTGTTTCAATGCCATCATCATCCCGGAGTGTCTGGACATGATGTTTCGAGCCACTTACTGATTTAACGTAAGACCAGAACTTCCTAGGATTTTCTGTCAAGTCGGTACCTAGTATTTTACTTTCGAATTCACTGAAGGCTTCACGCATAGCCCTCCTTACGCTAACTTTGACATCGTTTAGCTTCTGTTTGTCTGAGAGGTTTTGGCTGCGTTTAAACTTGCAGTGAAGCTCTCTTTGCTTTCGCAGTAGTTTCCTAACTTTGTTGTTGTACCACGGTGGGTTTTTCCCGTCCCTCACAGTTTTGCTCGGCACGTACCTGTCTAAAACGCATTTTACGATTGCCTTGAACTTTTTCCATAAACACTCAACATTGTCAGTGTCTGAACAGAAATTTTCGTTTTGATCTGTTAGGTAGTCTGAAATCTGCCTTCTATTACTCTTGCTAAACAGATAAACCTTCCTCCCTTTTTTTATATTCCTATTAACTTCCATATTCAGGGATGCTGCAACGGCCTTATGATCACTGATTCCCTGTTCTGCTCTTACAGAGTCGAAAAGTTCGGGTCTGTTTGTTATCAGTAGGTCCAAGATGTTATCTCCACGAGTCGGTTCTCTATTTAATTGCTCGAGGTAATTTTCGGATAGTGCACTCAGTATAATGTCACTCGATGCTCTGTCCCTACCACCCGTCCTAAACATCTGAGTGTCCCAGTCTATATCTGGTAAATTGAAATCTCCACCTAAGACCATAACATGCTGAGAAAATTTATGTGAAATGTATTCCAAATTTTCTCTCAGTTGTTCTGCCACTAATGCTGCTGAGTCGGGGGGTCGGTAAAAGGAGCCAATTATTAACCTAGCTCGGTTGTTGAGTGTAACCTCCACCCATAATAATTCACAGGAACTATCCACTTCTACTTCACTACAGGATAAACTACTACTAACAGCGACGAACACTCCACCACCGGTTGCATGCAATCTATCCTTTCTAAACACCGTCTGTGCCTTTGTAAAAATTTCGGCAGAATTTATCTCTGGCTTCAGCCAGCTTTCTGTACCTATAACGATTTCAGCTTCGGTGCTTTCTATCAGCGCTTGAAGTTCCGGTACTTTACCAACGCAGCTTCGACAGTTTACAATTACAATACCGATTGCTGCTTGGTCCCCGCATGTCCTGACTTTGCCCCGCACCCGTTGAGGCTGTTGCCCTTTCTGCACTTGCCCGAGGCCATCTAACCTAAAAAACTGCCCAGCCCACGCCACACAACCCCTGCTACCCGTGTAGCCGCTTGTTGCGTGTAGTGGACTCCTGACCTATCCAGCGGAACCCGAAACCCCACCACCCTATGGCGCAAGTCGAGGAATCTGCAGCCCACATTGTCGCAGAACCGTCTCAGCCTCTGATTCAGACCCTCCACTGTGGCGTTATGACGAGTAGCAAGGCAGTAAATGACGCCGGGATGGATCAGTTCGCTGGGCTCCACGGACTGATGTGTCCGTCGCAGCAACAATGCCAACATGCGCCGTGTCAGGAGCCAGCAGTCAGCAGCCGTATCACAAACAAAACAGTGCAGGTCGGTGTCGACAGCGGCGCATCTGGGGCAGAGAGGATCCTCGGCAAGATGTACCGGGTGATCAAAAAGTCAGTATAAATTTGAAAACTTAATAAACCACGGAATAATGTAGATAGAGAGGTAAAAATTGACACACATGCTTGGAATGACATGGGGTTTTATTAGAACAAAAAAAGTTCACAAAATGTCCGACAGATGGCGCTGGATAGCAAAACGTCAGTGACTGCGCATGTCAATCGTGTAAAAAAGGAGCTGTAATGAGAGAGAGAATCAGATGCGGCAGCAGTCGCAGCATGTTGACGTTACCTGAAAAGGCGCTTTTAGTGACGCTGTATTATCAGACGCGTGAAAGATCTCTTGCGCGCGTCGTCTGGTGTTGATCGCGTGCTCAGCGGCCACTTTTATCATGCTTGGCGGCCTCCCAGGTGCCCAGACCTCAGTCCGTGCGATTATTGGCTTTGGGGTTACCTGAAGTCGCAAGTGTATCGTGATCGACCGACGTCTCTAGGGATGCTGAAAGACAACATCCGACGCCAATGCCTCACCATAACTCCGGGCATGCTTTACAGTGGTGTTCACAACATTATTCCTCGACTACAGCTATTGTTGAGGAATGATGGTGGACATATTGAGCATTTCCTGTAGAGAACATCATCTTTGCTTTGTCTTACTTTGTTATTGCTATTCTGATCAGATGAAGCGCCATCTGTCGGACATTTTTTGAACTTTTTTTATTTTTTTGGTTCCTTAAAACCCCATGTCATTCCAAGCATTTGTACCTCTCTATCTACATTATTCCGTGATTTATTCAGTTTTCAGATTTATACTGACTTTTTGATCACCCTGTATAATGTATAAACGTCGTCCGGTGGGGAATTTTTCAGGCGTTATCACATATCACAACGATCTCACCGCGGTGGGAAGGAAAGGCGAGTGTATGTTACTCCACACCGGCCCCCAGCCAACCGCCGGATGTCGGCGCTCAGCTACATTAGGAGGCAGTGTCCGTTGAAAGTAGCGGTAGAAATCCTTTGGTTCTAAGAGCCCGCGTCGTCGGTAGGACATCCAGCAGATAACTCATGTCGACCAGATAGGTGCGAATGTGATACAGTGCTGGCGCGATATGCCCAACAGTAATCGGCGGCTGGAGGGATTGAGGCGCCACCTCCTCAATCGGGGTATCAGTGAGGGTGTCCTTGTCCGAAGTACGTAGGCGACGCATCATCTGCAGAAAGCGAGCGCGCGTCCTGTTGTGCACGTTTGTCATTCCAATTCCGCCTGCATGTGTGGGCAACTTTAGTGTCTCGTAACGGTTCTTGAACACTCTACCGCCGCATACGAAATGACCGAAGGCCGCCTGGAACTTGGCAGCTACAGTAGCGGCCATTGGGAGAACGTGTGTGTAATGATTAAGTTTCGGAGCGGAGTAGACGTTGACAAAATATGCCCGCATCATCAAGTCAAGTGTTCGAAAGGTATGGAGACGAACTTGCGTGCAGATCACATTAAGTAGTCTGCGATACGTATTTGCTGCTGTACGCTGCACGTTCCCACGGAAGGTCGCTCCCAAACATTTCATCGCCGGGACCTTGGTAACAGGAGCTCATGTACTATTCTCTGTCCACATCCACGAAGAGCGACTTCCCAGGTTCATACGGCTTCCGGCCATCTCGCCGATCCCTGAAGCCACGCGATCGCCGTATATATATCTCCGCAAAGAAAACTACGTCGTCTGCGTCGGCACAACATTTAAAATACACCTGGGGAGGCGAATGCCCTCCAAACGCTGTCGTAGATCATAAGTGCAGGCTCGAGGGCGACGGCATAGAGAAAGAGGGCATTCTTGTCGCACTGAGCGCTGAATAGTGAAAGGTGGCGAACGGTACCCATTGACCACGACTGTGGAAGGGGCTCCGTGGATGAGACAGTATTGCGGACAGTCCCATCTTCTCCAAGACAGCCTGCAAGAAATGGTGCTCAACATGGTCAAATGCGTGGTCTAGATCAGCTGCCACGAGGCTGTGTTCTAAGCGGCTTGCCGGCATGAGGGCCACCACATCTCTGTAAGAGTTCAACGCCGTGTGTATATTACTTCCACCTCCGAGACAAATTTGGCCGGGATGAATGGCATCTTTGACAATAGTGAGGAGGCGAGCACGAAGTACGCGGGCGAATAGCTTGTAGGCCTTATTCGAATTCACTAATGTCAACGGCTGGAAGTCTTGCGGTCTGAACGCCCCCCCCCCCCCCCCCCGGTTTGATTTTAGCACAGGGATGATCATGCCCTCTAAAAATTCAGGAGGGGGGGGGGGGGGGGGGGAGAGGACGCGAAAGTCTGGATCCAGGTGTTCGCAGCGCATCTGCCGCCAAACTTCCCGCATCAGGTCAGAAGGTGCAGCAAAATTCAAGCAGAAGACCACCAGGTCCAGGGAA
This sequence comes from Schistocerca cancellata, assembly GCF_023864275.1. NCBI lineage: Eukaryota > Metazoa > Arthropoda > Insecta > Orthoptera > Acrididae > Schistocerca > Schistocerca cancellata. Next base: position 137,245,827 of record NC_064634.1, on the reverse strand, counting down.
TTTTTTTCTCGCGCCCCGCCACAGGGCCACTGCGCATTTCTTCCTGCGTGATGGCATCCAAGAATGTGGAGTCGCCTTGTGCCCTGCCCGAAGGTGAAAGCTCATGCAGAACGTCCTCAACGTCATTGTCAGGTCGTTGACCTGCGAGAAAGAGAGTGCCGTAATAATCTGTGAGGACACGGGAGATGGCGTTGTCCGTCCGCCGAAGTAACTGCCGTGATGAATCGCCTCTTACGATGTCTCCGTTCTCTGACGATATGATAAACAGAAGCACGTTCCTCTGGGATGGTATCTTGCAGTCTCGCTCGAACCCTCGTGCCGCCAATTAGTCAGCCGTGATATGCAAAAGTCGTGCCTCAGTCCGGTGGACGGCCGTTCCGCGCTCTGGCGAAGGTTGTTTACTGCATTATCAGTTATGAATGACGAACTCTGTTCACTATCACAATGGGTACGTAACCTGGATGTTAAACTAAACCGCAAGAAGCCAAAGGTTCTCATCGTATCACAAGACAAAGTGATCACTTAACGCTTTCGTCAAACGATTCCTCCCACAGCACTTGAGGGCATATACAGAAAAAATCGGCAAATTCTCGGATGGGCATCTAAACTGGCAAGAACTAGCATGCAGGAAATCTCTCACCTACGTTCATCCGAAAAACTTAGAAAAATGTTTACACCTGAGATAAAAAACACCGCCTATGTTCGATGTCAACATGCAATAACCACTCATACATCTACATCCATACTCCGCAAGCCACCTGACGGTGTGTGGCGGAGGGTACCTAGAGTACCTCTATCGTTTCTCCCTTCTATTACAGTCTCGTATTGTTCGTGGAAAGAAAGATTGTCGGTATGCCTCTGTGTGGGCTCTAATCTCTCTGATTTTATCCTCATGGTCTCTTCGCGAGAGATAGGTAGTAGGGAGCAATATACTGCTCGACTCCTCGATGAAGGTATGTTCTCGAAACTTCAACAAAAGCCCGTACCGAGCTACTGAGCGTCTCTCCTGCAGAGTCTTCCACTGGAGTTTATCTATCATCTCCGTAACGCTTTCGCGATTACTAAATGATCCTGTAACGAAGCGCGCTGCTCTCCGTAGGATCTTCTGTATCTCTTCTATCAACCCTATCTGGTATGGATCCCACACTGCTGAGCAGTATTCAAGCAGTGGGCGAACAAGCGTGCTGTAACCTACTTCCTTTGTTTTCGGATTGTATTTCCTCAGGATTCTTCCAATGAATCTCAGTCTGGCATGTGCTTTACTGACGATCAACTTTATATGATCATTCCATTTTAAATCACTCCTAATACGTACTCAGGAGAAAGAAAACTGGCGTTCTACAGATCGGAGCGTAGAATGTCAGATCCCTTAATCGGGCAGGTAGGTTAGAAAATTTAAAAAGGGAAACGGATAGGTTGAAGTTAGATATAGTGGGAATTAGTGAAGTTCGGTGGCAGGAGGAACAAGACTTTTGGTCAGGTGAATACAGGGTTATAAATACAAAATCAAATAGGAGTAACGCAGGAGGAGGTTTAATAATGAATAAAAAAATAAGAATGCGGGTAAGCTGCTACAAACAGCATAGTGAACGCATTATTGTGGACAAGATAGACACGAAGCCCACGGCTGCTACAGTAGTAAAAATTTATATGCCAACTAGCTCTGCAGATGACGAAGAAATTGAAGAAATGTATGATGAGATAAAACAAATTATTCAGGTAGTGAAGGGAGACGAAAATTTAATAGTCATGGGTGACTGGAATTCGACAGTAGGAAAAGGGAGAGAAGGAAACATAGTAGGTGAATATGGATTGGGGCTAAGAAATGAAAGACGAAGCCATCTGGTAGAATTTTGCACAGAGCATAACTTAATCATAACTACCACTTGGTTCAAGAATCATAAAAGAAGGTTGTATACATGGAAGAATCCTGGAGATACTAAATGGTTTCAGATAGACTATATAATGGTAAGACAGAGATTTAGGAACCACATTTTAAATTGTAAGACATTTCCAGGGGCAGGTGTGGACTTTGATCACAATCTATTGGTTATGAACTGCAGATAAAACTGAAGAAACTGCAAAAAGGTGGGAATTTAAGGAGATGGGACCTGGATAAACTGAAAGAACCAGAGGTTGTACACAGTTTCAGGGAGAGAATAAGGGAACAATTGGCAGGAATGGGGGAAAGAAATACAGTAGAAGAAGAATGGGTAGCTTTGAGGGATGAAGTAGTGAAGGCAGCAGAGGATCAAGTAGGTAAAAAGACTAGGGCTAGTAGAAATCCTTGGGTAACAGAAGAAATATTAAATTTAATTGATGAAAGGAGAAAATATAAAAATACAGTAAATGGAGCAGGCACAAAGGAATACAAACGTCTCAAAAATGAGATCGACAGGAAGTGCAAAATGGCTAAACAGGGATGGCTAGAGGGTAAATGTAAGGATGTAGAGGCTTATCTCACGAGGGGTAAGATAGATAATGCCTACAGGAAAATTAAAGAGACCTTTGGAGAAAAGAGAACCACTTGCATGAATATCAAGAGCTCAGATGGAAACCCAGTTCTAAGCAAAGAAGGGAAAGCAGAAAGATGGAAGGAGTATATAAAGGGTCTATACAAGGGCGATGTACTTGAGGACAATATTATGGACATGGAAGAGGATGTAGATGAAGATGAAATGGGAGATGTGATCCTACGTGATGAGTTTGACGGAGCACTGAAAGACCTGAGTCGAAACAAGGCCCCGGGAGTAGACGACATTCCATTAGAACTACTGACAGCCTTGGGAGAGCCAGGCCTAACAAAACTCTACCATCTGGTGAGCAAGATGTATGAGACAGGCGAAATTCCCTCAGACTACAAGAAGAATATAGTAATTCCAATCCCAAAGAAAGCTGGTGCTGACAGATGTGAAAATTACCGAACTATCAGTTTAATAAGTCACAGCTGCAAAATACTAACGCGAATTATTTACAGACGAATGGAAAAACTGGTAGAAGCCGACCTCGGGGAAGATCAGTTTGGATTACGTAGAAATGTTGGAACACGTGAGGCAATACTGACCCTATGACTTATCTTAGAAGCTAGATTAAGGAAAGGCAAACCTACTTTTCTAGCATTCGTAGACTTAGAGAAAGCTTTTGACAATGTTGACTGGAATACGCTCTTTCAAATTCTAAAGGTGGCAGGGGTAAAATACAGGAAGCGAAAGGCTATTTACAATTTGTACAGAAACCAGATGGCAGTTATAAGAGTCGAGGGACATGAAAGGGAAGCAGTGGTTGGGAAGGGAGTAAGACAGGGTTGTAGCCTCTCCCCGATGCTATTCAATCTGTATATTGAGCAAGCAGTAAAGGAAACAAAAGAAAAGTTCGGAGTACGCATTAAAATCCATGGAGAAGAAATAAAAACTCTGAGGTTCGCCGATGACATTGTAATTCTGTCAGAGACAGCAAAGGACTTGGAAGAGCAGTTGAACGGAATGGACAGTGTTTTGAAAGAAGGATATAAGATGAACATCAACAAAAGCAAAACGAGGATAATGGAATGTAGTCAAATTAAGTCGGGTGATGCAGAGGGAATTAGGTTAGGAAATGAGACACTGAAAGTAGTAAAAGAGTTTTGCTATTTGGGGAGAAAAATAACTGTTGATATTCGAAGCATAGAGGATATAAAATGTGGACTGGCAATGGCAAGGAAAGCGTTTCTGAAGAAGAGAAATTTGTTAACATGGAGTATTGGTTTAAGACTCAGGAAGTCGTTTCTGAAAGTATTTGTATGGAGTGTATCCATGTATGGAAGTGAAACATGGACGATAAATAGTTTGGACAAGAAGAGAATAGAAGCTTTCGAAATGTGGTGCTACAGAAGAATGCTGAAGATTAGATGGGTAGATCACATAACTAATGAGGAAGTATTGAATAGAATTGGGGAGAAGAGGAGTTTGTGGCACAACTTCACTGGAGGAAGAGATCGGTTGGTAGGACATGTTCTGAGGCATCAAGGGATCACCAATTTAGTAGTGGAGGACAGCGTGGAGGGTAAAAATCGTAGAAGGAGACCAACAGATGAATACACTAAGCAGATTCGGTAGGATGTAGGCTGCAGTAGGTACTGAGAGATGAAGAAGCTTGCACAGGATAGAGTAGCATGGAGAGCTGCATCAAACCAGTCTCAGGACTGAAGACCACAACAACAATATTTCACTCTTGCTTAGACATTTCCTGCCTACGCACCTTCCTGAACAAATTGTTTGAAATAAAACAAGCCTGTGTTTACCAGAGTCGTGTGAAGAATTCCTTGAAAAGGATCTTTCTGAGTGGCGAAATTAAAGATTTCGTCAATGCTGTACACCTAGTTGATAAAATGAAAATTGTAAATGATCCGGCTGAGACAGGCATCAAGCGCATGGGGAACTTCAATAAATTATTCCCACAACAGAAATGAGAAACGCAGTGTGTTTACATTTCGCGGCGTGTGGTTGTAGCTGTACCGCTTATAAAGTTAAGTACTGTGAAAATTATTTGTGTTCTGGATTCGAATATTAAATTTAGTAGTTTTCAATCGTTCATCCAAATATTAGCAGAGTGTTGACACTTCGTGGCGTGCAGCAGCAATTCTTAAGTTCTGACAAAGTTGTTTGTGCACTGTTACAGAGTTATTAAATTTAGTAGTTTTCAACGGTGTCTTGTGCTGTTTGTGGCGAAATAACAGTTTAATAAACTTTTGGAAACGTTTTTAGAATTTTCTGTGCGTTGAAGTCGTTTAGTAAATTTCGTGTGGTAGTTTTCAGCTAACATTTCTTTGTTTCCAATGAAATACTTCAGTAAAATTTTCGTTCACTGTTTTAACTTCGTTGAGTATTCCAGTGGCCGCTTGAATTTTTGGTTTTACCTAATAAATTCTGTAAAGTTTCGTTGGTATTGGTATTAGTTGTGGTATAGCAGTATTAATAAAAGTTGTTAGTTTCTTAGTAGATAGTGAATTACGATATCACTATTGTTAGTTCTACAAATAGTTCTACTGGTGTAATTGAACTTAGGTAACATAGACGTTTAGCTTTTTCAGTAACTCTAAAATTTTACCGTGAGTGAGAAGTGTGGGCTCTGTCGTAGGTTTGTGAGTAGTAGGTTATGGTGTGGGATTTGTTCAAAGTATTTTCATTGGGGGGAATGCAGTGGAGAAGTCAGTGGGCATTCCAGTAAGATCCTCTCCTGGGAATGCAGAATCTGTAGTAGAAATAAGTTGACAGAGGAGCAGGAGCGTAAGATCTGTGCCCTTTAGGCGCAGTTACAATACGCTAAGGAGGCACTAGATAGGTTGAGGAGGGTGAAGCGTGCTGGGGAATTGGAGCTGGTAGATCGCAAGAAGGCAGCTAGGAGGAGGAGGTATTCAAACAGTTATACTTTGCGTATATGCAATTGATTTGACCAACTATCAGAGCTGAGTGGAGAGGAGCCTCTTGTGGCTGTAGGTGTAGGAAACTTGCAGCAGTGCTCAGCAGTTAGGAGGCCTAGCTCAGTTGCAAAGTCTAACAGAAAGAAGGAAGTTCTGCTGCTAGGTAGTTCGCACGGAAGAGGTGTGGGCCAGCAGTTGCAGGAAGTGTTGGGGAGTGAGTACCAGGTCACCAGCATTATGAAGCCTAGTCCAGGGTTGGCTCAGGTGACTGACAGCATAGAGCAGTTATGTAGGAGTTTTACGAAAGAGGATCAGGTAGTGATTCTGGGTGGAGCAGGGAATAGTCTTGATAGGGACGGGGAATATGATGTAGGTGGTGACCTGGTAAAGATAGCTACTCAGACTGGTGGCACTAGTGTGCACTTCGTGCAACTGTTCCAGTGTCATAATCGGCCTTATTTTAACGATGCTGTTAGGCGTGTTAACATGGGACTGGGGAGAGCACTGGGGCAGAGGGCATGGGTCACATTGCGGTGGTGCCTGTTGAATCTATCAACAAGTCGGGTTTCACTAGGCATGGTCTGCACCTCAATAGGTACGGGAAGGGCAGGCTGGCAAAGCTTACAGGTGACAGTGTAGTGGGTAGTGGTGGGATCACTCAGGAAAAAATTCCAGTAGTGGTTGGCGTTAGAACTGCACCTTTTTCAGATTGAAGTCAGCTGATAGGTATTCCGGCTTAAAGGAAGTCCCTCTAACCAAGGAATTACCTTCAGAGGACATCAGGTATCCTAGTAGAGAAGAAATTAGCACATTTCATCAAAATATAAGAGGTATTAGAGATAAAGTTAGTGAGATGCTTATAGACGCTGACTCTGACATTGTTTTATCGGAGCACCACTTAAATAATTTGACAATTCAGAGGCTTTCTTTACCAGGATACAGACTAGTTGGCTGTTTCTCAAGGAGTTCCTTACGGAGTGGAGGAGTGGCCATGTGCGTAAAACACTATCCGTTTGAGTCCACAGACTATCACGGCACTGCACTGAACAGATGTTTGAATGTTGTGCAGGGGTAGTTAGTTGAATTTAGTAAAACTAAACTTCTGATTGTTGTTGTTTATAGGTCCCCTAATCTCTGACTTCAGAGCATTTCTGCTCAATCTAGAGAGGGTTCTTCGTTCACTTTATAGGAAGTGACAGAAATTATTTATATGTGGTGATTTCAATATTAATTTTGAATATGATTGCGCAAGAAAAAGGATGTTGGTGGATCTCCTAAACTCATACTGATGCAGACTGCGTTTTTTTTCAGCTAGGGTGCAGGGGAACAGTAGCACAGCCACAGACAACATTTTTTTTTTCATTCTTCATAACTAGATGGGAATTCAGTTCGTAAAGGGGTGAATGACCTTTCAGATCAAGATGTACCAATTATAACACTAAAAGGCTTCCTTACTCAAACAAATGCCACATATAATTACAAAGCATGTACGAAAGTTAATCCAACAGCAATAGGGAGTTTTTTAAACCTCGTTAAGGAACAAGAGTGGCAGGTTGTTTACAGTTCAGATAACATAGATGACAAATACAATGCTTTCTTAACACATTCCTCATGCTTTTTGAGAGTTGCTTTCCACTTGAACGTGCTAAACGGTGTACTAGCAGTAAAAGGCAGCCTGAGTGGCTGACTAGTGGGATAAAGATATCATGTACAACAAAGCGGGAACTATACGGAAATGTTAGAAGTAGTCACAATCAAGCTGCAGTAGCCCATTACAAACAGTATTGTAAGGTGCTTAAAATGTTATTAGGAAGGCAAAGAGTATGTGGTACGCAAATAGAATAGGTAATTCACGGGATAAAATTAAAACGATATGATCAGTTGTGAAGGAAGCGACTGGTCAGCGGCACAAGGTCGACCATATAAAGTCAGTTTGTAGTAAAAATATTTCTGTTACTGATACATCATATATATGTACAGTATTTCACAATCATTTTCTGATCACTGCTGATGAATTAAATAAAAATTTAGTTTCTACAGGAAATCATATAACTCTCTTGAAAAATGCCTTTCCGAGATTGATGTCTGAAATACTCCTCTCTGATACAGACAAGAGGGAGATTGAGTCAATAATTAAATCACTGAAGACTAAGGACTCTCATGGATATGATGGAGGACCTAGCAGAGTATTAAAGCACTGTGCTGCACATGTTAGCCCTATACTTAGCCATATTTCTAATTTTTCCTTTAAGAGTACTCAGTAGTAGAGCCGCTTCATAAAAAGGGGGACAGGGATAATATAGACAATTTTAGACCTATTTCTATGCCATCAATGTTTGCTAAAGTTATTTAAAAGGCTGTGTATGTAAAGGTAATTGATCACTTTATATCACATAATTTGCTATCAAATGTACAGTTCGTCTTTAGAAGTCGTTTCACAACTAAAAATGCTATGTTCTCTTTTCTCTGTGAGGTACTGAATGGATTAAACAAAAGGTTGCTAGGCATATTTTTTCATTTAACGAAGGCCTTCGATTGTGTTGATCACAAAATATTGCCCCAGAAGTTGGACCATTATGGAATACGGGGAGTAGCTCACAATTGTGTTTAACAACGGACACCAAAAGTCATTATTCACAGTGTTGAGAATAGCTGTGATGTGGGGTCTGAGTGGAGTACGGTCAAATGAGGGGTGCCCCAGGGATTAGTGTTGGGGCCATTCCTGTTCCTTATTTATATAAATGATATGCCGTATAGTATTGCAGGTACTTCAAGAATATTTCTGTTTTCTGACGACACTAGCTTGGTAGCAAAGGATGTTGTGTGCAACATTGGCTCTGTTTCAAATGGTGCAGTTCATAACATAAGTTCATGGCTTGTAGAAAATAAACTAACGCTAAATCACAGTAAGACTCAGTTTTTACAGTTTCTAACACACAATTCAACGAAACCCGACGTTTTAATTTCACAGAATGGGCGTATGATTGGTGAAACTTAACAGTTCAAATTTTTAGGCGTTCAGTTAGATAGTGAACTGTCGTGGAAAGCCCACGTTCAGAATCTAGTTCAAAGTCTTAATGCTTCCATTTTTATTACTCGAACGGTATCTGAAGTAAATGATCGTTCGACACGAAAATTAATCTACTTTGCTTATTTTTAATCACTTATGTCGAATGGTGTTATATTTTGGGATAACTCTTCCCATTCTAAGCGGATATTCTTGGCTCAGAAACGGGCTGTTCGGGCAATAAGTGGTGTAAGATCGCGAACGTCTTGTCGACCCCTTTTCACTAGTCTGGGTATTTTGACATTGCCCTCTCAATATATATATTCTTTACTGTCGTTTCTTGTTAACAGTATCAGTTTATTCCCAAGAATTAGCAGCTTTCACTCAGTTAACACTCTGCAGAAATCCAAACTGCATTTGGATGTCACCTCCTTAACTCTTGTGCAGAAAGGTGTGCAGTATGCTGTTGCATCCATTTTCAGTAAGGTACCACAAGAATTTAAAAATCTTAGCAGTAATCCTCGTGCTTTGAAATCGAAACTGAAGAGTTTTCTCATGGGCCGCTCCTTCTATTCTGTTGAGGAGTTCCTTCGAAAATTAAGCTGAGTCTTGTTATATTGTTGATTGCGTTTACTTACACTTATGGATTGACCTTTTTTGGGTTCATAAACATTTTGTTTTATCTGTATTACTTTTTCGTTGTAATTTCAAATACTGACACGTTCCTTGATCTTGGAGATTTGCTCCTCAATTTGGTCCTACGGGACGTGTAAATAAATAAATACGATCTATAGACTGTATCTCAATATCGCCATTAGTTTCCATGACATAAAATGATACTTTGTCAAAGAACAAGGATTCTTAAAATAAAATGAGATCGTCTAATCATCTACAATAACATCTACATCCATACTCCGTAAGCCACCTGACGGTGTGTGGCGGAGGGTACTTTGAGTACCTCTATCGGTTCTCCCTTCTATTCCAGTCTCGTATTGTTCGTGGAAAGAAAGATTGTCCGTATGCCTCTGTGTGGGGTCTAATCTCTCTGATTTTATCCTCATGGTCTCTTCGCGAGATATAGGTAGTAGGGAGCAATATACTGCTCGACTCCTCGGTGACGGTATGTTCTCGATACTTCAACAAAAGCCCCTACCGAGCTATGGAGCGTCTCTCTTGCAGTCTTCCACTGGAGTTTATCTATCATCTCCGTAACGCTTTCGCGATTACTAAATGATCCTGTAACGGAGCGCGCTACTCTCCGTTGGATTTTCTCTATCTCTTCTATCAACTATATCTGGTACGGATCCCACACCGGTGAGAAGTATTCAAGCAGTGGGCGAACAAGTGTACTGTAACCTACTTCCTTTGTTTTCGGACTGCATTTCCTTAGGATTCTTCCAATGAATCTCAGTCTGGCATCTGCTTTACCGACGATCAACTTTATATGATCATTCCATTTTAAATCACTCCTAATGCGTACTCCCAGATAATTTATGGAATTAACTGCTTCCAGTTGTTGACCTGCTATATTGTAGCTGAATGATGAAGGATCTTTCTTTCTATGTATTCCCAGCACGTTACACTTGTCTACATTGAGATTCAGTTGCCATTCCCTGCACCATGCATCAATTCGTTGCAGATCCTCCTGCATTTCAGTGCAATTTTCTATTGTTACAACCTCTCTATATACTAAAGCATCATCCGCAAAAAGCCTCAGTGAACTTCTGATATTATCCACAAGGTCATTTATATATATTGTGAATAGCAACGGTCCTACGACACTCCCCTGCGGCACACCTAAAATTACTCTTACTTCGGAAGACTTCTCTCCATTGAGAATGACATGCTGCGTTCTGTTATCTAGGAACTCTTTAATTCAATCACACAATTGGTCTGATTGTCCATATGCTCTTACTTTGTTCATTAAACGACTATGGGGAACTGCATGAAACGCCTTGCGAAACTCAAGAAACACGGTATCTACCTGGGAACCCGTGTCTATGGACCTCTGAGTCTCGTGGACGAATAGCGCGAGCTGGGTTTCACACGATCGTCTTTTTCGAAACCCATGCTGAATCCTAAAGAGTAGATTTATAGTCTCCAGAAAAGTGATTATACTCGAACATAATACGTGTTCCAAAATTCTACAACTGATCGACGTTAGAGATTAGGTCTATAGTTCTGCACATCCGTTCGACGTCCCTTCTTGAAAACGGGGATGACCTGTGCCCTTTTCCAATCCTTTGGAACGCTACGCTCTTCTAGAGACCTACGGTACACCGCTGCAAGAAGGGGACAAGTTCCTTCGCGCACTCTGTGTAAAATCGAACTGGTATCCCATCAGGTCCAGCGGCCTTTCCTCTTTTGAGCGATGGCTCGTAGAAGCACTAGCAGTGGAGAATATATGAAGCATATCGGGGGGCGCGGGAAACAGTGCAAATCATTGTCGTAATGTGGAAACGGAGCGATTTATCTGACCTCGAAAAGGGGGTTATCATCGCCTTTCGGGCAATGGTGAAACTGTGAAGTTTGTAAACTGTTCGTGTGCAGCTGTGGTTGAGGTATGGTATGGATGGCAAAATAAACTGACGCCGAAGCAACTGTGACGCACCAGTGGCCTTAGAAGAAAGGATGAATAAGGGCTGCGGAGATATGTACAGGTGAACAGACGTGCAACTGTTGAGCAACTATAGCCAAGATGAACCAAGGGACAACCAACAGTATCTCCTCAACGACCGTTCCGCGAACGTTGCTGATTATGGGCTTCTGCACAGGCCCCTGGTTCATGCTCCCAAGCCGGCCGGTGTGGCCGTGCGGTTAAAGGCGCTTCAGTCTGGAACCGCGTGACCGCTACGGTCGCAGGTTCGAATCCTGCCTCGGGCATGGATGTGTGTGATGTCCTTAGGTTAGTTAGGTTTAATTAGTTCTAAGTTCTAGGCGACTGATGACCTCAGAAGTTAAGTTGCATAGTGCTCAGAGCCATTTGAAGCCATGCTCCCATGCCGACTGCTGTTCAGCGGCGACGAAGGCTGGAATTCGCACGCCAACACCGCAACTGGACGCCCACTGAGTGGCGACAGGTGGCATTTCACATGCATCACGTTTATGCTCCATCGCACACAAGGCACTTGGCGTGTACGGCATGAAACGTCTGAAATCAAACACCCTGCAACAATCGACGAAGCCGTATGGTCTGGGGAATGTTTCCGTGGCATTCCCTGGGTGATCTCATCACTGTGGAAGGCACAATGAAACAACACAAGTATACATCTATCCTTGCGGACCACATGCACTTTGCTTTTCCTCAGGAAGATGGCATCTACCAGCAGGACAATTAAACGTCTCATACAGCTCGCAGTGCACTTGCGTGGTTCGAAGAACACCGGGATGTGTTTACCGTTATCCTTTGGTCACCAATCTCACCAGAGTTAAACTGAGTCGAAAACATCGGGCTGTTCGCGCCATGCATCCTTACCCGAGAAACCTAGCGCACCTGGCCACGGCACTGGTGTCGACAAGGCTCCAGATCTGTGCCGGTATTTTCCAGAACCTCACTGACTTTCTTCCTGCACGTCTCGCAGCGGTCCGCGCTGCAAAACGAGGTTATGGTCCAAATCACTCTGAGCACTATGGCATTTAACATCTGACGTCATCAGTGCCCTAGAACTTAGGACTACTTAAACCTAACTAACCTAAGGACATCACACACATCCATGCCCGAGGCATGGATTCGGACCTGCGGCCGTAGCGATCGCGCTGTTCCAGACTGAAGAGCGTAGAACCGCTCGGCCACATCGGCCGGCTAGAACGTGGTTACTGAGACTCTTGACAGGTGGTCACATTAATGTGACTGGACAGTGTAAATATTAGTCCAGTCATTAATCTCGCCAAAACTTTGCTACTGTGATGTAGTTCACAACAGTACAAATAGTGAAAACTCCAGGCCACTAGGGCAAGCGATGAATGCTCGTTTAAGGTAAGTGTTTAATCACGACAGTTCTTCCTATGTTCAATTAGGGTGGCTGCGACTAATGAGAGGCGTAATTTCCACATGCATTGGTCACTTGTGTCCTCATTATTTTTGTCCGCATATCAGAAACTTATCATCATTCATACCTGATATGTACAGCATGTTAGCTGTATCTGTGCGTGAAACGTAACATTTCTCCACCTCCTTCTCCATTTCAGCGATACGAATCTGGAACGTGCGTTTTACATAAAAAATTCTGTAATAAAGAAGAGATTAAAGGGTTATCTGTTACCATCGGCGTAACTTCCCTTCTAGCAGATTGTTGTGTCTAGACAAGAGTCTAGACACAGGGTGAGGTTACCGATAGGCACGCGTACACACACGCCGGCTGGCGTGAGTTCTGGAACAGGATACTTGATGAATGCTATAGAGAAAAATATGCAGCTCCTTGAATACTTAACTTTAATTCATCCTTGTGGTACATCGCTATTGACGATACAAATGAGTCTATCTCCAGATACGGTTAATTACAATCACTGTAAGGCTAATGGCACCTTGCTAGGTCGTAGGCATGGACTTAGCTGAAGGCTATTCTAACTGTCTCTCGGCAAATGAGAGCAAGGCTTCGTCAGTGTAGTCGCTAGCAAAGTCGTCGTACAACTGGGGCGAGTGCTAGTCCGTCTTTCTAGACCTGCCATGTGGTGGCGCTAGGTCTGCAAGTACTGACAGTGGCGACACGCGGGTCCGACATGTACTAATGGACCGCGGCCGATTTAAGCTACCACCTAGCAAGTGTGGTGTCTGGCAGTGACACCACACAGATATCAGCTGTTTTCCTTGTCTCCAAAAGTGAACCAGTATCTCTGTCATTTAACCAGCATTATCCATCCTTTCTTCATCTTGTAAGTGGGCTGTTTAGGTTTTTATGTTGGTAACGCCACGTAGCGCTCTGTACGAAAATCGCTGTCTGTGCTGTGTGCAGTCTGTGGCTGGTTGACATTGTTGGAATATTCGCTATTATAGTGTTGGGCAGCTGGATGTGAACAGGGCGTAGCGTTGCGCAGTTGGAGGTGAGCCACCAGCAGCGGTGGATGTGGGGAGAGAGATGACACAATTTTGAGAGCGGACGATCTGGACGCGTGTCCATCAGAAAGAGTAAATTTGTAATACTGGATATCATGAACTGATATATATATGATGACTTTGGAACATTATTAAGGTAAATACATTGTTTGTTCTCTATCAAAATCTTTCATTTGCTAACTATGGCTATCAGTAGTTAGTGCCTTCAGTAGTTAGAATCTTTTATTCAGCTGGCAGAATTGGTACACGCTGTATTGCAGTAGTTTGAGTAACGAAGATTTTTGTGAGGTAAGTGATTCATGAAAGGTATAGGTTATTATTAGTCAGGGCCATTCTTTTGTAGGGATTATTGAGACTGTGTTGTTGTTGTGGTCTTCAGTCCTGAGACTGGTTTGATGCAGCTCTCCATGCTACTCTATCCTGTGCAAGCTTCTTCATCTCCCAGAACGTACTGCAGCCTACATCCTTCTGAATCTGCTTACTGTATTCATCTTTTGGTCTCCCTCTACGATTTTTACCCTCCACGCTGCCCTCCAATACTAAATTGGTGATCCCTCGATGTCTCAGAACATGTCCTACCAACCGATCCCTTCTTCTAGTCAAGTTGCGCCACAAACTCCTCTTCTCCCCAATTCTATTCAATACCTCCTCATTAGTTATGTGATCAACCCACCTAATCTTCAGCATTCTTCTGAAGCACAACATTTCAAAAGCTTCTATTCTCTTCTTGTCTAAGCTATTTATCGTCCATGTTTCACTTCCATACATGGCTACACTCCATATAAACACTTTCAGAAACGACTTCCTGACATTTAAATCTATACTCGATGTTAACAAATTTCTCTTCTTCAGAAACGCTTTCTTTCCCATTGCCAGTCTACATTTTATATCCTCTCTATTTCGACCACCATCAGTTATTTTTCTCCCCAAATAGCACAACTCCTTTACTACTTTAAGTGTCTCATTTCCTAATCTAATTCCCTCAGCATCACCCGGCTTAATTCAACTACATTCCATTATCCTCGTTTTGCTTTTGTTGATGTTCATCTTATATCCTCCTTTCAAGACACTGTCCATTCCGTTCAACTGCTCTTCCAAGTCCTTTGCTGTCTCTGACAGAATTACAATGTCATCGGCGAACCTTAAAGTTTTTATTTCTTCTCCATGGATTTTAATACCTTCTCCGTAGAATTTTTCTTGTGTTTCCTTTACTGCTTGCTCAATATACAGATTGAACAACATCGGGGAGAGGCTACAACCCTGTCTCACCCCCTTCCCAACCACTGCTTCCCTTTCATGTCCCTCGACTCTTATAACTGCCATCTGGTTTCTGTACAAATTGTAAATAGCCTTTTGCTCCCTGTATTTTACCCCTGCCACCTTAAGAATTTGAAACAGAGTATTCCAGTCAACATTGTCAAAAGCTTTCTCTAAGTCTACAAATGCTAGAAACGTAGGTTTGCCGTTCCTTAATCTTTCTTCTAAGATAAGTCGTAGGGTCAGTATTGCCTCACGTGTTCCAACATTTCTACGTAATCCAAACTGATCTTCCCCGAGGTCGGCTTCTACCAGTTTTTCTATTCGTCTGTAAAGAATTCACGTTAGTATTTTGCAGCTGTGACTTATTAAACTCATAGTTCGGTAATTTTCACATCTGTCAATGCCTGCTTTCTTCTTGAAGTCTGAGGGTATTTCGCCTGTCTCATACATCTTGCTCACCAGATGGTAGAGTTTTGTCAGATTGCGATAAGGGGTTAAACGGTACAGTAATTGATAAATTTTTCTAAGGAGACGTTTCACTCTCTCTTTATTTCCGTGTACTTCCTGTCATCTTTCCCGCTGACAAAAACCTATTATTTCTCACTCTTCTCTGACGAATCAGCTTCTTCACGTTTCATTTCTTCTGTACTATTGCCAAACATTTCTGTTGCGAAGATGTGCTGAACAGTAATGCCTCCGAATTTTTTATGTTAAGACTCTTAAAGCTGTTAAACAAAACATGTTACTGACATCCTACATCTTCATTGTTCATGTCTGCATATTCACAGCCCTCTACCGCTAGAAGGCTCCGAATTGTATCGTGTAACATGGCGGTGTGTAATGTGACTATGTCGTTGCATGAGAAACAGGATGCTGTAATCGAGTTTCGAATTCGAAGATTTCGTCCACACACGGAGCACCCTCTCCTTCAGCAAGACAATGCTAAATCAGATACGACCGCAGCGACATCTGCAACATTCCGACGCCCTGGGTTCACTGTCATCGACCATCGTCTACACAGTCTCGACTAGGTTCCACCCAATTTTCGTCTGTTCCCAAAACTTAAACAACAACGTCGAAGACTTCAGTCTGGTAGTTATAACACGGCGCAAGCAGAGGTGAAGTCCTGGCCCCGTCAACAAAGTTAAACATTCTACAGTGACGGTAGCAACAAACTGGTCTTTTATTGGGAGAAATGTGTTCGTCGCCAGGGTGAGTATGTTGAGAAAGAAATATGTACACATGGAGAATAAATTTTTATAAGGGGCGATCAAAAAGCTTCCGGTCAAAGTTCGCACAGTTCAGAAACGGTATGCCAATCAGGCGAAATAGCCATTAGCATTGAGGCAATCATACCATCAACACACCAACGCACCCGTTTGGTAAAACAACGTATTCTATTGCGTAACAGCCTGCTGCACATCGTCGCCCGACGGGAATTGTCGATTCTTCAAGGACTTTTTTAAGGGAGCGAAGGCGTGATAACCTGATGGAAAGAGATCAAGAATGTAGGTCGGATGGCTGAGAGTATCCCACTCGAATTGGCGTGACTGCTGCATTACGACATCTGCGACATGGAAACGTGCGTTACCATGATCAGTGCGCAACTTGGCGCTCAATTACACAACGGTGATTTTCTACAGACTTGCTGCCCAATACAGATTCTTCATTCGCCGATGGATGTCTACCGGTGTTTGTCCATCGGCGGTCAAGAAAAGAATAAAAGCATATTTGGACGCATTCAGTTATAATTCATGAAACTTCCTGGCATATTAAAACTGTGTGCCGGACCGAGACTCGAACTCGGGATCTTCGCCTTTGGCGGGCAAATGCTCTACCAACTGAGGTACCAAAGCACGACTCATGACACGTCCCCACAGCTTCAATTCCGCCAGTACCTCGTCTCCTACTTTCCAAACTTCACAGAAGCTCTTCGGCGAGCCTTAAGGTCCCGAGTTCGAGTCTCGGTCCGGCACACAGCTTTACTCTGCCAGGAAGTTTCATATCAGCGCACACTCCGCTGCAGAGTGAAAACCATAATTCATGTTTCCGCATTTACCGCACGCACGTCATGAAGGCACGAATGCAACACTAATCCGCTGCCTACATGTCGGTGCTTATACGAGTATATCCATATCGGAGTCGTGCCACGTAGCAGATACGCTGCAGCAAAGCCGCTTACAGCATGTTAGTAACGTTCGTTTTATTTTAAAGCTTTATAACAGTTTCCACTTCTAAAGTTCGGAGGCATTACTTTCTAGCACGACCTAGCAAATATCATTACTCACTTTCCACAGGTGTCATTACTCACTTCCGACAGGAATGTAATGAGGTTATTGCTTAACACAATATTAATGTGACCGACGTATGTGAAATATCATTTACGCTATACCTATTGTTATTGTTACGACTCTTCATGTAGTATGCATATTGTAACGTTAACACACTAAAGATGCCTGGTTAGATGTAGGAGAGGGACGGACGACCCTAATTTTAGCAGGTGAATTAAATAAATAATGTTACGAGGAAAGTAGGAAAGCAGTCGTCACATCGGGTTGCACAGCTTGCCGGAAGCTTTACAGCCATATCTTTTCCGGCTCATGGAATATAAAGAGGGTCGACGTTAAGTAACTCAACTTCTGTATGTACACGTACCTGTTGTAACTTACAAGGGGACCATCAGACATGTCAATCACGGCCTTTTGTTAGTCTTCGATGTGTTGTCGTGAGTACCTGGCTAGTGGTTTTTCAACGCCGGCCCGTAGATTCCAAAAAAATCGTTGTTGAAGTTTTATGGGTATCTGTTATACTCGTAACGTTTGTCATGTTTCGACCAACCGAGCGCAGCGCGGTGGCTGAGGTTCATGACTACCATGCTGGTGATACGGATTTGCCAGTGCCGTGATGTTTACTTATACAGGCAAGTTAAAATTTTTCACGAAAAGATTTCGAAATGCTCCCGACTTGCTAAAGACTAATAGGGAAATCACTTAGAGGGAAGATTCTATTAAAATATATTCTTTAATTCTGTATCAATGTAGTGCAGCTAATTTCACGGGAATGATCAAGTACACGTGGTTCGTATCGATGATCAAAGAAAACCCAATATTTTTGGATTTAAACGAACTGCTTTTCGATATCGCTTCTGAAAAATCCGGTGCCTGCAAGACAGTGGCTATCATTAAATGTGTGTGGTACTCTATGAATGTGTGTTTCGGTTGCTTCTACGACAAATATCATCCGGAATCGTGTTGTAGCACGGTGAGCGATGCAAGCGATAGCGAGTAAGATGATTCTGTAATCAATTCTACAATAAACTGGATACACTTCTGAAACGAAGTTTTCTATAATGATTGACTTATTAATGAAATTACTACGGCGAAATTTTTGAATAATTTTGGAGAACATATACTATTTAATGATATTCTGTACGATGAAACTTAGAAAAAGTATACACGCAAGATTTGGACCCGTACTCTAAGCCAGGTAGCCGCGTACTTTGTCGCTGCACTAGGCTCGCTTAGTCGAAATACGACGAACGTTACGAGAATAGAAAGTACCCATAAAACTTTAACACTGGTTCTCGGAAACCAGAGGCCGTCACTAGCCAGGCAGCCAGGACAGGTGCCTCTACAGCATACGTAAGACACGCCAAGTAACGCGATTAACAGGTCTGATGATCCCAATGTCAGATAGTAAGAGATCACCGTATAATAGCTTGTAGATTACTTCCGTAAATGTATCAAACTGAACAAAATGAGTTTAGCGTTAGTCTTTGCCCGACAGCAACATCTTTGACGGTGGCCGGTGCCGATGACGAACACGGACGGAGTCAGCTGTCGCCGCACAGAACAAGATAAAAACTGACAAGCGGAAATTAAGTTTTCGCTGCATTGCCTCCAATTATATCCGCCGAGAGCGCTGTTTGAATGCGTAGGACGCTGTATATCACTGTGAGAGGACACTGTTAAAACACGAAGTTCACAGTTAACGTTTGCAGCTACCAGCCAGCCTTATATTCACATACACAAGAAATGCAACAAATAATGGAATCACTGTGAAAAGTAGCAGCATCTCTTCAGCGACAAGGCTGCTGATTTTCACTAGATTCTTATCACCAGTTACACTCGCACATTCTTGATTCACAGTACTTTCATATGGAATTTTTCATTATTCGTAGCGATGTGATCATTCAGTTATTCAAGTGATGGTAAAAAACAGAATGAGAAATGCTGCAGACTCTCCGTGAAATTTAAACCAAATACGTTGAAGGAATACATTTCACCATGTTTTTACACTGTCGTGACAAAATGTATGTCTTCAAGAAACTCAGTGCGACTGCAATTTCCCACAAAAGGAAATTTAAATGAAATGTCATTAGTCTGACGGAACATTTGCCCTATTCTCACGTACACAAAAAATGAAAGGCCAGCTGCCTGGTACACGCTACTTTGAAGGACAATATCCCTCATACAGTGATAAGCCACAATGGTATGACTACCTGCTTAAGCGTCTGCTGGTCCAAGTTTGGAAAAAAATTACAGCAGAGTTTCTACATGGTATGGATTCGACAGGTCATTTATAGGCTTTCGCAAGTATATGGCACCAGATGTCTACGCTCACGTCATTAAGAACCAGTGGTTTGAGGCGGCGCGGAGCTGGCGTCCGATTGTGCCCCTAATGTGTTCCATCGGTTTCAAATAAGGCAAAAATTGCTGACCAAATCATCAATCTCAGTTCACCATCATCCCCCTCAAACCACTGTACCGCGACTCTGATCTTGTGATAGGGAACTGATAGCCTGCCATTGCCGTCGGGGAAAACAAAAAGCATGAAGCGATGCAGGTGATCCGCAGTAATGTTCCCGTAGTCCACAATTGTCATGAAGCCTTGGAGTACTACTACAGGTCCCATGGAAGCCCAAGTGAACGATCCCCATAGCATAATACTGTTCCTAATGACCTGCGTCCATGTCACAGTGTATGTTTGGAGCAGCCGTTCGCTCAGATAACGGCGTATCAAGGCACTACCAACGACATGGCATAACAACTAACGTGATTCATCCGGCCAGGAGACATGTTTCCATTGATCCACGGTCCAATTTCGGGGATCTCGTGCCCACTTCAACCGTAATCGACGACGTCGTTGAGGCAAGCTGAGAAGACGCAGGCGTCGTCTGCTACAGAGCCCCATGTACAAGGATGTGCGCTGAACGATGTGCTCTGGGACACTCTGGATGCAACAGCACTGTATTACATCGCAGCCTGACACAGATCGCCACCTATCCTGCCCTTTAGAGCGGGCAGTCTTTCCGCCTTCACGTTCTGTGATGGGACGTGGACCTCCAACAACTTTTAGCCAACTCGTGATTTCACAATCCTTCAACCACATTACATAGAATGCTCACGGCAGTTGTACGCAAATAGCCGACCGGCTTCATCGTATCCGAAATGCATGTTCCTAGGTGCCGGACCATAACAAGTTGCCCTTTGGTAACGTTGCGTATATCCCCATTGTCGGTCCGTATCATCGTTAGAACCATTCCCCATTAGTCTCTGCGCAACTTATATACTTTTTCGCCGCGTCATTTAATAATGTTGACGACTGGTCATAATGATTCGATTCTTCGTTACAAATACTCAGACAGCATACTTTACTACCAGAATATCGATGATTTATTAGACATCTACAGTTCTACAGCGTGGAGAAACTATCTAAAGCAAACAGAGCGCACTTCTGAAACAAAAAATAAGAATTGTTCCATAGGTGCCAAAAACAGGAAACAAAACGGTGGGAAGAAGGGAGTGATTTTGTATAAAATAATTATTTAAAAATCATTTTAATGTAACATGTTTCTAAAAGGAACTTGAAAGTATAAAATAATTTCCCCTATCCCCACACAGATTCCTAACCCGATACAGCTAATCCTGAAAATTAGTGCTGGTGATTGATTAATAGCTACGACAGTATACAGATACCCGTATATACGGCGATACAGATAGCCGTACCGTTGGTGCAGCCACAACGGAAGGGTATCTGTTGAGAGGCCAGACAAAGGCGTGTTTCCTGAAGAGGGGCACCAGCCTTTCCAGTAGATGCAGGAGCAACAGTCTGGATGATTGACTGACCTAGCCTTGTGAGATCAAACAAGCTGGTACTGCGAACACCTGAAAGCAAGGGGAAACTACAGCCATAATTTTTCCCGAGGGCATACAGCTCTATTGCATTTGTAGACTTAGAGAAAGCATTTGACAATTTTCACTGGAACACTCTCTTTCAAATTCTAAAGGCGGCAGGGGTCAAACACAGGGAGCGAAAGGCAATTTGCTATTTGTACAGAAACCAGATGGCAGTTATAAGAACCGAGGGGCACGAAAAGGAAGCAGTAGTTGAGAAGGGAGTGGGACAGTGTTGTAGCCTATCCCTGTGTTATTCAATTTGTATATTGAGCAAGCAGGAAACAAAAGAAAAATATGGAGTAGTAATTAAGGTCCAGGGAGAAGATATAAAAACTTGGAGGTTTGCCCATGACATTGTAATTCTGTCAGAGACAGCAAAGGACTTGAAGAGCAGTTAAACGGAATGGACAGTGTCTTGAAAGAAAAATATAACATGAACATCAACAAATGCAAAACGAGGATAATGGAATGTAAAAATTCAAATGGCTCTAAGCGCTATGGGACTTAACATCTGAGGTCATCCGTCCCCTAGACTTAGAACTACTTAAACCTAACTAACCTAAGGAGAACACACATATCCAAGCCCGAGGCAGGATTCGAACCTCCGACCGTAGCACAGCGCGGTTCCGGACTGAATAATGGAATGTAGTCGAATTAAATCAGGTGATGCTGAGGGAATTAGATTAGGAAGTGAGATAGTTAAAGAAGTCGACGAGTTTTGTTATTTGGGAAGCAAAATAACTGATGATGGTCGAAGAAGAGAGGATATAAAATGTAAACTGGCACTGGCAAGAAAACCAATTCTGAATAAGAGAAATTTGTTAACATCGAGTATAGATTTAAGTGTCAGGAATTCCTTTCTGAAAGTATTTGTATGGAGTGTAGCCATGTATGGAAGTGAAACATGGACGAGAAACAGTTTAGACAAGAAGAGAATAGAAGCTTTTGGAATGTGGTGCTACACAAGAATGCTGAAGATTAGATGGGTCAATCACGTAACTAATGAAGTACTGAACAGAATTGGGAAGAAGAAAAATTTGTGGTACAGCCTGACTAAAAGAAGGGATCGGTTGGTAGGACATATTCGAGTCATCAAGGGACCACCAATTTAGTACTGGAGAGAAGCATGGGGGGTAAAAATCGTAGAGACCAAGGGCTGAATACAGTAAGCAGATTCAGAGGGATGTAGGTTGCAATAGCTACTCGGAGCACACGATAGAGTAGCTTGTAGAGCTGAATCAAACCAGTCTTCCGACTGAAGAACACAACAACAACAACAACGACGACAGTATCTGTAAAATTTAAAACGTGTAGCGCAAGCAACAGATAACTGATGCATGAATTGTTCACCAAAGTCACTAACAGCTGTATTGTATTTCCAATGATATCAAGTGCTGTGTGATTTTTCTCAGCGACAGCTATTCTCTACACTCCTTACTATTATCTACTGCACGCGCCCCATCTTTTTCGTTTTCAATTTTACACGTATTGTCATACGTATTAAAAATTCACAAGCACTGATTTTTCAGGACTATGCCTGTATATGGTTCGGAATCTGTATGGGGCTACACGATTTTACACTTTTTAGACCGTTTTAAAAAGCTGTTATAATAAGAAGTTTCTTTATTTTAATAAATATTTTTTTTGCTTTTTAATCTCGTGTGTGTGAAGCTTTTCATCCTACTTCAAACATTTTAATGAATTTACAGCAGAGACGTTTGTTAAACATCACGTTTATTTCAGTTTCTCTTCATCTGAGTCAATCAATATATTTCTTCCTCCTACGTATGGCATATCCTGCGAAAATAGCGTGAAGGTAAAAAAATAGATAGACTCGAGCTCACGTGGAGGTTTACCAGCAATCGTTGTTACAACGAAACATTCGCTACTGGAACAGGAAAAGGGGGAAATACCAATGGTACATGAAGCACCTTCCGTCACACACCAAACAAAAAAGCGCGTTAATTGCATTGCCATCCAGTTCTCAGGTCGTTGAAAGTTTCACGTCTAACTTATCGGGAAATTAGTTTTATATCAATAATAGAATTGTACCGAATAGATAACCAGGCGGAAAAATAAAGTGTACTCTGCCGCACATCACGTAAGAAAGCGAGTTAATGTTGCACTGTCACCCAGTTTTGAACTATGCTGAAAATTCAAGTCTCTAGCTCATCTCGAAATTAGTTTGAGATCAGTTGCAAAATTTGTACCAAACAGACAGCCAGAAAAACAAACAAAGTACCCTCCACCACACACCAGACACGAAAGCGAGTTAAGACTGCACTGTTATATGCTGAATGTTCAAGTCTCCGTATCTAGCTCATCGGTAAGTTAGTTTAAAATCAACTCCAAAATTCATACCGAACAGACAGACAGGAAAGCGACCTAATAAAAACGTCTTAACATGAGCCCTCCTTATCTCATTAGAGCAATAGACGGAATGGAAGATAGGACTTTCGATGAGGCGGGCCGTGTGTTGAACAGATCTGGAACCTCAAGGAGATGCTATAGCATCGCCAGTCAACTCGCATGTTTGTTGATTTATAAAAAGTCTATGAACCGATCGTCCTCACCAAAATGTTTAATTGCTATATTTAATAGGATGTGGAGATAATAAACCACTTATTTTAACGAAGTTAAATATCCAAATCTTCTGAAATAAAAACAAGCGTCTGGCAAGCACGGCGTTGCAAAATACCTGGACAGAGAGAAGAGAGAAAAAAAGAGAGAGAAATCGAATCGATAATCGAAACAAAACGCATCGCCTTTCCCTATTTAATTCAACTACATTCAATTATCTTCGTTTTGCTTTTGTTGATGTTCATCTTATATCCTCCTTTCAATACACTGTCTATTCCGTTCAACTGCTCTTCCAAGTCCTTTGCTGTTCTCCCTGGACTGTAATTCCTACTCAAAACTGTTCTTTGGTTTCCTTTACTGCTTGACAATATACACATTGAATAACATCGGAGACAGGCTACAACCCTGTCTCACTCCCTTCTGAACCACTGTCTCCCTTTCGTGCCCCTGGACTCATAACTGTCATCTGGTTTCTGCACAAATTGTAAATACTCTTCCGCTCCCTGTATTTTATCTCTACCACCTTTAGAATTTCAAAGAGAGTATTCGAGCCAACACCGTCAAAAGTTTTCTCTAAGTCTACAAATGCAGTAACCATAGGTCTGCCTTTCATTAATCTATCTTCTAAGGCAAGTCGTAGAGTCAGAACTGCCTCGCTTGCTCCTACATTTCTACGGAATCCAAACTGATCTTCCCGAGGTCGGCTTCTACCAGTTTTTCCATTCTTCTATAAATGGTTCGTGTTCGTATTTTGCAATCGTGACTTATTAAACTGACAGTTCTTTAATTTTCACACGTGTCAGGACCTGCTTTCTTTGCAATTTGAATTACTACATTCTTCTTGAGGTCTGAGGGTATTTCGCCTGTCTCATACATTTTGCTCACCAGATGGTAGAGATTTGTCAGGACTGGCTCTCCCAAGGCTGTCAGTAGTTCTAAAGGAATGTTTACTCCTGGGGCCTTGTTTCGACTTAAGAGACAGTGCTTTGTCAAAGTCTTCACGCAGTATCACATCTTCCTTCTCATCTACATCTACGTCCTCCTTCATTTCCATAACACTGCACTCAAGTACATCTCCCTTGTATATACCCGTTATATATTCCTGCCCTCTTTCTGCTTTCCCTTCTTTGCTTAGGACTGGTTTACCATCTGAGTTCTTGATATTCACACAGCTGCTTCTCTTTTGTCCA
Source organism: Schistocerca cancellata (assembly GCF_023864275.1). Lineage (NCBI taxonomy): Eukaryota > Metazoa > Arthropoda > Insecta > Orthoptera > Acrididae > Schistocerca > Schistocerca cancellata. The sequence goes on along the minus strand of NC_064634.1, from coordinate 137,221,160 downwards.
AAGACCTCTTTAATTTTCCTGTAGGCGGTATCTACCTTTCCCATGGGTGAAATATGCTTCTAAAACCTTGCACGTGTCCTCAAGTCATTCCTGCTTAGCAATTATGTACTTCCTGCCGATTTCATTTTTAAACGTTTGTATTCCCTTTCGCCTGCTTCATTTATTGCATTTTTATATTTTCTCCTTTCATCGATTAAATTCAATATCTCTTGTGTTACCCAAGAATTTCCACTAGCCTTCATCTTTTTACTTACTTGAGCCTCTGCTGCCTTCACTATTTCATCTCTCAAAGCTACCCATTCGTCTTCTACTGAACTCCTTTCTCCTGTTCTTGTCTATCGTTCCCTAATGCTCCCCCTGAAACTCTCTGCAACCTCTGGTTCTTTCAGTTTATCCATGTCCCCTCTCTTTAAATTCCAGCCTTTTTGCAGCTTCTTCAGTTTTGTTCTGCAATTCATAAGCAGTAAATTGTGGTCAGAATCCATATCTGCCCATAGAAATATTTAACAGTTTAAAACCTGGTACTCAAATCTCTGTCTTAGCATTATGTATTCAATCTGAAAGCTTCCGGTGTCTCCAGATCTCTTCGATGTATACAACATTTTTCCATGATTCTTAAACGAAGTGTCAGCTATGATTACATTATGCTCTGTGCAAAATTCTACCAGGCAGATACCTCTTTCATTCCTTCCTCTTAAGCTACTTTTCTCTTCTCTTCCTTTTCCTACTATCGAATTCCAGCCCCCATGTCTATTAAATTTTCGTGTCCCATAACTATCTGAATAATTTCATTTATCTCATCATATATTTCCTCAATCTCCTTCTCATCTGTGGAGCTAGTTGGTATATAAACTTAAACTACTGTGGTGGCTGTGGGCTTCATGTCTGTATTGGCTACAATAATGAGTCAGCTATGGTGTTCATAGTAGCTCATCCGCGTTCCTATTTGGTTATTCATTATTAAACCTACAACTGGATTACTCCTATTTAATTTTGTATTTATAACCTTCGGGAAAAGTTATGGCTGTAGTTTTCCCTTGGTTTCAGCTGTTCATAGCACCAGCACAGCAAGGCCGTTTCGGTTGATGTTACAAGGCCAGGTCAGTCAATCATCTAGACTGTTGTCCCTGCAAGTGCTGAAAAGGGTGCAGCCCATCTTCAGGAACCACACGTTTGTTGGGCCTCTCAACAGATACACCTCCAGTGTGGTTGACTTGCTGTATGGCTATTTGGATCGCCTCCCCACCAACGGCAAGGTTCATGGTTCATTCTTATACGCCTAATTTCTTTTGAAAAGAGCACAAAATGCTCAACAAATTTGATTACTACACCTTTTTTTGCACCAAATACCAACGGCGCTACAGTTCGTCAAAAAAAATCAGCTTTTCAAATGCTGTGAAAAATTGAAAAACGCCGAGTGTTTGAGGACTTTTATTTCAGTGTCTGTTCATATAGCAGAAATATGTCGAATGTTACTATATATATCGGAATTTAATATCTCACTTTGCGGTATTCAATTACTCCAGGTGCAATCGGATGATTCCTGGACATCCATCTATTGTGATTCATACATCACAAGTCGAAGTTACGCTCCAGGGCATTTCAGTCCTGACTCATGAGCATTTAAAAACATTATTTACTCAATAGGTTAAACTGTATATATGTTAAGTAACTAGCGATAGAAAACTGAAGTATTATTAGCTGAAATAAACAAAGTGAAATTGCTAGATCATTATACGTCTAAAAAGAAACCATGCAATACAAAAGAAATATAGGTAATTTTGTTATAATTAAAATGGCCTTAATATTTACTAACGTTTAATAGTATCAGTTATGATTGCCTAATACTTCTGACAGCGTACTTCAACCTTTGGCGCATATGAAGTGTCTGTGAGAATCACTTCTGTCATTTTGCTGGCCCAACAGGCTTCTTGGTGCCACCAGAAATGCCTTGAGTAATAGAAGTAGGGTAAGCACATCGAGTGCGTCCCAAATCGACCTGGACCGTGGTTACTCTGAGTCAAGCTCCGTTTCTCAGGAGATTCCCAGTTTCACATCCGACTACGCACTTTCTGGTAACTCCGTGACGAACGATGTTGCGTAGCCTCTTTTGTGAGTGGCAACCTTGAAGGATTCCATTTCCTTACTGTGGCATATTTGGCGAATAGCTACTACCGTAAATCGTCTATCGTTTGGGGAAATGTCAACAACTCCACTATGTTGCTCTGGTCTTCAGTCCGAAGAATGGTTCGAAACAGCTCTCCGTACTACTCTATCCTGTGCGAGCCTCTTCATCTCCAACTGACTACCACAGCAACCTACATCCTTCTCAATCTCCTTACTGTATTCGTCTCTTGGTCTCTTCCTATCATTTTTACCTCCCACGTTGCCCCCCAGTGCTAAATTGGTGATCCGTTGTTGTCTCAGAATGAGTCCTATCAATCGATCCCTTTTTCTTGGTGAAGTTGTGCCACAGAATTTTTATTTCGCCAATTCTGTTCAGTACCTCCTCATAGATACGTGATCGAGCCATCTAATCTTCAACATTCTTTTGCAGCCTAAACTATTTATCGCCCCTATTTCACTTCCATACATGGCTACGCTCCAGACAAATATACTGAGAAAAGACTTGCTAACACTTAAATCTATATTCGATATTAACAAATTTCTCTTCTTCAGAAATGCTTTTCTTCCCAGTGCCAGTCTACATTTTATATCCTTTCTTCTTCGTCCATCGTCAGTTACTTTGCTTCCCAAATAAAAAAAAACTCATCTACTACTTTAACTGTCTCATTTCCTAATCCAATTCCCTCAGCATCCCTTATTTAATTCGACTACTTTTCATTATCCTCGTTTTGCTTTTGTTGATGTTCATCTTATATTCTCCTTTCAAGACACCGCCCATTCCATTCAACTGCTCTTCCAAGTCCTTTGCTGTCTCTGACAGCATTACAATGTCATCGGCAAACCTCGAAGTTTTTATTTCTTCCCCCTGGACCTTAACAATTACTCCAGATTTTTCTATTGTTTCCGTTGCTGCTTGCTCAATATACAAATTAAATAACATAGGGATAGGCTACAACACTGTCTCACTCCCTTTGTCAACCACTGCTTCCCTTTCATGCCCCTCGATTCTTATAACTGCCATCTGGTTCTTGTACAAATTGTAAATAGTCTTTCATTCCCTGTGTTTTACCCCTGCCACCTTTAGAATTTGAAAGAGAGTGTTCCAGTCAACATTGTCAAAAACGTAGGTTTCACTTTCCTTAACCTATCTTCTAAGACTAGTCGTAGGGTCAGTATTGCCTCGCCTGTTCCTACATTTCTCCGGAACCCTATCCGTTCTTCCCAGAGGTCTACTTCTACCAGTTTTTCCATTATTCTATAAAGAATTCGTGTTAATATTTTGCCTCCATGACTTATTAGACTCACTGTTCTTTAATTTACGCCGTCCGAAGTGGCAGAGCGGTTCTAGGCGCTACAGTCTGGAACCGCGCGACCGATACGGTCGCCGGTTCGAATCCTGCCTCGGGCATGGATGTATCTGATGTCCTTAGGTTAGTTAGGTTTAAGTACTTCTAAGTTCTAGGGGACTGATGACCTCAGAAGTTAAGTCCCATAGTGCTCAGAGCCATTTGAACCATTTGAGAACCGGAGAGACAAGGAATTTGTGGCAAACCTTGACCAAAAGAAGGGATAGGTTGATAGGACACATTCTGCACATTCTCAGATCTCAAGGTATTACCAATTTAGTATTGGAGGGAAGTGTGTGTGTGTGTGTGTGTGTGTGTGTGTGTGTGTGTCGGGGGGGGGGGGGAGGGTAAAAATCGTTGAGGGAGACCAAGAGATGAATACAGTAAGCAGATTGAGAAGGATGTAGCTTGCAGTAGTTATTCGTAGATGAAGGGGATCACACAGGATAGAGTAGCACGGAGAGCAGCATCGAACCAGTCTTCGGACTGAAGCCACAACAACATCAAGACTTTGTAACAAAGGGTAAACATTTGCTTGTATCCTCGAAAACATGCAGTTTTTACAATTCTGAATAAGAAAGATATTTATTTAATTCATTACAACAAATTGCATCTTGGTTACGGAATCCCATACATCAACAAAATATACTCTGACATGGTAAACTGCACGGAAGACCTGTCAGGTCTTTGCGCGTCCCCGAGTAATATTCAGTGTGTGGATTCCGGAAGCTTAATGGCGGGCCTGCCTCTCGTAGTGGTCAATTCTACATTACATACGTGTGTCTGGATATTTCTGATAGTGTATACACGGTGGTCCATTGATCGCGTCCGGGCCAAATATCTCACGAAATAAGCGTCAAACGAAAAAACTACAAAGAACGAAACTTGTCTAGCTTGAAGGGGGAAACCAGATGGCGCTATGGTTGGCCTGCTAGATGGCGCTGCCATAGGTCAAACAGATATCGAGCGCATTTTTTTAAAAAGAGGAACCCCCATTTTTTATTACATATTCGTGTAGTACGTAAAGAAGTATCAATGTTTTAATTGGACCACTTTTTTCACTTTGTGATAGATGGCGCTGTAATAGTCACCAACAAATGGCTTACAATTTTAGACGAACAGTTGGTTACAGGAAGGTTTTTTAAACTGAAATACAGAACGTAGGTACGTTTGAACATTTTATTTCGGTTGTTCCACTGTGATACATGTACCTTTGTGAACTTATCATTTCTGAGAACGCATGCTGTTACAGCGTGATTACCTGTAAATACCACATTAATGGAATAATTGCTCAAAATGATGTCTGTCAGCCTCAACGCATTTGGCAATACGTGTAACGACATTCCTCTCAACACCGAGTAGTTCGCCTACCGTAATGTTCGCACATGCATTGACAGTGCCTGACGCATGTTGTCAAGCGTTGTCGATGGATTGCGATAGCAAATATCCTTCAACTTACCCACAGAAAGAACTCCGAGGACGTCAGATCTGGTGAACGTGCGGGTCATGGTATGGTGCTTCGACGACCAATCCACCTGTCATGAAATTTGATATTCAATACCGCTTCAACCGCACGAAAGCTATGTGCCGGACATCCATCACGTTGGAAGTACATCGCCATTCTGTCATGCAGTGAAACATCTTGTAGTAACATCGGTAGAACATTACATAGAAAATCAGCATACATTGCACCAGTTAGATTGCCATCGATAAATTGGGGGCCAATTATCTTTCCTCACATAATGCCGCACCATACATTAACCCGCCTAGGTCGCTGATGTTCCACTGGTCACAGCCATCGTGGATTTTCCGTTGCCCAACAGTGCACATTATGCCGGTTTACGTTGCCGCTGTTGGTGAATGACACTTTGTCGCTAAATAGAACGCGTGCAAAAAATCTGTCATCGTCTCGTAATTTCTCTTGTGCCCAGTGGCAGAACTGTACACGGCGTTCAAAGTCATCGCCACGCAATTCCTGGTGCACAGAAATATGGTGCGGGTGCAATCGATGTTGATGTAGTATTCTCAACACCGACGTTTTTGAGCTTCCCGATTCTCGCGCAATTTGTCTGCTACTGATGTGCGGATTAGCCGCGACAGCAGATAAAACACCTACTTGGGCATCATCATTTGTTGCAGGTCGTGGCTGACGTTTCACATGTGGCTGAACACTTCCTGTTTCCTTAAATAACGTAACTACCCGGCGAACGGTCCGGACACTTATATGATATCGTCCAGGATACCGAGCAGTATACACAGCACACGCCCGTTGGGAATTTTGATCACAACAGCTATACGTCAACACGATATCGACCTTTACCACAATTGGTAAACGATCCATTTTAACACGGGTAATGTATCACGAAGCAAATACCGTCCGCACTGGCGGAATGTTACGTGATACCACGTACTTATACGTTTGTGACTATTACAAGGCCATCTATCACAAAGCGAAAAAAGTGGTCTAACTAAAACATTCATATTTCTTTACGTACTACACGAATATGTAATAAAAATGGGTGTTCCTATTTAAAAAAAAAAGCAGTTGATATCCGTTTGACCTATGGCAGCGCCATCTAGAGGGCCAACCACAGCGCCATCTGGTTTCCCCCTTCAAGCTAGACGAGTTTCGTTTTTGTAGTTTTTTCGTTTGATGCTTATTTCGTGAGATATTTGGCCCGGTCACTATCAATGGACCACCCTGTATAACAAATCTATGAGTACGTAGACTGAAAGTGGGAGATATGAGATGAAGGGGCTAGCACACGAGAGATTTCGTGGCGAGCGGCACCAACCAGAGAGAACACTGATGGGAAAAAAGCAGTACCAACACCTCGGGGTATCTTTGCCCTCGTACGGCAAGTGCCAGAGTCCAGTTCTGGCCATCGGCCTTCTGCTGGTAGCTCTGGATCGCAGAGTGATCAGCCTGCATGGGCTTCAGTTTACATCGTGAAGGAGCAAGGTTCGTCGAGAGCTGAGGCGCGGCAGCCACCGAGCGGCAAGGCCGACGCCTCGCACGGGGATTGGATTTCCGGGACAGCCGTCACCGCCGGGGCCCGCCACCGAGGGATTGTCGCTCCCACTGCACAACAGGCCCACTTGCTCAACGGCGATCCTGCACGCCTAGGGGCCCCGCCAAACTAACTTGAGTTTTCAATTTCTTTACTGGCCTTTAGGTCTCTAGTTATACAGTCATCTACACACAATTTTCTTAGCGCTCAACTGTGACTACAGGGGTAAAATAGAGCAAGGTAAAACTAATCTATAATTTGTACAGAAACCAGTCTGCAGTCAGAGTCGAAAGACATGAAACGGAAGCAGTAGTTGAGAAGGGAGTTATTCAATCTGTAAACAGTGCAAGCAGTACAGGAAAAAAAGGGCAAATTTGGAACGAACGCAAATTCAGAGAGAGGAAATAAAAACTTTGCGATTTACCAATGACATGATAATTCCATCAAAGAAGGCGGAGGTCACGGCAACAGCAGGTGAACGGCATGGATAGAGTCTTGAAAAGAAATTGCAAAATGAACATCAATGAAAGTAGAACAACGGTAAAGGAATGAGACAGAACTACATAATGAAACGAGACACTAAAAGCAGTAGATGAAATTTGTTATATATATATATATGTGTGTGTGTGTGTGTGTGTGTGTGTAATCTTATGGGACTTAACTGCTAAGATCATCAGTCCCTAAGCTTACACACTACTTAACCTCAATTATCCTAAGGACAAACACACACACCCATGCCCGAGGGAGGACTCGAACCTCCGCCGGGATCAGCCGTACAGGTGATTTGTTACTTGGGAAGCAAACCAATTGACGATGGCCCATGTGACCAAGGATATATATATATATATATATATATATATATATATATATATATATATATATATAAACACGCTGGCAATGGCAGCAAAACTGTTTCTGGAAAAAAGAAATTTGTTAACATCAAAAATAAATTTACGTCTTAGGAAGTCTTTTCTGAAGGTATACGTGGACATTAAGCATTTCAGACAAGGGGTGAACAGAAGTTCTTAAAATGTGGCGTAACAGAAGAATGCTTAAGGTTACATCGGTATATCGAATAACTAATGAGGATTTACTGAATCGAACAGGGAAAAAGGAAATTTCCGGCCAACTTGACTAAAAAACAAGGGATCGGTTGACAGAACACATCCTGAGGCATCAACGAATCATGAGTTTGATAATGGAGGAAAGTGTACGTTTCGAGAGGGGGGCGGAGAGACCAAGACTTGACTACAGTATGCAGGTTCACCTGGACGTAGGTTGCAGTAGTAATTCGGAGATGAAGGGGCTTGCACTTGATACACTAGCGCCCAGAGGTGCACCAAAGCAGTCTTCGGACAGAAGACAACAACAACAGAACTTAATTATCGACATTTCTTAGCATCTTTTTACCTAACTTAAGCAGGTCTGATAAAACATTTTTGCTTAACTACACGAAGAGACAATGAAGTGCCAAACAAACTGACATAGGCATGCGTATTCAAATACAGAGATATGTAAACAGGCAGAATACGGCGCTGCGGTCAGCAACGCCTATATACGACAACAAGTGTCTGGTGCAGACGTTAGATCGGTTACTGCTGTTACAATGGCAGATTATCATGATTTAACTGAGTTTGAACGTGGTGTTACAGTCGGCGCACGAGCGATGGGACACAACATCTCGGAGCCAGTGTTTAAGTTGGGATTTTCCCGTACGACCATTTCACGAGTGTACCGTGAACATCAACAATCCGATAAAACATCAAATCTACGACATCGCTGCAACCGGAAAAAAGATCCTGCACGACCTAAGACAACTGAAGAGAATAGTTCAACTCGACAACAGTGCAACACTTCCGCAGATTGCTGCAGATTTTAATGCTGGACCATCAACGAGTGTCAGTGTGTGAACCATTCAGCGAAACATCATCGATATGGGCTTTCGGAGCCGAACAACCACTCGTGTGCCCTTGATGACTGCAAGAAATAAAGCTTTACGCCTCGCCTGGGGCCCGTCGACACCGGCATTGGACTATTGATGACTGGAAACATGTTGCCTGGTCGGACGAGTCTTGTTTCAAATTGTATCAATCGGATGGACGTGTACGGGTATGAATACAACCTCATAAATCCATGAACGCTGAATGTCAGTAGAGGATTGTTCAAGCTGGTGGAGGCTCTGTTATGATGTGGGGCGTGTGTAGTAGGATATATGTGGGATCCCTGATACGTCTAATGCGACTCTAGCGGGTGACACATGCAGAAGCATCCTGTCTGATCACCAGAATCCATTCATGTCCACTGTGCATTCCGATGGACTTGGGCAATTCCAGCAGGACAATGCGACACCTCACATGTCCAGAATTGCTACAGAGTGGCTCCAGGAACATTGTTCTGTGTTTAAACACCTCCGCTGCCCACCAAACTCCCAAGACATGAACATTATTGAGCACATGTGGAATGCTTTGCAACATGCTGTTCAGAAGAGATCTCCATCGCCTCGTACTCTTATGGATTTATGGACAGCCCTTCAGGATTCATGGTGTCAATTCCCTCCACCACTACTTGAGACATAAGTCGAGCCCATGCCATGTCGTGTTGCGGCACTTCTGCGTGCTCGCGGGGGCCCTACACGATATTGATATTGGCTCTTCTGTGTTAAGAGTAAGTTTCAGAATAACCCATTATTTGGTTTCACGACAGGACAGTTAAAAGAAAACAGAAAAAAGTGAGAAAAAAAGAGTAATGCAAGTTACACGGTACACATCTAGATTTTCGTACAAACTGCATAGGTCCCAGATGAATCAGTTGCAATTACCACATCAAATTGCGGAAACTAAATGTCAAATTCAAATTTACATGTTCCTTCAATCTCATTCTAACAATGATTCATCATACGTTTTCTTCGAGTACATATATCTACATCATATAAAGACTGTATACTCTGTAGTCTCTTGTCGCCAGGAACGTCGGCACACACGGCACTAGAGAACATTTTAACGCCACCAGGCTCCAAATTAATGTTGAGAATTGTTATTCTCGATCGTCGCGTACAAAGAAAAGGTGGTTCACATCTTCCGTCATACCACACACACAAAGCGGTGACTCAACAGCAAAAATGAGGTGAAGATCTGGCTGAAGCAAGCGTGACTAAATCTCAGTCTCTTCGGACTACTGATGATATAATGGAATAATGTCGGTATTTTGTTCTCGAAGATCCTGCCCTTTCTTTGTTAATTCATTTCTCGTTAGTCGTCTGTATTTCTGTAGAAAGTCTTTTGCCGTTACTTTACGATACTTCTCTCCCACTTCGTTATTTGACCAGACTATCGGTTCCTTTTACCCCACAAACACCTTTGTTCCAATAAAATTTGACCCGTCGTTTAGGGTTTTGTTGTTTTTCTCAGTACGTCTATTCCGTGCTGTATGGGATGACTCATATTTCCGCCTTTTCTTTAACCAAGGAAAGCAAGTGCTGATTAGAATAGATTGATGTTGCTTTCGGTAACATATTGAATAGAAAGAAGAGCTTGCACGACTGCAGTTAATCCCACTGTCATAGTCATGTTGCTATTTTAATGTTTACCTTATTGTCTTACACAGCTCACGAAATCTTCATTCTTGGATCGATCTGTATATGTAATTGTCGCGTTGTGGAAGGTCCTGTAAGTCGAAAGCAGTCCTGTTTGTCTTTATATTTGTCGTTGCTAGGACTAGTCATAAGACTGACTCTAAGATCGATTTATTAAATCGGTAACAGATTTTCTAACTTTTCTAACATCATACACAGTCTCGATTTATGTAGACGCAACGTCCAGCATGTTCGGTTAACCCGAATCTTTCCGTCAGGCAGCTAAGTGCGAGGTCGTGTAAGTCCTACATCAGTTTGTCATGAGTTTCATAAGGATTTTTTCACTAAGTCTTTCCCTCTCGCGTGTAATACAGCTTTGAAGCGGTAGCATCCTCGCTTCCCACGCCCGGGTTCCCGGGTTCGATTCCCGGCGGGGTCAGGGATTTTCTCTGCCTCGTGATGACTGGGTGTTGTGTGCTGTACTTAGGTTAGTTATGTTTAAGTAGTTCTAGGTTCTAGGGGACTGATGACCATAGATGTTAAGTCCCATAGTGCTCAGAGCCATTTTTGAACAGCTTTGAAGGAAAACCAACAATACGTAAACTTATCCATGTTGCAAAGCTACAATGGTGACGACCGTCGCGGCCTCGCAGTAAGAAGTGCTGAAAAGAATGTTCAGCATCTGTCACTATGAAACAATTTATTCATAACACTACATATTTCAAAAGGCTCGCTACCATAATTAGGTGAAGTAAGGTGAATAACTGAACTATTCCCATGAACGCGTAACCACAATAGGTCGCCACAGATGATTTTTGGAATCTTATTTTGCTCACTCTATATGTCCAACGCAAAGTGACATACAAAACGTGACACCGCCGGTACTGCGTACCATAACGCACTGCGAGAAACAAACCAACAGCAGCGCGGTAAGTCACATATACAGTGGGCTACTTTTCCCGCTGCGTTACGACGGATTATCTCCATGAATCTATATCGTGTATTGTCACTGTCATATTGTATGTGTCATTTTGCGTTGTACATACAGAGTGCGTAAAATCTGACCTGCTCGGACACAGGCGATTTCGTTACGAGTTTCGAAAAATTGTCCACCATATCACACCTGATGGAAAGTAAACGAAATTCCTATTCACTGAATAATAATAGCGGATTATATTGCCGTAATGTCTTATAGAAAGAATACAGAATATACTTTCTAAATTTTCAACGATTAAGAAAAAGCGTGAGCTTGTAATTAACAGTATAACAACTACAATTATTGTAGTTTACCAAGTTGAAAGACGAGGGCTAGTAGAAATTCTTGGGTGACAGAAGAAATATTGAATTTAATTGACGAAAGGAGAAAATTTAAAAATGCAGTAAATGAAGCAGGCAAAAAGGAATACCAACGTCTCAAAAATGAGATCGACAGGAAGTGCAAAATTGCTAAGCAGACATGGCTAGAGGACAAATGTAAGGATGTAGGGACTTATCTCACTAGGGGTAAGATAGATACCGCCTACAGGAAAATTAAAGAGACCTTTGGAGAAAAGAGAACCACTTGCATGAACATCAAGAGCTAAGATAGAAACCCAGTTCTAAGCAAAGAAGGGAAAGCAGAAAGGTGGAAGGAGTATATAGAGGGTCTATACAAGGGCGATGTACTTGAGGGCAATGTTATAGAAATGGAAGAGGATGTAGATGAAGATGAAATGGGAGATATGATACTGCGTGAAGAGTTTGATAGGGCACTGAAAGACCTTAAGTCGAAACAAGGCCCCGGGAGTAGACAACATTCCATTAGAACTACTGACAGCCTTGGGAGAGCCAGTCTTGAGAAAACTCTACCATCTGGTGAGCAAAATGTATGAGACAGGCGAAATACTGGCTCAAATGGCTCTGAGCACTATGGGACTCAACTGCTGAGGTCATTAGTCCCCTAGAACTTAGAACTAGTTAAACCTAACTAACCTAAGGACATCACAAACATCCATGCCCGAGGCAGGATTCGAACCTGCGACCGTAGCGGTCTTGCGGTTCCAGACTGCAGCGCCTTTAACCGCACGGCCACTTCGGCCGGCAGGCGAAATACCCTCAGACTTCAAGAAGAATATAGTAATTCCAATCCCAAAGAAAGCAGGCATTGACAGATGTGAAAATTACCGAACTATCAGTTTAATAAGTCACAGCTGCAAAATACTAACGTGAATTCTTTACAGACGAATGGAAAAACTGGTAGAAGCCGACCTCGGGGAAGATCAGTTTGGATTACGTAGAAATGTTGGAACACGTGAGGCAATACTGACCCTACGACTTATCTTAGAAGAAAGATTAAGGAAAGGCAAACCTACGTTTCTAGCATTTGTAGACTTGGAGAAAGCTTTTGACAATGTTGACTGGAATACTTTCATATTCTGAAGGTGGCAGGGGTAAAATACAGGGAGCGAAAGGCTATTTAAAATTTGTACAGAAACCAGATGGCAGTATAAGAGTCGAGGGACATGAAAGGGAAGCAGTGGTTGGGAAGGTAGTGAGACAGGGTTGTAGCCTCTCCCCGATGTTGTTCATCGGGCACACACGGCACATGTTGAGAATTGTTATTTTCGATCGTCGCGTACAAAGAAAAGGTGGTTCACATCTTCCGTCATACCACACACACAAAGCGGTGACTCAACAGCAAAAATGAGGTGAAGATCCTTGCACAGGATAGAGTGGCATGGAGAGCTGCATCAAACCAGTCTCAGGACTGAAGACCACAACAACAACAACAACAAATACAACAACAACAACATTACAACTGATGCGTATTCTTGGCGTCTGCTGAAATGTTTAGTTATCGCGGAATTATACGTTATGGAGAGTGCGCTCCAGATGAAAAAGTGTTAATAAATAACCTTGTTCAGTTCTGTCGATAAATACGTAAAAGCTTTACTAATACGGTACCATTGGAAAGAGCTATTGTGAGAGCGAAGCTTGCACAGGATAGGGTAGCATGGAGAGCTGCATCAAACCAGTCTCAGGACTGAAGACTACAACAACAACAACAACAAAAACAACAACGAAGTTGAAAACGAAAACGGTTCGTGAAACCAAAAATGAAAGAAAAAAGTAGAAAACGGCGATAAAATTTGCTTTAACAAGTTAATGTCAGAAGACAACATGTAACGATTCTACTATAACAAGACTTTTTTCTTAATCTTCCATTAACTCTCTCCATCTCCTCCGGATATGAGGAAATTGATGTTTTTTTAAACAGATTTAACACACATTCCATATTCACTATCTTAAACGAAATCATTGTTTTCCCAGTCATCGAAGGAGGTCCATCTGTAGCTACAGAAGTTAATTTTGACATGGTAGTTCATACTTTCGCAAGAGTTCAAAAACACAGTTAAATATATCTTGTCCTCAAACGTACTGAAACCCGTGTCATAAGCACGAAATAACACAGATAATCGAGGTGTGCCCCCAGGCAATGTAAAAAGCTTCGAAACTAGATGATTTTCCTTTGAACTGAATACTTAAATTGTTGGCCAAGTCAGTAACTCCTTCCGCAGCTGGATTTCCAGATAAAAGGATTGCCTGAAAACCTTCATATTTTCTGGATAAACAATTTCTGCAGTTTTTATGAAACATTCTTTTATGAAATCACCTCCCGTAAAACGTTTCGAGTGTTTAGATTTCAACTCGGACAAGACGTAAATACCGTGCTCCACCGCTTGACTTTTAACTTTAGTGTGTTACTGGTTAAACATTGACTGTTATTTTCTTTAATCCTAATTTGAGCTCTTTCAACTATTCTTGTCTCATTAATCCTCCTTAAATACTACATGTTGAATTAAGTCATTCATAATGGAGACCAATGTTGTACAGTTCTGGTACGCTTATAGCGTGATTGCATTTCAAGGTTATTTTACTATTTACTTCACAGCAAGAGTTCCAATTACCAATTTTCTTGAAAATTTCGATGATCGTCAGGATTCTTTCTTTTATTTTTACCAACACTTTGTTTGGATAGAGACATACTGAATACGAAGCGCTAAAATAAATGAATTATCGTTAAAACTGAAAGAACAATAGAATGTTTTAGTAAAATTTAACAGAGTTCTTCAACATAAACTTAGCCACACTGAGTACTTGCCTAAACTGATAACTGTTTTCCAACACGGAAATGTAACCTCCTTTCACCCACCAAACAAATCAGTCCGCAAAAGACTCAAGTCTGTCGACGTAACTGTGTCGCATGAGGTGGGGCGAGGAGAAAGTAAATCTCAGCAGCTGCTGGTTGTACGAGGGTGAGAGGGAGATATGTTTTTCTCTTTATCCTGCACTGCTACCAACTCGGGCGTCCCATCAGCATCTGTAGTAGAAACGCCACACGGGAGTGACAACGTTTCATGGAAGCGTCTTACAGAAGCATTCATATTCATATGTGTTACTTATTTATAGTAATGAATATCCTCGCTAACTATTTTATTAATTAACACTTTACATACATTCACTGAGCAGCTACAGTAACATAGCTGTTTGAACGCTCCTGTTGGCTCCAATACAAATCGTCATGGTATGGTAGTTACTTGCACCGATATGTGTCACGCACATCTAGCTAGGAAAGCGACACAGCTACGACGACAGACTGTACTGACAAAGCCCTTGGTCAAGACCGTTTAATCGCCCGTGCTCGAATGCGCATCGGCGCACCCCGTTTTCAAACAGGGTTACTCTATGGGCCCCACTGCATCACTTTTTGAGGAGAGAAATCTGAAATACACGTGAGTGTAATCTCGTTCAATACTCCCTGTGTTTGTCATGTGGTACTCGCCTATCAAAATATTCACTGCGAGCCGTGTTTTATACTCATGCACGTAAGATGACAATGACGCGATATTCACATATCGTTACACTGGCCGGGAGCGCTGTACCAACAACCCGCTGGCTGCGGGTTTGACATCCTTGCTTCCGAAAGCATGATGAAAAGTAATTTCACCCAATTTTTTATTCTGTTCTCAATATCGGTTGAGCTATTACACCACTTGCCTATCACTCAGTCATCCTTCCCTCTCCTCCTACGCAAGTTGAAACCCTCTGCCGCTAGAGGGCTCCGAATTATAGTGTGAAACATGGCGGTGTGTAACGTAACTGTGTCGGTGACAAACAGCGTACTGTACTCGAGCTTCCAATTCTCCACACAGGGAGCGCCCTACCCTTCAGCATGACAATGGCAATGGTTCAAAAGGCTCTGAGCACTGGGAATCGAACCCGGGAACCCAGGCGCGGGAAGCGAGAACGCTACCGCACGACCACGAGCTGCGGACGCAGCATGACAATGCCAGACCACACACGAGCGCTGCGACATCTGCATCAATCCGACGCCTTGGCTTCACCGTCATCGATCATCCTCCGTACAGTCCCGACTTGGCCCCATACGACATTCATCTGTTTTCAAAACAGCACCTTAGAGCACTTCAATTTGATAGTGATGAGGCGGTGCAAGCAGAAGTGCGGTTGTGCCTCCGTCAACAAAGTCGAACATTTTCCATAGCGACGTTATCAACAAATTGATCTCTCTTTGGGTGGTTCTCAATGGAGAGACGTCTACAGATGTTAAAGTAACCTCTGGCGTGGCACAGGGGAGTGTTATGGGACCATTGCTTTTCACAATATATATATAAATGACCTAGTAGACAGTGTCGGAAGTTCCATGCGGCTTTTCGCGGAAGATGATGTAGTATACAGTTTTCCGACCACCTATGAAAATTAAGGAAATGTTGAGACCAGTCAAAGACAGTCTCGGCTTAAGAGTGCCGGGAATTTATACTATTCCTTGCGAATGCGGCAAGAATTACGTGGGCCAGTCTGTAAGAACCGTTGCCGACCGCTGCATCGAGCACCAACGCCACCTGAAATACAGGTATTTGGAAAAATCAGCGGTGGCTGAACATAGCCTGCTTAACAAGCATAAGATTTTATTTGAAGAAACCAGAGTAACAGCCCACACATCGAATTACTGGGACTCTGTGATCCGAGAAGCAGTCGAAATTAGACTTAGCGATAATAACTTTAATAGAGACAACGGCTATGCACTCAGCAACACTTGGAAGAGTGCACTGGATAAAGAAAAATCGCAGAGAAAAACTTCTCGCACTTTACCTCCTGATTTAAGGGATGGCGCTGCAAGCAACGCGGGATAGCAACTACATCTATGGAAGTAGAGGGCACCACCTCGCTACGCGCCATATCGCTGACGTATTCCAGCCAATAAGAAGCCGTCATTGGCATATAAAAGTGGGAACCTCGCTAGTTCACGACAGTCAGTTTTAGCCCTGACGAAGACCATGGAGGTAGTGGTCGAAAGCTCGGAGATTTATCCTGATTTGACGCGGCATGTACACCGAGAAATTTTTACTCAGGAAATACGTCGCGAAAGACTTCGTAGCCACATTAGTTTCCTCTACGGGGAGGACATAGCGCGCAGCGTTCGTCACCTGGAGAAGCTGCGCCTGAAACAGTCTCAGTTGCTGAGCAATCTGGCTTTTTTACAACGCTGTCGTGACAAGGAGGTAGTACCGAAGTTTGCAGTCGTCAAACACCACATCAGAAGCGCTGCAGTAAACAGAATTTTACGAAAGACCAGCCATGCTATTGTGAAGGAGAGGATACGTCATACCAGGTATGAACTAGACATGAACGCTCGCCTGTTATTTAGTTGCCATTTATTTCTGGCCGAAGTCCTCTCACCATTGGACTGGGAATGGGTGGATATGACTTTGGCGGCACACCAACGAGCCAATTTAAGCAGGACTACGGCGAAACAGGCCGATAAATTTGAGCGGCTTAACCGTGATCAAGGAACTACTGGGTCCAACGGCATTCACCGCACTGTTATCAACTTCTCTGACAAGGAACTTGATGAAGCTACCATCTCGGCTCTCAGTAAAGGATTGAACTTTGCCCCAGCTCCACGTAAGTTACCGGTGGTTGAGATCATTAGTGGAGTGGAACAAGCAGTTCGTCATCTTCCTCAAGAAGCAGCGGATGACGTAAGGCTTGCTACTAGCCGGATTTTAGCGACATCCAAGCCGCCTAAGTCAAACATCAGCAGAGAGGAGAGACAAGGACTGAAATTGTTGCAGAAGGATGAAGATCTAGTTGTTTTACCTGCTGACAAGGGGAACGCCACGGTAATCCTCAATGCTACAGATTACCATAAGAAAGTTGGATTATTACTGGAGGACAGCACATACCGGGTTCTCAGACGGGATCCCTCATCGGCGCTCAGCAGGAAGACAAGGGAGCTACTAAAAAACTCTGGCCTCTCCGACGAACTGGTGAAGAACTTACGGCCGAGAGCACCTAGGCCACCAAGACTGTACGGTTTGCCAAAGGTTCATAAGGAGAACGTCCCGTTGAGACCGATTGTTAGCGCTATTGGCTCTCCTACGTACAAGCTTGCAAAGCACTTAACTAAATTGTTGGCGCCTATAGTTGGTCACTGCCCACACCATATTAAAAATTCAAAAATGTTTGTTGATATCATAAAACAGATGAAGATAGGCCCAAGTGATATCATGGCCAGCCTCGACGTGGTTTCTCTGTTCACCAAAGTACCTGTGGATGACACATTACAACTGTTGTCTGCTCATTTCTCCTCAGAAATTTTGAAGTTGTTCCGACATACCTTGACGACCACTTATTTTTTATACAGTGGAAATTATTATGAAATGACGGATGGAACAGCCATGGGTTCGCCACTGTCACCAGCAATAGCGAATTTTTTCATGGAGGACTTTGAAGAACGAGCCCTGAGCAGTGCTCACCTCCGCCCATCATGCTTCTACAGATATGTCGACGATACTTTTTTAATCTGGCCACACGGCAGTGACACGCTGCAGCAGTTCGTCGAACATTTGAATAGTGTACATCCAAACATAAAATTCACATTGGAGTTAGAGAAGGAAGGGAAGTTACCTTTTTTAGATGTGTTGGTAGAGCGAAAGCCGGATGGACGACTGGGCCATTCTGTGTACAGGAAGCCAACCCATACAGACTTATATCTGCATAGCCATAGCTTCCATCATCCGTCTCAGAAGAGAGCTATGCTGAATACTTTAGTACACAGAGCCAGGACTATTTCCGACAAGGACCACCTCGGTCCCGAGATCAACCATTTGACGACTGTTTTCAAGAGGAATGGTTATTCTGCCGGTGAAATTAAATCAGTATTGTCCAAGAAAGTAAGACACGATGCCGGCCACATACAAGAAGAGGACCAACACATAGCGCGGCTTCCTTTTTGCGGTGCTACAACGAGCAAGATAGCCAGAGTCCTGAAGAGGCAAGGAATAAAACCAGTTTTCCGACCACCTATGAAAATTAAGGAAATGTTGAGACCAGTCAAAGACAGTCTCGGCTTAAGAGTGCCGGGAATTTATACTATTCCTTGCGAATGCGGCAAGAATTACGTGGGCCAGTCTGTAAGAACCGTTGCCGACCGCTGCATCGAGCACCAACGCCACCTGAAATACAGGTATTTGGAAAAATCAGCGGTGGCTGAACATAGCCTGCTTAACAAGCATAAGATTTTATTTGAAGAAACCAGAGTAATAGCCCACACATCGAATTACTGGGACTCTGTGATCCGAGAAGCAGTCGAAATTAGACTCAGCGATAATAACTTTAATAGAGACAACGGCTATGCACTCAGCAACACTTGGAAGAGTGCACTGGATAAAGAAAAATCGCAGAGAAAAACTTCTCGCACTTTACCTCCTGATTTAAGGGATGGCGCTGCAAGCAACGCGGGATAGCAACTACATCTATGGAAGTAGAGGGCACCACCTCGCTACGCGCCATATCGCTGACGTATTCCAGCCAATAAGAAGCCGTCATTGGCATATAAAAGTGGGAACCTCGCTAGTTCACGACAGTCAGTTTTAGCCCTGACGAAGACCATGGAGGTAGTGGTCGAAAGCTCGGAGATTTATCCTGATTTGACGCGGCATGTACACCGAGAAATTTTTACTCAGTATACAGAGAAGTTGCAGCATTAGAAAATTGCAGCGAAATGCAAGATGATCTGCAGCGGATAGGCGCTTGGTGCAGGGAGTGGCAACTGACCCTTAACATAGACAAATGTAATGTATTGCGAATACATAGAAAGAAGGATCCTTTATTGTATGATTATATGATAGCGGAACAAACACTGGTAGCAGTTACTTCTGTAAAATATCTGGGAGTGTGCATGCGGAACGATTTGAAGTGGAATGATCATATAAAATTAATTGTTGGTAAGGCGGGTACCAGGTTGAGATTAATTGCGAGAGTCCTCAGAAAATGTAGTCCATCAACAAAGAAGGTGGCTTAAAAAACACTCGTTCGACCTATACTTGAGTATTGCTCATCAGTGTGGGATCCGTACCAGGTCTGGTTGACGGATGAGATAGAGAAGATCCAAAGAAGAGCGGCGCGTTTCGTCACAGGGTTATTTGGTAAGCGTGATAGCGTTACGGAGATGTTTAGCAAACTCAAGTGGCAGACTCGGCAAGAGAGGCGCTCTGCATCGCGGTGTAGCTTGCTGTCCAGGTTTCGAGAGGGTGCGTTTCTGGATGAGGTATCGAATATATTGCTTCCCCCTACTTATACCTCCGGAGGAGATCACGACTGTAAAATTAGAGAGATTCGAGCGCGCACGGAGGCTTTCCGGCAGTCGTTCTTCCCGCGAACCGTACGCGACTGGAACAGAAAAGGGAGGTAATGACAGTGGCACGTAAAGTGCCATCCGCCACACACCGTTGGGTGGCTTGCGGAGTATAAATGTAGATGTAAATGTAGAAATATCTGCGTCGTAAGGGTGACTACGTTGAGAAATAAATATGGAGATATGATGAATAAACATGCAGCAACATATAAGCTGTAATACTGTAAGAGTGTGCATTTTAATTATTGTTTATTATATAATCAGTTGCCATATGTTTAATTTAAAATATTAAAAAAAATATGTTTGTTGCAGAATTTAAATGAAGAGCGCTCAGTTTGTTTCTCAGCCAATGTAAAGACTTCACACACTTTAGCCCTATAACCATTTAACCTGTAACACTGTGTATTTTAATTATTTATTGTGCTTAATATTATCCACTGGGTAAAGTGTAATTTCAACGCCAAGAAACCAGTTTGATGCACAACACTCTAAGCAAGTGGGCTGTATCTTTGCTTACAATCTTTGGTTACCAAAGAACAATTGTCCCTTTCACAAGCTAGTCAGTGGTTTCCTGAACAGGGCCCAATAAGCCGAAAACTAGACTGAAATAAACAAAAATTAGTAAAACAAAAACTTTGTACTTGGTATTCAACCTTAAATATGCATGTTGAAAGTTAATAAAGCTAGATTTATTTAAAAAAGCTTTAAGGGTTTTCGCGTGAAAAATTCGGAGACAGTAATTTTCAGCATGCATGATTACTGGAAAGAGAGTGCTGCTACAGGAAAATTAAAGAAATATTTAGAGAAAAGAGAAGCAACTGCACGGATATTAAGAGCTCAGAAATGAAAAAAGTATAAAACAAAGAAGAGAAAGTTGAAAATTGGAATCAAAATACAGAAATGTTGTATAATGGAAATAAACCGGAAGACAAAGATGGAAGGGGAAAAGGAAATCGATCACGATGAACTGGGAGGTAACAGGCGCTATTACACTGTAATTTTATAGTTCTGCTGCTAAGGATGAACGTTAAAACGAAAAGGAGCGACAGACGATAACCAGCTGCCGGAATCTACACTGGTGTGAAAAACTAAAGGATGAAAGTAACTTTCGTATGACGTGTCACTGCCAAATAATACAGCTCGATGAACCGTAGTCCATACGTAGAAACGACTGCTACGGTATAGTAAAGAAGGTAACTGAGAGAACTACCCGGTGAGAGAACAAAAATTATACTTTTATTCAAAGACAATAATTACACTGAAGTGACCGCGATTTATAAAGGTCCCCGGGACACTACAAAAGGCGGGTCATGGTTCTTAATAGGGTATGTGGATACCATGGACGACGATGCATTCTCTGAAGCGTGATCCCATGCTATCCAAAAGGTTGGTTAGGAGTTCTTCTGGTGGGGCGTTCCATTTCTCCAACAGAGCGGTTGACAACTGCTGGATGTGACCGCACTGAAGTACGTCTTCTTAACTCAACTTCAAAAACAAAAAAAAAAAAAAAAAAAAAAAAAAAAAAAAAAAAAAAAAACAAAAAAAAATGGTTCAAATGGTTCTGAGCACTATGGGACTTAACGTCTGTGGTCATCAGTCCCCTAGAACTGAGAACCACTTAAACCTAACCAACCTAAGGACATCACACACATCGATGCCCGAGGTAGGATTCGAACCTGCGACCGTAGCAGTCGCGCGGTTCCGGACTGAGCGCCTAGAACCGTTAGACCACCGCGGCCGGCCACTCAACTTCCAGATGATCGATGGGATTTAAGAGGGGGGTGGGGGTGCGGGAGGGGGGACGGGCAGGTCAACCCATTCGCCGAATATCCTTTCGTTGCAAGAGCTCATCCACCTGCTCTGCGCATTGGCGTTCATAAAAATGAAGTCAGGGCCGCTTGTGCCCGTGAAAAGACGCACGCGGAGGAGCAGCACAGTGCCACAATAACGTCGGCTGGTGAGTGTACTGTGTTCAAAGATTTGGAGGTCAGTGCGCCCGTGCAACATTATGCCTGTCCACACCATAAAACTGTGGACTACGAAAATTATCATGTTAGACAATGTTCCTGGCTACACTAAATTCCAATCTCTCGCCATGTGACGGTACGTAATTCACCCAAGAACAATGACAAACAAGATCACGGTGACTTCAGTGTTATTATTGTCTTTGAATAAAAGTGTCACTTCCGTTCGTCTCACTGCCTACTTCTTTCAGTTACCTCCCGTACTGTGCTGTACTGTACTACACTATAGCAATTCTTTCGATATATATCGTCCGATCTTCGCAGAGCTATGTCATTTGGCAGTTACACATGATGCACACCTGTATATGAGCTGCCCCATCTCGTGGAACGGACAATGGATCTTTATTGCCTTATCCTTGGTACATTTTACAGTGATATTCTGATTGCTTACTTTCGGTTTACCTTTGAAACTAATATTGTAAACAGCAACGGTCCTATCACACTTCCTGTGGTACTCCGGATATTACCTTCACATTTGTCGATTTAGTTCCGTTAAGACCTTCTTAAGGGTATAATTTCGAAAAATCCATTCTTTGGTCCGGGGGTTAATGAGCTAATGTCAGGATACAAACCTTTTATATGCTGAAATTAGCTGAGAGACTAATCCTGGTCCATGAGGGGGTTCGCGTACGACCCTCGGTAGCACCAAAAGGGAACGGCGATCCCTATGGTCGTTATGTGAGTTCTACTTTCGCAGGATCACAGAATACGGACGTAGACTGCCAGTGGGTTGCAATGTATACACTTTAGATACCACTGTTGTTGTTGTATCCTTGATTGCAAAGACTGGTTTGATGCCGCTCTACAAGCTAGTCTAGCCAGTGCATATCTCTTTATTTCGTCGTAACTATATCCACTTGAACTTGCTTACTATAGTAAGTCTTTGGTCTACCTCTATAATTCACACGTCTCCATACTTCCTTCCAAAAAATGGTTCAAATGGCTCTGAGCACTATGGGACTTAACATCTGAGGTCATCAGTCCCCTAAAACGTAGAACTACTTAAACGTAACTAACCTAAGGACCTCACACACATCCATGGCCGAGGCACGATTCGAACTTGCGACCGCAGCAGTCGCGCGGTTCCGGACTGAAGCGCCCAGAACCGCTCGGCCACCGCGTCCGGCCATACTTCCAAACTGGCGAGTCGCTGATTGCTCGGGATGTGCCGTAGCAACCTTTCAGTCAAGTTGTGCCCTAAATTTCTTTTTTCCCCAATTCTGTTCAGTGTCTCTTCCTCGCTAATCCTATCTATCCCTGCAATCTTTCGCATTCTTCTGTAGCACTACATTTCAGAAGACTGTACACTCTCTTTGTCTTCCTTTTCATCGTCCACATTTCGCATCAACATAAGCTTACACTACAAACAAATACATTCAGAAGAGGCTTCATAGTACTTACATTTATATTCGATATTATCAAACTCATATTGTAAGGCAGGGCTTAACAACTGGCCAGTTTTGAGCGCGAGTACTCGCGTCTGCTCAGGCGCGTGCTCGCGAGCAGGTGCAAGGTCGCGGAGTAGAGAGGGAGGGGAAATGCGCGCGCACGTTTGAATAGGGCCGCAGCGTGCCTATTGAATTCGCGCCGACTGTGTAACGTTTAAAGTACTAAGATCAGCTCTAACAGTCACTTCGCTGGTTAAGAATCATATCAAGTCGCCGTTGTGTAACCCCAACCATGCTTTCGCAGTTCAACCCCCATTGGGAGGAAATGTATCTGTTTACAGAAGAAGATGGTGTTGCAAAATGTTTAGTATGTCACAAAACGCTGAATTCTTTTAGGAAATTTAATTTGCAGCGACATTATATGTCGTACCACGCGAAAGACTACGGAAGTGGAAAATGTGATGGACCAGATCGTGCACAGGAAGTTATTAAACTTAAAAGGAAGCATCCGAAAAGATCTGGACGACGAAGAAAAATCAACCGAGCAGCTCTTAGAGTGAGTTACAAAATTGCTTTGCTTTTAGCAAAATCCCTGCGCTCCTTCAGATTTAATAAAAGAATGTTTGGTAGTTGCAGCGGAACATTTGTGTCCATCTCAAGTTGAACAGTTTCGAATTGTGCCATTATCTAACACGACCATTATGCGTCGCATACAGGACATGGCAGACGACGTCCAGAGCCAGCTTGCAAATATCTGTAAAGATTTTATGGCGTATTCTCTAGCTCTGGACGAAAGTGTTGATATCACTGGAACAGCGCAGCTTGCCATATTTATTAGAGGTGTTAATAGAGATCTTCAGGTGAGGGAGGAGCTCCTCGATGTAGTAGCCATGAAGAACACTACAACCGGAGGTGATATTTTAAGTAATGTTGAAGAAAGTGTTGAAAATATAGGATTGTCGTGGAATTCTTTAGTTTCACTGTCTACAGACAGTGCACCAGCGATGACAGGGAAAAAATCAGGTTTCGTTACGCTGTTGAAGGAGAAAATGCAAAAACTGACCGTGCCGAATGAAATAAGGGGTGTTCACTGTGTGATCCACCAGGAAAACTTATGTGCAAACAGTATCACTCTAGAAAATGTGATGAGTGTTGTTGTTCGTACAACCAATTATATAAGGAAGCATGGGCTAGAACACAGACAATTTAAAAGCTTTCTTGAGGATGTAGAAAGCCAGTATGGCAGCCTGCCTTATTACAGCGAGGTCCGCTGGCTTAGTCGTGGCGAATTATTAAATCGATTTTTTTGCCTATTAGATGAGATAAATATGTTCATGGAAATAAATAACATGTGTGTTCCTGAATTGAAAGAGCCTTCATGGAAATGTGATCTCGCGTTCTTAGGAGATTTAAATAGCCATCTGAATGCTTTGAACATTTCACTACAAGCTAAAGATCTGCTAATTACTCATTTCATAGATCGAATACGAGCTTTTAAAATGAAATTGACACTTCGGGTGATTATGCTGGAAACAGGAAATCTAGCTCATTTTCCTAAATTATCATCCATGCAAGATGTTCACAAAGACTGTGAACGTTATTCACATAGTTTAGTTGCCCTTAAGGAAGAATTTGATCAACGCTTTCAAGATCTAACAGCACTAGACAGTGATTTTGATCTGTTCTCCTCTCCATATTCAGCGAATATTGAAGAGATTCGTCCTGAGCTGCAACTAGAAATTATTGACCTGCAGTGTGACAGAGAATACAGAGACAAATTTCAGAACAAGAAAAACATTTTGGAATTCTACAGACACTTCCCTCAGGATAGATTTCCTCGTTTGCACAAACTGGCGGCTATAATAATATGAATGTTCGGTTCCACGTATGTTTGTGAACAACTGTTCTCTGCAATGAAATGTAACAAGACACGCCTAAGAAACGCATCGTCTGATCGAAATTTAAACTGCACGCTGCGCTTACAAAGCACAAGAACAATTACTCCGAACATAGACGCAATTGTAAAGGGCAAAAAGTACAAGATAACCGAGAATCCCACACTTCAGTGACACCTTTTATTGTGTAACAGTTCACAAATTAATACGAATATAGAGGCATACACTAAGCTAATAAAATTATGTGGCACGTGTACAATCTCCTTTATTTGTTTCATTTGTCGCAGTAATAACTCCTGAGTGATATCTCTGCAGGTGGCCGCGGATTTACATTGACTGGCGGCAGCTGTTGTGTGCCCCACGTGACTCTCCTCACTCTCCGCTCTGGTCCGCTAGTGGGGGTAGCGTGCTCGCGCTGCTCCGTGCTCGCGCCTTGCTGCTCACAGGTTGCTCCGCCGCGAGCACGTATGTTGTGAAGTCCTGTTGTAAGGGAAGATTTTCTTGCTGTTGTCCGCATTTCATGTCTTCTTTACCTCTACCGTTATCAGTTACTTTGCTGCCTAAATAGCAAAAGCTCGTGTACTATTTTAGGCGTCTCATTTTCTATTTAACTATTTCAGCATCACCTGACTTGATTCGACTACATTCCATTACCCTTGTTTACATTTATTTGTATTCAAATTATAGCCTCTTTCCGAGACGCTATAGATTCTGCACAACTGACCTTCCAATTCCTTTGCCGTTTGTGACACAATTACAATGTTATCAGTAAACCTCAAAGTTTTTATTTCTTCTCTCTGAACTTTAATTCATTTTTCAGTTTTTTTGTTGGGTTCTTTTACTGTTTGCTCAATGTACAGATGGAATAAAATGGGTGATAGGTTACAACGCTGCTTTACTTTCTTTTCAAGAACTGCTCCTCTTTTACGTTCCGGTTTCACGTCTTGTTTTTTATCCCTTATAACGTCAGAGTTTCAAAGAGTGTACCGCAGTCAACACTGTCAACGGCGTTTTCTAAAACAATATTAAATAAAGATAATAGCTACATTAGCAAATTCCGACTGTTATGTGAGATGCCTGGGCGATTAATTCTGGTGACACGAGAGACGGATGACTAGACTTCAAGGATGACTAGACTTCAATATTCTTCCGAAACTGTAGTTACTGAAGACTGGCTCAGAATGAAAGGAAGGAGAAAGGAATAGGCCGTGGCATTGTTACGGACTCATTATGGTGCCATTCTGACGAAGCGGTTTACGGGAAACCTATATCAAGACTGCCAGACAAGGATTTGAACTTCTCATCCAAATACAGAACGTGTGCGGCACAACATATTTTTTAAGCTTGACAGAGCGATACGGCCGTGCGTAACGCAAGCGCTGAAATAAAACTTTTTAGATTTCCCTGGCCTTCTCGAGACCCGTAGGATCTCCAAAGGCCTTTTTTATTTTTTATATACGGAATATTTTTCCAAATATTCTTTCTAGCGTCCCTAGGTGTTGTAAGAACATGCTGTAATAAGTACGTCAGCAACTGTTCAGATCTGAATCTCGCCGTCCAATATTTGCGTAATACGGTAACAACAACGCCTAAATGGTACCCAAATTTCACACTTTTGCTAATTGATAAAATACAACAAAATCTATTGTTAAATGATCTGAAAACTGTAACATAGGATGTCAGTTAAACGAGTTCTGCTAGCGAGTTACCTCAGCGATAAGCACGCCAAGTGGGCTGCGCCTGCGTGTGTAGGCAGCCCACCAGTTTTTGTGCAGCAGTCATTTGAAGCCGGCGCGCCGATGCCGATCTATAGCTACATTCGTACTATGCAAATTACTCTTAGCGCATGGTAGAGGGTACGTCCCATTACAGCCGTATTAGGAACATGGGAAAAACGACGGCTTAAATGTCTGCCCTGCGCTATAAATAGTCTAATGTTCGCGGTCCCTGCTGTAGTGGCACGTGGAGCTCTGTAGTACACACATCAAAAAAAGCTTTGTTTCACCTCGGTTCCGAGAGTTCCGGAACCAGTACAGATAATTGGAATAGACATCAACATAAACTTCATTTCCGCACTTTTTATTGCTCATGAAAACCACACATTGCATGTTGTACCACCATACAGCGAGACCTTCAGAAGTGGTGGTCCAGATTGCTGTACACAGCGGTACCTCTAGTACACAGTAGCACGTCCTCCTGCATTGATGCATGCCTGTATTCGTCGTGGCATACTATACACAAGTTCAACAAGGCATTGTTGGTCCAGATTATCCCACTACTCAACGGCGATTCGGCGTGGATCCCTCAGAGTGGTTGGTGGGTCACGTTGTCCATAAACAGCCCTTTTCAATCTATCCCACGCATGTTCGATAGGGTTCATGTGTGGAGAACATGCTGGTCACTCTAGTCGAGCGATGTCGTTATCCTGAAGGAAGTCATTCACAAGATGTGCACCATAAGGGCGAGAATTGTCGTACATGAAAACGAATGCATCGCCAGTACGCTGCCGATATGGTTGC
This sequence comes from Schistocerca cancellata, assembly GCF_023864275.1. Classification (NCBI taxonomy): domain Eukaryota; kingdom Metazoa; phylum Arthropoda; class Insecta; order Orthoptera; family Acrididae; genus Schistocerca; species Schistocerca cancellata. Next base: position 137,193,582 of record NC_064634.1, on the reverse strand, counting down.
ATTATCGGTCGGAGGATGGCATTCACGCATCGTACAGTCGTTAAAGCGCCTTGCATGACTACCAGCGGCGTACGTCGGCCCCACATAATGCCACCTGAAAACATCAGGGTACCTCCACCTTGCTGCACTCGCTGGACGGTGTTTCTAAGGCGTTCAGCCTGACCAGGTTGCCTTCAAACACGTCTCCGGTGACTGTCTTGTTGAGGACATATGCGACACTCATCGGTGAAGAGAACGTGATGCCAATCCTGAGTGGTTCATTCGACATGTTGTTGGGTCCCTCGTACAGATGTACCGCGCTGCATGGTGTCGTGCTTGCAAAGATGGACCTCGCCATGGACGTTGGGAGTGAAGTTGCGCATCACGCAGCCTATTGCGCACAGTTTGAGTGGTAACAAGACGTCCTGTGGCTCCATGGTGGCGTTGCTGTCGGGGTTCCTCCGAGCCATAATCCGTAGGTAGCGGTCATCCACTGCAGTAGTAGCCCTTTGGCAGCCTGAGCGAGACATATCATCGACAGTTCCTGTCTGTCTGTATCTCCTCCCTGTCCGAACATCACTTTGGTTCACTCCGAGACGCCTGGGCACTTCCCTTGTTGGGAGCCCTTCCTGGCACAAAGTAACAACTGGAAAAAAGTTATGATTTTTTCCCTAAACATTTAATTTTTGGTGTAAATTTTTACAATTTTAATTTCTTGAATTTTAACTATTACAGTAAATACTACTAAAGTAGAGTTACAACATCATTGTACTATCTATGTTAGGTGGTAAATAATTCATTGATGTAGATTCAAAAGTTTCTGAGAAAAAGGAGCTATTATACTGAAAAATGTCATGTTGATAAAACTGCGTTTAAAGAAAAAAATTTCAATATATAGCCAACTAATACACAAAAAATATGTTAGAATCCTCATCTCCTCCTTCATCTTCCTCACTCAGTGCTGCCCTCCTTCTCTTGGATCTGGCTTCTTTTGACATATTGTTTGTTGCAATCTCTGCTTTCATGATTCGCAGTTCGTCCAAGTCCATCACGCTTTTAGTGTTGTTGTAACCTTTATGAATGCCAAGATATTCCAAAACCTGTAGTCTTCCAGAATAGCCATCATTAAGAGTAAGAACAGCATCCAAAACACCAATTCAAAGACTGACCTTCCATCCCTGGCCATACAACATTGTTAAATGATTCATTCGCATTTTGTGTTCTGCCCTTGAGACATTTCTTGAACAGCTCTGGTTGGGCAAGATCCTGAAACACAGGTTTCATGGCAAGCATAACAGCATTGGTATAGAAATTTTGTGCGAGAAAGTGTCTTCTTTACCCTCCTCTTTTGCCTTCAAGTATTTACACCATTCAGTGGAACACAGGTTGTGTATTGGTTCAGCATCTGTAGACAGCTTATTTTCAAATATTTATTTAAAATAGTAAATAATCGAATATTTCAATAAAACCAACACCAAATTAAGCATAAACATCGATATTTTCATAATTTACATGAAATAAAAATGTTAAATTTTGTCATTTTGGGCCCCTTAAGTCCCATAGTGCTCAGAGCCATTTGAACCATTTTGAACTAATCTTACTTTTTCCATATAGTATGCTTCTGGTTACTTGAGCTGACATTGTACTGGCAGTACATTTACATGTCCAACATTTAGAACTAAGTTACAAACAATTCCCTTGGTTTTCCCCACATCTTCGTACAAAGTGACATTTCCACCACAGTTTCTACAACAAGTTCACGTAATAACCTCATGAAAATCAGAAAGTTTGTGTCAGTAGAAGTAGAAACACTGTTCAAACTATGTATTTCACTGTCACGCATTTGAGTGGCACTTGGAAAACCGGCAGCGCCTAGAAACTTTCTACTCGAACATTCCTCGCACTGACTTCACTTTCAATCTTATTTTCTTCCCTCTGTTCGCAACTATCAGTTTCGTGATTTATTTTTACATATTTATTTCCACGAAACTTGGGCTTATATCCAGACTTCCTTATTCTAGCCATTCTGCTATAACTTTTCACAAAAGCGTTTCATTTGTATCGCCAAAACGTAAACAAGAATGAGGAAAAGCTGACAAACGAAAGTCGATAATGCAGATAGACCCCTCCTATTCCTGCTGCGCTGTTCATCGCAAGCTGGTTAAAAAGTTTAGAAATTATACACATATAAAAATATAGTTTTAGTAAATTCTTCTTTGGAGGCGGTAATGACCCCGCATGACCCTCCCCCGGATCCCAACCTAGCTAGAGAAAGCAAAACAAAATACCGCAGTTCATTTCCACTGACCTGGCAGAGCAGAATATGACCAAAAGCACCCGCCTCCCCAAATCTAATAGCACAAACATATTAACTGAAATTGCAATATTTTGCTTCTATCGGAAAGTAAGTTGCAGAACATAGGACGTCTTTACCCTATAGCAACCGAGAAACTAGTTCGTAAATTCTTAGCTGAAGGTGCTATAGACAATATTCTTTCAGTTCGTAAAGGTCTTATTAAGACGGTGAACAGGCGCGAAGAAGCGAACAAATTTTTGAACGAAACAGAATTTCCAGCAACATGATAAGGAGGCGTACATTACTGCACATTTAGTAACCAATCAAAGAAACATTAAAAGGGTGGATATTTCCCTCGCAGAGAAAGAAAACATCGAAGCCAATATAAAATAGTAAATGACTGATGACTATAAAAAATATCGTACGTAAATGTTCTCTATCTCACGTCAAATTACAAACTTGTTTTTTAATTATTGGCTTACAAGTTTTGTCTCAGCTTCTGTCCATTCACGGCATGCGGTGCGACGTTTATCCTTATGTACTACAGTTCCTTAAGGGTTGGGCATTAAACAAAATTACAACAGCCATGTTTGTTGTGAAAAATGCAGAAAGGCCACATCAGTCACAAACTTGTACAACACTAATATCGAGATGTATTCTTTGAACACAAAAACATGAAGCTATTGACAAAAAATCAACCTGAAGATGAAAAGTGCACGAATCATCACAATGAGCGGTCGCAGTGAAATATATGCAGGGTGATTTTTTCCGCCGTGTACAAACTCAAGGTTCGATCGATGAGGACACGAAACAACAAAACTCTAATGAACTTTCGTCCGGAAATGTACGGTTTCCAAGCTAGAGACGATTTATTCAATAATACATTGTTACAGAGACTGCGGTCTAATAAGCGCTGTACCATGCAGCCACAGTTACAGTATGTGCTGAAATGGTTTCCATGTGCCTCAGTGCACTCGTGTACGCGCCGTAGCATTTCCTGTCTCACACGTTCACCTCGGGCAGGATGCATCCGAAGTGTCAAAGGCTGCATGAATACGCTGCTCCAGGATCCAACTGCCTGGTACTGACACGGCTGTCGCCTTCCACAGTGTTAATCACATTTTCATCCAAGTCTGGTGTCCGAACATTTCGGGTACGTCCTTCATTATTTCCTGCTTCCTGAAACGACGCTGTCTCAGACAAACGGCGAAACATCTTTGTAGACACTGAATGCTGTGGTTGTTGTTGGTGGTGGATACCGCCCGCCGCCCGATATTTGCCTCTCCGTAAGTAAACACCATGTTGCCAAGCTCTCTCGATTCGAATATGGAACTATTATGTACAACGCTATATCACATACAGGACAGTGAATCAGAGACGACGCTACCAATGACTATTGCAGGAGAGGGCGCTGGGGTATGACGTATGAGGAACAGTGCCACCCTCTAGGAGGAAAGCATTCATACTGTAACAGTGGCTACATTGTACAGCGTATATTAGACCGCAGTCTCTGTAACAAAGTATGACTGAATATATCGTCTATAGGAGGGAAACCGGACATAAGTTCATCAGACATTTCTTGTTCCATGTCCTCCCATAGATGTATTCCTAGGGTTTGTACATGGTGGACAAAATCACCCTGTATGTATGGACACAAACTGGAAATTCTACCAAAAAAATAAAACCTTTTAGTACCAATCCGATATGGTAGACCAACTGCCGTATAAGTGATAAAGCGTTCTGCACGGCTGGCAACAAAACTACAGTGATTAATTCAGAACGATCCCATACTAATCAAGGTAGGTCTAGCAATCTTGGATCCCGGTCTCGCACAGTCATCAAGAGGACTGAAAATCAGAAGAGCCATATGCCATCAACCAGACAATCGTTGGGGACGTGTTCGGAGGCAACCTGATCAGGCTGAACGCCTTAGACACACTATCCAACGAGTACAGCAAGGTGGAGGTTTCCTGCTGTTTTGAGGTGGTATTATGTGGGGCCGACGTACGCCGCTGGTAGTCATGGAAGGCGCCGCAAAGGCTGTAAGATACGTGAATGCCATCCTCCGACCGATAGTGCAACCATATCGGCAGCATATTGGCGACGTATTCGTCTTTATGGACGACAGTTCGCGCCCCCATCGTGCACATATTGTGAATGACTTCTTTATCGAACATCTCTGGCATAGATTGAAAAGGGCTGTTTATGGACGAGGTGACCCACCAACCACTCTGAGGGATTCACGCCGAATCGCCGTTGAGTAATGGGATAATCTGGACGATCAGTGCCTTGTTGAACTTGTGGATAGTATACCACGACGAATACAGGCATGCATCAATGCAGGAGGACGTGCTACTGGGTAATAGAGGTACCGGCGCGTACGGCAATCTGGACCACCACCTCTGAAGGTCTCACTGTATGGTGGTACAACATGCAATGTGAGGTTTTCATGAGCAATAAAAAAAGGCGGAAATGATGTCTATATTGATCTCTATTCCAATTTTCTGTACAGTTCCGGAACTATCGGAACCAAGGTGTTGCAAGACTTTTTTTGATGTATGTATATAGCAGTCTTTTCGCTGTGGCTGTCTGTGATGCGGCGTTTCCTCTATATGGTGAGTAGGAACTTACCCTTTTCAAGACATGGTTATTATTCAATTGTAGACTTTCTGTTGTTAGCTATGGGAATGCGAAATAAAAAAAAGAGATCTGGATGAAATTATAGCCACGATGCACAGAGCAAATGTGGAAACCCACTGACATGAGCGACTCTGATAGATGGTAGATTTTTATAGCCTGGCGCCTTGGAACGAGTACCTCAGAAACAGCGAAATTGGCAGGCTAACATACTACTATCGTGAGCATCTACTGAAAGTGGTTGAAGAATGGTGACACCACAAGTAGATGGCTAGGTGTACGATGTCAATACATTATCACAGAACATGGAGGTTGGAGGTTTCTCTGCCCTGTATAACATGCTATACTCAAGTTACGTAAGAAGATTCTTGACAGTTGCGCTAGGCTGGGCGCAGCAGTTTCGCACACCACTGGAACCAGTCACGTTACGCGATTTTGTAAATGTCTCTACGGCTATGTTCAAATGGCTCTGAGCACTATGGGACTTAACATCTATGGTCATAAGTCCCCTAGAACTTAGAACTACTTAAACCTAACTAACCTATGGACATCACACAACACCCAGTCATCACGAGGCAGAGAAAATCCCTGACCCCGCCGGGAATCGAACCCGGGCGTGGTAATACGGCTATGTCTCAGCGTTGCTGGATCTCTATACACGGCTACTGTTTTCGCCTGCAGCCGTTTACACTTCACAGTTGAAAGATGGCAACAGTGATGCCAAATGTCAGGGATCAACTTACACCAACTCCGCTATAGGCAGTGATGTGCGACGTATCTGACTACAGAGTACAATGCGGGTGCAGATGCAAGTGCTGCTGGGCATACAATTCAGCACATGTTGTTGAACATCAGGTTTTGCAAGATACAACCCCTAAGTGTTTCCATGTTGAGTGAACGACATTGTCAGTTACGACTGCAATGGGTTCCGCTTCATCGAGATTGGATCATGACTTAATGGAAACTGCTCGTCTGGTCGGATGAATTTCGTTGCTTAATATGATTGGTCGATGGTCGCGACTCGATACAATGTCAGCTGTGCGAATGGCTACTCAGAACATGCAGGCCGTTGTTATGCAATGGGGGACATTCAACTGGGGTCCATGGGCCTTATAATAGTAATCGATGGTATTGTGATAACTGCAGACAACGTGAAAGTTATTAGGAACCACATGCGCCCATTCGCGCTTCATGACTTCTCTGACAGTGATGGCATGTGCCAGTACGATAACTGAGCGTGACACAAAGCCAAAACAATGCTACACTGGTTCGGAAAGCATGATAACGAACTCACATTGATGTCTTGTCCACCACATACGTCTGACCCGAACATGATGGGAGACATCTGAGAGGCTATTGGGCACCAGCTCCGCGTCCTCTTACCGACGGTCTGTATAAGTTACGGGAACTGCGTGACTTGTGCGTAGACATAGAGTGGCACATACATCCAGAAAAATACCATGGACTTGTCAGGTTCATGCCATGCACATTCACTTCTGTACTGCGTCCCAAAGGTCAACCAAGACACTAATAAACAGGCTGTTATCATGTTTTTTGCTCATGAGTCTATTTTCAAGTGCTAAAGCGCAGGTGACTCTGGTATACAAGAAAGGTAAAAGAAAGTTCCCACATAATTACAGACCATTATCCCTAACACCAGGTTGCGTAGAATTCTTGAACACACTCTGAGTTTGAATATAATAAATTACCTTGAGACACAAAAGCCTCTATTCAAATCTCAGCCCGGATTTAGAAAGCACCGATTGGGCGAAATTCAGCTTGACCTTATTTCACACTATATCCTACAAACCATGGATGGAGGGCAACATGCAGATTCCATATTCCTTGATTTCCGGAAAGTGTCTATCACAATGCCCAACTGCAGACTGCTGACGAGGGGCCAAACATGTGATTTAGGGTCCCAGATATGTGAGTAGCTCGAAGACTTTTTAGGTAATAGAACTCAATATATTGTCCAAGACAGCGAGTGTTCATCAGGAGTGCCCCACGTAAGTTGTGATAGCACCGCTATTAGGGGTAACTCTTCCCATTCTCATAGGGTATTTTTGCCTCAGAAGCGGGCGATTCGGTGAATAAGTGGTGTAAGTTCGCAAACTTCTTGTTGACCGCAGTTCATTAGTATAGGTATTCTAACATTGGCCTCTCAATACATATATTCTTTACTGTCGTTTCTTCTAACAATATCAGCTTGTTCCCAAGAATTAGGAGCTTTCACTCAGTTAATACTAGGCATAAATCCAATCTGCGTTTGGACTGCATTTTCTTTACTCTTGTGCAGAAAGGTGTGCAATATACTGCAGCATTTTCAATAAGCTACCACAAGAATTCAAAAGTCTTCGCGTTTTCAAATCGAAACTGAAGAGTTGTCTCACAGGTCATTCCTATTCTATCGAACAGAAAAATTAAAGAGATTTTTGTGTTATATTGTTGACTGCGTTAGCATAAACTTACGGCTTATCATTTTTTATGGATTCATAAGCGTTTTATTTTATCTGTTATTAATTTTATGTTGTAATTTCGTTTAATGACACGTTCCATGACCATGGAGATGTTCTCCTTAATTTGGTCCTACAGAACCAGACGTGTAAAATTAATATATATATATATATATATATATATATATATATATATATATATACAGATGATCTGACGGACAAGATGAGCAGAAATTTACGGCTGTTTACTGATGATGCTGTGGTGTACAGGAAGGTGTCGTTATTGAATGATTGTAGGAGGATACAAGATGATTTAGACAGAATTTCTAGTTGGTATGATGATGGCGGATAGCTCCAAATGCAGAAAAATTAAAGTTAATTTGGATGAGTAGGAAACATAAACCTGTAATGACCGAATAAAGGATTAGTAGTGTGACACAGTCACATCGATTGAATACCTAGGTGTAACGCTGAAACGTGATACGAACTGGAATAGTCGACTTTGGTTTATTGGGGGAATTTTGGGAAAAATTAGCTGATCTATAAAGTAGATGGCATACTGAATACTAGTGCGACCCATTCTTGAGTACTTCTCGAGTGTTTGGGATATAATCAGGTCGGATTAAAGGAAGACATTTGCAGCAATTTAGAGGTGTGCTGCCATGTTAGTTACGGGTAGGTTCTATCAGCACAGAAGTATTACGGGAATGCTTCGTGAAATCAAATGGGAATCCCTGGAGGGAAGATGATGCACTTTCCGCGTGCATCCATCGTGGAAATCTAGAGAACTGACCTTTAAGGCCGACTGCAGAAAGATTCTACTGCCGCGAAATTTGGGGGCTTGCACAGAGGCTTTCAGACAGTCTTTTTCCCCTTGCTCTATTTGGTACTGAAACAGGAAAGGAAATGACTAGTAGTTGTACTTGGCCGCCTCCGCATGCTGTTCGAGTTTAGGGGAAATACCGAAGTGGGCTGAGCCGTGTAGGACTTTGGGTTAAGCAAGGAGGAGTGCTAGGATAGTCCGTGCAGTTGCGCAAAAGCCACTGTGCCAGGGTGGCGTAGTGGTTAGCGAGTGCTACTGGGCAAGAAAGACAGATTCAAATCCTGACCTTGGTACAAATTTTCATTCGTCTCTTCAGTCTGCATACACACATCATAAGTGAAATGTTATGCTGACTACGCGAGTGGATGATTAATAACAGTAACTGAACTTATTTTTAAATGGATTAACAAAGACACGATCACAACTGTTTAGAATAATGTTTTTCCTCTACTCATTGTGCGGTATTATAACAACCTTAATTCAATTTTTAATATTTATTGGTACAAATACACACCGCATTTGAAGATGATCATCTCTATGATGCGTATTCACGAATCCAAGTTCCATCTGTATCAGAATTCATACCACAGCTACTGATCGGTACGACTGGAGCACACCCGTTGAGTTGTCAGCACTGGATGACAAAAAATTAAACATTACCCCTCTGACATGCTCTAATCCTGCAGCGGCTGCGCTATTTACACCTCTGCTCCTGAGGTAAGCGGCCTGCTTTACTTAGCTCGTGGCTGCATTCATCAACGTCAATTAAAATGAACCACATCTTGAAATATAACTGTCACTGTAAGTATTTTTGTTTGGTAGTGAGCAACAAAACTAAACTCTTAACAAGCTCTTAACATTAGTTAAAGTTTTTGCCTCAGCTGTTAGTTTTAGACGCCGTTATCACAAAATACAGCTGAGAACCGAGGGCCCCTTGAATTCTTCATTCGTGCGGCATGTGGCCCTCAGGCTGCAATTTGACTACTACTAGACTAATAAAAGCCGGCCGCAGTGGTCGTGCGGTTCTAGGCGCTGCAGTCTGGAACCGCGAGACCGCTACGGTCGCAGGTTCGAATCCTGCCTCGGGCATGGATGTGTGTGATGTCCTTAGGTTAGTTAGGTTTAACTAGTTCTAAGTTCTAGGGGACTAATGACCTCAGAAGTTGAGTCCCATAGTGCTCAGAGCCATTTGAACCTTTTTTAGACTAATAAATTTGAATAAACACATACCCAGGCAACGATGGGAACTCAGTTAGCAATGAATAAAAGGACATTCCCCTTCTGCCAGCACAGCCAATCCGACTCTTGGTTTCCACTCCAGTTCTTCACTTTTATGATTCTTACAGTCCAATTGCATACAGTTCTATTTCGTGTTTAATCTTGAATGCACAATATTTTCTCTAGACATCGTGCATTATAACCATTTTGTGATGGAGTCGAAAATGCGCTTTCTTTAAACTTGTTAGAAATCCTATCAAAACATTTCCCCAGAAATGTAGACGGCAACAGCTGTGATTCCAGCACAATGTGTTTACACGAAATACACGGAAAATATTTTCCATTCAAGAGTAAACAAAAAATAAAATATATCTTGGTCCTGAAAGAATCGTAGAAGTGAGGAAATGAAATGACATGAAAAAGGTGGAGTCGGTTATAGAACTTGCGAGACCCCTCGCCTCATCGTTATGCACACCTGCACAGCTTTACTTCCTGTCAACACTGCATAAAATGCAAGCACATGAAGCCCTATCAACATATTGTCCATACATATGAAGTCGAAAAACTATCCAAACACTGTCAGACTGTTTCACGTAACGTGGGTGACTATACAGCTGCCGATTTATTTATCTCACATGTTTGCCTGCTGTGCTCAACAAACTAAGGAAAAAACGCTATTTAGTATGCACTGCACTAATACAAATGAATTACAACTTATCATGCTAATGTCACGAAAAAAAAAAACTTTTTTAATAAAACTAAGTATCCAAAATCTTCACGAATTAGCAGAATAATACGCACTTTTGGCTTCGAAATGGTATGTCTCTTACGTCCAGTCCACAGTCATACTGAAGTAGCGTTACAGGATTACTATGAAAGTATGCAAACGCAGCAGTAGATACTTTACAAATAACAAAATCCAGTAACAATCTATTCAGTGCCACAATTATGTCAATACGCTTGATAGAAGCTTATATACAGGGTACAGAATCAAGGTACCGGCAAGACTTACGGGGAAAAGTGCTCTTGGGACATTTTTTCCTTTTTTTTTTTTTTACTAACTGTCTGTCTGTCTCTAATGTCTCTTTCAGAAAAGACGTAAAAATCTTGTCTCCAGGGAGATTAGGACCGATAACTAATGCAAACACTTCGCCGTACTTTTTTTTTTAAACAAAGACAATAATACAAATGATTAGCTTGCAATGAGATGACATAAATATGGTAACAGCTAATCCCAATCAGTGACAGCACTCATAGAGCTAGTAATGACATTCAGTCTTCAACACTAGCACACGGAAACAAATTTAACAATGTCCCCCGTTCGAGAGCATCTTCACTGTCACTCTCAACTGGTGGCAGTTCAGCAGCCACATTTTCTTCCCCTGTAGCTTGAGCTTCCTCTTCATCTATGTCCAGATCCAAGTTAATCATTCCGTAAATCCTTGATGTAAGCGCCTTAGTCTCCCCAGAGTACATTAGGGGGACAGAAGAGCAGTCTCGAGGGGCAGAGTTGCAAAGCCCTTCCCTGCCTTGTCACTCTTGTCAGTTTCAGCCTCCTAACAGCATTCTTAGGAAATTTAGAAATTTGCTTTCTAACATACACCAGATGTTTGCCTCATATTCTTATATATGCTGTACTACTGATTTGTTTTTCATGTGTGACTTTTGGGAGAGTTAAGGTAGGGAACTCGCCGCAGAAGCAGGGGGGCCTCTCCGCAGCAGTGCTAGTGCTTCGTTGCCCAACCCATCCCCCTTCACAAGTCACGTAGCCCTAACGCATTCCCACTCTATTGAGGCAATTCGGAGTATGCTACCATATTTCTTATTGCGGCCAGAACACTTAAGAGTTTTTTTCCAAATTCAATTTCCATATATATTTTGTACTCAAGATGTTCATCGCTTCCAATACTGTTACAAATGTAGCTTGTGTATTTGCCCATTAACCAGATCACTGACGATATTTTTCGCCTGAGGGTAGCAGTTTTCTTCTTGTCTATAGAAAATGTTAGTCGGTACATTGTTTCTGGAAGTTCTTGTTACTTGGGAAGTTTTCTCCCTGGTCCACCTCCAGTTGATAGTACGATCGCCACACGTGTACCGATGAGGTACAGTGTCAGCTATGTTGCATTTACTGCGACGGTTAATGCCACTTCAACCGATGGTAAAGAGACAATCATTTCTGCTAATGATGTTATTGACAACCTGTACCACACTGTTCTCTCGTCAGACGAAAGAACATTATTAATGATGTCTTGCCAGACTACATTTCATGCTATCCCGACATATTTAGTTACTATGTTATTTCTCCTTCCACGTTTCCTTCTTTCTTCTAAAATCGCCTTCGCTATAATGTTTTTTGGATTTTAAAAGCTTCTTGCTGAAGTTATTTTCTGTATACTGATCACCAGTTCTACACTTTCCGGCCTGACAAGATCGTATAGTTTCGCTGGGTTGAAACTTCCTGGCAGATTAAAACTGTGTGCCGGATCGAGACTCGAACTCGGGACCTTTGCTTTTCGCGGGCAAGTGCTCTACCAACTGAGCTACCCAAGCACGACTCACGCCCCGTCCTGGGTTGTTACACATTATGTTCAATGTTCGTTTGACATACAGTGCCATCGCTTTAGACTTGATGTCGGTTAGTCCCATTCCTCCATTGCTTGGATCCAACGTTGCTGCCTTTACAGGCTCTGGAAACAATTCCCGTTTCCAAATGAAATTTCGCAAGGTGCACGTGATCGTCTTCGCCCTCAACGATGGGATGGGTAGATCCTGTGCTATGTAGTAGACCTTGCATAAAATATACGTTTTGATAAACTGTATTCTCTAGAACTGGTCTATGCTACGTTGACAATTTTCAGTCAATTCTCCCTTGATTCTCCTTGCCGGCCGGGGTGGCCGAGCGGTTCTAGGCGCTACAGTCTGGAACCGCGCGACCGGTCGCAGGTTCGAATCCTGCCTCGGGTATGGATTTGTGTGATATCCTTAGGTTAGTTAGATTTAAGTAGTTCTAAGTTCTAGGGGACTGATGACCACAGCAGTTAAGTCCCATAGTGCTCAGAGCCATTTGAACCATTTTTGATTCTCCTTGCCACATTCCGCCAGTTTATTGCTATCATTTTTAAAAGAGAAGTTGGCAGTGCTATTCCAAAAGCCTTGTCTCCCTTGTCTTCGCTAAAGTGGTTCGCCCACTTCTGCGTTTTCTCTGACGATTACGTCTACATCGTCCGCGTAGGTATCTCCCACTGTCTTTGTTTCCTGAATGGTAATGCCTGTCAGTCTATGCTGTAGCTGTCTCAGGAAAGGTTCCAGCGATATAAGAACAGCAGCACTGATAAGGGACTTTCTTGGGTAATGCCCCTTTTTATTTCAATTTTTGTTTGTTAGTTGAAAATAAACGGAGATCTATGCCATAGCCACGTTTCTGATGATGTCGATTGTTTTTTGTAGGAAGTACTTTCGGCGCATTGTGTCTATCACACAATGGTGATTCATTTGATCAAATGTCTTATGGAAGTCTATGAAAAGCAGTCCACATTTGATGTTACTTGCCTGTGTTAGTGCAATGACATCGCTTTACAAAGCAGCACCAAGCTAGCATAAAACTGCGTCAAAAAGCGCTCCCTTGTTGTCCCAGATATGGCTGAGACAGTAAATTCACAACGGAATGGCGAAGTAGGCTGCAGTTCCTGTTGGAACGAGCTTCCTGGACTCAAAACTAAGAGAGAATAATTCAGAATATTTCATCGTTGCAGTAAAATATGAAGTGAAATTACCATGATAATTCTGATCCAAACCAGGAAGTACATCGACGGTCACAGAGCTGCCAAACATATTCTACAATGTTCCCAACTCTTCGTTAGACTAGCGACAGGCAGAATACGGCCGCTCAGACGATGTGCTGGCTGGATGGCATCGGGAAAGCTCTCCTTTTGAAGATGCGGTGTTACCGGCTGCCACTGCATTGTGTAGGAAGACAAGTGCCTAGTATAGGTCAATGAGTTTTATCCGCATTTCTGTAACTATGATTTGGGTCTAAAGCGTAGTTACGAATAATATGCAGATGCACCGACTGCAACTCGAACACCATAAATAAAGAGCAGGGAATATTATTTCAGCGATTCTCCTCCACTGTAGCTGTCGTAGCTATTTTTGTTTTTCTGCCTTATGCAAACTACGAACTAAGAAACGCATTCACTGCTAGGGATTCGTTTCTTTTTTTTTACTATTACACCAAAGAGCCAAAGAAACTGGTACACCGGCCTAATATCGTGTAGAGCCCCCACGGGGACGCAGAAGTACCGCAACATGACGTGGCATGACTCAACTAATGTCTGAAATAGTGCTGGAGGGAATTGACACCATGAATCATGCAGGACTGTCCATAAATCCGTAAGAATACGAGGGCGTGGCGACCTCTTCTGAATAACACGTTGCAAGGCACCCCAGATATGCCCCATAATGTTCATGTCTGTGGAGTATGGTGGCCAGCGGAAGTGTTTTAGCTCAGAAGAGTGTTCCTGGAGCCACTCTGTAGCAATTATGGACATGTGGGGTGTCGCATTGTCCTGCTGGAATTGCCCAAGTCCATCGGAATGCACAGTGGACATGAATGGATGCAGGTGGTCAGACGGGATGCTTACATATGTGTCACCCATCAGAGTCGTATCTACATGTCTGAGGGGTCCCATATCAATCCAACAGCACATGCCCCACACCATCACAGAGCCTCCACCAGCTTTAACAGTCCCCTACTGATATCCAGGGTCCATGGATTTATGAGGATGTCTCCTACCTGTAAACGTCCATGTGCTGGCATAAGCTGTCGCCAGCACACTGGTCAAGCAAAGAGGTTGCGAGGAGATACTTGGCGCTGGATCAAACACGCCTATCAGGAGAGAGGCCAAAGACAGACTCGCAAGCAATGTTCCGCCGACGCCCTCTCGACCGCAAGTATTTAGATCGCCGCTGCGGCCTGGGGGGCTCAGTTGCAGTTTCAGTCTCTCAGTCAGTAAGTCTCAGTTACTATCTCGTACTTCACCAGCAGTGAGGCTAATATGGACTATTATGGAAGACCTTGTACCACAACACATGGACTTGGTTAGATGTAAATATCTTCCTGTTCTCGTAAATAAAGAACCCTGTTAATACATGTGTGCAGTTGTGTTGTAGAAAGAGGATACCGACCATCAAGCAACATCCTCTCCCTTGCTTCCCATGGTACAAAAATCTACAGTATCGAGGAGGACATAAAAGTCCATCCGCTCGATAAAATGTTAAACGAGACTCGTCCGACCAGGCACCATGTTTCCAATCATCAACAGTCCAAAGTCGGTGTTAACAGGCCGTGGCGAGGTGTAAAGCTTTGTGTCAATTAATATCGATTCTGAATCTCCAGATTGCGCACAAAGAGGAGGAAATCATTTTATGATGAAACTACGAATGCAGTGACACAGTTATCTAAATTCCGAACATTTATTCAAGATAAAAATGTTTTTACGTCGTTGTTCACAGTCTAGGGTCTAACTTGAAAAGCCGATATGAAACAGTGAAGACTTTATATGAAACAACTGGGTTTTTATGAAAATACTCAAAGATTACTGACAATCGGGGTCGCTCAGGCATGAAAGCTATTTATCAAAGAATAACATAATGTTGTCAGAACAGATTTAGAAGAATAAATTAAATAACAGTTCTTATTTAAAAGTTCGAATTACTTAAAACTTCAACCATTAAACGTACAAGCTTAAAATTTCAAGATTTTTATCTGAATGAATAGCTTTGCGCATCTTTTACTGTCTTCCAGTGGCTAGTAACCGAAGCTGGAGGTCATTCAGCACTTTGACTCGTGTTAAAAATCGTCTCAGATCAAATACGCATCACCAACGTCTCATAAATTTGGGGATCTTGGCAACTGAATATAACCTGATAAGGCAACTAGGCTTGGATGCTATGGTTCACACATTTGCTTAACAAAAGGCTCGCAAAACGCCACTGACAGTGTTACAGGCAAATAGGTTATAACATACTATCCGTTGCACGACTCACTGTGGATTACACGTGGACTTCCTGATGTCTGTTTACTGAATGGGGCCAGAACACTACATATCGCAGCTTTACTGGCACCAGACATTTCGTCAATGTACAATTTTTTTTTTATTCGGGTCAGAAGCACCATGGATACAGGAATATAAAAAAATGAATAGCACACAGAAAAAAATTAATTACAGGCATATATATATATATATATATATATATATATATATATATACATGTGTGTGTGTGTGTGTGTGCACAGAAACAAAATGTTATAGGCATTTGGTCCATAAGCGGGCTACGTCGACAGTATTTGGGGTTGCCAACATCAGATCCTCTAAAGTGCAGTGTGAAGGACATTCAGGGCAGTTATACATGTGCTGGGTCGTCTGCACCTCTCCACAGCCGCAGAGATTAGATGTTGTAGAATATCCCCACCTCAGAAGGTTATCTCTTGACCGTGCAGTGTTGGTGCGTAGCCTGTTTAGTGATCTCCAGACCACCCAGTCCTCATCGTAGCCTGGTGCCAATTCTTCCTTTGGTTCCATCCAGTGCCCTTCTCCCGACCGCTTCCATCTCTCCACCCTAGATCCAGGTTGGCCGCTAAAATCTTCGGTTGCTCTGAGAAAACTGCGTCTAGATTTCAAGCGTTTGGTGGCTGACTGAGTTTTGTGGAGGAGGTGGCTCTCTACCATCTCAGCCCTCGCTCTTTCACTATAGGCTGCCGCTTCTCTTCGCACTGCAGGAGGTGCAATCCCAGCAAGATGGTAGAGCTTGTCTGTTGGCGTCGGTTTCAGACATCCAGTGACGAGCCTGCAGGTCTCATTCAGAGCAATGTCGACCTGTTTAGCGTGGGTAGAGTTGTACCAGACACTGCTTGCATATTCACCTGCTGGGAAGCAAACTGCTAGTGCTGTGGTCCTCACTACCTCTGGCTTTGCGCCCCAGGAGGAGTTCGTTATTTTCCGAAGAATATTATTTCTGCCGCTCACCTTCATTTTGGTGTTAATACAGTGCTGTTTATACGTCAGAGCCCTGTCTAGGGTTACTCCTAGGTATTTGGGGTTAACGCAGTGTTCGAGGAGTGTGTCCTTCCAGAAGACACGCAGCTTACGGGATGCCTGCTTGTTACGGAGATGGAAGGTGCAAACTTGTGTTTTGCTAGGGTTCGGCTTGAGTTGATTGTCGGCGTAGTACTGACAGAGCATGTCTAGCGCATCCGTGAGCTTTGTCTCAACATCCTCAAAGGAGTCACTGCCATAGCACGGTCATCGGCGTAGATATAGTTTTCCGTACCAGCTGGCAGTGGTTGATCGTTGGTGTATATGTTAAAAAGTAAGGGTGGCAGTACGCTGCCCTGAGGGAGACCATTTTTCTGGGCCCGCCACCTGCTATGCATCCCTTGGAATTCCACAGAGAACCTACGGTTCTCTAACAGACTTCTAACTGTGGATGTGAATTTAAAGTCCCTGGTAATGGCATACAGCTTCTTCATTAGCAGACGTAAGTTGACGGTGTCATATGCGGCTGTCAAGTCTATAAAGGCGACACCGGTTATTTTCCGGTTCTCATAGCCGTCTTCAATCAGCTGCGTGAGGTTAATTACCTGAGATGTAGTGCTTTTTCCTGGGCGGAAACCTGCTTGTTGGGGGATTAGGTAGGGTTCTATGGCACTGGAGAGGCGATCCTGGAGTATTCTTTCAAAGATCGTAAAGATATGGCAGAGAAGTGATACGGGTCGGAAGTTTCTGGGGTCATCAGCATTTTTGCCTGGTTTTAAAATGGCAATGACTTTAGCCTTCCTCCAGATTGTGGGAATCTGACATGTTTCTATGCAATTGTTAAACAGTTTCAGTAGCCATTGTTTAACGTTGGGACCAAAGTGTTTAATCTGTTCAACAAAAATCCCGTCCAGGCCCGTGGCCTTCCTTAGCTTGCATTTCGCTATGGCTTTGTCCAGATCTGCCATTGTGAGAGGGGTGGTCAGAGTTGAATTTTCTTGGTGTTCAATCCTGTCTATTTTGGTCTCCGACTTCCTGATTTTGGTGTCGGGTTTCCCATTCTTGAGAAGCTGGTGGGCTATTTGGTCGGCTGTGACGGGAGAATGTCCTGGAGAGAAAGTCGGGTCATTGTTGAGACGTTTAAGGAGTGTCCAGGCTTTCTGACTGCTCCTTTTCATGTCCAATTCCTCTATTGTCCTCAGCCATTTCTCTCTCCTGGTTTTAGCTAGTGACTCTGTTAAAACCAGGAGAGAGAAATGGCTGAGGACAATAGAGGAATTGGACATGAAAAGGAGCAGTCAGAAAGCCTGGACACATCAATATAATACTTATGCTTTTGTTTTACAGTGAAGTGAAAGTAAATTACACCAATTTAAAAAATAAAATTATAGTGCGTACATATGTTTTACAATAATTCATTATTGAGTAACTTCGGAAGCTGAACTTGTTAAGTTCGTCAGTTGTATCAATTTTCTCTATTGCCGTGTAGGTCAGGGTGGAGCTGTCATCCAGTTGGTCTTGGGGAGCCCGATAACTGTTTTCGCTACTACCTTTTCATACCAGTCTTAATACTAGTCTTTCTGTCTCCCCGTCCGTGAAATAACAATGGCGCTGGTATTCTTTTTCGATTATTTAACCTTTGCACACTCATTCGTGATTCGTTTGATTGGTGTATTAGTTCTTTCAAAGCCCAAAGTGGAGACATTTTACGACATTTTTTATTTTACTGCACTCCAAATGATTTAGACTGCGACAGAACATTATGTAAGGAGTACCACATTAACTATTTCTAGTTATCTGAAATAAAAGAACGCACGGAATTAAACATTTTTCTCAACAAAGTGATGTTCAGTAATGCGTCGTTTTGAATTTGTATTGGGATGAAGGAAACTGTATAATGTAATAAAAATGCTGGAAGGACTTAATTGCATCACGAGTGTGAAATTTAGGACACATTCTTAGCAACTGTTATCAAACCATCCTCAGTAGTTCATTGTTGTCCTTGCATTCCTTTGCGGAATGTGAAACTGGATTTTCCTCTGTCACGTCCCGCCAGAAAAGCTGACTCCGAGCGCACGGAATGGAAGCTTCGGCTGATGTCACAGACTGTCGTATTTTCCAAGCGTTCCTCTCCACATATTCTCGACAAAATGGCCCTAGACTCTGTATGTCACCCAGTGTCATCGTAGGCTCGATTCTTCAGCGTCACCTTTGATTCTCGGTTGGCATGGAACCCTCACATGAATCATGTAATAAGTGACTGGAAGACCGTTAGTACTACACGATCACACTCCTGAGTTTGGTGGCCACCTGTTAACAGAAATACTCAGCACCATTTCGATATCTGTCTATATGGACATTTATTCAGTCATCTCTCATGAAGTGTGTATACATTCAGACGGTGTGTCACTAACGGAAAATCCACTCACCTATCGTGATATAAAGTGCCTTAATACCAGGTACGGCCTGTCTTTTTCTACATATAGATGGCTCCACATTAAGAGAAGGAGAAAATGTGCGATGTGCCTTTCCCTGTTCACAAAGACATGTCTCAAAAATGTTTCGTAACTGCCGAGGAAAACTTCGCCTTTTTCTGCGGAAGCTGTAGCCTCCAGTGGCGGAGACATTTGAGGGGGCGTGCCCCCTCGCCCCCTTGCGGGCCAGTCAGTCCGCACGCTACTCTTTCGTTTCTTTCGTCAGTCGACTCCACTAATCGAATTATTTATTGCTACAGTAACAAGAAGTTTTTCAACATTGCTGCGTACAAAAACATGGCTGAGGTCGACAATGAAGGAGGATCGACTTAATGCCTTAGCTCTGTTGAACACTCACCTTGACATTGATTGTCGTATTGACGACGTAGTTAACCTATTTGCCAGGAAGAATAGGCAGGTAGAATTCATCATTTAAGGAAGAGAACCACAGTTGTAACTTTTTTATATCATAAAATGGCATTGTCTAGTATAAAACTTTCCTATACTTTGCATGTGACTTGATTATTTTTTATTACAGTAAAAGTAAAGGTAGCTCACGATATCTTTAGCGCCCCCTCCTTGAGGATTTTCTGTATCCGCCACTGGTAGCCTCACTAGAAGCCTCAAATACATCAGCCCCCTTTATGTTTCCACGGACCTGATTTTATCTGATTCCAAGTCCGTTCTACAATCTCTAAGGCATAAGACGCGGTGAACTCACCCGCTCCGAGACAAATCGTCCGTTCCCTTGCGAGCAGGTTGTTGCAAGTAGTTCCTATGTTATCCGCTAGGTGGCTCTCTGTCCTGTTGCTCGCATCAACTGCCCAGAGGGCAGGACGTGCCACTGAAACGATCGCCGACAGAGTGCGATGCGAAGTAAAGCTGCTGCACGCGGCAGACGACGCACAGAGACGGCACGGCATATGTGAAACACAAAATCCAATGGGGCACTGCACAATGCAGGCAGCCAACGTAGAAGCAGGGCAGAGGCCGGCGCTGGCTGTGTTGTGTGGCGTGCACTGTGCTCTGACCAGCAGAGACGCTGCTGATATGCTCCGTCTCTCTCTCTCTCTGCCGTGGGAAACGTTTGGAGCTACCGTTCTTTTTTTCTGAATCACTGATTGTTCACTCCTTTGAAAGATTCAACTCTATGAATTAGTTCAAGAGCGGATCCCACATCTCTACCAGGCACTCTCACGCGTGGGGTCATCCTGCTCCACGACAATGCTAAGCCTCATACGGCCAACACGGTCGCGGCACTCCTGCACAAATTCAAATGGGAGGTTCTCGGCCAGCCTCCATACAGTCCGGACCTCTCTCCCTATGATTACGCAATTTTTGGTCCCTTTAAAAAGACTTCTTCTGAGTAGCAAACGATTCACCTCCGACGACAACGTCCAACTGTGCGTGCGGAACTGGTTCACATCGCAGTCCCGGGAATTTTATGAAACCGCCATTCACCGCCTTGTATCACAGAGGGACAAGTGTCTGAACAGCCAGGGTCAATACTTTCTTTTTGAACGCCCCTTTTATATATCTAAACAAGGTATTGCTTATCGTGGGAAACGTGGAGCCTTGTACTCATTGACGGATATCGACGACGGCCAAAACAAGAATCACGGAAACTTTCTAAATTTAGTTGTCCTATTGTCGAAGTATGATCCAGTTCCTAAAACCTACATATCCTGGGTAACTGTTGAAAGTAAGAAAAGAAAAGCGCCAGAAAAAGGTATGCGTGGTCTTATTACCTTTTTGTCAAAAAAGTCTGGAACCGCGCCACTGCTACGGTCGCAGGTTCGAATCCAGCCTCAGGCATGGATGTGTGTGATGTCCTTAGGTTAGTTAGGTTTAAGTAGTTCTAAGTTCTAGGGGACTGATGACCTCAGCAGTTAAGTCACATAGTGCTCAGATCCACTTGAACCACTTTTTGAATAAATTAATAAACATATGTATACGTCAAGTTAAATAAGAGATTGTCGAAGAAATTCAGGCGGGGAAATCTTTTAGCCTCAATGTGAATTTTTGCCAGGATGTCGTTGATCAGGCTGTAATTTGGGCACGCTATGTTACGAAAGGGGGCAACGGCCTTGCCGCAGTGGATGCACCGGTTCCCGTCGGATCACCGAAGTTAAGCGCTGTCGGGCATGGCCTGGATGACCATCGGGGCCGCTATGCGCTGTTGCCATTTTTCGGGGTGCACTCAGCCTCGTGATGCCAATTGAGGAGCTACTCGACCGAATAGTAGCGACTCCGGTCAAAGAAAACCATCGTAACAACCGGGAGAGCGGTGTGCTGACCACACGCCCCTCCTATCCACATCCTCAGCTGAGGATGACACGGCGGTTGGATGGTCCCGATGGGCTACTTGTGGCCTGAAGACGGAGTGCATGTTACGAATGGAATCCCACAAGTACGGGCGATCAGCATGGTTCCTGTTTGTAAATCAACAGGAGTAGCTTATCGAGCTCTTGTAACTCATGAATTAGCCCAAATAGGCTGAAATTTGCAAGATCTTATTAGTGCATCCTTTGATCGGCAGGAAATATGGCAGGCAGGTTTATTGTTCTTCAAGCGACACTGAAGGAAGAAGCACCAAAATTAATTTTCACACACTATTATGCTCAAGCTTTGAGTGCCATAGCTTCGAGCATGGAGTTCGAGCTAAAGCTTTCGTTTCAAGCGAAGCATTCATGGAGTCCTGTTTGAAATTCGAAACTAGACTGACAGCCTTCGCATTCAGGAAAATATTTGACCTATCAATCTCGGTACCCAATGTCTCCAAACTCCTACATTAGCCTACCTTAAGGCTCGGGGGCTTATCAAAAGCTTGTAGATAAATTTTCGAAAACAATTACATAATTTTGACGACGTCTTCAGAGCTGCAACTTTGTTTGCACTCAAGTTCAAGAATTAATGCAAGTCAAAAATACTGAGATCGACATATAGACCACGCTGCTATTACTGCGACTCTCTAAAAACAGAAAAAACACGATGAGTTCTGCCAGGACGAAGTGGCATTACTGTCTGCGGACCCTAAGAGATCATATTCTTTTCCTTTCCTTTCTACAAAGCCATTATCAACGCAGTTTTAGTGAAAATATATGCTAAATTCAGTTGCAACGTACAATTAATGAAAGATGCCACCTGTTTGGATCTGTTGAACTTCATGAAATATCAGAAGTGGGATTCTTAATGACGCATTACGTCTGTCGATAGAGAATTGCTGTCAAAAGAATCTTTTTGCAAAAAGTTTTAATGAACTGTCGAAAATTCTTTGTTATGAGCACGTTCCACCTAGGCAACAAGGCGGCGATGTCTCAAATTCTCAGAGTGAGGAACAAAACGACGAACGTAACGAAAATGTCTTAGACCAAAGTGCAAGGACACCATTTGTTTTTCCCGAAGCGGATCAGACGCCTGCCAAAGTTGCATACGAGGTGTATGTAAGCTTTTGTCACAATATAACAAGCACATTAGTACGTAACTCCAACTTCTATGTTGCTTATTGTGTAATACAATTTCGTTCACGCAAGTGCTGTAAAATGCATGGGCATTTATAAGTAGAGGCACATGCCCAGGATAAATGCCAGGGCAAATGCCCGAAGTTCATAAATGCCCAGGCATTTATGCATTTTAAAGATTAACTGAAAAGCGGTGCTTATAAAAAAATTTAAGTTGATATTTTGTACTGGAAAAGGTGTTTTGCAACACTGCCTCTGTAGTGGTTGTATAACCAAGTTGATAAAGCTGCTTGAGAGCTAGGGGAGCGTCATTACGAGAAATAAATTGGACTATAAACATAACTTTTTACATTTTTAATTAGATCAATTTCTGAAGTAGTGCATAATAAAAAAGTAAAACAACACTCAAGTTTACAAGTAATTTTTGAAATAAAGTAGATTTTATATTAACTAGCTATCATCATTCTTCAGTTCAATAATATTCAGAGATTTGACACGGACTGTAACGTGTGTTACATTACAAAGGACAATTAAGTGAATTTTATCCATAGTGGATTATATTGAACTCGTGACTGTCCTTTATAGGGTGTGGAAAATTTTCCGCTACCAGTCACAATATTGTGACTGGTAGCGAAAATTTTCCTACACAGAGGACAATGTTTTCTTAAACTGGCTTACCACTACACAGCTGTTCAACACGGTGTGTGTGTGTGTGTGTGTGTGTGTGTGTGTGTGTGTGTGTGTGTGTGACTGAGTGCGACAGAGAGAGACCGAGAGTAAAGAGTAGAACAGGTAACACTATAAATACGTAAGTTAAAGTGTAAACATTTACTAACCTTTAATATCGGGAGTATCATCCCACTTCTTATTTTAATTGGTAAATGATACATCCTGGCAGTCACAACTTTAAGAAGTAATTTTTCTATAAATGCCCAGGTTTTTGGCATTTAAATTGTTTAGGGCAAATTTCCAGGCAAATGCCCATTTATAAACGTCTCGCCCATTGGACATTTGCTCGGCCCACATAACTACTTGTGGGAGATGATATTCGGCGCTGAAGGGCATTAAGACGAGGTTTCAGTCTTTTCTAGAGCGAGAACTGTTGGATTCGTTGATTATCTTAAACACATGATGGGATATAATCAAGGATGACGAAAACAGCAGCTTTTACGATCGAGTTACTAACAGCTTAGTTGAAACTTCTCCTCTTAAAAAAAGAAACAAAATAAACGCTGATTGGCCAGCTTCTGATTTGTTTATTATACGTAACCTGAGCTATATTTACCTAGTAATATATATCACTGGAAGTCAATAATTTGTATATTTTTGTTATTATTCGATAGTATCCCATCTACCCTTATCCAAGGCCTGTGGGGAGCCATCGGGCCCTTCCGTCCCAGTCTGACCCTGACCACACTTAACGCTTATTGTCAAAAGTACAATCATATGCGAATCAAGTAAAATTTATGACTGGACGGAAGATTTTTTGGTAGGGAGGAAGCAATATGTTATCTTGGATGAAGAGTCATCGTCAGATGTAGTAGTACCACGGAAGTGTGTTCGGACCCCTGCTGTTCATGTTATATGTTAATGACCTTGCGGACAATGTCAATACTAAGCTCAGGCTTTTGTTGATAATACAGTTATTTATACTGAAGTACTATCTGACAGAACTTGATAAGATTTCAACGTTGTTGCAATGATTGGCAACTTGCTTTAAATAGTCACAAATGTAAAATTGTGGGCTTCACAAAACGAAAAACATGGTATCCAATGACTATAATATCAATGAGTCACTGCTGGAATCGGCCAACTCATACAATTACCTGGGTGTAACACTTTGTAGGGGTACGAAATGTAATGATCACATAGGTTCAGTCGTGGGTGAAGCAGGCAGTAGAGACCGGTTTATTGGTGGGATACTGGGAAGTGTAATCGATCTACAAAGAAGATTGCTTAAAAATCACTCGTGTGACCGGTTCTAGAATATTGCTCAAGTGTGTGAGACCCATACCAAATATGACTAAAGAGGGATACTAAACGTATGCAGCAAAGGGCAGCACAAATGGTCACAGGTTTGATTAATCTGTGGGAGGGTGTCACAGAGGTACTGAAGAAACTCAACTGCAAGACTCTTGAAGATAGAGGTAAACTATCCCGAGAAAAACTGTTCACAAAATTTTATGAACCAGCTTTAAATGGTGACTCTACGTATCGCTCACGTAGGGATCATGAGGATGAGATTAGAATAATTACTGTACGCTCATAGGCATTCAATCATTCTTCCCGCGCTCCATACGTGAGCGAAACGGGAAGAAACTCTAACAGCTGGTACAATGGGACGTACCCTCTGCCTTGCACCTCGCGGTGGTTTGCAGAGTATAGATGAAGATGTAGATGATAGATTTATAAACTTCCTGCTCGCGCGATTGCTTCTGGCTCATTTGCTTTCTAAATACAATGCAATGGCATCTCACAGTGTGTATAATTTCCTCGAATGTTTATAGGCTCGGTAATGCAAGATAACACTGCCTCCGACATGCAACCAAATAGTGGTTTGATTGACGCGTGTATACCACCGCACACTAATTTAACATATTGCCCCATAAATAACCGTTATAGTTCGCTGGAATTCCGCGGACAATATTTCATTTAACATATAGGGCATCGTACAACTTGCACTTGAGAGTATACGTTTAGTGTTTAATAAGAAATTACATTTATTCTATATTTCATCCGAATGGGTATTTTTTGTGTATCTCCACTATTCTCCGAATTATATTTAAATCGTGTCAGCCTTTCTTTAAAATCACAATAGTATTCGATAGCTACATTTGGAGATGGAGCCAATCACACATCCAGCCCTGGTACCTGTTCTGACTCTCACCAATTCTGTGAAAATATTTTAATGTAATATACTCCAGCAACATTCCCACCAACCTCAAGATATCTAAGTGAAACGATTGTTAACTGGTCCTCATTAACAGATACAAATAATACAGTACGACTAAGTACACTACATCTCACCCCCTTCCCCCCGTTCCTTTTTAAAAATGTTTTTGACCACACGAAACTCAAGAATCAGGGCACATAACGAACGATTACACGATTAACGCATCGGAAAATAAACAGCAGGGCAGTTAGTAGACGGAAGGAGTATATCATATGTATGTACAGCAGAATAGTACATAGGTGACGTTGCTTTAATTGATACTGTTGACGATGGTGTTGGAACAGTTTCATTTTGCAGCAGCTGTGATAAAGATAAGTCCCATTAGGTTACAAGCGAGAAGGTATTCTACGATTCACTACATAAATCTCAATTTTAATAACAAGATGTGCTTTGTGCAGAGTACAAGACAAAATAACTTCCACCACTTTTACAGTGAGTGAAACTCGAATAATTTCTACTTAACAGTAACATATATATAATATTCTTCACTATGGGCATAACAGTGGCTTCAACGACAAAGATAAATATCCAAAATTCATATTCTTGACATTCCAGGAGCTCATCATAGCAAAATAGTAACGCAGATATGTGTATAATAACTCCGTTAAAAACAGACTAATGACATTGTAACTTTCAAACAGTTATTTAGGTTTTGGTATAGTACAGAACAGTAAGTGAAAGCCTAAGTTAAGTAGTATAGAGATATAAATATAGATTCCAAACTTACTTGCTTGACAACGTTCTCTCTCACGTCAAAATACGTCCATTTGAAACTGAGCTACATTCCCCGACATAAATGCTGACAACCTACGAAGTGACCGCAACAAACTCACAAAACGTTACTTGGAGTATTTGAGAGTTAATGCCGATTCACAGTGATGCTAATTAAACAACATTAATCAATTTTGATACTGAATCTTACTGAATACATAATTGAAAACCATGGCTAGATTTACAGCTGTACTACTGAAATAAATAGTGTTGGCGTTATGTTGGCAACAAAACGTGGCGTTCCTGCTACGTAAACTTGGATTTGCCAATCGCATCATTATCTTAGTCTTCCCGTCATGCAACGTGTTTCTGTGTATGCGTGAGAGTGTGTTTGGTATGTGATTAAATAGCGTGTGTTTTCAGTGTAAGTTGTTGAAACATGGCTACTGGTATGGGTGTTTCTTTGCGCGTTACGGCCAGTTGTAGTCAAGGAGGCCGTCGCTATATGGAAGACACATTCACAGTCGCTTATCATCCTCTCGGAGATGGTTCCGTAGAGTACGCTTACTTTGGTATTTTCGATGGCCATGGTGGTGAGGAAGCATCGACGTTTGCACGAATTCATTTACTGAATTACATTATCGCACAAGAAGATTTCTGGTCTGATGAAGATTCTCGTATTAAGAGAGCCATAAGGAAAGGATTCCTCGATACTCACGAAGCAATGTGGCGTGATGTAGGTAAGACTTAAACACTTCCAGCGTTGTGCGACATCTTTCTTTCTACTTCCCTGCATTTTGTCGCTCTGGTTTCCGCCTGAAGTTTATGTTCACAATGTTTTCAGGTAATTGGCGAAAGACACCTTCTGGTCATACTAGCACAGCGGGTACAACTGCCACAATATGCTTCGTCAAGAAAAGCAAATTGTATATAGGTCACGTCGGAGATTCCGGAGTCGTTCTTGGATATAAGGAAAAAGGTTTTCAGTTTTTCTTATTGTTGCCACGATATTTTACAGTACCATTGTTTGCTAATTATACATGCTATTTTTAAAAAAACAAAAATTTTACTCAACGTTGTGATTGTTCTCGGACCGTTCAACGTTGATTTCCTTTTGTTACACTGTGCGAATTAGTTTCACAGATAGTTAGAAGAGTGCCTTGTATTATACGTGGTTTGTGCTTCCTCTACCCACTATAGAAACTGTGTGTACATAAAGCTGAGATGTCGTTTGGCTATGCGTGAAATTTAAAACTTGCCTGAATGTATGTTTGTATTTCATTGTTTCCCTGTAAACAATCATGCATCAGTTAATTTAGACTTGATTTTGATAAGCGAATTGCAGGACAACCAAAAATAAGTTTTTAGCCACGAAGTTGTACGAATGTGATTGGGGGGAGAGTTTGTCTTCTGTGTATATTTTACAATAAAAGGGTCTAATGTTTTGTTTACTGCAAACACACAACGCATTTCCACACATTCCTGAAATGATCAGCGATTCCAACGAGAGAATGAAATGTCTGGCATACTCATTCTTACTTGAAGTAATTATTTTGATGTCTCACGAAAATGTGTGCTGTCATCTGTTGGTTAATTAATGACATTTAAACGAGTTAGTTTTTAAGTTCATATATGTTTAAACTTGCAGTAAAAAGTCATCGAACTGTTTTCACTCGATTTGCTAGTCTATTTTCATTTTCGTTTCTACCTGCTGATTATCTGAAAATGTAGCTATTCAATTTTCTCTTTGCCGTTGGTATAGTCGTTACATATTAAATTTCTGATTTGGCTGATTACATACTTCGTGTAGCCGAAAGAGATTTCCATTCATCTATTGTGGCATGAATTGTTCAGTAGTAGTTTCAGAATTGCCCATATTCTGTGACTTAGAATATATTTACAAATTGTTGTTGCAGTTAAAATTGTCAATAGGGTATCTTACCTGTAGACAAAGCTAAGTGTGGAGGTAAGTTTGTAAATTAAACCACTTTATTTTTTAATGTAGTGTGTGTACTGCCTTTTGAGATAGACCTATGTTAATAATTTCATCATGGAATAAAATTGGTCAACCTATGTCAAGTGGATAATGATCCCCAAACTGACCATTTTCAGTTAAGTTGTAATTTCGCGCAGGTGTTGGCTAAGGAATGAGAGTAAACTGCTAAATGTTATACCACCATAACAACAGTATGGTAGAGGCAAGATAAAGACAAAATTGAAACCAATAGCAATGGAACCGGGACATTTTTATTAGCTGTGTAATGTTTTGTGCTCACACAAAATGTTGAAATTTCAATGCTCTGCCAAACACTATTTTTGTCCTGCATGAGGTAAAATTGAGGAAAAATCAATTGTGACTAAATTTCCGAATCTAGGCCTATATGAAGTGCCTATAGTTATTTCATAGAGAATTTACTTATTATCAATTCTACCAGGCTGCTGCTGTTGTGTGTATTCTACATCTATATTTTGTAAGCCACCGTATTATCGGCAGTGGAGGGTTCTTCCAGTATCAGTATTTTTCTGCCCATCGTCCCAGTTAGATACACGAATGGTGTGTGGGAACAACAGTTGTCGATAAACTTCTGTATGAGCTCTAGTTTTTCTGATTCTCTTCTTCATGATCATTCCATAAGATTATGTGGGAGGAAGTAATATGTTGCCCAACTCAACTTGGAATACACAGCACAGACTTTAAATATAAAATATCTCTGTGATGCATGTTGCCAACTATCATTAGATTTTCTCTCCGTATTATGTTGATCCAACTAGGTAAGGGTCCCAAACTCATGAGCAGACCTCAAGAACTGGTCTTAAGTGTTTTGTAAGCCACTTCTTTTGTGAATGAATTAGGCATACATTTCTTTAAAATTTACCAAGTGAATCTGCATGGGATCTGATTTCCCTGCAAATACTTGTATGTTATTATTGCACTTAGCGTTGCTCTGGTCTGTTGCTTCTGGTTAGCTTTTAAATATTTTTGGGAAATACGGAAGCGTCCGATCCCACCTGTCTCCTTTGACTCATGACGTCACAAATATGGCACAAATGACCATAAAGCACGATTCCAATATGGTGCATATAAAGTCGTTACGTACACATTATGATGACGAAAATACATCGAAAAACAAACGCACACACACTTTCCACATAAAGCCTAATGACACTAATGGGACAAGTGCGGGAAATGGGGTGTTTTTTGGGTGGGGGCAAACTAAATATAAACAAACTTAGGCACCCACCCTCATACAAAACCACACAAAATGACAAAAAAACCGACATCACAAAACTCCCCAAATACCACTAAACACAATATCATCTGGAATCGGACACTTCCCTTGACGTATATAGCTCAACAGCAGCTCCCAATCCCATAAATTAGGATCAAACACTGCCCTTGGCCTACATAGCTTAAAAACATCTCCCGATACCAATACCAACATACACAGCCACACATTGTGATCGAACACTTCCCTTGACCTGCGCACTGTTAATTTTATCCGTCATATCCATTCCTGAACAAAAACAACATCCGATTAATTTTACGAAAATTACCACACGACGACAGCGAACAACACTAAATTAACCTTCACACAAAATCATTAACTCACTGAAACGAATTCCACTACAAACACAGCCGACACTCAAACAATTCTGGATAATGAGCAAAAGCAAACTGACCCCATTACACCACACAAATGAAAACCCTGAACATACCACCAAAGAGCACAACAAACCACAACACGACGACATCTACAAACACGCCACACTCGCTCCGCGCCGTCATGACGTCACACACGACAACACCCTTACGTCAAGGGTCAAAGCCGACGCGTGGGATCGGACACTTCTGTCGACCCTATTTTTGGTATGAAGAGCTTTCATCTAAAACTATCTCACCAAATTTGCATATACTTAGATGTTATATTTCTAAATATTATTACTTTTGACTTTTTATTTTCATTTCAAATAAAGAAAAAGCTTTAGTGGGTGAGAAGAGGTATTGTTTTGGAGATCCTGTGGACAAGCTAACAAAATGGCTTGAAAATGCAAAGATTCTTCCATGTCAAGCAGTGTAGCTGTCCCAGCTCAAATTTGTTGAAAACTGTGCAGACTGTATCTTCAGTAAAGTCAGTGTAAGAAGAATCTATCATTGCAGTGGCCAGTGTGTAGCAGCTTCATGTGCCTACCTCAGCCAATCATGTAATGTAGTTTTGTAAATGTCTTTGGGGATATCTCATTATGGTTGCAGCTATGTAAGTGATTTCTGTTTTGCATGCAGCCGTTAACGCTGTGCATTTTAAAGCTGGCAACAGTACCGGTGGCTTTTGGGAATCTTCTTATTACTCAAGTATTGGGACTTTATGAACTGCTGAGTTTTGTCTCAGGCTGTAACTTAGACTAGGAACTAGTTATTTGCACGTGGTCCAGTTTCTTCAAAACTGTAAATGCTTAGAAAAAAATCTAAAGTTCAACAAGGCACTATTCCTGACATAATAAAGGTAGAACACGACAGCATCCTGTTACTGTCTTTTTACGTAGAATATAAAAATAAAACGAAGGTTAGAAAAGCAGGGTCCATGGCATGATTGCTATTCAGGCTTGGAAAAATTATGTTTGGATCAATTTTTCTGATTTTAATAATGAATAGGTAGAGAATAAAAGAAGCTGGACACATGATAATTTGTCAGCATATTGTCTGTCTGATTTGTAGAAAACTAATAATTTACCAACTTTTCTACAAATGTGTTTACCATAATATTAGCCTCTAAAGTTGCCACAAAAGCCAAATGGGCACCAAATTTTCCCTATTTTTAATACCATGTACCTTAATTGGCACCAGAGTTTATGGACCAGAAAATAATTTAGATATCTGTGCCCATTCAGTGAAGGTGCTAACATTTGGTTAGAGAGAGAGAGAGAGAGAGATATATCCTTCTGCAGGTTCATGGTGGTCGTGCTGTACAACCTGTCACATGAAATTCTAATATATTATGTATATTTTACCAAGTGTGAACCGTCTGCACCTAGTCACAGCAGTTATTTTTAATATCTCATGTGTTATTCAAAGATTTCTACCTAGCCTGTGTACTTTCGCTGATTGGTACCTCTGCTGCTTGCCCTATTTCATCTCTCAAAGCTACCATTTTAACTTCTATTGTATTTCTTTTGCCTCCGTCAGTCATTGCCTAATCTTGGATTTAAAGTTTGCCAGTTCCCATCTTTCTAACTTTCTTTCCTGAATTCTTAAGCCAGTCAGCATTTCATAATTAATAAATTTTGGTGTGTCTGGTACTCTGTATACGCCTAACTTGGCGACTTTGGCGAGCATGCTGTGAACAGAATCTTGTGATTGGCTGCTTGGAAAAGCCCTGCCGCTGCCGCCGCCTTCTCCCACAGCAGCCAGCTTACAGTTTATAAAAGAAAAGTGCATCACAGAAATGACACAAAAGTGAGCATTACTTTAATGCGTAATAATCATATATGGGATCTTATTGCTACTAAATAATGAATTCCACAACAACACGAGTGAATTGACAATATATTCACGCTGGCTGCTTATTGCCAAGGCATACAATACTGCTATGTAGATAAGGTTGGCAATGAGCATAAACATTCAAAAGTGGCACAAAGTGTGTGGACTTTCTTCTATCATAGTGGGACCCAAGTTATAGTGTACTATTAGTATGTGTGTCTAGAGTGATTTTTTATGGTAAAAATACAGTTTCAAAATGTTAGTGTTAACATATTATTCCTTCTGTTCCTTTCCCTTGTAATGGAGTCCTGTATTCCACGACAATTAAAATTTCAGCTTCCTTAACATACTTAATACAGTAAAAGTCTGTCACATTTGGGACCATCCCAGTCCTGGATTACTGAAAACGTCCGTCTATTGGACGGTAACTGTTACTACTGGTATATGCTAAGCCGTAAGGCAAAAGCAACTGTAACAAGTGTTTTACAGTAAATGTTGATTAGCAGAATCAATAGGTTAATAACCATAGCTAAAAATTAGGCCAGATTTTTATTCAAAATGTTTATTTTACATACTTGCACTTTACAACATTTTAGTTTGACTTAAAGAAAGAAAACTCTCAAGTATCTTTTTGTTTTAGAGATTGTTTTTACTAGGAACAAAAGTTCTTCTAATGATGTGTAAATCAGGCATTATATTTAGCATTACAAAACTTGTAATGATCACCGTACAATAAGCTTAATGAGTCACACCTTAAAGATATTTCTAAAAGTTATACACCAACGAATATACAAAAATGTAGAAGAAGGTATAAGTGAAACACAATTCGGTTTTAGAAGTTCCCTCGGTACAAGAGAAGCATTGTTTGCTTTTAACATATTAGCGCAACGATGTATGGAGGTTAATCAGCCACTATATGTGTGCTTCCTGGATTATAATAAAGCATTTGACAAAGTTCGTCATGATCATCTCATAGAATTGTTAGAAAAGAAAACACTTGATAAGAAAGACATCCGCATTATATATAACCTCTACTACAATCAAACCGCAACCGTGAAGGTAGAAAATGAGTTATCGAATGATATAGAAATAAAGAAGGGTGTGAGACAAGGTTGCGTTCTCTCACCCTTATTGTTTAATATGTATTCAGAAGACATATTCCAGGCAGCTCTATCAGATGAAATAGCTGGCATTAAAGTGAATGGGCTAAACATTAACAATGTTAGGTTTGCTGATGACACTGCACTACTAGCTGGAAACCTCAAAGATCTACAATTACTTCTTGACAAAGTCGCAGAAAAAAGTGAAGAATTTGGCTTGACTCTTAACGTAAGCAAGACTAAGTTCATGGTGATATCTAAAACACACCAACAAGAAAATCTTACAATCAATAGGGAAAGAGTCGATCAAGTACGTAAATTTAAATATCTCGGAACAATTGTAAATGAGGAGATTGAAAGCTCAGAAGAAATTAAATCGAGAATAGGACAGGCCAGAAGTATCTTTAATAAGATGAAAAATGCATTCTGTTCGAGAGACATTTGTTTAAACACAAAAATGAGGTTGCTAAGATGCTATGTATTCTCAAAATTACTATACGGAATGGAAGCGTGGACATTGAAAAAGAAGGACATGAACAGTTTAGAAGCTTTTGAAATGTGGGCATATAGAAGAATACTTAGAATTAGTTGGGTGTCGAGGATTACTAATCAAGATGTCCTAAGAAGAATGGGAAAGGAAAAAGAATTAATTAAAACTATTAAAGTAAGGAAGCTACAATATTTAGGCCACGTTATTAGGGGAGTAAATTACAAAATATTGCAAATAATACTAGAAGGGAAAATTTGTGGGAAGAGAACGAGGGGTAGAAGACGGACATCCTGGATTGACAATTTAAAAAATTGGTACAACTGCTCAACGTCAGAACTCCTTAGATCAGCCAAATCAAGATCAGAAATTGCCATGATGACAGCCAACCTTCTTAGAGGAGACGGCACATGAAGAAGAAGACAAACAGAGAAAGTAATGAACTTATTTAGAGACACTGCGGCTCCTGTACAGCTGATTTTCTGTTTCCTTGTCTGAATCACTCTCTGTAAGATTGTGTACAGGTTGATTACCCTTTGAATAATGTCCTCATCAGTTAACGCCTGCTCAATAGTTTCTTTGATATCCATTGGAATCCACTGCAAGAGTTCCTCTTCAGGGTCATTCCATGGTAACTCACGTTACAAAGTGATGTTTATATTATAAGTTCTGGACAGTTAACAGAAGGAAATGTTTCTATTTAATATTTTTTATACTGTATAACATATATCACACTAATTTTTATTTTACCATATTTATAAAACCAAATCTTATAATTATTCTTGATAACTCGTGTTACATTTCCAAGAAATGGCTTTTGCATATGATAAAGAATATACAAAAGTCTGTTCTGTTTTATGTGAACATTTCTTGTAAGTTTTACACACAGTACCTGAAGATTTTATAAGTATTTTAACAAAGTTACAAACCTTTAATCTCCAACAAAATAAATATTAAAACACAATGAACAGGTAACTTGCGTTAAAACATACGGTAACTCACGTTACATTGTCACAGATCGTAGTCAAACCTGAAATAACCACGGGAATTCATAACACTTGGAGGGTTCACTTTTCTGACGAGCTTGTATTTAGTGTAGTATATCTCGTCTTTAATTTCTGAACACTTTCAAAACTTCCCATTTTCATCGTAACATCAACTTTAAACTCACCATTTTCAATTTTAGTAACATTACCAGGAAAATATGAATTGTCATATTTCACCACCACCCAGTCATCTAATTGTATATCTAGTGATTTTTCTGTTCCGTTAGTGTTTTCCTCTGCAGCTGATGAAGTGGTGTGTCCTACAACTACATTATTATAGAGTTCCAAGTGATGAATTTTAGAAACGTTCAAGAAAGGCTGCAGTTCGTGATTAAGGCCGAGAGATGTAGTTTTTTGCTTCTTTGGGTCAAGTGTTCTTCACCCATAAGAACTGCTGTCACATTAAGAAGAATTCAACAATGATTTTACAAAATCTGTTGTATTGTTTACAACACATTTCCTGCTTTTCACGCGAGACAAAACTTGGCGTTTGACAGCCCCATCAATTCCATCCACTGGCCCCTTCTCATGAGAAGTTGCAAAGTACTTCCATGTAATTCTTTTGGCATGACTCTTACTTTGAACTTTTATAGCCTCTGCAATATATATGTTTTTAACTTCTCTAATATTTTTAGTAGTTTTTCAAGAAGTCTATCAATGTAGGGAATGACAGTGTTTTTTGTGTGGTCCAGATTATCAGATACCAACACGTAGGGGTGAGAAGTACCTTACTGCCAAATCATGGCAGTAAAAATACTAATTTGATTTTGCTGCCAATGTGCGCTTTGACTTGCTTATGTAAAATTTTCGGAAAAATCTATTTGCATCATGGCAGTTGGTATTGCAGAAGGTGGTGATTCCTTATCACTCTGATAGTCCTTTGATTGTTCTCTCTTAAAGTAGCAGTGCTCTAAAAATTTAGGTCCCATGGTAAGAATATGACCAATAAGATTCTGTAATGTACCTTCTTCCTCTACTTTCAAAATTCTGCCGTCACTCTACTACCACACATACCGTTTCACGCCGTACTCTTGTACACCAGTACATAAATCAGGAAGTTTAACTGGCCAATAAGTCTTTACATTTCATGCACTTTCCCAACCAATAGTCGGCTGTAGGCTCTGCACATGGAAAAAATTCTAGCCAGTTACTGGTGTATTTGAGGTACTATGCAATGAAGAGAGTTTAGCACAGATGAAATTCTCGTGATATCTGCAGAGACACACGTTGTGTTGAAGTTTATTGCCGAGCATGACATGCTTGGGTCTTAATTCTGCGAATTTACTTGGTAATCGATTTTGCATTTTCTTCACAAAAAATTGCATGGGCTTCTT
Organism: Schistocerca cancellata; assembly: GCF_023864275.1. Taxonomy (NCBI): domain Eukaryota; kingdom Metazoa; phylum Arthropoda; class Insecta; order Orthoptera; family Acrididae; genus Schistocerca; species Schistocerca cancellata. Next base: position 137,158,094 of record NC_064634.1, on the reverse strand, counting down.
TCAAAGAAAACATCGAGTGTCGTACTTGCATCTTACTCTTACCTTTCTCAGCTTTTACCGTCACAACATCTTAGCGTCCAGGGGCCTGGCTGCTAATGTCATCCCTTTTATACAATTTGCTCACTGCACTTATTATTTCATCACTTATTTTTTATTTAAAGATTCTTTCTACTTCTAAAGGTTCAACAAATGTATGATATAACCTTCTAATAACACATTTTTGTTTTCTGGGTGATGCTGTAAGTAAACGTTTCACTTTTGATATGACTTTTCCCAGTGAAGACCATATTTTTATATGGTGGTGAGGCAGAACTACTTGGTGTAGCTGAAGATACTTCCTTTAGCTGCTTCCTGTACTTGGCAACTCTTTCTCTAACATTCAATCCTGTCTGCAGCAATCCATTCTTGTTCTCGTTTACTCAAACATTTTTCCTGTTCCTGCTTATTTTTCCTTAATTTTTTCAAAGTTTCCTTTCGTGTGATTTTATACTCTTCATATGTGATTTCGTCTTTCAGTTCCTGCCTTCTTATTCTAATCTTTTCAGCATGCACTTAAAGGCATGCTGCAAAAATTGCAAATTGTTGTAAAGTAGAAATAGCTATTCCGTATGGGATTTTATGTGACATATGGAGATGAAAAAGCATTAAATATGTTGAAATATATTGTTAGTTGTGTTGCATGTGATTCAGAACCAATCTGACTACTCAGAATTATAACTAATCCTACAAAAACTATGGTAACTCACATTATATAAATAAAGGTAACTCATGTTGTGTGAATTAAATATCCTATACCAGAAGAAGGCTTCTAGGAGGAAATTTTAGACACCAAATTATCGGTACACTTATTTCAAAGGACAGCCTGGCATATAAGTTTCTGTACTTCAATGTATTTTGTGAAAATTTTAAAAGAATTGGCATTTGGTAGCTCATGCTAAACATTTTGGGTTAGGTTATATAAATATTTTTATATTTATCATGCTTAAATTGTTTGCTTCTAGAAATATACCAAAAAGAATAAGAAGTTATGCACTTTAAAGTGATATATAAACCATAAAGGATTATTACAAATTTCATGATTTTTTTTCCCCTTACTTTGAAATTGATCAAATCTTCTGCATGAACAAACTCGACAATATAGTCTTCAAAACAATGGCTCCTACAAGCAAACAATAGGTTTTGGAGGGAAAAATCAGTCTTGCCAACAAAATTCAATGTCCAACCTACATATGTAACAAGGGAAAATATGCCATCAGAAAAATTAATTTTTGATAATGATTCCTCGTTTACAGGGAATGACCCTTCACATGTTTTCAAAAGGATTGTTTTTGATTACACTTCTTCCAACATCCAAAACTTCGAACACTGATTTGGGATGTTATCCCTCATCTATAGTATGTGGTGTAGAATCAGATGTGGGATTTGCAGATGGCAAAATTTTGCTACAGGCCCATTGTAAAGTAACCTTTTGTACTTGAGCCCAAAACAGTGCGACATCATAGGTGGCATCTCGTACATTAAACTTTTTTTTGAAAGTTAGTTACATCACACTCAGCATTTAAATGTGAAAACGAAAGAGCTTCAATAAAAACATTGAACATTATGGTTTACCTCTTGAACTATTGGTTGAATCAGATACTACCGTTAGATGAGAGAAGTGTACAGTGTGTAAACTTTTAGATGGCAGACCTCTCCCTAGTCCTGAATCGGTAGAAGTCGGTAAACGTCGGGAGGCTTCGGTAGGCACGAAGTTACGACTGATGCCAACATTACGTAGCTGACTGTGTTGTACAAGGTAGCCATTGTTGTCTGCTTCGTTATTGTTTTGCGCTGTACTGTTCTGCATGTTTTTATTGTGCAGTTGTGCTAAACATTATCAAAATGAGTGAAGAGGCAGTTGCTGGCCCATCTCGGGAGTCGCCAACAACCCCTACCAGTAGGCCTACGGTTAGAAGGAAACGCAGTATTACGTAGCGATGCTCGCAAAATGCAGACATACATACGTTCATTTATATATATATATAGATTTTAATGTACATGATGATTTCAGTTTAGTTTACGAACAACATTTAAAGCAAGTTTTACTTCCAAGCCTTTCGTCTGCTTTCGTGTAAGCATGACGTGCAATTTGTAGTGCCAGCACTGCAACTGGTAGGCGTGCTTTGTCCCCCCAGCGGCTCCTCTCCCCTCGCCAGCCCATGCTTGCTTGCTTCCTCCTCTCCCCGCACTCCCCTCACAACTCTGTCGTCTTACAGTTAACACACTGTAGCAAGTGTGTTTTCAGTAACTAACTTGGCAGATGTACTTTATGAGAGTCCAAAAGGATGGCTTTGCTGTCTTCTGGTAGACCAAGGTTTTTGAAGCTTTGTGTGAGTTTGGGCATAAAATAATGAAAAACAGGTTTTGGAAAGGGTTGTGGTCACACAAGCATTTGTTTGAGTGTCATACTGGACAGGCAAGTTCGTAAATGCCTCTGGTTTTCCAGATTTACCAATTACAGAACGAGTTATTTGGTGGCTTCCACAAGCCTTAGCACATTTTTTAATCCTTTAGCTGCCTTTCCCCTCTCACAGTTCAGGTAGACGGTGGTGAGTACTGCCATAGCAGGCCTGTTTCATCAACATTGTAAATCTGATCAGCTGTTACATTATTACCTGTGATTGTTTCTTCATACTCGTCATTGTACTTTTCTGAGTTTTGGTTTGCTGAAATTGTTTCTCCAGTTATATAAAGTCTGAATTCCATGCCAAAACTTGAAAAATTCTGAGCGAGCCGTTAGAAAAATTGCATTTGCTTCCTGTAACACGTAAAACTCATCCAAATTTATTTGCTTTTAAATAACCATTGACCCTGAGATTTCCACTGGAGCATACTGCACTGAGCCATTTCTATAGTACACTGTTGAATTGTTCCATGTTCAGGTTTTTAAATGGTTGGTTTTTTTTCCCCCTGAGGCCAGTTTTTCATGTGTTACTGATTGAGAAGCAAATTCCATTAGTTCATCTTTTTGTTTTTCTATGTCTTAAATGGTTGATGAGCCAACATTAAATCTATTCATCAGAATATTTGTATTTTCATGTTTCTGCAGGTGTGTGATGATCTCAAGTTTATGGTCGATGGTCAGTTAGGTGTTTTTCTCTTGGTTTAGAACTTGAAGGAAGCTTCGGTTTCGAGAAAATTATCATTTTTTGTCAATAAAACTTCTGCAGGTTACTACTATTATTTACGTTCGCTACTGTAATACATGGGATGGTGCCAGACCTTCACACGTTCCAAGCTGTTTGGTGCCAAACTGATAAATTTTTCCATTCTTTGTACATGCCGAGCTAGTATGCCTACACACTTGTACTACTGTGGTAGGTCATGGCGTTTTGTCTTTCTTTGCTGAGACGATCCTTTTACTATACTGAATACCCTCACATTCCTATTTTTTTGATAATAATTAGACTTAAGTGCATTACCCTTCTTTGGTTTCTTCGTTGGCGAACGTATACTCACCTGGCCGGAAAATAGATTCTCCCTGTCCTTGCAGTGCATAATTTCCCACTGTATCTAATTCTTAATGTGCCCATTTCTCTTTCCAATCTTTCTAATCTACCTACAAAATTAAGGGATGTCCCATTCCATCCTGTAATCATTTGCTCTTTCTAATTACATCCTTCTGAGTAGTCTCTGTACAGTGATCTGAAAGGGGCTCTGTGTGTCACCTTCAACTTGCCTATTAAATGAAATTACTACTTTTGGTGCCTGCTTGTGTACTAAAACATAATGTTCAACTTGTTCTTGTACGCAGAAATTACTAATTTCTTGATTAAGATTTGAAAAAGGGAATAGATTATTTTCACGTGTAGATGATAAGCAATGAACACAGTCACAAGTAATAAACAGCAATCACACAAGCTTTCCTACAAAAGTATTTTTTCAAGCATTAGTGGAAACCACACAAGTTCATAGACAGCATTGCAGTTGATTTGTTGGTAGTTTCCAACAAATATCATATGAATGACCAGGTTGCATTCAGAATATAATTTTCTAGGCTTTCAAGCCACAATTCGAATAAAATTCTCAAGCTTTCGACAGCTATTCACGCCATCATTGTCAGGAGTAAAACCACAGACTGCCAGTGCTTGCTCAGTTTTCAGATTATGTAGGCATGATTGCAGCCTCTGGCACCAGTCAGAAAGGGCCAAATGGTGCATGCGTGGAAGGTGAGTTAGCAGGATTGTCACAAGTTTTGGAAATGGGGGAATTTGAAACTTGTCAGGGAAATCAGAGAAATTTGGGGAAAAAACTGGGAAAATCTCATTTTCTTAGTAGATGAAATGGTTTGTTTATGAAATGTCATGCATCATCACTGGCTACTATCTACTCCCTCATTTTTACTGCTTCTCCCCTCCTACCACTCCCCTTAGCTTGCAGTCAATGCTGCCTCCACTTCTTGCTGCTAGCCTAGCAGCTGCCGATGGGAGACAGGGAGGTGTGAACAGTGGTTTGTTTGGATCTGGTTCTCAGAGATTGTTGATGCAGCAGCCGGAGTCAGCAGTCAAGTGTGCATGAGTTGTATCTGAGAGATTGTGAGATTATGTATGTGGTCTTGTTTTCTGACAAAGGCTATGGCCAAAACTTCAGTTTTGAGATTGTGGTTGTGATGGTTGCTGAGATGCCTGTCTGCAGCTCAGCAATCATCTTTATGGTGAGTTGCTACCTATCCTCATTAATACCGATTCTCACAGTATTTGCGCAAGTTATCTGTTGTGTAGATTAATCACTGCGGTCTCATTTTATCAACATGGTGTGTGTGACACATGAATAGCTGGCCACACGAGTGGACTTCCACAACACTCCAAAACTATCAGCCATTTCTGCCGATCTGAAGCCCATCGTTTCCCACTAACGGGTAAGCCCTGCCCATTGAATCTAGTGTCAACTGATCTACCTGCAGGCTGGTTCTGTTTGTGTGTGACATAATGTGGCGGATTATGGACCTTGGGACAGTGGTGTTCCTCGACAGGCTAGAGGCCATAGGCGATGAGTTTCAGGAATTGCGACTATCTCAGCACAAATACAGTGTACAGTGTGGCATTTTATAGGCATTTTATTTATTCTAGTACATTTTGGCACCTCTAAAGTAGTTTATGTATTAGAAAGTATGGATGATAAGAAGAAAATTGCGGTAGACACTGGCAGTTTGTAGGGTACATACTCGTATATTTCTTGAAAGAAAAATCACGCAAAACCTGTAAAATAATAGACGTAACACAGTGAGTAATAACTGACAATAACAAACATAGTGGAATCCGCATTTTATTGGTGGTCATCTATAGTGTTGGTTTACACAACTCTTCCCTGCCTTATGCACTTCTTTCAAGATGCTTCTGGTATGCATCATCATCTAATAAATTTAGCACCTTCATGTGGTAGTTTTCAGTGTTCAGAACCACAATAGCATTTCTTTCGTTGGCTGGCAAGACAACCAAGTCCATGCTCTCGTGCAATATACATCAGCCACATCGTTTCTCATGGCTCATATTAGATTTCGGTTGCTTAGCTTTTGCCAATACACAGCTGGTGGTTAGTCTGACGTCTTTAGCTGCATCATACAAGAGATTCCAAATTCTCTGCTCTGTTCAACTAACGGTATCCGAAATTGGCAGACGTGGCAGGACTGGTGAAAAGTTAGGCTTTTACTCAGTTCTGCTATAGCGTTGTCATCCAGTTCTTGGTTGGAGAGATTAACAACTATTCTATAGGCCTCATTATTCTCCACGTCAGGTCCTCCGTGAGTTAAGTGGTCAAACTTGTTTCATTGCTTAGATGTTTTGCATAAACTGACATGCTGTTGTGCTGCTGTGACTATGCACCCACTTGCAGTTGAATGGCGACAAAATTGATGACAAAAATTGATCAAATGGGTTTCCGGCATTAAGATCACTCTCCACTGTCTCACTATGGTTTGACTTGTCCTCTTCAAACTTCTGTCCACTGCAGTAGTTCGAATGTGGTGCTTAACTACAGCAAAACGTGAAGTCACTGTTAAATGTTAAAGACTAAAGAACTTAGCAAATGTGATTTCATTTTCTGTAATTTTTCCGGCAGTCTCTTGCTGTGCATTATGTCCTCACCTAGAGGAAAGATGTGTGTCCTCAGAGTCTTTCGCAGTGGCGTGACTGAATAAAATCTCGATTTTCAGGCTGCATCGATTCAAATAAAATTTTTGAGCTATTGATGGCTAAGGCTACAACAAGAGGGATGTTGCAAACACTTTATGGTGCCACTGAAGGAGGAGTCCTTGTGAATTGGCAGAAGAGGCCAAGCTGACTGCTTTCCTGCCATACTGTGAAGCAACAAGCAGGAAGTTAGGACATGTGCTGCAGAGACATGGACTGAGACCCTTGTTCTGACCCACTCTCCAGATAAGAGATATGCTGTACTCTGTTACAGACAACACAGCTCTTCGTGTTCCCAGTGTTTATGGTGTCCTTTGCGAATGTGGCAGCATCTTTATAGGTCAGACAATTCGCACAGTTACAGAGCATTGTACCGAGCACAAGTGACATATTAAATGAAGAGAGCTTGACAAGTCAGCCAAACTCAGCATTGCCCGGAAAAGGGACACAAAATACAGTTTGAAAACATGAGAGTCTTGGCTCATGCAGCAACACGTTGGGATTCTGTTATAAAGTAGTTGGCTGAGATTAGAAAGACCCACAGCAATTTTAACAGAGAGCAGTGGTACACACTTAGTTGGATGTCGAAAAAAAGCAATGGCGGATGCTTGACGCTTGTAGGGAGGCGGTAGTGGCAGTTTCAAGTGAGGCACCGGTCCCTCGTGCCACCTGACTTCGTTCGGTTCTGCTATGGGATGCCCAACTCTCCTTCTCCACCTTCATCATTCAGGCCCTCTCCGATTGGTGCCAGAGGCTGCAATTGCGCCTATATAAGTGGAAAAACATGCCAGCACTATCAGTATGTGGTTTTACTCCTGATGACAATGGTGGAAGTAGCCATCGAAAGCTCAAATTTTTTTTAATTGACGCGGCTTGAAAGCTGAAGTCTTCAGTGAGACATACTGCCAGGGAAGACTCATAGGACACGGTTTGCAGTCAGTCAACCATCCATACAACAATACATTGTGTTCCATAGGCCCCATTAAGAAGGAGAGCCTGTAGGGATGTGAAATAAGTCACGTTATTTATTAACAAGAGACAAAACAAAAAGTAGACAAATAATCTCTATGCTGTATGAGCACTAAACAATCACTATACTGCTTGATGCTCTTTGTGCTTATCTCATCTAAATTCAGTTGATTAAATTTTAAACTAAGCTGCTACTTTCAAAAAACGGTTGCTGCCTTCTGAGTTACACTAGGGGGCTGCTGTTTATGTGCTATTAGTAGTGAATTAACTTTGTTGCAATGGTATTTCCCAAAGAGAACATCGACATACAGTCTGTAAATAATGAGTCTTGTTTACTGTACATTGCTACCAATTCATGGCACTTCACAGTGAATATAACTACTTGTTTTAACTAAGCGTACTTTCCAGTACCTGAATCTGAATATTCAGATAACCCATAGAAAGGGTTATTATATATATATTTTTAATTTTATTTTTGTTTTGAATTGGCATAGTTTTCCAGTTTCTTGCTGGTATACTCAGATGAAACTACATTTGTGATGGACATATAAGAAAGTTGTGGTAGAGGCCAGCTGCAGGCCAATTGTTTTTTCTTAAGCACCACATGCTCGCTGTGTTGCCATTCTGTAGGTACAAGCAGAGCCTTGTCAAATGGGGCTGGCTGCATACCCACTGCCCAGCAGTGCTGTCATATCCCCTTCACCTTTCCCCTGGCACTGCAGCCTATCAATCACAAAGTTATTTTATTCAAGCTATATCAACAGTTAAGTTAAAATGTAGCTGTTATTAGTCACACAGGCAAACGAAAATTTTTTTTTGGAAAACTTGTTTTCCTTTGATAGCTGATCTTTGTAGATTTTTATGAGCTGAAACCAAATCTAGCCTTAGTTTTTTTTTTTTTTTGTATCACCCATAGTTTTCGAGCAATATGCTTTTTATTACATAGCATAAAAATCCTATGATACACGGTAAATGGGGTAATTTGTGAAACATTTTGTTACAACATAAGCATGGTTTGTATTTACAGTAAGCTACTTAAAACAATGATATGTGTTAATAGAGGTTTCACTTGTCAGCTGGAATTGGTTTGTATTTTCTTTCTCTTTTTTCTTTGAAGCTTCTTGTGTAGCTTTTTCTACAATGAGTCACTTGCTGAACTTCTCGGTGAAGTGACCAACAGTAGTCCCCCATCATGTTGGTGTTCCAGCGTTTTTCCATCACTTAAACGTCATGGTGAAAACACTCTCCTTGCTCCTCACTAACATCTCCCATATTGTCCGGGAAGTAATCAAAGTGACTGTTCAAAAAGTGAACTTCAGGCTCATTAAACATCCTAAAGTTTTAAACTACTTTAACATTGAAGCTATAATAGAAACCTATTCTGGGTATTTTTCATGTCCTAAGAACTTTGTAATGACTTACTGGAATGATACCCATGCTTCTTTCTCATCTAAGGTCATTGTGGATTCAAAGTTAACATCGAACATCAATTTTCTAATGTCAGGACCGACAAAGACGCCTTCTTTTAGTTTAGCTTCTGAAAGGTGTGGAAACTTTTGGCAGGGATACTTAAAGCATGGACCATCTTTAGGCAAAGCCTTTACAAACTGTTTCATTAGGCCTAACTTTATATGTAGAGATGCTAGGAGTACATTTTTTGGATCTACAAGGTTTTGGCATAGAAGGTTTTTCTCACCAGGTTTTAAAGACTTCCTCGCAGGCTGTTCTTTCTGCACCAGTATTGATACCTAGCCCTGCTCTCCCATTCACACAAGAAACATGGAAATTTGGTAAAGCCACCTTGCTGACTAAGGAGCATATGTTACTTTTAGATCGCCACATATCATCCAACCATGAGCAGAATAGCCTATTTTATTTTGCACTATTTCTAGGTTTTCGAAGCTTTCTTTCATATGTACAGAGTGTCCAACAGCTATAGATGCATACATGTTACCATTGTGTAATAAAAAGTCTTTAAACTAGTTTTGGATGAATCAATAAACAACCTCCACTCTTCCTTTTTGTATTGAATAGGAAACTCATTCATCAGATGGGGAATGTCTGAACAGTACACTAAATCACCTTATGTTGAAAAAGCTTGAATAATTGATGCTTTCTCTTTCTATACATATATATGATGGTTCCAGCTGCCAATCAGTTCTTTTCTTTTAATCTAGAGCCAAGCAATTCAGCTTTTTCTTTCGTTAAGCCCAGATCGTGAACAAAATCGTTAAGTTCGATCTGAGTAAACAATTTGGGCTCTAGACTTTCTGAATTACAATGGAATTCATCATCATCTGGTTCATATAAATCACATTGTACATCAGAAAATACTTCTGTTGGAATAGAATTTAAATCATCTGGTGGTTCAGGAACAGTCAAATATACACCATGCACTGCTGGTCGTCAGATGGCAGATGGAAGGTTAGGATAGCTTATGACCACCTTGCTTTTCGAATTGTGACCAGTAATATCAACACTGCAAAAGTAGTAATCATCGGAATGATTTCTTGGCTCCCTCCATATCATAGGAACAGCAAATCTAAAGGCTTTTTTCCTCCTATTGGCTCCATTTTCTCAGATCTTCAACACACACGTAACATACCTTATGTGGCGCCCAAGATTTATCTTCATTACCAAGTTTAGATCCAAAGTATAATAGATAAACCTTTTTCACTAAGTCTGTAATCTTTCTTTGGTGTTTTTTAATCACAAATTCACCACAAATATAACAAAAACTGTCAGCAGAGTTTTTAGCACTATGATTAGACATTGTACAGAGCACATGTGCATGTGAGGTTAGGTTGACAGTGAACAAAACACCATCTGTTAACACAAAAATAGAGTCAACCTTTTTTTGCCAGCAAATGTTTTTCAGCAGTGATACCAACATCATCTACATTCATTAACCTCCTTTTTAAATTATGTTAACTATATAAAAGCTGTTAAATTCTTTAAAAAATTGCTAAATTTAATAAATTTAATTGTAAAATGTGAAGAAATGAGGAGGGGGGGGTGATACAGTTTTTTAAGTATCATATTTGGATTTCCCACCCTGAAAACGTAAGACTAGGGTATTTTCAGCAAAAAAGTTTTTCCATTGTTGGCCTGTGTCATTGTAGGTCTGAAGTTGACTGTGTACTGAAATAATGTGTTGAAAATTTTGATTCTGAAACCACACAGCTGTCAGGAAATAGTGCAGAGTGGTGGGAGAATGTCTGTCATCAGCTGTTTATGTGTCATTTTTAGTGTCATCTGTGGCATGGTCTGGTGATTGTCGTATGTATGCAAGTAGTTGAGGAGTTCATTAGAAATGGGAAAATTGCTGATAGCAACACAGTGATGTTTTTGTGTCCACTTTAGTCTTGGTCAACATGACCCCCTTCTGATAAGAAAATGATTTACACAGGGATTCAGAATTTTAGAGAAACAAGTTCTGCTTTGAAAAGGAACTCCTGGTCGCCCTCACACTGCATCAGGACAGGAAAATAAGGCTACAGTAGGGCAGAGAATGTGCCAGGATATTATTCAAAATGTGCACTTAAAGTGCCATCTCTTTACTGACAACGCCAATTTTCATCTTTAAGGTGCAGTAAAGAAACAAAATTTCAGATATAGGTCGAAAATAACCTCAGAGATGTCCACTTCATAGACTAAAAGTAACTGTGTGGTGTGCAGTTTTTTAATTGGGTGTGTTGGGTCCCTACTTGCTTGAAAATATGCCTAGCTGAAAGTGGATATTATTATTGGTGAACACAGAGCTGAAAACATTTGGTTGCCCATCAACAAAGACAAAAAAGGTTGACTGGGGGGAGGTTTAGTTGCAAATTTTTGTATGTAGGTAAGAGGGAGTGACAAGAACAACATAGTAAAAAGTCCCCACCAATGGGCGTGGGAGGGGGAGCTTTTAAAGTTTTTTAAATAATTTGAAAATCACGGCTTCTAGTGAAAATGTTTCCCAATATAAAATTAAACTACATAAAATTTCCTATAAAAAAGCCCAATTTATTTTTTCTTTAGGACTAACATTTCCGGGTTACAGGTGATGGAAAAAGTGTAGGTTATTAAGACTAGTGCACCAATGTTAACACTTATGAATAGAATTGTAAATCTCTAAGTACTATTCTACACTGCTAGAGGGGAAATTGACTCTTAGTCATCCTGTACCACAGCTGTAGTGGTCTTCTGAAGGAAGGCAACTGCACGCACCACGAGTGTTTTTCATTTTGCACAAACTATACCTCCCCTGCATTTCCTGTCTAGTTCTTTATGTGAATAGACAAAATTATTTCACTGAGCTTGTGTTATGTTTATGTAGTGGAATTATTTTCATTTTATTAAATCAACACTTGTTTGCAGTTGCTAAATGAGCTATTGTGTAAAGATTAATCAGCTGGAGCTGTCAGCAATCTACTGCTGTGAAGAGTCTGTCCCAACTGTAACAAACATATTGTCAGTATGTATTCGACATGTCGATTTTGCTGTATCAGTTACCACTGAGTGGAATACTTTTCACAGCATGGATGGTATCAAATGCGTCACCCCAGTCTCAGCTCTCCAAACATCTGGAGGGGCCCAGAGGCTTAAGTTGTCTCCCTCTTCAGCAGAAGTAGGTCACCTAGGTGTTCTAGAACTTATGATATTTAGCATATGTCAATCAGTGTGTTACAGCAGATTCCTATTTTAAATGTGAACATGATCGGTCCCATACGATCAGAGATAGTCACACCCATCTTGGAAGATATTCTGTGGATGTGTGGCAAGTAGTTCCACCGAGTTTAGCTTATTCTAAAAGTGCCGGCAATTCCTGGATGGAAGAGATTTATGCAGTCTACCAATAACACAGTTAATGGTGAGAGAAATGCAATAACTTCCTGTCATTCGGAAGTTCACCACCAAGCGACTACATGCTACTTACGTAGCTCCACAATACGCTGTCAACGAAAGATGCCATCATGGTACCACATTTACAAATCCAGTCCCTTTTCCAACAACACCACAAAGGTCACTGACATCATCACACTTAAATATTATAGACTTCTCACCATTGTTCATAAGAACCTATTGAAGATAGGAGCTCACTTAACAGCAGCAAATGCATGCTCATTTAATAAACTGAAAATAAGTGCACCATATACACTATGTGATAAAAAGTATCCGGGCACCTGTCTGAAAATGACTTAAAATTTCGTGACGCCCTCCATCGGTAATGCTGGAGTTCAATATGGTGTTGGCCCACCCTTAGCCTTATGACAGATGACAGCCTCCACTCTCGCAGGCATACGTTCAATCAAATGCTGGAGGGTTTCTTGGGGAATGGCAGCCCATTCTTCACGGAATGCTACACTGAGGAGAGGTATCGATGTCAGTCAGTGAGGCCTGGCACGAAGTTGGCATCCCAAAACATACCCAAGGTATTCTGTAGGCTTCAGGTCTGGGCTGTGCGCAGGCCAGTACATTAAAGGGATGTTATTGTCTTGTAACCACTCTGCCACAGGTCGTGCATTATGAACAGGTGCTCGATGTTTTGAAAGATGCAATCGCCATCCCCGAATTGCTCTTCAACAGTGGGAAGCAAGAAGGTGCTTAAAACATCAGTGTAGGCCTGTGCTGTGATGATGTCACACAAAACAACAACAGATGCGAGCCCCCTCCATGAAAGACACAACCACATCACACCATAACATCACCGCTTCAGAGTCTTACTGTTGGCACTACACTCGCTGGCAGATGACATTCACCGGGCATTTGCCATACCCACACCCTGCCATCAGATTGTAACCCCACATAGCATTTTCTACTGTTCAATCATCCAATGTTTATGCTCCTTACACCAAGAGAGGTGTCGTTTGGCATTTACCGGCATGATGTGTGGCTTATGAGCAGCAGCTCGACTATGAAATCAAAGTTTCGTCACCTCCCGCCTAACTGTCATAGTACTTGCAGTGGATCATGATGCAGTTTAGAATTCCTGTGTGATGGTCTGGATAGATGTCTGCCTATTGCACATTACGACCCTCTTCAACTGTTGACGGTCTCTGTCAGTCAACATACAAAATCAACCTGTACACTTTTGTGCTGCACGAGTCCCTTCACGTTTCCACTTCACTGTCACAACAGAAACAGAGAACCTGGGGATGTTTAGGAGTGTGGAAATCTTGCGTACAGACATATGAATCGGGTGATACCCAATCACCTGACTATGTTTGATGTTGGTGAGTTCCGCGGAGTGCCCCATTCTGCTCTCTCAGGATGTCTAATGATTACTGAGGTCGCTGATATTGAGTACCCGGCAGTAGGTGGCAGCATAATGCACATAATATGAAAAATGTGTGTTTTGGGGGGTGTCCGGATACTTTTGATGATATAGTGTAAACATGAGCTCTTTAAAGTTAATTAATCTGCTCACATAACAGTACTTGAGAGAAGATGCTGGGGAGGTACAAACAACCTATAAACTGAAAAGCAAGCACTGCTTATGGGAGGGAGAGTTGTCTATTTCAGAAGAATGCTGTCCACTACTTGTGGTTCTAGTGCCTAGCGTTGCTGCCTCTGGATCGCAGGGTCCCAGGTCCGATTCCTGACCGGGTTGGGGATTTTCTCTGCCCAGGGACTGGGTGTTTTTGTTGTCCTCATCATTCCTCATCATTCATCATCATTCATGAAAGTGGCGAGATTGGACTGTGTAAAGTTTGGGAATTTATACAGGCTCTGATAGCTGCGAAGTTGAGCAGTCCACAAGCCAAACATCATCCCGGAAGAATGCTAAAGCTACCATTCAGTATGACTAAGAATCAGTTTCCTCTCTAACATGCAGAACAGTGTGCAGAGATCAACATAGATTCTGTTCATATGCATTTGTCGCATTAGTATTGTTAGTAAGACCTTATTGTATTTCATGATGCAGTGTTACACACTTTGTGAAAACAAACATGACCCCCTCCCTCCAGTGGGTCCGGGGGTTAGAGTAAGCCCAAGGTATCCCTACCTGTCGTAAGAGGCGACTAAAAGGAGTGTCTCACTTTTCGGCCCTATAACTTCAGGTCCTATTTTATGGTTTGACTTGCCACTTTCCAAATTCTACAGAAGTGCGGGCCATATGGGGAAGGATGCCTTATGTGGTGTATGTATTATCCATAGTGCCCTTAGATTCGATCTCCTGAACCTCTTGTCATGGCTTTCCATCTCCACCTTAAAATATAACTATTTATATTACTTGAATGAATGTTAAATCTTTTTAAATAGAGAGAATATTTTATAATTGAGATAACTTCTATTGACAGTAAATAGTAACTTTTATAAAGTTAAGTTAGCAACATGAAATTTACCTTTTGTAGTTTCTATAGCGAAGTTCTGGAAGCAGTCATTCAGTGGTAAATACATCGTTTTTGGTTTTATGATGGCTAGCTTTTAAAGAGCAGGTTAAAACTTCGCAAATAAATGTTGTTTTTTTTTTTAGTGTCCAGAAGTGGGGTTGACTAATGATGAAATATAGAGTATCTTACTACTAAATACCCCCACCCCCCGCAGCTTTTTTTTACAATAATTCAGGTTATTATTTAGAAATATTGTTTCATGGTAGATATCTTCTGCAAAGAAAACACAGTGGAATTTGCCAACTGACGGCAAACATTAGTTATTGTTAACAAAGTTTAATATTTCCTGTTTAGAAATTAGAAGGCTCATCCGCAGAGAAAGTCACTGTGAGAAGTAATAATATAGCAGTAATTGCGATGAATAATAAGTCGTAAAACATAAATAATAATTACAGTATTAAGAAATAGAGTTCACTAGAGCAAAAATGTCTGACAAAATAGAATCTGTTAGTTCGAGAGGCTAAAAGAAAAGCACTAGAACAATAGAGAGCGCAAAATCGGTCACGCATCATAATTTATAGCAATAACAGAGATGTTATTGCTGTGCCGATCACAGTAAGCTTGGCATTAACACTCAATCAGCATTACATGATCGCTTTACTTAACGCAAAACATATCTTTCCTTTGACATAAATAATTAATTATTTCTACTGAGTCATGGGAGGCGTTATTTCACAACCTGCAATTCAACTATTTGGTCGTGGACACTTTCCGAGGTATGTCATCTGCCGGTGTCTCCTGGAACGCATGCAGCCTGTGCGTATGATCGTCTAATGCCGCTGCTACAACATTTCTGGCACCATCAGCTCCTAGTGTGAAAATTACCGAACAATCAGTTCAATAAGTCACGGATGCAAAATACTAACCCATATTCTCTACAGACAAATGGAAAAACTGGTAGAAGCTGACCTCGGGGAAGATCAGTTTGGATTCCGTAGAAATGTTGGAACACGTGAGGCAATACTGACCCTACGACTTATCTTAGAAGCTAGATTAAGGAAAGGCAAACATACGTTTCTAGCATTTGTAGACTTAGAGAAAGCTTTTGACAATGTTGATTGGAATACTCTCTTTCAAATTCTGCAGGTGGCAAGGATAAAATACAGGGAGCGAAAGGCTATTTACAATTTGTACAGAAACCAGATGGCAGTTATAAGAGTCGAGGGGCACGAAAGGGAAGCAGTGGTTGGGAAGGGAGTGAGACAGGGTTGTAGCCTATCCCTGATGTTATTCAAAATGTATATTGAGCAAGCAGTGAAGGAAAAAAAGAAAAATTCTGAGTAGGTATTAAAATCCATGGAGAAGAAATAAAAACTTTGAGGTTCGCCGATGACATTGTAATTCCGCCAGAGACAGCAAAGGACTTGGAAGAGCAATTGAATGGAATGGACAGTGTCATGAAAGGAGGGTATAAGATGAACATCAACAAAAGCAAAACAAGGTTAATGGAATGTAGTCGAATTAAATCGGGTGATGCTGAGGGAATTAGATTAGGAAATGAGACACTTAAAGTAGTAAAGGAGTTTTGCTATTTGGGGAGCAAAATAACTGATGATGGTCGAAGTAGAGAGGATATAAAATGTAGAGTGGCAATGGCAAGGAAAGCGTTTCTGAAGAAGATAAATTTGGTAACATCGAGTATACATTTAAGTGTCAGGAAGTCATTTCTGAAAGTATTTGTATGGAGCGTAGCCATGTGAAACATGGACGATTACTAGTTTGAACAAGAAGAGAATAGAAGCTTTCGAAATGTGGTGCTACAGAAGAATGCTGAAGATTAGACGGGTAGATCATATAACTAATGAGGAGGTATTGAATAGGCTTGGGGAGAAGAGAAGTTTGTGGCACAACTTGACTAGAAGAAGGGACCGGTTGGTAGGACATGTTCTGAGGCATCAAGGGATCACCAATTTAATATTGGAGGGCAGTGTGGAGGGTAAAAATCGTAGAGGGAGACCATGAGATGAATACACTAAACAGATTCAGAAGGATGTAGGCTGCAGTCGGTACTGGGAGATGAAGAAGCTTGCACAGGATAGAGTATCATGGAGAGCTGCATCAAACCAGTCTCAGGACTGAAGACCACAACAACAACAGCTCCGCCAACCCAGGTCACCTCTCAGAGGCGGAAGACTACACACCTGCCCCCTTGATGGTGGGGGGTATTTCCCTCACTGTTGCTCCTGCACCACCTACTTCGGGAGCAACATCCCCCCCCCCCCCCCCTCCAATCCTTTGGTGTCGTTCGTCCCCTCTTCTAAGCCGGAGAAGCTCAAGTCTTCTTCGGCTTCTCTCGCTAGGAAGGGGTCCCTTAGGTCACTCCCTTCCCAGGTTCCTTGTAGTGGGAAAGATGATACCCGCCAGTGGCTGAAGAGCCCAAAAACAGCTGGTCGTAGGGCTTCATGCTCATCCTCAGTCCTGGAGACTGAGCCAGTGAAGTCCTCCCAGCCAGGCAAACCCAAGTAGCAGCGAGAGAAATCCAAAAAGAAAACCCCTAAGACCAAGGAAATTGTGGTGGCACCCACACCGCTGCTACCTACAAGCTCTGCAGCTGAGGATGGGGTGTGGAGATTTTGACGTCCCCTGAGGACCTAGATCTCGCCAAACGCTCAGACACAATGCATGTAGACTGCTCAGGCAATAAATTGGTGGCAGCAGATGACTGAGGCATAAACTGCCTCATTGAATGTTCCATGCATTCCCAGTCTCAAGATGTCGTCCTCCAGTGGAATTGCAGCGGTTTTTTCCACCGCCTGGCTGAGCTACGGCAACTGTTAAGCTTTATACCTCCTATCTGCATTGCCTTCCAGGAAACCTGGTTCCCAGCAATACGGTCCCGTGCCCTCTGCGGCTGTAAGGCGTATTACAGGAACCGTAGCGACTATAAATGAGTGTCAGGTGGAGTTTGTGTCTATGTCCTAAACTCTGTCTATAGTGAACATGTGCCCTTTCAAACCCCTCTTGAAGCTGTGGCTCTCAGGATAAGGACGACACAGGAAATAACTCTCTGGAATGTATATCTTCCTCCAGATGGTGCAGTACCCCTGAACGATTGATCAACTCCCTAAACCTTTCCTACTTCTGGGAGATTTTAATGCCCATAACTCCTTGTGGGGTGGTACCATGCCTACTGGCTGAGGCAGAGATGTCGAAACTTTACTGTCGCAAATCGACCCCTGCCTCTTAAATACTGGGGCTGCCACACATTTCAGTGTGGCTCATAGTAGTTACTCGGCCATTGATTTATCAGTCTACAGCCTAGGACTTCTCCCATCCGTCCACTGGAGAGCACATGACGACCTGTGTGGTAGTGACCGCTGCCCTATCTTCCTGTCACTGCCCCAGCGTCAGGCACACTGACGCCTGTCCAGATGGGCTTTGAACGAGGCAGACTGGGGAACTTTCACCTCTGCTGTCACTGCTGAATCTCCCCCACACGGTAACATTGATGTGATGGTTGAGCAGGTGACTAGCACAATTGTTTCTGCGGAGAAAACGCGATCCCTCGCTCTTTAGGGTGCCTGAGGCATAAGGCAGTCCCTTGGTGGTCACAGGAAGTCGCTGAAGCAATTAAGGAGCGTCGACGAGCTCTACAGTGGCATAAGCAGCACCTTTCCCTGGAGCACCTCATAGCTTTTAAATGGCTCCGTGCCCGTGTTCATTACCTTATCAAACAACGGAAGGAGGCGTGTTGGGTGAGATACGTCTCCACCATTGGGTGCCACATGTCACCTGCCCAAGTCTGGGCATAGATCAAACATCTTTTCGGGTACCAGGCCCCAACAACTATCCCCAGTGTTACCATAAATGACTAGTTATGTACCGACACAAATGCGATTGCCAAGCACTTTGCTTGAACCTCTGTGTCTGAGAATAACCCCCCAGCCTTTCACACACTCAAACGGCGGCTGGAAGGGAACGTCCTCTCATTCACTAAGCAGTGCAGTGAATCCTATAATGTCCCATTTACAGAGTGGTAGCTCCTCAGTGCCCTTGCACATTGCCTGACACAGCTCCTGGGCCTGATTGCATCCACAGCCAGATGATTAAACATCTCTAATCTGACTAAAAGCGACATCTTTTTGTCATCTTCAACCGGATCTGGTCCAATGGTGTCTTTCCATTGTGCAGTGGTGGGAGGGCACCATCATTCCGGTGCTCAAACCCGGTAAAAACCCGCTTGATGTTGATACCAGTTGGGTTGGATCCTGGAGTCAATGTGGCTTGCTGGCTCCATGTTAGGGCGGCTTCCGCCAGGGTTGCTCTACCACTGATGCTCTTGTGCCTGTCGAGTCTGCTATCCGAACAGCCTTTTCCAGACAGCAACACCTGATTGCCATCTTTTTTGACTTACTTAAAGCATACAACACGACTTGGCGACATCATATCCTTGCCACATTGTATGATGTGGTCTCCAGGGGCCACTTCAGATTTTTATCCGAACTTCCTGTTGCTCCGTACTTTCTGTGTCCAAGTAGGTGACTCTCATAGTTCCATCCATATCCAGGAGAATGGAGACCCGCAGGGCTCTGTATTGAGTGCCTCTCTAATTTTAGTGGCCATTAACAGTCTTGCAGCAGCTGTCGGGCCCTCCGTCTCGCCTTCTATGTATGCAGACGACTTCTGCATTTCATACTGCTGCTCCAGTACTGTTGTTGCAGAGCGGCACCCCCAGGGAGCCATCCACAAGGTGCAGTCATGGGCTCTAGCCCACGGCTTCTCGTTTTCAGCCTCAAAGCCGTGTGTCATGCACTTGTCGGCATCGTACCATTCATCCAGGACCTGCACTTAACCTTGGAATGATGATCCATTCACTGTAGTGGAGACATATCAATTCCTAGGACTGGTTTTTGACGCTCGGTTGACTTTGACTCCCTCATCTTCGTCAGCTTAAGCAGAAGTGCTGGCAGCACCTCAGTACCCTCCGTTGCCTGAGCAACACCAATTGGGGTGCAGATCTCTGTACGCTGATGCAGCTCTACAGAGCCCTTGTCCAATCCCGTATTGACTATGGGAGTGTGGTTTATGGCTCGGCAGTGCCTTCAGCATTGTATTTACTCGACCCTGTGCACCACTGTGGGGTTCGATTAGCAACAGGAGCTTTTAGGACGAGTCTGGTGACCAGTGTCCTGGCGGAGGCTGCTGTCCCTTAACTGCAGATCAGACATGCGCAACTGCTTGTCAGTTACGAAGCACAGATTCATAGTGAACATCCGAATTACCGTCTCCTTTTCCTGTCCGTGGCAGTCCATCTCCCGCATCAGTGGCCCAGATCGGGGCTAATGATTGTGGTTCACATATGGTCCCTTCTTTCTGAACTGGACTCCTTCCCTAAAGGGAAGGTTCATGTACTCCTCCATGGTGTATGCCTCAGCCGCAGCTTCGTCTGGACCTTTTGCATGGCCCTAAGGACTCCGTTAACCCTGTGGCTCTACGCTATCACTTTCTTTCGATTCTTGACTTGTTCCGGGGCTCTGAAGTGGCTTACACCGACGACTCATTGGCTGATGGTCACATAGTCTTCGCATATGTTCATGGAGGACATATTCAGCAGCACTCCTTGCCAGTTGGCTGCAGTGTTTTCACTGCAGAGCTGACGGCCATATCTCGTGCTGTTTAGCACATCTGCTCGTGCCCTGGCGAGCCATTTCTCCTGTGTACTGACTAATTGAGCAGCCTACAAGCTATTGACCAGTGCTACACTCGCCACCCTCTGGTAGCGTCCATTCAGGAGTCGATCTATGCCTTGGAACAGTCCCGCCATTCCATGGTGTTTGTGTGGACCCCAGGTCATGTTGGAATCCCTGTCAAAGGAACTTGTCGACAGGCTGGCCAAACAGGCGACGCGAAAACGCTTCTGGAGATAGGCACCTCCGAAGCTGACCTGCGTTCTGTCTTACACCGCAGGGTTTTCCGGCTTTGGGAGACGGATGTGGTGCGATAGTGTCTTTCCATCGCAGTGGCAGTAGAGCACCATCATTCTAGTGCTCAAACCCTGTAAAAACCTGCTTGATATGGATCAGCTTCACCAATGTTCTTTGTAAGCTGTTAGAATGTATAGTAAGTCAGCAGTTGTGTTGGGTCCTGGAGTCAGGTGACCTACTGGCTCCATGCCAGGGCAGTTTCCTCCATGGTCACTCTACCATTGATAATCTACTTTCCGTCGAGTCTGCCATCCGAACAGCCTTTTCCAGATGCCAACACCTGGTTGCCGCCTTTTGTTATTTACGAAAAGCATATGACACGATCTGGCAACATCATATCCTTGCTACATTATATGAGTGGGTCTTAGGGACCCGCTCCCGATTTTTATCCAAAATTTCCTATCACTGTGTACTTCATGTGTCAAAGTTGGTGCCTCCCATAATTCCCGCAGAGCTGGCTGCCATTTCTTGTGCTCTTGAGTGCATCAGCTCATGCCTTGGCAAGTAGTTTCTTCTCTGTACAGACTCCTTGAGCAGCCTACAAGTTATCGACGCCAACCTTTGGTAGTGACCATCCAGGGGTCCGTCTATGCCCTGGAATGGTCCAGCTGTTCTGCGGTGTTTCTGTGGACCCCAGGTCACATCAGAATCCGAGAAAATGAACTGGCCAAACAGGCTACACGGAAACGATCTTCTGGAGATCGGCATCCCTGTAACTGACCTTTGATCATTATTACGCATCAAGGTTTTTCTGCTTTGGGAGACGGAATGGCATAATCTCAGTATGCACAAGAAACTGCGTGCCCTTAAGGAGACTATGAATGTGTGGAAGACCCCCATGCAGGCCTCTCGCAGGGACTCAGTCTGGTTCAACAAGCTGAAACTGGAGTGCTCCAACAGCATGACGTTGGGCAGTTTTGTTCATGATTTTGGAGAGAAGTTCTTCAGCACTGGCGGGGAAATATTTTGTAAACAATATGAAATTAGTGCAGGAAAGTGCTTTAATGTGCTATAACACTGTAATGTTGTCAAACAGCTCCACTACAGATGCAGAAATCAAAGGAACAAACACTTTCAATGCCAAGAATCAAGTGCTGTCAAAACTATGGAAGAGGTCTTCATAGGTACCTTACCTGGAAACTTTGAACGTATCAGTGCTAGCTTTTTAGTGATATCAAAAGCTGTCATAGGACTAGAAGCTGCTTGTAACCAACTGTGCTGATCCCTGGATATTGTGCAACATGTGCAGATATGGGTTGAGCTCATGGTCATGTGGCCGTCAAAGTAAACAACAATTTGCAAAGTGAAACTTGCTGGCACCTTAAAACTGTGTGCCAGGTAGAGACTCGTTTCTCAGGGTCTTTGCCTTTTGTGGACAAGTGTTCTACTTACTGAGCTACCCAAACATGACTCTCAAGCTGTCCTCACAGCTTTCCTTCTTCTGGTACCTCATCTGTTATGTTCCAAACTTCACAGAAGTTCTGCAAAACTTGCAAGCCTCTTGGAGAGCAGATATTGCGGAGACATGACTTAGTCACAGCTTGTGGAGTGTTTACAGAATGAAATTTTCATGTTGCAGAGTGTATATGAAAAGCATATGAAATTTTTGTATTTTTTGTTTACTCTATGGGTTCATGCTATGTGGGAACTATAACTTGGCATGCGGACTCCCGAGTTCTGATTTTAGTTCAGATTGGCAGCAGTCAAGAGACTTTGTGACATAGTGAACTGCAGATGTTCATAGCCACCTGTGCAGCTTACCATTCACTGGTGTTGATTGCGTTGTCATTTGCTTTGTTGATGATCTGTGCTTTGCTGTCACTGTCTGTGTTTTGTTGCACTATTTTCATCCACATCTACATCTATACTATGGAAACCACGATGAGGCACAAGGCATAGGGTACATCCCACGGTACCAGTTATTTGGGTTTCTTCCCATTTTGTCCACATGAGGAGCACGGCAAGAATGATTGTTTGAATGCCTTTGTTCATGCAGTAATTATACTGATCCTATCTTCATCACCTCTATGTGAGCAATACATAAGGGGTTGTAGTATATCCCTAGAATCATCATTTAAAGCCGGTTCTTGAAATTTTGTGAATAGACTTTCTCGATATAGTTTACATCTATCTTAAAAGAGTCTTCAGTCTTAAAGTTCAGTTCCTTCACTACATCTCTGACACTGTGCCACAGATTAGAAGCATGTGACGATTCGTGCTGTCCTCTGTGTACATTCAGTATCCCTTCTAGGTTCTATTTGGTATGGGTCCCACAAACTTTAGCAGTATTCCAGAACAGGTCGTGGGCATAATTTGTAAGCAGTCTCTGTATTGTGCTTCTCCAGTGTTCTACCAATGAACTGAAGTCTACCACCTACTTTACTTACAGCTGAGCCTCTGTGGTCATTCCTTTTTGTGTCCCTGCAAAGTGTTGCACCCAGGTATTTGTATTGATCTGGCTGATTCCAAAATTGTCTCGTTGATATTATAGTCACAAGATACTACAATTTTTTGTCTTGTG
This sequence comes from Schistocerca cancellata, assembly GCF_023864275.1. NCBI lineage: Eukaryota > Metazoa > Arthropoda > Insecta > Orthoptera > Acrididae > Schistocerca > Schistocerca cancellata. The sequence goes on along the minus strand of NC_064634.1, from coordinate 137,135,137 downwards.
AAGTTCAGAGTTTTACGTTTCTGGACATTTAAAGCAGCTTACCAGTTTTTGCGCCATTTTGTAATTTTATCAAGATCTGACTGAATATTTATGCAGTTTGTTTCAGATAGTACTTCATTATAGATAACTGCGTCATCTACAAAAAGTCTGAGGCTAATATGAATATTGTCTGTAAGGTCATTAATGTACAACATGAACACTTAGTCTCGGCACTGATCCCTTCGACACACCTGAAGTTAATTCTACGTCTGACATTGTTTCTCCATTCAACATATCATGCCGCGCCTCCCTACCAAAAGGCTTCAATCCAGTCACATATTTTTTTTGATATCCCATATGGTTATATTTCTGACAGTAAGTGTAGGTGTGGTACTGAGTCAAATGCTTTTCGCAAATCGAGCAATACTGCATCTATCTTGACTCCCTTGATCCAAAACTTTCAGTGTGTCATGTGAGAAAAGTGCGAGTTGAGTTTCACTAGACTGATGTTTTTGGAATCTGTGCTCATTGGCATCGAGGAGGTCATTCTGTTCAATGATACCTCATTATGTTTAAACTCAGAATATGTTCTAAAAGTCTTCAACAAATTGATTTCAAGGATATTGGATAGTAGTTCTGTGGATCACTCTTACTACCCTTCTTGTAGACAGGCGGATCTGCGCTTTTTTCCAAGAACTGGGTACGTTTTTTTTGTTGAAGGGGCTAACTGCCGCAAATTCAATATAGATTCAGATAGCGATAGCGATTCCACTAGGCCCTGAAGCTTTGTGCAATTTTGATGACTTCATTTGGAACACCACTGACACTAACACTTATTTCATTCATATGGTACAAGGCTTAAATTGTGGTATTCTCGTGGGTTGTTCATTCTAAAAGAACATTTGAAAACAGTTACTTATTTCAGCTTTTATTTGCTACTGTCAATTTCAGATTCCATCTCATTCGCTAAGGACTGGACACTCGCTTTGGTTCCACTAACAACCTATACTTACGACCAAAATTTATTTGGGTTTCATGAAAGATCATTTGACAGTATTCTGCTACGTTAGTCATTGAAAGCAGGTTGAAATCTGAAATTTATAGCAGTGAAATTTTTGGGGACAATTTGAGCATATGTTGAAAGCATAGGCAAATAGGTGTATTTGTCGCAGTGGACAAGAAACACAAATCCGCTAAGATGCAAATTGAGGCTGCATGTGAGATTGTTTGGACAAGACTCAGTGTCAGGGATGGTCATAAAATAATAGTCCTTCAGTCGCCCACCAGACTCATCTCCTGATGTAACCGGGAACTTACTATAATCCAGGGTGGAGACTTTAATCATCCAACAATTAATTAGAAAAATTAGTTTTGTTAGCAGTGGGCATTATAAAAGATCGTGTGAAACATTACTAAATGACTTCTCAGAAAACTATGTAGAACACATAGTTAAGAACTCCATTCATGATGGATATGTATTGGATATAATGGCAACAAATAGGCCTGACCTGTTTGAGGATGTCCACATCAAAACTGGTATCAATGACCTTGACGCAGCTGTGGCAACAGTAAGTACAAAAATACAAAGGACAACTGAAACAAATAGAAAGGTAAATATGTACAGTAAACTAGATAAAAATTAGTAGTGTCATGTCTCAATGAGAAACTCGAAACTTTCAGCTCAGGGTGGGAGCATGTAGAGGAACTACCGCAGAAGTTTAAAAAAAATAGTTGACCATACACTGGATAGACTCCTATCCTGTAGAACATTTCTTAGTGAGAGGGAACCTCCATGGTATACATTAAACAGAACTGATAAATGAATCTCCACTGATGAGACATCCACACCTTAACAAAAGTTCGGAATGTCATAGTGTTTACTACAATGACTTTTTATAGTACACACGTTGAGGTTTGTGCAATACCTTATTAACAAAGTAAACAAATTCTTTCTGAAGACAAGAACAGTTCTGGTTAGTTACAAAAAATTATTACAAAACAAAACAGGCTCTCTCCTTGAAAATAAAAACAGTGAAAATCTTTATCTGCTGCTGCTGCTGATGATGATGATTACGATTACAATGACAATGATTATCAGTCTTGGTAGTGCATATGCTCTCCCCGCACACAGAGGAGTTCTTTCACTCTGTGAGGCGTGCTCTGAGTGAGACTATCAAGTTTATGTTGGGTATGAGGTCCCACTCAGTGGTGGCACCAGTGAGGTTCAGAAGATTCGGACGTTGTGTGATGGCCATCTACAATAGGTCTTGTGCACGCTCAATTGCATTCATGTCTGGGGACTCTGTTGGCCAATGCATTTGGTTGGTGCTGCATCTTTGAAGATAATGAGATACTGCTAGACTACAATGGGGTCTTGCATTGTCATTGACTAGGATGAAGTTGTCACAGACTTCACATGTGTAAGCTGTGGCCGAGCAGTTCTAGGCGCTTCAGTCCGGAACCGCACTGCTGCTATAATCGCAGGTTAGAATCCTGTCTCGGACATGGATGTGTGTGCTGTCCTTAGGTTAGTTAGGTTTAAGTAGTTCTAAGTCTGGGGACTGATAACTTCAGATGTTAAGTCCCATAGTGCTCAGAGCCATTTTAACATCTCTCTCTCTCTCTCTCTTTTTTTTTCATGTCTGTATCAGGGATTAGTCAAATTGCTGTAGATGGGAATTAGGTGGTCCGCCATCCCATCATTATTGTCGTCCAGAGCATTACACTTCCACCTGTAAACGGATGGCCTTCTTGAACATTTCAGCATTCCTGGTGTTGTCTACTGCTTCTCCAAATCCTAACACATGTAATGTCCAGTCACAAACCAATCCTGTTCTCATCAGCAAACATGACATTAATCCAATCTGCAGTGGTGCAGTTTTGCAAGAGATATGACTCCTTCTTACCTGGGAGAAGTCATTTCCAATATTTCTGACAGTTGATGTTAGTCACCTGCAAGTAGACAGTTGGAGGAAACTATCCTGCATTGGTGTTGTCATATGAGGACGATCACTGCAATATCTATCGTTCACATTTCCCATCTTTCTGTACTTTCTTCACACCTTAGATACACCCCTTTGAGCCCCCCTGCGGGTCCAGGGTAAGAACAGGCCCGAGGTATTCCTGCCTGTCGTAAGAGGCGACTAAAAGGAGTTTCAACCATTTCAGCTTTCAATGTGATGGTCCCCATTGGAGTTTGACCTCCATTTTTCAAAATTCTACAGATGTACGAGCATTTTGGGGAAGGACACCTTACATGGTGTATCACCGGTCCTCAGTGTACTAAGACCTTGGCACTCATCATCGTAACTGCACCCACTGTTGATCAGTATGGGTCTAAACGCCTGATGGGTTGCACAAGTTAGGACCATAGTGCGTCCCCATCTGCACCTATGATCATGATGGACTTTCCATGGCACCCGAAATCCAGCACGGTAGCCAGCCCATTGTGGTGGGGTCGCCATGTACCCTCTAGGTTGTAGCCCCTGACAACGCAGGGATCGTACTGCCGATACCTGAGCTGCACCCTCCCCACATCAGCCAAGGAGTAGATGTCCGTCTACCTGGGGCATCAGGACTCCCGGCAATGGTCATCCTGCCAGGTGGCCCTTGCTGAGGCTGGGTGGCGCCCGTGGGGAGAGCCCCTGGTCGGAGTAGGTGGTATCGGGGCGGACGTTACGCAGATGAAACGTCAACAAGCATCAGGTCGCTCTGTGACCACGTTTTCTAAGAGGAAAGGTTCTGTCTCTGGTTCTGGTACTTCTGCCTTTTCCCCCTTGGCCACTTCCTGGGAGGAAGGACAGGCCCGCCGGTTTGGGGTGAAATACTTCCCCCACTATTTAGTCTGTTCTCGGACCGATGGGGGGACATACGCCACCTCCAATCCCATGTTCTTTGTACAGCATATTGAGAATATCTTCGGAGAAATCGAGGCTCTTACTAAAATGCATTCGGGGTCCATTCTCATAAAGACCACCTCCGCTACACAGTCGGCGGCGGCATGCGACCGACTAGGGGACATGCCAGTGTCCTTTGTCCCACATCTGGCGCTCAGTCGGATGCAGGGGATTATTGTCCATCGGGACCTCCTGCTGCAATCTGCTGAGGAGCTCAGGGCCAACCTGGAGCGCTGTGACGTGCATTTCGTCCGGCGAGTCCAGCGCGGCCCCAAAGCCTGTCGCGTCCACATTGGGGCTTTTATCCTCGCCTTCGAGGGGATGTTCTCCCGGAGAAGGTAAATGTGATGTGCTACCGGTGTGATGTGCAACCTTACATCCCGCCTCCTATGTGATGCTTTCGATGTTTGCGCTTCGGGCACATGTCATCACGGTGTGAAGCTGAGCCCCTTTGTGGCGATTGTAGACTTCCTCTTCGTGAGGGACATACATGCACCCCACCACCTCGGTGCGTCAATTGTCCTGGCCTCCACTCGCCTAGATCTTTCGACTGCCCTGCATATCAGAAGGAGAAGAAGATACAAGAATTGAAAACATTGGACTGTCTGTCTTATTCTGTGGCCAGGAAGAAATATGACCACCTCCATCCTGTGATGTTGACAATGTCGTTTGCTTCGGTCGTGTCCACTCCTTCTGCAGTATCCTCACCCCTATCCTGTCCCCCCTCCACCTCCTCACCCCATCAGGGGTCTATGCCTCCGCCTCCCAAATCCCTCCCTTCCAAATCCTCCTCCCTCGCAGCCCCTGCCCCCTCTGCCCCAGGGGCCACCCTTCCTCCTCCTCCTCCTCCTCCTCCTCCTCCGCCGCCGCCTGAGAAGCGATCCTCTTCTCAGACATCCATCGGGGAAATGTTACGGACCCCGGCTTCTGAAGTCCGGCATTCCAAAAAGGACCCCGAGCGTGAGGAATTTCTTCGGGTCCAGCGCCCACAGTCCACCATCGCTGTGACACATTGGTCTTCCAAGAAGGCCTCAAAGAAGAAGTCTTTATCCCCCTCTCCACCCTGGCACGTTTCGTCTGATGCTCCATCTGACAGTTGCTGCTCCTGGCCGTCCTCAGTTTCTCCGGGACGCTCTGCTGCCAGGCGCTCAGCTGGCCTGTCATCGGCGGACGATGCTGCCCCTCTTGCGCAACCCAGGAATGCGGCCGCAGCTGACGACGACTCGATGGAACAGGATCCGCCTCCCCGACTGGTGTAGCGATGTTTCCTCGAAACCTGGCCCTCCGCGGCCGTCGAGGTGACCAGCTCTTTCACCCGTTTCGTTCCCCGTTTCTCCAATTCGCGATGGCTCTGTTACATTGGAACATAACAGGTATTTGATCTAATCGGGAGGAATTAAAACTGCTCCTCTGCCTGCGCTGTCCACTCATCATTGGTCTCCAGGAAACGAAGTTATGCCCAACTGACCATATTGCTTTTACCCACTATACCTCCGGGCGATCTGACCTAGCCCCTGTGGATGGTATTCCAGCTCATGGTGGGGTCATGTTGCTCGTTCGGGACGATGTCTATTACCATCCCATCCCATTGACCACTTCACTCCAAGCAATAGCTGTATGTATTATTCTTTCTACCTTTACTTTTTCTGTTTGTGCTGTTTACACTCCATCCGCAGTTAGTCAGGCTGACATGATGCATCTGATTGTTCAGCTTCCTCTGCCGTTTTTATTGTTTGGCGACTTCAATGCCCATCATCGCCTTTGGGGTTCTCCTGCATCCTGTCAGATAGGCTCCCTCTTGGTGGATGTTTTCAACCATCTCAATCTTGTCTGCCTCAATACTGGCGCCCCGACTTTCCTCCCGGACTCTACTCATACCTACTCCCACTTGGACCTATCGATCTGTTCTACCACTCTTGCCCGTCGGTTCGAGTGGTATGTCCTTTCTGACACCTATTGAAGCGACCATTTCCCCTGTGTCGTTCGTCTCCTACACCACACCCCATCCCCACGTCCCTCGAGCTGGAACATACCGCAAGCTGACTGAGAACTTTACTCCTCTTTGGCGACTTTTCCGGACCAAGATTTTCTCAGCTGTGACAGTTAGGTCGAATACCTCATGGCTGTTATCATCAATGCTGCTGAACGTTCCATTCCTCATAATACCTCTTCTTCACGTCGCGTTTTAGTCCCCTGGTGGAATGAGGCTTGCAGAGACGCTATCTGTGCTCGACTACATGCTTTACGCATCTTTCGCCACTATCCTACGCTGGCGAATTGTATTGATTACAAACAACCACGAGCGCAATGTCGTAGAGTCATCAAAGACAGCAAAAAAGCTTGTTGAGCCTCTTTCTCAAGCTCCTTTAACAGTTGTACTCCCTCTTATGTCGTCTGGGGTGGCCTGCGCCGGCTGTCGGGCATTAAGGCCCACTCCTCGATACCTGGCCTGACTTCAGGTAATGAGGTGCTTGTGGACCCTGTGGATGTCTCCAACGCTTTCGGGCGCTTTTTCGCGGAGGTTTCAAGCTCCACCCATTAGCACCCTCCCTTCCTTCCCAAAAAAGAGGCAGAAGAGGCTCGGCGACCTTCCTTCCACTCGCTGAATCTGGAAGATTATAATGCCCCCTTTACCATGCGGGAACTCAAACGTGCACTTGCACTGTCCCGGTCCTCTGCTCTGGGGCCAGAGAGCCATTCACGTTCAGATGCTGACACACCTTTCTCCAGCAGGCAAATGCTTTCTTCTTCGTACCTATAATCGCGTCTGGACCGAAGGTCAGGTCCCCATGCGTTGGTGTGAGGCCATCGTTGTTCCCATACCCAAACCTGGGAAGGATAGACACCTTGCTTCTAGTTACCGCCCAATTTCTCTTACAAGCTGTGTCTGGAAGGTGATGGAGCGCATGGTAAAGCTCGGTTGGTTTGTATTCTTGAATCTCGAGGCTACTTACCAATGTTCAATGCGGCTTTCATCGACGCCGCTCCGCTGTTGACAACCTTGTGATCTTGTCGACATTCATCATGAACAACTTTTTGCGAAAGCGCCAAACGGTAGCTGTGTTCTTCGATTTGGAGAAGGCTTATGATACCTGTTGGAGAGGAGGTATCCTCCCCACTCTCACAGGTGGGGCCTATGTGGTCACCTGCCCCTTTTTATTGATTCATTTTTAACAGATTGAATGTTTAGGGTACGTGTGGGTTCCGTATTGTCAAACGTCTTCCTCCAGGAGAACGGAGTGCCTCAGGGCTCCGTTTTGAGCGTAGCCCTTTTCGCCATAGCAATCAATCCAATTATGGATTGCATTCCACCTAACGTCTCAGGCTCTCTTTTCGTCGATGACTTCGCGATCTACTGCAGTGCCCAGAGAACATGCCTCCTGGAGCTCTGCTTTCAGCATTGTCTTGACAGCCTATACTCGTGGAGTGTGGCTAATGGCTTCCGGTTCTCTGAAGAGAAGACGGTTTGCATCAACTTTCGGCGATATAAAGCGTTCCTTCCACCATCCTTACATCTCGGTCCCGTTGTTCTCCCATTCGTGGAGACAACAAAGTTTTTAGGTGCTCACACTGGACAGGAAGCTTTGTTGGTCTCTGCATGTCTCTTATTTGGCTGCCCGTTGTACACGTTCCCTTAATGTCCCCCGTGTTCTTTGTGGTTCATCTTGGGGAGCGGATCGCTCTGTCCTGCTTCGCTTATAATCGGTCCATAGCCCGATCAAAGCTGGATTATGGGAGCCTCATCTACCCGACTGCTCGGCCATCCCTCTTACGCCGTCTCAACTCAATCCATCATTGGGGGTTACGTCTTGCGACCGGAGTATTCTATACTAGTCCCGTCGAGAGTCTTTATGCTGAAGCTGCCGAATTACCTTTGACCTACCGGCGCGACGTACTGTTTTGTTGGTATGCCTCCCGGCTGTTGTCAATGCGCAACCCCCACCCCCTCTTATCAGTCCTTCTTCGCTGATTCTCTCGACTGTCAGTATGGGTTGTATGTGTCTGCCCTGTTGCCCCCTGGAGTCCGCTTTTGTCGCCTGCTTCGACAATTGGATTTTGCCCTGCTTACTACCTTCAGAGAGGGTGAGAGTCCGATACCACCTTGGCTCCAGGCTCCGGTTCACATTCATCTTGACCTCAGCTCGCTCTTGAAGGAGGGTACTCCGGATGCAGTGTATTGCTCACGGTTTGTCGAACTTCGTGCGCGACTTGCCAGTAACACCTTTATTTACACTGATGGCTCCATAACTGACGATGGTGTCGGCTGTGCCTTTAGTCATCGGGGACGTCACCTTTAAATACCGGCTCCTCGACCAGTGTTCCAGCTTTACGGCCGAGCTTTTTGCTCTCAATCAGGCCATTCAGTATGTCCGCCGCCACCGCCATTCTCCGTATGTACTCTGCTCTGATTCACTCAGTGCTCTTCAGAGCCTTGGAGCTCCATATCCGGTCCATCCCTTGGTGCAACGGATCTGGCAATCCCTCCATTCTTTTACTGATGGTGGCTCTCCTGTTAGCTTTATGTGGATTCCAGGCCATGTAGGAGTGCCTGGGAATGAGGCTGCTGATGCTGCGGCCAAGGCTGCAGTCCTCCTGCCTCGGCCAGCCTCCCTCTGTGTCCCATTGTCTGACATTAGTGGGGTTGTTTGTTAGAGGCTTGTCATTATGGTGGGATACTTGGTCGCCACTTCAAGAAAATAAGCTCCGGGCCATAAAACCGTTCCCAACAGCTTGGACAACCTCCTCCCGACCATCTCGGCGAGAGGAGGTCCTTTTGGCCAGGTTGCGGATTGGGTATTGCCGGTTTAGCCACCGCTACCTGCTATCCGGTGACCCCGCCCCGCAGTGCCCTTGTGGTCATGCATTGACAGTGCGCCATGTTTTATTGTCGCGTCCCCGTTTTAATCAATCTCGTGTTGTCCTGTCTCTGCCATCTACTTTACAGGAAATTTTAGCTGATGACGCTCGAACAGCTGCTCGTATTCTTCGTTTTATTACGTTGACGGACTTGTCCAAAGACATCTCTTTTAATTATTTTATCTGCGTCTTTGTAAGTGCTGAATATATTTTGTATGTGCTGACAGAAAAGAGTACCAGGAAAACTTAGACGCAGAGAAAGTTGGGCCTCTCAGACCAGATCCGTTGTCTGAGGATGTGACAAAATCAAACGAGCATGATTACAAGCGAACATTTAACAAAGAAGTGTACAATAAGTGTAAGTTGTTGTGAGTGCAACATAAGTGTGAATCATTTTGAGCCGAGAAGTTTATTCGTTAACTAATACTTGCGGTAGGGATCTTGTACATTAGTCTGAAAAAATGAGAAAGCACTAAAACTCCTGCTGGTGCAGAAATACGAATAGGAGAACATGGGGTACTTAAACATTGTATCATTCTTGCCTCAAAGTGTGTTTAATTTTGTACAAAACAATGTTGTTGTTGTTGTTGTTGTTGTTGTTGTCAGTATTAGTGGCAGGGGCTGTAGTTGTATAAATATACTGACAAGCATAACTGTTATACATCAGATGCTATTAATTTCACACTCTTATATTCGTCTGAATCTAAAAATTTGAGAATGTCCAGAATGTATACTCGTGAGCCACCACTGGTTTTGAGACTTGTCCAGTTTTTGTAACAAGCCTCTCATTAATTTAGTGTTCAACATTCATGTTGATAGGTGTTTGTTGGTGCTTACTCTGTTACCTTAATTGCATCTTATGTGATGAAAATATGGAGCGTGTAGTAGTTTTTATTATACTGTCATTCTATTTTGTTCTTTTTAATTTTGTGGCTGTTTCCACAATTGGGTAGTATTGAATCCATCAACATGTCTACTCTGCAAGCCAGTTTCCGCTCTTCCTTCCTGCATTTACCAATGGTGTTTGGGTAGGCCAATTGTTGGTAACACTAAATGTGAACTTGAATTTCTCTGATTTTACGAACGTGGCTGTTTTGCAAGATATATATGGGAAGAAGTAATGAGTTCGTTCATTATTCTTGAACATACATAATTGGAAATTTACAAGAAACACCTCAACAGCTCTCTTTTATTGTCTCCCAGTGGAGTTTGACGAGATCTCCATGACATTCGTGCACATACTAAATGAAATCATCATGAAACTTGCCCCTCATTTTTCTGTCTTCTCTATGCACCTATTAGTTTTAACCGAGTAAGGGCATGCCATGTGACTTTGATATTTCGTACTAGGAGGATATATCCATTCATATGCCAGTAGTGCTAAAGGAGGTATTCATTTTAACTGTACAGCATGATTGAATAGAAGCCATATGTGTACAACACAAACTAATCACTCTGTGTTGCAAACAAGACTGTTCTGCACAGAAACAAGTGAAAAGTTTCACTGAGGAAGAACTGTTGTTTTGAAAGTGTTTTGGCAATATATACACTCCTGGAAATGGAAAAAAGAACACATTGACACCGGTGTGTCAGACCCACCATACTTGTTCCGGACACTGCGAGAGGGTTGTACAAGCAATGATCACACGCACGGCACAGCGGACACACCAGGAACCGCGGTGTTGGCCGTCGAATGGCACTAGCTGCGCAGCATTTGTGCACCGCCGCCGTCAGTGTCAGCCAGTTTGCCGTGGCATACAGAGCTCCATCACAGTCTTTAACACTGGTAGCATGCCGCGACAGCGTGGACGTGAACCGTATGTGCAGTTCACGGACTTTGAGCGAGGGCGTATAGTGGGCATGCGGGAGGCCGGGTGGACTTACCGCCGAATTGCTCAACACGTGGAGCGTGAGGTCTCCACAGTACATCGATGTTGTCGCCAGTGGTCGGCGGAAGGTGCACGTGCCCGTCGACCTGGGACCGGACCGCAGCGACGCACGGATGCACGCCAAGACCGTAGGATCCTACGCAGTGCCGTAGGGGACCGCACCGCCACTTCCCAGCAAATTAGGGACACTGTTGCTCCTGGGGTATCGGCGAGGACCATTTGCAACCGTCTCCATGAAGCTGGGCTACGGTCCCGCACACCGTTAGGCCGTCTTCCGCTCACGCCCCAACATCGTGCAGCCCGCCTCCAGTGGTGTCGCGACAGGCGTGAATGGAGGGACGAATGGAGACGTGTCGTCTTCAGCGATGAGAGTCGCTTCTGCCTTGGTGCCAATGATGGTCGTATGCGTGTTTGGCGCCGTGCAGGTGAGCGCCACAATCAGGACTGCATACGACCGAGGCACACAGGGCCAACACCCGGCATCATGGTGTGGGGAGCGATCTCCTACACTGGCCGTACACCACTGGTGATCGTCGAGGGGACACTGAATAGTGCACGGTACATTCAAATCGTCATCGAACCCATCGTCCTACCATTCCTAGACCGGCAAGGGAACTTGCTGTTCCAACAGGACAATGCACGTCCGCATGTATCCCGTGCCACCCAACGTGCTCTAGAAGGTGTAAGTCAACTACCCTAGCCAGCAAGATCTCCGGATCTGTCCCCCATTGAGCATGTTTGGGACTGGATGAAGCGTCGTCTCACGCGGTCTGCACGTCCAGCACGAACGCTGGTCCAACTGAGGCGCCAGGTGGAAATGGCATGGCAAGCCGTTCTGCAGGACTACATCCAGCATCTCTACGATCGTCTCCATGGGAGAATAGCAGCCTGCATTGCTGCGAAAGGTGGATATACACTGTACTAGTGCCTACATTCTGCATGCTCTGTTGCCTGTGTCTATGTGCCTGTGGTTCTGTCAGTGTGATCATGTGATGTATCTGACCCCAGGAATGTGTCAATAAAGTTTCCCCTTCCTGGGACAATGAATTCCCGGTGTTCTTATTTCAATTTCCAGGAGTGTATGTGTACACACACACACACACACACACACACACACACACACACACACACACACACTGTATTTAGAAAAAAACTATATTTTTGTACCTTGTACAACTAATCTTCTTTTACCAGGGGAAGCTGAATGGAGAGGGAAACCCTTAACTAGAGATCACAAACCTGAAGATCCAGAAGAATATAAGAGGATAGAAAGGAGTGGTGGTAAGGTGCAAATAAAAGCTGGAATTTGTCGAGTGGTTTGGAATCGTTCTCGTGTTTGCCATACGGGTCCTGTGACACGTTCTGCACCACCCTGCGAGGAAATACCTTTTCTTGCTGTTGCAAGGTCATTGGGTAAGTAGTATTTTGTAAACTGAGGTGAATTGTGATATAAACTGTAATTTGGTTGTGTACTCAGGGAAGAACTTGTCACTTCTTTCAGAAATTACTGGAGATACAGTTGCTGTGGGGCACTTAGGTAGTACTGGCTTTGTAACTGAAGGTGTGTGTAATTATTACGGTGTGTAATAATCGAATAATCAAATGAAGATAGAGGTGTGTAAATCGGAGTACATTCGGTAGTCCACGAGGCGAATGATTGGTAAGAACAGTTCTCATGGCCTGAGACCAAAATTTCCAGTTCTGCTACCTCTTCCGTTGTGTGGCCCAAACTATGATTGCTATCTGTGGCCAACATCCATTCTCCAATTTTCGACCTAACCATAGCAGACGATGTCACTGTGGACCCCATTGCTATCTCCAGCACCTTAGATTGGTATTTTGCAGAGATTTCGAGCTCCACTCCCTGTCACCCTACCTTCCTACATCAGAAATGTGGAGGCGTCTGCTAGGGTGATACCATTCTCCTTTCAGAATCATGAATGCCACCTTTATTGTGAAGGAGTTAGATCATGCTTGTACTTCATCCCAATCTTTTGCCCCAGGAACGAACGATGTTCACATTCAGATGTTGCAGCACCTTTCTCTTGCATGCAAGCTCTTTCTCCTTCATAAGTACAATTGCATCTGGGCAGATTGAATGTTTACCAGACACTGGTGTAAAGCAACTGTCATACTGAAACCTAAGCACTGTAAGGACTACACCTTCCTTGTACCTACCACCCCATTTCTCTCACCAGCTGTGTTTGTAAGGTGATGGAATGTACGATTCGTGCCCGGCTGATAGGGTGGATCAAGTCCCGCTACTTACTAACAACTGCACAACGTGGATTTCGAGGGTGCCATTCTGCAGTTGACTATCTTGTCACTCTGTCAACCCATGTCGTGAACAGTTTTCTGTGGAAATACCAGACTGCAGTGTTTCTTCATTTGGAGAAAGCTTACATCATCTGCTGGAGGAGTGGTATTCTCTGTACTCTGTACAAGTGGAGCTTCTGAGGGTGCCTGTCCCATTTCCTTCAGGAGTTTTTAAAAGACATGAGTTCGTAAGGTACATGTGGGTTTAGCCTTGTCAGACACCTTTATCCAGGAGAACAGAGATCCTCAGGTCTCTGTCATGAATGTCGTTCTCTTTGCTATAGCCATTAACCCCACTGTGGTCTGTCTGCCACCAGCTCCCTTTGACGATTTTGCTATCTATTTCAGTTCTCCACGGACTTGTCTCCTTGATTGGTGCCTTGAGTGCTGTCTCTATCACCTTTACTTGTGGAGATCGACAATGGCTTTAATTTTTCCACTGACAAATCAGTTTGTATGAATTTCTGGTGGCGCAATGGGTTTCTTCCACCATCTTTACATGCCACATCTGTTCCTCTTCTGTTCGCTGAAAATATGAAATTCCAGGTGTTTATGCTTGATAGAAGATGTTCTTGGTCTTCCCACATCTTACCTGGCTGCCTGCTGCACCCGGTCCCTCAATATCCTAAGTATCCTAACCATTACTTCCTGAGGAGTAGATTGGACGACCCTCCTCCATTTATACCGATCCCTTGTCCATTTGAAACTAGACTATGGCTGTTTCGTTTACCCATCTGCACTTTCATCCATCTTATGTCGTCTAAATACAATCCACCATCATCGAATCCACATGGCCACTGGCGCCTTCTACATTGGCCCAGTTGAGAGTCTATGCAGAAGTGGCCAAACGATCACTGTCACACCGGCGTGTTGTTATCCTCAGCAGATATGCATGCCGTTTGTTTGCCATGCCCAGTCACTCATCATATACCCCCACTTTTGATGATTCCTTTGCCCACCAGTTTGGGGCACGTCCTTCTTCTCTGCTACCTCGTAGAGCTCACTTTTGGGAATTGCTGTAGCAAACTTCATGCTACCCGCCACTTTCCTGATGAGTGTAAACCCATCACCACCTTGTCTTCGAGCGGTGGTCCTTGCTTACCTTGGACTTCATTCGTTTCCTAAGGATACTGCTACAAATTCGATCTATAGCTGTAAGCTTCTTGACCTTCAATGGAACTTAGCGGTAGTACCTTTGTGTACACTTTTTTTATTATCGTTATTATTTTAAAAAAAACTATTTGTGTTCTGTTTACTGTCTGAGTTATCAGCTGTTTTAGCAAACAATGCATGGGCTGTTGCCTGTGGTTTACTTTTTATCCATCGTAGCAACATGACGAAGGTCATTTAATCTTCATTCTATTGAAAGGGCTTAACATGTAATCGTTTTTAACTCCTTTTTTCATATTCGTATTCTAAGGTTCTGACATGGGCGCATAAGACCTTAGTTGGTTTTATGCCTGAAAACAAAACTGTTGTGTCGGCAGATTAGCCAACACAACGCACATTAATTTAGAGGAGGCCGAAATGCACGCGTCAACTCATGCAGGCTGGCGTTAGGCCTGAAACAGGATACGTAATGAATGCTATAAAGAAAAGTACGTAGCTGCTGGAATACTTAACTTTAATCCATCATTTGTATACAGCGTTCTTGATGATACAAGTGAGACACTCTCTAGAAATGGTTAACGGTGCCTTGCTAGGTCGTAGCCATGGACTTAGCTGAAGGCTATTCTAACTATCTCTCGGCAAATGAGAGAAAGGCTTCGTCAGTGTAGTCGCTAGCTAAGTCGTCCGTCAACTGGGGCGAGTGCTAGTACGTCTCTCTAGACCTGCCGTGTGGTGGCGCTCGGTCGGAAATTACTGACAGTGGCGACACGCGGGTCCGCCGTATACTAGCAGACCGCGGCCGATTTAAAAGCTACCACCTAGCAAGTGTGGTGTCTGGCGGTGACACCACAAAAACAAACGAAATTTCCATATGTGGTGTACCGCACTGTGGTTGCTTCATGCTGCCAGAGACCAGTAGTGCCTCATATGGTGTACAGTACCCTGGTTCCTTCTGTTTGCATACTCGAGTTGGAGAAATAAACAATGCAACATCAGTTGTATTTATGTGCATATATTTATTTGCAGTTAATAGTAATAATTTATTAACCTCAAACATTGAAAATTACCATTCACTATATAGTATGCTGAAACATTGGAAAGATGTTATACTCCACGCTTGAAATGCATACTGTTTATGCAATATTGTGGATCATACACAATTTTGTTTTTTCATTATTAAGTGTTACCATTTTAATTTATTTCACAATGTGCAACCAACTAATTTGTTGTTGTTGTTGTTGTTGTTGTTGTTGTTGTGGTCTTCAGTCCTGAGACTGGTTTGATGCAGCTCTCCATGCTACTCTATCCTGTGCAAGCTTCTTCATCTCCCAGTACCTACTGCAGCCTACATCCTTCAGAATCTGCTTAGTGTATTCATCTCTTGGTCTCCCCCTACGATTTTTACCCTCCACACTGCCCTCCAATACCAAATTGGTGATCCCTTGATGCCTCAGAACATGTCCTACCAACCGATCCCTTCTTCTGGTCAAGTTGTGCCACAAACTTCTCTTCTCCCCAATCCTATTCAATACTTCCTCATTAGTTACGTGATCTACGCATCTAATCTTCAGCATTCTTCTGTAGCACCACATTTCGAAAGCTTCTATTCTCTTCATGTCCAAACTATTTACCGTCCATGTTTCACTTCCATACATGGCTACACTCCATACAAATACTTTCAGAAACGACTTCCTGACACTTAAATCTATACTCGATGTTAACAAATTTCTCTTCTTCAGAAATGCTTTCCTTGCCATTTCCAGTCTACATTTTGTATCCTCTCTACTTCGACCATCATCAGTTATTTTGCTCCCCAAATAGCAAAACTCCTTTACTGCTTTAAGTGTCTCATTTCCTAATTTATCAGCATATTAATACATTTAATCTGAAAAAACTTTGCATGCTGCGACATTCATGAGATCATCTTCTTTTAAGTGTATTGCAATTACAGTTTATGGAAAAACATTACCAACATCACTGTTGAGATCTGATTTTGAATCATTCTGATCTGCACTTTTCATGTTATCTATGCTAATTTCCAGTTCTCATTAGTCACTTGATTGACATCTTCCGCAAGGAAATTTATCGATTTCAGTGATGAACTTTTTGTTGTTTAGGGCCAGGTATTGTTCTAGTTGCACCCATACACCTTTAATAGCTTTGAAATGATGTTAATGTGGAGGAAGCCAAGCAATTTTATGCCCATGTCTTACAAAAGTTGTTTTCTGATTGTGAACTGCTGACAAAGATAAGGGACATTATCCACAAAAATTACTAACTGGCCTTGCGAGAATTGTCATAAACCAGTTCTGAGAAGTTGGACTATTCGTGTCTTCATGAAGGTAATCAGTCTTTCTCGAATGAAACATTAACTATCGGGTATACCTGCAAGTAAAACAACAATTAGTCCTTTCTTTTCCAGGATCTCAGATTGCCATTGACTCAATTATACTACCTCTACCTATTCACCATTCTTGTGAAATAGTTAATAATTTTTAGTCTTTGCTTTTGAGTTTGTTCAGTCATTTGTAATTTAGTGTTTCAGCAGTTGGTAAGTTGATACACAGTGTTATTCATTGTTAGTTTTGAATTTTGGCTTTTGTAATTATGCAAACATTATTTCATTATGAACTTGTTTTCCCATTGCTGACTGACAGAAAACTGTGTTTTCAGGTGATTTATGGAGTTTTAATCCAACATCAAATACTTACGTCGTGTCTCCTGATCCGGATGTAATAGTCTTACCGTTAAATGTTTCTGTACACCACTGTTTGGTTTTTGGGACTGATGGTCTGTGGAATGTTGTCACACCTGATGCAGCAGTAGCCGTGATTCAAACTTGTGAAATACACAATAGTGCAGATGTTGTTTTGGATGGAAACCCGAAACCTGACTTCGTAAGTTGAATTCCATCTTTATTGCCAGAAATACATGGTGTTTCAAAAAGTACTTTATAACTTTAAAACATATAAATTTATTGAAAGAAGATCTAGAGCTGGGTTTAGTGTTTTCATATGGAAACATACAAAGCTTTTTTACCTTAAACTGAAGATGTTGTATGTTGCTTCTGGTGGTTATCATGCCTACACCCCATCAGAAGTCAGTTTCTTCCCAGACTAGCTGTAGCATTGCAGGTGTAACTTGCTCAGTGGCAGCATAAATATAAATTCTTGCTCTAAGTTCAGGTAGAGAAGCCGGCATGGGAGGTACAAATACGATATCCTTGATGAAGCCCATAAAAAAAAAAAAAAAATCAAATGGTGTCAGGTCTGGGAAATGGGGTCATGCAATTGGCGCACCTGGAAAGCTGTCACTGAGAAAATCCCGGACTTCAGCCATCTTGCATGAAGTAAACATTTTGTTCTTGATCATCCTCATCGATCTGTGGTATCAAATATTGTTAAAATATATCCAGATACACCATCCCGTTGATGGTTCCTTCATGGAAAACAAGGGGCCGTACACTTTGTTCTTGCTCAGTGTGCAAAAAATGTTCTGTTTAGGACTATCACAAACATGTTACAACATTTGATGTGGATTGTCACTGCCCCAAATCCTACGATTATTAGTGTTAACCTTGTCACTTAAGTGAAAAGTCGACTTGTCAGAAAAGATGATTTTGTCCAAGAAATGTTCATCCTTGTGTAATAGATTTAACATATCCACAGGGAAATTCTTGGAGCAATTGTATCAGTGTCTTTTATTGCTTGTATGATCGTCAGTCTGTATGGTTTCTTGACACACGCCGAGCTGTCGCATGTGGGATTTGCAGTTTGTGAGATACATGCTGGGTCGATTTTGTAAGGATGCTGACAAAACGTTGTCTCACTTGCTCCATGACGTCATCGGATGTGCTAGGATGACCTGACGACTTCCCATGTCTTTCCGAGCTCCCTGTTTTTATAAAATATGTATGCCACTCTTTAACTTTTAGGCCTATTAAGAAGATCTTTAGCATACTTGGCATAGACATTACGCTGGGCTGTTATTGCCGATTTAGATTCTTCAAACCAAAACACACAGGCTCGGCTCCAGAGAAGGCAGCCATCTTTAGCACCCCTTGCGGTGCAGTTTGGCACTAGCAAACTATGCGAGACAAAACTTAATATGTTTCCCTACAAATTGACACTACAGTCAACTTTGTAGGTACTATGAGTTAATTTATATGAATTTTAAAAGTTGTAAAGTCCATTTTAAAACACCCCGTATTACATTACTGTGTGTAAATTAATTTCTGTCTGTCAAAAATTAGATGTTTATAGCAAAAATTTTGTTTGGCAAGTATGAACAAAAATTTGTCTTCCATTGTTGGAAAACGTAATTCATTAAAAAGGTATGGGTTTGGATTCTCTGATTTGAGCATCTGGGGATGCAAATTAATTTGTGATTTGATATTCCAGTTCCATGCCCTCTTTCTTAATGGTCATTAAATACCTGCATGGTATTTGTATGAAAGGTGTATCAAAACTGTGGGCCTTCTGTATGAAGAATGTTTTCTTGTGTTCAGAGAAGAAAAAACTTGTATTTCTTTCATCTCATTTTAAATGTTGATCTTGCAAGGGCAAAATTTCTCTCTCTCTCTCTCTCTCTCTCTCTCTCTCTCTCTCTCTCTCTGTGTATATCACCAAGAGCTTGGCCAGGACAGAAACAGTATTATGTGATTGACCACCAGCTGTTCCAGTGAAAGCAGTGGTGCCAAATATTCTTTGTGCATGTGGCTTCTTGGCTGACACCATACTAATGCGTACATCACTCTTGAGAAACCCTGTATTACAAACCTCGGCTATAATGTAATAAAGTAATGCATAATAAACAGATAGATGGCATAGTAGATTCAAACACAAGCAACTTTAATAACGATACTAGTTACAATAAGGTTAAAGAATGACAAAACTAAGTTCATTCTGTCAAACTTGAACTATTTTTCTGAAAGTTTTTAACACGCACTGTTCTCTTCCCTTTACAATGCAATTTTGAGCTTAAACTTCCCACTTCTCATCACATGAAGGACACATTTGTTCCACTCTTCTGCAATTACTGTTCTCACTGCCTGTTGTAATAATTCTTGAACTTTTTAATTTTTTAGGTCCTGTTTTTTGCTGCAACACAGCATTTGACTCTGGCCCGCACTAACTTGGTGACTCTGAATTCACAGTGATACTAAGTAATTCAGAGAACAGTTTTCCTTGCATTCTCAGCCATTTCATCTACTGTGTTTTCCATGTGCGCTACTATTTTAATGATATCTTTTAGTTCTTCTTTACCATACCGTCTTCAAGGGAGATGATTTATAGATTTTAGCTGTTTAATGCATCTTGGTTATTAGAATTCGCATTAGGAACTTTCTCTTTTCTACAAAAATGGTATGGTGCGCTATCAAGAACAGTCACTATGATTTTCCTGATGCCAAGGAAGAAAATCTTGAAACTATTTCTCAGAAGTATCGGTGCACTTCTCCTCATGATAATCTCCACTCTTCTGGAATTCGAAAGTCCACAAACAGCTTTTGACAAAACCCGTCTTGCTCTCAGTGAGTGTAATAATATTTTTCACCTTACCTGGTGGGTCATTGTTTTCAGTGGTTAATCCGGACAGAAACGCTTGTTTCAAGGATTTTATGCCTTTGTTTACCCAGACATTATTTTTGATATGTCCTGAGTCTGACCATCTGTTGTCTGAATAGTTATGGGCTTTCCTTAATCTCTCAGCAATTTGATGGTTTGGACAAACTTTCCATTTGGTATACTTATTATGTGGCAAAAGCCCAGAGACCTGTCAAGTGATTGCTATTTTTGTATAATGAAAAGTCAGGCTACAACAAGAAAAACAAATGTAAAATAGAGTATGGAAATAGGTCTGGTGAAGATCAGATTGATTCCAACAACGAAGATTTTGATACTGAGATCATTCCACTCATAAGGAATTTCAGCAGCATGAGTAGAATGATTTGGCGTGAGATATGGGACTATCCAAAAAAGCTTCATAACTGTTAGCATCAAAACTGCATGAGAACAACTTGCTCGAAAAACAAGGTGAGGTACCCTATTTTCAATCAAGAGAAAGTGCATTACTGCAGTACTATTGAAGTGATGCAGATTTATGTCGCCGCTATGTGTGTGGTTTAATGGAAGAGTTGGAAATTTCAGCCTATAACGGAGCTGAATGGTGGTTGTTCATTGTTAGCTCAAAGTGGAGCGTAAAGTGTGTTTTCCTCTACAATGGAAATTTATTTGGTGTAGTTGCAATTGGCCAGTGAGTTTGCTTGTGTGATGAGTTTGAAGACATAGTCACTGATTGGTTGCAGTATCACATGCACCAGTGGATCATCTGTATTGACCTTAAAATGGTCTGTTTCCTCCTTGGTCAGTAACATGAAAAAACCAAGTATCCCTGTTACTTGTGTTTGGGGGAAAGCAAAGCTCATGAGAAGCATTGAGTGCAGTCAAATTGGCCGCTAAAATCTGACCTGAAAAGTGGTGATCGAAAAATTCTACATCAATCACTTGGTTAACAGAAAGAATATTATATTCTCACTTCTGCATATGGAACTGGCTCTTATGAAGCAATTTGTTAAAGCTTTTTCAATAGGATAGAGTTTCAAATACATATTATTTCGGCATTTCCTAGCCTGTTATGTGAAAAGATAAAGACTGATGTGTTTGATGGTCCACAGATTTGGCAGCTCGTTAAAGGTGAATATTTCATTTGAACAATGACAAAACTTGAAAAAATGTGTGGTAGACTTAATTTAGACACCACCTGTTTCTGGGAAAGGCCTAGCTCCATACACTCGATATCACAGAATATTAAGTCTATGACACATACACATGCACAGCTTCATTTCAAGTCTGAATAACTCCTTTTGGAGAGAGCACTTTTTTCAGTGAATAAATAAATTTAAACTTCCTTGTTTAGGTATGGCACACTGTAAAATGAAAGTCTTAAACAAACAGGTGGACTAGAATAAGACTTCCAAGATAACTGACCCTTTTAAAGCCGTGCCACTCCTCTGCAAAGTGTTTTGTAAAGTGTCGAGACAAATTTTGAGAATTGTGTGCACAAACATGAAAACTCGTATGCGGAAAGAGTAAGTTGCTGTTACATGGCAACATAATCATTGCTAATAAAAATAGACTACAAAAATAGGAAGATGTCAGTCAGTAAGTAAAGCAATGAAGATAATTACTAACTCCATGTCTTTTTCCCTACAAGATTTATTCTAGCTAATTGCTGCACATCATAGGTTTTCATGTTTTGTCACTAATTCCACATACATTTCATCATATTATTAAGAGCTGTTTAAATATGTCAGGTTCATGTGTCCCATTTTACTACTGAAGAGTTTCATTTGTTGCCATCTACATGTGGCAGCCACTGAACTTTTGCATTTAATGCAATATCAATTTTATTACCCTTTCCTTTTTCGAGTCGGCACACACTGTGTACTAGAACAACAGTAGTTTGCCTTCTTTTCTACAATTTACTTTTGATCACAGACACTCATAATTTTCACAGTAGACATTTTTGTCACAAGCATTAAGGGGAGTTGGAACACCCTATCCTGACCATGTTAAATTTAGTGTCTTGGCTTCCATTTATTTCAGGAACCTCTGTAGCTATTGACATGAAACTTTTACAGGACATTAAATTGTGTGTTCTGTGTCTACTGAGCTACAATAATTGCATTACAGCCACTGCTTGCGGAAATACAAGTTTTTTAAATTACTTGGTTAAAATTTTGTGTACTTTTTGTACTTTATCTTAAATAATTTCAATTATACATAATATTATGTTCTTAATTTGGTTCAGTAGACTCAAGATATGTATGTTATTAGTCACTGAAAACTTTAATACTCTGCTCGAAGTGGTGTCTGAGATTTAGGGGGAAAATGAAACAGAAAATGTTAATTTTCAGGAACGGCTTCTAAAGTTTCAGAAGACTGTAACTCACTTAATATCTGCTTAATTCTCTCTTTTTAGTTACTCAGAAGCATCCTCCACCATACTGTATATCATCCTCTTGATCTTTTTCCAAGTTTTTTCTTCTTTCTGGACTCCTTAGTGGCCAACTGTGCTGCATACTCTGCTTTGTCAATGAGAACCTTGTCCATCTGTTAAAGTTCTTTGATGCAGTTTGCTCCAGGATTAATTCCCATATGCTGTAGCACTTTCACCCTATCAATACTGCCACCATTGAAAGCAATAACAGCATCACTGCCCCCCTTAGTTTCTTCATTCAAACAAAAACATTTTTTGCTAAGTGAGTACATATAAGATTATTGAACGATTCATTGGGATTTTGTGTCTGACAATGCAGACACTTCTTCAGTAATTCAGGATTTGCTAGGTCTCTGTAAATAGGTTTTATGATATCCATGACTGCTGCTGGGATGGAATGTTTATGGCTGTATGAACTGTTAGAGTACTGGGCATTGCACCGTGAATCAGGTCCAGGAGGGCAAAGGTGGTGTACCGGTGTTTCATCAGTTGACAGTCTGTGGAAGAAGGTAGCCCATACTGCCTGCTTCATTTTCAACAGATCCTTAGTATTATTTCTTATGGCCATTCCATAATACTGCTGTAGTTCATCAGTCATTTTGTCTGTCAACCTGCCACTTATGGTTTTACCATCAGAAAGTTTCTTGTCTCTCAAACTTTGTTTAACTTCCTCAACCTGATGCCCATCCTCTTCTGGAGATGACAGATACAAACATGTAATTTAACCTTTATAACACAGCAGTCCACTGGCGTCTATATAAAGAATTACCGATTTTATTACATCTCGAAGTAATGCACATAAAAATTTTAACATTTCCAACCGTTGTAGATTATATTACAACAACAAAAAAAACAAACAAAACTTCCCATGTGAGGTATACACTCGCGCGTGCGCACATCCGCACGTATGTATGTGTGGATGGACATGTGTGTGTGTGTGTGTGTGTGTGTGTGTGTGTGCGCGCGCAAGTGTATACCTGTCCTTGTTTCCCCCTAAGGTAAGTCTTTCCGCTCCCAGGATTGGAATGAGTCCTTACCGTCTCCCTTAAAACCCACATCCTTTCGTCTTTCCCTCTCCTTTCCTCTTTACTGATGAAGCAACCGTTGGTTGCGAAAGCTTGAATTTTGTATGTATGTTTGTGTTTGTTTGTATGTCTATCAACATGCCAGCGCTTTTGTTTGGTAAGTTACATCATCTTTGTTTTTAGATATATTTTTCCCACGTGGAATGTTTCCCTCTATTATATTCATACACACACACATATATTCGGAAAATAGCAAATTTTATAATGATATAAAAAACCAAAAACGTGAAAAAAAAATTTTCCGTTGTAACTCCTCTTAACACTCCTATTGCAAAAACTTCGATTCAATTTTAGCTCTCTGAGGTACTGGGGAAATTACTGAAACAGCCAGCTATGATTTTTGACAGTAGTATTGCTTACAATGTGTGTTACCTTTTCCAAAGATTGACTGTCATCATGGCGTTCTTGTTTTTATATTATAGCATTATGAAAGAGCATGCAAAAGCTGTTCCTGCAGCTGTTGAATTGCTGTAATCTCCTTAGTTTCTGACCATGTGATTCTGTTAAATGAATATCATTTTTGCTGTTATTGTAAGTAAAGTATGCAAAACTATCCTCATGAAGTCCACTCCTAATAGTACCCAAAACAGTGGTTCACATAACAAAATGACCACAATCAGATACCCTTATGGATTTTATTGATACGCTAAATTGTCTTTTATGGCTTAGCAAGGCCATTGTATTTTACAATCATCAGTGCTGTTCACTATGAGAGGATTAGGCCAGCAACTGGGGCATATGAGATCAGTTTAATTTCTAGCGTCTTGTGTTGAGGCTAGTGAGTCATCACTCTTCAACCAGTAGCAGATCATCATATTGTGACATGTTTAGCCTGCAAGTAACCTGCATTCCATACCATTGCTTGCCCTCCGGTGGAGTGACTATTCAGAAATAACCAAATAACCACAAGCGATGACGGCAGACAGGCTTTGTGCTGAGTAGGTACTAATGGTTCTTAGTGAAGACCATATTTGTGTTAGTTGGAGTTGTTCACCACCCTGCTTGATAAAGAGAGCCAGAATTAGTTTAAATTTAACATTGTGCAAAAAAAAATCCCAGGCTGTGTTTTGAAATATATGTCCTACAGAATTTTATCTGAACACTGCATGTATGTTGTAGTTTACACTGGTAAGTATAAGCAGAATTCCATTAGCTGCAATGTTTTATTTATAGACTGTACTCTCAAATTCGCGTACCTAGTGCATTCACAATGTATATTCAACCTTGAGGGCAGAGGAGCAGATATGCTACCGAAGTCCTCATCTGCACAAACTCCCTCGGAGCCCTTCATGTTATCTGTCATGTGTACCCAGCAGAAACATATTTTCAGATGATCCACAACATGCCTACAGAGGCAGGGCAAGGAGCTGTCATTCTGCTGGGTACCAGGACACGGGGAAAATGAGGGTAATGAAGCAGTTATGGATGCATGTGTGGAGAACGCAATTTTCTGGTGTCTGCCTCTATAGGTGCTTATACTTTGCTGTCAAGATGCAGGATCCTGTGTCTGTGTGTGAGAAGTGTTGGTTATAGTTGAGTAACAACAAGCTGAGGTTGGGGGGGGGGGCGCACAAGAAAAAGTACTTTCTAGGTGCAATTGCGTAGGGCACTGTCCCGGGATGCGTGGATTCCTCCTATGACGAGAGGGCTCACCAGCATGCAGTACTTGCAATGTACCAATCACTGTACATCACATTGTAATTGAATGTATTTCTGTAATCAAGAGTCAAAGGCTGCATTTGTATTACCAACTGATCTGCCCTCTATTTTAGGAGATGCTGAAATGAATGCGGTTCATAATTTAAGGTTCTGTGTAATCTACGATATTAGACATAGGTTATTAAGTAGAAGATTTAAATATGCTTTCAGTATGACTGGTGTTCATATTTGTGGATAGTCATCAGCCTGCGCCCTTTATATTATTTTGCTATTGCGTAGTTATAATCTGTATTTTAGCACTGGGTTTTGTAGAAGTATTTGGTTTTTTATGTGTGTGTGCATAAGTGTGTGTGTGTGTGTGAGAGAGAGAGAGAGAGAGAGAGAGAGAGAGAGGAGCAGAGTGCGTGAAACTCATTTCATACTAGCTGACAAACCCAGCAGTGTGGTGCCAATTTTCTATTAGAAATGAAAGCAAAAAATGAACTGTGTTTGTAGTGAAATATTGAAAAAAAAAATTTTTCTGTGTATTCGTGAAAACCCCTTCGAAATTGTGAAGTAGTCATACAAAGAAATATGCATAATATACAAATATATAAGTACTGTATCAAAATTAAGAAACATGATTGTGGATGGTTTTTGTATGCTGAATCACAGCTGTCTTGTGTGTCTACAACTCAATTTTGTAAATGTCCCTATGGCAACACCTCTCACAGCTCCATAGATGTCTTATCATTTTTGCCTACAGCCATATGTGCTTCACAGTTGAAAGCTGTCAAAGATGCTGCCATATGTCAGGGACTTTCTGAGGTTGAGTTGATTGAGTGTCTTAGCAGTAAAGAATAAGTGTGTTACAATTTCACACATGATGTGGCATTGTTTTCGTGGATCCTGGCATCTTGATGTTTGACGTCAAAATCTCTTGTACTGTATGTGGTACAATTGTATACTTTTGTAGGTGCATTTAGCAACATTTGCGAATACTGCCCATGAAATTCATTGCATATGCAGTCAGTAGCACAGAAATAATATATTTAAATGTCATTCATGAAGTGGCAATTTCTCACGTGCCTCGTTATTCATATATACATATATAATCTTCACAAATTAACTTTGCCATTAAATATCTACAATTCTGTATGTGAGTAATAAAAATTTTATTTTGTCCTCCATAGAAAAAACTTGGTTGGATTAACCCTGCAAGAAAGCTGGTGGATGTTGCCTTGCAACGATGGTCAGAAAATCAGATGAGAGCTGATAACACTAGTGTAATTGCGGTGATGTTAGACCATCCCCTTGAGGAAGTAAGTTTCATCTGTAATATTTTTATAACAGTTTTGTTCAATGTAATAAAACACTTTCTGTGTTTCTTACGAATTATAAATACATAAAACATTTAGTCGTATTGGAACAAGAAAAGTTTTTCCCCTTCCTCCAACCTGTGAAATGGCCCATCCATCTAGTTAAGGGACCTACAATTTGAGGGGATTAGAGTTAGAATTATGTATCTATAAAATTCTTGTTTGAGATGAATGCAACAAAAATTTTATAATAGTAGAAACACTATCACTGCTTCCACCAAATTCATATTGCTGATAATTGTGATAGCTCATTGTTTTTAGTGTTTGTTTACATTCATTCTGCAATTCCCAGCTTTAACATTAAGACAGTGGTGAAGCAGGTATGTCAGTATGGCCAGATTGTAGATAGTTCATATGACTCTAAACCCCCAAATTTGAGTAGAGATTTGAAACACTGTTTCATGTTTCTCACTTCAGTAGCTCATTGCCTAAGAATACTCTTAATACTATGCCATCTGGCGACACCACAGTGGCATCGTGCACGAAATAGTGGTCAACAGCCGGTGACACAACAGTTGTGTCGTGTGCATAGCAGCGCTCAGTGGCCGGCGACAACACAGTGGTGTCGTGGACATAGTATAGTGCAGTGACTGGTGACAGCACTTTAGTATCTTTTGCATTCTGTTTGTGTTTTGTTTAGGCAATAATAAGTTACACACGTCAAAAAGTATATGCCCTTTCATCATGGCAGACGGAAAGAGATGATACGATTATTTACGATGAATCCATGGACGTCTTGGCTGACGTTCTGGATGACGTGGTCGAGTGGGTAGGACACATTGAATATAAAAAATATGAAAGTGAAGCAGAATCGTCAGAAGATAGTGAAATACGTCCAAGAAGAATTCGGCGAACGCTGCGGTTGCCAACTGATTCAAATGAATCAGAAGACGACAATACTGCACAGTGGTCAGCCTTTGATTTACCTAGGACCAATAATAAATTTGAAGGATCTCCCGGTCCAAACATATTTCCCAAAGATACACAGAGCATTGAGGATATCGTAGAATTGTATATTGGGAACGATCTATTTGAATATATTAGCAACGAAACCATCAAGTACTTCAGTCAAAATTGCAATAGAAGAAACTGGATAAAAAATGCCAAATTTGTTGACGTTACAGGACCCGAACTTAGAAAATGGTTTGGGCTTGCTATCCTTATGGGAATCATGAAAAATCAAGGATTGATGATTATTGGTCAACAAATCTGGTGTCACACACACCGATATGTCGCAAAAAGACGTCCCACAACCGATTCAGACAAATATTATCATTTTTACATTTTTCTGACAACAACAATAAACCGGATAATTGCGACCGGCTTTTCAAAGTGCAATTCATAATTGATTATTTTTCCAAAAAGTGTAAAGGAACCTTTAATCCAAGTCAAAACATCTCAACTGATGAAGGAATGATACCGTGGCGTGGACAGTTAAATTTTAAAGTTTACTACTCATCAAAAATTACGAAATGTGGCATACTCTTTCGGATGCTGTGTGATTTGAGTATGGGATAAATTTCCTCATTCAAGATATATAGCGGAGCTAGACAGCCTTTAGCAAAAACAGTGATAGAACTATCGACACCTACTTATGGAAAGTGGCATCATCTCTACATGGATAATTATTGTAACAGTGTAGAACTTGCGGAGAAGTTACTTGAAAAGAAAATTAGAGTTTGTGGAAAGATACAGCAAAATATAGGATTTCCGGAAAAATTAAAGCACGCAAAAGTCCAATGTTTTTGAAGCTTGTCATCAGCTGACAGGTGAAGTACTCGCACAGGTATGGAGAGCTTCGAAAACTAAAACGATACAAATGATCTCTACAATACATAATGTCACTTTGACTGTCACTCAAAGAAAATGTAGAAAAACCAATTTCACACTAAAAAACCTGAAAGTGTATTAGACTACAACATATACATGAAAGGAGTGGATAGGGCAGACTAATATTTGAGTTATTGACCTGTATACAGAAAAACTATAAAATGGTCAGAAAAGGTATGTATGTACCTCTTGAACTGTGCGTTATTTAATGCGTTCCGCACATGGCAATATTTCAATACAGACCAAAACAGTCTCCGAATTCCCAATTTTTTTAAAAATTGAGTGTGTCCGATTTGTGGATAAAAGACCATGCTCCTGCTTATGAGCAAAACTTGGGGGTTTGCCACTACATCGCGTACATCTCATGATCCGGTTGACAGACTTTGCAGTCACATAAAGCAACACCAGCTAATACTTATTCCCAAAACAAATAAACGAAAACGAAGGAACTGCAATGTATGTTCCAAAAACAAAAAAAGGAGAACAATGAACTTTATGTGCAAGTCTTGTGGAGTTGCGTTAAATCTTGGAGACTGTTTTGCTGCATATCATACGAAAGAGAAGTATAAAGTACCAAAGACAATGCAAATAAACAAATATATGAAACAAACAAATTATGTATTTATATATTTAAAAAGAAAGATGGTGAGACTTACCCAACAAAAGCGCTGGCAGGTCGATAGACACACAAATAAACACAAACATACACACAAAACTCTAGCTTTCGCAACCAACGGTTGCCTCGTCAGGAAAGAGGGAAGGAGAAGGAAAGACAAGAGGATATGGGTTTTAAGGGAGAGGGTAAGGAGTCATTCCAATCCCGGGAGCGGAAAGACTTACCTTAGGGGGAAAAAAGGACAGGTATACACT
Organism: Schistocerca cancellata; assembly: GCF_023864275.1. Lineage (NCBI taxonomy): Eukaryota > Metazoa > Arthropoda > Insecta > Orthoptera > Acrididae > Schistocerca > Schistocerca cancellata. Next base: position 137,106,290 of record NC_064634.1, on the reverse strand, counting down.
CGCGCACACACACACATATCCATCCATACATACAAGACACAAGCAGACATTTGTAGAGGCAAAGAGTTTATGTATTTATTTACGTGTGTATATCTTCGAAATTGATGAAAGTAGGGGAACAGGGTTGTGATCTTAGGGAACTAACGACGAGATTAGTAAAACTTGACAATTTATAATCTCCCAATAATGTCAAAAATGGCCGGCGACAAGCCAAGTAATCCGAACTAGTGCTGCCGGTGCCAGCCGAATACATTTGTACGAGACGTGCGGACGGCAATGCGTTAAGTACCTGAAATGTTGACAAGTTAGTATTTCTTCTCATGATGGGTGGTTTATAAGTTTCAGGCCCTACATATTACTGCTTCTTCACTTACATATTGTGTGTTAATTGTGCTACTTAATTTTTGTGTACAATAAAATTTTGCTATGACACTCTTAAGAGTGTGTGTGAATCCCATATTGAAGCATAGAGACATCTTAAGCAGAAAGCACCATAGCAGCTACTTCTGTAAGAAATAATGTAAATATGCATCTACATAAAGAGATGGCAGATAAAAGAAATGTGTGCAGTTACAAACAAATTTTAATCAATTTGTTTAATAAACACAAACTACTACTACTGGAGCACAGAAATTAAATGTTAAAAGTTTTGTATATTGTTAAGCATACAGTTAATGTCAAGCAGATTCAATGCATCTGCAAATCATTCTAATTGAATACCATACTAATCTCATCCAAGACTTCATGTTTCAAAGGAACATGCTTATATTTGCATTCCATCTCCGATTGTCAACATAATCATCTTTTGCATCGTTGAGATAGCTTAACATTATCACCAGCTGAAAAAAAGTCTTTAAAGGAATTTCATCAACTTATTGTGACCTGCCTGCCAGCCTTAATCATTGGAATCTTCAATATCAACAATTATCCTTCCACATGTCTGTTATAAAAAATTTATGTAGTCAGTCATGCACACTATAGAAACTGTTTTTTCGAAAACTGCAATTTACTAACAAATCCACCTCAAAAACTCTGGCCTTCCAAAAATATTTTTGTTGATTTCATTCTGCAGGATCCCACCCACACAGCTGAAATAAAAGTGCATGAGACATTCCGTAGCTTTGCAGATTCCAGGGAATGAGATGCTTACAATGCAGTTTTTCTCACTAGTAATTCCTTGATCCATAAGTGGAAGTTTTTTTTCTGATTTTATTGGGAGGAAGGAAAGGAAGGGACACACACACACACACACAAAATTACGCATGCGCAACTGCTGCAAAACTATGCTTTTTATAGACAGCTGTCTATAAAAAGCTTAGTTTTGCATTTTCCTTTGATAATTGCTTTTAGCCATGTAACAAAGGCTTGTCACAGATTCGTGTATTCAGGTGACAATTTAAGCATATGTTTGTAGCATTGAGGATTTGCAGCTTTAACAGTTGTGATCATGTTGTTTCTCTATCATGTCAGCAATGTCACAAGTGAGTACCGTCACGCTGTCTTTGCTGAGCTTTCCACCAAGGAAAGTTTTATTTTGTATTGTGGAAGACTTGTCAGGCACAAGTTTGAAAATGGGTACAAATTCATCTACATTAAATATGCTACACTCTTCATAGCATCCCATTTTTCCTTGTAGTAACATTGCCTTCATACAGAGATTTGGCTTCACAAACCAGTTAGTGTGTGAAGAGTTCCAGTGTATCTCTTAAACTTGTCGAAATAATCTGTAGATAGATTTAGTAACATTTTTGGTTTTCATTTTCCTCATTCTGGAGCCATAGCTTGAATTACTGCTCCACTTAGAGTGACTGACATAGAGCTAACTTGGTGTATCCATTGGATTAAAACATTTTCTTTCTCAGTATATACCCAAGCTCTCACTGTCTGGCGCTTCACAAGCAATTTTTTCAAGGTTGTTCAGTTTGTTGACAGTACCTTATTTGAATTCCTCTCATAATACTGTTTTTTGAAACTTTGGAAGTAGGCTTTGATGCAGTAGTTGATGTCTACCTTAAAGTGTCCATGAGTTGAGGTCTTTCAGCATATTCAAGATTATCAAACAAACCTGTGACCATTCATTCTACTATTATGCGTTACACATTCCTGGTTAGTCTTATTTGGTATGGGTCCCATACAGTTCAGCAAATAGTTTACCGTAGATTGTACGAGTTTAGGCAATTTCCTTTGTAGATTGATTGCATTTTCCAAGTGTCCTACTAATGAAGTCTGCCACCTGCTTTACTTAACACTTGAGTTTATGAGGTTATTCTGTTTTCCATCTCTACAAACTTTTACAACCAAGTATTTTTATGAGAACTGATACCAGTTTTGACGCATTGACATTGTAGTCATAAGAAACATAAGTCATGCTTGCTTACAGTTTTAAGAAATTGGTAACCAAGCCCGAACATAAGTTGTGCCACAATGCTGTGTTCAAAATACTGCCCCCAAATATAAATTGGGTCACGATTTGCTCGATGTGAGCCACCTGTCGCTCAAAAACTGCACACATTTCATAGGAGAACAATGTATAGGCATCTCGCTACCTGTCCTTTGGCAGTTGCTGCCTTCTGTGGTCAGTTTCTAGAATTACATAGAAAGAAACATTAGCGAACCTAACAGTTGCTGTTGTGAATCGCTGAGCCAATAACTGATTATGATGACATAATTTTGGGTGTGTACACATTTGGCTTCAGTCGGCTGTGATTCTGCTACAAATACATCATATTTCTTGAGTGAGGAAATAATTTTGAAACCTCGAGAAGAATAAATTTGCTCAATAACTCAACTCGCGCTTTTTGAAAGGGTGGTGGTGATACTTCCTGGTGTAGTAGTAGTAGTAGTAGTAGTAGTAGTAGTAGCTTTATTCATCCGTAGACCTTTTTTTACGAGGTTGTAGGACATGTCAAAGTATTTACAAGTTTATACCAAATAAATTAAAATAAGCTAATTCGTATACACATACACGTACGCTTACAGACTTCTAGTTAGACAATCATTGGATTTACTCCTGGTATACAATACTTTCTTTACAAATAACTTATTAGATAATGTAATGCCACATGGTTCACTCATATCTCACTACCAGTCACTGCACGCAGTATACACATATTGTTTCGTAACACTTTATATAGACACAAACACACACACACACACACACACACACACACACACACACACACACACACACACACACTAGTGATCTCTGGGCCATTTTCTGTACTGCAATTTCCCATTTGCTATCCAGAAAGACTGAGTCAGCATCCCTCTTTAATAAGTGAGATGTTGAGCTCAGAAAGGGGAAGAGGTGTTAGTATTGTGCTACCCATAGATTGGGGATAAGTTTTTCTAGAAAAGGAAAAAAGAAGGAAAAAAACATTGTGTGAAGATGTTATGTGGAATGTTGGATGTTTTATAATAATTATTATTATTTATTTGTATAACTTTTTTTAACCAAACCCCAACTCTGTTTTGTCTAAGTAATCCTTCAATGTGTAAAATATATTGCATAACAGGTACTTTTTAGCTGCCTTTTTAAATAAGTGTATTTTTGCAGTTCCCTTAATCTCTTTTGGTAATTTATAGTACAGTTTTATACCTTGGAGTTTTATGTAAATTTTTTCCTTGGTAAGTGTAATTATTTTAAAATTTATAGTCTGTCAAAGACTAAAGTAAACATGAAAAATTAATCTTAAAGCTTGATCTTTTTTAGTGTGTGTTACTCCTTACAGTATATCAATTACATATGTGTCAGTAATGCTTTAAATAATGACATAAATGGCTGTCTTTCTAGGCCCGAAATTCTTGTAAGTGGCCAGTCTTCAAAGTGTTAAGGTCTCCAGTATTTTTCTCATGTATAAAGACATGAAGGACTCAGTTTGTCATTTGAAGGTTCATATTACAATACCACTTATAATTTTATATGCTCATAAATATTCTGTCAGTAAGGTGGTGAACATGACGTTTTAGATCTTGTGAATACATTATATCCTTAGATTATTATACATTTTTGTACAATAAAATGTACCCTTTTCCTATTGTCTGTAACAGGCGTGGGCAATCTTTCGTGACCTACGAGCCTATTTCGTGTTCTTATTTAAGCTCGTGGGCCAGCTTATCACGTGATGTGACACCAGCATTTCTATTAATAGGTTTGTTTATAAACAAATCTTCTTCTATCAGTCACAATTTTTCTTTATTTTGTTGCTTGAGTAGTCTCTTCTCTGCTTTTGCTAATGTCCCATTTCTAGGGATCCAGTTTCTGATGACTTCAAAACCTTTCTCCAGAATCTCACAGTTTTCAAAGTTCTGTACTTCCTAGTAAACTACTGTATCGACAGCAAATAGTCATAATCAGAAACAGTGATGGCTGTAATGTACTGCTTTGTGATATACCTTTCTCTATTGTCACTACCTCCGATCTGAAGTCTCATACTTTCACACTCTCTTTTCTGAGTTGTAGAAATTCTGTCATCCAGCATACTACTCTTCCATCCCAGCCCTTGCAGTTTTGTTTGCAGTACCATGCCATTTACCTTATCTAAGGCTTTGGAAAGATCAGTGGCTGTGCGGTCAAATTGCCGTGTCCTGTCAGCCACTTCCTGCTGAAAGCCAATTAGCTATGAATCACATGAAAGCTGTGTTGTGAATTCATTTTGTCTCTTAAACCAGTGCCCCACTTCCCTGCAAACATTCATTGTACAGGGTGTCCCACAGAAATTCAGTACGCATTATATCCAACTTTCAAGTAACAGTGAACTAACTAAAAAAGAATAGGCAAAAGGAACATTAAAAACAGTTACTTGTTTAGAAGAGATGCTGGAACTCATGATCATGGGCGTCCAGGCACTGCTGACTTCATGTGACACCGCTGACTTCATGTGACGACATTACCGGCAACACGCTGTAATTATGCAGGTGTAATATTAATTTCTGTGGTAATGTTGCATTTAAGATCGTCTGTTGTATGAGGATTGTAAGCATACACTTTGCTTTTTAGTGTGCCCCATAAATAAGTCACACAGTGTTAAGTCTGGGGACCTTTACTAACGTGCTTGTCTGCATATGTTAATTGTGTGTAGAAAGAGTCAAAGAGCTCTTAAATATGTTGCAATGTTTCCAAGTGCAATTGAAAAATATGGGGCCAATAACAAGCATGCTGGACAGTGCATGCCAAATGCTTATCTTTGAATGAAGAGGGCCTTTGTGTAGTATTTGTGGGTTGTCCTTTGACTGTTATCTGCAATTTTGGTAGTTTACATAATTTGACAAATGAAGCCAGGCCTCATCTGACATAAAGTAAAGCAAGGGGTCCAAGTAACCATTAGCAAGTGATATTAAAAGTCAGTCGAAATAATGAACTCTTTATCTCCTGATACTCAAATTTCGGCTATTGCACAACACTCGCATGAAAGGCTGTTACTTTCATATTATTTAGTACATGATGACACAATGTAAGAGATACACCAGCCTTATGCGATAACCTCCTTCCTGACTTCTGGTACTTCTTATAATGTCCATGCGAATTCTGCCTGGAGTTTCAGGGTTCCTCAGTGTCTGTCACCTATTCCTCTGCTCATTCTGAACAGATTCTACAACTCTCTGTATCTTGTACCGATCTTGAATAGTGCTGGTTATGGGAAGTTTCCTACCAGGACGCTTCACTTGAAACATTTCTTTACATTCCTTGATGGAGCCTGTGTTAACGTAACACTTCATTGTATCAATTCACTGTTCTAATGCAAACTGCGCCAGTTCTCTAACTGCATGAGCTGCTCACAACTACTGATGCGTGAACACACACAGCTGCACTCAACTTTGCATTAAAATGCAGTGTAGCCAACTTTCGAGACACTGTTGCCACTTCACAGGAAATTCAACTAGAGATAATTAACCGGTATGTGAGGTATGCTGGTTTTAAGTGGGGCACTCTTTATATTTATCGATGGTCTCTCAGATATTTTACTTACATTACTGGTTAACTGGTCTGCAGTTTTTGATATTGTCTCTTGTCCATTGTTCCTCTCCCCTTGTATACAGGTGTTACTACCTCTTCTTTCCATTCATCTGAGAGCACACTATTATTTATAAAGAACTCAAACAGGAATCTTAGGTCAGGCACAGCGCACACTCAAGAATTTTTAGTATTTCTCCGCTTATTCTGTTCACCCCTGCTGCCTTCCTTGCACCTAATGCAGTGATTGAATGTAGTAATTGAATTACCAGTTTAATTGCTGTAAACTGAATGAACTATTTTCTATTGCTTGTCCTTGTAGGTAAAGGAAAATTGTGAACATGTAGAGACTAGCAACACTCAAACTGCTGGTGCTTCGGTTTCACGAAAGGGACCACAGCAGCGTTGTGCTGATGGCATCAGAGAAGCTGATAAAAATTCCAGATTGCCATTTGCCACTCCTGGTGAATGGGTTGGGCCTCCACCTGTAGCTGCAAGAGTGAAAAATGAACCTTCATGGAGTTCTGTTGATGGTGACTCTGATGCCTCTGTAGTCCCTCCAGCAGTGCGAGACACTAGTTCTGTGGCAGAAGATACAGCTGGTCGTGTTGTAAAAGTTGGAGATTCACTTTGCAGGTATGTTGAAAGTTATGGGAATGTAGGGGAGTGTGGAAAACTGAAGTAAGATCATTGCAGTTGCAGAAGACTTGCACCAAGAATGTAATGTGCAGGAAAAAAAAAAACTATTCATTATTACTAATTACATAAGTTAAATACTGTCTTTTGAGATTGTAATGAAAGTCTTGTTAAAACCAAATGTGTTCCCCTTTATTTTAAAGCATCTTCAGTGGTCACTGTAATGATGTTTTCTCCTTGCTTGCTTTTGTTTCCTTGGATCACCAACACTTCTCACACTTTAAGTTACTGGTGTAAACGGTACGATCTTTAATCTCAGGTTTTTTGTTGCTTATGTCATTCTTTCTTGCTTATGTCATTCTTTCTGTTCTTCTATCATATGTGGTTCATTTTACCACACATAACTTCACTAACATAAAATATATTAACGTTTTTATTTTGTGAAGAACCATTGCCATCTCGCCATTTCATGTGCTTTGTTTTTGCTATCTGAATTAGTATGTCCAGCTCCTTGTTACAGTTGTTTGTCAAGTAGTACTGTGATAAGTTTGTAGAGCATACATCTGGGAGCTGATTCTGTGTGTGTTTAGATGCTTAGTGTAGTATTGTGTATGTTGCGATGTTTTTGCTGTAAGTTTTGAATGAGTGTTGGTTATTTTTTTGTTGTGATCAGATGCTATCAGACGACAGTTTGGTCATGGTGCACCCGATCTCATTCGTCAGTTTTTGACGGGTGCAAGCAGGTTAGGTTAGGTCAGAATCTAGTCCAGGGCTGGGCAAATACAGTTTCGCAACCACGGGTGCTCGCAGATGTCCGCAAGGCCTGCCCTCGGCTCTCCCACCAGCCAGCAGTACCCCCACCATCTACTCGCCTAGCCACGTACGTCACTGCACCGTGCGGAGCCACTAGGTCCGTTTACTTACCGCCGTTTTATCGCATTCGGTGTTTGTGATAAAACAGAACTACTAGGAGGAAAATGGCTTTGGAGGAGTTAAAATCGTTGAAACGTAAGTCCTTTGATCTGTAATCCGCAGTGGGAAGAAGAGTACTTTTTATTGGAACGCAAAGCTGATCTCGGTAAATGATTTGCAATGCAACATTGTCTTCATGGAAGAAGTACAATGTGAAGTGACATTATCAACTGCTTCACGAGAAGGATATAGTCTGTTTCAATAATGAAGAAAGAAAAGCCAGTCTTATCGAACTGAAATGGAAAAAGGAGAAAGACTTACGAATGCAAGTAGATAATTATGACTTTGATTCACATTATTACTGTTATTACTAATATGTTATGTGCGTTTTCCATCATTTTTATCTTTTCCTGTAAATATTTAATGTACGAAAACCTCATCATCCACAATGATGCAGCGATGACACTAAGCTATCATGTAGCTCTTATAACAGCTAAAACAGCACGACCCTTCGGCGTTTGAGAATTTGTGAAAGAATGTTTTGTTGCTGTCACAACAGTTTTGTGCCCAGCATGTCTTCCTGTTTTTGGAACTGTTCCTCTTTCACGGAGAATGGTTTGCAGGTACATTGTAGAAATGGCACAAAAGAAAGAAAAGCCAGTCTTATCGAACTGAAATGGAAAAAGGAGAAAGACTTACGAATGCAAGTAGATAATTATGACTTTGATTCACATTATTACTGTTATTACTAATATGTTATGTGCGTTTTCCATCATTTTTATCTTTTCCTGTAAATATTTAATGTACGAAAACCTCATCATCCACAATGATGCAGCGATGACACTAAGCTATCATGTAGCTCTTATAACAGCTAAAACAGCACGGCCCTTCGGCGTTTGAGAATTTGTGAAAGAATGTTTTGTTGCTGTCACAACAGTTCTGTGCCCAGCATGTCTTCCTGTTTTTGGAACTGTTCCTCTTTCACGGAGAATGGTTTGCAGGTACATTGTAGAAATGGCACACAATGTGGAAGTTCATATGAGAAACAGGATCAAAGATTTGGTGTTCTTTTCATTAGCATTGGACGAAAACACTGATGTATGTGATGTTGCTCAACTTGCAGTCTTTTTGCGAGGAGTTGATGTTCAGTTTAATGTGATTGAGGAACTCCTCGATTTAATGCCAATGTGTTAAAAAACAATGGCCAACAATATATTTTCGCACATTGAACATATAGTAGAGAAATACGAGCTGTGTTGGGAAAAACTTTCATAGATTGCGACAGATGGGGCTCCTGCAATTATTGGTCGTAATTCTGGTGTCATTGCTTTTATACAAAAAATGGGTGAAAGCCGTCAGTGTTCAGCGGGAACTACCAGCAGTGCATTGCGTTCTTCACAGTCTTAATTTGCTAGCAAAATGTGCCAAACTAGTTGGCGTCATGGACGTGGTTATAAAAAGTTAACATTTTCAGATCGCAGAATTTCGGACACAGACAATTCAAATCGTTCGTGGCAGATGTCTAGTGTGAATATGGCGATGTTCCATATTTTTGTGAAGTACGCTGGTTGAGTGGAGGTGTTGTTTTAGAATGATTTTTTAATTTACCTAAAAATACAACATTATTCATGGATGCGAAAGGAAAACAGGTGCAAGAATTGGACGACTTTCAGTGGATTTTAGACCTTGCGTTTGTATCTGACGTAACCAAGCATCTGAATAGTGTGGATGAAGCTTTGCGAGGTTGAAATAAGGTAATTAGCAAAGTGTTTGACACTGTTTTGGCTTTCAGGAGAAAACTGCTTTTGTGGGCAAAGCAACTGCCAGAAATGTCGGGTGTACACTTCCCGAGCGTTGCACTAGTTGTTAGTGAAAACAATTCGGAACAGGAGGGGGTCAAAGAAATTTTTGATGGCTTTGTAACGATGTTAGTCTTTAGTGGGTTTGAGGACTTAAATTGACTGGAATGCGATGTCAACCTATTTGTGACTCCTTTGGCAGTTAATGTTGAAAATGTGCCTTCCGAAATTCAGTTGGATCTCATCGACTTTCAATGTAAACGTGTGCTGAAGGAGAAGTTTCACACTGCAGAAACCGTGGAAAACTTTTACAAATGTTTCACACGTTAACAGTTTCCATTGTTATTTAAAATAGCCGCTCGTGTATATAGTTTTTTTGGAACAACATACTTGAGCGAAAGTATTTTCTCCGCAATGAAACTGACAAAATCGAAGCTTAGGAGTGGTCTTACTGATGCTCATATGACTGGTGCAGTGCACCTAATGACTAGTAATTTCACACCAACTATCGAGATGCTAGTTCACAATCATTGTAAAAACATCCAGGATGATGTAAATTAATGCCTATGCCCTATTCATATGTAGTCTGAACTACACGTCTGTGTAAATATAACGTAACATTTACAATACAAATCTGTTCGTTTCATAATCCTTTATGTCTGTATCCTATTTGTAGCCATGAAAGTACAACACGTTACAATGGTTCAAAACTGTTTCATCTGTACGTGGCCAACCATTGCATGGCACAGGATACACAAACTTTGGATAAGCACATTTTACACTTATGTCCCACACACGCATGTTGTGCACATATGATAGGCCCCCGACAACCGTGTACTGGTGCCGAGTTCACGGACACCACATACATGTGAAATGACCTCTGAAGTATGCGTGCTGCACCTTCACTACGTACGTTAGCTGGTCCATACTCAGCTGTGTGTGTGATGTGCTCTCGCAGCAGTTCTCCCCCCCCCCCCCCCTCCCAAATGGACAAAAAATTAGTATGGTATCACTCTAGGAGAATGCATCTGGAATCTGCTCTCACATTAGGAAAATAAATCTTACAGGTTCAGGAGATTTTGGAGGTGGTATGTTGGCTGTAATTACATGGACCTTCACAGGTTTTGCAGAGCCAAAAATCACACTGGACTGGCTTTTGGGAGCAGCTGAGTTCAATCTCAGTGTACTCAATCAGATGCAGTTCTTCTCTAGTATTCCAAAAAAGTTGAAGCAGATGCTTGGATGTCTCAATTGAAGAAGAGACAGATGTTATCCTTCCTGGCCACATCCAATTGAAACTTCCTTTTTTCTGTAACGACATGTCAAGCGTTTTCCTACCTACCTCTCTCCTTTAACTTATTTTATTTATTTATTGCAAATAATAGTTAACAGTGTAGAAAAAGATAGCTTGCTACATCATAAAGAAGACACATCAAGTTGCAGACTGGCACAATATCATGTGGGATGCAAGCAGCAATCTGGAGGGGGTGGGGAAGAGGAAGGCATAGTAGTGTATGGGTGGGGAGAGAGACAAATGCTAACTGGTGGAGTGTGCAGGGACTAGGCGGTCAACAGGTGCAGCGCCAGGAGATTGTAGGGCAGGGAGGTGGGGAAAAAAGGAGAGGAGTGGAGAAAGACAGGTGGACGCATTGGCAGAGGGCTACAGAGTGGGAGACGAGAATGGGGAGGAAGACAAGAATGGGGAGGAGACGATAGGACAGACGGGGTGGAAGCTGTTTGGTGGAGGGTGTGGAAACAGTATGTTACCTTAAGTTGAGGCTGGGATGATTTCGGGAGTGGAAAATGTGTTGTAAGTGTAACTCTCATCTGCACGGCTCAGAAAAGCTGGTTGTGGAGGGAAGGATCCACATGGCTCGGGTACTGAAGCAGCCATTGAAATAAAGTGTATTAAGTTCAGCTGCATGTTGTGGTTTACTTCACTCTTGGCCACAGCTTGTCAGTGGCCGTTCGTCCTGGTGAACAGCTGGTTGATAGTATACCGATATAAAAAGCTGTGCAATGATTGCAGCAGAGCTGGTAAATAACTTGGCTGCTTTCATAGTGGCCCAGCCCCTGATGGGATAGGATAAACTTGTGACAGGACTGGAATAGGAAGTGATGGGTGGGTGGATTGGGCAGGTTTTGCACCTGGATCTTCAACTGGGATATGATCCTTGTGGCAAGGGGTTGGGATTAGGAGCGGTATAGGGATGTAGTATGATGATGTGAAGGTTGTGTGGGTGACGGAACACCACTTTAGGAAGGATGGGAAGTATCTCAGGTAGGATGTCCGTCATTTCAGGACACGATAAGAGGTAATCAAAACTTTTTGTATTGGTATGACTACCAACCAGCTGTCCACTAGAATGAGCAACCACTGCCAAACTGTGGCCAAGAGCAAAGCTGAACATAACACACTTGATTTCAATGGCTGCTTCACTACCTGAGCAATCTGGATCCTTTCGTCCGTCACCAGCTTTTCTGAACTACGCAGATGATTGTTATGCTAACAACACATTCTCCCCTCCTATAATTATCCTGGCCTCAACATATGGTAACATACTGTCCCCACACCCTCCACCCAACAGTTTCCATCCCCTCTGTCTTACCATATCCTCCCCATTCATGTCTCCCACCATATTTATTTGCATTTTTGTGCCAATGCATCTATCCACCTTCGCCCACTGCTCTCCTTTTTTGTTACTTTTTTTCCCCACCTCCCTGCCCAACAACCTCATGACGCTGCACCTGGTTACAGTCTGAGCCCTGCAAACTCCACCGTACAGCTTTCGTCTCTCCCCCCATCCTTACACTACTATCCCTTCCCTTTCCCCACCCCCCTCTAGATTACTGCTTGCATCCCACGTGATGTTGCATTCTGGCCCAAGATGCTGGAGTTGGGGGGGTCGAGCGCGCGCGCGCGTGTGTGTGTGTGTGTGTGTGTGTGTGTGTGTGTGTGTGTGTGTGTGTGTTTACTGACGAAGGCTGTGTATTTTAATCGTGCCTGCCTGCAATTTGACGTGTCTTCTTTGCAGTAAGTAGCAATCTACCATTTCCTACATTGTTGATATTTTTACCTGGAGTTTCCATTGTAAATAGTAGTTATATTTGTATAAAGCTTTCGTTAAGCACTGTCATTTTCATGCAGTTAATTAACCCAATGTTTTGTCACAGTCGCAGGTTCTTGTTCACAGTGCTACAATTAAAGTTTTCCTCAATTGCTTCTAAGCTGTTTTGAGAGGATATTGTGTGGATCTCTGGAGTGTGTATGGGTATCAGTGCCTCCAATCTAATTTAATGTAGTTAGATTGGAACATGAGAGGAGTTCAAGAAAACAAGACAAGCACACTGTGGCAAAATACTCAGTAATGGAGACTTGATCAAGAATATAAGTCTGATGAATCAGTGTCTCATTAATATTTCCTGCTTCTTTATTAAGATTTTACTTGTAACATGTGAGAGCTTGACCTTTACAGCAGCGTATATGAGAAGATACAAATTATTAATTTTATGGGTTTAATTGTGAAAAGACATAATTCATATGATAGTCTCTTTTAAAGGGATATAGAGCTGGACCGTACACTCAAATGGGAAGTTTTCGGTTATTGTGGTGTCCAGTGCATATTGCATGGATGAAGAAACCTATCAGATGACTGGTTCAAGAAATGCCATGGACAGACCAAAGGATAGGGTGGGGAATGGGTTCTTGCGGGGGGGGGGGGGGGGGGAGTTATGGATCAAATAGTATATGTAAAGTCAAGGTGGACTATATATAGTTGTGGGAACAGTAACTCATAGTCTGATTGGAACCCAGGCAGCTAAACTGCATAGGACCACTGTTACATAGCAATTGGTGGTGGTGGTTATTGCCTATTTCACATGAAAGCACCCAGTGGCTGTTGCCCTCCTATCACAGATGTAGATGAAATTTTGGTATAAGAAAGTATGTTGTAAAATGAGGTTAAAATATTTTTCCAGAATTTTTTGATCAAAACTATATTTAGGGAGACCATTTTGAAATTTGAAACTGACATAGAGAGACGGGGGTGGCTTTTTAAGTTTATTAATCAGTTTTATTCAATTTGATGTTGCTGGAAAGATAAAATTATCAATATAATGCTGGATTTATGCATGCAAATATTTACAAGTCTGTGATGATGAAATCTACTTCTAAAGACTCCCCCCCCCCCCCCCCCCCCCCCCCCCCCCCCCCCCCCCCCATTCGCCATAATCATAAGTTACACCATCTTAATATTTATTTCAGATAATACCTTTACTTTTAAATGTTAAAAAAATCAGAAGGGTGTTTTAGCCTTCTTGCTAGGACTCATACATTGAAATAAATCTGTAATGATTGTTGCTTTGAATGACTAAACAGTAATATGTGAAACAACAATGAAAAATTCAGACTAGCAGCAGCACTCGAAAACCGCGTGCGTGCGTGCGTGCGTGAGAGAGAGAGAGAGAGAGAGAGAGAGAGAGAGCGGGGGGGGGGGGGGGGGGGAGTGTCTCTGAAGGACTTTTTTGTTTTTTGATTTCGTACTTTCTATGTGCCTTTCTGCTCCTGTCAATGATGCCACTTTAGTCGGTAAGTTATTTCAAATTAAAAAAAAAAAAAAGTTTTTGCGAGTAACAGAAGTGTGCCTGCTGTGAACTGATAGAAGTTTTACAGTTGTTCTCACTTGAACATGCTACGCAGCTATTTGTGCTATGTCAGATTTAAATCTTATTTGTCTCCTAACATAAAGTGTTAAAGATCACATAATGTAGTCATTAACTTTCTTTTTCCTCCTTAAAAATACTTCATAATACATCTTCAACTGATAGGTGTATTAGAGAAAGTTACAAAGATCCAGTCCTTTTCTGCAATGTACTCACTCTTATTTACTAGAAATCATTGTGGCCAACACACATTTTACAGGTTTTGTGTTGGAAGAAAAGTAATACTAGCAAAGAGATTGGTTTGATAAACATGTCATTTCTGAATCAATCTGATACTGAATTACTAAAGCTCTAAGAAGTACTTGTGTAAATATTGACAATGTTTGTTCTCATCAGATGCTCAATTTGGGGGCATTTGAAAATAACAAATTTGCTGTGACACTTTCAAGAAGCAGCTTTTAAGAATGCCCAAATAGTCACAGGTGTACTGCCGGTCCATAGTGTCCAACGGCCACAATATTCAGTGATCAGAGATGTCACCATTGTCAGGTATGCTGACGAACTGAGCTTCTGAGGGCGATCGGTCGTCTTACATCCCCTCCCCCTGTGAGGCGTTTTCTCTGTGGCCCGCGGCCGTGTGACGGCGGTTGCTGAGATGCTGGTGTTGGCATCTGTGGTGGTGTCGGTGTAATTGCCTCGTCTACCCTGGTCGCCCATTCGTTTTCTTAGTGTGTGTTTGGTTGTCTTTTCTCTCACGCCATTAGTCATAACAAAAATGCATTGGATGGAGTTGGTGTACTATTGAATATCTAGCCACAAGAGCTTGTTCACTATGTTCATATGTCAACACATTTTTAAGTCCAAAAGATCTGTTAACATTTGCCAAAACTCATGTTCCAGCAATACAAAAATTTTATATGATAAAAATTCACAAATATGTTTATATATATAAAAAAAATGGTTCTATCATTGTGGGAAAAGAGTGAATAATTTTTTCAAACAACTAAATGAAAGCAAGCTGCTGATAAGCATGTCTCATCTTCTACTAAATTCATGCAAGTTCACTGCACTTCCAAGCAAGGTCTTAAAAAAGACCTCTGTCACTGTAAAAGAAGAAATGTTAGCTGCGGCTGTCTGTGATGACAGAACATAAGTGGAGATGGAGAGTTCAGATTCATGAGACCAAGTGGATCTTCCTCACTCGATTCATGGTCACTTACTAATATATGCTGTATCCCGTATGAAAATATTTTAGTGACTTTGCATATTCCTAACACATGCACCAGTAGCTCATATACTTTTGGATTAGACACAATATTCTCTATTGATAACTTGCTTCAAAGAGTGAACACTTTTTGGAATGTCACCAGTGTGTTTTACAAAAATGTTTAGGTAAGGCTAAAGGCTGTCATTACAGGTGTGTAGTATTTGTAAGCATAATTCCAGCATTGTAATGGTTTTCTATCGTAGTTGATCCCTTTTTTTTTTTTCCCAACAAAAGCCAGTTCAATAAAATTTATTTATAAATTAAGTTACAGTGGTTACAAACATACCCATTTTTCCTACAGATGCTATTTTGCGAAAATGAACTGAATTTCAGAATTACCCCCATAACCACAGTTTTGATCAAAAAGTTAGGGAAAAATTATTTTAACTGTCTTTCATTATATACTTTGTGACAGGAAGACAACAAGATTTACTTATTTTGTTTGATTTCTAATGAAATTAATCTTACCTGTTTGATAATTATGGACTTATCACAGCTCCCTTAGACTCTCCAATGCATTGCAGCTTGGTGAAGTTAGGGGAGTGTTGTCTTTCTTTTCATCTGTAAATGTTATGTTATGTTTTGGTTGGTAATTGTGAAATTTCAAATACTGATTATGAAGTGCTTTATGAAGTCATGGAAGTCACACATTCGTCTGAACATTCTGAAAATGTAACCCTTAATTGTACATTGCCAGGTCTAGTATCGTCTCCTGATTAGTAGTTTTATTGTAATCATCCTAAATGTAGATCATTGTTACACAGTGCTACTAACATGGGTTTAATGTCCCTGTTGCTGAAACCTTGAACACCATTTACTTATATATTCACTGTTGCGGATTCTTGTTGCTGTAAATCAGCTTTGTAGCACTGAAGTCTGGTTCCCGTATGTTAAAACTGCACTTAGAACATTGGGCATGAAAATGCTATGGATCTTTTGCCATTTCCCAAAAATGATGTAATAAATATTTTCTCTTAAATATGTGTATGTTTGTGTGTTCCTTGTCAACCAAACAATAATGTTCACGCCTGAAATAAGAGAACACTACCATTACCATTACACAATTCTGTTAAGGTGCAGTACACTGATGGTCAGTATGCAATGGAACCAGATGTTGAGGAACAGTGAAGGGCCCATAATTTTGAAATGACTAATATGCTAGTCCTAGAGATATTCAGCGCAAAAATGGAATTGTCAGTTTGGCTGAAAACACATCAATATAACATCTACCATGTATTCTTTGATTGCAGATAGTCACATCTGCCATTCATATGGTAGGACAGATTGCTAGGAAAATAAAATTTTGTATCAGATTTCTGTTGATTCCTTTCATCAGTGAATATTCTGTCAACATTATTTTAGTATACTGTGGAATCATTGCATTTCCAGTTATGCATATACTCAATTTAAATGTTGGGCATGTGTATTACTTTCAGGTTGTCATCTTCAGAGTTGGACATACAAAAACATTTGCATGTTAGGAACCTTTAAGTTTGCTAAAAGAACAGTAATTTGTAGGAATGTAAAAAGAAAAAACTATATGCAGTAACTGCACTTCATGTTACTCTTTTACAGTTATTGTGTCTAATTAGGTTGTATTTTGTTTGTTTCAGTGATCCTGTATGTCTGACAATTAAGGACAATTGTTCAGTGCGAAGAGATGAAACATCTTTGGCTGCGGCACGAGTAGAGGAAATTAAAGTGTGTTCTGATGAAAATAAGGCTACCACTACCACAAAACAACAGGGTACCACGTTTCCAACATGCTACACAGCAAAACTTGAGAATATTTGTCCGGATTGGCAGCAGACTGTAACGAACAGCTCTTTAAATAATGCCGATAATGATACTGTTTTGGAGGGAAGTAGGGTGGAACCACTCCAGAAAAGTAAGAGGAATCAATTGAATGACACAGAAGCTGTTACGTCACTTTTAACTCGCCCGAATATGAGAGACCATTCAAATGAGAATGTACCATTTGCTTCAAATTTGTTGCAACAGAAATGGTGGGCAAGGCAGTCTGAGGATACGAGTACAGTCCTTTCATCTCACAGGAGCAGATGGGGTAAACATAGTATCAAGAATATGAGTTCACCAGTTACTGTTGAGCATAAGAGGAAACGGAGTCATTCAGATGACAGAACACTGGTTTTATCACGTTTAATGCAAAAGAAAAGTTTTAAACCCCAACCTAATGATATTCTTTCATATGCAGGTCCCCCATCACCAGAGAAGAGCTCTAGGAAGCTATGCAGTGATGCAGACACACTTAAATTACCTTCATGTTCAGTCCAAGAAGTCTGTAAGAAGAGTTCTGATGATACAGTTACTACATTCACATCCAAAGAGAAGAGGACAAGGAGCCAGTCATATGATAGGAAAAGAGTCACAACAAATTTTGCCCAACAGGAAAAGTGTAATGGAGATGCTGGTGATGAACCTACAATGAACGTTTCTCAAACACAGACCAGAAATTCTAAGAGACACATAGACAGTGAACAGTCATTTGCTTCAGCATCATCATCTCAACAACAGAAGCGGAGGCGAAACCTATCAGAAGACACAAATGGTGCATCATCTGTGAATCAGGAAAGTAGTACTAAATGTCAGATTGATGAAAGATTAGTTGCCACTACAAAAGATGGGAAGAGAAGTTGGAGCAAAGAGTCTGTTCTCAGGCAATCGGTTGCTTCATTTCCAAATCAACTTAGAGGGAGGAGAAGCCAGTCTGATAACAGAAAGGTAATCACATCATCTGTTACTCTTAAGAGGACTCGCAGAAGCAAGTCTGTTGATGCATGCAGAGATATTTCTGCTTTGAACAAGGACAATAGCTCCAAGATTGATGCTGATGACAGGCAGTTACTAGCTACTTCTACAACTCCACAGAAGAAGAGGAAAAGGAGGAGGAGGAGCCAGTCACATGACACCTTATGTTCCTCAGCCTTGCAGGCAGCAACATCTCTAAACCACACCAGCAATGACCAATTAATTATTTCTCCTCATGTTAACCATAAGGGCATTAGGAGGAGTAAGTCTCTTGATGGGAAGACATTCACGTCATCAGTAATGCAACGTAGGGATTATAGGCGACACTCTGTTGCTTCACAATCTCTTGTTATGCCTGTAACACAACGAAATAATTGGGGACAGGCCATTGACCGGCAAACAAACGTATCATTTCCATACCAACAGCACAGTTTGGGAAACGAGTCTGATAACAGACATGCAGTTACCTCATCGCGAGTGAAGGTAAGAAAATACAATGAGTACATGTGTATACTAATGGATAGTTCTGGCAGAATGTAAACAACTTGAGAACAAAGGTAACAACTCACCGAATAGTAGAGATGTTGTTTCATTGATAGGAATGTAAACAAGACTGAAAAGTTACTAACTTTTGGCTGAATCCTTTTCTTGTGCTAGAGTACGTATGCACACATAAGCGTGCGCATGTACCCCCACCCCCCATGCAACTGCTCGTCTGCAGGTTGACTGAAATGAGGAGTTTTATTGGGTAGAGTGGGAGGCTGGAGAAAGGAGGGTTGGAGGTTTGAGGAAGGATGACAGATAATTTGGGGGAGGCGACAGATGTATTGGATAAGAGTAGGTATGTGGCAGGTGCACATGATAGGATAGGAATGTGACACATGCGAACCAACATCTGTGAGTTTGTATAACACACATTGCTGATACTCTGGAGAAGTGGATTGGGAAGGAGAGCAGGGGTGAAAGTACAGGAGGAGATACTGTGAGGAAGAGGTTGAGGGGGTGGGCTTAGTGAAATTAAGGTGCTGAGGCAGTGCAGAGGTGAACGTGAGCTGGAGGCTAGTGGAGTTTGTGGGCAGGAAGATTACAAGAATAAAGGTTGCATTGCAAGGAAAACTGCTGTCTATGTAATTCAGAGAAGCAGGTGTTGAAGAAAGTTTCCATATTGTATGGGTTGTGAAGCAGCCATTGAAATTGAGGACATTGTCCTCAGCAGCTTGTTCTACTGCTGGGTGAACTCTATTCTGAGTCACAGTGTGGCAGTGGCCATTTGTTCAGGTGGTCATGCACATACATTGTGCTGGGGAGAAATTTCAGCAAAGCTGATATGACATGGCTGCTTTAACAGGTGGCCCAGCCTTTGATGGAATGGGGTAAGCCTGTGATGGTAATTGAGTAGGATATACTGGGTGGATGAATTGGATAGGTCTTGCATCTAGATCCTCCCCAGCGAAATGACGCGTGTGGCAAGGGTCTGGAAGTGGGAATGTGATAGGGATGGTCCAGTATGTTTTGTAGATCGGATAGATGATGGAACCCACTTTCATCCTAAAGCCAGCAAGTTTTCAGTCTTGTGTATGGGCCTGTCAGTGACTCAGTGCCTCCACTATTCAATATGTTGTTACATTTACTTTTTAAGTTAGCAAATAAATTTGTGTTGTTTGATATCCCATCATTATTTTTATGCCGTGACTGTCAGCAATACAGCATTTTACAATATCCCTTGCTATTTGTAAGAGAACGGGTGGATCATTTAAAAAGAAGTTGAAGCACAGTTTTTTTACTTGAAGTGTTATTACATTGCATTGTTGTAATTACATTTGCTCCACTTTCCAAGTGAGATAAAATTTTTGGATTTGATAAAGTTAGTTTCAAACACACTGTCCTTCCTTTTACAGTGTGACACAGCCAGTGTGTTAATAACCATTACAGGTTTTCTGTCTGTAAATTTGTGCACTACATGGTTCATGAATTAGTAGTGTTCTTTGTATCATTTATAAACATCATTATTCATTTTAATTGGGATCCTAAAGTGTAAAAGACAGTGATAGACCATGTAAGATGATGAATCTTTGATATCTCATACATCAGGCAGATGCTTCATATATGTTTCCAGGAGAGTCCAAAAGGTTTATAATAAAGAAATATGCACCATTGTGTAGAATGATTTGAGAGGTTTTTCGAAAATACTTAAAATACACACTGCGTGTCAGTAAAAATGAACCATCCAGAATGGAAGAAGGTAATGAAACTTCGCAATTTGAGAGAGTACGTGAAGTTTGATATCTCAAAACCAAGCCAAATTTGCAAAGAAACTGGCAGTATGAGCCCACTTGTCCGTATGACATTGCACCCACCCCATTTGCCCTTGATGGATGCACCAAATGAGTTAGGAAGGGTGTCTTAAGCTGTTGTATTCTCTCCAAAGGAAACGGGCCCACAACTGTAGCAACTGGCCCTCTATATCCCGGATACTGCCATTGAGACGAACTTTACATGCATGTTGGTCCCATACTTGTTGTATCTGTGAGAGATCTGAGGAACTTGCTGGCCACGGGAGTACCTCAACACCACAGACAGTTCATAGATGTGTGTGCCATGTGTGGGCGAAGTGTCCTATTGAAAAATAGTTCTATGGTTCTTCCACATGAGAGGGAGCACAAGAACACAGTATGTCTGTGACATACTGTTGAGCTGCCAGAGTACCTTAATCACCATCATCCATGACCTAAAGTCGTACTCGATGGCTCCAAACACAATGATGCCAGCAGTAACAGTGGTGTGCCTCTCCAAAACTTCAGAAGAATGGGGCATCACCCCAGGATGCTGCCATACTTGCCCCCTTCAGGGGGCTCTTCTTTGGTTTATGATTTTGGACACCTTTTTTTTTTTTTTTTTTTTTTTTTTTTTTTTTTTTTTTTTTTTTTTTTTTTTTTTTTTTCATTCCGGCACTTAATACAACTTTTCACCCTAACTTTGTGATCCCCATTGTTGTGTTTGACCTACCATACCTCTTCCAAATTTTATAGAATTTCGGATCGTTTGGGGTAGGTCACCCAATGCACTGTACATTCTGCATTTTGTGCCTTTCTTTCTTGGTACCCTTCCTTTCCAGTAAAAAATAATACAACCAAAACTATAGCCATCCAGTTGGGGTGGGTTGGGGAGGGGGGGGGGTCGGGTCATCAGGTACCTGCGTGGTGGTAGCCCCCTGACCACACCTGGATCCTACTATTGGTACCTGCATTGGAAATTCCCCATCTGATGTGAAGTCTGAGCCCTTCATGGCTGGAGCTCGGAGACTATGGGCAATGGTGGCCCAGCCATATAGCCATTGCTGTGGTGCCTGTGGAGAGATTGGAATTTGTGGCACCAGGGTGGATGACTCGCAGATGAAGTGGCTCAAACTTGCATCTGCTGGGAGTTGCACAGCTCCAGTAGTCTCTTCCGAAGGAAAGGATTACCGTAATGCGGAGGGTATGACGCCACAATTTTTCTTTCCTCAGTTACTCCATTGGAGGAATGTAGGGCTAAGTGACAAGGGGAGAAATCTGCCCACAATGCAGTTTGCTCTAGGACCAACAGGGATTCCTTTTTGGCCACAAAGCTGTTACTCTTTGTTGAACATCTTGAGGACAAGTGTGGCAAAGTAACAAGAATGTCGAAAATGAAAAATTGTTTCGTTCTGACTAGAATGATGTGCCCTTCTCATATTAATAATTAACAACCACGTAAAACAATAGAGTTTTCAAAATCGAACTAGGAGAGAGAGCCACTAGATAACAGTGTATTCACAATGTTATCTTCCGTGAGCCCAGTTCCAAAATCATAGATCTGTTGAAAAGCCACTAAGTAGGGGAGATTTATGGCAAGGTGTGTTGATTACCCTTTGTATTCACCTTTTTCGCATCTGAGAAATATGTTCTTCATTTTCTGTTGCTTTTGAGCAACACAGCAAGACATGTTATGGTAGACTATATCACAGCATTTTGTATAGTAATTGAAGTAACAGGTTTTAATATGACTGGGGGGTGGGGGAAGTTGGCAAGTATTTTGACTCGAGAAAGGAAACAGAAATTTGGAAGTTTTCCTTCTTTTCTTCTTGATGTAATTGTCTTGGGTATATTAATATTTCTAAATGGTCCTTCATATAAAGCATCAAATTATATAATTCCAAAAGCTAGTAAAATAAAGAATGAAAAAGGTATTGGTGCATGACAAGATTTCTACTGTGGGCATCCATTGCAAGTTGATATGCTAAATGTTGCTCTGGAATATTACCTTAGCGAGGGCAAAAATTACAGCAGACAAAGTCTTAATCACACTGATGTTATCTCTGTTAAAGAAAATGGTGAAAAAGTTGAAGTGAAAAGATATGACAAGATCAGTAAGAGAAGCATATCTCTTAATGAAAAGGAGAACCCAAATTTAAAAATTGGTCCCTTAGAATTTTATTCTGTATTTTTTTGAAACTTATTTGTTTCACAATTAGTAGTGTCGCAGGGAAGAATTTCACAATAAGTAGTGTCACAGGGAAGAACTGCACAGAGGTGGACCTGATGATTTGTCTCTGTGTCAAGAGCTGCAAGATACATGTTGGTTGCAAGAGTGTGCAGTGTATCCTTGTGCTGTTGAAGCATTACACATTCAGGAGACTGACAATTATGTAATCTATTCCTTGTGCGAAGGAGGAGAGCTGGTGAAGAAGACAGTGGAACTAGGGAAGTTTGTTACAGAGGTTAGGCATTGGATCATGAAAAGAGTAGCTCATCATTATTTCTGCAGAATTGGGATACAGACCGTAGCAGGAGTAAAATCTGCCACATCCCACATACTAACACAGTTCTTCATTTCGACTTTGCCGAGAACTGGTATTTCTCTTTGCAGAATGAAGTTCATAGTGACCACTGGCATTCATTACAAGTGTCGATATTGACATGTGTTGCTCACTTCCTTGGAACATAACACTATTTTTCTATTATCATTGATGACGTCAATCATGACAGTGCACATGCATGCTATGAGCATGATAATTAATGAAATAGCATCTAGAGGCCATACATTTCGTAACCATGTGTATGTGACAGATGGTGCAGCATGTCATTTTACAAACTACTTTTATCTTTATGGGCTTGGAAAATACTGTACAGAATTAAGAAAAAAATGTGTATAGTCAGCAACAGCTCATGGAAAAAGTGTGTGTGGTGGTTTGGAGATCCCTGTAAACATCTTGCAACAGAATTTAATCTCCAACATGAAACTGTTGTGCTGTAAGAGATGATATTATATTTGTACTGACCATTTCAAAATTACTACGAAACATTTAAAAAAGAGAAAAGTTTGGTCTGCTCTGAAGCCAGTGGCGGGAATTCTGTCTAGTCACTGCTGGGTTACATTCCAGAGTGGCATATACACTGCAACAACAGTTCTCCACGAAATGCATCCTGTTTCTTTGTGTGAAATGCAGAGATCATTGTTCTGAGCAACTTCATTTCTTGTGTGTATCACAATCAGTGGTGGGTGGGACAGATTATTTTGCTGCATGAGCTGCAAGATGTAACCATTATGATACCTTATGGTCCAGCAAATTCTTTGAAATGGCCATCATTAGCAGGTCAGTGTGCAGCTCCCATTTCCCAAGTACTGTCTTCTGGATCATCCTAGTCCATGTGCGAATCCAACTCGGCTACCGAAATTAAGGAAAAAAAAATTTCCCGAATCTAAGCCGCACCTGAGACTCGAAATTCAAGGGGAGAGAAGTTTTAGGCCGCACCTCCAAAGCGAAACAAAGTTGGTCCATTGTAATATGAGACACAATTTAGGTAGAATGAATGACGATACAGCTACAGTAGTTTGGTTCGAGCCGTAAGCTTAGCAGTTGAGCTTTACCGGGTAACCATTGCTATGCCTCAGGCTCTCCGCCCGTATTTATACGGGTACCCTTCGTTTTTCACGTGTTTCGTCTGGTTTGAATTGATTGCTTATTTTTCTTTGCTGATAAGTGCTGTTCTCTTTGTTATAGGTGCTTACGTCACTCCGAGCTGAAAATGCGTTATTGTACTGTGTCATGCATTGTTTGTCGCATTCTGATAATGAATGTTTACGACGTGTCGCCGCTCGCGGCATGGTTTGCTTTTGTGCGTACTACCGCCGCTTACAATTAAAAAAAAAAAAAAAAAAATATATATATATATATATATATATATATATATATATATATATATATATATATATATATATATATATATAAAGAGGAAAAACAATGGCAAGACTCTGCTATTTGTTGTTATTTACACTGCTGCTTTCTTTGTTAATGATCAACAAGAACCAAGTAATAAACTATGTATGATAGAATATGTTCTGAACGAGAGTTTTAGCAAAAATTTTTCTCCGTTTGAAAATCTTTGCAGGCGCCTCTTTAGTACATTACTTTCTGCACAAAAATTAGTCATCTTAGATTAAAAAATTTAGTCAATTGCCGTGCTTCATTTCTGACTGTATCCCTATTAGGCATAAGAATAATACGAATATAAACATGATATGATATGTGTATACTTCAGCGTTTGCTGTTGTCTCACTCTAGTTTCGTAGTTTATTAGCCAGACAGGATTTAAATGAGATAGCAGCAAACACGAAAGAATACATGGCAAAATGTTTATATTCATATTATTCTTATGGTGAAGACAATACTGCATGTGATTCACAAAAGTTCCCATTAGCAACCATCTCTTCTCACAGGTAGGAAAAAATTCAGAACGTAGAATTGGCCATACTGACAAACATCGCAAACAGTCTTGTCAGTCGGACTTTCGTAGTACATTGAAAAGCTGCTACATTCGAAGATGAACAATACGGAATTTGTATTTGCTTCGTTGGATAATGTTTGAAAATGCAGTGGTCGAAATTCAGGGTGGAGAAAAAAGCTCGTCTTCCGCCTTTTTTTTAAATGACGCAGAGGTTTTGGCGCCAGTATTTATCTTCGTGCCTGCAAAGCATGCCTGTGTAGCGCTACATATATTCGACGGCAGAAGTTAGTTGTGGTGGCACCTACCAACATATTTCAGAACTTTCGCTTACTTTGCACTTGATTCTAAGCCGCAGGCGGTTTTTTGGATTACAAAAACTGGAAAAAAAGTGCGGCTTAGATTCGAGTAAATACGATATACATGTTCAACGAGGAGCAGATGGAAAAAAAATGAACTCATTTCAACAGTGCAGTGTTGTTAGAGGGTAAGCAGTTTTAATTCATGGAATATCATAAAGGAGTAAAATCATGACAGAAGACAATACAAATTTGTGAATAATAGCAGAAACAGAAAAATATATATACAAAGCTGTTTTATATATCTAATTTTTTTTTAATAAAATTCTTGAACAAAATGAACAGTTGTTTTCCCACCCACTTATGAGACTGTAAATAATTCTTTTGACTAAGATATACCAATTTTGCATTACATTCACTCAACATCAGCAATCAGTTTAAATTTTTATGTGTCCAGGACTTTTTTTACCTTGAGAGTAGTTATTTCTGACATAAAAATTTCTCAAATCCATAAGTACTATCACCAACTAACATACCATGCAATTTTTAGAATATTCAGGATGGGGGTTTTAGAGAAAATAATTTATTAAAGAATCGAAAAAGTTTCATATTCTTCCATGTAAATGTAAAAATGTTTTAACAGTCTTAAGAATTTCAAGTATTAATGTCATGGCTGACAGTTAGCAGTCCTTCCACTTTATCATTCTTCAAGACAGTTAACATTCTGTGACTATTCGTATTTTCAAAACTTGATTTTGAAGTTAACGAAGTTAAATTTTCATAGTTGAATTTTCCAAATTAAAAATGAGAAAAAGCTCGGAAGTGTGCTTGTGTTAATCATGTCTGACAGTATTGTGAACAAGGTTTTTATTGAAAATGAAAATGAGTTCAAATCTCAGTTGCTTGCAGCTTTTTATTACAATTTTTTTTATTTTCCCTTTTGTTATAACATATCCACAAATACTCTTTGTGTAGAGAGGTCTATAATGTTTAACAAATCACCAGAAAATCAAAATATTTCAGTTTTTGAGAGGTGTCTTGAGAAACTTTTAACATACATTTTATTCAGAAAACTTTGAAATAATGTGTGACATTCACTCGTGACCTATATGCTTTGAGATGAACTCACTGTGCGTACTAATCATTTGTCACATAGAAAAAGTGACTGATGGCGTATATGCTTTACACCAATCAATCAATTGGGAGGGAGATAATATTTGATTATGTTGTGCTTCCACAATGATTAATGTGAATGTTAGAAAGCCACTTTGAATTTTATTATTTTATGTGTGTTTATTAAGCCACTGGTTTTATTCTGTGGGGAGTTCCTCAGATGACAAATTAGCACAAATGTGGTAGTGTCACAAATTCAAATGCTAAATTTCCCAATAAAATGTTAAACAGCACATGCTGAAATACAAGAGATATAATGTTTCACTTTGATGGCTCTGCTTGGTACTTCTTGTATTCCAGTATGTGCCTTCCAACATTTTATTGGGTAATTAAGCATTGTAAATTATGACACCTACACTTTTCTGCCACTTTATCTCTGCCGAACACATATACTTAATGACTTGTACATCCACACAGCAACCTGGTTCTCTTTCCCTTGCCAGTGCTTTGCTAATTCTGCGTCAACAATCCATCTCTATTGAAGTGAATTACTGTCAACGAAATGATTGTTTTTGTTTTATTATACAGGACTATTACAAATGATTGAAGCGATTTCATAAATTCACTGTAGCTCCATTCATTGACATATGGTCACGACACATTACAGATAAGTAGAAAAACTCAAGTTTTGTTCGGTTGAAGCCGCACTTCAGGTTTCTGCCGCCAGAGCACTCGAGAGCGCAGTGAGACAAAATGGCGACAGGAGCCGAGAAAGCGTATGTCGTGCTGGAAATGCACTCACATCAGTCAGTCATAACAGTGCAACGACACTTCAGGACGAAGTTCAACAAAGATCCACCAACTGCTAACTCCATTCGGCAATGGTATGCGCAGTTTAAAGCTTCTGAATGCCTCTGTAAGGGGAAATCAACAGGTCGGCCTGCAGTGAGCGAAGAAATGGTTGAACGTGTGCGGCCAAGTTTCACGCGTAGCCCGCAGAAGTCGACGAATAAAGCAAGCAGGGAGCTAAACGTACCACAGGATGGTGCTCCACCGCACTTCCATCATGATGTTCGGCATTTCTTAAACAGGAGATTGGAAAACCGATGGATCGGTCGTGGTGGAGATCATGATCAGTAATTCATGTCATGGCCTCCACTCTCTCCCGACCTAACCCCATGCGATTTCTTTCTGTGGGGTTATATGAAAGAGTCGGTGTTTAAACCTCCTCTACCAAGAAACGTGCCAGAACGGCGAGCTCGCATCAACGATTATTTCGAACTCATTGATGGGGACATGCTGCGCCGAGTGTGGGAGGAACTTGATTATCGGCTTGATGTCTGCCGAATCACTAAAGGGGCACATATCGAACATTTGTGAATGCCTAAAAAGCTTTTTGAGTTTTTGTATGTGTGTGCAAAGCATTGTGAAAATATCTCAAATAATAAAGTTATTGTAGAGCTGTGAAATCGCTTCAATCATTTGTAATAACCCTGTATATACTCACATTTGTACAGAACAATTGTGTGTGTGTGTGTGTGTGTGTGTGTGTGTGTGTGTGTGTGCGTGTGTGCACACAGAGTTGTTCCACAGATACGAATTGAGCAACAGTAAATTAAAAGTTAATGGAAAATGCGTAATAATGTTTACATTATCTATGTCAATTGTTATCTGCCATAGTTTAGTACAATTTTTAAATGATAAACTGAAGTGTGCTTCATTGGTACTCATTAATTTCATTTTAACAATAGTTTTATGAACCAGCTTGCAAAGCAAGTGTAGTTGAGATACAGTTAGCAATACAAATAGCAGTAAAATAAAATGTATTTCCGTATGTTCTCTTTTGAATGCCATCATGAAATTGGGCACATACATTACATGGTAGTGTATGATTAACATACTTTTTTTTCCAAAACAAACAAAATACCTGATCATGAAATTTTCAAAATTTGCAGGTGGTTTGGTTTGGGAAAAATTAGCATTTTACTGAAATAATTCAAACAGCACATATTTAAAAAGCCTGTAATAAACAGATTAAAGTGGTACAAATTTGACATCTGTATGTCAAATAATTTCGTCATGTGGCCATTTTAAAATCCCACACTTCGGAAACTTAGAAATCAACAATTCAAAATGAAATGTCCAGAAAACCTTCATAATTTTGGATTTCATTATTTTGATAGGCAGAATAAACTGGCAAAAAATTACAAAATGCTATATCATAAAGGTTTTTTATTGGTGGATTTCACATGGAATGATATAGGAAGTGTAATTTAAGACTTCAGATTCTCATGTTGTCTTGGGTTTTCAGTCACGTTAAGTGGTTAAAACACCACGAGCTTTCAACTGGGCATCCCTTGGTCATTGTCAAGTGTAATGACAGCTTCTAGGCTCCTGGTATGCCCCTATGTACTCCAGCTTTCCAGCTGTGATGTCACTGCTGCTAGTGGAATTACCATATGTGGCCATACATTGGCTCCACATTCAGTTTGCCTGCTTCAGCCTCATAATTCCTGGATCTCATGCCACCCTGAGCTGTAAGGCACACTCTCTCTGATGAGTGTTAGCAGTGAGTTTTATTTAAAAATCCTGTAACTACACAGCACCAGAAGCCGTTAGTGCAAACTGTGACACAGCTTTTGTCAGATTTGATCCGTATAGCATTACTAACTAAAACTATTTGGGATAGTGTAGGCGATACAGCTTCCCATACTCCTTCCATTATTGTACAGTGAACACTGTTTGTCGGACAAAAGATTGGTCATACTCGCAAGTTATCTTGTAGAACTCAGGTGTTCCAAGACTTGTCATATCTCTAACTGGTTTAAATAATTACCACATTTTTTACGAAGGCTCGAAAATGGACTTGATTTTGTGTCTCTTCAGCACGTGACTGTCTTATACGAACGGAGCCGCAGAACAGCTAGAAAACAAGGTTGTTTTTTTTTTTTTTTTTTTTTTTTTTCCTGCCCTTGTGCATACTTCTGTGGCAGATGGTAATAGCTGAAGCACTGTGTAAAAACAGTGGTACATCGTTACAGAACGTAACAGATGCAGGTAACCTGCCCTTATGACCTGAGCCATCTACGAAAGGTCTTCAGGCAATAGTTCAACACATACCAAACAAATGAAGTGATCTCGAAGAAGAATCACAATTTTTGTCATTGTATGGCTCCCTATTGGCCAAGATAAGCAGTCTGGTAAAAAGCCACCAAATCAAGTTGATTCTTAAGCCTCCAACTAAAATCCAGTAATTGCTGAGATCAGTTATGGCTGTGGCACATCTTGGAACACAGGATGTCTAAAAGACACCATCCGGGGTGGCTCTTACGTCGGACAAACTCTGCACACTTAGAACAGTGCAAGAAGGTAACATTCATGTTAACAGTGGGCTATAGAAAAGGTCATGGATCAATTTTGAGATGACCTCTGTTGTAGCTCACGCTAAGAAGCCATTGAAATAATATCAGATGCCACTCTAAATAGAGATAGCAGCCTGTAGCTCAGCATGACATGGGATCAGGCGATCATCAGGTTGAAAGATTAGTCAATGTGTCTGTATACACAGAGAAGCTTCAAGCACCAGTGATGTCACAGCCAGCAGATAGAGTATAATGTAAGGGCATACCAGAGCCCCTCTGCATTCATTCTGCTTGATAATGACCAAAGTGTGCTCGGCCAAAAGTTTGTGGATTTTTAACCACCTGACATAGCTGGAAAACCAAGAAATTTTTATTAACAAAATTCAGTTCACCTGTGGAAGATGTCACAAAACACTCATTTGACTAAATCTTATGCTTTGGTAATCACTCAAAGACCCTTGCCTGTTTGAATCAATAGAAGAGATAGGGGAAAATCCAGCAAAATGTGGCACATTTCGGTCACAGGATCATTTAATAGTTATGAGAGCATTAGAGGCTTTCGAAAAACTCGGTGGCAGATGCTACAAGAAATCTACGTATTACAGGGAGGTTTGGTGTTGAAATTATGAGTACAGAACTATACAGAGTGGTACAGCTTTGTTTGAAAAAGCTACGAGACCCCTCCCTCAACCCCCACCCTGCCATCTAAACCCGTATCTGACACTTCCCTTTCCCTTTATACTGCCTTACCTTCCAGCCCACTCTGACTCTTCCCCTCCTACACGGTCATCCCTTCTCCAATGCCCTCTACCTTTCTTTCTTCGCTCACTCTTCCTTCCTCCTCCACTCTGTCTTCCCTACCCTAATAGATCCCATCTCCCAATCTCTCCTGTATCCCCATTCCCTACTCCTTGCCCCCTCCCTACTTTCTCTTTCCTTCCTAACTTGGTGGTTGTCTCATAATCACCAATAGTTAAATTTCATTCAGTTGAAATGTGTGCTCTTTATGATTCGTATGAATCACATTAAAAATGTCATCCATTTTTTTCTTTCAGTCTGGATTGAGTTGCTCAAGAAATGGGCACAATTGTGGGAAGCGCTGGGGAAAGAGAAGAAAAATGACCTCCACACATGTTGGACAACTACGCCGAAATGCAGCTGTGACTCGTAGAAGGCCTTCTGCTTCTCTGATGGTCACATCAAGTAGGTCAGTGTGGCCACAGAATTCATCATCAGACTCTCATAAAGCAACTGTTGGTTCTGTCAGAGAACCAGGGAGAATTCTGCGTTCTGTAACGGCAGCTGTTATTGCGGAATCGCTTCCAATTGCCAAAAAATTGCGATCTTCTTCTTGTCAAGCACAGCCAAAATGTCACTATGGGTGTGGCTTGACATGGAGAAAGGTCTGTGACCACTGTTTTACAAAACGAAGTAATGTGCATAGCAGGAATGTACCTAGTGTATGTAGATACCATTTTAAGTGACATAGGAGGTGGGTTAGTGTATGTAAAACCAGTAGTCCAAAGTACATAAAAGGAACATGGACATTTTGGTGAAACACGAAAGTGAAGGAAGCAGAGAAAAATACCTTGTAGTCAGCCCAGAATAAACATTTAAGGGTGTCTCCAAATGACATGAATTTCCTAAAACAAAAATGTTACTGCATTTGTGCATCAGTTATGTATATTTACAATTAAATTTATGTGCCTACATGTTGCCAGATATTACTCTTCAACTCTTGAACATTTATGTATGAGAGATTTTGAATCAGTGAATAATGGAGCATATTTGATGACCTTTCTCACCTTTGTTCTTGGTACGTATTTCCATAACTGTACAAATATTGCTATATACCAGTTGATATTAAGAAATATATGTGTATAAAACATCTGATATTTTTAGATTTTTGTGAATTTTCATTGCACTGATAGTACCAGATACTGAACTATTTTGATTAAAAAATTGTACCAGCATACATAGTCTCAGTTTAGTGTGTGTGTGTGTGTGTGTGTGTGTGTGTGTGTGTGCATACATAGTCTCAGTTTAGTGTGGGTGCGTGCGTGCGTGCGTGCGTGCGTGCGCGCAGTCAGGGTGGGTGCACGCACGCAGTTTGAGCCATAAGTGGTTCCGCATGTTGTAGTACTGATCATTTCACTTTTTCCTCAAGCCTTTCACCAGATAATAAGCTGTACTATACTGAAATGAGACAGTTTTAACTAGACAAATCAACAGTTGCTTCGTGTAATGAGATATAAATTGGCTGCAACTGTTCACTGAAAGACATACACAAGGTGGTACAAATAGTTACTGAAGTATGTAATTACAATTTTAATTTATACTGATGAATTATATTCTTTATATTTATGACCAATGAATTATATTCTGTATATTTATGACCAATGCCTTAGGAAGTTTTGTGTGTATGGTATTATGTACGTGTATATATAAATAAAACATAATGTATTTTTGCTGTTTGTAGAACAACTTACCAGTATGTCTAGCTACCAAAAATTATACAGTTTTTATTACTACTTTCTTTCAGAATTGTGATATTTGTCAGTGATTTTAGCTTGTAAATATGTAGAAATATAGGTTGGTGAATGTTTTAAATTCTGCAGTGATTTTTTTTGTAAATCAGAGTATACATACTAGATAGACCAAATTTAATTTAATCTGAATAATGTACTGGTGGTTTTTATAGTTTCTGAAAATACTTGCAGACAAATTATTTACCAGTGAACTGTGAGAAATAGACTGATTGTGTAATGAAGTAATTCAGCAATTACTGTTAAGGTAAATTTTCTGATGTGACTGTCCTGCCAGTTCTGTATATTTTGGCTTCATAATATTTATGATTTTCAAATAGGCTGTGAACACTTATGTCAAGTATTTATATGATATCATACTTCATTCGTTTGTTCCTTTCTGCTGAAACAGCAGCAGTTACATTGAAGCTGAGCCAAATGGTTAAGTAACATACATGTTCCATTAAAAAATCTATTCGAATTTTGTTCTTTGCAAATCACAGACAATTGCAATTACTCATATTTTAAAAAGCGACTGTATGTTTCAGAGAGAACCTTATGTTAGACATGAAACGTCTTTTCTTGTAAAATATTATTGTGCATTATAAAATCTACAGTATAGTGTGCACTGGTGCTGTTCTCCAGATACTGTGTTAAATATTGCATTTTCCTGTGGATGGGAGAATTTAATAATATTTGAAAACTGCCAATTTTCTCCTTGGAAAAAATACTGTAAATAAATGTAATGTGTACATTTTCAAATGAAGAAAAAAAAAAGAAAAAAAAACAGATGAACTGAACTACTTAAATCAGTTATTTGCCCGTACAGTTACTATACAACTTCCTAGATTTTTCAGTAATGCTAACACACAAAAGCAGAATTTACCTGTTAATTCCAAGCAGTATTGGTTAATTAGTTTGTGTTTGGGAGATGCACATTATACATTCAGTACATTTTCAAGAATACCACATCGGTTCTATGTGGAAGCTTAATACAGACAGAGACTGAATACTTTATTTAAAATGGAATCTAAGCCAGAAGACATTGCCTTCTGACATGTTAACCAGACCAGGCCTATAATAGTCTCTCTATATTGTATTTTTAAATTTTGTACAGTTTAATGTATACAGGAAGAAAAAGTATATGGCGAATTACAGCTGGTGTTAAAACAAAAATTAGTCGGTATAATATGAAAAAGTGAGGTGGTCATTTTAGAGTACTCCGATTAAAGAACGTGCAAATGCATCCTATAAAACTATATAATGTGCACTCCCTGATTGCTCATATGTAACTGCAGCTCCTTTTGGGAAAGAGATAGTAAGGAACCAGATTTGGGCTACAGAACTGATGAAAAAGTGTCTGGCTGTGAGGTGATTCACAAAATGCTTGAGTTTTGTTTCTCATAGAGTATTGTAACAGTACTAACCTGGTTCAAGCCTCACCCTTATGTTCTGAGCAGTGAGTAAATTTTTTCTTTCTCAGCTGAAAATTTTTTTGTGTAATTGTCAGACAATGACATTTATTCCTACATTTATTAAATTTGTATTGAATTGAATTTTCGGATGATAACAAGTTTCTTAAACCAGATTACCTCCCACATTCAGTGGCAGTTACAGTGACAACACTCATCGTGAACCTTGTCTCAAAATCACAGCTGATTGATATAGGTTGTTACTAACATCACTGTACCAGAGGGCCACAAGTCCGAGACATTTACAAAATGCGGTCTGTTGAACACAGTTTTTGTTCGTCACAACCAAAGAAACTCTTGGAGATATTTCACACATATGCATTGTTAATGAGATAGTTGCAAGCTTGTGGAGTAGGAGACGTGCTGGGACAAGAAATGTTAAACATCCTTTTGTTTTACTAAATACCCAAAGGCTGGTAATATCTAACAGCAGTTATTGACATCTATTGAACTGTAGGCAAGGCTTTCTTTTACTTGAGAAACCATGACAGTTTTAAGTTTATATTTATGCAAGACCTTTCAATAAAACCAAATCTCAAAAAATTAAATAACTTTATAGTATATTAAAACAAGCTTCAAAACTTCCATCAGTTTTAAAATTTCTTTAGGTTAACTTGATCATAAATTTTGAGGGAACAAATATTCAGTTATCGACAAATTAAATCACTCGAAAGGTAAGCAATGCAGTGGCAAGTAGGCTGATCCCTTTTATAACAAGTGAACATTAAGTGCCTCATTTCCAAAAGAACTCCATTTACATGGCATATTAACTTTAGATTGGGCATATGGCTGGTACCACCTGTACACGGCATCTTCATGCTGGCCTTACATCAACACATTTTATGCACATAATAAATGATAATGATATGATAATAGATCTTGCAACACATCAGCTGTTGAGCAGTTGTTATAACCAAGCAACATGCATAAAGTATCTTGGCCCTAACAACATCAGAGCTTGGTATAATTAGGTTATTTAAAGACACAGGTTTTAATTTACTCAAAAATGTTACTTAACTAGAGAGAGCTAGACAGGTTCTTTGCCAAGACAATCAACAAATTTAAATATTAAAAACAAATACTGCAGCCCAATTACTTGGTGCAGTTTAATACAAGGAATTTAAACTGCCAAAAAATTACTGAACTAGAAACAAAGCTAGACAAACTTCAATGACAAATTTAAATGTGAATAAACCACACTTCAGTTACTTGGTGTACTATACTCTTTAAATTGAAGGTGGTATTTTTGCCGTGTTACTACATGGCCACTGGAACTAAATCTGTCTCTGATAACCAATATGATGAACTTCACAGAGGTTTGCTTTAGTATGAATTTTTGGAGTAGGATAAGTGTTTATAAATGTAAAACTTAGTGTCCATTTTTAGTGCTGGAATACAGTTCTCATATACCTCAGCTGAACTAAAAGAATCAGCTGAGCATGTTGCATGCACTAGAACCAATAATTTGTTACACAAGATATCTCTATAATTATTATTATATATATCAATGGAAAGTGAACAGCAACTGCTTTGCTGAAATTGCAATCCACTCGTGGTACTGAGCCAAGCTATCTCACACTACTTGCAGACACTGCAGCATTGTGTACTCCACTCAGCCTGGCAGGACCAAAATGGCACATACAACTGCCTGTCCATAGAGCACATCACTCCCAGTGGCTCTACCTACAACTAGTTGCAGTATGTCTCCACCTCTTACCTATGCAAGGCACCCCCCCCCCCCCCCCCAAGCCAATGTCCATGTTTGCTCTGTAGTGTCATCGTGCGTACCTTTTTTAAGGCTAGTCACACGGATAGCAACACGGGGATGATGACGTGCGGATTCAATACATGGATGTTAACACGGTAATGACTAGCTGCAGACTGCAGATTTGGGGGTGGGGCAGGCTAGATAAATACTTGTGTGCAAATATATTCAGATTTGGTAAATAAATAATTGTTTGTAAACTATGTGTTAGAAATTTAAGGGTGGAACTGGTGAGCTATGAATTCAGGCAATAATTTGGTTTACACAGTAAGTAGTTAATTTGTAAATTACAAAAGGTTACAGAATTATTTTGTGTGTTTATGCTGAGACTTACTTATTTTCAAGTACCAGCAGAAAAATGCTCGCATCAGAACACAAAAAAGGTGAGAATGCCCCTGTTTAAATGGCTGTGATGTGAGTGTAGAGTACCAGCTGTCTCATGTAATCTTCCTGATCACTTTTAAAAATTTTTTCAAGAAATTTGGACAGCAAACGTATTCATGCTCTTCATAATGTGCACCTCAAATCTTGCTCCCACAAGCTTCCCTAGCTGTAATTAACTCACACCCACCCAAAAGTTCATGACTATAACTCCATCATACCCATCTATTCCCACTTGTCCATTCTTGCTTACTCATTCAGCCCAACTCATTATCATATCTCTTTGTTTCTCTATCACTGTCTTCTGTCTGACAGCCACAGTCTTCCCAATTCTGTCAACCACTTGCTCTGTTGCTTTTTCATTCTTTCCTTCTCACTGTTGCTGTCTCTTCTCACTGTCACTATATCTACCTTCCTTGTTGTCATTGTCATATACTCAGTGTCTCATTATCACTGGATATCACCCATTTCCACTTTCTCCATCTCTTCATTCCACTGCTTCTCCCTCAGCATAAAAAAGATCAAATATATTTTAAATGTGCAGAGGAAGATAGAATGAGGCAGCTGTTCCCCATTTTTTAGTCAATGTTTTAATAAACTGGAGCATATTCGCCTTTTTAATGTTACAATAGGAGCATTTTTTGATTGGTTCCCTTCTTTTCCTTGCTGTGGCAGGGCATCTTATTGATACGAAGAGAGCTTGTAAAACTTTGGTAGTTCACTTATGTGAAATTCAAATAACACAAAACTAATTTTAGACCTTGGACCAAACTTTTACATGTACAATGTAGGACATATTACATCATAGGATTCCCAGAACCCTTCTGATCATAACAACCGACATACTTTACAGCATATTTCTCGGTGCTGTGTCACTTCATAAAGGATAGTGACTCTAAAATGATCCTTCTATTGTGTATACAAATGGTCTGTAGCCCAAGGACTATACAAAAACACTTGACTCTACCTTTCCATCACCAATAGAATCTGAAGTATGAGCTATGGGAGAATCCAGTTTTTATCCGTAGTGTTTTGGAAGATATTAGGAAGTGTGTGCTGTCGCATGTGTAATGATACTGGAAAGTATGACAGTTTGTGCAAATTTCTGATTAGTGTCGTGATTGTATCATGAAGGATGTCATTCTTTCCAGAGAAATTAGGGCAAGTGAAGTACACTGTCGGACAAAAAAAATCGTAACACGAAGTAGGTGGTGTGCGACATCAACAAAAGTTGGCAGGAATGTTTCTGTATGTGAAAGATGATGTCTGCTCAGATTTCATGTCAGTTGCAGATCTTTGGTGCTAGTACTGTGAGGATGAAAATTCAGGTTTGCTTTAAATACACACTGTAATGATCATGAGTTTTAGTTACCTTTGATGGTGAGTTGGTAGTCAAGAACACCTTTAAGGCGACAAAGATGCTATTATTAACACAACACTGAGTTCAAAAGAGGTCATGCAATAGGGCTACTAGAAGCTGGATGTTGCTTCTGCTATACTGCAGAAAGACTTGGCAATAATGTAACTACTGTACGTGACTGCTGGGAGTCGTGGTCACAAGAATGTACGGTCACAAGAATACTGGTCTTTGGATGGCCACGTGGCACTACCAAGAGGGAAGACCATCATGTTTGGCGTATGACTCTGGCACATTGTACTGCATCTGCAGCAATAGTTGGCACAACAGTGACAGAGCAAACTGTTACAGACTGGTTACTTCGAGAGCAACTTCGAGCCAGACGCACTGAAGTGTGCATTCGACAGACCCCAAATTGCTGCGATTTGCGACTTCAGTGGTGTAAAGCGAGAACTCTTACAAGGGAAGGGTGAAGGTCTGCTGTGTTTTCTGATGAAAGCTGGTTCTGCCAAGGTGCTAGTGATGGCCATGTGTTGGTTAGGAGGTGGCCTGTTAAAGGACCTGCAACCAACATTCCTATGTGCTAGAAACATTGGATGTAAACCTGGAGCTGTGGTCAGGGGTCTGATTTCTAATGATGGCAGGAGCACCCTAATGGTGTCCTATGCAATCCCAGTGCAAATTCATATGAGTGTCTGATGATCTGACCTGTTGTGGTGCCATTCATGAACAGCATTCCAGGAGGTGTTTTCCAATAGGATAATACTCATACACATCTACATATACATGATTACTCTGCAATTCACATTTAAGTGCTTGGCAGAGGGTTCATCGAACCACAATCATACTATCTCCCTACCATTCCACTCCCGATATGCGCGCGGGAAAAACGAACACCTAAACCTTTCTGTTCGAGCTCTGATTTCTCTTATTTTATTTTGATGATCATTCCTACTTATGTAGGTTGGGCTTAACAAAATATTTTAGCATTCGGAAGAGAAAGTTGGTGACTGAAATTTTGTAAATAGATCTCGCCGCGACAAAAAAGTCTTCGCTTTAATGACTTCCATCCCAACTCGCATATTGTATCTGCCACACTCTCTCCCCTATTATGTGATAATACAAAACTAGCTGCTCTTTTTTGCACCCTATCGATGTCCTCTGTCAATCCCACCTCGTAAGGATCCCACACCACGCAGCAATATTCTAACAGAGGACAAACGAGTGTTGTGTAACCTGTCTCTTTAGTGGACTTGGTTGCATCTTCTAAGTGTCCTGCCAATG
This sequence comes from Schistocerca cancellata, assembly GCF_023864275.1. Taxonomy (NCBI): domain Eukaryota; kingdom Metazoa; phylum Arthropoda; class Insecta; order Orthoptera; family Acrididae; genus Schistocerca; species Schistocerca cancellata. The sequence continues at coordinate 137,067,991 of NC_064634.1, read as the reverse complement.
AAATGCAACCTTTGGCTCACCTTCCCCACAATATTATCTATGTGGTCTTTCCAACTGAAGTTGTTCGTAATTTTAACGCCCAGGTACTTAGTTGAATTGACAGCCTTGAGTATTGTACTATTTATCGAATTCCAACGGATTTCTTTTGGAACTCATGTGGATCACCTCACACTTTTTGTTATTTAGCGTCAACTGCCACCTGCCACACCATACAGCAATCTTTTTTAAATCACTTTGCAACTGATACTGGTCTTCGGATGACCTCACTAGACGGTAAATTACAGCATCATCTGCGAACAACCTAAGAGAACTGCTCAGATTGTCACCCAGGTCATTTATATAGATCAGGAACAGCAGAGGTCACAGGACGCTTCCCTGGGGAACACCTGATATTACTTCAGTTTTACTCGATGATTTGCTGTCTATTACTACGAACTGCGACCTTCCTGAGAGGAAATAACGAATCCAGTCGCACAACTGAGACGATACCCCATAGGCCCGCAGCTTGATTAGGAGTCACTTGTGAGGAACAGTGTCAAAAGCTTTCCAGAAACCTAGAAATACGTAATCAACTTGAGATCCCCTGTCGATAGCGGCCATTACTTTGTGCGAATAAAGAGTTAACTCCATTGCACAAGAACGATGTTTTCTGAAACCATGCTGATTACGTATCAATAGATTGTTCCCTTTGAGGTGATTCATAATGTTTGATGAATACATGCTGCTATTGTAATCCAACATGCTCCGTAGAGTCTCGACATGTTGCCCTGGCCCACTCAGTCACCAGATGTGTGTCCAATCAAGCTTGGCTTCATCAGATAACTCCAGCATCATCCACAAACAGCATTAACCATTCATTTATTGACCAACCAAGTGCAACAGGAATGGAACTCCATCTCACAAACTGATATCCAGCACTTGTACAACACAGTGCATGCATATTTACATGCTTACATTCATTGTTCTCGTTGTTACACCAGTTGCCAACATTTCACGTTTGCTGTGGCTTATCTCGTGCTTACGCTAACCTGCAATCTTCCAGTGTTATATTTTGTAGACAAAAGTATTCCAGAAATTTCATTAATTTACATTAATTATTTGTTTGGTGCAGTTTTTTTTCAGTCAGTGAATAATGTCAAATTTAGGAACCAAGCAGGTGTAATTGATCAAAAATCAAAAGTAATATTAGGTGTGTCCAAACTTTAATGCTTAATTACTGTAATGTTAGTTTCCAGTTTTTTTTGGATGGGGTTGGGGGGGAGTTGCCGGTACTCAAAAAGATGATATTCCAGCACCTTCCATATTTTTAATATATGCTCAGATGTACTCTCCTAGTTTGTAGACCATTCTTGCTTTTGCTATCAACTGCAGAAGGATGAACATGAAGCAGCCATGACTACATGTTTATTAGTCTTGAACTGAGTGAGAGGAGGCCCTACCATCCTAATGAACAGCGGTGCAGCTGTTGTCTGTACAAGCACAGTGACCCATTTGAAGTCATTTGAGAGAACCCACTTTCACATTCACTGGCAGGTATTGCAGCTGTGCCAAAATTGTGCTTCATAGTAAGTAGTGGAAGTGAGAATTTGTTTCCTTGAAGATTGTCACAGAAATGACGAATTGCTTCTTTTTTATACAAGCAAAATTTGCTGGCTAACTTCCTAAATCCTGCTGAACAAAATTTCAGATGCTTCCCAGGATTTTCTGGCCAATACTAGAATCTAAAATCTTGGCACTTTCAGACAAACCATCATCATCTCCTCAAAGCAGATGCTTTCCAACAGTTTCTTTCAAACATTTTATAAAAATCAGATGAAGCAGTTGCATGACTCTCTCTTTCATTTTTGTGCAGTTAATTGTCTTTGAACTTCGTGGTCTACTTACTTTGAAGAGAGATACTGTGTATGGGCCAGCACTATGGAAAAAAATTGGACTCTATTCACTGTTCTCTTGTGTGCTTTGTGTAAGTCAGATTTCTCTTTTGTAAACCTAGACTTAGTTCTTGGAGAGCACCACACGAGGCCCAAATAAAAACAACTCACATGACATTATATTTCTCAGAAGACCTTATTTTTCTCAAAAGACCCTCATAAGGACAGCATTCTGTTGTGCTTCTTTTACTGTCTTCATTTACCTCCTCGAAGTGGTGGAAAAGGGCTTCAGAGTTTTGTCACACTGCAGGAACAGTGTCAAAGCTAGAGGCATCCCAGCAAGAGATTAAAATTTTGCCAATTTTAAGAAGTTGAAGCTCTAGAGTTGATGCAAAAGTCTGTAATTTCCCAGCATTCTTAGGTGAAGCATGATAAGTTACTTAAGTTCATCCATAAAACTCTTGAAATGGCTCACTCGTGCCTCACTGTTCACCATTGACATATAGCCACTTGTTTTTCTTGCAAAAGTCGTTTTTCTGCAGCAGCACCAACATAACAGCTAGTCTTAATTGGAATCTTTAATGTCTTGATCATGTGCAGATTTGGCACTTTTTGCTTCTTTGGCATGCCTTTCTTTAATAATCGACATAAGGAAACTACTTGCTTCACTATTTTTTAGAATGATTGCACTTATTTAAGCTACATGACTCAAAACAACGAACAGCTCTCAAACACTTGCTTGTGACAGTGAAAACAGCACAGAACAAGAAACACTGAGGTAGCAAGTGAACTTAATACGTATTCCTGTTTACAACACCAACATAGGAAACAAAAAGATGTGGTGCCAGTGACAAGGAATAAAGCTGGAAATCTCATTGGCAAAGACAATGTAAGCTGCTGGTGTATTTATAATACATTTCACTCTAAATAAATCGAACACTTTTTAAAATATTAGAAAAAAAGGTGCCAGTACAGAGTACTGCTATAACAAAAGCACTGGTATGTGTCAATATTTCCAAAACTCAGTCAAATCTACCATTACATGCTATTATGATGATTTGTTATTCATTACTATTAATCAATATGGTTTCCAATAAAACTAAACACATCACCTGTGGTCAACACTGAGAATAATGATCTGAGTTTTGACCTTGCATGGAATATGGTCTGAATAACATTTTAACAGATCTGGGCATACACTATGTATTTACATTTATATTCTGCAAACCACAGTGAAGTGCATGGCAGAGGGTATGTCCCACTGTAACAGTTATTAGGATTTCTTCCTGTTCCATTCATGTTTGGTGCATGGCAAGAATGATCTAAACGTCTCTGTGTGTGCTATAATTAATCTTCTGCTCATAGCCTACATTGTATGACTTCCGCTCATAATCCCAGTGTGAGCGAGATGGGGGGAGGGGGGGGGGGTTGTTTGTAGTATATTCCTATGTTTATCATTTAATGCCAGTTCTTGAAACTTTGTAAATAGGCTTTCTTGGGATAGTTTTCAACACACAGACAGTTCAGTGTCTTCAGCATCTCTGTGACCCTCTCCCATGGGTGAAACAAACATGATCGTTCATGCTGCCCTTTTCTGAATACGTTCACTATCCCCTGTTGGTCCTATTTGTACAGGTCGGATACACACTTGAGCAATATTTTAGAATGGGTCATGCAAGTGATTTGTAAGCGGTGACCTTTGTAGATTGATTTAATTTCTCCAGTATTTTACCAACAGAAATCTGATGCCTGCTTTATCCATGACTGAGCCTATGTAATCATTCCATTTCATTTCTCTACAAAGTGTTACATGTAGGTTTTTGTATGAGTTAACTGATTGTAACTGTGAGTCACTGAAGTTATACTTGGATATTACGCTGTGTGTGTGACAGTATTTGTAGCATTTTGAAATATTACCAAGATCTGACTGGATATTTATGCAGCTTCTTTCAGATTGTACTTCATTATAGATAATTGCATCACCTGCTATATGAATAGTTAGACTCAAAATGAAAAATGAGAGGAATGAAATATAGTTAGTAATAAGAGTAAAACAATAGTAGGTGGAGGAGTTCCAGATTACGGTGTTTCATCACCCCTATTGGATTATACAGACAAGATATTGAAAAATAGCTGAGTGGATAAATAAATACTGTTTACAAATGCTGTAACATTAAGTGCAGATCATATATCTTAAATCTTTGTGAACTACAAATAGATGGACAATAGAAATGTACAGGTTATTGTCCTCCTTCATAAAAATTACACCACTTCTGAACAGATTGAAATGCAAAAGGCTGTTACTATAGCACCAGTTAATGAAAAATGTTGTGAAATAATAAACTCAGCTTCATTTGTGTACATGTTTGAGGTTATATGTAAAGCTATTTGTTTGGATTAAAGTGAAACTAAAACCAGATTATTATAGTAACATGGCAGTTTAATGAAAGATGTCACCATGTTACTCTTAAGGTCAAAGTAAGAAAGCTAGAAAGACTCAAGTAATGTTGCCCTTAGCATTTCCATAAAATGCTATGTTTATAATGTGAGGCCCCTTCTGGCAAGGTCAGAGAAAAATAAGTGGTTTGAAGTAAAGTAATATCCACATCTGGAGCCACTAAAATGAAATTGATAGGCTTTTGTCTGTAATGAGAAAAAAAAGATTTGTTAATAATGTCGTGACTTCGATGAAGTGACATTTCACAAGAGTAATATTTTTTTGTGAAATAGGTCACTGCAGGAACATTCATGTTCAGTGATTAGATAGCAGATGAGTATATGATGTATCAACAATATAGATTGATAGTAATGAATTAATGATGAGATTAAGACAGTCTCCAGGCAAGAGGTATACAGGAACACTTGTTTATATTTCAGTGCCTATTAAAGTTTATAACTTTATTTGTCTAAAATTGTACAAAGGACCTCAAAATTTTTTATGCATTTTGGTACAGTTCAGTGTGGGCACCATTTGTAGGTTGACGTATATCAGAAAGATGCTCCATTTCTCACCACATACTCATAAGCATGACAGGTGTTGTGGCCTCTGCTGTGGCATAGATACATTGTCTTAAATCTACCAGGTCTCAAACCAATTCTATTAACAGTATCCATGATAAACCTCCATGCAGTGAAATCCAGTAGAGTCACATTGATAGACTGAGAGGCCAGGCAATGCAAGCCCCCTTTCCGATCCAACATTCAGGAAACATCTCATGGATAAATGTTGAAAATACTCATAATAGTGATGTAGGGCATCATCCTGCTGTAAGGTGTCAGGAGGCAGCTGTGGAACTGCATAGTTCACGAACATGTGGAGATAGGTGTGTCCTGTCACTAGTGCACATGCAACTCAGTCCTGTTCATGAAGTGGTGAGGATCACATCTTGGAATGTGTTACTGTTGATTGCATATGTACCAAAAACATAAAATGTTGAGTTCTTTTGTTACAAAGATTTGTTTGTGTATACAATTAGTTTGGACAATTTGTACAGGGGATAGGCAAAATAATGTGAACATCTGTACTTACTTGGGAATGGTTTATTAATAAGAGGTTGGACCCCCATTTGCCCGTAATACAGCTGTGATTCTTCTTCGAATACTGGTATATAATGATTGTATAGTCTCCAGTGGAATGTTATGACACTCTTCAATCAGAGCCTCTTCTAACTCCTGTAGTCACGAGGGAGGTGGAAATCTGCTCTGAAGTCTGCGCTCCAATAGTGCACACAAGGGTTTGATAATGTTCAAGTCCGGGAACTGCGCTGGCCAGGGAAGATGCTGTACTTCAGTTGCATGCTCCTCATACCACGATTGTACTGTCCTGGTTGTGTGAATGGGTGCATTATTGTCCTGAAATATGGCATCGTTGTTGGGGAACAACATTTGAATCAAAGGGTGCACCTGATCACCTGAAATGTTCATGTAATTGTTGGTTGTAACATGGTCTTTGATAGTAATGATGGGATGGAGCCACTCTGTAGCAATTCTGGATGTGTGGGGTGTCGTATTGTCCTGTTAGAATTGCCCAAGTCTGTCAGCACACAATGGACATGAATGGATGCAGGTAATCAGACAGGATGCTTATGTATTTGCCACTTGTCAGAGTCGTATCTAGATGTATCAGGGTTCCCATAGCACTCCAACTGCACAAGCCCCACACAAATTCAGAGCCTCCACCAGCTTGAACAGTCCCCTGCTGACTTGCAAAGGTCCGTGGATTCATGGGGTTGTCTCCATACCCGTACACGTCCATCCACCCAGTATAATTTGGAATGAGACTCGTTTGACCAGGCAATGTGCTTCCAGCGAACAGGCCAGTGTCAGTGTTGATGGACACAGGTGAGGTGTAAAGCATTGTGTTGTGCAGTCATCAAGGATACATGAGTGGGCTTTCAGCTCCAAAAGCCGATTTTGATGATGTTTCATTGAATGGTTTGCATGCTGACACTTGTTGATGGCCCAGCATTGAAATCTGCAGCATTTTGTTGAAGGGTTGCACTTCTGTCATGTTGAATGATTCTCTTCAGTCATCATTGGTCCCATTCTTGCAGGATCTTTTTCTGGCTGCAGTAATGTCAGAGATTCGATGTTTTATCAGATTCCTGATATTCATGGTACATTTGGGAAATAGTCATATGGGAAAATCCCCACTTCATTGCTACCTCAAAGGTTCTGTGTCCCATTGCTCGTGCGCTGACTATAACACCACATTCAAACTCACTTAAATGTTGATAACCTGCCAATTGTAGCAGCAGTAACTGATCTAACAACTGCGCCAGACACTTGTCTTATACAGTAGTTGCTTACCACAGGGCCATATTCTACCTGTCTACATACCTTTGTATTTGAATATGCATACCAATAACAGTTTCTTTGGTACTTCAGTGTATTTTGGTCCTGGGGTCCTTGTTTAGAAGGCAATGTGCAGACTCATCCAATAACTTGTCCATCTTTCTTAAGCACATCTGTTTGGAGAGAATAGGAGTAGCATTACCTTTATCCGTCAGGATACAATATTAGGATCCTCACTTAGCGATTGCAGTGTTGTCATCTCTGCAGCCGAGACATTGTCTTGGGTTGTTGGTGCCTGTGTCAGAGCATGGCATGTCTCCCATCTGAGTTCCTCAGTAGTGTACCTGGGCAGTGTGTAATCTTACCCCCCCCACACATCACTATTAAAATTCGCTGTCTCTGCACAAGTTTTGAAAGCTTCGCGAGGCGTAAGATTTACAGAAGAAAAACTTTTTACTTATCGTTATTTTACCTTGTTGTTGGCTCCAGTTATTGCATCTAGGGGTACATTCTTGCAACTGAAATTTTGATTTAACTTTGTGGTTTCCTGGTGACTAAATAACTGATGAAGAACTATATGTTGCTATGATTTTCTTTTATTTTATCCCATTCGTCTATAACACACTGACTTTACAATCTTCATTTTCATACAACCATAATTACATTGTTGTAGACAACATTAAAAACATGTGCATTTCCATCAGAGGCATGCATGCCCACTACTTCCTATATTCTGCTGTACTCACAATATTCCAAAAAGTTTATAAAGCAAAAGAATTTACAATCTTTCTTGACTAAAGCAGAATCATCACCAAGATATAACATTCGCTTATAAATGAATCCAGAAATAAATTTAATAATTATCATCAGATTGTACAATTAATAATAGGAGTTTTAAGTATGTCAGAAATTTCATAATTTCAAATATTGCTTAAAGAAGAGTAATTTTAACAAATTAATTTCTGTTCTGTACATTTTAGCCTGAAATATAATACATTGTATACAGAATCATATTAAATTCATTTAGTTAAGCAGCCAAGAACATTCACCTCTACCAGATTTGGGATTAATGCTGGTATTGGCTACTTCTATAAAAAAAAAAAAAAGGTATTGTTAGAAAAGTGTGTCCCATTACACAAATCCCCCTCACAAAATTTGGAAACAGGGTGTTTACAGTATTTTGTGACAGACAACAACGTTTGCTAAAGGGTGTACATAATGATGCCCAGGATAGCAGATAGATGTATAGAAGTATTTGATACATAACATATTACAGAAAATATAAGAAAAATATCTACTATACATGTCATAATCCATACATATATCAGGATATGGCATTCAGATTTTCAGATCTGTGGAACATACTGTTGCAAGGCAAATAATACCAAGTCAAAACTACAACATTAGACCGCTAAAACTGTAGAAATAATTACAGATACAATGTAAATTACAAGAATTACAAATTGTAGGTTAACATCCATCCAAACAAACCTTCAAAATCTTCAAAAGAGAAGAGAAAATTCCAGAGCCTAAGTGTACAATGAGTGAGCTGAATCAAGAAACTTCACGGTGATGGGTAAAAACCAGAATAATATACCGGTACTCAACCATGATTAGGCATATAGTACAAAATCAATCAGCCACATAAACCAGGGTATTCATGATATGTTGATTCATGAAAGAACAAAATAATAGAAAAATATAAGGGCCTAATTTTACAAATTGGGGATCGACCCATGAATCCAAACCACACCAGGAACAAACCATCAAAAACGTTTTGACACAACAAAATGAATAAAGTTCATAATCATACCAATACATTCAAGAGTAGTTGTAAGAAGCACCTAGCCTCAATCAAAGGTTGTATGCTCTCCTTGAGTACACACACACATGGTACCCAAAACAGAGTTAAGCAGGAGTCAGTCCACAACTCAAGTTCCAGTCAGGTGCAATACTCAGGATAAATTCAGATAAACGAGTTATAAATAGCTTTGAACAATGACACAATCCAGTAGCTTGGGAACCAAAATCAGTGTATAAAAGCAGACATGTATACATCCTGTTATACTGCCCATACTAGTGAACGTCTTCCACACTATCTGCTAATTGTCCATACAAACTAACCTACGTACATAAAAGCCTAAAAGATTCATTTACAAATGATAAAAAAAATCCATACTGACTTAAAGTTACATAATGTATTGGCAAGTCAGTTCCCACACTTGGAAAAAAAAAGACCTGCTTTTATACTGAATAACGCTGTCTTTAGCAGTCTTGGCTAACAAGTCACAAATATCCGTCACAACACAGATCCAGTCAACAGATGCTTGAGTATGTTACCCAGCACCCATAATCTCTAGCAAGTCCAGCAGGGCACAGCCATACAGCAGTGTGGGGAGTGGATCCACTCACATCTTTCAGTTTCCTCCCCAGAGTTCTCACCACATGCTCCAACAGATAGGTAACTTCCTGTATAGCATTCACATCAAATCCTGAAACACTATTTTGTGTGCAAAATACGCTGTTCAATACCTTCTTCACATCACATGAGATATGCTCTCCTTAGTCATTTTTTAAAGTCAATTATATGGAATTTATGTCAGGTGAAATTAAAAAGTGTTCACATATGAAACATTAATAAACAGAGTTAAATGCAATAAAAATGGTGTATTAAGGTATCACACACAGATATGCTCAGATACTATTCCTAATTTTTACAGTACAAATTATAATTGTTGTCCCATTTCAAAATTGCAAAAGATTCTTACATTTCCACAAAATTTTTACTATATTGTATCTCATCTCTAAATTGTTCAGATATGTCACAGATTGGGCTACCTGTATCAGTCAAACAGTTCCTTTCCCTCTGATCAATTTTAATATTAATGTAAGGACATCCAAAATCTGAATCATCATCTCTGTTGTTTGACACCTCATGTAAAAGATCACTTTCAATTTCATCAAATGCTACATCCACACTGTTTTACAAGGGTTTAACAACTTTACTGGTATCATAACATTACTTTGGTAATACATGTTGTCAGGTAAAGATTGAACACACTGACTAGATTCCATAGCACAATTAACATCACTTATTACAGAAGGAACACAAAATATATTACTGTCAAAATTACATTTCCTGCTTAGATCTTCATCCACTTCCTTCCACCAATTTGGACACAAATTTTGACTAACCACAGCTAACTTATTCCACAACAGAATAGAGTAGTATATAAGTTTATTGTCACATAACATACAATTTCAAGCCATTCACTTAAAGTACAGGAGACTTGTCAAAACACAAAAACTGCTTTATAGTTTTCCTTGTAATACTAGCAACATAATACCTGGTACAGAATAATTACTTAATTAAGCAATTAAAAATTTTTCTTCAGAAGTAACAAGCTTTTAAAAATTAACAGTCCTAAGTACTTGCTCTCTCCTGCTCAAATTTTCAGGTTGTCGTTTATGAATTCTTCTACTGAGTAGTAACATTTCTGCACTAGTTTCTCATATAAGGATTTTTTCAGTGGTTCTAATTTTATGCTGATCAATTCTCTTCCTTTCACTTTGTTACAAATTTTTATACCCATATAATGTGGAGTTTGAGCGTAAAGTTTTAAATGGTGGGTGGGCAGCATAAAATCATTTTGATTTCTGGTGTTGTAATTATGTTGAAAATTATTTGCTACAAATAAATCAGGGTTACTGTGTACAAAGATAATCAGCTCATATATGTATAGTGAGGGAACACTTAATATATTTAGATTTTTTAGGAGTGGATGACATGATTCTCTTCACCCTACATTGTGCTTATTTCTAATGATGGTTTCCTAAAGTTTTGGTATTCGACACATATTGTTTGAGTTACCCCAAAATACAATTCCATACCTTATTACTGGCTCAAAGTAGCTGTGATATACTACTTTTCTTATACCCATACTGGTAGCATAGTACAATATAAACATTGCAAATGCTAAGCTATTTAATTTATTTGCAAGGTACTGTATATGTGATCCCCATGATCGATTTTTATCTAGTTGCATTCCTAGGAATTTCACACAGCTAGCTTCCTGCAAATCCTAGTTTCTGTGACTGACCTGAATATCATCTAATTTTGCTTGTTTTGTTTTAAACTGCTTTAACTGAGTCTTTTCCATGTTTAATTCTAACTCATTTAAATCAAACCAGGTATCTAATTTTTCTGAAGTATTTAATACAGTTTGTGGAATTTGATCAGTACTGTTACTTTCAATGATTAAAGACGTGTCATCTGCAAATAAAACTGAGTAACACTCAATATTAAGTGGCAGATCATTTATGTGAAACAGAAACAGAATGGGGCCTAAGACAGAACCTAGGGGTATGCCATGTGAAACGCTTTCCCATTTTGAAGTATAAGTTCCTCTCCCTGATGATATAACCACTCTTCGTCTTCAGTTGTATGAAATTTTGAATTTTTATGGTGATACCTTTTCAAATATTTTTGTTAGTGATGAAAGAAGAGAGAGTGGGCAATAGTTTCCCATATGTTCTTTTGTGCCTTTTTTGAATAGTGGCTTAACTACTGCATACTTCAGTGTGTCTGGAAAATAACCTTCTTGAAGGGACTGATTAATTATTGTAATTAATGGTTGTACAATTATTTTAGAGACTGTTTTTAATACTTTTGTTGGTATCCCATCCCATTCTGCTGATGTTTTACTTTTTAGTGATAGTATTACATTTTCTTTATCTTTTACAGTAGTTTTGGTAAATGCACTGAAAAATTCACCATCAAATTGTTCACTGTTGAAGAAATTTACCTTGTCTGGATAATATTCTACATTGACATTAGATTTGTTTACACTTATAAATAATTAATTATATAATTCAGAAATCTGAGCAAGATTTACAATAGTTTTATCCTCTACGCTGATTTCAGAAATATGATGGCCTTTACCTGTGGCACCCGTTTCAGCTTTGATCACTCACCATAAAGCCTTTGATTTGTTTTCACTCGCCAATATAAATCTATTATTTGCCAGTTCTTTGGCTGCCTTTACAAACTTTTTCAAAAATATTTTTGTAATCTATATCTAAAAACAAAGATGATAAGACTTACCAAACAAAAGCACTGGCAGGTCGATAGACACACAAACAAACACAAACATACACACAAAATTCAAGCTTTCGCAACAAACCGTTGCTTCATCAGGAAAGAGGGAAGGAGGGGGAAAGACGAAAGGATGTGGGTTTTAAGGGAGAGGGTAAGGAGTCATTCCAATCCCGGGAGCGGAAAGACTTACCTCAGGGGGGAAAAAAGGACAGGTATACACTCGCACACACCCACATATCCATCCGCACATACACAGACACAAGCAGACACTTGTAAAGGCAAAGACTTTGGGCAGAGATGTCCCTAAGGTAAGTCTTTCTGCTCCCGGAATTGGAATGACTCCTTACCCTCTCCCTTGAAACCCACATCCTTTCGTCTTTCCCTCTCTTTCCTGATGAAGCAACGGTTTGTTGCGAAAGCTTGAACTTTGTGTGTATGTTTGTGTTTGTTTGTGTGTCTATCAACCAGCCAGCACTTTTGTTTGGTAAGTCTCATCATCTTTGCTTTTAGATATATTTTTCCCACGTGGAATGTTTCCCTCTATTATATTCATATTTTTGTAATCTTTTATGTAGGTAACAAAACCAGGACTTTTGTTATGTTTTAGTTCCCTATGTAGCCATCTTTTTCTTGCACTAGAGATTTTTATTCCTTCAGTTATCCTCTTTACTTTATTTCCTACTTTTTATGATGTACAATAAAGGGGGAAGTTTCATTAAAAACATTTAGGAAGTTTTCCAAGAAACTAGCAAAATTTTTGGAACATGAAATACGATGATTTATAGGCCACTATACTTTATTTAATGTCATAGAATAAGTTCATATTTTCTTAGCTGAACTGGCGTTTTGTGTAGGTTTTTTTCTAGCAAAGTTATATTGTTTTTGGTAGCTCCATAAACAGAGCACAATTATAAGAAAGTCCTAAATCTAAACAAAACTTATTTGCCTTATTTTAAGTGTAATTGGTCAGAATATTATCTATACATGTTGGAGACATTTCATTTACTCAAGTATAATCAGTGAAATTTGCACTGAAACCAGATACTTGAATCGTTTCAATGAATTTTGTTGAGTTACTAGCTTCACTGGCTAGATCTATGTTGAAACCAGCAGTTATTATGACTCTTTTCTGGGTTTCTTTTTGAAGTTTTTGCAACAGAAACTGGAATTTCAATGAAAAACTTTTCATTATTTCTGCACCTGGAATTCTATACACAGATAGAATTACAATATTTTCCCCTAACTCTATGCATATTTATCTATGTTATCATTAATCTGGTCCCAAACAAATTTCAAAAAGTTTTCAGCTTTATTCTCTAGGCTTACAGATAACTCACCATCACTGTTTGGATTATTACTCTGCATGACATTAATGAAAAATTACTTTGACTGAACTGGTGTTCCATGACTCTTACTTACATCGTCACAAACATCAATTATCCGTATTCACAAATAACTCTGAAACTTCATTATTCTTAAACTCTACAAATACCTGATACTCATCATTATCATCATCATCATCATCATCATATTCTTACAAAATTACTTCATCAATAACATCACTAACACACAAGTCTCACCTCCATCAAAGTCACACATTTCACCTACATTCATTTGCAATAAGCTACCAGTCTCAGACTTACCAACCTCAGTCATTTCACAGTTCTAATTAACATCTAAATCAAAAATACTACCTAATCCAGATCCAATACAGCCGTCACCTGTTTTACACACATCAATAACACTGTTTTCTGACCAAGAGAAGAAATCATTAGTACACACTACATCAAAATTCTTATTACTTTCACATTATGGTCTGTGATTAGTATCTACATAACTATAATTAAACACAGTATCCCAAAACTTTTGATCAAAAGATAAATGAGAAATCTGATGTTCCTTCTATTGAACTTCAGATACCTGTGCCACATTGTTAACATTGTTTTTATTGTTTAATTGCAAGTGTAAATTGGGGGTCCTATACTTGTGTTTCCTTGCCCCAAAACTGTGGACCTACATTGAGGCGAACCGTTTCCTGAGTAGTCACCTCTGTGATTGTTCCTCCCATTAAATTGCCCATGGTTATCCCCCTTATTCCTATTCTGCTGATGTTAAAAGTTTCTGTCTCTATTACCATGTTGACCCTGTTAGAAATTACCATTATTTCTGTATCTGTAGTTATTACCATTGTGATCTCTATCATTTTGATTTTTATGGTATGTGCTTCTCTCTACTGCCCTATCCAGCCTGTCAACATATCGTAAAATTGTTCAAGGCAATCGGCAGGTCTGTGTACTAAATCCCACTGCAACCTTTCTGCTAATCTCCTTTTTAGTGCATCAATCAATGTCATTTCTTCAAATGATTTGTCAAGATCTGTTAGTTTCTTAAGTTGATTCTTACAAAACTCTTTCAAAGTACTGTCCCTATTCCCTATAATTTGGACCATTCAAAAATTCAGTTTTAATTCTCCCTTGTTCAACTTCTGACCAAAATTTATCTAAAATTTTTTTTCAAAATTTTGATATGTTTCCTACTGACTTAAATTTATATTTACCCACAGAGCTTTGCCTTCAAGACCACTCTTAACAAATTTAACCTTTTGGTCGTCACTCATGCCCGACACAAAACTATCTCTACAGTGGCGTAAAAAATTCACTGGATGTAAATTGTTTGATGGAAAACTTTTGGTTGGAATGTTGGACCACACAATACCATTATTTGAATACAGATTGTTGTGAATGCAATTACCTAAACTACTGAAATTTTTTGATCTAAAACATTTAAATTAGTTAGCATACTGTTTTCAACATTTAACATTTTTTGATCTAAACTACTAAAGTTCTGTTCCATTTTTTCCTCTATCGCCTTCTGTGGAACTCTGACATCATTAACATTCTTCTCCTGTCATGCAGATTCATTTACTAGCTCATTTTTCAAAACAATAAATTTACTTTCTAGGACATCAAGTTTTTCATTCGCACTTTTAATCCATCTGACAGCCCATTTTTTAGCTCCAAAACCTGATTACTAAGTTGGTCTATTTGGCATTGTACCCTGTCCATTTTACTATTGTTTTCAGACTGTTCTGTTGTCATTACCTCTCAATTTGCTAAAATCAACTTCAGAAAATCAGTTTTAACTGTTTCTTTGCTGACTACACTTTCACTTGTTTTAAACATGTCTTGGCTGGGTTCTACAGCTTTCACACCTACATCACTATCCTTGCCTCTGTTCATTTTGCTAGCAGTGACACGAGTTCACAAAAAAATTTCACAAATAGTTTGTTTGTACTTATCTTTTTTCTTATGGATGTACCTCATTGTAGTTGTAAAGTCTTGTTTCAATTCACCTGGTCCATCATTGTTGATATTATCTCGGCACTGCAGATCCGACTTTGTTGAGCAGCTCTCAGGTCTTCTTTTATCAACTGATTGAAGTTAATTTACATAAAAACTGCAAATACACAAATAATTGTCCTTTCTTCTTCTTTTGCAACAGACAAAACTTTGTTATTAGTCAACTGATCATGGCCGATGCCCACACTTATAATCTTACCCTCCCACACATTACTATTAAAATTCTCTGTCTCTACACAAGTTTTGAAAGCTTTGTGAGGTGTAAGACATACAAAAGAAAAACTTTTTACATATCTTCATTTTTCTCTTGTTGTTGGCTCCAGTTCTTGCATCTAGAGGTAAATTCTTGTGGCTGAAATTTTGATTTACATTGTGGGTTCCTGATGACTAAATAACTGATGAAGAACTATCTATTGCTATGATTTTCTTGTATTTTATCCCATTCTTTTATATCACACTGACTTCACAATCTCCATTTTCATACAACCATCAATTACGTTGTTGTAGACAACATTAAAAAACATGTGCATTTCCATCAGAGGCATGTGCACTACTCCCTACATTCTGCAGTACTCACAATATACCAAAGAGTTTACAAAGCAAAAGAGTTTACAAACTTTCTTGACAAAACACAAATCACCACCAAGATATAACATTTTTTTGTAAATGAATCCAGAAATAAATTTAATAATTATCATTAGATTGTGCAATTAATAATAGGAATTTTAAGTATGCCAGATATTTCATAGTTTCAAATATTTCTAAAAGAAGAGTAATTTTAACTGTACATACATATTAGTATATAATGATTGTAACAAATTAATTTCCTCTTTATACATTTTAGCCTGAAATATAAAACATCGTGTACAAAATTGTATGAAATTCATTTAGTTAAACAGCCGAGAATGTTCATGTGTACCAGATTCGGAATTAGCCTTGGTATTGGCTACTTCTATAAGAAAAGGTCATGTTAGAAAATGGTATCCCATTACAAGTTTAAGGATTCCCTGCTCAACAGAGCAAATAGTATCCCGAACAGGTGGCCTCCTTGGGGTGGGTGCGAGGTTCGGTCGCTTCCTCAAGACTAAAACCACCTACTCAGGCAGAGATTTGTCTGGAAGTTTGTACACAGTCTGTGTACAAATTTTGGCATTTAATTTTTCTTCTTACAGAAAATGGCCTTTGAAGTGATGAAATTTTCTAGTCTGACACGGTGTGTCATGTTGTCAATTCCAGTCCCTGGATGCCTATGTGACAGTGTCAACCCACACACAAGAATCTTCTGAGAATCGTGATGAAATCTTCAGATAAAGAGCCAGTACATCTCTGGGTACAAAGTCCAGTTCCCAGTGAGTTTGATGAATACTCTCTCTCAGCAGAACATGGCTGGCTCAACTTTTAATTCTGTTGGTCGCTGCAAAATAAAGTGCAAAATCTTCATGAAAGTTGGGATAATTAGATATATCCATCTTAATAACAATGTTAGTGCACACAGCAGTTTTCTCTCCTTATTCTGAAGTTTATCAAACTTATTCACTTCTTTCATTATCAGCTCCATGTATGGGTATAAAGTGTGTTGCATGAGGCTTTCCTAACAGACTAGTTGTAAATACAGCTCTCGGGTGAGATATCAGATGTCACTGTGATAATTCCACAGTATTTCAACAGTGCAAATAACTCACATCTTTAGGTGGAGCAGACAGTCTGCTCAGACTGTGACTAAAGCCTCCTATTTATGACAATCAAAGAAGGAACTGCGGAGGTGTGAACACACAAAAATTTCAGTGACCAATAGCGCAGATATGCAGATCAGTAGTGAGATAGATAGCTAAACCACCTGTCGGATGATGGAACACACACACAGAGGCTGTCAATCGCACTGTGTGCTGCTATCAGCTGCCCCAGATCATCCGTCTGCAGCCACGTGTTGAAATACATGTTTGCACTGGTATGTGCCCTTCTCTGCTGTTGTTAACCAAATATCTATGTCACCACTGCAGTGTCATCCCTCGTATGGCCAGCAGTTCTCTTTTGTGTATGCTGTGATTTTAACATGGCCAGTGCTGGATCCCATGCTGTGCTAAGTAGGTTTCCTGTGTCCCTGTTAAGCAAATTAGTCGAGCTGCGAATTTCAACTGCTTCGTTACTAGTGCTGTCCCATTACAAAGACATCAAAGACAGAATTTTGGTGTTTTTGTATTCCACACAATGTCCTGTACTAAGGCAATGCTTGGCTAATGCAGATTTCTCTGGCTGGTCCACATGTGTGTGTCATTGATGTTTGACACATCCATCCTCTATAGTGTGAAAAGCTTGTCCAATGTATGACAGCCTGTGACTACAAGGAATCACAAAAACACCACACCTTCTTAAACCAACATCATCTTTCACTGAGCCTAAAAGAGCTCTGAGTTTTGTCGGTGGATGAATGATGCATTTTTTTTATGTTTCACCAATAATCTTGCTATTTTCAAAAAACCCCCTGACATATGGCAAAATGACCATTCCTCTTTGTTCATAACTTTCTTCCAGCTCCTCACTTTCTCTAGCATGCACCAGATGTAAGGCATAGTGAATGTCCCATTCAGAATATCCATTCTCTATAAATATGGTACAGAATTGGTGTAACTCATCAGACAAGCTTTTAGAATATGAAATGGCTCTGCTCTGTGGACCAGTATCCTAAGCACGCCATTTTGTTGTGCCAGATGGTGAAAGCTGGTGGTCTGTTTATACAAGACTGTGCAAGTACATTTATGGTACACAGTGAGAGCCAAGTTGCCATCCTCTTTTCTCCACACCAACTATCCAGGAACAGTAGTTCGCCATTTTTCTCCATCTCTATCATGGACCTGTTTTAATGAAGAGGATTTAGGTGTTACAAAAATTAATCCAGTGAATCAGTGCCTTGGGGCCAGAGGACATCGGTGCCAAAAACACATAGGTTTCAACTCCGCTGACTGGAGTGCCCTCTCCTTGAAATCTTCCGTAAAATAAGAGTGGCCACAATGAGTGATGTGAGGCTACCCATTGTGACACTGTCATTCTGTTCAAACTGTTGGTCATTGAATAAAAAGAAAATCAAGGTAGCACATGTTTAAACAAATCAACAAGTTTTCCTTCAAGCTTCTCACCGATGAGCAGCAGTGACCATCACTGTGTTCATTGTCCGACAGGTGGTGCAGCTGTGTATCTTGCTACCAATCTGCAAATCTGCACTATTAGTCATGGAAATTTGTCACATTCAGGCCTGTGCAATTTCTCCTCTTATTTTCATAAGTAGCAGGCTTCGGTCACAGCTTGAGCAATGTGTTTGCCACACCTGAAGATTCGGTCAGTTGTGCCAATGAAATATTCTGAAATTTTCACATCTGTGGTCTTGCATGAGAACCAAACTTACAGCTAATCCATTGGGAGAGCCTGAAGCAATACACAATTTTATCCTTTGCACAACCCTTTAGTATGTAAATATCAGGGCACTGATAATAAGAAACACTGCCAAATAAATTAGCAGTGAAATGTATTGTATGCAGCTACACTTTCAAAAACAGAGAGAAAAACATGATATGTATAACTAGCTTTAGTGCTGTGAGATGTTTTACAATCCATGGGAACTAAATAGATAAACAATGTACACTCCTGGAAATTGAAATAAGAACACCGTGAATTCATTGTCCCAGGAAGGGGAAACTTTATTGGCACATTCCTGAGGTCAGATACATCACATGATCACACTGACAGAACCACAGGCACATAGACACAGGCAACAGAGCATGCACAATGTCGGCACTAGTACAGTGTATATCCACCTTTCGCAGCAATGCAGGCTGCTATTCTCCCATGGAGACGATCGTAGAGATGCTGGATGTAGTCCTGTGGAACGGCTTGCCATGCCATTTCCACCTGGCACCACAGTTGGACCAGCATTCGTGCTGGACGTGCAGACCGCGTGAGACGATGCTTCATCCAGTCCCAAACATGCTCAATGGGGGACAGATCCGGAGATCTTGCTGGCCAGGGTAGTTGACTTACACCTTCTAGAGCACGTTGGGTGGCACGGGATACATGCGGACATGCATTGTCCTGTTGGAACAGCAAGTTCCCTTGCCGGTCTAGGAATGGTAGAACGATGGATTCGATGACGGTTTGGATGTACCGTGCACTATTCAGTGTCCCCTCGACGATCACCAGTGGTGTACGGCCAGTGTAGGAGATCGCTCCCCACACCATGATGCCGGGTGTTGGCCCTGTGTGCCTCGGTCGTATGCAGTCCTGATTGTGGCGCTCACCTGCACGGCGCCAAACACGCATACGACCATCATTGGCACCAAGGCAGAAGCGACTCTCATCGCTGAAGACGACACGTCTCCATTCGTCCCTCCATTCACGCCTGTCGCGACACCACTGGAGGCGGGCTGCACGATGTTGGGGCATGAGCGGAAGACGGCCTAACGGTGTGCGGGACCGTAGCCCAGCTTCATGGAGACGGTTGCAAATGGTCCTCGCCGATACCCCAGGAGCAACAGTGTCCCTAATTTGCTGGGAAGTGGCGGTGCGGTCCCCTACGGCACTGCGTAGGATCCTATGGTCTTGGCGTGCATCCGTGCGTTGCTGCGGTCCGGTCCCAGGTCGACGGGCACGTGCACCTTCCGCCAACCACTGGCGACAACATCGATGTACTGTGGAGACCTCACGCCCCACGTGTTGAGCAATTCGGCGGTACGTCCACCCGGCCTCCCGCATGCCCACTATATGCCCTCGCTCAAAGTCCGTCATCTGCACATACGGTTCACGTCCACACTGTCGCGGCATGCTACCAGTGTTAAAGACTGCGATGGAGCTCCGTATGCCACGGCAAACTGGCTGACACTGACGGCGGCGGTGCACAAATGCTGCGCAGCTAGCGCCATTCGACGGCCAACACCACGGTTCCTGGTGTGTCCACTGTGCCGTGCGTGTGATCATTGCTTGTACAGCCCTCTCGCAGTGTCCGGAGCAAGTATGGTGGGTCTGACACACCGGTGTCAATGTGTTCTTTTTTCCATTTCCAGGAGTATATATTAATTTGTGAAGATAAATCAAAACGCATGAAAATATAAACTAAGGAATTATGTGTAAAACACAGTCTAATTGATGTGACGAAGTCAGGGCACTTACTTGAGTGATACTGAAAGGTTCTCTTAAACGACGCAAATGAAACATTCGAAGATACACTGCATAATGGAGGCTCTTGCATACTAGTTCATTCCACGGTAGACTATGATATCAGACAGAATTTTAGCCATCTGAATGAAGAAGGTACATTTGAAAGTTGTTGTATAGAACTTAAAGAGTATAACATACTAATTATCAGCATATATTGCACCCCTGGGTACCATATAAGCTCTGTATTTTTAGATAAGTTTTATACATTGCTACATAAATTAAAATGTGAGAAACTGTACAAGAAAGTGGTTATATGTGCTGACTTCAATGTAGATGTAAGGACTGATGACAAATTTTCTTCACACTTAAAGAACCTGGTAGCCACAAATGGGATAAATCTCAATTTTGATCAGTATACAAGAATTACAGCAACCTCTGCAACATGTATTGACAATATTGTAAGTAGTTATAATTATTATGTAAAAGAAAAGTTTCTTTTCGATTTAGGAGTATCAGACCATAAAGCACTATTTGTATCACTACCAAAGCAAAATTCAGTCTGCACAACAAAAAGATGTAGGTATTTCAGTCAAGAAAATGTGGAAGTATTCTGCAAAAAACTAAGCCAAACCAAGTGGACAGTCAGCAAACACACTTCCACAAGTGACAATTACAATAACTTTTTAACTGAATTCTTGGGTATATTCAATGAATGCTTCCCTTTTGTAACAGTGATGACCAGGTCCCAAAAAAGTAGATCCTGGGTAACAAAACAAATTAGAGTGTCTAGTGCTACTAAGAGGAAACTGCATGTGGAGGCAAAAGTAAATCGAAGCCCTCAATTTCTTCAGTATGTAAGCACATACAAAAAAACATTTGACAAAATAGTTAAACTAGCAAAACGTACTGCGAATAATAACTTCATTTCAAATGCAAAAAACAAATCAAAAGCTGTTTGGTCTGTTATAAGAAGCAAAGTTGGCAGTGAGGCAGAGAGAAAATGCCCTTCTAAAATAGTGATAAATGGTAGAGCTGTTACAGACCCCAGTGCCATTTGTGAATCATTCAATGACTTTTTCATAAACTGTAACATATTTGGTGACTGATCACCACCAAAAACAAAGCCCAATATGACAGATAGCAATTGCCCATGTTTTAAGTTTTCTCATGTTTCCATCTCAGATGTCATCGAAATCATAATGTCCCTAAAAAATTCAAAATCTGTGGGGTGGGATGAGGTCCCCACTGAAATAATAAAAATAGTCCGCCACAGTATTGCATATCCACTCTCTTTCATAACCAACCAATCTTTTGATGAGGGATGTTTCCCAGATCGATTAAAATATGCAGAAGTTCGGCCCATACATAAAAAAGGCAAACAAGATGAATTGGGCATCTATAGGCCAATCTCACTGTTACCAATCTTCTCAAAAATATTTGAAAGAGCTGCATGTGATCAGATCAAAAATCACAATTCATCTAACAGCATTATCTTATGAAATCAATATGGTTTCAGAAAAGGCCACAGCACAATCCATGCAATAAATGAATTAGTCACAAAAGTCAGTAGATGTCTTGATGATAGAATGTGTGTGTCAGGCATCTTTTGTGACCTGTCCAAAGCCTTCGACACAGTAAATCATGACCTGCTTCTCCAAAAATTGGCACGCTATGGTTTTCAAGGCAAATCTCTTAGCTGGATGTCATCATACTTGGCAAATAGAAAACAAAGAGTACTTATTAACATCAACGGCAAGAAATTTCTCTCTGGCTGGAAAAACACTCAATTAGGTGTTCCACAAGGTCCAATATTAGGGCCACTGCTTTTTCTGTATTATATTAATGATATGCCATGTCAGGTCCAGTCTGATACTATCCTCTATGCAGATGACTCAACAGCTGTAGTCTGTTGTAAAAATGAGGTAGACCTAATTCGTCATATTGAACAAACACTTGGGGTAGTGGAGGCATGGGTCAAAAACAACAACTTGACATTAAATTTTACAAAAACAGAAATTGTTCATTTTACCACAAAACAATCTGCACAGTCTATAAGTGAAATAAGGTATATGGACAAAAAATTAGAGACTGCAGACTGTGTCAAATTCCGTGGCGTGTTAGTCAATAAAAACCTGTTATGGAGTCACCATGTGGACAACATACTGGGTCGACTGAATAGTCTTGTATATATTATGAATATCTTGTATAGTATTACTGATTTAGCTGTAAGAAAAATGTGGTGTCACCGCCAGACACCACACTTGCTAGGTGGTAGCTTTAAATCGGCCGCGGTCCATTAGTACATGTCGGACCCGCATGTTGCCACTGTCAGTAATTGCAGACCGAGTGCCACCACACGGCAGGTCTAAAGAGACGTACTAGCACTCGCCCCAGTTGTACGACGACTTTGCTAGCGACTACACTGACGAAGCCTTTCTCTCATTTGCCGAGAGACAGTTAGAATAGCCTTCAGCTAAGTCCATGGCTACGACCTAGCAAGGCGCCATTAGTCTTACAGTGCTTGTATTTAAAGAGTCTCATTTGTATCGTCAAGAGCGATGTACCACAATGATGGATTAAAGTTAAGTATTACAGCAGCTACGTACTTTTCTTTATAGCATTCATTACGTATCCTGTTTCAGACCTCACGCCAGCCGGCGTGTGTAACGCGTGCATTTCGGCTACTTCCGAGTGGCGTGGCTGTCTTGATACGCCACAACAGTTGGCGCCAAGGATTGGTGACGCGCCCACGTTGCATTCCTCTTGATATTACTTTGCACTAATTTAATTGTGTCATGGCTTCGCCACAATCTCCAGATGTACTGTCCGAATTTTATCGCTTGCAGAATCAGCAGACGCAGGCGTTATTGGATGCCCTTGGACAGCTCGTTTGGGGTCAATGAGCAATGCAAAACAATGCGGCAGCCGCCGCTTCACCTCTACCGCAGCCACAACATGCTGTTGCACCCTCATTCCGGCCATTTGCCCCGGATGTAGAAAGCTGGACGGAGTGGTCACGACAATTTGGATTCCATCTCGCTGCCTACAGAATTCAAGGTACTGAGCGGCAGCCTTTTTTGTTAGCATCCGTCGGGGTGCAGACGTACCGTGTGATAGTGAAATTGTTTCCCCGACGCGACGTAGCAACTCTGTCCTACGAAGAAATTTTGTCTGCTTTAGATGCCTATTTCAAGGAAACAGTCAATGTCGTTGCAAAAAGGTATAGGTTCTTTCGTACAAAACGTACGGCCGGTCAAACTAATCAGGAGTGGGTTGCAACAT
This sequence comes from Schistocerca cancellata, assembly GCF_023864275.1. Classification (NCBI taxonomy): domain Eukaryota; kingdom Metazoa; phylum Arthropoda; class Insecta; order Orthoptera; family Acrididae; genus Schistocerca; species Schistocerca cancellata. Next base: position 137,044,442 of record NC_064634.1, on the reverse strand, counting down.
TGCAAGGCCTTACAAGGGATTGTGCTTTTGAGTGTGAATGTGGACTCCCTTATTCAGATACTATGGTGCGTGATGCAATTGCACAGAACGTTTCTAATGTTCACATAAGGGAACAGATTTTGAAACTAGTCAGTCCCTCCCTTCAACAAGTGATCGACATATTGCATAGGCAATACACATTTGACTTTGCTCAGGAATCATTTGAAACTTCGCCAGCTGTGTGTCACATTAACCGGCCCGCCGGGCGCGCTGCACGGAACTGTAAACTGCCCTCGCGCACGTCCGCGCAGCCACGTGTCCCGCGAAAGCAAGCAAATGCAGTGCAATCATGCCCGCGGCGTGCTCCTAGACATTCATGTGAGAATTGCCCGTCACACCAAGCTATTTGCTTTTTCTGTAATAAAAAAGGACATGTTCAAAGTGTTTGCCAGAAAAAGCTTAGATCGGACTCTCACAACCATTCCAGGCCCTTTGCTTCGCGCCGGAATCAAACCAAGGACACTCAGGCTCGTGAACCTTCGACCATGGACATTCATGTAGTTAATTCCACACCATCCAGTGCTTCTTTCTCTCACAGTGACCGTGTTCGTCCCACAAAAAGTGTGCGTCGATGTCGATGGAAATCCCGTCATAGGTACAGAAAGCTGGCTGAAGCCAGAGATAAATTCTGCCGAAATTTTTACAAAGGCACAGACGGTGTTTAGAAAGGATAGATTGCATGCAACCGGAGGCGGAGTGTTCGTCGCTGTTAGTAGTAGTTTATCCTGTAGTGAAGTAGAAGTGGATAGTTCCTGTGAATTATTATGGGTGGAGGTTACACTCAACAACCGAGCAAGGTTAATAATTGGCTCCTTTTACCGACCCCCCGACTCAGCAGCATTAGTGGCAGAACAACTGAGAGAAAATTTGGAATACATTTCACATAAATTTTCTCAGCATGTTATGGTCTTAGGTGGAGATTTCAATTTACCAGATATAGACTGGGACACTCAGATGTTTAGGACGGGTGGTAGGGACAGAGCATCGAGTGACATTATACTGAGTGCACTATCCGAAAATTACCTCGAGCAATTAAACAGAGAACCGACTCGTGGAGATAACATCTTGGACCTACTGATAACAAACAGGCCCGAACTATTCGACTCTGTAAGTGCAGAACAGGGAATCAGTGATCATAAGGCCGTTGCAGCATCCCTGAATATGGAAGTTAATAGGAATATAAAAAAAGGGAGGAAGGTTTATCTGTTTAGCAAGAGTAATAGAAGGCAGATTTCAGACTACCTAACAGATCAAAACGAAAATTTCTGTTCCGACACTGACAATGTTGAGTGTTTATGGAAAAAGTTCAAGGCGACCGTTAAATGCGTTTTAGACAGGTACGTGCCAAGCAAAACTGTGAGGGACGGGAAAAACCCACCGTGGTACAACAACAAAGTTAGGAAACTACTGCGAAAGCAAAGAGAGCTTCACTCCAAGTTTAAACGCAGCCAAAACCTCTCAGACAAACAGAAGCTAAACGATGTCAAAGTTAGCGTAAGGAGGGCTATGCGTGAAGCGTTCAGTGAATTCGAAAGTAAAATACTAGGTACCGACTTGACAGAAAATCCTAGGAAGTTCTGGTCTTACGTTAAATCAGTAAGTGGCTCGAAACATCATGTCCAGACACTCTGGGATGATGATGGCATTGAAACAGAGGATGACAAGCGTAAAGCTGAAATACTAAACACCTTTTTCCAAAGCTGTTTCACAGAGGAAGACCGCACTGCAGTTCCTTCTCTAAATCCTCGCACCAACGAAAAAATGGCTGACATTGAAATAAGTGTCCAAGGAATAGAAAAGCAACTGGAATCACTCAACAGAGGAAAGTCCACTGGACCTGACGGGATACCAATTCGATTCTACACAGAGTACGCGAAAGAACTTGCCCCCCTTCTAACAGCCGTGTACCGCAAGTCTCTAGAGGAACAGAAGGTTCCAAATGATTGGAAAAGAGCACAGGTAGTCCCAGTCTTCAAGAAGGGCCGTCGAGCAGATGCGCAAAACTATAGACCTATCTCTCTGACGTCGATCTGTTGTAGAATTTTAGAACATGTCTTTTGCTCGAGTATCATGTCGTTTTTGGAAACTCAGAATCTACTATGTAGGAATCAACATGGATTCCGGAAACAGCGATCGTGTGAAACCCAACTCGCATTATTTGTTCATGAAACCCAGAAAATATTAGATACAGGCTCCCAGGTAGATGCCATTTTCCTTGACTTCCGGAAGGCGTTCGATACAGTTCCGCACTGTCGTCTGATAAACAAAGTAAGAGCCTACGGAATATCAGACCAGCTGTGTGGCTGGATTGAAGAGTTTTTAGCAAACAGAACACAGCATGTTGTTCTCAATGGAGAGACATCTACAGACGTTAAAGTAACCTCTGGCGTGCCACAGGGGAGTGTTATGGGACCATTGCTTTTCACAATATATATAAATGACCTAGTAGATAGTGTCGGAAGTTCCATGCGGCTTTTCGCGGATGATGCTGTAGTATACAGAGAAGTTGCAGCATTAGAAAATTGTAGCGAAATGCAGGAAGATCTGCAGCGGATAGGCACTTGGTGCAGGGAGTGGCAACTGACCCTTAACATAGACAAATGTAATGTATTGCGAATACATAGAAAGAAGGATCCTTTATTGTATGATTATATGATAGCGGAACAAACACTGGTAGCAGTTACTTCTGTAAAATATCTGGGAGTATGCGTGCGGAACGATTTGAAGTGGAATGATCATATAAAATTAATTGTTGGTAAGGCGGGTACCAGGTTGAGATTCATTGGGAGAGTCCTTAGAAAATGTAGTCCATCAACAAAGGAGGTGGCTTACAAAACACTCGTTCGACCTATACTTGAGTATTGCTCATCAGTGTGGGATCCGTACCAGATCGGGTTGACGGAGGAGATAGAGAAGATCCAAAGAAGAGCGGCGCGTTTCGTCACAGGGTTATTTGGTAACCGTGATAGCGTTACGGAGATGTTTAACAAACTCAAGTGGCAGACTCTGCAAGAGAGGCGCTCTGCATCGCGGTGTAGCTTGCTCGCCAGGTTTCGAGAGGGTGCGTTTCTGGATGAGGTATCGAATATATTGCTTCCCCCTACTTATACCTCCCGAGGAGATCACGAATGTAAAATTAGAGAGATTAGAGCGCGCACAGAGGCTTTCAGACAGTCGTTCTTCCCGCGAACCATACGCGACTGGAACAGGAAAGGGAGATAATGACAGTGGCACGTAAAGTGCCCTCCGCCACACACCGTTGGGTGGCTTGCGGAGTATAAATGTAGATGTAGAAGTCGCCAGTGCTTCTGTCCCAGAAACAGTTCCAATTGCACGAGACAGTCGCTCTTGTCGTCAGCAGGTCAATAAACTTTTTGTAGACTTGGAAATTCATGGCAACGTGATACCATTCCAGCTCGATACCGGAGCTGCAGTTTCACTACTCAATCACGCCACGTACAAACAACTGGGCGCACCTCCGTTGCGTGCTGCAAATGTTCAGCTCAATAGTTATTCAGGACAGAATATCCCTGTGTTAGGACAGTGCAGCCTTCTTGCAACGTACAAGGGACAAACAAAACTTGTGTCATTTTACGTTCTTCATTCTTCTGCTGCAGTGAACTTGTTTGGTTTAGATTTCTTTCAGTTGTTTAACTTGTCTATCGTAAATCAGGTCCTATCAGTGAACCAGACTGTGCCTTCCGCCAGTGTTTCTCGTCTATGTGAAGAATTTGCAGACATTTTTGCACCGGGCCTTGGTTGCGCTAAGAACTATGAAGCACATTTGGAACTGGAAGTGAACGCGCAACCGAAATTTTTAAACCGCGCAATGTTCCCCACGCATTGCGTGATGAGGTTGCAAGAACATTAAATGATTTAGAATCACAAGGTGTAATTGAACATGTGCAGGCTTCTCTCTGGGCCTCACCCTTAGTAATTTTGCAAAAACCTTCCGGAAAATTGAGACTTTGCGTGGACTTCAAGGCCACAGTGAATCCACAACTAGTGACTGCTACTTTTCCTTTGCCCCGCCCGGAAGATCTTTTTGAAAAACTGTGAAAATATTTTTCAAAGTTGGACCTAGCAGATGCGTACTTGCAAATACCGGTGGACGACGAATCCCAGCGCGTCTTGGTGGTTAACACGCATCTTGGTTTGTACAGATTCAAACGACTGCCATTCGGGTGTGCATCTGCCCCTGCATTGTTTCAGCAATATTTACAAACTGTTTGTGCGTCGGTCCCTACTGCAGCAAACTATCTGGACGATATTGTGATCTCCGGAAAGACGGCCGCAGAACATTTACAAAATCTCCGAACGTTATTTCAGGTATTGCGACAAAATGGTCTTCGCTTGAGGAAGGACAAATGTGTGTTTTTTGCTCGTGACTTACCATATCTGGGACATGTAATCAATGCTCAAGGCATACATCCGAGTCCAGAGCACCTCCATGCCATACAGGACTTGCCTTTGCCACAGAATTTGAAGCAGCTACAGAGTGTGTTGGGAAAAATTAACTATTACCATAAATTTGTGCCACGCGCTTCTTCCATTTCAGCTCCGCTTCATCGCTTACGCCGTAAAGGTGTTCCATTCATCTGGACGACGGAATGCGAACGCGCCTTTCACCAGTTGAAATCAGCATTGCTTTCAAATACTTGCCTTACGCCATTCGATCCCCAGAAACCCCTTTTGTTGATGGTAGATGCATCGGATTTCGGGATCGGTGCTGTGCTTGCACAAAGATGGCTCGCATGATCACCCTATTGCCTTTGCGTCCAAATTGCTGTTGTCTGCGCAAAGAAATTATTCCCAGATAGAGAAAGAAGCTTTGGCTCTCGTATTTGGTGTTACAAAGTTTCATGATTTCTTGTATGGTCGTCACTTTACCATCATCACAGACCACAAACCTTTGACATCGCTTTTTCATCCGAACAAGCCTGTACCTCCGCGTACAGCGCAGAAATTCATTCGCTGGTCTATTTTCCTCTCCCAGTACCGCTACGATATCTTGTATCGGTCCACTGCTAAGCACGGAAACGCCGATGCGTTGTCCCGTTTGCCTGTTGCTGAGGATAGAGCATTCGATTCTTCCAAACTTGCTTGCATGTTCATTGATTCGGAAACCGATGATGTGGTCGAATCGTTTCCGATTGATTTTCGTCGTGTAGCTACAGCCACAGCTGCTGACCCTGTCCTTGCTACCATTTTGCGTTTTGTTGCTACGCGATGGCCCTTGTCAGAGTCGCAGATCGAGGATCCGTTGGTTCACCGATTTTTTGCTCACAAGGAGAGACTTTTTGTACGACGTGGTGTTTTGCTGTTGCGTTCTGTTAATGATCAGTCCAGAGTCGTGGTCCCACGTTCGTTACAGTCCTCTGTCTTAAAGCTTCTCCACCAAGGACATTGGGGTACAGTGCGAACGAAACAACTTGCTCGTCAGCACTGTACTTTGTTCGGAATCGATGCTGTGATTACGAATATGTGCTCTTCTTGCATGGCGTGTGCCGAACAACAGTCCGCCCCACCGCGGAAATTCTTTGCATGGCCGAAAGCCACTTCCCCTTGGCAACGCTTACATATCGATTTTGCTGGTCCCTTCTGGAATGCTCGATGGTTGGTTCTGGTCGATTCCTTCAGTAATTTTCCTTTTGTTGTCCGGATGTCTTCCACGACGTCATCTGCCACAATCCAAGCGTTGTCTGCTATCTTTTGCATTGAAGGTCTTCCACAAACTATTGTTTCCGACAATGGCCCACAATTCATGTCCGCAGAATTTCAGTCATTCTGCAAGGCCAATGGTATTCAACATCTGACATCCGCGCCGTTGTCGCCTCAGTCCAACGGTGCCGCTGAACGTTTGGTCCGGACTTTCAAGTCACAGATGTTGAAGTTGAAAGAGTCGCATTCTCGGGAGGACGCGTTGTTGCTCTTCTTGTCCTCGTATCGCTCTCAGCCCCGAGATGGTCGCTCGCCGGCTGAGTTGCTCCATGGTCGTCCTCATTGCGCCTTGATGTCTTTGCTGCATCCGCCGCCTCAGGTTCCTGTGCAGCGGCAGACTCCTGCTCCAGGCGACGTTGTATTCTATCGCGGTTCACGGCGTTGGCTCACAGGGCGCATTCTTCGCTGCCTCGGCCGCGCGATGTATTTGGTTTTGGGGGCCTCTGGTGAGGTGCGTCGGCATCTCAATCAGCTGTGCCTCTGTCATCGCACGGGTTCTGCCGCTCCCCGTCTGCTTTCAGCGACGGTGTTGTCCGGTCGGCGCCCTGGGGACCCATCTACTGGCTCGCCTCATCCCCAGGTGTTACCGACGATGCCTTCCATTTTGCCCCATGGCGATGCGCCGCCGCCGCCGCCGCCACCGCCTGTTCTCCCGCCGCCGCCGCCGCCGCCGCCTGTTCTCCCGCCGCCGCCGCCCGCAGTGGATGCTTCGCTGCAGCCGCCAAGCGCCTCCCTGGGTCACGCGCCGCCGATCACTCCCCGTGACCAGCTGTCCTCCGCCATGGAACTCTTGCCCGCTCCGGACCACATGGCGTCATCGCGCGTCGGATACCCCGACGCAATGGAGGTCGACCCTTCGGCCCCTCCTGTCCCATTATGGGCGCATACACCGCATGTTGATGTGCACCCTGGACTAGGTTTTCAGGCGTTTCCTAGCTCCCCTCGGACCGAATGGCCGGGTGCGGGTGGCACAGCCTCGCCTGTTGTTAGGCTCCCCACCTCATCGCATACGTCAACATGGGGCCCAACCCCAGGGCGGGCGGAAGCCTTATAACACAATCGTTCGCCGATTTGCGGGGGAGGAATGTGGTGTCACTGCCAGACACCACACTTGCTAGGTGGTAGCTTTAAATCGGCCGTGGTCCATTAGTACATGTCGGACCCGCGTGTCGCCACTGTCAGTAATTGCAGACCGAGCGCCACCACACGGCAGGTCTAGAGAGACGTACTAGCACTCACCCCAGTTGTACAACGACTTTGCTAGCGACTACACTGACGAAGCCTTTCTCTCATTTGCCGAGAGACAGTTAGAATAGCCTTCAGCTAAGTCCATGGCTACGACCTAGCAAGGCGCCATTAGCCTTACAGTGCTTGTATTTAAAGAGTCTCATTTGTATCGTCAAGAGCGATGTACCACAATGATGGATTAAAGTTAAGTATTACAGCAGCTATGTACCTTTATAGCATTCATTACGTATCCTGTTTCAGACCTCATGCCAGCCGGCGTGTGTAACGCGTGCATTTCGGCTACTTCCGAGTGGCGTGGCTGTCTTGATACGCCGCAACAAAAAACTGTATATAATGCATATTTTGTTTCAGTCATTAGGTATAGTATAATTTTCTGGGGGTCTGAAAAAACAAATTTACTTAGAGCTTTTAGACTACAAAAAAGAATCATCCAAGCAATGGTGGGATCAAAACCAAAGCAACATTGCAAACCTTTATTTGTAAAACTAGATCTAATGAGCATTCCAAGCATATACATCTATGAAACTCTCACCTTCTTGAAAAGTAACCCACAACTTTTTGAGGGCAACTTCTTTTTGCATCAATATGATACTAGATATAGAACGAGCTACATGTTACCTACCCACCGTTTAAAATCATATGAAAAAACCCCGTACTATATGGGCGTGAAATTTGTAAATAAAATATGGAAAGATATGGATGACCCAAATGTAAAAGGTACCAAAAGAGACCTGGAAAAATATCTGAAAGATAAATGTTACTATAGTGTAGAAGATTTCATGAATGGCAACAATGCATTATAATTGTAATTAAAATACCTCTCTGAAGGTGTTACACCATATATATTATTAGTTTATTGTCTATTTTTAGTATTATTATATATAGTGTAAAACTGACAAGTCACCTATGTCACAATCTTTGATTTTATAAGGCATGTTATGTGATAATAAAAATTGAATTGAATTGAATTAATGTGAACTGGTACTTACCTCTGCTAATACAGGTTATGGAAGTAATCGTGTGATGTATCCACAATTGATTTTAATCCTGTGTGTCTCCAATAAATGATATTATACAAGGACATGAATAAACATGTGATGAAGAAGATTCTGCTACAGCAAACTGACGCCGCCATAATAGTGGCCTGGAATAATGTTTAATGCAGCAACTGTTGTTGCTGTATGTTGTTATGTTTGTGTAACATCCAAAAACTTTAAAAATGTCTGAAAGAACTGAGCCCTGAAAGAATGCTCAACCAGTGTTTGTGATGGTCATTTTCATAAATATGGATAGCCAACAGCTGAACTCTGTGCTAAAAGCTTACAGTGACTGTTTAGTTGAAGCTATATATAATACAGCCTAATATCAGGAATATCAATGTAAAGTCAATAAAAAATAAAACTTCCCACTACTTACAGATTGTATGAACTAAAAATTACACAAATGAGCTCAATGAAACTTCTAACAAGATAACCATATTAACCAGAATTCCTTTGAGAGCAGCATAGTGTGTAACAAATGTCCTTTTGTTTTCACTGGGCTTTCCCCTCAACCTGTTTCATACTATGCAATGACAAGCAGTGTGAAGAGGTACAGTGGAGAGTTGTCATGCCCAGACTGATTTCAGCTGTTGCTGTTGATTCCAGTGCCTGCATGAGGGCAGTCTCTCAGTGGACTACCAAAACTGATTTGTGATATCGCCAGCAGTAGGTGAGGCGAGGCGAGCTTTGCACCACCTCAGCATCGTGCAGCTGTCCACCACCATTATCCAGATGATCTGATGTCCATTTTGATGAGATACAAAACAAACTTTATTGCACAGTGGAAAATTTTGAGCCAAAAGACCTCAGACTTATTATACAATTGATACAATCACTGAAATGTTAAAAAATCAAATCAATGAAATATGAAATTTATATACACGTTAATAATGTAATTGTTTTGATGTTACAAACATGAACTAAGATTTTAATATAAACTTAATGTAGGATGGGAATTTTATCCCTTGTTACGGTTTCTTAGGCTTTTTACTCCCATCAGGTACTCCCCAATGGGGAGGGATGCAATTTAATGAAATGTAATGCAATATACTGTAAATATAACCATCCATTCGAGCCTTGTAAAACTGAATATAATCACAGCCCAAAATTCTCATCCACTGCTTAATTAAAGTAAGATTTATAACAATGACAGCTAATTTAGAATTTAATGATGCACCACTTTTTAGCAAAACCATCTAGAATTTATTTAATTAATACTGAAAATGATTATGGTCCTTAAAGTAACTTGTTGTTTGATATGCTTAATCATTTTCACCTAAATGTAAATTCCTTAACCAAATGATTAGCAAGGAGTTTAATACTGGTTACTGTGAGACTGAATGCTCTGTTCATCACATAACTTCATGCAGTCAAGGCAACGATATAACTTCCCCTATGTTACTGTTGGAAAGTACCCAAGCATACCCAAGCATACATGAAATTATACATATATATATATATATATATATATATATATATATATATATATATATATATATATATATATATATATATATATAAAATAAAGAAAAAAATCTGTATATATATATATATATATATATATATATATATATATATATGTAACTGTAATTATATAAAAAAAACAAAGCTGCTGTGACTTACCAAACGAGAAAGCGCTGGTAGATAGACACAATAAAAACCACACAAACACACACACAAATTTCAAGCTTTCGCAACCCAAGGTTGCTTCATCAGGAAAGAGGGAAGGAGAGGGAAAGACGAAAGGATATGGGTTTTAAGGGAGAGGGTAAGGAGTCATTCCAATCCCAGGAGTGGAAAGACTTACCTTAGGGGTAAAAAAGGACAGGTACACACTTGCACACACACATATATCCATCCGCACATATGAAATTACTGTAATTATTATGATGTGTAAAGCATGCAGCTTTACTGAATGGTTAAATGATGATGGCGTCCTCTTGGGTAAAATATTCCGGAGGTAAAATAGTCCCACATTCGGATCTCCAGGCAGGGACTACTCAAGAAGACGTTGTTATCAGGAGAAAGAAAACTGGCGTTCTACGGATCGGAGTGTGGAATGTCAGATGCCTTAATTGGGCAGGTAGGTTAGAAAATTTAAAAAGGGAAATGGATAGGTTAAAGTTAGATATAGTGGGAATTGGTGAAGTTCAGTGGCAGGAGGAACAATACTTTTGGTCAGGCGAATACAGGGTTAAAAACATAAAATCAAATAGGGGTAATGCAGGAGTAGGTTTAATAATGAATAGGAAAACAGGAATGCAGGTAAGCTACTACAAACAGCATAGTGAATGCATTATTATGGCCAAGATAGATACGAAACCCACACTACTACAGTAGTACAAGTTTATATGCCAACTAGCTCTGCAGATGACGAAGAAATTGAAGAAATGTATGATGAAATAAAAGAAATTATTCAGATAGTGAAGGGTGACGAAAATTTAATAGTCATGGGTAACTGGAATTCGGTAGTAGGAAAAGGGAGAGAAGGAAACGTAGTAGGTGAATATGGATTGGGGCTAAGAAATGATAGAGGAAGCCGCTTGGTAGAATTTTGCACAGAGCACAGCTTAATCATAACTAACACTTGGTTTAAGAATCATGAAAGAAGGTTGTATACATGGAAGAACCCTGGAGATACTAAAAGGTATCAGATAGATTATATAATGGTAAGACAGAGATTTAGGAACCAGATTTTAAATTGTAAGACATTTCCAGGGGCAGATGTGGACTCTGACCACAATCTATTGGTTATGACCTGTAGATTAAAACTGAAGAAACTGCAAAAAGGTGGGAATTTAAGGAGATGGGACCTGAATAAACTGAAAGAACCAGAGATTGTACAGAGTTTCAGGGAGAGCATAAGGGAACAATTGACAGGAATGGGGGAAAGGAATACAGTAGAAGAAGAATGGGTAGCTTTGAGGGATGAAATAGTGAAGGCAGCAGAGGATAAAGTAGGTAAAAAGATGAGGACTACTAGAAATCCTTGGGTAACATAAGAAATATTGAACTTAATTGATGAAAGGAGAAAATATAAAAATGCAGTAAATGAAGCAGGCAAAAAGGAATACAAACGTCTCAAAAATGAGATCGACAGGAAGAGCAAAATGGCTAAGCAGGGATGGCTAGAGGACAAATGTAAGGATGTAGAGGCTTATCTCACCAGGGGTAAGATAGATACTGCCTACAGTAAAATTAAAGAGACCTTTGGAGAAAATAGAACCACTTGTATGAATATCAAGAGCTCAGATGGAAACCCAGTTCTAAGCAAAGAAGGGAAATCCGAAAGGTGGAAGGAGTATATAGAGGGTCTATACATGGGCGATGTTCTTGAGGACAATATTATGGACAAGGAAGAGGATGTAGATGAAGATGAAATGGGAGATATGATACTGCATGAAGAGTTTGACAGAGCACTGAAAGACCTGAGTCTTCCTTGGAAGAATCCTAAGGAAATGCAATCCGAAAACAAAGGAAGTAGGTTACAGTACACTTTTTTGCCCACTGCTTGAATACTGCTCAGCAGTGTGGGATCCGTACCAGATAGGGTTGATAGAAGATATAGAGAAGATCCAACGGAGAGCAGCGCGCTTCGTTACAGGATCATTTAGTAATCGCGAAAGCGTTACGGAGAAGATAGATAAACTCCAGTGGAAGACTCTGCAGGAGAGACGCTCAGTAGCTCGGTACGGGCTTTTGTCAAAGTTTCGAGAACATACCTTCACCGAAGAGTCAAGCAGTATATTGCTCCCTCCTACGTATATCTCGCGAAGAGACCATGAGGATAAAATCAGAGAGATGAGAGACCACACAGAGGCATACCGACAATCCTTCTTTCCACGAACAATATGAGACTGGAATAGAAGGGAGAACCGATAGAGGTACTCAAGGTACCCTCCGCCACACACCGTCAGGTGGCTTGCGGAGTATGGATGTAGATGTAGATGTAGATGTAGAAACAAGGCCCTGGGAGTAGACAACATTCCATTAGAACTACTGACAGCCTTGGGAGAGCCAGTCCTGACAAACCTCTACCATCTGGTGAGCAAGATATATGAGACAGGTGAAATACCCTCAGACTTCAAGAAGAATATAATAATTCCAATCCCAAAGAAAGCAGGTGTTGACAGATGCAAAAATTACCAAACTATCAGTTTAATAAGCCACAGCTGCAAAATACTAACGTGAATTCTTTACAGACGAATGGAAAAACTGGTAGAATCAGACCTTGGAGAAGATCAGTTTGGATTCCGTAGAACTGTTGGAACACGTGAGGCAATACTGACCCTACGACTTATGTTAGAAGCTAGATTAAGGAAAGGCAAACCTGAGTTTATAGCATTTGTAGACTTAGAAAAAGCTTTTGACAATGTTGACTGGAATACTCTCTTTCAAAGTCACTGTGAGAAGTAATAATACAGCAGTAATTGCGATGAATAGTAAGTCATAAAACATAAATAATTATTACAGTATTAAGAAATAGAGTTCACTAGAGCTAAAATGTCTGATAAAATAGAATCTGTTAGTTCGAGAGGCTAACAGAAAAGCACTAGAACAATAGAGAGTGCAAAATCGGTCATACATCATAATTTATAGCAATAACAGAGATGTTATTGCTGTGCCGATCACAGTAAGCTTGGCATTAACACTCAATCAGCAGTACATGATCGCTTTACTTAACGCAAAACATATCTTTCCTTTGACATAAATAATTAATTATTTCTACTGAGTCATGGGAGGCGTTATTTCACAACCTGCAATTCAACTATTTGGTCGTGGACACTTTCCGAGGTATGTCATCTGCCAGTGTCTCCTGGAACGCATGCATCCTGTGCGTATGATCGTCTAATGCCGCTGCTACAACATTTCTGGCACCATCAGCTCCTAGTGTGAAAATTACCGAACAATCAGTTTAGTAAGTCACGGATGCAAAATACTAACCCATATTCTCTACAGACAAATGGAAAAACTGGTAGAAGCTGACCTCGGGGAAGATCAGTTTGGCTTCCGTAGAAATGTTGGAACACGTGAGGCAATACTGACCCTACGACTTATCTTAGAAGCTAGATTAAGGAAAGGCAAACATACGTTTCTAGCATTTGTAGACTTAGAGAAAGCTTTTGACAATGTTGATTGGAACACTCTCTTTCAAATTCTGCAGGTGGCAAGGATAAAATACAGGGAGCGAAAGGCTATTTACAATTTGTACAGAAACCAGATGGCAGTTATAAGAGTCGAGGGGCACGAAAGGGAAGCAGTGGTTGGGAAGGGAGTGAGACAGGGTTGTAGCCTATCCCCGATGTTATTCAAAATGTATATTGAGCAAGCAGTGAAGGAAAAAAAGAAAAATTCTGAGTAGGTATTAAAATCCATGGAGAAGAAATAAGAACTTTGAGGTTCGCCGATGACATTGTAATTCCGCCAGAGACAGCAAAGGACTTGGAAGAGCAGTTGAATGGAATGGACAGTGTCATGAAAGGAGGGTATAAGATGAACATCAACAAAAGCAAAATGAGGATAATGGAATAAATTAAATCGGGTGATGCTGAGGGAATTAGATTAGGAAATGAGTAAGTATAGGAGTTTTGCTATTTGGGGAGCAAAATAACTGATGATGGTCGAAGTAGAGAGGATATCAAATGTAGACTGGCAATGGCAAGGAAAGTGTTTCTGAAGAAGAGAAATTTGTTAACACCGAGTATAGATTTAAGTGTCAGGAAGTTATTTCTGAAAGTATTTGTATGGAGTGTAGCCATGTATGGATGCGAAACAAGGACGATAAATAGTTTATACAAGAAGAAAATAGAAGCTTTCGAAATGTGGTGCTACAGAAGAATGCTGAAGATAGATGGGTAGATCACATAATTAATGAGGAGGTAATGAATAGGATTGGGGAGAAGAGAAGTTTGTCGCACAACTTGACTAGAAGAAGGGATCGGTTGGTAGGAGATGTTCTGAGGCATCAAGGGATCACCAATTTAGTATTGGAGGGCAGTGTGGATGGTAAAAGTCATAGAGGGAGACCAAGAGATGAATACACTAAGCAGATTCAGAAGGATGTAGGTTGCAGTAGTTACTGGGAGATGAAGAAGCTTGCACAGGAGAGCTGCATCAAACCAGTCTCAGGACTGAAGACCACAACAACAAATTCTTTTCCAGTTTATCTATAAAGGCAAAGTAAAGTTTTATGGTCAAATTCTCATGCTACAAGGCTAAGCTTCTAGAGTGTCCAAGTAGCGTTTTGTTTTAACAGAGTAAGAATTTTACTTCATTTTTTTTTCTTTCTTTCCCTACATTTACACCTTTTCTCCACTTGTTCATGTACCACAGGCATATAAGTTTCACTGTGCTTGTACTTGGCTTCAGTAGAACATCTTGTAATATCTAAATCTATTGTATTGATAATGTTGCTCACTGGAAAGATGGCGAGTTTATTTGCAAACAGGCACAATGAATGTTGATACTCCAACCTGAACTTTCCATTGTTCTATTATATTTATTTTATAATACTTGACCTGTTTGATTCCCATGTTGATAAAAATATTTTTTTATGTACTTCTACTTTTTTTGAGAGGCCATAAAGAAAAGATGAGGTCAGATTATATAGTGACATAATGACTGGACACATTGTGTGTTCTTTCATCATTTGTTCATCATTGCTAAGTGGAACCACCCTGAGATTGATTTACCGAACATTTCCTTCAGTTTTTAAGTAGGTAAATTTTTTACATATGAATTTTGTTAGGTTGGTGGATCATTTACCAATGAACAATAACATTGTCAGTTGTTTCACTGGCTTGATGTCTCCAGCCCCACAAAATAATTCAGACAGTTAACAGATATTGTACGCTGATGTATAATTATCAGGCATTCAGAATTTATTTTTTATCTAAAAATTTAGATCAGACTCATCATCATTGGGTGTCCCTCTTTCTCATCCTGGTGTTATGGCTATGAAAAAGATATTGGGGTTCATATCCTCTACTTTCCATGAGTTACTGAGAAAACTTTTATATCAAACATTTCATATATATATTTTTCCATGTGACACAGTTAACAAATGTGGAGGGAAGCAAAAACATTGATCTGAATCGAAACAGTGAGAGAATTCATAAGAAATCTGGATTATAAAAGGATAAAAATATTTGTAGTTGACATAAAACCAACTTTACTGTATAGACGAAGCCATAACACATCACGATAAGGTATGGACATCATAGTTTTATGCTTGCATTTTGCATTGCTACAATTTTTCAAACAGTGCCTTAAGCAGTTCATGGCCCATTCATACTATCACAAACGTTTCAGATTTTTCAGTTGCCAAAAGTTCAGTATTTGCAAAGTTGATTACTGTAAAAAAGTCATATGCAACATGGCTGCTATTAAGCAGTACACGAACAATATGGATGGATATTGTCTGTCTCATATCTCAGGTATAGGTGTCCACCTTGTTATTTCATATTAAGTTAGCTTTGTTGTGCACCATTCCATTGAATTATTTGTATGTGCTAAATGTCAATGGATTTTAATAATACCTGTTATTTTATAGTGTGACTAAATTTGACAAAATAATAAGCATGGATAATATAGACACAGTAGGTACAGATGCAGATGTTTGATCTTTACACAAATGTTTCAGGGATGCTTTGGGAGCTCAAATGGAAACCTCTGGAGGGAAAACAAAGTTATTTTCAAGGAACACTATTGAGAAAAATTTAGAGAATGACCATTTGAGGCCAAATGCAGAACAATTCCACTGCCATCAATGTAATTTGGTGGAAGGAGCATGAACATAAGAGGAGAGGAATTATGGCTCATATGGGGGATTTTAGACAGTCATTTTTCCCTCGCTGTATTTGTGAGTTGAGCAGGAAAGAAAATGTCTAGTGCTGGTACATGTTACTCTCTGCCTTGCACTGTGCAATGTGCCTTGCACTGTGCAATGCCTTGTGGAGTAAGTATGTAAATGTAGGTGTATGTCAACTCTGATTTATGTAGCCAGTAATTGGAAAATCACACTTTAAATTTTTGACATGTTATGAGTGGTGGCTGCGCTCTTTCCTTGATGAGTCCATGACATTATGTTTCAGCAAGGTAACGCAAGATCACGTGTTGTTCTGATCTACTTTGATACAAAGGCTGCTTGATTGTTGTGCTGGTGAGTGCTGATCATTGGTTGCTGAGAGACTGGCATGTCACCATTCACCCGCCACTACTGTTGATGAACTCTTATTGTAGACACTATGTAATTATGATTCCAATAATGTTGCTAAGTCAGGTCACATTATTTGTCACAATAGGCTGTTTCACCATATAGCCAACATCAAGTTATGTGAAAATAAATGGTACATAATTTTGGTACAACATTGCAAACATTATAGATAAATATTAATTTAAAAAAATATTATAAAATTCATCAACAAAAATAATCAATTTTTTAAAACATAATGTAACTGGATAGATAAAAAACTACTTGCCAAGCAGCAACAGGAGAACAAACATGTAAAAGGTATTATGTATGCAAGCTTTCAGAGCCAGTGGCTCCTTCTTCTGGCAGAAGGTTTGAAGGAGAAGGAGGAGGGGTGAAGGAAAAGGACTGGTGGGGTTTATGGAAAGGTTACTATTTGGAAAAAGTCACCCAGAACCCCAGGTCAGGGGAGACGTACAAGGAGGGGATGAGAAGGAAAGTCTTTCCAGTTAGTCTCCCCTTACCTGGAGCTCTGGGTGACTTTTCTGAACACTGCTCCTTTTCCTAAACCTCACCAATCCTTTCCCTTCACCCCTCCTCCTTCTCCTTCAACCCTTCTGTCAGAATAAGGAGCCACTGCTTCTGAAAGCTTACATACAAAGTACCTTTTATATGTTTTCTCCTGTCTATCAAATTACGTTACTATAAAATTTGTTGCACAAGTCATGCATTATCATGGCTCCTTTGCTGTCTCTTGTTTTAATTCCATTAGTGTTCTTGGAGCAATAAAGGCTTGTTGCACAAGATATGACTTGTTATCTAATATAGTTTCCTGATTGTCTTCCTTTCCTTAGAGAAATAATTATGTGACAGCTTATTTCGCAGATGTAATTTTGGTAACCTTTGCTAGTGGTATTGTTAGTGGTCTTGTATAATACCTTGTTATTTTGTAATATTTTTGTGTTTCTATCCATTTTCCTGACTGATAATCTCAATTAAGTTTTCAATATATTTTTTGTGTTTTAGGTCTATTTGTTCATTAAGTATTTTTAGGGGCTAGATGTGTGTATGTAAATAAATTTCCATCTCTTCCAAAATGTTCATTAGTGGGCCTTTGGATATTACACTTACAATTTTTATAGGCTGTTCTGAATTATCTGTTGTGTGTTGTTTGGTTTTTAACTACTGGATTGTTGTCACTGTGTCTACGTAAGTCAGATGGGTAAAAACTTCAGTATTAGATACCACAAACACATTTGACACAGTGGCAACATTCCACTGAGTTTTTTCCACCACTTAAAAACTGAACAACACACAGCTGATAACTTAGAACAAGCTATCAAAGTTCTAGGAATAAAATCCAAAAGGACCACCAATGAACATTTTGGAAGAGATTGAAATCTATTAAAATACACACAACTACCCACTAAAAATACTTAATGAGCTAATTGACCTAAAACTCAAAAAATACATCCAAAATTTTATTGAAATTATCAATCAAGAAAATGGATAGAGAGACAAAAATATCACAAAACTGGCAGAGATTAAACAAGACCACTAATGATACTACTAAGAAAGGTTACCATAATTACAGAATGATAAACAAAACTGGCTGTAAGCATAGAGTATCATTGGTACATCTGTCAAATAACCTGTCACATAATTATTACTTTAAAGAAAGGTAAGACAATCTGAAAACTCTATCAGATAGCAAGTCATATCTAATACAACCAACCATTATTACTCTCAGAACACTAATGGAGTGGAATTAAAACAGAGAGACAGCAACAGAACCACAGTAATGTATGAATATCAAACCCATGTGACATACATAACAAATTTTATAATAATGTTTTCTAATGATAGTTGCCTATAATATTACAAATATTGTACCAAAATTATATTCCATTTATTTTCAGATAACCTGACGATGGCTGTTTGCCAAGATAGGTCTACTGTAACGAATAAAACTGTCTGACTTTTTGGAATCATAATTACATAATGTCCTTAAAAGAAATATATAATGCAGCAGATTCAAAAGACTACAGAGTGTTCACTTTTATTGAAAAATTAAGGTTTGGTTTGTTTGGGGAAGGAGACCAGACAGCGTGGTCATCGGTCTCATCAGATTAGGGAAGGATTGGGAAGGAAGTCGGCCGTGCCCTTTCAGAGGAACCATTCCGGCATTTGCCTGGAGTCATTTAGGGAAATCATGGAAAACAAAAATTAAGGCAGCATGGAATGGCATACCTATACCTTTTATCATAGCTTCGTTAGAGTTGGTGCACAGCTGGGTTAGAGCATTAGTAGCTGCCAGAGATGGCAGCTGTGAGTACTAAATTCCCCAAATAACCCATAAATTTAATCATATACTGTTCCTACTTCATTATAAATATACAAGTAGTAATACTGGCTGTCATTATGTATTAAATGTGCGTTTCTCAGATGTCAGGAATATGGTAAAATATGGACACATCCATAAACAACTGTGCTTGGACAACATGAAAAAACAATCCGCATTGTGCACTTTTAGGTGTTTAGCTTAGCTGTGAAGAGACGAAAGTGCATCACAATTCAGTCATGCCAAGAAAAGTTGAGATATCAAGTAATTATTGTTTGCTGACATGTTTTGTTCAGTGCTGTTAATTCATTAGGTTTCAGCTATGATCAGTTAGCAGTTATTCCTATTCTAATTACAACTGTACTATCACTAATGTCAGCCAAAGAATGGCCCATGACCTGGATGAATCATTTGATGATACACAGTGTACTAGAACCAGGAGTTCACGTTCATAATACATTCACAAATTGTGTGTAGGAAAAATGAACGCATTTATGCATTTGTGTGAGCCCAAAGTATTTAATTTTACAGAGTGGGGGGGGGGGGGGGCGGCAAATAAAAGTGATCCAGGGTACAAAGAAACATGGCTGAGGAAAAGAAATACAGTACTAACCTGACTATAGCAGATGCTGAAATGAACATCATTTACCTCTTGGTGCTTTTGGGGCCTTGCCAGCAAGTTGCTGAAGGCTAATGGAAGCTGGATTGCTGTAGTCTCATTTGAAATGTTCTGCTGCAGTTCTTGAAGACTATCAGGGTTGTTGCAATTCACCTTACACTTGAGAGCTCCCCACACAAAGTAATTGCACACTGACCGATCAGGTGACCTGGGTGATCTGCTAGGGCTGCAACCAGTCTGACCTCTACTAACAACTCTGTCAGGCGTGAAGATGGTGTAAATGTGCTCCAAGGCTTAGCTGATTTTATGGGCAGTTGTTCCATCCTGTTGGAAGTAATTGTAGGTCTTTTCCTCCTCTGTTAATGCTGCCACAAATGGTTTCAAAATATTGGCAATGTAATGCACCATTGCCAGCATCTGATGAAAGAAGATGTGACCAATAATGCAATGTGAAGACAATATACACCAAACCCCAACCTTCTGATCATACTGTGATGTTTCATGGAAGTCATGTGGATTCTCTGCTGCCCAAAATCTGT
Source organism: Schistocerca cancellata (assembly GCF_023864275.1). NCBI lineage: Eukaryota > Metazoa > Arthropoda > Insecta > Orthoptera > Acrididae > Schistocerca > Schistocerca cancellata. The sequence goes on along the minus strand of NC_064634.1, from coordinate 137,024,704 downwards.
GATTCTGAGAGATAACATAACCACTCAGGTGAAACCAGGCTTCATCAGACGTAAAGAACAGATCCCTTTCCAAGCCATTCATTGTTATCTCAGTGAACAGCCACTCATGAAGCTGGAGGTACTCAGGAGCATCTACTGGTTTTATTGCATGAACAGCAGACAGTCATTAGGACTGCATAAGCAGATAAATGTGGAGTATTTGTCCGCGTGATCGATGTGATGTTCCCGTCTCTTGCAACAGGTATCGGGTTGATTTGGTAGGACTCTGAAGCATTTTCTGGTGAACTACACCCACATTTTCTGGTGTCTGGGCATGTTTCAGAACGTTTTTTGAATTGTTCAAAACAGATCCTGTCTGGCACCCTTTTGCCTGGCACTCTTTGTTGGCACTTTGACACCATTAATCTTCTCAGTAAACAACTGAATACACCATTTCCACAATTTTGTTGTCATGTAACTTTCGACAACAAACACCCACTGCTCCGCTGTGAGTACCATCATGTCATTTGTACTGCTCCACTTACATTGACACATCCAACACTATGATCTGAACTGGTGTGGATCATATGGCAAGTATACACATGGTGTGCACATCATGGGGTACAATTATATGCATACATTCACGTCAAATTGTATCCACTCATCTGGGCGACTTTTATTTGCTGCCCCCCCCCCCTCCCCCCCCTGTACTTTTGCTGGGATTATGCAACATGTGTTGGAAGAGGTGGTGGGATATTAAAATCTTCTTTGACTTTCTCTGCTGCCAGTACTAAAAACATACATGCATCTTTTGATTAATGGTAAACTGAAACTGTCATTTTTTGCTATTGCGTAACTGAAAAAATTATGAGCAATAGCGCCGCAATTTTGTTTTAATTGACAATTTTTCATTTTTGAAAATTTCACTCCATTTGTTTAGTATGATGATACTTTATTTCTCTTGTATTGCCTATTTTATAAACTATAAATACTCTGCTTAAATTGGCATCCAGCTTAGTGATATGTGTTCTATTCAGAGGCAATGGCCTTGTCATGGTGGTAACACCGGTTCTTGTTGGATCACCGAAGTTAAGTGGTTGGCAAGTTTGCGAATGGGTGCCCAAGTGGGTCTGCTGAGAGTTGTTGACAAGGAAGATGCACTCAGCTCATGTGAGGCTAATTGAGGAGCTACTTGATTACAAAGAAGCAGCTCTGGTGATGAAAGCTGGGAGAGTGGTGTGCTCACCACAGGCCCCTCCATATCTGCATTGAGTGATGCCTAATGGCTAAGGATGATACGGCAGTTGGGCGGAGTTTAGCTTTTAATTCTGTTCAGAACCTACAAAAGCATTATGACAGTTTTTCTATTTGGCTTAACAAGAATGTGTTTTTACAGTTCTGCGGTTAATGTAAAAGACAGATTTCAGAAAAAAGAAAAAGAAAAAGAAAAAGAAGAAGAAGAAGAAGAAGAAAGAAAGAAAGAAAGAAAGAAACAAACAAACAAACAAACAAATAAACAACCCTTTCCTCTCACCAACAATCAGTTTATTTATTTTCCCCTGAGGAAGTACAAACAAGATATTGTGCGTCTCTTGTCATATATCTTTTTTTATTAAATTGTCCTGGTCAATACATAAATGAGTGGGAATACAGATGTAGAAGGACCAAGTATCAATAAAGCCATCCAGTGACAAACAACAGCTTTTGTTAGTCAGCGTGATCATAATTAGTTATTGGACATTATAAGGTTTTGCTCAAAGAGTGATATTATTTTGCTAGCAATGAAGGGGGTACTGCTCTTTGGAAATAAAAAAAATAAAAAATAACTTTTTTTGCTTAACTTGTTCTCTGGGATGCCTGGTTTATTATAGTGTTCATCCTGTTATTGTGTTACAAGACAATTGTGAAACAATGTCTCCAAAAACCATTTACAGTAAGAAAAAAATAATCGGCACTGCGACCAGTATGGCAGCATGTAATTTCAATGACAGTTTAATGGGCACCGTGAAAACCATGAATGTGCTTGAACTTGAGATCAGCCCAGCCTATAACAGCTTCTGCACAAAAGCGGGTAGAAAGCTTACTGAGCCAGCAGAGCAACTGATAGCAGAAACTGCCAAACAGGCCTACAGGACCACCATGGCCACATAGAAATCAAGGAGGGCCACCTTTTGGATCTGGAGGGAGTGCTGTTTGGTCCAGGGATCACTGACTAGAGGTGTGTTTAACATAACTACAAAAATTGTATCCCAAAACTTAAAATGTATTTTCTCAAAACCATGTTATTCAGATTTGCAGGAAGCATACTTCAGAAAGATATATATGATTTTGATGGCAGCATTCTAAATTTAATTCTCTATCAGCATACAAAGCTGTTTTGGTGTATCTTCAAAAATCTATTTTCAATGCATGCTTTTGTCTTGATTTTGTGGGCTAAGAAAATGACATTTGTTTCAACACATCACCATTTCATTAGAAATTGATATTTTTCTATTATCCTGTGTATGCTGATAGAAAGTAATTTGAAAATTACTTATACAAGGTTATTTTATTACAGGTCAGTAACAGGGCTTTGCGAATTCCTGCCGATAATCAATGTTCCAGCTGCAAGGGCTCCTTCAACCGGGAGTAGGGGTTACAAGAAGTGTCCAGAGCGGGCACAAAAATTATTTCTTAAACTATATCATCAGATTGAGGATTACTTTTCATTTAATTGAAAAAAAAATACAAAAATCACTTATCTTTGATGTGTTTATAGAGGGCTAACCCCTTCAAAGTATTTTTGTCACCATCTAACAGTGGAAAGTCTTAGTTGGAATACAACAATATCATGAAAATTTTACATCACTACTCACTGTAAAGATCTCTCAAGGAGTTGCACAAGGGCACAACAAAAAGATTGTTACACATTGAGCTTTTGGCCAATACCTTCTCCAGGAAAGAAATCTCTGGTTGCTTCATCCAGAATGCAACTGTCATATTCAACAAAAGCAGTAGTCCAGAGTGTGGAGGGAAGGGGAGCGCATTGCAGGGTACAGGTGGTGGGAGAGAAGAACGCTGTCTGATGTAGCCTGCAGGGATTAAACAGCAGCAGAGCAGCAGAATGTGGCTGCCAGGTGCAGCATTGAGTGGCTGCGGGTAAGGGAGGATGAAGGGGGTAGTAAACAGGAAGTGGAAAAGTAGGGAATGTCCAGGAATGTGTCTCACTGGGCTGAGAAGGACCAGGTGAAGTGGGTGGGAGAGAAGGTGTTCAAGTTGTGAAGCAATGATGATAGGGTGTCGTGGCCCTAAGTTCAGATCATGAAGAAATCAGTGTAGGGAAAAGACTGCTGTGTGCGTTGGCAGAGAGCAACACACAGTGAGGGGGAAGGGACATGAATGGGGAGTAGGTGATACCACAGAGGGGACAGAAATTGTTGGGTGGAGGGTGGAGGGTCAATAGATTACCATAGGTTGAGGAGAGGATAATTTCAAGGGCAAAGAATGTATAATAAGGATGACTCCCATATAGTCTAGTGGTGGATGTGAGGATCCAAATGGCCTCTGAAGCAACAACAAGGAAGTTATGTCAGCTAGATGTTGTAACACAGGGTGCTCTACTTTGCACTTGGCCACAGTCTGGTGATGGGCATTCACCATGGTGGACAGCTAGTTGGTAGTTATACCAATACAAAAAAAGGTGCAATGATGGCAGAGGTGGCCTGGCCTCTGATGGGGTAGGATAAGCCTGTGACAGGAGTGGAATAGGAAGGTGGTGGTGGCGGTGGGGGGGGGGGGGGGGAGATTTGGGCAGGCCTCGCACCTGGGTCTTTCACAGGGATATGATCCCTGTGATAAAGGCTTAGGATTGGGAGTGGTATAGGCATGGGACTAGCATGTTGTGGAGGTTGGGTGGGTGATGGAACATCACTTTAGCATGGGTAGGAAGGATCTTGGTTAGAATCTCACTCATTTCCAGGCATGATGATTGATAATCAAAGCACTGACAAATTATGTGTTTCAGTTCAAGTCCAGGATGATAATGGTTGATGAAGGGGGCACTCCTTTGTAAATGGTTTTGGGGTGGTTGGAAGACTGGGATTGAGGGAGGAGTTAATTGCACAGGAAATCTGTTTGCAGACTATTCTGGGGAATAATTCCTGTCTGTGAAGGCCTTAGTGGGACCTCCAGCATACTGGGAAGTGGAGTTCTTGTCATAGAAGATACACCCTTGCCAGGTGGACAGACTGTGTGGGAGGGATTTTTTGTTGTGGAAGGGATGGCAGCTGTCAAAATGCAGGTACTGTTACTGGTTGGTAGGATCTGATGTGGAGAGAGGTGTGGTTGGGCCATCAGAGAGAATGTCCAGGAAGGTGGCACACTGGGTTGAGAAGGACCAGGTGAAGTAGATGGGAGAGAAGGTGTTCAGGTTGTGAAGGAATGATGATAGGGTGTCTTGGCCCTGAGTCCAGATCATGAAGATATCATCAGTGAACCTGAATCAGACCAGGGGTTTTGGGTTTTAGGAGGCTTGGGAGGTTTCCTCAAGATGGGACATGTACTGGTTGTTATAGGAGGGTGCCATGCAAGTGCCCATGGCTGTGCTGCAGATTTGTATACCTGTGCTTCAAAGGAGAAGTATCTGAGTGCTAGGAAAAGCAAGTAATGTGTATAAGGGGAGAGGTAGCAGGTTTGGAGTCTGAAGGATGTTGGGAGAGTAGTGTTCAATAGCAGCAAGACAATGGGCATGAGAGGTGTTGGTTTATAGGGAAGTGGCATCAACCTAAAGGAATGGGGATCCGGGAGGTAAAGGGGTGGGGATGGTGGAGAACTGGTAAAGGAAGTGGTTGATATCTTTGACATAGGAGGCTAGATTTTAGGCAATTGATTAGAGGTGTTGGTCAATGAACCCCAAAATTGTTTCAATGGGGACTCATTAACCAGCTACAACGGAGTGTTCAGAATTGTTGGGTTTATGGATCTTGGGGAGCATGTAAAAGGTGAGTATGTAAGGTGTCACACAGATGAGGAGGCAAATGGATTCAGGGGAGAGGTTTTGGGAAGGGTCTAAGGCTATATGCAGGTATTGGTGGTTATATTGGACTTCTTGGATGTGATCACTTTGGCAGAGTTTATTGGTAGAGGAATCAGACAATTGATAGAGGCATTCCACCAGGTAGGCACTGTAATTTATAACAACAGAGGTGGAACCTTTGTCTGCAGGTTGGAAGATTAGGTTGGGATCTATTTTGAAGTTGTGTATGGATGTCCTTTCTTCTGCTGAAAGACTAGTTTTCTTAGGAATGGATATGGGAAAGGATGATGAGGCCAAGTTCAATGTAAGGAGTTCCTGGAAGTAACCAGGAGCAGTTAGGTGAGAGGGGGTAGGACGCGGCGAGGGAGGATAATGATTTGATGGTGGTATGAACTAGGAGAGGCAGGGCTTAATATTGGTATTAGGCTGGCTTTGGTTAGAGGGATTGGTGGCAAAGAAGTGTTTCCTTTGCAGGGGGCAGGAGAAGGAGAGTAGGTCTTTGACAAACCCAACATCATTAAATTTGGGGTAGTGCTGAAGGTGTCACCTTTGGATAGGAATGAAACTTCTGTGGGGCTGAGGATTTTGATGGAAAGGTTAACAACAGTGCTTTGGATTGTTTTGGCTCTGGATATGGGGGATGTGATAAGTCGGAGAAGTCAGATAGGCAGGGTCTGGGTGGTATGAGGGATTTCTGAGGAGGAACACTGTGAGTAGGGTAGGGGCTGGATAGTGGTGACCCAAGACAGCAGTAGGATGTCAACAGTTAGATAACTTATGGAGGTGGTGTCTGGAATGCTCTTCCAGGTGCTGGAGAGTGAGGGTCTCAGTTTCAGAGTTTTGGTGTATGTGGTAGTGACTGTACAGTAGCTGTACCTCGTGGAAGGAGCACATGTAGTTCTGGGATGCCTATGACATGGAGATGTGTTTTTGGAGCACCAGGTTTGTGTGGGGCTGGGACTGGCGAAATCTGAAAAAGTGAAAGTCATTGTGAAAGGAGGAGGGGGATCTGGACAAAGGAATTTGTGTGGTTAGGTGATTGGGGGGGAGGGTGGGGGGATTCCATGATTTAGACTGCATTTAAGGATCAGGTTGTAGGACCCAATTTTCACCAGGGAAAGTTATCTTTTCTGAACAGATCCAGAAAGTTGGAACAGGGGTCCACTGTGACAGGGATGGCATTGGGAGAATGGAAAGTGGCTTAGGAAATGGGCTAGATAACATAGAAGGTCTCATAAAAATAAGTACAATATGTAAACATATTTATGTAAGAATTCAGAAAGATACGTTGAAATACTCAGATATGTAAAGAACATATTTGCACTGCTCTCTTCCATCATATTGACCAGTCTTTTGCCCTTCTCTGCTCCTCTCCTTTTCTGCTCCCTGTTCACCTCCCTCCTGCACAGCCTCCCGACACTGCACCTGCCGGCCTTCCCCTACTGCCATCTAGTCCCTGCACGCTCCACCAGATAGTGCTCTTCTCTCCCACCAACTGCACCCTGCTATTCCTTCCCCATGCACTTCACACCACTCAGGATTGCTGTTTCATTCAATGCAATAGTTGCATTCCGGCCGCAGCAGCCACAAAGAGTGACTGTGTGTGTGTGTGTGATGTGTGCTTGGTTGAGTGTATGTGCCAGCTGAAATTTCAGTGTGTAACAGTCTTTTTGTCATGTTTGTCTGCAACTCAATGTGTCATCCATATGGTGAGTAGCAATCTATCCTTTCCATAATATTGTTGAAATTCCAACCTGGGCTTTTATTGTTTGATTTTGCCTAACAGCTTTCCTTCCATTCCGCAACCCAGTGATGTTTTCCTTCATTGCTGTTCTGTGAAGCATTGTACTACTCAGTGTCCATTCTTTCTAACCAATTGCCCTTTCTACCTTCCCTGCACATGCTCTGACATCTGAGCTACACTATATCAATGGTTTTGTCCCCACAAAACACACAGCTGTGTTGGTGCTCCATATTACTCCCACAGATAATTATAGTTATTCCTAATGATCATATTAACTCCTTCAGCATCACATATCTTCATGTGTTATTTTCCATACTTACCTGTACCACACAAACTTGTGAACAGTGTGATGATGATGATGATGTTTGGTTTGTGGGGCGCTCAACTGCGTGGTTATCAGCGCCCGTACAATTTCCCAACCTTTGCTCAGCCCAATTTCGCCACTTTCCTGGATGATGATGAAATGATGAGGACAACACAAACACCCAGTCATCTCGAGGCAGGTGAAAATCCCTGACCCCGCCGGAATCGAACCCGGGACCCCGTGCTCGGGAAGCGAGAACGCTACCGCGAGACCACGAGCGGCGGACAGTGAACAGTGACCTAACCAATTGCCCTTTCTACCTTCCCTCTCTTCCCCTATCCCTTCAGGCAAATACTCCCATACCTCATCCATTATCGTCCTTTTTTCATGTTTTTATATGTTTTTACGTATTTGTGTGTATCTGTGCATATATTTTTACATAGTTTCACATATTTGTGCAATTTTTACCAATTTTATGGATTTGTGTGTAACTGTACATATTTTTGTGTGTTTTTACTTTTATCCAGCTCCACTTGCAACCACCTAATGCCTTCATTTGCCCATATCCTACATCAATTCCCTTTTCCCCTAACACCCCACCTGCCAATATGGACACCTGCTCCATCTCTCTGCACCAGTTCAGAAAAGTATTACTTTTCCTGGCTAAAACCCAATCCCACATCCTGTTCTTTAAATTACGCCTAAACCATGGAATCCTCAATGGCCTAACCATAGAAATTCTTTCTCTGGATCCCACCCCTCCTTTAACAATGAACTTCACCTTTTCAGATTCCACCATTCCCTTCCCCTTTACAAATATAGTACTCCGAAAACACATCTCTGTGGCACAGGCAACCCACAACCACTTTTGCTCCCTCTGCAAGATACTGCTATGTGCAATCCCTTCTACACACATCACATCTCTGAAGTTAAATCCCTTGCTCCCCAGCATTCTGGACACCACCTCCGTAAGTTATACAACCTCCTGACATTCCACTGCCGCCTTGGGGCACCACTATCCAACCCCTGTCCTACCCTCAGAGTTCCTCCCTGTCAGCCCCTCAGGGCACCCCGACCCTGCCTAGCAGACTTTTCCCACTTACCACATTCCCCAAAACTCCTTACCTACACTCCACTAAATCCAGAGCTGAAACAGTCCTGGAACACTATTTTTAACCTTTCCATTAAAATCCTCAATCCCACAGAAGTTTCAGTCCTTTCCAAAGAACTCACCTTCAGCCCTATCCCAACTTTAACCATGTTGGACTTGTCAAAGACATACTCTCCTTCTCCTGATCCCTGGAATGGAAACACTTTTTTGCCACTAATCCATCCAACTGAAGCCAACCTAATTCCAACATTAAATCCTGCCTCTCCTAGTTCATGCCACCCATTCAACAGTGATCCTCCTTTGCTCACCCTTCCACCTAATCACATCTGGTCACCTTTCAGGAATTCATTATCTCCAACTTGGCCTCATCATCCTGAAGTACAGCCTTAAAACAGATCCAGACCTAATCATTCTATCTGCAGACAAAGGTCCAACCACTGTTGTTATAAACTGCAGTGACTACCTGGCAAAAGGCCTCTACCAATTGTCTGACTCCTCCACCTATAAATGCTGTCAGAGTGATCACATCCCCAAAGTCCAACATAACTTCCAACTCCTGCTTAAAACCTTAGGTCCTTCTCAGAACTTCTCCCCTGAATCCATTTCCCACCTCACCCCTGTGACACCCAACACACTCATCTTCTACATGCTCCCTAAAATCTACAAACCCATCATCCTGGACACTCAGTTGTAGCTGGTTATTGTACTCCCAATGAAAAGAATTTCAGGCTGCATTCACCATGCCCACTGTCTTGCTGCTATTGAGCATTACTCTCCCGATGTCCTTTGGACCCCAAACCCACTACCTCATTCCCCATACACCTTAGTAACTTTATCCTGACACACAACTACCTCTCCTCTGAAAGGGCAGGTATACTAAAAAATCCACTGCACAGCCATAGGCACCCGCACGGCATCATCCTTTGCCAACCTGTATGTGTGTCATCGAGAGAAAACTTCCAAGCATTTTAAAACCCCAAACCCCTGGTCTGGTTCAGGTCCATTGACGATAATTCTGTCATCTGGACTCGGGGCCAAGATTACCCTATCATCATTCCTTCACAATGTGACACCTTCTGTACCATTCACTTCAGCTGGCCCTCCTCAACCCAGTGTGCCACCTTCCTGGACGATCTCTCTGATGGCTCCATCCACACCTCTGTCCACATTAAACGCACCAACTACTAACAGTACCTGCATTTCGACAGCTGCCGTCCCTTCCACACCCTCCCATACATCTTGTCCACCTGGGGATGGTGGATCTGTTATGTCCAAAACTCTTTTGTTCAGAATGCTGAAGGTCTTCCTAAAGCCTTCAAAGACAGGCTTTATCCCCAAGACCTAGTCTGCAAAGCGATTTCTTGTGCCATATTCCCCACACACCCCCAATTCTCCCATCACCCCTACTTCCATCACCCCCTACTTCCATCACCCCTACTTCCATCACCCCTACTTCCATAACCCCTACTTCCATCACCTAGTACCACCCCGGAATGGAACTGTGGAAGATCCAGGTATAAGACCTGCCCAACCCATTCCACCTAGCAATTCCTATTCCTGTCCTGCACAGGCTTATCCTACCCCATCATTTGCTGGGTGACCTGTGAAAGCAGCTATGTCATACACCAGCTCTGCTGAAATCATTGTTCAGATTTTTATGTTGATGTGACTGCCAACCAGTTATCCACCAGGATGAACAGCCATCATCAAACTATGGCCAAAAGCGAAGTGGACCACCATGTGGCACAACATACCTGGTGATCAAAAAGTCAGTATAAATGTGAAAACTGAATAAATCAAGGAATAATATAGATAGAGAGGTACAAATTGACACACATGCTTGGAATGACATGGGGTTTTATTAGAACCAAAAAATTACAAGCGTTCAAAAAATGTCCGACAGATGGCGCTTCATCTGATCAGAATAGCAATAATTAGCATAAAAAAAGTAAGACAAAGCAAATATGATGATCTTTAAAGGAAATGCTCTATATGTCCAGCATCATTCCTCAACAATAGCTGTAGTTGAGGAATAATGTTGTGAACAGCACAGTAAAGCATGTCCAGAGGTATGGTGAGGCATTGGTGTCGGATGTTGTCTTTCAGCATCCCTAGAGATGTCGGTCGATCATGATACACTTGCGACTTCAGGTAACCCCACACAGACTGAGGTCTGGGGACCTGGGAGGCCAAGCATGAAGAAAGTGGCGGCTGAGCACATGATCATCACCAAACGACGTGCAAGAGATCTTTCACATGTCTAGCAATACTTTTTTTTTGTTCTAATAAAACCCCATGTCATTCCAAGCATGTGTGTCAATTTTTACCTCTCTATCTACATTATTCCATGGTTTATTAAGTTTTCAAATTTATACTGACTTTTTGATCACCCGGTACATCTGCTTGATTTCAATGGTTGCTTCCCAACCTGGGCTATCTGGGTGATCCTCCCCACACCACCAGCCTTTCCAAACTGTGCAGATGGGAGTTATTCTCACAACACATTCCCCATTGCCAAAATCATCCCGCTGCAACCTACGGTAACCTACTGCCACTCACTCTCCACCCAACAAATTCTGCTAACTTTGTGCTATCACCTCCTCCCAGTTCATGTCCTCTGATCCTCACTCTGTGCCACTCTCTGCCAACACACCCACTGGTCTCTTCCTCTTCTTGCTCCTCTCCTTTTCTGCTTGCCACCCCTCCACCCCTTCCCTCCCTCCTCCCCCACAGCCTCCTTGCACATTCTGCCAGACTATGCTCTTCTCTTCCCCCATGTATCCTGCAATCCCTTCCCCCTTCCCGCTGCACTTTGGAGTGCAGCTTTCATTAAATGCGACAGTTGCATTCTGGCTGCAGTGGCTGGAGATTGAAGTCATTTGTGTGTGATTTATGCTTGTTTTTGTGAATGTATGTGTGTTTTCTTTTCTGAAGAAAGATTTGGCTGAAAGTACTATGTGTAAAAGTCTTTTTGTTATGCCTGTCTGCATCTCAAGCCTTGAGTTTCTTCCAAGTTTTGTTAGGCAGCTATCATGTAAGAATTCTTCATTCAGTCTTACATCCGTACTATAGATCCTCAACCAATAATGTATAACATTCGAAGAAAGTACAGGTCAAACCCATCTACAAGAAACGTAGCAAAAGTGATATAACCATCCAATATCATTGACATTGATCTATTGCAAAATTGTGGAACTATTGAGGTATCTAAGACAGAATGACTTCCTCCATAATAACCAGTAATGATTCTGAAAACATCTATTATTGTGAAACCAACTTGTGCTTTTCTCACATGTCATACAGAAAGTGTGGATCAAAGCAATTAGATTGATGCAATATTTCATGACTTCTGAGAAGCATTTGACTGAATGCAACATTAATCTTTACTATATGTATGCTCATACAAAGTATCAGATGATATTTGTGACTGTGTTAATGATTATTTGGTAGGGAGGACACAGTATCATATCTCAGGCAGAGATGTATAAGTAACTTCATTTGTTCCTTAGAGAAGTGTGTTACAAATCTTGTTGTCCACCTTATGTGTAATGACTTGACAGACAGCATTAACTCTCATAGTAATGTAAGAATTTTTGCATGAATATCTGGGCAGATCTCAAGAAGGTATCATTAATTTCTACCATCAGTGCAAAAAGATCTGTCAAAAGTTGATACTGCTGCAAAAAAGACATTTTATGACAAAATAATAGACAACAGCAGAGAATAAAACCAAATCAGTCTACGCTTTATAGAACAGGTAACAGGGAGAGATAAACAAAATCACAACAACAAATAAGTAAGGGGTAATAAATACACTCCTGGAAATTGAAATAAGAACACCGTGAATTCATTGTCCCAGGAAGGGGAAACTTTATTGACACATTCCTGGGGTCAGATACATCACATGATCACACTGACAGAACCACAGGCACATAGACACAGGCAACAGAGCATGCACAATGTCGGCACTAGTACAGTGTATATCCACCTTTCGCAGCAATGCAGGCTGCTATTCTCCCATGGAGACGATCGTAGAGATGCTGGATGTAGTCCTGTGGAACGGCTTGCCATGCCATTTCCACCTGGTGCCTCAGTTGGACCAGCGTTCGTGCTGGACGTGCAGACCGCGTGAGACGACGCTTCATCCAGTCCCAAACATGCTCAATGGGGGACAGATCCGGAGATCTTGCTGGCCAGGGTAGTTGACTTACACATTCTAGAGCACGTTGGGTGGCACGGGATACATGCGGACGTGCATTGTCCTGTTGGAACAGCAAGTTCCCTTGCCGGTCTAGGAATGGTAGAACGATGGGTTCGATGACGGTTTGGATGTACCGTGCACTATTCAGTGTCCCCTCGACGATCACCAGTGGTGTACGGCCAGTGTAGGAGATCGCTCCCCACACCATGATGCCGGGTGTTGGCCCTGTGTGCCTCGGTCGTATGCAGTCCTGAGTGTGGCGCTCACCTGCAAGGCGCCAAACACGCATACGACCATCATTGGCACCAAGGCAGAAGCGACTCTCATCGCTGAAGACGACACGTCTCCATTCGTCCCTCCATTCACGCCTGTCGTGACACCACTGGAGGCGGGCTGCACGATGTTGGGGCGTGAGCGGAAGACGGCCTAACGGTGTGCGGGACCATAGCCCAGCTTCATGGAGACGGTTGCGAATGGTCCTCGCCGATACCCCAGGACAAACAGTGTCCCTAATTTGCTGGGAAGTGGCGGTGCGGTCCCCTACAGCACTGCGCAGGATCCTACGGTCTTGGCATGCATCCGTGCGTCGCTGCGGTCCGGTCCCAGGTCGACGGGCACGTGCACCTTCCGCCGACCACTGGCGACAACATCGATGTACTGTGGAGACCTCACGCCCCACGTGTTGAGCAATTCGGCGGTATGTCCACCCGGCCTCTCGCATGCCCACTATACGCCCTCGCTCAAAGTCCGTCAACTGCACATACGGTTCACGTCCACGCTGTCGCGGCATGCTACCAGTGTTAAAGACTGCGATGGAGCTCCGTATGCCACGGCAAACTGGCTGACACTGACGGCGGCGGTGCACAAATGCTGCGCAGCTAGCGCCATTCGACGGCCAACACCGCAGTTCCTGGTGTGTCCGCTGTGCCGTTGCGTGTGATCATTGCTTGTACAGCCCTCTCGCAGTGTCCGGAGCAAGTATGGTGGGTCTGACACACCGGTGTCAATGTGTTCTTTTTTCCATTTCCAGGAGTGTAGTTCACACCAGCTAACAGACTTTGTGAATTAGCATTTTTTTTCAAGTATTGCAGTGAAATTGCAGCAAACATTTCTAAAACAACATTTAACACCTGTATATAATTATGTAATAAGTACAGAAATGTTACTACCAGCCACAGAATGTACCATCGTAAGTGTTGTACAAAAGCTAAAAAAAGAAGAAAAGAAAGTCAGGTGGCCTAGATGAAGTAGCAATATGTGTTTTAAATAAATGCATACAGAGCATACGAATAAAATGAATGAATTGTCCACATCAGAGAACATTCCGCAGCATTTAAAACAAGCCAGAGCTGTGCCTCTCTTACAGAATGGTGATGCAGAAGACATGGAAAACTACAAGGTCTTGTAATCCTTGTACATATCTTGGTTTTGTACAACTGGAGAAATAAATAGTTGTTTTATTGTTTCCTACTTTGAAAATGACAATGTAGATCAAGATTTGTGAATACAGTAAATGACATTGACATGGAGCAGTGACTTACAACCTGCAATGCTTTGTTGGCACAGTTTCCTAATGACATGTCACACTTGAGACTCATATTTTCTGGTAAACGTGTGCTTTATCGCAGTTCACTTAGAATAAAAGTGGTTTTCTAGCCTAAGAAAATTTCCATTGTGTATAAGAATTAGAAAGGAACCTGCTTCATATTAGGGTGTGGGCTGGGATGTCGTCACTATACCTGTTGGACCTTTTTTCTGGAGATGCATAGACCTCTGTGTAAGGCATTATGGCAGAAAGAGAGATCTGTTGAGTACATAGTTCTTATATTTAAGTTCTCCAGTACATAACAGACTGTTTTAACCTAAGAGTACAGGGACATCTCATACATGCTGTATATGCTCATTTCCATGCTATCATCATTCTCAAAAATAACAGAATCAGTTATGAAAGAAAGAGTTATGAAAGAAAGAGTAATGAATTACTTGAATAAATACAACCTGCTAAGTGCATCACAGTTTGGGTTCCAAAGTGGCAGAAGTATAGAATCAGCATAGGCACCTTGAGAAATCACATGTGCCCCCCCCCCCCCCCCCCCTCCCCCCTGGAAACTAAGGGTATATTTATAACAGTGTTGTTGCACAATTGGGAACAAATGTTCTGATACTATTAAATAAAATATTTAGCATTGCCAGAAAGGAAATACTGTTGTTGTTTTAAAGATAATTCACACTTCTCTATTCTCCGTAGCATTGTTTTGACTTTTTCTTTCTTATTATTTTTGTTGTGCATGCCAACAGGATTTTTCCCATGATTCTGACTTTCCTTCTATTTTCATTTTTAATTTTCAGTGTCAATATAAAATTATTGGTGTATTAATAAAAACATTTCTTGTGAATAATTCATTGAGTACTCTGCCTCATCTTGAATACTGTGAAATAAATGTCTTCTACTGCAGGCTCTTGGCTCGTATTTTGAGAAGTGAAACATGGACGATAAGCTGTTTGGACAAAAAGAGAATAGAAGCTTTCCGAAATGCAGTGCTACAGAAGAATGATCAGAAGTAGATGGGTAGATCACATAACTAATGAGAAGGTACTGAATAGAATTGGGGAGAAGCGGAATTTGTGGCACAACTTGGCAAGAAGAAGGGATCGGTTGGTAGGACATGTTCTGAGGCATCAAGGGATCACTAATTTAGTACCGGAGGCAATCGTGGAGGGTAAAAATCGTGGAGGGAGACCAAGAGATGAATACGCTAAGCATATTCAGAAGGATGTAAGTTGCAGTTGTTATCCCGAGATGAAGAGGCTTGCAGAGGATAGAGTAGCATGGAGAGCTGCATCAAACCAGGCTCTTGACTGGAAACCACAATAACAATAACAACAACAACATGGAAAATCATCTCAGTTATGTGATTGGATTAGTGATTTCCTGGCAGAGATCTCACAGTTCACAGTAATAGATGGAAAGTCATTGGGGAAACGGAAGTGATTCCTGGCACTCCCCAAGGTAGTGTTACAGGCCCTTTGCTGTTCCTTATCTATATAAATGGTTAAGGAGACAATATGAGCAGCTGTCTTAGGTTGTTTGCTGATGACAGTATTGTTTAGCATCTAGTAAAGTCATCAGAAGATCAAAGCAAATTTCAAAATAATTTGGAAAAAAAATCTGTATGGTGCAAAAATTGGGAGCTGACCCTAAATTATTAAAAGTGTGAGGTCAAATACATGAGTGCTAATAGCAATTCGTTAAACTTCAGTTACACGATTAATCAGTCAAATTTAAAGGCTGTAAATTCAGCTAACTACCTAGAAATTACAATTACTAACAATTTAAAAGGGAAAGAGCACATGGCTACATTCCGGACAAATACTTTAGAAAAGATTTCCTGATACTTAACAAATTTCTCTTCTTCAGAAACACTTTCCTTGCCATAGCCAGTCTACATTTTATATCTTCTCTACTCTGAACATCATCAGTTTATTTTGCTCCCCAAATAACAAAACTCATTTACTAATTTAAGTATCTCATTTCTTAATCTAATACCCCCAGCATCACCTGATTTAATTTGACTACATTCTTTTTGCTTTTGTTGATGTTCATCTTATATCCTCCTTTCAAGACACTGTCCATTCCATTGAGCTGCTCTTCCACGTCCTTTGTTGTCTCCAACAGAATTACAATGTCATCGGCAAACCTCAAAGTTTTTATTTCTTCTTCATGGATTTTAATTCCTGCTCCAAATTTTTCTTTTGCTTCCTTTACTGCTTGCTCAGTATACAGATTGAATAACATTGGGGACGGGCTACAACCCTGTCTCACTCCCTTCTCAACCACTTCTTCCCTTTCATGAAACTCGAGAGTATTCTGGTCAACACTGTCAAAAGCTTTCTGTAAATCTACAAATGTTAGAAACTAACCTATATTCTAAGATATGTTGTAGGGATAGTATAGCCTTGCGTGTTCCAACATTGCTAAGGAATCCAAACTGATCTTCCCCAAGGTCGGTTTTTCCATTCGTCTGTAAAGAATTGGTGTCAGTATTTTCAGCCGTGACTTATTAAACTGATAGGACTCTTTTTTACCTCCGGAATATTTTACCCAAGAGGACACCATTTTCACACCTGTCAATACTTGCTTTCTTTGTGATTGAAATTGCTACATTCTTCTTGAAGTCTGAGGGTATTTCGCCTGTCTCATACATCTTGCTCACCAGATGGGAGAGTCATGACTGGTTCTCCCAAGGATGTCAGTAGTTCTGATGGAATGTTGTCTACTCCCAGAGCCTGCTTTTGACTTAGGTCTTTCAGTGATCTGTCAAATTCTCCACGCAGTATCATCTCTCATTTCATCTTCATCTACGTCCTCTTCCATTTCCATAATATTGCTCTCAAGTACATAGCCATTGTATAGACCCTCTATATACTCCTTCCACCTTTCTGCTTTCCCTTCTTTGTTTAGGATGGGTTTTCTATCTGAGCTCTTGATATTCATACAGGTGGTTCTCTTTTCTCCAAAGGTCTCTCTAATTTTCCTGTAGGCAGTATGTACGCCTCTACATCCTTACATTTGTCCTCTAGCCATCCCTGCTTAGCCATTTTGCACTTCCTCTCGATCTCATTTTTGAGACGTTTGTATTCCTTTTTGCCTGCTTCATTTACTGCATTTTTTATATTGTCTCCTTTCATCAGTTAAATTCAATATTTCTTCTGTTACCCAAGGATTTCTACTAGCCCTCTTCTTCTTAGCTACTTGATCTCTGCTGACTTCACTATTTCATCTCTCAAAGATACCCACTCGTCTTGTACTTTATTTCTTTCCCCAATTCTTGTCAGTCATTACCTAATACTCTCTCTGAAACTCTACAACATCTGGTTCTTTCGGTTCATCCAGGCACAATCTCGTTAAATTCCCACCTTTTTGTAGTTTCTTCAGTTTTAATCTACAGTTTAAAACCAATAAATTGAGGTCAGAGTCCACATTTGTCCCTGGAAATGTCTTACAATTTGAATCCTGGTTCCTAAATCTCTGTCTTACCATTATATGATCTGTATGAAACCTTCCAGTGTCTCCAGGCCTCTTCCAGGTGCACAACCTTCTTTCATGGTTCTTAAACCAAGTGTTGGCTACGATTAAGTTATGCTCTGTCCAAAATGCTATCAGGCGGCTTCCCCTCTCATTCCTTACCCCCACTCCATATTCACCCACCACTTTTCCTACTCTTCTTTTCCTACAATAGCATCCCAGCCTCCCTTAACCATTTGAAAAATTTCTTTTATCCCATGACACATTTTTTCAATGACTTCAACCATCTGTGGAGCTTACTGGAATATAAACTTGTACTACTGTGGTTGGCCTGGGCTTCCTGTCTATCTTGGCTACAATGATGCATGCGCTATGCTGTTCGTGGTAACTTATCCACATTCATATTTTTTAAATTCATTATTAAACCCACTCCTGCACTGCTGTCATTTGATTTTGTATTTGTAACCCTGTACTCACCTGACCAGACGTCTTGTTCCTCCTGCCATCGAACTTCACTAATTCCCACTGTATCTAACTGTAATCTATCCATTTCCCTATTTAAATTTTCTGATCTACCTGCCTGATTAAGGGATCTGACATTCCATGCTCTGATCTGTAGAACGCCAGTTTTGTTTCTCCTCACAACGATGTCCTCCTGGGTATTCCCCACCCAGAGAACCAAATGGGGGTCTCTTTTTTACCTCCGGAATATTTTACCCAAGAGGACACCATGATCATTTAACCATACAGTAAAGCTACATGCCCTTGGGAAAAATTATGGCTGTAGTTTCCCCTTGCTCTCAGCCGTTGACAGTACCACACAGCAAGGCCGTTTTGCTGACGTTACAAGGCCAGATCAGTCAATCATCCAGATTGTTGTCCTGCAATTACCAAAAAGGCTGCTGCCCCTCTTCAGGAACACCATGTTTGTCTGGCCTCTCAACAGGTAACTCGTTATTGTGGTTGCACAATTGTCCAGGACCGGGTGCCAAGAAGGGCGCAGATTCACCAGACGATGGGGAAACTCACAGACGTCTATTGTCTATTGAGGTCTAAGCACTGTAGTGTATGAGTGAGACAGACGAGAACCTATGTCATAGAGAAACTCTGTAGAAACTGTATTAAATATGGCAGACCTAAGATCGGCCATAAAGGGAAAGATTTATGGAAACTATTTAATTCTGTAGTAATTCAGGAACGAAGCCACAGTAATTTTAATCTACCATCCTTCACAAATTTTCATGGTAATCCCAATAAAACTTGAATATTGTTCATATCTACAATAATTTAGTATTTACTGTTAAAGTGAAATTAACAAGTTTTGTAACAAAGACCTGAATGCTAAAATCAGATGGATGCCTTCAGGAAAGGGAACTGCCCTTGTCAGTTGAGTGAGGAGGTTCGGCATGTGGGAGGTGAGGCCGGGGACAGGCAGAAGGACAGTTCGGCTGGAGGCACCAAAGGGGACAGTTCGGATTGAGACACAAAAGCAGACAGTCAGTGTTTAGGTAGCTAGGAACTGAAACGACTTAGAAAATTTTGTGTTGTGTGGTATTGCGAAACTTAGTCTCCGAGTGGTGAGCAGCTGCACGCCTGGTGTGAACTCTAACGTTTCGCATAGATAACTTGTATTTCACGATGAGATTGTGAATGATCGAACTGTATCAAATGGGTATGCCCTAGAGTGGAACAATAACTCTAAGTATGACCACTTTCGCTATTAGTTTGCTTTCTGAATAAACATTATTCTAACCAAATCGCAACTGTGTGGCCTACATCATTTATGGGTCATTAATTCAGTTCCCGATATTATTATTACTGTTATTATATGTTAAATTAACTTTGTTTCATACAATTTCACAAACTTGCCATCAGTCAGACAATTTAACCAAAGGGTCACAACTGTCTAATTTAGAGTATCTAATGCAACATGTGCGGTTCCACCCTTAGACAAGTTTGAGCCATGACATTTCGACAAAGGGGAACCACATGTGAGCCCGAACATCTATGGGATGTTAGCTCACAAATAGACCATTCCCTTTGAGGTAATTCATAATAATCGAACACAATATATGTTCCAAAATCCCACTGCATACCAATGTTAATGATATGGATCTGTAATTTAGTGGATTATCCCATTGCCTTTCTTGAATATTGGTGTGACCTGTGCAGCTTTCCAGTCTTTGGGTATGTGGATCTTTGATCAAACAAGTGCTTGTATATGATTGGAGCTATTGCATCAGCATAGTCTGAAAGGAATCTAATTGACATACAGAAAAAGAGAGAGAGAGATAGTAAAAAAGGTTTTTATTTCTGGAAAAAAAAAACACATTCAATTCCATTTTATTTTCATTAACTTTTGAAAATTATGTCATCCAGGTGATGACTTTGACAAGTGATGCAAATCCTGAGTTGCTCAAAAAACTTTTTGAGAACTCTTCTCAGCATATCTTGCGTTATTCCTGTGATGACATCTGTAATTGACCCCTTAAGACCTCCCAAGGTCCTTGGTTGAACTTTGTAAACCTGTGCCCCAAAGTTCCCCCGAAGAAATAATCACAGGGGCTCAAATCATGAGAGCAAGGGGCCCACAGAACATCCCCTCTTAAGGAGATTAGGCAGCTGGGAAACCGTTCTTGCAGAATTTGGTGTGAACTATGGATGTATGAGCCATGGCACCATCCTGTTGTAACTAAAAGGCTTCTGTGTCATATTCCTCACCATACTCTTCCATTATAGGGAGTAAAAATTTCTCCAGCATCTCACAATAGTGCACAGAGCTCGCAGTAACAGTTGCACCTTGAGATTCAAAAATATTCCAATAATGCCTGTGGGGCATGCAGCACATCAAACTTTCACTTTGGGGCTGTGCAGAGGTCTGTCATGAATCTCATGAGGGTTTTCAGTCACCCAGTAATGAAAATGTTGTTTATTTGCTGCATCGGATAGGCAAAAATGTGCTTCATCGCTAGGCCACAGAATAGTGTTGAGTTGCACAAAAGCTAAGATTGCATTGCAAGCATCTGTCCATTTCACCATGTCTTCTGGACTAAATTCTTTAACAACCATCAACTTGTAGGGGTGTAAGTGAAGGCCAGAGTGTAAAATTCACCTTACCACTCTGGACGATATTCCAAGAATCGCAGCATGTTTCCACACAGAGCATGACGGAGACTGCTCAATGGATGTTCTCATTTCCACGATGTTTTCAAGTGTCCTCACACTTTTAGATTGGCCAGCTGCTTTTCTAGTAAGTACACATCCTGTCACCCTAACGTTAGTAATCCATTTACTAATGGGTTTAGCATCAGGAACAATTCCATGACGATTCAAGCCAAACCACCTACAAAAAGCTCTCTGCATTGCCACCACACTATAATTGTTTTTAAAGAATGTTTATATTACAAAGTTTTCATACTCACTAGGCCCCGGCATGGTGACTACTGAAAATCGTGTCGTTTCCCCCACCTAATGCTAATACTCCCACTCACACTTGTGCACTCTTCAGTGATTGTTGGAAACTAGGGAGTCCATTCTGCCTCACCTTGTACTTCTAAGTTACTCATGTTGGCACCTGTTCTTGATTCAAATAACGGAATATTTACTTCATATTCTTTGGCGAAGTAATTTCAGAAGACTGTGTTTAGCAACTCTGCTTTAACAGCACTGTCATCGATGCTATTTCCATTGCTATTGCGCAGAGAAGGCATTGATTGTGTCTTGTCACTAGCATACTTTACGTACGACCAGAATCTCTTTGGATTTTCTGCCAGGATTTGAGAAAAAGTTTTGTTGAGGAAACTATTATAAGCTTCTCGCATTGTAGTCCATGCTAAATTTCCAGTTTCTGTAAAAGATAATCAATCTTGGGGATTTTGCATTCGTTTAAATTTGGCATGCTTTTTTTCATTACTACTGGAGTGGGCTCACGAACTAATTGCTCAAAATAATTTTCAAGTAATGGGTTTAGCAGAATTTTGGTTGACGTTTTGTGTGTACCTCCAGATTTAAACAAGTATTTTTGCCAACGTATTGAGGGGAAATTGAAGTCTCCACCAACTGTAACTCTATGGAATTGGGGATGTGTTTGAAGTTGGACTAAAGTTTTCTTTGAACCTTTCAGCAATTTTATCATCTGAATTGGGAGGTTGGTGAAAGGATCCAATTATTATTTTATTCAAGTTGCTAAGAATAATGTCTACTCATAACAACTCACAAAAACTACCTACTTCAGTTCCGCTTTGAGATTAACTACTTCTAACTGCAACAAACAGGTCACTGTCAACTGTATTAACCTATCTTCCCTGAACACCGTTAGATCCTTCCTATAAATTTCAGCTGAACTTATCTCCACTTTAGCCAGCTTTCAGTGCCTATAATGACTTGATCATCAGTGCTTTCTATCAGCGCTTGGAGCTCTGGTCCTTTCCAGACAAAGCTATGACAATTTACAACTGTTATACTGATGGTTCTAGGTCTACCTTTTTCCTGTGTTCAATCTGCCCCCTTCGAGACTGAAACCCTTCTTAGTGCTCCCCCCGAGTCCCCCTAACCTAAAAACCCGCTCAGTCCATACCACACAGCCCCCACTACCCATGTAGTTGCCTCCTGCATGTAATGAACTCCTGATCTATTTAGCAGAACCGAAAACCCCACGAACATATGGTGTAAACTGAGGAATCTGCAGAACCATCTGAGCCTCTGATCCAGACCCTTCACTCAGCTCTGTACCAGAGGTCCACAATCGGTCCTGCAAATGTTGAGGTCTGCTGTCATCTTGCAAGCATGACTGGCAGCCTTTAACATTTCTGATAACTGCTCAAAACCAGAGAGAACCTGATCCAATCCAAAGCAACACACATCATTGGTACCACCATGAGCCGCCACCTGCAGTTGGCTGCATCCTGTGCTCTTCGTGGCATCTGGAGAGACCCTTTACACATCCGGAATGACTCCTCCTGGTATGCTCACAGAGTGCATGCTGGCTTTCTTCCCCTCCTCAGCAGCCATGTTCCTAAGAAGGCCCGAAACACACCCAAAATGGGAGGTCCCAACGACCAATAATCCCACTCTCTGTGACTGCACCAATCTTGCACATTGAGAGGTTTCCTCTGAAACAGGACAAGTGAGTGCATCTGGCTGAACTTATACTAATGAACAACATTTATTATTTTGCTATCTTAGTATTCTACCTAAAGAAACATTGAATGGATGTCTATTAATTGTTTTATGGAATTCCTGCCAGATTCAGTTCTTGGGGCAATATGTGTTCTCAAACTAATCATATCACTTATATAAAAGACAGAAATTCTACAATATCACACTGGTTTGGAAAAATGTCTGCAGACATCCTTGAGAATCAGCCATAACAGACCTTAAAAAAGTGGTACTTAATGCTTTAGACACGGATCAGTGTGTCTCAAACTTTTTTTTTTTACATATATCTTAATTCTTTTGATACTTTTTATCAATGAAAATAATCCATTTTTGAAAATATAATGTAACTGGGTATATAAAGTCTACTCACCAAGAGGCGGCAGAAGAACACACATATAACAGGTATTATAGTTTGCAAACTTTCAGCCAGTGGGTCTGATAGCTTGCAAACAGTAATACCTCTTATTAGTGTGTTGTTCTACCACTTTTCATACAGTTGACTGTAAGGTTCTACTAAATAAGTTAGAATCAGAAAAAGAGATGTAGCTAACGACTAGTCACATCAAGCACATAGTAGAACCTATGAATGAAAGTAATGAAATAACAAGAAAGTGTGCAAAGAAATGTACAGCAGAATCTTGTGTATGGAAAAGAAAAGTTACAAAAATTTCTAGAATGAAAGGCAAAGAATGTTAAGTACTGTGGGTAAGAAAAAGGGAGAATAAATTGAAATAACAAGAGAACCTATAAAAGTGGGTCCACGATGCTCATAGAAACTCTGTTGCAAATCAAAGAAGAAGAGAATCAGTTCTTCAATATCTGAGGAGAATGGTAGTCAAATATTTAATACATTCTGGTAAAATGTGAACAGAGGACAACACAAAGCATACTAGTAAGCTGCTACCTTAGTTCACAGGAAAGAATTTAAACAAAAACCCAATGTACGAGAATCAAGAAGAAAAAGTTGTTCTCAATACAATTTAAAAGTAGAAGATGATGATTTTCATTCAGCTGTTCAATTAAACACAGTAGAGAGGTAAGGACTGGAAAGAAGTAATACACTGATGGAATATGTTCGTAAATTTTTAGATAAAATTCCCAAGTTTCCATCACATTATTGCCAAGCATCTACTTCCAAGCTTTATTTAGAGCCACATTTTTCATCATTTAGTGAAAATGTACAGACCATTCAAAAGTGACTCCTGCTATTGAATCAGTTGCTGGAAGACATTCATTTGTAAAAGAAACAAAAGAAAATAACATGGATTCTATCCAGAAAAAGATGAGCTGTGATCTGTTTTTCTAACACGTTTAATTGAATCAGTTGCTGGAAGACATTCATTCGTAAAAGAAACAAAAGAAAATAACATGGATTCTGTCCAGAAAAAGATGAGCTGTGATCTGTTTTTCTAACAAGTTACATAATACTCCAGAGGGTCAAATACAATGCTCACCAGATGAAGAAAGGGAAGACAAGACAGGAGATGTCAAATTATGCAGAAAGAGAAACAGGGTATTCTATTCCCAGCTATTTATTTCAATGTGATAAAAAAAAGTAAGACGGGGCAAATGGGGCCAGTATAAAGAACGTATCTCACGAATTTTTTAAAGATTTTCTTGAGTTCTGTACTATAAATCACTTTGTATGACAAAGTAGGAGATCTATGTGTGGGCATTGAATATAAACAGGATTTTGAGGTGGATTGGTGGTTACTTCCAAGACTCCTCAATCCAGTTGTCAGGTATGTAAAAAACTACATTATGTGCACTGGATCAGTTGCAATTTAAACACAAAAGGATCATGATTTAATGTCTCAAAAATCAGTTATTCTGAGAGGTTGTCATCCTTTTTACAAAGGTCTTCTGTGCAAAGAAAGTCAAGAAAACTGCACAAAAACCACAAAGAGCTTTTCTATAACTTTAATTTTTGTGTGAAAAGGGTTTAAATTTAAATTATATTTGTTTTATGTGTTTGTAAGCTACGTTCAATCAGTAACATTGAAAACTACTTGAATACAAGAACTCTTATCTTATTGTATATTAACAATGTTTTATTGCAAAATCTCGTATCTTGTTAAAGGAGGTCATAAATACCAAAAATGGCTGAATAATAGGTGCAGCAGATTTCTTTCTTTAGTTTATGGCTCAGCAGTAATATGACTTATGTCAATTAAAACTTGTATGTGTAAGTTTTTTTTAGTTTTCTGAAAAATGCATAATTTTTAGATATGAGGTTTTGCTCTCTTAACAACGAAATATAATTTGAAAATTAGTTTATCATTTATTACCCATATAACAATTGTTGGTTATCTATTGTAGTAAAATGTCAAGAAAGAAGTCTGTAGAATGAAATACATGCCACAAAAATTTGCCATTTTCAGTACCTAACAGTCCTGAGGATTCTTAAACAGAAAGACATGAAGTTACAGAAAATGAATTCTGTTTCAGACATTATGCAGGACCCTAATCTGTGTTTTATTCCACAGTCTGAGTAAATAGTAATGTAAACAGTTTTGTGCTGTGGAGATAAAGATTTCTAGTGATGGTGATTAAACAGTAATGTAAACAGTTTGTGTGCTGTGGAGATCAAGATTTCTAGTGATGGTTCCATAAATGCAGAAGAGCTGTCAGCAGAAGGGGAATGGTCAGGTGACACTATTGTTTGTTACTTGCTTAACATTGATATACAAGGAGAACCAGTTGTCAGTCACCTATTTAATAACCACAGCACAGAGATAGACTACTTCCTTTTCTTTATTTGCCACTTAGGTGTTAGAGCATGTGGCTCAGAAGCAAACCTGTATGGAGAGAAACTGAAACAAAAAATGGTAAATCTGGTCAGACTGTATATGAGGTGACAAAAAACTGGAATGATTTATCTGTAGAAGAGTAACAGGTAAATATCTTCAATGGGTATTGTTATGTTGCCAAGAGTAATGGACTACTGGAGTTCAGAACCTGCTCTACGTCACCCTATGACATACAAACATTTCAAAAAGATTCTCATAAATGACAATATACTGAATCCTCCAAGAGGGCATCCAAATCGTGACCTTTCTGCGCAACACAATTCATAAGCCATACACTGCCAGTGTGGTATTTGTTGTGGATGAAAATATTCTACCTTTCAACAGGGAGAGATCACTCAAGCAATATATGCCTTTGAAACCAATCAAATGAGGATACAGGGGGTCGTGTTTCGCAGACTCAGAGACAGGCTATGTCACAAAATCTGATATTTACACACAAAATAAGGCAATGGATCTATGGGAAATTCTGTGGGGGAGTGGGTAGTCATTAGCCTCATCCAAGATATGAAACTTGGCGACAGTGTGGTAGCATTTGACAACTTCTTCACCACTGTGAATTTAATGACACTGCTGCTGAACAATGGTATCTATCAATAAGCACTGTGACAGCAAACCAGAAAGGACTGCCTTCAGTAATGAAAGAGAAATGTACGTTTAAAATAGGAGAATTGCGGTCTGAATTCAAATGTGATATCACAGCTAAGGATGGACAACAAACATGTCTCTATTTTGAGCGCTTCAGACAATCCTAGAGACACCACACTTGTCTCAGGGAAGGATAAGGATGATACTATGAGCAGTATTACACGCTGAAGAGCTGTGGCAACATACAATGATATAATGGGAGATGCAGACCACTTAGATCAATTTAGATAACATTAAGCAGTAGGTCAATATTCTTGCAAGTGGTGTGATGGGACTCCATACTTCCTACTAGAATTGGCAATTGTACATGCCCTTACACTGTACAAAATGAATGAAGGAAAAGATGGATACCAAGATCAATTGAACTTCTGATTAGGACTTGGAAAGGAAGAAGAAGAAGAAGAAGAAGAAGAAGAAGAAGAAGAAGACTTCACACCCTGCAGAAAGAAAGGATGTACAGTAACCATTATAACCAAGGAGGACACCATACCACATCATATTCAACAAGCAATCTCAAGACACGAGAATACAATACATATGCTGCTTCTGCAGAGTAGGCCTACCCCTGTGCATTGAACCATACTTCTGAAAGTATCAAGGAAAATTTTAAAAAAATCATGACGATCATTTGAAATTTTGTTTGAGAAAGAAATATTAATTGTTTATGGGCACTAAATTGTTAATGTTGAACATAAGCCACTTGTAAACATGAAACGTAAATATTATTGAAGTAAAAAAAAATTCTGTTTTTTATATATATTTTTATCTTCAATAGCAACACACAACAGCTCACAAAAGGGAAGAAGAAAATCTATTAACCACCATAGTTTTAATAGCTCACAAAGGTTCCAAAATATACAACCATAGTTTTTGGTCCTAAATCACAAAAATAAAATTACCACAATTGATACCAAAAAAATACCACCCACAAAAGATTAAAAAAGGTTTAAATTTTTAATATTCCCCTTAAAATCCAAAATATGGGAAATTAAGAACATTACCATGGTCAGAAAATTTCAGGCTTCAATATTATCAAAACAGATTTTAGAAACATGTTACAACACAAAAATTGGTGTATTTTGAAAGTGTATCTTAATTCACAACTCTCAAACTATGGAAATTTAAGATAAACCAATTACTTTCTCTGAATCAGGAGTAATAGGTCTGCAAAGCTGGCTTCAATTTTGACACATGCAGTTTTGTATAGTAATGAATGTACAATGTTTTCAAACCATGACAACTGCTGAACCAACTTTAAGTGAAAGCATTGTTCAGGATTGAAGAAATTGTATCTGGGGTAGTAAAGATATGAAATGTTTTACCATATAGAAAAGCTGACAAATACATGTATGTTTATGGTGTGATCATGATTCTGTAGTTATGATAACGAGTTAATTATGGTTTGCTGTAGCATGTTAAATGGTTGGATTAAACATGCTACATTTCAGCATAAACATTTCAGAGTACGCACTACATTGCACATTGGTGAACATGGGGCCCTGCAGCAGATGTCTGCTACATGATCCCACGGTGACAAATAAAATCCTCAATTATTATGTCAACGGACATGGGATCATTGAGGTTGGACTATGGATCAGTAGAACAGATGAATCACATTTCTTGTTAACCAGATCAATGATTGTGCCCAGATACACCACCATCCAGTCGAACAGCTGCTTGAAATGTGCGCTGCGCCTTGGATGCATATTGGTAGGTATAGTTTTATGCTATGGGGGACATTCACATTGTAACCAAAACAGATACTACTTTCAAAAACCTACTTTCTTTCTTTTGCTGGTGCCTTGTCCCACAGTGTCACAGGGTTGGCACGGTTAGGAACGGATTTGGCAAGGTTAGTTTTAAGGGGTGGCCGGATGTCCTTCCTGCCGCCACCCCAACTTTCAAAAACCTACTGATTTTTATAATTTCTCAAGAGATGATTTGGAAAAACTGATGTCTGGTGGTGGAATATCTGATTTCTGTCCAAGAAAGTCTTATGGATCTGCTTTCAGTGATCAGTTTTTTCTTCTTGTGTTTTCAGCTACTGTTAGAAATAAATAAGTGAATTTAGTGGCCAATGACTTTAATTCGGCATCATTTTCCTCACTGCTGCTGTCATCAAGGAGTTTAATATCATTCGGCTTATCAAATTTATTTGTAATATGCCTAATAATACCCCAAAACTTCCTTTGCTTTGTTCTTGGAATTTTGAATTTTTTTTTTTGTCTATAGTACACAGATTCTTCTTCTTTGATAATATGCTAAAGAATTTTTTTGATACAGTTAGTAGAATCCTTTTAATTATTGATTAGCTCTCTGAACTAAATAAAGCTCTCTCTTCCTAGTCCAAGATCCTTTGATCTTAAATGTTAGGCCCCTCCTCTTCTTCCACTTCCACTGTAATTGCCCCTGACCTGTTTGTTGTGAAAATAGTTTTTAGGAAGGAATAAATTTCACATCTACTATGTGCCCTGGGTTAACTTTTCCCATTGTTTATTCAGGAAATTCTCTCTGCAAAATATGACAGTCAGCATTTATAATTCTCAAAACGGTACTTTTCCATAACAGGGTTACCCATCACTGTGTAGCGATATTGCACTGTATGTTGAAATTATTTGTGCTACATCAGATTGACACACCCATTTCATACATTTTAAACATACTTATTTTTATTTACATACATTTATTTTATTTATGTACATATTCCATAATCCATCTGTGTGAAACTGTAACTTATTCACCTATCAGTTAATATTTGTACTGTATATTGATTTTTATAATTTAACTGAAAAAGCATGAAACATGCAATGTCTCTTCAGAAAAGAACTCTCTGCAGTTGTCACTGGCTGAGTTACATGCACATGTAATCTTGTGCTAGTGCGAACCATCCTGTTGATTGCTGCTGCTTGGTTTGTGTCAGTATGAAAAAGTAACCTGCCTTAATGGTACATGCACAACCTTTGAATGAAATTCTGAACCTACAAAGAGGCTGGTTGATCAGAAAATAAGTACCCAATGTCTCTGGTAAAAACAGACTATATTTTAGAGGCCCTGTATCCCTCAATTATGATTGTGTACGTTAGTATCAATTTCAAATCAGAGATAAATGTGCATCACATCAGAATTCAAGAAACCTTCATGGAAACCACTAACTAAAAGCAATCATCTTGCCAACGTAACTGTGACAAACTAGTGACTCGAGTGGAATATCATATAAAATAAGCTAACATGTGGGATTTTATACACAAAATACCAGAATAGTTCTGCTACTGCTTAGAGCATCTAGATCAGTAAACTGTTGGTGGACCGTTTGTTGTTTTGTCACAACGCTATTAACATCAGTTTTGTTTGACAAAGATAAGATATTTAAAAGATGTGTGAGAAAAGTAATAAGAATGACAACACTGTGATTGATCTGGCAACATTGTGTTGTTCTGCTTGTCTAGACCAGTGTGTTTATCCCTTTTAGATGCTCAGTCCAAGAATCATCTCCGTACAGCCCTCGTGTGATTCTTAAATCTGCCATTAGTGAAGCTATATTTTTGTTGTGTGCTATAAAAATGGAACAGCAAAATTTAGAACAACATTATGCCATCAGTTTTGTGGTTGGTTTGTTGATCTGTGAGGAGGGGACCAAACTGGGAGGACATTGGTCAAATGGGATTAGGGAAGGACGGGGAAGGAAGTCGGTTGTGCCCTTTCAAAGGAACCATCCTGGCATTGCCTGTAGCGATTTAGGGAAACCACGCAAAATCTAAATCAGGATGGCCAGATGCAGGTTTAAACTGCCATGCTCCCGAATGTGAGTCCAGTGTGCTAACCACTGCACCATCTCATTCGGTCAAGTTTTCTGTTAAAAGTTGAAACAGGCCAATGGGGAACATTGCTCGTCAAGAGCACAAGTTTTTCACTGGCGCAAATCATTTTTGGAAGGCTGTGAACACATTGAAGATGAACCTTGTACAGGGAGACCTTCAGCTTCAAAAACCAACATAACATCCAACTTGTTTATGCTTCTATGAGAAAAGACCAATGTTTAACAATAACAATGACAGGCAAACTGTTAAACTGAAACGCTTTCATCATACATAAAATTTTGACAAAAGTTTCAAACATGTGAAAGATTTGTGTCAAAATGGAGCTGAAAAATCTCACAGCTGAGCAGGAGGGTAACTGAAGAAATATATGCATTTGTCTTCTGGAGAGGATTGCCAATGACTACAAATGGTTCAGTCGTGTGATCATGTGTGATGAATCGTGGATTTTTGAGCAGACAAAGCAGCAAAGTGAAGAGCAGCACACTGAGACATCTCCTTGTCTGAAAAAGGTAAATGAACAAATCAAAGATCAAAACAATGCTATTTTGCTTTTTTGACAATAGGCTATTGTGCATAAAGAATTTGTTCCTCCAAGACAAACTGTCAACCAAGTGTTTTACAAAGAAAGGCTCAGGGAAAGGGTGAATCAAGTGAGACCAGAGATTACAGCCAGGTGGATGCTGCATCGTGACAATGCCCCATGTCACACGGCCACTTCAGTCACGGGATTTTTTCTCTGAAAAGGCATTCCTGTAGTTACACAGTCCTTGTAATCAGCTGGTCCGAGGTCATGTGACTTTTTCTTAAAATTGAAAAATGTCTTTAAAGGAAGCCATTTTGGAACTCTGGAGAACATTCAAAAGAATGTGACCAACATGTTAAAGGCCCTACCAGTTGAAGCCTTTCTGCGCTGCTACCAAGACTGGAAATGGCTTCAGTGGTGTAACACTACTGAAGGAAACTACTTTGAAAAGGACAATATAATTGTTTAAAAAAATTAAAAACTTTGGTAGGTAACAAATCAGTCTCATTACTTTCCTCACACACCTCTTGTGTGTATGTGTATACAGGGTGTTACAAAAAGGTACGGCCAAACTTTCAGGAAACATTCCTCACACACAAATAAAGCAAAGATGTTATGTGGACATGTGTCCGGAAACGCTTAATTTCCATGTTAGAGCTCATTTTAGTTTCGACCGTATGTACTGTACTTCCTCGATTCACCGCCAGTTGGCCCAATTGAAGGAAGGTAATGTTGACTTCGGTGCTTGTGTTGACATGCAACTCATTGCTCTACAGTACTAGCATCAAGCACATCCATACTTAGCATCAACAGGTTAGTGTTCATCACGAACGTGGTTTTGCAGTCAGTGCAATGTTTACAAATGCGTTGTTGGCAGATGCCCATTTCATGTATGGATTAGCATGGGGCAATAGCCGTGGCGCGGTACGTTTGTATTTAGACAGATTTCCAAAACGAAGGTGTCCCGACAGGAAGACGTTCGAAGCAATTGATCGGCGTCTTACGGAGCACGGAACATTCCAGCCTATGACTCGCGACTGGGGAAGACCTAGAATGACGAGGACACCTGCAATGGATGAGGCAATTCTTCGTGCAGTTGGTGATAACCCTAATGTCAGCGTCAGAGAAGTTGCTACTGTAAAAGGTAACGTTGACCACGTCACTGTATGGAGAGTGTTACAGGAGAACCAGTTGTTTCCGTGCCATGTACAGCGTGTGCAGGCACTATCAGCAGCTGATTGGCCTCCACGGGTACACTTCTGTGAATGGTTCATCCAACAATGTCCCAGTCCTAATGTTCTCTTTACAGATGAGGCTTCATTCCAACGTGATCAAATTGTAAATTTTCACAATCAACATGTGTGGGCTGACGAGAATCCGCACTCAATTGTGCAATCACGTCATCAACACAGATTTTCTGTGAACGTTTGGGCAGGCATTGTTGGTGATGTCTTGATTGGGCCCCATGTTCTTCCACCTACGCTCAACGGAGCATGTTATCATGATTTCATACGGGATACTCTACCTGTGCTGCTAGAACATGTGCTTTTACAAGTACGACACAACATGTGGTTCATGCACGATGGAGCTCCTGCACATTTCAGTCGAAGTGTTCGTATGCTTCTCAATAGCAGATTCGGTGAGCGATGGATTGGTAGAGTCGGACCAATTCCATGGCCTCCACGCTCTCCTGACCTCAACCCTCTCGACTTTCATTTATGGAGGCGTAGCAAAATGAGCTCTAACATGGAAAGTAAGCGTTTCCGGACACATGTCCACATAACATATTTTCTTTCTTTGTGTGTGAGGAATGTTTCCTGAAAGTTTGGCCGTACCTTTTTGTAACACCCTGTAAACAGAGAAACAGCAGTGGGCCAAGGACAAATCCCATGGTGACTCCATGGAGTACAGTGTGTAGTGCACCAAAAATTTCGACACCAGTTATAAAGACTCTCGGCTTTCCACTGTCTCGAACACCCGATATTTTACGTACGAGTGTGAGAGACGGGAGAGTGTCTACCTCATGCCGGTTTTCTGTGGGCACAGGGTGCATGTGTATCAGGAGAATGCTACAATGTGGACTGTTGATTAACATGGGCAAGTGGTTGCCACACTTGCCACAGAAGCTATATGCCCAGCACAAGGAGCAAGCGCGTCTTACTCCATGACGGTGCTACGTCAGTCATTATTGTGAATTTGTGAACAGTTGAATTAAGTTATAAGAAAAGAAAGACACTCACTTACTTACTCACTCTCTTGAGATTCTGAGGGTGGGCTTGCCAGAACTATGGGAAACCTCTGGAACTGAATTTATTGTAAAAATACTTAATAGTTCTGACGGTCCACAAGTCATTGGGCTTACAAAATATTGTTTGTTTATGCGAAAACTGTTATGTGGTGTTCTGTCTGTGGAAGTGAAAATCTAGTGGCAGTGATTTAAAAGTATCCTAAGTGTACAGAAACATTTTGAGAGTTGAGAAAATTCCTCGAAACAGCATTATAGCTTCGGAGAAGAGGTTGGGGAGATCGACACAGCCGGC
This sequence comes from Schistocerca cancellata, assembly GCF_023864275.1. Taxonomy (NCBI): domain Eukaryota; kingdom Metazoa; phylum Arthropoda; class Insecta; order Orthoptera; family Acrididae; genus Schistocerca; species Schistocerca cancellata. The sequence goes on along the minus strand of NC_064634.1, from coordinate 136,991,832 downwards.
TATCCTGAAAAGAAGATCGGCAAAACACCTCCAAGTAAGTCCAATGATGAAGGCAACATGTGAGTCTTGCACACCAGCAGCACACGGCTTCCTATAGTCACCGGAAACTGCCACAAGTGCCGTAGTCAAGACTCTACCCCCTCACCTGCTTTGCTGTTCTCATCCAAAACCACCACCTGCTGTTTTAGATGTAGATTTTTGACAGGTTGAACAATTCATGTTTACCTTATTTCAACTGTTCCACACTTTGGTAACATATCAGCACATTGTGCTGATTATCTTCCCAAGTCCCTCAAGGCAAGATTGGAAGACTTTATGATATACTCTGTAGTAACATTTCTGTAAGCATTATCCCCACTAAAAATTTCAAATATGTTATCGTGCTGAACTAAATTCTCTCACTGTAATATTTAAGTAAAAAAGCAGGGGAGAATGATGTGACAGTTTCTTCAAACTTTATTTCACAGAAAGAAATAATTGATCATACATTCAAGTGTCACTGTTGAGACTAACACTTGTCATATCCTGGCAAAGCTTAGAATCACTCATGTCATCAGCAAGGGCTTCCAGAATATCAAGAAGCAATTCCCGACCAAGAGACCGCATCTTCGGCAATCTTGCAACCTGTAAGAATCATGGAGTATGTCAACAGGAAAGTATGTCAAAACTAAAATTTCTAATCATTTGTAGAATTTAACAGCAAATGACAAGTTCACATCAGATTGTTATACTAGATATAAGCTGCTACACTTAGATTCTTAGTAGTTCGTCAGTCAGATTAAACCTAACACGTATATGAAACCTATGATTTTTTCCAAACGCTGATAAAGCCATAAATTAAACTGCATAAATTTCAGAAAAGTTCAACATACAAATATTATACATGTATTTCAAACAGTGGAAACTCCAGGTGGGAATGTCAACAACATAGAAATTAGCTTTTGGCCACAGCCTTCATCGGTAAACACACACACACACACACACACACACACACACACACACACACACACACACAAGCAAGCACACCTCACATGCACATGGTCGCCAACTCCAGCATCTCGGACCAGAATCCAGCATCACGTGGGATGCAAGCAGCAATCTGGAGGTGGTGGGGGAAGGAGAGGGGGAAGGGGAAGAGATAATGGAATAGTGTACAGGTGGGAAGAGAGACGAGTACTGTCTGGTGGAGTGTGCGGAGATTAGACTGCCAACCGGTGCAGTGTCAGGAGGTTGTGAGGCAGGGAGGTTGAAAAAAAAGGGAACAAAAAAGGAAAGGAGTGGGGAAATATGGGCAGGTGCATTGGCAGAGGGCTGCAGATAAACAGGATGGGAGATGAGAGTGGGGAAGAGATGATAGGAAGAAGGGATGGATTTGAAAATAACAGGCAGTCATTTGACCATGGAGCACATTTTATGGACCAGTTTTCCTGTACTAATTTTTTTCTGTGGAAGCATTTCATCAACACCAACTGACCACAACTGATCTGAAGCACACACTGATCCTTATTGTAACCAATTGCAGAAACGTTCTGTTCCCCTCTACCCTTTTCACACCTTGTTACCATTACAGAAATTTCTCACTTTCAACCTGTTGTCAGCCTTCATTTCCAAATGTTTTTTCCAATGAGTGTCACAGTTATGGAACAGAGGGCTGTTAATGACCCACAAACAGATTCTGAACTACTTCTTGTGACAAGTGCACCATCATATTGTCATGAATCGTAGTTATTATGTAGCTGATTGTCACCGCTTTTCAACACCTTTGCTTATAAACATTATGGCTATGACACTGTCCCTGAAGTACATGACCTTCAAACAGCTAATTAAAGTATTTGGCCCATCACAGAACCTGTCACCATCTTCCTCCTGACATTGGTAAGCCCCATGTACAACAACCTTTTATGTGGTCTCAGAGCTCCATAAATATGACTCCACTGGTCTTTCTATTAATCATCCCATCATGGCAGGTCACAATACTCACACTCAAAGAACCTTGGCCTTGGTACACAGCATTTCCTAACAACTTTCTGCAACACTGCTTACCACAGTCCAGACATGAATCACTTCTCTGCTAATGTGAGTTTCAGTTTCACTACTTACCCCGGTCTGTCACTCTGGATGCTACCTCCGGGTACACCAATATCCCCAATATTCATGGTCTTATTGACATGAAACACTACCTTCTGCAGAATCCTTTTGATGCACAAGCCATTCCTAATCTTTTTGGCTAAGCACATTCTGACCACAGTTATTTCTACCTTGGAGGCAAAATAAATGCATAAAACTGCTATGGGTACTCACATAGCACCTTCCTATTCTGACCTTTTAATGGGCCATACACAGCTATTATTCCTAAACACTCAACATATTACATCCCTTACATAGTTCAGATTCGGATTCAGTGATGGCATCTTCTACATGAGGATACTACTAAAGAAAACCTATGCTTCTTCCCTCTAGAATCTTGATATCTCCTTTCAACTCCATTGCTGAAGCTTCTCAAATGTTCTATGATGGTTTCAGAAAAACAATTCATGGATGATAGTTCTCACTAAAGAAGGCACAATTTTGTTGTTTTTTGTGTGGCTATGTACGATCTATCAATCCACTGCAGGTTTATTTTGTCTTTTAGTCGAGTTCCCAGTAACCAATGAGTACTGCTGTATTTGTTCCAAATACACTTCACAAATATCAAAATTATCCACAAACTTGACAGTTTTTTAAAATGAAAACCTATTTAAATCTGTCATTGGAACCTCTCTTCCATCAATAATAATACATATACCTTTGCTCTCTCTGTGCAGTTTTATTAAGGCACCGACTCACTGGAGTTTGGGATTCAAGTAACAAAAATAGCATGCTCTCAATCTTTTTCTTAAGGGTACCTTGAAATGATTTCATTGTGTCTCTGTCAACTTCTACAGCATTATTCTCTACAAAAAACTGTAGTACTTTTGTACTGTAATCATCTTCTGTAACTACAACCAGAGTACTGCTTCTGTCAGCTCTTACTGTTATTGCTTTCTCTTCTTGTAATTCATTCAGATTGCCAGTTAAGTATAATGTACCAAGCAGTGTAGCTTTTGTGAATGAAGCTAAAGATTGGTTGGTCATTGACGACATGCTACTAGTGCCAGCTGACACAGTAAGCTTATATACTACCAGGGTGAATCAAATATATACAGGATTTTGTTCTACAAAACGATTTATTGAAAGACAAAAGGCAGCTACAATATTTTTTTCCACATGGTTCCCCACTTCAGAAATATATGAGAAGAAAGTTTTTTATCACAGCATAGTAGGATGAAGCTGGTTGCATCAGGAGCCAGTTGTACACCAATTCCTCCACACCCTCATCATCTTCAAATAGACATCCTCCTAGAGCTTTTTTAAGTGGTCCAAACAAGTGGAAATCACAGGAAAATAGGTCTGGGCTGTAAGAAGGATGACAAAGTTGAGTCCATTGTGTTTCCTGTAGTCTGGAGACACTTAGAGCTGCAGTATGGGGCCTGGTGTTGTCATGGAGGACGACGACCTGTTGAGTTGGTTTGTCTTGTCTTTCGCAGCAATGCACATTTCTCACCTCCTTCAATAGCTTGCAGTAGTACACAGCATCGATTGTGCATTGCTCATCCAAAAAATCAATGAGAAAAATGCCTCACCGGTCGAAAGAATATTGCCAGGTGACAGTCAGGTCTCAGTTTTCACTGGGGCTCCCTCCCCTTTTCTCTGCCACTACTCACTGCCTTTTTGGATTTGGGAGTATAGTGGTGGAGCCATGTTTCGACACAGGTGATGATCTGACTCAAAAATGCATCACCTTCTTTCTCACACCTTGCTACATGCCACTGACAGATCTCTGAACATCACAACTTCTGACTTTCAAAGAAAAGGCGAAGGACCCATATGGAACACACTTTAGAAAACTGTAGGTCATTAGTGATGATTGCTTGACAGTGCCCATAATGTATTCTGACCCATTGTGCAAATTCTGATACTCTTGCCTGCTGATTGCCTTCAAGAATGTCTCAAATTGCATAAATGTTATCATACGTAATGCTGGTCTGAGGACAGTGACTGTTGTTGGTGTTTTTTCACAAGTACTCTTCCTGCCTTGAACTCTTTATGCTAGGCAAGCACATGTATCCTTGACAGTGTTTGATCCCTGAACTGTGCAGCCAGTCTCTGGAAAATTTCCATTGCATGAACTCCTTTACAAGCAAGAAATTTTATAATTATATGTTGCGCAGTGGTGTGGAGTGGTGCACCTGTTGCTCCAACTTCATGAGCATTATTGACAAAGCTTTGTATATAAGGCCTACTCCTAACAGTGTCACCCAACAATACTAGAAGGGCTCGGGAACGAAAATCCCATTTATATTTGATTCACCCTTGTAATGTACCAACAGACAAAACTATAACAATAATAAGAAATTTAATATGCAATAGCACCATCGGAAAGGGGAAACTAATAGAATTACTTGAGCTAAGGAATTTAGTCTGAGCTTTAATTACTGTGAATTTGGTGAGAAAGTGTACCAACAGAAACATGGTCTGGCAATGGGCAATTGCCTCTCACCTCTCAGGGTTATCAGTGGACTTATCTATCAACAATACATACACAATAGTGTTTCAGAATAATCCACCGTTGACACAGAAGATAGTTATGTACAAATGCTACATAGATTTACTGTAATATAGGGTAGGGAGGATGACATGCATGCCCTGCACATGACTTTTAACCAGTAGTATTACCGTATTAAATACATTTAAGAAAAAGAGCCCAAAAGACTTCTTAGACTCAAAAATATCAAGGGCCAAAAATAAGTTGGAATTTTCGATTTCTCATAAACTAACATACTCATATGCAATCATAAGGGATGACTGCAACCACCTACTGCAACATAAAAAGATGTATTTCTTTGCTATGGTAGCTCAGCTATGTAAGCTGCCAAACTCAAATACGGCAGGAGTTATGCATCCTAAAACAAGTAGCAGCAAAATGGCACTGAGCACTATGCGACTTAACTTCTGAGGTTATCAGTCACCTAGAACTTAGAACTAACTAACCTAAGGACATCACACACATCCATGCCCGAGACAGGATTCGAACCTGTGACCGTAGCGGTCGCTCGGTTCCAGACTGCATCGCCTAGAACTGCACGGCCACTCTGGCCGGCCAAGTAGCAGTAGCTAATGGTTTTAAGGAAAGATTAGTTACACAGATCCTCAAAAAATACAAAAGTGAAAAAAAAAAAAAAAACATGTGAAGATGAAAAAAGTTTATTACTTTGAAATATAATGGCTGTGTGGGGGAAAAGTTAGTGCACACTTTCCCTGAACAGTACAAAATAACATTCAAACAGCAGGTCAATTAAGGTTTAAACTAAGACACAAAATTGTAAATTAAATGAAAGTATTAAGCATCTGCTGTACAGAGATTACACTGTGGAACGTGATTTTTTTTTTTTTTTTTTTATTTTTTTTTTTTTTTTTTTTTTTTTTTTTTATACAAGCCAAACTGGTGAGAGTTTTATGACTAGGTACAAGGAACATATCAGCCCCAACAACAGGACTCCTTTTTGGCCATCATTTGTGAAGACAAAACATACAGAGGATGGTATTGAGAGTGCCATGAAAATTTTACATGTGGCACCAGAAGGAATGAAGTTAGACATACTTTAAGAACGGAAAATATATGAACGGATGAAAAAGGAGTCATACACTGTAATGAATGGATAGTCTGAATTTGAATACAATGATTTTTTGTCCTTTTTAAAAATGATTCATGATTCAGTAAAGCTGTCATCTTATGACATAATAGCAATTTATAAAATAATGCAGTGATGTTCATGACCTTCACTAGTATGGCACCTACATATTTAGTTGTAACATTACTATCTCTGAGAGAGTGCGTATGGACGCACAATAACTGAAGGTGCCTGACAAATTGTTATGTACAAACAACTAAAAACGCTCTTGAATTTCAAATGTATCAAGACATTTGTAATACAGTCAAGTAATATTTGTTATATAGTTGTGATGTATTATACTATAGCAAAACCTTACAAATGCAGATATGTCATAAAATATTTATTGCACAACCATTTTACTTTATGATGCAGGTAATGGTTTGAGAATGAACAAAAATGTTTGAAGCTCACTAATATATTGTTTGCAACTCTGATGGAAATCTGAATCAATAAATTACAATTACTTTTATAAAGAAAACTGAAATGAATGCTGTGCTGTATTGAACAGCCTTCCATTGTCATTATAAATGCAGGGCCATTATTTGATAGGGGTACTAGTTGTCATGTAATCACAATCAGCTTTTTAATGTCTGTATTATTGGACATGACTGAAGAGAAAGTAACTTGTTTTCACTGATGCAAGCAAGATGACATACATAATTATTACTACTATTATATCATATGAAACTGATACTGGTACCTTTTATTTTGTTGAAAAATTGATGAAGTATTTGGATTTAATGTTAATGATAACAAATGGAGAGAGGAAACCAATCAAGACATCAAAGATTAATCAGATTTCAGATTACTCTTAGAGACATAATGGAACCGATGTAAATAGGAGTAATACATTTCTCCCCTTGTAGGCCATTCACTAATAACGCATCATCACATTCTATTACCAAAATGTATCTACTGATGTTGTGTAATTAGTTTCTAAGCATAATAAAAGAATTAAAAACTAAATTCTCATAGTATGCTAAAAAAAGTATAACAAAATTAGTTTTTCTCTTTCCTGCCATGAAATGAATATACTACTAATGAAATCATTCCAACCTATTTTTAAAGAATTGTTTACCTTTGCAAAGTGATGCACTATAAGGCTGAGGGCATATTTCTTCATGTCTGTAGCCTGCATTCTATCAGCAGCTTCAAGAATTTGAATAACATTTTCAAACGTGATATTCATTTCCAAGTTCTGCTTGCAAAATGCCTGAAGTCGATTGTTGGTGAACCCATAAAAGTAAGGCGCACTGAATAAATACAAGGAGTCCTCTGGTGGCATATTAACATCAGCATAGTATATGTATCGTAGAAGTGAATCAAATGATTGCCGTGATGGGATGATATCACCAATTTGAATCTGTAACAGAAGTGAAGTGAATCTATGAAATCTGAAGAGTGCAAAAAGAAAAAAGGTAACAGTTTTTTTCTCTACTGAAAGTTCAAATCACATTCATCAAGCACATCAAATAAATCTTTTTCCTCTGAGTATCACTAAAAGCTGTTCCACTTTCTTTTGGAATTTTTTGAGGTTTTGAATATTGCTTGTTGGTTGGTTTGCCTATACAACACATTGTAACATAGTTTACAGAGTATAAAACATAATACACCTACACCTTTATTCCATAAGCCACTACTCAGTGCATGGTGGAGAGTACTTTGTGCATAATGAGTCACTGCTTATCATGTCCCACTCCTAAATGGGGGCAAAGGATAAAGATTGCTAGTATATCTCTGTACAAGCCCCAATCTCTCTCATCTCATGCAGGCAGCCGTTATATGAGACGTACATTACAGGCTGTAGAAGTGTTCAGCAGTCTGACAAATATGCTGATTCCCTGAAATTCCTCAACAGTGTTTAATTAAAACACCACCACCTTCCTTCCGAAAATTCTCACTGCAGTTTGCAGACCATTCCTGTGATGCTCTTGTACTGATAAAGTTGATCACGAATAAATCTAGCAATTTTTCTCAGTATTTCTTTAATGTCTACCTTTACTCTAAACTGCTGAGGATCTTCAACACAACAGCAGTATTCAAAAATGAATCTTCCAAACATTCTATAGAGAGTATTTTATAGATGTTTATGTTATAGAAGTGCTGTACTTTCCCAGATTCTTCCAATACACTGAACCTGGCAGTTCATGTTACCTTAAACTGATTATGTGCACTAACTGTACTTTATGCTGTTAAACAACGTCGTGCCTACAATAGATATTTAATCAACATGACTGAGTCAAACAGTGTACCAGATTTGAATACCACAAGAACATTTCCCTCACTCATTTGCATCAACTCAGGTTACCCCAATTTAAAGAAATATGTTATTTAATGTCCCAAACAGAAATTCAGCCCAAGTCATTCAAACCCACTACAGTCATTCATTGATGATGTATTTCCATATGTAAGAGTCACCAGCAAGCTGCCTCAGATTGCCAATCACCCTGTCTGACAATTTATTGATCTGTATGGAGAACAAGAGTTCCAACTTTGTCTCTGATGGACAATCACCATTCTGGACAACATACTGGTTTCTATCATTCTAAAAGTTTTCAATCAAGTCATAACTGAGAACCAATTCCTTGCACTCAGATATTTGTAAATAATGTGCAATACCAAATGTTTTCCAGAACTCTACAAATATGGACTCCACATCCATGACTTCCATTTTTAGACAGCAGAAGACAGGCTGTGTTTGTGCACCATAATTTCCATGATTTTGACTGAGAAACTGACACTGCAGTTTTTATTTTCAGCACACTAGTGTACAACATGTCACAAATTCAACTAAAAAAGATCCACGCATTTCATGTTATTTACACAGATAATCCACATTCCGAATATTCATTTGTGTGTGATAACATGCACCAGATAGGTCTATATGAAATTCCAGATTCTAATTTTTACTGTTCATGTTATTTTCATGTAAACTTTCTTTGATTGTGTCACGCCTCATGTATATCATGATATATTCTGTATGTTTGAATTTTTAAGTGTCACAATTAATTACCATTAACTTGCCAAATGCAAACATAATTAGCGTTTTTAAGAAACCTTTGGCAACAGCAAACTCATTCAAAAACAATTGTTCCATAACTTCATCATCATATATTCACATGAAGGAAGACTTTTTTTTTTCAATATCTTCGGACACCTGCTAGTATTTCTGCTTTATACAGTTTTATCAATGGTATCCTCACTTAAAAAACTCATCCAAGTTACAGTACATATCTACTTGAGTAAATGTATATTTTTGAGAATTTTCAAGTTATGAGTGTTGTGCAAAACTAACTTTGTAATAAATTGGCATTTGTCATATATAGTTACTGTAGCATATATTGCAACTAACATTGTGTTGGTTCTTGTTTTCTCTTTGAAAATGGTAATATGTTGTCTCCGTTTATCACAAATTAATGCTATTTTCAAGTTTTCATATAGCAAATTTTACCACAAGTTTTTCTGTTGTCATACTATATATCACTTTTTGGGCTGTTAATTTCATTGGTTCCTAAAGGCAAACATATATACTTCAAGCATATCTTACCAATACATTAAAATAGAATCAGCAAGTTTAGTTAACTGTTCTATAAAATACTGCACCAGCCTCAATGCACAACTCACAAGCTCCACTGTTCTTGGGCAAGAGATGGGTTAGCTGGCCTTCATAAGCAGCTAGGAACAATCCTGACTACTCTCAAGTGACTGGATGCTTTTGTGGATCAGTGTGTTGGGAGGGCTACTGTGAGTCTGTACCAGAGACAATAAAGTACCTTAAGTACGATTCTCTCCTGTGGACCCTGTCTCCTCTACAGGATATAGAGGATCTATCACCACTTGTCCACTTGGCTTTGAGTGACATGTCAGTGTTAGAGCTAGGCACGCTGTACAAGGTGACAAAGACCAAGGATAACTGAGGCTGTTACACCAATCCCCCTAACAAGCAAGTTCGAGTCTGATTCAATGACACTTCACATGTTGAAAAACGTGTCAAGAGGAGGCAATACAAAAGGAAAGGGGGGGAGGGGTCTATTAATTGTTAGCAGTTCAAATATACCACAAATAATGGTGCCCCTTCTGGTAATGACAGCAAGGGATGGGAAGGTGCACTCAGTGCATATTCCTGGGACATCATTCAATATGTTGAACTGGCTGCTCTTGCAGTCACTGAAGGAACAGGATGCAACATCCTGAGGGAACAAAATATGCCTATTGCCTGGTCTCTGAGGTCATACTTGGATCATTCTAATAACTGGCAGAGAAGGTTGAGAATAGCTCTCATGCTCACAGAGTTTCAACAAAGCTCAAGAGTCTGCAGCATTGTCCCCAGAACTGAGCCTGGCAGCTGGTTCCAAGTCAAGTGGAAGGCTTCAACCAGAGACTTGGAAGGGTGTGTGACAATCTAGGCTTTGCACCATAGGGTTAAGAACTGTAGAGTCCTCCTAACCAGGTCAGGTGTGTATCTCACACCAAAGACTTCTGCCCAGGTAGCGGGCTGCGTGTGAGATGCACATGATGATTTTTTAGGTTGTGCGACTCTCCATCCAGTTCAGGTAACTATAGCTGTAGGGATGAGCAAGTTTCAGTCCAAGTTCCAAACATACAACTGTTGACCAACTGCCCACCCAGATGAACCAAGGATGTACCAACACTGTCTCCTAAACGAGCATGCAGTAAACACTGCTGTGTATGGGTCTCCACGTCAGACACCTGGTTCATGTACCCATGACTGCTGTTCATGGATAGCGAAGGCTGGAATTTGCATGCTGATACCACAACTAGACACCTACTGAGTGACGACAGGTGGCCTTTTCAGATGATTCACATTTTATGCTCGATCACACAGATGGCCATTGACATGTACAACACGAAACATCTGAAAGCAAACAGTCTGCAACCAGAAGGGAGCATTACGGTCTGGGAAATGTCTTTGTGGCTTTCTCTGGGTGATCTCGTTATTCTGGAAGGCACAGTGGATCAAAACAAGTAAGCATATATCCTTGGAGATCATGTAGACCCCTACACACAGTTTCAAACAATGGAAAATCCAGAATAATATTATGTTGCTACTCATCATAAAACGGAGATGCTGAGTCGCAGCTAAGCACAACAAAAAGACTGTCACAAATAAAGCTTTTGGCCAGTAAGGCCTTCGTGAAAAACAGACACCCCCCCCATCCCACACACATGCACTTTGTGTGTGTGTGTGTGTGTGTGTGTGTGTGTGTGTGTGTCTTTTGTCTATTTTTCACAAAGGCCTTACTGGCCAGAAGCTTTATTGTGACAGTCTTTTGTTGTGCCTATCTGTGACTCAGCATCTTCGCTATCTGGTGAGTACCTACATGCAGTCTGTTTTTCATCACGATGGCATCTACCAGTATAACAATGCAACATGTCACACAGCTCCCCATGCACATGTATGATTCGAAGAGCACCAGGACAAGTTTACTGTACTTCCCTGGACATCAAACTAGCCAGACTTAAAACCAATTAAGAAGCAGCGGGACCACCTCGATTGGGCTGTTCACGCCGCAGATCCTCAATTGAGAAATTTAGTGCAGCTGTCCATGGTGCTGGAGTTACCATGACTCCACATCCCTGTTGCAACCTACCAGAACCTTGCTGATACTCTTTCTGCATGTCATGTACTGCAAAAGGTGGTTATTCAGTCTTTTGATACATGGTCACAGTTGACTGGACAGTACACAGGGTGGTCCACTGATAGTGACCGGGCCAAATATCTCACAAAATAAGCATCAAACGAAGAAACTGCAAAGAACGAAACTATCTTCAAGGGGGAAATCAGATGGTGCTATGGTTGGCCCGCTAGATGTCGCTGCCACAGGTCAAATGGATATCAACTGCGTTTTTTTAAATAGGAACCCCCATTTTTTATTACATATTCCTGTAGTACGTAAATAAGTATGAATGTTTTAGTTGCGCCACTTTTTTTGCATTGTGATAGATGGCACTGTAATAGTCACAAACATATGACTCACAATTTTAGACGAACAGTTGGTAACAGGTAGGTTTTTTAAATTAAAATACAGAACGTAGGTACATTTGAACATTTTATTTTGGTTGTTCCAATGTGATACATGTACCTTTGTGAACTTATCATTTCTGAGAACGCATGCTGTTACAGTGTGATTACCTGTAAATACCACATTAATGCAATAAATGCTCAAAATGATATCCATCAACCTCAATGCATTTGGCAATACGTGTAACAACATTCCTCTCAACAGCAAGTAATTCGCCTTCCGTAATGTTTGCACATGCGTTGACAATGCGCTGACACGTCAGGTGTTGTCGGTGGATCACGATAGCAAATATCCTTCAACTTTCTGCACAAAAGAAATCCAGGGATGTCAGATCCCGTGAACGTGCGGGCCATGGCATGGTGCTTCAACGACCAATCCACCTGTCATGAAATATGCTATTTAATACCGCTTCAACCGCACGCGAGCTATGTGCCGGACATCCATCATGTTGGAAGTACATTGCCATTCTGTCATGCAGTGAAACATCTTGTAGTAACATCGGTGGAACATTAAATAGGAAATCAGCATACATTGCACCATTTAGATTGCCATCGATAAAATGGGGGCCAATTATCCTTCCTCCCATAATGCTGCACCATACATTAACCTGCCTAGGTCACTCATGTTCCACTTGTCGCAGCCATTGTGGATTTTCCGTTGCCCAATAGTGCATATTATGCTGGTTTAAGTTACAGCTGTTGGTGAATGACGCTTTGTCGCTAAATAGAACGTGTGCAAAAAATCTGTCATCGTCCTGTAATTTCTCTCGTGCCCAGTGGCAGAACTGTACACGACATTCAAAGTCATCGCCATGCAATTCCTGGTGCATAGAAATATGGCACGGGTGCAATTGATGTTGATGTAGCATCCTCAACACCGACGTTTTTGAGATTCCCGATTCTCGCGCAATTTGTCTGCTACTGATGTGCGGATTAGCCGCGACAGCAGCTGAAACACCTACTTGGCCATCATCATTTGTTGCAGGTCATGGTTGACATTTCACATATGAGTGAACACTTCCTGTTTCCTTAAACAACGTAACTATCCGGCGAATGGTCCGGACACTTGGATGACGTCGTCCAGGATACTAAGCAGCATACATAGCACACGCCCATTGGGCATTTTGATCACAATAGCCATACATCAACATGATATTGACCTTTTCCACAATTGGTAAACGGTCCAGTTTAACACGGATAATGTATCATGAAGCAAATACTGTCCGCACTGGCGGAATGTTACGTGATACCATGTACTTATACGTTTGTGACTATTACAGCGTCATCTATCACAAAGCAAAAAAAGTGGTCCAACTAAAACATTCATATTTCTTTAAGTATTACACAAATATGCAATAAAAATGGGAGTTCCTATTTTAAAAAATGCAGGTGATATCCGTTTGACCTATGACAGTGCCATCTAGCAGGCCAACCATAGGGCAATCTGGTTTCTCCCTTCCAGCTAGAAGAGTTTTGTTCTTCGTAGTTTTTTCGTTTGATACTTATTTCGCGAGATATTTGGCCTGGTCACTATCAGTGGACCACCCTGTATATTACGCAAACTAAATAAAGAGGCAGCAGTATTTTATCTCAATGAAGAACTTTAAACATACAGCTCTTGGACAGGAGCATACAGAGAGTAACTGTGGCAACTTTAAAGGAATAGTTGATCATGCACTTGACAGATAATTTGTACCTAGCAAAACAGCCCATGATGGGAGGGAGCCTTCATTGTAAACAGTCATGTAAAGAAACTTCTAAAAAGAGACTACTGCATAATAAATGTAAAACAAGCATGGGTCTATGCAGAGATGCTACATATGAAAACCCAATGGTATTGACCCAGTTTATTTCTATCACAGCTGCAAAGATAAATGAAATACCTGTTAGTGTCAGTCGTGGTGAGAAACAACTGAAATCAGTAAAAACTGAACAAAGCTCCAGGGCTCCATGCACTCCCTATTTGATTCTGTATTGAATTTGATGTCTACGACAATGTACTGAGTTTCATCATTTAAGAAGTCTCTCAGCCACTCGCATATATGAGAACCTCATACACATGCTCAGACTTTTGTCAACAGTCTGCAGGGGGGCACTGTGTCAGATGCGGTCTACAAATCTAGGAATATGGGATCTGCATACTGCCCTTCATCTATGGTTCACAGGATACTGTGTGATGAAAGAGTGTGCCGAGTTCTACACAAGCGATGATTTGTAAACCAGTACTCACTTGTTGACAGAAGCTTTTCTATCTCAAGGAAATGTATTACATTCAAACTTAAAATGTTCTCAGAAATTTTGTAGCAAATCATTAGATCCATGCATTTCAACTAACTTCTCTATATCTATATACATATTCCATAGGCTACTGCATGGTGTAGGCGGAGGACGTCTTGCACCACAGGCCCATTCCCTTTCCTGCTCCACTTGCCAATGGAATGAGGAAAAATGGTGCTCTATATTCCTCCGTACAAGGACTGATTTCTCTTACTCTTCTTAGATACAGGAGTCACTTGTGCTTTTTTCTAGTCACTTGGGGCTTTGCTCTGGGCAAGATAACCAAGATAAAATGCAAGTTTAGTAATGGGTCAGTGCTGAAGAAGAATCTCTGTAAAACATAATTGGGATTCCATGTGGACCTGGTGACTTATTTGTGTTTAGCTCTTTCACTTGCTCCTCAATGACAGGGATGTCTTTTTCTACATCCTCCGTACAGGAGTCAGCCTAACAGTCAAATGATGGAACATCTGTATGATCCTTCTCTGTGAATGATTTTTTGAGGGGGAAACTTAGACATATACATCACTACTCTAATTTAAGTGCCTGGCTGAGGGTTCTTCAAACCACCTTCAGGCTATTTCTCTAACATTTCATTCTCTAACGGCATGTGGGAAAAATGCAGACTTAAAATCTTTCTGTACGAGCACATATTTCTCTTATTTTATTACAATGATCATTTCTCCCTATGTTGGTTAATTACCTGTGGAGGTAATTTTTTGGTCCAATTGTTTATAAATTGCTATTATTATTGCTGTTGAACTGCAATGAATTATTAACAACAAATTTTAGTGCACAATATTTGTATTCTAACGCAGCAGTAGTAATGCCTAGCTCGTTGAAAATATGGTAATGAATGGAGAACTACTGTCACTGTCCAAGCATATTCATAGTTTCTCTAAAGGATGAATCATCCTAGTCTGTAGGAGGATTCTTTCCACAGCATAAAATATAAGATTGATGAAATGTTAGCTGAAATCTAAAAGGCATGTTGGTGGTCACAGTTCACCAATGATACTAAGGTCACTTTAGACAGATCACAAATATATACAGGATAAGGATGCAGAAAGAAATAAATTATAAATCTATAGATTGTGCAACAAACATGAAGTTTTTTGGGATGAATATTGATTGTTCGTCAACACAGAATGAACACACACAGATACTAATAAGAAGAACAGCATCAGCAAGCTATGTTCTTAGGGTTCTGTTACCATGTTGTAACAGCCAGTGCCTTGTGGTGACATAATTTTCTTACATACACTCTGTTCTTAGCTATGGGATTCTTTTCTGGGGACCAAAGGTTCAAAACATGGATACAGTTTTCAAACTGCAGTAAAGGGCCATAACAATAATAGCTAAATATAATAGTAAGGGTTGACTTACTTAAAAAAACTGGGTATCCTTATTGTATCAAGTTAGTACTTCTACCAATCTGTTGTGCATATCAGGGAAAACATTCCTAAGTCTTTCACTAATAGTCCTATACATAATCATGGAACAAGAACAAGTGTGAACTCACATTACCCAATCGAAAAACAAACCAAACATTCAAAACAGCATTTTCTGTCAGGGAATAAAACTGTATAATAAATTCCCCAAGGAGATGAAAAAGACTACTAAAATACACCAGTTAAAAAGCCAGCTAAAACAAACTTCGTAAGTAATGCTTACTATACAATTAAAGACAACTCAGAGTAGTAGTTAGTAACAAAATATAATATTACAGTACATAATCATACAAAGCCTTATTCTCCTGAGCTCATCATCTCACTCATCCTGGGGGCAGGCCTACTTAGTTTTCCAGATACGCTGAAGGGAGGACAAGGAGATGTATCATGGGGCATGGTAGCAAATTTATGGGACTGTGTTCAGTTTTCTGAACAACCTGGAGGGAGTGCAAGGGGTGTCACAGCATGTTCATGGACAAAGAGTGGATTTCTATAGTTTTTGTGCTGACAAACTATGTTTAATATTTTAAGTTATTTGATGTGAACTGTGTATGATCAAGAGAACATTGTACAGCAGTGACCAACAAAATTAATCACAGCAGTTGTTAAGATATCACTTTCAAATTCAAGAGAATTATGATTGCTTAGTTCGGCCATTCTGATTTAGATGTTCCTAGTATGGGATTAGGGGGCACAGTATTAGAATGGTTTAAGTCCTTTCTAACCAACTGAAGACAAAGAGTGGTTATAACGTCAGAGAGAGGAACTTATACTTCAAAATGGAAAACTATTTCACATGGAGTACCCCAAGGTTCTGTCTTAGGACCCAATCTGTTTCTGTTTTACATAAATGATCTGCCACTTAATATTGGATGTCACTCAGTTTTATTTGCAGATGACACATCTTTAATCATTGAAAGTAACAGTACTGATCAAATTCCACAAACTGTATTAAATACTTCAGAAAAATTAGATACCTGGTTTGATTTAAGTGGGTTAAAATTAAACATGGGAAAGACTCAGTTAATGCAGTTTAAAACAAAACAAGCAAAATTAAATTATATTCAGGTCAGTCACAGAAACCAGGGTTTGCTGTGTGAAATTCCTAGGAATGCAACTTGATAAAAGTCTATCATGGGGATCTCATATACAGTACCTTGCAAATAAAATTAAACAACAGCCAAGAAATTGCAATGAGAATATTGTACAATGCTACCAGTATAGGCATAAGAAAAGTAGTATATCATAGCTACTCTGAGTCAGTAATAAGGTATGGAATTGTTTTTTGGGGTAACTCGAACCATGTGTGTCAAATACTAAAACTTCAGAAAATCATCATTAGAAATATGCACAATGTAGGGCGAAGAAAATCATGTCAGCCACTCCTAAAAAATCTAAGTATATTAAGTGTTCCCTCACTATACAGATACGAGCTGATTATCTTTGTACACAGTAACCCAGATTTATTTGTAGCAAATCATTTTCAATATGATTACAAAACCAGAAATCAGAATAATGTTATGCTGCCCACCCACTGTTTGAAAATTTATGCTCAAACTCCACATTATATGGGCATGAAAATTTATAACAAAGTGAAATCAAGAGAATTGCTCAGCATAAATTTAAAACCACTGAAAAAATCCTTATATGAGAAACTAGTGCAGAAATGTTACTATTCAGTAGAAGAATTCATAAATGACAACCTGAAAATTTGAGCAGGAGAGAGCACGTACTTAGGACGACTGTTAATCTTAAAAGTCTGTTACTTTTGAAGAAAAATTATTAATTGCTTAATTTCAGGCAAATCCCCAGAAGGTTCATTCGGCACGGTCATGGGTGATGAGGTGTCCTTCCCTTGTAATAAAAAAATTTAAAATTTAAAATGTTTCTTTACTTTATATGTATGGATATTTAAAAAAAAAATTAAAATGTTTCTTTACTTTATATGTATGGATATTTTGAGCTACCTATTTTCATATTGTATTCTGTCAAATGCTGTACAATCATGAGATGATACCGCAATAAATAAATAAATAAATAAATAAATATCTGTCAGTTACCTTTTGGAAGTAACCATTCCAATATTCACCGTAATCATCTTAAGGAAACCACAGACAAGAATCTAAATCTTAATGGCTGCATCAGGATTTGAATCCAGTTTCTCCTGAATTAGAATCCAGTAACTTGAACACTGTGGCCTATCGCAAGATAAAGGAACTGTCTGATGTAAAGAAATGCAACATGAAACCCTGCGGACATGCGGCAAGCAGATGTTCTCTCCCTATATCCAGCCCAAAAGTCATCTACTGAAATGAATGTTTTAAGTTATGTGGTAATATCCACCTTCCAGTAGGAAGGCTAAAACAAGGGCAATATGCAGCATTTAGAATTAATTTTATAAAAATAGATAACACATGATATGAGCTCCTGTGATGCTAATTTCTAACTACTATTCTCATTGAACTTTTACTGTGTAAGTGACCAAATTTTTGAGACATTTGTTTCCTTACTATGAATTTCAAAAGAAAACATTAAGCAATTTAAGTGAAAACAATGATGACCATAGTTCTTCAGGCAAATGTATCACACCAAACAGTTTAGTGATGCAAGGGTACATCTTCAGTTTCGTGGCATTAATGAGGAATTATCTTTCAGATTTGATGTGTAACTAGATATGTCATCAACAAAAATAATCCACTTTTGAAAATATAAAATGATTGAATCAATAAAAAAATTACTCACCAACCAGCAGCAGGAGAATACACACATTAAAGTTAAAGAAATGTGTAAGCTTTTGGAGCCAGTTGCCCCTCCTCCTGGCAGAAAGGTTGAAATGGAAGGAAGAGAGATGAACGAAAAGGACTGTTGATGTTTAGCAAATAGGAAGAATTACAGAAATGTCACTGAGAACTCAGAGTCAGGAGAGACTTACCAGATGGTATGAGAAAGAAGTCTCCCCCGACCTTGTGTTCTGAGCGACTTTTCTGTTACTCTTTACATTTCCTAAATCTTGGCAGTCCTTTTCCCTCCTCCCGCTTCCTTCCCTTTCAATACTTCAGCCAGAAAGAGGAGCCACTGGCTCCAAAATCTTGCACATTTCTTTAACTTTTGTATATTTTCTTCTCCTGCTACTGCTTAGTGAGTGTATCTTTTATCTATACAATTACCTTATAGATATGTCACCAGCAATTTATATCTAAAAACAAAGATGATGTGACTTACCAAACAAAAGCGCTGGCACATCGATAGACACACAGACAAACACAAACATACACACAAAATTCAAGCTTTCGCAACCAACGGTTGCTTCGTCAGGAAAGAGGGAAGGAGAGGGAAAGACGAAAGGATGTGGGTTTTAAGGGAGAGGGTAAGGAGTCATTCCAATGCAGGGAGCGGAAAGACTTACCTTAGGGGGAAAAAAGGACAGGTATACACTCGCGCGCGCACACACACACATATCCATCCGCACATACACAGACACAAGCAGACATTTGTAAAGGCAAAGAGTTTGGGCAGAGATGTCAGTCGAGGCTGAAGTACAGAGGCAAAGATGTTGTCGAATGACAGGGGAGGTATGAGCGGCGGCAACTTGAAATTAGCGGAGGTTGGGACCTGGTGGGTAACGAGAAGAGAGGATATACTGAAGGGTAAGTTCCCATCTCCGGAGTTCTGACAGGTTGGTGTTAGTGGGAAGTATCCAGATAACCTGGGCAGTGTAACACTGTGCCAAGATGTGCTGGCCGTGCACCAAGGCATATTTAGCCACAGGGTGATCCTCATTACCAACAAACACTGTCTGCCTGTGTCCATTCATGCGAATGGACAGTTTGTTGCTGGTCATTCCCACATAGAAAGCTTCACAGTGTAGGCAGGTCAGTTGGTAAATCAGGTGGGTGCTTTCACACGTGGCTCTGCCTTTGATCGTGTACACCTTCCGGGTTACAGGACTGGAGTAGGTGATGGTGGGAGGGTGCATGGGACAGGTTTTACACCGGGGGTGGTTACAAGGGTCATGAAATCCTCCCCACTCCACCAAGAGTGTCTTTCCGCCGTCCACCTAACCTTCGTAACCTTAGTTCATCCCTATGAAATCCCCAAACCACCTTCCCTACCCGCTGGCTCCTACCCTTGTAACCGCTTTTCTTACAAGTATTACTAAGTATGACCAAAGATGCAAGTGCTGTGAGTGAAACACACAAAATTGTCATTAATGAGCCATTGGATTTGCCTCTGTCTCACTACCTCTCTTACAACAGAATATTCTCACATGATGCACTGAATTATTGAGGTACTTCATTTTGATGTTCACAAGCAATTGCTCTGAACTCAATTATGTGGAAAATGCTATTAAATAACAATCTGGTGCCTCAAACTTTAAGTTTTATCGATATTTACCTGTACAACATTGTCTTCAGGCATAAATGAACGGAACATAGCTTCAAAGTAACTGCAGCGAGCAGCAAGCACAGCTTTGTGAACAGGTATGGGTAATCCATCTAACATGAGAATGATGTCGCAGAACTCTCTGCCACCTGTTTTCAGAAACATTTCCATATCCTGTTCTAGTGTAGTACCTGTGTGGAAAATTATCAAAAAGAAAGCACAGATACTCTTAGTCCTTGACACAAAAAATAAATTAGAAATTAAACATGTTCCACAGTGCAATGAAATATTTTAAATTACATGACAACTGTGAAGACATTTTTAACCAGAAGAAGCAGCTTTTCTGAGTTAAGTACATCACACAATAAAGATTACAATGTAAGAGAACCTTGACATTTTCATCAGCATGAATTACTTTTAATAGTGTCTCAAATAATGGAATCTCCAGGCTGGAATATCAACAATATTAGTAAAAATAGATTACTACACACCACAAAGATGACCCATTGACCTGCAGACAGAAACAATGAAAAGGTAGATTACTACACACCATAAAGATGACCCATTGACCTGCAGACAGAAACAATGAAAAGGCATTATAGCTTTTGGCCAAATCCTTCATCAGCAAAGACACACACACACACACACACACACACACACACACACACACACACACACACACACACAAAGGAAGCACCCATGATCACTACCACCAGCAGCTCTAACTGAATGCAACAGCCACTTGAAAAGTAATGTGGAGTGGGGCAGGGAAGGAGGAGGGACAGCAGGGTGCAGGATGGGGTATAGAAAAGTAGTGTCTGGTGGCGTGTAGATGGACTAGAGACTGCCAGGCACAGTATTGGGAGACGGAGTGTGGGGAAGAAACACATTCTATACTGCTGAAATTATCCCAGCTTCAACCTACAGCAACCTACCATCCACACACCCTCCACCAGAAAGATTCCACCCCATCGTCCTATCACCTCCTCCCTTTCCACATTCCCTCACTCTCTGTGTATCGCCCACTGCCAATGTATCCGCCTTTCCTTTCCCCATTTTCTGCTCCCCTCCTTTTCCCCTACATCCCACTTCTCAACCATGTGCCTGATAGTCTCTAGTTCCCGTGCGCCCACCACACAGTGCATTTCTTTCCACCCACCCATACCCTGCTATCCCTGCCCTTTCCTGAGCCAATCCATACTTCTATTCATGTGACAGCTGCATTCCGTAGCGGTCATATGTTTGTGAGGTGTGCTTGGTGTGTGTGTGTGTGTGTGTGTGTGTGTGTGTGTGTGTGAGAGAGAGAGAGAGAGAGAGAGAGAGAACGCGCATTCTTTGCTGAAGAATGCCTAGGTCAAAAACTATAATGTGTAACAGCCTTTTTGTTGTGCTTGTCTGCAACTCAATGGGTCATCTTTATGGTGAGTAGCAATTTATTATTATTTTTTTAACAGTATCTAATTGTTCGTCTTTTCACTGATATACTAACATTATATACAAAAACCAATGATTACAAAAATACAAAATATGTGGTAAAAATTTATTTTTAAAGTAAACTCATCAAACTACATTTCTCAAAAAACAATGATAAATACTGACCTGAATTATCAAAAGGCTGGTCAAGCTGTGGTCTCGATTGTGGCATTTGTCTTCGGCGTATGATTTCAACCATGAGAGATTTGTCTAAATTCTCAAATTCTTTGCTCATCACAATCTGATTGTAGTTGCTCTCCTTCACTACAAATTTGAGGCAGAATTCTTTTATGAAGTATAGCTTCAGAGCAGATGCATTATGAAGAGCTTCGAGAACATTCCGATGATTGATAGTCGCTTCCAGGTACTGCACACAGAGCTGCTCAAGTCTACGCATATGAAACTACGAAAAATTAAAAAAAATAAATTATTAAGGCACTACTATTGTAGATAAGGAGAAAACTGAAAATAACAACTACTTAAAAAAATAAATAAAAAATAGAGCGACACGTATTATGATCCATGGGAAAAGTGAAAAATAAAGTACAAACTAAATGAATAAAGAGGTGGTCATACGAAAAGTAAACAAAAAAATCGATGTTACAACATTCTGAATATCAGAAATCTTGAATGAACAGAAATTAAGAAAGAAAAATAATCATCCTAGACATCATAAACTTTTGTCACATGGTTTTAATCAATAAAATATGTTTTTTGAAGCATAGCTTCCTATAAATACAGCAGACCACACAAAATTTACCTCAACTGATTGTGGAATGAGGGGAGAATACTAGAACATTCCAGTATATGCAATGAAAATGTACAGAAAGAATTTCAACTTCTCATTGCAGGGAAATTTTGAACCCCTCCCCAAAAATGAAGAGCAAGTCGAAACTTCAGATTCAATCTGACTCTTCTAAACACAATGTCAGAAAGAAGTAATATTAGGCTTTACCATCTTGATTATGAGATTATTAGTAATAGAGCACAAAGGTGAGGTAGGACAAGGAAACTGATCATGTACTTTCAAAGGAACCATAATGGCAACTGCCTTATGGGATTTCTGGAATCTATGTAAAAACCTAAATTATGGCCATATGGGGATCTGAACTGCCACGCTTCCAAACACAATGAAGTACCTTATCACTTGATGCAATTACAATGTCTTAGAAAAATGAACTGTGCACATTTACAAATATACTAGGGCTTTAATTGAACAGGTTTACTGTGTAATACCGGGGATAGTAACATACTGGATGTTGTCTAATGAATTAAAATTGTCACCACCTTCAACATATCTTAATCAAATAACTAATTTAAAGCTGATAAACAATAAAACAGAATGTCACCAGATGAAGACGTAAAGGAAAGAGACTGCTCAGGATGAGTATAAGAAAGATTAAGATGCCTTACTTGATTGACGTTAAAAGTAACTGTGCTATATTTGATAAAAAAATCGGCATTATGACATTTAAAAAAATTCCAAAACATTCTTGATTAAAATTAATCCTACTGACATTATTATTATTATTATTATTATTATTATTATTACTGTTATTATTATTATTATTACTATTACTGGTAAAAGAGAAGGAACAAAAAATACAAGCAAGCAGCAAAGCGGAATAACTGTTTCAGATCAGAGAACAGAAAAATCTGGCCATTAAGATAGCTTCTGGAATGGTTTTACTTCCTTAGCAATTCTCTTTTGAATGAACTTCTATTTAACAAAAATAAATACGTTTCTATTTTTTGAAAATACTTTCATTGCTTAATGCTTTATAAGGAACAGTTTCCTATATCTCGAACAGTCCACAGGTGTACAGCCGGTCCACAGTGTCCTACGGTGCCCATTGGACGCTATGGACCGGCAGTACACCTGTGGACTGTTCGAGCAAGAAATACGCCAGGAGAAACTGAAGAATCAGTTTCCTATTTCATAATTTTATCATTTCTTTCCACATTTCATCATTTAGTGACAGCATCCACATCCCCTAACTAATATTTGTACTGTGGAAATTATTGGACCCTAAAGTAAAAATAAAGATAAGATAATGTCCAATGACACTCATATGATCTGAAGGTTTGATTACAAGGACACCCGTAATTTTTGAAAAATATCGAATACTAAGTTTCAACCTACCTGTTCAGGTACCAGTATACAGACCACCTGCAATTAGAAGTCTGTTTTAAAGAATGGCCTCCTTACCTAATCACAATTTTACACTTTTTCATGCAGGAAAACATCTGGTAGTATAATTCAACATGTAATCTGCAAGTATCACATAGACTATTCTTAAATGAAACACTGATATCTTACAAGGAAATGTCTGCTGTTTCACACGTGTATCTAACTTGTGACAAGGACTTTACAAGTTGAGATGAAAATGGAGAACACTGTAATACAAATGCTCCTTCCCTTTCCATTTTGTTACTGTTGTATAAAATATGTTCTCATCTGAAAGCTCATAAATATTTCATGATATGTATTACTCTAAAGACTCAGGAAACTGTTTTACATGCCTGAAGAGCAATATGGGGCAATACACAACAAAGTAGATCATCTTTGTTGCGTATTACACTCCACATTACATTAGACATACATGTTTAATTATAATAAAGAGAGAGTCAAAAAGAAAGAACAGCTTTCAATTGTTAATTATAGAAAAACTGAGAAAGACAGAAATACATTGTGGATGTCACTGAGTAGAGGAAGATTCAGAGTTTTATGTTTGCACAGACACTACACCATGCACTCGACATGAGCACCACGGATTGCTCAAACAACATCAAAACAGACATCCACTTCATTCCACACATGACTAAGCCGGTCCTTTCTGAATCAACAGATTCAAAAATTTGATTTCTCAAAATCATAAAGATCTCAAAATTAAGCATGGACTTCAATGCGAGATGTTATAATAGTCTCACAATGAAACTTTTGTCTCGAAACCTGGCAGAAAATCCAAAGAACTTCTGGTCATATGTGAAGTATGTTAGCAGCAAGACACAATCAATGCCTTCTCTGTGCAGTAGCAATAGAGATACTACCAAAGACAGTGCTGCCAAAGCAGAGTTACTAAACACAGACTTCCACAATTCCTTAACCAAAGAAGACAAAGTAATGCAAATCAAAAGCAGCTGCCATCATGAGTCACACAGACATAAATATCCTCAGAGTAGTGAAGCAACTTAAATCACTTAACAAAAGCAACTCTTCTGTTCCAGACTGTATACCAGTTAGGCTCCTTTCAGAATATGTTGATACAATAGCTCCATACTCAACACTCTTATACAACCATTTGCTCAACGAAAGATCTGAATCCAAAGAACGGAAAGTTGAACAGGTCACACCAATATTCAAGAAAGGTGGTAGGAGTAATCCACTAAATTACAGGCACATATTGTTAACGTCAATAAACAGCGGATTTTGGAACAGATGTTGTGTTCGAACATTATGAATTACCTCGAAGAAAATAGTCTATTGGCACACAGCCAACATGGATGTACAAAACATCGATCTTGCCAAACACAACTAGCTCTTTACTTGCATGAAGTGTTGAGTGCTATTAACAAGGGATTTCAAATTGATTCCATATTTCTGGATTTCCAGAAGGCTTTCAACACTGCAACACACAAGCAGCTTGTAGTGAAAATGCATGCTTATGGAATATCATCTCAGTTATGTGACTGGATTCGTGATTTCCTGTCAGAGGGGCCATAGTTTGTAGTAACTGATGGAAAGCCATTGCATAAAACAGAAGTGATTTCTGACATTCCCCAAGGTAGTGTTATAGGCCCTTTTCTGTTCCTTATCAATATAAATGGTTTTGGAGACAATCTGAGCAGCCATCTTTGATTGTTTGCAGATGACGCTGTCATTTATCGACTAATAAAGTCATCAGAAGATCAAAACAAATTGCAAAATGATTTAGAAAAGATATCTGTATGGTGTGAAAATTGGCGATTGACCCTAAATAACAAAAAGGAATCTGTTAAACTTCGGTTACACCATAAAACAGTCAAATCTAAAGGCCGTAAATTCAACTAAATACCTAGGAATTGCAATTACCAATAACTTAAATTGGAAGGAACACACAGAAAATGTTGTGGGGTAGGCTACTGGCGTTTTACTGCGCTTTATTGGCAGGACACTTAGAAAATTTAACAGATCTACTAAAGAGACTGTCTACACTATGCTCATCTGTCCTCTTTTAGAATACACAATGTGGATCTTTACCACATAGGACTGACAAGAGTACATCAAAAAAGCTTAAAGAAGAGTGGCACATTTTATATTATCACAAATGAGGGAGAGAGTGTCAATGAAATGATACAGGATCTGGGGTGGACATCATTAAAACAAAGGTGTTTTTCATTGCAGCATAGTAATCTCACAAAATTTCAATCACCAACTTTCTCCTTCAAATGTGAAAATATTTTGTTAATGCCAACATACATATGGAGAAACGATCACCGTGATAAAATAAGGGAAATCAGAGCTCACACAGAAAGATGCACGTGTTCATTTTTTCCGTGCTGTATGAGATTGGAATAATAGAGAATTGTGAAGTTGGTTTGATGATCCTCTGTCAGGCACTTAAATGTGATTTTCAGAGTACCCATATAGGTGCAGATGTGGATGTGGATGCTCCCACAGGTGGGACAAAGATTGTCTTTTATGCACTCCCCATAGAAAAAAGTCGAAGTGTAAGGTGTGTTGACCTGGCAGGCCAAAAGCAATAAACAAGATCTTGTTGCCAATGTATTCAATCCAACATTGTGGGATGGTTTTGTTAAGATAACACCACACCTCAAGTGAAAGTGAGGCAGGGCGCCGTCGTGGATAAAAGTGAAATCATTGTCTAACTATGACATTCCTATCAAAGTTTCCTCCACAAAAAAGATAGGTCCATAAATTCTCTAAACAGAAATGGCAAAAAACATGTTTAGTTTGGTGAATCTCTTTCATGTTTGAAGATGGCACCATGAGTTTGTGACCCCCAAATCATGATGGCTTTCCATCAGTTTGGTGATTTATATTGACCGATACATGAAATGTTGATTCATCCAAAAAGATGAGCTGTTCAGAAAAAATTTCCTTTGTCATATCCTGGAGAACTGGAATGCAAAATTCATACCTTCTGTTATGGTTATTGAGACGCAATTGCTGAAGTAAGTGCAAATTGTAAGGCTTCATATACAGGCATCATACCACACTGTTGTTTGAGGAAGCTGAAGTTCCTAGGACCCAGTGAACGCACCCCGGATATGATCGACATTTTCATGAGATATGCATGGCCAACCAGCACTCTTCCCTTTGTATATGGAACCAACTTCCAAGAATTTTTTATGCCAGTCATATATCTGTTTATGCAGAGGCAGCTTCTTGCTGAATCGACAGCAGAATGCACACTGCACTCAAACAATGGATTGATTTCACACAAATTCCAACTTAAAATGATTTCTCATGGTGTAGTCTCTGTGTTGCTACAAACAAACAACAGTACAGTTGTGTCAGAACTTTCAATCTTCCTCTATCCAGTGACATGTACACTGTGTATCAATCTCATAGTTTGTCTGTGATAAACACCTAAAATCTATTCTTTTTCAATCACCCTGTACATGCATTTACACAGGTACTAGAATCGAACAATAAATATATGAGAAATGGGTAATTATACAGAGTTTGCAGATTATTTTTCTGCTAGTTATAACTTCTTGTGAGCCAATGAATACTTCAAACAGTTACTGCACATTTGCCCCATTTATGTAATACACTTCTGCAACTGAAGTATAATTTTCTAGGATTCTGTGCATACTGCGCATCATGGTGTAAAGCAAATAGCCTTTTGCCTTCTGTCTGAGAGTGCAGATGGTAAGAATAAAGAGGTGTACTCTTGGTGCCACGAAAATACACTTTTTTGTATTTACATTAGGTATCCATTTTCCACATACTGCAAAAAATAAGGTCAATGAATCTGGATGATGATGGCGTGCTACAAAACCTGGAGGGAAGGGGATATTTCACCTTATTACATTTTGGTTTAGTTCTGTTTTGATTGGTGGCTTCCTATGTTTCCTCATCTATCCTTATAATAAAACAGTGAAACTGTTGTGTCCATCTATTTGAACATACTAATCTCCAAAACTGCAACAAACTTGCATGTGGTTTTCACAAGTAACTTGAGCATAGCTTGGGACAACATACAGTAGTCATTTAATCAAAATTGGAATATGGGGAAAAAAGATATCAAAATTTAAAGTTTTATCTAAAACAATCTGCTCAGCTTAGTAGTTTGGAAGTTTAATCATCACAGTGTAGTACAAACACACACACACACACACACACACACACACACACACACACAAACAAACAAACAAACAAGGGGGGGGGGGAGGAGGGAAGAAAGCAGTGCTGCTAGTTTTTAACTCACCAACAGATGTCTATTCCGAAGTTTCCATCAGCGTAAGAATTAAGTTCTGCAATCTTATCTTTATGAATACAAGCTAACAGAGAATTTCCCTGACTAGGATATATGGATTTATTGATTGCACTTTGTTCTATTTATATTCTCTGCTAGGAAAATGAATTTACTGAGTTTGTGTTAAATCTCACATTACTGAGTTTGCTTTGTGATTCTGGTGCCTACACATTATATTTTGATTTTGGTTTGTTTACAAATAAAAATGCCTAGAAAAGTTTTAATATTTCTGAATACACCAGAATGGCTAAAAGACTGAGGACTACACTGTCTCAACACTCCAATGAAGACTTGTTGCTGCTTGAGAACATCGGGCTTTAACTCACTCTTTAGTAACTCCTCCTGAAAGTGAGGAGTGACTTAATTCCGATCAAGAGCATCATGCATTATCTCACTCCTCAGAATCCTTCACTCAGAGAGGCTTACAGTTACTTCTCTCCAATGTAATATCGTGTAAGTGAAAATTTGGATGGGAAGTGGCACAGACGAGCAAGTTTTTATACTCCGAATCCCCTTTATTCCTAACAATTTATCATTTCACTTCAAACGTGTACCAGTCCTAGCAAGCTTACGTTATACCACGACCATAAAAAAGCACAAAGCTAGATGCTGCATGTTGCTTTTGAGTGTGGATCTTAAGTGTCAGTTGCTTTTTGTATGGCCAGATCTACACAGCTCAGATTACTATCATGCTCTTCAAACCACTGTAACACAATTCTGGTGGTGTGGCAGAGACAGTTATCCTGCTGGAAGAAGATGCCATTGCCACCAAGGAAGACATTACTTATGAAGAAATGCCAGTGTTTTGCAATAATGTTCATGTACTCGGCAGCTGTCATGGTGCCTTTGATTACCACCAAAGATCCCATGGAAGCCCAGGTGCCAATGGCAACTGTGTTCTTAACTGACAACGTCATTGGGTAAACAAGGGACATGTAGGGGTTGCCTGTTGCAGAGACCCATGTTCACTAAACACTTATGCCTGTACGAACACTGTCCACTGTCATCATATCTGCCACAGATACCGTCCTATCCTGCTTTACAGAGAGGGCAAGCCTCCAACCTCAGTGTTCTGCAATGAGATCTGGAAGTCCAACACTGTCAACTACAAGCGGTTTCATCTTCTTTCACAGAACAACCAACCAGTTTTGCCATTCCCAAGTAGCTCATTTCTGAGTATTTATGCTGTAGCAATCTGTGCTTTGCAAAAGTTGCTTATTTCAATGGAGTTCTTCATTTGCAGCCCTTACTGTCACTGGAATGATTTTATATTCATCTCTGCTCTGCCTATATATTTTCCGCATCGTGTATGCGGCTGCAATGCCACCAGGTGCCGTTAAATATCATGATGGACACTGATCATAATATTTCGGCTCATCAGTGTATATAAACATATATAAAATAATTACAAATAATGCCCATAATTATCATGATGAGTATAGTGATAATTTACTTATAATTTGTTACTAGTTCATTCCACAGAAATAGCCTGCAGTGACTGGTTCTGTCTGTTAATGCATAACTTGACATGTTCCACATCCCTGAAGTTTCTCCTTAATGTGTTAATTAATTAATTAATTAATTATATGGGACATTCGATTTGACATATGGAAGCCAAAAAATTGAGCTAGACCTGAAATCAGTGTAGATGGAGCAACGAGTAAGTGACTGGAGTAAGCCCACAGTTTTCCACAATGATGGCTACTATGAAGATGTGTAATTGTGAAAAAGTTAGTTACAGCATATTATTATTCATCATCAGTCAGCTGAAAACATAAGACAGTCTCATTGCAGAATACATGTCAAATGTCCAAACAAAATCCTATAATAATTTATATCACATATTTGCTGGAAACACGCCTGGTTTCACATTGCACTTAATGTAGGAATGATCTAATGGTTTTACTGGAATATTCTGTTGGTAACAGGCAGAAGACAGATTCCACTGCCACTCCACCTCCACTTACAGTACTGACTTGCCATGTGCAATGCATTCTCAACAGATTATGTCAAGCAAGCTCATGAACGTCTGGCACCAATCATATCTACTATGATTTTACACCATGATCCAGCAATATGCTCATAAATTGAGCAGATAGATGTACAGTGTAGCAATTGATTGACTGATTTGTTTGTCTAATCTTGGCATTTACAAAACTGTTATAAAATGTTACCCCCAAGAGTATTAGCCTCAAGTGCACAGACAAATCACTGAAATTTTTTCAATGTTTGCAAACAATTTTTTTCTGTTAATAACTAATAAAGTCTCACCAATGTTCAAGGTTAAGAGATTTTAATCTGCGAAATTCCACAAGTTTGAATGTATCACAAGCCAGAGTTCCAGATATATTACTTATTCCAAAATTGAATTTGAATAGTAAAGTTATAAAAATCACAAATATGTGTAAGTGAAATTTGTTATAGATCCGCTCACTATACAAGCACTGCCTCCTGTTCTTACTGAATTAACTAATAAAGCTACTGCTTTGATAGAAAAATAACAGGTTAGAAATAAACACTAGTGATAAAATCCTGCTTCTAAAGGTATGCTGCATTATTCACTTTTCAACAGCACTCACACTGTGTTGCAAACAAATCTTCCAAGTTTCTCATACATGCAGTTTATTATATGCATTCACACATATACCTGCTCAGAATACTGCAGTAGTGGGGGAAGCCAGGGTGTTGCGCAGATACAGCTGGACTTGCGGGGTGCGAGTGCACTCTGGAAGCGCAAATCTTGGCCAGGCCTGACAGAGACTGATAGAGCTGAATGAACCAATGCAGCATAAGATGGCAGATACAGGTAATAGTAAGGGAAAAGCAGGGTGTGAATTGTCAAGGATACGAGTTTTCCTATGACATGTCTTACAACTGACTGCTTGATATTAATCAGAGAAAACTCTTTTTTTTACTTATAAAACCTTACAACTTCATAAAAAGACATATTGCTGTCCACCACAACCTTCACGTAAAAATATTTAATTGCCAGACCAGTATTTGAGCATATAGCCAACCGTCAGTGGCATCTGATTCAGAGTACAAAAATATAAATGTATATATATATCAATCTTTGAACATAAGAACCATTTAGATATTATAGTAGAAATATATATTTAAAAACAAATATGATGTGACTTAGCAAACAAAAGCGCTGGCAGGTTGATAGACACACAAACAAACACAAACATACACACAAAATTCAAGCTTTCGCAACCAACGGTTGCTTCATCACGAAAGAGGGAAGGAGAGGGAAAGACGAAAGGATGTGGGTTTTAAGGGAGAGGGTAAGGAGTCATTCCAATCCCGGGAGTGGAAAGACTTACCTTAGGAGGAAAAAAGGACAGGTATACACTCGCACACACACCCATATCCAACCGCACATACACAGACACAAGCAGACATTTGTAAAGGCAAAGAGTTTGGGCAGAGATGTCGGTCGAGGCGGAAGTACAGAGGCAAAGATGTTCTTGAATGACAGGCTAGGTATGAGCGGCAGCAACTTGAAATTAGAGGAGGTTGAGGCTTGGCGGGTAACGAGAAGAGAGGATATACTGAAGGGCAAGTTCTCATCTCCGGAGTTCTGACAGGTTCGTGTTAGTGGGAAGTATCAAGATAACCTGGACGGTGTAACACTGTGCCAAGATGTGCTGGCCGTGCACCAAGGCATGTTTAGCCACAGGGTGATCCTCATTACCAACAAACACTGTCTGCCTGTGTCCATTCATGCGAATGGACAGTTTGTTGCTGGTCATTCCCACATAGAATGCATCACAGTGTGGGCAAGTCAGTTGGTAAATCACGTGGGTGCTTTCACACGTGGCTCTGCCTTTGATTGTGTACACCTTCCGCGTTACAGGACTGGAGTAGGTGGTGGTGGTGGTGGTGGTGGTGGTGGTGGGAGGGTGCATGGGACAGGTTTTACACCGGGAGCGTTTACAAGGGTAGGAGCCAGAGGGTAGGGAAGGTGGTTTGGGGATTTCATAGGGATGAACTAAGAGGTTACGAGGGTTAGGTGGCTGGCGGAAAGACACTCTTGGTGGAGTGGGGAGGATTTCATGAAGGATGGATCTCATTTCACGGCAGGATTTGAGGAAGTCGTATCCCTGCTGGAGAGCCACATTCAGAGTCTGATCCAATCCCGGAAAGTATCCTGTCACAAGTGGGGCACTTTTGGGGTTCTTCTGTGGGAGGTTCTGGGTTTGAGGGGATGAGGAAGTGGATCTGGTTATTTGCTTCTGTACCAGATTGGGAGGGTAGTTGCGGGATGCGAAAGCTGTCTTCAGGTTTTTGATGTAATGGTTCAGGGAGCAGATTTGTCTGCCATGAAGACCTAGGCTGTAGGGAAGGGATCGTTTGATGTGGAATGGGTGGCAGCAGTCATAATGGAGGTACTGTTGCTTGTTGGTGGGTTTGGTGTGGACGAACGTGTGAAGCTGGCCATTGGACAGATGGAGGTCAACGTCAAGGAAAGTGGCATGGGATTTGGAGTAGGACCAGGTGAATCTGATGGAACCACAGGAGTTGAGGTTGGAGAGGAAATTCTGGAGTTCTTCCTCACTGTGAGTCCAGTTCATGAAGATGTCATCAATAAATCTGTACCAAACTTTGGGTTGGCAGGCCTGGGTAACCAAGAAGGCTTCCTGTAAGCAACCCATAAATAGGTTGGCGTACGAGGGGGCCATGCTGGTACCCATGGCTGTTCCCTTTAATTGTTGGTATGTCTGGCCTTTGAAAGTGAAGAAGTTGTGGGTCAGGATGAAGCTGGCTAAGGTAATGAGGAAAGAGGTTTTAGGTACGGTGGCAGGTGATCGGCGTGAAAGGAAGTGCTCCATCGCAGTGAGGCCCTGGACGTGCGGAATATTTGTGTATAAGGAAGTGGCATCAATGGTTACAAGGATGGTTTCCGGGGGTAACAGATTGGATAAGGATTCCAGGCGTGCGAGAAAGTGGTTGGTGTCTTTGATGAAGGATGGGAGACTGCATGTAATGGGTTGAAGGTGTTGATCTACATAGGCAGAGATACGTTCTGTGGGGGCTTGGTAGCCAGCTACAATGGGGCGGCCGGGATGATTGGGTTTGTGAATTTTAGTAAGAAGGTAGAAGGTAGGGTTGCGGGGTGTTGGTGGGGTCAGGAGGTTGATGGAGTCAGGTGAAAGGTTTTGTAGGGGGCCTAAGGTTCTGAGGATTCCTTGAAGCTCTGCCTGGACATTAGGAATGGGATTACCTTGGCATACTTTGTATGTAGTGTTGTCTGAAAGCTGACGCAGTCCCTCAGCCAAACACTCCCGACAATCAAGTACCACAGTCGTGGAACCCTTGTCCACCGGAAGAATGACGATGGATCGGTCAGCCTTCAGATCACGGATAGCCTGGGCTTCAGCAGTGGTGATAATGATGATGATGTTTGGTTTGTGGGACGCTCAACTGCGTGGTTATCAGCGCCCGTACAATTACCCAATCTTTGCTCAGTCCAATTTCGCCACTTTCCTGGATGATGATGAAATGATGAGGACAACACAAACACCCAGTCATCTCGAGGCAGGTGAAAATCCCTGACCCCGCCGGGAATCGAACCCGGGACCCCGTGCTCGGGAAGCGAGAACGCTACCGCGAGACCACGAGCGGCGGACAGCAGTGGTGATGTTGGGAGTAGGATTAAGGTTTTTTAAGAAGGATTGAGAGGCAAGGCTGGAAGTCAGAAATTCCTGGAAGGTTTGGAGAGGGTGATTTTGAGGAAGAGGAGGGGGGTCCCGCTGTGACGGAGTACGGAACTGTTCCAGGCAGGGTTCAATTTGGATAGTGTCTTGGGGAGTTGGATCATTAGAAGTAGGATTAGTTTCATTTTTCTTGGTGGCAAAGTGATATTCCCAGCAGAGAGTACGAGTGTAGGACAGTAAATCTTTGACGAGGGCTGTTTGGTTGAATCTGGGAGTGGGGCTGAAGGTGAGCCCTTTGGATAGGACAGAGGTTTCTGATTGGGAAAGAGGTTTGGACATCTCTGCCCAAACTCTTTGCCTTTACAAATGTCTGCTTGTGTCTGTGTATCTCTGTGAACATCTCTGCCCAAACTCTTTGCCTTTACAAATGTCTGCTTGGGTCTGTGTGTGTATGTGCGGATGGATATGTGTGTGTGTGTGTGTGTGTGTGTGTGTGTGTGTGTGTGTGTGTGTGTGTCTACCTGTCCTTTTTTCCCCCCTAAGGCAAGTCTTTCTGCTCCCGGGATTGGAATGACTCCTTACCCTCTCCCTTAAAACCCACATTCTTTCGTCTTTCCCTCTCCTTCCCTCTTTCCTGATGAAGCAACCATTGGTTGCGAAAGCTTGAATTTTGTGTGTATGTTTGTGTGTCTATCAACCTGCCAGCGCTTTTGTTTGGTAAGTCACATCATCTTTGTTTTTAAATATATTTTTCCCATGTGGAATGTTTCCCTCTATTATATTCACATCATTAATTTGAACCCAACAATTACGTTTGTTATTGTCACTGTTGCATTTTGAAATCTTTTCTGTCATCTTATTTTCTCTTTCTGTTTTTGCAAGTAGTTTCACTTTGTATTCACCTTCTGCTTTTTACCGTAATCTACCATACAATTTTATCCCGCCTATATATACCGTATTTACTTGAATCTAAGTCGCACTTTTTTTCTGGTTTTTGTGATCCAAAAAACCGCCTGCGGCTTAGAATTGAGTGCAAAGCAAGCGGAAGTTGTGAAAAATATTGGTGGGTGCCGCCACAACTAACTTCTGCCGTCGAATATATGTAGCGCTACACAGGCATGCTTTGTAGGCACAAAGATAAGTACTGGCACCAAAACCTCTGCGTCAGTAAATAAATTAAAAAAAAAAAAAAAAAGGTAAAAGACGAGCTTCTTTCTCCGCCCGCCCCGAGTTTCGACCACTGCATTTTCACACATTATCCAACGAAGTAAATACAAATTCCATATTGTTCATCTTCGAATGTAGCAGCATTTCAATGTACTACGAAAATCCGACTGGCAAGACTGTTTGGGATGTTTGTCAATATGGCCAACTCTACATTCTGAATTTTATCCTATCTGTGAGAAGAGATGGTTGCTAACAGGATCTTTTATGAACTGTGAATCACATGCAGTATTCTCTTCACCATAAGAATAATACGAATATAAACATTTTGCCAAGTATTGTTTAGTGTTTGCTGCTATCTCATTTAAATCCTGTCTGCCTCATAAACTACGAAACTAGAGTGAGACAACAGCAAACGCGGAAGAATGTACATATCATGTCATGTTTATATTCGTTTTATTCTTATGCCTAATAGTGATACAGTCAGAAATGAAGCACGGCAATTTACTAGATTTTTAAATCTAAATTGACTCTAATTTCTGTGCAGAATGTAATGTACTAAAGAGGCACCTGCAAAGATTTTCAAAGGGAGAAAAAATTTTCACTAAACTCTCGTTCAGAACATCTTCTATAATACGCAGTCTATTATTTGGTTCTTGTTGATCATTATCAAAGAAAGCAGCAGTGTTAAGTAACAACAAATATCAGTCTCTTGCCATTGTTTTGCTAATGAGACGATTCCTCTCTCTCTCTCTCTCTCTCTCTCTCTCTCTCTCTCTCTCTCTCTCTCTCTCCCCTTTTTTGTTTTTTTAAAAAAGCGGCGGTAGCGCGCACAAAGCAAGCCATGCCACGAGCGGCGACAGGCCATAAACACGTACTATCAGAATCCAACAAACAATGCATGACACAGTACAGTAATGCATTTTCAGCTTAGAGTGACGTAAACACCTATAACAAAAAGAACTGCGCTTATCAGATCAAAGAAAAATAAGCAGTCAATTCAAACCAGACGAAGCACGTGAAAAAGGAAGGGTATCCATATAAATACGGACGGAGCACCTGACGCATAGCAATGGCTACCTGGTAAAGCTTAACTGCTAAGCTTATGACTCGAACCAAACTACTGTCGCTATATCGTCATTCATTCGACCTAAATTGTGTCTTATATTACAATGGACCAACTTAGTTTCGATTTGGAGATGCAGCCCAAAACTTTTCTCTCCCCCTGAATTTCCAGTCTCAAATTTCAGGTGCGGCTTAGATTCGGGAAAATTTTTTTTGCTTGATTTCGAGTCTCATTTTTCAGGTGCGGCTTAGATTCGAGTAAATACGGTCCTCAATAATACATAACCCACTTCCAAACCATAACCAAAAAAATTTTTTCCACTTTCAACACTACCGCTGCTATAAAATCCACCGTTTCCAGTTCACAAACAGTTCCTTTCACCTATTAAACAACCATTTCGGCTAGTTCTAATAACTTTCGCTTTATTTCCATTTCCATTTTCCCCACATCACTGGTCATTTTTAGCCACTTCCCACAGGTTTTAATGTCATTATTTGTTTGTCAGACAATTGTTAGCCTCATTTTCATAATCTGCCACCACAAAACCACTCCTTTTAACACATTTACACGCAGTTTTTTCAAAATTTTCCCGAATTTCTCCACCCTTTAACGTGTTTTGGCGACAACACAACCACCTAATCTTTGTGCACATCGTTGTTTACCAACCCAAGTTCACCACAGGATCAACATACCTCAGCTTTAACCAACACTTTTTCGCCTTTTTTCACACCAGATCTCCAGTTGCTTTCTAGTTCACCTTTATCTCTCCCCATATATTTTTATTTTCATTTTCATTTCAGCCTCATGTTACACTTTCTACCTTCTAATACCATGTCACCCTCACAACATCCCCACAACGACCCCATTAAGTTTTATTTACATTCCCTCCGCAAACATGCCTTTGCCCTAGCCAGATTACGCTCCCATATTTTATTTTCTCAGGCTTGTCTGACATTTGGCATTACCCCCAAAGGCCTCACACTTAAAGTTCCCATCTCTGGCTGTAACCCTTCTTTCCATCAGTCCCTATACCAGTTCCAAACCGAACACTCCATTGCCCTCACCCACCTAATCCTTCACCTACACATCAACTCAGCCAATGAACTCACCCGTTAACTCCTATCCTTAATAAAAGTCCTCAATCTTTCCTCTCCCACATCCACACCGGCTGTTCAGAGCATCATCCTACAGGCCAACCGCAAATTAGAACAGCATGCCACCCTCCACCTCAAAAAACTATCCAATCTCCTGGTTTCCCACCCCCTGAAAGGCAACTCACTCACCCTTCACAACCTTTCCAGCAAACCTCAACCTACTCTCATTGCACACAGACCCAGTCTCTCCCATCTACTCAATCTCCCACTTCCAGCTCCAACCCCCCAAAACCTCAAAATTCTAATCAACACAATCTGGAACCACAACACCCTAATTCAGTAGTTAACCTTTCCTCCAAACCTCTCTCCCAATCCGAAACCTCTGTCCTATCCAAAGGCCCCACCTTCAGCCCCACTCCCAGATTCAACCAAACAGCCCTCGTCAAAGATTTACTGTCCTACACTCATACTCTCTGCTGGAAATATCACTTTGCCACCAAGACAAGAAAAATGATCCTAATCCTACTCCTAATGATCCAACTCCCCAAGACACTACCCAAATTGAACCCTGCCTGGAACAGTTGCATCCTCAGTCGCAGTGGGACCCACCTCCTCTTCCTCAAAATCACCCTCTCCAAACCTTCCAGGAATTTCTGACTTCCAGCCTTGCCTCTCAATCCTTCTTAAAAAACCTTAATCCTACTCCCAACATCACCACTGCTGAAGCCCAGGCTATCCGTGATCTGAAGGCTGACCGATCCATCGTCATTCTTCCAGCGGACAAGGGTTCCACGACCGTGGTACTTGATCATCGGGAGTGTTGTTGTTGTTGTTGTTGTTGTTTTTTTTTCTTTTTTTCTTTTTTGGCGCAAAACTGCTATGGTCATTAGTGCCCGGTCTGTGACTTAGGAAATGGTAAAAAACGAAAACGGACCAGCAGCAATGGGAACGAAACTCAAAAAATTAGAGAAACTAAAAACAGAAAGAAAGCTTAAAAAACCCCTATAGAAGGTGGGTTGGTTGTCCCCAAAAAGAGCTTCAAATGACTGACGTCATCTCACTGGCACTAATAAACTCGAGAACATGATCGGCCGAGCGCGTGTCATCTGCTAAAATGGACGATATATCAGGCGACAGCTGTAGACGGGCACGTAACCGAGTAAAATAGGGGCACTCAATTAAAAGGTGTCTTACCGTCCACAGCTGAGAGCAGTGGGGACAGAGTGGGGGAGGACTGCCGCTTAAAAGATGTCGATGGCTAAAAAGACAGTGCCCTATCCGGAGTCTAGTTAAAATTACCTTCTCCCGACGACGCGTTTGGTAGGAAGAGGTCCAGGCACAGGGAAGAGCTTTCACGTCCCGCAATTTATTATGGAGAAGTGTCGACCAATGTATGTGCCATGAAAGAACAACACGACGACATAAAACGCTCCGTAGATCGGCAAAGGGAATCGATCGAATAGCTGGCCGAAGAGGAGAGACTGCAGCCTTGGCTGCTATATCGGCCGCCTCATTTCCACAGATACCAACGTGTCCTGGGAGCCAGAGGAACGCCACCGAGACGCCCCCCAAATGGAGCAAGCGTAGGCAGTCCTGAATCCGGTGGACCAGAGGGTGGACAGGAGAGAGAGCTTTGAGACTGAGGAGAGAGCTGAGAGAATCTGAACAGATAACATACTGTAGCTGCTGATGGCGGCGGATGTATTGGACAGCCTGGAGAACAGCGTAAAGCTCTGCAGTATAAACCGAACACTGGTCGGGAAGCTGAAATCGATTTGGGGTGTCTCCAACAATATAGGCACTCCCTGCACCTAGCGATGTTTTTGAGCCATCAGTGTAAATAAATGTGGCTTCCTTCATTTGTGCACATTGAGCAGCAAATGCCTAACGATAAATAAGTGAAGGGGTACCATCCTTGGGAAATTGAGAAAGGTCACAGAGCAGGCAGGTCCGGGGACGGAGCCAAGGCGGTGCTGTACCCCAAGTTGTCAAGAAGGTTTTAGGAAAGCGGAAGGAAAGAGAATGGAGCAGTTGACGGAAGGGGACTCCCGGTAGTAGTAGGGAGGAAGGGTGGCCAGCATACCCTACATCCAAGGAGGCGTCGAAAAAAATGACCATGGGATGGATTAGCAGGCATGGAAGACAGATGGCTAGCATAACGACTCAGAAGGACAGCTCGCCGATTGGACAGTGGAGGTTCAGCAGTTTCAGCATAAAGGCTTTCCACAGGGCTGGTGTAAAAAGCTCCAGACACTAAACGTAATCCACGGTGGTGGATAGAGTCAAGAGGCCGAAGAATAGACGGCCGAGCAGAGGAGTAAACTATGCTTCCATAGTCCAATTTCGAGCGCACTAAGGCGCGACAAAGGCAGAGAAGGACCACTCAGTCCACTCCCCAGGAGGTACCATTCAGGACACAGCGAGCCGAAAGATAGGAAATGTGGGAGGACCAGCACAGTTTTCTGTCAAACATAAGACCCAAGAATTTAGCGACGTCCGAAAACGGAAGGTTGACAGGTCTTAGATGTAAGGAGGGTGGAAGAAACTCCTTACGACGCCAAAAATTAACACAAACAGTCTTACTGGGAGAAAAGCGGAAGCTGGTTTCGATGCTCCTAGAGTGGAGGCGATGGAGACATCCTTGAAGACGTCGTTCAACAAGGCTGGTCCGTTGAGAGCTGTACTAGAGCGCAAAATCGCCCACAAAGAGGGAGCCTGAGACATCGGGAAGGAGACAGTCCATAATGGGATTTATGGCAATGGCAAACAGTACAACACTTAGCACGGAGCCCTGGGGTACCCCGTTTTCTTGGGAGAAGGTACGGGAGAGAGTAGTGTTCACCCGCACTTTAGATGTGCGCTCTGCCACAAATTCGCAAAGAAAAATGGGCAACCGACTGCGAAAGCCCCAAGAGAACAGTGTGCGGAGGATGACTGTCCTCCAACAGGTATTGTATGCTCTCTCCAGATCAAAAAATATCGCTACAGTTTAGCGTTTCCGGAGAAAATTGTTCATGATATAAGTGGAGAGAGCAACAAGATGGTCAACTGCAGAACGATGCTTTCAGAAACCGCATTGGGCAGGTGTTAAAAGACTACGGGACTCCATCCACCAAGCTAAATGGCAATTCACCATACGCTCCAAAACCTTACATACACTACTCGTGAGAGAAATGGGGCGATAGCTAGAGGGGAGATGTTTGTCCTTTCCAGGCTTCGGAACAGGAACGACGATAGCTTCCCGCCATCGTCTGGGAAAAGTACTGTCGGTCCAAATTCGATTATAAAGGCGAAGGAGGTAACGCAGACTAGGGGTTGATAAGTGCAGCAACATTTGGATGTGGATACCATCTGGTCCTGGGGCAGAGGAGCGAGAAGAAGAGAGTGCATGTTGGAGTTCCCGCATGGAGAAAACAGTATTATAGCTTTCGCGATTTTGAGAGGAGAAAGCAAGAGGTTGCACTTCCGCTGCACGTTTCTTCGGGAGAAACGCTGGCGGGTAATTTGAAGAGCTCGAAATCTCAGCAAAGTGTTGACCCAATGAGTTAGAAATTGCGACGGGGTCCACTAATGTATCATGCGCGACAGTGAGCCCAGAGACCGGGGAGAAACTAGGCACGCCTAATAACCGTCAAATCCGACTCCAAACTTCCGAGGAGGGAGTGAAGGCGTTAAATGAGCTAGTAAAGAATTTCCAGCTTGCCTTCTTGCTATCGCGGATGATGCGATGGCATCGCGCACGGAACTGCTTATAGCGGATACAGTTGGCCAAAGTAGGATGGTGGCGGAAAACGCGAATAGCACGTCGCCGCTCACGTATTGCGTCACGGCATGCCTCGTTCCACCAAGGAACTGGGGGGCGCCGGGGCAATTCGGAGGTGCGTGGTATTGAACGTTTCGCAGCTGTAAAAATAATGTCTGTAATATGTGTGACCTCACTGTTGACGCTAGGAAAGTGACGGTCATCGAATGTAGCTAGAGACGAAAAAAGTGTCCAATCGGCTTGGGCAAACTTCCAGCGTCGCGGGCACATATATGGCAGTTGAGGCTGCAGTCTAAGGACACATGGAAAGTGGTCACTCGAGTGTGTTTCATCAAGGGCGAACCATTCGAAGCGCCGAGCTAGCGGAACAGTACCGACCGAAAGGTCCAAATGAGAGAAATTTCTCGTGGAGGCAGACAAAAATGTAGGGTCCCCAGTATTGAGGCAAACTAGATCCGCTTGGTGGTAGACGTCTAGCAATAGTGAGCCACGCGGACAAGGATGTGGAGATCCCCAAAGCGGGTGGTGGGCATTGAAGTCCCCAACCAGCAAATAGGGGGGTGGAAGCTGACCAAGAAGATGAAGGAGATCAGCTCGTGCCATTGGTGTGGATGATGGAATGTATACAGTACAAAGAGAAAAGGTGTATCCAGAAAGGGAAAGATGGACAGCGACTGCTTGGAAGGAAGTGTTTAAGGGGATTGGGTGATAATGGAGAGTATCATGGAGAACAATCGTAAGTCCTCCATGTGCTGGAGTGCCTTCAACAGAGGGGAGATCAAATCAGATGGACTGAAAATGGGGGAGAACAAAGCGGTCATGGGGACGCAGCTTTGTTTCCTGAAGACAGAAGATGACCGGCAAGTAGGATCGTACGAGGATCGACAATTCATCCCGATTGGCTCGAATGCCGCGGATATTCCAGTGGATAATGGACATAGGGTGAACAGAAAATGGATGAATGTGACCAAGGTTGCCGTCAACTCAACGACTGCTCACAGCTTGTGACCGACAGCATGGAATGGCATTCAGCCGAAGGCAGAAGATCCTGATCCATAGGTTGTTCAGGAGCAGCTCCTGCCACCAGCGATTGGCCGGTTGATCGGCCGCCAGCAGTGCGCCTCGGCGACACAGAAGACGGCCGAGGGCGATTACCGCCAGGTGGTGCTGTAGATGAGACATGCTTTGGCAGAGAAGGAGAGGAACTGGGTTTCTTATTAGCCTTCTTGGAAACATGATGTTTAGATGAAGGAGGAACCGATGGTTGTGAAGTTGGGGTACGTAAAAAATCTTCACGAGTATG
This sequence comes from Schistocerca cancellata, assembly GCF_023864275.1. Lineage (NCBI taxonomy): Eukaryota > Metazoa > Arthropoda > Insecta > Orthoptera > Acrididae > Schistocerca > Schistocerca cancellata. Next base: position 136,949,917 of record NC_064634.1, on the reverse strand, counting down.
CTCTTTTTTCGAAGTCTTGGTGCCTGACTTTTGGGCTCGAGATTTAGCAGAACCCGATGAAGGGTGAGCCATAGAGTGAGCAGGCAAAAGTGGGGAGGTTGAACGGGCGATCTTTGCGCTGGACGATCTGACGACCGTGGCACTAAAGGTGAGATCACAAGTCTGCGTGGCCGCCTCCTTTGTTGGCCGAGGAGAGGCAAGGACAGTGCTGTATTTCCCTGTCTGAGGCACGGTGGGTTTTTGACTGGCGAATAATTTTCGAGCAGCAAAGGTCGACATCTTTTCCTTCACTCTGATTTCCTGAATGAGCTTTTCGTCTTTAAAAATGGGGCAATCTCTAGAGGAAGCAGCATGGTCACCCATACAGTTGATGCAATGAGGGGATGGAGGTGGACAAGCGCCCTCATGGGTATCCTTGCCACACCTAACACATTTTGCCGGATAGGAACAGGACTGGCTGGTGTGATTGAACCGCTGACACCGATAGCAACGTGTAGGGTTTGGGATGTAAGGGCGAACGGAAATTATCTCATAGCCTGCTTTGATTTTCGATGGGAGTTGAACTTTGTCAAATGTCAAGAAGACAGTACGGGTTGGAATGATGTTTGTGTCAACCCTTTTCATGACTCTATTAATAGCTGTTACGCCCTGGTCAGACAGGTAGTGTTGAATTTCCTTGTCGGACAATCCGCCGAGGGAGCGTGTATAAACGACCCTACGTGATGAATTTAAAGTACAGTGTGGTTCCACTCAGACAGGGAAGGTGTGTAGCAGTGAAGAACGCAGCAATTTTTGTGCCTGGAGGGCACTGACTGTTTCTAACCACAAGGTGCCATTTCGTAATCTGGAACAAAACTTGACAGGACCTGCAATTGCGTCGACACCTTTCTGAATAATGAAAGGGTTGACCGTGGAGAAGTCGTGACCTTCGTCAGACTGAGAAACAACAAGGAACTGTGGCAACGATGGAAGGACTGTCTGTGGCTGAGACTCATTGAACTTACGCTTGTGAGCAGACATAGTAGAAGAAGAGGAAACCATTGCAAAAGTATCCCCCATGATTACTGGCGTCTCTGATGGTGCGCTCCTTCCTCGTGGGGGCCCTCTCTGAGGGCACTCCCGCCTTAGGTGACTGTTCACATCTCAGGTCACACCTCCCGAGAAACAGACGGAGGGACCAATCGGCACTTTTGGAAGGTATCAGCTCGGGTAATCACCCCTCCCTGGGCCTGGCCGTTACCAGGGAGTATGTACGTGTCCTACCTGTCTACCCGGGACGGGGAATTACGCGTTACCCCGTCACCGACTATGCATGGGTTGGCCTTCAGACACGCACAGGGAGAAAAAAAGGGAAAGGAAAAAAACAAAGGGAAAGGAAGGAAGAGAGGTCTCAAATGCCGCAGCGGAGAAAAGGGAAAAGAGAAGAGGTAAAGAAAAGAGGAGGACAAAGGAAGGACGAAGACTTGCAAGCGGAGAAAGCAAAGAATGTGTTACAGTTCCGAGCATCCGTCTCCGGACGTAGGCACAAAACATACTCCCAGAGGGGGAGAAAGAGAAGGAAAGAGGCGGAGGTGAGGGGGGGGGGGGGGCGAAGATGGGGGATGGGGAAGGATGCGGAAAGGGAAGGTATGCAGCCCGGAAAGGAAAGAAGGCCACATTAGCTCGAAGTCCCGTGCTCGTTACACACGTATCCACAAAAGAGTTGTGGACCCCTGGGGGCTTCGGAGTGTGTGGCTTCGGGACTGCGTCAGCTTTCACACAACACTAAATACAAAGTATGCCAAGGTAATCCCATTCCTAATATCCAGGCAGAGCTTCAAGGAATCCTCAGAACCTTAGGCCCCCTACAAAACCATTCATCTGACTCCATCAACCTCCTGACCCCACCGACACCCCGCAACCCTACCTTCTACATTCTTCCTAAAATTCACAAACCCAATCATCCCGGCCGTCTCATTGTAGCTGCTTACCAAGCCTCCACAGAACGTATCTCTGCCTACGTAGATCAACACCTTCAACCCATTACATGCAGTCTCCCATCCTTCATCATCCTTGTAACCATTGATGCCACTTCCTTATACACAAATATTCCGCACGTCCAGGGCCTCGCTGCGATGGAGCACTTCCTTTCACGCCGATCACCTGCCACCCTACCTAAAACCTCCTTCCTCATTACCTTAGCCAGCTTCATCCTGACCCACAACTTCTTCACTTTCGAAGGCCAGACATACCAACAATTAAAGGGAACAGCCATGGGTACCAGGATGGCCCCCTCGTACGCCAACCTATTTATGGGTTGCTTAGAGGAAGCCTTCTTGGTTACCCAGGCCTGCCAACCCAAAGTTTGGTACAGATTTATTGATGACATCTTCATGAACTGGACTCACAGTGAGGAAGAACTCCAGAATTTCCTCTCCAACCTCAACTCCTGTGGTTCCATCAGATTCACCTGGTCCTACTCCAAATCCCATGCCACTTTCCTTGACGTTGACCTCCATCTGTCCAATGCCCAGCTTCACACATCCGTCCACACCAAACACACCAAACTCCATTATGACAGCTGCCACCCATTCCACATCAAACGGTCCCTTCCCTACAGCCTAGGTCTTCGTGGCAAACGAATCTGCTCCCTGAACCATTACATCAAAAACCTGAAGACAGCTTTCGCATCCCGCAACTACCCTCCCAATCTGGTACAGAAGCAAATAACCAGATCCACTTCCTCATCCCCTCAAACCCAGAACCTCCCACAGAAGAACCCCAAAAGTGCCCCACTTGTGACAGGATACTTTCCGGGATTGGATCAGACTCTGAATGTGGCTCTCCAGCAGGGATACGACTTCCTAAAATCCTGCCCTGAAATGTGTGTGTGTGTGTGTGTGTGTGTGTGTGTGTGTGTGTGTGTGTGTGTGTGTGTTGGGGTTTATGGGCGCTCAACATCACCGTGAAATGAGATCCATCCTTCATGAAATCCTCCTCACTCCACCAAGAGTGTCTTTCCGCTGTCCACCTAACCTTTGTAACCTCTTAGTTCATCCCTAAGAAATCCCCAAACCACCTTCCCTACCCTCTGGCTCCTACCCTTGTAACTGCTCCCAGTGTAAAACCTGTCCCATGCAGCCTCCCACCACCACCTACTCCAGTCCTGTAACCCGGAAGGTGTACACAATCAAAGGCAGAGCCACGTGTGAAAGCACCCACGTGATTAACCAACTGACTTGCCCACACTGTGAAGCTTTCTGTGTGGGAATGACCAGTAACAAACTGTCCATTAGCATGAATGGACACAGGCAGAAAGTGTTTGTTGGTAATGAGGATCACCCTGTGGCTAAACATGCCTTGGTGCACGGGCAGCACATCTTGGCAGTGTTACACCATCTGGGTTATCTGGATACTTCCCACTAACATGAACCTGTCAGAACTCCGGAGATGGGAACTTGCCCTTCAGTATATCCTCTCTTCTCATTACCCGCCAGGCCTCAACCTCTGCTAATTTCAAGTTGCCACCGTTCATAGCTACCCTGTCATTCAAGAACATCTTTGCCTCTGTACTTCCGCCTCGACCGACATCTCTGCCCAAACTCTTTGCCTTTACAAATGCCTGCTTGTGTCTGTGTATGTGCAGAAGGTTGTGTGCGCGCGTGCGCGTGTGTGCGCGCGTGTGTGTGCGCGCGCTTGTATACCTGTCCTTTTTTCCCCCTAGGGTAAGCCTTTCCGCTCCCGGGATTGGAATGACTCCTTACCCTCTCCCTTAAAACCCACATCCTTTTGTCTTTTCCTCTCCTTCCCTCAACTGTTGGTTGCGAAAGCTTGAATTTTGGGTGTATGTTTGTGTTTGTCTGTGTGTCTATCAACCTGCCAGCACTTTTGTTTGGTAAGTCACATCATCTTTGTTTTTAAATATATTTTTCCCACATGGAATGTTTCCCTCTATTATATACAGTAGAAATATAATAGTACTTACATGTTGTGTGTATCTTAATCATGTTAAAACTGAGTAGTTCTAAAAAAACTCCATGGATATTTGAAGTCTAATTATAATCAAGTATATGTTATCACCATAGGGTCCATTATCTGTCTTATCTGTGTGGTACACAAGTAGTTACTTAAATGTGTTATAGTTGTCAAATGCTGAGCCATCACAATTCTTGGTTGTGTTGGACACTATTGTCATGGGATGAAAGCTTGTAACTAGTTGTCAGGCCATAGAGGCTAATATAAAAGGACTCTTAATACCTCAGATATCATATTTAAATACATCTGTAACATGCACTTACTGTGTACAAGGTGACCATCTGAAGAGTCATCAGCTGCATTTTCTATAGTATTTTGGCAGATATTTGCAATTTCATTTTGCAGTGTGTAGCTGGAATCAGCTCAAACAAATACTACTCATCATGTCTTTCATCCAAGATTCAAAAACTGGCATCATCTGTGGGAAACCATCCTTTCAAGCAGCTTACAGAGTATGTAGTCAGACTAATCAGTCGGTAACTGTTTAGAGATGTTGAGTTCTTGCCTGGCTATCTCTCCATCATGAAGGGATGGCACCTTAGAGGCAAAGACAGTTGAAAACCCAGAGGAGATGTTGCCTTTGGGGAATATTTAGGTGATAGATCATCTGGCTGAATTGAATGAGACTGAAGCTGCCAGTCAGTGAAGGGTTCATTACAGGATTTAACTTGGTGGGGGAGTGAAACATACGGGGATGCCTTCAACTTAGGAAGAGGACACCGATGCTTTCACAGAGTGGGTCACAAGGTGTTCTGCAAGAACTGATGAACTGGTAAAAAAAAACCAACTTGTAGAACAAGATCCAGAACAGCTGATGGTTGTCAGTGGCCTGTAAGACCACAGAGCTTGGCTCACACCTGAGATGAAGAGAAATATGTCCCCAGGGAGGAGACATAGCACTGCCAGTGTTCCTTTTTACTGTGGGTGTGACCTTTAGCAAGAAGTCACTTAAAAATGATCAAGTTGGTTGGCAAGGAGTGCCATTTGAACCATTGCAGGGCTCACTGGCAATCTTATACAGCTATTACAATGTCTTTAATCCACCGCAGCATCGATTGATGGCAGACGGAAGCTATAGAAAGGGCAATGGCAGTTCCAGCAGTGTGAATGATTGCATCTGAGATGCCTCGCACAACCTCATCAGTACTATCCAACAGAGAGGCAGCAAATGTAACATATAACAGCAGAGGCATACAAAGGCCTGATGTGAAGAGTGTGTGTGTGTGTGTGTGTGTGTGTGTGTGTGTGTGTGGGTGGGTGGGTGGGGGGGGGGGGGGGGGGGATGGCAAGGAAACAATAGGGTCGCCCGAAAGAGGTCACTGTAGCAAAGCCACAAGATTAGCGGAAGAGATCATTAGATCGAAAGCCGAAAAGGTGGCATAGGTGGCACTGAAGTGGGTTGGAGAACCACTGTTGAGGTGGCATGGATCACAGTCTGTGACAAGCTCATCAATTAGAAGGTTCCTACCAAATGAAGTGGTACCCCCCTCAGGGGGTGGTGAGTATTAAGTCCTCAAGCAGGAACAAAGGGAGAGGAGGGGGGGAGGGGAGGGATTGTTGGGTTAATGTGATCGATTCAACGTAAGTAAGTGGCCTGTCTGGAGGTAGGTAATCACTGCAAAAGTTAATCACTGAGGTTACGTGCACCTGCACAGCTATTGCCTCCAACGAGGTATGAAAGGGACTCCATTCACTGATGACATCTGAACAAACCAAACTACAGACCCTTCAGATGCCCACCCGGGACCAGCATAGTTCCAGCACAACACACAATAACCATGGAGTGTTGGAGAATAGTATCAAAGTGCATTTCTTGGAAAGCAATGCATACTGCAGAAGAGGAAATAAGTTGGTGGTGTTTTGGCAGGTGATGATAATACCCATTAGAATTCCACTGAATGATCATGTGACTGATAGCCAGGTTAGGTGTGAAGGGGCCAGAAGGACTGGCCACACCACAGGGTCACTGCTTGTGATGGAACCACATCCACAAATATCAGCTAAGAATCTGACTGCATGAGGGGATTTGATGTCTGGGGAAACTGGAGGACTCTTGTCACAGATCTTCTTCTTCTTCTTCTTCTTCTCCCTCCTCCTCTTCTTCTTCTTCTTCTTCTTCTTCTTCTTCTTCTTCATAATCTTTTGAGGGAAAGGTCCGTTCAAGGGGGTACCTGCATTGAGCATGGGGACAAATGAAGAATGGACAGCACGGGGACCCACAAGCTGGGGCTCCTTCAGCCAGTATTTGATGTCAGGCCTCCAGTCTGAGGGTTGCTGGGGGAAGGGATCCTGAGAGGAAGCCCTGTCACCAGCACACACTGTGGAATGAGAATGCTTCTCTAACCTGGTGCAGGAAGTGGTTCTCAAAGAAAGCACCACAGAAACCATGTGATGAGAGGAGGGTGTGATTTTGATTAGGTAGTTGATTTCTTGGAGGGGGAGGGGCATGCAATAGTCATGACATTAATGCAATGGTCATCATAATCACAAAAGGTAGGCATTCATATCTCTTCTACGCTTTTGCATAAGACAGGCAGTCAATAGAGTCACCTCTTTCTTGTAAAGTGGCAGACTGGCAAACAAGTGTGATGTTCTGCCTTGTTGACACAAAAAGATGGATGTTCCTAAGGACTACCTTCATGAAGTGATCTTCCTTGGAAGTGATATTTTGGGTCTGCCATGTAGCGAGATGATTTAGGTCCAATGTAAAACCATATGAAGCATCCCATAGGTGGTGGGACATAAGGTTTCACATCCTACCTGTACACCATGACCTTAACTTTCTCTGGGCCAACATTCCCTTCAAAGGCTAAGATAAAGCTGCCTACATCCATACAATCATCCTTGGGCCCTTTCTGCACATGTCTGATAAAATGTATGCCTTGCCAGTGAAGCTTAGTTCAGAGCTGCTGCTCATCTGTTTGGAGTGTGAACTCTCTGTGGAACAAGATTTCTTGGACCATGTTCAAAGTTTTGTGTGGTGCAGTGGTCACAGATGTGTCACATACATGATCACATGCCTGAAGAGCTGCAGATTGGCCAGCAGAGGAAGTTTTAATTAATAACGAACCATTTTGCATTTTTCTCAGAACTCACCTTCCCCAAATGTCTTTGTTGTTTTCCAAAAAAATAATGGTTTCATTGCAGTAAAAGTATTCCCATCAGCCCAAGTACAAACAAAGTATTGGATACTGTGTTTCACATTCAGACATCTGACTTGCCCTCTTCCCATGGAGAAGCCAGGGAGGAAATATCATGGTGGCATATATCTCTTTCCCATCTGAAGAAACTGCTGGAGCCATGCAGCCACCAGCAGAAGGAAGTTTAATTCATTTCCTGTGTGAATCTTCTGCTGTGGTACCACCTACTCTGAATGAGGGCTCTCCCCACAGGTGCCACACAGCCATAGCAATGGTTATCTGGCCTGTAAACTGTTATCCGGTGTCCCTGTGACCCACACATGAAGGGCATATACTCCTTGGCTTGCATGGGGAGTTTCCAGCTCATCCACCAACAGTACGATCCCTTTGTGGTCAGGGGCTTCCAGAACCCACCCCCCCCCCCCTCCTGCCCCCACCAAATAATGGAACTGCTACCTTGCTAGGATTGAGGCATAAGAAAAGAGAACAGCAGAAGGATAGACTTGCAGCACTGAGAGGGAAGTAATGCTATACGGGTGGCTGTTCCATGGTGGGCAAGCACATACGAAAGAGATAAGAGATGTGAATCCCCTGGAGAGGGTGCACATGGTCAATGTGCTTGGTCATTCCCACCCAAAGTGTGTGGTCAGTGGAGAACAATCACCTATAAAACAGCCCGGCTGAAAGACTGCCTGCATGTCACCCATTTGCCTACCCACAGGCATGTGAGTTGGAACAGCGTAATGTAGACAATGCAGTCTGAAAGGAATACAACTGTGCATAGTTCTAGATCCAACAGCTATGCAGGTGCTGCCACAGTGTTTTCTTTCTCTTTAGATACCTATTGAATGTGATTCTATAATGGAATATCTCTGTGCACCACCACTGCAGCACTTATTTTAGAATTTTGTGAGTGTAAAGTTTGAGTCATAGCAACATAGCATTTTTCTATATTGAAGCAACTGGTGAATGCAAGTACGATTAATAGAGACTACAGTTCTACAGGAGTGAATGGAATTTTTTTTGTGCCCAAAGTACATAAAAGTTCAAGGATTGCGTTTCTCGATGCTCAGTGTCTCTCAACAAATTGTACACTGACCAGAAAGTACAAGCCTCCAAATGGACAAAAAGGTTTGAGAGGAAAGTCTAAAATATAGATTTTTACGACAGATAGCATAAGTACAATATCCATCTCATTCACATTCTAATGGGTATAATTCAATCTTTACAGTCTTAACGTACAAAGGGATGGTATCACACAAATATCCTGCACGATAATGTATACTGCATAAGCTGCTATTCCATATAATGGTATATTCTAAGCACTGATTATCCAATTCTGGTGCTCTATCTTTAGCTAGTGTTCCTCCATAATAAGACATTGGAGAATGAAGCGAGCAAAAACAAGTTAATTGTTTGTTCTCTCAGCTTAGTGCAAGTTGTGTATGGGGGCACAAAATAACATCTGCCTGTGAATTGTTTGTTCATCTTCACATTACAATACCTTCTGCATAGCTCTATGTTTGCAGACACATTACACATACCGTCTCTGTATCTGCAGACATTAACATAGCACATAAATGCCCACCTCACCTATATCAATGACATTCCTACCCAACAGGCTGTGAACATTTGAGTATTTAGTTGCATTACAAGTCATGTTGCTACAGTCTCATTAAAATTACTTGTTATTCGACACACATCAGAGCCGTCTACCTCCAATCAGAGCACTCAGCATCCTGCCTGAACTGTTTGCCCATTACCAAACTGCCACAACAAATGGTCAGTTTATTTCCAACGGCTTGTCTGTCATTTTTCTTTGTGTGTTTGGATCCTGAATCCTGAGTCTGGCCCTTTTATTTTGCATTTCTAGAATTGGAATCACATATTTCATCTTCATCATCATCATCATCATCATCATCATCATCACAGAGATCGGCCTACAGTAGGTAAGCGTCATATGATACTGCACAAGGTCAAAAGTTTTCAAGGCAGCAAATCATTCTGTAAAGGAATCCATATAACACCAAACACGTTGTGGTGCTGTGGTGCAGTGATTAAGTTACAGTCCTGATGTGCATAAGGTTGCGGGTACATATCCTGTCTGGTGATGCAACCTTCTTTTTGTAAATCTTTATCAAAATGATTGATTATTATTTTCAATTAATTGGTTTAAATGTAAATTTTTATTTTTAATCTTTTGCTGCATCATTTTCATCATGATATTGACTTTTATTTCCTCTTATTTTTTGTTGCTATCATTCTGTTTTCATTTTAAATCTGCCTGTGTCACCTATAATCTGTAACAGTGTGTCAACTAGGACTGCTCAACAGTTGGTATCATATCAATTTATCCAGTCAACACGAGGACAGTTTCAGGTAACTGAAGAAAGTGAAAAGTTACAGCTCCCTTTTAGTGCTGAAACTGAAATTTTCTGTCTTGAGTTCTGTTGCAAATCATTGACTAACAGCTTCTCAGACACATTGCACATAACAAGGTTGATGTTAGGTTACGACATGAGTGTAAATTCAGGACTAAAAATGCACTGCCTGCTGCATTTCACTCATTGGACACTTGATATCAGCTGTGGAAAGAGCATCTTGTGTTACTGCCATACCTGATGGCAGCAGCTTGCAACACTGCTCTGCATCACACGAACAGCATTTCAGCACTTCTGAAGTGACCTGTCATATTTACGTGCCACCTTTAACAGAATAAAAACTGATGTGGCAAAATTGTAGCACAATTGACAGATACCAACTTTTTTGAAAATCTGTTTCCTTTCCTTAATGTTTCCTCTGTTATGATACTTGTGATCTGAGTTTTGTTATCTTGTGTAAATGATCAAAGAATACAAAGCTCCATGTCCCATACAAAGATGCCAATGGCGTTCATCAATCAAGCTGCTCCCCTTTTCATGACTGTTCTGCTACTTATGTTGAATCTCCTCACATTTGTTGCCTGATTTCCCATGAAAATGCCATGCCAATATGATGAAGTTTACAGCATCACCAGCACAAAAGCAAATGCAACTTTTAATGTTAAAATGTGTTTCTCATTATAAGGACAGTATAGATTACAACACACATTTGTCTTTGTTCCATGTTCCATGCTTCAAATGTATTGTAATGTGTATATATATTTAGTAATGACACTGTATCATGATCCATTGTTATGAACTAAAAATTTTAACCTTGATCGAGGTAGGAATTTATTGTAGTGTTTACAGCAAACTATCAGTGATTATGTGAAACATTGGGATAGGGTGGATACATGTTTGTCATTTTCTTACCATGTCAGATTTCTTTATATACTAGAGCTTTCAGTGCTCCTTCTATTACCATTACAAGTTAACTGTCATACTAATGGCTATGTAGTGCTCTTGTATGTAGTTGGCCAAATTAAACAATGAAAATGGGTGCTCAATGCAGAAAGGCTACAGAGGTTGATTTATCCACAATTTAACAGAATAAGCATCATTGATAATGTTCTTCCATCACTGACCTCAACATAAGCTTTAGCAAAATACGGAATTTCTGTAATCTAGTGATATTTCAATGACAATGCAGCTAACTATATAACAAAGTTCCACATGACCTATTTGTATAGCTTATAATGACAGAGAAAGTTACTGAAAACTTGACTAGACAAACAAACCTGACATGGCAAGAAACCTGAGAAACATTATCCCAGAATGTCACTATGAAAAACTATGTTCTCATGACGGAGACGTGATAAGATGTTTGTGAACTGTACAAGTGTGAAATAATGTATGGGGCTTGAAATGACAATCCGTACAATGTTTTTGGTAGCAAACAATGTGATTAGAAGCTATGTAGTGAACTGACTATGCCTGACGCAGACTCTTACAACAATCCAAAAACACCCCACCAATGCCCACAGCACCCTATTTGCATTATGAAGGCTTCATCAAATCCTGTTGCAATTAAATTGCATGCAACTGCCCAAACAAGCTATTAGGCTGAATTCCTATCAGCAAATGAGGGAAGAGCTTCGCAACTAGATGACAACTTACACTCTGAATTCAGGTGGATGGCAGAGAACACAGAACTGCAATCACAACAGCCAGTTTAAAACTAACAGGCTAAACACAAGCAAGCATCCCTGCCTTGTAACATCCACAAACCAGGTTAACCATGAGGAGATGACTCAACTTTAACACCAAATCAAAATGAAAGAAATAAATGGGACTTCAGTTTGGCCACCACTAAAGTTGTCTGGATGACTGTGGGAAAGAAAGAGTAAAACTATGACGGGAAAACAAAGTTTATACATTGCAATAGTGTCTATAATTGGTGAAAATTCACACCCACTGCAAAGAAATGATACCTAGGCATTGTGACAAATATTCTACTCTGAAGATCCAGCTGATTCTGCCTAGTTAAATCTTTACTGAAGTCAGCAGCTGGCTCAATTAGTTTGTAGTTTATGCCAGTCAGTGCTTACTCGAGTCACACTCTTCTTGTAACTGCAGCCAAACGTAGCTGTAACCTGTCAGCTGCACAAAGACAAGCTTGTCTGCAGCACATGCAAAGCCTTTGATCAAAATCTGAAGCATTTTAGAACACTATCTACCCTGGTCAAGAACCCAGACTACAGAGTTACCGCAGCCAGTATTAGTTACTTAATTTTGTTATCACTGTAAGAGTAAATTTTATATTAGTGTATCACTTATTGTGGAAGGCTATAAATTTACATGAACTTGCTATCCATTAATTTCTACTGTCCATGAAACTGTGAGATTTAAAATGCCATTTTTATATTCAAGCTGCCAGCATAACTTACAGTATTGATACATGATATCTGAAGATCTTTCTCAGAGATGCCATATGAGGTGCAAAGTATAGAGTGAACTCTGGGAAAAGATAGGAAATAAACTGCTCCACACTTATCTGAAACTTAATAATCATTTTCTGCCCAAAAAATTTTTGAGTGAAGTTTTAAGATAAATATCAAGTGTGACAAGATCCATTATATTAACAATTCCATTTCTGGATAGTCTTGTTCTTCATTTCTTGCAGTGTAAATAAAAATAAATTTGTGCACATGAAAAAGGGATGAGAGAATGATTAGGCTTTGAGGCGATTACGTCACTCTAAAATCGAGACAAACAGGATAACACATCATGCATGACATGTTTATTTCAGTCTTCTCCTGCCTAAGCATTTGTAATGGCAGTGTGAAGACAATATATTAGATCTGACACACATACATTTTCATTTTTGAACCATGTATTTTTTAAAATGATTCTGTAACTTAATCTTTCTGATACTCCGGACGCTAACATATTAATGCTACAAAGAATTTATGAATAGGTTAACTAGCATAGCATCTTAAAAATAGTGCCATGAACATAGTTGTTGAAGTGTTTACCTGCACTGCTAGTCTGTACACGTCCATCATCAACAAAACAACTCTGTTGCAAACTGGATCCTCAACTGCAAAATGAAAAAGAAAAGTAAGCATCATACAACATAACATACTTATTTATGATTCTTTTTTTCAGTTATAAGCAGTAAAGCTGACAAGAAATGTGTGTAAATAAACATCCACTGATCTGATTATAAGCTCACTTCCAAAGAACACAGCCAGCAAATAAGTATGATACAGCTGACAATATGCACAACTCTTGGGAAAAAATAGGATTGCCACAGATGTTGCAGATAGCAACACAAGAGTATAATTTTAATCAAACTTTTACTATTTAATTTTGTCTGGATAATGTACTTCATGCGTATATGCAGAAAAAGAGTAGGGGGCATGGGAACTGTCATCAAGGGGGAGGGGTGAGGAGGGGGCATGGGGGAGGAGAGAAAGAGCTGGGGGGCATGGGGGGTGGGGGCAAGTGCGGGGCCGGCATGAGGGAGAGGGGAAGGGGGAAGGGACGGGTGGGGCGGGAGGAGGAGGAGGAGGAGGAGGAGGAGGAGGAGGAGGAGGAGGAGCCGGGCGGGAGGAGGAGGAGGAGGAGGAGGAGCCGGGCGGGAGGAGGAGGAGGAGCCGGGCGGGAGGAGGAGGAGGAGGAGGAGGAGCCGGGCGGGAGGAGGAGGAGGAGGAGGAGCCGGGCGGGAGGAGGAGGAGGAGGAGGAGCCGGGCGGGAGGAGGAGCCGGGCGGGAGGAGGAGGAGGAGGAGCCGGGCGGGAGGAGGAGGAGGAGGAGGAGGAGCCGGGCGGGAGGAGGAGGAGGAGGAGGAGGAGCCGGGCGGGAGGAGGAGGAGGAGGAGGAGGAGGAGGAGCCGGGCGGGAGGAGGAGGAGGAGGAGGAGGAGGAGGAGGAGCCGGGCGGGAGGAGGAGGAGGAGGAGGAGCCGGGCGGGAGGAGGAGGAGGAGGAGGAGGAGGAGCCGGGCGGGAGGAGGAGGAGGAGGAGGAGGAGGAGCCGGGCGGGAGGAGGAGCCGGGCGGGAGGAGGAGGAGGAGGAGGAGGAGGAGCCGGGCGGGAGGAGGAGCCGGGCGGGAGGAGGAGGAGGAGGAGGAGGAGGAGGAGGAGGAGGAGCCGGGCGGGAGGAGGAGGAGGAGGAGGAGCCGGGCGGGAGGAGGAGGAGGAGGAGGAGCCGGGCGGGAGGAGGAGGAGGAGGAGGAGCCGGGCGGGAGGAGGAGGAGGAGGAGGAGCCGGGCGGGAGGAGGAGGAGGAGGAGGAGCCGGGCGGGAGGAGGAGGAGGAGGAGGAGCCGGGCGGGAGGAGGAGGAGGAGGAGGAGCCGGGCGGGAGGAGGAGGAGGAGGAGGAGCCGGGCGGGAGGAGGAGGAGGAGGAGGAGCCGGGCGGGAGGAGGAGGAGGAGGAGGAGCCGGGCGGGAGGAGGAGGAGGAGGAGGAGCCGGGCGGGAGGAGGAGGAGGAGGAGGAGCCGGGCGGGAGGAGGAGGAGGAGGAGGAGCCGGGCGGGAGGAGGAGGAGGAGGAGGAGCCGGGCGGGAGGAGGAGGAGGAGGAGGAGGAGGAGCCGGGCGGGAGGAGGAGCCGGGCGGGAGGAGGAGGAGGAGGAGGAGCCGGGCGGGAGGAGGAGCCGGGCGGGAGGAGGAGGAGGAGGAGGAGCCGGGCGGGAGGAGGAGGAGGAGGAGGAGCCGGGCGGGAGGAGGAGGAGGAGGAGGAGCCGGGCGGGAGGAGGAGCCGGGCGGGAGGAGGAGGAGGAGGAGGAGGAGCCGGGCGGGAGGAGGAGGAGGAGGAGGAGCCGGGCGGGAGGAGGAGGAGGAGGAGGAGGCGGGCGGGAGGAGGAGGAGGAGGAGGAGGAGCCGGGCGGGAGGAGGAGGAGGAGGAGGAGGAGCCGGGCGGGAGGAGGAGGAGGAGGAGGAGGAGGAGGAGGAGGAGCCGGGCGGGAGGAGGAGGAGGAGGAGGAGGAGCCGGGCGGGAGGAGGAGGAGGAGGAGGAGGAGCCGGGCGGGAGGAGGAGGAGGAGGAGGAGGAGCCGGGCGGGAGGAGGAGGAGGAGGAGGAGGAGGAGGAGGAGCCGGGCGGGAGGAGGAGGAGGAGGAGCCGGGCGGGAGGAAGAGGAGGAGGAGCCGGGCGGGAGGAGGAGGAGGAGGAGCCGGGCGGGAGGAGGAGGAGGAGGAGCCGGGCGGGAGGAGGAGGAGGAGCCGGGCGGGAGGAGGAGGAGGAGCCGGGCGGGAGGAGGAGGAGGAGCCGGGCGAGAGGAGGAGGAGGGGCAGGGCGAGAGGAGGAGGAGGGGCAGGGCGAGAGGAGGAGGAGGGGCAGGGCGAGAGGAGGAGGAGGGGCAGGGCGGGAAAGGAGGGGCAGGGCGGGAAAGGAGGGGCAGGGCGGGAAAGGAGGGGCAGGGCGGGAAAGGAGGGGCAGGGCGGGAAAGGAGGGGCAGGGCGGGAAAGGAGGGGCAGGGCGGGAAAGGAGGGGCAGGGCGGGAAAGGAGGGGCAGGGCGGGAAAGGAGGGGCAGGGCGGGAAAGGAGGGGCAGGGCGGGAAAGGAGGGGCAGGGCGGGAAAGGAGGGGCAGGGCGGGAAAGGAGGGGCAGGGCGGGAAAGGAGGGGCAGGGCGGGAAAGGAGGGGCAGGGCGGGAAAGGAGGGGCAGGGCGGGAAAGGAGGGGCAGGGCGGGAAAGGAGGGGCAGGGCGGGAAAGGAGGGGCAGGGCGGGAAAGGAGGGGCAGGGCGGGAAAGGAGGGGCAGGGCGGGAAAGGAGGGGCAGGGCGGGAAAGGAGGGGCAGGGCGGGAAAGGAGGGGCAGGGCGGGAAAGGAGGGGCAGGGCGGGAAAGGAGGGGCAGGGCGGGAAAGGAGGGGCAGGGCGGGAAAGGAGGGGCAGGGCGGGAAAGGAGGAGCAGGGCGGGAAAGGAGGAGCAGGGCGGGAAAGGAGGAGCAGGGCGGGAAAGGAGGAGCAGGGCGGGAAAGGAGGAGCAGGGCGGGAAAGGAGGAGCAGGGCGGGAAAGGAGGAGCAGGGCGGGAAAGGAGGAGCAGGGCGGGAAAGGAGGAGCAGGGAGAAAGGATGTGGATGTGGAGGTGGACGTGGAGGAGGAGGAGGATGAGGGAAGAATGGAGGAGGATGTGGAAGGAATGGAGGAGGAGGAGGGGGAGGAGGAGGAGTGATGGAAAAGAGAGGAGGGTGAAAGGAGAGAGAGATAGCTAAAAGGAGGGAGGGAGGGATGGAGGGGGAGAGAGAGAGGTTGGTGTGAGGGAGAGGGGGGAGAGTGTGTGTTAAAGGACATAGAGGGGGGAGGGTGGTCATAGTGGGTGGTGAAGGACATAGAGGCGGGATAAAGTACACCATGGAGAGGGGGTTAAAGGAGAGGAGGAAATAATAGGGGAATTACAGAGTGAAACCAAAATTTGCCATTAGTAACAGATTCCAGTGGATGTAGGTTTCCATAGCTATGCAGTACTGAAGACACTTGCAAAGACAGATTAACATGGAGAGTTGAATCAAACCAGCCTTTATGCTGGAGACCACAAGATGACATGCCAGTACTTTTATTTTCTTTGAAGTGTATTCATCTGTTTCTGATTTGTCATATCATAAAGGTGCAACAGTAATGCTTTGTATTGCATTTAATAAGAAAACTCATATTTTACATAAAGCGTAAAATAACCACCATACCACCAAACACACGAGTGACAGATGTTCATGACATACTGCAAATGCTTTTGTCCTTATTTATCACAGATCAATCATTGGTATTCACAACAGTTAAGCTTTTTATTATTTACATCTACTCACTTTTCTTGGTTGGATCAATTCTATCTGTGTATATGTAATTTAAGACCATTTCGAATGCCTCAGGAACTGCATCACGCAGTCTCACTTCCAGAAGTGGTAAGTCTTTAAATGATACTTGTGTTGTGCCAAAAACCTGCAATCAAGTAAAAATTAATATGTTGGAATATTTAAAATAATTTTTTATGAGGTAATTCCATATTTCAAATGTTAGAACGCAAGTGTATAATACCTAAGCCTGGTGATAGGATTATACTCAAAAAACAAAACTGAATATAAAAATGGTAGTGAATATGTCTGGTGCAAAGAAAATAATGTAAGGAGTAAAGGTAACAAATCAGCAAACAGTAAAGGTGTTGAGCCTTGAAAACTGAATAAGATTGACATACTTGAATAAGAACTGATAGGTAAGGCCAAAGAGGACAGGAGGCAGTGTAATTGGAGGAAAAGGGATACGAACTGTAAGATATCAAGATGATGAAGTAACACACTGATGGAATCAGAAGAGGAGCTAAAGCACATGTTTTTGGGTACTGCAAGAAAGAGTTAGGGGTATGGAATGAAGATAAAAATAGGAAAGACAAAAGTGAAGGGGACAGGCTATAAGGAAGGATTAGTTAACATACTTGTAGACAGAAGAGAGAGAGAATATCATTTCTGTACCTGGTAAGTTTAATGACATGTAGAAGAAGAAATGAGGATGATATATATTGGCCAGAAGGCATTTAAAAATGTGAACCAATTTCCAACAGAAGAATTCTAAGTGAGCTGAGGATAAGATCTGCTAAATTTTATGTCTTGAGCATAGGGATAGTGAATCATGAACCATAAAAAAGGAAGAAGAAAGATATTTATAATGTTTTGAAATGTAGCTATGAAGAATCCTTAAGGTGAAGTGGACAGAAAGACTTAGGAATGAAGAAGTAATGAAGCAAACAGAAGAAGAAATAAGATTATTTAGCAGAGGTCAGAAAGAGGAAAACCCTGGCTGGGACATATACTGCATATGAATTGTCTACAACAAAGAATTATAGAGGCAAAAATTGAAGGAATGGGAGGAAAAGAAAGGAAAAGAATTGGAATGATGGACAAGATTATACATGGATGAACATACAAACAGACAAAGGAAGATGTTCAGAACATTATAGGTGAGCCTTCAGTTGACACCTGTCATAAGACAGATATTAAGAAGAAGAAGAACAGAGCCTGACCAGTCTGCTTTTTTTCTCTAAAATTTTTGTAACACAGAATCCCACAATAACATATTATTGCCACATGAACATGCATTTAAATCAAGTGCTTTCTTAATAAATAAGAAATCGGTACCTATCTACTTTCACAAAACTTACTGAAGGTCCAATTCACTCCCTGCCTTGCCACTAACTGAAATGAAATTCTGTTTATACCTGCATACGAGTAGAGATATGATGGCACATATTTTGAATCAACTCAACTCGTCGGCATGACAGTCCTTGCAGAATCTTGGCATCCTTTATCACCTACCTCCATTCCTCTCTGTCCACAACTTGCCTTAACTCCTGCCTCCCATAGCTTTGAGATACTTCTCCATATCTTCAAGCCACCTTTTTCTGTGTTATCATCATCTTACCCTTCTCTCTTTGGGCTTTCCTACAGACACTTTCTTAACATGAGTTTCTAGCATTCTTCATAAGTGACCAGTCCATCTTACTCCTCCTTGCTAGATTTTCAATACAATATTCATCTGTTCTCACTACTCCACATATTTTTCTCAAAATCTTCCTTTCCCACGTTAATAACCAGTCTCCCTCCTTTCCAATAATCAACCAGCCTTGTGATCCATACATTACTATATGTCATAATACAGTCAAATACATTTTGATTTTTGTATTTCCACTAACATTTCTTGTCTTGAATATATCCTGCAAGGAATAATAGCACTGGTTTCCACTTTCTATCCTTTTTTGAGTTTCTGCAGCTGTGCTATCTCTTCTGTTACAATAGAACTTAGATATTTCAACTTTTTCACTCTTTGGTACTCTTTCCCATTTACTTTTACTGATGTCTCTCCTCTACTCCACCAATATCTCTCACCATCATACACTTTGTTTTACCTACAATCACTTTCAGTCCTAACTTCCATGGTGCTGCCTCCATTGCAGCACAACTATACTTCAAAGCTCTGATATTCCTTGCAATTAATCAGTGTGTGCCGCCACCTGGACATGCTGGTTAAATATTGTTCCCTCTGGGTTTGTTGTCATTTGTTGAATTACCTTCTCTAGTGCTAAGGTAAAGACCAGCACTGACACCACATATCCCTGCTCCAGCCTCCTCCCCTCATAACACCCTTGAGCTCTAACCTTGCAAACTGTTGCTTTCATTGTCATTTTGGTCCACCTCACTAATTTTAGTGAGATTCTAAAATCCTTCAAACTTTGGAGAATCTTATTCGTTTAGGCTGTCATATTGTCACATAGAAGAAGGTGTAATTAGATGAATGACGAACACTAACTTCACTTAACGAAGGTTTATTCACCACTTGCACATACAAGAGCGCGGAGCGAACTGTCTCTGGCCAGAACACACACAGTATATATACATCTAAAAACAAAGATGATGTGACTTACCAAACGAAAGTGCTGGCAGGTCGATAGACACACAAACGAACACAAACATACACACAAAATTCAAGCTTTCGCAACCAATGGTTGCTTCGTCAGGAAAGAGGGAAGGAGAGGAAAAGACGAAAGGATGTGGGTTTTAAGGGAGAGGGAGAGGGTAAGGAGTCATTCCAATCCCGGGAGCGGAAAGACTTACCTTACGGGGAAAAAAGGACAGGTATACATTCGCGCGCGCACACACACACACACACACACACACACACACACACACACACACACACATATCCATCCGCACATACACAGACACACAGTATATATACAGCTACAGAACATTCCAGTACAACGATTCTTGACATTTGTGGATACTTCTAGAATGTACTCGAACCGAATATAGAAATTAAAATTGTACAGTCCAGTTGAGTTTTGAACTCACGACCCTTCATGCAACACTTTAGTATTATAACCACTTCATCACAGTGCTACTCGGCTTCTTCTGCGACATTGCTCCCTCCTTAAGTGAACAGCGTCTCGGTGTTACATCCTCCTAGTCCGGGAACAAGTCATCGGTCCTGCATACTCAGACTCTTCATGACAGATTCTTGCCCTGGCGGAGATCTTCTTACAAGGAAACCTCCCCATCGCACCCCCCTCAGATTTAGTTATAAGTTGGCACAGTGGATAGGCCTTGAAAAACTGAACACAGATCAATCGAGAAACAGGAAGAAGTTGTGTGGAACTATGAAAAATATACGAACTGAGTAGTCCTTGCGGAAGATAAGCAACGTCAAGGATGGTGTTAGCTCAGGAGCGTCGTGGTCCTGTGGTTAGCGTGAGCAGCTGCAGAACGAGAGGTCCTTGGTTCAAGTCCTCCCCCGAGTGAAAAGTTTAATTTTTTAATTCAGACAATTATCAAAGTTCAGGCACTAACACATAATCAACTTCGCTCCCCAAAATTCCAGTACATGTTCAGATTTGCTAGGACATATGCAGGATTTGACGGTCTGCACGCGGAAAAATTTGAAAACATTAAAAACATATGTTTTGACAGAGCACAGGGAAAACTGTGCGACTGTGAAACTGTTGCATTCATTTGTGGCAGTTCATGTCACAAACACTAATGTTTTCATCACTTTTTTGGGAGTGATTATCACATCCACAAGAAAACCTAAAGCGGGCAAGGTAGAAGAATCTTTTTACCCATTCGCCAAGTGTACAAGTTAGGTGGGTCAACAACATATTTCTGTCACATACACATGCCGTCACCAGTGTCGTATAGAATATATCAGATGTGTTTTCCTGTGGAGGAATCGGTTGACCTATGACCTTGCGATCAAATGTTTTCGGTTCCCATTGGAGAGGCACGTCCTTTTGTCTACTAATCGCACGATTTTGCAGTGCAGTCGCAAAACACAGACACTAAACTTATTAAAGTGAACAGAGACGTCAATGAACAAACGGACAGATCATAACTTTGCGAAAATAAAGAAAGTAAACTTTTCACTCGAGGGAAGACTTGAACCTAGGATCTCTCGTTCCGCAGCTGCTCACGCTAACCACCGGACCACGGCGCTTCTGAGCTCACACTATCTATGATGTTGCCTATCTTGCGCATGGACTACTCAGTTTGTATATTTTGCTTTTTTCATAGTTCCACACAACTTCTTCCTGTCTTCTCGACTGATCTGTGTTCTGTTTTTCAAGGCCTATCCACTGTGCAAACTTATAAATAAACCTGAGGTGGGTGCGATGGGGAGGTTCTCTTGTTAGAACTTCTTTTGCGGCTACACTCTTTGTCACCTTTCCGCATGTTGCCTGTCGTTAGACCTTCAAATTTACCCTCGGTTTCAGGATCCTTATAGGGCTTCATTCGAAGGACGTAGACCGTACCTCTGATCTTTCGTCATCTTCCGTCGGGGTAGAAATCTTCGACTTTGTAAGTAACATCAGGCAACTGTCTTACAACCTTACAAGGTCCACAGTAGCACCTAAGGAGATTCTCAGAGAGATCAACCTTCCGAACAGGAGTGAAGATCCAGACGAGGTCACCAGGCTGGTATACAACAGGGCACTGGCTCGTGTCATACCTTTCGCGATTGTTTTCTTGAGCCTGCAGCGTGCGGAGTCGAGCTAACTGCTGAGCTTCCTCAGCTCTGGTTAACACCTGGCCGATGTAGTCATCGTCCACGTCATCAGGATTTAACAGAAACAGTGTCCATCATCGTAGTCGCCTCACACCCACGCACCAGGGAAAATGGCATAAATCCTGTGGTGTAATGTAGGCAAATGTCACGAAAGGTAGCACCTCATCCCAGTTGCACTGCTCAACATTGGCGAATATTGATAGCATGTTTGCCAAGGTCTTATTAAGGCATTCAGTAAGCCCATTAGTTTGCGGATGGTAGGCAGTCGTCATGTGATGAGTAATGTTGCACCAACGGTTTATGTCTGTCACAACAATCCATTGAAAAACTTTCCCTTGATCCGTAATTAACGACCTTGGGCCACCGTGTTTTAATACAAAGTCTTCAACAATGAATTTAGCTACCTCGAATGCTTCGGCTGTTTTCACGGCTTTTGTAATGGCATAGTGTGTCAGATAATCAGTGCAAACAATAATCCATTGATTGCCATTAGCAGACATTGGAAATCGTCCAAGGTCAGTCCGAACATGCTGGAAATGCGTTTCAGCTGGTGGAATTGGTATGAGTCGGCCAGGTGGTTTCTGAGGAACTGCCATTCTCCTCTGGCACACTTAACAGTGTGACACATAGTGATGGACTCTCCTAAAGAAACCTGGTCCGAAAAATCTCTTGCGGATCCTATCACATGTCTTAATAAACCTACATGCCCAGCCTCAGGTGTGTCAGGGAATATCTGTAGAACATCTAAGCCCATGTGTTTAGGAATCACTGGTAGCCTCCACAGGAATCTTTCGTGCAAAGTAATCCATTAACAGCATTAAATTGTCCTTTCACATCCTCTGACCAATTTACGGCAAGCATAATTTGAGATACCTTGGCGTCCTTCTTCTGCTCAGCTGAGAGATCCTAGAGTGCAGCGAGACAGTCACTATCTTCATCAAAGTCTTGAGTCTTGATGGTCTTCCTCAGGGTTTCTTGAGAGACAGTCAGCATCCTGTTGTTTTCTTCCACTTTTGTACACTATGGTAATGTCATACTCTTGAAGACGTAGTGCCCATCTGGCAAGTCATCCTGTTGGATCCTTAAGACCTGTCAACCAACAAAGTGAATGATGGTCTGTAACAACTGTGAATGGCCTTCCATAGAGATACTGCCGAAACTTGCACATGGCCCAGATCACAGCAAGACATTCTCTTTCTGTAGCTGAGTAGTTTTTCTCGGCTTTTGTAAGTGTCCTAGAAGCATAGGCTATAACCTTCTCTTTTCCACCCATAATTTGCACCAGAGCAGCACCGATCCCATACCTGCTGGCAACTGTGTGTAGTTCTGTAGGTGCTCTCTCACCACACAGACCAAGTACAGGGTCAGTCGTCACAGCTTTTCACAGCACATCAAAAGAATCTTGTTGAGCGCCACCCTAGATAAATTTAGCATCAGCTTTCAACAACTCTTGGAGTGACCTGGCCTTGACACAAAAGTCTTTGATAAAACAACGGTATAAGAACATAACCCAAGGAAGCTTCTCACATCTCTAATACTTTTAGGAATAAGAAATTCCGTTATAGATCTCACCTTTTCTGGGTCTGGCAGCACACCTTCGTTTGACACAAGGTGTCCAAGTGTTTCGATTTCTTTTGCTCCAAAGAGACACTTTCTTGGATTAAGTTTCAGTCCGCCTTGTTGGAGACACTTAAGAACGGCCCTCAATCTTTTTATGTGTTCATCAAATGTCTCTGAGAACACTATAATGTCATCTAAATAACAAAGACACATCTTCCACTTCAGATGACTTAGAAGATTATCCATCATCTGTTCAAAAGTTGCTGGTGCACTACATAAACCAAACGACATTACCTTAAACTCATACAGGCCCTCAGGGGTGATGAATGCAGTTTTCTCACGATCAGCCTCATCTACTTCAATATGCCAGAATCCTGAGTACATGTCCATGGTTGAGAAAAACTTAGCCCCCTTCAGACAATCTAGTGTATCGTCACTTCGTGGAAGAGGGTAAACGTCCTTTTCAGTTATCTTAGTAAGCTTCCTGTAATCAACACAAAAGTGCCAACTGCCATCCTTTTTCCTGACGAGGACCACTGGTGATGACCAAGGGCTCTGCGAAGGCTGAATGATGTCATTCTTCTTCATTTTCTCTACCTTGTTGCGAATTATTCAACATTCCACTGCTGACACATGGTATGCTCTCTGGCTTATTGGTTGATGGTCTTCCGTGCTAATCCGGTGCTTCTCCATCGATTTGTCTAATTTGCTCTTCACCTGTGGATTGAAGCATTCAGAGTACTCTTGAAGAATGGCAAGTAGCTTCTTCTGTTGCTCCTTAGTGAGGTCTGGTGATAGTCGAGCTAGAAGATTTTGTCTCATCATGGCAGCACTAGTTTTGCCCACAGACTCGGCATGGGAGGTTTCTATGATGCTCAGCTTTTCTTCAGTTAACGGCTCTGCGTTTGCTACACCCATGCATCTTGGAAGGATCTGTGGTTCTCGGTCACAGTTAACTATCCACAATTCACCAAATCTGTTCTTAAATGAGACAACAGAGGCTGGGATGACCAACTTATTCTTCAGTGATATGCTTCTCTTACATTCCACTACAAGATCCATGGGTTGATGCATCGTATGGCACGTGATAGTTACCTTTCTAGCGCTGACTGCAGGAATGATTACTTCATCCAGCACACAGTCTCAACACACTCGAATGCGCGTCTTCCTGTCCACAGTATCTCATCTTGTCTAGAATAATCTTAGAGCAACCACAATCTATAATTGCCTAGAAGCTTTCAAAAAGTCCCATCCAAGAATGACGTCGTGACTATACTCTTGTAAGACGATGAATTCTATGGGTTGTGTATGGCCACTTACATCCTCATGAATGACATTTTCCTGTACGTTTTACATATTTCCCATTAGCCGTCTTCAGCAGAGATGTTTAGCTATCGATGAATAAGGTTTTCTGCAATTGGCAATGGTACTTCTCCGAAATAACTGAATACGATGCTCCAGAGTCCACAAGAGCTTGGGCTGGTTGGCCATCCATGAGGATATCTATGTCATTTCCTATCATTTTTGTAGTGATTGATGGCAGAGGATTTCTCTCTTCGGTGGCCTTACCTCCAAGGAAGGTCGCACCCTTTAGTTTTCCATGTTGCGGCAGCTAGGTGATCAGCTGGAGCTTCTAAACAGCGATGGAGACCTTGATTGGTGTGTTGGGGAGTGTTCTCTCCAGTGGTTAGCTTGCGGCGATGGTGACCTACATCGTCCTGCACCCGCATCATCTTATTCATCTTTGTCGTCCCGGAGTTGGCATCAGCTAAGATCAGTCTGCTGTCTTCTGGCACCAGCATCATCAAATATTTGCTGCCTTTCTTGACAATAGCGCGCCACATGTCACGGTCGTCTGCAGTGGAAACATACTGGTTGGTTAACCTGGATCCTCCAGATGTCAGTCTTCCTGTTCCTCATGTGGCACTGTAGGAACGTAGCTCCGCCTGGGTCTCGACTTTTTCACCGTTTTAAAGGGAAATGAAGGACGAGAGATTGGGTTCAATGTCTGTTCCACTTCCTCCCTTATAACCTCTTGAAGCAGCTCGGTTTTTTGCTCGCCATGCAATCCAAGTGCCTTCTGAACTTCCTCTCTCACTATCTGACTAAGATCACTTGTGAAATCAGTTGCTTCCTTTATCACAGACATCGATACGACATTTGGAAGCCATTCAAACTTCTTGCACGTAATTCACTGTCTCACTGGCACAATTTTATGAAGTCGTCTGCTGTCGAGACCTCCCTCAGGAGTAGGGCTTGACAAATGTCCTCAGCAACGCCCTTCATGAGATGTGCAACCTTCTCTTCCTCTTTGATTCTAGGATCCACTGTTTTACACAGCTCCAAGACGTCTTGAATGTAGGATGCTGTAGATTATCCTGGACGCTGTGCCCTGCACTTTAATTTATCTTCAGCCTTGCACTTCTGTCGTCGTCTGTCTCCAAAATACTTGTGCATTTCCACCTGGAATACTTCCCAGCTTGTGAACTGCTACTCATTCTCATACCATTGCTTGGCAGTGCACTCCAAGTAGAAAAATATGTTAGCCAAACACACTGTGTCATCCCATTTGTTAAATCTGGCTATATGCTCATATACCTTCAGACACTTGTTTGGATCTTGGCCATCGTCACCAGAGAACCTGGAAGGATGTCTCGTGTGGTGGCACACAGTTGCTGTCATTGTAACATCCTCTTCTTCGTCTGTCTCCAATAGATTGCAATCTGTTGAATACGGCTCAAACTCGGGTTTCTCGCCACATAAATGGTGACTGTCCTGGCCTGATGGGAGCCACTGTGTCGTCGATATGAGTGCTATCACAAGTTCCAATACCCAGTGCCTCCACCAGAATAATGTCACGTAGAAGAAGGTGTAATTAGATGAATGACAGACACCAACTTCACATAATGATGGTTTATTCAGCACTTGCACGTACAAGAGTGCAGAGCGAATTACCTCCGGCCAGAACACGTAACGTATATAATACAGCTACAGAACATTCCACTACAATGATTCTTGATATTTGTGGATACTTCTATAATGTACTCGAACTCAATACAGAAATTAAAACTGTACAGTCCAAGTGAGTTTTGAACGCACAACCCTTCATGCAACACTTTAGTATCATAACCACTACACCACGGTGCTACTCGGCTTCTTTTGGGACAGTATGCTTGTTTAAAAGCAACATACAACTGATGCAGTTGCTTGTCATATTCATAAAATTTCTCTAGCACTTGTCTAAAAGAAATATTTGTCCTAAATCCAGCCTGATAAACCTCCCAGTACTGGTTCCATCCGGTATTCTAGCCAAGAGGTTAAAATCTCACTAAACACCTTACACATTGTAACTTAGAGTGTGATCCCAGAGTAATCCTGCACTCTGCTTTATCATCTTTCTTACGTAATGGGCAGATTATTCCCACATTCCAATCCTCTACCATTTCTTCCTTTATCCATATTTCCTTTATTAATTCATGAACAGCCATCTTATTTCCCCCAAATTTTAATAATAATGCCATCTTCTCCTGTTGTTTTATTATTCTTTAAGTTTTTAATCGTGTTCTTCACTTCATCTACGTCTAGTGGTTCAGCTTCCTGCTCTTCTGTTTTTAATTCCAATTCCAGATTCAATTTCTTCTCTTCCTCATTCAAGATTTTGGATTTTGTTCTCTGCCCCCCCCCCTGCCCCCCCCCCCCCCCCCCCCCGCTTTCCATCAAGGACCTTGGAAAAATATTCTTGTCATCTTCCCAAAACTTTGCTTGTATCTCCAATCAGGCTTCCCCTCTTTACCCTTACACAAAACTGGAAGACTGCTCTTGGTTGGAATCCTCTCTTCATTTCTCTATATCTTTCACAGAAAATTATCATCTCTCTATTTTCCTCCTTTGACACTGTCTTTGCTTCACCCTACGTAACTTATCTGCTCTTTTATTCTTCTCTATATAGTCTCCCACAGCTAGTCACCTTCCCTTTTGCTGCATTCTTTGTCTTGTTACATTTCTTTCTTCCATTACCAGTGAGCATTTCTCATTGAACCACTTCGATATTCTGCCTCCCCAGCATTTATTACGTGGCTACACAGATGGCTGTTTTTAGTATCCCTCCATTTGGTGACCACATCCCCTTCCTTCCACGTGCTCTTTCTTGTCTCAATAATCTCTTCTAATTTCTTCTTGTATTCTTCCCGATTTAAATTAATTTGTAGACTTTCTATAGTGTGTTTCACTTTTTCCCCTACTCTTTTTGTTTCTTGCGATATTTATCTACTGTCTATATATGATCCACATTAAGTAATGATCTGTGTCTCCGTATGCCACTCTACAGCTAGTAACTCCCATAAGATCTGATGTATGCCGTTTATCTACAATCACATGGTCTATATGGTTTCTTCTAATTCCATCTGGCAACACCCACGTAAATTTCTTAACATCCTTTCCTTTGATGCCTTGTGCTTGTTATCATTTTCTTGCCGTTGATGAAGTCTATCAGCCTTAGTCCATTATTATTACTGAATTCATGCAGGCTTTCTTTTCCTATTGTGTTTGTAGACTTTGCCTTTTTTTGCATTCAGATGCCAAGGATCATTTCTGTGTCCTGCCTTTGAACTTTGCTCATTTCTGCCTTCAGTCTGGAGTAAAATGCATTCTTCTCATCTCACTCTGTTCCTCCATAGTGGCAGATGCTCATACCATTGTAACATTGGAGAATTTTTCTCTTAATCTCCAAGTACACAACCTGTCTTTAACTGCTTTGAAACTAATTGTATCTGCCTTCACTGAGCTATGTATGAGAAAGCCTGTACCATGATGCCTGTATCTCTTCCACTATACATCCGCACATGTTTCCCCAATGCAACCATTCCCTATGCTTTCCATCATATTTCTTGTGGTGCAGCTATTTTCACTCTACCCTTACCCATTTCCTCTCTAATTTCCTGCAATTTTCCAGGTGTCTTAAGTATCTTCACATTTGAGGTGGCTATAATCATATAAATTTTCCTTCTCATTAACTTGTGTCATCATGAGACATGGCTCATCTGACTCCTCTGTTGAGGCCTCTCTGGCTTGGGTAATCCTGTCAGCAACACACCCTCAACTTCAATGAAGCATGTAAACCCTCCTGCCTGGCACTGAAGATGCCTTCCATAAGGCTGTCTCTCATGGAAGAGATACAGGGTGCTTAAAAAAGAATGACTTTATTTCAAAACTCCATATTTATCGATAAAAACAAAAATGCGATGGGCTGCAAAATACTCACAAATGCTCTTTGTGTCCACCAGCAGCACGAACAACACAGCTAAATTCATCACAATGTATCTGCTTTCACATAAGTTACGATGGCTGCTGGTCTGTTATCCACTTTGTCTCTGTCATGAGGTAACGGGGAGATGAACACACTTTCATTCACATATAATCACCCGAAGAAGAAGGGGGGGGGGGCATCGCATTTGGTCATGTCTGGTGATCTTTGAGGCCAAGAATTCAGGGCACTGTCTCAGGGTCCTGTGTGCCCTATCCAGCACTGAGGCAGTGTGTCACAGAGAAACTGACATATGTCGTCGTGCCAGTGTTTTGGAGCTCCATCCTGTTGGAAAATGAAGTAGTTCATTCCGGTCACTGTGTTTTCCTCAAAAAAAAAAAAAAAAAAAAAAAAAAGGAATCGTACACCTTTTTATGAGAAATGGTACAAAACACATTCACTTTAGGATAATCTCTTTCATGCTCAATAGTGTCATGAGGGTTCTGGAATACCCACATGTGCATGTTATGTTGGTTTACTTTACAACTAACATGAAATGTTGCTTCATAAAAGAAAATTAACCATGGTAAAAACGTATCACCTCCTAAGTCCTCTAGCAGGGAATTACTGCAGTCAACCCATTTCCTTTTGTCGCTAACCCGAAGAGCTTGCACTAATTGTAGTCTGTATAGTTTATAGACCAAACAATGCCTTAACATTCGCCAGAAAATCGTTTAAGGCACTGCCAGTTCTCTGCTAGCATGACGAGTAGACTTTCGTGGGTTCTGCTCAAACGTTTGCCTAATTCTGTCCACCGTGTCATCAGAAGCACGAGATTGACCCGGACTCTTACCTTTGCACAAGCATTCTGTCTCTTCAAATTGGTGATACCAATGATGAAAGATTTTTTTGGGAGCAGGAGGATCAATGCCAAAATGCTGACAAAAAGTACAGTGGACAAGCACACTGGCTCCCTCTTTCCACACTACACTCTTTGTAGTGGATGCCATCTTACTTTTGACTGACTGAAAACTGAGAAGATGCACTGATTTATGTCTATTAGCGATTTTCTGAAACTGAAGGCCATGCCCATCGAAACAACCCATATTTCCTTGCCAGCATGTCCCAGTTTTTGTATCTATTAACATCTAAAATCAGGTCACTCATTTTGAAATACACTGTATTTTGACTGCTCAACCACAGCAGGCCATTGTCGGTTGTCATCACCTGCTGTTGCTATCACCCCATGGTGGAAGACTAATGTACATCTTTTTCAGCACCAGAACCATGATATCATTCAGTTTTACATACTCTTCCTGATTACAATTACTGGGTTATTTAGCATTTTCTATGGCCCACCTGAATAGTCACATTACAGCTTGTGGCTACCAGTACTTGAGTTTTATCAAATAGAATCCGGCAGTCTCATGGATGCAAAGTACATTCTGCAATAGCTGATCTGTCTGTTTCTCCCCTTCTACAGTTGCCCTTTGTTCTTATATTCATTTTTCGACTATTCTGTTGTTAGTACCCATATAAAAATCTCCACAACTATACATAATATTGTAAATTTGTGTTTTTTCAATGGTTTGCAAGCTGCCTTGACTGACTTTAGGTGTTCCTGTATCTTCCAGGTGGGTTTGTAGATTACAGTGATAATCTGTTACATCAAGTTCCTTTCTATGCAGTCAGTACTGGCAAGAAAACCTAGGCTTTCAAAAATATCTGTACATCACTGTAATCTTTTTGTGGTTGTCTTAACGCTTGTGTGTCTCAGTGGACGAACATCCATTCTTGATCACTGCACTGGTACAACATTCCAATTTTGCGTCTGGCAGTTCTAGTTGACATATGATCCTGGCTCTATCAGTTAATGATTTTATAACACCCTGCTTTTGTTGTAGGCGGTAATTTGAATTCTGGTGTAAATAACAGCATATGTGCGTGGGTTTCCTGGATATCATGTGACATAAGCTACCACCCTCTTCCTTGAAGACTAGTGTATCAAGAAGATGTAATCTTCTATGTACCTTCTCTTCCATAGTAAACTGAAACATCAGATCAATCTCATTCAGATGTGCATGAAAATGATATAGTTCCTCTCTGCTGCATTTCCACAACCACATATTGTTGGCAGTTTCTCGAATTACTCCATGTAAAAACTTGCAATCACCAGGCTGAAGGCACACCCCATAGCTATGCCACGAGTCTGTTCACAGAACCTAATGTTCTATTTGTAGTATATGATCATGATACAATACTTGAATAGTTAAGCAGGCAAAATTCGATTCAACTGTTCTAACACAACCTCATTAAGCAAAACTGTGGTAAACAGTGATAGCACATAAAAACTAACAACCATGTCCTCTGATGAACGACTATGCCATTTAATTTACTAATGAAATGTGCCACATTCTTGATGTAAATTTTATTGGCTCACATGTGGTCCTAGTAGTGTTGTCAAGAGTTTAGCACTGGAATGGGTGGGTGAACCAATTCAGTTGTGCTACCACCACAACTTTATGGGCTGCTGAAAACTCATAAAAAACATATTCCATTGATTTGTCAATATATTTGATTATGTGAGATGGGATGCGGCATTCATAGTTGCTTCCAACAGATCAGATTGTTAATACAGTTTTTTACTTGGAGGCTATGAGAAAATTGCGTAACTGTGTGCTGAAAAAAGGCTCAATCTATGGCACATGATAAACTGGTTCTGCCACCATGACAATTCTCAGTCACATACCCCTTTCAGAGTGTCCCTTTCTAGCCAGAAACTGCGTGACGTGACTACTTTACCCTACACAGCTTACTCATCTGATCTGCAATGATGAACTAAAACATTACATCCACCTGCTTAATAGCATGTTGGTACACTTTGAAATGCAATATGGCAGTTATTCTGTGTGGCATGTATTCACGAAGTCCTTGGTTGGCTTCCGGAGATACGTGGCACAAGATGTGTATGCACAGATCACACAATTACTATAAATTAAGCATCAATAGTTTGTGGGTGTGGAGTCGATTCCTGATAACATTCCAGATTTATTGCATTGGGTCCAGATCAGGCAAATCTGATGGCCAAGAAATCAACATGAGTTTGCAATCATATTCCTCAAACCACTGTAGCATGATCCTAGCATTGGAAACTGGACAGTTATACTGCTGGAAAATGACATCACACTTGGGTAGACATCAAGCATTAAGGGATGCACATAATCCACAGCTGTCCAGTGCCTTTGGTTACTATCTGGATGTCCGCCATAGCTTAACACTACCTCCATCGGCCTTTGGTGTATGCTTCAAGCAGCTGTTCGTTTGGATGATGGAGTATTTGGATTTACCATTGACCAGTTGTAACAAGAAACATCATTCATCTGACAAGGTGATATGTTTCCAGTGATCCATGGTCCATTATCAGTTATATTGTGCCCACTGCAATTACAAATTGGGTCAACATGAAATTACAAGAAATACCATATATATCTTCACTATCAGAGGGTCTAAAGTTATTTACAAGAGTTAAAACAACATCTGGTGTGACCTCTGTTAAAAGGAATTTATCGTTCAGGGTGTAGTCTACATTCTACATCTACATTGTACATTTATACTCCGCAAGCCACCCAACGGTGTGTGGCGGAGGGAGTCATCTAGTGTGGAGACCCACATTCAACAATGTACACCGAATGATGTGCTCCAATACACTTGAGCCTGCACCAATATTATACGATGCCACAGACCACCACCTATCCCATTTTACAGAGCTGCCAAGCATCAAATCTCCACATTCTGTGACGAAGAGTGAATATCCAACACCTTGCCACTGTCCTTCAATCCGTTTCCATACATGCTGATGACAGTAGCATGCAAACAGCTTCTCCATTTCTGGGATGCTTGTTCCCAGGGGCAGGGACATAACAATTTTCTCTTTGTCAAAACCGCTGATGTTAGAGGATTTACCCATTTGCAGCCCCTATCATCACTGGAATGATTCCCCATCCTCTCTGTTCTGTTTATATCCTTTCCTTACCACGTCACATGCCAATAATGCTGCCAGGTGGCATTCATTTCTGACAATGGGTAGTGGTCATAATGTTCTGGCTCACTGGTGTAGTTCCGTGTAGTTTCTTGTGCTTGCATCTGAATACAGGCATGAGAGGACATTGATTTGGTTATGGGTAAGTGGACTAGGAAAGAATGAGGTAAGAGCTGTTAATAGTCACTGTATAAGAATATAAAAAATGTTTGCAACAATGGATTCACAGATTGGTCAGATATGCTGTATATAATGGAAACTACTTCTAAGTTAATAGGATAGTCACGCAATTCCAACTCTGTTGGCACCAGGATCAGCAACTCGATGTATTGTAAAAGAAGATCTATTATGTACAGTCAAACATTACAGTTGTAGGAATGTTCTACAAGATTTAGTACACTACTGTAATTTGTTCACACAAAATGCTCAAAAAATTATTTATGTAACCAAACATTTTGTATTTCATGTTTTGTTGATAACACTGTACCTTCTAATGTAGGCAATTATTTGAGAATGAAAGAAAATGTTCGAAACTAGTCAACAATAAAAATATTATTTCAATCTGACAGAAACCTTAATTAATAAGTTACTGGAAAGATAAGTTTTGTAAAAAAATTAAAATACATAGCCTATAAAAAAATACCCTTTTCCTTTTTTATCCCCACCTTATTTATTCAGTACACAAGAGTTGTTACCTTTTCAAGGTGTTTGTCACGGGCTTCACGAGCCTGTCTGATACGGGCCCTCAGCCACTGGGAACGTGCAGCTACCATTGCAAGGTGAGCAGGAATCTTCACTTCTTCTGTCCCAACAACAAACTCAACATCACAAAACTGTCGACTTTCTAGCAGCTTACCAAAGTCTTCATGAAGTGTACACTTCGGGTAACATGAGAACTGTAAGCAAATAAATTACATTAATGGAGAAATTTAGCACTAATAGAATATACATGACTGTATTTGCATTAAACAAAAATATTTGATACCTTTCATAATTATTTCCCCGTCAGTCAACAGATACATTCACCCTGTAGTCACATTTTTAGAATGTTAGTTTATGGAACAATATTATTATTATTATTATTATTATTATTCTTTCTTTCTTTTCTCAGACAATATGTCTGGTCAAAAATGGAAAGTGACGCGGACCTTGATCAAGTGTGACTTCCTTTTAACTGTAGGGTATATGTTATATTGCATTTAGGAACTTTCGGGTGATTGAACATGTAACAATAATTACGGACTTCTGTAGTTGTATATATAAGTTTGGATGTAGCTGTATTGCATTGATGTACTGGTGGATATTGTGTGGTATGACTCCTGTAGTTGATAGTATAATTGGTGTAATGTCAACTTTATCCTGATGCCACATGTCCTTGACTTCCTCAGCCAGTTGGACGTATTTTTCAATTTTTTCTCCTGTTTTCTTTTGTATATTTGTTGTATTGGGTATGGATATTTCGATTAGTTGTGTTAATTTCTTCTTTTTATTGGTGAGTATGATGTCAGGTTTGTTATGTGGTGTTGTTTTATCTGATATAATGGTTCTGTTCCAGTATAATTTGTATTCATCATTCTCCAGTACATTTTGTGGTGCATACTTGTATGTAGGAACGTGTTGTTTTATAAGTTTATGTTGTAAGGCAAGCTGTTGATGTATTATTTTTGCTACTTTGTCATGTCTTCTGGGGTATTCTGTATTTGCTAGTATTGCAATCCGCTTGTGATGTGATTTACTGTTTCTATTTGTTGTTTGCAAAGTCTGCATTTATCTGTTGTGGTATTGGGATCTTTAATAATATGCTTGCAGTAGTATCTGGTGTTTATTGTTTGATCCTGTATTGCAATCATGAATCCTTCAGTCTCACTGTATATATTGCCTTTTCTTAGCCACGTGTTGGATGCATCTTGATCGATGTGTGGCTGTGTTAGATAATACGGGTGCTTGCCATGTAGTGTTTTCTTTTTCCAATTTACTTTCTTCGTATCTGTTGATGTTATGTGATCTAGAAGGTTGTAGAAGTGGTTATGAAATTGCAGTGGTGTAGCTGATGTATTTATATGAGTGATTGATTTGTGTATTTTGCTAGTTTCTGCTCGTTCTAGAAAGAATTTTCTTAAATTGTCTACCTGTCCATAATGTAGGTTTTTTATGTCGATAAATCCCCTTCCTCCTTCCTTTCTGCTTAATGTGAATCTTTCTGTTGCTGAATGTATGTGATGTATTCTATATTTGTGGCATTGTGAACGTGTAAGTGTATTGAGTCTGTGTTACTCCATTTCACTACTCCAAATGAGTAGGTCAATATTGGTATAGCATAAGTATTTATAGCTTTTGTCTTGTTTCTTGCTGTCAATTCTGTTTTCAGTATTTTTGTTAGTCTTTGTCTATATTTTTCTTTTAGTTCTTCTTTAATATTTGTATTATCTATTCCTATTTTTTGTCTGTATCCTAGATATTTATAGGCATCTGTTTTTTCCATTGCTTCTATGCAGTCGCTGTGGTTATCCAATATGTAATCATCTTGTTTAGTGTGTTTTCCCTTGACTATGCTATTTTCTTACATTTGTCTGTTCCAAAAGCCATATGTATATCATTGCTGAATACTTCTGTTATCTTTAGTAATTGGTTGAGTTATTGATTTGTTGCTGCCAGTAGTTTTAGATCATCCATGTATAGCAAATGTGTGATTTTGTGTTGGTATGTTCCAGTAATATTGTATCCATAATTTGTATTATTTAGCATGTTGGGTAGTGGGTTCAGAGCAAGGCAGAACCAGAAAGGACTTAATTAGTCTCCTTGGTATATTCCACACTTAATCTGTATTGGCTGTGATGTGATATTATATGAATTTGTTTGTATATTAAGTGTGGTTTTCCAATTTTTCATTACTATGTTTAGGAACTGTATCAATTTAGGATCTACTTTGTATATTTCCAATATTTGTAGTAACCATGAGTGGGGTACACTATCAAAAGCTTTTTGGTAATCAATGTATGCGTAGTGTAGTGACCTTTGTTTAGTTTTAGCTTGATATGTCACCTCTGCATCTATTATCAGTTGCTCTTTACATCCTCGTGCTCCTTTGCAACAGCCATTTTGTTCTTCATTTATAATTTTGTTCTGTGTTGTATGTGTTATTAATTTCTGTGTAATGACTGAAGTTAATATTTTGTATATTGTTGGCACGCATGTTATGGGGCGATATTTAGCTGGGTTTGCTGTGTCTGCTTGATCTTTAGGTTTCAGATAAGTTATTCCACGTGTAAGTGTATCAGGGAATGTGTATGGGTCTGCAATGTAACCTCAACCACCTCTCATTGCACACAAACCCAGTCTCTCCCATCTACTCAATCTCCCACTTCCAGCTCCACTCCCTCCAAAAGCTCAAAATTCCGATCAACACAATCTGGCACCACAACACCCTAATTCAGTAGTTAACCTTTCCTCCAAACCTCTCTCCCAATCCGAAACCTCTGTCCTATCCAAAGGCCTCACCTTCAGCCCCACTCCCAGATTCAATCAAACAGCCCTAGTCAAAGATTTACTGTCCTACACTCGTACTCTCTGCTGGAAGTATCACTTTGCCACGAAGAAAATTGATCCTAATCCTACCCCTAATGATCCAACTCCCCAAGACACTATCCAAATTGAACCCTGCCTAGAACAGTTCCGTCCTCCGTCACAGCGGGACCCACCTCCTCTTCCTCAAAATCACCCTCTCCAAACCTTCCAGGAATTTCTGACTTCCAGCCTTGCCTCTCAATCCTTCTTAAAAAACCTTAATCCTACTCCCAACATCACCACTGTTGAAGCTCAGGCTATCCGTGATCTGAAGGCTGACCGGTCCATCGTCATTCTTCCGGCGGACAAGGGTTCGACGACCGTGGTACTTTATCGTCGGGAGTATGTGGCTGAGGGACTGCGTCAGCTTTCAGGCAACACCACATACAAAGTTTGCCAAGGTAATCCCATCCCTGATGTCCAGGCAGAGCTTCAAGGAATCCTCAGAACCTTAGGCCCCCTACAAAACCTTTCACCTGACTCCATCAACCTCCTGACCCCACCGACACCCCGCACCCCTACCTTCTACCTTCTTCCTAAAATTCACAAACCCAATCATCCCGGCCGCCCCATTGTAGCTGGTTACCAAGCCCCCAACAGAACGTATCTCTGCCTACGTAGATCAACACCTTCAACCCATTACATGCAGTCTCCCATCCTTCATCAAAGACACCAACCACTTTCTCGAACGCCTGGAATCCTTACCCAATCCGTTACCTCCAGAAACCATCCTTGTAACCATTGATGCCACTTCCTTATACACAAATATCCCGCACGTCCAGGGCCTCGCTGCGATGGAGCACTTCCTTTCACGCCGATCACCTGCCACCCTACCTAAAACCTCTTTCCTCATTACCTTAGCCAGCTTCATCCTGACCCACAACTTCTTCACTTTTGAAAACCAGACATACCAACAATTAAAGGGAACAGCCATGGGCACCAGGATGGCCCCCTCGTACGCCAACCTATTCATGGGTCGCTTAGAGGAAGCCTTCTTGGTTACCCAGGCCTGCCAACCCAAAGTTTGGTACAGATTTATTGATGACATCTTCATGATCTGGACTCACAGTGAAGAAGAACTCCAGAATTTCCTCTCCAACCTCAACTCCTTTGGTTCCATCAGATTCATCTGGTCCTACTCCAAATCCCATGCCACTTTCCTTGATGTTGACCTTCACCTGTCCAATGGCCAGCTTCACACGTCCGTCCACATCAAACCCACCAACAAGCAACAGTACCTCCATTACGACAGCTGCCACCCATTCCACATCAAACGGTCCCTTCCCTACAGCCTAGGTCTTCGTGGCAAACGAATCTGCTCCAGTCCGGAATCCCTGAAGCATTACACCAACGACCTGACAACAGCTTTCGCATCCCGCAACTACCCTCCCGACCTGGTACAGAAGCAAATAACCAGAGCCACTTCCTCATCCTCTCAAACCCAGAACCTCCCACAGAAGAACCACAAAAGTGCCCCACTTATGACAGGATACTTTCCGGGACTGGATCAGATTTTGAATGTGGCTCTCCAGCAGGGATACAACGTCCTCAAATCCTGCCCTGAAATGAGATCCATCCTTCATGAAATCCTCCCCACTCCACCAAGAGTGTCTTTTCGCCGTCCACCTATCCTTTGTAACCTCTTAGTTCATCCCTATGAAATCCCCAAACCACCTTCCCTACCCTCTGGCTCCTACCCTTGTAACCGCCCCCGGTGTAAAACCTGTCCCATGCACCCTCCCACCACCACCTACTCCAGTCCTGTAACCCGGAAGGTGTACACAATCAAAGGCAGAGCCACGTGTGAAACCACCCACGTGATCTACCAACTGACCTGCCTACACTGTGATGCATTCTATGTGGGAATGACCAGCAACAAACTGTCCATTCGCATGAATGGACACAGGCAGACAGTGTTTGTTGGTAATGAGGATCACCCTGTGGCTAAACATGCCTTGGTGCACGACCAGCACATCTTGGCGCAGTGTTACACCGTCCGGGTTATCTGGATACTTCCTACTAACACCAACCTATCCGAACTCCGGAGATGGGAACTTGCTCTTCAATATATCCTCTCCTCCCGTTATCCACCAGGCCTCAATCTCCGCTAATTTCAAGTTGCCGCCACTCATACCTCACCTGTCATTCAACAACATCTTTGCCTCTGCACTTCTGCCTTGACTGACATCTCTGCCCAAACTCTTTGTCTTTAAATATGTCTGCTTGTGTCTGTATATGTGTGGATGGATATGTGTGTGTGTGCGAGTGTATACCCGTCCTTTTTTCCCCCTAAGGTAAGTCTTTCCGCTCCCGGGACTGGAATGACTCCTTACCCTCTCCCTTAAAACCCACATCCTTTCGTCTTTCCCTCTCCTTCCCTCTTTCCTGATGAGGCAACAGTTTGTTGCGAAAGCTTGAATTTTGTGTGTATGTTTGTGTTCGTTTGTGTGTCTGCCGACCTGCCAGCACTTTCATTTGGTAACTCACATCATCTTTGTTTTTAGGTATGTTAAATAATTTAGTTAGATGTGAATGTGTAGAGGTGAACTTCTTTAGCCAGAAATTTGGTATTTTATCTTTTCCAGGGGCTTTCCAATTGTGAGTAGAATTAATTGCTTGGGTGACTTCATGTTGCAAAATTATCACTTCAGGCATCCGCAGTATCATCTTGTATGTGTCTGTTTCTGCTTGTATCCACCGTGCATGCATGTTATGTTGTACCGGGTTTGACCATATGTTGCTCCAGAAGTGTTCCATGTCTGTTATGCTTGGTGGGTTGTCTATTTTAATGTGTGTGTTATCTATTGTCTGGTAAAATTTCTTTTGGTTTGTGTTGAATGTTTGGTTTTGTTTCCTTCTATTTTCACTCTTTTTTTGTATTTTCTAAGTCGTTTGGCCAGGTGGTCTATGTAAGAATGGTCTAATGTCTGTATTTGTGTCTTTGTATTCTATATATGTCAACTGAAATTTCTCTTCTATATCTAACATGTGTGTCACTTTGTGTTCTATTTGTGCTTGTTCTGGTGGCTGTCTTAAGATTTCGTTTTCCTCTGATTGTTTAATTGATGCGTGTTGGTCTTTGTTTGTTTGCTCTGGGATGTTTGAGTCCATTACTGTATTTTCTTCTTCTTCTGATTGCACATTATTTTGTTCCAGTATTTGTTGTACTTGTTGTTTGATGTTTTCTAATTCTGACTGGGGTATCCTGTTATTTTTTATTATTACATGGATCTGATCAGCTAGTCGTCGTTCTGTCAAAAATTTTAATTCTGGGTATCTGGTAATAAATGTTGTGTATACTTGTGATCTGTATCCAGTTTTGTTGGTTCCTAGGTTTGCTGCTTGGTAATAACGGAACATGAGGTGTCGATTAACTTCATCTGACCATCTCATCCTCTGTCTTTGTTTTCCTTCTAGGGTGGTTGCAGGAAGCATATCCTGCAAAACACCTCTATTTGGATTTAAATCATTTTTCAGTTGGCTAGCAGTGGCGTTACCATTGTGGGCGGGCATAGGGTTCAAGCATCGTCCCCGACCATTATTATTATTATTATTATTATTATTATTATTATTATTTTTGGGAACTACCCCCATGTACTGTCAATTTCATATGACGTGAATCTCTGCCATTAAAAATTTTCCTGAAATCCAACTAATCTTGCCCCTACCATAACAGTGGGTGATTATTTGTTATTAACGAGGCATAAAGAAGGAAACGGACCTAAATTATACAAGACCCTGAACCAAAAATTCATCGATTCTTTCAGGGGGAGACACAAGTACTTACAGATCTGTGTAGCCAAGATGAGGACAGAGTACAGCAGTAAGCAGCTAGAACTTAACCAACTGGTATCAGTTGTGGAGGCAGTGGTGAGTTACATAACAGGAAATTTTTTTGTGTAAATTCAAAACATAAAAAAACTGTACTTAAGAACCATGCTTGTCTATCATAGGGTATTTTTCAGTCTGGCCATTAACCATAACAAAGATCAGAGCACAGCTGAATAATGTATACTATTAATCATCGCACACTGGCTTTTGCCCAAATGAGTTTTAACATGTGGCCTCACTAATCCAACAATATGATCAATAATGACTGCAGAGTGGATGGGGACATGGTACTTGGATCATGCAACAATAAAGATCAATTGCTTGGTCACGTAAATCAAGTTTTCTTTTACAAGGGTAATAAACAGTCACAGCCTGATGATAAAACACTTTTTTGAGAAAATTTTCTGTTAGCAATGTCTTTTAGATCAATGAACTCTGTCCAACATTTTTTTCCAATTAATAGATTCCATTGCTAAAATATTATTCCGAAAGGCCTAGAAATTGCTGTGACAGCCTCTTCATTGGAATCTATATATTTCACAATGGCAAGTTTATTTAGATGTGGACTGGCTGGAAGTCATAATGTCAAATTTGGTAAAGAAGATGGATGGTTCCAGCAATTCATACTTCAGGCATCTCAGTTTCCCCATGACAAGAAACCTGTGTGGGCAGATGCATTAATCTGAAGGAAGACAATTCTCTTTATTTTTGCAATTCAGACTTATTTTCACATATATTTTCATCTAGACCACCCTCAAAATTTGTGCGATATTCTCCAATAACTGTTTCATCCTTTGCAAAGTAATAAATATGAATAACGCCTTTTGTGCCTCTGAAAATGAATGGCATAACCCTTGCACCATATGAAATCTATAAATCAACTGTTTGTTTTTTAATGCAAGGCCAGGAGTTTCCACACACTACCTTGATTGTGCTTCCATATCTAGTATGAAGTGATTGACTCATATCAACCACAGACTCAAATGAGCGTAAAAAAAATTAGTTGGGTTCTTTTTAAAATGCCCCAAATATTCCTAGGAAATTTGTTTTCATATTGACAATTGGGCAGCTTTTAGAAAAATGTGGGTACTTCAAGCAGAAGGCTTTTTCACACCGAAATATGCTATAGTCTTCCTAGATTACGGTGTCAGTTACTATGTACACCTCTGACTGCAAATTGCCCAATACCATTTTACTCTTTCTTGATGCTTTCATAGTTCCTGTTTACTTATGTTACTGTGAACATGTAAATGGAGAAATATTCTTGGCCAGTGGTCCTGCAAAGGAACGTCATCTTCTATATGAAGGTTTGGTTAAATTACATGGAATGTACACTGCTGATAAATATACAATGCCACATAAAAAAAAAGGGAAGCACTCGGAAG
This sequence comes from Schistocerca cancellata, assembly GCF_023864275.1. Lineage (NCBI taxonomy): Eukaryota > Metazoa > Arthropoda > Insecta > Orthoptera > Acrididae > Schistocerca > Schistocerca cancellata. Next base: position 136,909,239 of record NC_064634.1, on the reverse strand, counting down.
TGGAGGAAGAAACAAAATGGAACCTCACTGCAGTGATTACAAAATTAAGTCAAATTTATAAAAAAATTGAATCCACTTATCAGTAAGATGTTGCAACCCCTGTTGCCTGGATGCCTGTGTTAAGGGTTGGGAAAGGTATCATAAAGCTGCTGTATCCTCTCCTGAGATCAGTTGGCCCACAACTCTCTCAATTGTACCTTGATATCCTGGCTACTCGCACCGGGATGGAGTTGATGTATGAGCTGTTGTTGAGCATGTTCCACTGGGGACAGATCTTATGAGCTCGCTGGCCATGTGAGTACCTCAACATCCTGCAGACATTTCATCACATGCACTACGTGTGGAAAAAACACAGACCTGTTGAAAAATGGCACCACAATACTGTTGCATGAAAAGTAGCACATTAGGATACAGGATGTACATGGCATGCCATTGTGCCGACAGAGTTCCCTTAGTTGCTACCAGCTGTGAGCTGAAATTGTACCCAATGGCTCCCCACACTATGACATCAGGAGTATCACTGCTTTGCCTCTCCAAATCACTGAAAAATGGGACCTCTCCCCAGGTTGCCACCACACTCTCTGGTGATGGTAATATGGAATAGTGTGAAGCCCTGATTCACCCCTGAGAACAACAACCCCTTTTATCAGTAGTCCTTGCTTCCAAGTGATGGTACCACTCTAAACACAGCCATTTCTGTTGTGAACAGCAGACTATGCATGGGATGGTAATTCCCTATTCTAGCTGCTGCTCATTTCTGATTGTTCTCAGATGGCAGTCGCAGATGTGATGGGGCACTTGGTGGACAATATTGTGATCCTCCTTTGTGAAAGTCAGGAAAGTCAGACTCGGTCAACAGGAACCTGGATGATGAGTATGCCTGTTCTCATGTTCCCAATCAGTTCAACATTGGTCCTCTGTTACATTCAAACACCCCAAAAATCTGGATATTGCACAAATTGACCAGCCAGCCAAATCAAGACTCACAATGTGGCCCCTTTCAAACTATGTCATGTGCTGATAAAGCTGCCTCACGTGAGCACATGGCATCTCTCTCTCTCTGTCAGAGTGATCACTCAAATCTGACATTCACACTCCTTATATATCCTACCAGGCCTGGTACCAACACTAAATATGAACAATGGTAATGTACTCTGGAGGCTGTTCTACTTGTCACAAAAAATTTCATCTCTAATCACTAACATACCCATTGATGATGTGTATGTGTATGACACTACATTGACATCTGTCTGTCTTCTGGGTACTTCAATTTTTTTTGTTGGGTACTGTAGTTTAACATTATTGTGAAGATGCCCTGGGTCCCCACTGGTATCTGTGGTTATTATAGATGGCACTCAAAGCTTTAGATTTAGCCACTATTATTTCTGATCATCAGTATCCCTTCATGTTGTTGTGGTCTCACTAAACGATGTGTCTGTGCCAAAAGACCAAACTGTACTACAGTTGTTTGAAGACTGCAGTGAACTAATGCTGTTGAACGATGGCGAATTATTAAATGTGTGTTGTGGATTCACTGTGCTAATTGGTAAGCAATAAAGATGTTCTGGCTGTTGGGTGAATATTGTAAGTACAAAATCAAATGCTAGTTTATGTAACATGAATGGATTGTCAAGGATTACAGTGTTTCTAGATACGAGCAGCCTATTATCCTCATTCTGGAGCCAAAACACATTTGGTGCTATGCATGTATACTGGCTGAAGGCAAGAATAGCAAGTAATGAATACCGACAAAGTAAATCACAAAACAACATTTATCACAACTCACTGCGTGTTCTTTCTAATGGACATGCTTTTTTTTCTGTCAATTTCAAAATGTATCTTACAGAATGCTATACATGGTACATAGTGCTAGATTGCTAGATAATACTCTTCTTTCTACACATACATAATAGTGTCACATTACACTTGTAATGTGGAAAGAAAACAGGGGTGGCAGGAATGTAGTTTTCTTTAGTTAGACAAGTATCATAGGCATGTGCAGGATGAGAAGAGACAGCAGTGCATGTACAAGAGTTGCTTAGAAAGAAAGAATGCAGATTCTTGACACACACACACACACACACACACACACACACATACACAGTAGCTAGGACTGAAAGTTGTCATGGAAATACTCACAAGGTATAACACTTATTTGACCAACTTCTGGCAAATTCACTGAGCAGTGAGTCCAAATGTTAAGAGCACAGATTTTCTGCCCATTTTGTATGTGCCAAATGACACAATCTTACTGAAAATCACTAAAAAGTACTGAGTATAAAACACAAAATATACTGCAGTCTGTTAAGTGATTAAACTTGGCTGTTCTTGAAATAAAAACAATGCCACATATTAAAATCAATCTGTAACAAAATCAGCTTATTTTCTCTCTGCAATATGGTATGAATCATTTTCTGAAGAAACTGTCTTCTTAATAAGTATTCATTGTACAGAATGAGGTAATTAGAATGATATGTAGACTAATTCCAAGAACCTCTTGCTACAAAACGTTCAGAATTTGGGAATACTACTGTTGCTTTCTTGAACATATTCTCCCTCATGCGTTTTGTAATAAAAAACCTAAATCTCTATGACAATAATTTAAAAGTCCAGTAATGACACCAGATACAAGAACAACCTCCATTATAATTAAAAAAAAAAAAAACTTGTCATCAATGCACTAATGCGTCAAAATCTTGAACTTGCTTCCCACACGATTCAAAAGCCTGGGAAACAAGAAATTCTTTTTCCTGTCTAAATTACAGTAGTTTTGTTGTATTATTCTGTTTATTTGGTTGATAAGTTTGTAAATTTGAGTTTGACAGATAACTGATCATTATAATGAACTCTGGTTTCTGAATTGTTGTCCTAAACAGTGTGTAATGTGACTATAATTATTTCAGGATTATGCTGGTTTGTATACTGTCATGACTGCATTCATGTTATTTCTGTACAATTATATTTTTTATCCATTCACACATTGTTTTGTTAATTCACTCATGGACAGATGTGGCACGAGTCAAATTATACATAAACAGGCAGATGCAAGCATTGTTGGCTACTTCTGTAAGGTATACTAATAACAACAAATTATGACTAGTACTTATACTCAATTTTATAATTATTGACATTACTTCTCAAATACTTATGTTATGAGGAAAACAGTTACTTTGAAATAGGCTGTTGCTCCTCACACACAACTCAGCTGACGTTTTTATCTACTATTTACAACCAAGCATTTAGGTAATTTTACATTATTGGTTGTCCATATACTGACCAAGTCAGTATCTATCTAATCCAAGTATTAAAGCTACATGAAATTTACATTTCTGAGTGCAAGTAGTCTGATAAATTTTAGAAGTATTGGTTGATGAGGCAATCTTTTATTTTGTTTTAAATATTTCGGGATTTCCAGTTTCTTGCTTGATATCCACTGGCAACCTGTTACAGCCTTTTGCACCCAAATAGAAAACTGCAGTCTGAACCCTAGAGAGGTATGCTTAGTCTATATGGAAATTATTTCTACATCTGCTATTGTGGTTGTGAGTTGTTTTAATCCTAAATTCACTTTTTATTAGTCACAAATACCATTAAGGAGTGTCTAAGCATAAGGATTAAGGGCCCTGAAGAGGTCTCTGCAAGATGTTTGGTTATCAATTTTACACAATATTTCTGTCAAACACTTCTGTAGAATAAATACTTTCTTTGTTTCGGCTGCAAAACCCTAGGAGATTATGCCATAGGACAAAACTGAGTAAAAGCAGACGAAGAATGCTAGCAACCCAGTCTGCAGTTCAATACGTTGAGGGAGATTTCTGAGTGCATGGCAGGCAGAACTGGGCTTTTTGGTTAACTTCTCAATATGTTGATGCTACCTCAGTTTATTATCCATCTGGATGTACAGAAACTGCACACACAAAACCTCATCTAGTGTGAACTTAATGATCTCTACTTCTGGTTCCTTTAAGTCAATTTATTTGTTTGAAATTGCATAAGATGAGTGTTTGTAAGATTAAGGTTAAGCTGTTGTCTGTTGCAATGCATATACACACAGTGCAAAATAAATGTCCACTAGCACCATACATAGAGTTGTTTACTAGAACCCTCAAAAATGTAAGCTCTACAAAATTTCTTGGTATATGGATCCAAGAAGATCTAAGATGGGTCCAACATACAAAATACATTACAAATAAATTAAATACCATTTGATATACTGTATTATCAAAATTCTTTCCGATTGCACATCGAAAGAGACACTAAAAGATGTATACTTCACCCAGGCAGAATCCTTACTGAGATACAGTATAATCTTTTGGGGAAACGCATCTGCTAGCAAAAGTTGTTTTATATGCCAAAAGAGAATTGTAAGAGCCATAGAAAATGCTGCATCAAGAAGCTCATGCAAGCCTTTATTCAAGAAACTAAATATCCTTCCACTACCATGTCTGTACATTTTACAAGTAATCACTTTTGCAAGGAAAATCTTAGAAAATAGCAATAATTTTGTGTCAACTAAACAGAGTATCCACCTGTATAACACAAGGAGAAAGCAGGACATACATGTTCAATATGCACACATAACACTATAACAGAATGGACCACTGCAAACAGGAAACAGACTATACAATACGCTACCTACAAATATTAAAACAATAAAAGACACTTCAAAATTTAAAACTGCTGTCCATAAATATTTATTGCAAAAATGTTATTATAGTATAGATTAATATCTTGAAACATAAAAATTTATTGCCAAATACTAAAAAAAAAAGAAAAAAATAATTACTTGGGTTAAATATAATGTATGGAAGCTGAACCTTCAGTTGTGATAATATTAAGCCTAAATCAATGTAAATATTCTATATGATTTAAAAACATGTATTGTAAATCACAATGACTTGTCCAATATCATATTGTATACCTTTTACAACAAATGATCAAAAGGACAAATAAAAATGTAATGTAATGTTAGCTAGTATTAAGCGTGTCCACCCAGGATTGGAGCAACTGAACAACTTCCTCTACCACAGTTTCAACTACCTCTTGTCACGCCATGAAACTAAAAATATTCCACCCACTATCCTTCCAACCTCTCCCACAGTGGTAGATCACTGCCCAAAAAACCTACACAATATCCTTGTCCATCCCTGCTTCCAACCCCTTTCCTCATGGCTCACATCCATGTAATAGGTCCAGATGCAACATCTGTTCCTTACATCCTCCCACCCCCAACTACTCCAGTATGGTCACAAGCATCACCTATCCCATCAGAGGCATGGCTACCTGTGAAACCAATCATGTGATCTACAAGCTGAGGTGCAATCACTGTACTGCATTCTACATGGGAATGACAACAAACAAGGTGTCTGTTCACATGAATGACCACCAATAGACTATGGCTAAGAGACAGCTGGACCACCTAGCTGCTGAGCATGCTGCCCAACACAACGTTCTTCACTCCAATGACTGCTTGACAGTCTGCACCATCTGGGTCCTTCCTCCCGACACCAGGTTTTCTGAATTGTGCAATACATCCTACATTCCCGTAACCCTGCTGGCTTCAGCCTTAATTGTCACTGTTCATCCCCTTCCTTGCTCCCAGTCCAGCACTACACAGCATTCAATTCCACTAATGCACCCAGTCTCTCTACTTCCTTATCTCCTTCCCTCTCCCCCTCCCTCACCCCATGCCCCTCTGCCTATCTCCCTACTGTATCTAGCTGTCCTACATTGCCTCCAGTCCCCACCATGTCCCTTAATGCTTCCACAAGCAGCACTTTATGGTCACCGACCACCCCTCTACTATCCTCCCCCTCTCTGCCCCAGCCGCCTCCTTCCCCCTACCACCCAGACTGCTTCTCCCATCATGTGCAGTCTGGGCTTGGTGGCTAGAGACAGTGGTCATATGTGTAAGACCATTCCTTGAGTGAATGTTGACATGTTTAGTAGTCTTTTTGTTATGCCTGTTTGTGACTCAACATTTCCACTATCTGGTAAGCAGCAATCACTCCTTTTCATAATATTGGTAAAATTATGAATTATTTATCTTATTACTGTTCAGATTTTTTCAATGTAGCCATATTTATTCTTTAATTTGTAAGTTACTTCAATACCATCTGCTATGGAAATAATTTATGAACATCTCTCAGTATGAATACTGATGTGTAACTGCAAGGCGTGCTTTTTAAGTAAAGTTCGTTTTGCTGTAGACACTAGTAGTTCACGCATGTACAGCAACAAGCATGTGCGTCATGTACCAGCATGCCTTGGGATCAACTGTGCTCAGTTACAGCTCTGTAGCTAACCTGTACGGTTCTGTTCTGTGCTTTCAAAATGTTTAAGACTATCAACTCGCTCGCCGCGCATGACGTTCACTCAGTGATACAGTTTTTGTCAGCAAAGAACCTGTCTGCTGCAGAAATTCATCAAAGGGATTTGCAAAGTGTACGGTGACACTGTTATGAGTGGAAGCAAAGTGCGTAAGTGGATACAAGAATTCAAAGATGGCCATGACAACGTCCATCGCCCATGATGAGGACTGCTCCTGTCGCCCTCTTTGATTACAGACAATTTGGTGGCTTCAGTTGAAGCAAGGATTCGTGAGAACAGGCACTTCACAATAACAGGTCTCTCAAACGAATTTCCTGACGTGTCAAGATCAGTGCTTTACAACATTGTTTCTGAACACCTAAAGTTTAGGAAGCTATGCTCCCATTGGGTCCCATAACTCCTAACAGAGGACCACAAAAACCAAAGATTTGAGTGTGCGATGAAGTTCTTTACTCGTTATCACGAAGAAGGTGACAGCTTCTTGAGTCAGATAGTAACTGGAGACGAAACATAGGTTTCGCATATCACGCCCGAATTTAATAAACAGAACATGGAATGGAGACACACACACACACACACACACACACACACACACACACACACACACACTTGCATGTAAAGGTGAAGGCCAAACAGACTCTGTCCCAGCACAAAATCATGGCCTCAGTGTTTCGGGATAGGCATGGTGTTTTGTTGGTCAACTTCTTGCAATGTGGGAACACTATCAATGCAGAAGCATACTGCCAAACCCTGAGAAAGCTACGCAGAGCAATTCAAAATAGAAGCTGCAGCTTGCTGAGAAAGGGAATTGCCCTTCTCCATGACAATGCAAGACCTCACACTGCAGGTCAGACCCGCGATTTATTACACAGTTTTGGCTGGGAAGTTTTAGACCACCCACCCTACAGTCCTGATCTTGCAACGAGCAATTACCATCTGTTCCTCCACTAAAAAGAACACCTCAGTGGCAACCGTTATAATGACGAAAACGTGAAAACAGCAGTGAACTCCTGTTTATCGGAGCAGGTGGCAAGTTTTTATGAAGAGGGTATTTTAAAATTGGTTGAGAGGTATGATACGTGTTTCAACAAAGTTGGCAACTATGTCGAAAAATAGAGTGAAATATGTACTTTCTGAAAATAAATTTACTTTTTTGAAATAACCTTTTGTTGGGTACTTATGTTCAAATGGATCTTACTAAAAAAAAAAAAAAAAAAAAAAAAAAAAAAAAAAAACGCTCTCGTGAACATGAAGGGCATTCAGTACTTAATGCAACACTTTTTTTTCTTGGCCTATTTCAGCTGAAAAAATGTGGAACTTGTATGACATCACAGAATATTCCTGCTTTGGTCCCTATTGCTTCATGAAGTCACAATGGATCATGGTGCATTATGTTTCCTTCAAAATGGCACCTGTAATCGAGCTGTGTTCCAAGCAGAGAGCTGCCATTGAGTTTCTATTGGCAGAAAACCAGAGCATCGCTGATACTGACAGGTGCTTGCAGAATGTCTACAGAGACCTGGCAGTGAGTCACTGGGCGAGGTGTCTGTCACCATCGCAACAAGGTCATGGAAACCTGTCCGATCTCCCACATGCTGACCAACTGCACATAGTTGTGACTCCTATAGGGTTGGAATGTGCAGACATGCTAATTTGCAGCAATCAATGGGGTCAAGTCAAGCACCTCACTGCACAACTGGACATCTCTGTTGGCAGAGCTGACACTCATCCACCAGTTGGGGTACTCATAGGCGTGTGCCTGATGGGTTCCTCGCCACTTAACACAAGACCATAAAGAGCAATAAAGTACCAACAAGGCTGATCATGACAAGACTCTGCCCAAAATTGTCAAAGATTATGAAACAAAACAGTAAGCCATCAAGTGGTGCCACATCACCTCTCCTACGAAAAAAAAGTTCAAAGCCCCACCCTCAGCTGGAAAGTCATGCCGATGGTCCTCTGGACTCTGAATGGGTTATTCTGTTTGATGTCTTCCCTCATGGTGCAATGATCAACTTCGAAGTGTGCTGTGTTACCCTCAGGAAACTGAAGAAATGACTTCTGTGTGTTCATCACCACAGAAATTCGAACAAACTTCTCCTCTCCCATGACAACGCAAGGCCTCACACAAGTCTGCACACCCAAGAGGAGATCACAAAAACTCCATTGCATTGTTCTACCTCATCCACCCTACAATACAGATCTTGCACTTTCTGACTTCCATCTGTTCAGCTCAATGAAGAATGCACTCCACAGGAAGCAGTGCCTGGTGAATTTTTTTTTATTTATTTTATTTTTTTTATTTTTTATTTTTTTTAGATGGCATTATTTTATTTTTATTTTAAATTTTCACTGCTGCTAGCCAGAGAATGTAGGTGCCTAGTAATTTTCCACAATTACTATGGATTGCACACAGCCAGAAACCAGAACTATTCAGACAATAATAAGAACGTTAATTCATACACGGTGACCTAAAACTTTCATCAGCTAACCCATAAAATAAATAAATTATATTTTCGTAGCAAGGTTTGCATCTACTGTCCACAATGAAATATTTTATGCACATTATGACAGTGTTAAGTGTAAATCTTACCTAATACACAGTGCATACAAAAAGTATTACATTTTTATTTTGTATCTGTAATACCAGCATGGGTACAAGGCTTAGCATAATTGTTTAGGATTGTAGTTAAAGCTTATTTACATGTTTATTGAGATTTCCAACTGCAATAAATAAAACTTTTGGCAACTTTCAAGAGTAACTACCATGTCTAATAAAAATATTGGTGTACAGGGTATAATGCAATGTATGACCCATCTAAATGTCTTAATTAACCGTGTGCTGTCAAAACTTCTGATGAACATGTCTAGAAGAGGTAGGAAGAAGAAGACTATTGTAAGGTGACTGACAGCAACTTGGGAATCATAAAAAAAATTGCCATCTTTCCATTGTTTGACTGTGCTAAACCAAGAGTCTGAAACTGTCAGCAAGAAATTCCCAAGTGAGAGAGGATGAAATACCTTTCTGTTTGTTCATGGCATTCTGATGTTGAAGTTTTGTTCAAACACATAGACAATGAATGATAAATTACGGGAAACATTATCCAAGTTACACTGCAGTGATTGTGAGATTTCTAACAGTAATACTGCACAGATTAAGTGAATCAACTATGCTCACCTTTACACTGAGTATATTATTTGCTAAATTAAAGCTTATATCGCATGTATGATTGTTGAGATCTCAATAGAATGTTGAAACCCCATCTGTTATCTGTTTGGATGGATAATACTTCTGTTTTGATGAAGACATAATAGTAATCATCTGAAGAAGGTAAAATAAATCCCAATTATGGAATTCTGTGAATATAATTTTGAACTTTCTCACAAGACATCTAAAGAATTAGGTAGCATGTATGAAAACAACCAAATAATGAAAAATCTTTTGCGCATAATTACTTATCTTCTGTCAATATCTTTAAGAGACTGAATGTGGGATCTATAATGATGTCATAATAAGATAATTATTTGGTGCTTACCTGAAACCTATACATCTCACCACTGCGTACATTATTGTCAACAGTTCCTCCAAAAATATACATCGCATCACCAATAACAGCAGCAGCATGGAATAATCGTCCCGAAGGAACCTACAACACCAGAAAATAAGACTAATTGTAATATTTGACATTTACAAAGGTTTTCATCAATTGTCCCGAAGGAACCTACGACACCAGAAATTAAGACTAATTGTAATATTTGTCACTTACAAATGTTTTCATCATCTATGTATTCACAACCAGAAATTTGTACTCTAAATGAAAATATTTATTCGAACTGAACATAATATTTTAGGCTTCATTTTTTATTTTCTCAACACTCACTAAACTACCCATGAATAATTCACATACAGACAGTCGCAAGCTTGTCGTATCACTTTTACATATTTAAGAGCTACGGAGCACCACCTGAACATCACGTAAGAAAATATAAAGTTTCAATATTGTGAAAAGGAAAGTTGCTACTCACTATACAGGGTGAATCACTAACTATTGCCACCAAGAATAACTCCAAAAGTATGATACAAGCTGAAAAGTTTGCGAGACAAAAGTTGCATGGGATAATGGGGGCCATAATTTGACACTGGTTTTTTGTTGCCAGGTGGGGTCACTTCAGAGAGATGAAGGTCAAAAAAAATTTTTTTTTTTTTTTTAATGGGATGTTATAGTTTGGTACTTTTTTCTGATAGCAGCTATTGAGATGAATCCAATGATGTGGAACAGTAAGGTCTTTGAAGGTCAACGAAAGTCACAAAGGTGGCATGAACGTCCATTTACAGCAGGTGCTCAAAGTGATGGCCGCTGGTATCAAAACAGCGCTGCAATCTTATCATGGACTGAGTGGTATTCCTTATCACTTCGGCAGTTATTGAAGCCCATGCTCTTACAATTCTCTCTTGCATATCTTCAGATGTAGTTGGAACATCTTTATAGACAATGTCTTTTACAAATCTCCACAAGAAAAAATCCAGAGACGTCAAATATGGCGAACAAGTTGGCCACAACATCTCCTCGGCGACCAATCCAGTGATTTGGGAATTGTCTCTGCAATTCATTTCTAGCCATCAATGAAAAATGTGATGGACACCCATTGTACTGATACCACATTCTGTTCCTTGTTCCTAAAGGTATTTCTTCCAATAACAGACCTAATGTTTCTTGCAGGAATGTGGTGCACGTCCTACCATTAAGATTTCCTTTGAAGAAATAGGGGCCTATAAGTCTGTCCTCCAGAATCCCACATGATACATTCACCAACCACAGTGTTTGGTGTGCAACTTGCCACAGCCAACAAGGATTTTCAGTTGTCCAATAATGCATGTTATGCAAATTAACATTTCCATGGTTAGTGAATGTATCCTAGTCAGTAAATAAAATCAAATTAATACATGTATCATCCCTCTGAATCTGAAGTTGAGCCCATCAGCAGAATTTAATAAGATGCATACAATCCGTACCAGTTAATTCTTGGTAGAGACTGATATGGTAACGATGATATTTATGGCAATGCAGAACACAAACAACACTACTCTGTCTCATATCAGATTCCCTTGCGATTTGACATGAACTAACACAAGGATCTCGAGCCATTGGCAAGAGAACCAATTTCGTTTCCTCGTTAGTAACTTTACTTTGCTGGATATGGTTCTGACCCATTTAAGATCCAAATGTTCTCAATTTAACACACAGATATTTAAATGTATTACGTGTAGGGTGAGTACATTGAGGAGATCTTCCAGCATATGAGTCCCTAGCGCTCACTGAATTTCGTAGGCATTCTCTGTAAATGAGAAGCATATCAACTTGTTCTTCGAAGGAATAGATCATTCACATTCACTTGATTCGACGATAATAGTCTTACCATTCCTATTAGTGTTGTCTTGCAAAACCATCGAATGGTGTTTACATGTCAATGGAATGTATTCGGAAAGTATTTACTATTTGCACAATATACGAGAGAGAATTGCCAGAGCATGTGCTTCAATAAGTCCCAAAGTGATAAGGAATACCACTCAATCCATGCTAAGAAGATTGCTGCACTGTATTGATACCAATGGTCATCACTTAGAACACCTGTAAATGGATGTTCATGCCACCTTTGTGACCTTTTTTGACCTTACTGTTACGCATCATTGGATTCGCCTTGATAGCTGCTATCACATAATAAGTACCAAACTAGAGCATCCCATTTAAAAAAGCAAAGTTGACCTACATATCTCTGAAGCAACCCCACCTAGCAACAAAAACCATCATCATATTATGGCCCCCGTTGTCCCATGCAACTTCTGCCCGCCAAATTTTTCAGCTACTATCATACTTTCGGAGTTATTCTAGGTGGCAATAGTTAGTGACTCACCCTGTATAGTGGAGATGCTGAGTTGCAGATAGGCACAAGGAAAAGACTGTCCTGAATACAGCTTTCGGCCAGTAAGGCCGTTGTCAAAATTAGATTACAAACACACTCTCAAGCAAACGCAACACACACACACACACACACACACACACACACACACACACACAACTGCAGTCTCAAGCAATCAAAGTTTCAGAGATAAAAGAAAAGGGGAGGGGGCAGGGAGAGGGGGATGGAGATTGGGGAGGGAGGGGAGGGGGATGGAGAGGGGCAGCAAGCGGGAAGGGGGGAGGGCAGCGAGCGGGAAGGGGGGAGAGGGCAGCGAGCGGGAAGGGGGGACGGCAGCGAGTGGGAAGGGCGGACGGCAGCGAGCGGGAAGGGCGGACGGCAGCGAGCGGGAAGGGCGGACGGCAGCGAGCGGGAAGGGGGGAGGGCAGCAAGCAGGAAGGGGGGACATGCCGGGGGGGGGTTGCGGGAGACGTTAGCTGGTTGGAACTGGTGGGAGCTAGCGGGGGGGATGGGAAGGGGGAGGGGAGGGAACGGGGGAGGGGAGGGTGAAGGGAGGGTGAGGGGAGGGTGAGGGGAGGGAGAAGGGAGGGTGAGGGGAGGGAGAAGGGAGGGTGAGGGGAGGGAGAAGGGAGGGTGAGGGGAGGGAGAAGGGAGGGTGAGGGTGGGGAGGGTGAGGGGAGGGTGTGGGGAGGGTGAGGGGAGGGTGAGGGGAGGGAGAAGGGAGGGTGAGGGGAGGGAGAAGGGACAGTGAGGGAAGAGGGACAGGTGCAGGGCTATGCCAAAGTAATTATACCCCCTTAAAATAATTCACAGCCACTTTTAATGTCTTTTAAAAAAATATGTCTATTGAATGCGTCACTAAACACATTTTTCCAATCAATACTGTCATTTTACATCAAGGGCTCTTCAGAAAAGGGTACAATTTACACACCTGTGAATCTGAAGCTGGCATTACAACAGACCATGTCTGAGTATCCAGATCATAACAATGCAAATCATTTGGTAAAGTGCTGTCAGCAGCTCCACCAAAGACATACAGGTGTCTGTCATACGCAACCATGGTGTGGCCATACCGACGGGCAGGTGGTGGAGGTGCACCACGTAGTATGTGCTCTGTTGATATACGAGTCCAGCTGAGGAAGAAATTTAACGTGACAAACTGTTTCCCAGGTTAATAAATATAGTATATTTCATCTGTTACTATGAATTGAAGCTATGAATTATTGAACGTCTCTTAACACCTTAACCACAGTATCTGTTTTGCCATTGTAGGGTAACAGGTTATTTAAAAGTGACCAAAATAAGACTGAGTCGAACAGAATACTTGAGAGAGTCAATATTATGACAATAAATAACCATCACTAATACTGTCTAATTACAGTTTTTAATACAAAATTATTTTTTAATCACACGCGCACGCCACGCACGCACGCACGCACGCGCCCACACACACACACAGCACCAGTGCGTGATGGGAGTGGCGAGTAGGTGGGAGTGAGGAAGAGGCTGAGGCAGGGAGAGGGAGGGATAGTACGCTGAGTGTGGTGGACAGTGAAGTGCTGCAGGTTAGTTGGAGGGTAGGGGAGGGTAGGGTAGGGTAGGGTAGGGTAGGGTAGGGTAGGGTAGGGTAGGGTAGGGTAGGGTAGGGTAGGGTAGGGTAGGGTAGGGTAGGGTAGGGTAGGGTAGGGGAGGGAGGGGAGGGGAGAGGAGGGGATAGTAGCAGAAAAGGACAGAAATAAAAAGACTGTGTGTGATGGTGGAGTGACAGCTGTGTAGTGCTGGAATGGGACCAGGGATGGGACTGGATGGGTGAGGACAGTGAGTGATGAAGGTTGAGGCCAAGAGGGTTACAGAAACAAAGGACATATTGCAGGGAAAGTTCCCACCTGTGCAATTCAGAACAGCTGGTGTTGGTGTGAAGGATCCATATGGCACAGACTGTGAAGCAGTAACCCTGGCAGAGAATGTAATTCAGCTGCTCTAGTCCTGAGTGGTACTGAGTTACGAGGGGAAGGCTCCTCTGTGGCCGGACTTTGAGAGGTGGTGGGAGACTGGAAGGATCAGGCATGGGTGATTTGTTTTCCACAAGGTTAGAAGGATAATTACACTCAGTGAAGGCTTCAGTGAGACCCTCGACATATTTCGGGAGGGACTGCTTGTCACTGCAGATGCAACGACCAAGGGTGGCTAGGCTGTGTAGAAGGGACTTCTGGGTATGGAATGGGTGGCAGCTGTCAAAGTGGAGATATTGCTGGTGGTTAGTAGGTTTCATATGGCCGGAGATATTGATGTAGCCATCTTTGAGGTGGAGGTCACATCTAGGACGGTGGCTTGATGGGTTGAGTAGGACCAGGTACGCAACTGGGGCAAAAGTTGTTGAGGTCCTGGAGGGTTGTGGATAGGGTGTCCTCACCTTCAACTCAGATAGCAAAGATGTCGTCAATCGATGTGGACCAGGTGAGGGGTTTATGATTCTGGGCTTCTAGGAAGGATTCCTCTAGATGGCCCATGAATAGGTTGGCATAGGATGATGCCGTGCGGGTGCCCATAGCCATACCCTGGATTTGTTTGTAGGTAATGCCTTCAATGGAGAAGTGATTGTGTGTTAGGATATAGTTGGTCATGGTGACTAGGAAGGAGGTTGTTGGTTTGGAAACCTTACGGCATTGGGACAGGTAGTGTTCAATAGTGATAAGGCCATGGGCATTAGGAATGTTAGTGCACAGGGAGGTGGCATCAATAGTGACGAGCAGGGCACTGTGTGGTAAAGGGACAGGAACTGTGGAGAGTTGGTGGAGAAAATGGTTGGCATCTTTTATATAGGAGGGTAGGTCCCGCGTAATAGGTCGAAGGTGTTGTCTATGAGAGCAGAGATTCTCTCAGTGGAGGCACAGTAACCGGCCACAATGGGGCGTCCTGGGTGGTTAGGTTTATGGATTTTAGGAAGCATGTAGAAGGTGGGAGTGCGGGGAGGAGTAGGAGTGAGTAGAAAGGTGGACTCTGTGGAGAGGTTCTGGGATGGGCCTAAGGATTTGGGTACTGACTGGAGATCCTGCTGGATTTCTGGAATGGGATCACTGTGGCAAGGTTTTTAGGTGGAAGTATCTAACATCTGGTGGAAGCCTTCCGCCAGGTAAGCCTTGCAGTTCAAAACAACAGTAGTGGAGCCTTTGTCCACGTGTAGGAATATAAGGTCGGGATCAGTTTTTAGATGGTGGGCAGCGGTTCTTTCTGTAGATGTAAGTTAGTTTGCACATTGAAGGGTTTGGGGAATGATGGTGAGGCAAGGTTTGAGGTTAAGAAATTTTGGAAAGTTAAGAGGGAGTGATATGGGGGCAGCGGGGGTGGATCGCAGTTGGCTGGAAGACAGAACGTAGGCAAGGTTCAATATTGGCCTTTGGTTGAATTGATTGGTAGGGTTGGTGGCGAAAAAGTGTTTCCACTGTAGGGACCGGGAGAAGGAGACAAGGTCTTTCAAAAGTCCTGCACGATTGAATTTTGGAGTGGGGCAAAAAGTGAGGCCTTTGGAAGGACTGATATTTCTGTGGGGCTAAGGCTTCTCGAGGATACGTTCAAGAATGTGTTGTGGATCTATTCAGGTTCTGAACCTGTGTGGTGGTGGGAGTGAGTCTTGGAGGGTGGGGTAAGAGTAGCAGGTCTGCAAGACAGGGATTGTCAGCTATCAGTGGACGTGGGGGGAGGTTTGGAGGTTGTTGTAGAGGTGGTGGACAGTGATACTCCAAGGCGGGAGTAGGAAGTGAGCACGATGGAGAGCTTTTTGAGGTGGTGATGTGCATGTTGCTCAAGTTCCTCCATGGCAAGAGTTTCAGTGTGTGTTTAGGATTCCAGTAATTTGGTATTGCATAGCAGGAGAATTTTGCAGACGGAGAGAAGGTACTGCACGGAGGTTTGCACTTGGTTGATATGGTTTTGTAGGACTATGTTGGTGAGGGTTAAGGATTGGCAGAATCTGAACAGGTGGAGGTCATTATGGAAAGAGGGGTAGCAGTTAGAGATGGGTAATTTGATGGCAAGACCATTAGGGGGGATTCCATGAGCCAAGTAAAAACGCAGGAACAGTATGTGGGACTGGGATCTGGATAGGGATAAGGAAACTTTTCTATACTGATGCAGATGGAAGGAGAAAGGATCCATGGTGGTGGACAAAATGTGAAAAATTACACAAATAATGTAGGATTACATCTGAAAATTTCACAAAATTACATCCAATACATGTGAAAATACATGAGAAGGAAGAATTGGACACAAAAGGGGGGAACAAGATGAAATCTGAGAGAGTCAACAATAGTGAAGGGCGAAAACTCACTAAAAATGGTGAGAAGTCACAAGAATCAAAGTAAAGAATAAATAGCAAATAAAAGTATATTACTGTGGGTAGCAGGTGTGAGGGTAGATAAGTGTGAAGAATGGCAGATGTGACTGGATAGTGGAAGAATTAGTGGGTGCGAACTGGGACAGAACAGAGAAAGAGTGGGGGGGGGGGGGGCGTTTGTATGATGAGATACAAGATCATTTGACACCAGAAAGGTGCGGCAATCAACAAGCAAAAATGCGGGAAATGATGCAGGGAGAGCGATCAATTTGAAAGTATATGTTTGATTAGATTGGCAGGAGTAATGTGGGACATAAGATGCTACACCAACAATCAGCTTGGTCTTGTAGGTGAGTGAGTTTGTGTCTATTGTTGACGAAGGCCTTAATGGCTGAAAGCTTTAACTGAGAGTGTCTTCTTGTTGTGCCTATCTGTGACTCAGCACCTCCAAAATTATTTTTAGTATGATACAATTAAGGTATAGGAATTGAGTCAAGAAAATAATGGGACTGATGCTGTCACAGGGTAAGTATGCATGTGCCAAAGATAAATGGCCAATAGCTGTGAAGCATGATGCCTTCTCAGTTGAATGCAACATCTCTGATGTCTGTAGACAAATCAGTGTGGACATGGCCTTCATTTGAGTAAGAGCTTTCATATGAAACTTGGAAAAACAGCTACTGAAAAATATTTGTCACTAAAAGAAGTGTGTCTAGACAGTTTATCGCATACACAAGTTTTTCTGTGGTTCAGGCATTTTGAAGATGGCCAAGAAGTTGAAAAAGACATAAACAGATGAAAATATCGAAAAAGTAGGTAGTCTGATTCAATCTGACTGTTGATTGAGTATTTGATTGCTGAACTGTAGGAATTGACAAAGAATTCATAAGGCAAATTTTACGTATCCAATTTAACATGAGAAAAGTGTGTGAGACACTGGTGCCAAAAACTCTCACGATCAAGCAAATGAAGTTTGTGAAAATGTTTGTACTTTCACTTGGATTACCACTGATCCCAATTTCTTGGAAAGAATGACAACATGTGACAAGTCTTTGTTTTTCAGTTATGATGCAGAAACTAAGCCCCACCACATTCATTGGAATGCCCCAACTTCACCAAGAGCAAAAAAGGGTTGAATGAGCAAATCAAGATTCAAAGACACGATGACTTATTTTTTTCAGTACTCAAGGAATTGCATATCTTCTCAGGGTTCCTGAATGTCAAATGATTAGTCAACATTACTACCTTAAGGTTATTGCTCAAATCAGAGAGAGAAGAAGAAGAAAAAAAAGACCTGAATTGTGGAAGAACAAATTATGGGTTCTGTATCAAGACAACGCACTAGCTCATACCTGATCATCCGTTAAGAGGTTTCTAGCAAAATACAGCATCCCAATGTTAAGACCACCCACCTTATTTGCCTAACCTAGCACCATGTGACTATTTATTCACAAAGATCAAATCTAATGTAAATGGATAGATAAAAGAAATCTACTCACCAAGAGAAAGCAGGGAAACACACACACACACAAAAGGATTTAACTTTTACAAGTTTTTGGAGTCAGTGGCTCCTTCTTCTGACAGAAGAGTTGAAGGGGAAGGGAGAGGGGTGAAGGAAACGGACTGGAGAGATTTAGGGAAAGGGGTACAGTTCAGAAAAGTCACCCAGAACCTCGTGTCAGGAAAGACTTACCAGATGTGATGAGAAGGAAAGGTGAGAAAAAGGTTAAATCTGCATTAAAAGGAACGAAAAAGCAGAGGGCATCATCAAGGAGCTCACAGAGAAAGACTTTCATGACTGTTTCCACCAATGGAAAATTCACATGAAGTGTTGTAGGGATAAAGGAGGGGAGTATGCTGAGGGTGACAATAACTAAATATGTATGATTTGAAATAAAATGTTTTACAGCAACCGTCCCATTATTTTATAGCCACATCTTGTACAACAACAACGTCATAACCCTAGATTTTTCAGTGATTTTGGTAACTTCTTATAATAACTGGACTCGAACTTTCTGGCCAATTAAAACTGTGTGCAGACCAAAACTCTAACTTTCACAGGCAAGTGCTCTACCAACTGAGCCACCCAACATGACTCATGACCAGTCTTGTACAAAGTTTTAATCTGCCAGGAAGTTTCAGACAGGCACACACACTCTGCTCCAAAGTGAAAGTTTCTTTCTGGAAACATCACAGATGCTGTGGCTACATCATGTCCTCGCAATATCCTTTTGTCTAGGAGTGCTAGTCTTACAAGTTTTGCAGAAGAACTTCTGTGAAGTTTAGAAGGTAAGAGACACGGTACTGGCAGGAATAAAGCTGTGAGGATGGGTCATGAGTTGTACTTGTGTAGCTCTGTCGGTAGGGCACTTGCCCATTAAAGAAAAAGGTCCCGAATTGAAAGAAAAAGGTCCCGAATTGAAAGATAAAGGTCCCGAATTGAAAGATAAAGGTCCCGAATTGAAAGAAAAAGGTCCCGAATTGAAAGAAAAAGGTCCCGAATTGAAAGAAAAAGGTCCCGAATTGAAAGAAAAAGGTCCCGAATTGAAAGAAAAAGGTCCCGAATTGAGTCTTGGTCCAGAACATAGTTTTAATCTGCCAGGAAGTTTCATATGCATGAAGACTTCATTTCAGAGTGAAAATTTCATTCTGGAATGACTGGACTATTTGGTAATTGATGTGTCTACAAAAATACCCAGAGGAGTAAAAGAAATCCCAACAGCGTTCAGGGAGTAGTGGTAATACCAACTAAATGGCATATTGATGATTTTTACCTCATTTTATAATGAAGTTTCAAGGTCACTTTATACATGCAAGCGGCATGTCAAAGTATAGAATATTAGCATACAGAAGACAGAAATTTTACTACTCAGGAAAAGTTTAAGCTGAACACTTTAGTCATATTACACTTCAGTTACAAGCACCTGCAGCTCTCTGTCAGAATGTCTGTAACTATGAAATTGTGTAAATATTAAATTCAACCATTAGTTTTACTTTCTTTTATGTTCTCTCATTCACAGTCCCAGAGACGTTTATCTTCTACCACTAACAGGTTGTCTTTTCTTAGGTTTTTGTTTCACCTCTCTTGTCAAATGACCAGTGGCAGTGGCAGCTTGTGCAAAATTTTACTGATTTTCTACAATGAGGTAGTCTATAACCTTTTGACTTACAAGTGCAGTAATATTAACTAAAATGAATATATTAATTTTACATGTGTAAATTGAACTGTTGAAATATAATTAAGTTTTATAATCAATCAAGCAGTGAAGGAAACAAAAGAAAATTTTGGAGTAGGAATTAAAATCCATGGAGAAGAAATAAAAACTTTGATGTTTGCTGATGACATTGTTATTCTGTCAGAGACAGCAAAGTACCTGGAAGAGAAGTTGAATGGAATAGACAGTGTCTTGAAAGGAAGATATAAGATGAACATCAACAAAAACAAGATGAGGATAATGGAATGTAGTCGCATTAAATCAGGTGATGCTGAGGGAATTAGACTAGGAAATGAGACATTTAAAGTAGTATTTGAGTTTTGCTATTTGAGGAGCAAAGTAACTGATTATGGTCAAAGAAGAGAGGATATAAAATGTAGACTGGCAATGGCAAGGAAAGCGTTTCTGAAGAAAATTTGTTAACATTGAGTATAGATTTAAGTGTCAGGAAGTACTTTCTGGAAGTATTTGTATGGAGTGTAGCCATGTACAGAAGTGAAACATGGATGATACACAGTTACTGAATAGAATTCGGGAGAAGAGGAATTTGTGGTAGATCCTGACTAGAAGAATGGATCGGTTGGTAAGACACATTCTGATGCATCAAGGGATCACCAATTTGGTGTTGAAGGGAAGCATGGAGGGTAAAAATCACAGGGGGTGACCAAGAGATGAATACGCTAGGCAGATTCAGAGGGATGTAAGTTGCAATAGTTATTCGGAGATGAGGCATGCACAGAATAGAGTAGCATGGAGAGCTGCATCAAACCAGTCTTTGGGCTGAAGACCATAACAACAACAACAATCAATCAGTCATTTAACATTGTGACAGATAAAATGATGGTAGCAGCAGGAACTGAACCAGGGCCAACAAATTGCCAGTCAGTGTACTTGACCACTCTGCCACAGAACTGTTACAGCAAGTGCTCCTCAAAAGTCCTTCACACTCTACACTTGCTTAATAAATTAGATGCACATTCAAAGAAAACTGACTTGGTGATGTGGCAATGTGGCATTCAGTGCTGGAAGTGATAACCTCACATCAGAGCATGGGCAGTCCAAAACAGACAGCTCCATCCCTTCTCTTGAGTTGATCATATCATGGCTGACCATCATTTCAGCACATGACACTGGTCTCTAGTTACTGTAGATAGAGTGCTACAAAACATGTTTTTGTCCATTTTATTTGTGCAGTAGCACACATTCAAAAAGAAATGGCTTAATTTTAGTTCAATCTCCAGCTTGTATTCAAAGAGATATGGCATAAATTTCCCATCATGGGAACATGGCAGTTGCTGCGTTGCCACTGCAATACTCTATCTGATTCAGTTGCAGTGACTTGCATGCAGCCAATCTTCATACAAGACTTTTGCATTTTAAATAAGTTAAAGTCCATTCAGACAGTTATTATAAATAAGCAAAAGTCGAGAGATAATATTTGATCCTGAACTCCCAGCCTTGAAGTTTTTCTCTCAGTATAACTCAAACAATGAGGTACCTCTAATAGAATGATCTCTTCCATGCTAACTGGCATGAATTCTAAAAATACTGGTCATGCAGAATGTGAACCACATTTTTCTCATGTGACACACTGAAAACTATGGATCAAAGTAGTCAGGCAGATGCAGAATTTCTTCATTTCCAAAAAGTGTTCGACTCAACATTGAAGGAAGTCACAGCATGTTATCCTGGATGGAGAGTCACCATCAGATGTAGAAATAACTTCAGGTGTGCCCCAGGGAAGTGTGTTGGGACACTTGTTCATGTTTTATGTTAATGACTTGGTGGACAATAATAACAATAACCTCAGACTTTTTGCAGATTATGCAGTTACCTATAAGGAAGTATTGTCTGACATAAGCTGTATAAATATTCCTCTTAAGATAGTAAAAAAGAGGAGACGCATCATGAAGGAATTATCCAAATGGGATAGGAATCGGTAGATGTTATGTACACGTACAGACAAAAAAATAACAACAATTTCAGAAAAATTGTTTGATTTATTCAAAAGCAAGAGCTTCACAAATTGAGCTAGTCAATAACATGTTGGTCCAACTCTGGTCCTTTTTACAAACAGTTATTTGGCTTGGCATTGATTGGTAGAATTGTTAGATGTCCCACTTCGAATTCAGCTTCTATGACCAGCAAAGACGTCTGGACACACTTTGGACATCAGTGGGATACCATCCTGATTCTTGTCTGCTATACAGCCCAACAACCAAGAGCGACAGTCTGGGATGCCATTGCATTTCGTAACAGTATCCCTTTGGTTGTCATCTGCAGCACCATTACAGCACAGTTATACATATAAAGATATTCTATGTCTTATCTGCTTGCCTTTCATGGTAAGCTGTCCAAGATTTACATTACACATGGGGTGAGTTCCTACTGCTTGTCTTCATGTTTTCTGAACCCTGCCTTGGCCAGCAAGGTTGCCGGATCTCTCCCCAATGGGGAACATTTGGAGCATTATGGGCAGGGCTCTCCAACCAGCCTGGGATTTTGACGATCTAATGCATCAATTTGACAGAATTTGGCACAATATCCCTGAGGAGGATGTCCAACACATTTGTCAGTCAATGCCAAGCCGAATAACTACTTATGTAAGGGCCCAGGCAGACCAACGTGTGTGTGTGTGTGTGTGTGTGTGTGTGTGTGTGTGTGTGTGCGCGCGCGCGTGCTTGCTCAGTCAGATGTTGATACGATTTCAAAGTGATGCAATGATTGGCAACTTGGTTTAAATGTTCAGAAATGTAACATTGGGCACTTCACAAAGTGAAAAAAATGCAGTCTCCTGTGACTATAATACCAATGGGTCACAGTTGGATTCAGCCAACCCCTACAAATACACGAGTGTAACACTTTGTAGGGACTTGAACTGGAATGATCACAGAGGCTTAGTGGTGGGCAAAGCAGGTAGAAGACTGGTTTATTAGTAGAATATTGAAGAAATGCAATCAGCCAACAAAGGAAATGTTTACAAATCACTTGTACAAACCATTGCAGAATACTGCTAAAGTGTGTGGGACCTAAAGTGTGTGGGACCTGTACCAAATAGGACTAAGGGGAATGTGAACACATGCAGAGATGGGCAGCATGAATTGCCAGAGATTTGTTTGACCCATGGGAAAGTGTCAAAGAGATGCTGAAGAAACTGAACTGGAAGACTCTTAAAGATCGACAAAAATTATATTGAGAAGGCCTACTTATAAAGTTTCAAGAAGCAGCCATAGATGATGACTCTATGAATATACACTGATCAGCTAGAACATTATTACCACTGACCTACTGTTGATATACACTCACCCAGGTGACAGCAACATCACCTGAGGAGTGACTGCTAGTCAGGCCCTTGCACAGTGCTTGTAGCATCAGTGAGTGTGTTGTCCATGCTTAGGATGGGAAAGGCGAGCAATCTATCTGAGTTTGACTGACGGCAGATTGTGATGGCCCAGGGGCTTGGCACAAGCATTTTGGAAACTCACAACTTGTCGGCTGTTCGAGGAGTGCTGTGGAGAATGTCTTCAACACGTGACAAAGCCAAGGTGAAACCACATCCAGAGGGCCACCCCTCATTCCAGATGTCAGATGTTGTAGGCTGGGCAGACTGGTAAAACAAGACATGTGGTGAACTGTGGCAGAACTAACATCAGATCTTAATGCTGGGCAGAGTGAAAGTGTGTCTGAATACACAGTGCACCGAACATGCCTAACAATGGGCCTCCTCAGCCAATGACCCATATGTGTGCCAATGTTAACACCACAACATTGGCTACTACAGCTGAAATGGTCATGAGACATTGGCACTGGACATTGGCACAGTGGCAGAGCGTTGCGTGGTCTGATGAATCCTGATACCACCTTCTTCATACCAATGGCAGGGCACAAATCCGTCATCTGCCAGGGAAACAACTCATTGACACCTGCACTGAGAGACAGAAACAAGCTGGTGGCAGCTCCATTATGCTCTGGGGAACATACATAAGGGCATCCATGGATCCAGTGGAGCTTGTGCAAGTCACCATGATGGCCAAGGATTATTGTACACTGGATGCAGACCACATACACTGTTCATAATGAACATTTTTCCTGATGGCAGTAGCATTTTTCAAGATAATATGCCATGTCACAATGCCAGGAGTGTGATGGAGTGGTTGGAGGACTTCTCTTTGATGTGCTGGCCCCCCACCTGCCAAATCTGAGCCCAATCAAACACATCTGAGATTTGATTGAATGTGGCGTCAGAGCTCATCTCTCCCCTCTCCAGAATTCGTGGTAATTAGTTGACGTGTGTGCACGTGTGCATGCAGATGTTGTGCCAGCTCCCTCCAGTGACCTATCGATGTCTCGTGCTCCCATGCCACTACTCATCAGTGCTGTTATCCGTGAAAAAGGTGAACATACCGGCTATTAAGTAGTTGGTCATAATGCTCTCGCTAATCAGTGTACTACAACCCCTGTGTATTGTTCACACAGAGATCCTGAGGACAATAATAGTTTAATTACAGCATGCACAGAGGCATTTAAACAATCATTCTTCCAATGCTCCATATGTAAATGGAGTCATGAAAAAACCCTAATGACTGGTACACTGGAACATACCTTCTGCCATGTACTTCATAGTGGTTTGAGGATTATACATTTAAATGTTGATATTTCTAAGAAATAAAGAAAGGAAAAAACAAAAATCAAAAATTTGCCAAAGGGAAGAAAGGGAAGGATAAGTCACTGGTAGCTGTAGACAAAAACAAACATGCCATCACAAATTCACAAATCACAACACTATGCATTAGATGCAAGTAATTTCCATACAAATTGATAATTGCTGTAAAATTTTGAAATCAGAAAAACAGTTTTAAAATATCATCTGAAAATGGAGTTATAAATAAAATGATCAATGGAGAGGGCCATACAGTCGTGCAAAGGAGAATTACACCACCTTTATGTGGTTTGTATTAAATGTTTGCATTAAGCATTAAACTTGTCTGTGACATATAAATTTACAATTAACTTCTTGCCTCACCATTTTTCTTTGAAATGAAACTGGAAAAGGCTGTTAGTGATTTTTGCCCCACTCTGGCCACTGAATACAAACATGGACTCACGAGCTACTGCCACAGGAAAATTGCAGCAAGTAGGTGGACAGTCTCCAATTTGTGCTACTTCTTCCCAAAGCTTTGTGTCTCCCTAAAAGAAAAAGAGTATAAATTTACAGAAAACACATGTTAACACTTGCGATTACACTGTAATATGTGCCATTCATTTTCAGTCAAATACAGGCAATATGAAAATAAAACACAATTACAGAGTATGTTCAGTGTTATGTTTTGTTTTCTAACATCTTATTCAAATAGAGTTGTGTGTAAATAAGATCCACACAGGTAGGTTTCCACCTCCACAGCAAAACTATGAAGATGAGCAACAAACTCTACAATGACAGTAATTACTGGGGACCCACTTCAAAATGCTTGCTTGAAGTTGATATATTTTTGTAGGTACACCCTTCATTGCTATTGCACCATTTACCATTTCACAAACACTTTCCATTTAATGGTGGTAGATATGTACAACTACTTCATGCCATTCTTTCCAACACATGCTTAACTTTTTTGTACCATGTTATGGCAGTGTCAACCGGCTGTCAACTGGTGCTGAAACTCATTTCAAAGAGACTCAAGAATAGTGCTCTGGCTTCATTATTTCATTTTTCTCCTATTCGTACAATTTTACAGCAGTGGCATTAATTGTATGAATGAGAGCTCTGTCATGTTGAAAATAAAAGTGGCCAGTTTCAACTTTTTTATGCAGCGTCCAATATTTCCAAACATATTTCTCTACCAACATTTTGAAGAATCACAACTTGTCAAGGATTATCAAATGAGGCAGACTCACTTACAAACAGCTCCAGCAAATTCCACCACGGTATCAACACTATCTGATGAGTAACATTCAGCTGGCATTTACCGGTACCATGCAAATCTATTGGACATCTGCAATGTCTAGTACGATTCATCACTAATCTAACCTACAAACAGAAGTACAACTTCAAACAGCCGTGATCACTATTGCACAGCAGTTACCTTGATGACTGGTTCAAGGGAACTACGTTGCTATCATCAGATCTTCTGCAGTACATTTAACTGAATCTACTGCAAAAGATCTGATGATGGTTACACAGTTTGCTGAAACTGGTCATCACAATAAATGCTGTAAAACAGAGATTTTGGCTGTCTGAAATGTACTTCTGTTTCCACGTTAATCTAGATTACCCCCTAACTTGATAATGTCAAGTATATGTGACTCTCCACAATGCTTTTCCATTGTTTTGGGGTCTATCATTAATAAGTTTTGTAATAAGATGTGTAACAGAGAGCAAAACCAAAGTTTCAGAATCCTCTGCTTGTATGCTTCAGCTTGCCTATGCTACTGAAAGTATACACTTCTTTTGATATCTTCACTTCTTGACACCTATTTCAATTCTGTGGGCACAGTTTTCAATTTAGTTTGCTAGACTGACTTGCCTAAACCTAAGTCAAGTATCAATTTCAACATCTGTGCTTCGTGAGGTTTTTAAGATAAGCACTAACACCATTAAAGTTCCAGAATGAAATCTGCCTTTATGCACACAATGTGAACCCAAATGAAGCATCAATAACAATTTAATGCGTTCTACTATCAGTGCTAAAACATCTAATCTTATTTCTCAGCTTGGTTTGAACTCTTATTGAGTCACTATTTTTTCTATTAATGCCTGGATCAATATCAGAAAAATCAAATGGATGGATGTTCCAGATAGAGATTATGAATGAGCAGAGAATGAAATCAATCTCTCTCCAATGAACAACACACTTAAATTCATCTCAAAGCATGCTAAGATAATTTAATGAAGGAACAGTACCAGGTAAAGCCCGTTCAGTTTTAAAC
This sequence comes from Schistocerca cancellata, assembly GCF_023864275.1. Taxonomy (NCBI): domain Eukaryota; kingdom Metazoa; phylum Arthropoda; class Insecta; order Orthoptera; family Acrididae; genus Schistocerca; species Schistocerca cancellata. The sequence goes on along the minus strand of NC_064634.1, from coordinate 136,882,518 downwards.
TTCACTCAGACAAAGAATAATGATTTGCTACTTCTTCTAAACATCTAATTTTAAGGTGATATATTTCTTTTCCTTTGCACAAATACCTCCAGTCTTAAATACTCTAACAACAAATATGCTGTACACAACAAAACATGTCATATGTGCCTCTGCAACTCCATTTGGATGAATGCTAGAGCACAAATACACACTCAAATTATGAAGCTGTCAAAGAACAGCTGTCAGAAACTCATTGCTGTGGGTGGAAACAGGTGACTGAATGGTAAAGGCAATTATTAATGTTATAAACAAGACTTTCACTAATAATTCTTACTACATAATAAATATAACTGGAATTTAAAGAGAATTGCTAACAATGTGTTGTATGCATGGCTCACAGAATGACCTGCTAGCAGCAGAAGTTGACATTAATGGACATACACTAAATGAAACACCACGAGTAAAACTGCTTGGAATCCGGCTGGATACAAAGTTAAAATGGAGCCAAACATACAGATAAACTAATAAGGAAGCTCAGTTCAGCATATTTTGTGCTTTGTCATTTGCTGACCTAAAGACAGGTGAGTTGGTTTATTCTGTATATTTGCACTGCCTGCTATCTTATGGAATAATTCGGTGCATCTAAAGTAGATAAAGCGATTTTTCAGCAGAAGTGAACAGCAAGAGTATGTTGTAAAGTAGAAAACTACATACTGCACACATTTTTCTACAGATCTTAGAGTTCTTACACTCAATTCTTGATGCATTTACTGCTTAATGGTTTTTGTTTCTGCCAATAAAAATCAGTTTCAGCTGAACAATGATCTAGACAATCACAGTATAAGACACCAGAATAGTTTTCATGTTGACTTTGCCCTCCTTGTCTACAGTTCAGAGTGGACTTACATACTCTAGTGCAAAGGTCTCAATAAAATCTTACTCAGTACTAAAAAAGAAATTGCAAATCCCAACCAACTTGAAAGAAAATTTGAAACATACCTTATTAGTCAATCTTTCTATGAAGAAATGGTTGTTTATAGTTACTTTTTTGGTGTTGGAAATAGCACTGGTGGTAGCTGACTCTGTACATAAAAAGTTTTTGATGGCATTGGGCACAGTCATACAATACTTTTTAAAAGAGTAAACCACCATTTGACTGTGTATTATTACATTTATCTTCTATACTATCCAGATTTTGGCTTTTATGACATTATCAAGTACAATGCTGAAAGTTGTTAGGCCATTATTAAGTCATGTCTGTTAAGGAAGATGGTTTACCTGTTTCCGACTGTCTTAACAGACGTGATTTAATAATGGTCTAACAACTTTTAACAATGTAATTGATAATGGCATAAAAGCCAAAATCTAGAGAGTACAAAAGATAAATATAATAATACACAGTCAATTCTTTTAAAAAGACTTTGTACATGTTGCTTTGGTACCAGTCTGGACTATCAGCCGGGGTTTCACTATGCACGACCCACAGCTACACAGGACTGGCAAGGGAAGATTGGTACAGCAGCTTCATGAGAGTATAATAGTTAATGCATCACTAACTGAAGGCGTTATTCCAGAGAGACTGAAATATACCATTGTCAAACACCTGTCCAAGAAAGGTGATAGGAGAGATGTCACTGTTTCACTGCTGACTTTTTGAAAATTTTTGGGAAGGTGATGTATTCTAGGATAGTATCCCACCTGAGCAACAATAACATCCCCAGTAAAACACAGTTTGGATTTCAGAAGTGTTTATATGTTCATTCGTCAAATTTTACAAGCACTAAATAATAAAATTTTGCCAATTGGTATTTTCTGCAACCTATTTAAGGTATTTGAGTGTTTGATCAGTATTCTCCTAGATAAACTGAAGTTTTTTGGGACTGCTGGTATAGCCAATCAATGGATAATCTCATATCTCATAAAAAGAATGCAGGAAGTAGTACTTAATAATTCAACTAACATATCTGAGGAACTGCTGATACTAGTATCAGCAGCACTGCAAGCACCGTCACCATAGGTGATGCCTGAGGTTGACATGGAAACAGCTCAGTGTCACTGTATGGTTTGAAATGGGAAGGCAGGCACCGTCACCATAGTCGATGCCTGAGATTGACATGGAAACAGCCCAGTGTCACCGTATGGTTTGAAATGGGAAGGCAGGCACAGAATGTGTCTGTGCCCGAAGCACTAGAGACTGTACACTCACGTTGCAGCAATCCACTGTAGCCAGAGCCTAGCAGACAAGGAGGACAGCATGGATGTCTTGAGAATCCGTGATCTCCCAAGGAGAGGAGGAATGCAGTGACGTGTGTTTACCTTCAAAAGGCTGTTTGTTTGTTTGTTTGTTTGTTTGTTGTGTGTGTGTGTGTGTGTGTGTGTGTGTGTGTGAGTCCTATATCGTCTGCAGAGAGAGAGAGAGAGAGAGAGAGAGAGAGAGAGAGAGAGAGAGAGAGAGAGAGAGAATCGCAATCAGAGCTCGCCATGGGCCCCAGTTATTTAAGGCTAGCTGAGCCACACTCAATCTCAGTCCTCTATTTGTGTTGCTATAGCTCTTTGTGTACTTAATTGGTTCCTGCAGAATGTTACTTAAACACTGTGTTCAAGTTGTTAATGCTTCTGTGGAATAAAGTTATGTTCAGTCCACTGGTCATGTTGTACTTATACCTGATTACAACACTTACTTATGAAATTCTTTTCTGGGATGTAAATGTACAGTTTTCAAACTATACAAAATAATCATAAGAATATTAATCAGCAACAGCAATTGAGCTTATTGCAAAAATCTTTCCGAAACATATGGAATTTTAACTATATCATGTGAATACACTGACCAATTAGTTATGCAAATCAAAAGTGACCTTGATAATTACCAAGATAACAGCTCTATCCACAGTCATGGCACAACAGCTAGACTAAACTTACATTTACCAAGAAAGAATAAACATAGAATTCAGAACAGCAGTTTCCACCAAGGAATAAATTTTACAATAAATTGTCCAAGGAAAGTAAAGATATTATCAAAACAAACACATTTAAAAATGCAGTGAAAAACAGCTGTTAATCACTATGTTCTGTATAGTGAAGGATTACTTAACTAACAAGGAGTACGGGTTTCATAAAAAATGTAACAAAGTTAATAATAATAATAATAATAATAATAATAATAATAGTAATGTAATAATATTATCTATCATTTCATGAAACACTTTTGCACTATAATGCTTTTTTTTCTATTCTGGAAAACCCTCTCTCAAAGCTTTGCAATGTAAATACTAACACCTTAGCCTCTTTCTGATTTCAGTATCTCACTCATTGTAGAGGGATGCTGACTCAATTTTTCAGGCAAGTAAATGGGAAGTTGTGATACACAAAATTGTCCCAACATCATTATTAATGGTTCTGATGTCAGGTAACTGTGTGAGGGCAATGTTACATTACGAAAATGAATGTATAGTGTTTGGCAGTGAGGTATGAACAGTGTGGTACTAGCTTTATACTTTATTCAATAACTTCTTTGCGAACCTGTATCATACAGTATGGATAAGCCAAACGAGATAGTGCTGTTTTAAAGAGAAACACCTCTTATTTACAAATATAGATGCTCCAGCCTCCAGCTGTTATCCTGATTTAAGTTTTTGTCGGTTTCCTTAAATTACTTCAGACAGACACTGGGATGGTTCCTATTATAAGACTACTGCTGACTACCTGTCTCTTCCTTGTCAAACTAATCCTGGAACTATGTAAATGCCTGAATACTAGTTGTGGCAATAAAGAAACTGGACTCATACTCTAACTTTATTAAAAAACCTCACACAACTGAAATGTTGTCCCCTTCAATTATCCCCTCCCTGATCTCTGCATTGCTTCATGCAAATTTTCCAGTGTTGGAAGCAGTGCTGCAAGTCTTTTTCCATTATGCAGTTGAGGAGGCTTGTTGCTTTTTCCTTCACTACATCCTTGGGCTCTAACCTGGTTCCTAGAGTGCACACCTTAGTTTTTGAAAGGGAAAGAAGTCACATGGTGCTCAATCATGTGAATACAGTGGATGTTCCACAACTGGAATGTTGTTTTTCACCAAAAACTTCTTCACGGACATCAGATTACAGGCTAGCATGTTGTCATGACAAAGAATCTATGAGCGATTCTTCCACAGATCTGGTCTCCTTCATCGCATACATTCATGGAGGGTCTTCAGAACAGTTAAATAATAAGCTTGATTGAATGTCTGACCTTCAGGCACCCAATCAATATAGACAACCCCCTGGATATCGAAAAAAACAATCATCGTTACTTTGAATTTTGATTTGCTCATGTATGCTTTCTTCTTCCTAGGGCATTGATGGCTCTCCCAATGCATGGACTGTCACTTAGTCTCTGGATCGTATTTGAATATTCATATTTCATATCACATAATTACTTCACTAAGGTAATCAGGGTCATTTTCAATGTTTTCATGAGTGTCAACACACCAGTCCACTCGATGTTGCCTTTGCTTATTTGTGACGATTCTTGGCACCACTCTAGCACAAACTTTGTCATGCTGAAAACATCATGCAAAATCTGTCTAATCGTTCTCTTATTCATGCAGGCAAATTCTGAAATTGCTCGAATGCTCAAGTGGCTGTCTCCTTGAACAATTCTACTGACCACCTTCAAATTCTCTTCAGTTTTCAGAGTGGAAGGATGGCCCAATTTCGGATCACCTTTGATATCTTCTCTACCATCCTCAAACCTCTTAACCAACACAAAAAATTGTGTATGAGATAGATACTGACCACTGTAAACTTGGTTCAACAAATTGTAAGCTTTTGTAGTAAATTTTCCAAGTTTTGTGAGAGATCTGATGTTAACGCATTGTTCCACTTTAGAGCGTAGCATAATTTCAATGGAGCTCAGACACACAACCCACTTCTAAGTCTGCTCACAGTCAGACTAACCAACAAAGTGGCATGAAATTTTGTACATGTGTCTCTCTGTCATCGACATAGCTGGAAATATGCAGAACAACCAGTATGGTTTCTTCATTGCCATGCCTTGTACATGAATTATAGTTTTCTTTCTTGTTCTTAAATTTTAATACCACAGCATGCCCAATATCCTCGTACAAGTGTTTCACAGATAAACAGAACTATTACTATAACTATTAGCCATTAATGTAATGATATTTATGATTGTCAAAGAGCACAACACACTAAATAAATAAATCTACAGAAATATCTGAATATTGAGACCAAAGAATTGAAAAGGTTTGTTAGCCAAAAGGCTGGGTAGTAGCATTCACTGTGAAAGTGCATAACAAGTAGAAACACTGTATTCTGTATTTACACGTGTAGGTTGTTAAGCAATCAAGTAAATATTAAACTATCAATAGGACATAAAGCATCAGGTAAAATATAACAGAGGAACCTGTAGCTTTTTTCAGAGTAGCAGCTTTTTTTTTTACTTTATTACATTTAGCTAGTATAAGTGTGAACAACAGTGAGCAGAGGGCCCTCTAGTGAATTCCAAGGAAGACACTTTCCACCTGGTCTCTTGTTCAATGTATTTATTCACTGCGGTCATGATTTTTGACCTATTATAGTAATTTAAAGTGGTAACCACAACAATATAAATGCTTAATGACCAGTTCACCTTTAAAAATACATTGCACTCTCGAATTATTTTATAAAAATTATAATTGTTTCTACCTGATTATGAAGTGTATGGGAAATGAGAATACGGATAACTGTATACGCATCAAACACATGTAGACTGTACACGGTACAAAGGCTGACTGTAACATTAAAAAATGCGGCTCGCCAGAGCAGTCAGAGTTCAAAGATTATGCTTTACGCGATCAATGTGACCTATCAACGCCACACAACCCCCCCCCCCCCCCCCTCCCGCAGTACGGCCTGTGAGGTCTGAGGGGAGGTTGTGTGGGCGTTGGCTTCGGAGTGAGTAGTGTGAGGCGACAGGCGCACAACTGGAAGCTCCATCTCAGTCAGGGCAGTCAGCGAAGGTGCGGTGACGAGCTGCAGGTCCACATCATAATCAGACAGCCAGCGGGGGCAGATGATGCATCGCCCGGCCCGGCAGTAGAGGTGTGGGGAGGGGTGTGGCATGCAGATTGAGCCGTCCGAGGAGATGAACACACAAACTCTTGATGGATCGCACTCTCGAGGGAGGCACAGGCTATGCACTATCTTGACATCTAGTTCCTCATTGAGTGTCGAGTCTGCAGTGTCCGTAAGGAGCACGAGAACACGGTCGTCGAAATTGACAACTGACACGTCATTGACGTGGTTAGGTAGTACACTGCAGCGCAAGTTGAAAGTCGGGGAGCAAGTGTCTCCAGTAGATGAAACGTCATCAAAACCTGCACATGGGATTGTTGTTGACATGCTTGGAAATCTGCGAACTGCAGTGACGAATCATAAGAAGGAGAAGACCCTACCCTGGGGTGAGCTAACTCATTATCGGGCTCGGCAATGGAAAATTCGTCGAGATGGTCTGACTGGGATGGCAGAGAGGCATCGGAGTCCACGAAAGCAGGCTTGAGCCTGTGTAGTGAAACAGTCTGCGGACGATCTTTAACCATAATGTCGAACGCCATCTCCCCCCTCCGGAGTACTTCAAAGGGGCCGAGGTATGGGGGTTGCAGGGGTTGTCTAATGGAATAGTCCCTGAGCATAACGTGGGAACATGTGTGCGGTTGGCACGTAAGTGTCCGGCGGGGAATGACTGACAGGCGTATGTAGCCGTGTGTGTCTAAAGTGGGTGCGCATTCTACTTATAAAATCTGGGGAGATGGGGAAATCCTCGGGTGCCTGAGGCAGGACAAGTTCCCCAGGTAGAACCAGGTTCTCACTGAAAACGAATTCAGAGATGGTTCCCTGTAAGTCAGGTTTCAAGGTTGAACGAAGACCGAGTGACACCCACGGAAGCACCTCAGACCAGAGGCAGTCTTGGCACCTGAGTGTTGTTTTAAGGGTGGGGTGCCATCGTTCCACTACGCCAACGCTTTGCGGGAGGAGCCAACAATGTAGGCACAATGGACACATCAGCGTCTGTGTCGACTAAGAAAACAAGTCACGACGAAATGTCGGTCACATACAAATGACCACTCGGCCAAGAGGACGAGTGGATGGAGTGCAATGTTTGATGACACCTGTGAAGTTCCCTGCAGGACTCGGCATCTTTTAGATCCTGAGATCGGCATTTGGGTGCTGGCAAGGTAATCTGCACTTCTTGGCCTCATCCCTGAAAATCTTGTAGTACCAACAGTACGGATGAGCTGGATGTGGTGGTGGCGGTGATTGTGACAGTGGATGAGGTTTGTCCTCGTTGATCTGTTCTGGAATGTAGACCGGGACGTATGGTGCGTGCGCGGTTCTTGAGTGCTCGGAAATAGATGAGAGCGGGTGAGTACTGCCTGGTGGTGCAGATGGCATGGAGGTGGAACAAGCCCTGCCTCTGTCTGCAGACAGCCGGTAAACAGGCGGCATAGTGCCAACCAGCGGTGAGAGGTGAGCTGGTTGTTTTTGTCACAGTAGTGCATACAGCTGATCTGCAATGCGAAGGCAAGAGCCGATAGACTCAACGGAGTGCAGTAGCAGGTGTATCTGCAGGTTGGTAGGTAACTTGGCAGACCATACCACCCACAGGGTAACGTCCGGGATCATGTGTTCACTCAGAAGTAGCCGAAGGCGGCACCAGAGTTGTAACAGAGTGCGGTCCCCCAAGTGTTCCTCGTACAGGATGTTGATTATTAATTCCTGTGGCGAGCAGGCGAGTTGGTCCAATATTGTCTTCTTGGCGAACTCTTATTTTGGCAGCGGCAGTGGCGAAAGGAGGAGGACACAAATTAAATCTGAGTGGTCATGGAGGTGCATGACGAGACACAGAAATTTAGAGTTGTCGTCGGTCACTCAAAAAGGTGCTTCACAAGTGTAAACCATGAAACCGGGTTGTCCTTGTATAAAGGAGGTAGCTTCGGCAGGCGGCAGAGGGGTGGGAGGGGGGACTGGCTTCAGCGTATCTTGGGAGGCCTGCTGTCCCATGGTAGGATAGGCTGTGCTCTAACCCAGCACTACTGGCGTGGGCGTGTTACTAGCAAACACATCCTGAACAACGGCCGGTTGCAATGTCCCTGATGAGTCACGGAAGCACGCTGTGGCAGGCATGATCGGTACCGTGGGAATGAATGGGTGAGTGGCACATGAGATAGACCCGTAAACTGGACCGGAGGTTAAAGGCACAGTACTTAAATTGTCCACCTTGGAAATGAGGCAGAAGGCCGGGGCGGCAGGCACAGATGGTACTACAGAAGGAGCGAGCAGCTGTATGGTTGGAATTGGGGCCCCCTGTCAGTGAGAGGATGGGGAGGGGGGGGGGGTTGTTAATTGGTGTGGCAACAGCAAGAGTTTTTGGTGCACATCAGAGATGCACCCCATGTGGTAGGACAATAAATCACTGGTGAAACCTGCTGGCGGTCACCTTGTTGTGGTACAATGTTCCTGGATGGCGAAGCACCGTTGGGTGTGCTCAAACCCACGTGGTCGAGAAACTGGGCAACAGATCTGGTGGTTGAGCCTGGAGAACTCGATTTATAAAAATGTCCATTATTAAATTGTGAGGAAGGCAAAACTGGCATAGCTTGATAGCAGTTGACCACATGTGCGTTTTGCACAAATGGCAGCGTTGCACACAGCACTACTGTAACCGATGCTGTGGCACGTAGAGGATCAAAGCACGTGTGTGAATTTGGGTCCCTTTGAACACTACATGAGTGATCGATCGTTACAAGATTCTGGAAATCATCCACTTCATCTTTCACATGTTGGCGTGCACACACAAAACCCGAGTCCATTGAGGTAATGGCGTAACACTCAGCCATTTTAGAGCTGCAAAGTTTGAGGTTAACTTCATTGGAGATCACGAATCACTGTCCGTTAGTGGCGAAACAACCATTGGCAGGGGTTTGGAGTGGCCTGGTAGTAGTAGCTGAGCCTCCAAATCCTCGTATAAAACATTGAGTGAAGCAGCCATGGCGTCAAACGTAAAACCTGTTGATTCCACATAGCCAGCACAGTAATTGCGGAAAACTTAGAAACTTGTAGAAACTTCGGGGTCACCAATATGGGAAACGGGAATATGGATAACTGTATATGCAACAAACTGTTCCCATAATTGTCTATACATACATACATTTCAGCACAAAGAAAGATAAACGTTTACACTGTACAAGGTACAAAGGCTGACTGGAACATTAACATGGTGGCTCGTCAGAGCAGTTAAGAGTTCAAAGATCATGCTTTACGTGCTCGATGTGACCTATCGACACCACAAGTGCATCAGTGCATCATTCCTTTTAAGAGGACACTATCCTTGGGTCAATCATAATAAAGTAGGAAGAGCTATAATTTTTGAAAGAGTTTTCTTTTATAAAATTTGAGGAAAATGTGTTCTTAAAGTTGAACTGGCCTAAGCAATCTATGTTGTTACAGCTACCACTATAAAATGGCATAATAGATCAAAACCATGATTACAGTAAATACATTTAATACCAGTTCTGTTTCTAAAATACTGCAGGACTGTGCATACAGGTAAACAGAAAACACTATAATGACAGTTTATTTCTAATACTGTGCACAGGTCAGTTTTCTGCAATTTGCCCGTCTTGTTAATCTGTACCTTGACCTGTTCCACATTCCTGAAGGTTCACTTTTTATAAAACCTACTGAACACAATGAAGTAATTAATGTGCAAAAGAATATAATATCTAAGGAGCTATCAGCACAGTACTATTGTACTCCGTAACACAGTTTTCATTGTCAAGGAAAAATAGGGCAAATTCAGTGACAGTAAGAACTCCACAAATTAAATGGGCAGTCAATTTAAGAACAGGAAATAGTCTGCTTTAAAATGATAATGAGTAGAGTAAATCAAACAAAGAAAAAAAGGTTTTATGAAATTGTGCCAGCCTGAAATCACTTCAAAGTGCCTTATGAGTATTAACAATACTAGTAAAAATTGTCACTGGTCCTAATTACCAGGGAAACAACAGTACATAATAAAAGCTTTAGTTATGTTTTATATTTGAATATTCCATTTACTGGGATGGAATGACTGGTTCATATAACCTTCAGTTAGCAGTCAATTAGCAACTTACATTAATTCTGTACTTCTTTCTAGGTACCCACTCTCCAATTATATGAAGTATGTTTCAGTTACGTACAGCAGAGTGAATGTGAATATCTCACCACAAGTGATATAGTCCACATGTCATTTAGTCTCGCATTTCCATCATAACCAGCAAAGATCCATAACTTTCCATCATAAACAGCGGCCCCATGGGCTGACCGTGGTACAGGCGTCCTCAAACAGTCAAAACAATAATATATATAGCTTTTGCACACTACTTGTCACAGGTTAGTTGATTTCTTTCTCGGTACAACAAATACTGTCTTCAAACATACTTGCCAAAGAACTTCCATTCTATCCACTGTCCACTGCCAAATCTGTACTCAAATAAATCATTCTTATTTGTAAGATTTGAGTTTGAATGGATGTCACCGGTATAACCTCCAAATACAAACATGGATGACTCGTGTACCTGAAAGTGAAACCAACAATTAACTTTAAAAATGACCCTTGAAAACATCTGAGAAAGTAAATTAATGATAACTTACTACAGCTGAATGATGGTATCTAGGAGCAGGTGGTGTTCCAGTAGAGAAGGCACGTCCCCAAGACTTTTCTTTTACATCGAACCTGAGCAAATCATTAAGCATACTCTTTCCGTTGTCTCCTCCAAATACATAAATTGCATCTGAATATGCCACAACTGTGTGTTTACTTCGCCTGAAATATTACAAAAGAATATTGCTGTTTGTCACAAATATTAAAGCCTTTGAATTTCTATCCACAGTACTCTCAGTATTAGACATTTATGTATAACTTACACCCATTTCCTCTTCACTGAAAATTTTTAGTGAAGTAAGTTAAGTAATCTCATATTAATATTAATATTAATTTATGGATATATTAATAAAATAAAGCCATAACAAATGGAAATGGACCCCCATTCACAACAAGTGGAAAAAAAAAACTTTACTTCCATTTCGACACTTACGCCAAACAGAAGATTAGTTGAATACATAGGGGGTGCCAAGAGAAAGAAGACAGGGAGGAGGAGAGGGGAATGGAAAGAGTGGCTGACATCTGGAAGGGAGAGGTATTAGAATGTGACTGTGACTCCACCAAGCTCATTCTGGTGGCAGGACTTTTCATTACAATGTATTTGTTGAACTGTTAAAACTTCAAATAAAACTATTTAAACAATGGAAATCCAGGACGGAATGTAACAATGTTATGAAAAGGACAGTTCCTACTCACCATAGAGCGGAAATGCTGAGTCGCAGATAAGCACAACAAACAGACTGTCACAAAATAAGCTTTCAGCCAACAAGGCCTTTGTCAAAAATAGGTGACTCACACACACACACACACACACACACACACACACACACACACACACACACACACACACACACACAAAGAAAAGAAAAACAGCCTCTGGCAGCTGAAGCCACACTATGACGAAGAGGAGGAGGAGGAGGAGGAGGAGGAGGAGGAGGAGGAGGAGCAGCAGCAGCATCAGTGCACAACTCTCTCATTATGCACTGCTGCTGCTACTGTTCAGTGTGGCTTCAGCTGCCAGAGGCTATAGTCATGTGTGCGAGTTGAGTTCACGTGAGTGTGTCCATCATCTATTTTTGACAAAGACCTTGTTGGCTGAAAGCTTATTTTGTGAAAGTCTTTTTTTTTTTTTGTTGTGCCTACCTGTGACTCAGTGTCTCCCCTATATGGTGACTAGCAACTTTCCTTGTCATAATAAAAATAGTTACAATATTATGAGAAACACTCCTCTATATGGAGAGTAGCAATCTATCCTTTTTGTAATACTGTTATTATTCCATCATGGATATTCTATTGTTTGATAAAAATACTACCTGTTATAGATGCTAGATGTTAAGAGAGACTCAAGCCGGGGAAAAGGGATATCATTCAATACTAATCACTTGCTGTGAGGAAAAAATTGGCAAGAGCTTCAGGAGGAGGAAGAGCAGGAGGAACCCAGAAAAAAAAATGCTGTGGATACTACATTACAGCATATGACCATTGTCACATGTCAACATTAGCAACAAGTAAAACTCCTGGAAAATTTCTTCATTCAGAATGACAGATGACTATATTTTTTGAATGTCAGGCAAATGCATTATTGGGAAACAGCTTGAACAACTGCTGGTGTGTGACCATGGGAAATAAATGACAAAAATCTGATGCTGGCCAAATAGCATGTGCTGGATTGCTGTTCAAATCGCCCACCAATATTTTATAAAGTTTTAGATTTCAAATACTTATTTTAATGACTATTGCTGTTAGAATTTGCTGTAAAAGTAATTTATAAGTGGATTTTCAGTCATCTCAGACTTTCTTTTTATGTTATAGATTTGAGTGGTCTGTTATTCTTGAGTGTGCTTATGTCGTTCATTGAAGTCTCAATGATGTGTATATATTTCACAGCGTGCTGTTGCAGCTGTAGTGGTTATAAGGTCAATTACTGACGAAGATGTTTGTGCACTGTATTTGGTTATTAAGTTTAGTTGTCTTCAACTGCTCATCCAAATATTAACAGTTTGTTTACATTTCGCGGCATGCGGTTGCAGCTGTAGTGGTTCTTAAGTACTGACCAAGATGTTCGTGCACTGTTATTCGGTTATTGAATTTAGTAGTTTTCAATGGTGTCCCATGCTGCTTCTGGTGAAATAACAGTATAATAGCCTTTTGCTCACTGTGTTTTATAAAGTTGTTTGTGCATCGTAGTCATTTATTAAATTTGATACGGAAGTTTTCAGCTGACATTTATTAATGTTTCTAGTGAAATATTTCAGTAAAAACTTTAATTCACTGAGTTTAGTTTCATACAGTGTTCCAGTTGACACTTGAATTTTTGGTTTTAGATTAAAAATTGTATGAAGTTTTGTGGTGCTGGTATTAACTGTGGTTTAGTAGTATTAACGGAACTGCAGTGAAACCTCTATTTTACATTTTCTTGCGGTCCACATTTAAAAAACGCAGAATTGAGGGAAGTGCAGAACTGAACTGAGGAAGTGCAGAATTGAGGAAAATGTTGAAAAACCCCCAAGATATAAGCAAAAACACACAATTGGCATATATGACAAAAAATCGCAATCCTCTCCAATACTTTATATAAAATCTGTTGAAGTGAAGGAAATTAAATGTATAATATGATGTCCACACAATAATTTGTGGTAATGTATTTCATCTATTGTTAAAAAGTCACAAATGTGTAACAGCAAGTAAAAACTCATCAAAAAACTGAAATTGGTATCTGGGTACAAGGTAATTGTGCTGTTTTCAGGCATGCTATGACTACAAATTGTACATTTAAAACACGCGTTTTTGGAAGATCATCCTTTGTGCTCACACAGAAAAAAGCAAAAATTGATGAACATGTTGAATTAAACCAAAAGCAGCAGCTAAGGGGTTAAAGCATAAGCATAAATGCAGGCATCTGCTTAATGACATACTCTGTCAGAATTGCTGTTATTGTTTAATCCTTTTCTTATGAGCAGCACTTCATATGCTCACCACTGTTAAAGTGTTATTTTACACATGATGAGAGAAACAGATGTGAAAAAAATGAGTTTACTTCTCCAACTGACGTCAGAAGCTTATTAGAAGTTGTCTCAGTGAATTTCTGTATACTGTGTAAAATGTAAATCTGAAAGAAAGCTCAGGTGCTACAGTTTTGCTTCAAGCCCTTTATCACTTCTGCCAATCTTTACCATCTACAGTGTCCGGTGCAAAGTAAATACATGAGTAGTGCGTGCAGTTGTTGCAACTCTATCATGCCAGATTTGAACACTAAAGTCTTTAAAATGTGCTATCTCAAAACCCTTGTTATATTTCCACGTGACACCTCTGTCACAGCACATCATCTGCACAAAAAGTTTATTTTCAGCATTTCTCAAAATGTTTTCACCCCTACCTGCACTTCTCTCGCTGAAGGCCCACTCCCCTTCTCCACACATCCAGTAGGTGATGATGATGTTTGGTTTGTGGGGCGCTCAACTGCGTGGTTATCAGCGCCCGTACAATTACCCAATCTTTGCTCAGTCCAATTTCGCCACTTTCCTGGATGATGATGAAAATGATGAGGACAACACAAACACCCAGTCATCTCGAGGCAGGTGAAAATCCCTGACCCCGCCGGGAATCGAACCCGGGACCCCGTGCTCGGGAAGCGAGAACGCTACCGCGAGACCACGAGCGGCGGACACACACATCCAGTAGGTGAGCTCGGTTACATGTGCTAGTGTGGTGTTAGTGGCTGCATTGAGTATTGGGTGACTTTTTAAGTCGCCAATCAATAAGAGTTCACTGGCCAGCCAGAAATGGGTGACATTTCCTTGATTATGACTGAGCATATTCTTCAAGACCCATTGTTTGAATTTAACAGGCTAATGACTGATATTGCCACTATATACAGTACATCGGAAATACAAGCAAAAAGATGAGACTGAGTTACAAGTGGCACAAGAAAAAGTGGTGGCTGGGTCACTTCATCATATATTGGCTCAGTACGGAACATTTCATGTCGGCTGTCTTGTTTTTCCATTACTGCTGCAACCTAGCAGTAGTTTTATCATAACTGCATGGTGAAGCTAAATGTTGCAAGATGTGCTGGCAACAAAGATCGTGGATTACATCAGCATTTCCTCTCTCACATCTCCCCTCTCCACAATGGCCTAAAATATTCTCTTAATTCTGCCACCACCCGTGGTGTGAACCATCTGTCTTCTGAGCCGTTTCCAACTTGATCAGTCACATCAAATGTCAGTAGAAAGAAAGTGGGATGGGATGGAGTCAAGCAAGATGTTGAGTAAGAATTTAGAATCAAGTTAAACATTACTAGGAAGAAACGTAAAATCAGGACGTTTTTAGCATTGACCTTATGGGTTTTTCACAGGGGCTACAAAAATATGGTGTAGAATCGTGAAAAATGTAAAATCGGAGAATTTAAAATCAAAGTTCCACTGTAGTTGATTTCTTAGTAGACGGGAAATTCAAGATCACTATTGTTAGTTCTTTAAATCCTTCTACTGTAGTAACTAGGTAATGTATATGTTTGGTGTTTTTTCAGTAATTCGCACTTTACCATGAGTGAGAAGTGTGGGCTTTGTCGTAGATTTGTGAGTGGTGGGTTATGGTGTGAGATTTGTTCAAAATATTTTCATTGGGGGGGGGGGGGGGGGGGGGAGCGTGTAGTGGGGAAGCCATTGGGCATTCTAGCAAGATCCTCTCCTGGAAATACAGAATTTGTAGCAGAAATAAATTAATAGACTAGCAGGAGCATAAGATCTGTGCCCTTCAGGTGCAGTTGCAAAACACAAGGGAGGAACTAAATAGGATGAGGAGGGATAAGAGTGCTGGGGAATGGGAATTGTCAGTTGGTAAGAAGAGAGCTAGCTGCAGGAGATATTCAGACAGTTGTACTTTGTATATTAGCAACAGATTTGACCAATCACTTTCTGAACATAGATGGTGAATTAAGTAGGAACTTAGTTTCTAACAGTGAATCATGTAACTCCCTTGGCAAATGCCTTTCCAAGACTGATATCTGAAATACTCTTCTGTGATACTGACAAGGGGGAGAGTGAGTCATAATTAAAGCATTGAAGACTAAAGACTCATGGATACGATGGAGTATCTAGCAGAATACTTAAGTCCTGTGCTGCACATGTTAGCCAGTTCGTAATTTTTCCTTTATGAATGGTCAGTTTCCTGGATGATTAAAGTACTCAGAAGTAAAGCCATTTTATAAAAAGGGAGAAAGGGATAATATACACAATTTTAGACCTATTTCCATGCCATCAGTGTTTGCGAAAGTCATTAGAAAGGCTGTGTATGTAAGCATAACTGATCATTTCATTTCTCAAAATTTGCTGTCAAATGAACAGTTTGGTTTTAGAAGTCGTTTAACAACTGAAAATGCTGCTCTCTCCTCACTCTGTAAGG
Organism: Schistocerca cancellata; assembly: GCF_023864275.1. Classification (NCBI taxonomy): domain Eukaryota; kingdom Metazoa; phylum Arthropoda; class Insecta; order Orthoptera; family Acrididae; genus Schistocerca; species Schistocerca cancellata. The sequence goes on along the minus strand of NC_064634.1, from coordinate 136,866,450 downwards.
TACTGGATGGATTAAACAAAAGATTTCGAACACTAGGCTTTTTTTTTATTACCTATGGTGTTTGATTGTGTTGATCACAAAATATTGCTATAGAAGTTGGACCATTATTGAATATGGGGAGTAGCTCTCAAATGGTTCACCTCTTGCATTAAGAACAAGCAGCAAAAGGTCATTTCACACAGTATTGAGAATGATGGTGATGTGGGGTCCGTGTGAGGCATGATTAAATTGGGGTGAGGGGGTGCCCAGGGATCAGTGCTGGGGCCACTCGTGTTCCTTATTTGCATAAATGATATGTCTTCTAGTATTACAGGTGATCCTAAAATATTTCTACCTGTTAATGACATTATATTTAAAAAGATATTTAAAAATATATTTAAAATATTTTTAAATATATTTTTCCCACGTGGAATGTTTCCCTCTATTATATTCATATTGCTAATGACATTAGCTTGATAGTAAAGATTGCTGCATACAATGTTCGCACTGTTTCAAATAGTGCAGTTTAAGGCATAAGTTCATAGCATGTAGAAAATAAACTACCACTAAATCACAATAAGACTCAATTTTTACAGTTTCTAACAAACAATTCAACAATCTCAGATATTTTAATGACACAGAACAGAAATGTGATTAGTGAGACTGGACAATTCCAATTTATAGGTGTTCAGATACACAGTAAACTGTTGTGGAAAGATCATGTTCAAGGTCTATAGGAGCGGAACGTTCGGGCAATAAGTGGTGCAAATTTGTGAACCTCTTGTTGACCCCTGTTCATTAGTTGCAGTATTCTGACACTAGCCTCTCAATATAAATATTCTTTACTGTCATTTCTTATTAACAATGTCATCTTACTCCCAATAATTAGCAGCTTTCACTCAGTCAATATGACACGCAAATTCAATCTGCATTTGGATCACACTTCCTTGGCTCTCATGCAGGAAGACATGCAGTATTCTGCTGCATCCATTTTCAATAACCCACCATGACAATTCAAAAATCTAACCAGTGATCCATACGCTTTCAAATCTAAACTGAAGAGTTTCCTCACGTGTCACTCCTATTCTGTCGAGGAGTTCCTCGAAAAATTAAGCTGATTCCTGTGTTGCATTGTTGATTGCATTTAAATAAAGTTATAGCTTGATGTATTTTTAGGATTAATAAAGATTTTCTTAATCTGTTATTACTTTTCTATGGCAATTTCATGTACAGATACATTCCATGGCCATGGAGATTTGTTCCTCAATTTGGTCCTACAGAATTAGACACATAAAATAAAAATAAATAAATAAGTAAGTAAATAAATTACATACAATTTACCACACACTGGTGATGCTCATTACCTTGATATTTTTCTTCATTCTCCTTATCACATAAGGGCAGTGAGCTGATCTTTGGCATAATTTTGTGATTATCTTTATTCAAAAGAAGGGGTGTGGATATGTGTTATAAACAGCCAATGGACACTTAACATCTACTTTTATACTCTGCAAAATATTACGGTTTATGGTGGAGAGTACATAGTGTCACGTATATCTCTTCCTTTCAACTAACTTGATACTGAGCGTTAAGAATAACTGCCAGCACATATCCAACTGAGCCTAAATTTTCTAATTTTGATAACTATAGAAGATATTTGGAAAAAGGAAGTAATATATTTCATGACCCGTCTAGATCTACTCCCCAAATTTTAAGAGTAAACCTCTCTGTGATACATAATGTCTTTCTAGCAGCATACACAACAGCAGTCTGCCCACTATTTCTGTGACTAAATGAATATGTGATAAAGTGCACGTGAGACAGACTCAAGCTGACAAGCAATAGTCAAGAACTGGCCACAAGAGTTCTGCGAGCAAACTTTGTGGATGAAGCACTCTGCCCAAGTATTATTCTAATGAGCAACATGAAAAGAGTTGCAACACCTCAGTATTTCAAAAGAGATGTGGAGACCAGCTACTTGCTCTAAATATTCACAATCACGAAATTGTATACTAAAAAAAAATTTTGCTATCCTAAAACTACAATATCAATGACACACAACTGGAATCACAACTACTGGAAATAACTGGATGCAACAATTTGTGAGGATATGGTATTAAATGATCATATTGGCTCAGCAGGAATTAAAGCAGGTGGCAAACTTTGATTCATTGGTAGGAGTCCGAGAATATGAAGTAAGTCTACAAGAGAGAATGCTAGTACACGATTTGTGAGACTTATCCTAGAATATTGCTCAAGTGTGTGGGACAACACCCAATAGGACTAACAGGGGGGTAACGAACATACCAAGGGGCCGGTTCAAGAACATTCTTCCACACAAGCAACCTTTCATTTGGTACCCCCTTTTCCCTCATACATGTTCAACTGTGTCAGTTTTTGCTACTAACTATGATGTGCAATTTATACATACTTCACACTTGGGTTCTCCTGGTGCCCTCTCACATGGTACCCCATGCGGCCACTACTAATTATGATACATCCAGTAATAATATCTTAAGTTTTGGCCTGCCTAGCACCCCTCTCAATCTGGCACTCCAAGGGGCAGCTTTTGTCGCTTGGCCCTTAAAGCAGCCCTGAACATATTCGAAGGAGGTCAGCTCAAATAGTGGCAGATTTGACCCACTGCAAAGAGTTATGGAAACATTAAAAAACTGAACTGACAAGCCTACTTACATTTCAAAAACCAGTATAAATTGATGAATCCAGGAATGTACTGCAGCCTCCTAAATATAGCTTCCACAGAGACCATTAGGTCATCATTAAATTACCAGAATGAATTTTCACTTTACAGCAGAGTGTGCAGTGTTTCAACACCTCCCAGAGGTGACAAGATCCCCTGATTCTCACATGCAATGGGTTTAGTGACCCATACAGCCGTGCCTCATAACTTACCCTCACAGCTTTACTTCCGTCAATACTTCTGTCTTACCTTTCAAACTTGGATATACAGGAATATTCGATATAGGTTGTTGTTGGCTTTGACTGCTTAGATGGGAAATATGCGACAAATGCCACGATTAAGACAAATGTAACATGGTGTTATTGGCAATTTTTTCAAACGGGCTACCCTACACATCAGTCTGTCACCACAATCAAGTTTTTTTTAGTATTACATTCGATGGCTTTGCCAACTTGTAACCAAACTATCACCTTCAAACTTAACCTAGACCTCAGGCAAAGCTACAAGTTGATCTGTCACTACAACCAGTTTTCTTCCTTGCTTCATACTCGTTGGCTACACAAGCTACCAACACAACTGTAAATAAACGCACAAAAAAGTGATGTGACAACATCCATTAGCATTATGTCACTGATGAAAGCATAGACACGTATCTAACATTCCTCTTGACCCCTAAATCTCAGACGCTCTCCTGCATACTTAGTTCATCTAGCACTCCCAGTACGAAGGATACTGAAGAGCAATGGTTTACCCACGGCCTAAGGTACTGTTTCTAGAATCAACCTTGAAAGGCAAGGTTCCAGAGATCAGTTCTCAGTCCAGCAAATAGTTTTAACCTAGTAAGAAGTTTCAAGATTAGACTGATTACAGCACACACAGACAAGTCAGCAGCTATTCCTCACACACTCCAGACACAAATGGAATGGGACAGAATTCTAACATGTAGGGCAATAGGAAGTACTTTATGGACAGTGTCAGCATATGGAGAGACGTATTAGTGATCATGATGATATAGCCACAACAGTTACCATAGCTAACAAATGCATGAAGAAATTTAGGAGAATATTTATACTGGAAAGAGCATATAACCAGGTGTTAGCATTCTACTTTGTCAATGAATGGATGTCATTCAGTTAGAATATGATGGAAACTGAGAAATTATCGGTAAAGTTTCAACAGATAATACACTGTGCAGTGGAAAAGTATGTGCCAAGTAAGTGGATTAGAGATAGGAAAGACCCACTATGGTTTTCTGAGGAAACATAGATTGTTGCTCCTGGTTCAAAAAAGAATGCAGAAATGTCAACAGGCAAAAAGCAATGGAAATCATCCATCTACAAAAATATCAATGTGTGAAGTACACGAGAACTACCACAATCATGCCTGTATGAAAGATCTTGCCTAGAACCTGAGTAAATTCTCGTCCTAAGTAAAATTATTAAGCTGGCCAAGAGAATCTATCCAGTCATTTGTGAACTAGTATGGTGTGGTAATAGGAGACAGCTCAATAAAAGCTCAAGTTTCAACAATATAGGAAAAGATAGAGCACTATTAAAAGACACTTACACATAAGCTTTCAGACACAGTCTCCATCGGAAAAAGAGAAAAACACACCATTCATTCACACAACAACTCTGGCCAGGGTCATCTGTGCACTAGGTGTGCTTACTTGTGTGAATGAATGCTCTCTCTCTCTCTCTCTCTCTCTCTCTCTCTCTCTCTCTGTGTGTGTGTGTGTGTGTGTGTGTGTGTGTGTGTGTGTGTGTGTGTGTGTGTGTGTGTGTGTGTGTGTGTTTTTCCAATGAATGCAGTACCCAAAAGCTTATGTTTTAAGTGTCTTTTAATTGGGCCTGTCTGCTACTTAGCATGTCATCTTTATGTTCCGCAGAAAATTCCTACCTGGAGTTTCCACTGTTTGAAAAGCTGCAGTATTAAATTTTTAATATTTAAATAGTTGTTCGTACAGGATCATAGAAACGTACAATCATTTGACCACTGTGAAGAATCCTGTATGGACGACATTGTAAGAGATATCCTCAGCATCAAGAAGCAACAGATGATGATGGATGGATGATGATGATGATAAATAATATTAATAAAGATGGGGCAGGGGAGGGAGTGGTCGCCAGGTCCAGATGGAATCCTACATCAGTTTTATAGTTTGTATTCTATAGCACTAGCCCTTTACTTATCTTGCATTTATAATGCTAATCGCTTGCCCAGTGCCAAGACCCAAGCGACTCAAAAGAAATGCAGATAACTCTTCTATATAAGAAGGATAAAAGAACAGACCTGCAAAATTACAGATCCATATCCCTAACATCATAAAGAAGGGCAACAATCTGATTCCATACTCCTACATTTCCATAAAGCGGTGCCCCACTGCAGACCTGATGAAGGGCCAAGCAGAAGGAATAAGTTCCCTAATATTTGAGTAGCTCGAAGAACTCTCTAAGTAGCAGAACTCATCATTTTGTTCTCAAATGAGAGTTCATCAGAAACAAGGGTATCACCACGAGTGCTCCAGGGAATTGTGACAGGATTGCTCATTCCCTGTTTACATGAATAATCTGATGGATAGACTGAGAAGAACTTGGTGACTATTTGTTGTTGATGACATAGTGTAACAAAGTTGTTGAGTCGCCAGAACAGTAAAGGATGACATACATAGAATTTTTATTTGATGTGATAAACAGCAGCCTGCTAAAAATGTAAGTTAATGCAAATGAACAGAAAAAACAATCATGTAATATTCAAATACAATATTAGTGGGTGCTGCTAGACAGTTGCAGTGTTTAATAGCTAGGTGTAAAGTTGCAAAGTGACATGAAATGGAACACACACATAAGGTTGATAGTAGGGAAGACTTCTGTTTACTGGGATAATTCTTGAAAAGCTTAGCTCATCTGTAAAGGAGACCACAGAGTATCTTAGTGCAACCAGTTCTGGAGTACTGCTGAAGTGTTTGGGAGCCCTACTAGGTCACATTACAGGAATACAGAGAACTAATTCAGAGGCATTCTGCAAACTCTGTTACTTGTAAGAAACAGCATTTGCCGCTGACAGCAGAATGACTTTACTTCTGCCAAAATACATTTCGCTTAAGGGCGATACAGATAGCCGTACCGTAGGTGCAACCACAACAGAGGGGTATCTGTTGAGAGGCCAGACAAACGTGTGGTTCCTGAAGAGGGGCAGCAGCCCTTTCAGTAGTTGCAAGGGCAACAGTATGGATGATTGACTGATCTGGCCTTGTAGCAATAACCAAAACGGCCTTGCTGTGCTGGTACTGCGAACGGCTGAAAGCAAGGGGAAACTACGGCCGTAATTTTTCCCAAGGGCATGCAGCTTTACTGTATGATTAAATGAAGATGGTGTCCTCTTGGGTAAAATATTTCGGAGGTAAAATAGTCCCCCATTCGGATCTCCGGGCGGGGACTACTCAAGAGGATGTCGTTATCAGGAGAAAGAAAACTGGCGTTCTACGGATCGGAGCGTAGAATGTCAGAACCCTTAATCGGACAGGTAGGGTAGAGAATTTAAAAAGGGAAATGGATAGGTTAAAGTCAGATATAGTGGGAATTAGTGAAGTTAGATGGCAGCAGGAACAAGACTTCTGGTCAAGTGCCTACAGGGTTATAAACACAAAATCAAATAGGGGTAATGCAGGAGTAGGTTTAATAATGAATAGGAAAATAGGAATGCGGGTAAGCTACTACAAACAGCATAGTGAACGCATTATTATGGCCAAGATAGATACGAAGCCCACACCTACTACAGCAGTACAAGTTTATATGTCACCTAGCTCTGCAGATGACGAAGAAATTGAAGAAATGTATGATGAAATAAACGAAATTATTCAGATAGTGAAGGGTGACGAAAATTTAATAGTCATGGGTGACTGGAATTCGGTAGTAGGAAAAGGGAGAGAAGGAAACGTAGTAGGTGAATATGGACTGGGACTAAGAAACGATAGAGGAAGCCGCATGGTAGAATTTTGCACAGAGCACAACTTAATCATAACTAACACTTGGTTTAAGAATCTTGAAAGAAGGTTGTATACATGGAAGAACCCTGGAGATACTAAAAGGTATCAGATTATATAATGGTACAACAGAGATTTAGGAACCAGGTTTTAAATTGTAAGACATTTCCAGGGGCAGATGTGGACTCTGACCACAATCTATTGGTTATGACCTGTAGATTAAAACTGAAGAAATTGCAAAAAGGTGGGAATTTAAGGAGATGGGACCTGGATAAACTGAAAGAACCCGAGGTTGTACAGAGTTTCAGGGAGAGCATAAGGGAACAATTGACAGGAATGGGGGAAAGAAATACAGTAGAAGAAGAATGGGTAGCTTTGAGGGATGAAGTAGTGAAGGCAGCAGAGGATCAAGTAGGTAAAAAGACGAGAGCTAGTAGAAATCCTTGGGTAACAGAAGAAATATGGAATTTAATTGATGAAAGGAGAAAATATAAAAATGCAGCAAATGAAGCAGGCAAAAAGGTATACAAACGTCTCAAAAATGAGATCGACAGGAAGTGCAAAATGGCTAAGCAGGGATGGCTAGAGGACAAATGTAAGGATGTAGAGGCTTATCTCACTAGGGGTAAGATAGATACTGCCTACAGGAAAATTAAAGAGACCTTTGGAGATAAGAGAACCACTTGTATGAACATCAAGAGCTCAGATGGAAACCCAATTCTAAGCAAAGAAGGGAAAGCAGAAAGGTCGAAGGAGTATATAGAGGGTCTATACATGGGCGATGTACTTGAGGACAATATTATGGAAATGGAAGAGGATGTAGATGAAGATGAAATGGGTGATACAATACTGCGTGAAGAGTTTGACAGAGCACTGAAAGACCTGAGTCGAAATAAGGCCCCCGGAGTAGACAACATTCCATTGGAACTACTGATGGCCTTGGGAGAGCCAGTCCTGACAAAACTCTACCATCTGGTGAGCAAGATGTATGAAACAGGCGAAATACCCTCAGACTTCAAGAAGAATATAATAATTCCAATCCCAAAGAAAGCAGGTGTTGACAGATGTGAAAATTACCGAACAATCAGTTTAATAAGCCACAGCTGCAAAATACTAACACGAATTCTTTACAGACGAATGGAAAAACTAGTAGAAGCCGACCTCGGGGAAGATCAGTTTGGATTCCATAGAAATACTGGAACACGTGAGGCAATACTGACCTTACGACTTATCTTAGAAGGAAGATTAAGGAAAGGCAAACCTATGTTTCTAGCATTTGTAGACTTAGAGAAAGCTTTTGACAATGTTGACTGGAATACTCTCTTTCAAATTCTAAAGGTGGCAGGGGTAAAATACAGGGAGAGAAAGGCTATTTACAATTTGTACAGAAACCAGATGGCAGTTATAAGAGTCGAGGACAATGAAAGGGAAGCAGTGGTTGGGAAGGGAATAAGACAGGGTTGTAGCCTCTCCCCAATGTTATTCAATCTGTATATTGAGCAAGCAGTAAAGGAAACAAAAGAAAAATTCGGAGTAGGTATTAAAATCCATGGAGAAGAAATAAAAACTTTGAGGTTCGCTGATGACATTGTAATTCTGTCAGACAGCAAAGGACTTGGAAGAGCAGTTGAAGGGAATGGACAGTGTCTTGAAAGGAGGATATAAGATGAACATCAACAAAAGCAAAACGAGGATAATGGAATGTAGTTGAATTAAGCCGGGTGATGCTGAGGGAATTAGATTAGGAAATGAGACACTTCAAGTAGTAAAGGAGTTGTGCTATTTGGGAAGCAAAATAACTGATGATGGTCGAAGTAGAGAGGATATAAAATGTAGACTGGCAATGGAAAGGAAAGCGTTTCTGAAGAAGAGAAATTTGTTAACATCAAGTATAGATTTAAGTGTCAGGAAGTCATTTCTGAAAGTATTTGTATGGAGTGTAGCCATGTATGGAAGTGAAACATGGACGATAAATAGTTTGGACAAGAAGAAAATAGAAGCTTTCGAAATGTGGTGTTACAGAAGAATGCTGAAGATTAGATCGGTAGATCACATAACTAATGAGGAAGTATTGAATAGGATTGGGGAGAAGAGAAGTTTGTGGTACAACTTGACCAGAAGAAGGGATCGTTTGGTAGGAAACGTTCTGGGGCATCAAGGGATCACCAAATTAGTATTGGAAGGCAGTGTGGAGGGTAAAAATCGTAGAGGGAGACCAAGAGATGAATACACTAAGCAGATTCAGAAGGATGTAGGTTACAGTAGGTACTGGGAGATGAAGAAGCTTGCACAGGATAGAGTAGCATGGAGAACTGCATCAAACCAGTGTCAGGACTGAAGACCACAACAACAACAACAACAACAACAACAACAACAACAACAACGGCAGTGATGACAAGGTAAAAGAAAGTAAGGAGGCATACAGATAGTCTTTTTTCCCCCCCTCTCAATTTTCGACTGGAACAGGGAAGGAACTGACTAGTAGTGATACAGGGTACCCTCCGCCATACAATGTAAGGTGACATGACGGGTATGTGTGCACTTCACAGTCATTTGCAGAGTGTAGATATAAATGTAAACTCTTAACTTTGTTACCCCACTTCATTCACATAGCACTTTGAACCATTCTAAATTAATACCTCTACATAGTTGAGCCAGACTCCAATAAAAGTAACACTAACAGGACTATGACAAGTCCAAAGTTACTTTCACTTCTCACTATACCCGACCACTGAGAATGGTACATTAAATTCCACCCCCAAAGAAGTCTTTAATCCAACTGTTAAATGGTGTATTATTTTGTGTTTCCAAGACGAAAGAGAGAGGCTTTGTACAAGTCAAGAAACATTGTATCAAGTTGGACTGTTATCTAGAGCATTTTTTGTGTTGTGAGTAAAAGCTTTTTTTCATATGATTGATGTTTGCACAAAGTTTGGGAATTCTTACATCATAGTTGTTTAGTGTCCAAGGAAGGTGTCGTACATGAATGTCACGCATGCTCCACAATTTTACAACAATACGTGAAGTAGCAACAGAGATCTGTATTCTTTGCCTCTGTCAGAATTTAAAAAAAAGGTCGATTTGCATTCTTCTTCTATTCCTTGGTAGGCTATTTTGAACCAGAAATATACAACAGACTGCTGCTAGGAGGACAGTTTGCGTGCATAATTAATAATCTGGTACTCCCTCTAAGACCTTCTCTCAACTGAGAAATGTCAGCTGCCTTTTTATTCCACTATAACTCATTGCCATATCTGTATGTCTGTTGATCAAAAGGAGGAACTGCAGTACAATCATCTTCAATTTAACAGTTTCAGAAAACACAGTTCTCTATTTTGGCCTCCACTTCATCATCTTAGATTTCAGTTTCAGTATCAAAGGAGCACACGGACAACACTGATGGTCTCAAAATTCCCAGGAAAATTCAAACTACTTGTTGCAAATTATTTTGCTTTCAACTTCAATGTTTACTCATTTCAAAACTGTGCTTGCACCCATTTATTCTGTTTTTGCAAGTAATCGAACTGTTTGATTATGTGCTGTGTATTTTGACATTCTCCAAGTAATTTTATAACTCTACGAACAACAAGCAGTGCCATAAAGTCAGTTACAGTATATTGTGATGATAAAGGAGACATTCAGTTATCCAAGAATCTGTTGACAAACTCTTGATCCAAGCAAATAGACAAAGCATTATTTTGTATGTCAGATGTTATTAATGTTGAACCTCTGCCTTCTTGTTTTCTGAAGAAATGTTAACCGATGCTTTCACAAAACCACTTAGCAGTGCCAGACATGAAACATATGTAAGAAACTGTGGCCTTGTGAAACAAGTGGGTTGTACATTTAGACTTCATACTGTGTGCCAATGCCAGTTTAAGGGTGCATGTCGAGGTGGTGTGTGGTTTTTTTTTTTTATTTTTTTTTATTTATTTTTTTATTTATTGATTTTGTGTTCTTGAGCACGTAGTTATTATGCATCTAGTGATTAATTCATGAAGTGTTGTCACAGACAGCTTTCACATTTATATTTAAAAAATGGTCAACAGGCCAGATCAATCATCCAGACTGTTACCCTGTTAACTACTGAAAAGGTTTCTCCTCTTCAAGCACTGTTTGTTCGACTGGCTTCCCTATTACTTCTCCAATGTTTAGAGCCCATTCGAGAACATCTTATCACATAAGCAACTCATGTCAGTTTTCACTCTTCACTGTGGTGAACAACACACACAAATCTTGCAATTGGGCACCCTTCTCAGCTTGGCACCCCAAACAGCCACTGTTAATTGTCATACAACGTGTATAAAAATCTTACAGTCATGGCATCTCTGTTGCCTCTCTTAGTTTGTTGTCCCAAGTGGCAGCTTGTGACGCTTGGGCTGTAAGCCAGCAATGCCTTGTGCTACAGAAGGCTGTACTGTTACAGCACGCAAGCCATCCCACTGTGGCAAGATCCACACTTCGTGATGGAACTTCTGGATTACATACCACATTTCCAGAAAATGTTCATTCACTTTCTTATACGTTGCAAGATGAGAAACTATACTATCAAACTTTATTATAAACCCCACAAGTTGGTATCTAGACACAACCAGAAACAATATTTCTTGGCTTTTTATGAAGAAGAATCATCATATTTACTACCTTCCAGAACTGATGCAACAGTTAACATGTCTGCAATAAAATTTTCAGTCATACACGTTTCCACACAAGGCTGCCCAGGAAAATACAGATACTACCACGAAGACAGCTATGGCAGCTAACACCAAATACCATATGGTAGTTACAGTAAAAAAATACAAAGTAGCACTTTTGTTATCATCATGCATGCGTCAAAATATGTTTATAAATAACTAAATGTTTTTCTTTCGCAGCACCAGCAGCTTACGGAAGGGATTGTTTCCACTTCCTACAACTAATGTCGAAAAAATTAAACCGATACCCTGTAGCATTCTCTTTTTTGCTTACAATATTCTTTTATCAAAGGTGGTATGTTAACGAACAGAGCGAAGACGTACCTTGCTCCTACAAACTCGTCACATTCGGGCATACGAACCCATCTGTGCACGGTCTCGAAAGGGCCAAAGTCAAGAGTGAGGGCTTCAGCTGCTTCCGGATAAGAATGGTCAATATTCACAGGTTGCGCTACAGCCATGTCCTGGGAAAACATGTGCTCTATAAGATTACTTACAATTTCCTGAAGCATATCTCTACGCCACAAATGAAACAATCCATCTAGGTGGGAAACACTGGCATGTCTAGGACTGCCCAGTACTCACCTTCCCGCTTCAGTAAAATCATATCAATGGCTGTCTAGTAAACAGAAAGGTATTTTAATGATTTTTCGTGATACATATGCGAGCTAGGACTGGCTGCCACACAATAACTTTTACATCCTTAATTAAAGTTGTTTGCGTACGCTATGATAGTGTCCATCTCCCAGGACAATAGCGTATGTACACTATCTTTAGCCCTATCAAATAGCTATATGACAATTATTCATAATCATTTCTTCGTTCGCTCAGTCATTCATTCAGTCTTCCTTCTTCTCGACGTAGACAACAACGCTCCTGTTGTCCTGTCAAAGCTCAAACAGGCGAACACGGAACTTTATATTAATATCACTGGCGTTTGAACTATAATCTCTGAATATCGACATTCATATTATCACTAAATTCATTAGTGGTTTCTACGAAAATTGTTAAGTCTCATACACAAATCTTAATTAAATTGTCTTAGCTCCCTTTGCTTATTAATCAGCGGTACTTGCTTTTACAGTTTATTTCATTGTGGCTCGCGTATTTAGTGGTTTTATTGGCCAAGTCAGGTGTGCGCCTGAGGCCAGGATAATTACATCCAATGTATAGTGTTCATGCAGACCACGGAGGCGGATCCCTGGGATGTGGAGAGAAGTACAATAGCGGTATGTACATTTCATTCGATTGCAGTAAAATGAAATTACTTCACTTTATGATTATAGTATTAACACGCTACCATTAATTGTAACCCAATAGGGGAAAAGTGCCTAAGATTACATACTATTTGCATTTTTTGCTTTTTCTTCTATGTTTTATTCCTTAATTTTATTGCGCGTATGCTTGTCAAGGCTGGACGTTGTATGCGCTCATAAACGATTCGAAATCACACTAAACTCTTAAAAAAATTAAAAAAAGAAACTATGCCAATGTCAGTTTATATTTACTATGTGGGTAAAACAACCCAATTCATATCTTTCAGAAAAAAATGATACACTATGCAAAAATCTTGAACCCTGTCACGTGTTTCTATGGTTCACAAAGACCCCACACAACATTCTTAATCCTTGCTTGGACATCATTACGTTCACTGCGAGCCCAAATCTTACATCTACTACACTTAATCCATATTTCCCTTGCCTTGAACGCTAGAATATATCACGGCAGTATAAAAAAACACAGTCAACCTCATCTGCACCGTGATTTGAGTTCTAGGCTTCTCCACTGCTGAACTATAACCTTTTTCTGTCCTTGTCTAGGTGACCAGTATTCCTCAGCTACTTTTTTATGATGCACTTTCTCATCTAGAAGCTTGATGATGGGATGGCGTTCAGAAGACCAGAAGAACCTTGAATTGTTTTATGCTTCTTGAAGAGTATGATCCTCCTGAAGGAACTAGAAACATTTCATCAACAGATGTCTTCTGTCATTTAGGACTATCTCTTTTAGGACTCTGAAACCTAGTTGTGGGAGCAGATTCCTCTGCAGGTGGTGAAATACCTTGTAAAACATGTGAACATCCAGGAAAACATCCTCTTCACACTCATTCTAGTTGCTGGCGAATTTTGTTCAGTCTCTACAGGTTCGCATCTGTTGGTAGTCTAAGCCAGCCAGAGCAAACGGATGTTCCTCAATAGCATCTGTGATTAATGGCCAAAGGGCCAACTTAGCCGATCCATTCTTAGCATTAGCCTTACCGTAGCTTTACTGTATGCATTGTTATTGGTATTTATTGAGCATCCGTTTTATCATATACAATGATATAGGCGTTGTCATGTAACATTATAATAGTTTATAATTATACAGTAAATTAATAACATAGACCTACGGTGGTAAAACATATGTAAATATATATCTCGTGCAGCGTATTGTAGAGAATAACAAAACAAACAATAATGAATTCTTTATAGTGCATACTATTTTCATACATTTGTTTTTCAGATATGACTTATCGTTATCATTGACCACTATAGTAGAGAATAACAGAGCAAACAATAATTAATTAATTATAGTGTGTACAGGCAGACTATTTCATACATTTGTTCAAATATGAATTATCATTATCATTTACCACTATGTCGCTATGTTCTGAAAATCCTTGTACTTTGTAACACTGTAAATCATTCTCTTAATAACATTTTTAAGCTCATTTTTTAAAATGTAAAACTTTTCTATGTTTTTTATGCTTAAGGGAAGAGCACTAAAAAGGATTTTGCGGTGATATATTGCAAGTTTGTGATATTGGGCCGTTTTGTGTGTTTCTCTGTGGAAATCATTCCTGTGTCTTGTTGGGTAGCCATGGCACTCACTATTTAAAGAAGAAAATTGGGGATGAGATTTGAAAAAGCAGATACTTTCGTAGATATATAAAGATGGAAGCGACATTATTTGAAATTCTTTGAAAATTTCCCTGTAGGGCTCTCTTCGTGCAGCCCCTTTCATTATTCTTGATGCTCGTTTTTGAATAATGAATGACCAGTTTGCCAGGCTTGAATTACCCCAAATAAGACTCCATACCGCAATAGACAATGCAGAAGAGCATAATAACCACATATTACTGTTTTTTCACTGCAGCATTTTCTCAGCATTCTGAGTATATAGCAGCATTTACTTAGCTTTTTATTGAGCATTTCAATATGTTTATCCCACTTTAGATGCTCGTCTAACCAGATACCTAAAAATTTTGTGTTTGAAGTTTGTAAAATCTTCTGTTCACCAAGTTTCAAAACCATGTTGGGTATTACTTTATTCGATACATGGCTCAAATTCATCCATACTGTTTTTTTTCTCACTTACAAATAAAAACTTATCTCTAAACCATTTTCCTGCTTCTTCTTTTGTTATTTCTACTTTGTGTTGTAAGTCAGTCTCATTTTGAGCTTTAATAAAAAGACTTGTATCATCCACATACAATACAGCATTAGCTAGTGTTAAAAAGTTTGGTAGGTCATTTATGAAAATAAAGAACAAGAGGGGTCCCAACACAGAACCCTGTGACACTCCATTGCTAACTTTCTTATATTCTGAAAAGTAAGAGGTTCCTTCATGAACTATTTCTACTTTCTGGTATCTGTCAGACAGGTATGATTTAAACCAGCTGTGAACAGGACCACGTACACCAAAGCAGTATAGTTTCTCAAGCAATAATTCATTATCAATAACATCAAATGCCTTTGATAAATCTAAAAGCACCCCACAGTTTACTTCGTTATGATCTATAGAGATCAGGTGAAGTTTTAGGAAATTATACACAACTGTTTCAGTTGACCTATTTTTTCTGAAGCCATTTTGCTCACTGACTAATATTCTACATGTGTTCAGGAAAGCAGAGAGTCTTTGATGCATTATTCTTTTGCTTCTTTTGAGAAGCAAGATATCAAGGATATGGGTCTGAAGTTTTTTACATCATGAGGATCACCATTTTTGTATAATGGTTTTATTATTGTCAGCTTTAGTTCTTTGGGGAAAGTGCCAGTGCTGAAAGAGGCATTAATTATATCTACAAGGGGACGAGCAATATTTATGTTGTGTTTAAAACTTTATCTGGAAAGCCATCAGTGCCACAAGACAATTGATTTTTTAGTTTGTCGATTGCATTCTGTACTTCTTGCACACTTACAGGGTATAAGAACACAGTTCTAGGATTTGTGGAGATGTTATGTATAATCTTTGTCTTTGGATTTTTATGAGGCTTTGTACAATTCTTGCATAATGAAGGTTGAATATATTGGCAGTATGTAAAGGATCACTTATAGTTTTGTCCTCACTTTTAATAACAAAGCTGCTGTCTCTTACTTTACTGCTGCTTACAGTTGTATTTTTCACAGTCCAAACTGGTTTCATTTTCTTGTTACCCTTCCTTCTACTGATGTATGAGTCATTATGTAACTTTATTGCTGCATTAATGACTTTGCTGTACAATTTTCTGTAACAGGTGACATACTGTTTCAGAGCTGGATTTAGCCTGGCTGATTTACTTACCATTCTAAGTCGCTCTCCAGATTTCTGTATTCCCTGTGTTACCCAAGTATTAGGCTTCCTTTTTGTTTTAATTTTCTTGAGAGGGAATGAAATTTCATAGTTATGTTTATAACAAGTTAAAATGTCTCAAATTTCATATCCACAGCGTCGAGTTTGTCTAAATCCCAGTCTGAGTTTTTTAATAAATAATTAAAAACCCTAATATTGTCCTCATTGATACATCTTCTGTAGGTATATTTCTCACGCATTCTAGAATTTGTGCCCAGTACATTATTTATATAGAGTTTTATTGCTTTGTGGTTCAAGAACCCTGTGTCAGTTACTTCAATAACATGATCTAGCTTTTGCAAGTCAGTTTCAGAGTGTTTTCCATATCTAATGCATTCATGGACAGATGGTGCTAAATTTTGTGAATATAACAAATTGTTTAGTTTTGATACTTTTTGACAGTTCATTTTATAGTTGACATTGAAATCACCAAGTACAATAGTGCTCTCTCTAAAAGTCTTAATTCACTAAAAAGTCTTTCAACACTGTCTAAAAACGTCATAAAGTTCCCTGATGGGGAACGATATATGCACACAATCATTATTTTGGGTTCTATAAGTTTGCACATACTGTATTCGAACTCTTTTTCAATGTGTTTTCTCTTACTGAGTTTAATTTATTTACATTCAATTCCTTGCTTCACATTTATACATGTTCCTCCCCCTTTAAAATTCTCTCTACAAGAGCTACTGATTATTTCGAATCCTGTTATTCTGGCTGTACAAGCTTGGTTTCCTTTTAGCCAGTGCTCACTTATACATAAAACTGAAATATCCTTTAATTGATCCATCAAAAGCACATCTAGTTCAGCAGTCTTACTAATTAGACCCTGGACATTTTGATATAATATAGCTAATGATATGTTGTTTTTCGAATCCTTCACACTGCTCACCTCGTTGTTTGGTTGCTGCCTGTCTTGAATAAAAAATCCTTCAGATGGCCCTGTGGAGACACTCTTCTTCTGCTCAAGGGGCCGGTGGTTTCTAAAGCTTCTGGAGGTGTAGTAGATACTGTCGTTGCTGATACTGCTGGTATAGCCTGTTCCGTTTCTGATGACAATTTTTGTATTGCAGAAGATACTGTGGACTGGTCTATCAGAGGCAGAACAGCAAAAGGTTCACTGTTCATGCATCTGTTTAATGAGTGAAGTAAGTTTTGAATTTTCCGTCCTAGTAGTGTTTTTCCCTTGCTATTAAGATTTAGACCGTGCTGTTTGAAATATTCTCTCTCCAGGGAATCTATAGACAAGAAATGTGAATTCTGGAATGCTTTGCAGATCTTCCCAAACTGTCGATTGGCCTTAGTGATCTCTTTATTCACGATAGAAACATTCATAAGGTCGTTCCTATGTGGAATTCCAACAACAATAATTGCTGGTATTCTTCTTGCTGTGCTCAAAGTTTTTCAAATTTTTAATGGCTTTGGATAACTCGTTCATGTACAGATCATTAGCGCCCGCAATTATGACTGCGTATTGACTCAAACTGGAGAATTTTTCATCATTTATGTTTCGTGTGATTTCCGCCATAGATGCCCTTGGTTTTACAATGGAAAAAGCGTTTCCACAATAATCATCGCGTAAGATTTCAGTAAGGCAACGTCCATGGCTATCAGAGTGTATGTTGTTGTTGTTGTGCTCTTCAGTCCTGAGACTGGTTTGATGCAGCTCTCCATGCTACTCTATCCTGTGCAAGCTTCTTCATCTCCCAGTACCTACTGCAACCTACATCCTTCTGAATGTTCTTAGTGTATTCATCTCTTGGTCTCCCTCTACGATTTTTACCCTCCATGCTGCCCTCCAGTACTAAATTGGTGATCCGTTGATGCCTCAGAACATGTCCTACCAAACGATCCCTTCTTCTAGTCAAGTTGAGCCACAAACTTCTCTTCTCCCCAATCCTATTCAATACCTCCTCATTAGTTATATGATCTACCCATCTAATATTCAGCATTCTTCTGTAGCACCACATTTCGAAAGCTTCTATTCTCTTCTTGTCCAAGCTATTTATTGTCCATGTTTCACTTCCATACAAATACTTTCAGAAGTGACTTCCTGACACTTAAACCTATACTCGATGTTAACAAATTTATCTTCTTCAGAAACGCTTTCCTTGCCATTGCCAGTCTACATTTGATATCCTCTCTACTTCGACCATCATCAGTTATTTTGCTCCACAAATAGCAAAACTCCTTTACTACTTTAAGTGTCTCATTTCCTAATCTAATTCCCTCAGCATCACCCTACTTAATTCGACTACATTCTATTATCCTCGTTTTGCTTTTGTTGATGTTCATCTTATACCCTCCTTTCATGACACTGTCCATTCTGTTCAACTGCTCTTCCAAGTCCTTTGCTGTCTCTGACATAATTACAATGTCATCGGCGAATCTCAAAGTTTTTATTTCTTCTCCATGAATTTTAATACCTACTCCGAATTTTTCTTTTGTTTCCTTTACTGCTTGCGCAATATACAGATTGAATAACATTGGGGAGAGGCTACAACCCTGTCTCACTCCCTTCCCAACCACTGCTTCCCTTTCATGCCCCTCGACTCTTATAACTGCCATCTGGTTTCTGTACAAATTGTAAATAGCCTTTCTCTCCCTGTATGTTACCACTGCCACCTTTAGAATTTGAAAGAGAGTATTCCAGTCAACATTGTCAAAAGCTTTCTCTAAGTCTACAAATGCTAGAAACGTAGGTTTGCCTTTCGGTAATCTAGCTTCTAAGATAGGTCGCAGGGTCAGTATTGCCTCACGTGTTCCAACATTTCTACGGAATCAAAACTGATCTTCCTCGAGGTCAGCTTCTACCAGTTTTTCGATTCGTCTGTAGAGAATACGCATAAGTATTTTGCATGCATGACTTATTCGACTGATTGGTAGGTAATTTTCACATCTGTCAACACCTGCTTTCTTTGGGATCGGAATTATTATATTCTTCTTGAAGTCTGAGGGTATTTCGCCTGTCTGATACATCTTGCTCACCAGATGGTAGTGTTTTGTCAGGACTGGCTCTCCCAAGGCCGTCAGTAGTTCTAATGGAATGTTGTCTACTCCTGGGGCCTTGTTTCGACTAAGGCCTTTCAGTGCTCTGTCAAACTCTTCATGCTACCCATTCTTCTTCTACTGTATTTCTTTCCC
Organism: Schistocerca cancellata; assembly: GCF_023864275.1. Lineage (NCBI taxonomy): Eukaryota > Metazoa > Arthropoda > Insecta > Orthoptera > Acrididae > Schistocerca > Schistocerca cancellata. Next base: position 136,847,357 of record NC_064634.1, on the reverse strand, counting down.
CCATTCCCGTCAATTGCTCCCTTATGCTCTCCCTGAAACTCTGTAAAACCTCTGGTTCTTTCAGTTTTTCCAGGTCCCATCTCCTTAAATTGCCACCTTTTTGCAGTTTCTTCAGTTTTAATCTACAGTTCATAACCAATAGATTGTGACCAGAGTCCACATCTGCCCCTGGATATGTCTTACAATTTAAAACCTGGTTCCTAAATCTATGTCTCATCATTATGTAATCTATCTGAAACCTGTCAGTATCTCCAGGGTTCTTCCATGTATACAACCTTCTTTCATGATTCTTAAACCAAGTGTTAGTTATGATTAAGTTGTGATCTGTGCAAAATTCTACCAGGCGGCTTCCTCTGTCATTTCTTAGCCCCAATCCATATTCACCTACTAAGTTTCCTTCTCTCCCTTTTCCTACTACCGAATTCCAGTCACCCATGACTATTAAATTTTCGTCACCCCTCACTATCTGAATAATTTCTTTTATTTCATCATACATTTCTTCAATTTCTTCGTCATCTGCAGAGCTAGTTGGCATATAAACTTGTACTACTGTAGTAGGCGTGGGCTTCGTGTCTATCTTGGCCACGATAATGCATTCACTATGCTGTTTGTAGTAGCTTACCCACACTCCTATTTTCCTATTCATTATTAAACCGACTCCTTCATTACCCCTATTTGATTTTGTATTTATAACCCTGTAGTCACCTGACCAGAATTCTTGTTCCTGCTGCCACCTAACTTCACTAATTCCCACTATATCTGACTTTAACCTATCCATTTCCCTTTTTAAATTCTCTAACCTACCTATCCGATTAAGGGATCTGACATTCCACACTCTGATCCGTAGAACGCCAGTTTTCTTTCTCCTGATAACGACATCCTCTTGAGTAGTCCCCGCCCGGAGATCCGAATGGGGGACTATTTTACCTCTGGAATATTTTAGCCAAGAGGACACCATCATCATTTAATCATACAGTAAAGCTGCATGCCCTCGGGAAAAGTTACGGCCGTAGTTTCCCCTTGCTTGCAGCCATTTGCAGTACCAGCACAGCAAGGCTGTTTTGAATTATGTTACAAGGCCAGATCAGTCAATCATCCAGACTGTCGCCCCTGCAACTACTGAAAAGGCTGGTGCCCCTCTTCAGGAACCACACGTTTGTCTGGCCTCTCAACAGATACCCCTCCATTGTGGTTGCACCTACGGTATGGCTATCTGTATCGCTGAGGCACGCTAGCCTCCCCACCAGCGGCAAGTTCCATGGTTTTTTTGGGGGGGGGGGGAGGAACATCAGAGTGTATAGTCACATTATATCTGGGAGTTTGCGAAGTTATTTGAACCTGTTTATGTACACAGTTCACAGTACTTTTAGGTGTTACTGTCTTCGTCACACTCTGTGTACTTAACATTGTGGTCACTTGCGCATGTATGTTTGTACTGCTTTCAGTATGTTTCAGTCTTCCATGCACTTATTTCTGTTTCACGTGCACTGAGGTGACTGTTTACTACTGTATGGAACGTGTTTTCACACGGTTTATGATGCATAACGTAGAGTTGTTGGTGTCATTTGCATTAACATATTCACAGTTGTTAGCGTCTCTCATATTGTCGTAATTACTATGAAGGGTTTTCATCATATTTTTTAATATATCTGAATACCATTCACACATTTCCATATCACGTTGCAGAGAAGTCCAAATACTTTCATTTTGTCCCTCGGTAAACATTTTGCCTGCCGCCTGACGACAGTTGCACGACAACACACCACACTCGCAAATAGAGTTATTAAAGGTAGTAACGCCGAAACATTCTGTGTGGTACCAGTTTTGGAATGTAGAACAAATTCTGCTCCCTTTACGAACAATTCCGCTGCACAACATGCACTTTACAGACGCACAGAATTTACTTCTATACAAGACGCCATCTTAAAAAAAAAGCCCATTTACTTGGTGCTGTGTGACTATCTGCCCTAGGTGTTTTCAGAAACTTTGAAACTTCTTGATTATACAGATCTTCATGGACCCATAAAGGAAATGTCTAATGGTTAAAGTTGGTGAGTACAGTGAGGGGATAAGCAGAATAGGAAAACTCCATCTGCCTTGCTGTGGTTCAGTACGTCAACATGTTTGTGACTCTTGTGGTCATGAGCAATGAGCAACCATTTATTGTCTTGACTTGCCTTAACGAAACTAATAAAATGATGCAGTCACTTGCGAACAATTACTCCAGTCATCCATCCACTTTCTTGCAGTACACCTGGAGATCCCATATGTGCCCCATCAGTTAATTGGCTCTGAGCACTATGGGATTTAACATCTGTGGTCATCAGTCCCCTAGAACTTAGAACTACCTAAACCTAACTAACCTAAGGACATCACACACATCCATGCCCAAGGCACGATTCGAACCTGCGACCCCAGCGGTCACGCAGTTCCAGACTGAAGCGCCTAGAACCGCACGGCCACAAGGGCCGGCTATCAGTTAATTCCCCTTTACAGTTTTTCCACAGCCATTGTAAGATGCAACCACCTTTCAGCACTTGTAAGTGTACCGACTTGTTTTTCCGAGTCATTGTAAATACACTCCTGGAAATTGAAATAAGAACACCGTGAATTCATTGTCCCAGGAAGGGGAAACTTTATTGACACATTCCTGGGGTCAGATACATCACATGATCACACTGACAGAACCACAGGCACATAGACACAGGCAACAGAGCATGCACAATGTCGGCAGTAGTACAGTGTATATCCACCTTTCGCAGCAATTCAGGCTGCTATTCTCCCATGGAGACGATCGTAGAGATGCTGGATGTAGTCCTGTGGAACGGCTTGCCATGCCATTTCCACCTGGCGCCTCAGTTGGACCAGCGTTCGTGCTGGACGTGCAGACCGCGTGAGACGACGCTTCATCCAGTCCCAAACATGCTCAATGGGGGACAGATCCGGAGATCTTGCTGGCCAGGGTAGTTGACTTACACCTTCTAGAGCACGTTGGGTGGCACGGGATACATGCGGACGTGCATTGTCCTGTTGGAACAGCAAGTTTAGATTAGATTAGATTAGATTTACTTTCATTCCAATTGATCCGTAGTGAGGAGGTCCTCCAGGATGTGGAACATGTCAGAAAAACAACAATACATGACAAATATTTACAACTAAAACAAATAAGCTAATGTACCATTCCACAGGTCCCAAGTGGAATGATCGTCATTTCTTAATGAACACTAAGAGCCATTTTACAAATACTAATGCACTGAATTTCAAATAAAAAAGCTTTTTATTTATTTATAAGGTAATAAACATGTAATACAATTACTGTAATACTTATTTACAATGAACACATTACTGCACTGAAATGGTGCAGAAGTTAGATTATACTTACACACACACACACACACACACACACACACACACACACACACACACACACACACACACACACACACAGACACACAAATTTTCAGTGAACACATTACTGCACTGAAATTGTGCGGAAGTTATGTTGTACTTATATACAAATCAGTTGGTTTTACTAAGAAATTCATCAATGGAGTAGAAGGAGTTGGCCACCGATAAATCCTTTAGGCTTCTCTTAAACTGAATTTCATTGGTTCTTAAGCTTTTTATGGCTGCTGGCAAGTTATTGAAAATGTGTGTTCCTGAATAATGCACACCTTTTTGTACAAGACTAAGTGACTTTAAATCCTTGTGAAGATTATTCTTATTTCTAGTATTAATTCCATGAATTGAGCTGTTGGTTTGAAAAAGTGATATATTTTTAATGACAAATTTCATTAAGGAATAAATATATTGGGAAGCTGTAGTTAGTATCCCTAGTTCCCTGAACAGGCTTCTGCAGGATGTTCTTGAGTTCACACCACATATAATTCTTACTGCACGTTTTTGTGCCCGGAAAACTTTAGCTTGGCTTGATGAATTACCCCAAAAAATAATCCAATATGACATTATGGAATGAAAGTAAGCATAGTATGCCAGCTTTTTCATTTTTATATCCCCTATGTCTGACAAAATTCGCATTGCAAACAGAGATTTGTTAAGACGCTTCAGCAGTTCTGTGGTGTGCTCCTCCCACTTGAATTTATTATCAAGCTGTAATCCCAAGAATTTAACACTGTCCACTTCTTCTATCTTCTTGTCATCGTATGTTAGACATATACTCTTGGGACACCCCTTACAAGTTCTGAACTGCATGTAGTGTGTTTTTTCAAAGTTTAGTGACAAAGAATTGGCTAGGAACCAGTGATTAATGTCCACAAATATTTTATTGGCTGATCTTTCTAAGACTACACTTGATTTGCTATTTATTGCAATGTTTGTATCATCGGCAAACAAAACAAACTTGGCATCTGGTAATGTTACTGATGAAAGGTCATTGATATACACAAGGAAAAGTAAGGGCCCCAAAATGGAACCTTGTGGGACCCCACATGTAATTAGTTCCCAGTTGGATGATGCCTGATAGCTTGATACATGTCTCTTTCCTAATAACACCCTTTGTTTCCTGCCAGAGATATAAGATTTGAACCATTTTGCAGCATTTCCTGTTACACTATAATATTCTAGTTTACTTAAAAGGATATTGTGATTTACACAGTCAAATGCCTTTGACAGATCACAAAATATACCAGTTGCCTGCAAGTTTTTGTCTAATGAATTAAGCACATTTTCACTGTAAGTGAAGATAGCCTTCTCAATATCAGAACCTTTTAGAAATCCAAACTGTGACTTTGACAGTATGTTATTTGAGATAAGATGGTTATAAAGACGACTGTACATTACTTTTTCGAAAATTTTTGAGAATGCTGGCAAAAGTGAAATTGGACGGAAATTTGATGCTATTTCTTTATCTCCCTTCTTAAACAGTGGCTTAACTTCAGCATATTTCAGCCATTCAGGAAATATTCCACTGATAAACGACTGGTTACACAGATAGCTTAATATGTTACTTAGCTCAGAATCACATTCTTTAATTAACTTTGTTGATATTTCATCATACCCACTAGATGTTTTTGATTTTAAAGATTTTATGATGGACATTATTTCTGTTGGGGTAGTGAGGGTCAAATTCATATTATGGAAGTTACTTGAAATGTCTGGTCTAAGGTAATCCATAGCAGCATCTACCGAACCTGACAACCCCATCTTTTCAGTAACAGTTATAAAATGTTTGTTAAAAAGTTCTGCAACACTATATACATCTGTCACCAATGTATCATTTACTCTTAATGCTATTTGTTCCTCTTCATGTCTGGTTCTACCGGTCTCCTCCTTCACTATATCCCATATTGTCTTTATTTTGTTATCTGATATGACTATCTTTTCCTTGTAATATATTTGCTTTGACATCCGTATTACAGTCTTTAATATTTTGCAGTATTTCTTATAATGTGCTATAGCATCAACATTGGAAATGTTTCGGATTGACAGATACAGTTTTCTTTTTGTTTTACAAGATACCCCTATTCCTCGAGTAATCCATGGCTTCTTTGTAGACTTTGCTCTAACCTTGGTAAGTTTTGGGGGAAAGCAGTGTTCAAATAAGGTAAGCACTTTATTAGCAAAAATGTTATATTTTTCATTCATGCCATGAGCACTGTAAACATCAGTCCAGTGAATGTCTCTGAGGAGTGTCCTAAAATAATCAATTTTTGGCTTACTGATTACCCTCTTGAGATCAGATTTAACAGATTTTATATCCTGTTCAGTATTAACATTTAACAGAAGGAGCTGCATGTCATGGTCTGAGGGGCCATTGACTATTGGTTTTGTAATATAATTTTGTTCATTGGACTTTTCTATAAAGATATTATCAATGGCTGTTTGTGAGCAAGTGGCTATCCTAGTGGGGAAGTTTACTGTGGGAATTAAGTTGAATGATAGTGTTACTAACTCAAATAAGTTCTTATTGGGAGAGTCTTTAAGGAAATCTACATTGAAATCACCAGCAACCACTATTTCTTTGTTTTTGGTTGTTCCCTTGCCGGTCTAGGAATGGTAGAACGATGGGTTCGATGACGGTTTGGATGTACCGTGCACTATTCAGTGTCCCCTCGACGATCACCAGTGGTGTACGGCCAGTGTAGGAGATCGCTCCCCACACCATGATGCCGGGTGTTGGCCCTGTGTGCCTCGGTCGTATGCAGTCCTGATTGTGGCGCTCACCTGCCCGGCGCCAAACACGCATACGACCATCATTGGCACCAAGGCAGAAGCGACTCTCATCGCTGAAGACGACATGTCTCCATTCGTCCCTCCATTCACGTCTGACGCGACACCTCTGGAGGCGGGCTGCACGATGTTGGGGCGTGAGCGGAAGACGGCCTAACGGTGTGCGGGACCGTAGCCCAGCTTCATGGAGACGGTTGCGAATGGTCCTCGCCGATACCCCAGGAGCAACAGTGTCCCTAATTTGCTGGGAAGTGGCGGTGCGGTCCCCTACGGCACTGCGTAGGATCCTATGGTCTTGGCGTGCATCCGTGCGTCGCTGCGGTCTGGTCCCAGGTCGACGGGCACGTGCACCTTCCGCCGACCACTGGCGACAACATCGATGTACTGTGGAGACCTCACGCCCCACGTGTTGAGCAATTCGGCGGTACATCCACCCAGCCTCCCGCATGCCCACTATACGCCCACGCTCAAAGTCCGTCAACTGCACATACGGTTCACGTCCACGCTGTCGCGGCATGCTACCAGTGTTAAAGACTGCGATGGAGCTCCGTATGCCACGGCAAACTGGCTGACACTGACGGCGGCGGTGCACAAATGCTGCGCAGCTAGCGCCATTCGACGGCCAACACCGCGGTTCCTGGTGTGTCCGCTGTGCCGTGCGTGTGATCATTGCTTGTACAGCCCTCTCGCAGTGTCCGGAGCAAGTATGGTGGGTCTGACACACCGGAGTCAATGTGTTCTTTTTTACATTTCCAGGAGTGTACTTTCTGAGGGTTATGCACTGTTGAAAGTTTAGTTTCACTCATATTGTAAATTCTTGCAGGCATAATTCTGTCTTTACTGAGGATATCGCATACATCATGTAAAATTTATCAACTTGAACTTTATTGAATCCTGCTGCATGAGACAAAGAAGTAGCTTCCAGCCAGCCAGCCAATTTCTTTTCCATATTACATCTGTGAGGTATATTATTTTGTTCTGCAACATGGTAACCTAGTTTCATTAGGTCAGTATAAGTCACACCAAACAGGTGAGACACAAGTAGCTTTAAATGAGTGACTACTTCCTGCTCGAATCCCTAGTTAAATGTACAGTGAAACCTGCCAAAGCCTTTCCGAACACTCATAATTTGTTTCCATTTGTGGCAAGCCTTTTTAAAGCTGCTTGGGTTACACCAAATTGTTTGGCTGCTCTTAACCAGCCCATTTCCTTCTTGTTTACTGTGGCCCTTTCCATGGCTGTCTCATCCCTTGAGAGGTATGTAGTCTTTCTGAGTTAAGTCTCAACCATCTGTAAAAAAATAGTGCAGCTGATGAGTATTCATTGCCAAATTCTGTGGTTATGGTCTTAGTAATGCTACTGAAATTTATTTTTAAACATTTTAGATGATTTTATTAGATCAGTTTATTGGGCTAGATTTATCCTTGCTCATGGTATGTCATTTCACCCTACTGTGCAGCTTGTTACAAAGGAGGAGTTATGCAAAGAATAACAGAGCAATGAAATCAATAATAATACCATTAAAAGCATTAACAAACGCTATTTGATACACATACAATGCAAGGGACTTACTGGCAAGTCTAAAGCCATATCTAAAATTGTTGGAACTACCACAGCGAAATAAATAATTCTGAACACGAGAAATGCAGGACTAAATGGTTCAAATGGCTCTGAGCACTATGGGACTTAACATCTGAGGTCATCAGTCTCCTAGAACTTAGAACTACTTAAACCTAACTAACCTAAGGACAAAATGGTTCAAATGGCTCTAAGAACTATGAGACTAGAGATCACACATATCCATGCCCGAGGCAGGATTCGAACCTGCGACCATAGCAGTTGCATGGTTCCAGGCTGAACCACTTATAAGCGCTCGGCCACTGTGGCCAGATGCAGCAATAAGGCAAGCTACATTTTAACATCCATTGCATACAACAGCATATTTCCAGTCGGTAGTTAAAGTAATGTCACAGAGTATACAAAGCAGTCATAGAGGTCTATTACCTTTCGTGGTCTCCACTTTGCCGCATATACGAAATTTGAACAGACATTTTGGATGTCAGTTTCACAAGTCAGATCGTATTTTCCCACTATCTTCCGAAATTTCTCCTTGTTCAAGGGTTTAGTTAGTACATCAGCAAACATACCTTTTGTGCATAAACAATCTACTTCAGTGTTCCCTTGACCTACGTGAAGCCTTATAAAATGGTGCTTTACGTCAGTGTGTTTAGTTCTAGCGCTAGTAACTTTAATTTTGGCTAAATTTATAGTTCCTTTCTTGTCACAGAATATCCTCGTGGGTCCCATACAAATATTAGGCTCTATATCATTCATTAGAGTCCTGATCCATAATGCATCTTGAATTGTGTGTGATAGAGCCATATACTCAGCTTCTACAGTGCTCAAGGCTACTGTTTTCTGTCTTTTACGGGACCAGGATATAAGTCGTTCCCCTTAATCTAATCAATATCCAGTAATGGAATGTCTGCACTTCAACTCACTTTCCCAATCTGCATCACTATAGACCTTGAGTTTTATATTTCCCTTTTTACAATATCTTAATTTGTAGTCTGTTGCTCCCTTTAGATATCGAAACTTCCTTTGAATGACTCTCCTGTGTTTTTCTCTTTGGCTTTTGCAGAATCTGCTTGCACCATTTGTGGTGAAAGCAGTATCAGGCCTTGATGTTTGTGACAAATACAAAGGCTCCCTATCGTTTCCAAATATAGTATATTTTTATTCCACACTACATCTTCTTCATTGGTAGTTCCTATGACTTCTAGTTCCAGTGGTGTAGAAATCTGCTTACAGTCACTCATCTCAAACTTCCAAAATTTTCTTCATGTATGACGATTGGTCTATCCATAACTCTTCTGTCTTCTTATTTTTAAAAATCTTCATACCCAAGTATTGTTTTACCTCTCCCAAGTCGTGCATGTTAAACTTGTTTTTTAATTGTCTTTCAAAATTGTTAATCTGTTCTTCATTTTTAGATAGAATGAAGAAATCATCCATCCACATAGCCATTATTATGACCTCTTCATTACTTCTTTTTATAGTAGAGTTCAGGATCTGCCTTAGACTGTTTCATACCCTTATTTAGCAATGATTCATGCAGACATCTGTTCCAGCAACAGCCACTCTGTTTCAATTCATAAATAGTTTCCTTCAATCATCAAATCTTCCAATTTTCTAGACGAATTTTTCTAATTTCTTCTAGTGGTATCATATATATTTCTTCATCTCATTCCCCTTTTAAGTAAGCTGTCTTTACATCCATTTGGTGAAGTAGTAAATCTTCTTTTATTGCCAGGGCTAAAAGGTACCTACAAGCTGTGCTTTATATTTTGGTGTTGCACAGTCACGATTTTTTATCCTTAACACCCATTGTGATTGTAAAGATTTTTCCTTTCTGACACTGTTGTAGGTTCATCATTAAAAGATTGGGCTATATACATTTCATAATCAGTGTATTCTTTAGCTTTAAGTACACAAAAAGAAAAAAAAAACATTTTATTCTTCTTGTTAATCCTCTAGAACGTCGTCTTCATAGAATGTAGAAGTGTTCATCGCCATCTTCTTCTTCCTCTTCATCATTTTCTGTTTATTTTCCAGAATTAGTATTTCTTGAATATGATGATGTTAATGAAGTGGTTGTATTCTCTTGATGATCCTCTTTTATTTCGTTGGTTTTATTCTCAAGGAATCCATCATCTCTACTAGTCAGTATCTCCTTATTCATAGGATTCATAAGTTGGTAATCCTTCAAGTCTTCACAAAAATCTACAAAAATATGTTTCTTAGACTTTGGGTCCCATTTTCCCCTTCAGTTATTTTGGGATCTGTACTGTAGCCTCACATCTAAAAACTTTTAAGTTGCTTAGATTTGACCTCTGCCCTGTTCACACTTCGTACAGTATTTTATTTTTTACCACTTTGGTAGGCAATCGATTGATCAAATACACAACGGTTGACACCAACTCTGCCCACAACCATTTAGGTAACGCAGCATCAGTTAACATACTTCTTGTTCTTTCAACAATAGTCCTATTTTTTTTTTTTTTGGCCTTTGAGTGTGTACTCAATTTATCCATCGGCAACACATAGTGACAATGTACACATAATTGAATAAACAAATACAGAAATGCATATTTACAAGAATAAAAAGCTTAACTGTCACAGTTTTGTACATAATGTTTTAAAAATTGAATTGAATGGAATTGGAAAATAATTAAAAGTGTCTTGGCTTACAGTTCACACCAATTCTGAAATATCTTCATCAGCAAGACATATTTATAATTTATGTACACCATTAAAACCTACAGGTTGTAACCAGTACTCTTGATGAAGTTAACTATCACTTTATATAGACGAATGTCTTTAGTACACAAAAGAGAAGAAGCTGATTGAGGAAGATGGCAGCCCATACTCAGCAATGTCTTCAGAAAGACCAACTGTTCATGGTCAAATTTGGGGCACATAAATAAGATGTGGTTGACATCAGCTTCTGACTCAGAATCACACTCACATGCTGGTGAACTGTAAACGTTGATCCAATGTAAATGTTGTGGGAAAGAGGCATGATTGAAGTGGAGTCTTATGATGGTAGAAATCATGGATCCGTCCAGATGTGTCCTCATGAACCACAGCTGTGAAGGAATCCGAGGTTGTAGCACTGCATAATAACAGCCTTTTGTCTGTTGAGAAACGTTCCACATTTCCTGCCATTGTTGTCTTGTGTGATCCTTGACTTCACGTAAGTAGTCTGTATAAGGAAGGTGCAGATCCAGGACGGTGCCTAAGTTTGCCACTTGTTTGGCATTTGCTCTCTCTCTGCAGCTCCATTCTGGGCTGGACTGTATCTGATGGTGGTTTGAAGTCTAATTCCTACTTCATTCAAACATTTCTTGAGTTTTTCATTGTTATACTCTGTCCTATTATCAGATCTGACAATTTTAACCTTCTTTCCTTTCTGTTTCTACCGCATTACGAAAGTTTTCAAGAATATCACTCACTCTATCTTTAGAACTTAAAAAATAAACTTGGTGATATCTTGACTAGTCGTCTATAAATGTAACAAAATAAGGCTTCCTTCTATAGATTCACACTTCATTAGTCCACAAACATCTGTATGTATAAATTGCAAGTTTATTTATTTATTTATCGTATGGCAACAACAGCAAACATTGACAAGAACATAAAGTTTAATTTTACATGTATATCTTGTTAAATATTTATGTACAGTTTAGTTTTATTTTTTGGCACAGATCCTAAACACCTTTTTATATTGTGAAAATTACTAACTTAATATTACCGACTACTTTAACTGATATAATTGCAAGTAAAAAAAAAAGACATATACATTTAATCATAGTTCAATATCTAATTATTGAAGCCAACTAACAGCAGTGGGAGTAGCATTAATAAAGTCATTTTATATGGTCCACGATACTTCCTCTGAGGACAGTCTCTAGCAATATGTTGAACAGTTTGTTCTTGGGCCCCACAATCACAGGCTGGAGGATCTCTGAGTCCCCACTTATGCATCACAGCATTGCACCTGGTGTGGCCAGTTCTTATTCTGTTCAGCCTTGTCCACTCACTTCTCTGCAGATGAAATCCTGGTAGGCTGGCAGTTGTGTCTTGGACACCTTGATGTGCTATTGCTGCAGCATTCCACCTCTTGCGCCACTCTTCTTTAATGTCGAACTTCTTATCGTTCCTTCCATTACACCACAGAGGATTGCGAGATTTTAAGCGGTCTGGGGGAGGTTTGTTTAAGACTGTATAAATTGGGAGGTCTTTGGGGTAGTCGGGGTGGTGTAGTTTCCTCCATTCTCAATTGATTGCTTCTTGGCGTTGTATTTGAGGTAGTGAGATGTTGCTGATAGTGTGCAGCCAGGGGATTGGGGTAGATTTTAATGTGCCCATGATAATCCTTATTGACTCTTTCAGATGTACATCCAGCTTCCTCCACTATGTTGCCACACTGGAGGACAGTATTTAGCAACTGGGTACACCAGCATAAGTACTGCAGTATGTAGAGTCTATGCACTAGCTCCCCATTTTGTACCAGTAAGTTTCTTTATGATGTTGTTTCAGGTCTTTAGTTTTTGGCTTGCTTTTTTCTAAGTGTCTTCTTAGTATGTCTGAGACCGATCTTGTCTGGCACCAAGGTATTTAAGCTGGAAATTATGTCTAACCTTTTGTTGGCAGAAGCTTATATTCAACTGCCAGTTTGCAATTTTGTTGTTTAGATGGAATGCACAGATTTCTATCTTTGCTGCATTTGGCTGGAGCCTCCATGCATTGTAGTATGTGTTGAGAATTTCTAAGTCTATAGACAACATAGCTTCTCCTTACTCAAGTGTGCTGGTTTGTACGGCTATGGCAAGGTCGTCGGCATATGAAAACGTTTCACTAGCAGTATTTGGCATGTTACTGGTGTACAGATTGAAAAGTAGGGATGCTAGGATAGACCCTAGGGGGAGCCCATTTTTCAAGGTAAATTACTTGCTCTGTTTTTGTCCAACGCTAACTTTGAAGTAATGATTGGTTAAGATATTTCCCACAAGCGTCATCAGCTTCTTACTTGGGACATGCTTTTTTAACTCCAGCAGGAGTCCATCTAGCCACACAGTGTCATATGCTGCTGACAGATCAACAAACGCCATTGATTTCTTTAGTTTCTTTTGGAATCCAGCCTCAATGTAGGATGTCAAGGCTCAGACCTGCTCACAGCAACTCCACTTGCTTCCGAACCCAGCTTGATAAGTTGGGGTTATATTGTTTATTATTCCTTGTATTCTGTTATGGATGGGTCATTCCAGTACTTTGAAGCACGTGCTCAGCAGTGCAATTGGGCAGTAACTTGAGGGGTAATGTACTGGCTTTCCAGATTTGAGGATTGCTTATGTGAGTGCGATCTTGAACTGTTGAGGCACCCTTCTGGTCTTGCAGAACTTCTTCAGCCAATTTCTTCCATGTTCCTCTATGCGTTTTATACATTCAGGGAATATGCCATTCAGTCCTGCAGCTTTTCTCATTTTCAGTGTCTTGATGGCCTCATTTATATCTCTTTCACAAAAGGGGTCTGATAGTGTTGTGTTATCATGGAGGTACCTATTGACTTCATTCAGTTCGTTCTTTACTTTCTATTTCATGGTTGTGTCTACAGGGATTGTGATTTTATGTGTGGTGCCAGTTCTGATGGCGTTTTCTCCAGTTGCTGATTGCAGACGTTGTTTGCAATGCCAGGTTTTCTTAATAATCCCCATGACTTTCTGCATGAATGAGTGAAATTTAAACTAGACGTCAGGTCCATCCATTTCTGCTTTCTTGCTTCATTTAGCTGTGCTAGTATTATTTTACCAGTAACTGCAAGACGTCTGTACTTCTGCTTTTGATAGGTTTAAAGGGCAGTCTAGTCTCTTTCCCTTGAACACATATTTTACAGATTTCTTTACATTTACATCAATCTTTCAATCCTCTCAACATTTCCTTTAATAATGATATGCCTTTTCTGTTTGGGTGCTCAAGTTTTCTGTGCCTTAAGAAACCTTTTGCAGAGTACATAGAATGGTTTACAAATTCAACTACATCTTTAGCACTATCTAACGTGAAAATTCCCCTTTCATCTGTCACCATAGCTATAACTTCCCCATATTGGTTAACTATTTTTGCTCCATTTACATCGAAGATTACTTCCTTTCCATTCTGTGCTATTTCACTTACAAATAACAAGTTAGCTGCAACATCTTTTACATAGTAAACATCATGTGCAGCAATATTTTCTTGTTCTCCATTTACAGTTATCTTAAGAGCATCTTTCCCAGAAGCTTGCACTGTAACTTAGAACCATCCACTGTAGGTATACATTCCCATATGCGTTTTATTAGTAAAATTGTAAAGAGCTTTTTTGTCTGTAATGATATGTACTGGTGCTCCTGAATCTGATATCCATTTTGCTTCTCTATTACTTGTTACTCCAAAAAGGTAATACCTTGATCAGTAGTTCTCCTCTCTGGACTATTTGCGTCATTCCTTTTTCTCCTTTGTACTTGGCCTTTGGCGGCATTGGAAGGCGATGTGACTCATCTTCTGGCAGCTGTAGTACTTGACTTGTGTCTTCTTTTTTCTGCTTTGAATAACGTGCTATAGTGTTTTCACAACCTCCATGATCTTCACTTGTATGCTGTCTCTCGTAATTGGTATGCCTGAAGTTTCAGACCTCTTAATCATAGACGCATATTTTTCGGATAGACAGGCTAACAATAATGTGCCTACTCTCTCATCGTCAATCTCGAACCCAATGTTCCTTAATCGATTCGATGTGGATAATGTGTAGTTGATATACTCGTCCATGTTCTTGCAGTTATCCAGTCAAGTGGTTATAAGTTCACGTAGTAATCCGACTTTTTTGTAAGACGATTGTCTTCAAATCGTCTCTATAAGTTGTCACAAACTTCTTTTGCTGTCATAGCTTTCCCTCTGTGCACACAGTTCACTAGACAATCAATAACAACAGTGTGATCCTGTCCTCTGGTCCTTATTCGCACAATGTTGCTCAGTGGGCTTCGGTGTACCACTCACTATGTTCCATAAATCGTCAAAGTGTATGTATGTTTCCACAACAAATTTCCATATAGCGCAGTCCTCGCGACCTACAAGTCTCTCTATTTGCGATATTTGTGCCACACTCTTTTTCATAACTGCTCTTACTGGTATTAAAGACAATATTAAACTACGTCGCAATCGGCTCGTCGGGGGTAGCTCCCACTACATACTTCAGGACTATTACGACGATATTTTCTTCTATATGTCAGAATACTTATTGCGAAGGCATTCACTGGTGCCTGGGCCCATAACCTGTTGGAAATAGACCTTCGAAATAAGTAATTCTGAACACGAAAAATGCAGGAATAAGGGAAGCTATATTTTAACATCCATTAGATAACAGCGCATTTACAGTCGGTAGTTAAGGTAACGCCACACAGCTTACAATGCAGTCATAGAGGTCTATTACACTTTGTGCACTACACTCTGCCTCATACACATTCACGTATGAAATTATTGTTCAAATACACCAATGAAAATGGACAACACAAAAATGAGCCAACCTTGCTTCCTCATTTTGTTCATTGGCACACAGCGACTTTTCAAAACAAAGAGCCACTGTATCGTTTCAGCTAAAATAGCTTGGTGCGAGATCCAAGCTGTGTGGTTGGTGTTTCAATATAGCGCATCAGAAGCAACATTTTCGTGCAATAAGACTTTCAAAAGGAGTTCCAATCATTTCCTCCTAATGGTCAACTGAAACGGTTCCATCGAGCGAAAACAACTGATATCATTCATGATCTCTCTATTGAAGAGGAAAAAACATAGCAGCACACACTGTTTGGCCAAAAGACTGTGACCAAAACTTTCTTTGCGGATGCTATTGTTTTGGGTTGGGGTGAAGTCATTTTCCATGACAATGATGCATTGTTGATCTCAATGTCAAATGTTGCACCCATGTTTCGTTTTCTGTTAGTATACGTTGAAAGGAGTGGTACACCCTCGGTCTGATGCTGCATTAAGTACTGGACAGACCATGCCGTTCACTCGGTTTTATTCTCATCTGAAAGTTTCCCCAATACCCAGTGACTACATGTCTTCCACTAACCTAATATTGTGCTGTATATCCATTTATTGTCAATGGATACGATGAGTCTAAACTATTTCTGTCCCACTCCTAGTGTGGAATAAGTCTAGTTTTGTAGTCTTCTGGTTTATGTTCCTTGATGGAAGTTATTAAACTCGGCTGTCTCTATCTTGTAAACCTCATCCTTCAGACCAGCAACTCTGTTAGAATGTGCCATCTTACAACAAATTCTTCTCTTGGAAGTTTAGGCTGCACTGTAAAGCTAAAAGTTAAAGACTTTTATCTTCTGCAACCAACTAGATGATGAAAGTTCGTCAGTTATCTGTCCACATATTTCCTCCATATATAGGTATATCTTATTCATTACATAGGTATATCTTAATTCACAAGACAAGAACTCATCTTCTGCTACACAATTCATTAATAATAACAGAATGACATAATTTCCACTGTGTCGATAACTTCTTGTGGATTATCTGTGACTGGCATTCCATGGCCATAGCATATGTCTGGGATGCACGTTCCAAGAGTAGGCGGCACCCACTCCAGCAAGTTGTGACATCCCATTTGTCATTTTGCCCAGCCGATATGATTTACTCATGAAACCTGTGACGTCTGCACACAACAGCATATCATTTCCCACACATTAGGATGTTCTTGCCTTAGTTCTCAAATACCAGTGATGACTTAACTTCATGATCATCTTTCCTTATTTAGAGGAACATAGATGTGACCTATCATTTTCCCTGAAATGACATTTCACACCTTAGATTTCTCCACCAAGCGGAAAGATGTCATGAAAGTTAACTTTATAGAACTAAACATTTATAGCATTTTGAATAGTTTTTTAAAACTTTTCCCATAATACATTTAAATTAAATGAACATAACTGTCTCTTCCTTGTTAACTTCAATTAATTCTTGCCACTACAAATTTTGCATCAGTATCTTATATTCAGTATGAAAGTTAACTTAAGCTCCAACCATTACATCATTCATTAGCATCTGACATGAGTCTTACCTGAATAGCCTAAAATGTTTTTGCATGATCACTGTATTAAATTATATTGTAGTCTAAAGTGTCTCTTAGCCTCAGAAAATCCCATTTAAGGAAAATGAAAAATGCAGGCTTCATTGAACTCCTAGAACATTTTAGTATCTTTTTATTTCTATTGCCAAATCATCTTATCTCTGCATTGGTCTCACAAAACAAGATATTGCATGTTAGGAAGGGAGTTTTGTTAGGATCTCTCAAGCAAAGCTAACCTTCCTTACACCTGTCCTCTAATCCCAACCATATAGTGAAAGTTACTAAAAATACAAATACATCTAATATAATTGCTAAAAAACTTAACAACTTCATTCCTTCAAGACTTTTGCCCTAACCAGAAGAGTTACTTAAGAGTTGAATTTCACAGCTTTTTACTGTGCGTCCTCATATATTTATTTACCCCCCATGACTCATTACTAGAATACAAAGCTCAGACACTTGTTTCTTTATTATATATTTAATGAAATAACATATAAAAGTGATTATGCAATCCACATGATTTATCTACTTTGTCACTTTGTAGCATGCCTCAAAACTCACATTTACCTGCATCTGTAGGAATCATCAGATACACCCTTTTCCTCAAACACCGAATCAATGCTGTCTCAGTTACTACTGACAGAGATAGTGCCCTTGCATGTATTTTCTCGGTCCCAACTTTTTGTGTGGGTCATTCTGGTTTGTGTCCACACGCACACACACACACACACACACACACACACACACACACACACACACACACACACACACACAAGTATTCACTAGCTATTGCCACCTAGAATAATTCCGAAAGTATGATATGAGCTGAAAGGTTGTTGGAACAGGTGTTGCATGGGACAATAGGGCCCATAATATGATGTTGGTTTTTTGTTGCTAGGTGGGGTCGCTTCAGAGATATGAAGGTCAACTTTGTTTTTTTAAATGGGATGCTATAGTTTGGTACTTATTTTCTGATTGCGGCTATCGAGACGAATCCAATGATGTGTAACAGTATGGTCTTTGGAGATCAACGAAGGTCAAAAAGGTGGCATGAACGTCCATTTACAGAAGGTGTTCGAAGTTATGACCGTTGGTATCAATGCAGTGCTGCAATCTTCTTATTATGGATTCAGTGGTATTATTTGTGCTTGGATTCTACCTTTAACAGCTTGTATGTTATCCTTTGACCCTTTAAAATTGCTTATTTGATTTTTCAATATAGGCCCTAAATCACTCTGGTGCAGCATCCACCAAATAACTCGTCGCTGGTACAGCTTATTGGGTTGATATATGTGATTATGTCGTCTGCTGCTGTGCTGGCGTGATAATGTCTCGCTGTGTGTAGTCGAAGCTGCTGTCAAGGCTGTAGTGTTGGCGGGTTGTGTCATAGCTGTGGAGTCAGTCGTCCCATAGTGAAGTCAGAAGGTGTATGAACTGCATCAGCTCTCCCTTCCAAATCATAAACTCTTAAACCCTTGAAAGTTGTAATTTAAAATGGTAGTAAAAAAAAGTTAAGTGCTCAACTCCAATATCGTCTGTCTGCAGGAATTGGCAGTTTAATTTAATAATGTTCATGCTGCACCTTATTGACATTGTTATTTCACGTTGTCAAGGACAAAAACATGTCTCCCATGCATATTTTTGCAACATTTTCATAAAAATCTTCTACTTAATATAATTTTGCTCTCTTTTTGGCACAGCTTTATCCTGTTCCCGGCACAGGCACCAAGATAAGCTGTTCCCGTCTCACTTCTGGTGTGGAGTAAGTCTAGGCTTTAGTCTTCTCACCTTTGTTCTGTAATGGAATTAAATAAAATTGGCCACCCCTATATAGTAATTCTTCTCCTTCAGACCAACTATTCTGTGCTGAAGTGCCATGTCACATCAAACTTCTTCTCCTGGCAGTTAAGGCGGCACTCTGAAGCTAAAAGAAAAAGGCTAAATGACAAAAGCCTTTCTTCAATTAACTGTCCATATATTTTCTCCTTATGTAGGTATAACCTATCCATTACATATGTATATCTTATTTAGAAGATGAGATCTCATCCTCTGTTATACAATTAATTAATAAATACAGAATAACATAATTTCCACTGTCTTGATAACTTCTTGCGGATTATTCGTGGCTGTAATTCCTGGCTATAGTACATCTTTGGCATGCACGTTTTGAGAGTTGGTGGCAACCAACTTCAGCAAGTGAAGCCATCCCATTCGTCATTTTCCCAGATGATATGCTGCACACATGACACCTGTGACATCTGCACATAATAGCATACCATTTCCCACACAACAGGCTGTTCTTGCCTTAATTCTAAAACACAATGATAACTTAACTTCACAGTCACCTTTCCTCATTTAGAAGAATGTAGGCGTGAGCTGTCAGTTCCCAAGAAATGACGTCATAGCCCAAGTCTGTGTATAATCTGCTTTTCATGAAAGTTGTGACTGGCTTGAATCAACACTTCAATATGGCACAAGTTGTAATGAAAGGTGAAAGGTGGACATGCTTGGCTTGTTCATCTCTCATATCTTTCCTACCTTTGCTCATATCGCATATCTTTTCTACCTTTATCAAAATTCTGGCAAGATAATAAACTTGTTTTTGTGATACTGCACTTGTATCCATTAACTGCGATGAAATGCAGCTGGGCACATTGGTTTGAAACACAAAAAACGTTGTTACTTTTAACAGTTTAATAACATATTCGTCAGTCTCCAACTTGAATTTGTGCAATGGTACAGATACCACCACCTTCAGGGTTTTTGATAGATTTGACAGTTCCTTCTATCTACTCATGAAATTTAATTCACAGATGATATTCGCACACTCCTAACATAACCTATTGTCCTTCTCACTGAGCCACCCTTTTGTAAGATGCCATTTCCTGTGAAATTTTATGTTACATTTGGGGGCGGGTCTGGTGATGTATATGTACACTGAATAGTAAGTATATCACCATTCTTGATGCTGAGTCTTACCCAGATGCTCACTCAAGGATCTTAGGTTACTTTCTTGTTAAAATTGAGTTTCTTGGGTGAGGTATCAATGCAGAGAAGTAGATACTGAATTGTCATGTGCCATGGCACTCATTACTGCTTTAAATATTGTAACCATTAAACATGTAGATGACAACAGATAAATCAGAAATATTTATTTCGCAGCAGGAACATTTGTTTTTTATGACAGGTGATTAATAACACATCTGCTTTTCTCCTTCTCCTTTACTTAGCTAATTTTCTTACCCAAACAACCCACGTTACTTCACTTGCCATGCTAACTTCAGCTCAACTAAACATAAATCATAGAGCTCAAAGGAAAGAGTAATTTTACTATCAGAACCCTACATTCCACCACTAAATATTTTTCCAAATTATCCAGTATTTTGGAAAAAAGGGAAAGAGAAGTTCTTCAGGTCAGTATGATGTAAATCACACAAATTAAGTCCGTTGTAATGGCTTACCTCATGATCATGCACCAGTTGTATATATAAGTGCATGAAACAGATCAATCTAACACACAGAAGTCAGGGTACATTCATCAAGAATCGTGGCAATTAATAAAAACAGGATTTATTAATAAACAAAAACTATAGTATGAATATCAATTTGGTAACAAAATGAACATCTTACTCATATTACTCTAGGTTACTAAGCTATTATAATGCACAAAAAAGTTGTCAGATTCAACGCAGAGCACCAGAAATTGATATTTTTTATTATATTTATATCACATTAAGATTTTACATTCAGTACCAGTCATTCTATACACCTACATGTGATCAGTCAATGGATGAGAGTCCAAGGAGCCCACAGTAAGATAGAGCATAGCCCAGCATTGGTTGAATCACCAATAAATGTAAGAGAGGCCATATGACTGCCTCATGAGCATGTCTCCAGAGAAATGCTTTTGAATTTCATTATTTTGTACTTAGCATCTCTTCCAGGGCTGATGGCTTAGTGTCGTGCCACTGCTCTCTTATATTTAGTGCCTACTACAGGGCAGATGGCTTATGCCACCTGCCTCTGTCTCTTTTGTCCCATGCATCTTCCTCAGTCTCTTCCCATTATTTCACATTCAACTCATAACATCACCGTTCCTTTTTAAAAACCTTTTAGCTTCTGAGCACCCAACCTTATTTCCTGTGCGACTGGCAAATGAAATAACTACATTCATCCTAGAGGATCCCTTTGTAACTAAAAAATGCAATAAGTGTGGACATTTTCTTTGATTTTATTTATTTCAATGGCCTTTCACAATGCATCATGTCCATGCCACTTGGCCATTTTGCATATAGTATTTTCAGAGATAGATCATATTGAATTTAATTCTTGTAATCTATATTAGTTCTATTATTTTAACAGTACATTGAAAAATGAAAATTCAACAAAATAAGAACTGAAAATTGCTTTACATCTCACCATCGCTCACACAGAATCGCTTTCCTTATTTTAAAGGTGGTGCTAGATGGTTGCACTTACACACATCCACATATTGGATCATGTCGCTCATTGACCAACATTGCCAGCTGATTCAACACCAGTAGAATGGTATCAGTGCTCCTACACAGGCCAGCTACTTCACCTCATGCACATTGAGAGTGAAGCTGGGTGGTGCAACTTGGTTAGCCATATCTGCTGCAAGGGTGAGGAACAAACAGCCTCAGTGTGAACATGTGCAAAGTTGATATCTGGTCCTGGGACAACTCACTGTGTTTGAGGAGGAGGCACCTTTGTTACACCCCTGTTCAGACTGTTATTCATCTTTTTTTTTTTAAGCAAACGTCACCATGGCCTGGCTATTATTACTGTATAACGATGCTCGTTTCTTCTTTCTTCGATTCCTTTTCATGCCATAAAATATGTTTCATTTTTTTTTATTTTTCGGAACACACTGATGTTCTTGAGACAAACATGGGCCTTCTGTTTTGTCCTGCTTTCTCACCTGGTTAGTGCTTTACACATCTTTCATCGCCACACATTCTCTCCATCTGCATACTTTCCTGGTAATTTGGTCCGGTTACTACTGTCAGCTATCTCTAATTCAGTCTGTTTTCCTTTCCACCAGTATCCCTCCAGAACTGCCACCTTAAAATCCGCGTAGGTACTTATTGATATCCAGACATGCAGCGACCACCTGACTGCATCTCTCATTAGCGTTCTTGACTAAAATTGATTTATTTCTCTTATATCCACAGGTAAGCCAGCCTTCTTTGAAGTTTGACAAAAATGATACATGATGGTCGATCCTTTCCGGATCAAATTTGTCAACTCTGATTAATCGAGTGTCATAGCACCATACGGCTATGATTCCACGGTGTTGATATGTGTCTCTTGTCTTTAACCCCAATTTAATGCATTCCTGTATATCTTTTCTCCCTTGTTTTTGTTCTTTGCTCTATCATCTCTTGCTGTCTCCATTTGATTATAGTGTAAATACATTTCTTGCATGTTTCCCTTACAGTCTTCTTAATTTTGGTGAGATCATTGTGATCTGCTTGTACATTGCTTTCTACTTCTGCATTTTATTTCTTATGTAGACGTGCACTCACTTGAATATCTCCACATGCTGCAGCTGTTCCAAGTAGGTTTTGAAGTACTGCTTCTAATTAAGAAGTTCTTTCCTGACTCTTTATTCTTAAGACCTCACATTTGGCTACATATTATCCTAACGTAAGAAATATTGACTCAAAAAATTCTTTAAGTACTTCTTTTTTGTATTACTAAACTTATTATTACACTGATTTGGCTTTGGGGTCCCAGTTCGCAACTATTCATTTATTTCCTATTGTTGGTCCTTACAAGACCCGTAATATATTATACTGCTGTATCTACTATTATTCTACCACTCTGATTTCACTACTACCCCAAAGTCCTGAACCCTTAGGTTCATCCCAGTGTACCATTTTGTTGTCACCCTGGTCCTTGCTGATACTACAAAGATTTCTCCTGTTTCGGCCATAATGGTAATTTGTAACAGTACAAGCTTAAAAAATAGTCACCACTCAACTTGAATACATATGTAAAATGCAGCTCCAAAACAGTTAACTCTAAATTTTCACACGCTATGTAGCAACCAAAATACTTCTGTAACCGCCAGAAATTATATGGCAACAAACCTAAACAAAACTATGACTTTCATTCTTCTGACACTTACTTCTTGTTGTCTTGAACCGCTGTGGCTTTGCATCATAGCAAGCTACACAATGTTTAAAACTGTTTGGTGATTTCTTGGCAAAAATTTATTTCATTTTTCGCTTCATAGTTCGTTCAACACATCGGTGTGCCTGTGTGGTGGGCTATGCTGCTTGCTACTTGTCAGTCAACAATATGTACCCTCCTGCTTAATGTCAGCTCCTTTGTTGATGAGTAAAATTGGTTTCGCACTTATTCTGCTGCCAGGCAAATGGCGCCAGTACACGATTGTTGGGAGGTACATTGTATGAGACATTTCATCCTAGACTGGCGCCAGCTAAATGGGACACTAGCTGCCAGGCTGCTGCTGCGGAAGCTGGCAGCCCCCACCGCCACAGTTGGCTGCCAGTGATGGCAAACCAAGCCAGCCAGTGGAGCAGCGGCTGTGGTGTATTGTTGGCGTTCACATCTTTTGACATTTGATGTTTGTTGTTCTAGTCTTCACTACTTCTTAGGTTTTGTGAAACTATACTTTTTCAAACAGTCCTTACCTTGTTTTATCGTGCTGGAAGCAGAACTGGAAGCACTAATTACATTAGTTCATGATCGGTCCATTTTATGGGACAAAACTCAAGACTGTTATAACGAGAAAAGACAAGAAATGCCTGGCTATAAGTATTCCAAGAACTATGCGACTGTTTTGAAGAGAATGACAGAAACAAAAGAAACAAATATGATGAGTACAGCACTATATTTATTGTATTAAATACAATGAATTACTGGCATGCTTTGTTAACAAATGAAATATTACAATAGTGTCATTTAATTGAACCTATTGGTGTTAATAAACAATGCTTCATCACTTTTCGAACGTTATTTGCTGAAATTCCCACACACACACATTCGCTTCTATTTATATGTTGAAGCCCAGTCATCCACAGAGTGTCCTCTATGTTGTAAGAGTCTCTTTCAATGGCAAAATTATTAAAACAACAAAGGCCTTAACAATATCAATGGCAAGATTGGGATACAATTTTATTTTTCTGTGGAAAATCTTCCATTTATTGCTTATTATTCCAACTGAACATTCTACATTCCTTTAGCTTGTTGAGTGCCAATACTTACAGATCCTTTCTGCAGTCAGCAAATGGTACCTAGCAAATGGTTGGACAATGTGTTTGTGAAGCCCAAAAGGTTCACCAGCAACAAAAAAATGCTACCTTGAGACTTTTTTTTATCTTCAGGATGTCTAAGTCACATCTTCAAGAGTGATATCTACAATGAGTGTTCTTAAAATATGACCAAGTCTCTATGTTTTTCATAATTGCCAGCATCAATACACATAAATTGTATTGTGAATCTGCTACAACCATTAGTACTACAGACAAAAATCCCTTGTAGTTGTAATACAACGAATTACTCTGATGGACAATGGATATATTTTTTCATCGACAGCTCCACTGTAGTGAGGGAAATTAGCTCCTTGTTCAAATTTTTTCTGCGATTTCGTTCTAGAGATAAAATGTGAGTACAGGGATACGTTAGTGCCGTAGAGACTAATACCGTGACATACGAGGTCACTTCAAAAAATTAAGGAACGTTCGTAGTTTCGCGACAATAGTGTGTTGCAGCAAAATACCATTGCCATCCGTGCACACACCCGTATTTAATGTGTAACTTCCGGAAGCTTTTTTGCTGTATATCTGTTAGTCATTGTTCAGTGATCTATTGGGTAGAACCTTGTGTCGCACATTTTGCGAATATAGAGATTGCAGAGTTAGAGGAGGAACGCATCTGCATTAAATTTTGCTTGAAACTGAAGGAAATCTTTACAGAGGCACACCAAACGGTGCGGGAAGCCAACAGTGATGAGTGCTTAAGACGTGCTCGGTGTTACGAATGATTCACATGGTTTAAAAATGGTCAAATAGAAGGTAAAGATGGTCCATGTTCAGAATGTCCTTCGATGTCTATCGAAGGCGCCCATGTCAGGAACGTCAACGAAATTGTGAGTGCCAATCGAAGACTTACTGTCCTAGAGATTGCAGAAGAATGTAATATTTCAGTTGGATCATGTCATGAAATCACAGTATCTTGGAATGCACTGTGTTGCTACCAAGTTCGTCCCACAGTTCATGAGTCAAGGCCAGATAGACCTCATCCTTGAAATATGTGAAGAGCACAAAAAACGAAATCAGTGTGCTGCCTCATCCTGTGTACTCTCCAGACCTGGCCCATGCGGAAGAATTTTTGCAACGATAGACGAGAAAGAAGAAAATTCGCAGATGGCCCTTTGCATGACCCAGCAAGATGCGTACCGAGACTGCTTCTGGAAGTGGGAACGGCGTTGGGAGCGGTGTATCAATTTTAGAGCAGAATATTTCGCAGAATACCATGCACAATAATAAAAGGTAAGGGCAGAAAAATCTTCTGGACAAAGTTCCGGAATTTTTAGAACAGACCTGTGACATGTCAGACAGTTTTGCTGTTGGTGGAAATGCCAAGTCTGTAACAATAGTGAAGATCTGTGAATGTACACTACTGGCCATCAAAATTACTACACCACGAAGATGACGTGCTACAGACGCGAAATTTAACCGACAGGAAGAAGATGCTGTGATATGCAAATGATTAGCTTTTCAGAGCATTCACACAAGGTTGGCGCCGGTGGCGACACCTACAAAGTGCTTACATGAGGAAAGTTTCCAATCGATTCCTCATACACAAATAGCAGTTAACCGGCGTTGCCTGGTGAAACGTTGTTGTGATGCCTCGTGTAAGGAGGAGAAATGCGTACCATCACGTTTCCGACTTTCAAAAAGGTCAGATTGTAGCCTATTGCGATTGCGCTTTATCGTATCGCGACATTCCTGCTCGCATTGGTCGAGAACCAAAGACTGTTAGCAGAATATGGAATCCCTGAGTCAACAGCTGGGGACGTTTGCAAGACAACAACCACCTGCACGAACAGTTAGACGCCGTTTGCAGGAGCTTGGACTATCAGCTGGGAGACCATGGCTGCGGTTACCCTTGACGCTGCATCACAGACAGGAGCGCCTGCAATGGTGTAATCAACGACGAACCTGGGTGCACGAATGGCAAAACGTCATTTTTTCAGATGAATCCATATTCTGTTTACAGCATCATGATGGTCGCATCCGTGTTTGGCGAAATCGCGGTGAACACACATTGGAAGCGTGTATTCGTCATCTCTTGTTCGCATTGACGGCACCTTGAACAGTGGACGTTACATTTCAGATGTGTTACGACCCGTGGCTCTACCCTTCATTCGATCCCTGCGACACCCTACATTTCAGCAGGATAATGCACGACCGCATGTTGCAGGTCCTGTACGGGCCCTTCTGGATACAGAAACTGTTCGACTGCTGCCCTGGCCTGTACATTCTCCAGATCTCTCACCAACTGAAAACGTCTAGTCAATGGTGGCCGAGCAACTGGCCCGTCACAATACATCAATCACTACTCTTGATGAACTGTGGTATGGTGTTGAAGCTGCATGTGCAGCTGTACCTATACACGCCATTCAAGCTCTGTTTAACTCAATGCCCAGGTGTATCAAGGCAGTTATTACGGCCAGAGGTGGTTGTTCTGGGTACTGCTTTCTGAGGATCTATGCACCCAAATTGCGTGAAAATGTAATCACATGTCAGTTCTATGATAATATATTTGTCCAATGAATACCCTTTTATCATATGCATTTCTTCTTGCTGCAGCAATTTTAATGGCCAGTAGTGTACAACCATGGCCACATATCTGAAACAATCAAAAAATGTTCAAATGGCTCTGAGCACTATGGACTTAACATCTATGGTCATCAGTCCCCTAGAACTTAGAACTACTTAAACCTAACTAACCTAAGGACATCACACACATCCATGCCCGAGGCAGGATTCGAACCTGCGACAGTAGCAGTTGCGCGGGTCCGGACTGTGCGCCTAGAACCACTAGACCACCGCGGCCGGCTCTGAAACAATCGCTCCAAATCATCTGGAAATGAAATTTGTCCAACTCTGACAAACAGGCAACGTATAATGTTTGTATAATAGTACTATGCTATCACTGTATTAAAATCAAAACAAACCACATTTTTATCACACATGTCACAACTAACAACGAGTAATTTTTTCTTGGGGAAAGCCGTTATGAAGAAGTCTATGAATATTCTTGACTCATTTCAGAAACGCGAGAGGAAGCAAAGGACTGTAAAAAAAAGTTCTCTGGGAGGGCAAGGCAGCCACCCAAAACTTACATTTTCAGCAAACATCTAAAATTTTTGAAAAAAAAAAGACTATGGACTGCCATCTCACTGAAGATGACATTCCAGGCGATACCCTACCACCTGTTACACTTCTAGAAAACGACACCGAATAAACAATTCTTCCTACTACAAGCGAAATGTTCAGGGAAGAATCTGAAACATTTAAAAAAGTGACAAAACTTACAACGAAAAAAGGAAACCAAGCCCATTTGAATGTGAACTGGGCCTTGAAGCAAAAGCCATAGCCCCATATGACGTTTTTCAATGAGTTAATTCCGTCGTTAGTGGGTTTTGAAGACGATGAAGTAGTAGAGTTCCAGCTGAGAGTGTTACTAATCGTTTTCCAAATTAAAAAACGCAAAAAACCATCAATAGATGCAAGTGTGGTTGCTTCTCCTAGCACATCCCATGAATACCATTCAGCACGGGGTAGCCAACACCATACTTTATACCCTGTTACTGACACTTTACAGGGACAT
Source organism: Schistocerca cancellata (assembly GCF_023864275.1). Classification (NCBI taxonomy): domain Eukaryota; kingdom Metazoa; phylum Arthropoda; class Insecta; order Orthoptera; family Acrididae; genus Schistocerca; species Schistocerca cancellata. Next base: position 136,819,606 of record NC_064634.1, on the reverse strand, counting down.
TTTGCACATCTCACACTGTCTCAGAACAATCTCGAAACCCATCACTTAATTCATTCAATTTCTAAATTAAATATTTAAAGCTCTTATTTAAATGTCATTTTGCATTTGAGAATTTCTGTATATTTTATTGTATAAATAAGTTTCAAATACAAAATATTATTAAATTTCATTGGAACAGGGAGAAAATTATAACAAAATTTAAAATGTTTCACTTTTCGCTAATCTGAATGTGACAGCAACACGTGTACAGGTCGGATACATTCTCTAATGGATGTGTTATGGCTTTGGATTGAATCCTTTATTTTTACACTCAGGTTGTCAAAAATTTGCATACTCGTCCTAAGGCTGCTGACTAATTTATTATCCTGATTTTTCAAGTTCTCAATAAGTATAAAGAATGCCCAAACATCGTCTCTTCTCATGTTGATTGGATGAACCTGCTACATCCTACATCTTCTTCTTTTCTTCATGCATCTATAAAAGCCAACCACAGTAGTAAATTATTGTGATCCATTTGCATCATTCTATGTCAAACTTTAGGAATACAGGTACAAGTGCAGACATCTGATGTGCAACTATCGCTGCAGCCTCTCGGGCACTGCCTACACAAACTACCACTGCCATTACATGGCAGCCTGCCTAATAAGAAAAATGCCTTACTGGCAGCCATGCACCCTCCACTGGATATGTGTAAAACGAGCCTAACTCTATATTTGGAATGACGAACGATAACGCTCGAGGTTAGGCTTGTTCTGTACACCTACATCATGTTTCTATGACAGACAATGAGTTGTCAATAGTGTTTTGAACATACTGCTGTGTATGTCACAGTCACTGCCAATATTAAATATGGTTGTCATGAGTTATTTAGTGATGTTTTATTCCATTCATTGTGAAGTGTCATCGCTGATGTTGGTGACAAGTGACAAATTCTTCATAAGTAGGTGAAAGAGACAGTTTGCAGCTTGCATGCTTTTTCAAGCACACAGCATGTGTACACACAAACTGCAGTTGTCACTTGGAACCAGCAACAATGCAGTCCCTATCCATGCCACGACCTGTGTGTACCTCCATCGTTCATGTATCAGACTACAGTTTATGCATGATCACTTTTAAGTGTAATGTTATGATTTCAGTTTGTTCTCCACTGTATTCTTCTTCACCTAGAACTGCGCTGCTCGTGGTTTTGTATGTTATTGGTGTGGGGTAACAGTAACTGGATCGTCATGTGCCCTGTCACTGATTAATACTTTAAATATGGGAGCCATAACACTATAAGACAACAGATAACTCAAAAATTTTTATTTCGCTGGAACACTTATTTCTTATTATTAACAATCATTCCTGCTTTTCTCCTTCTCCTTTACTTAGCACTCTAACTACTTTCCACACTCAAATAATCACTCAATACTCCAGTCACCACACTAGATTCAACCTAGCTAAACGTAGTCCAAAGAGCCCCAACGACACAACATTCTTACTGCTATAACATTACAATTGTCAGCTGTGATGAATGCATCATCAACATTTTCCATTAAATTACCTTTCAGATGTACACTAAGGATTAACCCTAACATCTCACTGCTCTGAAATATGGGTTTAGCCTGCCTTTTGTGCCTACTATTATGTGAGCTTCACTACTTTTTAGGAGTACCTGAAACTCTGGAACTTTGTTGTGATTGCTTCACAGTTTATCACCAGTATTTAATCGTCTCTTCTTTGTAGGGTGTGGGGCATTTCTTTAGGTCTCACACTAATATTTTGCAGTCATGTGTTGGAAGGAGAATCACAAATTTAAAACATTCTCTTGTGTGCCTCTATAGACCTTCAGCTCATTAGTAGTAAATTGTACTGTGCTGAGGAGACCTCACAGTGTCTAGAAAGTGAAGTGTCAGATTTATGTCACTGCAAGAAACCTCCAAAAATTGTACATCTGGTTATCATTTTTAATTGCGCAATCGTCTATTCCAACGAAATATTTGGTTTTGCACTCAATGTACCAGAGACGATTTAACTATAAAATTTAACAAGCAAGACAGTAAAGATGATATTATTGCAGTAATTTTGAATGGAATGTATGCATTAACATATAAATGCCACTTTCCATTCGTGAAATTGGACCCTTCCTAGAAAGGAAATGAGGATTTTTGTTATGGAATGGAAGTGTGATAGCTGCAGTACTACTGTCACTATATACAGTTATTCATTAAAAAAATCTCAGTAAGAATAGTAATGAAAGTGCAAGTCACTGTAAACAGCTGAAAGAAAAAACTATCAATCTAATTCTACATGCTGTCGCTGCTGCCGAGAATATCAGCGTTTTTGAACATGATGGTGATAACTCACAGACAATGAATGCTAGTGCTGTCCCCTATATAGTCTATGATAACTATTAACACTCGACAAAAATTGATCACTTGAGCAAACCACAATTTCTACTGATGGCCAAAGATGCAGGACAGTTTCACTAGTATCAACCATCCATCAGCTGTTGTTGTTGTGGTCTTCAGTCCTGAGACTGGTTTGATGCAGCTCTCCATGCTACTCTATCCTGCGCAAGCTGCTTAATCTCCAAGCAACTATTGCAACCTACATCCTTCTGAATCTGCTTAGTGTATTCATCTCTTGGTCTCCCTCTACGATTTTTACCCTCCACACTGCCCTCCAATACAAAATTGTTGATCCCTTGATGCCTCAGAACATGTCCTACCAACCGATCCCTTCTTCTGGTCAAGTTGTGCCACAAACTTCTCTTCCCTATTCAATACTTCCTCATTAGTTACGTGATCTACCCACTAATCTTCGGCATTCTTCTGTAGCAATACATTTCGAAAGCTTCTATTCTCTTCTTGTCCAAACTATTTATCATCCACGTTTCACTTCCATACATGCCTACACTCCATACAAATACTTTCAGAAATGACTTGCATCAGCTACACAGACAAAAGGTATGATCAAATATAGTAATTCTTTATTAGAAATTAGCAAGTTTGGACATTTGTAAATTTTGTAAACTTTTAAACCTCCATTAAATGTTTCTGTATGAAATTAAGCCCAAATTTACCTCCAATTCTATAAAAAAAAATATACATATTACCGAAACTATGTACCCAAAAACTGTTGTCCAACTTAAACTAATCTTTGACTATTCAAAACCTAAATTGAACTGAACTGTACTGTACTGTACTGAACTGTACTCTTCTGAATACAACTTGTCTTCATATTAAATGCCCAACTGAAGTAAATCAATTATCTGTCCCTAACCAAAATTTCCACTTACCTATACCTTGACAACACTGTCGCCAATTTCTTGAAAATACAATGGCAAACAGCAAGCAGGCAGTGGCAAAGCTAGATTTCTATTTTTAAATAAAATTTCCAAACAATATATAAATTGCATACCATGTGGTGCAATGTGGTAACACATAATCTTTAAACAGTGGTATGGGGATAGTAGCTACTCCTATTAAATGATACCCCAAAAAACGGTTTTAGAGTGAAGTATTCATTCACAAAGACAGAGTAAAGTTTCACATGACATTCACACATAACATTGGTCTAAACAATACTATGTTTCACAAAGTGAACAAAGATTTGAAAAGGGGACAGTGTTAAAAAAGAATTTATATAAAAACCAAACAGCTTAATCAGTTGGTATTTTAATGCATGACTCAGGGGAGTAGGGTGGTCTTTCTCTCGGCTATGAGCAAGTTAACTAGTTGACAATAATCATTCCGACAAACTAACTGCACAGTGCTGCAGCATTACCTCACATTGCTTCTCTTTAAAAAAATTATTCAAAATTTAATTCTTCTAGCCTTGCAATACACATATTCATCCTTGCTGTCCTATACAACAATTAATCCTTCATCATCTAACAGATACAATCACAAGCCGACGCAGCACTACTGAATACATCCATCACATACCACATTTCAACTAAGAATGTATCAGACAGCGCAGAGGCAAAGACTGTGCCACAAAAAGGTCAAAGATTACTTAAAAACAACATAACTTTGTCTCTATCTGATGTGCACATCGATAACTTACAATAATTTTAAGACATGTCCACCTTACAAACTGAATCCTAATTATTTTGTTGTTCATTTCATTTATTTATTTATTCACCTTCCTGGAATGAAAGAAAACAATAGGAAGTTTCAAACCAGTGTGCATTCCAGCGCAGAGCGAAAATTGATTCTGCAAACAATCCCCTAGGCTATGACTAAGCCATTTCTCCACGCAATCCTTTCTTCAGGGAGTGCTAGTTCCACAAGGTATGCAGGAGAGTTTCTGTGAAGATTGTAAGACAGGAAAGAGGTCCATGGCAGAAGTAATGCCATGTGGGTGAGTTATGAGATCTGCTTAGATAGCTCTATCAATAGAGTGCTTGCTTGTGAAAAACAAACATCCCAGGTTTGAACCACAGTCTGACACACAGTTTTAATCGGACAGGTAGTTTCAAACTAGTGCACATTCTGCTGCAGAGTGAAATTCATTATAAGCAAAGGATGTTGTCTGCTACACTCAGAAGCTCCAGTAACCTTGTGGACAGGTTACTACATAAAAGACACTGCAATATTCCAAATAAATTGGATTAAAAACTCAAAGAGTTTGTTCATTACCTCTGAAGCTGACAGTTCAAAGAATAAAATGAAATCTGTTTGGAAGGTAGCAAACAAACAGGGAGATCGGTAAAAGAATCAGAAGCCACAGACAAATTACAAGTGTGTTACGGTGGTAGAAAAATAGAGGCATGATCAACTGTTGCTAATGTTCCAGAATGAGATCGTTGCTAATATTTTCAAAACGCATTGTTTGCAGCAACTGGTTAAATTTGTAATAGGTTGGTGTTGCCATTACCCTTATGTAAATTAAATACAGTACATAATCAACTTAATTTGTATACTCTTCATCACAAGAAGCGTAGTAGAAAAATTCATCAAAGAAATGAGAAACATCAAGTCCACTACCATGAACAATATACACTGGAGTCCAAAATTAAATAAAGACACAGAAATTTTGCAAGGTTGCGTCTATTTGTCACAAAACATTATAAACAGGTTTAGTAAAGTACAAAAAGAATAAATAACGTAAAAGACTGCAAAATGGGTAATGGTGACCAAAAAAGGTTCTTCGTTTTTCTCAACTTAACAGGTTTGCACACACATTCTGAAAACTGGTTAATGTGTTGAGTATGGAGTGAGACCACCTCTGACAGCAATACAGGCCTGACAACGGCAGGGCATGCTGTGGATGAAGCTATCAATCTTGTGCTGAGGCAATAATGCCTATTTTTCCTGCAAAACTGCTCGCAAGTCTTGGAGAGTGGTTGGTGGATGATGACACTTTCCAGCCCGTCTCCCTAGAGAATCACAGACGTGGTCTGTCGGATTCAAATTGGGAGAGCGAGCGGGTCACACCATGTGTGCAATAACTATCGGCCCCAAGAAAACATCAATCACCTGTGCTCTATGAAATCGAATATTATCGTCCATCACTACGAAGTCTGGGCGTATAGCACCTCATAGCAACCGCACATCAAGTCCAAAGTTCTCATCATGATACATGACAGCAGTTAAAGCTTAAAATCCGTACAAGCTCATGAAGAGGTGTTCGAGTAGTCAACATGATTCCTGCCAACACGATAAGGGATCCTCCTCGATAGCAGTCTCTTTCCACAATGTTTTGGTCCCAAAATCGTGTCCACAGTTGTCTCCAGATGAGAATCGGCAGTGAATCACTTTCCAGACGAAATCGGAACTCAGTGAAAGGAACATTGGCCCACTGTTCAATCGTCCAGGTGACATTTTGACGATTCCACTCTAGATGTTCCTTTCTGTGAAGATGTTTAAATAAGTGCATATAATGAAAAATGCAAATTTTTAACATATTATCCAATAGCATAAGTGATATATCGATTACAAAAATGTTGGTGTGAAAGAACCCTGTGAGGCAGCTATTGCTGAGCCAGAGTATGTGTAACAAAGAGCTTATGTTAGGTTGCGCAGGTGGGCAGTGGCTGCTCAGGAGTAGCAGAGACTGGAAGTGTCTGTTGTGATGACACGGAGAGGGCAATCATTTAATATTAAATATTCATTTCAATGATTTCAGTGTTGTGTATTAATGTTTTATGGAAGAAATAAGATTTAGAGTAAAAATTATTTTACAAACTGCTACAAATATTATTATGAAATTATGACGAAGAATCTTTCTGCATTTGATACACTGATCTACTGTGAAGTAATCAATAGTCATGTATTTGTGCACTTTTGCTATAGAACTAATTTGAATGTGGCTAGGTTTGTATGTAGCCCCACGTTTTTTATTGTATTTTTTGTAAAGATAATTTGTTTGTGTAAATGTAATTGTTGTGGTTTAACAATTGCAAGTCAGGTTCACAATATAGTAAGACCTTCAAGTCGTTTTTATTTAAACAAATTCTAAATGTGTCTCAGTCAAATATCTTGGATTTTGGCTTTTGCAACTGTAGCTAGTTTAGTAGTACTGAGAGCAGAAAAACATGTTATCCAAAGTGGCACCAATACGAGGTACGAAATTTTATTTCACACCGTTACTGGATTTTCGCACAGGGACCACTCTTGTACTTATTCAGATTTACAAGACTGTAGTAAGATCGAGTAGATCTGAATGTACTAACCTCTAATTTGTCATTATTGTGCACAGGTTTTAATTAGTTTGAATTTACTGGTATTGCTTTCTTACTAGTAAACAGATTGTTTAAAACAGGGTTAGATAAATATGCAGCTACACATAATCAGATACGTAGTCAGCACACCACTTGATATAACTGTTTCTTGTTAAAGATGAACATTATGCATTACTTAAGACAGAAAAGTTACAACGTGTCAGAGATACCCATACAGCAAGTCTCATAATAAAGATCGCTCTGCCGTAGCCCTCCGTACATCGTCTGCCTCGATACAACACATCCAGTGAATGCTGCGAGGTCAGATGCCAGTTGCCATACAGTAGTGAGGGTACACCATCATGCCCTTACAGCCAAGTAACGGTCCTATCTTTCTGATGCAACACATAGTCAGGCCTGCCCTGGTCTTTAGGATACAGTTTCGGTCTATATAAACTGTCACCACATCCGAGAAGCAACAGACTGATTCACATTAAGCTATCAGGCCACATCATTTTGCGACTGCCTGCATCCATTCTTCCTGTGACCCTCCACCACACTGACTGTGGTAGGAGTCTTCTCTGTGCCATACTGCGCCGTCTGTGACTTTCTACAAACCGATTGTGTATCTGAGACTACCCAGGAAACTCTAATATGTTAGATAGGTGTCCTGACGTCATCATTGGCGTGGTTGGCCATTGACGGAAATGCTATCTTGTGTGCAGAAGACGATCGTAAGGACATCTTTTGACAGTTTGTATGACTATGCTGTGAACTAGACATAAGATGGGGAACAGCAGTTTGTTATTTTAATTTTAGATACCAGAGTAGCTAGCAAAGCTCTGAAACATTGCTATAAATGTGTAATCCATGTTGTGTATGATATATTCAGTGAGTAACTGAATCAAGGATTGGTCCCACATGGACTCAAATATGTGACCATTAAATAACTTTTTAAGAAAGGTGATTATATGTAGGTCTCCAAGCACTGTCCATTATCTCTAGCAGAAATATTTATAAAGTTCATGAAAATATGATCTTAATAAGACTATGGAACACATTAACAACCATAAAATCCTTAAGAAAAAGTCAGCATGGATTCCACAAAGCACCACAGCTGAACATGCTATAAGAATCTCTTGCGCAACCACGCCATTCTAGCTCTCCAACAGCGTGGATGTGTGGATGGGATAATTTTTATGCAAGGTAGCGCACCTCGACACATTGCAGATCCAGTTAAGCAGCTGCTGAAGCGCCATTTCTGGAATGCCACCTTTTCCCTACATCCTGGCCATCCTGATCACTTAATATTAATCTATGTGACTTCTGGCTGTGGGGCAACCTGAAAGATGATGTGTTCAGTGCTCCAATTGCAAACTTAGTTGCATTGAAGTCACGCATCGTGCAACACATTCTGAACATGACCCCGGAAACACTTCAATCAGTTGTGGAACATACTGTTTCTCGATTTCAACTTGTTGCAGAAAACGGTGGACAGCATATTGAACATGTTTGGCGACAATCACACGGAAATTAATAATCCGATTTGATTTTGATTGGTGCTTTTTATTGAGGTTTTTGGCTTCAGGAAAATTAAAAACCGATGTGACTGATGCTTTTTTTGCAGTTTTTGGCGTCAGGACAATTAAAAACAGATGTGAATAATGTTTTCTTTGTGGTTTTTGGCCTCATAACAATTAAATACAGATTTTTTCCCATCTGATGCGATACGACCTTGCCATGGTGGATGGGCATACGTAACTAACGGTATAATACCTGTACACCCATGCACACTGAGTAGTACAGTTTGTTTAATCTTAAACGAATACCTTAGGCATTGTTGTATGATTCTGTTGTAATTTGTAGTCGACCACTATTAAATTATGATGCTTATAGCACCATCGACTGCTACATTTTGTAGCTATTTATTTTTCTTCTGCCATACGTTTTCCCCCTTCTCTGATAATATTCCGTTGCAATTTGATGTCATTATGATCAGTGATGTTACTTCTAAAGCGGTTTGAAAGTTTAACTTTAATTATAATCACACAATACCACGTTTTAAAAATATAAAATTACAAAAATATAATAGTGTTTATTATGAAACTGATACATAAAATAATCAAAGGTCATACAGAGAGTAACAAAAGCATAGCATGCTACACAAAGGACTGTGTTACTGAAAAATCAAAGTGAACGATCCACATCTGCTAATATCAAATATGATAGCAATGACGTATCTGGATTTGTAAAGCATCTTAAACGCTACATTTTACAAACTTTCTTCTACTCGACTTTTTTGGCATTATATAATCAATATATCATTATAAGATACCACTAACGAACTGATTACTACAAGTTAAAACATATCAATTCTGTTAATACGATATGTGACTACTTGTACACATTTTGAAGTAATGAGACACTTACTGTCACTGTAATATCTTGTAGGTACCACTTGCTGTCACTGTAATATCCTATATATGTTAGCAATGTAACATCTTATCACTTGTATCATGATGGAAGTGAATTTTCAGTGTTCAGTGAAAGGGTTTGTGAGAGATATTAACATGGTACCTGATTATTATTATTGCATTTGTCATGATAATTACTGATGTAGTAATCTGACCATAAAGTCGTATCTGTACCTAAGAATTAATGATATATCTGTAACATATGCAAGTACTACATCTGAACCATATAATTGCATCATGAATGTATCGAACATGTAAGGAACAAAAAAAATGCGATTAAAGTGGACACACATGTTGCTTGCAGTTTTTCACGGTGCCAACTGATAGTGAAGCCAATAGATCCAGAGGTAACTGCACACCAAAGAGAGTTAAGTGACGCAATGCTACCATCAGGCTGAGTCTGCAACCTGTGTTTCGAGTGTAGTGTAGTTCAGCGCAATTTCAGATTATTGATACAGCTATATTTGTGAGTTATTTGAAGTGGGTGTTCAAGCTTTTATTTTTTTAAAGAATTAGAAAGAGAACCGCAACAGGATTCTAGAACACGAGTTGAGGGTAAGTGGGTAGATTTTAAAAAATGAAGCACTACTGAAAAAATTATTGAAATCAATTATATTGATGAAAAATACTGCACAAAATAAAAATAAATCTTTGAATTTTATCGTGTTGAGAAATGAGAAGGCGCGATCTGTTACATTTGGTAAAAACTTTCCAATGGACGAAATAGCATAAATTTTCCATTATATTCCACAACCAGTTTTGAAGGACATTGCTGTTATTTTCAGGTCTTCAAATCTTTTTTACAAAATTTGTCCATTGTGAGATGTAACCTCAAGCCAAATTCTCATCTTAGAGCAGAAAATGTAACACACTCAGACAAACCTTTTATATAATATGCTACATTTTATCAATTAACATGACGGTGTGGACGAGATTCCAACTCAAAATGAACACATTTTGTAACAAAAGTTTTGAAGACCTGAAGATACAGTAAACACTGTCAAAACCGCATGCTGAAAATAAAGAAATTTTGATGCGATTTTGGCTTAGAAATGTTTTTACCAAATAAATATTTTTAATAAATAAATTACTAACTATACATAATTTCTAACAAAAACTCAAGGAAAAAATCTGTCTTAATGATAATGACAGCTACTGTGCATTGACTTTAGTGTGATATAGGCCCATATTAAAGAGCAGAATTTTTTGGCTTCTCATAAATGATTAATAATGCTTAATTTATCAATAGAAGTAAAAGGAAGAGACCTGTAATTAAGAGGTGACAAAATATTCTTTTCCAGCAGTTGTGTTTTATTGCAGTTTTACTTTGAATTTCCTGGGCTTGACCAAGTAAACTTTTTGATTATGTCATTGTCGACAAGATACCTAAATTTGAGAATCGGCTTTCACCCATTTTCGATCTGAAGTAGCTAGTTTTTTCATCTTTAAATATCTGAAACTACATTCATAGTATCGTTTCTGTATAGAATTAATTGGATGAAATGAATGTCTAGGAATGACAATATGACAAAGTGTGCCTTTACAGTCACAGGGTGAAGGATAGGCTCCTTGTTGGCATTGTTATAAATCCCCTCAAAAATATTTTGTTATTAAACAAAATCGCAAATTACCAGTGAATTTAAACTACAATGATGCTGCCTACATACCACAGTTCACTTTGATGTTCACATATGAATGACATGTTCACATGGGCATGACTTTCAGGCACAGTGAAACTGACTGTCCAGTAAATTTTCATATAAGAAATGATTGGGTCAGACGTTTGGCACAATCATTAACAAAGAAACGTGACTTGATAGTTTAGCATTTGTCGAGGTTTCATTCACGCTATGCAATGACAAAATACTGAAGACATAATTAGCTGGTCTACTGGATGCATCAGCTCTGAAGCTGATTGTGCGATAGTTATCACAATTGTCAGCTTTGACTTTAGGAAAGGTGAAGACACCAGAGAGGCAATTCTGACCTTGTGATTGATAATGGAGCAAGACTAAAGAAAATTCAAGACATATTCATAGGATTTATCGACATAGAAAAAGCATTCAACAATGCAAAATGGTGCAAGCTGTTCGAAATTCTAGGAAAAATAGGTGTAAGTCATAAGGAGAGATGGGTAATATACAATATGTATAATATGATAATATGTATAAGAGCCGATTGGAAATAATGAGAGTGGATGACAAAGAACAAAGTGCTTGGATTAAAAGGAGGGTAAGACAGGGATGTAGTCTTTCACCCCTGCTCTTCAATCTGTATATGGAAGAAGCAATAACTGAAATAAAAGAAAGCCTCAGGAGTGGAATTAAAATTCAAGGTGAAAGGATATCAGTGATACAATTCGCTGATGATATTGCTATCCTGAGTGAAAGTGAAGAAGAATTACATGATCTGTTGAATGGAATGAACAATATGGAATATGGACTGAGAGTAGATCGAAGAAAGGTGAAAGTAATGAGAATTAGCAGAAATAAGAACAGCGAGAAGCTTAACATTATGATAGATGGTCAGGAAGTTGTTGAAGTTAAGGTATTCTACTACCCAGACAGCAAAATAACCCATGACGACTGAGCAAAAAGCACTGGTAAAAAGGGCATTCATGGCCAAGAGGAGTCTACTAGTATTAAACATAGGTCTTAATTTGAGGAAGAAATTTCTGAGAATGTACATTTGGGGCATGAACTGTGGGAAAACCAGAACAGAAGAGAATCGAAGCATTTGAGATGTGTTGCTACAGATAAATGTTGAAAATTAGGTGCACTGATAAGGTAAGTAATGAGAAGATTCTATTCAGAATCGGAGAGAAAAGGAGTATGTGAAAAATACTGACAAGATGAAGAGAGAGGATGACAGGATATCTATTAAGACATGAGGGAATGACTTCCATAGCTTTAGAGAGAGTTGTACAGGGCAAAAACTGCGGAGGAAGGCATAGATTGGAACACATCCAGCAAATAGTTGAGGACATTGGTTGCAAGTGTTACTCTGAGATGAAGAGGTTGGCACAAAAGAGGAATTCATGGTGGGCCGCACCAAGCAGCAAACAAGTCAGAAGACTGATGATGACTCAATAAAAAAGTGGTATTATGACAGCAGGTGTTTGAACAGTTTATCCCTCGACTAAAGGCAGAGCACAAGTTTGCTTTTCCATTGGTTGAATTAAGCTGAACAGAATGTGGTTGGCTATAGATACAACAACTGAGTTAATAACGAGCATCAAAACTGATTCAGGGATTAGTGAACACAAAGTTGTCGTAGCGAGATTGAATACTGTAATCCCCAAATCTTCGAAAAATAAGCGAAAAATATAGATATTAAAAAAATCAGATAAAAATTCACTTGACGCCTTCCTGAGAGACAATCTCCACTCATTCCAAATCAATAACATAAGTGTAGACCAGATATGGCTTAAATTCAAAGAAATAGTATCGGCAGCAATTGAGAGATTTATACCAAATAAATTAACAAACGACGGAGCTGATCCTCCTTGGTACACAAACACACTGCAACACTGTTGCAGATCAACGAAACAAACATACCAAATTTAAACAGACGCAAAATCCCCAAGATTAACGATCTATTACAGAAGCTCGAAATTTAGCACGGACTTCAATGCGAGATGCCTATAACAGTTTCCCCAACGAAACTTTGTCACGAAACCTGGCAGAAAATCCAAAGAGAGTCTGGTCGTATGTGAAGTATGTTAGCGGCAAGAAACAATCAATGCCTTCTCTGCACGATAGCAATGGAGAACTATCGAAGACAGTGCTGTCAAAGCAGAGTTACTAAACATAGCCTTCCGAAATGTCTTCACAAAAGAAGACAAAGTAAATATCCCAGAATTCGAATCGAGAACAGCTGCCAACATGAGTATCGTAGAAGTAAATATCCTCGGAGTTGTGAAGCAACTTAAATCACTTAATAAAAGCAAGTCTTCTGGTCCAGATTGTATACCTATTAGGTTCCTTTCGGAGTATGCTGATGCATTAGCTCCATACTTAACAATCATATAAAACCATTCGCTTGACGAAAGATCCGTACCCAAAGACTGGAAAGTTGCACAGGTCACACCAATATTCAAGTAAGGTAGTAGGAATAATTCACTAAATTACAGACACATATTGTTAACGTCGATATGCAGCAGGATTTTAGAACATATATCGTGTTGGAACATTATGAATTACCTCGAAGAAAACGATCTATTGACACACAGTCAACATGGGTTTAGAGAACATCGTTCCTGTGAAACACAACTAGCTCTTTATTCACATGAAATGTTGAGTGCTATTGACAAGGGATTTCAGATCGAGTCCGTATTTGTGGACTTCGGGAAGGCTTTTAACACTGTACCACACACGCGGCTCGTAGTGAATTTGCGTGCTTATGGAATATCGTCTTAGTTATGTGACTGGATTTGTGATTTCCTGTCAGACAGGTCACAGTTCGTAATAACTGATGGAAAGTCATCGAGTAAAGCAGAAGTGATTTCTGGTGTTCCCCAAAGTAGTGTTATAGGCCCTTTGCTGTTCCTTATCTATATTTACGATTTTGGAGACAATCTGAGCAGCCGTCTTCGGTTGCTTGCAGATGACACTGTTGTTTATCGAGTAATAAAGTCATCGGAAGACCAAAACAAACTGCAAAACGATTTAGAAAAGATATCTGAATGGTGCGAAAAGTGGACCTAAGTAACGAAAAGTGTGAGGTCATCCTCATGAGTGCTAAAAGGAACTCCTTAAACTTCGGTTACACGATAAATCAGTCTAATCTAAAATCTGTAAATTCAACTAAATAACTAGGTATTACAATTACATACAACTTAAATTGGAAGGAACACACAGAAAATGTTGTGGGAAAGGTGACCAAAGACTGTGTTTTATTGGCAGGAGACAGGATTTTTATATTTTTAGGTTTAGTATATTTTTTTCTGCGTCTTTTGCTATTGCTCTGTTAAATTGAATTAGGCTCTCTTTCTTGCTCTGACTTAAGCCAAACAAATCTACATTATCTTCAAATGGCTCTGAGCACTATGGGACTTAACATCTGTGGTCATCAGTCCCCTAGAACTTAGAACTACTTAAAGAACTACTTAAACCTAACTAACCTAAGGACATCACACACATCCATGCCTGAGGCAGGATTCGAACCTGCAACCGTAGCAGTCGCGCGGTTCCGGACTGAGCGCCTAGAACCGCTAGACCACCGCAGCCGGCACATTATCTTCATAAGACTCTGCATCAACAGCAGATTTTGCTACATTTATGAAGAATTTATTAAAATTTTCTGATATCTGTGCAGGATGTACAATTATTTTGTCTTGTACCTTTATTTTAGAGATTTCCTGGTCGCTAGGTTTGATTCCAAGTTCAGATTTGACTACTGTCCATACTGCTTTGGATTTATGTGTGTGTGTTTTTAATGAATTTGGTGTTTTCCTTTTCCTTTGCTGCTTTTGCAACCTTCTTAAATAGTTTTTTATACGGTTTAATATAGTTATTGAACTCAGAAATTTAATTTGATTTCAGCTAAGCATGTAGCTCTCTCTTTCTATTACTAGATATTTTTATGCCAGTGGTAATAGACTTCAGTTTATTTGTTGTCGTTCTTGGACAGGCTATAGATGGAAATGTTTCACTGAATACATATAAAAAGCTGTTTAAAAACTTAACAAAATTTACTGAAGATTAGTTCTCTTGTTGTAATGAGCAGTCTACCTCATTTAATCTATAACAGAACAAGTTTATATGTGAGTGCAGGCGTTCTCGACGAATTTCATATATGAAGTCTTCACAGATTGTCAGCCGAGTAGCGTCGTCGTCTCGTAGCAACGTTTCGATCGAATGCGTCTCCATCATCTTCAGGCGAAGTGTCGGGATATCGTCGGTCGCAGGCTGATATCTCTGCTGGAGCGAGATGCTTCCCGCCGCCAGCCAATCACGTGCCCGCGGAATCCCCCGATGCGCCTGGAGCGGACGGTTGGGGCGGGGGTGAGGGGGGGGGGACGCAGGTGTGGAGTTCGTGTGCCGGCGTCCGTCTCTCCCTGCTCTGTCCGTGACCCTTGGTGGAACGGGACGTTCTTCTCTTTTTTTCCTGATTGAAGGCTCCCAGGCTGTGCTGATATGGTACCCACTGCCGCAGTTGATTAGGTTGTCGTGTAACCGTATTTCTCTGGACTCTTTGATTACTGAGTCCCCAAAATCCGTTTGTACTGCATATCTTCTTTGTGTCCTCGAAATCGAAGTTGGGCTTCTCGTCAATACTATGTTCCGCCACAGCATATTTGTTGGTCTGACCCAAGCGTACATGCCTGATGTGTTCATTGCACCACTGTGAGATGTAATGCTGCGTCTGTCCTATATATTGCATCCCACATTCGCATCTGGTCTTCTACACACCAGGTGCCGTCAGACCTAGTGGATCCTTGGTTGAACCGAAAAGGTCTTAGATTTTTCCTGCTCCACAGAAAACAATCTTCATTTTATGTTTCTTGAGAATTCTCACGATCTTGGCAGTTGGAGGAACTGCATATGGCTAGAACGCACAGTCCATTGCTTCGTCATCATCTGGTCCCTCTTCTCTCTTCTTGTGGTCGGTCTTCAGGGCTCTCCTTATTTCTTTCTCACTGTATCCATTTTTCTTGGACGTGTCCTTGGGGTGTTGGAATTCTCCTGGCAAACTTGCCTTATTGCAGATGGACCTGGCCTGTGCACTAAGGTGTTGAGTACAGAATTGCGTTGTGCAGGGTGGTGGCAGCTGTTGGTATTAAGGCAGAGTTCTGAGTGTGATTTCTTTCTATACACTGTGTGTCCCAGTGTGCTGTCCATGTTTCTTGCCATCAGGATATCCAGAATGGGTAAGCTTCTGTTCTCTTCTATCTACACGGTAAGTTTGATATTTCCATGTATATACAAGGGCGATGTATTTGAGGACAATTTTATCAAAATAGAAGAGGATGTAGATGAAGATGAAATGGGAGATATGGTACTGTGTGAAGAGTTTCCTAAAGCACTGAAAGAACTAAGTCGAAACAAGTCCCTGGAAGTAGACAACATTGCATTAGAACTACTGACAGCCTTGGGAGAGCCAGTCCTGACAAAACTCTACCATCTGGAGAGCAAGATGTATGAGACAGGCGAAATACCCTCAGACTTCAAGAACAATATAATAATTCCAATCCCAAAGAAAACAGGTGTTGATAGATGTGAAAATTACCGAACTATCAGCTTAATAAGTCACAGCTGCAAAATAGTAACCCGAATTCTTTACAGATGAATGGAAAATCTAGTAGAAGCTGACCTAGGGGAAGATCAGTTTGGATTCCATGGAAATATTGGAACATGTGATGCAATACTGACCCTACGACTTATCTTAGAAGTTAGATTAAGGAAAGGCAAACCTACGTTTTTAGCATTTGTAGGCTTAGAGAAAGCTTTTGACAATGTTGACTGGAATACTGTCTTTCAAATTCTGAAGGTGGCAGTGGTAAAACACAGAGAGCGAAAGGCTATTTACAATTTGTACAGAAACCAGATGGCAGCTATAAGAGTCGAAGGACATGAAAGGGAAGCAGTGGTTGGGAAGGGAGTGAGACAGGTTGTAGCCTCTCCCCGATGTTATTCAATCTGTATATTGAGCAAGCAGTGAAGGAAACAAAAGAAAAATTCGGAGTAGGTATTAAAATCCATAGAGAAGAAATAAAAGCTTTGAGGTTCGTCGATGACATTGTAATTCTGTCAGAGACAGCAAAAGACGTGCAGGAGCAGTTGAACAGAATGGACAGTTTCTTGAAAGGAGGATGTAAGATGAACATCAACAAAAGCAAAACGAGGATAATGGAATGTAGTCGAATTAAGTTGGGTGATGCCGAGGGAATTAGATTAGGAAATGAGACACTTAAAGTAGTAAAGGAATTTTGCTTTTTGGGGAGCAAAATAACTGATGATGGTCGAAGTAGAGAGAATATAAAATGTAGACTGGCAATGGCAAGGAAAGCATTTATGAGGAAGAGAAATTTGTTAACATCGAGTATTGACTTAAGTGTCAGGAAGCCGTTTCTGAAAGTATTTGTATGGATTGTAGCCATGAATAGAAGTGGAACATGGGTGATAAATAGTTTGGACAAGAAGAGAATAGAAGTTTTCGAAATGTGGTGCTACAGAAGAATGCTGAAGATTAGATGGGTAGATCACATAACTAATGAGGAGGTACTGAATAGAATTGGGGAGAAGAGGAGTTTGTGGCACAACCTGACTAGAAGAAGGGATCGGTTGGTAGGACATGTTCTGAGGCATCAAGGGATCGCCACTTTAGTATTGGAGGGCAGCTTGGAGGGTAAAAATCGTAGAGGGAGACTAAGAGATGAATACACTAAGCATATTCAGAAGGATGTGGGTTGCAGTAGGTACTGGGAGATGAAGATGCTTGCACAGGATAGAGTAGCATGGAGAGCTGCATCAAACCAGTCTCAGGACTGACAACCACAACAACGACAACCATTGAGGTGTTGTTGGAACCTTAGCAGTTTGTCCCTGCCATGTGGCCAAACTACAAAAGCATCATCACAATACCTATAGAAGGCTTTTGGCTTGTGTTTAGCAGTGTCCAGTGCTAGCTATTCGAAGTGCTCCATGTATAGGTCGGCTATGCCTGGTGCTAGGGCGGAGCCCATAGCCACATCACCTATTTGTTTGTAGAACTTCCCACCACATTTGGAAGGTGGTGGTTAGCACATGGTGAAAAGCTTGATGATGTCCTCGCCAAAGTGTTCTTCGAGTAATGCCAGGGAGTTTTCTACTGGTACTCGTGTGAATAAGGATGTCACATCGAAGCTGACTAGTAGGTCTTCATTTTTCAGCTGCATGTCCTGTAGTACCTTCACAAACTCAGCTGAGTTTTTCACATGGTGTGGATCGTAACTCACCAGAGGTTTTAGCATCAGTGATAAATGCTTAGCAATTCCATATGTCGGCGAGTTAATAGTGTTCAAAATAGGTCGTAATGGGACGCCTTGTTTTTGGGTGCCCATAGAGACGTGGTGGTGCCGGTGCCCTCAGGTACAGTTCCTGATGATATTCTTCTCTAGTCCCGAGTTGTTGAGCATCTCAACGGTCTTGCGAATCACTGTGGTGCTGGGGCCCTTCCCTAGTCGTTTGTAGGCAGGATCCTGCAGGAGGGCGTCGATTTTTCGCCAATAGTATTCTGATTTAAGCTGCACTGTCATGTTGGCCACTGCCAAGACCTCTGTGTCCTGGTCCTCCCTGAGTGCCCGTAGTGCCTTGTGTTCTGCCTCCTAAATGTTATTCTTCGGTATCTTTGCTCTGTCTAGTACTTTGCAGACGTCTCTTCTTACTTCTTCTGCAGCCTCATCAGGTAGTCTCCTTATGGCTTGCTCTACCCCACTTATGATGTCCCGTTTCGGCAGGGTTCTCGGAACTGGGGCAAAGTTTAGGCCCTTGGAGAGCACCTCTTGTGTTGGCCCGTCCAGTTCCTTGTTTGTTAGATTAATGACCACCTTGTTGGGAGATGGTTTTTCTTTCTGTTGTCGCACTTCCAGAAGTCGAAGGAATTTCTTGCACTGCCTTTTGGTGGCTTTCTTCTTGGACCATTCGCCATTGGCAAAGGTATTGCCTTCTGTCCAGTCCCAGGTGTGTTCTGGGAGACAGGAAGCCAATAGGTGGTGTAGAGAAAGTAGGCTTCTAGCGTTCTTGTCGAGTTCCAGTCTTGTGACCCTCTTTGTGCTCCTACTAGGGACGCTCTCGGCTGTCGTGAGATGTGTCTCGTCCTGTTGGTATTGACGGTATGCCGCAAGTTGGCGAACTTAGGCCTCACTTCTTTATATTGACATCGGAGTAAGGAAGCCAACTTGCTGAGCAGCTTCCCCTTCTTGCTCCATAGCTTCTGCAGTCTCTTGTAATTGCGATATATATCCTCTCCATAGAGGTATGTTAAATATGAGTGCCGGCTTTCTCAGCGAATTTCATATATGAAGTCTTGACGGGTTTTCAGCCGAGTAGCGTCGTCGTCTCGTAGCAGCGTTTCGATGGAATGCGTCTCCATCATCTTCAGGCGAAGTGTCGGGATATCGTCGGTCGCAGAGTGATATCTCTGCTGGACCGCTGTCCGTTTCCGACCGCCGGCCAATCACATGCCCGCAGAGTCTCCCTATGCTCCTGGAGCGGCAGATGGTGTGGGAGACGCGTGTGCTGGGTTAGTATTGCTAAGAATTTATCACAGATGCTAAAACCCTTGGTGGGTTATGGTTCACACCATGTGAAAAACTCGGCTGTTTGTGAAGGTACTACAGGGCATGCAGCTAGAAAATGATGACCTACTAGTCAGTTTCGATGTGACATCCTTATTCACTTGAGTACCAATAGAAGACTCCCTGGCTTTGCTCAAAGAATACTGTGAGGAGGACATAATCAAGCTTTTTCACCATGTCCTAACCACCACCTATTTCAAATGTGGTGGGAAGTTCTACAAACAGATAGATGATGTAGCTATGAGCTTCCCCCTAGCACCAAGCGTAGCCGACCTATACATGGAGCACTTCGAAAAGCTAGCACTGGACACTGCTAAACACAAGAGAAAAGCCTTCTACAGGTACGTTGACGATACTTTTGTAGTTTGGCCACATGGCAGTGACAAACTGCTAGAGTTCCATCAACACCACAGAGGTATACATGGAAATATCAAATTTACCATGGAGATAGAAGAGAACAGAAGCTTACCCTTTCTGGATATCCTGATCGCAAGAAACAAGGACGGCTCCCTGGGACATGCAGTGTACAGAAAGAAAACACACACGGACCTCTATTGTACTGCCAACAACTGCCACCACCCTGTGCAATGCAATTCTGTACTCAACACCTTAGTGCACAGGGCCAGGTCCATTTGCAATAAGGCAAATTTGCCAGGAGAAATCCAACACCCCAAGGACACCTTCAAGAAAAATGGATACAGTGAGACACAAATAAGGAGAGCCCTGAAGACCGACCACAAGAAGAGAGAAGAGGGACCAGATGATGACGAAGCAATGGACTGTGCATTCTAGCCAATGCGGGTCCTCCAACTGCCAAGATCGCGAGAATTCTCAAGAAACATAAAGTGAAGACTGTTTTCTGTGGAGTGGGAAAAATCTAAGACCTCTTCGGTTCAACCAAGGTCTGACGGCACCTGGTGTGTAGAAGACCAGATGCAAATGTAGGATGCAATATATAGGACAGACGCAGCATTACATCTCACAGCGGTGCAATGAACACATCAGGCATGTACACTTGGGTCAGACCAACAAATATGCTGTGGCAGAACATAGTATTGACGAGAAGCCCAACTTCGATTTCGAGGACACAAAGAAAATATGCAGTATAAACGAATTTTGGGGACTCAATAATCAGAGTCCAGAGAAATACAGTTACATGACAACCTAATCAACTGCAGCAGTGGGTACCATATCAGCACAGCCTGGGAGCCTTCAATCAGGAAAAGCAGAGAAGAGCGTTCCGTTCCACCAAGGGTCACGGACAGAGCAGGGAGAGACGGACGCCGGGACACGAACTCCACACATGCGTCCCCCCCCCCCCCAACCTCGACGGTCGAACACGAACACCTGCGTCCCCCACCTTCACCCTTACCCCCACCGTCCGCTCCAGGCGCATCGGGAGATTCCGTGTGCACGTGATTGGCCGGCGGCGGGAAGCATCTCGCTCCAGCGGAGATAGTAGCCTGCGACCGACGATATCCCGACACTTCGCTTGAAGATGATGTAGACGCATTCGATCGAAACGTTGCTACGAGACGACGACATTATTAGGCTGACAACCTGTGAAGACTTGATATAAGAACAAGTTTATGGTTTTTTCAGTGAACTGTCTTTTCATGAAGCATCTCCTCCCATTTTTTTCTATTAATTTTTTGTAAGTTTAATTCTAAAAACAGAGCAGAGTGATCTGAGATACGTAGGTTTAAAGCGAATTTGGCAGTGCCCTCAAATGTATAATTTGTTAAAATATTGTATATGCATGTTGCCGTCCGCTCATTTACTCTGGTGAAGACAGTGAAATTTAGTCTATAGCCGTGTTCTTGAATGACAAAACTTAGTTGACATGCTTCTTTTGCTTGCTGCATCTACGTTAAAATCAGCAGCAATTTCAATTTTTCCCCTATTTTCTTTAGTGAGTTTATATAAGAGACACTGGAATTTTTATAAGAATAATGTATTTAGGTCACTACCTGGAATTCTGTATATAGAGATAATGATGATATTCTTTTGTTCTAGCTCTACACAACAACTTTCAAATACAAACTCTTCATTTAGAAATTAAAATTTGTCTCTTTCTTTCTATTCCTACAAATTGTTAATCAATATGCAGGAGCTTCCACGAGAACTGTTTTGCCTACAAACACAACTAGCTATCCTAAAGTTTTCTAATTTATTTAAAACTGTGATTGAATCTTGCGTGAGCTAGTTTTCCTTTAGGCAAACGACTCTGATATTTCTTCCTTGTGAAAGAATAATTTGCAGCTCGTCAATTTTGGTGGTTTTATCGTTAGGACATGTTGCATTTAGGCCGTTCATGTTCCAGTGCATTAGGAATGAAGACTTAATTACACTTACTTATAGTTTCCAACGTATCTTTCCTTGAATAGCCCTCTTCACGTTTACTGTTGAAATTTTCTTTCCAGAGCGATGTTTTACACGATTGATGTAATATTTCTCTGGAACCACTTACCATAAATTATATTTACGAAATAGGCCTACAGGCACAAAACTCTTAGTGCCAGTCCAAATGTAGCGTATTCTGTAACATAGCGCCCAGTTCCCATAAACCGTTGCAAAACTTTTAATAATATTCAACTCTTAGTTTTTTTGAAAATTATTCTGTTGCAAGCATTAATTGTTATTCAGGGAACCATTGTCACTGCTGTCGTTCATTTCTCACAGCAGAATTCTTATCGTTTGTTCCAACTCGTTGGTTTGTTCTCTACCACTGTTAACTTTGAGAAGACAAAAGTCGTCGCCAAAGATCATCAATATACAATACTGTGTTGATGTGCGGAAGTGGTTTGTGTTTTGATGTGTGTTGTGTAGTTTGTAAAGCAATTTTGAAGTTGCAGTCGTCATAATGCCGGTAAGCTAAAATTTTGTTTCCCGTTCTGGCTTAACAATATCTTCAACATCAGTAATACTTGATGACATCGACATTTTATTTTTGTTTCAAGAAATGGGTGTGACACCTTATCAATGCTGTTGTCACTTTTCAGGCGTATCATTCAGGCTTTACGGAATTTAGCCAAGTCGTGGGTAACATGGCAATTTTACCTTTTAGAACACAATTTAGAGGACCAGCGCCTACATTCACAAAGGATACAGACATCATTGATGAAGCTCTGTACTACTTCAAAGCAAATGTATTCTTTAGGACGTACGAAATAAAGGTAAACCAAGTCTTAAATATTAAAATAGTTGCCATGTTATAAGAACAAAGGAATCCACAGTATAATAATAAACGTAAATATAGATTGCATATCTGCCTTTGATTTATGAAAAGTGACAATCTAATTCTGCAGTGGAAAATTATGTATTCCTGAGCTCATTTTTATGTGTAATTGTGATAAATCTGAAACTGAGTAAGGTAGAAGAACGAGTCTTTGACAGTATTCCAGTAATTGACACTTACCTCAGGCGTGTGAAATAATAAGGAAAGTAAAACCTATCTCCTTGATATACACGTACAGGACATTTTATGTCTTACTATATGTGGCATCACCGTAGGTTAGGAAATCCTGAACACCAGATTTTGTCGTAAGGAGAATAAATTGTAAAATGATTTATGATGTGTTGAGAGCAAATGTACCCTACTTTCATTAAGACAAATGTTAAGGTAAACCTCTTCTCTATTGCCTGGTGTGTGATATTTACAAGTTAAGTTTAGTAATAGTATTACATGGAACTGACCTATGATATTGCATGAAGTAAAGCAACCTGTTAAAAATAATATCAACTGTACCTGCTAATTTTAAGGTTGGGTTGTAAGACTGTTACATTATGTTTTTTGATGATCTGGTCTTTGATACTCCCTGTCAATGACTGGTAGAATGATTTTATTTTTACAATGAGTTCAGAACATATTATCAGTAGCCAAAATTAATTAATTTATGAATTCCTATCTTGGAATTCTCTTTCTGTAAATCGTGGTTCCAGTGGAAGTCAGTCACTGGAACAACTGGCTTCTAATGACAAGCATCTTGTTACAGATATGAGGCACAAGAGAAATTACAAGCCCGAACAAATTGCAAAAGGGGTAGAAGTTGTCCAGGCAGGCATTATAATGGCTTTTGCAGCCAAATAGTTTGATGTGCAGATTGTGATATTGTGTTTCAAAATAAGCAGCAAAGATGTCAACTCATGCACTACGCTGACTGAGGATGAAGAAAATATTGTAGTCTAGCAGCTTTCCTCAGCTTGAAAATTGCACTATCCAGTCGTAAAAGACATGTTGCTGGACAGTGTACACTAGGGAAGTGATGTGTCGGCAGAAGTGCCAACACTGTTTTGTACGAGGAGACCGAAATGCACGCTATAAGCTCATGCTCATGCAGGCTGGCGTGAGGTCTGAAACAGGATACGTAATGAATGCTATAAAGAAAAGTACGTAGCTTCTGGAATACTTAACTTTAATCCACATTTGTAGAACATCGCTCTTGATGATACAGTAATAGAATCTTAATATCAGTTGGATAAGGCGCCTTGCTAGGTCGTAGCAAAAGTAGCTGAAGGCTATGCTATCGTCTCGGCAAATGAGAGCGTAATTCTCAGTGAACCATGGCTAGCAACGTCGGCTGTACAACTGGGGCGAGTGCTAGTACGTCTCACTAGACGTGCCGTGTGGTGGCGCTCGGTCTGCAATTACTGACAGTGGCGACACGCGGGTCCGTCGTATACTAGCGGTCCACGGCCGATTTAAAAGCTACCACCTAGCAAGTGTGGTGTCTGGCGGTGACACCACAGGAAGAAGTGAAATGTAATGATAGAACCAATTACTGATGGCAGACAAGGCAGAAAATAATATACATTACTTATTAAAAGGCATCCAGTTTCAAGTGAGGGAATAACATGGAACTTATCTTCCCATGAAAATGTCTGTGAGCAACAAAGTTGGATATCCCCCCTCCTGCTTAAAGGAAAAAGTGATTGCATGTAAGAGGAATATAGCTGTATACTCTGTTGGGATAGATAAGTAAGAAAATCTGACTTCGCTTGCCACAGCAAATGCTGCTGGTAAGCTTGCTCTTCCTATGATTGTTTTGTCGTATGAGAGAAGTCCTGGCATAATAACTAACATCGTACCAAGGACATGGGGAATACCTATAAAGAAAGTGAATAGTGCTTATTGCATTGTTTATTTTACAGTCAATGGACAACTGAATGTCAGTGTAGTGAAACAGACTCAGTCTTTCACAAATTAACAGCACCTGTTCTCTTGTCTGCGTGAGCAAGACTAAAATACTAGTTTCTCAATTGTGTGGATATATTTGAAAAGGCTTGAAATGATGTGTTACTTCTGAAAAATTCTCATTGCAGCTTATCTCTGATTCCCATTGTTTTTCATGTATGTTTCTTTTATCTGTTCATAATTGTTAATTGCAACCAGTCAAGCAATGTTTGTATTACATTAATGAAATGTGTTATTTGTCTAATATTCTGTTTATGCACTTTTCCATGTTCTACTTACCATAGAATGGTTTGGAATAAATAATGTAAACAGTTTTAGGATGTTGAGGAAAACTCTAAGAAAGCTTCAGATTATGAAACGTTTCAAGCAGTAGGTTGAAAGCCATATAGGAAATACATAAATATCCTCATTATAAAACTTCCTGGCAGATTAAAACTGTGTGCCCGACCGAGACTCGAACTCGGGACCTTTGCCTTTTCATTATAGTTTCAAAGAATGGTGCTTCTATGTTAATCTGTTGTAGATGTGAAGTCATTCGAATGTAAATTTTCTTTTTATGTTCAGGATAGGTGGTTCACGGTGTGGGTTCCTGCTATCATGTCCTAGTTCATGAACCACGGGCAACGTATGAGTGGCCAAGTAAGTGGTCCTGACAGTCAGGATACCAGTTACTTTGGAATAAGGCTGGGCATATCGGACATATTACGAGTCGTGGCCACCTTTGTGCTCAGACGGCAAAGACTACCAAATCCACCGGTTAGTCCCTCAACCATTAGGGGTAAAACTCAATGGGACCCGGGGCAAGAAAGGCTAGCAACCTGCTTCCCTGGTACTATAAATATGATGCTGGCAACAATCAGAGCAAAATGCCTCAGACCTTTGGAAGTGACGGAGTCCCACCTCTAATTGACAAACCAGGGACTCCTAAGATACAACTCGGCAAACGAATGGTAACCAAATGGGGAGCTATTAATATCAATGGGGGCTACTCTGGGAAGAAGGTAGAGCTGGCAGAGGCTGCAAGTAAGATGGGATTGGACATTTTAGCTGTTAGTGACATTCGGTTAAGGGGTGAGAAAGAAGAGGAAGTGGGAGAATACAAGGTCTACCTGTCAGGAGTCAAAGCAGGAATAGCACAATGGGGTGTAGGGCTTTTCATCAGGAAAGAAATGGAACCCAGTGTAGTTGCAGTAAGGTATGTAAACGAATGACTGATGTGGATAGATTTGACAGTGTCTAGCAAGAAAATTAGGATTCTGTCAGTATATTCGCATTGTGAAGGGACAGATCAAGATAAGAAGGATAGTTTTTATGACGCACTCAGTGATGTAGTTGTTAGAGTAAAGGACAAGGACAGTGTTCTGCTCATGGGTGATTTTAATGCCGGGATTGGAAATCGAACAGAAGGGTATGAAAATGTTATGGGTAAATGTGGAGAGGATATGGAGACCAACAGGAACGGGAAACAGCTCTTGGATTTCTGTGCCAGTATGGGCTTAGTAATCACAAACTCCTTTTTTAAACATAAGAACATTCACCGGTTTACTTGGGAAGGCAGGGGAACCAGATCTGTCATTGACTATATAATAACAGATCAGGAATTCAGAAAGGCTGTGAGGGACACACGTGTATTCAGGGGATTCTTTGATGACACTGATCATTATTCAATCTGCAGTGAAATTGGGATTGTGAGGCCGAAAGTGCAGGAGGTCAGGGCCACATGTAGGAGGATAAGAGTGGAGAAACTTCAGGATAAGGAAATCAGGCACAAGTACATAACAGCGATCTCAGAAAGGTACCAGTTAGTTGAATTTAGTCAATTACAGTCATTGGAAAAGGAATGGACAAGGTACAGGGACACAGTACTAGAAGTGGCCAAAGAATGTCTTGGAACAGTAGTGTGTAAAGGTAGGATGAGGCAAACAGCTTGGTGGAATGACACAGTCAAGGCAGCCTGTAAAAGGAAAAAGAAGGCATATCAAAAATGGCTACATACTAGAACTCAGGTAGACAGAGAAAGTTATGTTGAAGAAAGAAACAAAGCCAAACAGATAATTACAGCATCCAAGAAGAAATCTTGGGAAGACTTTGGAACCAGGTTGGAGACTGTGGGTCAAGCTGCTGGAAAACCATTCTGGAGTGTAATTAGCAGTCTTCGAAAGGGAGGTAAGAAGGAAATGACAAGTATTTTGGACAGGTCAGGAAAACTGTTGGTGAATCCTGTTGATGGAGGGAATATTTTGAAGAGCTGCTCAATGTAGGTGAAAATACGATCAGTAATGTTTCAGATTTCGATGTACAATGAGACAGGAATGATGATGTAAATAGGATCACATTTGAGGAAGTGGAGAAAGGGGTCAGTAGATTGCAGTGCAATAAAGTGGCTGGGGTGGATGAAATTAAGTCGGAACTCATCAAATACAGTGGAATGTCAGGTCTTAAATGGCTACACAGAATAATTGAAATGGCGTGGGAGTCGGGACAGGTTCCATCAGACTGGACGAAAGCAGTAATGACACCAATCGTTAAAAATGGAAACAGAAAATATTGTAACAACTACAGAGGTATATCTTTGATCAGCGTTGTGGGTAAAATCTTCTCAGGCATTGTTGAAAGGAAAGTGCGAGTATTAGTTGAGGACAAATTGGATGAAAATCAGTGTGGGTTTAGGCCTCTTAGAGGGTGTCAGGACCAGATCTTTAGCTTATGGCAAATAATGGAGAAGTGTTAAGGGTGGAACAGGGAATTGTATCTATGTTTTATAGACCTAGAAAAGGCATATGACCGGGTTCCTAGGAGGAAGTTATTGTCTGTTCTACGTGATTATGGAATAGGAGGCAAACTTTTGCAAGCAATTAAAGGTCTTTACATAGTCAGGCAGCAGTTAGAGTTGATGGTAAATTGAGTTCATGGTTCAGAGTAGTTTCAGGGGTAAGACAAAGCTGCAACCTGTATCCACTATTGTTCATATTATTTATGGATCATATGTTGAACACAATAGGCTGGCTGGGTGAGATTAAGAAAGGTGAACACAAAATAAGCAGTCTCGCATATGCGGATGACTTGGTTGTGATGGCAGTTTCTATTGAAAGTTTGCAAAGTAATATTTCAGAGCTAGATCAGAAATGTAAGGACTGTGGTATGAAGATTAGCATCTCCAAAACGAAAGTAATGTCAGTGGGAAAGAAATATAAACGGATTGAGTGCCAAATAGGAGGAACAGAGTTAGAACAGGTGGACGGTTTCAAGTACTTAGGATGCATATTCTCACAGGATGGCAACATAGTGAAAGAACTGGAAGCGAGGTGTAGCAAAGCTAATGCAGTGAGCGCTCAGCTACGATCTACTCTCTTCTGCAAGAAGGAAGTCAGTACCAAGAAAAAGTTATCTGTGCACCGTTCAATCTTTCGACCAACTTTGTTGTATGGGAGTGAAAGCTTGGTGGATTCAGGTTGCCTTATTGATAAGGTTGAGGTTACGGATATGAAAGTAGCTAGGATGATTGCAGGTACTAGTAGATGGGAACAATGGCAGGAGGGTGTCCACAATGAGGAAATAAAAGAAAAACTGGGAATGAACTCTGTAGATGTAGCAGTCAGGGCGAACAGGCTTAGATGGTGGGGTCATGTTACACGCATGGGAGAAGCAAGGTTACCCAAGAGACTCATGGGTTCAGCAGTAGAGGGTAGGAGGAGTCGGGGTAGACCAAGGAGAAGGTACCTGGATTTGGTTAAGAATAATTTTGAAGTAATAGGCTTAACATCAGAAGAGGCACCAATGTTAGCACTGAATAGGGGATCATGAAGGAATTTTGTAAGGGGGACTATGCTCCAGACTGAACGCTGAAAGGCATAATCAGTCTTAAATGATGATGATGATGATATTCAGGATAGAAACACAGTTCAAGAATTCCACAGTGTCCTTTTGGAGTCGTATATTGTGATAATACTTGAATTAGATATTGCAGAAGTCAGTACAGCAACTACTGTTTTGGGGAGTGCGGTTCAAGTCTTAACTTACACATAAAGGCACAGGTCTCACACAGGGCTCCATTATATTATTGTCGATAAATGATAGATTTGTTTATTCAGCTAGGCCACAAATAATTCCCTTTTTCTGATAGGATGATCCCACAAACCTAACAACTTTGACATAAATAAGATGTAACATAGCTTTCCTTCCCTTCTTTTTTAAACTTTTGTGCTCGTTGGCAGACACTATTTGATCAGGCAGTAGTTGTTTTTAATATATGAATATTGTTATCTGGTGACCTTATGTAATACTTTCACAATGTGACAGTTATTTCTCTGTGATGCCCTCTGCCAAGAAATTACACTATCTATACCTCATTTAAGGATATACTAGTCTGAGTAATTTTCAGTGCCAGTTTATTTATTGCCTTGTGAAAATTATTTTACAAATTAAATTATTTCTAGAAATTTCTGCATTCATGTAAGTCTTCCTGGTATGAATTATGCAACTTCTTGTGGTTATTTGACATAACTTCTCCTCCTATGTGAAAAAAGTGAAGTATTTTAATTATGTTAGAAGATAAGAGTGTGTTTTGTGGAATTAATAAACAGTGTGATACTGCGCTGACAGACGAGTGACCTCTTTAAGATGGTAAAGGTAAGACCCTCAAGAAACGCCTGATAGGTGATGTCACTAACAATATTAAAACAAAAATCAATGAATTAACAGACCTTGAAACATATTATAAAAGTGAAAATATCAGACGAAAGTGGAAAAATTGTTTTTCAGCATGGACATAATTGTAACTGTGAAACAGTGGTGTATATACAAAGAACAAAAGTTGCAAAGCAGTCTGTCACCAGTGTCTTCATTAAAGAAATAAATAAAATAAAATAAATACACCACACTTATTAGCTTCACCAATTAACAGCTAACTATCACCTTCCAAACTTACCAAAACATCAGACTGTGCACTCGTTCAGTCTGTCACCTCAACATCCATTAAATATAAATGCAAAGCGTAATAGCAGTATCATAGTCTTCAATACACACATTATGTCCACTAGACCCCTATACTGACAGGTGTAGTATATGACACAATATAAACTGCCACCCATAGTAGATAAACTACATTTTGTTGAAGAACACGAATGATGTTACAATTAAGGGTGCAGTCACAGTGGCTCCAATATTGGTGGATTCCGCCGATGACTTACATTGGCTGGGGACAGCTGATCTTTCCAAAACAGTATGCCACTGTATGCACAGTGACCATATAGCCGATTCTATCTCCTGAACACACAGACTTCAGACGACAATCGGTTTTCTTCATTCAAATCAACCAACATTATTGCACACAAAATATGGAGTGTGGGAAACTGTTAAGTTTAGTCCAGTAAAGAGTGAGTTTGTGGCATCTTGAGGCTGAAGATATAATTAGGATATAGTTCAGACTTTATAGACTGAAATCACAGGTTTATTCAAAACTTCAAATAGGCGAATATTTACTGGAAATTTTAGGCATAGATTATAACCTCAAAAATTAATTTGTTCAAATGAAAAGAGTGGTCTATCTTTTATGCTTATAACCACTGTATTGGATCCTTTTTGTGGTAGGTTGTCTACAAATTATTATTATTGCTTACTGGCCTTGTATGCCAGTAGGGTAGTGTACATTTGTTGTATGCTACATATTTCCACTTTTAATTGCTTTAGGTTTTCAGCGTAGCTTATGCTACACTTTTTGTGTGTCTTTTATTTGTGTTCTGAATGACAGTTATTGAAGGTTAATTGACATACTTCAGCACAACTTTAAATAAATACAGTGAATCAGAGTGTTTATAACTTGCTTTTCAAGGTCACCAAGAATTATCTTGAATATGTAACAGAACATTTTTCCTGTTATCTCACATATTCGTAGAACTTGTCTGGTTAGGCCTTTAACTGAGAACAGTATGTACAATATTCTCCATGTTCTTTATGAGACAGGAAATCTCATTCACATGCATTCGGCTTCTCTTTAATAGCAAAAGCTGCTATGCAGTACTCATATTGAAACACTGTGGCATCATGGTGTCCACCTCACCCTGAAAGGTTAAAATCTAAATCTAACCTACCACCTCAACCCAGCCAAAAACTGATGGAGGTTATCAGATGCACCAAGACCAATATATGCGATGATGGGATATATGTTCTGTTACATACCCAAGATAATTCATGGTGTTCGAAAAGCAAGTTATAAACACTCTGTTTCACTGTACTGGTTTAAAGTTGTGCAGTCACACATCAGTTAACCTTCAATGACTGTCATTTACCACACAAGTAAAAATCAACCATAAAGTGTAGAATAAGACACTCTGAAAACATAAAGCACTTAAAAATGGAAATATGTGCCATACACTACATTTCCAAACCATTTCATATTAACAGTCACTAAACTACTGGCATAAAACGCCAGTAAGCAGCAATAATAATTGTGGACAACTAATGATAACCTACCACAATAAAACATCTTGTATAGTAGCTATAAGCTTGTAAGATCAACCACCCTCTCCATTGAACAAATTATTTTTTGAGGTTATAATTTACACCTAAAATTTCCAGTAAAAATTTTACCTATTTGAGGTTTTGAATAAACCTGCAATTTCTATCCTTAGATTCTGAACTATATTCTGATTTTGATATTTTCATCCTCAGGATGCCACAATCTCACTCTTTCTTGGACTGCACTTACCAGTTTCTTACACTTCATATTTTATGCGCGAGAACGTCGGTTGATTTGGCCGAAAAAAAAATGTATTTCACCGATTGCCATCAAAGTATGTATGTTCAGGTGATAAGACCAGCTATAGTAAGACCGTGCATGTAGTGGCATACTGATTTGAAGAGATCGTCCGTCTCCGGCCGATGTCGGTCGGCAGCAGAATCCATTGATATTGGAGCCATTGTGATCGTAACCTAAGACATACAAACAAATCAAAAGTCTAGTTCATGGTCATTGGAGTACTTAATATTTTGTGCAGCAATGTCGTCAGCACTTGGCGTGATATATAATGGGAACAAAAAGGATGCCACCTGGTAGTTCTGTGCAAGCAGTATGAGAGCAGTTGACTAGTGACCTGTTTTGAAATAAGAGGCAAAAGAATAGTATGGCTTCCACGTGTCAGTATATCACTGCCTTGGAAATTATAACACATTCAGTAGAAACAGTCAATTAAGATAGAAAGTTTAATTTGCTGCTAGTGTCACTTGCAGCAATATATGCTGTGCTGTTAGATCCTATCATAACAACCACCTTATAATTTTCAGAAAGAAGACAGAATGGTTCCTAGTTTGGCAGTAGAAATTAATTGCCCCCTTTCTTGCCACTCATTGGTTTTATGAAAGTATCATTGCATTGGGTATAGGAAACAAGCATTGCCAACCTGTGAGCAGTATAGAAACATCACCGTAACTGGCCCTAATCTACTCTTTAGCCAAACACTGCAGACTCCAGTTATGTAAAATATGGTTATATGAAAGTATCATTGCATTGGGTATAGGAAACAAGTACTGCCAACCTGTGAACAGTAGAGAAAAATCACCGTAACTGGCTCTAATCTAATCTTTAGCCAAACATTGTGGACTCCAGTTATGTAACATATGATGTCATATTTAAAAGAATACACTGGTGAGCGAAATCGTTCTCTAGACTGGAATATGTTAAAACAACCTTGTTTGCTTATGCTTACTGAAGACATATACATATCTTTCACGGTATGAGCAAATTGTATCAGAAGATATGAGGGGTGTCCTTGTATATTGTGTTTACTAAAGCAGTTCTGGTTACTGTAGTTATCTGTGTAAAATTTGTTATATGCCTAGTTTAGGTGCCACCAAATAAGCACTGTAAAACTGATTTGGATGTCATCGTAATGGTTCTTCCCAGTCTCTTGTATTCCCTGAAATTCGAATCAAAATGTTGTTGATCTCATATTCCTTATGCCACAGAGATTGTCTCTGAATGGCATTCAGAAAACAGTTATGCTAGGTGCGTTGTACATCATTATTAAATCTAGTAGAAGATCAGTACTTTACCACCTCCTAAGAGTCTGTATCCACATTGATTGACTTTGCCAATGTACAACTGAACAGCCACATTCCAATGTAACCTGGACCTCAGGCTATGCTCCAGATTAGTCTACAACAACAACAACAACAACAACAACAACCTCGTGTTGCACAGCAGAATAGTAATTGAGTGTGGGAATAAATTTTCTTTGAACTGGCTAGGGCAGCTCTGAGTGGAACACAACCGCCAAGTATCTGATAGTGGCATAACCAATGTCAAGATTTGGAAGAACTAAAGTACAAACAGACATAGAGCTTATTACATCATATAGTATGCAAGAGAACATCAGGAACACCTGATTCACCACTTAGTCAACTGTGCAGTGCAGACACAATGCTCTTCTGTAATGCACCTCCTTGTCTATCTGATATTCACATATGGAAGTGCTTCTAGTGGGCTCCTACACTGTATACTAAAAGATAATGTAGTTGGAAAAAGATTATTCTCATGGTTCTATTTGACATTTGTTAGTGCTCGTACAATGTCAAGTGACACATCATCACTACGTCATATGTCAAAGCTGATGTCCAGTATCAGTTGGGTCAACCCACTGCACATCCTCCACAGTCTTCCACTTTATCACACTGCTTCACCAATGTACAGTGATGTTACCTATAGATCAGTAATTCTGCTTATTATCTTTATTGTTGCATTCTGGAATCTTTATTGTTGTTCACAATGCTAGTTCAGCAAATCTTTTCGAGTTTGATGCCTTTCAGGCCTTCGGTTCTTCAGTCATGAACTTGATACAGTTGCTATCTGCAGATGTCCTCTATCAATCAGTTGAATCTGTGTGCTCCAAATTTCAGGATATTTTAGCGGGTGCACACAAACTTTGAATCGCCCGGCAGATTCTGATAGCCCTCCACTCCCAAGTCAATGTGGAGCTGGACTGGCTCGCATCTCTCAGGATTGTGGTTCCCATTCCTTCTATTGAATGGGCCACAACCCTTGTCATTGTGATAAAACCCTGTGGTAGACTGTGACTTTGCGATGATTTTAAGGTCACTATGAATTCACTGTCTGTGCTCAACACATACCCATTGCCATGCCCGGAAGAGCTATTCACACGCTTAGCAGGGGTCAGTTCTTCTCCAAATTTGTGTTCAAGCATGTCACGGTTCTTAATACACCATTTGGCCTGTATCAATACCTACAGTTAATGTTTGGCATGGCAAATGCCCCAGAGTATTTCAGCACTGTTCAGAACAGGTCACATCGACTATTCCACACTATTTCAATTATCTAAATGATATTGTCACTACCAAATGTACTATGAGCAACCACCTGCACAATCTCTGGACCCTTTTCAAAACACTTTAGTCCATGGGTCTGCATTGCAGTCTAAATTTTTCCAACCCTCTCTTGAGTATGTGGGCCACACCATATCATGGCAGGGTGTCCAACCCCTGGTGAGTCTCGTCAAGGCCATTACGGACTTTCCCTGTCTCTTGTTGTTGCATGAACTTAAGGTTTTCTTGGGTAAAATTTCCTGCTACTACCTATTTATCCCCGTGGCATCCACCATTGCCCAGCCTCTCTACCTCCTTCTCCATAACAGTGCTTCCTTTGTCTGGTCTCTGGCAAGGTGTGAGGCCTTTTCCATGGTGAAGGCCCGCCTCAGGACAGCGCTGTGTGTAGCTACTTTTGATCCTAAAAAACCATTGGTTTTGGCTACGGACACCTTGTAGTACAGCATGGGGGCAGTCCTCCCCCATTAGGATGCAGATGGCTGAGAGCAGCCACTAGTGTTTGCATCCAAAATTCTTGAGTCCAGCACAGGTCCTCTGCTTTCAGGTTGAGAAGAAGCCTCTGACTATTGCATATGTGGTCATGCAATTTCACATGTTCTTGTATGGCACCAAATACCAAATTATGGACCACAAGCTGTTTGTTTCATTATTCAGTCTATCCGCCCATGACCGCAATAAGGTGGCCCATGGCTTGCAACAGTGGGCATTGTTTCTCTCCAAATACCACTGTGACATCCATTTTTGCCACTCTGGGTGCCATGCCTGTGTGGACTCGTTATTCACACTGCCTGTCAGTCCGGACACCAAGTGTGACAGGGAGATGCTCGGGTGTTTTCACTTCTATGTCGCGTCCCTCCAAGCAATAGGTTTTTTGGTCACTAGTACTTGGATCACCAAGGGCACTGCATCTGATCCCGCTTCGAGCAGATTGTCCACCCTGTCCAGCAGGTTTGGTTGACTCGTCATCCAGGCTGCACTTCTAATCCAGGTTAATAGGTGGCTCTCAAGGCTTCTTTTTCCCCATGGCAGCCAGCAAACCAGCCCTGCGAATACTTCCATGTGGATTTTGCAGGTTCATTTCTGAACGTGTTTTAGCTGATTGTTATTGACACATTTTCCATTCATAGCCCGGTGCCCCTTGGCCACTACCGAAGTTACTATTCAGGGGTGAGGGGTGTAGTGACCTGCGTAAAATTCCATACCCATGATGTGGGCATGCAGCTGTATTGTGTGCCACAGAATTCGCAACATGCTAGCCCTGGCAGAGGCCTCCACTCTTGGATGGATGCATGCATAACCTCTCCGTAGTGCACACTACCGGCTGGCCAAAGGCTTAGAGTGTCGGGCCCGGCCAGTCTCGGTAATATGTTTGCATTTAGCCTATGTGTCTTGGACTAGTAGGGTAGCCACTACATGGCAAGAGTTTTACAATACCAGTATTTCTGAAGTAATAAAGTGTTGTGTTTGTTATTATCTGTGTTGTTGTAGACTTTATCCATTTGCAGTAGCTTTGGGAAATATCGGTTGATATTTGGTTCTCTGCTTGTGTTATATTACAAAGGCTTACAGTATTTTTTGGGTGCATATCAGCTCCAGACTGTAAATGAGGCTGAAGACATTAAAAAGCAGCAGTTCTTTGTTAGGCATGATCCTTTTGGCCTGGTATTGTGTTCCATCTTGTTCTGTTTCTCATCAGTATCATCTTGTTATAATATCTGAATTACAATTGAAACATTTCAATTTTTTTTAGGTTATTGGTCCTGTAGTCTCTGGGGGAGGGGGGAGGGAGCAGTTTGCTGCAATGTGGAAAAGATTTGATGTCACAAGAAGAAATTTAGTTGAGACTTCAAATTTATGTACCAATTTGTTACTAAGGACAAGACATCAATGCACCACTTCATGCCAAGCATTAAACAGAAATCAAAGCAATGGGTGGATGCCAGTGCCATGCATTTGTTTCATTCCTTATGACTTGATGTACATGGATTGACCAAAAAGTAATGCCTCCACCATCATAACTCTTAAACAGTTGGCAGCATTGGTATGCGGGAGGTACTGGCTTGTTCCGTTGCCTCTTCTCTACAGCTCCAGTTGGTGGGAAGCCTTAGCATTGAACGGTTTTGTTGTTACAGTGTAAAGTATGGAATCCTGCGCAGACGGTCGGACAGTGCAATTTAAGCAATGTGCAGTCATTGAATTCTTTACAGCAGGAGGTGTCACCCCAAAGAAGATACATCAGAGAATGAAAGCAGTTTATGGTGATTGTGTCGATGTGAGTACTGTGCGTCGTTGGGCAATTAAGTTTAAAGATGTTGAGGCAGGAACATCTGACCTGTGTGACACAGTGTTCTGGGACGCAGATGTTGTTATCCGTGTTGATTTCCTTGATCG
This sequence comes from Schistocerca cancellata, assembly GCF_023864275.1. Classification (NCBI taxonomy): domain Eukaryota; kingdom Metazoa; phylum Arthropoda; class Insecta; order Orthoptera; family Acrididae; genus Schistocerca; species Schistocerca cancellata. The sequence continues at coordinate 136,783,283 of NC_064634.1, read as the reverse complement.
TGGAACAATAATAAATTCAGAGCATTACATCGCAACATTGCAAACTCTGAAACGATGGCTAACAAAGGTTCGAAAGGAAAAGGGAAATGTTTACCCTGCAGCATGACAATGCTAAACCACACACTTCATGTGCCACCACAGTGGAACTTCAGAGACTGAGTCTCACCACCGTACGGCATGCTCCATACAGTCCAGGTTTAGCACTGTCTGACTTCCACCTGTTTCCAATAATGAAAGACAAACTGCGGGTAAATCATTATGCTTCTGATAAAGACGTTGAGAGAACTATGAGACTTTGGTTGTGGAGACAGAGTGTCGACTTCTTCCGTGACGGCTTTAGAAAACTTGTTCATCATTGGCAGAAATGTATCCAACTGGCTGGTGATTAGGTGGAAAAGTGAATATTTGTGATTAAAGATCACATTCTGAGGATTATTTCTGCATTTGATTTATTAAAATAATCCCATCCAAACCCAATTAACTAAGGTAGAGGCATTACCTTTCATTCATCCCTCATAATTCTTCTTGTTAGTTGACTTCATTGCTGAAGCTGTAAGAGATGTGGAAAATTCTCCACTCGGCATTGGTGAATGTTTTCTAGGTGTAGACTCATTTACCTTTCATCTTCATAGTTTGCTGACCAGGGATCATTGGCATTAACTTTCTAGAACATGAAATCAGCACTCTTTTGGTGCATGGCCACTTGTGTCCGTCCATTGCTTTGATTTCTTTTTAATTTTAGACATGAAGTGGTGCACTGATGTCTTGTCCTTATCAACAAATTGGCGCATAAATTCAGTTAGATCTCTTTTAAAATGATCATTGCCAACAAATTCATTTTTGCATTACCTCCCAAGAGCACATAGTGAACTGATGTGACAGTGCTGAAACCTATCACAAAAGAGGCAGGCAAGTGCAAGTGGCTGGCAAGTGCAATGAGCTGTATCGTGAACTGAAAGATGATTAGAACTGAAGTATAGATACCTAGTGAATTATCCAACCATGCGGCATAGCAGTTACTGTGTGCCAAATTTTAACAAAATATTTTTTCTTTAATATAAGTAGGTATTTATAGATGTAGTAAGACCTTCTCTAAGACACAGTAATTGGACTAGGATGGGGCATTTAGAGGTTTTCATGCCAATGAAGAGCAGATGTGCCACAAAGCCAAGTAATCCAGACTCGCCAGAGACAAATGGGAGATGAGTAGCTGTATGATCAAAGTAGAGAGGCAATATGTTCTCTTTTTTCATTTTATGATTTGTGTATGTATTCTTTTTTATAATAAATAATTACCTAAAATTTGGAACTGTCATTCCTGCAAATTTGGGAGGCTAGATCAACTGAACAAATAATGATATAATTTTTGGCTGCCTATCTATGATGGTTACAATGAAATTCTCATCTGTCATTTTGTCTGGATCAATGTGTTTTTTGTGGGTTTTAGATGAGAAGTTATTTGAAGACAGATTTCACATTTTAATGAGAAGTAGCAGTAACTGAATATAGCAAAGATATATTGTATTTGATATGAGGAAATGTGTAGTATCCAGTGAAACAAAACACTTTTCACAAAATATGTTTGGACCTGGAATTCTGTGTAGGAATTCTCAAGTTTACCTTTGCATTAATTTTAGGGTGTTATAACAGATAAGATTATGCAGTTTTACACTCTTGTGAAAAGTGAACTGTAAGTAAATTGATGTGATATGTAGAAATGATGATGTTATACAAAACTGAAAAAGTAAGTGTTGACTATAGAAATTGATGATGATGCAGTAGTAATAATTGTTGTTGTTGTTGTTCATATCAGTCCACATAATTATTGAAAATTTTCGCTGTTGTGTCATGACATTGGTGGAACACTTAAAAAAGAAATTAATGGCAGTGAAGGATACTCAGTGTGAGAAATGGGTCTTTGAGTGGACTGCCTTTTTAATGTTTTGAAACCAATTGCAAATGCCTGCTTTTGGGGGATAGAAGATTGATGCGAAGACCAATGCTACAGAGATACACAAACAACTGTCTCAACGAAAGAAGAAAGTGGAAGTCTCTCTTCACAAGTATTTTGTCATAATCTGAGAGAGATCCAATCTAAAAGATATTGATAATGGCTTATCATTCCTTTACATGATAGACGAGGGAGGAGACCATTCAGTCACAAAACTTATATTGGGCTGGTGCATAAGTTCGTAGTGTTTTTCCATCAATTTCATAACACAACAGATACACTTAACAAAGACTTGAGTCATTCAATAATATATTCTTCTTCACTATTTACAACAGTCTACCAACGCTGGGGTACCATTTCGATTCTGTGATTGCAGAAATCATGTAGTTTTGAGGCGAAGAACTTTTTTTTTCATCTGAAAAGGAAGTTCCTTGCAGGTTGTTTGATAGAGAACAGGAAAGGTGAAAATCTAAGGGCGCTAGATCAGATGAGTAAGGTGGGTGCAGAATGACTTTCCAACTTGACTCCTGTATAGCATTTTTTCTCAGTCTAGCATAATAAAGGCAGGTGTTATAGTGGAGTAGCATCACTTCATGCAGTCTTCCTGGTCCCTGTTCTTGGATTGCCTCTGCAAGAAGTCTCAGTTGTTGACAATCATTGTAAGCAGTGATAGTTACATCTCGGGGAAGCAATTCGTAGTACACCACACCATTGCTGTTCCACCAGGTGCATAACATTTTCTTTTGTAGATGCGTGCAGGTCTTTCTAAGGGAAGTTGCCGCTTTGTTTGGGCTCAACCATTTCATTCTCCTCCTTATGTTACTATAAAGACACTGTTTCTCATCACCAGTGATGACATAGGATAGGAATGGTCAGTGTTGTTCACGAGCTCATTAATGACAAACAAGCAGAGATGCATATATGGCCACCTGCTGATTTGTGTGATTTTTTACCTAGAGCATGCAATAACCTTACGCCCAAATTTTGAATCTTCCCCATTGCATGCAATTATCACATACTCATGGATTGATCACTGTCACATTTGCCAGTGATGAATTATTGTGGATTAATGTGTTCAAACAATCTTCATTGAACCCCGAAGTCCTGAATGTGGAGAGATGCTAAGGTCAGAATGGTCCTCCTAAAAACTAGTAAACCATTGTTTTGCTGTGCTCTGTCAAATGGCATTATCCCCATACATGGCACAAATGATTCTGGCCACCTCCACTGCTGTAACTGCTCTATTGAGCTTGAGCAGAAGAATACATCAGAAATGTTCAGATTTCTACATTTGGCACCCGTTTTTCTAGTGCTCACAGCTCCACTCACGATCTCCAAATTACAAAATGAGAATATGTAAACTCAAGTAGTGGCAGTGAACTGCAAATAAATATGATAATCAATAAATAAACCCATAGCAGCCAGCCACTGTGGCCGAACGGTTCTAGGTGCTTCAGTCCGGAACAGTGCTGCTGCTATGGTTGCAGATTCGAATCCTGCCTCGGGCATGGATGTGTGTGTTTAAGTAGTTCTAAGTCTAGGGGACTGATGACCTCAGATGTTAAGCCCTATAGTGCTTAGAGCCATTTGAACCAACAGGCAAAACAAAAGTGCTACAAACTTATGCACCAATGTAATACTTTGTGGCACAACAAAAAAATGCAAGGAAATAAAGGAGACACTATGGAAGTAATGTGAAGTCATTGCAGGAGGAAATGACAGTAATTATGGCAATCAAACTATAAGGGACACCAGCAACAAAGAGGCTGAAGACTCAGTTAATACGAGTACTGAAAGTGCAATTTGATTTGGAACTAGTAGTGTTTCAGTTATTGTGCCAGCAGCCGTAAATAAAGTTATTGCAAGCACAGAAGCAAGGGCAAGAGATGCTGTAATTGCAGTGAGTTTGGCCATGTCTTGCCTGAATGCACGAAGGAAAGGAATCAAACTAAGAATCCAAAAAGGGGATGTAAATGATGTTAAGAAGAGGGTCACCAGTTTTATGTTTAAAAAAGCTCAACAGTGCAGTCAAGAGGAGAAGGTGGTCATTGACGCTGAAGATCAACATAACTAACTACAAGAAAATGGATGGTCTAAGATTGTGGGGTAAGGATATGATCTTGACACAATTTGGGAAAACTAACAGTCGGAATATTTTAGAAGTATGTTGAGACTGATGTTGAAAGTGAAACATTTATTTGTTAAATTAGAAGGAGCGTCAGCGTTGGCCATAGTTTTGATGATTTATTGACAGCAAAATCGACTTCCGATGACATAAAGATCATCTTCAGTGCTTTAGCGTAGGCACTAGTGTAAAGTTATTATTAGTAACAAAAAGCAATGAAACGATCACAATGACAAAGATGAAAACACAGAAAATGGTACAAAACAGTACTATCAGTTCAACATATCTCTAATTCACTATACCACAGAAATGTTGGGAAAATACCATGCTCTCATTTATTTAAGATGCATACACAGATTAAGCCTCACATCACAATTATGCAAGGTGTGATCAAAAAGTAATGGGAATTTTTTAATTTTTATATGTGTTTTCCAGTGCTTGGTAACTTTTCACTTTAGAAAAAGTTGGATTTAAGAATTTCCTTTAAACTTTGCTTGAGAAATGGAATAAAGTGCAGCACCACATTCGAAATTTTGATTGTGGCTTTTGACAAATCTACTATAGGTAAGGCAAGAGTTTATGAGTGGTATAAGCATTTCAGAGAGGGTCGAGAAGGGGAATTGCTGAATGAAGTTGACAGTGATCCAGAATTTATAAAGAAGTTTACAAAGGGTGATGACGTCGTTGCTGATGATGTCGGCATATCCTTTGGCTCGTGCCAAGCAATTTTGTTGAACCTGTCGTTTCAGGGTACAGCCAAGCAAACTTGTCAAATGTGTCAATAATACTTAGGATGTAGTCATACCATTAGTGAATTAGCATGAGATAAACATAAAGTGGTTTTCTCTCTTTGTAAAAAGGGGTGAATAAAACCCTGTTCAAGATCGAGAGGATCAACTCCATGTTGGTTACGGAAAAAAAAAAACTTGTTTCACAAAGCGCCTAGCATCCAGCGCACGTTTGTCTATCAGTTATACATATGATTTTGAACCGCATCCTTGTTGGTTTTTGAACACATTTTAAGCTGATTTCTGAATGAATCATAAGTTCATTTTGAAAGCATGCATAGTGTACGTGATGTCTCTGTCAGGAGAATCCTCGTTGCATCTAGAAATAAACTTTCTGCAGACAAAAGGGGACGGGGCTATATAAGCTGAGCGGAGTAAAGCCGAATGGATGAATGCCAATCGCTGTCTGATTATGTCGTTGATTGGGTTTGCGAATGGTCAGTGTTGTTATAACTACTAGCAAAATTCATAGATTCATGCTACCAGAATGGAAATAAATGACTGATAGGAATAACAGGTTAGAAAGATTACGTATTATCTTCTCAGTGTACCCAAGAAAATGAAATATTGACAAATTTTTGGCCAGGTCACTATACTAGTAAGGACCAGATTGTACAGTCCCCGGCTAGCAGCCGCTTAAGTTCTATTCGGGGAGTAGCACGGAAAACGTGTTGTACAAACACGTAATAATGCCTAACTGGAGAACATTTGTGGGATAACTAAACCTGTGATTCTGGCAGGGTTAGTGAAATTAATTGGCAAACAAATTTTGACAATGGCAGGAATAGCTGCAGAATTGATGATGACAAGATTGTTTGTTAGAACGAGGAAGGAGAAGAAACGGGGACATCACACAAATTATGGAAGAATAAGACAATTCCAAATTTATATAAAAATTTCTTGATGCTACTTTTCGATCTTATGCTTGAGAAGCTGGTGTGTATGAATGAAATGTGAAACTATTTCCTAATATAAAGCTTTTTGCTTGTAGTAGGCCTAATAGGCATTTGATATTGGCTCTTCGTGAATTATATATCCTGTCGTGTTATGAAAATGGCCATTTGTGCCAAAAGAGTCTAGTTTATTTGGTGAGTCTTACAAAATTGTTCCAATATTAGAAAGGCCTCTTTTGTTTTATCTAGCAGACAGTGACAAAATAAACATAATCAGATCGAGAAATGACATACCAGTCTTGGGTATTATTTGTGTTTAACAGCTTTTTCGGTATTAGATAACTACATTTCGATTTTTCATGTAGCGAATCGTTTGACAAGCTTTGATGAGGTAATAGATTCTTTCGCAGAAAGGTAAGCATGCCATGTAAAGCTGTAGCAAGATTAGAGAGGAAAAAAATGCTAGGAGCTAAGGATTGAAGAAATGTGTATTTTCTTACTTGTCTCTTTTCTTTATTGGTTTTATGTATCCTATATTTAATTTTATGTCACACAAAACAGCAAGTTGTTAGCTAATAGGCAATAAAGAGTGCAAATTTTCTGAAGAGTTCTTGTTCTCCAGATTACAAATGATCCCATCCACTATTAATTGGGAGATTTTTTTTTAAAGATGGGCAGGCTGTCAAACTGGCCGACTGGGTGCAGGAGAGGCACCACAGGACATTTCAATTTCCACTGTCCTGAATATAGTTTGATGGCATTCATTGCAAAATACACATGTTTCAATTCCACAGAGCGAAATACAGTGATGTGCGATAGAAGAATGGTTTATGAAGAGGCGTGGCACTGCACTTTGGCAAACTTAAGACTAAACAACATGTATTACATTTCCTTGAACACACGTTTTATGGTTCAGACTCTTCAGAAAGATGTGCGCTACAAGATGAACATATTTTTGAAAATTCAATTTTTTTAGTATTGACCCGGATCGCAAATATCGTAGATCCGAGGCTGATGCGCAGAGCAGTCTGAGTTACAGTGGATAGTCTCCACGTGACCTGTGTTTACATTTAGCAATTTTGCTGTTTCCCCTTCGTTTACTCTCCTGTCAAATGAAAACAAAACACGTATCTGTAGCCGGGAGCTATCAAGTGAATTAAAATACATTCACATAATTACGGATGGCCAAAATATGTTATTAGTTTCAGATTTGACTTTATTTCCACCTTTCTGACTGTCAATCATTAATCACCCTGCTTAACAATGAAGTTATTTTTGTCTGTTTGCTAAAGAAATTTGACTTTCATTAACCTTTTCCGCAGAGGTAGTCAGTGTATTTGAAGCAAAATGTATCTGAAATGAATTGTTTAATTCCACAGTACTGGCGAGTTTCAACTTTTCGCTTCATTTCAAGTGCACGTCTTCATCTTCTAGCACATATGGCATTATGCCATAATAAAGAACCAAACATAATATAATACAGTACTGGTGCTCCAAGAAAATTTACATCCCGAAAACCACACTGAAAATCTTAATATCAGGTCGAGGTCTGCTTGATTGGGAATCTGAACATACGAATGTGCACTTTAAGTATGCACTTTAAATGTGCACATTTTAGTATGGTTCACGAAATTCCGATGCTCTTGAGTATCCTCTGGCGTCTTGTTTCTTTTATGAAATACATGTATGATCTTTCTTCATGTATGTACATATGGGCTTTCTGCGTCATGGTAGCTGTGCAGGCACGGTGTCGCCTGTTATCTGCACTCTCTGGCAACTGCTGAAACGAACCTATTTCTAACAGTTAGCGGGAAAATATTGCGAATGGTGGTTTGAAAAGCATTACTTTCAAAGTAAATATCCTTTTATGTAAGTTGAACCGTGTGTGAGAATGTACCACGAATTTCTTAAATCACAGAGCATTTGACCATCATTTAAAAATCAGCTCTTTGATGATGAGCCATTTCGAAGATTTTCGAACCCTGAAGATCAGACATTTGTCATTATTAAAAATTTTACTGGCACATTTGTGTGAGTCTTAAAGTGTAACACTCGCAAAAAGATCAACATTATATGCGAAATCTTAACTTCTCTTACAGCTTATTTACCTTAGAAACCAATATTATATGTGAAAGCTTTGCTTTTCGTGTAGCAACGCTATGTATATTAATTTAAACTATTAACTTTCCCTGTTTGTGTGTTCATGCTATGTAACAGTGATGATGTTGCTGTTGGCTGACTACATCACGTGTCCCATGCTCTGAATATCCACTCTTATCAGCTGCTGAGATCACATGACATAAGCTATGACTGGCTTACAGAAATGCATCACAATCTCGATTTCAATGATTTGGAAAGTAACATGCGGTGTTTGGTGGAATTCCAATCTATACTTCTGTAATACGAAAATACGCAACATATGAAAGATATTTCCAAAACGTGTCATTTTCTCTGAGTTACGTTTTCTAAAGTGCTGGGAAGTTCTATGCCGTGTGTAAAACCTTAACCATTCAAAGGATCGATAAGGGAAAATATACTGTCACTTAACACGGAAAAAGCATGTTTTCACCCGGGAGAAAGTGTATTTTTAACCGGGTAATCTGGGAATGTTTCTTCCTTGTCCACGTATACACCCTGCTGCTGTTCTTGGTCACTAAGTGAAGGTCGTTGGCCACTGCATTGTCTGTGGTGAGAGGTAATGCCTGTAATTTGGTATTCTCAAGACACTTTTGACACTGTGGATCTCAGAATATTGAATTTACTAATGATTTTCCAAATGGAATTTCCTAGCATCCAGCCCCATATATCATTCCATGTTAAAAGCCATAATCACATCATACACCTTTTCACATGAATCATCTGAGTTCAAATGACAGCTTCACCAATGCACTGCTGTTTTGTACCCTGTGTAAGCAATACTACTACTATCCGTGTATGTGTATATCACTAACCCATGACTTGAGTCATCCCAGTTGCACAACACCTGACAAACAACACTGCACCAGTCCAGTCACTCAAAAGCAATGCTCAAATGCAACATTAAAACCTTGACACTCACTCCCAGAGAGCTCCACCATGTATCCACTTCAAACACCGTCCATTTCAAATACACTGCTGCAACCATGACACCACATAACACAACACGGTTATGTCAAGAGTCAAAGCTAACAACCAATATCAAATGTTTTGGTTCACTCCATGCAACCAATTTTTGCAACCATAGCCAAATGACTACTTGTCATCTGAATCAGATGATTATCAGGATGGCTGATTGTGGGATTTGGATGGGCGGCTTACATGTTTTCCTCTCAGGTCAACTGATCCTAACGATAATGAAAATTTTCATCATCTCATGACAACAATATGGCATGTAATGCTGTACATGTGCAAACAGAAAGAGAACAGAATGATGACAGTAAGTTTTTTCTTGTGTCCCTCTTATATTTTGGAATGTGAGATGGTTCTGTAGTGCAGCCTGAGTTATAGATTAAGCTGAAAGGTGACTTTTGTTTGTGAGTTGGAACCCAAAGAACATGAATATGAACTCTTAATTGTGGCAAAATAATGATCTGTAGTGTAGCTTGAGGCCTATGTTAGGTTGACTGACAGTTCACACACACACACACACACACACACACACACACACACAGTGTGTTTTAGCGTAAATTTTTTATCCCTTTATATTTTTATAGTATGTGAATATTGAACATCATTCAAAAGTATTTGTGCCATAATGCCAACTGTTCTATTGAATGTAAAGAAATCTGCTGTGAACTGCTGTTAGAATAAGGAATATTTCTGAAATATTGTACAGTGGTGCATTAATGGTAACTAGTGCTTAGATCTTTATGGAAGTTGTCTATAAGTTGAGGTGTTATACCACTTCACAACAAAATAACATTTAAAATGTTTTACTTGGATTGCTGCATTTTGTAATCAGGCTTTTCGTGACTTTTTGAATGTATTCAGTCATGATATTCACAAATTATGTCAACATTGGGGAATTTCCACATTAATCAGACTTACCAGTTTTTAGTGTCTGTAATTATAACTTTCAGATATTTTATGCTTCAAAATTAATGCCAGTATTTCTTGCTCTTACATAAATTGTACAATAACTATGTATTTCACCTAAAGTTATGTCTTTTCTTTTTCACTTATTTAGAATGAAGCTGATAGAGTGCTTATTTACATTACCTTGTATATAACGGAGTGTTTGAAGAAGCTACAAAAATGTAGTACTAAAGCGCAAGGGATGCAGGAAATGTATGCATTGGCAATATCTAAGTTTGACATCCCTGGTGAGCCAGGATTTCCTCTTAATTCTGTATATGCCAAACCTAGCAGTCCTAGTGAGGCAGGTAAGTACACACAGCAACAATATGAAACTGTGTAGTGTATTAGTTTTAACATAATTTTCAATTAATTTTGCTGTGTGATATAAATCGGGATCAGATAAAAAGAAAAGTTTACTTTAAGTGACCTGTAGTTATGTGCACTCGTAAGGTTGAAGTCCACAAGCTCTCTCATTTAGAGAAAGATCGCCAGAAATAAAGGATATTGTTGGAGAGAATGACTCACATAGTTCACAGGTGTTCAGGATAGTATAAAAAGAAAAGCAGATAAAAATGTGAAATATATATCGGAGTTGGAATCTGCAAAATAGTGTTGTATTCGTTTTTCAGATATTTGTCTTTCTTTTCACTGTATATGTATTTAAATCCACACAAGCTGAATTCCTTTCTGCAGTGGGCAGGCTTGCACGCATCAGTGATAGAGACAGCAAACTGCTGATTCAACTGTCTGTTAGATACCTGCAGGGAGGCTAAACTAGCATGGTTTCTGAAGAGGGGTATCACCTTCCAATGTTGCTATTGTGGCACAGCTGAGAGCAAGGAGAAACTACAGCCATTATTTTCCTTGAAGATATATGGCACTGTTTAATGTTGATAATATTCTCTTGAAAATGGGTGAGGATCGTTGAGGAGAAACAAGGCAAAAGGATTGGGCCCAGCAGAAATATTTTAGTAACACACAATATGTTAAATTTAACAGATCAGAGAAGAAAATGTAAAAATAAATCAAGGCAAAAGGGTAATAAAAAATGAGATTTTCTGAAAGTAGAAAATGGCAAAGCAGAAATGACTGGAGGACAACTGCAAAGCTGCAAAAGACTGCATGACTTTAGGGAAGGTAGATGCTGTTTATTGAAAATTAAAGGAACATTTGTAGGGAGGAAAAACAGTTAACGTAACATCAAGAGGTCAGATGACAAACCAACACCAAAAAAGGAGAAGAATGATGAAAGGAATAAAGGAAAGAAAGTTGACAACAACATTATGGAGAGGAAAAAGAAAGTGACCGGCAGTGAGATGGATGTGATATTCCCCCAGAACATTAAAATCTGTTGTGAGAACTAGCCATGACATAACTGTTCCATCTGGCATACATGAGATATGTACAGGTTAAATACTTTATCAGTCTTCAAGAAGAATGCACTAATCCAAATACCAAGCAGATAGGTGCTCACAAGTGTATTACAAGCCACCAGTATAATAAGTCATGATTGCAAAATACTTGAAACTAATTATGTACAGAAGAATGAAATGGCTAGTGAAGGCCAATCTGGAGAAAATCGGTTTGGGTTTCAGAAAGATTTAAAAACATTAAAGCAGCATGACTTGCATTAGAATATAGGTTAAAGAAAGACTAACCCACATTTATAACATCTGTATATTTAGAGAAAGTGGTTGACAAAATTTATGGTAAGCAACAAGTTATCAGGGATCAAATATGGGATGGGGGGGGGATGCAGTTCCTTGTGCTCTAAAAGCACTAAGTGTTCGTAAATTAATTATTAGGTGGTGCATAAGTTTGTAGCATTTTTCTTTTGCAGATTGGTATTTTAGTTGCTATGGCTTTATTTTTTTATTTATTTAAGCCAACTTAAGGAATGCTTATGACTAGTTCTTCTTCGATGCTCTCTTCCCTTGCCAATATCTCTTGAGCCCTGCTGGTAATTTCTCCTTCCTCTCCTGTGAAAGGGGCTTCCAACGTTTAGGGACTCTAGGTGGTGGGGTCCAAGATTCTACCAAAGCACAAAATTTGGAACAGTCTTCTACCTCAAGATCAGAGATCCCAGCTGAATCCATGTCCTTTAGTACTTCATTAAGCCACAGGCTTCCTGTCTTGTAGCTGTTAACCAATGAGAAGATCTTCTTGGTAGAACTTCAGCCTCTTGTGCCACATACTGGTGTTGGCTGATTCTAACTGTTGATACAGTTCAGTATTAGACTTCAGTCGGTAGGTTCAATTTGGGAGCAATCTCGGGCCATGAATTTTTCTGAGAATATGTGTTTCGGCTTTCTCCAGGTAATCCATTGTGCCTTCTCCGTTCATCAAAAGGGTCTCTGCGGCATACAGAAACTGTGGTCTGACAGCACTTCTGTATTGACAGACCTTAGCATTCTTTGAAATACACTTCTTGTTGTACTGATTATGGGACGGATGGTATGCTGCTTTGAGTTTGTTACGCCTTTCTAAGATGGATGTGCCATCTCTACCATTGGGGTGGACCCATTCACCAGGATAACAAAAGTGATTGACCCTCCCAATCATTCCATGTATAGTTGCCAAAGGGATGTTACTGGAGTGCCGGTTCTCTAATTATTTGGTCTTGTCATATGATATATTTGACCCTGACTTCACCGCTGTCTTATGCAGGGCTTGGACAGAAATGACAGCATTGCAATGTCATCTACAAAAGCAAGGCACCTTATCACATTTCTTTGGGTCCCAGCTCCAGTGGTAACTGGTTTGATTCCTAGATTCCTCAGCGTACATAACCAGGTTTTGATGACTTTATCAAGCACCAGATTAAACAGAATGGGTGATAGACCATAACCCTGTCGTACTTCCGTTTTGATGTTGAAACTCCGAGATAGTTGTCCTCTGAACTTCACCTTAGAGGTTGTATCCGTGAGTGTCTGTTTGATGAGAGTGTGTGTGTTGTAATCCACACCAGCTCCCTGGCCATATTCTTAAAGTGAAGGCATTGTGATTTATACCCTGAGAGTTCCTCTTTGAAGGCTCAATGAAAGTTTTGTACATTTTAAATTCTTCATCCAACTTTTCCAGTCTTGGTCGATCGTAAGATCTCTTCACACACCTGATGGTCTTGCTTGTCAGTTTCTGCACCATTGTGAAATTCTCCCAGTCTTTTTGTCATTCAGTCGAGTTCCATTTCCTCCAGGCTATGGCACGCTCATCATATGCAAGATCGCATTCAGAATTCCACCACCTATGACGTCGCTTCCTTCGAGGATGTCCGAGGGTATTGGTTGCCTCACTTACAGTGGACCTCAGTTGGTTCCAGTCTTTCATTTCTTTTTGCATGATATCAGTTTTAAAGCGTTCTTTATACTCTATAAAGAATTGGAGATCAATCCTTGATGGCATTGTGTTAGAAGGTACCTTTCGATTAGGTAGTAATCTGGTCTTTATTTGTGTGAAGAAGTGGTCAGAGACAACATTCAAACCTTTGCATACTCTGACATTCATGATATCTTTCCTACTCTTTACACTGATTGCAACATGATTGATTTGAAATGATCCAATAGCAGTGTTTGGTGACTGCCAAGTCATCTGGTATCTTACCTTTCAAGGGAATACCATGGCAATGATCTCCAACTGATGCAACCTTCACAGTTTTCCGTTAGCATTTGTTCATCTATGTGTTGTGTAAGGCCCCAGTATGTCTTGGTACTGTTGTTCTTTCCCCAGTTGAGCATTGAAGTCACCTACCAGTAGTCTGACTTGGTGATCGGGGACCTTACTGATCTCGTCTTCTCGCATCTGCCAGAAACTTTGGACCTTTTCAGGGTTGCTCTTGTTATTAGTAACTGTAGTTTATGCATTTTACAATAGAGTATCCCTTGTTGCTGCATCTTAGGGATAACAGAGAGATGCGTTTGCCAGTTGATGTGAATCCAATGACAGAATCCATCATATCATGTCTTATTAAAAAGGCAGTTCCAAAAATGCTGGAGCTATATGTGTTCTTAGATGCCAGCTTCCCTTTAATTATTCTATAACCTTCCGACTCAAAAGCCATATCATCAGTGAATCTGGTTTCTTGGACAGCTGTTATTGAAATTTTGTGTTTATTCAGGATATCAGTCAATTGCTTGAGTTTTCCGGTCCTACAGAGGGTTTGAATATTGATAGTTCCAAAGAGTGTGATAGTTTTGGGTCTCAATCGGTTGATGGTTTTAGGGAACTCCGACTTCCCTGCACGATGAGATCAGGCTCCCCAGACTACGAAGGCCTCAATGCACCACCGTTGGTGACGGAAAATTAGATACTCCCTGGGGTAGTGACATCTCATCGTCGTTTATCATTGTGTGTGAACTAGTAAAGGGATGTACTAGGGGAGAAGGCTGAAAGCCTTCAGGGTTGGCTACTCTGAAACTTATTCAGGAGCTTTGATTACAATAGGGTCACCACTCCCAGAGGCATTTTAGAGCTACTGCCAGTAATTATTCAGGCCGCCCCTTACATGGGGAACAGATGCCATTGAAGCTGCCCCTTACATGATGAACAGATGTTGCTGATTTCTAGTGCACTCATACTATTCCCTGTGTACTGGGCTGCCTCTTCTGCAATCTCCAGCATTCTGAAGTCCATCTTCTCTGCTGTGGATTCAATTGAGGTCTTCACTCATAACTGTGAGCTGGGACCCTTTGTCGCCTCCTTGGCTGTTGGGAGCTTCCCACAACTCCTCCTCCACCCTCGGAGTCACAGGATGTCTTTTAGGGGATGTCCTATTCTTCATTGTGGAGTATTCTTAGCTTCCCCTTGCCTCCGACCAACCTGCAAGCTAGCGAACCTGTTGATTGTCTGGCTCATTAGGTACTAAGCCACCCCACTGTCGTCAAGGTGATAGTCCCCGGGGTGATCGGGTTATTTATCAATTGTAATTTTTTATTTGTAGTTTACTGATGCTATTTGAGTTTACATATTGTCTTTTTTCATTTGGAGGTAGTGAATGGAGCTGCGGACACTAGAAAATGGAGTGCCAAGAGGAGAAATCGGAATGTTTCAAACATTTGAGTTCAGTAGACGGGTGACAGCAGCCGATACATCGAGAAACATATGCGGTGGTATGGGGATAGTGCTCATTGGATAGAGCATGGCAAGATAATGGTTTTCTCGTTTTAAGGATGATCATTCTTAAACATTTGTGATTCTCTATGTTCAGGAAGACATTCGGGGTTTAATGAAGATCATTTCAACATTATCATCCTCAGTGGTCCATGTCATGTACTTGAGACTTGGCAGATGTAATGAACTGTGATCATTCCACCATCATGCGCCATTGGCATCTTGTGAGGAAGATTCAAAAATTGGGTGTATAGGTACCGCATGTTCCAAACCAATATCTCAAAAATCAGTAGATGGCCATATGTAGATATCTGCTTGCCCATCATCAGTTAGCTCATAAACAACCACCACCATTCTTATTCTGTCTCATTACTGGTGATGAGAAGTGTTATCTTTATGCTATCATAAGGGAGAGAAAGGAATGGTTGAGGCCAAACAAAGCAGCAACTTTCCTTGCAAAGACCTGAATGCTTCCACAAAAGAAAATGTTGTGCACCCGGTGGAACAGCGACAGTGTGGTTTACTATGAATTGCTTCTCCGAGATGTAACTGTCGCTGCTTGCCTTTGTTGTCAACAACTGAGACGTCTCGCAGATGCAATCCAAGAACAATGACCAGGAAGATTGTGAAATGATGCTACTCCACTATAATGCCTGCCCACATTCTGTTAGACTGACAAAAAAACATTATATGTGAATTTTGTTGGAAGCTATTCAGCACCCACCTTATTCACCTGACATTGAGCACCTTCAGATTTCAAACTTTTCTGCTTTCTATTGAACAACCTTCAAAGAAACTTCCTTTCCAGATGAAAGTGCTCTCTGAACATGGCCTGATAAGTTCTTTTCCTCAAAACCACACGATTTCTACAACTGCGGAATCGAGAAGTTACCCCAGCATTGGTAGACTGTTGTAAACAGCGAAGGAGAAAATTTTATTGATGACTAAATTCTCTGGTATGTGTATCTTCATGGTTATTAAACTAGTGGAAGAATGCTGCGAACTTGTGCACCAACATAATATATTCCATAGATCTCACCTTGGAGTGTGTTCAGGCATCAGGGATGAACCAGGGTGTACTCTTACAAAGAGATGCAGCTGTCAAAAACTAATTGTGTGTAATGTATTAGTAATTTACAGTCACAGAACAGTTACATACCATTTGCATTCATCCTAACCAAAGTGAACATAATAAAATTTACAACAGAGCCTTAATTGATGAAAAGGCTCTTTGTTCCTTTCTCAAAAATACCGAATAGATGCTTCTTGTCTACTACCATACCTTAATATTTGACAGGCATGTTTGAAAAGGAACATTGCAACTTGTCATTATGTTTATGAAATGAAATGTTCGGTTTGGGTATGTAGGTAACCAGATAAATTTTATGAAGGGCTGCTAATGCAGTAGTTTATTAATTTTCATTTGAATTTACATAATTGCCAATTTATAGCTTCATATCTGCCAGCATCGTGTTACAGACCTCTGTACTGCTTAGAATCCTATATAAAGATTCTAAATATACAGTGATACTTTATCCTGTCATTAACATATGTTGGACTATGGATAAGATACCCGAGGAGTGTAATCTGGCTAAAATTTTCTCCATGTTAAAGAGAGAAGCAGCACAAACAACTGTAGAGGAATTAGCCTCATTAATGTAGGCTGTAAAATCTATAACATTATCTTAAACAGGAGACTGTGCTCTATGGCAGTATTAGATTGCTACTCATCATATAGTGGAGATATTGAGTCACAGATAGATTCATCAAAAAGATGGTCAAACAAGTAAGCTTTGGTTGGAAAGTCCTTCATCCAAATCAGACTCTACACACACACACACACACACACACACACACACACACACACACACACACACACACACACACACACGGCCACAGTGTCTGGCTGCCAAAGCCAGACTGCAAGCAACTGTGCATGGTGAGAGAAGCAGTCTGGATGGTGGAGGGAAGGAGGAGACTGAGACGGGAAAGGGGAGGCATAGCAGGATTTATGGGTGGGGGATGATAAAGTGCTGCTTTTGAGAGTATACAGTGATGAAGAGGAGAGAGTGTAGGGCAAGTAGGTGCAGTTGGAAAGTTAAACAGTGGAGGGGAGGGGGGAGCAGAGAAAGGAGGGGGGTAAAAAGCCTGTGGAATAGAGGGCTGTGTAGTGTTGAAGTGGGAACAGGGAATGATACAGGCACGTGAGGGACAATGACTAATGAAGTTCGAGGCCAGGAGAGTTACAGAAATGCGGGATATATTGCGAGGAGAGTTCCCACATGTACAATCCAGAAAAGCTGGCATTGGTAGGAAGGATCCAGATGGCCCAGGTAGTGAAAATGAAGAACATTGTTTTGTGCAGCATGCTCAGCAACTGTGTGGTCAAGCTGTTTCTTATCCACAGTTTGTCAGAGGCCATTCGTACTATACTCAGTGTCCATTCTTCTTTCCCTTCTTTCTTGTATTTCGCTTGTTGCCTTCCAAACCACACTCCTTGCTCATCATTATTCCATCCTGGATTTACCATTGTTAGATTGTGCGCTATCTCCAATACATTTTGATTATAATAGCATATAGGTTTTAAAAAAGGATGCTCCTTCAAATGCGCTACATTTAGTCTACAACAACTGATAAATAAAAAGGAAAGAATTTAACTTAGAGATGCATATAGCATTTGTAGGTTGTGAAAAATATTTTGACAAAGTAAGCAGACACCTACCTATTGCAGCAGATTATGGCAAAAGAGGATTACCACCTCATCTAATTGACGCTGTAAGGGCTCTTTTCAAAGATACAAAAATTATAATCGAAGATGGAGATAACTTGTTTAAACAATTGGCAGCACTGATAGTTGGGCAAGAATGTGTCCTTTTTCCAAATGGATTCAATATCTGCATAGATATCCTAGTCATAGATTGGGAGCAAAATATCACCTACGGCATACAGAGCAACAGGGAAAATGTTTTAATACTATGCTATACACAGGTTATCAAATAATAATTCAAGAAAATGAAGATAATCTATTAATAAGGGAATGGTCCAATAAGACATGTCGAAAACTGCCCTGAAATTTTTTACTCAGGAAAGAGACAATGGAAGAAATGCACTGTAAAAGTTTTAGCTGCTAAGAGACACTGCCAGTATTTTGTAAAAAATCTTGAAATTACACATTTTTGCCACACAAAGAACAGCTTATAACAGCGGTTTGTACAGCCCTGCCCACCTAGTGCATGACCTGGCGAATCATTAACGCAGTGCCACATAGTGGAATTATCGAGAGTTCACAGACACCAATTTTAAGCACCCAAAGCCTGTTTACAATGGAGCGAATGGAAGCGAACACTTGCGAGTGAGCATTTGCAGAAAATGCAGTATCATTCGCTTGTATGTGGGTAGAATCATTTATACTACAGGGAATAGAAGAGAATATGAGATAGCGAACATCGCCGATGAACGCTGTGTTATTAATTTCTAGTTTTTGGAGCTAATATTCTGCATTCTATCTCATTAGAGCTGCAATGTGAAACTTTGCTATTCAATTGGGATTATTTTGCATGGCGAGCGCACTGTTCTTGATAGAGTATGCAAAATGGTGCAGGGAAGGAAGAATTTAAGTGTGTCTGTTTGTATGGAAGTGTGACATGCATGGAGATTGTGCACTTTACACGGAATTTCATCTCCATCTCTCCTTAGAACTGGTCCAAAATTTTCCTTGTATGTCAACTGCCATTTTTCCCTGCCTCTCATTATCATTGAGGGAAATTTATAAACAGAACACTAATTACCGACATTGAATATCATCTCGAGAGGTGACACAGCTGGCGTTTCCACTATTTGTGTATGGTCTAATGGACATATTCTCTTTTTTTTTTGGGGGGGGGGAATGGTTTAGTGGCAAAGCGTGCACTTCGTGATCCAGTGAACATGGGATCAAATCCCGTTCAGACCACAACTTTTTCACTGTGATTTTTAACTGAGTATTCACTTCTCACAGATGTTGCAGTGGCCACAAAAGACATGTGGTTCAAATTCCATGTTAAGCTGCCAGTCTCCATTGTCCGATTAGGTAACTGGGGAAGGTTAGGGACACGTACGTAGCTGCCTTGGCATCCAGTTGAAAGACCTGTGAGAGGCCTACCGGGTACACCATACAGAATTCTCTTTTGCCCATGCTTATTAGCTTGTTTGCTCCAGTGAAAACCTGGCTTAAACTATACAAACATTTGTTTGAATAACTTCATATCGACATTTCAATTCTTGCACATGTAATTCTGATAAAAGTGGCTAGCAGAGAAAATAAAATCATGGCAGTGTTTGATGTCACAGATGACTTCCTTCAGTGAGGACTTGTAATTTGTTGAAATGAAATGTGTCTTGCAGTACTAAATTTTATAAAAATTCCTGTAGGCCATTCCTTATAATAATGTTTGAATGTTGTACATTTGACTATCAGTGAAACAGTTCAATGTCTATTCCCTGTAGTCATCACAAAAATGCGAAGTGTCTATTGAATGACAAAAACAAACATTTTTCTTGCACCAGGCATACTGGACAAAAGAAACATTGATGCAATCAGGCACTTTGCAGTAACCACTAGTTTTATTTGGACAGAACAAGGATGGAGTCAGAAATGGTCCTAGCCGTTGTTCTGCATATTGCACTGCATGCCAGGCATACTTGATCAAATTCGTAAAGCGTGCTGAAGAAAACTGGTAAGGCACATACGACTGGAGCGTAATAATATTGTTCCACTGATGAACCTGAAATGGGGGTATCGGAAATTATGTTGTCTGATAATTTCCTGGAAAATGCTTTCCACTGACGAAAAAATTCTTTATCAAGAGGTTGAATTGCACTAGTAGTTCCAGGTAGAATCCACATTACATCTTCAGATTTTTTCGTCATACTCCACAAAAAATAGGTGTTGTTATGTCCAGAACATGAATTCAACAAAAGTAATGAAATAGTTTCTTCATCTGGTAGGAACACATTTTGAATGAAATGTTGAAAATTATTCTTTCCCATTTTTCCAGATTTTGATGAGTCGATTACAAGATTTTTGCAACCAAACAGTCCATTTTTTTTTTTTTTTTTTTTTCCTAATTTGCCTTGCAGTTCTTGCTGCAGAAACAGTAAACCACTCATATTTACAACTGGCATTATCATTCTTTAAGCACTTGAAAGATTTTGATAGACTCTGTGTTCTGGTTAAGTTTGCATGTAAATCACTTTGTCCTTGCACTTACTTATTAAATAACAGATGTTAAACATATTTTATTTTGAAAGGTTTTACTCTATGTAATTACATTCAGAACTCGGTAGTTTTCCATGTGTATAATTTTGGATGTAGGACAATAGATGTTTATTTCCATTTCAGACCTGATGAGGCAGTATATACAGCAACTTCGTCAAGAGACTGGTGTAAGAGTATGTGAAAAAGTTTTCTCTAGTGATGATGGGAAACCATCAAAGTGGTGGCTGTGCTTCGCAAAGAAGAAGTTCATGGACAAGTCCCTTTCTGGTCCTGGGCAGTGATGAGAGAACGTGATGAGATTCATATTTGAGGTGCTCCGTGACAGCAATGCATTTTATGAAGTATGCTTGTTAACTAATTATCGTACTCTCCTGTATCTTACTTCTGTAACGACCTTTTTGCAGAAGTAGTAACAAAAAAAAGTACAATTGCACACACTGTAGCAAGCTTCAGTTTGTTTGGTCATCAATTATTAAATTTATGTTGGTAATTAAATTTGTTGGTAAACACAGTGTGTGGTGGAATAGAAGTTCTTGTTACTGCACATTGAATACCATACTTTTGTGGCATTCATTTTTATATTCTGTGTTGTCACTTGGATTATTAGTTTAACTTATTGTAAATACCATATTATGCATTCCTGGCTGTATGTGTCAATATTATTTTGTAACTATCAGTTTTCTGTCAGCTCGTACTCAAAAATATTAATTTGTACAAAAGCGTGCATCATATTGTATTCTGAATAAATTGCTGTTTTATGACTAATAGTTAAAAAAAAGTATATCAGATGTGACCTTGAGCTTAAGATTATTTATTTCAATTTTGACTTGTATTCTTCGTTGGCCATTAGCTATAGTGCTCTGTGCTGTGATTTTTTGTAGCTCTGGAAAAATGTCAACATACATGTATATGATCATGAAAATCTAAAAAAGAAAGAAAGAAAAAAAAGATACTTACTTGATACCATTTCATTTCTCATTCAGTCTTCTTCATTTTTGCTTCCATTTTCAGTTGGCCATCTCCACAATATCTTATTTTATATTATCACACTTCGTTTTCCATCTGATTAACTCTCAAGTTATTTATATTGCCTCAGCATTTTATCTTACTCCTACCAATGCCGCCATTTGTACATTAAATCACTTATTTGTTTTTAACATATTCATTTAGTAATCTTCATTTAAATGAAAGATTTTATATACTTGTTCCTGAGTTTATTTGATGCTAAATATTTTAATCAAAGTAGTGTAGTTACGTATTCATTATCAGTATTTAAATGTACTATTGAAAGTACAAGGGTGGTTCGAAAAGTTTTGGGATGGAATAGAAAAAAAAGTACTTACATCACTGAAACTTTTTTTTTATTTTTCAGTTTAGTCTCCTTGTAGATTAATGCACTTGGTTGAATGATGTTCCAGTGCCTTGATCCCATCTCGAAAATGAGGTTCCTCCAGGCCTGCAAAATAGATGTCAACTCCGAATATCAGTTCTTCGTTTGAAGTGAATCTTTGCCCACCAAGAAAAATTTTCAGTTTTGGGAAGAGATGGAAGTTTGACAGAGCCACATCAGGTGAATAAGGCTGGTGTGGCAACAATACATACCTTAGTTCATGTAATTTCGCCACGGTGATGGCACGTGTGCAGGCACGCATTGTCTTGATGGAAGATGACTTTCTTCCTTGTTAAACATGGCCTGTTTTGTATATCTTTTGTTGCAACTTGTCCAGGAAGTTAGCATAGTATTCTCCAGTACTGTTTGCCCAGTGGAGAGATAATCTACAAACAGAATCCCCATCACATCCCAGGACACTGATGCCATGACCTTTCCCACCGAAGGAAATGTCTTTGCTTTCTTTGGTGGTGGAGAATCAGTATGTTTCCACTGCTTTTTTGTCCCTGGGGTATAGCGGTGCACTCAAGTTGCCAATCGGCATGAATGTCCTTTGCTTTCATACCTTTCTTTATGAAGTACTTAGTCACTGCTCGAATCTCAATTTTTTTTTTCCTATCTTTGCAAACCACTACGCAGGAACAACAACAGAGCCATGTCACCACCACAGCTCTCTTCCAAGAATGCTGACATGGCACATGTTTACAAGCAACATTCCAATGAATATCATGTGAACAACTAGTTGCGCTAATGCTGACCTCTCATAGTGATTGTGAGAACTTTTCAAACCAAGCCTTGTATTTGTGTGGCTGACCTATCATCAAGTTTAGTAAGATGTGTATTAGTTTGCTGTTTAAATCTGCATAATGATGTATGGGTCACATGGACTGGGATTTGGTTATAGAGTATCTGTACATAGTGCCTGATAAGACTGTGTCCTGTCATCCCAAAATATGTGCAGAGTTCTAGAATAAGGTTAATCATTTGTAAAGTTTTTATAAATTTGTGATGTATGTTTGAAAATTTAATAGTTCTGAGTTATTAAAATGTGAGCTTCTCAGTCGTAGTGTTGTGTAATTTTTGTAACAAGTTTTGACAATCACACTCACAGTAATGTTCTTGATGACTTTCATTTTTTTCATTAAACTTTATAGTAATTATTATCAAGTGAAAAGCAATTCACTGCGACATAATTACACAACATACTATTTTGTGTCAGATGTATGATCTGTGTCAATGGTAGCTATATTTTAATAACCGTAACTTGATAGGCACAGTATTTGATGCTGGTTGGAATTATCCCATACTTACTTACGAGCAGATTAGTTGACATAAGGTGCATAATTAGGCCATCGGACTTGTCTCAGTAGCCAGGAATTATCTGGCAGAAGACTGGCTTTAGAAAAAACAAGAGATAAATGTGGAAGTTGGGAATTTGTGAAAATCTACATTGGTTGAAGATGAGAGCATGGAAATAAGACTGGTAAGGGTGGCCTATTTCCTAACACTACATTTCAAAATCATAGCTGTGATGTAGAAATTGTCCATGCAGTCCAAACCAAACTAATAGCATGCAATGAAAGCAACATACCTTTACATAAGACTTGATTGAAAAGTTGTCCCCTACATTGTAGAACTCCTAGTAGGAAGTAGTTTGCAAGAGGGAGTTTGGACACCCTTGTCAAAACTACACATTACATGCTCACTGTTCTTATTTTTGCATGAGCATGGTGACCCCAGAATCTATAGGAAGAAAGATTGAAGGAACAAATGCACCTGGCTCTTTTGGGGATCCTATCAAAACATCATCTGATTTCACATATATAAGTTTTCAACAAGATCCCTGGGCAGGGAAAAAAGGAAAAAAAAATGTGGTTTGTAAATAAGAGATTCAGAAAAGATATAAAATTTGAAGACCAAGATTGAACAGACTAATTTCCCATTGAAAGTTTTTGCCACACATTTGAATACCATTTTTGACCAACCAATGTGTACGTATTACACGGCCTGACAAGAAAAGTGGAGGTGCCCGGAAGACATCATTGGATGTCAGTGTAATTTTAGTTGCTTATCCATGAGTTGCTCGATACTGGTGCACATGTTAGAAAAACTAGGAACGATGGCGACACAAGGTGGGAGGACAGCCCGCAAACAGGACTTAAACTCAGCCGGAGTTAAGCAACAGTGGAGACCGAATGGTGGCCTCGACACTATTAGAGGAATCGTGGCTAGAATAAAGCAGAATGAACTTTTGACACTACGCTTTCAACGGATCTTGTACGAGCCAGAATCCAAATCGAGACCAAAGAGGAAAACCAATACCAAATCAAAGTCATTGTGAGTAGTCAGTAGTGCGGTAGAGATAGTAATGATTGCTATCAGACGAAGTACAGGACTGATTAAGGAGTTGAGGTGTGACAGTGTTTATGCACATGGGACACTGTTGTCTAGTGTATTCACATGGAAAGATGGTGGTGCACTCACTAGGCGAGAGCACCACTGTGGCGACCCTGCCCTCTACGATCCATTGAGGTCCATTTGCTCCTGGCAGGCATTCAAGTTTTGTACAGCCTGATACCAGACCCCCCCTCCCCCCCCCCCGCCATTTCTTTTGCTCCCCTTCTGAAACCGGTGCATATGGGCAGAAATGCCCCAGTCAGTGCCTTGTAAAGTGAAACAAAGGTATGGATGAAGGTGTAGGCTGTGGGGAGGAAGTGTAGCTGGCAGTGTCCACGGGAACAGTGCTGGAGATGGGCATGCCAGGGGAACCACTGATCCACTGGGAGCCAGAGGGAAGGGCTGGGGCCACAACTAGGCATCAACGATAGCTGTTAGGGGTTCTGTCCGTTGTGTTACATTGGCACTCAAAGGTGATGGGAGAGGGGGCTGCAGAGGGGATGCTTGTGTCGAACGTCGAAGTTGGTTGTGGTAATAGCACTTGATCTCCTTCTGCATTTGGACTGATGTAAATTGTCACCCTTGGGTATACACTACCGTTGCTGGCGTCCAAGCCTCAGCACTCCTATAGGAGGGTGCCCACACTGTCGTGCCAGAGGTAATGTCGGGAGGGATGTGAGCGAGGTTCTGAAGGTGTCAGTGTCAGCAGATGAAGCATAGTCCAAGGCTAGTGACCATGGAGCAGCTCCATGGGACCATGATTGTTAATCGGTTGTGGTCTCAGGGGAGGCGAGGAGTAGGCCTGTGGGCAAAGGACTGAGGGGGTGCTACCTGGTGCCAGACACATGCTGCACAACTTTAGACTGTCTTTTTGATGTCACAATTGATTCCAGGCCATTACACATCGCGGTGTACCAGTGGTTTCATGCGGAACATACCTCAAAATCCCTGGTGGAGCTAAGTCAGTACCCAACGATGCAGTTTCGCCGGAATAACAACTTGAAGTGCATCTGTCTTTTTATAACACCATCCACAACTGAGAGGTGGTGAAAAAGCTGTTTCCAAGGGCAGTGCTCTGTCAGTGAGAGAGATAATGGCACCAGCCTTGGATTACATAAAGAAGGACATGTCACATGGTGGGGTCCCAGCTTGTTGCAGTGGCAACACGTGGCTGTGAGGGGAAAACTATCCAACGTATGTTGATGTTCAGCATTGATGTGGAAGGTCTTGATAAGATTCTAAGATTGGCTAAAGATGGCAAGTTGTGTCAAATGTACAAAAATGTAAAATTGTGCATCTAACAAACCTTAGAAATGTAATGTCCTATGACTATAACAATAGTAAGACAATACCTAGGCATAACAATTTGTAGGGATAGAATGAATACATAAGCTCATATGTAGATAAGGTAGGTGAAAGACTTAATTTCATTGGCAGAACAGTGACCATTGCTGAAAAATGTGGAATGGCAAATACTTAAAGATAGGCACCAACTATCCCATGGAAATCTACTTACAAAATTTCAAGAATCAGTATTAACCAAGGAATGTAGAAATACACTACGGCCCCAAATATATCTCAGTCATAGGTATTATGAAGCAGTCATTCTCTCCACACTCCATAAGTGAACTGAATGAGAAGAAGGCCCAAAACAATTACGTGGGAAGAAGTCTCAGCCATTCATTTCACAGTGATTTGTGGGATGTCAATGTAGATGTACACATGAATATAAGTTACAGGTCAATTACAGATGTGAGCACTTTCAGTATCAAATGTTCAAGCAGTTTCTAACTTCCCCAAACAGTTTTTGATCATTTCTTAATAGAAAGAAATGATATTACTAGCCCAAGTGACAGAACAAAACTACTAGTTAAGGAGAGTAAAAATTGGAAAATCAACCAGACTAGACGACAAATGCAACAAGCGAAGAATTTTGGTTACTGACAGCAGTTTGACAGCAGTTGTTATATCTGCAGCTCTTCCAGAACCGCCTAAGCAAGTGCTAAATATCAGAGACTCAACGAAAGAGCAGAATTATAGAATGAGATTTTCACTCTGCAGCGGAGTGTGCACTGATATGAAACTTCCTGGCAGATTAAAACTGTGTACTGGACCGAGGCTCGAACTCGGGACCTTTGCCTTTCGTGGCTAAGTGCTCTACCGACTGAGCTACCCAAGCATGACTTACGCCCCGTCCTCACAGCTTTACTCCTGCCAGTACCTCGCCTCCTACCTTCCAAACTTTACAGAAGCTCTCTTGCGAACCTTGCAGAACTAGCACTCCTGAAAGAAAGAATATTGCGGAGAAATGGCTTAGCCACAGCCTGGGGGATGTTTCCAGAATGAGATTTTTACTCTGCAGCGGAGTGTGCACTGATATGAAACTTCCTGGCAGATTAAAACTGTGTGCCGGACCGAGACTCGAACTCGGGACCTTTGCCTTTCGCGGGCAAGTGCTTTACCGACTGAGCTACCCAAGCACGACTCACGCCCCATCCTCACAGATTTACTTCTGCCAGTACCTTGCCACCTACCTTCCCAACATTACAGAAGCTCTCCTGCGAACCTTGCAGAACTAGCACTAATAATAGTTTGAAAGTATTCACCTCTGTCAGTACCTACCTTACCGAGCGGGGTGGCACAGTGGTTAGACACTGGACTTGCATTCGGGAGGACGACGGTTCAATCCCATGTCCGGCCATCCTGATTTAGGTTTTCCGTGATTTCCCTAAATCGCTCCAGGCAAATGCCGGGATGGTTCCTCTGAAAGGGCACAGCCGACTTCCTTCCCCATCCTTCCCTAATCCAATGAGACCGACGACCACGCTGTCTGGTCTCCTTCCCCAAACCAACCAAGTACCTATCTTCTTTGGAGTTGGAATTATTACACTATTCTTAAAGTTTCAGTATATTTTGCCTGCCTAGTGTATCCTTGTATTCTGCACACCATGTGGAATACTTGTCGTGGCTGGTTCTTTTGAGGATCACACTAATTCTGAGGGAATGTCATCTACTACAGGGGCCCTGTTTCGACTTAGTTCTATCAGTACTCCATAAAATTTTCTCTTCGCAGTATCACATCTCCCAGCTCCTCTTCATGTACTTTACCTTTTCTTTCCATAATACTATTTTCAAGTTCATTTCCATTGTATATCCTTTCTATATACTCCTTCCATGTTTCAGCATTCCCTTCTTTGCTTTGTACTGATTGTCATTCTCAGCCCACAGGCATCACTGGATGGTGATATGGAGTGGCATGTGGTCAGCACGCTGCTCTTCCAGCCATGTATCAGTTTATGAGACTGGAGTTGCTACTCATCAGTCAAGTAGCACCTCAGTTTGCCTCACAAGGGCTGAGTGTACCCCACTTACCAACAGCACTTGTCAGACTGGATGGCCACCTGTCTAAGTGCTAATCCAGCCTGACAGCACTTAACTTCGGTGATCTGATGGGAACCAGTGGTACCACTTTGGCAAGGCCACTGGCACCTTCTCTTTTCTGTCAGTCTCATATCCCTTTCATCTGCTTCATTTGCTGTTTTTTTTATATATCTCCTTAAATCATCAATAAATTCAATATCTCCTGTAATATCCAAGGATTACTACTAGGCTTTGTCTTTATTCATATTTGACCCTCTACTGCCTTCACTATTTCTTCTTTCAAAGCTACCCAGCCATGTTATTTTGTGTTATTACTTCTTTTTCAACTTATCATTGCCTAACGCTCCTTTGAAACTCTCATCAACCCATGGCTCATTAATCTTATCTAAATCCCATCTAATTAATTTGCTACCTTTCTGCAATTTCTTCAGCTGTAATCTGCAGAATCTGCAGTTCGTAATCAATAAATTATTGTCATTGTCAAATCTGTCCTTGGAAATGTTTTGCAGTTAAAAATCTCTGAAACCTCTTGTCTTTTATTATGTAATCTATTTGAAGTCTTTCTTTGTCTTCAAGTCTTTCTCAAGTATACAACCTTTATTCATGCTTTGTAAACTAAGTATTAGTGATAGTTAAATTATGCTCTGCACAAAAATCTACCAGGAGGCCTCCTCTTTCATTCTGTCCCCCAATCCATTTTTCCTGTACTCTCCTTCTGTTCCTTTTTTTTATTCTCAAATTCCAGTCTCCCATCACAAGTAAATTTTCATTTCTTTTTAACTATAATTCCTATTATCTCATAATAAATTCTTTCAATCTCTGCATCATCTGTGGAGCTAGTTGGTGTATAAACTTGTACTTGGTGTGTCTGGTGAGTGGTACTTAAGATAGGTAAATAAATGAGTGAAAGAAATGTGAAGTGAAGTAGAAATTAGAAAATAAATGAAAATCTTAGTTTAGTTTAGAGGAGTTACACACTGACAAACACCGGGCAGAGCAGAAGAGGCAATGACCGTGAAGTCAGCACATTCAGGAGAAGCCATCACCCTCCCCACATAAGTGGACACTGTCGATTCAGCCGTCAGGGCAATTCCCAACCGGCTCACGTGTTTCTCAATTGTCACATGTGATCAAAAACCCTCGCCTACATTCCAAGAGCCAATGACCGATGTTAAGAAGATTCTTCGAGAAGCTTTTCAACGTGACAGAAGCGGCAATGACCGTGAAGTCGTTCACGTCCAGTGAACTGAAGTAAATAAATAAGCGAGGCGCAGTGGGCCCAACAGAGTAGTTTTTCAGTTCAATTCCAGTACAGTTCAGTTGGTGCTGAAGCCCTTTATGCAGGAAGAGACTACATCGTACACAGAAGCAACAAGTCCGCCGCTGTAATGGAATAGCAAGCAGCAGCTTCGCCGCCAGAAGACAGAAGTTAGAAGATATTTGAAGACTGATTTTTACATACCCGGGTGACTTACGAGGAAGGGATGGAGACGGCCTCACATCAGCAGTCACCTGTGAGCTGAGATGAAGATCTGACAGCCGAAGACCAGCAAGCTGGAGTCCGTTGTCGAGTCCGGGACACTGGCCTTCCCCCCACTGCACCGCTCCACTGGCCGACGCACAACACTGTCACATGTGGCCGCATAGAGAAGAGAAACACTGGGACGCCACATCCAAGGTGTCACCATCTGATTCATGACTTCGTTCTCAATAAGTAAATGGGCCACCGCATGGTGCGCATCTCCAGTCAGCTGGGTGAGACGGTGACACGAGATACACACCACCAGGCGTAATCAGACGCCACCGCTGCCGCAGCAGAAGGCTTCACAAACGACATAGCTGCCGCTCTCCCAGCCAGAACAATCCAGTAAGGAAACCATTGTACAAATCTTCAATAAAAGTTATCTTATGTAACAATGCTGTTTCATTCTACCTCATACCCGAGCCAAGGAAGAACCCACCCTGCCCACATGTGGTTAAGAGAGAAAAAGTAATTTATTTAGTGTTTCTCACCCTGACATAATGCTTTAGAATCAAATGCCCTTTGCAGTAATGCTCATCCTGACAATTGACTAGCACCAAAAGAAAAAACACAGGTACGTTTGGTGCCAGAGAAAAAACCCTTGGCTCAATATGAGGTGTGAATGACAGTACTAAAGGTTCACAGTTAGTATTTTTTAATGTGTGAAAGGATAGAGGTTTGCATAGCAGTCATAATATTTTTTTTATTTAGAAGTGTATTTTCTCTCATAATTTTAAGTGTTTGTCGAAAATATTTAAACTTTTTAATTCTTAGTAGTAAGATTGTGTAACTAATAGTGTGTAAAATGATGACACGAAATCGAACAAAGTCAGAGTCAGCACCACAAGCGGTTTCTACTGAGGAAGCTATTTAGAGCTTTGTTAATCAAATAGCACAGCTTAAAAATGATAATAATACATTATTTAAACAGTTGTGTGAGGTTAGGCAAACCAGTTCAATTGCTCCCACCCTAGATTCCTCAGCAGCAGCCTTGGTAACTCCTTTTTCAGGTGAACCTGGCGAGGACATAACAGCCTTTTTTGATGATTTAATAGCTGCTGCAAAGTTAGGATCATGGTCAGGTGAACAGATCTTACAAATGCCAAAGTTAAGATTGATAGGAGAGGCTAAAGTACAAGTATTATACCATGAAGAACTACGGAATGCTCCAACATTTGAGGAATTGAAGAAAGGATTACTTAAACATTTTCAGAAACAGAACAGCTGTAGATTTTATAGGGAAAAATTAAACACTATCACTCAGAGGCAAAATGAGTCGTTAGAAAGCTTTGTAGATAGGATTAGAAAAGTTAATATTAACACCTATCAGTTGACAACTAGTGATGAAGCAAATAAAGTTATTTTACAAGAGGCAGAAGATAGAGCTCTGGATACATTTTTACATGGGTTACCTCCTGAAACGTCCCGTCGTGTCAGGGCGGAGTTCCCTAAAAATTCAGT
Organism: Schistocerca cancellata; assembly: GCF_023864275.1. Classification (NCBI taxonomy): domain Eukaryota; kingdom Metazoa; phylum Arthropoda; class Insecta; order Orthoptera; family Acrididae; genus Schistocerca; species Schistocerca cancellata. The sequence continues at coordinate 136,752,956 of NC_064634.1, read as the reverse complement.
AGAAGCTTTATCTGTGGCGACGGTTTTCGAAGAAATAGACATTGCCACCAGATACAAGGGGAAGCGAAATGTATTTTCAGCAGGAGTACGATGTTTTAGGTGTGATCAACAGGGACATATAGCAAAAAACTGCATACAACCTCAATGCACTAATTGTCAAAGAATAGCTCACACATTCAAGGAATGCAGGTCTAAGAAAGTTTTTGGAAATAGAAATCAGTTAAACTCAAACGGGAATGTCGGAGCCACCGCGAGGCGTTCCCAATAAAATTTCATGCCATTATGGTGAATGTGAAGGCGGAATGCTGGTTATCTGCTACCATACAGAATAAAGAGGCAAGGATACTGGTGGATACAGGCGCAAACGTATCAATAGTGAATAATGAATGCATTGGAGAAAAGAAATATGACCCTCCAAGATATAGATTGAGTGGAGTAGGAGGAGGTACAGTGAAGTCATTAGGATGTACATAATTGATTTTCTATATTCACGGTGTACAATTTGAAGAAGATGTAGAAGTGATAACAAAGGTAACTGACGGGTACGATGCGATCCTAGGGCTGGATTTCCTGAATAAACATCACGCTAAAATCTACCTCAGACAGCAAACTGTAGAACTTAACGGAATAGTGTTTCAGCTAGGTGACACCGCTGCAAAGGGCCCGCTGCTGCAAGATTTCCCCAACCAGAAGGCAAAATCAACTACACTGCGTGCAACATCCTCGAAGGTTGATTCGCGGGATAAGATACCATTTGGCTCAGGAAAACTTTTCTGGATGACCATTGACCCCGAGGTACCTACAGATACAGTGTGTCTAATAGAGCCATTAGAGGCAAATGAGGAATTAGATGTATCACATTGTTTTGTACGTAGAAGTGTTGTACGGGTTCAAGACGTTGAGGGAGTAGGAAAAGTACCGGTACATCTTGACAGTTTCGGAGTGGAGGACAGAGAGTTGCATAAGGGAATATTAGTAGCTACAGTCAGTACTTTTGAAGAAGAAGATTTCATTTGCTCAGATATTACTGATGGTTAGAAACCAGACGCCTATAAAACCGCATTATGCCAGAAGATTGAAAGGAAATGATAGAAACGCGGTAGAAGCAGTTTTGTTTGAGTTCCAAGATTTATTTAATGCCAGCAACAGATATCACACAGCATAGGATTACAACAGGAAATAGCCTCCCCCCCCCCCCCCAGCTTATAGGAAGCCTTATTGAGTTCCGCATCACTTACAGCCAGTACTGGATGAATTTTTAGAACAGCATCTAAAAAGATGGAATTATAGAATATTCTGATTTGCCTTATAATTCAAATATTGTAATTATTCAAAAGAAGCCTCCCGACAGTATGAAACGATATAGATTTTGTTGTGACTACAGACACCTTAACAAACAAACTCTCACAGATGTTTATCCTCTTCCAAACATTACAGATATCATTGACAGTTTGGGTAACAGTAAATACTTTTCAACAATCCATTTATGTACCGAATATCATCAATTGGAAGTTGCACCTGAGGATAGGCATAAAACAGCATTTTCTACCCCTGGAGGCCACTGGCAATTTAAAAGAATGCTTTTCGTTTTGAAAAATGCACCTGCAACTTTTGAAAGACTACTCAATGGAGTACTGCGAGGACTAAAAACTCAGCAATGCTATGTATATCTAGACGATATTATTGTATTCTACAAAGACATTAATGAACATGCTGTGGGTCTGCGTAACGTTTTTCAGGGACTTAGAAAAGCTAAATTAACATTAAATATGGAAAAATGTAGTTTTGCATTGACAGAGGTTACATACCTAGGGCATGTCACTAGTGAAAAAGGAATTAAAACAGATCCTCGATTGAATTCAGCAGTTAAGGACTTCCCAACACGACAAGGCATTAAGGAAGTACAAAGTTTCATTGGTCTCGCATCGTATTACTGAAAATATGTTCAAAATTTTGCTGAAATTACCCGACTCTTAACCCAATTATTGAAAAAGGGTGCAAAATTTCATTGGTCTGAAGATTGTGAATCAGCATTTCAGTATTAGCCTACCCAGATCGTAATAAAGAATTTATTTTATCCTGTGACGCAAGTGGTCATTCAGTAGGAGTTATTTTGTGTCAGAATATTAATGGCGCAGAACACCCCATAGCCTACACTTCGAGACAACTAACAACGGCAGAAAGAAATTATTCCACAATGGAGAAAGAATTGTTAAGTGTTTTTGTGGCATCAAATACTTTAAATGCTACTTGTATGGTAGGAAATTCAAGGTTATTACAGACCACGCAGCTTTAAAATGGCTTGGGTTAAAGGATCCATCTAGTCGTCTCACCCGTTGGGCCCTATGTCTTTCCGGAATGGATTTCGAAGTTATCCATAAACCAGGCAAAAAACACAGGAATGCAGATTACGTAAGTCGGAAAATAGCACTTTTGGAAGCAACAGGCCGAGATACTGAGGACTGGAGAAAGGCACAAGATGAGGATACAGAATGCAAAAAATATGCAACTCAAAAGCAATTTTGCTTTGAAGATGGTGTTTTATGCGGTAAAACAAAACCTGGACCACGAATTGTTGTTCCCCAACACCTTGGACAAGAAATAATGGCAGAGGCCCACTATCATATCCTTGCAGGACACGGTGGACAGCGGACAACCGAAAGAACCGTAGCAGAGCGATTTTGGTGGCAAACCAGAAAGCAGGATGTTGCGCAGTATGTTCGTAATTGCATTTTGTGCGCACAATGAGCTGAACTTTCTCGTTTAAAAATATCCTTACAGAGACTCCCTGAGGCTTCATGTCCATTTCAAATCTGTGGAGTAGATATCTACGGACCATTTCATAAAACACCTGCTGGTAATAAATATGTTCTTATGATTATAGATCACTTTTCACACTATCTAGCTATGCAGAGTCTCCTAGATCAGCAAGCAAATACAGTTGCCCAAGCTTTAGTTAACAACTAGATACTTAAATTTGGCGTACCTGAAGCTGTTATGACAGATCAGGGATCCAATTTTATGTCTAAATTAATGAAACAGCTATGCCACTTAGTAAAAATACGTAAATTACGCACAACTCTGTTACACCCTCGGTGAAACGGATGCACAGAAAGAGTTCATCTGACAATTGGCAAGATGCTTAGTTATTATATTGACGAACAACATTCTAATTGGGATACATATTTACCAATAATCGTGTCGGTATACAACACCAAACACATGAAGCAACTGCCATGTCACCTTATGAAGTGGTCAATGGGAGAAAAATGCCATCCCCTTTTGATGTCATCAGGCAGAAAAACGGAAAAGTCGGAGAAACAGTAAAATATTTCTGCCGAATGATGAAGGATGTACTGAAAAAAGTAGAAAAATGTAACACAAAGGCTTTGGAACGACAGGAAAGATTAGGTAATGCCCAAGCTAAATATCCAAATTACAAAATCGGCCAGTGGGTGATACTGTCAACCCCATACATTGCAAAAGGAAAAATGAAGAAATTAGTAACTACAGAGGTCCTTATCAAATTATTGAGATCACGTCACCAGTCAGCGTTAAACTGCAACTGCCCACCCGAACTACTATTGTCCATGCAAGTCTTTTAAGGGCGCTCCAGATGTAATTCCTTCAACAATAGTGTCTGCTTTTCCGAAGGGTGGAGGAAGTGCCTGAAAAGGAAAAAGGGTGGCCACGCCAGCACAACATACAGGCATGGCGCCATACAATCTTCAACCAAGGGTGCGAATGTCCTAGTTGAATCATAATAGACTGTGGATAGTATACAAATGTAAATAATTAATAAGTGGTAATGGTTTATTATTTAAGAAAAAAAGTTGAACGTAGAAACATTTAGATCTTGTAGTTAACAATGTATCCCTTATTTTCTTTGTTTTTGTTTTTACTAGGTTGGTAGGTCCATAACTTCTAATTTATTGGGCAGAAAACGCCATGCAAACATTTCCTACACAAAACCTATCCTACCTCAACGACTCCCTTGACAGTTCCCTTCTGAAGTCATTAGATATGTTCATAAACTGACAGCAAGGCAAAATTGATGCCAATGTTATGATGCAACATGTCTTAAAGTTAAAAAGTGAACACAAAACTAAAATTATAATGCTAGGAATGGGTATATCTGGAACCTTTGTGTAGGTGTTTCTGCTTTGTACAGTTTGTTTAATTTAAGACAAGAAATAAGCCAAATAATAATACACCCCCTGTTAATTGGATACCACACTGGTGTACTTCAGTGGTTACTTTTGAGCATTAGTGTGTTAATTTTGTTTATTGTACTTCAGTCTTTATTAAACAGTCTCATATTAAAATAAACAATACTGTAGAATAGATATTCTTGCATTAATATAGGGTAGATTAAACAGGTGTTGCTATATAATTTTCTAAGTGAAATATCTATTTTTGTTTATTCTTTGTCATCAAGATTTGTTACACTTATTATAACGATTTATGTGTGAACTATGTGATTCATGAGCATACAGTGCTTTAGTAAATCTATTTCAACATACTTAATGTGACCCATGTGTAATTGTCTAAGTCGAGAGTTTTCATTGCTTGTGTTAGTGCTTTTGCCGTGTGAAGAGTGGAGGATTGTTGAGTGGTAAATTCGAGGGCGAATTTCGCCGAAGAGTGGAGGGATGTTGAGTGGTACTTAAGATAGGTAAATAAATGAGTGAAATCAATGTGAAGTGAAGTAGAAATTAGAAAATAAATGAAAATCTTAGTTTAGTTTAGAAGAGTTATGCACTGACAAACACCGGGCAGAGCAGAAGAGGCAATGACCGTGAAGTCAGCACATTCAGGAGAAGCCATCGCCCTCCCCACATAAGCAGACGCTGTTGATTCAGCCCTCAGGGCAATTCCCAACCGGCTCACGTGTTTCTCAATTGTCACATGTGATCAAAAGCCCTCGCCTACATTCCAAGAGCCAATGACCGACGTTAAGAAGATTCTTCGAGAAGCTTTTCAATGTGACAGAAGCGGCAATGACCGTGAAGTCGTTCACATCCAGTGAACTGAAGTAAATAAATAAGCGAGACGCAGTGGGCCCAACAGAGTAGTTTTTCAGTTCAATTCCAGTACAGTTCAGTCGGTGCTGAAGACCATCATGCAGGAAGAGACTACATCGTACACAGAAGCACCAAGTCCGTCGCTGTAATGGAATAGCAGGCAGCAGCCTCGCCGCCAGAAGACAGAAGTTAGAAGATATTTGAAGACTGATTTTTACGTACCTGGTCATGAGGACGGGAAGGAGACAGCCTCACATCAGCAGCCACCTGTGAGCTGGGATGAAGATCTGACAACCAAAGACGGGCAAGCTGGAGTCCATTGTTTGAGTCCGGGACACTGGCTTTCCCCCACCGTGCTGCTCCACTGGCCGACGCACAACACTGTCACACGCAGCATCATAGAGAAGAGAAACACTGGGACGCCACATCCAAGGTATCACCATCTGATTCACGACTTCGTTCTCAATAATTAAATGGGCCACTGCACGGTGCGCATCTCCAGTCAGCTGGGTGAGATGGTGACACGAGATACACACCACCAGGTGTAATCAGACGCTGCCGCTGCCGCAGCAGAAGGCTTCGCAAATGACACAGCTGCCGCTCTTGCAGCCAGAACAATCCAGTAAGGAAACCATTGTACAAATCTTCAATAAAAGTTATCTTATGTAACAATACTGTTTCATTCTACCTCATACCCGAGCCAAGGAAGAACCCACCCTGACCACATGTGGTTAAGAGAGAAAAAGGAATTTATTTAGTGTTTCTCACCCTGACATAATGCTTTAGAATCAAATGCCCTTTGCAGTAATGCTCATCCTGACAATTGACTAGCATCAAAAGAGGTTACCCAGTTACACGTCTCTGGCACAGAGTGCCCCCTATCTTTTGCACTTTTCTTCTTTGGACTAGTTTATTCTTGTGTGAACTTTCGGTGGTTAAGATGTGTAAGAGCCATAATTGTTATATGTATGAATGATCGATAAATGTGTATTTTATATTGAAGTGCGTTATCTCTCAACTAATCTTCCGTGATAACCACAGTGGTGATCCCGACACCATCGATGTCTCATCCAGTGTTGTTTTTACTTGTTTTCATCATTCACTCACATTGCGTGCCAGGCTGCATTGTTTACGCCACAATGGATCTACCTGTGACTTTCGGTGCAAGTGTAATGGGCCCCATTTTTCTGCTGATTGTGACCATGTGTGGACAAGTGTACCTCCTTCGAGTTTGGTTATAAAGTGAACAGTCATTTACGCCAGTTCATACTGGCAGCCGCCTAACCGTACCCTGTTCAACATGGTCGCCGCCTAGCATGTCAGCAGAACAACAGCCACAACGTGGACAGTGACTGCCACCTAAGCACAACATGGAGGACCTTCCAGTTAACACTACGACTGCTGCACCAGCAAGTGCAGCTGTCCGTGCATGTCAAGCCTGCCCTTGCGGCTCCCTAATCTCTGTCCCTGCGCTGGCAGTCACTTCCGCGGACTACTGTGTGTGCCTGAGCTCTCCACTTGGCCGTCCTCGCTCTGGCCCGAGTATTTCTGGAACCACGGCGGCCATGACAGTCTTGCAGTTAATGTGATCACCGGCATTACAAATAAATGCAGGATATCTGGATACTTATTCCATAGCTTTGAATCTGGAGATGAATTGCTCAACGGAGCTAATGTACACTGAAACTGCTTACGCTGCTAACATATAACTCCTCATCAAAGGCTTTCTTTCATTTGCAATTAGTTCTTTAGAAACGTCATAAGGTTCCAGTATACATCTGTGTTTTATTTGGCATACTGATACTTAATTATCAGATTTTTGTACAAAACTTATGATGTAAATGCTGTAGAGTCCGCAACGACCAAACATTGACATTCTTCTGTACTAGCGCAATAATTCGCCCACAGACAACTTTCAAGGGAGGTGTCTGGTTGCTGAGACACACTTTTGAAACTAATCACTATATTTTGAGACCATTAACCCAATAAATTATCCCCAAGGAAACTACAAAATCAAAAATTCAATTCTGAATTATTTGTACATGGGATGCAATTGTTATTGTGTAGTAGAAATAAACAATGATTTATAACTTTTGTTTAAGAATTAGATAAGGAAATACTCATGTTTCTAAACTACCTAATTATATGTCACCTTTAATTCCTAATGACCTTTTGTGCTTCAGTAACAGGCGAGTGTGTGCAACTGACTAAAGTGTGCCAAGACACCCTTTCCAAGTGTAGGCCTAGAATTTTTTCACAAATCCAGTGTCCTGGATAAATAGGACAGCAATCTGTTACTGAATGTTGCCAGAAAATTGTAGCCTGGATTGCGATAAAAGTTGTTTATTTAAGCAGTGTCTAGTTTCTGGCGAAGCCCGTTTTCAAACAACCATGTCAAAAAGGAATGTGACAAACACATTTTAGCTTTTAATAAAACCATAGAATGTCGATAGCTATCCATCTTCTATGGCTTTATTAACAGCTATAATGTGGTTGTCACAGTCTTTGTTTTACTTGGTGGTTTGAAAATCGGATTCGCTCGAAACTAGTTGCCGCTTAAATAAGTATCTTTTGCCACAACCCAGGCTGCAATTTTGTTGTAATCATAATGCTAGAATTTTTTGTTTAATTAATGATATTTGCACAAAGTTAAGGTTTAGCTTCTACCAAGAAGTTATGGAAGAATCCATAAATTTGTACTAAGTTTTTATTTTTGCTCTTTCCGTTGAACATTTGAAGCATCCAGTCTGTGTTTGTCAGCACAGACTGAATGTTTTACATGTTCGCACATAAGGTGTTTGTCAGCAAAGTATTTCATCTGGAGAGGCTCTTCAAGCTCAGATAATTTGCCGATATTTTTTTTTTTTTTGCACTGTTATATTTCCCATCCTTCTTTTTCATCTGGCCTTTGGACCATCAACGGAAAAGTTAAAAATATTTTTTTAAATTTTTGTAATTATTTAAATTTTTTTAAATTTTTACGTAATTTTTTCAGAAGTAAGGGCTTCATTTCATCTTCCAGCTGTAGCCACTTGGCTGTAAGTTCTTCTTTGTGTGGTATGTTTCAAAACATGGGTCAACAAAAAAAGGTACATTGCATGTTTTGCATTCACATTTCGTTTCTCGATGCGCATTCTGTTTCGAGCAGACTGCGCATCTACGCCATAGTCCACGTTTCTTGGACTGGTCACTTGGAATGACATGTGGAAAGTGCCTCCCAGTAAAGCGGAGAGGATTCTCATCATCAGAGTGTGTTCCTTTCCTATCTCTTCTCTGTTCTGTAGCAAATTTTTCCACAAGTTCTCTTACCAGACATAATGAAAATTTGCTAATTTTTACTCCCTGTCACTGATCTATGAAGAGTGTGAGCATTCAAAACACAAAGGTCCACAACATAAAAAAAACTTATTGTACCATTTAACAGATTTACGCACAGATGCAACAGAGCTTCATAGCATATTGGAGTGGTCTACTGCTCCCATATTGGCATTGTAATCAACAACACATTGCGGCTTCATTACTTTTTCGCCAGTTGTCCTATTTGTCTTTCCTATGTCACGCATTTCTGTAGTGTTGCAGGTTGTCAGCATGAACACTTCTCTCTTGTCGCACCACTTGATGGGAAACATTGCGTCTGTTGACATAAACTCAGCTTCTCCTCGTTTCAGTTTCTTTTGTAGCTTTGGAAAGTTGCACCTGTTCCTACATACGGCTTCATTAGTGTTGCCACAATATCACCAAATTTCCCCAAATTATGGACTTCAATTTCTGTTGTTTTGCCTGTGTATACAATGAAATACAAGCCATATCCAGTTTTACAGTCGCACAACACGAATGTTTTGATTCCGTATCTACTTCATTTCGAAGGAATGTATTGTTTAAAAGATAAGTGACCTTTGAACAATTACAGGGTTTCATCGACACAAAGTTTTCTGTATGGATTAAATACACTGCGGAATCCCACATGAACTGTTGCAATTATTTTCCTAATTTTAATCAAACTGTATCTCCACGATTGGCTGAGTTGTCACTAAAATGCAACATTCTCAAAAGTAACATAAAATGGTCACGGGACATAACGTTGCCAAAAATTGGAGTACTCATAAGTACATCTCTGGACCAATATTCCTTTATTCTCAACTTTTTAACATGAGACATGAGAATCCAAATACCAATGAAGCTATAGATTTCCTCAAAACCTGTATCTTTCCAGGTGGATAGTCGAGAGTGAACCGATTCTGACTTATTTGCCATGGTGAAACTGAAAAATCGGTTCGTTTCAAGCGCTATAAATTTCAACAGATCTTCTGATAGAAATAGCATGAAAATGGAAAGAATGCTTGAATCAGGCGCTAGTTGGTATTTATGTCCTGAAGATGAGTGCTGCCCTGAAATCACGTTTTTGCCAGTCACATTTACTAGGACCATTCTCTCTTGGATGCGGGAGCGCGGAGTGCAATATTGCAGCTGACCTAATTGTGTCTCCCTTTAGGTGGGTGAATGGCGCACTAATATGCAATATGGATTGGGCAGCCCCAATGATTGCTTGTGTTGTCTGTGAAAATTTGAGAAGCTTCAATATGGGCATGTATTTGCACTGGTCAGTTATTTCCTTCCATGAAAATTATGTGGTTGACTGACACATTTACCATCTTTATTTGGTTGAGAGAACATCGTTTGTGGTGTGTTCATCTAGACCAGGGGTCTCCAAACTTTTTAGTCCGCAGGCCACATTGACTCCTCCACGAAGTCATAAGGGCCAAGATCTACCTAGTGGGATTAAAGCACACTAGCACTCCATGATAACCTTAATGTAAGGCTAAAGGAAAGATGAAATCGCAAAAATCTAAGGTTGTGGGAATAGCTAGCACTGAAACGAAGTACGATTTTTATTTAATTACATAATTTTGATTGGTGGAAGTACCTAACCGAAATTCTGGCATATTTTATTCTGGCGAATTTCACCGACAAAAAAGTAGGTCACTACACATTCCTCACGAAAGCGTCCTGCATAGTTAACGAAATCTCAAAATCATTGTTAGCAACACTATTACTGCAAGACGTAACAGAGGTAGAGTATGTCAACGCATTGTTATTTCAAGCGGCGCAACAATAAGTTTAATTATGTAGTCTTGTAGCGTGTAGCAGAGCCAGAGCATATATTTGATAGTTCTGTTGCGTGATTGTGCCTATGTTGCGAGTGCCTCACGAGTTTTTTAGTGTTTTATGCGCTGTACTATAGGTGAGACGACGAAGTGTGGGACAATTCAAAGTTTGAATTCGAAGAGACAAATACGTATAGCACGACTTGAGTATTTTTTCACTGCATTTTTTAGTGGAACTACAGTGTAATTGTATTTAATTCAGTAATTAAAGTACCTTAAAATAAATTCATTGCGTTTTGTTTAGGCAGACTACTCCCTGGTTTTATTAGTATTAAATAGCTCAATTTTATTTTCAGGTTACAATCTTTTGTGAAGCCCTGTACAAATATCGAAAAGAAACGAAAGGTTGACAGTGAATGTAGAATTTTTAAAGAGCAGGGGGGATGTCGATATTTCGTGGTGGAGTCGAGCAACAAACCAATGTGTATTATTTGCAATGAAGTCTTCAAAGAATACAATATAAAACGTCATTATGAGACTAAGCACTCTCAAAATTATTCCAAGTTTACAGGATGCAAACGATCAGAAATGTATGAGTCTCTGAAACGCCAGCTAAAAACCCAGCAGTCGCTGTTTAAGAAAGTAAATGCTGGACCACATGCAGCAACTCGTGCTAGTTTTCGTGTAGCTCATTTAGTAGCGAAACAGTGTAAGCCATTTACCGACGGTGATTAGATTAGATTAGATTTACTTTCATTCCAATTGATCCATAGTGAGGAGGTCCTCCAGGATGTGGAACATGTCAGAAAAACAACAATACATGACAAATATTTGCAACTAAAACAAATAAGCTAATGTACCATTCCACAGGTCCCAAGTGGAATGATCGTCATTTTTTAATGACCACTAAGAGTCATTTTATAAATACTACTGCACTGAATTTAAAATAAAGTTTTTTATTTATTTATAAGGTAATAAACATGTAATACAACTACTGTAATACTTATTTACAATGAACACATTACTGCACTGAAATGGTGCAGAAGTTAGATTATACTTACAAACACACACACACACACACACACACACACGCACACACACACACAAACACACACAAATTTTCAGTGAACACATTACTGCACTGAAATTGTGCAGAAGTTATGTTGTATTTATATATAAATCAGTTGGTTTTACTAAGAAATTCCACACACACACACACACACACACACACACACACACACACACACACACACGCACACAAATTTTCAGTGAACACATTACTGCACTGAAATTGTGCAGAAGTTATGTTGTATTTATATATAAATCAGTTGGTTTTACTAAGAAATTCATCAATGGAGTAGAAGGAGTTGGCCACCAATAAATCCTTTAGGCTTCTCTTAAACTGAATTTCATTGGTTGTTAAGCTTTTTATGGCTGCTGGCAAGTTATTGAAAATGTGTGTTCCTGAATAATGCACACCTTTTCGTACAAGACTAAGTGACTTTAAATCCTTGTCAAGATTATTCTTATTTCTAGTATTGATTCCATGAATTGAGCTGTTGGTTGGAAAAAGTGATATATTTTTAATGACAAATTTCGTTAAGGAATAAATATATTGGGAAGCTGTAGTTAGTATCCCTAGTTCCCTAAACAGGCTTCTGCAGGATGTTCTTGAGTTCACACCACATATAATTCTTACTGCACGTTTTTGTGCACGGAAAACTTTAGCTTGGCTTGATGAATTACCCCAAAAAATAATCCCATATGACATTATGGAATGAAAGTAAGCATAGTATGCCAGCTTTTTCATTTTTATATCCCCTATGTCTGACAAAATTCGCATTGCAAACAGAGACTTGTTAAGACGCTTCAGCAGTTCTGTGGTGTGCTCCTCCCAGTTGAATTTATTATCAAGCTGTAATCCCAAGAATTTAACACTGTCCACTTCTTCTATCTTCTTGTCATTGTATGTTAGACATATACTCTTGGGACACCCCTTACAAGTTATTAACTGCATGTAGTGTGTTTTTTCAAAGTTTAGTGACAAAGAATTGGCTAGGAACCAGTGATTAATGTCCACAAATATTTTATTGGCTGATCTTTCTAAGACTACACTTGATTTGCTATTTATTGCAATGTTTGTATCATCGGCAGACAAAACAAACTTGGCATCTGGTAATGTTACTGATGAAAGGTCATTGATATACACAAGGAAAAGTAAGGGCCCCAAAATGGAACCTTGTGGGACCCCACATGTAATTAGTTCCCAGTTGGATGATGCCTGATAGCTTGATACATGTCTCTTTCCTAATAACACCTTTTGTTTCCTGCCAGAGATATAAGATCTGAACCATTTTGCAGCATTTCCTGTTACACTATAATATTCTAGTTTACTTAAAAGGATATTGTGATTTACACAGTCAAATGCCTTTGACAGATCACAAAATATACCAGTTGCCTGCAATTTTTTGTCTAATGAATTAAGCACATTTTCACTGTAAGTGAAGATAGCCTTCTCAATATCAGAACCTTTTAGAAATCCAAACTGTGACTTTGACAGTATGTTATTTGAGATAAGATGGTTATAAAGACGACTGTACATTACTTTTTCGAATATTTTTGAGAATGCTGGCAACAGTGAAATTGGACGGAAATTTGATGCTATTTCTTTATCTCCCTTCTTAAACAGTGGCTTAACTTCAGCTTATTTCAGCCATTCAGGAAATATTCCACTGATAAACGACTGGTTACACAGATAGCTTAATATGTTACTTAGCTCAGAATCACATTCTTTAATTAACTTTGTTGATATTTCATCATACCCACTAGATGTTTTTGATTTTAAAGATTTTATGATGGAATTTATGATGAATTAATTAAGAACTGCATTATTGCAACAGCAGAAGAAATGTGTCCAGAAAAAGTTAATTTATCGAAAAACATAAGTTTGTCAGTAAACACTGTGGCTCGAAGAATAGATGACATTACACAAAATATATCAGCATAACTGCGTGACAAAATTCAAGACTTAGACTGGTTCTCTTTGGCCGTGGATGAGTCAACAGATGTATCAGATACTGCTCAAGTACTACTTTTTATTCGAGGGATTGACAAAAATTATGAAGTGTATGAAGAACTCCTTGATGTTCACAGTATTCACGGGATGACCACTGGCGAAGATATTTTTAAAGGAGTTGAAAGGGCAGTTCAGAAAAACAATCTTCAGTGGAAGAAATTAAAATGTATTACAACTGATGGTGTCAAAAACATGTGTGGGAAAAATAAAGGTGTTGTTGCTATCCATTCTAAGGCAGTAGAAAATGACGGTGGCTCAAAAGCATTAGTAGTGCACTGTATTATTCACCAACAGTCTTTGTATGGAAAACATTTAGATATGTCAAGACGTTTTAAAGCCAGTTATTTGAGTTGTTAATTACATCAGATCCCATGCACTCAGTCATCGCAAGTTCCGCGAGTTTCTTGGAGATACTGAGGAAAGCGACTTGCCATATTATACTACAGTGTGCTGGCTTAGCTGCGGTAAAGTTCTGACCCGTTTTTTTTTAAACTCCGAACAGTAATTGAAATTTTTTTGAACGAAAGGAATCGCCCTCTGGCTGAGTTACGGAACGGTGAGTGGTTATGGAAGCTAGCATTTTATACAGACTTAACTAAACATATGAATGACCTTAATTTAAAATTGCAAGGTGAAAACCAGCTTCTGCCTGATTTATACATGCATGTTAAGTCCTTTTGACAAAAGATTGCTTTGTTTCAATCTCAGCTGAACAAAGTATGCACGCATTTTAATACATGCCAAACATTCAGTCAGCAAACTGAGATTCCGTTTCCTGTAACTTTCACAATTGGAGCTTTGGGCGCTTTAAAAATTAATTTTGAATCACGTTTTTCAGATTTCGATGCAAATTCAAACGACATAAAGATATTTCAAAATCCCTTTGACGTCGATGTAGAAGCGTTACCGCAGAACTGCATCGCGGTAAAAAACATTCAAAGTCAACATTACTGGAATTTTATAATTGCCTTCCATCCATACTTCCCAAATTTACATAAATTTGCCCATGGGTTTTTTTCCGCTTTTGTCACTACTAAGTTCTGTGAAAAAACCTTTCTTTAAAATGAAACATGCAAAAAGTATTTACAGATCAAAATTAAGTGATGAGCATTTCAAGTCGCTGATGATTGTCTGATGATTATCCACAACTGGAGGTAATTATGAAAGGAAAGTTACAGCTACATAAAAGTCACTAATTATCACTAAGATGTTAAATTTCTTTACGCGAATCCTCTAACACTGTGAGTTTTCAAGATATAAATTAATTACAGTTATTTTTATACATCAGTTACAACTAAAATATCCAATATCATTATGTAGGCTACACCAGGTATTGTATTTTCTTTAAAATGCCTTTAAATAAAAATATTTGTACGATTTACTTGCTATGTGTATTTTGCAACGTAATCAAAAGGAAGTGAAACCTCACTTCTTCCGTAATTATTGATTACTAAGGCTAGTCGCCGAAGTTGCGTCCATTTGAAAGACTTGCACCAGACTCGTGAGTAGACTAAAATGCAAAGAATTTTTTTACTCGCCAAACTAGTCTGTTAACAGTTCTTTTTTTCACTATCGCATCGAGAATGGTCTGTCTGTTTATTGTGGATATCCACAAGTTTAACCAAGACATTCCGCTTTGTAAAGATAGAGCTCCGACAATGTCGCGGTGTATTGGTCGTGATAGGCCTCGAAACTCAATTGTTGGCAGTGTAGGTACCACCTCAAATATTTGGCGGGCCAGATACTGGGGATGTCCGGCCAGCTAACGTGGGCCGGTTTGCCGGCCCTCGCAGGCCGCTTTCAGCCCGCGGGCCGTAGTTTGGAGACCCCTGATCTAGACGGTGAAAGACAGCTGTAAGAGATGTTTGAGAGTTCTCAAGACATGAGTAACACCTTAGCTGACTTTTGAAAGTAGAAAGATGATTTGCAATCTGTTATATCATTGACATTGGTATTCGCTAAGAAAGTATGAGTAGAACTATCGGTTTCCTCTAACTTTTTTTGTTTCCCCTGATGTTCTTCACAGACGAGATAAGTTTCTAGTTACACAGTGGTTTGCAGCACGTTTCATCTCGCTAAAGTTTCACGTCTCTAGAGAAATAATTTCCACTCTTTATCTTTGGTATTACACTGTACAAGCGATACTGCTATGTGCTCGATATTGAGACTTTCGCGTAAATGGTACGCTATACTGGCAAACCACATGAAAATACATATGTTCTTGGAATCCCAGAGCATGTACATGGGTGTAGAAAGCATGGCAGCGAGCAAGCAGATTGGGCCTGGAAACTTGAAAGTCTCTGTGCAGGGAGGGGGGAGGGGGACTAGCTGAGCCTTTGTTTAACACTTCAGAGGTCGACTGCTGTCTGTGGCGGCACTCTGATTGCACATCAGGACAGCATATGTGCAGGGGCAATCGACTCGTGAACATTGGCCGCAGTGGATGACTGATTGATCTCACGGGAAATATATAGTGCTGTAAATATACACTACTGGCCATTAAAATTGTTACACTAAGAAGAAATGCAGATGATAATCGGGTATTCATTGGACAAATATATCATACTAGAACTAACATGTGATTATATTTTCACGTTGTTTGGGTGCATAAATCCTGAGAAATCAGTACCCAGAACAACCAAGTCTGGCCGTAATAACAGCCTTGATATGCCTGAGCATTGAGTCAAACAGAGCTTGGATGGCGTGTACAGGTACAACTGTCCATGCAGCTTCAACACGATACCACAGTTCATCAAGAGTAGTAACTGGTGTATTGTGATGAGCCAGTTGTGCGGCAACCATTGACCAGACGTTTTCAATTGGTGAGAGATCTGGAGAATGTGCTGGCCAGGGCAGCAGTCGAACATTTTCTGTATCCAGAAAGGCCTGTACAGGACCTGCAACATATGGTCATGCATTATCCTGCTGAAATGTAGGGTTTCACAGGGATCGAATGAAGGGTAGAGCCACGGGTCGTAACACATCTGAAATGTAATGTCCACTGTTCAAAGTGCCATCAATGCAAACAAGAGGTGACTGATACGTGTAACGTGGCGATTACGAATACACGCTTCGATTGTGCGTTCACCATGATGTTGCCAAACACGGATGCGACCATCATGATGCTGTAAACAGAACCTGGATTCATCCGAAAAAATGACGTTTTGACATTTGTGCGCCCAGGTTCCTCGCTGAGTACACTATCGCCGGCGCTCCTGTCTGTGATACAGCGTCAAGGGTAACCGCAGTCATGGTCTCCGAGGTGATAGTCCATGCTGCTGCAAACGTTGTCGAACTGTTCGTGCAGATGGTTGTTGTCTTGCAAACGTCCGCATCTGTTGACTCAGAGATTGAGACGTGGCTGCACGATCCGTTACACCCATGCGGATAAGATGCCTGTCATCTCGACTGCTAGTGATACGAGGCCATTGGGATCCACCATGTCATTCCGTATTACCCTCCTGAACCCACCGATTCCATATTCTGATAACAGTCATCCAATCTCGACCAATGCGAGCAGCAATGTCGCGATACGATAACCTGCAATTGCGATAGGCTACAATCTGACTTTTATCAAAGTCGGAAACGTGATAGTACACATTTCTCCTTCTTACACGAGGCATCACAACAACGTTTCACCAGGCAACGCCGGTCAACTGCTGTTTGTGTATGAGAAATCGGTTGGAAACTTTCCTCATGTCAGCACATTGGAGGTGTCGCCACCAGCGCCAACCTTGTGTGAATACTCTGAAAAACTAATCATTTGAATATCACAGCTTCTTCTTCCTGTTGGTTAAATTTCGCGCCTGTAGCACAATATCTTCATGGTGTAGCAATTTTAATGGCCAGTAGTGTATGTACAGTACAAGTTCTGATTTTTTGGGATCTGTCTGTCTTCTTGGTATACGTACGAGTTACTGGTGGTCGATAGCTGTACGCAGGATGCAGAAGAGATGATTTTGTATGCTGCAGGATACGAATTGTGTTTACTACATGGATATGGTATGTAGTGGTATACCCTGGTTGGAGATCGGTTCTGCGCTGGTAAGTTCAAGCTTTCCTAGACTGTAAAAGAGCAGTGTAATTGAGGAAGTGTCTTTGGCAGTAGTTTCCGTATTTCATGATCTGTAGACCACTTTTGAAAGGTTTAAATGTCAGTGCAGTATGACAGTCCGACCTGTACAAAACATTTTAGCCTCTGAAGGTCTTGTAATTTGTCTGTCAGCAGAAAATGGTGGACAGCGCTCACACACTAGCGGCAGCAGTTTGGCTGGTACAATCAGTAAGAGCCAATCAGAATGCTTCGTTCACAAGACATCCTTTGTGCAGGGCATAGGAGCCTTTGCAGACTGGTTCAAACAAGAGGGGGGATGTATTCTTTGTTCAAGTGTTCAGAGACACGTCCAAGCAGATCACCCACCTCTGGTGGGACGCTCTCCCTTATTCACCATTGTGGCTTTGGAACATTTCCAGATCAGCAGCTGTAGAACACTGAAAATTCCAGCCATTTTTCTCGTGTGCTGGACAGTGCTTCGAATTCTGTTTGTGTAATTGTTCTGATTTTCCCGTCTATGCTTAGACCCCAGTTTGTGCTTCGAGAAATGAGAAAAATGACGTCCCTGACTCCAGCAACAGCAAATATAAAATTAAGCCCACTCACCGTTTCAGAAAAGTGATGAACGCCAGAAGAGCTGTAGGATTCAGAACATTTTCTCTCTCTTTGGTAGTGCTTTCAAGCAAGCAGCTAAAACTTGAAAAGTGGTAAGCGTCCTGTTTTGAGTTACAGAGATATTTATTTTGTTTTCCAAATATCGCCGTTTTAGCGTGTAAAATCAGATATTGCAGGTGATATCGGTTTCGGTATCTGTTTCCCACCCGCGCGACTGCTACGGTCGCAGGTTCGAATCCTGCCTTGGGCATGGATGTGTGTGATGTCCTTAGGTTAGTTAGGTTTAAGTAGTTCTAAGTTCTAGGGGACTGATGACCACAGATGTTAAGTCCCATAGTGCTCAGAGCCATCTGTTTCCCACAAAAGCATGTGAAGTGTCTCAGGGAGTTTTTCCATGTGTACGGCGATCTTTTTAGAGGCCATGTTCGAGTGTGGCGGTATACCCCGCAAAATTGACGCAAACTACTGTGCCACAATCTTTTTTGAAAGTCTATTTAGAGACATATTCACCTGGTTTTAGTAATTCTTGAAGCAGCCTGTTCTCAAAGACAAGTGTCTTTCCCACAAAAGCGAGTGAAGTGTCTCTGAGATGATTTCACAAGTGTGCCACGATCTTTTTTAGAGTGAATGTTCAAGTGTGGTGGTATACACTACAAAATTAAAACAAATTACTGCGCAGCGATATTTTCGAATTTGTATCTAGAGACATGTTCAGTAGGACTTAGTAACACCTGAAATACCCGCGTTCAAGACAGAGTTACTTGTCACAAAGGCATATGAAGTGTCTTTGGAATGGATTCACAAGTGGGCGGATCTTTTTAGAAGCCATGTTGAAGTGTGACAGCAGTGGTATTCCTCATAATAAAATGTGTAGTTGTGTAAATATTCTTGCATCATCTGCAAGGCTCTCGCTCTAAGCACTATGGAACTTAACATCTGAGGTCATCAGTCCTCTAGACTTAGAAAAACCTAAACCTAACTAACCTGAGGACATCAGACACAACCATGCCCGAGGCAGGATTCGAACCTGCGACCGCAGCAGCAGCATGGTTCCAGACTGAAGCGCCTAGAACCACTCGGCCACAGTGGCCGGCTAAGGTTCTCTCTCTGTCTTTGGGCAGTGGTGCATTTAGTTATTGTGACATTTTCAAGTTATGTATGTGACAATATTTTGCAACACCAGCTGTAATAACTTCTGAAGCAGATCTCGTTCAATGACAAAAGGTATCTGTGCGCTGGGGGGTGGGAAAGAGGAAGGCTTGTGGTATTTCCAACGTGACAGAAAGTATGCAGCTGCTCCTGCAGCTACTGTATGGCCATGAGGTAAGCCAGAACGTGGCCTGTCTTCCAGCAGAGCACACGCACTGGAGTGAAAATCTTGGTTCTTGCACTTTGGAAGAGTGACTTAAGTTTTATCGAATTATCTACAATTTCAGCACCTGCATTTATCAACATGATTTACGAAGTATGACTTAGCCCCATCCTAAAGCATCTTCATTATTTGATGAAGGGTATTTGTCTTCACCAAATATCATTGCTATTGATATAGTCCACAGATGCATGGTGGCAGCCATTGTATCTGTTGAACTCCTTCTTCTCCAGCTCAGACATCTCATCCATTGAACACAGCCAGCTGGGATGGCCGAGCGGCTCTAGGCGCTACAGTCTGGAACTGTGCGACTGCTACAGTCGCAGGTTCCTATCCTGCCTCGGGGAAGGATGTGTGTGATGTCCTTAGGTTAGTTAGGTTTAAGTAGTTCTAAGTTCTAGGAGACTGATGACCTCAGAAGTTAAGTCCCATAGTGCTCAGCCCACCCCCCCCTCCCCATTGAACACAGTAAACAATTATGTTCGTCCTCCCAGTTCACCAGCTAGACACAGACTGAGTCCTTTTGCCGCCATTTCTTCTGCAGTCCAGCATCTTGGATTACATGGGTGGAGGGTAGCCTACAGGGCCTCTGGTGGCGGTGTTGTGACTAGGTCAGTTGTCTCTTCATTCTGGACCTAATGTGAACCCACTGGCCTGAGCTACTTTATATGACAACCTCAAATCGTTTAAATAAACAATGCATACAAATTAAGGACTTACATCCATCCTATCCATCAGCTCAGCACAGATTGAGTGCTTTTCCCACCAATTTCCAAATGCAGAAGGGTAATGGTGGGGTGGGGGGAGGGGAGTGGGTTAGGTTAGTGGAGGTAGCCCAATTGACCTGTTTTCCTTCCAAAATTAGAACTTCCCATCATGACATCATCGCATAGTTGCCACTTCTACGGCCGCCATCTTGAATAAAATTGGGAACAATGTAGTGTGGAGTGGTGTCCCTGTTGCCCTACTGATCTCAGCACCCCTCCTCAGATACAGCTTTACTTCCGCCAATACCTCATTTCGTACCTACCGAATGTCACAGAAGCTCTCCTTCAGAGCTTGCAGACTATTGCTCTTGGAAGAAAGGATATTGAGAAGTAACAGCTTAGCCACAACTTGTGGTATGTTTCCAGAGTGAGTTTTTCACACAGTTTTAATCTCCCAGAAATGTCATAGAAGCACATATTCAGCTGTAGGGTGAAAATCTCGTTCTGGAAACATATCCCTGGCTGCGACTAAGTTGTCTCTGCACTATCCTTTGTTCCCCGAGTTCAAGTCTTGCAAGTTTTGCAGGAAAACTTCTGTGCAGTTTAGAAGGTAGGAGATGAGGTACTGGTGGTAGTAAAGCTGCGAGAGGATCTTAGTTGTGCTTCAGTAGCCCATTCGGTAGATCACTTGCCCATGGAAAGCAAAAACCCTGAGTTCAAATCTCGGTCCAGCACACAGTTTCATCTGTCAGGTAGTTCCATCTGCCAGGAAGTTATTGACCATGCGGTTTTTTTGAGCTAATGTCTCTGGACTAGTATGATACTACAAAATGAAACTTATTTGTCGATACATGAAATAAAATATTGTGATGAGACACCAGAGATGTTATTAGGTGCATTACTTGTTCCCACTCATCTTTGTTGAAAAGTGGTGTAAGGTACACTGATGTGCAAGAAGAAAACTTTCACATGATGTACCACTGCCAAGTAACATAGCTTAGCGGAACTTGGACCATACACTGAAAGAACAGCTGCAGCATAGTACAGGAGGTAACTGAAAGAAATATGCAATGATACAAACAGAAATGATATTTTTGTTCAAAGGCAATAATTACTCTGTAGTTCCGTAATTGGTGATGGTGCCCTGGACATTACAAAAGGAGGTACATGGTTCGTTAATAGGGTGTGTGATCACCATGAGTGGCAATGCATACTCTTCAATGTGCCCCCATGCTGCCTAGAAGATGGATACAGAATTCTTGTGTGGGGTGTTCTATTCCTTCACCGGCACGGTTGACAATGACTAAATGGTCGTTGATGCATATGTAGATGCTTGGCAATGCATGCCTTAAGAGCTCAATTGGCTTTAAGTAGGGGAAATGGATAGACCAGTGCATACTCCGAATATTCTCTCGTTCCAAGAGCTTCCGCACCTGCAATGGTCAGTGTGTTTGCGTACTGTCATTCATAAAAATAGTCAGTGCCTAAATCACCATTGGAAAGATAGGAGTATGGTTTCACAATAATGCTCACCAGTGAGTGTACTGTATTCAGAGATTTGAAGATCAGTACTCATATATCAACATTGTGCATCCAAACACCATAAGACCCAGACCATCAAAATGATCGTGTTCAACAATTCTGGGTATAAATGGTTCAAATGGCTCTGAGCACTATGGGACTTAACATATTAGGTCATCAGTCCCCTAGAACTTATAACTACTTAAACCTAACTAACCTAAGGACATCACACACATGCATGCCCGAGGCAGGATTCGAACCTGCAACCATAGCAGTCCTGCGGTTCCGGACTGCAGCGCCTAGAACCGCACGGCCACCGCGGCCGGCAATTCTGGGTATACCCTCATATGTCAGGATATGGGACCACCTAATGCTCCTGGGAAAATTATTAAGGTTTGCATTCGGCCCTGATTTCATTTGTATGGGTGGCAATGAGCGATTGTTCTTGGAGCAAGAGGATATTTTGTAAATAGACTAGCCTGCTCGTTTCCTGACTTAAATCCCATTGAGCATGTGTGGTACGCATTAGGAAGACGTACTGTAGCTTGTACACATGCACCAACGATCAGCCAGCTATTGTTAACTGCGCTGATGAGAGGAACGCCCAACTGCAAGAACACCTTACCAACCTTGTGGTCAGCATGAGTGCACGTTGCCCAGTGTGTATAGCTGTCAGTGGTGATCACACACCCGATTTATAACCATGTCCTGCCTTTTGTAACATCCAAGGGACCACCATATGGGGTAGAATGCAAAATTTTCGGGACTGGTGCTGCCATCTGGAAAGTAGGAGTAGTAGATCTTTGCACTGCTAGGTGGCGGGAGCTGGATATCTGATGAGTCAGTGTGTGGTGTAGCATTCAGCTGGGAGGACGTGCTGCGTGTCCACAGTGATTTCCGTGATACTCTGTGTTTGGTGTGTGGCGATTTTACGATGGAGCCGCGAACAGAACATTGCGTGCGTATCAAATTCTGTGCGAATCTCGGGAAAGGTGCTATGCAGACCCTTGCAATGATTCAACAATTGTTTGGGGGACAGTGCATGAGCCCTGGCGCTCCAGGACCCTAAAAAACGAGACAAGTGAAGAGTGAAGTTAAGAGCATGATCATCGTTTTCTTTGATACCAAGGGAATTATGCACAAAGAATTCGTCCCACCCAACCAAACAGTGGATTCCGCGTACTACTGTGACGTTTTGCGACGGCTACGTGAAAACGTACGGCGACGACGGCCTGAACTTTGGCGTCAAGGGAACTGGCTGCTGCATCACGACAACGCGCCCTGTCACACGTCGTTGCTGACCAAGACCTTTTTGGCAAAAAACAACATGGCGGTTGTACCCCAGCCACCGTACTTCGCGCCATTCCCAATACTGAAACTCAAGCTGAAGGCCGTTGGTTCGACACTCTAGAGAGGATTCAAGAAGCATCACTGGCGGTGACAAACACCCTCAAAGAACAGGACTTCCAGAAAACGTTTGACCAGTGGCAGAAGCGCTGGGACCGGTGTGTATGTGCGGATGGGAACTACTTCGAGGCTGATGGTGGCCATTAGTCCAAAGGTAAGGTTTTCAACAGATAGCAGCACCAGTCCCGAAAATTTTGGATAGCACCTCGTATATCGTGGTGGCTTGGGTGAAATGATTGTCTTTGAGTCAAAGTGTCGTTTATGTATTCTCACTGCGCATTTATTTATGAGCCTGTTGAATAATCTCGAGTTAAATCCAGGGATAGCCAACCACGGAACAGGCTGAGCACGGATTAACTTAGAACGCGTGTTGTGCGACGCCATTTTATTCCCTGGTTACTTATTTCCACAATAGCATTACAATTAAGTTGGCGGCAACTTAAGACCACACCGGGTATTTTCGCGTACGTCATTTCATATTTACTTTAGTCGTCATCTGCAGAAATAGCGTGTCTAACGTGAGTGATAAGCGTTCTAGATCGCAAAATTATTGGTTTGATGATATTTTGAGGCTGCTAGATACTGTAGACAATTTCAAGAGCGTAGTAGGAAGCACGAAAAATTCTGCGGTATCATTCAATGTAAAATTGGTGCAAAACATTTAACTAGGTTTATAAGGTACTTGCACGTATAACAGTCTAACGATCCATCGTAAAATTGGTTAAAGGATCAAATATATGTTGGTTGATCAGTAAGAGATCTTTGTGGATTTCCGAATAAAGTACGGGAAAAAAATATGCAGCAGTTTCGATTCATAAACAACTTCATACAGAACGACAAAGCAGCTACAATAGACGTGCGATTTTTTTCCCCAAAGAAAGGAACACGTAACTATTATGCCTAGAAAAGGTAGCGGAGACTGCAGTTCGGTGGCGCTCCATACGTGAAATGTAAGTTCCATGTTCTGTACAATTAAATTTACGATTTGATAAAGTTGTCAAGGGAAGGACGGCACAGTCCAATTAGGGACATAATATAAAAGCAGCTATGAAATGCAGTCTGATTTGTGAAATAGTTGGTCTTTCCAGAATCTCCAACTGTGGCAAGATAGGCATAATTGAGATTGATTTTACTGACAATCCTGAGAGATGTTACTGGCTTGCTTGCTGTTGTATTTGTGTCTTAGAATGATTAATTCATTATAGCAGCAAGGGGTTTATACAGAAAGTACTTTTTCTGAATTATTGAACACTGTGCATTCACTTTTGTAATTATTGGGCATATATAAATCATGTTTCTATGATGTGATTATTAATAATTATATTGAGCATATATATGAAGAATAAAATGCCAACAATTACAATAAATAACGATGATCTTATTTATAACCCTGGGACAGAAGTGTGCTTACGACACGCATCCAAACTGGAGGGCGTGCGGTCTAGGGGACCTTGTCATGGTTCGCGCGGCTACCCCCGTCGGAGGTTCGAGTCCTCCCGCGATCAAGGGTGTGTGTGTAGTCCTTAGCGTAAGTTAGTTTAAGTTAGATTAAGTAGTGTGTAAGCATAGGGACCGATGACCTCAGCACTTTGGTCCGATAGAATCATACCACAAATTCCCAAATCTTCCAAACTGGAGGCTGCTATTGTACCTCATCCTAAATGTTTGAGGAACAGTAACTACTTCTCACATAATTTTGGTTTTGCAATCATCTTTAGCAGCTATATGTAATCTGGGAGGGAATGGAAAGTAACTGTAGACGTGACATCTTCACCGTGTTCTTCCTTTTCTTCGGTCAGCTCAGCTTAAAACTGTGTCTTGCTTTCAGAATAAAAATACATGTCCTCAAATGTGGAAGAATTAGCAGAGCTGCAGATGGTGGTGCTTTAAAAGTAGCATGACGAGAACCAGAGAAGGGAGGAAGAATTGAATCGGCTAAAAAAAAGAAAATGAAGTTCAAAATTAGAATCAGAAAATACAAAGTAAACAAATGATTTAAGAATAAAAGTATATTATCCCATGTACATATGTTTATTTTATTTTCACTTAACTACATCATAGAACTGAAATAATAAACAAAACTATCTCTTGTATTTGTTGTCCAGTGTTATACACGTACTTTCAATAATGCTGCTCGCTGTACCCTTGGCAATATCAACGAAGTCTCCAACGGACAGGAAAAAATCACCAGAGGCAAAATATTTTGGCGTCAGTAGTAGCTGCTTCATTGGTGGAACAGAGTCATTTCTGAAAGAAAGAAAAAGAATGTCATGTGACAGTTTGTTCGACAATTCAAGAGAAATTTAAAAACGTAACTTGCTAGCCACTCCTTCCACTGTTATGGTTATATAGAATCAATAACTAAAGACTTACTGTTAGCTGAATGACAAATACCTATGTTCTTGTGACATACAGATAACAATTACTCTATGGTAAATATGGATGTGGTTAGATGGATAATACTAGTACCTGAGGAACGCAGAAGCCATATCCTATAGTTTTCTTAAATAGACTGCCTTTCCTGTTCATTTTACTGTGTTAAACCTAGCTTGAGTAAGCACAAATAGTTTATACACTCCTGGAAATTGAAATAAGAACACCGTGAATTCATTGTCCCAGGAAGGGGAAACTTTATTGGCACATTCCTGGGGTCAGATACATCACATGATCACACTGACAGAACCACAGGCACATAGACACAGGCAACAGAGCATGCACAATGTCGGCACTAGTACAGTGTATACCCACCTTTCGCAGCAATGCAGGCTGCTATTCTCCCATGGAGACGATCGTAGGGATGCTGGATGTAGTCCTGTGGAACGACTTGCCATGCCATTTCCACCTGGCGCCTCAGTTGGACCAGCGTTGGTGCTGGACGTGCAGACCGCGTGAGACGACGCTTCATCCAGTCCCAAACATGCTCAATGGGGGACAGATCCGGAGATCTTGCTGGCCAGGGTAGTTGACTTACACCTTCTAGAGCACGTTGGGTGGCACGGGATACATGCGGACGTGCATTGTCCTGTTGGAACAGCAAGTTCCCTTGCCGGTCTAGGAATGGTAGAACGATGGGTTCGATGACGGTTTGGATGTACCGTGCACTATTCAGTGTCCCCTCGACGATCACCAGTGGTGTACGGCCAGTGTAGGAGATCGCTCCCCACACCATGATGCCGGGTGTTGGCCCTGTGTGCCTCGGTCGTATGCAGTCCTGATTGTGGCGCTCACCTGCACGGCGCCAAACACACATACGACCATCATTGGCACCAAGGCAGAAGCGACTCTCATCGCTGAAGACGACACGTCTCCATTCGTCCCTCCATTCACGCCTGTCGCGACACCACTGGAGGCGGGCTGCACGATGTTGGGGCGTGAGCGGAAGACGGCCTAACGGTGTGCGGGACCGTAGCCCAGCTTCATGGAGACGGTTGCGAATGGTCCTCGCCGATACCCCAGGAGCAACAGTGTCCCTAATTTGCTGGGAAGTGGCGGTGCGGTCCCCTACGGCACTGCGTAGGATCCTACGGTCCTACGGTCTTGGCGTGCATCCGTGCTTCGCTGCGGTCCGGTCCCAGGTCGACGGGCACGTGCACCTTCCGCCGACCACTGGCGACAACATCGATGTACTGTGGAGACCTCACGTCCCACGTGTTGAGCAATTCGGCGGTACGTCCACCCGGCCTCCCGCATGCCCACTATACGCCCTCGCTCAAAGTCCGTCAACTGCACATACGGTTCACGTCCACGCTGTCGCGGCATGCTACCAGTGTTAAAGACTGCGATGGAGCTCCGTATGCCACGGCAAACTGGCTGACACTGACGGCGGCGGTGCACAAATGCTGCGCAGCTAGCGCCATTCGACGGCCAACACCGCGGTTCCTGGTGTGTCCGCTGTGCCGTGCGTGTGATCATTGCTTGTACAGCCCTCGCGCAGTGTCCGGAGCAAGTATGGTGGGTCTGACACACCGGTGTCAATGTGTTCTTTTTTCCATTTCCAGGAGTGTATATCCATTGGAACTAGTCTAGATGGTGTACAATTTTTTTGCTCCGAAGCATTCATTAAAAAGTGGGAAGTTGTTGTCCCAATGGGAGATCCTAGTGAACAGTATTTTCTGCTGCAGATGTGGCTGAGTGAACTCTGGACTTTAGTATACTATCGAACTTTTTATTACAATAACAGTCACAATGAAACATTAATTTCAGAAAAATGGTACTGCACAGAAGTGCAATATAAGATATTTCAGTATAAGTTACCTTCAGCTAGCTACAGTCTGAAATAAAGGACACTGAAAATAACTTGTTATTCAAGAAAAGATTAAAAAAATAGCATTCCAGCCACTCCTTCCACACGCTGCTGCTATGTGGATTCCTTAACTAGATTGCTGTTTTGCTCCTGTAACATACATATATATCTATTATTTTATGATATATATGGATGGGCTTACGCGGGCGATACTGATAATTGAGAAACACAATAGCTATGCCCTGTAGCTGAAGAGGCATCACCGTTTTTTTTAAAAAAAATTTTAAGTACTAACTTTCCTGTTAATCTCACTGCGTTACACTTAGCTTGAGTTAGCACATAGTTCACAGGCTTCAATGAATAATGGTAGGTCGGAGACTATGTTGTTGCTTTGAAGCATTAATGGGCTATAATCCTAATATTTTCACTAAAAGGGCGATAATTGTTCTGACACTGTTGTGATGTTTACAAAAAGGATCATTCCTAATTGCAAACAGAGTGGAACAATGTTTTATGCTATTGAAGTAATGTGGCTGAAAGAAATTGGAACACAACTGTTTTATCAAAACGTTTTACCACATGAAAAATCAATGTTTTTGTCTAAAACCGAAACAGCTATTAATGCAAATAGCACTCGTAACTTCGATTTGGTTAAGTCTATTAAGGCACTGTTCATTCTTATGAACAGTTCAGACAAAATCTCGTCGTCGCTGCCTGTAACTGCATCTGTCACTATTCCTGCCATCTGGAAAACTCATTCCTCCGTTGATCTCACTAACCGACCAAAAATCGACGGTTAAGCTATCCAGAGTTTATTCTCCGGTTAGGTGTTATTCGGGGTTCGCATAACACGTTTCTCGTACTATCCCGGGTATACAGCTTAGTCGGCTGCTAGTCGGAGATTGTACAACCGGCCCTCAGTTAGCTTGTGTACTATAGTGCAGCAGTTCTTTCTACGTATGGTCCAAGTTTCATTGAGCTATGTGACTTGACTCTGCACGTCAGGCGAAAATTACTTTCGCCTCTAGGTTTTACCCAACGGTATATTTGAGATACAGCCTTAGACTGTGATATAGCAGCTATTTAAATCCGAAACAACTACTAATGTCTATGTCTTCAGACTGTAAATGATACTAACCTTTCTTCGAGTTAGGTTGACCGTTGGTACATAATTTTTGGTACGCTTTTAAATTTCCTCCTCAACTGCAATGAGAAGCCAGCGAGAGGTGTTAGCCAGCGTAGTTGGAAAGTTTTGCAACAATGCTGAAGAGGGATGGAACTGCAATTTAGTGTTAAGTGCATTACGTCCACCCGTTTCACGTTTACTGGTACGTACAAATTTCAGACACAGATATTCTTCTTTTCCTACGCCATTTTGCTTGCTTGATCGAAAACCGAGCTATCAACGCGTAAAATAACCCTATCTGAATATCAAAGTTTGACATCATGGCTATAAATAGTTTTGTTATCGAGCCAAACCTGTATAACGATTATTAGCTCCGAAAAACAACTTCGCTTTTATAGAGTTGGCACGCAGTGATCGAGTGCTCTCGCATTCTCTCTACCATTCCTTCTTTTGTGCAAGCGAAAAGTAATGAACACTGGCGAATCATCTACGAATGCTAGTTCACTTGTGATCATTTCCATGCACTCCGGTGTAAACGAAGCTTAACGTGTTTCCGAGGTTAAATCTTTAACCGTTCCCTGAATAGGTTGCAAAAATAACTATTCACTTTACTGTTCAGAAGTGATTTATTGACGCGTTTCGGGCTCTGTTCTTCATCAGAATTGGCAGATGTTCGTGACTGACAGAGCCCGAAACGCGTCAATAAATCACTTCTGAACAGCAAAGTTATTTTAGCGACTCATTCGAGCAGTGGATAAAGATTCAAAATTACGTAATGGTCGCACGCCTCCTCCGCGACTTCATGTCACACCTTAAGTTTTGTAATGGCTTCCGCAACGTGTACGAAGTTTCATTGTTAGGCGCATGTTCGTTGCGAAAAATAAATGATAACGAAAATTTTCCTACAAAATGGGCAAAACAGTAAGCGGATTGGTGGCGCCAAAAGCAGGCGATATAGCTGCTCGAAACCTTGACTCCTATGGCCCTCGTCCTGACGTAAGCCTCTGCACTGTGCCGGATAAGGCACTCCACAAACAAGTGACGTGGGACAACCGTATCATCAGCGGGCAACAACCCATTTCAAAGTAGTCACATTAGTATATAATACTGTCTTCGAAGATTTAGCTGTTATTACCAGTGGACGCTTTGCGCTGTATCTCAGTGCTTTCGATTGTGGAAATGTACAACTATACAGACTTCCTTAGATAAAGGCAATCAGAACCGGTTCAAGAGCATTTTTTTACACATCATTTACCCAACCCCTCCCCTTCTTCCGTAAGTCGTTTAAATTTTCGCTGCTAATTCTGATACGCACTGTATGCAATTCTCGCACTCGTGCTATTACGGTAGCCCCAACTGGCCGCTGCTAATTATACGTTCTGTATACAAACGTTACACTGTGTCACCTCTGGCGCCGTATCTAACCTGGCGCCCCAACACTAAAAATGTTGTGTGTAGAAAGTGATAAAACACAGCCGAAGTGCAGAACACGTGACATGGCCATGACAGTCCAGGCAATGAATATTTCCTCTCAGCACAAGTTTGAAACGTGCAAAATCGATGCATCAATTTGGTACAGTACAAGTGACACAAATACGGGCTGTAATTACCCCGAGCATCCATACTATGCACTTGCTGCTGTGTTAAGCTTTAAATGACGACTTTTATTTAAATTCCATTCTTATTACAAAGTAGCTTTAAAAAAGACGAGGATCTAGGTTGGAAGTTGTTGTTTTATAGGACGAAATCATGGAGAATAGTGTCTGCACAAGGTTTAGATACGAGACCTGAAGTGAGGTTCGTTTTTTCCGAAATGTGCGATGTAAACAGCAGACATAAATTACTAATTGCTTAAGCAACAGAATACAGCAAGCTACGCAGCCAATAAAATGCACAGAACTGTCTCGCCTTAATCGACAAACATAATTAAAACCTTAAAATTACACTCGAACTAAATATATGAAATTCACAAGAAGATATCTGCGATCTGCGCACAATATATCAAGTTAAAGATGTCCATTCCTGAATAAATATTCACTGCCTCCATACCTCATTTTCTTGATCCATGCTAATGTCCATCTCCAGTTTGGAGTAAAAAATGAACCCAGATAGAGGTGTCCATTAGGAGATACTGAATATCTAAGAAAATGCGCACTGCCAGATCCACGGCAAGTTCGGAGTTTCACATCTAAAGACATCGAAAATGCTGTGCGAAAAGTGACAGCAGCTTAACAAGAAACGAGATACACACAACTCGCGATCGGTGAAACACTCGACTAGCATTTTGCGGACAAAGATGTGGAATATTTTATTTTTTGTGTAGGATGCGTGAATTAATTCATAAGTGTTTAATAATCTTTTCTTGCGCGTTATTGTCCCATTGTCTGGCGGATTTCTCATCCCAGTATTTGCCTTTCGGCCACTACAAAAACCCCTTTTGGGATGACCTACTTTCGCTTCGATTATCCGTTATTGGAGCTTTTCTTAGTTTTCTTTCTATTTTGTTTCCCCAGATACTGTTCTGCTTTTGTCAGTGATGCCTCCTGTTTTTGCTTAGTCTGCCAATCAGTTCTACTGGCCGGGGGAATGTTTTTTTTACTTATAGCTACGAAGTTTCATGGGTAGATGTGCTTGCAAAAGCGAGGCATGGGCGTTCCAACAAATTTTTGGATGAGCTCTTCCGTGTTCGTGTGCTGTAATCCGTATCTGCGTGTTTCTACAGTGATTTTTTCAGTGAGGGGTAGTGCAGTATCCTTTGGCGCTTGATAAGGTTATGATCCTGAGATTGCTATAATCGAAAAGATGCACGCTGTCATTAGTGCAACCAACCTTAATTTCGGCCGGAACGGCACCTGCCAGGGACTTTTTTTTTTGCTTAATTCACTGGAACAAGTCCGCACCAGAGGTTTAAAATAGTACACGTGTATTAAATCACAATGTAACTAAAATTTGCCGTTGCGCCGGCATCAGTGAACGTGACAATAGTTGACGTAGTAAGTGACGTCCGTGTAGAAACGTGTTGCTTAGATCATAAAACAACTCAGTAGAAGGCAAACGACATTTGAAGTACCGGGTGATCAAAAAGTCAGTATAAATTAGAAAACTTAATAAACCACGGAATAATGTAGATAGAGTCGTAAAAATTGACACACATGCTTGGAATGACATGGGGTTTTATTAGAACCAAAAACAAAACACCCCATATTGCTAGATGCGTGAAAGAACTCTTGCGCGCGTCGTTTGGTGATGATCATGTGCTCAGCCGCCACTTTCGTCATGCTTGACCTCCCAGGTCCCCAGACGTCAGTCCGTGCGATTATTGGCTTTGGGGTTACCTGAAGTTGCAAGTGTATCGTGGTCGACCGCCATCTCGAGGGATGCTGAAAGACAACATCCGACGCCAATGCCTCACCATAACTCCGGACATGCTTTACAGTGCTGTTAACAACATTATATCTCGACTACAGCTATTGTTGAGGAATGATGGTGGACATATTGAGCATTTACTGTAAAGAACATCGTCTTTGGTTTGTCTTACTTTGTTATGCTAATTGTTGCCATTCTGATCAGATGAAGCGCCATCTGTCGGACATTTTTTGAACGTTTGTATTTTTTTGGTTCTAATAAAACACCATGTCATTCCAAGCATGTGTGTCAATTTGTACCTATCTATCTACATTATTCCGTGATTTATTCAGTTTTCAAATTTATACTGACTTTTTGACCACCCGGTATTTATTAAACATCTAGCTCTGTGTCGCACGCCGTATCATGGTTTTTTCCTCTTACTCTTTGGGAAGTCAGAATTGTACTAAGAATGGCGGTTACCGCTGAAACACCTTAGTTTTTGGTTATACCGGCTTTTTTCAACGCCAGTTTAGACTTTTAAAGTTACAAAATTTTGACTCCCTCTGTTTCAAGATACATAGAATCAAAATACGCTCTAATACAAAAAAAGACGGACTACGAATGAGTTATGCAAATGGGTCACAAACTGATATTAATACAAGTATCGAAGGAAAATGCAAACTTGTAAAGTTCAAGTCCGATAGATGAATATGTGTGGCTGCAGCGCAGTTTCAATGCACAACCGCGAAGGATAGTAAATAGGGGACAATTGATATCAGGGTATAAAACCTTTGCGAATTCCATTCCGTGTATTCACAAGGGAACCTCCCCATCGTACCCCCTTCAGATTTAGTTATAAGTTGGCACAGTGGATAGGCCTTGAAAAACTGAACACAGATCAATCGAGAAAACAGGAAGAAGTTGTGTGGAACTGTGAAAAAATAAGCAAAATATACAAACTCAATAGTCCATGGGTAAGATAGGCAACATCATAGAACAATACGAGGTCAGGAGCGCCGCGGTCCCGTGGTAACGTGAGCAACTGCAGAACGAGAGGACCTTGGTTCAAGTCTTCCCTCGAGCGAAAAGTTTACTTTCTTTATTTTCGCAAAGTTATGATCTGTCCGTTCGTTCATTGACGTCTCTGTTCACTGTAATAAGTTTAATGTCTGTGTTTTGCGGCTGCACCGCAAAACCGTGCGATTAGTAGACGAAAGGACGTGCCTCTCCAATGGGAACCGAAAACATTTGATCGCAAGGTCATGTTGTTGTTGTGGTCTTCAGTCCTGAGACTGGTTTGATGCAGCTCTCCATGCTACTCTATCCTGTGCAAGCTTCTTCATCTCCCAGTACCTACTGCAACCTACATCCTTCTGAATCTGCTTAGTGTATTCATCTCTTGGTCTCTCCCTACGATTTTTACCCTCCACACTGCCCTCCAATACTAAATTGGTGATCCCTTGATGCCTCAGAACATGTCCTATCAACCGATCCCTTCTTCAAGTCAAGTTGTGCCACAGACTTCTCTTCTCCCCAATTCTATTCAATACTTCCTCATTAGGTATGTGATCTACCCATCTAATCTTCAGCATTCTTCTGTAGCACCACATTTCGAAAGCTTCTATTCTCTTCTTGTCCAAACTATTTACCGTGCAGGTTTCACTTCCATACATGGCTACACTCCATACAAATACTTTCAGAAATGACTTCCTGACACTTAAACCTATACTCGATGTTAACAAATTTCTCTTCTTGAGAAAGGTCATAGGTCATAGGTCATCCGATTCCTTCACAGGAAAACACGTCTGATATATTCTATACGACACTGGTGACGGCATGTGCGTCACATGACAGGAATATGTTGTCGACCCAACTAACTTGTACACATGGCGAATGGGTAAAAAGATCAGCTGCTCACGCTAACCACGGGACCACGGCGCTCCTGCGCTCACACGACCCTTGGTGTTGCCTATCTTGCGCATGGACTACTCAGTTTGTATATTTTGCTTATTTTTCATAGTTCCACACAACTTCTTCCTGTTTTCTCGATTGATCTGTGTTCAGTTTTTCAAGGCCTATCCACTATGCCAACTAAATCTGAGGGGGGTGCGATGAGGAGGTTCCCTTGTCAGTTGGACAGTAACTATGCCTCGCAGACAGGCGCGTGAACAATATTCGCAGATGACAAAATTTGAGAGAAGACGTGTAGTTGAGAGATCAAAACAGCTGATTAGAGTAATTGACGAAACCCTCGATATCTGAATAGGAGCTATGCCACTATTCGACGATGTTGGCGGGAATAGGTGGACCATCGTCCAGCATAGCATCGAGAAGGGAGCGGTCGACCTGGAGAGGCGACAGAGCGTCAGGACCGAGCAATCGTTAGAGAGGCACTCAGAGCTCCGGCTTCATCATTATCATCGATCTAATGAGCAGCTGGTGCTTCAATGACCATTAAATGACCATTAATAGGCTAGCAAATGTCCACATCAAGTTCGGAACTCAGCCGATTTTACCAACAGAATGAGGGCTCTCCATCTAAGTAGTACGGATCTTTTGTTGAGTTTTTATATTGTATCTCTTTTTAGACAGGTACCTCTTACTGATTCCTTGGCCCTAATTGATGGCAGCCCCTTGTCTCCCCTGGTGGCTAATTTTGTTATGGAGGATTTGGAGGAAATCGCACTTGAATCAGTGTTTCTTAAAATAACTGTTTTTGGGAGGTATGTGGATGATACTTTCATAGTGTGGTCCCACAGAGAAGATGAGTTAATAGAGATTTTACATAATCTTAACTCCATTCATGAGTACATTCGCTTTACTATAGAATTAGAGAAAGACTGTTGTCCCCCATTCCTGGATGTTTTGGTTAGATAGAAGAGTTACAGCCCTCTGGGACGTTCTGTTTATCGTAAGTCCATTCACACTGATTAGTACTTACACTCTTCAAGTTGCCATCATCCATCCCAAACCATGAGTGTGATTAAAACCCTTGTATTTAGAGCCTATAGAGGTCGGATGCAGATAATTTGCGTAAGGAGCTTGCACATTTAAAGACTGTGTTTAGAGTCAATGGCCACTTTACCCTGAAATTAACAGGGCACTCTCTGCTAAAACCAAGAACCGGGAAGAGGATAAAGAGGAGAACCCGTCAGCGAAGTCCCCAGTTTTTTTTCTCTTCGTTTTAAGAATTTCCTGCAGTATAGCAAGAAACTTTAGTAATTTTCAGATGAAAGTGATTTTCCGCCCACCATCCAAGATTCCGAACCAGTTGCGACCAGTGAAGGATAATTTGTTATTGCGGAAGGCCTGAATTTTTAAAATATCTTGCCAGTGTGATGTGGCCTACATAGGACAAACAACACACACAATGGGAGAACGCTGCACAGAATATAAACGTTTAACTCGCCTTTTGTAACCCAGCAACTCTACAATTATGGAACGTTGTATCTCCAACTGGCATTGAATGGTGTATGACAAAACATTAATTTTGGCCACAGTAACATATTTTCGGGACTCCATTATGAAAGAATCCGTTGAAATGCCCATCACAGAAAATCTAATGAACCGTGACAGCGGCTACCAGCTGTATAGTGCGTGGAATTCCATCATCTCTGAGATCTACTCTAGATGAAGACACCAGAACACTCCGTTGGCAGCGGCGAGCGCCAACGCCGAAGACAGCTGATCGTTGCAGTTCCACCAGCAACTGTGCTGCCACTGCGCGATGTCATCCTGTCTTCGTGACTGACGCATGCGTCGAGTGGAGAATGTCTTCGTCTCCTCTGTTATGCCAGCGTTGCCTGGATCTCCGCACCCACCCACTTTTACAAGGCCCTCCAAATCCTTGAATGCCATGCGCTCCACCTTGCCTTCCGTATCCGCCTTCCTTCCCCCACATGGCTCCTGTATGAACTGATCCCCTTCCCCCACCTCCTCCTGTTCCTCCAACATCTCCGCATCCTTTACATTGTCCACAGGCTTGATGCCCCCCCACCCTCTGGTTTTCTCCTTCCTCTCCACCCCCCATCTGTTGCCACTCCTCTATCGCTGTATCCCTCCCTCTCTCCACCTCCACACCTTCCATCTCCTTCATCAGGGCAATTTCCAGCGCCTCCCCCTCCTGGATGATGAACTTCGCCTTGACATCTACCTTTCCTTCCAACTATAACCTGGCCTTGTTCCCCTCCCTTCCCCAGGGCCCCGTTTTTTCTCTCCCCTCCTTCTCCCAAGGCGGATTTTCCTCCTACCCCCGCACCTCCCCCCCCAAGACCCTGGACCCCATCCTTGCCTCTTTCTTTCCCACATCCCTCCCTACCTGGCCCTCTTCAGCGAGCCCCCCGCCCATCTCCACCCTCTCTTCCCCTCCCTCCCTTGTTCCGTCTCCCTCATCTCCTTGCGCCTGGCAGATCCTCCGTTTTGATCATCGTCAGTGTTGTGTTTAGTGCTGTTTCTCCTGTGCATCAAGAGGTGTGATTTTAATTGTGTGCTGCCTTGAGGTTTGCTGTCAGTGTTTGTTATGTGCTACGCCATCCGTCAATACTTTTATGCTCCGGTCATACTGCGCCTTGTGTTCTTTTAATTGTCGCAGTGTGTGGTTTTTTGTGTGCACTACTTTTTTACGCTTTTTATATCCCTTTCACAGTCGCCCCTTTTTTTGTCTATTGCCTTCCATGATGTTTCCCCTTTTTTATATCTATGTTCAACATATTCTCTCCTTTGTACATTTTTAACTGTCTTCTGTTGTTTGTTCTATGTCTTTTGGCTGAAGAGCAGCGCATATGCTGCTGCCAGCCCATCCCGATGGGGAATTGAAATACAATAAAGGAAAAAAAAAGTCTTCATCAATCTTCGCTGGCTCACCTGAAGATGTCTGGCAGGTGTCCAGTCGAAATATCGTGGAGTGAAGTTTATGATGACTGGTAGCAATCCCGAAATCTCTTCTAACATTTGATTCGCCAAGAAAATTTTAAATTTCACATCAGGCGCCTTTATGATGGAAGTAAGTCACTTAGAATTCTAGTACACTGTTCCCGAACTAATCCTGCTTAGATTTGTTGGTTTATGGGGGCAGTAGGATATTTTGCTCTCTTCTGCATCCCTGCGACGCCTCTTCCCTTGTGCCTGCCGCCGCCACCAACTCACAATGGAACAGCGGGCACAGCCGCCACTATAAAACGTCTGTGAACCTGCAGACTGGAGTTTCCCTCAGAATGCAGCCCTTAGAAGCATTCCTACTGGTTCGCGCCAAATTAGTGGCTTGATGCTTCGAGAACTGAAATAAGAATCCCTGGAGAGAAGAGGATGTTCTTCTCACGTAAACTATCGAGACAAATTAGAGAAGCGACATTTGAAGCTGACTGCAGAAGGATTTCACTACCGCCAATATACATCTCGCACAAGGACCACGACGATAAGATATAAGAAATCAGCGCTCATACGGAGACATATAGACTGTCTATTTTCCCTAGCTCTATTTGC
Organism: Schistocerca cancellata; assembly: GCF_023864275.1. NCBI lineage: Eukaryota > Metazoa > Arthropoda > Insecta > Orthoptera > Acrididae > Schistocerca > Schistocerca cancellata. Next base: position 136,715,880 of record NC_064634.1, on the reverse strand, counting down.
CTGTGGAATATGAAAGGAAATAACTAGTCGTGGGTAGCGGTATAGGGTACCCACCGCCACGCGCTGTATGATAAGCATAAAGACGTAAATTTAGTCTATCTATTAAGATGTCACTCCATCTATTTATATGGACACAAAACTTACAGAAGTTGTCTCCCATTTATCGAAGAAATAAAGAAAGGAACTTCTACTGCTGACTGTCTCTCGGTAAAATTTTTTGTATTAGCCCCTAACTTTATCATTGCAGTCGGTTCGCGAGAGGTATGTGAGAGGTAGTAATGTTTTCCCACACCACATGGAAGAAGCTGTATAGAGATCACCTCTCAACTCATCTTTCTCCAGAGTATCGCTTGCCTGCCATATTCTCTTGAATCTTCCAGTCTTCGTAATATACCATTTGAAACCAACTAATTTCAGTGTGTAAGAAATGTATCTCGTCAAAGCACAGAATTATCCTAATTCTCTCGAAATACCTTTACGTTTCGACGGCACTGTTCCATTAGTTATAAGGCCGTCTAGTCCTCCACGTGTCACTGGTTAGGTAGAGAACAATTACAACGAGAAAAATAGCACACTAACGTACAAGAGAAAAGTCACAACAATGCACAGTGTACCCGAGCTGCACAAACAAGTTCAGAAGCGTAACACCTACAATTCATCGATATAAAATGATTGTCCGCAGCTCGTGGTCGTGCGGTAGCGTTCTCGCTTCCCACGCCCGGGTTCCCGGGTTCGATTCCCGGCGGGGTCAGGGATTTTCTCTGCCTCGTGATGACTGGATGTTGTGTGATGTCCTTAGGTTAGTTAGGTTAGTTCTAAGTTCTAGGGGACTGATGACCATAGATGTTAAGTCCCATAGTGCTCAGAGCCATCAAATGATTATAAATATCCTCGTGTACATGTCGTAATCTCCTTTATCAATTTCCTATGGTTTCTAAGCTAAAAAGACGACAGCGTAATGGTGTCAGAGTCTTCGTTGAGAGCGTAGCATTGCATGAGAAATGCATCCTTTTTTCAGGCGGAGCATATTTCCATAATACGAATCTAACAGTATCACAGAGCATCCAATACAATATCAATTGAATAATTTACATTGGTGCAACAGCCTCAAAGCTTCACGCACATTTCAGGGCTATTGCAAGAGTAGGGGGAGATACGGGATTTAATCACAGCACTGAGCATTTCTTTACCCCGATGTGAGTTCGATAGTGGGTGAACTAAGATACCATATTCTTCTGGAGCAGTGTCTGTCCAAATGGGTAGTAAGCATTCCATAAGACTAGTCATTTATTTAGATGAAAACCCAACACTGACACGCTTATTCAACCATCATACATCGAGAGCAATTAACCCACAAGTACAAGCCACACCAAACCAATGTCAATGTTTTCTCCAGCAACAGCAGTCATCTTAGGACTTCTTACATCTCAATCTGAATTGTAGTGCACCAGTCTCTAGGTGACGTATCGACGGGATCTGCGGTCAATCGCCTACTACACCATCACATCTTAATGGGCGGATCACACTCCTCTTAAAAATCCATGCAGATGAATTTGAGCCTGACATATTTTTCTGATCTAGTTCAAAGACCAGTCAGTTCACAGTGTTTGAACTGCTTCCCTTAATATTCCAGCAAATGAATCCGTACCAGACATTTGCCTTCTACTTCAGCTCACTCCAGTGCTTACTGCTACTCGTTTTACGTCACTTAACGCTTCCTATGACAGATTACGGGATTTCTAGTCCTATTACTGTACAACACATTTAGTTACATTCAGGTTAACTACCAGCTTCAGCACAGGTCTTCCTGCCTGCTTGCAGACAAGTCCATCACCCACGAACATCCCACATTTAAAACATGTTGTTGGTTGGCAGGAGAGCCAACACCGGTTTACTAGAGGAAGCCGAAAGGCACGCGTTTTAGCTTACGCAGGCTGGCGTGAGGTCTGGAACAGGACAAGGAAATTAGACTTTAGAAAAACGGACGTAGCTGGTGGAATACTTAACTTTAATCCATTAATGATGAGCGTCGCTCTTGACTGTACATGATTCAGTATCAATAGTAACTGGCAATGGCGCCTTGCTAGGTCGAAGCAAATGACGTAGCTGAAGGCTATGCTAACTATCGTCTCGGCAAATGAGAGCGTATTTTGTCAGTGAACCATCGCTAGCAAAGTCGGTTGTACAACTGGGGCGAGTGCTAGGAAGTCTCTCTAGACCTGCCGTGTGGCGGCGCTCGGTCTGCAATCACTGATAGCGGCGACACGCGGGTCCGACGTATACTAACGGACCGCGGCCGATTTAAAGGCTACCACCTAGCAAGTGTGGTGTCTGGCGGTGACATCACAAAACAAATACACTGCAAGAGGCTGTACAGTACGTGGTGGAGGTTACACCGCACCAGTATTATCAATTACACATCCATCCCAATCGCACACGCTGGTCGAGTAAAAAATTTCCTGTATACTTACATATATATCACAATCCACGCTGTTTTTCAGGGTGAAATACATCGTCTTTCTCAGAGGTTTTTCTTTGTGCTTCATATATTCGAATGGAGTATCAAAACCTCCAGTCTCACATGCTGATCGAGTAAAAAATTTCGTATACACTTCCGTACATACCCTAATCCACCCTATGTTCCTGAGAGAAATACGTCATAAAAAAAATGGCTCTGAGCACTATGGGACTCAACTTCTAAGGTCATTAGTCCCCTAGAACTTAGAACTAGTTAAACCTAACTAACCTAAAGACATCACACACATCCATGCCCGAGGCAGGATTCGAACCTGCGACCGTAGTGGTCTTGCGGTTCCAGACTGCAGCGCCTAGAACCGCACGGCCACTTCGGCCGGCAAATACGTCATCCTTGTGATAGATTTTCTTGCGTCACGTATTCGAATGGAGTATGCCCACCTATACGATCCTAGCCTCATCCACAAGATGCTTTTGCTTCACAGAGCAGTCACATAACACGAACAGATGTGGACCGGAACTATGCAATGTCAAGCTGTCGAATCGATGGCACTGTACAGCAGTACATATCATATATCCACAAATTGGTATATATATATATCCGTGGCAGTTGGCGGCTAAGTACGACACATTTATGTCACAGCATCCCCATCACCGACAGCAGAAGTGTTACTGCATTAGCACTCAATGTGCTTCATGTTGCTACGTTAAAATCAACAGCTTGAGGGTCACCAAAGGACATATTTCTAAGGCAACAAAGTACCATGACTGTTCTGCATTGAGTGGTATGTGCTGTAGTGGAGTGAGAGTGGCTCTGTTGTATTGTTTTGCTTAAGATTATGGGAGCATTGGCATGAAGATGTGCTGTTCATGATTTTGGTCACTCAGTAATTCTAAGATCAAGGAAGTTAATTGCAAGATAGCGTATCTAAATTTTGCATGCAATAAATGTGGAATTCAAAACATGCAGAAAACAATTCGTTGTGAAATACTGTCACATAGTTTCCAAACGTCAGTCAGTGCTTTCTAAGTACAACGGTGCAGATGTGGTACTCCCTCCCATCATTAACATGTATTCCATTAAAACTAGTCTTCCATGACGAATACCGGCATATCAACTCCATCCTGATTTTGAAATGTTATCGGCTTATGGTGAAAATACAGCCCATCCAGGACCCAGTGAAGCGTTGGAATCAGATGTCCGTAACATAGCTACCAAATAATTGTCCGCCTAATTAAATAAAGTGTTGTGTGTGGTGCTCCCTCCCACTGTTAACAAATGCGCTATTAAAACTACAGCCTTCCATGCCACATATGTGCATATACACTCCTGGAAATGGAAAAAAGAACACATTGACACCGGTGTGTCAGACCCACCATACTTGCTCCGGACACTGCGAGAGGGCTGTACAAGCAATGATCACACGCACGGCACAGCGGACACACCAGGAACCGCGGTGTTGGCCGTCGAATGGCGCTAGCTGCGCAGCATTTGTGCACCGCCGCCGTCAGTGTCAGCCAGTTTGCCGTGGCATACGGAGCTCCATCGCAGTCTTTAACACTGGTAGCATGCCGCGACAGCGTGGACGTGAACCGTATGTGCAGTTGACGGACTTTGAGCGAGGGCGTATAGTGGGCATGCGGGAGGCCGGGTGGACGTACCGCCGAATTGCTCAACACGTGGGGCGTGAGGTCTCCACAGTACATCGATGTTGTCGCCAGTGGTCGGCGGAAGGTGCACGTGCCCGTCGACCTGGGACCGGACCGCAGCGACGCACGGATGCACGCCAAGACCGTAGGATCCTACGCAGTGCCGTAGGGGACCGCACCGCCACTTCCCAGCAAATTAGGGACACTGTTGCTCCTGGGGTATCGGCGAGGACCATTCGCAACCGTCTCCATGAAGCTGGGCTACGGTCCCGCACACCGTTAGGCCGTCTTCCGCTCACGCCCCAACATCGTGCAGCCCGCCTCCAGGGCCAACACCCGGCATCATGGTGTGGGGAGCGATCTCCTACACTGGCCGTACACCACTGGTGATCGTCGAGGGGACACTGAATAGTGCACGGTACATCCAAACCGTCATCGAACCCATCGTTCTACCATTCCTAGACCGGCGAGGGAACTTGCTGTTCCAACAGGACAACGCACGTCCGCATGTATCCCGTGCCACCCAACGTGCTCTAGAAGGTGTAAGTCCACTACCCTGGCCAGCAAGATCTCCGGATCTGTCCCCCATTGAGCATGTTTGGGACTGGATGAAGCGTCGTCTCACGCGGTCTGCACGTCCAGCACGAACGCTGGTCCAACTGAGGCGCCAGGTGGAAATGGCATGGCAAGCCGTTCCACAGGACTACATCCAGCATCTCTACGATCGTCTCCATGGGAGAATAGCAGCCTGCATTGCTATACACAAAGGTGGATATACACTGTACTAGTGCCGACATTGTGCATGCTCTGTTGCCTGTGTCTATGTGCCAGTGGTTCTGTCAGTGTGATCATGTGATGTATGTGACCCCAGGAATGTGTCAATAAAGTTTCCCCTTCATGGGACAATGAATTCACGGCGTTCTTATTTCAATTTCCAGGAGTGTAGATTCCCTTCTGTTTTCGAAATATGATTCGCTTAGCAAGGAAAAAAAAGCGCCCAGTAATCGAGCGCCGCAATGGAATGAGATGAATGTAGCGTAATCTTCAGATCTCTGTCAGGGCTATTTATGTACAGTGATGCTATCTGTGATACTCCCTCTCGCCACACTATGTGTGGGAGGTTCACTTGTTCGGTACCTATACATGTCTGTGATTCATTACATCTACTTTTTTCTGCTCTAAAGTGTCTTCTTGATAGAAGGACGAGTACAACTGACAAACACTTTCAAATGTGTGTGGTGGCTTTAGCAGCTATCTAGGTGATATATTTCTCAAGGTCACCTTTGTCGTGGCAGAGAAACCATGTCTTCTACACGGGGACGACAATGTGATGGCTTTCCAGATAAAAACAGCAAGAAAGGATCTAAAGAGCCTTGATCAAACCATATTAGGTGGTAATGGCTGATGTTAAAAGTTGGTTTTTTGATGGTGCAGATCTCTGGAACATTGCAGTAGATGCCTGTTCTCACCGTTCTTTTTCCTGTAGCTGCGCTTATTTACTTAGAATTTCAAACATTTGTTCACCACTTCATCGGAAATGCAACTTCCTGGCAGCTATTCTCTCACAGACTCTCCCACTTCTGTCGGAGTATGATAGGAATACCCTTCATAACGGTCGTATGTTGGAAGAAACTGAGAACAGCTGTAAAAGAAAATATAACTGTTAGACCTTTCACAAGTAGCGGTGTAGGGGTGAACGTATGTCAGAAATAGCACACTTCATCTAAGTGCTTCCAACGTTGCATGTGAATAGCATCCTATAAAAAGTCATAATTCTTATATGAATGCGTGGTGTCTGTTATTTCAAACACGTTCAAAAAAGTAGATACATTGCATTCACATAATTGATTTTCCTTGGTGGCTAATAGAGTGGATGCACAATTCCATCCGGCCTGCTGCGGGAATATTAAGTACCTAGCGTGGAGGACATGGAGAGGGACTGTGGATAGGTGGCGCTAGGTGGAAGTGTGGGTCAGCCTAAAGACATGCCGAGATAGTCCACACAGTTACGACAAACACTTTGTCCGTGTGGTGCAGTGATTAACACAACTACCTAGTAAGCAGGAGATCCCGGGTTCAAATCCCAGTACATTAAGCTCTGTTTGTAGAACGCTCCTACTATATGCATACTTTGCCTTCTTCCACTCTCATCTCGCTTATGGGATTATACTATGGGGAAACTACCCAATTTCAAAGACTGTTTAAATGGCAAAAAAAGCAATGAGATGCCATGCACGACTACAACCCACAGACTCATGCAGGCAGCATTTAAAGAATTACATATAATGACAGACCCAGGCGTGTATATTTGTAGTTGCCTGATATACACCAAAGAAAATTTAAATAACTTTAACCTTAGGATGGCAATGAATTCATATGGTACAAGAGATCACATTTTTTAACGAATTACCCAAAAGTGCACATTCTATGCCCATGGATAAATTTAAAGTAAAAGTAGCAATATGGATAAAAAGTAAAGTATTTTATACAGTTCAAGAATTTCGAGAAAGTGCAATAAATGATATGGAATTTTGATGGTACATTTTGTGAAAGGAGTATATATTACAAAATTAGAAATATAATACTATGCAGGCAATTTGTCTTGCCAAATATATGTATATATATAGATGTGTACAAAGTATCTGCAACTTTTATTATACGACACCGATTACATGTAAAATGTTTAAGGATGCATAAATATGAATATGGCACACATTCTCATTCAGCACCGCTGATGGCGCACAAAGTCTGATGCAGCTGATACAGATAAGCCCTTCTCTTTCCTTTCTCGCCCCTGCTGCTTCAGTTTACATAACAAGTTATATCCCTGTTGTCGTTATAACAGCTGAACTGTTAAAATCCACCTCACGTAAAATATGGTAGCACGAAAGCACCTCAAGACTGGTGATCGAAACATATAGTTTGGAAATGGCTGACAAAAACTGGTATTCTGATGAAGCAGTTGACCAGAATATCACTCCAGCTACCAATTCTTGCAATTATCTTACATATAGCTTATGCTTATTTTCTTAGAATTTCAAACATCTAGACATGACCTTACCAGAAATCTACCTTCACAGCAGTGACTGTGTCACATACTATTCCCGCTTCTTCAGTGGTGTGATAGGAGGATCCATCGGCTACAAAGAACCTATTTTTAAAGATCTGATTTATAACTATGGAAATGGACTGTTCGAACTTGATCTTATCTATGTGCTGGCGATATGTAAGTACATTTCAAAAATTATTATGGAATATGTATTGTGTGTAAGGCTGCATTGTTTATCGAATATTTGTTAATTACGGAAGGAAGTACCCTGCACAGCATCACTGTACTTCAATATCCTTGACAGTCGTTTAGGACCTATGTTCCACACATTTGATTCCAGTGCACTGTAGAATTACTGGGTGTTCTTTTCTTTGTATGCAAATTATATTTAGAAATTAGAATGGAGTCTATATGCATGTATATCTCATGAAGGACTCTTAGTTATAATGGCATACTTGTTAATGGTGGGAGGGAGTACCGCATACTGCGTCATTGTACTTAGAAAGCACTGGCTGACGTTTAGAAACTATGTGACAGCATTTAACAACTAATTGTTTTCTGTATGCTTTAAATTCCACATTTGTTGCATGCAAAACTTGTTGGAGTAAGCACACTATCTTGCAATGAACTTTCCTTGATCTTAGAATTACTGAGTGTCCGAAATCACGAACAGCACATCTTCATGTCAATGCTCCCACTGTCCTAAACAAAACAATACCACAGACCTACTCTCGCTCCACTACAGCACATACCACTTAATGCAGATCAAGTGTGTTCATGGCATTTTGTTGTTTTGGAAATATGTCCTGTGATGACTCTCAAGCTGTTAATTTTAACGTAGCAACATAAAGCACAATGAGTACTGATGCAGTAACGCTTCTGCTGTCGGTGGCAGGGATTCTGGGACAGAATGTGTCGTATGTAGCTGCAACTGCCCCTCGAGATATACGAGGGGTGTTTTTAAGTAAGGTCCGTTTAAACATAAGTACACAACGAAAGATTATTTCAAAAAAGTAAATTTATTTTCCGAAAGTACATACTATTTTTCGATATAGTTGCCAAGATTGTTGAAACACGTATCATACCTCTCCACCAATTTTAAAATACCCTCTTCATAAAAACTTGCCACTTGCTCCAATAACCAAGAGTTCACTGCCGTTTTCACGTCGTCGTCATCATTGTGACGGTTGCCACTGAGGTGGAGGAACAGATGGTAATCACTCGGCGCAAGATCAGGACTGTAGCGTGGGTGGTCTAAAACTTCCCAGCCAAAACTGTCCAATAAATCTCAGGTCTGACCTGCAGTGTGAGGTCTTGCATTGTCATGGAGAAGGACAATTCCCTTTGTCAGCATGCAACGTCTTTTGTTTTGAATCGCTCTGCGTAGCTTTCTCAGGGTTTGGCAGTATGCTTCTGCAATGAAGTCGACCAACAAAACACCATGCCTATCCCAAAACACCGACGCAATGATTTTGCGCTCGGACAGCGTCTGTTTGGCCTCCACCTTTACAGGCGACTGTGTGTGTCTCCATTCCATGCTCTATTGCTTCGACTCGGGCGTGATATGCGAAACGCATGTTTCGTCTCCAGTTACGATCTGACTCAAGGAGCCGTCACCTTCTTCGTGATAACGAGTCAAGAACTTCATTGCACACTCAAATCTTTAGTTTTTGTGGTCCTCATGCGACTCATTGCTCTACAGTACTAGCATCAAGCACATCAGTACGTAGCATCAACAGGTTAGTGTTCATCACGAACGTGGTTTTGCAGTCAGTGCAATGTTTACAAATGCGGAGTTGGCAGATGCCCATTTGATTTATGGATTAGCACGGGGTAATAGCCGTGGCGCGGTACGTTTGTATCGTGACAGATTTCCAGAACAAAGGTGTACCGACAGGAAGATGTTTCAAGCAATTGATCGGCGTCTTACGGAGCACGGAACATTCCAGCCTATGACTCGCGACTGGGGAAGACCTAAAACGACGAGAACACTTGCAATGGACGAGGCAATTCTTCGTGCAGTTGACGATAGCCATAATGACAGCGTCAGAGAAGTTGCTGCTGTACAAGGTAACGTTGACCACGTCACTGTATGGAGAGTGCTACGGGAGAACCAGTTGTTTCCGTACCATGTATAGCGTGTGCAGGCACTATCAGCAGCTGATTGGCCTCCACAGGTACACTTGTCTGAATGGTTCATACAACAATGTGTCAATCCTCATTTCAGTGCAAATGATACGGATAAGGCTTCATTCCAAAGTGTTCAAACTGTAAATTTTCACAATCAACATGTGCAGGCTGACGAGATTCCGCACGCAATTGTGCAGTGACGTCATCAACACAGATTTTCTGTGAACGTTTGGGCAGGCATTGTTGGTGATGTCTTGATTGGGCCCCATGTTCTTCCACCTACGCTCAATGGAGCACGTTATCATGATTTCATACGGGATACTCTACCTGTGCTGCTAGAACATGTGCCTTCACAAGTACGACACAACATGTGGTTCATGCATGATGGAGCTCCTGCACATTTCAGTCGAAATGTTTGTACGCTTATCAACAACAGATTCGGTGACCGATGGATTGGTAGAGGCGGACCAATTCCATGGCCTCCACGCTCTCCTGACCTCAACCCTCTTGACTTTCATTTATGGGGGCATTTGAAAGCTCTTGTCTACGCAACCCCGGTACCAAATGTAGAGACTCTTCGTGCTCATATTGTGGATGGCTATGATACAATACGCCATTCAAAAAATGGTTCAAATGGCTCTGAGCACTATGGGACTCAACATCTTAGGTCATAAGTCCCCTAGAACTTAGAACTACTTAAACCTAACTAACCTAAGGACATCACACACACCCATGCCCGAGGCAGGATTCGAACCTGCGACCGTAGCAGTCCCGCGGTTCCGGACTGCAGCGCCAGAACCGCTAGACCACCGCGGCCGGCAATACGCCATTCTCCAGAGCTGCATCAGCGCATCAGGGATTCCATGCAATGGAGGGTGGATGCATGTATTCTCGCTAACGGAGGACATTTTGAACATTTGCTGTAACAAAGTGTTTGAAGTCACGCTGGTACGTTCTGTTGCTGTGTGTTTCCATTCCATGATTAATGTGATTTGAAGAGAAGTAATGAAATGAGCTCTAACATGGAAAGTAAGCGTTTCCGGACACATGTCCACATAACATATTTTCTTTCTTTGGCCGTACCTTTTTGTAACACCCTGTATTCATCCCTTTTTATAAAATATGAGAGAAGTTCAATGAGCAATGTAGCACATTTTTTGTCAGCTAATTTTGCTTTAAAAAATGCGTAATTTGTTGTAGGACGTCTTGGAATATTCCTGCTTCAGCCCCTATAGTTTCACGAAGCGCTGATATGAGTGGCACTATACATAGTCTTCAAATTGGCCTTTGTAGTGAAGGTGTGTTCTAAGGAGAGAGCAGTCACTGAGTTTCTATTGGTGTAAAACCAGAGCATGAGAGATATTCGTTGTAGAATGTCTACAGAGATCTGGTAGTGAATAAAAACATGGTGAGTCGTTGGGCGAGGCGTTCTCATCATCAACGAAAGGTCATACAAGCCTATATGATCTCTTGAGTGCTGGCCAGCCACACACAGCTGAGATTCCTGCAATTTTGGTTGTGCGGATCCTCTCATTCGAGGTGATTGACCGATCATAATCAAACACCTCGCTGCACAAGTGGATGTCTCTGTTGGTAGTGCTGACACATTGATTAGCTAATTGCGATACTTGAAGATATGTGCCCGCTGGGTTCCTCACCACCTAACATCTGACCATAAAGAGAACTGAAGGACAATCTGTGCGGAGTTGCTTGCGTGTTATGAGGCTAGTTGTAACAATTTTTTGTCGAACATTATCACAGGTGATGAAACATGGGTCATCACTTCGAAACTGGAAACTAAATGGTAATCTATTCCTCTGACGGAAAAGTTCAAAGCCAAACCATCCGCTGCTGAAGTCATGGCGATGCTCATCTAGCACTCCGAAGGGGTTCTTGTGTTTGATTTCCCCCCTCATGGTGCAACAATCGACTCTAAATGTTTTGTGCTACTCTCATCTCCATGGCAACACAAGGCCTCACATGTTGGAAACTGCGGTAATCTGCTTACCGCAATGCACCATAGGAGGTCACAATACTAAAAATGTCACCTATATCTGCGACGTTTTTCACCATCAGAGGCTGAGCCACCTGTGAAAGCAGTTACGTCACATGTCAGCTCTGCTGAAATCATTGCCCAGCTTTTTATATTGGTATGACTACCAACCATCGGTGATGAAGAGCCATCGCCAAACTGTGGCCCTGTTGCGCAGCATGCAGCTGGACATTACGTGCTGGATTTCAAAGAAATACTCCTCTCCATCACCAGCTTTTCTGAACTGGACAGATGGAAGTTATACTTACAACACATTCACTGCTCCCAAATATTCCCCACCTCAACTTACAGTAGCCTACTGTCCCCACACCTTCTACCCAACAGTTACCACCACCTCTGTCGTATCCACACCTCCCTATTCCCGTCCCCTCACACTCTTTCGGTGTTGACCTCTGTCAATGCATCCATTTGTCTTCCCTCTTCCTTGCCCCTACCCTTTTTTGCTCCTTGTTGCCCTCTCCTAACTTCCCTGTCCCTCAGCCACTTGATGATGCACCCATTAGCACTCTAGTCCCTGTGTATCCAACCAGACAGTGCTCTACTCTGCCATCACCTCTAGCCTGCTGTCCCTTCCCCTTCCTTATCTTGAGATTGCTCCTTCTGTTCTACGTGATATTTGCATTGAGGTTAGAGCCGCCAGAGATGACAGTCACCTGTACGTGAAATATGCTTCCTTGTGTGAATGAATGTGTGAGCATTTCCTCTACTGAAGGTGGCTTTGGCTGAAAACTAATATGTACCTGTCCTTCCTTTGTGCCTGTCTGCAACTCTGTGCCATCTTTATGGTGAGCAACAATATGTATTTTCTTTATAGTGTTGTTACCTTGCAGTGGAATTGAAGCAGGTAGTTCCTGTTGGTTACTATGGGTAGAGGTTATACTTAATTGGTTCCTTTACTGACCCACTAGCTCAGATGGTACAGTTGCTGCATAGTTCAATGAAAACTTGAGTCTAGTTTCAAATTGATACCCTACACATAAAATTATAGTTGGTGATAACTTCAATCTACCCTCAATATGTTGGAGAAAACAGATGTATATAGGTGGCGGATGGCATAAAACATTGTCTGAAATTGTACTGATTGCAAAATGGCTCTGAGCACTATGGGACTCAACTTCTGAGGTCATCAGCCCCCTAGAACTTAGAACTACTTAAACCTAAATAACCTAAGGACACCACACACATCCATGGCCGAGGCAGGATTCGAACCTGCGACCTTAGCGGTCCCGCGGTTCCAGACTGTAGCGCCTAGAACCGCACGACCACTCTGGCCGGCTACTGAATGCATTATCAGAAACTTATTTTGAACAATTAGCCCTAAAGCCCACCTGAAGTGCAGGTGGGTGAAAAATCATACATGATCTTTTAGCAATAAATAATCCTAAGCAAATAGGGAGCATCATGACTGATACAGGGATTAGTGACCGCAAGGTTGTTGTAGGGAGATTCAGTACTATAACATCCGAACCCCTCCAATTTAAACGCAAAATACCTCTATTTAAAAATGCAGATAAAAGTTCGCTTAATATTCTTATCCATTTAAACCTACCTTTTTGAGTGCCTTACAGAGCATTGAATCGTGAGGTTATGCAAATTTTTTATGTTATTAGTATGAGTAGTCAATGAGAACGCATACAGTTTTTTCCTTCTTGCTTTCTTCATACTATAATTCAATAACCTCGTTTGTATTTCTTATAGCAATTGTAGTTCAGCTGTTAGCTGCAATGAGTTAGCTCATAGCAGAGCAGACTTTGCTAGGGCCGAGCGAGGATTCAGGTTTTACAAGGGACGGTCAGCAGTGGCATGTCCTTGGCCTCCAGATACGTGCCTTTACAACGCCAGTGAGGTGAGGGTGCCACAAGGGTGACAACACCCACTGTGGCAGACACTGTGGATCTGCAGTGGGCCTCCGCTCATGGGCAGCCACACGTAGAGGGCAGTTTTTGTCCCTGAAGTAAGCAACAGGCTTCTAGTTCAGCGAAAACTCTGGACAAGCTTTCTCGTTGCCGTTTCACTGTACGGCACGGGGAAAAGAGCGTTCTGCACCCCCACAGTGAGGCGACAGCTGTCCTGGAAGTCAAAATCTTAAAAATTTCGGCAGTCTGACACCTCTCAGAATCACTGCTGATTAGTTTTCTCTTTTTAGAGAAATTCCAAACTGAGCGTGAGAACGCTGTGACTTTAGCAACATCTAGAAAGAGAAGTTCTCATTGGGTTAAATGCCACGACGTCAAAGGAGCGATAGGAGACATTTCCCTGGCAAGCAAAAATGCAACAACATGCGGGACAGGACTCAATTTCTTTTCTCCTTCTGTGATACAGATCTGCACTGTTATGTTTCGTGTGACTGGGAGAGGCATGCAAGAAATGATAGAAAGTGGAAGAATGCGAAGCTTCGTAATTTCCATCGTGAGAGTCTGGCGTCATTCTGCACTCTCGTTCTTCTTCTATCTTCTGACTCAGGCGGACTACTTTATAAGATCAACAGGTATCTCCATGTCTGGCTGCCCTGGTAACAGACAGGAGGTACTTCTCATTGATAATTAGCAAGTGCAGATTGGTTAGCTGCCATAGTACAACCTTCAGTTGTGGCAGACCGAGCTCCGTTGTTAGAAAGCAAAATTTGACAGATTGCTGGTCATGATTATAGAAAGTGAAAAGGGCATAAAATTTTCGTTTGCTGAGCCACGTTAGGGGTTACTTTGGATCTAAGTATGGGTTTACTCGGTAGCTTCATTCAGGATTGTATGTTTACCGTTATGTTAGAAGTTCTTCTTCACTCTGCGTTGAACTTCGCCAAAGTGTAAAGATAGGTTTCGCTTGTGTTCTGAGCGCATGTCGTCGTCCTCTTTAATTCGAACTGGGACAGGACTTTTTCGGAAAATTATTTCAGTGTAGGGCAGGTCTAGTCGTGATTCTTCCACCGCCAGACGAGTCTGCAATCTCAGAGCCGGTACAGAGAACACACCCTGACCAGCGCTAGCCGTCGCGACGCCGACGCCGCAGAACCGTCACTCGCTGTGGTCAAGTACCGCTCAGCTCCGACATGGCAGGGAAGTCAGGTGGCAAGACTCATGGTAATTCATTTCGGTTCAGTAGTGTTTCTTTTCTCTTCCAGGCACGCACAATGTCGTTAGCATCTGTAATGCACGTTCATTGTTACTCGCGAAGGACAATCTGTCTTGTGAACAAGAAGTAGGAAATCTATTGGTTTCTATTTCCACCATTCCCGTAACCAAACACGCGCCATCTAATTCAATTACATTCATTCTCGTTTTTCTAACGGAGCTTATGATTCATGTTTAATCTAATCAGCAGTGTTGGAAACATGTTAAATGTCCATTTTTATGTGGTTAAAATAAATGGTAGTCACTGAACGTAACATCTTGTTTCACCCTTGAAATTTGTATGTTATGGATGCAGATTCAAATAAGTACCAACTTCAGTTCACGTAAGTCAGATGTGTTATGAAGAAGTATTAACTATAAATAAATGCAAGTCAGGTGCATTATTAAGAACCACCAAATTCATTCCACATCCACATCTACATTTATACTCCGCAAGCCACCCAACGGTGTGTGGCGAAGGGCACTTTACGTGCCACTGTCATTACCTCCCTTTCCTGTTCCAGTCGCGTATGGTTCGCTGGAAGAACGACTGCCTGCCGAAAAGCCTCCGTGCGCGCTCGAATCTCTCTAATTTTACATTCGTGATCTCCTAGGGAGGTATAAGTAGGGGGAAGCAATATATTCGATACCTCACCCAGAAACGCACCCTCTCGAAACCTGGACAGCAAGCTACATCGCGATGCAGAGCGCCTCTCTTGCAGAGTCTGCCACTTGAGTTTGCTAAACATCTCTGTAACGCTACCACGCTTACCAAATAACCCTGTGACGAAACGCGCCGCTCTTCTTTGGATCTTCTCTATCTCCTCCGTCAACCTGATGTGGTACGGATCCCACACTGATGAGCAATACTCAAGTATAGGTCGAACGAGTGTTTTGTGAGCCACCTCCTTTGTTGATGGACTACATTTTCTAAGGACTCTCCCAATGAATCTGAACCTGGCACCCGCCTTACCAACAATTAATTTTATATGATCATTCCATTTCAAATGGTTCCGTACGCATTCTCCCAGATATTTTACAGAAGTAACTGCTATCAGTGTTTGTTCCGCTATCATATAATCATACAATAAAGGATCCTTCTTTCTATGTATTCGGAATACATTACATTTGTCTATGTTAAGGGTCAGTTGCCACTCCCTGCACCAAGTGCCTATCCGCTGCAGATCTTCCTGCATTTCGCTACAATTTTCTAATGCTGCAACTTCTCTGTATACTACAGCATCATGCTTTGTTCTATTTGCTAAAAACTCTTGAATCCAGCCACACAGCTGGTCTGATATTCCGTAGGCTCTTACTTTGTTTATCAGGCGACAGTGCGGAACTGTATCGAACGCCTTCCGGAAGTCAAGGAAAATAGCATCTACCTGGGAGCCTGTATCTAATATTTTCTGGGTCTCATGAACAAATAAAGCGAGTTGGGTCTCACACGATCGCTGTTTCCGGAATCCATGTTGATTCCTACAGAGTAGGTTCTAGGTTTCCAGAAACGACATGATATGCTAGCAAAAAACATGTTTTAAAATTCTACAACAGATCGACGTCAGAGATGTAGGTCTATAGTTTTGGGCATCTGCTCGACGACCGTTCTTGAAGACTGGGACTACCTGTGCTCTTCCCCAATCATTTGGAACCTTCCGTTCCTCTAGAGACTGGGGTACACGGCTGTTAGAAGGGGGGCAAGTTCTTTCGCGTACTCTGTGTAGAATCGAATTGGTATCCCGTCAGGTAAGTTGGATGCACTATTAGAAATAGTTAGGAGCAGGAGTCATTTGTGCTAAATGCTGGACCTTAAATTGAATGTCACAGGGCGAAATTCATTCCCTTGGATGCAGTTTTTAGATCCTTGCGCAAGTTTATCAGACAATCAACTTGAGGGAGTAGTATGTCATTTCACTTATGCACACACGAGTCAGACGACAGTTAATAAATCAATCAGTGGCATAAAAATGGCGATCGCTGCCTGGATGAGAAATTTCGTGGTTATCCTGTAAAGCAACCATTAAATAAATTTATCTTTGAATGTGCATTTACAATTCAATAGTAGTCGCGTGATATTAGTAGCGTGGCGCAGACGCGTTTTATAAACGCTTCTAATAATTACAGCTTGGTTCTGTGGGTTCTGCCCTATATCTCGTACTTGTACTTTGAGAACACAAAGGCACTTTTGTGATATGCAAATTAATTCGAGTCAGGATTGCGTGTTGCTCAGTCATACACATTCTATTGTCTTTGTTGTTTTTATTGTTAAAGTAAATGTTAACTAGGAGAGAGCTCGTAGTCAAAAGGAAAGTCAAGTTGACAGAGCAGTCAATAACATGGAACAACAGCAGAATAATTTTCAGATTGAAAAGCCAGAGCCAGAATCGTTTGTTCCGGCAGAACAACCAAATCCTATCGGTTTCGAAAGTGAACCATCTGGTGACGAAATGTTGACACCAAATAACGCAAAATCTGTGGACAGTTTCATATCTGAATATGCAATTCCACAGCACATACAAGCAATTGTAGCCAATCAAAATTTCGGTGATAATGAAGATGAGAGGGCAGTCTCTCCACCATTCAACCATGAAAATGTTCAGATCAACTTTCATGGGTCGTCACCTAACAGAGACTGATAATACAACAAGGGAGAAAGAGAAACTCGATATGTTGTTTGATTTTATGTAACGTTCTATCGAAGGAATCGTTTATCATATTGTTCGCATGAATCAGAGAACGGCAAAGGAGCTAGAGATAAAATAAACCGTGTTGAGGACAAGCGCAATGAAATCGATGAAATTAAAACAGTTCAGGAACAAATGCGAAAATACTTTGATGAACGGATAAAAAATACAGTAACAAAATGCGACATTAATAGTATCAGTATCACAGGTTTAAACAATTCGTTGTCTGCTATGAAACTGCTAGCAAAGCATGCCCCTGCGATGCACAAATCAATTAGCGAATTACAGAAAGGGCAGTCAAATCACGAACAGCATATTGAAGCCGACGAGAATAAGATGAACCATGTAAAACAACACATTGTGACCAAACTTGGCCAGGCTCCCGAACAGTTGTCGAGAAGCAACTGAAATGCGTTAGGACAAGAAATTCGTAAGGTGCTTGAGGGATTAGCTATGACGAATCCACGTCCAGCAGGTGAAACCGAAGAAGTACAGGACCTTTTGGTTATCAAAACGAGACGGTAGGTGTACAGGAAGAGTACACGAAAAGCTTGGAAAAGTGCATTGATGATCTGCAGAGTGAAACAACCCAAACGAGAGTTGTCGAAGTTAGTGAATCTTTGACAAACAATTACGTACCTTTGCGAATGTCTGTTGCCGGAATGCACCTGCAGCGCACGCTGACACTAGTAGAGTGGCGATTTTGTAAGCAGGAAGCTACAGGTTTCGATTTCAAACACTCACGCACCGAGACACCGGAAATTCTTTACATCCCAAGATTTGAGTGTCTCAATTTGGAGTACTTTTGTCAACAAATTGGTCTTTGTAATTCAAGTTAGCCTTCCGTTGTGGGTATCTAGAAGGAAATGTATCAGAAAAAACGTTTGGCATCGCTACCACACGCAAGTCTTCTGAGGAGTTCAAAGAGACGTTCTTGGATAGATACTGGTCCAAGGCTATGCAGGAAACGATAAAGCAAGAAATTACGACGTGTAAAGATTTCGGACCATCCGGTTAAAGCCCTATCAAACATTTTGACGCAATGGTTAAGAAAAATCAGTTGCTGGATAAAATCATCCGTTTGTGCTACAAGAATCTACCATTGCAGCACTGTCAATCCTTACGAGAAAATCTGCTAGAGACGTAGAAGAATCCAAAAACTTATTACAGGGCTTAGAATTTGCGTTTGAGGAAGGCAATGGAAGGGGACGTAGGAGAGGACAGAGACAAAGTAACAACAATAATAATCGGTTTGGCGGATCACCACATCGTAATAAAAATGATAATGGCAGATACAAAAATAGGACTCCGGAAGGAGGAAATTAGAGATCACAGTCACATAACAGAGACAACAGAAACTGTATCACAACTATAGGTATAAAGGAGGTCCATAATCAAAGACAGAGGAACCAGCCTCATTGCGAAAATGGGCAGAGAGCGGAGAATTCCTGACGAGATGAGAGAATGGATGGCCAGCCAGTACAAGTTATTGAAACTAGGTCACCACAGCTGAGATTACAAGACTTAAATCCCAATACATCTCAGCAATGACGTAAAATAGACGTAGAAATGGCTCCTCAAACAACCGCAAAAACATTGGGATCGAGCGAAATTGACTTGCTAACTCATGACGATGGCACACAGGACCTGCCTTACGAAAAGAGGGAGAGGGCCAGTGAAGCTCTCCGTCTGATTATCAAAGTATCGATGAGGAATGTCGCTTTAAAAAGGAATTGTTAATGGTGACAACCAGCTTTCAGCTATTTCCAAAGCAGCATATGATAAATGTACAAATTATGACCACTGGCACACTCTGAAGATGAAGAAATTAAAAATATGAGGAGTCCTTTGAGGCAAATGTGCGGAGGTGCCACAACAAACTCATGTAGATTTTATCTGTCAAGGTAACACACTTGATGGCAACTTCTTATTTATTACAATTCTAGGAATCGAGATCATCATCAGCATGATCTTTCTAAACGAAAATAAGGCAGTCCTTGATATGGGCCGAGGTATAATGCTGCCACACAAGCGAAACGTATAAGATCTGAGGAACAGGTTCTCTCTGCCCAACTTTCAACAAAGTGATTGAAACTGTGAGAAGAGGAGGAAAGAAGCATGATCCATGACGAGAATGTGAGAACGAGTATATAAATGAAAAGACAAGGAAGAGGCAGTAAGAGAGAAAATTGAACAGGGAATCCAAAAGAAGGTAGAGGCATGTGAAAACATATAGGAACAAGAGAGAGAAGAGCTAGCCGAAGATCCTGCCGGCTAATTCTGAGGTGTTTTCATCAAAACCTGGGGAAGTTAAAAATTTACGATAGGAATTCAAAACGAAGAAACACGGCATATTCAGGGTATCTTCATACGCCGTTTCTTTGTCTATGAGACACAAGATTTTTGAGGAAAAAACGTGCTAGAGAATGACATAATTGAACATGCCTTGTCATCTCCACTGGTAAAGAAAAAGGATGGTTCAGTTAGGCTCATTCTGGGCTCACATTAAGTCCAGACTATGATTGCTCCAGAAACTGACCGACGCAAAACCATGAAGAGCTTCTGCAGAAATTACGTGGAGGGTCTGTTTTCTTTTCAACGGATCTACGTTCTAGGTTTTGGTAAGTGGAACCCCAAACCCCCGTCGGCCGTGTACTGCGTTCTTGACCTTTAGACGACATCATAAATATAAAAGGTTATCTTTCAGGTTAAATATCTCGTTAGCAGCGTTAATTTGCAGTCTGAATGCCATTTTAGAGGACAACTGAGGTCAGCATATTACGATGCATGTCAGCGGTATTTTAATCGCAGGAGGTTGTCGAGAAGAATATTATAGTATCTTGAATGGTTTATCACATACGTTCAAGGAGTACAGGGTAAATGTAAACATAGAGAGGTCAGATTTCAGCAGACAAAGGTGAATTTTCTGGGGCAAGTAATCTTGAGTGAAGGAAACTCTCCTGATCCGGAAGAATTAGATTCAATCAAACATTTTGCTACGCCAACTGTGCAAAAGTAATTAAGAGGATTTTTCAGTCCAATTAAGTTTTACGAAAAGTTTATTTACATCAACAGCCTTGCCTCCCCAAGTCCCAACTGTCAAGAAAACGCCATGGGTATAGGACGAGGTCGTTGAGAGAGTTTCAGGCATTGAAGAAAGCGTTGTTGTCTGCAGCAATTCTTTCACATTCTGACTTGAGCAAAGAATTTTGTATGACCACGACATGGCAAAAACGGAATTAGGAGTTGTCCTTTCCAGGGATTTGAAACCAAGGATGGCAAGATGATAGGATTTGGGAGTCAGGTTCTGCCTAAATTTGATAGAAACTACTCCGTCACGGATCTGGAGACACCCATGGTGGTTTGAGCGTTCCAGAAATTCAGATATTTATTTTTTGGACCCAAGACAAAGGTGTATACGGACCATAAAGTTCTTAACTTCCTGTTGGTGTCAAAGCTGACCCCAGGAAATTAAGAGAGATGGATGTTGTACGTACAGCAGTACAACTTCACCATTCTACATATATTGGCATCAACAATAATTATCATTGCAGATGCCATGTCCAGATCTCCTATCCGATCAAACTGTACAGTGCAGGAAGACCTAGAACAGAATAATTTCACTGCCTGTTATTTACGAAAAGTTGCATTCGAAAACGAAATCACTGCCTCCTTGCGAGATACTGAAAGAGAACAGCACAGGGACGTTGCGCTTATGGACGTAGTGAACTCACGTTGGTGTCTCGGCGACCAAATTCGCCCGATATAAATCCCATGGAACCCATCTGGGTAGCTATCAGACGCCATCACCGCGTACGCACATTAGCGGCTCGTTATTTATGCGAATTACATGACCTGTAACACATCTAATGCCACATACATTCACAAACATACTAACAAACTGTCGGATCCCTGATGCGCAGAATCAATGATGTATTCCGTTCCAAAGACGGACAAACAAACTTGTAATCAGGTGGTCATAATGATTTGGCTCATCGGTGAATCTATCTCAACAGTGACGACAGAAGTAGATAATTACACGGATTAGTGCCTCCGCAAGTAGATAATAGTTCAATGTACCTATATACCCATCCAGAACCACCGTCTACCCAACTGACAAAAGCCCAACAAACATAAAATATGAGATAAGACAAATCTAACGGAAATTTTGTACTTAAATTAAATATGACATTACAAACACAGGATATGCACTGAAAATAAAAAATGATAATCAACCCTTCATCTTTATATTACTTAATATGATTTTGTTCTTATTTCTTTGAGTTGTAATGATAAATCCTGGAGCAAATGGTCTCAGACGTGTAAAAAAATAGTAAGTTAGTACACACATCAAAAAAAGTTATGCACCACCTCGGTTCTGAGAATTCCGGAACCTGTACAGAATATTGGAATAGAAATCAACGTAAACATCATTTCCGCACTTTTTATTTCTCATGAAAATCACACATAGCATGTTGTACCACCATACAGCGAGACCTTCAGAGGTGGTGTTCCAGATTGCTGTACACACCGGTACCTCTAACACCCAGTAGCAAGTCCTCTTACTTTGATGCATCCTGTATTCATCGTGGCATACTATCCACAAGTTCATCAAGGCACTATTGGTCCCGATTGTCCCACTCCTCAATGGCGATTCGGCGTAGATACCTCAGAGCGGTTGGTGGATCACATCGTCCATAAACAGCCCTTTTCAATCTATCCCAGGCATGTTCGATAGGGTTCACATCTGGAGAACATGCTGGCCACTCTAGTCGAGCAATGTCGTTATCCTGAGGGAAGTCATTCACAAGATGTGCACGATGGGGGCCTGAATTGTCGTCCATGAAGATGAATGCCTCGCCAATATGCTGCCGATATGGTTCCACTATCGGTTGGAGGATGGCATTCACGTATCGTACAACTGTTATTGCGCCTTCCATGACCATCAGTGGCGTATGTTGGCTCCACATAATGCCACCCTGAAACATCAGGCTACATCCACCTTGCTGCACTCGCTGCACAGTGTGTCTAAGGTGTTCAGCCTGACCAGGTTGCCTGCAAACACGTCTCTGACAATTGTCTGGTTGAAGGCACATGCGATCCTCATTGGTGAAGAAAATGTGATGCCAATCCTGAGTGGTCCATTCGGCATGTTGTTGGACCCATCTATATTATGCTGCATGGCATCGTGGTTGCAAAGATGGACCTCAGCATGGCCGTCGGGAGTGAAGTTGCGCATCATGCAGCCTATTGCGCACAGTTTTAGTCATAACACGATGTCGTGTGGCTGCACAAAAAGCATTATTCAACATGGTGGCGTTGCTGTCAGAGTACCTCCGAGCCATAATCCGTAGGTAGCGGTCATCCACTGCAATAGTAGCCCTTGGGCAGCCTGAGTGAGGCATGTCATCGACAGTTCCTGTCTCTCTGTATCTCCTCCATGTCTGAACATAGCTTTGGTTCACTCTGAGATGCCTGGACACTTCCCTTGTTGAGAGCCCTTCCTGGCACAAAGTAACAATGCGGACGCAATCGAACCACGGTATTGACTGCCTAGGTATGGTTGAAATACAGACAACACAAGCTGTGTACTTCCTTCCTGGTGGAATGACAAATTGATCTGCTGTTGGACCCCCGAAGGTCTAACAGGTGCTGCTCATGCATGGTTGTTTACATATTTGGGTGAATTTAGGGACATCTCTGAACAGTCAAAGGGACTGTGGCTGTGGTACAATATCCACAATCAACACCTATCTTCAGGAGTTCTGGGAACTGGGGTGATGCAAAACTTTTTTTGATGTGTGTGTATTAGCATTTTTGTATTTTTTTCTTGTGATGTTTTTGTTCCATATTTCTCTCTTCATGGGGCAAGTTGTCCCAAATCTGTAAAACTAGGATATTTCGGAAAGTTTGTACTATTTATGAATACCACAGGGTATTTCTATGTGTGTGTTATGTTGTACTATGCATGAGGAAGAGAATTCTTGTCGATCCATACAAAGATGCTGAGCACGTGGGTGCAGACACACAAGCAACACAGACAACAGTCCTTCTGATAGGACGACAAAACACAACTAGCAAAACCCATGTTGTCAGCAGGGCCTACCCTCGCATTACAGCAGGCAGCAGCAGGTGTGCGGCAGACCAGAGATCGCCCGCTAAATAAGCTTCGCCACAGCACGTTCTCGTTGCCATTTCACTGGGTCATCACCTGGGTGCAGCAGTTATATTTTCCAGGCAACAAGATATAATGCTGTCGACCCACAGTTGGTCACCGAGCTTAGTGTTTAATTTTTGGGATCTACAGAATGAGTTAAGGAGGCCTGAAGGGATGCTCTCACAGCTGCAGCAGTTTGTGAGTAGTAATGGGGTGTTTAGGGAAATTGCCAAGGAGCACAGGAAGCTACTCTTGAGATATGCACATTTGAAAGAGCAGACACAGAAGGTAATCAAACCAGTACCAGAAGTCAACATGCTGTAAAAGGCCAGAAGGGTAAAAAAGGGATGGATAAATGCAACAGGTAGGATACTGGAAACCTTGTTTGGGACAGGAGGTGCATTTGATATGAACAGATTGAATGAAACTGTGGAAGATGTGAAAGAGTTTGCTGAGCAAACGCAGCAACAGCAGAGTGGCATTTCATACAAATTATGAATCTAGGGGTTGGATGCTAAATAACACATGCACGCTGCAGTTTACTAAGAAGATTACAGATTATACCATGCCCTTTGCTAGTACTTTGAATGAAGATTTGGGTGCCATATAAATGAGAATGCAGATACTGGCTGTGAGGATAACACTAACATGATTGTGGCAATCTGTATGAGATAGCATTTGGGATGCAAGAGTGGAGCTGATAAACTTACAGGAAGCCATGTATCAGAAGCTTCAAGAGCAAATAGATCTGGTCTTGCTGTCACCTGAGCACGGTTTAAGGAAGGTTCAGGAAGAGCTACTACTGAAATTGCAGCTGGTAGTGGAGCTGGGTTGCCAGAATCTGTCATTCTAATAGTGTAGTGCCACACTGAAGGTGACAACAGATAATGCACAATTGTTTGTGTCAGTTAGGGTACCAGTAGTGAGCAAGCATGCACTATTTAAATCTTACACCTATCCGGTGAAGTTGATGGCATTGGGGATTTTGTGCAAGTTAAATAAGAGGGGGTGTTGTTAGTAGTGGAAGACAGGGATCAACATCTGGTAATGACTGAGGATGATTACTATATGCCTGGCATGCAAGGTTGCCGCAGGTGGAAGTGTGTGTGTCATGCAATTTTTCAGAGGCGGAGTGGAGGAACGTCAATGTTAGAAAGAGCTGATCAATCTGAAATCATATTTTCACACATTTTTGTTGTGCCTATTGCATCTCAGCATCTCCAGTATATGGTGAGTAGCAACTTTCTTCTCAGTATTGTTTCACAGATGAGGTTTACACCACTCAGTATACAACAACGTGATAGTGGTAGCCAGTTGTTATGAACAGGGGAGGATTACAGGAGCAAAACGTTTAGAGTTGCAGGGTAGTGGATTGCTGATCAATGGGCCAAAGTGTGATATTACAAGACCTATGTTTCATTTGCTAGCTTCTATGGTGGTAGTGACTCTACTAAACATAACACAGCCACAACTTGTGACAAAGCAAGTTGTGATCTCTTAATTACCTTTCTTGTTTTGCCACCTGCCTCCTTAAATTCATTTTATTTTCATTTTTGCCTAACTATCATTAACATACATGAATATAATCTGCATTTCCATAAACGAGAAAGGTTATCCCTCAGTCTTATGGAATATAGCACTAGGTCTAATTTTGTGCTTAGTTTTGTGTATGTAATTAATTTTCTAATTTATTTTGACTATTCCTAGTTAATATCTTTTGTTATAGGGTGAAATCAGTGATTGTTTCATGACATAGATTCTATTGTTGTTGACTTACAAACAAATACAAATTCTGTACTAATTATAATTATTTGGAAAAAGAACTGCTAGGATTCTTAAAGTGTTTATTTGGCTCTATTAAAAACAAATTTGCAAAGCCAGCCCTTAATTAATTCCAAAATAATTACCAGATTTGTCAAAAGTATTGTTTGTATAACTATATCTGTTATTTTCATTATTTAAACAAATAATTTTGCCTAACTTTTGTGGTAGAAGGAACTGTTAAAAAGAAGAAATTTTTCCATGGATTCAGTGGCAGTGTTTGTTCAATTTATTTGAAAATAGTGTCACGCTTACCGTATTATTCTGCAATAACTGTGAACTGTGTCATTAGGTTTTTACTGCTCATAGATGTTCAACAGCAAACTATTGTAGCAATATGCCGATGTTTGCCTGCAACCTATTAATGTAGTGTATCAAAATTTACCAACAGTGAACTGGCCATATAACTGTATAATGTTGGGGGATTGTGAAACAGTGAAAGTAAGGAACTGTGAACAAAAAAAATTTGTGTGACGTTCTCCTGCTTTATTTCTTCATTAATAGTCCTTGGTGTCGATGTACTGCATTGTTATACTGGCTGAAAAATGGGGGATGGAAGTTCATCACTGACTACTGTAAATGATGTAGCCAACTGTTGCACAGTTGTGTTTCACAGTTCTTTACTTCCACTGCTCACAACCCTCCAATATTATGCTGTTATACGGCCAGTTCACTGTTGGTAAATTTTGATAAGCACCATTAATAGGTTGCAGGAAAACGTTAGCAATGCAGCCTCATCAATGAAGAGGACACTCACTGTGGAGCTTCAGTCTTCAGTTGATACCTGGAGAAACCACCACACATGTCCCATGCACTTGTTGCAGTCCCCTGGTTGCTATGCCTGGGCATGTTGGAAATAAAACAAATGGTGGTCTCCATTGGGACAATGCTCCAGACAGAGGGTTAGGGGACATCAGTAGAATGGGATACACCTCATGTGCTTATTGACGGCGTATGCTGCACCCTTCTGAGAATGCTTCCTTCTGTCACAACTGTCCATGTTTTCTTTGGCAACCAGCATCCAGCTTATGTGCACAGGAAGAGCCAGTTTTGCATGATCAGTCATGCAGGGTGGTGAATACTGTGTGGCATGGCACCTTTCTATTTGAATATTTCGTACAACACAATTGCACGGCTTGTCATCCAATGCATTTTGCCACTCTACAAGTCAAGTGCATCTGAGCCATTTTATGGTACATGTAGCTAGTAATGTCACTCCCAATGCATCCACAGCTCAAATAGCAATGGTCTCCATGTGCTCTGCCCATGTTTGTACAACATTGCCCTCTTGTAACCATAGCACCCTATCGTGACCATGGCGCACTCTCATGATATTTGCGACCCTTGGTTTCTGTATGGTTACTGACCCTTGTTTTATGCCTGATGTGCTACATCAGTCTATAAACCTTTTTTTAATCCCCCTCTATAATGTATATCTTTATATATTATTTGTATTAAAATATAAAGACTATTGTCCATCTAAATGTTCCTTTGAGTATTGAGTAAAATTTTAAGAATATCTGCCAAGAACATTTTGTGTTGGCACACACACACAACTTACAGACACTCAGCCATTATTGACTCCTAATAATGTGTCTTGACTGGTAGAAGTAGTGATTTTGTCTATAACAGGTTGCGCATAAACGACCCGCCAGGGTAGCCGATAATGCTAATGCGTTGCTTCCTGGACTAGGGTAGAAGCGCCGGCCACGGATCGAATCCGTCCAGCAGATTAATGATGAGGGCTGGTGTGCCAGCTAGCCTGGATGTGGTTTTTTAGGCAGTTTTCCACATCGCACTAGGTGAATACTGGGCTGGTCCCCATGTTCCGCCTCAGTTACACGGCTCGCAGGCATCTGAACACATTCGCACTATTCCATGGATTACACTCGACGCAGACAGTTGGGGTACACTAATTCCTTCCCAGGGGGTACGGGGTGGTGGCAGGAAGGGCATCCGGCCACCCGTTAAACATTAACATGCCAAATCCAATTAACGATGGCTGACCCTGCAGGACAAGGCTCAAGCGACAGATAGATAGATAGGTTACCCATAAATGAAAGGCTGTGGGTTTGAGAGGAAGAGAAACAGGAGAATATTTGATTGGGAGAGATCCTCATGTGAAACACATAAGTGTGTGATGGGGAGGTGACAGGAACCTACTCTGGGAGCCAAGGGCAGGAAAGAATGTGCTGCAAGAAATGCTGAACAAAAATATTACAGGGTATAGGCAGAGGTTCCAGGGTGAGAGATAGAGATGAAGAGAAAAGTTAAGATTAAAATGGATTCATTGACATAATGTTGTAAAGTAACCAAGAAGTGTTAAGCTGGTGTGGAAGCAATAGGTTGAAGTTGGTTGGAAACAGGTCTCCTGTGAATCCCTATGTTTCTTTATCTGTATTATTACTGATGTATAATGATTGTTAAATACTGCTTACATTACCTGCAAATAAAATTTTTCTGTTCAGTGACTAAGGTATCTGGTAACTGAGAATCTAAATAATCAGTTAATATTGAGAAGGCTACACTTTTAATATTTTTTTAAATAAATATGAAAGAACCAAGAACTTCATTTTGTGCCCTACAAAGATGCACAGGATCATAAACTAAGTAATTATCTCCCAACTTTATTGTACTATGATTTTTGTCCCTGTACCTGCATGTTGATGAATCTCATATAAAACACATCTGAGGTATAGTGAATAACAAATGTAAAACGTATAAACAGTGTTTGTTAGTAAATCTCTCATTTATCACAGTATGTGCTTCGGTTTTCTGCTGCCAAGAAATCTGCTTTAATAAGATAATTTGTCAAACATGTATTAATTATACAACAAGGATAACCCCAGCATGTCACAGTTCACTTCTCTTATCAGTGTTATATAAAGCTACTCTCATTAGCCAAGTTGCCTCTTGACTCAAAATACTTGTTTAACTTCAAGGCACAATAGTTTATCCAGCAATGGAAGCATTACAGTTCAATTCCAAAACCAAGACAGTTTCACTAATTAAAAAATCTGTACCATCAGTTAAGGAAGGTTGGGTCCTAGTCAAAGTTGCATATTCAGGAGTGTGTGGCACTGATCTACATGTTTTTGAGGCAAGTACCAAAATTATTTGTTTGACAAATATGTTTTTGACAAAAGATATTTGTGTGTGTGTGCGTGTGTATGTTTGTGTGACTTACATGAAAATACAGAATTAATGTTTTCCTGGAGGTAATTATAGGCACTGTAAACTGGATTTGCCCATCACAGTTTCATCATTTTTCTAACGTTATTGATTGGATATGTCATATTGCTAGCTCAAGCTGTGTGTAAGGTTTTGAGACTTAACTGGTCAGAATCAGTTCTTCCAGGTTATTTCTAGCAGTATCATATTAAATAATGTCAATAATTATTGGCCAGTATCCTTGCTTACAGCATTATCAAAAATCTTTGAGAAAGTAATGTACTCAAGAGCAGTTAGCCACATCAACAGTAATGGTATACGTAGTAAATCACAGTTTGGATTTCAAAAATGCTGTTCCACTGAGACAGCAATATACAGTTTCACTGTCCACATAATAGAGTCTTTAAATAGTAAAATGTCATCAATATGAATTTTCTGTGACTTGTCCAAAGCATTTGACTGCATGAACCATGACATTATGTTACAGAAATTACAATTTTATAGTATAAATGGAATAGCATTTAAATCATACCTACAGAACAGGAAACAAAAGGTTTCTTTATATGGGTCAAGTGATCTGAATAAGTTTGCCACTTCATCTAACTGGAGTGAAATTACATTAGGTGTTCCACAGGGTTCAATCATGGGTCCCCTTCTGTTCTTGATGTATGCGAACAACTTCCCTTCTTATCTGAAACAAGAAGCTGAACTGTTTTCCGATGATACAAGCACCATTATTAATCCAGTAAAAGAAACTCCAATTGAAGATGGTACAAATAAGTTCTTTGGAAAAGTCATTAATTGGTTTTCTGCAAATGGCCTTGCTTTAAACTTTGATAAAAAGAAAAAAAAAAAGAAAAAAAAAGAACAGTACATCCATACATCCAATTTTCTGCTGCAAAAAGTAAAGTTCCTTCAATAAATCTAATGCAGCAACAGAAGTCAGTAGACAGGGTAGAGCATACTACGTTTTCAGGTGTACATATAGATGAGAATCTTAATTGGAAAATTCATATTTTGTATCTTCTAAAGCGACTAGGTTCAGCAATGTTTGCAATCAGAATAATTGCCAATTTTGAGGATATAGAAATTATAGAAATTAGTAAGCTAACATACTTTGCATACTTTCACCCTCTGATGTCATACGAAATAATATTTTGGGGTAACTCAACACTTCAACAAGAAGTATTCACTGCTCAAAAGAAAATGTTTAGAATAATGTGTGGGATTCATAGTCACACATCTTGTAGGCATCTTTTTAAAAGATTGAGAACTCGTACAACAACCTCACAGTACATTTACTCACTAATGAAATTTGTTCTCATCAACAAGGACCAGTTTAAAAACAACAGTGACATTCATGATTATAATACCCAAAAAATAATTCTTACACTATCCTTTACTCAACCTATCTTTGGCACAAAAAGGGGTAAAATATGCTGCTATAAAAATTTTTGAAAAATTACCAGATGAAATAAAATGTCTAATAGCAGTAATAGCTTCAAAAATAAATTGAAATCATATCTCCTTGACAACTCCTTCTATACCATAGATGAATTCTTGGATAGGAAGAAATAAATCTATAAATATAATATACTCGTGTTGTGCCATTTAAGGGAATGGGGTAAATATTAGAAATACTAATCTTTAAAACTGTAATATATATATATATATATATATATATATATATATATATATATATATATATATATATATATATATATATATATATATGTACACTCCTGGAAATGGAAAAAAGAACACATTGACACTGGTGTGTCAGACCCACCATACTTGCTCCGGACACTGCGAGAGGGCTGTACAAGCAATGATCACACGCACGGCACAGCGGACACACCAGGAACGGCGGTGTTGGCCGTCGAATGGCGCTAGCTGCGCAGCATTTGTGCACCGCCGCCGTCAGTGTCAGCCAGTTTGCCGTGGCATACGGAGCTCCATCGCAGTCTTTAACACTGGTAGCATGCCGCGACAGCGTGGACGTGAACCGTATGTGCAGTTGACGGACTTTGAGCGAGGGCGTATAGTGGGTATGCGGGAGGCCGGGTGGACGTACCGCCGAATTGCTCAACACGTGGGGCGTGAGGTCTCCACAGTACATCGATGTTGTCGCCAGTGGTCGGCGGAAGGTGCACATGCCCGTCGACCTGGGACCGGACCGCAGCGACGCACGGATGCACGCCAAGACCGTAGGATCTTACGCAGTGCCGTATATAATATAATATAATATAATATATATATATATATATAATATATATATATATATATATATATATTTTGCCTTTAAATATGTCTGCTTGTGTCTGTATATGTGTGGATGGATATGTGTGTGTGTGCGAGTGTATACCCGTCCCTTTTTCCCCCTAAGGTAAGTCTTTCCGCTCCCGGGACTGGAATGACTCCTTACCCTCTCCCTTAAAACCCACATCCTTTCTTCTTTCCCTCTCCTTCCCTCTTTCCTGATGAGGCAACAGTTTGTTGCGAAAGCTTGAATTTTGTATGTATGTCTGTGTTCGTTTGTGTGTCTGTCGACCTGCCAGCACTTTCATTTGGTAAGTCACATCAGCTTTGTTTTTAGGTACATTTTTCCTACATGGAATGTTTCCTTCTATTATAACCATATATATATATATATATATATATATATATATATATATATATATATATATTGTTTTTAGGTGTGTGTATGTTTGTGTGTCTATCGACCTGCCAGCGCTTTTGTTTGGTAAGTCTCATCATCTTTCTTTCAGATATATATATATATATATATATATATATATATATATATAATAGAGGGAAACATTCCACGTGGGAAAAATATATTTAAAAAGAAAGATGATGAGACTTACCCAACAAAAGCGCTGGCAGGTCGATAGACACACAAATAAACACAAACATACACACAAAACTCTAGCTTTCGCAACCTACGGTTGCCTCGTCAGGAAAGAGGGAAGGAGAAGGAAAGACAAAAGGATTGGGTTTTAAGGGAGAGGGTAAGGAGTCATTCCAATCCCGGGAGCGGAAAGACTTACCTTAGGGGGAAAAAAGGACAGGTTTACACTCGCACACACACACATATCCATCCACACATACACAGACACAAGCAGACATTTGTAAAGGCCTTTACAAATGTCTGCTTGTGTCTGTGTATGTGTGGATGGATATGTGTGTGTGTGCGAGTGTAAACCTGTCCTTTTTTCCCCCTAAGGTAAGTCTTTCCGCTCCCGGGATTGGAATGTATCCTTACCCTCTCCCTTAAAACCCAATCCTTTTGTCTTTCCTTCTCCTTCCCTCTTTCCTGACGAGGCAACCGTTGGTTGCGAAAGCTAGAGTTTTGTGTGTATGTTTGTGTTTATTTGTGTGTCTATCGACCTGCCAGCGCTTTTGTTGGGTAAGTCTCATCATCTTTCTTTTTAAATATATATATATATATATATATATATATATATATATATATATATATATATATATATATATGGTTATAATAGAAGGAAACAATCCACGAAGGAAAAATATACCTAAAAACAAAGATGATGTGACTTACCAAATGAAAGTGCTGGCAAGTCGATAGACACACAAACGAACACAAACATACACACAAAATTCAAGCTTTCGCAACAAACTGTTGCCTCATCAGGAAAGAGGGAAGGAGAGGGAAAGACGAAAGGATGTGGGTTTTAAGGGAGAGGGTAAGGAGTCATTCCAGTCCCGGGAGCGGAAAGACTTACCTTAGGGGGAAAAAAGGACGGGTATACACTCGCACACACACACACATATCCATCCACACATATACAGACACAAGCAGACATATTAGCAGACATGCAGTCTCCCATCCTTCATCAAAGACACCAACCACTTTCTCGAACGCCTGGAATCCTTACCCAATCCGTTACCCCCAGAAACCATCCTTGTAACCATTGATGCCACCTCCTTATACACAAATATCCCGCACGTCCAGGGCCTCGCTGCGATGGAGCACTTCCTTTCACGCCGATCACCTGCCACCCTACCTAAAACCTCTTTCCTCATTACCTTAGCCAGCTTCATCCTGACCCACAACTTCTTCACTTTTGAAAACCAGACATACCAACAATTAAAGGGAACAGCCATGGGTACCAGGATGGCCCCCTCGTACGCCAACCTATTCATGGGTCGCTTAGAGGAAGCCTTCTTGGTTACCCAGGCCTGCCAACCCAAAGTTTGGTACAGATTTATTGATGACATCTTCATGATCTGGACTCACAGTGAAGAAGAACTCCAGAATTTCCTCTCCAACCTCAACTCCTTTGGTTCCATCAGATTCACCTGGTCCTACTCCAAATCCCATGCCACTTTCCTTGATGTTGACCTTCACCTGTCCAATGGCCAGCTTCACACGTCCGTCCACATCAAACCCACCAACAAGCAGCAGTACCTCCATTACGACAGCTGCCACCCATTCCACATCAAACGGTCCCTTCCCTACAGCCTAGGTCTTCGTGGCAAATGAATCTGCTCCAGTCCGGAATCCTTGAAGCATTACACCAACAACCTGACAACAGCTTTCGCATCCCGCAACTACCCTCCCGACCTGGTACAGAAGCAAATAACCAGAGCCACTTCCTCATCCTCTCAAACCCAGAACCTCCCACAGAAGAACCACAAAAGTGCCCCACTTGTGACAGGATACTTTCCGGGACTGGATCAGATTCTGAATGTGGCTCTCCAGCAGGGATACGACTTCCTCAAATCCTGCCCTGAAATGAGATCCATCCTTCATGAAATCCTCCCCACTCCACCAAGAGTGTCTTTCCGCCATCCACCTAACCTTCGTAACCTCTTAGTACATCCCTATGAAATCCCCAAACCACCTTCCCTACCCTCTGGCTCCTACCCTTGTAACCGCCCCCGGTGTAAAACCTGTCCCATGCACCCTCCCACCACCACCTACTCCAGTCCTGTAACCCGGAAGGTGTACACAATCAAAGGCAGAGCCACGTGTGAAAGCACCCACGTGATCTACCAACTGACCTGCCTGCACTGTGATGCATTCTATGTGGGAATGACCAGCAACAAACTGTCCATTCGC
Organism: Schistocerca cancellata; assembly: GCF_023864275.1. Lineage (NCBI taxonomy): Eukaryota > Metazoa > Arthropoda > Insecta > Orthoptera > Acrididae > Schistocerca > Schistocerca cancellata. The sequence goes on along the minus strand of NC_064634.1, from coordinate 136,682,497 downwards.
ATGAATGGACACAGGCAGACAGTGTTTGTTGGTAATGAGGATCACCCTGTGGCTAAACATGCCTTGGTGCACGACCACCACATCTTGGCGCAGTGTTACACCGTCCGGGTTATCTGGATACTTCCTACTAACACCAACCTATCCGAACTCCGGAGATGGGAACTTGCTCTTCAATATATCCTCTCTTCCCGTTATCCACCAGGCCTCAATCTCCGCTAATTTCAAGTTGCCGCCACTCATACCTCGCCTGTCATTCAACAACATCTTTGCCTCTGCACTTCTGCCTCGACTGACATCTCTGCCCATACTCTTTGTCTTTAAATATGTCTGCTTGTGTCTGTATATGTGTGGATGGATATGTGTGTGTGTGTGCGAGTGTATACCCGTCCTTTTTTCCCCCTAAGGTAAGTCTTTCCGCTCCCGGGACTGGAATGACTCCTTACCCTCTCCCTTAAAACCCACATCCTTTCGTCTTTCCCTCTCCTTCCCTCTTTCCTGATGAGGCAACAGTTTGTTGCGAAAGCTTGAATTTTGTGTGTATGTTTGTGTTCGTTTGTGTGTCTATCGACTTGCCAGCACTTTCATTTGGTTTCATTTGGTAAGTCACATCATCTTTGTTTTTATATATATATATATATATATATATATATATATATATATATATATATATATATATATATATATATATATATATATATATATATATATATATATATATATATATATATATATATATAAGACGATGAGACTTACCACACAAAAGCGCTGGCAGGTCGATAGACACACAAACAAACACAAACGTACACACAAAATTCAAGCTTTCGCAACCAACGGTTGCCTCATCAGGAAAGAGGGAAGGAGAGGGAAAGACGAAAGGATTTGGGTTTTAAGGGAGAGGGTAAGGAGTCATTCCAATCCCGGGAGCGGAAAGACTTACCTTAGGGGGGAAAAAGGACAGGTATATACTCGCACACACACACATATCCATCCGCATATACACAGACACAAGCAGACCATTATGAATGAAAGCAAAACCCAGCAGATGGTATTCAGATTAAGAAACAAGTTTCCATCAGATGATCCTAGTTGTGTTAAATTTTTGGGGGTATATTTAGATGATAAACTTTCTTGGAATCCACATATTAGGTATATTAGCGGTAAATTGTTTAGGGTAATCTATTTGTTATGGCGATTAATGCACTGTGTACCTAAAAATTATGTTAGAGTATCTTACTATTCATTTTTCCAAAGCATCATATCCTATGGTATTATTTTATGGGGAAACTCCACTTGTATGCATGATATACTATTGCTGCAAAAGAAAGCTATTAGGATAATTACAGGTTCACCATACAAGGCTCATTGTAAACCTTTGTTTACTCAACAAAAAATCATGACAGTAATAAACCTGTATATTTATTATGTTTTAATCTACACACAAAAGAACTTACCTAAAGTAAAACACAGGGCAAATATACATTGTTACAACACTAGGACAAACAGCTGTATCCATACGCCCTACCACAGACTGTCAAAATCAGTTAACAGTTATGAACTTATGGGCCACAAATTATTTAACAAACTTCCACAAGCTATACAAAATTTACCAGAGCAACAATACAAACAAACACTTTATGACTGGTTAGTTGTAAATCCATTCTACAATATAAAGGATTTCATGACCTGTGATATTAAACTGTAATGTTATTAACAATTCTGTTCTTTTATAGCATGTACTGTATTGTATTATGTGTATGACTTTGTCTATTGCTATTATGAAAATATGGTAATTCAGTTTAAAGATATCTAGACATATTCTACTACAGAAAAACTGGAAGAAGTTTGCCTGTCATGCATGGTGAATGAGAAATTTAATTCATTTTTGTAGATATTCGTTTCTCAAACTCTGTGAAGCCATCTTTTCCCTAATACAAATAAAAGTTAATAAAAGAAGTAGTGAGAAAAATTTACTGGTATGTGAGAAAATTTTGTGTCCTACAAAGAAAGAATTTTGTCTGAAGTAAAGGGCTTGTAAGAACCAAGCAATAAATTTAAATCATAGAAACTACTGTAAGTTTGAAAATGTGTAAGCAGAAATGTAAAAATCTTGTATTGTGCACATAAAGTAAGTGGATGAAGTAATAAAATTAAATATTTTACAGTTTTATCAAGAGACAAAGAACAGAAACATAAAATCAGAACAGGCTAGAATAATACAGTCGTCTTACACTAAGACAAAGTGAAAGAAAAAGAGTTTCCATAAAATTCTCAGGTTTTTCACTCATCATGCCTGCATAAAAAAATCCAAAGAAGGGCAGCTCATTTTGTATTATTACAAAATAGGGAAATGTCATATGCAAGGTGGTGTGGCAATCACTAAAAAAAAAGGTTCCTTTATATTTTAAAGGCTTTTTATATTTTGACAAAATGTGCTGAATGGGAGATTTTTTTGTAGTTTTGAATATGTCCAAAATGCAGTGTTTTCATCTACTATGATTTGTCATAATAATGTTTATAGCTATTATGAACCTCTGTGTTTTTGTAATAGTTTCAAAAAGTACCTGATGAAAGCACAAATTTTCCTGTAAAAATAATGGTTTCTATGTTAAATAGGGTTCATTTCCATGCTCTGACAGTCCAGTTGTCATGGGACATGAGTTTAGTGGAACTGTTACAGCTGTTGGATCAAACGTGACTCACTTAAAAGTAGGAGACAGGGTTGCTGTTGACCCAAACAGGTAAGAATCCTGCACATGAAACATATGGGATGTCAGCTTCTCAGTCATTAAGCAGCTTGTTTGTTTTTATTAAGAGTAAAAAAAGGACACTAGATAGTATAACTACCACAGACAGCAAAGTATTCCCTGATGCTAGCATGAAAGAGGTGATTGCCAGTAACATTGTTACATCTATGGACTGACTTTTATAGTTAATCTCTTAAGAAAAGTCATAGAACTAACAGGTACAACAGTCAACATGAGAGCAGTCTGATACAGTTTTACCTAAAATGATGTAGTACAGAGTCAGATGACATAGGAGTGAATTTTATAACTAGGGGCCTGTGCGTGATCATTTTAAATCGGAACAAAATATAGGCTCTATAAACGCAAGTTACTCATAAACGTTCAGCTACTTTGCTTGTTTTTAACTTCCATAACCTTACATTATTTCTAGATTTTCTTCATTCATTGTTCAGACATACATTGTGTTCCATACATGCCATGATGGACAGGGATGTTGAATGAGTCGAGGTACAAAGTAATAGAGAGAAGTACCGGTACCTGCCAGAGACTGCTGCTATTAGCTGTAGTCATTAACTAGCTATGCTCTATTTGTTCTCTTAAAGTCATAAATGATGATAATGAATTAAAAGGAAAAAAATGTATATAAAAAGAACTGTTATTTTCCCAGATGTACAGAGTAGCTTTTGTTTAACTTTTACTGCTTTCTTAATAACATATACTGAAAATTTTTATAAGTTGACAGTTTTCAATATCCTGTAAGAATATACAGTTAAAAGTTTTGCCTATTTGGTGTTACCTTCTTCAGTTCCAGATAATCTGGATGTGACATTCACCTGCTTTATTCCTTCATTAATAGTCCTTGCTGTTGACAAACTGCGTTATTATACTGGCTAAAAAATGGGTGGGGGGGGGGGGGGGTGGAATTTCAACACTGACTACTGTAAATAATGTAGCCAACAGTTGCACAAAACTACTTTCACTGTTTACAATCCTGCAAAATTACACAGTTAATATGGCTAGTGGACTATTGTTTAACTTTCAATAAGCCTCATTAATAGCTTGTAGTCAAACATCAGCATACTGCTACAATAGTTTACTGTTGAATATCTATGAGCAGTAAAAACGTAACCAAACAGTTCTTGCAGAATAATGTGGCATGTATTGAACAGACACTGTCATTGTTTTAACACATGGCCTGTTACACTTATTTCACAGTTAAGTTGATGCAGCTTTGTTGACCTAACCAGCATGAGTGTCTTGTCTGAAAATCGGCAGTTAATTGACTGTCTCGGGACCAAATTTCGGGCCCTTATATATAATCACAATAATAGATACTGAAACTATACATTGTTTGATGTTAGAGTTACAGAAATTACAATTAAGTATACCTCATTCAATTAACTGAATACATGGAAAAATTCTTTCTTTTTAACAGTTTCTTCTATTACAAGAGTTAAGCTGAGTTATTTGTTTAAATGGTGAAATTAACAGATATAGTTATGCAAAAAATACTTTTGATAAAACTGGTAATAACTTTGGGATTAATTAAGGGCTGGTTTTGCTGATATGTTTCCGTGTAGTGCCAAATAGGTACTTAAAGCATAACAGGGTTTTGTCTTTCAAATGTTTATAATTAATACAGAATTTATATTTGTTTATAAGTCAATAACAGAATTTAAGTTAAGAAACAATTACTGATTTCATCCTATAATGAAAAATATTAACTCGGAATAGTCAAAATGAATCAGGAAATTAATTACACACACAAAACTAAGCACAAAAATAGATCTGGTGCTATATTGTTTAAAAACATGGGCCAACCTTTCTCTTTCATGAAAATGTAGATTGTACTTATGTATGTTAATGGTAATTAGCTAAAATGAAAAAAAAGAAAGAATTTAAGAAGTCAGATGGCAAAACAAGAGAGGAAGTAAAAAGATCCCAGCTTACTTCTTCACAAGGAGAAGTGGCTAATAAAGCACAATTTTAATTTTTTGTTAAATATTGAGAGATTCTCAGTTTTGTACTTCACATCTTCAGATAGCATATTGGAGACCATAGTCCCAAAATACTGAATCTGACCAAGAGCTATTGACAGGAGGATGTGGTAGCCCACAGAAAATTTTCCAAGATCGAGGACCTTTTCTAAACTGGCCTTTTTGATATGACAAATGTGGTTAGTTTTGAAATATGTATTTGAAGAAATAAATTTGTCAAGAAGTTCACAAAATTTATCATATCTCAAATGATTGATAGTTGCTCAGTAATTTTCAGGTAAATTTCTGATACCTAAACAGTGAGGATATTTCAATAGTATATGCAAAGCAAACCATTTTATATTATTAATGTCAATATGGATGCCATACTTTTATTTAATTATCTGAATTTAAATCTTCATATTATTAAATTGTGGGTATCCAAAAAATTACACTGCACAACACAATTAAAGGGTCACTTTTTTGAAACTCCATAATTATCTTCCACTGCATTGTAGAAGTCTGAAATTTGGCTCAAAGATGCCTACAGCCTTCATCTGTAATAGTTAAAAAGCATGACATCTTGTGACTTCAGCCTTAGGCTCAGTGATACTTCTAACAGCAAGGTGTTGACACATGTGAAAAAAAGGCAGAACTCAGAAGTTCACATGAGGTATAGGATGGGTTAATAATGTCACATTAACATAACATTTCACATCAATTATGCCCATTGTCACCATGGATGTGTCAGACAAGGGGAAGATCATCATACCCTTCTTATCCAATTTTACGCCTTTACTTGATGCCACTGCAATAGAGGTCCTAACCTCAATGCCCAGTATTGAAATCATGTAGTTTTCTTGTGGTGGCTGAATAAAGTATTTCAGACACAGTGCTGCTCAGAATCAACACAGAAAGGCTTCAGGGAGTGGGATAAAGTACATCAATTAAATCACCCCTTCCTTTTGGGTGTTGATTCCCACACATTACACAGTAAAAAATGACTGTTCCCAGTGTGATGAACAACAGGATGACATTCTTTAGAACCTTTGACACTACTGACATCCCCCTGGACAATTCACCCTTCTCTAAGAACACTGTGGGCCTGCAACACTGCTGATCATGATTGCACATCCTTTGGAGGGTAGTGCAACAAAAAATTTTGCTCTGGTGTACTGAGTGAAACCACTAGGAACTGTTTAAAACCATTTGATGAAATTTTAATATGAGCTGAAGCATCAGATGGTGTTTATGCTTTATCAGCCCTCCTTTTCACACCCTTCTGTACCTGGTGCTTACAAAAATTCACTTCTGATCTTGTTAACAGAATTACTGCATTACTTTTATGCTTTCTGTTTTTTAAATGTGATTAGCATAAATAAATTTGAGCAAAATGTTCTTGGAAGATACATTTTCTAGGCTGACAAGTAAATTGTAGCTGAAGGTCAGTATATCACTAGATGAATATGGGAAATCTTCTAAAACCATCTTCAGATTGGCCAAAAGAATTGACATTCAACAGCAAATTACTGTACCTTACCTCTCCTGTACATCACGTTATTGAGTATCCATGCCAAATCATGCGCAGAATTCATTCCATGTCCTAACTCCTGGAGAGGACATCATTTTGATCCTAAAGTTCACACTGTTTTCTCTCTCTTCTTTAGTGAGAGAATGATGTTTGCTTTTACTGACAGATGTATATGGTCCAGAGATTAAGTATAGATGTGCACATCTATCACATAATAAGACTGTGTTTTCAGCCATGTAAAATGGAATGTGGAATTAGCAAACCATCACAGATCTTCTTTCTCCTCAGACAAATGATAAACTACTGTTGTGCTTCCATTGTCAAGCAAAGATAAGGGGGAATGGGTGAGGCATTCCTGTGGAAACTGATAATGCATGACATGCACATATACTGCTGACATGTTTATGGTGCTTGGAAACCATACATCTGAGTGTTGGTCCTGTCCATTTTTGTAGCTCAATAGCTCAACATCTCAATAGCTCTGCAAGGAGGTGGCAGGTGAAAGATTGGGGGCACATTTTCAGCACTGCCCTGTAATTATGAACATCAGTCTTGACTTCAGGACAGTTCCAAAGCCTTCACCAATGAATCAACATAATTTCCTGTGAACAGTATGGCAACCAAAAAATTCCAAGATTTGTAGTGACTGCTGAAGTCACAGTACTTCCTGTCACACTAAGTAATGTGTAATCTGCAGACAGTTGTTGTAAGCCACAATTCATCTGACATTGCTTTATATATATAATCACAAATGCTACTAAAGAGAAATATACTGGAAACTGAATGTGATGATATCACAATCTTAGAAGACTCCTCTGTAATATGTCCTACTTTATACTTTAAACTGGATTCTTATGCTTAACACTATGTTCTTACAGCTCATTTTTGTAGGATAAATATATTTTTAATTTTAATTGTTACCCCCAGAAGACTATTCCACAGTGCAACAGAAAATCAAAGCATGTTTGTGTATTACCATTTTTATCATCAATGGTATGCTCACATATACTTCATAGATTTTACTACAAACATCAGGCCTTAATTGTATCTGATCTAGGATCTTACTTGTGGTATTGAAGAAACAAATCCAAATGGTATATTATTAAAGGAGAAATTTCAGACTCAAAAAGTTAGCATATTTGTTACTTTTTGTTTGTATCCATGTCTACAAATTATAACATTTCAGTGTCATAGTCATTGATGCTTCAGACTACATATGGTACACATTTCAGTGGCTGTGACACATGTGATGCCTGTACTGGAGGACAGCCTCACTACTGTGAGATTGGTGGCATCTACAGAAACTTAGGAATGATGAATGATGGTGGGTGGGCTGAGTATTGCCTTGCACCTGCCAGACAAGTGTATAAACTACCAGACAACATTACCTTTGAGCAAGGTGAGTGGAGCTCTCTCTCATTCTCTCTCTGACCTTCTGTGTGGGTGTATTATGAAAATTTATTTTCATTTTTTATGAATCTTGAGTTATCTAGCCTATTAATAAGGACAAAATACAGCGTTCATTCATTCATACATCACATTTCATAGATATAGAGGACATTTTTTTTATAATATGAAGCAAGTTGAAACAGATATTAATACAGAGCAGTAGTTATCCCAAACTGCTTCTGTAGGTTGTATTACCAACTATCACAATTTTTAATTAACTAATTCATTCAGGTAACATGTTCTATAAATCTTACAGTGAAAGAGAGTGTTATGGGATGTGAAGCAAATCAAGTTACACATTAACATAGAGAAACAATCACTGCAGGCTATCACTGTAAACTTATGCATGTATGCTGTAAATAAAATTCCACCATGCCCTCAATCTCCTTGATTCACAATGCTGTCAGTTTCAGAAGACTAGGCCTCTGTCTTCAGACAGCTGTCAAATATAATTAGATTATTGCCTATTTTTCAAAACTGGCAGCATAAAGGACATTGCGACAGATGTGTTATTTTAATTACTGCATTTATGTTAAATTGTACAAGCTACTGGTTAGAACTAGAAATAATTTAGTCACACTGATAATTAAAGGAATTGCAGTACCTCTTGGGTATTAGGAGAAAACCAGTTAATGAAAAAATGGCCACTGTTCTTCCTCTCACCTACTGCTTTCATTTATTGAATTGTTTATATGAGTTTTTTGATTGCTTTGATCCATGGCTTTCAGGATGTAATGTCACAATATCACAGATTATGTCTTGCAACACCAATGTTTTTGGAAAACATTTTAGTTGGCATGGAGTAGCCATTGTATTTGAGGTAATAGTTACATTTGAGATCACAGTATGTTTAAAAATCCTGCAACAGGTGGATATCGTGATACTGGATAGTAAATCTGTAAATCACTTTTGCTACCTTTCTTGTAGATCAGTGTGACCTGTGTTTTCAACATATGAATTGAACATGATTTGTATTATCAGTAGCAATACAGTATTTTTGTTAGTAACCAGTTTTGTAATGGAAAAAAATTAGAGGTATTCTCATCATGTGGCCTATAAATTGAGAGTAATAGCATGTGCAGAAGAACATGGAAAAAGAGTAGCTGGTCAGCAATTTGGCCCTCCACTAATGGAAAAAATCATTCATGAGTGGTGTGCTAATAAAGAAGAAATGAAAAAAATGAGAAAGGTTAAATGTGCAAATAGAGGACTGAATGCAAAATGGTCAAAACTAGAAAATTATGTTATGGGGATCAAGATATATGTACGGTAATATCAAACCCAACATTAAGTATTCGCTTGTTCATAATGAATTAACTTTATTTTAATCAAGTCGGTACAAACACATCGGCTTGAATACAGAGTTCGGAACACACTGAGATCAACAGTTTTATTGAGTTATCTAGCCTATTAATAAGGACAAAATACAGCATTCATTCATTCATACATCACATTTCATAGATATAGAGGACATTTTTTTTATAATATGAAGCAAGTTGAAACAGATATTAATACAGAGCAGTAGTTATCCCAAACTGCTTCTGTAGGTTGTATTACCAACTATCACAATTTTTAATTAACTAATTCATTCAGGTAACATGTTCTATAAATCTTACAGTGAAATCTTACTGGTTCATTCTCAAAGATGAGGTGGTCAACTCTTGCAGTCAATAACTGCCTCAGAGCCCTTGCCGGTAGTGCAAGGATGATGAGAGGCGTGTGTGCACCCGGCCAGCTGATGGCGCAGGTGCGTGTGACCAATCGTGTCATAGCTGGTGCTAGTGCGAGGCACGATCGGACCGTTTCTTGATGTCTTGGTAGGCACAACCGTGGAGGGAAGCAGGCGTGGAAGGTGTCCGCAGGTTGACCGTGCCATGCTGCTAATGGCACTGTGGGGACAGAAGGTGGTGGCGTGTCAGTGGAGAGAACATCGTCATGCCGAGGCTGTGTGGCACAGCAGAGTTTTGATCCGATCAAAGGCACGGTGTGCGTCGAAGATCTGATGCGATGTATTGCTGAAGTATTTGCCGGCAAGTGCCACGGTAAGTGAAACATGTCTGGTAACAGTTTGTTATTGGCTGTATGACATAAAGGAACAAGCATGCTGTGGCTTAACAAGTTGCGTAAGAGATGCCGGATGAGCAACACTCGCAATAACGACGGAGTTATAGAGGCCCTTGATGTCACAGCAGGGGAGAAAGCAGCAAGCTGCACATGACAGACCTTGGCGGCGGATGACTTTGGCGTAGATGGAAGCGTCACCTCAGAGTCCGTGGACGGTGGGTGTGGTACAGCGGTAGATGGCAGGATGTTCCAAGCTGTGATCGAAGGTTGGGGGGTGTGACCGTGAGCCCTGTGCATGAGGCATGGCGACGGCGAGAGGTGGTGGAAGGCGGACGTGGTCAGCGAAACCATGGTCGGAGCAGGAAGGCGATGAGACATAATGTGAACGTGAAGAAGTCGAATTGGTGGATGAACTACTGGTCCGTGGCAGAGAGGTGACACAGTTCGATGGAACTGGAACAGCATGTGTGCTGTTGCTGTCAGCGCTGCGGTCAAGTCATAAGGCTGCAAGCTGCTTGCGCAAAACTGCTGCACAGTCGTGTGTCGGAGCGGAAGGATGCTCACTCGTCGAAGCAGAAACGGCAGATGTTTTGGTCGTACATTGCGGAGATAGTGAAGAGGGCAGCAAAGCAAGAGGCACTGGAATGCGGCTGGTTATGCTGCGGTACAGAAATGAGGTGTTTGGAACTACCAAGGAAAGGTGGCAGCGGCATAAATAAGATGCTTGTATCACATCAGTAACGTAGAATTCCCACTTGAGGTGGCGTGATGATGACAGTTGTGACATCTGGGACATAGATCCATGTAGCGTGATCATCAAGGTATTAGCTGTAGGTGGTAGTAATGGCGAAGGATCGTCAGCAGTCGGAGGCGGAACAATGACAGGAGCATCTCGTTGCATGTCGTACTCGGTCAGTGAAGGCTGCAGCATGTGTAACTGATCTTGTACCAACAAGTTGTATGTTGCAATTTGCCCATGTAGCTGTTGCAGTTGTTCAGGCGAAAATGTATGTCGTGAAGCAGTCTGCTGTGTATCACTGAGTAAGATGGGGTCGACATCAGAATCTGTCTCTATCAAAGGGTAACCTGCCATACAAGACAAGGTCGCGGCACAGTAATGACGTAACAGTTCGAGTAGAAGAGATCATGTGGGCAATCGTGAATGTGAAACTCAGTACTCGGCGGCAGCAGAGTGAGAACACGTTCATTGCTGTATGAAGCACTGATACGGCTGAAATCGTCTTCTGGGGTGAGTAAACAAGTTGCGGGCAACATTGAGTAGTGAACGGCCGGGCAGTAAGCGTGCGTAGTGTCAGCGAGTTGCTGACATGCGCAGCTGATTGTTTTGACTGGGTCGAGTTCAGTGAGCCAGCTGGCAGTGGCCGTGACGTGGCTGTCGATAGCGGACAAGCGGAGTCAGTGCGGCTCAGGTGCTGCGTAGAGGTAGGCGTGGCATGTCCAGTGTTGCACTGAGAAACAGCCAGCATTGTCGTTGGTGTAATTGGTGCACTGTCATTGATTGGTAGGATGTCCTTGATGAAATTGTTCCTGTGAATTCAACCAGGCATGCAATTTAGCCATAATTTGGAGTTCGTGCTCACTGGGATTTGCAACATAGTCCCCATTTGTTGCAGTCCATTGTTTGGCATGATTGTCCAGTATCAAAGCACTGCACAAAGTTAATTCATTACACAAAAGCAAGTCAAGATAGTCCAAATTAATTGGCGAAGGAGCACTGTGCTGTCCGGAAGTGAAATTACCGATGCGTTGAGCGGGTTTCGACGGACGACGTGTGCGCCTCGGTCACATTGTTGATGTGTGAGAAGGCGATGAAAGTTGTCAAAAAGCATGATTCACACAAGAGTCAGGAATTTACACATTAATTACACTTCCTGTACACTGCATCCAGATGTGGCGCGATGCAAAGTCGATGGACGTAGAAATCCGACAAAGAGTTGCTGCATTGTTTGTCCATGGTGATGTTCCAGTACACATTTCTGGCATCATAAGCGGCATTCATGAGGGTCAGGCTCACCAGTGTGGGGATCACGATGTTATGTACAGTAATATCGAACCCAACATTAAGTATTCGCTTGTTTATAATGAATTAACTTTATTTTGATCAAGTCGGTACAAACACATCTGCTCGAATACAGAGTTCGGAACACACTGAGATCAACAGTTTTCAAAGAAGTTCATTCTCAGAGATGAGGTGGTCAACTCTTGCAGTCGATAACCTCTACAATGTATTGAAATGCATTCAGTGACACCATCAAAATGGCATTGGAATTAGTACAAAAAAGATTCAAACACATGCTTGTAAGCTAGCGCTACACTGGAACTTAACAGACTTTAAGGGTGGAGTTGATTGGTGCTACAGGTTTATGGAGTGTCATGGACTTAGCATGTGAACCAAAACCAAAATATCTTATAAAATGACACAAGAGTATAAAGAGAAAATATTAACCTTCCATCACTTTATTACTGTACGCTGAAAGAAAACTAGTGTAGAATTAAGCCAAATAGCAAATATGGAAAAAACACCTTTGACATTTGATGTGTCAAGTAAGACAACTGTTGCAATGGAAGGTACTAAAATTGTAACTATAAAAACTAGTGGACCTGAAAAAATGTATTACACTGTTTTCCTTTCATGTTGTGCTGATGATACTAAATTTAATCTACTGATCATTTTGAAGAACAAAATAATGCTAACACCTTCTGAAATACCACCAGGTGTTGTTCATGTACATGAAAAGGGTTGGGTGGATGAGGCTGGTATGAAATTATGGATTAATAGGGCATGAGAGAGAAGGAAAGGTGCTTTGTTGAAGAAGAGTTATCTTATCATGCTACATCAATTTGAAAAATTCTGTGAAAGAGAAATTGAGACAGGTTAATACAGAGCTTGCCATTATTCCAAGAAGACTTACTTCACAATTGCAACCTCTTGGTGTTCTGCTAAATAAACCATTTAAAGTATACAGGGTGTTACAAAAAGGTACAGCCAAACTTTCAGGAAACATTCCTCACACACAAAGAAAGAAAATATGTTATGTGGACATGTGTCCAGAAACACTTACTTTCCATGTTAGAGCTTATTTTATTACTTCTCTTCAAATCACATTAATCATGGAATGGAAACACACAGCAACAGAACGTACCAGTGTGACTTCAAACACTTTGTTACAGGAAATGTTCAATAGGTCCTCCATTAGCGAGGATGCATGCATCCACCCTCCGTTGCATGGAATCCCTGATGCGCTGATGCAGCCCTGGAGAATGGCGTATTGTACACAGCCGTCCACAATATGAGCATGAAGAGTCTCTACATTTGGTACCGGCGTTGTGTAGACAAGAACTTTCTAATGCCCCCATAAATGAAAGTCAAGAGGGTTGAGGTCAGGAGAGCATGGAGACCATGGAATTGGTCTGCCTCTATCAATCCATCGGTCACTGAATCTGTTGTTGAGAAGCGTACCAACACTTCGACTGAAATGTGCAGGAGCTCCATCGTGCATGAACCACATGTTGTGTCGTACTTGTAAAGGCACATGTTCTAGCAGCACAGGTAGAGTATCCCGTATGAAATCATGATAACATGCTCCATTGAGCGTAGGTGGAAGAACATGGGGCCCATTCAAGACATCACCAACAATGCCTGCCCAAACGTTCACAGAAAATCTGTGTTGATGACGTGATTGCACAATTGCATGCGGATTCTCGTCAGCCCACACATGTTGATTGTGAAAATTTACAATTTGATCACATTGGAATGAAGCCTCATCCGTAAAGAGAACATTTGCACTGAAATGAGGATTGACACATTGTTGGATGAATAATTCGCAGAAGTGTACCCGTGGAGGCCAATCAGCTGCTGATAGTGCCTGCACACGCTGTACATAGTATGGAAACAACTGGTTCTCCCGTAGCACTCTCCATACAGTGACGTGGTCAATGTTACCTTGTACAGCAGCAACTTCTCTGATGCTGACATTAGGGTTATCGTCAACTGCACGAAGAATTGCCTCGTCCATTGCAGGTGTCCTCATCGTTCTAGGTCTTCCCCAGTCGCGAGTCATAGGCTGGAATGTTCTGTGCTCCCTAAGATGCCGATCAATTGCTTGGAACATCTTCCTGTTGGTACACTTTTGTTCTGGAAATCTGTCTCGATACAAACGTACCGCGCCACGGCTATTGCCCCGTGCTAATCCATACATCAAATGGGCATCTGCCAACTCCGCATTTGTAAACATTGCATTGACTGCAAAACCACGTTCCTGATGAACACTAACCTGTTGATGCTACGTACTGATGTGCTTGATGCTAGTACTGTAGAGCAATGAGTCACATGTCAACACAAGCACCGAAGTCAATATTACCTTCCTTCAGTTGGGCCAACTGGCGGTGAATCGAGGAAGTACAGTACATACTGATGAAACTAAAATGAGCTCTAACATGGAAATTAAGCGTTTCCAGACACATGTCCACATAACATCTTTTCTTTATTTGTGTGTGGGGAATGTTTCCTGAAAGTTTGGTTGTACCTTTTTGTAACACCCTATATATGAGAGAGGAATGGAACAAATGGATAATGGATGAAACACAACATGAATTCACTCTGAAGGGAGGTTTAAAATGACTTACAATCCAACAAATGTGTCAGTGGATAAAACAGTCATGGCCTTGAGTGAGAGAAGACATTGTTAAATCTTTCAAGAAGTGCAGCATAAGTAATGCTCTCGATACAGTGAAGATTGTCTTAAGTATGAAGAGGAAAACAATGACAAAAATGAAGAGGAAGAAGAAGAACAAAGTTCAGATGAAGATTTTGAAGGATTTTAAAAGTCAGTTTGGTTTTATAAACTAAGATGCTTTTTAGTCTGGCGCTGCAGTCTACTTGTAAAAGTCATAAAAAATGTTATATTTTAAAAAAGTGCTTAAAAATTTAGGCGGGTCATATAGTCCATAAAATACAGTAGTGATAAAAGTTTCAGTGCGGATATCCTCAAAGGATCATGTCTACCTGTTGCTATTAAAACTAATATATTTCTAATCATGACTTTGCTCCTGAACTATATGTTCTAAGCAGTGGCAGCTGCTGTGTAAGAGGACAAGAGTACGTGACCATCCTAACTTTCAACACCTTGCAGATTTATTGGTTATTTTTCTGTGAATGCTGTTAAACATAACATAGATGCTCCAAACTGAAAGATATGGCACTTAAATCTACTGCATTACTGTTCATATAGATTCCATGAAACTTGGCATCTGGGTCATGAGCACAGCTTCAGTTGTGCATGTTTTAAGGAGCTTTTGCACATGAATGACTTGTGTGACATAATTGACTTAGGGGCCAAATGCATATGGATTTGATAAACAGCTTGTATGGTTCACAAGGTGCACAGCTAACTCTTGCCACTCCACTAGAAGTTTACACCACTGCCACCAGAGGGTAGCACACTGCGACAAACTTTTATCCCCATTCACGTGACATAAACCTCACTAGATGATAGCACACTCCTCAGATACACTAATTCATTCACTATATAGTAAAGTATGTTAAAGTTGTACCGACAGTAAACCTATTTTGTGCATTTCTTAATGAGTTATAAAATATTAAGTTATGAATTTTATCATACAGAAATCCATTGGAGGTGGTGACAATCATAAGGGCCAAAAGCACATCACTGTTTATTGTGAGATTGTAGCATTTATTCATATTTCTGAAATTTGTTGATCTTAATGGTGAGTCAAGTTTATCTGTGTTGTAGGCACAAAATATACATATAGTAAAATTCCTCAAAAGCTATATCACTGGTTTCTCTGATATTCACTTAAATGTGGAACCAATGGTGGTGTCCTTTAGGCCATTATGTATCTTGGCACCTCTTTTGAGTTCTAGTCAAGTGACCGTGTTGGTAGTCATTACTACTTGAGTTTAACCATTTCTCCCAAATGGCAGTTTGTTTGGAGTTGGTTGTTTACTGTGTGGGAATCGGCTTTTTTGTGCAGTGTAAACATGAACTGTGTTGAATCTATTTTAAATGCTAACAGAAAAGTAAATCTGTGAGGATATGTCATGAGTTCTGTTTGGGTAGCTCATTCAGTAGAGCACTTGCCCACAAAAGGCAAAGGTCCCAAGTTCAAGTCTCAGTCCAGCACACAGCTTTAATCTACCAGGAAGTTTCATATCAGCACACAATCTGCTGCAGAGTGAAAAATCTCATTCTAGGAATGTAAAAGTAAATTATTAGGAAACGTTAGCCACAAAGGAACTAGAACCATTGAGAACAGATCCTTTGACTGTGGGAGTGATGAACTCAAATAAGCGTGACTACAAGTGAACATTTAACAAGGAAAGTGTACAGTTAGCACAAGATGTTGTTTAGGTGCAGCATAAGAATATCTGATTTTCTGCCCGGAAGTAAATTTGTGAATTAATACATCTGTTAGGGATCTTGCACACTTGTCCAAAAAAAAGTAAAAGCACAAAAACTCCCACTTGCACAAAAATGTGAAACAGAGAGTTGTGGAAGCTTACACATTATTGTCCTAAACTGTACATAATTATGTACAAAACAACAAAATTCCACAAAACAATTCTTACTTTTGTCAGATCGGTTATGAATCTTATTATTGTCATTGTTATTATTATTGACAGTAGCTGTAGTTGTATAAACTTGTTGATAAGCACAACTGTTATAGAGCAGATGCTTTTAATTTCACACTCCCAAATTTATTTGAATCTAAAAATTTGTGAACACCCACAATGTACACTCACGAGCCACCACTAGTTCTAAGTAGGTTTCAGAGAAAGCAATCCCCTTACTAATTACCTACCACCTGTGACATTTGCTTCACAAGAAACATAATGACCAGTCTGTGGTTTTCAATGGCAAGAAGGAATGCCACTTGGTATCTGTAGAGGATAACTTCCTCCAGGAATCTTAGACTCCCAGAACATGATGATTAGGGAACTTGTAGAAATATGGAACCAGTATGATACTGTTTCTCAGTTGATAACCTAAGAACAGTTCACCAATCTTTATGATGATTTAATTTTATCATTATTAAGATTTTATTCACTTACATAGTGTACTTTTTTACATTAGTTCACAAGTTTTTCTCATTATTTTTCAGGTGCACTGGTAGAACCAATTTCATGTGTGTCCCATGGTTGGGACATGCTCAGCCCTGTACCTGTAGGATCTCACATTCTTATCATAGGTGCTGGCATTATAGGCAACTTGTGGGCCTGTATACTTCATGTCCAGGGCCATCGAAAGGTTACTGTTTGTGAGCCTATGCAAGACAGGCGCAAGATTGTTGAAAATCTTGGTTAGTACTCTTATCATACTAATTTTGTGACAACCATAAGTAACTACTAATTTCTGTAGCAAATATCAAAATTAACTTTCATCAACTGTAGAATTCCAAAAATTGTGACAAAATGCTATGGCCTTCAGTTAGGCATATGTCATCTAATAACATTATTTTAATTGATTTTGATTTAATTCTATTAAGATGTATTGTGAACTTCATAAAATTTACGGAGTGAAGGTAACAGCTCACTGAACAGTAGAGGCTATGAACATTGAAAGGTACACATGACATGTGGTTATAAAATAACAGGACCATGTGAGGTGGAGCCATGGTTAGTTCATTGCAAGGATAACAGTTCAAACCCATGTCTGGACATCCAGATTTAGGTTTTCTGTGATTTTCCTAAACTGCTCTAGCAAATGCCAGGATGATTCCTTTGAAAGGGCACGGCTTATTTCCTTCCCCTTCCTTGACACAGTCCAAACTTGTGCTCTGTCTCTAATGACCTCTTGACAGTTCAAACCCACATCTGGCCATCCTGATTTAGGTTTTCCATTATTTCCCCAAATTGCTCTAGGTAAATGCCGAGATGGTTCCTTTGAAAGGGCACGGCCGACTTCCTTCCCCGTCCTTCCCTAATCTGATGAGACCGATGACCTCGCTGTCTGGTCTTTTCCCCAAAACAACCCAATCTAATGACCTCAATGTTAACATGACATTACATCCAATCTTCCTTCCTTTTCTTTTAGAACAACATGCCATACCGTGAATGACCAATGGCTGTGAAGAGTGGAGCCTTCTCAGTCAAATGCAGCATCTCCGGTGTCTGTAGTCAAATCACCGTGGCTGTGGCCTTAATTTGTGTAAGAGGTGTTATTTTGTTTTCCCAAAAGTAATATGTGTAATAATACAGCAATGAACTGTTGTGAAGTTTCATATGAAACTTGGAAAAACTGCCACTGAAACTTTTCTTTTTCTAAAAGAAAACATACCAAAGACTGTTCATCACATATACAAGTTTTAAAGAAGTTCAAGCATTTCCAAGGTGACCCAGATGGTTGAAGATCAATCACACTTGATTCACCATTCAGCATTAGAAATGGATTAAAATATTGAAAATTCCGCAATGTGATTCAATCTAATTGTTGGTCAAGTATTTGATTTCTGAAAATGTAGGAATTGACAAAAAGTGCTTAAGGCAAGATTTACATAATTAATGTAAGTTTAGGAAAGTGTGTGCCAAATTCATACCAAAAATTCTCATGATCAAACAAAAACAAGACCACAAAAAGGTTAGCACTTACTTGGAATACCATTTAAAATGATCTTAAATTCTTGGAAAGGGTGACAACATGTGACAAATCTTCATTTGTCACTTATGATCCAGAAACTAAGTGCTAATCCTTGCACTGGAAATGCCCAACTTCACTGAGTGGGAAAAGATAGAATGAGCTAATCAAGATTCAAAGCAATGTTGATTGTGTTTTTTTCAATATTCATGGAACTGTATATCTTCCTGAAGGTCAAACTATCAATCAACATTATTACCTTGAGCATCTTGCTCAACTCTGTGAGAAAATAAGGGAAAAAGACATGGACTGTGGAAGAACAAGTCATGGGTCATGGGTTCTGCATCAAGACAAAACACCGCCATGTACTGCATTAAATGATAAGTATTTGAAACCCTTAGCTGCCGCGTAAGCAGGAGATCCCGGGTTCGAGTCCCAGTCGGGGTACACATTTTCAGCTGTCCCCATCGAAGTATGTCAACAACACCTGTTGGCAGCTGAGGGTTTCAATTAATTATCATTTATTTTAGAGAAGCTGCCCGGTCATGAATGGTATCTGTTCTTTCGAGAACAATTACTATCTTCGTATATATTGCATTGTCTGTCTCTAGCAAAGTACAGCATCCCATTGTTAGACCACCCAACTTATTCACCTGACTTAGCACCATGTGATTTTTATCTATTCTGAGATCAAAGCTGTATTAAAAGGAACAAAACTTCAGTCTGAGGAAGCAGTGAAAGAAAAAGCTGCACACCTCATCACGGAGCTTGCAGAGAAAGACTTCCAGCACTGTTTACATCAGTGGAAAATTCTCATAGAGTGTTGCAGGGCTAGAGGAGGGGAGTATATTGAGGATTCCAATAACTAAATATGTATGTTTTTGAAATAAAATTTTTTCAGCAATTGCTCCATTATTTTATAGTGACACCATATACAGGGTGGTCTATCTGAAGTTTCAGATGAGATTATCTCAAAAACTATACATTGGGTAAAAATAGTGGGTAAGACAAGTTTGTGAATTCAAAGGGGGACATCAAATGATACTACACATGACTGGCAGCCCCTGCCCCATTGGGTGGGGCGGGGGGCAACTTTTAAATCTTGAACAGAAACCCCCATTTTTTAATGCAGATTCGGATTCTTCATAAAAAGGTAATCAAGTTTAGTCTGAAACATTTCTTTAAACCATTGACAGATGGCACTGAAATGGAGAAAAATTAAAATTGTGAAGAACTACAATTTATTTAGAATGATCCGAGAAGGACACATCAAATAGATACAAAATCTGCACCAATTCTTTCGTTACACCAATTAAGCTATTTTTTTACAAAATGTATCCTACCCGCCACAGTTTTTGATGGAGGGAGGTGGAATGGTATTAAAATCTCATTAGGGAACTCTTCACAATTGCATTACTCACCCAACTGTGGTGCTACCATGACCATACTGTGAACTATGGCTCAGTATTAAAGTCAGTGCAATGCGATTAGACGTCATTTCACTTTCAGATTGTGAACCGTAAATATCAACTGACGAAAGTAAATTATTCTTTAGCAAAACATGCTCACTATCCTCCTTCAGAGATTGTTGATATGATGTTAATTTTAGGTGAATGCCATTACAATAATGATGCAGCTGCGCATTTGTATGCGGAAGATTTCCCAAACAGACGACATCCAAGTGAAAACATTATTCAAAATTGCACTCAACAAGCTTAAAATGGATACATGCACCGCCCACCTCATCATCGCGAATACAATGAAAATGACACTTGTACCCTTACTGTTCTCGCCTGTGTCAACTGGAACCTGAAATGAGTAGTCGTGCGATTCAGAGACAAACTGGAATACCGAAATCAACTCTTTTGAGGATTTTGAAGGCACATAAATATCATCTACATCTACATCTACATCTACATCCATACTCCGCAAGCCACCTGACGGTGTGTGGTGGAGGGTACCTTCAGTACCTCTATCGGTTCTCCCTTCTATTCCAGTCTCGTATTGTTCGTGGAAAGAAGGATTGTCGGTATGCCTCTGTGTGGGCTCTAATCTCTCTGATTTTATCCTCATGGTCTCTTCGCGAGATATACATAGGAGGGAGCAATATACTGCTTGACTCTTCGGTGAAGGTATGTTCTCGAAACTTTGACAAAAGCCCGTACCGAGCTACTGAGCGTCTCTCCTGCAGAGTCTTCCACTGGAGTTTATCTATCATCTCCATAACACTTTCGCGATTACTAAATGATCCTGTAACGAAGCGCACTGCTCTCCGTTGGATCTTCTCTATGTCTTGTATCAACCCTATCTGGTACGGATCCCACACTGCTGAGCAGTATTCAAGCAGTGGGCGAACAAGCGTACTGTAACCTACTTCCTTTGTTTTCGGATTGCATTTCCTTAGGATTCTTCCAATGAATCTCAGTCTGGCATCTGCTTTACCGACAATCAACATTATATGATCATTCCATTTTAAATCACTCCTAATGCGTACTCCCAGATAATTTATGGTATTAACTGCTTCCAGTTGCTGACCTGCTATTTTGTAGCTAATTGATAAAGGATCTATCTTTCTGTGTATTCGCAGCACATTACACTTGTCTACATTGAGATTCAGTTGCCATTCCCTGCACCATGTGTCAATTCACTGCAGATCCTCCTGCATTTCAGTACAATTTTCCATATGCTCTTACTTTGTTCAATAAACGACTGTGGGGAACTGTATCGAACGCCTTGCAGAAGTCAAGAAACATGGCATCTACCTGTGAACCCATGTCTATGGCCCTCTGAGTCTCGTGGACGAATAGCGCGAGCTGGGTTTCACATGACCGTCTTTTTCGAAACCCATGCTGATTCCTACAGAGTAGATTTCTAGTCTCCAGAAAAGTCATTATACTCGAACACAATACGTGTTCCAAAATTCTACAACTGATCGACGTTAGAGATATAGGTCTATAGTTCTGCACATCTGTTCGACGTCCCTTCTTGAAAACGGGGATGACCTGTGCCCTTTTCCAATCCTTTGGAACGCTACGCTCTTCTAGAGACCTACGGTACACCGCTGCAAGAAGGGGGGCAAGTTCCTTCGCGTACTCTGTGTAAAATTGAACTGGTATCCCATCAGGTCCAGAGGCCTTTCCTCTTTTGAGCGATTTTAATTGTTTCTCTATCCCTCTGTCGTCTATTTCGATATCTACCATTTTGTCATCTGTGCGACAATCTAGAGAAGGAACTACAGTGCAATCTTCCTCTGTGAAACAACTTTGGAAAAAGACATTTAGTATTTCGGCCTTTAGTCTGTCATCCTCTGTTTCAGTACCATTTTGGTCACAGAGTGTCTGGACATTTTGTTTTGATCCACCTACCGCTTTGACATAAGACCAAAATTTCTTAGGATTTTCTTCCAAATCAGTACATAGAACTTTACTTTCGAATTCATTGAACGCCTCTCGCATAGCTCTCTTCACACTACATTTCGCTTCGCGTAATTTTTGTTTGTCTGCAAGGCTTTGGCTATGTTTATGTTTGCTGTGAAGTTCCCTTTGCTTCCACAGCAGTTTTCTAACTCGGTTGTTGAACCACGGTTGCTCTTTTCCATCTCTTACGATCTTGCTTGGCACATACTCATCTAACGCATATTGTATGATGGTTTTGAACTTTGTCCACTGATCCTCAACACTATCAGTACTTGAGACAAAACTTTTGTGTTGAGCCAACAGGTACTCTGAAATCTGCTTTTTGTCACTTTTTCTAAACAGAAAAATCTTCCTACCCTTTTTAATATTCCTATTTACGGCTGAAATCATCGATGCCGTAACCGCTTTATGATCACTGATTCCCTGTTCTGCGTTAACTTTTTCAAATAGTTCGGGTCTGTTTGTCACCAGAAGGTCTAATATGTTATCGCCACGAGTCGGTTCTCTGTTTAACTGCTCAAGGTAGTTTTCAGATAAAGCACTTAAAAAAATTTCACTGGATTCTTTGTCCCTGCCACCCGTTATGAACGTCTGAGTCTCCCAGTCTATATCCGGCAAATTAAAATCTCCACCCAGAACTATAACATGGTGGGGAAATCTACTTGAAATATTTTCCAAATTATCCTTCAGGTGCTCAGCCACAACAGCTGCTGAGCCAGGGGGCCTATAGAGACATCCAATTACCATGTCTGAGCCTGCTTTAACCGTGACCTTCACCCAAATCATTTCACATTTCGGATCTCCGTCAATTTCCTTCGATACTATTGCATTTCTTATCGCTATAAGTATCATATCACACTGACACAGGCATTAATGCCAAAAGACAGGCAAATATGCGTGCATTTCTGCCAGTGGGCCTTGGAAATGATAAGAGGTGACAATGATTTTTTTTAGATACATCATGTTCACTGATGAAGCCACATTCAAAAATAATGGCAGATTAAATTGTCATGATTGTCATTATTGGTCCCCTGTCAATCCACACTGGCACAGACCTGTTGACAATCAACACAAATGGTCGTTAAAGGTCTGGTGTGGAATTTTAAACAGTTACTTGATATGACCATATTTTTTTGATCGAAATGTTATTGGGGAATCTTATTTACAAATTCTCCCTGATGATTTGTTGGAGCTAATGGAAGATGTTGATTCAGAAACTAGGCAACAAATGTGGTTCCTACAGGGTGGAGCAGCTCCCCATTATGCTAAAAATGAGTGGAACATTTTAGATTTATGGTGCCCTGGTCAGTGGATAGGATGCGGTGGACTAATTCAGTGGCCTCCATGTTCACCAGACCTAACATCTCCTGATTTTTTTCTTGTGGGGTTATTTAAAAAATATTGTTTATCAAAGACAGCCAACAACCCAAAATGATATCGAGCAATGCATTTGAAGAGCATGTGCAGCCATACCACAGGATGTACTGCTCAAAACTGTGGGCAACTTTCACAGACGATTGACGTTATGCATTGAAGCAAATGGGGATAATTTTGAACAATTTCTTCATGACTAATTTCATTAATTAAGCACCCCGTATTGTGAAAGGCAACGGGACTCACACTTATGAAACACCTCATGGGAACATCATTCTACTGCGTCCATGTCATTGTTCCTGAGTAATGCTAAAAGTAGGATACAGTACATTTTGTACAAAAATAGCTTAATTTGGGGTAAAGAAAGAATTGACACACATTTTTTATTGATTTGATGCATCTTTCTCGAATAATTCTAAATAAATCCTAGTTCTTCCCCACTTTTACTTTTTTCTTGATTTCAGAGCGGGTGGGCGCTGGAGGTCACATGTAGTATCGTTTGATGTCCTCCTTTGAGCTTACGAACTTGTCTTACCCACTATTTTTACTCAATGTATAGTTTTTGAGATAATCTCATCCCTCTCTCTCTGTCCATCACCTCCTCCTACCTCTCTATCCGTCCATCTCATCCTTCAGACAGACCACCCTGTATACACACAGATTTCAAAATTCGCATTCTTATTTGTGTTCCTTTCAATGGACCTGTGTGTGTGTGTGTGTGTGTGTGTGTGAGAGAGAGAGAGAGAGAGAGAGAGAGAGAGAGAGAGAGAGAATCTATAGCTCTGAAAAAAGGTTTTGTCCAAAAGCTAGCAATTTTCTCGTTCTCTTTTATTTGCCTTTCAGAAAATCACTGACTTTACTATTCAATGAGTTGCTACCTTTGTTCCTTAAATTATTTACATGTGCCCAGAACTTACCATTAACACTTTTCTATCTCTAGCGAGACAAAAACACTTCTTTATTGGATAAAATACCTTCAATTCTTCCCTGCCAAATTTCAATAAATGTATTTCTTTTTGTGGCTTACTTCTTACTAGTTTTCATTATTCTGTATGTTTTTTCCACTAGTGCTCTTTGCTGTTGTTTAATAACAATTCATTTTACTCTATCTTTGCTTTTCACTTTTCCTCTTCTATATTCAATTCTTCTTCTTCTCATTTGTTTCAATGTTTCCTCCCTACTATCTTTCAGTATGCTTGTTGTAATATATATCAGTTTTCAGGCAATTTACTGTTTCTTGTATCTTTCTCTGATTTTTACTTGCATTTGCATACTTTTTCACCTACTTCATTTTTATATTTCTTGAATATAATTTTGCTGTCTTGTCATTCTTTCAGCTTATATAGATATTTATTGTAAGTATTGCTCACAACATTTTCTTCACTAATTCATATCCTACAGAATGGGAGACTGCACGTGATGGGTTGAAGGTATTGATCTACATAGGCAGAGATGCATTCTGTGGGGGCTTGGTAACCAGCTACAATGGGACGGCCGGGATGATTGGGTTTGTGAATTTTAGGAAGAAGGTAGAAGGTAGGGGTGCGGGGTGTTGGTGGGGTCAGGAGGTTGATCGAGTCACGTGAAAGGTTTTGTAGGGGGCCAACCCATCACATGCAGTCTCACATCCTTCATCAAAGACACCAACCACTTTCTCGAACGCCTGGAATCCCTACCCAGTCTGTTACCCCCGGAAACCATCCTTGTAACCATTGATGCCACTTCCTTATACACAAATATTCCGCATGTCCAGGGCCTTGCTGCAATGGAGCACTTCCTTTCACGCCGATCACCTGCCACCCTACCTAAAACCTCTTTCCTCATTACCTTAGCCAGCTTCATCCTGACCCACAACTTCTTCACTTTCGAAGGCCAGACATACCAACAATTAAAGGGAACAGCCATGGGTACCAGGATGGCCCCCTCATATGCCAACCTATTCATTGGTCACTTAGAGGAAGCCTTCTTGGTTACCCAGGCCTGCCAACCCAAAGTTTGGTACAGATTTATTGATGACATTTTCATGATCTGGACTCACAGTGAAGAAGAACTCCAGAATTTCCTCTCCAACCTCAACTCCTTTGGTTCCATCAGATTCACCTGGTCCTACTCTAAATCCCATGCCACTTTCCTTGACATTGACCTCCACCTGTCCAATGGCCAGCTTCACACGTCCGTCCACATCAAACCCACCAACAAGCAACAGTACCTCCATTATGACAGCTGCCACCCATTCCACATCAAACGGTCCCTTCCCTACAGCCTAGGTCTTCATGGCAAATGAATCTGCTCCAGTCCGGAATCCTTGAACCATTACACCAACAACCTGAAAACAGCTTTTGCATCTCGTAACTACCCTCCCGACCTGGTACAGAAGCAAATAACCAGAGCCACTTCCTCATCTCCTCAAACCCGGAACCTTCCACAGAAGAACCCCAAAAGTGCCCCACTTGTGACAGGATACTTTCCGGGACTGGATCAGATTCTGAATGTGGCTCTCCAGCAGGGATACGACTTCCTCAAATCCTGCCCTGAAATGAGATCCATCCTTCATGAAATCCTCCCCACTCCACCTAGAGTGTCTTTCCGCCGTCCACCTAACCTTCGTAACCTCTTGGTTCATCCCTGTGAAATCCCCAAACCACCTTCCCTACCCTCTGGCTCCTACCCTTGTAACCGCCCCCGGTGTAAAACCTGTCCCATGCACCCTCCCACCACCACCTACTCAAGTCCTGTAACCCGGAAGGTGTACACGATCAAAGGCAGAGCCACGTGTGAAAGCACCCACGTGATTTACCAACTGACCTGCCTACACTGTGAAGCCTTCTATGTGGGAATGACCAGCAACAAACTGTCCATTCGCATGAATGGATACAGGCAGACAGTGTTTGTTGATAATGAGGATCACCCTGTGGCTAAACATGCCTTGGTGCACGGCCAGCACATCTTGGCACAGAGTTACACCGTCCGGGTTATCTGAATACTTCCCACTAACACCAACCTGTCAGAACTCCGGAGATGGGAACTTGCCCTTCAGCATATCCTCTCTTCTCGCTATCCGCTAGGCCTCAATCTCCACTAATTTCTAATTTCAATTTGCCGCCGCTCATACCTCACCTGTCTTTCAACATCATCTTTGCCTCTGTACTTCCGCCTCGACTGACATCTCTGGCCAAACTCTTTGCCTTTACAAATGTCTACTTGTGTCTGTGTATATGCGGATGGATATGTGTGTGTGTGCGAGTGTATACCTGTCCTTTTTTCCCCCTAAGGTAAGTCTTTCCGCTCCTGGGATTGGAATGACTCCTTACCCTCTCCCTTAAAACCCACATCCTTTCGTCTTTCCCTCTCCTTCCCTCTTTCCTGACGAAGCAACCGTTTGTTGCGAAAGCTTGAATTTTGTGTGTATGTTTGTGTTTGTTTGTGTGTCTATCGACCTGCCAGCGCTTTTGTTTGGTAAGTCTCATCATCTTTCTTTTTTGACAATATTAACATATTTATTTCTATTAATCTGTATAGCTAGATTTATTTCCTGTCTGACATTTTTAATCCCATCATTTGTATATACATTAAATAAGGTTAATGATAGGCTACAGGCTTGTTTGAGTCCCTTATTGGTAGTGATTTCTTCAGATGTATTATTACCAAACCTTATTATTACTTTTGTGCCCATGTATAATATTTTTGTAGTTTCAATAAGATGTCTAGGATATCCAGCTCTACTCATTAGGTCCCACAGTTTCTTCCTGTTCAGCCTGCAAAAACTTTTTTTGAAGTCAATGAAAACTATGTTTGTCTCCAAATTGAATTTTCATAACTTCTCTAAAATTCTTTTTATGGTAAATATATTGTCACTGCAGGAATGGAACCTGTATTTGCTCAAACAGTCCACAGGTGTACTGCTGGTCCATAGTGTCCAATGGGCAAATATGCTATTCAATACCGCTTCAACCACATGCGAGCTATGTGCTGGACATCTATCATGTTGGAAGTACATTGCTATTCTGTCATGCAGTGAAACATCTTGTAGTAACATCAGTAGAACATTACGTAGGAAACCAGCATACATTGCACCATTTAGACTGCCATGGATAAAATGGGGCCCAATTATCCTCCCTCCCATATTGCCGCACCATACATTAACCCACCAAGGTCACTGATGTTCCTTTTGTCACAGCCATCGTGGATTTTCCATTGCCCAATAGTGCATATTATGCTGGTTTACAGTACCACTGTTGGTGAATGACGCTTTGTCGCTAAATAGAACGCGTGCAAAAATTCTGTCATCATCCCGTAATTTCTCTTGTGCCCAGTGGCAGAACTGTACATAACATTCAAAGTCATCGCCATGCAATTCCTGGTCCATAGAAATACAGGGTGTTCAAAAAGAATACC
Organism: Schistocerca cancellata; assembly: GCF_023864275.1. NCBI lineage: Eukaryota > Metazoa > Arthropoda > Insecta > Orthoptera > Acrididae > Schistocerca > Schistocerca cancellata. The sequence goes on along the minus strand of NC_064634.1, from coordinate 136,654,933 downwards.
ACAACTTTAGGTATTTAAAACTCTGCAACGACAAAAGGCAGAGCTAAGCACTATCTGTCGGCGAATTAAGGGAGCTATAAAGTTTCATTTAGTTGTACATTTGTTCACTTGAGGCGCTGTTGACTAGGCATCAGCGTCAGTTGATGCTAAGATGGCGACCGCTCAACAGAAAGCTTTTTGTGTTATTGAGTATGGCAGAAGTGAATCGACGACAGTTGTTCAGCATGCATTTAGAACGAAGTATGGTGTTAAACCTCCTGATAGGTGGTGTATTAAACGTTCGTATAAACAGTTTACAGAGAATGGGTGTTTGTGCAAAGGGAAAAGTTCTGGACGGCCGAGAATGAGTGATGAAAATGTAGCACGCATCCAACAAGCATTTGTTCGCAGCCCAGGAAAATCGACTCGCAGAGCTAGCAGTGAGCTACAAATTCCACAATCAACTGTATGGAGAGTCCTACGAAAAAGGTTAGTTATGAAACCTTATCATCTGAAATTGGTTCAAGCACTGTCTGCAGCTGATAAGATTAAAAGAATCGATTTCTGTGATTTTATCCTTGCTCAAATGGAAACAGATGAATCTTTCATTTCAAAGATTGTGTTTAGTGATGAAGCAACTTTCCACACTAACGGGAAAGTCAACTGTCACAATGTCTGTATATGGGGCACAGAGAATCGGCGGGAAACAACTCAGTATGAACGTGACTCGCCTAAGGTGAACGTTTTCTGTGCCATTTCAGCCAATAAAGTTTTTGGTCCCTTTTTCTTCAAAGGTGCTACTGTAACTGGACTACAGTATCTGGAGATGTTAGAGAATTGGCTGTTCCCTCAGCTCGAACAAGAAGCACAACAATTCATATTTCAGCAGGATGGAGCGCCACCACATTGGCACTTATCTGTCCGTAACTACCTGAACGTCAACTACCCGAGGCGATGGATCGGCCGCCAGGCAGCCCGTGACAGAGCACTTCATCACTGGCCTCCAAGAAGCCCTGATCTTACCCCCTGCAATTTTTTCTTATGGGGGTATGTTAAGGATATGGTGTTTTGGCCACCTCTCCCAGCCACCATTGATGATTTGAAACGAGAAATAACAGCAGCTATCCAAACTGTTACGCCTGATATGCTACAGAGAGTGTGGAACGAGTTGGAGTATCGGGTTGATATTGCTCGAGTGTCTGGAGGGGGCCATATTGAACATCTCTGAACTTGTTTTTGAGTGAAAAAAAAACCTTTTTAAATACTCTTTGTAATGATGCATAACAGAAGGTTATATTATGTTTCTTTCATTAAATACACATTTTTAAAGTTGTGGTATTCTTTTTGAATCACCCTGTATGGTACAGGTGCAATTGATGTTGATGTAGCATTCTCAACACCGACGTTTTTGAGATTCCCGATTCTCATGGAATTTGTCTGCTACTGATGTGTGGATTAGCCACGACAGCAGCTAAAACACCTACTTGGGCATCATCATTTGTTGCAGGTCATGGTTGATGTTTCACATGTGGCTGAACACTTCCTGTTTCCTTAAATAACGTAACTATTCAGCGAACGGTCCGGACACTTGGATGATGCCATCCAGGATACCATGCAGCATATGTAGCACATTCCCGTTGGGCATTTTGATCACAACAGCAATACATCAACACAATATCGACTTTTTCCACAATTGGTAAATGGTCCATTTTAACATGGGTAATGTATCATGAAGCAAATAGCATCTGCACTGGTGGAATGTTACGTGATACCACGTACTTATACGTTTGTGATTATTACAGTGCCATCTATCACAAAGCGAAAAAAGTAGTCCAGCTAAAACATTCACATTTCTTTATGTACTACACGAATATGTAATAAAAAATGGGGGTTCCTATTTAAAAAGCACAGTTGATATCTGTTTGACCTATGGCAGCACCATCTAGTGGGCCAACCATAGCGCCGCCTGGTTTCCCCTGTCAAGCTAGACAAGTTTTGTTCTTTGTAGTTTTCTTGTTTGACGCTTATTTCGTGAGATATTTGGCCCGGTCATGATCAATGGACCACCCTGTATAGGCAGTGGCTATCTCTTCCTCCATGACTTCTTCTGTTTCCACACGCTGTACTGTAGAGGTGGGGTGGAGAGCGTATCTGATCTGCCATCCCGAGTACCCGTTTTTCTGGAAAACAGTTTTGAGGTGTTCCAGCTCATGGGGCAGACTCTCTGTGTCAGAGATGGTGCACACCCTGTGTATCAGTGTTTTTAGCACCCCAATCCTCTGTGAAGAGTCTATGAAGGGCCAGATCATGAACGTGTCATCCACAATGGTGGAGAAAACAAGTAAGTTTCCGTTTGGATGATGCCAAAGCTTCCTGCTCGAAGTACTCCATATAGAAATTCGCAACCACAGGCAAGAGTTGGCTCCCCATTGTGACTCCTTCTGTTTGTTCATAGTAATCTACATTAAAGAAAAAATGCATGGAGGTCAGGACATGCCTGAAAAGGTCGGTCATCTTCTTGTCAAATTTATGTGCAATAAGCTCAACTCACACTTGAAGAGATACCCTGGTGAATAATGAAACAATGTCAAAACTCACCAGGGTATCTGAGTCTTTCAGCTTGAAGCTGTTGAGACATTTTACAAAATCCACAGAATTAAGAACGTGATAAGGACATTTACCCACATAAGGGGTTGGTAATTCTGCCAGGTATATGGCCAGCAAATATGTATGTGCCCTAATGTTGCTGACAATTGGGCGTAATGGCACCCCTTCTTTGTGGGCTTTAGGGAGTCCATAAAGTCTTGGCGGTACAGGTCCTTGAGGTGTTAAATTTTTTGGCAACACACTCCGGTACATCCATGTCCTTGAGAAGGGTCCTAGTCTTGTTCTCCACCTTCTTTGTGGGGCCAGCATTGATCTTCCTGTAAGTTTCATCAACTAGCAGGCTCTGCATCTTCTCAATGTAGTCCTTATGGGAAAGAATAACCGTAGCATTGCCTTTGGCAGCTGGTAAGTCAACAATCTCATGGCTCTGTCTCAGATCTTGAATGGCTGCCCTCTCCCTGCTGGTAATATTCAACTTGATCGGTTTAGTTCGTATCAGAGCACGGCAGGTTTCCTGGCATACTTCTTCAGCTGCTTCAGGTGGTAGTCGCACAGCAACCTCTTCAACTGCACTGTCAATGTCCACTACCAGCATGAACCTAGGTGTGGGAGCAAAATTAAGTCCCTTCTCCAGAACAGAAACTGCATCCCCAGTCAGCTCAATGTCCATGAGATTGATGACCATCTTGCATGGGGCCTCCAGTGATGGTTTGTCAGAGAGATGAGAGAATTTAGATATCTGACATCCCGAGGCCTTCTTATGTGCAGAATTGGTGGTCACCCAGGTAACACAATCAAACCAGTTCCAGGTCCCAGAATTAAAATGATTGGCTAGTTGTAGATGCAGTTTAAGTTGTTCCTAGGAGTTGTAGTCAATGCTGCACCTAGTAAAGTGCACCCTATCATGAACCAAGGCAAGGCTAGCACCTTCTTAATTCTCTTAGCTGCTGCAGAATCGATGTGATGCGTGACCTTAGCAAGATTTGGCACAACCTGATCAGCATGACACCTCTTCAGAAAAGCAAGACCACTCAGCAAATGGCTCCTTTGGTGGCACAGCTTGTCAAATTTTTTCATGCTGTGATACAGCTCCTCCTCGTAGTAGTATATGATGTGATCGTTCAGTTTCTCCCAGCATATTTCTTGGTTGAACAGCCCACGGGTGTACTGCCAGTCCATAGTGTCCAAGGGGCACAATATTTCAGCGATCAGAGATGTCACCATCATCAGGTGCGCTGACGAACTGAGCTCCTGAGGGTGGGCGGCCATCTTAAATCCCCTCCCTCTGCAAGGCATTCTCTCCGCGGTCTGTGCCTGCTGCCGCATGTCAGCTGCTGCTGAGACCCTGGTGTCGGCATCTGTGGTGGCATCATAGCTCAGTTCGTCAGTGCACCTGATGATGGCGACATGTCTGATCACCGAAACATTTTGCCTGTTGGACACATGGACCGGCAGTACACCCTTGGACTGTTCGAGCAAGAAATACACCAGGAGAAACCGAAGAATTGGAGCCTGTATTTTATTGTTTATTAGTAGATGAAGCATTTTCTGAACTGCAATGAAGTAATCATTGAATATGGTTACCAATGATTTAAAAGTGCCACAGTTTCTTTCTGGTAGAGCAATCTTCTAGGGGATCAACAGCCACATGTGGTGGATACATTGTTTCTGTCAGGTCATCTTAAGCACTGTCAGGTGCAGTTTCCACGTGGACTGGTAGCCATCTGAGCAGCCATATGCGGTTGACCTTCCTGGGAGCAGTCAGCCTCATGATGTCAATTGAGGATTTACTTGACTGAGAGTAGTGGCTCCAGGTCATGAAAACTGACAATGGCTAGGAGAATGGCATGCTGACCTAAAACCCCTCCATATCAGCATCTGAAAACAGCAACTGGCTGAGGATGACATGGTGGTTGGTCAGCAAATTGGGCCTTGGGGGAGGGGGGGGGGAAGGGTGGAAGAGGGGGGGGGGAGAAGAGGGAGAGAGGGGGATGGTCAGAGGGAGAGGGAAAGAAGGAGGGAGAGGGAGAGAGGGGATGGGGGAGAATTTTCTAGGGGACTCAGATTCATTTGTGTTGTACTTTTGTTTGTATTACGTCTAATAATATTTCAAATTCTTTTTGCATTATTCTGGTTGTATTTCATTTCTCTTGAACACTGCAAACAACTTTCACTCTTTTAATAACAGACTGGATGGTTTTATAATACTGGTCATAATAGAGTTTCAGCTCTTAAACATAGCTCTCCTCTGAATTAGGTAACTCTCTCAACCTAATATAAGATGCCTCAGTCCAAACAGTGATGAATCACTTATTCTTGCCTCTCTTTGACTTTACCCCTTTGGGTTTAGGGGAAATGACCCACAAAGTACAATTATAATATGTTTCAAAAAAAGAGTGAAATTTTCCATCTAAACTGTCTGGTGTTCAATTTCAGTGATTTGCATAAGATTTCTAATATGTGTAACAAGTTTTCTTTGCATCCATGGTATTTAAAAGCTGTACCAACACCCTGCACCACCCCAACCTCAAAATCTAATCACATCTTTGACTATATCATCCAAAAAAAACCATTATTACAAGCTTTTTTTCAGGAGTTCTCTTTGTCATGAATCACTTTACTAGTTGAAGGAGTAGCCTTTAGGGGACACCTAAATTTCATCAAACTACTCTAGTAGTGAGGAACTTACTTTCCTTGTTCACGGTAATATTGGAAACTTTGCTTCATCACCCACTATACAAACTTTCTGACACTGAAGCTTCCATATAGCCACGCCTAGACCTGTTTTTCTTGAAAATATCTTACTCATAACCATCACTACAGACACACCCATATATTCAATATAATAAAATGATATATCCACTATTATTTCAGCAGCTTCTTTGGGGGATTAATGTACAAGCTACTCTAATTTCTAGGATTTGGATTTCAAGTCATCACTCCAGACAGTTTAAAAAAACTGAAGGAAAAAGATGAAAAGTTTGGTTTTGATGTTGTTATTGACTGCAGTGGAAATGGAAAAGCAATAGAAGATGCTGTGTGGATGCTCAAATGTGGTGGGAAACTGGCCATCTTTGGTTGTGCTGCACCAGAAACAAGAGTAAGGTATAGCAACTGTGTTTAATTAAATCTTGAGGTTGATACTTAAACTGATTATGAGATTAGTTTTTTTTGTGTTGTAAGTATTTGGAATTAACACTTTAGGTATTATACACAAAAACTTGGAAGCCATCTGTCAAACAATAACATCTATTTAATTATACTTTATAAAGAAACATTTAGCCCACATAAGAACAAAAAAATGATTGACTGAGCAAATAAATTACACAGGCAAAGAGATATAATCATCACTAATCAAACATGTCACACAGATAATAACATAATGGGCAAAAACATATGTAAAATGAAACAAGAGATTCTAAAAATAAGTTTGCATCAGATTCTGTGTGAGAAACATAGGAAAACAGTTCCGACTTTCGCGTGAAACTATATTGTACCACAACTTTGATGTGTCTCCTTTACCTGAATCAAATGATTTAAATTATGTCTGTTATGAGACTAATAAACCACAATTACAAAATAAGTTCAGGTTTTGGAAGACTCATGTCCCCTCCATCTCAGGTTAATAATTCCTACTTTTCTAAAAACATGACATATATAAACTGTTAGGTTACAGCTAGAAACTTTTTATAATCTTGAATACAAATTTAAGGATGATAGACAAATCCAATTTCCTTTAGCACCAATCACATTCTGAAACACAGTAATCTGAACAGTACAGTTTTAACAGAGTTTGTCAGGACATCCATCACTAGTTCCTCGAAGCTGGTCTATTGAGCATACAAATGTCCTTTGTTGTATGTTGGCATATCAAGTTGTATTTAATGTCTAAATGTTTCAGTTGATGGTGCTCCAATTTCTGCAATAGTATTATGCATGGCTGGTTGTCTGCAAAAGTTGTTGGAGTCTTTTGAAATATTTTAAATTTTTCAAGAAGACTCTTCAGCCACAAGAATTCTGTTGTAGCTACTGCAAAAGCAACATATTCTGCTCCTTTTTAAGATACTGAAACACATGTCTGCCTCCTTGTTGTCCAACAGACAGCATTTCTAAAAATTTGGAGACTGTATCCTGTTTTAAATGTTGTGCATTCTTCACTTCCCTAATCAGAATCAACAGAAATTTTATTAATCAGATTAAAATCAAGTGTTCCTTTAATCTAATGAAGAATTCATTCCAAACATTTCCAATATCATTCAGTACGTTTATTTCAATGTCTGCTGAAATAATTAACTCGTGCACTGATATCCGGTATTGTAGCTGTCACTGCATCCAACAGAGAGCCTATTAATTCTGTATGTTGTTTGTGTTTAACTAAGTCTATTGAAATATTCACTGAGGCTGACTTCTGCTGATTTCTTTCAGGGTTTACAGTTCACCATATTGGAAGTTTTCAATAAATTCTGGAAATAAACACATTGACTAAGGAACGGTTTCCCAATGGTTCTCTGTATATTAATTCCCAAGAAGCACTGGTGCTTTTCAGGATCTCTCACTTATGTTTGATTTCAGTTTGAATTTGTTTTTACAATTTCCAGCAAACAGAATATTATCAACATATAATACAAGGTAAATATTAGAGTTATCAAAGCATCAAACACAGAGGCATCTATTAACCTCAGATTGTTGTAGACTGATTTCCTTCAAAACATTGTCATATGTGAATTTCTGAACTCTTGGTGCCTGATTGATCCCATATATGGCTGTATTTTCAAGCCTTCCTTAATCTTTGATCCCTGAGGCACTTTCACATAATTTTTTTTCAGTTTGTCCTATACGCAGAAATGCACTCTGTTTGCCCATTTGTTGAGAAGATCGTGACCATTCACTGCACTGAGTAAGGTCTTCAGTGCAGCAGGATGAAAAACTGGAGCTGTCCTTGTAATGCATTGTTTAATTTGTGTTTAACTTTTATAACAAAATGTTGCAGACAATCAGCTATGTGCCCGGAAGAAGAAATTCTTCATGTTAATTCTTCACTTCCACAAATTTTGGAGTACATCTTCCTCAAACCGTTCTTCATTCTAGCCACATAGTCATTCATTCATCCATTCTCCATAATTGTTATAACTTCAAGTTGAACAAATATATTTCAAGGAAGACGCAATACATGAAAGTCACAGATCAAGTAAACAGAGTAAGACGTGAGTACACTTTAACAGTCAAATCATAACAGAGTTCGAGTCTAGCGGCTGCTGGCTGGCTGGCCTCTTAGGTGGTGCTGCTGCTGTATGGCTGGCAGACAGCGCCGCATGTAGAGGACGCGCGTAACTGCGCGGCGGCACTTTGAAAGATCGGCGAGTCACAACACCTTTCCCCCTTTGTAGTTTTTGCACAGGTCTTGATGGAGGTGGCCTGTAGATTGCTAATGTCCATAGGTGTTGTTTGACTGGCCGTAAAGTCTCGAGGAGGAGGCTTCCCGTACAGTCAGAAGTGTCCCCGATGGTAACAGGTCGAGATGACAGGAGACATGGGGGTCGAATCTGCTGGGGCCCTGTGCACCAATCGGCCCGTTGCAGCAAGTCCGGTTGTTATAACAGGAGACATGGGTTATACGTCCGCGTCCGTAGGAGAAGGAGGCGAGTAGAGTCGCTCCGACAGATGATGGTCATCTGGTTCCTGCATGGGCATGTCTCCTGTTGGCGTCAGTTCTTGTGCTGGCACTGATATGATGGTGAGAGGACTGCATTGTGAGTAATGATAGATTCCAGTATCCTGAGCATCAGATAGAGCCGAAGGTGGTGTAGCGGCATCCAGAACAGGCGTTGCCGGCACACGAGGCTGAAGCTGGTCTGAATGATGCACTGCAACACCTGTGTCCATCTGGATTTCATACAGGCGTTGGCCACGGTGTCCTAAGATGCGGCCAGGACTCCATTTTGGCTGCCTGCCATATCCCTGTACCCATACAAGGTCATCAGCAGTGAACTGACCAAGCGAAGGCACCTGCGGCCATGAGGTGGAAGGCCGCAGAAGATGAAGTAGCGGGCGGGGTTGTCGGTCATGTAAGAGCTCAGCCGGGCTGTGGTCGCCCATGGGGGTGAAACGGTAAGAAGCCAGAAGTTGGAGAAGCACATCATCAGCAGCAGAAGAAGTCAGGAGTTTCCTCATCTGAGCCTTAAATGTGTGGAACAGTCGTTCAGCCTCACTGTTTGACTGTGGCTGGAACGGAGGGGCCGTGACATGCATGACGCCATGACGGGCACAAAAATCTGCAAAATCGGAAGAGGAAAATTGTGGACCATTATCAGTAACAAGAGTAGAGGAAAGGCCTTCCAAAGAGAAAATGCAAGCTAGAGCATTGGTGGTTGCCGCGGTGGTAGGCGGCGTGCAATGGACAATGAAAGGAAAGTTAGAGTAGTCATCAATAACGAAAAGCCAATAAGTACCTAAAAAAGGTCCTGTGAAGTCGGCATGAATATGCTCCCGGGGCTTCTCAGGAAAAGGCCACGGTGACAAAGAAGACTTTGGGGTAATGCCCTGTGACGCACAAGGGCCGCAGGCAGCGACCACGTGTGTAATTTCACAGTCGATGCTGGGCCAGTACACATGACAGCGCACCAGAGATTTTGTGCGAGAGACACCCCAGTGCCCTTGGTGAAGGAGGTGCAAGAGCGAAGCACACAAAGACGCAGGTACCACAACATGCGGCGAAGCATTTTTGGTGGAAAGGAGGATAACACCATCCCTAGCCGTGAGGCGGTAACGCAAAGCATAGTATTTCTGCAACAGATCAGAAGTCTTAGTGGATGGATGATCTGGCCAACCCTTCTGAATACAGCATAAAACCCAGGAGAGGGTAGGGTCAGAACCCGTAGTAGCCGCCAGCCGGTCCCCGGTGGTGGGGAACCCATCCACAACACGCTGCTCGGCAACATCCAGGTGGAAACACAAAAGTTCGTCCCTATCGAATGCCAGATCAGGACCCATGGGAAGGCAAGACAGTGCATCAGCATTCGCATGTTGAGCCATCAGCTGGAAATGAATCTCATAATTGAAACGAGACAAGTAAAGAGCCCAATGCTGGAGGCAGTGTACAGCCTTGTTGGGAAGTGACATTGATGGATGAAACAAGCAAACAAGTGGGTTGTGATCTTTAACAAGATGAAATTTGGATCCATAGAGAAAAACACCAAACTTATGAAGAGCATAAATAATGGCCAAAGCTTCTTTCTCAATTTGAGAATACTTTTGTTGGGCATCCATGAGCGTTTTGGAGGCATAAGCAATGGGTTGTTCAGAACCATCGAAAAACGGTGAGCAAGGACTGCACCAACCCCGTATTGAGCAGTGTCCATGGCAAGAACAAGATGTTGGCCAGGTCGATAAGAAGCCAGGCACGGGGCCTGTTTCAGCATAGTCTTCAATTTCTGGAAAGCCGCATCGCATGATGCGGACCAGTGAAAAGGCACGTTTTTATGCAACAGGCGATGCAACGGCTTAGCCACCAAAGCAGCAGACGGAAAAAACTTGTGATAGTATGCTATTTTCCCCAAGAAGGCCTGCAGTTCCTTAACAGATGTAGGGTGAGGAAGGGCATCGATCACAGCGACAGTTTGCTGAAGTGGACGAATACCATCCCGAGAGAGTTGAAACCCCAAGTACGTGATAGATGCCTGAAAAAATTGTGATTTCTGAAGATTACACTTAAGACCAGCAGTCTGTAAGACATGAAAAAGTGTGTGGAGATTTTGAAGATGTTCATCAGTGGTGGAGCCAGTGACAACAATGTCTTCCTGGTAATTTATACACCCAACTACAGTGAGCAATAATTGTTCCAAGAATCGCTTAAAGAGAGCAGGGGTGCTGGCAACCCCGAATGGCAATCATTGGTATTGATAGAGGCCAAAAGGCGTGTTAAGGACCAGAAACTGCCAGGAAGCAGCATCGAGAGGAAGTTGATGATAAGCTTCTGACAGGTCAAGTTTAGGAAAATACTGGCCTCCAGCAAGTTTAGTGAGCAATTCTTCAGGTCGAGGCATAGGGTAAATGTCGATAAGGCATTGAGCATTTACAGTGGCTTTGAAATCGTCACAGAGATGAATATTACCATTTGGCTTAGCAACAACAACGACAGAAGAGGACCACTCACTGGAAGTGACAGGAAGCAAGACCCCTGAAGCAGTGAGATGATCCAGCTCCCGTTTGACCTGATCACGAAGAGCCACAGGAATGGGCCGCCGAGCAGTGGGTTTGAGCATGATATGAGCTTCAGAGTCATTTGCACAGCCTAACCCAGGAGAAATAAGGGACGAAAATGTCATCGACAAGGAATCCAATTGAGCATAAGGAATAGCATCAGAGACGATATTGACAGAGTCATCTAAGGAGAACCCAAAAACGTGAAAGCCATCGAAACCAAAAAGATTCTCCGTGTTACTATGGTCGAACACAAATATGGGAACAGTGCGAACGACAGATTTGTAAGATACCTCAGCATCAAATTGTCCCAAGAGAGAAATCTTCTGTTTATTGTAAGTCCGTAATTGCCTAGTGACAGGTGACAGGATTGGAGAACCCAACTGAATATACGTCAGAGAACTGATGATAGTGGCAGCGGAACCAGTATCCACCTGCATGCGAACATCTCGACCAAGTATTTGGACAGTGAGGAATAACTTCCTTGAAAGGGAAGAAGAACAATTGACATACAACACAGAATCAGAAACAGCGACATGTTCATGAACATCATGTATGTGGTCGAATTTGCAAACGGATGACACATGACCCTTTTTTTTGCATTTGTGACACACGGCCCAACGTTGTGGACAATCTTTTCATGAATGTTTCGTATAACACTGTGGACATGAAGGAAATTGCCGTGGGTTTTGCTGCAGTTTCTTAGAGGTTTGTTTACGGTTAGGCCGAGGCTGCGCTTGGGAGTGTACTGCGGCCACATCACACGCTTCGTCAACATCACACAGAGGTTGTATTTCCCTGACGTCGCCCCAAGCCTCTATTTGCGCTCCAGCGGCGTGAGAAATTTCAAAAGACAGAGCGATGGATAGGACTTCATCTACAGTCGGATTTGCCAACTGAAGGGCACGCTGCCTAACTTCTTTGTCGGGCACTGATCGGATAATAGCATCCTGTACCATGGAATCGGCATAGGATTCTTTGTGAACTTCAGTAACAAATTGACACTTTCTACTGAGGCCGTGAAGTTGAGCAGCCCAACGCAATAGGATTGATTCAGTTGTTTTTGACAATGATAAAAGGCAACACGAGAGGCTACCACATGTGTTTGCTTTTGAAAATAGACGGGCAGAAGTGAGCACATTTCAGCAAAGGACAAAGACACAGGATATTTCAAAGGAGCCAATTGCGACAACAACCGATACATTTGAAGTGAAATCCATGAAAGGAACAGAGACTTACATGTTTGTTCATCCGCAACATGAAATGCCAAGAAGTGCTGTCAAAGACGTTTTTCGTAATCAGACCAGTCTTCTGCTGTCTCATCGTAAGGAGCAAGAGGAGGTAGAGACAACGATGAGAGATGCCCCACATTTGATGCCGCAACAAAATCATGAATCGCATTCATGAGAAGCGTTTGCTGTTCTTGCAATAGTTGCTCTAAAGTAGCCATGGAAACGTGTGGGTCAATGATGGAAAAGAAAAATCACATCCTTGTCACCAATTGTTATTACTTCATGGTGAACAAATATATTTCAAGGAAGACGCAATACACGAAAGTCACAGATCAAGTGAACAGAGTAAGACATGTGTACACTTTAACAGTCAAATCATAACTGAGTCCAAGTCTAGCGGCCACTGGCTGTCTGGCCGCTTACGTGGCGCTGCCGCTGCATGGCTGGCAGACAGCGCCGCATGTAGAAGATGTGCGTAACTGTGCGGCGGCACTTTGAAAGATCGGCAAGTCACAACAATAATCATCCACATATTTTCGTCTTCTTGTTAGTCTACTGCTTCATCCAACAGATCAGTTTGCTTAATTTCTTCTGAACACACAATTCTTGAAATTGATTTCATCAGATGTCCTTGATGTTCTGCTGTATTTTGTCTGAACAGTTCCCTTTATGAGTCATCCATCACTTGTTTCATTTTTAAACAAAAACCTCCATGCTTCGAGAATGACATATTTTCTGAAAACAATTTTACATTCTTCAGGACCCAATAGCCCATAACCATCTGGACAATGATCAGTCATGAAACACTTCAATGATTTCATTTCAGACATGTTTGTGATTAATTTCTTAGGAATCTGCAAATACGTACTTTACACAAAAGTAAGTAATGTTTCTTAATTTGATTTCCAGACAGAACATAGTGTTTATGCAATTTCTCCATCCAAACCTGAAGCAGGGGCATAATTAATGATAAAACTTGTGCCATTATATCTTTTTATGAAAAACTGCTTTCCAAGTTTTCCTGTAATAATCATGATGCAACCATTTTCAATTATAATATGACTTACTGGTAACAGCATCCTAAAATCAAACTGTATGAAATTTTCTTTGAAGAATGTTTTCATTTTATTTTAAATACATTTTCCACCATCACCACATTTACATCTGCTGATTTTAATGTTAAAATGAGCAGTAATGAAAAATTTCTGGCTTTGAAGAGTATGAGCTGCTCTAAAGTGAGTATAATCATCAACAAAAGTCACTATATATTTCTTTACATCTAAAGCCACAAAAATGTTAGAGGCCCATATGCAATACTAGGTACCAATTGAAATGGTTTTTAGTGGGAAAAGAGACTGAATGTGAGATAAATGAGTCTACTTATCTCTTAGGCAGTCCAAACATATATTTAAAGGATCTGAAACCTTGGCCTTTCCCTGTCCATGTATTAGCAAACAAAATTTCTCTATATTCTTGAAGTATTTATGCAATGAGGTTTTGTCACTAATGAAAGACAAACACTTGACATTGCATTCATTCATTTGAACATGAAAACATACAATCCTGAGTCTTTTCTGTGAGCTGCAGCTGTAATTTTTTCATCATTTCAAAACAGAGTGAATTTCTGACAATAATGTGATCATCAGCCATTTTTAAGTTCCTCTGGCAAGAAGCTGTTTCATAATCATTGTATTACAAGAATATATTTTATTTTTATTTGAAATACTTTTCCAAAAACAGTATTTTCAGCATCAGTTTCTCAAAACTTCTGAGCTAGCAGAAGTTTGCAGTTGATGATATCAAGGACATCTTCTTTTATGTTGAAATTCATTGTTAACAACATTTTACATACTGTCACAAAATGTTGAATCATCATAATTTTCTGCTCACAATTTTTTGTTAGTGAATTTCACAAATAATAGATGGTCTCCATGTCATTGATATACTCCGAGTAGCTGTCCAAGATTCACTAGATTATTTATGAGTTACTTTCTCTATTCATGTTGTGGTGTTCTTTCGTCAGTTCTCCTTCTGTGTCCAGCTGTGTCATCTCGAAGAAGGTCCAAAATTTCCTTTTACTGCCTTTTGAAAAAAAAAATAGTAACTTAAGTTTGCTTATGAGAGTTTTCAGCCTGAGTTTTCAATTGCTGAAGTTTGCGCCATCAAACAAAGGTATGTTATATTTTTTTCCATTACCTGCACCATTATAGTAGGATATGTAATTGGTACACTGTATTTCACATGCTACTGGTTTTACTGGTACACCATAACACTTGGATTCACTGTGTCTGGGCCCATAACTGGTTGTAATAACCAGGAATGATACTTTACCTGTTCCATTCAAATACTGGAAACCAATCTGACAAATAATAACATTCATTTAAAATTTAGTTAACTGCTGTTTCCAGAAGAATTGCTGCTCAACGCATGAATGAAAAATGGATGATTGACCAAAGGTATTACACAGGCAAAGTGACCACTAATCAAAGATACTACATGACAATTAAATTGTTCACATTTTAATGTTCTGAAATACTGTAACCACATTATTGTTTGAAAATTGTGAAAAGACCATGAAACTATATAACTGTGAAAGAATGATGCTAGCAATGCCTGTAAATATGATGAAACAACCTTCAAATATGAAAATGTTTTTCTAAACATCTAATATTTTGTGGGATGGCTTATTAAGTTATAGAAAAGCTGACGAGTCAGTGTTAGTAATACTTGCCACTTGAGTATGTACATTTGACACTAAAGTTATCACAGAGTAACACAGTGAACGTTTGATGTGCATCCTTTTCTTCTGCTTTCAGTGTATCACCATACCTCTTGTACAAGAATGAAATCACAATTTTTGCAGTGAAGATCAACCCATTTAGCTTTCCGAAGGCACTGGGCTTTCTAGAATCCATGGGTGCAAGGTAAAATGCTTACAACTTTTAGTAGAATGTTTTAGCATACTCCTTTTCAAATGTGATATTTTTATTATTTTGTTTTGTTTGTCAGTGAACAGCATCTTACAAATACTAGATGAAAATGTGCACCAAAGGAAAGGATACCTGTAGTCCAAATACAGTAAAATTGCAATGTCTGATTGTAGTGTCTGATCTGTTGATTATGAGTGATATGAACAAAACTGGGGAAATCACTACCTATCATTTCCTTATCACACAGGTAGTAACACTCACTTGAAAGTCTGCTATCCATGGACCATGAGACTTATTCATTTGGCAGGTGTTTTTCAGTGCCTGATTGATTAACTAAAAAAAGGGGGCAGGGGGGAACCTACAGATCAATGATAGCCAGTAAGAGCAATTAAATTTGAATAATACAGTACATTGCAAGAAGAAAGACAAATGCAAGGTAACCAGTCATAGTATTTTATAGAAACAGTTTTGGACAACTTGGCAAGATGTCACCATGCTGTGGGCCAGGAATGAGACTAAAACAACACATCTCACACAATGAAAATCTAATCAAGAATAGGTCCAGTCCCCAGAGAGAGTGAGGACTGTTTCACTGAAACAAACCAACAAACTGAGAGTTGCTAGCCATGCCACGATTTTTGTGTTATAGGCACAGAGGCAGGATCCAAACAGCAGAACATACCACATTGTGATCAGTGGAATTGCAATTCCAGATTCTTGTGGTGAAAAATGGCATGATCATACAAAATCAATCATTTTAAGAGCTGCACATTTCCTAACAAGAAACATGCTGATCACACCAGATGGTCCCATTACAATGCTGCTCCCTGGATGGTGGAAGGCAACACTTACATACCAGAATGGCTGTAAATGCCACACTCTCCTTCCTATATTGTGTATTTGTCCAAATCAGCAACTGAATTGACTTCAAGAGTGGCCCTTAGTGCTGTTTGTGAACTTGGATGCCACGCCATAGTGCATCTCCATAATTAACAAGTAAGTCTTTACAGTCAACATGACAGAGGAAGAAAACAAACTGTTGGTGCAGTGTTGCCTTGGCAGGTGGCTCAGTCTCTTTGTCGCAAAGGTTGGGCCACCTGTTTGGATGCAAATTCCCCAAATGAGGTAGAAACTGGTATGCTGACAGTACTGCATGCAGTCACCTTAAATTAATATAAGTTGGTTATGAACTTCTAAGGAAATTTGCCATCTAGAGGATTTTCTGCATGAAACAAATGGAGAATGTTGAAATTACTTTGCCCTTCCATTTGATTGTCCTCCATGTAGGCTATCCATTGGTGGTACTCATTCGCTGGGGAAAATTAATATAATTTCACAAACTGACTGTTTAATTTTTATGTCTTTTTAATTGATGATCCATTTTGTCTGAGATTATTGTCAATAAGTTCAAAATCTTGTAGGCAGCTGAATCTGTAGTTGGAATTACAAATTCAGTTTTATTTGACTCTCTTTCTTTGGGATAGGGACTGGTTTGGACAGCTATTGTGTCTATGCCATTCATGCTATATGCCCTCAAAAGGTCTCCGCATTGCAAAATATTTTTTGTGCTGCCTTGGTCATGCAGCTTGAGGCTGTTGCCAGTGAATAGCACTGTGGAAGAGCAAGACATGGGGATCCAAAAGGTGTCCAGCATGTCCCTCATGTCCCCCAATCATTCCACTGCTGTGGATTTCCTGGTTTCAGCCTACTTAGAGATTGACCCTAACCCAGAGTCGAGTAGAAGGTTGTTTTAATGCCAAGCATAAGACTTTCCTGGAGACTGGTCAAAAGGCCTCCACAGTATGTCTGACAGTCATGTTGCAGGTGCTGTCTGTGGCTGATAGAGATCCTGAACCAGATGCAGCCAATTTCTCTGTTTCTGAGCAGACTGCAAGATCTGGGCATTTATAGAGGGTGGGATTATTGTTGGTTGGTGGCTGCAGTGTTAGGTGCATGGCGGAGCCCCTTAGGAATATGTCTGCCAAGGAGTGGAACAAATCCAGTGTACACATAGAGTCCACTCTGGAGGCAGACATCTCAGATGTGGAACAAGTACTACAAAATGACATAAAGGGCAGAGGGTGCAGCCAACTGCTGGTGGTGGCTTATGTTGATACCAATTATGTGTGTCACTTCAGATCTGAAGAGATGTCTCCACTATCTAGTGACTATCAGAAGTGGTAAAGACAGCCAGACTTGCTTGCAAGATGAAAGCAGAGCTTACCATGTGTAGCATCATTGACAGGACTGACTGCAGATTTTTTGTGCAGAGCTAAGTGGAGGGTCTAAACAGAGGCTCAGATGGTTCTGCAACCATGTAGGCTGGAGATTCCTTGACTTGGGCCATGCAATGGAAAGGTGTCGGGATCCACTTAATAGATAATGGGTCTACTACACACATGATGTGGCTGCATGGGTAGCGAAGGCTATGTGAAGTGGACTGGGTGGATTTTAAGGTTAGAGGGTCTCAATAAAGTACAAACAGAGGTACAGTCTCAAAGGGAGCAGGCTAAACACAGGACAAGGATAGATCTAGGAAGCATTGGTAGTAGCTGTATTTGAAAAGAACCAGAGCTTTAAGCACTCATAGAAATCACTGAAGTGGAATTTGTTATATCTGCTGAAAGCTCGCTAAAGCCAGGGATAAGTTCAGCAGAAGCATTTACCAAAGTTTCTGTGAGCTAGTATGGATAGAGGTGATACTCAACAACTGGGATAAATTAATAATTGGTTCCTTTTAGTGATCATCCCTACCCCTCCAGCCCACTCCCCTGACTCAGAAAATATACCACAGCTTCTGAATGATCCAAGGAAAATTTGAACCTCATTTTGGATAGGTACCTGGCCTGTACAATTATAGTTGGTGGTGACTCAATGTACCCTCAACATGCTGACAAAATACTGGTTTAAAGTTGGTGCTAAGCATAAAAAACCCATCAAAAATGTACTACATGTGTTCTCCAAAAATTATTTTGAGCATTTAGTTCATAATCCCACACAAAGTGTAAATGATGGTCAGAACAGATTTGGCCTATTAGCAAGAAATATCCATGAGCAAATAGAAGCATCATGACAGATACAGGAATTAGTGATCCCAAAGTGAGTGCAGCAAGACTGAAAACCATAACAGTCAAAACTACCAAAAATAAATGCAAAATACATTTATTTAAGGAAGTAGATAAAAATTAATTTCATGCCTTCATAAGCAACAGTCTCCATTCCTTCCACAGTAACTACATAAGCATTGACCAAATGTGGATTAAATTCAAAGAAATGGTGCTCATGGCAACACAGAGTTTTATACTGAGTAAGCCGGCCGGGGTGACCGAGCGGTTCTAGGCGCTACAGTCTGGCACCACGCGACTGCTATGGTCGCAGGTTCAAATCCTGCCTCGGGCATGTGTGTGTGTGATATCCTTAGGTTAGTTAGGTTTAAGTAGTTCTAAGTTCTAGGGGACTGATGACCTCAGCAGTTAAGTCCCATAGCGCTCAGAGCCATTTGAACCATTTTTATACTGAGTAAATTAATAAGAGACAGAATGAACTCCCCTCCTTGGTAGAAAAAAAAGATCAGGACACTGTGTAGAAGCCAAAAAAAAATCCTGATTTAAAAGAACACAAAATCTTCAAGACTGACAATGGCTTATAGATGCTCAACACTTGGAATGGACTTTAGTGCGAGATGCTTTTGACAGTTTTTACCCTGAAGCTCTACCTTGAAATCTGGCAGGAAATCCAAAGAGATACTGGACATATGTAAAATATACCAGTGGCTAGACAGCTTTGTTGGTGGCAGCAGCCTATATGCATGCTGCCCAGGGGGCATTATCCACATGTAACCTGGGGGCATGTCTTGGTCTTGTCTTGTCATAGTTGTGCCTAGTTCAGTACCTGCTATGCAATGTTTCCTAGGGCCAACCAGTGTGCTGGTGAAGGCATATGCCAGCACATTCCTCCCCCCCCCCCCCCCCCCCCCCACACACACTCACACCAAAACACCACACATTGTCATGTACTGGATATGTGAATGACAATGGGGAGGGAGGAAGGAAGCTGGATATAGAGATAAGCTGGGAGCCATAGCTGTGGAGGGCCGTGTACTCTCGGCTGTACCCCATGATCTGGCTTGTGAGAGCAGAGGAATATCCTCCTGAAAACACTGATCAGGACACGTATGTCCAGTCCTGTGGGCATCTACTTGGGCAATGATGGTGATGGAAACTGTGACAGCAGGTCCAGATCCACTGAGTCGAAGAGTGGTGATGTCAATTGGCTCATCCTGGTGTGCTATGGCTGTGAAGACAATGTGATCCTGTGAGGCCATGAACCTGGGGGAAGAAAAGCAGCAGAATCATGGGGCAAATGCCAAATGTGAATTTGATTTGGAGGATGGTGCTACAAACCATCGGGACCTGCAATCAAGCACATAAAAGAGCCAATGTGTTCTTGGATCATGACTCTCTCCCAGTGCCAACGGTTGCCACAAACCCTAAAAAGGACAGGACCATGTGGTGGAATGTGATAATATGTGGATGCTGCAGTGGGTGTAGCAAGTGTAGCAGCATCCAATGGCGGTGGCCATGCAGAAGTTCTGGTGGTGATGGTCTGTCTCGTGAATGGGAGCTATAGGAGGTAAGGAAGCGTTGCACTGCCTGTTCCTATGTGTGGGAGGTGTGAAGCTTGGATATCTCTTGTTTAAAAGTGCATATGAAGTGTTGTGCTTTGCCACGGACAGGGGGTGATTACACTTTTTGAGACAACACTTGAGTCCTGCATTTGACAACACTTGAGAAAGAGTACGCAAATTGGCAATGTGTTCTTCTAGTGTACTACCTGAGATGGATAAGTGTCAATTATTGTCTGTGGATTGACTGTAGTTTTGAAGTCAACACAAATGTGAATGCAACCAGAAGGCTTTGGCATCAAAACCAACGGACTTTCCCACTGACTAGCTCGTATTGGCGGAATCACTCCATAATCTTTTCATTCACTGGCCACTTTGTCTCATAAAGCAATGGTAATGGGCCAAGCCCAGAAAAACTTAGGCTGTGCATTGTCTTTCATGGTAATGTGCATTACAAAATTATCAGCGTTTACAAGTCCATCAGAAAGGAGTTCAGGAAATTCCTTGAGCAAACTAGTGACACTGTCGTCGGATTAAAAGCAGTCACTGAAAGTAGACTGTCTTGGATGCTAAGGCCAAATAAGTTAAACAGATCTAAGTATTCACTGTCTCTTGATTGCAACACAGTAAATTTCACTGTCCTAGTGTGAGAGTTGTAAGTGACAGGCAAACTACACTGTCCAAGCACTGGGATTTCCTGTCCATTGTACACAGTGAGGTGGATGCTAGACTTTGACAGGCTTGTAAGCCTAACTGTTTGTACATGGCATGATTAAGCAAAGTTACAGAAGCACCTGTGTCCAGTTCAAAGCCAACATGATGGACAGCAGTCTATAATGTTACAAATAATTTGTTGGAATGGCATCAAACTGCAATGGGGCAAGATGAGCATACAATCCTACTTGAATTACTGCTAGAAACTGTAGTCAGTTTTGAAAACACTGCATTCACAGAATGTGCATGAGACTTGTTGTTGTGAGAATGGGCAGAATTGACATTCTTTTGCCATTGAAAGCAAACTGCCTGGACAGGGCCTTCCTTTCCACATGAGTAACATTTTGCATTGTGTGACGGGCAGTTTTGCCACTTATGGCAAGTAAAACAGTGAGGGTAAGACATCACTGGATTTATAGGCCTGGCCACTTGTTTACTGGGCTATCTGCATGTCTGTGCACATTCATTGTGGCTGCTGAGTGGGGCAGTAGTGAGCAAATTGGGATCTGATCAAGTTTATTGGTGGTTATGGCACTGGCACTGGCATCAAATTGTTCTAATATTTGATGGAGCGAAGGATCTGAGTACTTGAGAATCTGTTCTCTAATTCTGTTGTCAGGGACATTGTATGTGATCACATCACAGATTATCATGTCACTATAAAAACTGCCAAGACTACACTTGAATTTACACTTCTTAGTGAGTCCCTGTAAGTTGGTATACCACTGACAGTACACGCGTTCAGGTTTTTTGTAAGGTGAAAGAACTGAAATCTGGCTGCCATGACCTGAATCTGCCATTCATAATACTGTCTTAATGCACCTACTATTTCATCATAAGAGAGTGCATCGGGAGAGGATGTAGGGAAGACTTTTTGAATTAAGCAAAACACAGGGGTTCCCATGACAGACAAGAAATAATGAGATTTCACAGTACTTTGAAGTCAATGGACTTGACAGTGGGTCTGGAACTGGGTGAGATATTTAATCCATTCCACTTCTTTTGCATTGAAGTGCCAAAATGGTGGAATGTTGTGTGGTGACACATGTTGGATCAGTTGGTTGGTTGGTCAGGCAGCTGACACAGTTTGTGCGGTAAGCAATTGCTGTACAGTAGATAGCAATGTGGTGATTTGCTGGTTCTAAAACTGAAAAATCTGATTTAGTTCCAGAGCAAGAGCGGTCTGCAGCTGAGACGCCAGGGCAGGAGTGGAGGGGCAGGATAGCCTTTCTGACACTAACAAATTACAGCAAAATATGAAAAGACAAAGAAAAAAGGAATGTGTAAAGCCTCTGAAAAGAGAAGTAGATTAGTTCTGCAGCCTCCCTTCTGTAATACATTAAACAACAAGAACAAATGAGCAAATAGAATCACTGCAGCAACCTAGAACACATGAAAAACAAACAAAACTTACTGGTCAGACTTGTTGCCACTTATTATGGCTGTGCCCTCTTGTAATGTTTTGTGGATGGATGAGGAGATGGCAGTATGGCAGGTGGGTGGCCAGTTTCCCCTCACTACAACACAAAATGCACATGTGGTTAAAATACAATTTATTACAGGAATCAATTGAGTACTTAACTTGAGTGATGTCCAATCTGGAGTGCTGCAGCTAACAGCAATCTTATAATATGTACTAATTCTTGAATCTTGTGTGTGTCCATAATACAACTACAGGGTGGAGGAAAATAGTGTCATGAAATTTTAACCCTGGGTAGTTGATGGCCATTAGGAACCAAAATTACCAATGCTGTGTAGGTCGACAACACACCATTTTTAAACTATGGAAACTTGGCACCATTTGCTCCAATTGGCCGTGGGATTGCCCTGTTGCCATTCGTCAGTTGATGGGCAGTGCTATGGTTGTCAGTTCACATACACAAACATCTCTCGCCTCGTCACTGCCACAACATGATATGCACATGTGTCCGATAGGTCACCACCTCAGGTCAGAGGCATTCACATGTAAGCTTCACTTCGGAGCACACACATGTCACCTGCAATTTAGTCATACAGTAAGCATGGCGGCACAGTATTCGTTTGAAGAACAATGAGATATGGTTTTTGTTTATGGACTAGCTGGCAGTAATGCACATAGAGCTCAATGGTTGTATGAGGAACAGTACCCAGTAAGACACCACCCACACCTGCAAACGTTTACAGCAATTCACAGGTGACATGGCAAACTCAAACACGATGGGATGCTGCATTTGAAGAGACTGTTCTCGAGCACTTCAAGAAAGCACCTACAACAAGTACTTGAGCAGTTGTACATGACATGGGGATCACTCATTGGTTACTCTGAGGTTTTGAAGGATGACGGCTAACATCCATTTAGTTTTTACCCTGTTCAAGACCTAAACCCTGTGGCAGACTATGAACACAGGCTAGGATTTTGCCAGTGGTTAGTGGTTTCTGTGATGTGTTGCACAAGATCCCAACTTCCCTGCCATTGTGTTGTTTACTGATGAGTGCATCTTCCATTGGGATGGCCTTTACAACACTTGAAACATTCATTACCGGGCAAGGGGAAATCATCATGTCATGTATGTCCACGAATACCAGGAATGATGTTTGCTAAACATATGGGCAGACATTGTGGATGACCATCTGACTGGGCCGGTCCATGTACCTCCTCAACTTACTGGGGCAAATTACCTTCACTTTTAGCAAGAAACTCTACCCGGCCTGCTGGAAGATGTTCCCCTGGACATACAGCTATGCATGTGGTTACAGTATCCTGCACATAGCAGTCATGCTGTGTGTGGATATTTATATGAACTCTTCAATGGCTGGGTAATTGGCAAAGGTGCTCATATGACATGGCCCCCACAATCACCAGATCTCACGCAACCAGACTATTTCCTGTGGGGATTCTTCAAGGTTGTAGTTCACCCACCCAGAAGCAAACCACCTAGAAATGAAGAGGAATCAATGGATAACATTCAATATGCCACCAATCACATCAGGGCAATTCCAGGAATCTTTGAAAGAGTTTGGCAAAACACCGTTCAATGCTGCCAAGCTTGTGTTGTGTCAGAGGGTCGCTAGTTCGAGCACCTGCTTTAAGTAAACAATGTCCTAGCTATAAAAAAGGCCCTTTTGAGGGCCAATTCAATTTTTAAAAGACTTTCTGTTCACAAACTAACAGCTGTTGATGGTTTTTTTCCCAGTACATTTTATCATGAAACTACAATGGACGTGTCAGGACTCTGGCGGATTCGCCCCCAGGGTGGAAGGCTGACATGCTACCACCAAGCATGCAGGTCACATTGGATACATCGCAATCTCTGGCAGGCAAAGCTTTTGCAGTCATGCGTTGTCCAGAGCAGCCAGCAACAGGGCAATCCCACGGCCAATCATAGCATGTGGTGCCAAGATTCCGTAGTTTAAAAATCATGCATTGTCGACTTACACAACACTAGTAATTCTGGTTCCTACTAGCATCAGCTATCCAGGGTTAAAAATTCACGTCACAATTTTTCTCCACCCTGTATATGCAATGACTATTGTTCCCTCACAGCCAGGTAAGGTACAAGCCAAAGACTATTGCTGTGGAAGATTAGAGCACAGTGTGACATATTGAGCTGCAATGAGAACTGAGTCCCGATGCTATGTACTGAGGTACTGAGATTGAGAGACTGAGAAAGCTCGGTCAGCAGCAGCAGCCTATATGCATGCTGCCCAGGGGGCATTATCGGTGCCTAGTCTGGGGGCATGTTTTGGTCTTCTCTTGTCATAGGCGCACCTAGTTTAGCACCTGCTATACAATGTTTCCTAGTGCCGACCGGTGTGCTGGCGAAGGCATACACCAGCACAGACAGCTTTCTCTGAACTGCCTCTTCCTAATTTCTGTATCTTTATTGAATTACAATATCACAATGAAAGTCAGTGCAGTTTCATTATCACTTAAATCAAATACAGGGCTGTCATTTTAGCTTTGCAATTTACATACTTAATTAATCTAACTCATTGCCTCAGTTTTTGGCACAAAAATTGGATTTGGCTTATTAATTAAAAAAGAAAAAGTTAAGAAGGTAGCTTCATGAAAACTTCTACCAAATCTTTTTATGATAAACAGAACCTAATTCCAAATGTGGAACACACTAATAATATGCACTTTTAAAATTTTGTAAACACTGGAATTTTGAAGACACTAATTATTGAATTATTGCAGATAGTTGCAGTAGTTGTGATAAATGGTAAGTACCATATGCAATGCACTCCACAGTGGTTTGCAGGGTATGGATGCAGCTGTAGATAAAGTTAATTGAAACTAAGAAGAAAGAGGACAGTACTAATGTGAATCGCCTATTTGAAGCCATGTTACCTGAAAATGTCCTGTGTGATACTCAAATATATATTAATTTGTTTCAGATATATGGACTATGAAAAGCTGGGAGTAAAAGTTTTTTCAATGAAACAGCACAAGGAAGCCTTTTCAGAGCTGAAGAAGGGACTAATTGCTAAAGCTGTCTTTAAAATTGGGGGCTAGGTAAGAACATAAACCTCAGTCAAATCAAACAGAAGAATTTGTAATACGAAATTTGTAAACATGCTCAAATTGAATTAAAAATGCGTATGATTATGAGGTGGATGTAGCTGGTTTGCATAAAAATGAAGCTGAGTGGCATCAGTTTATACATGATAATGATGGCTGGTGACTGTGGATTAAAGTACTGCCGGCCGCGGTGGTCTAGCGGTTCTGGCGCTGCAGTCCGGAACCGCGGGGCTGCTACGGTCGCAGGTTCGAATCCTGCCTCGGGCATGGGTGTGTGTGATGTCCTTAGGTTAGTTAGGTTTAAGTAGTTCTAAGTTCTAGGGGACTTATGACCTAAGATGTTGAGTCCCATAGTGCTCAGAGCCATTAAAGTACTTGAACAAAAGTGGCTGGTTGCTGTATTTCTTTAAGTACAGCTGTCTCAAGTTTCACTTTCCTAGTTTATGTGTGAATCAGTAGTGAAGCACACAAGGTAAGGCAGCTAAAACAGGCCACCCAAAATGGAGGTGTAGACATAAAAAAGCAGCAGGTAGCAAACACTTTGCTAGAGGATGGAGGTTTTAAGCAAATAGTGACTGAGACCATAACCAAGGAACTAATTTTGGATTTGTTTTGTACTCAAAGAAAGTATGTATCCTGCAAATTATGTTTCTTCCTTGCTTGTGTAGAATTTGTCACTTAACAGCATCAGTGATGACAGCTTGCAAAAAGTGGAATAAAAATTCACTAAATAATTCTCTATGATCATGTTTAATGCTGACACTGGCTAAGACATCCACAACAGAGCACTCAGTTGTCAGAGAATGCATGATGAAGGGGTGCAGAACTAAACTTGACAGCCATCATTTGTGACTCCAACTATGTATAACTAACTCTGACAACTACAACTCAATATATTCACTAGTTCTCAATTTATTAGAAATACATCATATTGCAATGAAGCATTCATTTTTCTGTGGCAATATACATTTTAGTTATATTTACAATCACTGAATTTCATTTAATCTCTTAGTATGCCCTATTTCAGCCTCTTCCTGAAACACTGTAGTGTCTTAAACTTGGGATATAAAACATTTCTGTCAAATGTTCCACTCCTGTTTCCATTTACCTATGAAAGAAAACCAGCTCTCAGACTTTTAGCACTGTAGTACATTTTTTATATGGGAATGATCTAAACTCTTGACTTCTCCTCTATTTCTCCACGTTAAAACTTACTCTTAGTACAAGCCACTGCACTGCAACCTGCAATGGACCTAAACATGTTACCTGATCAGTGATTTTACTCTCTGGCTTTCCAGTTATTTCTATTTCAGCTCCCTTGTCAGGGCAGTGACATTATTAGATTTGTTGAAAAACCCCTGAACAAATCTTGCTGCACTTCTTTGTATGCCTTCCAGGTATGATGTCAGGTATGACTGGTATGGGTCCCATACAGAACTGCAATACTCCAGCTGAAGCCTTACCATAGAACAATGTATCTGTATTCATCTTGCTTGGAGCCCTTCCAGATTCTTGTCTTGTGGAAGAGGAAGTTATTTACCTCTCAAACTAGCCCTGTCACAGGAACACCCATATGTATTGTTCTGTCAGATTTCACTCCTAGATATTTAAAATTAGTTGACATTTAAATTATTTCTTCCCGCATCTTATACTCAAGTGCTGTCTTGGATATTCTGGAGCATGAAATGACCACTTGGCCCTTGTGTACATTGTTGATCATTCCATTTATTTTTATCCATTTCCCTGTTGTTGCAAGGTCTTCCTGGAAAGTCTCACAAACCATAATTGTCTTTATTGTGAGATATTCCAACAGTTCATGTGCAAAGCTCCTAATATTACAGTGGATCCTTATGTCAACATAATTTATAAATATTTTACAAATAACATGGGTCTTAGTATACCCTCTGGATTAGGCCCTGCTGAAATGCCTGTATCCAAGGTCTTCTATTCCAGCAGTTTGTAATTTGTGCAATGAGAACTCATGACAGACTTACTCTCAAATGCCTTTTCCTCAAATGCTAGTGATGCAGACCAGTTGCCTTATCTCATATAATCTGTCTGCTGCATCCTCAGCAAAACCTACAAATTATGATTCAGAAGAGTGCTGTTCCCTAAAACTTTGATGAGTTCCCTTAAGCCATTGTGTTGTGTTCTATGTAGTATAGCTTTTTGCCAGTGATATGGCACCTCCCCTCTCTGTAAGCTTAATCTGAACAGTTGAACAGTTATGCCAGGTAGTGAACTAACTGCCAAATCAAGCTTTCTCAGGAGGTCAGAGAGATATTGTCTCATCCACATGCCTTTCCAGTCCTGCTGTTTCTAAGTATTTTCGTGATTTCCTTCATGTGCAACTGGAATTTCCCAGAAACATTTCATGCTACATGCCCACCTTGTTTCTCTACTAATGTCTAGTTTACACACCACATACTACCCACCATCTTTCCACACAAATAACTAAAGGTTTTTCCTTGCAGATGTGACTGGATCTGTCTTCCTTCCTCCACAGATGGAACATTATTAGTTTCTTTTACATATCCTACATAATCATAAACCCTTCTTGTGTCTTTTTATCTTTTTCTACCATATGTGACATTAAATTATTTTTTGCTCCTCACATTGCTTATTTGTCTTAAGTAAAACATTTTCTCAAACCTTTTTTGTACCTTATTGTGCGCTGT
Source organism: Schistocerca cancellata (assembly GCF_023864275.1). Classification (NCBI taxonomy): domain Eukaryota; kingdom Metazoa; phylum Arthropoda; class Insecta; order Orthoptera; family Acrididae; genus Schistocerca; species Schistocerca cancellata. The sequence continues at coordinate 136,627,469 of NC_064634.1, read as the reverse complement.
CCTGCATCTGCTTTTTAATCTTGTTATGTTTCTGTTATAATATGCAGTTCATGTCCTCCTCTTGCCTTTTTTTGTCCTTTCTGTTCCTGTACCCTCCTCATCAATACTCTAAACTGTCTCCACTTGTCATATATTGTTGTTCCAGTTTCTATTCACTCTCTCTGCCATTTTATATTTGAAAGACCTGCAGCTCTGCTACTTTTGTTAAATTGTAATGGTAAAATCATTTCTTTTCTGTTGTCACAAAACCTTAACCTGCCCCTGTAATTTCCATTATAACTGACTTGTGGTCATGAATGCTCTCCATTTATTACTGCTGTGATACAAATCATATGGTCTTACCAAAACAAGGTACCGCAACTGTTGCTTTGAACTAGCAACAATCTAATACCCATCTGTGTCTCAACCTATGTAAATACTATTGTAGTTCATGAGTAGGTAAGTAATTTTTATTGTTAATAGCTGCCACATTAAGACACTGATTGTTTATGTAATAAAACAATATACTTACTCCTCTGGCATTGGAAAGAGCCTTCAGAGGGGACTTCAGCAGTGTGACGGGTGTTGAACTTGATCAAATAGTACTGAGGTAACAGTTGTTGCAAACCACTGTTGCCATCATGAGAGGTCTCACAAATAACCACTTGACTGCACCTAATATAGGGCAAGCATGTGACAAAAGTATGGTCTGCTTGCTGCCCATCAGTCTGTGCCCTGCTGCTACAGTAACCAGACAATTTGCTCCTGAAGCCACTCAGATTTTAAAAGCATATACAAAAATCAAAGAGATGGATACGGTTTTCATTTATAGGAAATGTCACCTCACTATCAGTTTTATAAGCTGAAAGGTATCCTGATCATGCCAAGCTCTCATGAGCAACTTCACAAAATTTATAAAAAATGTCTCAGCAAACTGGCAGTGAAAAACATAAAATACATAAAGACAAAAGAACAACTGATAAGATAAATGCAACTAATGTCTTAGCAGTAGTAACACAAAGTCCACATGCCACTACAAGGCAGCTTCAGTGTGCAAGTGGGATCAGACAAAGGAGTGTTCTATAAATACTACATTCCACTGCAGTTCATCTCTTACATATCTATTACAGTTCCGTGGAAATGACTTTCAAAATCAGTTAAAGTTCTCTGACTTGTGGCTACAAAATCTGCAGCATTTATATGCAAGATTTTTTTTAGGGATGAAGCATCATTTACCAACCATGGGCAAATTAATGTGTCAATATACTCTACTGCCGGGATGATAAAATCCACATGAGGTGAGAGGAGTGCACAAAACAACCTTTGTCTTTCAGAATATTGTCCAGGCTTTTCAAGAATTGCCCTTTGGTCCTCCTTTTCTTGCTTTGACTCTGAACAGACAAAACTATCTACAATTCCTAACTGTTAAGCTACTGCAGTTATTGGAAGACAACCTCAGTGGACTTACAGCATTTCATGTAGTACCAACATGGTGGCTGTCCCATACATTCTGCACAGATAATTACACTTATTCTTAGCAGAACATTTGGATTTAGTTTGGTCATTCAGAAAACACAAAATGCTTTGATTGCTCACCAGGCTTTGGACTTTTACCTATGGGGAAAGTTAAAATAAGAGGAAACAACGATGACACCCAAAGCTATAAAATGCCTTATAACATTGGCCTTTACTATGAGAAGTTCTAATGGAAATCACTGTGTAAAATCGTCTCTCCAGAAATGCTTTATAGCCTGTGTCAGTGCTCAATGTAATAATTTTTAACACTTGCTACAACAGTCATAATACACTGCCAGGGAGGGGGGGGGGGGGGGGGGTGAATTAGTACATCTGGCAGGCTGTACAGCTACCACAGCACAGACAAAAGTGTTGGCAATATGAACTGCTGCAAACTAGTTATTAGCAGTGGGGCTACAGGCACACACACTCCTAGCTCACCTTCCACTCATGCCTTGCTAAGCTCAACTGGTGCCATCAGAAGATCACTTGGGAGACCGGAATGGCACGACGTGATCTTCAGTGCTGAAAGCAGATTCTGCCTGCATGCAAGTGATGGTTGTTTGTATGTACAATGTAGACCTGGTGAGCACTGTCTTGTAAAGTGAATTCATCCAAGACATATTGGCCTTGTGGTCTGGGTTGCGAAATGGTACAGCTCTCATTTATCTTTTGTATTTGTGTAGGGGACACTAACCAGTGCTTGGTGTGTGCAGAAAGTTGTTGGACCTGTTCTTTTGCTGTTCTTCTACATACTGCCCATGACACTCAATGTACTCTGCATCTGGCCAGCATGATATGTGGACTTGTCTCCAATCAATCAGATACGGGCTATGATGGAACAAGAAGTGACTCATGCAACTTGTCAGTCAACAACTCTTACAGAACTATGTGAACAGGTCAAGCAGGCATGACGTAACACATCCCATGACAGTATTTGCCAGCTGTACAATCAACTGGATGCCAGAGTCAGCACCTGCGTTTCCGCCCAAGGAGCCTACACCACTTACTGATATGGATGTTTCAGCATGGGTTGATACCTGGTACCACAGAACCACTTGTGTTATTGATCTGTAAATCATTTTATGTTCTCTATGTCCAATGATGTAGTCACAATAAATCTTGAGAGAATTGGAAACCTCTAAAAGTGTTTTCTATTGTCCCCCACCCCTCCTCTGCCCTGTCAGTGTAATAAATATTTGAACCATACCAGAGTCACTGTTGGTTTGGATTTGGTTTAGCAGAGCAAAAAATCGTTGGACCTCTTCTCCTGGCAGCATATCAGATAAAATTCCATCTGATCTGTATGTCACTCAAGTATATAGTTTAATTTTAAAAATTGTAGTCATAATTCAGCAACTAAAAACAGTAAAAATTAGTTGCATGGATCAGAAAATCTGCAACAGTTTGCTGTAACTTAACAAAAATCACACAACACATTTATTGTAACAAAAGGAAAGTTCCCTCAAGAAAAGTATAAAATTATGAGGCAGAGTTACTAGCTATTATTTACTTTGAGAGGACTTGTCAGTGTTACTGCTAGACATGTATAAAAATACACATATCATTGTGAGCCATTTGAGGTGGGCTGTCTTAGCTGCTTCACCTTGCACTTTAACTATAAAATATACTTTCAGAATGTCTCATAGGTCAAGTAGGCAGACCATTATGAAATAATTAATTCTAGAGAATTCATTAATTCAAATAACTGAAATAATAATTAGAATGTTTCATGTTCCAGATTTCTATCATCTATGCAAAAACAGTGAAGCATACAGTGTAGAACAATAAAACCACTATGAAATTGAAAATATGGATATAAAAAATTACATGGGAATAAAGATTTATTAACCAACCATTTTAAAAGACCCATGAATAAACATTGTGACATTGCTAAGGACCATATACAATAGAAATATACCTGGCTGTTCAGTCTTGTTGTCACCTTGCGATTTAATATTCAGATTCTGATTTTCCAGTCTCATGGATGGTATGGATACCAATCAACCTGTGAAAACTTGAAAGATTTTCCAATGTAATTGTGAGACGATATCAATTGTCTCACTGCAACATCAGAATATTCCTGATAGTGATTTTTGTTGTGTTCTATTTCTAGTTGAAAAATTTAACTGTGTCTGTTGCAACAGAAACTGTCATTCAAAAGACTTGTTGGTTCTACATTAATCTAGTTGCTTTCAGTATATAAACTTCATATCTTAGTTTAATGTGTGTTGTAGTTTCTTTTTCTGTGCAATGACTGAAATTGTGCTTGTAATGCATTAAAAAAAAAAAAAACTTTCACTCTGTACTTTAAAAGTTTTGTTTCTGTCCAAAGTCAAACCACTGTACATTATTACAAATAGCTATTAGAGAAATGCTGAAATTAATTTCAAGATCAGTATTTATGAGAGAAGAGAGATCAGTAAAAATAAAAGTTAAGACATACAGGTAGTGAAGGAATGGGACGGTCTTTCCAAATACTGTTTCAGGGAAACATATCACAGGAAATGTCCAGAAATAATTGTTAGCTTACAACTGAGATTGATATTCTTTTTCTTGATCTGTATCTGGTGATCATGTTAGTAAACAGACTTGAATGATTTCCATAGTTTGTCTTTTGTTTATTTTTGATAAAAGTCCTGTTAATCTGTCTGACAGTTCTGCAATGTGTGAGATATCATTTTTAACTCTACTAACCTATCTTTCATTCCTAAATTCCAGCAAACTCCCAAACTTTGTGTAGTAAGGTCCAGGCATGAAAGTATCTGGATGTGGTCCATGGCTGAAAGCCATTGCCTGAATTACCTCAGTCCACTATGACCAGCATTCTTTCCTCTGGGCCAGAGTATTGCCATATCAGTAACTCTCATGACGCATTAAGGCTTCTGACAGTCCTATGCTTGGTACACATGTTTACCTAGCTGTAAATAGTCTGGCAAAAGGAACTTTGAACAGTGCTGAATTGTGGCAGAGTTATGCTCACATGACTCTCAATTAAGACCTCAATGCTTCTGGTTCTCAGAGCTGGGGATGAACATGGTGAATTGACATACTAATCACATGCTAGCAGAGCCCTCAAGTCTCTAGCCACATAATAATTTTGCAATCAGTCATTCTTCACATCATGCTTAATGTATTTAGTTGTGAGAGTAGCAGTCTGGTGAGTTACCATGCTGTCAGTACTGCAGGTTAGTAAGCAGTACATCCATATTTATTCCTCATTGGGCATTCTATCAAGAGTATTACCTTATGGCCCATACTAACAGTTGAATGGTATCAACATCTCAACTGGGCATTTTGGTCTATCCTAGTTGGTTGCCTTATACCTCACTAAGGGGCAATTAATTGTCCCCCCTACCCCATTTCATCTACTCATAGTGTAAAGATTGTCCACTGCAAGAAAAATAACACTATAATAGTCATTGGCTACAGGATTAATGAGCCACATTGTGAATAAGACTTATCATTGAAATACCCGAAACCCACAAATTGGACAGTGATCATGGAGGGTCAACTGTAAATAAAATAGATAGCACATACAGAGAGAGTTGAACAAGTGTCAAAGAGTTTCCAGGATGGAGACGAAGCTGAATGTATGAAGGCAGGTTATTAGTCACATCTCAATTACCTAGCTGGTAAGAGCATTGATTGTGACAGTCAAGGAAATGGGTCTGAGTTCTGGTTTAACACAGCTGAAACATTTAGGCTGACAGAATTCAAAAACAGATGTCTGATAATCCACAAAAACCTATTTTGAAAATTTTAAGAGACTGTTTCAGAGCAAAGTCTACAAATTTTCTTCATCTTCCTGCATATTGCTCCCACAAAGGTAAAGCAGATAAAATAAGGCCAGTAACAGAATGCACTAAGGCATATAAGCAATCAGCCTTCACGCTCTCCATTTGTAAATGTAATAAGGAAGTAAGATCAAGGTAGAAGAGAGAGAGAGAAAGAGAGAGAGATAGATAGATAGAGCACTAGTTCTTAATGAAGAAGGATGAGAAAAGTGACATATGGGCTGGAGACCCATATCTGTTTTAAGTCCAAAATGCTACTTGTGACAGTCTTTTTTATACTTAGCATTGGTTTGTCCACCTTGCTCTAATGGAAGGGAGACGGACTGTCAGCAGCACAAGCATTCCATTACCAGCCACATATAAAATTAAACAGATGAAACACATATATGTTTTTAAAATTATTAAAAAGGTGATTTTCATTTGTGATACTAAACAGTAGACTGATCACCTTTCCAAATTAAAAACTGAAATAAGAAAGATTTTTCAGAAATATGAACTTAAAAGGCAGTCCTATACAGCCTCTGAAAGCGGAATGATATTTACAGGGAATGAGCAGTTATGTGAGCGATGCTGAGGCATTTTGTAGGGTTGTAGGATCTAAATGGTTAGTTGAAACTGTGGTGATGGAGGTAGGTTTTGGGGAGGATAGTAAGAAACAGAAATGAAGTAGGAGATTTGGGTGTTTACCTGGCCATGGCATGAAGAGGAAAGAGAGAGCAAAAGATGTGGAGGTAGTGGGAACTCTGATGTGGGGTGGAATAGGGAAGAATGAGATAGGGGTGATAGGATGGATAAGTATCGGGGTAAATTTAATTTTCTGGGTAAAAAGTTTCATTGAGAAAGAATTGGAGTATGTGTTAGTGTAACAGTTGATGGGATGTGGAAGTAGAGGCTCAGCGGCATATCAGGACTGATAATTAGTATGATAGTAAGCTCAGATCTTGCAAAGGCAGCAATACAGACATCACTGAATAAAGATCTCTCTTTAGAATTTATAATACAATTGGAAGAATTGTATTAAATGCAATTCCCCTTTGATATTCTGACAACTTTGGTGACTTTTGTTTTCTTCTCTTTACCTTAAGAGTTTATCCTCTCCCCATATTTCTGGAATGTTATCATGCTGCAGAGCTACTTTGTAGCATTTGGCCAGGTTACCATTAGAAAGGTTTAGTGATTTTGATGACTGACAGATGGTAATGTAATGAAATGCAGCCTAGAGCAAGCTAACAATATGAAACTTAAATCAGCCATTGTGTCATTTAGCACCGCACCAAGACCGTACGTACAGTCTCTCGTGGTGTATGTATGTGTGTGTGTGTGTGTGTGTGTGTGTGTGTGTGTGTGTGTGTGTGTGTGTGTAAAGAACATACCTATAATGAGATAAAGCAAACTATATAGGCAGTACATAATGGAAAAAAAGTAACCAACATGCACATTCAAAAAACAACAGATACAGCGATCAGACTAATCCTTACTAAACTGATGTCCAGCCCTTTCTTTTTTGCTGGCATAGGTATGGGGCTATATAATACTTTGCCCTAAAAACCAATTATTGGAATTTAACAAGTACATTTTCATGAGCTGTATAATACTTTTCTGTCCCATATTGGTAGCTCTTCTGTTACACTTTCCCCTGACATGAGTAAACTATGGCTGTGATGATACACAATGCTCTTCATTGAGTATGTTCAAGTTGTGCTGTTATCCAGTCTCATATGGATCTCAAACATTTCAATATTTCAGTATGTGCTGTACAAGAATTTTATAAGCCATCTATTAGTTGATGACTGCTATTTGCTTTAACTCTAGCTAAGCCTTTTTGATATTCATCTTCCTACTCTAACAGCTTAGTTATGTCCAAGTATTTGTGCAAAGTAAGGGGTAATATTTATGACACTTAAATCAGGTAGTTTAAGGATACATTTTTATGTATCATGAAGAACACTTGTATAGATTAAGAACTGGTTCATTGTGGATCAGTGCTCATTTGAAGACAAGGTTACAATGTAACCTGATACCCTGCCCACCTCTATAGAGCAACTGGATGTGGTAAATTGAACTTCACCATGTACCCATATACAGTAAAACTTGATCAGAGCACAACATATATAATTCACAAATTTGGCCAAGCTGTTCAGCCATTTTAGAGATGACACATGCAATACACTTTTATACATTAATTTTTTGAAAAAAGTGGAGCTTCACTAATGTGGAAATGGAAAACAAATTTTAAGTCTTAATAAACAATTCATTGTATAATGTGAAAAAAAGGTTACACAGAACTGCTGTATTAAAGTATACCTTAGCTATTCACATCTGTACAAGGACACAACCTTTTACATGAAGATTATACAGCCATGACAACATTGTTTAAGGGAAAGAAGTGATTGTTATTCCCCTAAACAATGATTTTACCTGGCAAGGTCAAGCATTTCAAAAAACTGCACTACGTGCATTACCTTCTCCCAGTTTCAGTTTACTTGTAGCAATTTAAGTGACAACATAATGTTGAATAAAAAGTGTTTGTCACTGACACTTAATGAAAAAATTAAGATAATCAAAGCAAGTGAGACAGACAATCTCTCTGTGCATGAAATAATATTGCATTTCACATGTGGAAAAACATAAATTTGTGAGACTTTATGAAACTAGGGCAACAGATCTAATAGAAATCTGCAACACAGAAGGAAACGAGTAAGAATCAAAGGAAGAAGAGGAGGAGTAAAATGATATCCCAAGAAAAAATAATATGCCTGATGAAGGTATTGCATGCTTAGACGATGATGTGCAATTTTCAGCACACACAAATTCTCTAGCTGCAGTAATTATTGTATAGTGGAAAAAATTGGGGAGGGGGGAGACTGAACAGGAAAATCAAACAAGTTTCCCTCTTTGATATGTGATAGAAAAGTAAAATGTGAAATGAATAAATACAGGAATAATAATTATAGATGTATAACAATATATTAATTTGAAGTCACAGTAAAAATATGAACCTGCCATATTATCTATCAGTTAGTGTAATAGTATAGTGATCTATCGTAAAATATACAGTAAGTGAATATCTATTGTACAGCAGTAATGGTACATAAAAACATGCATAATTATGGATTTATACTTTTGTGCATGGTAATTTACAAATTATATATAGCATAGTGTGATTTGTGTAATGTGGAAACTTGCACATATTGGAAAATTATTTTAATCCAATGCAATTTCGTTTTGAGAAAGTTTTACTGTGCCTATCATGTGTCAAGATAAGGTCCCTATTTTGCTGCCCATACCCATTGTCCAATTGTATGGCATAAGAATGGCAGGGAACAGAAGGTCATCCATCCACTATGCTGTCACAAGGACACAATTCATGGTCATTCTTCCCCCATTTATTTAGGCTAATAGGATGACTTAAAAAGTTGGAGAAAACAAGCTCCCTCTTTCTCAGACCTTGTCTCTCTAGGCCAAGTGTGGGGGTTTTGTTGTTCTTTGTCTGTGCACTATAGTGGAAGGATCATCATCATGAGCAGAGATCAGATTTAGTTGACCTGCCAATGTGGTATGATTTGGTGAGATCAGTATGCGAGCTGTTTTATTTTATTTATTTATTTATTTATTTATTCATCCATGGAACAATAACTATTGTATGGAGGTCATCAGTTTGCAACACATGAGCACACATTTACATTTACAATGAAACAGGTTTCTCATATTTTGTGTAGTTTTTAACTAGTCATACACACATTTATAATTACATAATATTTTGGTGATAATGACATATGTTGCTAATAATCTACATCTATGTTAAATATTCTTTTACAGTATAACAACTTTTACTTACTAAAAAGGTTTTAAGCTTTTGTCTGAAAGTGAGGGGCTCATTTATTTCTTTAATTTCTTGTGGTAATTTGTTATACAGTTTTATCCCATTATAAAATATACATTTTTGCGTCTTTGCCTTGTTCTTTCTATCTAGATGGAGGTGGTAACAAGCTCTTGTTTCATGGTCATGTATTAGGCTGTTTGTGTTGTACATGTTGAGATTTTTCTTAATGAACATTATGTTCTGAAAGATATACTCACAAGAAACAGTTAGAATGCCTAGATTTCTAAATAATTCTAGACAGTGGGCCCTGTTGTTGCTGTTTGTTACTATCCTTATGGCTCTTTTTTGTACTTTGAACACAGTTTGTATGTTACTGGCACTTGTTCCCAAAGACAGGACTGAGTGTAGATATCCGTAATATGTTATTTTAAGACAGGTATTATTGCATACCGGTGCAAGGATTCTAAGAGCATAGCATGCTGTGGATAATTTCTTTGCCAAAATGTTGACATGGTTTGTCCATTTCTGTTGGCTGTCTACATTCATCCCTAAGAATTTGGTACTTGTTACACATTGTAATTCATTATGATTAACTTTTATTCTAGTGGCATTGTGTTTTTTGTTCAATTGGAAGTTAATATAGTTAGTTTTCTTTACATTTAGGGTTACTTTATTTTTTAATGACCAGTTGTGGACATCATTGAGAGCCTTATTTGCTCTTTCTGACAGTTGTGTTGGATTTTCACCTGTTATCACTATGTTGCTGTCATCGGCAAAAAGTATTTTTTCTCCATGTCTGATACTTTGTGGAAAGTCGTTTATGTATATAAGAAACAATATTGGGCCTAATACACTTCCCTGTGGGACGCTTATATTCACATTTTCTGGGTCAGACAGGTGTTTTATAAGGGAATTGTTTGAAACTTGTGATATCTCAACTCGTTGAACTCTGTTTTCCAAGTATGATTTGAACCACTTCTTTGTCACACCTCTTATTCCTATTTGCCCTAATTTGTGAAGTAAGATTTTGTGGTCAACTGTATCAAAGGCCTTGGACAAGTCTAAAAAGATACCACTTACATTTTCACCTTTGTCCAGTGCTTCTAAAATTACTTTAGTGAACTGTGCTATAGCAGATTGTGTGCCTTTTCCACATCTCCGTTTTTAAGGGTAGGTATAACTTTTGCTTGTTTTAGGTACTCCGGAAAGTATCCAAATTCGAAAGATTCATTAATTATGTCTTTTAATGGGCCCTTTATGGAGTCTATACAATCTTTAATTACGCAGACTGGGATTTCATCAAGTCCTACTGAAGTTTTATTTTTTAGTTGGTGTACTACTAGTACCACTTCCCTTTCTGTAGTTGGTAAGAGCACCATTGAGTTTGTTGGCTGGTTCTGAGTAGGTAAATCATACGTATCTGGAAATTTCTGCTGTAATTTTTTTGCAATACTACTGCTAATTTTTTAGGGTTACCTACTGGTATATCTTTGTTTTTAATATGTGAATTGAGGTCCTTTTTAGCAGAGTTAGATGTTTCCTGTTTGACGATGTTCCAGGCTGCTTTGTTCTTGTTTTCAGCTTCAAGTAATATTTTGTTGTTTGAAAGTTTTTTTGCGGCTAGCAACACCTTCCTGTATATTTTCCTGTACTTTTTGTAGAATTGCAGAACTTCTAGGTTAGATTGATTATTTTTTATGGAGTTGAGATATCTAAGAGTTTCTGATGATTTTTTGATACCTGTAGTCACCCATTGATTTCTCTTTGTAGTTTTAATTTGATAAAGAGTTTTGGGAAACATCTCTTCAAATCTGAGTTTAAAAATTGACATGAACTTGATAAATTTCTGATTTGCATTGGTTTCTGCATAGACTTCCCTCCAATCTTCATATTCTATATGGGATTTAAACTGATACAGGGCTGATTTGGAAAACATTCTTTTGTATGTACAAAGTTTAGGAGGAGTTTCTACATGAATGTTAGTTTTTAAGATCTGGCAGAGGTGGTCTGATAGGCCCAGGTTTTGGACAACAATATGACATTTTTTACTATCAATATCTGTAGCTACATGATCTATAGATGAGGAGGATTCTTTCGTTATTCTAGCTGGACAATTAACAAGGGAGGATATTCTATAACAGCTTAGAATATTGACATATATGTTGCTAGCCTTATCAGGCTTCATCATGTTAATGTTTAAGTCACCACAGATAATTACATTTGTTTTTGGTCCAGAAACCTTTCCTTCCCTTTGCACCAGTGTTCAGTGATACACAAAATATGGCTATCAAAATTTCCCAATTCTACTTCTAGCTGTTGTGCTTTGTTCTTTATGGCTTGAATGTTTTGGTGAAACACTGTTAGGTATTTGTTTTCACTTATCTTGGTGGCGCCTTTCCCAACGTCTCCACTGGGAGAGCAGTACACACAAAATATGACTAATTTTTTTGCTATGCGAGGTCCTATTATTTCAACAGCAGAAAGTTCGAAATGTTTGTCCTCACCTACATCTAAAAGATCATATCTAACTTTAAATGACATACCTTTTTTTACATAGATACATGAACCTCCACCATTCATTGAGATTCTGCTATAGTAACATGCAAGGTCAAATGAGGCTAATGCAATGTGTTCAATTTCCTTCCCTTTGCACCAGTGTTCAGTGATACACAAAATATGGCTATCAAAATTTCCCAATTCTACTTCTAGCTGTTGTGCTTTGTTCTTTATGGCTTGAATGTTTTGGTGAAACACTGTTAGGTATTTGTTTTCACTTATCTTGGTGGCGCCTTTCCCTTTAGACCTGATGCTAAAAAATCCTTTAGATGAGCTGGTGGCATGGTTATTCTTCTGTTGATGACAGTGGAGGTGAGTCTGTTGCCAGTTAGACTTGGAAGTTGGTGTATCTGAAGGTATCTGCCTTATGTTAGCCTTGTAACTGAGGCCGGGTACCAAAAATCCTTGTTGTAGATTCCTCTGCTTGCAAGCATTTATCTCTTTCCCTGTTATGTGCTGTTGTTCACTGCTTTGCCCCAGCAAAAATCCTGGCTTCTCAAGGGTGGCTGCCTTCTTCTGGTGTGATGACTGCTCCTATTACCACTGCTGCTGCTGTGTGCTGTTGCAATGAAGCCAGTGATTCTGGTTGCTTGGTTATTGATGTTAGTAATTAGTAGTAGTAGCAGCAATAATAGTAATAGTACTAATACTAATAATAACAGTATGCATATATATAATAAATTAATCCCAGCCTTATTAGCAATATGTACATATATTTTCTTTGTTAATAAAGTTTTTTGTGCAATACATTTAGTGTATTTGTTAACAATTTTTGTTCAAAGATACTTTAATAATGAGCAGAATCTTATACATATGTTGAAAGATACTTTTTTTTACTGTAAACTAGCAAATTTTTTGTACAGAGATACTTCAGTATTGACTAAAAACTTATATTAATACTTACATATACACTTTTTTTACACTAATACTAGTAAAAAGAAAAAGACTAAAAAATGAGTCTATATGCTACATTTTCCATGGCCATCTAGCAGTATGTACAAAACACACACACACACACACACACAAATACATAAATGTGCTAAACATGTACATATGACCACAAAATTCATCTGCCCCATCAATGCATGTTCGGCAGTTCTGAACCATTAGCCTTGGGCAGGCCTGTCTTATTAGCCCGATTACATCATCTAACATGATGTACCCTATGAGTACTGGTGGTATGCTGCTATCTGTAACAAAGAAAAAAATTCCGCAGACTGCAGCTACATACAATTAACATATAGACATATACTAAAACTAATAATATTGTTTATATTCTAAGAGGTTAATTTATTTAGTTAGTTGGTTTGCAGCTTATGAGGCCATCATCACATTTTAACTGACTATAATCACCAAAGCAGTTAAAAGATTTGTAAACAATCTTGGAGAAGATGTTACTCTTGTACACTGAAGCACAATCAAACATTAAATGTCATCTTTTGCAATGCAGTGGTAATGCAATTAAAAAGGTAAAAAGTTGAACAGTAAATAAATATAAAAAGGAGCAAAACAGGAAAAACATTAACACTAAACTTGTAAAACAGTGCCTCTAATAATAACAATTTACATTAAATTAATAATAATAATAAAATAAAATAGTACTTGACAAGACTGTTAAGGACTAGCTTGAAGAGGTATTACAAATGATAAGTGACGCAGAAATAAAGTAAAATACAGAAATTATAATTGCAACAACAGAATACGTGGAGTAGTCCTACATAGGAAATCACAATAAAATAAAGATTGACAAATACTAGAAAATGGATGAACAGAAAGGAATACACAGTATGGGAAATAATAGAAAACTGAGAAGATAAGTGGAGTGATCTTAAGGTATCAGGGACTTCTCCAGAGTCTGTTATTATTAATAATGGCTCCTGCATTAAATAATGGAAAGTCAACACAAGAAATAATTCACATATAGTTAGCCAATAAGATTCCTGAAAATATTATTTGCTTTATAAATAAATGTAGCTTAAATTATATTTCAAATAGCAAAATATTTATGAAAACAAAAACCTTGTAAATCAAACTGAATATGAACAGTTGTCAGTACACTGTTCTTATCGAATGACAATACTTGTTTATTAATAACATCAGTTGATTATTTGTCCTAATAAGTTTTAATTGAACCACATTGTCCAGATTTTAGGCAAAATCAGGAATGAGAAATATAAGTACGTTATTACAAGGATGAACAAGTACTATTGATCAACCAGAACAGTATATTACAGCAACTGTAGTTAAGTGTTGACAGTCTTTCCCTTTGACAATATCCAGCGAAGTGTTCACACTAACATAGACCATGGGCCACTTACAGGTGAGTGTTTCAGCACATGTGGTCTAATTGGTTTTCATTAGCAATCTGTTTTAAGTTCAACCTAACCTACTAAAAGGGCCACAATACAGTTCAGTCTTTCATGACAGACAGCTTTCACAGCACCACATTCGTTGGCCTTGCCAAACCACAAACAAAGTTTTGTAGTCTAACCTATACTAGACCTTGGGCCACACTACAGATCAGTCTGTCACCACAGACTGCTTTTTCACTGTCAGATTCATTGGCTTTGCCAACGCATGATGAAACTGTTGCATTCCCACCCAATCTAAACAAGTAGATTTTGTAGTGATCAGCACATAGAAGTGTGTTCTTATGAATTAATACTGAAAAATAGTTCACTTTTAATTGTAACTGTATACATATGGAAGCGCCAAAGAAACTGGTATAGGAATTCATATTCAAATACAGAGATAAGAAAATAGGCAGAATACAGTGCTGCTGTCGGCAACACCTATCTGAGACAACAAGTGTCTGGCACAGTTGTTAGATTTGTTACTGCTGCTACAATGGCAGGTTATCAAGATTTAAGTCAGTTTGAGCATGATGTTATAGTCGGTGCATGAGCAATGAGACACAGCATCACCGAGGCAACAATAAAGAGGGTATTTTCCCATACAAACATTTCACAAGTGTACCATGAATATCAGCTATCTGGTAAGACATAAAATCTCTGACATTGCTGCAGCTGAAAAAAGATCTTGCAAGAATGGGACCAATGATGACTGAAGAGAATCCTTCAATGTGACAGAAGTGCAACCCTTGCACAAATTACTGTAGATTGCAGTGCTGGACCATCAACAAGTGTCAGTGTGTGAACCATTCAACGAATCATCATCGATACTGGCTTTCGGAGCCGAAGGCCCACTCCTGTACCCTTGATGACTGCAAAACACAAAGCTTTATGCCTCACTTGGGCCCACCAACACCGACATTGGGCTGTTCATGACTGCTTGGATGAGTATCGTTTGAAATTGCATTGAGCGGAGGGACATATACGGGTGTGGAGACAACTTCACGAATCCATTGACCCTTGATGTCAGCACTGGAGTGTTCACATTGGTGGAGGCTCTGCAATGGTGTGGGGCATGTGCAGTTGTAATGATATAGGATCCCTCAGACTTCTAGACATGACTCTGACAGATGATACATACATAAGCATCCTGTCTGATCACCTGCATCCATTCATATCCATCGTGCATACCGACGGACTTGGGCAATTGCGGCAGCACAATGTGACACCTCACACACCCAGAATTGCTACATAGTGGCTGCGGGAACGCTCTTCTGAGTGTAAACACTTCTGCTGGCCACCAAACTCCCCAGACATGAACATTATTGAGCATATCTGGGATGCCTTGCAACGTGCTGTTCAGAAGAGATCTCCACCCCCTCATACTCTTAAATATTTACGGCCAGCTCTTCAGGCATTAATAGAGTCCATGCTACGTCATGTTGTGGCACTTCTGCGTGCCCGCAGGGGCCCTACACCATATTAGACAGGTGTACAAGTTTCTTTGGCTCTTCAGTGTATTATTCACTGACGTGCAGGAAACCAGAAAATTAGAAGCAGGACTTGACAATAAAGCGGGACCTGCCTCTAAATGTACAGAAACGAGAGAAAAACAATTGAAATAATTTGTTATCAGTTTTTTTTTAATTTGAAACAAAATTAACAAAATTCTTTGTTATTACAAAGTAATCACAAAAAATTTTGACACAAATCAGTAAATAAAGCACTTTGCACAATTAGTTAGTTTTTCTTTTTGAAGGAGTGGTTTGGAACATTTGAACAATTTTTTATTCTTCAAAACGTAATTATAAAAATCAATGCAATTGTACTGATAGTTAATTTTTACTTACAGTTCCGCCTTTAAGAGTTCAACACTCAGTTACTTCTCAAATCAGTCGAGGCGTTTCCACAAAGTGAAAATGCCATCACAGCAGCAGTATTAGGACATGGAACGGACACAATAAACTGGAAAGTTTTTAATGAGTTCGGTGTATTCGAATGCTGAAACTGTTCATGCCAAGTTTAATAGATAGGGTTTTTTTTGCTTTGACCAATTTCCTTAACACTGGAGAACTCATTATAAAGTTCGTCCATATCTATGAGTTTGGTAAGTGATAATTTTCCACAACACAAGACATATCATTGCAAATAATTGTGTTTTCCTAAGCAAATATTCGCGTTATTGCCAAATTGTTACCTTCCGCAAAATCAAAATGATCGTTCAGGTATTTCAATGTATTTTTGTACCATGTAATCAAAACAATTTTGATAGAGTTTTGTTCATCAGCTGTGAAATTGAAGGCATTTGAGCAAATAAATCCAAATATTTTGTTATTTATTCTTTCCTCTATTTTTTGCCGTAAATTTGTTAGGATGTTGTAGGTTTCACAAGATAAAGCATTATCTTTTTCCAAAAGCATGATGGCGTCCTGAAATATTTTTAAAACATTATCTAGATACCAAGAAAGCATTGTGTTTTCTTTGTGCGTTTATCATCAAAATATTTTCCTAATACAACTGAACCAGTTATCTCCAAGAGTTATAAAATATGATTTCAATGCTGGAAACTAGCATAGAATTTTCTCAATAACAGGATGCAATGACAGCCACCTTGTTTTGACCTGTCTTTTAATACTTTGAAATTCTATTCTAGATTCAGCAAAGTTCTCTTATGGTTTGGACTCTCTGAGCATGATATGATAAGTACCCATACACTTTAAGTACCAAATGCTCCACGTCAAACTCGCACCTCTCATAGCGTGAAGGACATCATGTACCATGTGTGCCTAGCACACTGCAGACAAGATGTTGGTATTATCTTGAGAAAGTATAGTAGTTTGTATACTGAAATGTATTCGCCAAAATTAACATCGGCATTGTTGGTTGAGTAAGCAGATACATTTGTGAAATCCTAAATCCAGCGCTTTGATTCTATTTTTAATATTAATGTAAATATTGATCGATTTTTCATCAGGGTCCCCATAAAAATCAAGCAGGTATGTGACGATTCCATTCCCTGGGACTATAAGTCTGACAGTTGTTGGGAATAATTTTGTGTGTCTATGAGTAGTATGTGGTGTAGGAGGTGCGACGGCAATTTGTTAGTGCTGGTTGCCCATATCAGGGGCAAGCATACATTCAGGTGAAAACTTATTGTTCTCATCTGATTGACAGATCCCTAACCTATTGTTCTGCTAAGAGTCCCTGGGGATCCGTCCTTTCGATTGACAGGTCCTTATTCTATTGTTTGGTTAAGTGGTTTACCAAATCATCCCTGTCCCTCCCCTCCTCCTCCTCTCCCCTCCCCCATGCCACTGGGAACTCCACTCACCAATAAAAGCACATTTTTGATATCAATTTGATTTACTAATTAATTAACTCAGTCAATCAATTAACCCCTCCCTCTCTGGGAAAACCTCCAGCCCTCCCCTACTCTTTCCTCACCTGGAAATTGGCAGGAAAAAGACTCAATTAATAGGCCATATGGGGGTGACGGGGGGGGGGGGGGGGGGGGATTGAACAGGACGACTCGCCAGGTGGGCACTACGTTTTCAAGAGTATGACATTACCATAGTGTACAAAAGTGGAAGAAATCACCAAGATGCCAACTGTCTCTCAAGAAACCCTGTGAAATACCATCAAGACTTTGATGAAGATAGTGACTGTCTCGCTGCACTCCAGGATCTCTCTGCTGAGCAGAAGAAGGACGCCAAGATATCTCAAATTCTGCTTGCCTTAAATCAGTCAGAGGACGTGAAGCGACAATTTAAGGTAGTTAATGGATTACTTTTGAAAAAAAAAAAAATTTGATCCATTTGGAAAGAGGTGGCTACCAGTGATTCCTAAACACATGTGCTTAGATGTTCTACAGAAATTCCATGACAAACCTGAGGCCCGACATTTAGGAGTTATTAAGATATGCGAAAGAATCCCCAAGAGATTGTTCTGGCCAGGTTTATTTAAGAGTGTCTGTCACTATGTGTCGCACTGTTGAGAGTGCCAGAGGAGAAAGGCAGTTCCTCAGAAATCACCTTGCCAACTCATACCAATTCCACCAGCCGAAACACCTTTCCAGGTGTTAGAATTGACCTCCTCGGACGATTTCCAACGTCTGCTAGTGGCAATAGACGAATTATTGTTTGCACTGATTATCTGACACATATGCCATTACAAAAGCCGTGAAAACAGCCGAAGCATCAGAGGTAGCCAAATTCATCGTGGAAGACATTGCATTAAAACACGGTGCCCCAGGGTCGTTAATTACAGATCGAGGGAAGGTTTTTAAATCGAATCTTGTGACAGAGATAAACCATCAGTGCAACGTTACTCACCACATGACGACTGCCTACCATCCGCAAACTAACAAGCTTACTGAATGCCTTAATAAGACCTTAGCCGACATGCTATTAATGTTCGTCAATGTTGAGCAGAGCAACTGGGATGAGGTGCTACCTTTCGTAACGTTTGCCTACAACACCGCCAAACAAGACATCACAGGATTTACGCCATTTTTCCTGGTGGATGGGCGTGAGGCGACTACGACGGTGGACACTGTGTTTCCGTTACATCTTGATGACGTAGACGACGACTACATCGGCCAGGTGTTAACCAGAGCTGAGGAAGCTCAGCAGTTAGCTCGACTCTGCACGCTGCAGGCTCAAGAAAACGCTCGCTGAAGGTATGACGCCAGCCACCGCCCTGTTGTCTACCAGACCAGTGACCTCGTCTGGCTCTTCACTCCTGTTTAAAAGGTTGGTCTCTTTGAGAAGCTCCACAGGCGCTACTTTGGACCTTATAATGTTGTAAGACAGTTGCCTGATGTTACTTATGAAGTTGAAGATTTCGACCCCAACACAAGACAACGAAAGGTCAGAGATACAGGTAGACCGAAACTGGTAATCTGTTAACAAAAAGTTTGTGACCATAGACGTAAATTAAAGGAAACTTATTGTATGTACGGGTCACTGTTTTATTCTCGACAATGTCGCAGCTTATGTTTCAAATGTCTCTGAGGGAATTAACGAGCAACGTCTCACTCTGCCATACATTAA
This sequence comes from Schistocerca cancellata, assembly GCF_023864275.1. Classification (NCBI taxonomy): domain Eukaryota; kingdom Metazoa; phylum Arthropoda; class Insecta; order Orthoptera; family Acrididae; genus Schistocerca; species Schistocerca cancellata. The sequence continues at coordinate 136,608,397 of NC_064634.1, read as the reverse complement.
AAGTAACTAAGGAGTGCATGTGTATACTCTTTGTGCATGTTTCATCTGTCACCATGTGACATATGAGACAGAGCGTGTTCGGGCACTGACGTTAGAGCAGGAAGATTGAACTGCTTGTGCAGTGTCTACAAAGCCTCGGTTGTCTGGAGGGTTCGGAAACAATATCGTGAAACTAGTACATACACAAGAAAGCCGGAGCAAGGGAGGAAACGGAAAACATCGACCAGAGACGGCTGATATACAGTTACCTCTCCTCTCCGCCGGTGCAGTGCAACTGCCCGGAACCTACAAAATTATGTAAGGCCAGCAACTGGTTGCAGTGTAAGGGTGGATGCCATTGTGGATCCGTCAGCGGCGGACCGCTTTCTACGAAAAAGGAGCTGAACTTCTCGTCTCCCAGTGGGATAAATATCTCAACATATGTGGTGATTATTTTTGGATGGAACAATTCCATGGTCCCATTGTAGTGGGTATGAAGTATTCATTTGACTGCCCCTCGTACTCTGTTAGAGGGCCGACAGTATTATCCCAGGTAAACTATTTTTATTTATCATAAAAAACATCAGCCATATTATTACAGATATCATGAACGTAAGCAACGAAAATGTTGAAGTTTTTTTGTATATTGTAATTAGCATAATAGATACATGTTTGCACTTGTTTACTTTAGGGTGACCATTTCATTTTCATTGAAAAAGGGGACATCTAAAATAAATTAGAGAAAAACCTGGGACAATGAAGAAAAAAAAGGGACATAAATATTGTATTGACTAAATTTAATACACATACAAGTTTGCCTTTACAACGTGCACCCAGATGATCCCAAATCACTTTTTACAATTATTCTGCCACATTATCACCGTACTTTTCTCTTTTATGTACTTTATCAAGAAGTGCATTTTCGTTTGAAATTGTATCATAAGTCAGTACACGATACACCATTAAAGTGTGTTTTGACAATGAGCAAGTCCCTCACTGTTTCAACTTTCATTCTGTTTTTTTCATCTGACCACAAAGAGTTCACAAACGATAACACACGTTCCACAACAGCATTTGACCCAGGAATTGCCAGACAAAACTCCACCAAATGAATCATGTTTTTCATGTTAATGTTTTTACTTTTGAAATAAACAAATATTTTACACCACCTTGCACTAACACTTTCTGTGTCTCATGAAAATTCATCGAACACTTCGTTTTCATCAACAGGAAAATTTGGTACAATAGTTTTAACAAAAACACAACAGTCCTGAATATCCTTTCACTGTAGCTGCTCCTTTTCAGTATTAACCCAGTCAAATGCTTTAAAAGGTGTGAGAAATGGTAAACGCCATGGTAAACGCAATGCAAGAGTCATAGAAGATGTCAGCATAAATATGAAATTGTTCTACAGTAATTTCACCCTCTTCTTCGAGCTTTCTTAGAGTCTGATGTACAAAGGATGTGAGAAATCTTTCGGATTTTCTACATTGTAATTTGCCAAATAATCTGTTTATTTCTTGATAAACTTCCACTATTGTGATTTCTTGTTTCTCAACGCATTTAATTGTTGTGAAGAAAGGTTTTAGCTGGCTAACAAGAAAATGTAGAAGAACGATAGACACAGCGTTATCAAAGAATTGTTTAAGGATAACAGGACACTTGTCAATGGAAATGAAATATGATTTCAAAGCAGGAAATATCTCTACAATTCTTTCCAATGCTGGAAGCAGAAATAGCCACCTTGTCTTGCTGGGCCAAAGTGTAGTTTTGTATTTAGTTTCAGTAAACTTACAGAATGACTCAGAGCTTCAATCCTTACTGTATATATATGGAAATGCTGGAAGACTTTGTTTACAATTAATTGGCAGTCGATGGGTAGGTAATCTGAGCCAGTTTGTAAGGAACTGTGCACCACATGTGCTGGACAGCCAACACCTACTATATTATTCACTGTGTTCTGTTGCAGTTTATAGAACAAATTTTATTTTCCTTTCCTCTGCTTACCGCCAAAATTGGTGTTAGTGTTGTCTGCAGAAATTGCAGTCACCTTTCACTCAAGATCATATTTCTTTAAAACCTCCAGCACATAATTCTGAAGTAAATCTGAAGTTTCTCCAGCTAAATTAACCAATTCGAGCACTTTCACCGTGATGCCATTTTCAGGGTGACAATACCTGATAAGGAGAGGAACCAACTTCAAATCCAGATGATTCGATGTATCAATCATTACAGAAATGAATCGAGCACTTTTCAGTTCATTTAAAACCTGCTGAGCTGCATACGGTGCAATAACATTTGAAATGATTGCATTACATTTTGTGTCCACATGTGAATTTAGGATTGAACAGTTTTTTCACAACTGCTGTAGTACAGTCCATTGCCTTAAAGCTATGGTTATGCTTTGCACTGTGGTATGCAAACGTAGCTTCTTATTTCTGTTACTGATTTTAAGTTTACATAGTAGTCACTCACGCATTCATTTGCTCTTTTCGTTTGATCACTCATGCGATGTTTCTTCGTCTTAATGTGATTCACAATGTCAGACCTTCCACCATGACCAATAGCAAATTTTGATCTGCACAACGTACATTCTACAGTTTCTCCACTACCAGTGATAAAAGGAAACTCGCTTTTTATATTGCTGTTAAAATTAAACTTTCGTTTTGGCATAATGAAACAGTGATTACACAGTGCAAAACATTAACAGCGTGGTGACGAAAGCCATAGAGCAAGTATCAGTGGTGTAGAGTATCTCTGGGCCGAAAGGACGGATTCAGTGGATCGATTTAGAAGAGAAGAATCTTCGTTGTTATTCGTAACATATAGTGCGTTTAAAATTACTTGCGATTTTTGGCAGTTCGGTACATGTTTGGGGTATGCTGAAAGCCATCACCCGCTTCCTAGCGTAAATAATTGCGCAGTTAATAGCAAGTCAAACAACCAGTAGCGTAAAATACCCTATCCAAGCGGAATCATAAAAAAACGGGACATTTGAGCGTCCCCAAAAATACTTTCGGGACAGCAGGACATTTTGGTAAAAAACGGGACTGTCCCGGGAAAAACGGGACGAATGGACACCCTAGTTTACTTGCACTGTTCTCTTTCTTTTTAGTAAAACGAGGGTCGTTCACAAAGTAAATTCCTTTTATATTTCTACCCGCTGCAGCGCTACGATCGCAGTTCCGAGCATGCGCGGCAGTTACTCTGACTCAAGGAGAAGACATGTACGCCATTTTCAGATCGCTGCTGCCGACGTGTGCTTTGTAGTGCTTCTTTATAATGTCAGCCGTAATTGAAAATGCCGCCGCCTGTGAAATCAGATCCGTGATTCGTTTTCTAAATGCAAAGAATGTTAAACCAAAGGAAATTCATTGGCAAATCTGCGAGGTTTACGGACAAAATGCTATGAGTGAGTCAATGGTTAGAAGATGGGTCAGACTGTTCAATGAAGGACGTGATCAAGTGCACGATGAAGGACAATGTGGACGCCCGTCTGTGGTTACTGATGAACTGGTTCGCACAATTGGATAGAAGATTAAGCACAACCATAAGTTTACACTTAGTGCCCTTGCTATCGAAGTTCCGCAATCTCACGATCACAAATTCATGAAATTGTTACTGAAAAACTGAAATTTCGGAAACCTTGCTCACGTTGGGTACCCAAAATTCTTACTGAACGATACAAAAAACAATGGATGGGCAGTGCTCTTCAGTTTTGACTACAATGTTGAAGGCAATGAATGAAATGGAGGCACACTTCATCCCCAACGAAGGTTAAACCTAAGCAAATCTTGACACCTCGAAAAGTCATGTGCACCGTTTTTTGGGACAGAAAATGCATATTGCTGATTGATTTCTTACCACGAGGCCAAACAATCAATTCACATGGTTACTGCGAGACCATTAAGTAATTGCGCCGCGCAATACAGAACAAGCGCCGAGGATTACTGTCAAAAGGTGTTGTTTTTTTCCACGATAATGCCCGACCTCTTACGGCAAATGTGACCAAACAACTCTTACGGCAATTTCACTGGGACGCGTTTGATCATCCTCTGTACAGCCCGGACCTCGCTCCTAGCAACTTTCATCTCTTCTTACACCTAAAATCTGTCCTTGGTGGTCAACACTTCAACGATGATGACGAGCTGAAAGAACATGTTACCACATGACTGAATACAGAGGTGGCAACCTTCTATGAAGAAGGCATACAAAAACTTGTGCCACGCTATGACAAGTACCTACAAAATTTCGGAAGCTATGTAGAAAAGTAGTTTAACAGTTGAAGATTTTTGTACAATAATTTTTTTTGTATCTATTCACGTTTGTTTTATATAACCAAACGGAACTTAATTTGTTGACATACCTCGTAACAGTTATGAAGCTTGTATTTATTGACTCCATTCCCGCCTAATGCAAGCAGTTAATGAATTAATCGTTTTTATTATGCCCCAGTAGAACCTGTTTATTTCTTCTACCAATCAAATTATAGCAGTTTAATTTTCAACCAGTTACATTTCTTTTCCTTTGGCATTTCAGCTGCGGATCTCTTGGATTTGCGAATCACATACAGTATATACCCATCTACACCTGGGTCAAAATAATAAAGTGACTGACAGTTGAGTATGGAAGGAGAGGATGTTGTCAGTTCGCTATTATAAGTAAGCGAAGTGTGGCCCCATTAGCAGGAGCTGTGCTGTTCCATACTGACTATGTTCGTATGGTGATACCTCCGCTGGGGGTCACTTTCCCGACTCAGAGCGCCAGTTGCCCAGGGTGATGGAAAAGCCAGACCTCATACAGAGAGCGGCGGAGAAGCATTCTGCAAACATGCAAGGGGTAGTCTGACGGATGCTCTCGCCTCGCTTAAAAATAATGGACACCTTGTGAAGAGCCTGGCGGACTCTTCGAAACGTGCAGATAACGGCGAAGATAGAGTGTAGACAGAAAAGTGACAGGAACGCACACTTGCAGGTGTGTGAAACTTTTGGCTGGCAGCACCCATTTTCGCCTGTGTTAAAAAGCGAGACGTGTACCAATAACTGATGGACGCTTATGGTATTAGGGTGGAGCGTACTCACAAAGCGCGAAGAATTCACACAGGAAGGCGTGGGGAACTAAAGAACTGGAGAAGAAGTCAGCTCACTTAAAAAAAAGAATGTTTTCTGGACAGTAAGGAGGTTGATTATAATTTATGAACGCCAACAGATTCTTAGACGAAGCACAGACATAAGGTTGTCCAGGCCTCAAGCAGAGATGGCTGTCACAAAGGAGTGTTTGTGGCTGCTTTCATAGCAACTAAGGAACGCAGAAAAGCATCGAAACGATGTGCGACCAACACTGGAGCAGTGTTGACAGCGAAAACATAAGAAAGACGCCATTTCTCGAGTCAGACAGCAGTCCACGCAAGACAGAAAAGTTCCACCCTGCACTGGGAGGCGTGGTCATGAAACGGCGATCAGTCATTGGGCGACACTGCAAATTAGTCCGCCAAGAGGAGGAAAAATTCGAGGAGTCGGTGAGCTTAGCAGAGTGAAGAGAAGAAGAGAGGAGAGGAAAGTCGGTGAGACAGCGTGGAAGCAACAAGACACAGTCTCTCTTATATCCAACCCCTACCCGGTTTGCTGACTTTGAAACTGATCCTTACTCCCACCCCAACGTTCATCGTCACATTGTGACTTATTCCTGGCCTCTTCCATGTTAACTGGACGAATCCTTACGGTCCAATGCTTGAGAATGAAGCACTCAACGGAGCGCAGCAATTTCCTTGCCTAACATTCTCGTCCCACTCGGTGATAACGGTGCAAAAGCTACGGAAACATACGGCGACAACGCGGAGACAGTTCCTGGGCCTCACTCTAAAGCCTTGGGACACCGAAGAGGGTGGCTGACTCGCCATTGCACAGAACCGAGACGACGCGTCGTTCTGACCCAGCGCCTGCAGGCGACATCACAGTACGACAAAAGACTACGAAGAATAGCGATATGAGTCATTTCACCCTTCTTCCCCTTAATAAATGAGTCAGTCCACGTCCAAACAAATCGGTCTTGAGGAAATGAAGAGGCTACAATGGCTGCAGCTGAGGGAACATCTGCATACTGTACCATGGATTGCATCACAAATGCCATTAAAAAATGTGTCAAGTCGTGTTTAGTTGTAAATAAAACAAAGCTGAAGCCATCGTTAATAATGTATTAGTTCCTCGGTACATACAACTTCTTAACGAAGGTCTGGACCATGTAAACTTGTAAGTTTTTCCGCTCCTACCAGTAGTCACAAATCAACAAAGTTTCTTCTAGTATTGATTAATTATTTTATTTCAGAAAGCAGGTGAATAAAAAAAATATCTCAATTCATTACTATTGAATACAAAACTTTTAATCTAATATCTCAAATAAGACGTCATTTCTGTTTATGTGCTGATAACATGAAATGTATGTTTGATAGAGCAAGCAAAAGTGACAGAGACTATATTTTTGCTAAATTACAAGCAAGCCTTGGTAGCAATTATGTTATAAGCGTGGACTGCATGGTACATATAATCAACAACAGTGTGGAAACTGCCGCTGAGAAGCCGCCAATTGGTAAAAGAAAATCATTTATGAAATTTATAAGTATTTTCATATTTATACTTGAAGGGAGGAAAGATTGAAAGAGTTATGCGCTTTTGTGTCAGTTATGGCCAACTGCGTAGTACAAGGTCGTTGGCATTACTTCGTCCTCTTGAAAGAACTTTGAATTCATATCTTTTTTAAAAATCAGTTTATTCCTCTGTATCAGGTTGTTCTTTACCTTTGCAATTAGTTTCCAGGAATAAGAACTCTGAATTACGGCTGTGGATTGCTCATAGTCAGACCATTCTCTTTGAAACAAGCATTCGAGAAATCGAAAAGCAGAGTGTTTATTTTGCATTACAGTATGCTGTTATGAACTTAGATAAAAAACAGGAAAGGAAATAATTTCGTGAGCTGTAAGGAATTTAGTACTTTACCTGTCTTCAGCAACTACAAAAGTATTTGTTGAAAAAAACCGCAACCAGTTGCACAAAAGAATATTTATTTCTTTACCAGTTTCAGGCACCTAGTGTCCTGCTTAAGAAGACTAAAATAATCGCATTATTAGTGACAGTCAAAAATAAGTAGGTGCATGCAGCATATTACTGTAAACATATAGATGATTGTATGTTGATGATCAAGGTAGGTTTTATTCCTTTGTTTGTGCTTTAAATAATGTAGCAGTTGAATACTTGATTTTATGAGGAAGACAGTTTACAGTTTATAATTCAATTTGTTGGACAGCTTTGAAAAGGGAGATATGATGGAATGATATAGAATCAGGTACACCACTGATAAAGTATGCAGTGTAGAAATTGATAGCACAGAACTGTTTGATGAATATTGTATTGTCAAAAAATTGTATTTTAAAAATCAAATTACTGATACGATTTCAAGGAAGAAGTGCATGATACAGCAGATAGTTTGGAACATTTAAAATGTTAAAGGAAAATGCATAAAAGTAAAAGTTCTGACTGTTATTGTTAGAACTTGCTCTATGCATCCCAGTGTCGAATGTGGGAAATGAGCGTTTGTTTTGAAAAAAAATAAAGATTCATTATTGGTCATGTGATAAAGCAGATGTTTTAGGTAGCACAATTGCCAGTGTGTAATCATTTCATCTGCGGGCTTGTATGATAGATTGTTATGCAATAAGTATTTGGAAGTAGGGTACTAAGGCATACTAGAACCACTACTAAATGACGCTCTACACGATTATGCATGAATCGTTTCATCGCATAAACTGAATGTGCTTAGCTTCGGCACCGTTACCGTCAAGAACGTACTACTAGTCTCTGCTTTTTCTTCCCTCAGAGATCTTCTTCCTGGGACATCAAAGAGGTTTCGACCTCTCGAAGCTTTCGATGTTCCCACAAGCAGTTAAGTGAGCAAATTTTCTCAGGCGAAAAATACACAAAAATTGTGGTAACGAAGGATCTGTAAGAGCACTTCACTTTCTGTATTAATAACCACTGATCTACTGCAAAGTGCATTTATTCAGTGTCATGTTTCCGTCATCCTAAGGTTCTGTTAACACAATATTTAAAAAATTATTGATCAGTTGATCACAGCCTTTTCATATGTCCCGTATTTTCATGGAAAAAAAAATGGTAGACCTACCCCTCCATAACTCATGTCAACAATAACAAAAGTAGTCAACGTAACAGACGAAAGAGTTCTGTACTCTTTAGCGCGAAAGCGGAGGCTACATGAACTTCCTTGGATGGTTAGCTGAAAAATCGACAACCATCGGAATACGAGCGAACAGCTGCGATTGCGAACCGTGCACAACCTAAATGCCATTAGCTAACAAGCGCCTAGCGTTTACACCAGACGGAAATCTCGTCCGCTGTTGCACATTCGGTTGCGTTCGCTTCGATGTAATGATCCTAAGTTGCGACGTGCTGTCTACATCCATCACAATGCGAGATAGAAAGTCTCTTTAAAAACTCTACCTGTCACAAAAATTATGTAAAAAAATCTGACATTCATTTAAATTTCTTATCATGTCTAGGCATGTCAAAAATTTGTTCTTAATTCTATATAGGGCCGAAGCGACGTTAATTTTTTTGAAACCGGTTAATTTTTGCCGTCTAGGGAAAAGCTTCAAACTTATTACGTCACGTCTCGAAAAGTAATTAAGTCACTGAAATGCTGTTTTTCGTGTTTACTATCAAAAACACCTTGTTCGTCAATGAATCTTAGAAACATAGTCTTTTTCAGTTTCATTAATACCGAAGTCCTAGCATATATGAAGTTTAAAATCTCTGTATTCGGTAAAAACCACATAAAAATTCTGAAATTCACATATTATAAGACTATCCTTGGTACTAAAACGCTCTCCTGGAACCAGGGCCGGCCGTGGTGGCCAAGCGGTTAAAGGCGCTACAGTCTGGAACCGCGCGGCCGGTACGGTCGCAGGTTCGAATCCTGCCTCGGGCATGGATGTGTGTGATGTCCTTAGGTTAGTTAGGTTTAAGTAGTTCTAAGTTCTAGGGGACTGATGACCTTAGAAGTTAAGTCCCATAGTGCTCAGAGCCATTTGAACCATTTTTTTGGAACCAGGAACCCGGTACCAGTTGCAGCGGAGTTGCCTGAAAAAAAGATTTTTAATATTTCTCATAATTATTGTCCGAATTTAATTTACAATTACTCTTCATCCACCCTTGCTAGGAGGGACGATAGTGTGACAGCCATCATATATAAACAGCCAACGATAAATAAACCACGTAAACCAACACCTTTATTTTCATCTCTGATTTATTCCAAAGGCAATCAGCTTCGGCATTCCACTATGCGATCATCGTGATTTCTATGGGAACGTAATGGCTGAGGTTATATTGCCAGAGAAAATATCTTGCAAACGCGAACCAGCATCTGCACCATCGCATGTAACACGGCTCTACACTCGTAAACAATCTGAGCACAACTTTATATGATGGTGCGGTTACTGCTTCGCTTTTGCATCATTTTTCGTCTGGCATAATGATGAAAATACAGCTTATGGTTTATTTACTGCTGGTTATACTTAAAGTTCTGTCATAATCTACTCTTTAAGAGGTATAATCTCATGTCAAAAGTTTAACACAATTAGACAAATACTGAAGTTAGAAGTTGTTCTTTGGTCTTGAAGTAGTGTAACTGACGACACGCAAAAACCCCGACTTACTTCATCCAGTAATTAAGAATGAGAGCACTTGTCGACTTCCAACAAACCTTACACATAACACATAATTTAAAACCTTTGCGAAACTATTTTTCGCTGAAACCCCTCAAAAAAAGATGAAAGGAAAAAAAGTTTATAGCTTACTACGCTATCGCTGTTCATGTAGGGCAACGGCAGCATCATGTATGATGTTTTTTAATTTATTACTTCTTTACTGCTGACTATATTCGTAACACAGTTTTTCAAACTAAATCCACCTACACCACTGAAAATACCTAAGTTATGTCACTGAACGATACGTGATTCAGTAAATATGACGTAATGAACATTTAGATTCGTAACAGACTAGCTTTTGCTCAAAATGGAGCGCAAGTTGTCCTGTTTATATTCATCAAGTGTTCCATAATGACACCACTTAGCGAATTCTAACTATCTTGAAGCATAATTTCAAACCCTTCCTAAACTTTTTCTCACTTTCTTCCTTAAAGGCAAAGATTTGACAGAAATTCAACTGTTAAGTAATCAACCGCTTGAAGCTGTTTTATGCATGGGAGCTGGATTTAATAAACAATCGGGGGTTGGCTGGGAGATCTCTGTAGTTTCTGTAACCATTCTTAGTTTTAGTTATGGCTGGAGTTTCTTTTTAATCGGTGAATTTTTTACGTCCGGGAAAGTTGTCTTATTGGGAAGTGACACTCACAATGCTTAGTTCAGAGAAAGTGGCAACATAGTGGGAGCTGACAAGGCCAGACTTGCAATGGTGTATTGGTGGCGAGGCAGTACAGTGCGCCAGCTGTCGCATGCCAAACACTTGAAGAGCCTATAACAAGCCAAGCCACGTTTCTGGAGTCCATGCTTGGCTGCGGCCGCTCACAGTAAACGTGACTTCGATAAGATCATCCGCGCAGATCTGCGGGTAACGACCAGCGAACTGTGTAAACAGCCTAATGCGTTACAAACGATGTTGGCAATGGTTTACCGCAAACTCTGCGCTGACGAGTGGAAATCTGCCACGATGTGCCGAATCCATATGAGACAGTCGTGTCCAATTTTCTGCCCTTCGGTTTAAGTGTCATGTCCCCGTTTGCTTCTGTACCACAGCCACGCGTATTATCGAAAGCACCGCCTTACGTGGTATCAAGCGTAGCTCACTCCTGGATTGAAGGTTTATTGGTGGGGTACGTAGTATGTCATCTTAGATGGAGAGTTATCGACAGACGTAGACGTAATTTCGGTTTGCCCAAGGGAAGTGTGTTGGGACCCTTGTTGTTCATGTTGTATGTGAAAGACCTTATACAAAATACTTATACAGACCTTATACAGACTTCTCACAGACGATCCGGTTTACGAAAATGAAATACTGTTTGCAAAAATCTGTTCACATCTTAATAAGATTTTTAAGTGGTGCAAAGATTGATAACTTGCTTTAAATTTTCAGGAACGTAAAACTGTCCACGTAACAAAACGAAAAATGTAGTAACCTATGACTACAACATCAGTGATTCATAATGGGAATCAGTCAGTTGATACGAATATTGCGTGTAACACTTTCTAGGGGTATAAAATGGAACGATCACACAGGCTCATTTGTAAATAAATCAGATCGCAGATTTCAGCTCATTGGTAGAATACTAGAGAAATATAACCAGTCTACATAGGTGATTGTGCACAAGACTTTTGTGGGATCCATCCTCGAATACTGCCGAAATATGTGCAATCTGTTCCAGACGGGACTAGCTGGGGTATTCAACGTACACAGAAACGGCAGCAGGAATGGTCACAAGTGTGTTTGATCTGCGGGGGAGTGTTACTGAGGTGTTGAAAGAAATGAACTGAGAGACACTTGCATACGGACGTAAATTAGCTTGTGAAAGCCTCACTACAAAGCTTCAAAAATAAGCCTTAAGCGACGAAGCAACGAACGTAGTACAGCCCTCTACGCATCACTCCTGCAGGATCCAGGAAACAAGATTAGACTAACTGCAGTGGTTCAAATGGTTCAAATGGCTCTAAGCACTATGGGACTTAACATCTGAGGTTATATGTCCCCTAGACTTAGAACTACTTAAACCTAACTAACCTAATGACACCACACACATCCATGCCCGAGGCAGGATTCGAACCTGCGACCGTAGCAGCAGCGCGGTTCCGGACTGAAGCACCTAGAACCGCTAGGCCACAGCGGCCGGCTAACTGCAGTGCAAAGAGGCGTTTAAGCATTCACCATAAGCGAATGGACGGGAAGAAGCACTAATAACTGATACAATGGGAAGTGCTCTCTTCCACTTAATTTATTTACAGAGTACAGGTGTAAATGTAGAACTAGATGAGCTGGAACCGACAAGACGTAGCCTTGTACTGTGATATACGAGTTCCTCATCAAAGAGATGCTTCGTAAGCGTGCAAGGAGATTGTCTGTGTACTATTTTTTTTACCTATTTGGCCGGCCGGTGTGGCCGTGCGGTTAAAGGCGCTTCAGTCTGGAACCGCGTGACCGCTACGGTCGCAGGTTCGAATCCTGCCTCGGGCATGGATGTGTGATGTCCTTAGGTTAGTTAGGTTTAATTATTTCTAAGTTATAGGCGACTGATGACCTCAGAAGTTAAGTCGCATAGTGCTCAGAACCATTTGAACCATTTTTTTACCTATTTGAGAAAATTTTTATGGGTTTCGTGGACACTAGTGAAACTGTCAGTTTTGAACGCTGCAGGAAGAACTGCCTAATTCCAAAGACGCCGAAGCCGAAATACAGGTTTGGTCTGCAGTACCTTAAATAATGCTATATCTCGTTACAATTTTCTGGGCAACGAGATTATTGCAAAAGCTGTCATCTTACCTTACAACGTTGACTATATCATCTAGATTTAGCGTGGACAGGGGTCTTTCTTAACAGAAATTTTTTCACCATCAATATCCATAGGTTTTTGGTAATTGCCAATATAGCGATATCCGAGTCGACGTCGGATGCAATACAAACCTTCTGCAATCCCAAGTGGTCGACCGATTTCTACCGATATCTACTGCCAAACCATCTTATCACCTGCATGGTTCATCGTACCTTGTACAGTCTTCTCATTGTACTTTCTCTTGTCTACACTAAAAGTGTGGAGCAAATTGACGATTCCTACATCTGAAAATATAACCTCGTTACAGAATAGTTATTTGCCCAAGTCGTGAGTTTAAATATATTCGCTGGGAGCCCAATTCGTGACAGCAATACCGAGTGTTCCTCCATGCGCAGAAGTCAACTGCTAGTACTCAACTAAACTCCGTCCGAGAAAGCTTTGGAAGATCCAACGGTACGGACCGAACGCCGTGTCAACCTCAGCCCAAAGGCGTCATCTACCAGATTGGAGAGGCGTAGGGTCAGCATACGGCTCACACAGCCGTTGTCAGTTTTCTTGACCTGAAGCAACTACCCCTCAATCGAGTCGCTCCTCAGTTGGGCTGACAAGGGCTGAACGCACCCTACTTGCCAACAACACACGGCAGACCCGGATAGTCACCCATCCAGATGCTAGTCACCCCCAATGGTGCTTAACTTCGGTGATCGGACCGGAACCATAGCGGCAAGGTCGTTGGCAGTTGCTAGAACGGTTCTTAGGAGACGTTTTGAGGGTTCTCATGTGTGCACAAAAAGTGTCAAGAAGCCACCAGCAGTGGTGTCGAAATGTGATAACGAAGCTCAATGGGCGAAATATTAGATACCTATTAAAGGACCACACTGGCAGCTAATGAGAGCTGTACAAGGTGTAGGACTCCACCGACGACGTAAGTCATGGTAGCGAGGCGTGAAATCAGGGCAGTAAGATGGTCGATGGTGAGATATGACAGAATGGCAGAAAACAGCTATCCTTGTTTGATTATGCCCACAACTGCACCAGATTTGTTGGTGCATCAGTGCGGACTGTCCATCAAAGTCTGCGAGGAACGGTGCACTGCTGACCGATAGGTAACACGGTGAAGAACAGTGGGCGTACAAAGATTCTAACTGACAGGGACTAGAGACGAACGTTAAGCCCTGTCAATGAATGTCGGTTTCAAATTTGACGAGAACTCCTTGCCAGTGAATACAGATCCGTCTCAACTAGTTTCTGAGCGAATATTGCGAAGGAAACGGCCTGCAATGGGCACTTGGAGTAAGGCAACTAGCAAAAGGCACATCGAGAAGTTCGTCTTCAATGGGCCAACGTAGAACGGACACTGGGCAGACGCTGCACGTAGGTGTGTGGTGTGGTCCGAAGGATCTCTTTTAAAATGAAATAAAGCGTTGACTGCACTAACGGCCCAATGAGGCATTCAGCATGCAATGTGCGGAGAGTGTAGTTCAGACCGGGGGTGGTTCGGTGATCTTTTGGGGGTGTTTTTCGTACCATGACTCGAGCACACTCATTCAGATTACTGTGAACATAAACCATCGTCATCATCATCATCACATTTCTTTGAAGGATTAGCTTGTTGCCTGTTCCGAATACATAAACAGAATAATTTCCATCTTCTTTGAGGTCTTCCAGTATCTCTTTTCCCGTTCGGTTTGTAGTTAAGGATCTTCTGGGAAATTCTCTGAGCTGGAATTCTCTTAACGTGTTCTCTCCAATCTTCACGATATGATGAAATTTTTCATTCATGTTGAAAATATTAATTTTGCTGTAATATCTTAATTTATAATCATGCCTCTCCTTGTGTACCTTTCTTCTTTCATAGAAACTTCATCTCTGCTGTTTAAATTTTGTGTTTTGTTGAGTTCTTTCTTCCTTTTTCTGAGAACCCAGGTTTTGCTTCCATAGAATAAAACAGGAACCACCATCACTTTATCGAATTTTATGATGCTCCTTTTTTGTACATTATAAACCAGAGTGTTTACCCACATCTACATGGTTACTCCGCAATTCACACTTAAGTGCCTGGCAGAGGGTTCATCGAACCAGTTTCATACCACTTCTCTACCATTCCACTCTCGAATGGCGCGTGGGAAAAAGGAACACGGAAATCTGTCCGTTCGAGCTCTGATTTCTCTTATTTTATGGTTTTAATCATTTCTCCCTACGTAGGTGGGAGTCAACAAAATATTTTCGCATTCGAAAGAGAAAGTTGGTGATTGAAATTTCGTAAATACACTCCTGGAATGGAAAAAAGAACACATTGACACCGGTGTGTCAGACCCACCATACTTGCTCCGGACACTGCGAGAGGGCTGTACAAGCAATGATCACACGCACGGCACAGCGGACACACCAGGAACCGCGGTGTTGGCCGTCGAATGGCGCTAGCTGCGCAGCATTTGTGCACCGCCGCCGTCAGTGTCAGCCAGTTTGCCGTGGCATACGGAGCTCCATCGCAGTCTTTAACACTGGTAGCATGCCGCGACAGCGTGGACGTGAACCGTATGTGCAGTTGACGGACTTTGAGCGAGGGCGTATAGTGGGCATGCGGGAGGCCGGGTGGACGTACCGCCGAATTGCTCAACACGTGGGGCGTGAGGTCTCCACAGTACATCGATGTTGTCGCCAGTGGTCGGCGGAAGGTGCACGTGCCCGTCGACCTGGGACCGGACCGCAGCGACGCACGGATGCACGCCAAGACCGTAGGATCCTACGCAGTGCCGTAGGGGACCGCACCGCCACTTCCCAGCAAATTAGGGACACTGTTGCTCCTGGGGTATCGGCGAGGACCATTCGCAACCGTCTCCATGAAGCTGGGCTACGGTCCCGCACACCGTTAGGCCGTCTTCCGCTCACGCCCCAACATCGTGCAGCCCGCCTCCAGTGGTGTCGCGACAGGCGTGAATGGAGGGACGAATGGAGACGTGTCGTCTTCAGCGATGAGAGTCGCTTCTGCCTTGGTGCCAATGATGGTCGTATGCGTGTTTGGCGCCGTGCAGGTGAGCGCCACAATCAGGACTGCATACGACCGAGGCACACAGGGCCAACACCCGGCATCATGGTGTGGGGAGCGATCTCCTACACTGGCCGTACACCACTGGTGATCGTCGAGGGGACACTGAATAGTGCACGGTACATCCAAACCGTCATCGAACCCATCGTTCTACCATTCCTAGACCGGCAAGGGAACTTGCTGTTCCAACAAGACAATGCACGTCCGCATGTATCCCGTGCCACCCAACGTGCTCTAGAAGGTGTAAGTCAACTACCCTGGCCAGCAAGATCTCCGGATCTGTCCCCCATTGAGCATGTTTGGGACTGGATGAAGCGTCGTCTCACGCGGTCTGCACGTCCAGCACGAACGCTGGTCCAACTGAGGCGCCAGGTGGAAATGGCATGGCAAGCCGTTCCACAGGACTACATCCAGCATCTCTACGATCGTCTCCATGGGAGAATAGCAGCCTGCATTGCTGCGAAAGGTGGATATACACTGTACTAGTGCCGACATTGTGCATGCTCTGTTGCCTGTGTCTATGTGCCTGTGGTTCTGTCAGTGTGATCATGTGATGTATCTGACCCCAGGAATGTGTCAATAAAGTTTCCCCTTCCTGGGACAATGAATTCACGGTGTTCTTATTTCAATTTCCAGGAGTGTAGATCTGGTCGCAAAGAAAACCGCTTTTGTTTCAGTGACTGCCACCCTAACTCGCGTATCATATCAGTGACACTCTCACCTCTATTGCGCGATAACACGAAACGGGCTGCTCTTCTGCGCAATCCTACCTGGTAAGGATCCCACACAGCGCAGCAATATTCCAGCAGAGGATGGACAAGTGTAATGTAGACGGTCTCTTTAGTGGGTTTGTCGCATCTTCTAAGTGTTCTGCCAACAAAGCGCAGTCTTTGTTTCACCTTCCCCACAATATTATCTATGTGGTCTTCCCAATTTAAGTTGCTCGTAATTGTAATTCCTAGGTATTTAGTCGAGTTGACAGCCCTTAGATTTGTGCGATTTATCGTATACTCAAGATTTATCGGATTTCTTTTAGTATCCATGTGGATGACCTCGCGCTTTTCTTTGTTTAGTGCCAATTGCCACTTTTCACACCATACAGAAATTCTCTCTAGATTATTTTGTAATTGGAATTGATCGTTTGATGATTTTACTAGACGATAAATTACAGCGTCATCTGCAAACAATCTAAGGGGGCTGCTCAGATTATCACCCAGATTATTTACGTAAATTAGGAACAGAGAAGATCCTATGACACTACCTAACGGAACGCCAGATATCACTTCTGTTCTACTCGATGATTTACCGTCTCTCACTACGAATTGTGACGTCTCTCAGAGGAAATCACGAATCCAGTCACACAACTGAGACAATACTCCATATGCACGCAATTTGATTAATAGTAGCTTGTGAGGAACGGTCTCAAAAGCGTTCTGGAAATCTAGGAATACGAAATCGATCTGAGATCCCTTCTCGACAGCCTCATTACTTCATGGGAATAAAGAGCTAGCTGTGTTGCACAAGAACGATATTTCCTGAATCCGTGTTGGTTATGTATCAATAAGTCATTTTCTTCAAGGCGATTCACAGTGTTAGAGTACAGTATATGCTCCAAAATCCTTCTGCAAACTCAGGTCAGTGAAATGGGTCTGTAATTCAATGGGTTACTCCTATTTCCTTTCTTGAATATTGGTGTGACCTGTGCTACTTTCCAGTATTTAGGAACAGACTTTTCGTCAAGTGAGCGGTTGTATATGATTGCTAGGAAAAGCGCTATTATGTCTGCATACTCTGAAAGGTACATTCTCGTTGACCAAGTGTTGATCTTTCTTCTACACCTTCATGAAGAGTATGGTATGGTTGAAATGGGTCTAAGCAGTATGGAACTTAACATCTAAGGTCATCAGTCCCCTAGACTTAGAACTACTTAAGCCTAACTAACCTAAGTACATCACACACATCCATGCCTGAGGCAGGATTCGAACTGGCGACTGTAGCAGCAGCGTGGTTCCGGACTGAAGCGCCTAGAACTGCTCGGCCACAGCGGCCGGCTGTATGGTACGGACACTCCCAAGATTACAATAGCTGTGTTCACAGAGCTGCATGCATATACGAGATACATTCAAGTTACAACACCAGCGAATTTTTTCTCACAAATTTGTCACTCGAAAACTGTGAGACTGATGACACTTCTCGACGTAATCTCCCTGCAACCGTACACGTTTTCCACAACGTCGACGCAATAATTCGATGGCCGCAGGGGACGCTTCATTGGGAATCTGGCCTGACTACTGGAAAACCGGCGATGCAGTAGTGACCCAGCTAATGGATGTGCGATCACATGTATTTCACAGTTGGAAAACAGCCAAAAGTCGCCAGGAGCCGGTTTAGATGAGTAAGGAACATGATAAATCGTATCAAAGTTGTCACGAAGAAACTGCAGCATCGCGTTCACCCGATGCTCTGGTGCGTTGTGGTATATTATGTTAATAGCGGGCGAGTTTTTCGCTTCCGCTAATTTTTATAAGCTAATATCGCCACGTAATGGCGTCATTGGCTGCATCCGCCGCTGCGATTGTTGCACTATAAATTACTCGAATGCACATTAATTCAAGGAAGGCGGACATGAAATCAGGATCACCTCTTACAAACTAAAAGTGAACAATAATATTAAATCAATATATTATCTGCTTAATTAGTACAAATATGCTTACATTTGCCAGCACTCGCAAGACGTCCGTCTCCACGCAACCAAGACAAGAAAAGAAGTGAAGACGACTAAAAAAATTAACAAAAGAGCGCATCTTGTCGTCTCTTTAGATCATTTTGTTTCGAGTGCATCTTTATATTTCTTTGCCCTCGAAATTTCACAGAGAAATTATTATAATACAGATACATGAGAAAAATACATGTTCACCTGAGCGCCTAGTGTCCACTTATTCAATTTTTAAATGTCTCTTCTTTATAAATACTGTTTATAAGTCTTTTCTTAGTATTTCACTGGGGACGGTATATTGTGTAGGTGCAAGAGCACACGGGTGGTCTTTTCCGACCGTTATTCACGCAATGCTGGAAGAATTTCCTCCTTCGAAACACCTTGGTAGGGATGCACCTTGTACTGTAGCGTGCTATGGAACGCAATGAGTAAGGATTTTGTCATCGCTGTCCCAGAACATGGTCACCATCATTTTTCCAGCACTAGAGCTTACCTCAAAATTCTTTTGATGGCAGTGAGTGTGTGAGCTTCCACTGAGCTGACTGGTGCTCCGTTTCAGGATTGAAAAAAGGTATCCATGTCTCACCTATTGTCACAAGCCTTGAAAAGAAAGTTACATTCGCGCCACCATCATGCGTCAACATTGCCTGTCAACATAGCATCTGCGCAAACTTGCCGTCGTCCGTCAGCATTCGTGGCAACCACCTAGAGGACTTTTCCGCATTTTCAGGCACTCATGCACGATAATGTGCACAGATCTCACGGAAATGCCAACTTTGTAGGCGATGTGTTCCACACTCACTCAGCGATCCTCCAAAACAACTGTCTTCACTCGCTCGATCATGGCTGGTCCGAGGCCGTGATTCCTTTGTTTTATTGTACGCGGAATTTCGTGTTCTGTGAACTGTCACACCAACAAACGCGCTTCAGACACATCCATGACATCGCCACTACATGTCTTACTCAAGTGGTGATGAATTTCAATTGGTGTCACACCAAACAAATGGGGAATATGAATGACTGAACACATTGTTCTTGTAATGAAGACGTCGCTGTTTCAAGTATCATTCTCGTCACCGCCCTAGAGTTTGTGTGCCATACGGTGCTACCGACCTCGTAATTTGGTAGGTCTACGGGATCAGCAGCTTAAGATGGATATAGCATACAAAACGAAATTTGTGGACTCTCTTCCCTGTCTAATTAAGGCCATTAACAAGGTTGGAAGCGGTGTTACAAGGTATTAGAGCGATGTCTTCTGAGCGAAGACTAATTTTTTGTACTGTATACTTGCATAATGAATGTGACTCGGAATTGCGGCCTTAGAGTTTCACCTTAGACGAAGACGACCAGGAAACATAGGATGGTCAGAAGCAGCCTGAAAAGTTTGTGAGGCTGTTCCAAGTTACCTTGTACTGAGAAATAAGCGTTAAGAAAGAAATTCGGTATGTTGTACCGTTTCCAAATTAATTAGCATTGAAGTTAGCCAATCGGGCCATTGAGTGCTGTAGTGAATCTTGCCTCCTAAGAACTTCCATACTTCAGTTGAAATGTTCGATTCCGTATAAATTTCAGCCTGACTTAATTTTTACGCTTAAATTATATATTCCACATCTAAAGACAATTTTGCATATATAGGATGACCAAAACACTCTTTTTGTGATAATATAATTTCATTTTTTATTTATACGCCCGACTTAATTTCCACACTTAAATAATATATTCCACATCTAAAGACAATTTTGCATATATCGGATGACCAAAACACTCTTTTTGTGATAATATAATTTTATTTTTCGTATCGATCCATTTAGCAATATTGATCTCGAACCATGAAAATTAGTAATGACAGTTGTTAACTTAAATGAGTCAAAGACCACTTCACAATGAAACTAACATTGCTTTTGCTTTAGTTTCCATGTAAACAAAATTTCAAATTTCATTTTTAAATTTTTTAATTTTGTTATGGATAATTAAATCGACAGTTACACAAAGTCTGCTTCACGTCTGCTGTGCAACGAGCTACCTCAATTTAAGTATTAACTGTATTTTTCTTACTTGTCACTTCTTCTTCCGTGTGTATTTGCTTTTAGGAAGCTTTAATTGTCGGGTGCTATTAATAGTGTTCCATAGATTTCGTGTTTTTGTTTTGAATACAGTCAGAGAGAGTCCCTGTAGTCAACCATAGTGCCAGTAGTGCTAGTGTTTGTTTTCAATACAGTCCAGAGACAGGTAGTGCTATTTTCATTGTTTTCTACAAGAAGTGGCTAGCAACCACAGTTTAGTGAATAAACAGCCGCCTTTAGTGAATTAGCAGTCTAGTTAAAGGTTGATTAATTCTCTTCAGTAAATTGATTCCTTAGTATGGATAGGATGTGTGACTGCTGTGTACGGACGCAGGAGGAGCTGGCCACTGTTCGCGAACAGCTGAGCGTGTTGATGGCCGCGGTCAGCCGTCTTCGGGCTGCTGCCTCGGAGTGTAGCGGCAGTGGGGAGTCTGGTGCGTCGGAAGGTACACCCCAGGTGTTACATGCTTCACCCACTGTCCCTGCTGTCGAGACATCTTCGCGGGTACCGGGCGCGGTTCACCCTCTCCCCAAGGGGAGTGGCGGGTTCAGCGGCGTTCGCGGCGTACGAGGCGGAGGGTCAATGTGGAGGCTGGCCGTGTGGCGTCGCCCGCTCTGCCTATGAGTGGACATGTGGCTGCTCCTTCAGCAAGGTCCGAGCAGGCACACGGGGGGAGGGGTTTATTAGTTATTGGGAGCTCCAACGTTAGGCGGGTGATAGAGCCCCTTAGGGAAATAGCGGGAAGGTCGGGGAAGAAGGCCAGTGTTCACTCTGTCTGCTTGCCGGGGGGTCTCATCCGAGATGTGGAGGAGGCCCAACCGGCGGCGATAGAGAGCACTGGGTGCACCCGACTGCAAACTGTTGCTCATGTCGGCACCAATGACTCCTGCCGTCTGGGTTCAGAGGTCATCCTCAGTTCGTACAGGCGGTTGGCGGAATTGGTGAAGGCGGAAAGCCTCGCTCGCGGGGTGTAATCAGAGCTAACTATTTGTAGTATCGTTCCCAGAACCGATCGCGGTCCTCTGGTTTGGAGCCGAGTGGAAGGCTTAAACCAGAGGCTCAGACGATTCTGCGGAGATCTGGGGTGCAAATTTCTCGACCTCCGCTATCGGGTGGAGAAATGTAGGGTCCCCCTGAATAGGTCAGGCGTGCACTACACGCCGGAAGCGGCTACAAGGATAGCGGAGTACTTGTGGAGTGCACATGGGGTGTTTTTAGGTTAGAGAATCCCCTCCCTAGGCCCGACAAGACGCCTCCTCAGACGCGGCAAGGTAGGAGTAGGCAAAATGCAACAGGGAATAACAATATTAATGTGCTAATAGTAAACTGCAGGAGCGTCTATAGAAAGGTCCCAGAACTGCTCTCATTAATAAACGGTCACAACGCCCATATAGTACTAGGGACAGAAAGTTGGCTGAAACCAGACGTAAACAGTAATGAAATCCTAAACTCAGATTGGAATGTATACCGCAGAGACAGGCTGAACAGTGAAGGGGGAGGCGTGTTTATAGCGATAAGAAGTGCAATAGTATCGAAGGAAATTGACGGAGATCCGAAATGTGAAATGATTTGGGTGAAGGTCACGGTTAAAGCAGGCTCAGACATGGTAATTGGATGTCTCTGTAGGCCCCCTGGTTCAGCAGCTGTTGTGGCTGAGCACCTGAAGGATAATTTGGAAAATATTTCGAATAGATTTCCCCACCATGTTATAGTTCTGGGTGGAGATTTTAATTTGCCGGATATAGACTGGGAGACTCAAACGTTCATAACGGGTGGCAGGGACAAAGAATGCAGTGAAATTTTTTTAAGTGCTTTATCTGAAAACTACCTTGAGCAGTTAAACAGAGAACCGACTCGTGGCGATAACATATCAGACCTTCTAGTGACAAACAGACCCGAACTATTTGAAAAAGTTAACGCAGAACAGGGAATCAGCGATCATAAAGCGGTTACGGCATCGTTGATTTCAGCCGTAAATAGGAATATTAAAAAGGGTAGGAAGATTTTTCTGTTTAGAAAAAGTGACAAAAAGCAGATTTCAGAGTACCTGTTGGCTCAACACAAAAGTTTTGTCTCAAGTACAGATAGTGTTGAGGATCAGTGGGCAAAGTTCAAAACCGTCGTACATTATGCGTTAGATGAGTATGTGCCAAGCAAGATCGTAAGAGATGGAAAAGAGCCACCGTGGTATAACAACCGAGTTAGAAAACTGCTGCGGAAGCAAAGGGAACTTCACAGCAAACATAAACATAGCCAAAGCCTTGCAGACAAACAAAAATTACGCGAAGCGAAATGTAGTGTGAGGAGGGCTATGCGAGAGGCGTTCAATGAATTCGAAAGTAAAGTTCTATGTACTGACTTGGCAGAAAATCCTAAGAAATTTTGGTCTTATGTCAAAACAAAATGTCCAGACACTCTGTGACCAAAATGGTACTGAAACAGAGGATGACAGACTAAAGGCCGAAATACTAAATGTCTTTTTCCAAAGTTGTTTCACAGAGGAAGATTGCACTGTAGTTCCTTCTCTAGATTGTCGCACAGATGACAAAATGGTAGATATCGAAATAGACGACAGAGGGATAGAGAAACAATTAAAATCGCTCAAAAGAGGAAAGGCCTCTGGACCTGATGGGATACCAGTTCAATTTTACACAGAGTACGTGAAGGAACTTGCCCCCCTTCTTGCAGCGGTGTACCGTAGGTCTCTAGAAGAGCGTAGCGTTCCAAAGGATTGGAAAAGGGCACAGGTCATCCCCGTTTTCAAGAAGGGACGTCGAACAGATGTGCAGAACTATAGACCTATATCTCTAACGTCGATCAGTTGTAGAATTTTGGAACACGTATTGTGTTCGAGTATAATGACTTTTCTGGAGACTAGAAATCTACTCTGTAGGAATCAGCATGGGTTTCGAAAAAGACGGTCATGTGAAACCCAGCTCGCGCTATTCGTCCACGAGACTCAGAGGGCCATAGACACGGGTTCACAGGTAGATGCCGTGTTTCTTGACTTCCGCAAGGCGTTCGATACAGTTCCCCACAGTCGTTTAATGAACAAAGTAAGAGCATATGGACTATCAGACCAATTGTGTGATTGGATTGAGGAGTTCCTAGATAACAGGACGCAGCATGTTATTCTCAACGGAGAGAAGTCTTCCGAAGTAAGAGTGATTTCAGGTGTGCCGCAGGGGAGTGTCATAGGACCGTTGCTATTCACAATATACATAAATGACCTGGTGGATGACATCGGAAGTTCACTGAGGCTTTTTGCAGATGATGCTGTGGTGTATCGAGAGGTTGTAACAATGGAAAATTGTACTGAAATGCAGGAGGATCTGCAGCGAATTGACGCATGGTGCAGGGAATGGCAATTGAATCTCAATGTAGACAAGTGTAATGTGCTGCGAATACACAGAAAGATAGATCCTTTATCATTTAGCTACAAAATAGCAGGTCAGCAACTGGAAGCAGTTAATACCATAAATTATCTGGGAGTACGCATTAGGAGTGATTTAAAATGGACTCATCATATAATGTTGATCGTCGGTAAAGCAGATGCCAGACTGAGATTCATTGGAAGAATCCTAAGGAAATGCAATCCGAAAACAAAGGAAGTAGGTTACAGTACGCTTGTTCGCCCACTGCTTGAATACTGCTCAGCAGTGTGGGATCCGTACCAGATAGGGTTGATACAAGACATAGAGAAGATCCAACGGAGAGCAGCGCGCTTCGTTACAGGATCATTTAGTAATCGCGAAAGCGTTACGGAGATGATAGATAAACTCCAGTGGAAGACTCTGCAGGAGAGACGCTCAGTAGCTCGGTACAGGCTTTTGTCAAAGTTTCGAGAACATACCTTCACCGAAGAGTCAAGCAGTATATTGCTCCCTCCTACGTATATCTCGCAAAGAGACCATGAGGATAAAATCAGAGAGATTAGAGCCCACACAGAGGCTTACCGACAATCCTTCTTTCCACGAACAATACGAGACTGGAATAGAAGGGAGAACCGATAGAGGTACTGAAGGTACCCTCCGCCACACACCGTCAGGTGGCTTGCGGAGTATGGATGAAAAAGAAAAAGGCAGGAAGTTGGTAGCTATCATATAGTCGAAATTTGCAACCTTGATTATAATTATTAGACGCATAAATCTTTATGTACATAATTATTTCCAGAAAACTTTATGTAAATTATATGTGGAAAGTGATTTCAATTGAGGCAGTCATAATGAAATTCATTTAAACTACATTCTGTTCTATAAGGATGTGGAAGCTATATACGTTACATTTATAGAAATTTTAGTTGCCAAATCTGCCATAATAGTTCCCATTGCAATCGAAGGTAACTATCAAGTGTTTTACGTTGTGTTGAAATATTGCACAATGCATTTACTCGACAAGTGATGTAGTAGAAATTGTCAATAATTTATGAATAAGTACTGTTGATATCAAAAAGCAACAATATTCGAGCGACTTTTACTGAAACAAAAAACTTTGGACCTATTAATTAGAAAGCATAAACAAGAACGGGCACACTAGACAACAAGACACTCATTGCAAGAAAAGTAATATTTATCTGCTAGTATAATGTTTCTGCTGTTACGAAATTATACAACATTTCACAACATTAGAATAGTTAGTTCAACGTAGGGGATTTATTTCTGCGCATCTACGAACATTTTGATAGGGAGGGATGTGTTACGTTACAGTGCGCAAATTCAAGAAGCCCGCCAGGCGTCATCAGAATTGTTCTTTGTTCGGTTTCCTAAAACCGAACGAGAGAGCGGTACGAAAATTGGTCATGGGGTGGTAGTAAGGACCGAACTCGAGCCAAAGGTTGAGCAGTCTCGTGTCCAGTCATGCACGCCAGGCACAGACAACCTTTGGTGACCGGCGGGCCTGATTCACGTCATGAAGTTCACGGGCCGCCATGTCACGTGACGCTAGAACAGTGCTCCTAGCGCAAGAAGTCACAGTTATAGCGTCTATGACGTTATTGTTTATGGGGTAACGCACGGATACTAATGGGATCGCTTTTCCCGACACGTCACGCCAACAAATTATGCTTCTAAATACACGTTTTTGAGAGTACATTCATGTACACTACTGGCCATTAAAATTGCTACACCAAGAGGAAATGCAGATGATATATGGGTATTCATTGGACAAATATGTTATACTAGATCTGACATGTGATTACATTTTCACACAGTTTGGGTGCATAAGTCCTGAGAAATCCGTACCCAGAACAATCACCTCTGACAGTAATAACGGCCTTGATACTCCTGGGCATTGAGCCAAACAGAGCTTGGATGGCGTGTACAGGTACTGCTACCCATGCAGCTTCAACACGATACCACAGTTCATCAAGAGTAGTGACTGGCGTATTGTGACGAGCCAGTTGCTCGGCCACCATTGATCACTTTTTCAGTTGGTAAGAGATCTGGAGAATGTGCTGGCCAGGGCAGCAGTCTAACATTTTTTGTATCCAGAAAGGCCCGTACAGGACCTGCAACATGCTGTCGCGCATT
Source organism: Schistocerca cancellata (assembly GCF_023864275.1). Taxonomy (NCBI): domain Eukaryota; kingdom Metazoa; phylum Arthropoda; class Insecta; order Orthoptera; family Acrididae; genus Schistocerca; species Schistocerca cancellata. The sequence continues at coordinate 136,582,494 of NC_064634.1, read as the reverse complement.
ATCCTTTTGAATTGTATGGTTTCGCAGAGATCGAATGAGGGGTAGAGCCACGAGTCGTAACACATCTGAAATGGAACATCCACTCGTCAAAGTGCCGTCAATGCGAACAAGAGGTGACCGAGACGTGTAACCAATGGCACCCCATACCATCACGCCGGGTGATACGCCAGTATGGCTATGACGAATACACGCTTCCAATGTGCGTTCATCGTGATGTCGCCAAACACGGATGCGACCATCATGATGCTGTACACAGAACCTGGTTTCATCCGAAAAAATGACGTTTTACCATTCGTGCACGCAGGTTCGTCGTTGAGTACACCATCGCAGACGCTCCTGCCTGTGATGCAGCGTCAAGGGTAACCGCAGCCATGGTCTCCGAGTTGATAGTCGATGCTGCTGCAAACGTCGTCGAACTGTTCGTGCAGATGGTTGTTGTCTTACAAACGTCCCCATCTGTTGACTCAGGAATCGAGACGTAGCTGCACGATCCGTTACAGCCATGCGGATGAGATGCCTGTCATCTCGACTGCTAGTGACACTAGGCCGTTGGGATCCAGCAAGGGGTTCCGTATAACCCTCCTGAACCCACCGATTCCATATTCTGCTAACAGTCATTGGATCTCGATCAACGCGAGCAGCAATGTCGCGACACGATAAACCGCAATCGCGATAGGCTACAATCCGACCTTCATCAAAGTCGGAAACGTGATGGTACGCATTTCTCCTCCTTACACGAGGCATCGCAACGACGTTTCACCAGGCAACGCCGGCAACTGCTGTTTGTGTATGAGAAATCGGTTGGAAACTTTCCTCATGTCAGCACGTTGTAGGTGTCGCCACTGGCGCCAACCTTGTGTGAATGCTCTGAAAAGCTAATCATTTGCATATCACAGCATTTTCTTCCTGTCGGTTAAATTTTGCGTCTGTAGCACGTCATCTTCGTGGTGTAGCAATTTTAATGGCCAGTAGTGTATGTTCACCACATGTTAAGATGTTTACATTTATTTAAGCAACGTGAACAATGTTTCATTACAGAATGAAATGTGTGCGCTGATATGAAGTTTGGAAGGTATTGAAGGTTTGGAAGGTAGTGATTGTAGTGAAGTTCAGAAGATGGAAGTCTGCAAGGCAGGAAGGACGAGAAGTAGGAGATGAGGTACTGGCGGAGGTAAAGCCGTGAGGACGTGTCCAAAGTCGGTAGAACAGTTGCCAAAGACAGGGGAAGGTCCGGAGTTCGAGTCTCGGTCCAGCCAGTGAGGTAACATACCAAAGATCTTCGGGCTCACATGCGGTTCCTCTTCGTCGAAATGTCTTGGCTCAAACTCGTCTAGGGGTTGAACCGCACGTGTCGCTTTAGACACCCTAAATTAGACGCTTGTGACCCTTTGGTTAAATTGTCTAGCTGATGGTAAGTTCGCGAAATACAAAGTTAACATGACATGTAATAACAGTGATAATAATATCGAGAACTAAATTAACGACCCATACATGATGTAGGCCACACAGTTGCGATTTGGTTAGAATAATGTTTATTCAGAAAGGAAACTAATAGCGAAAGTGATCGTATTTAGAATTGCTATTATACTCGAGCGCATATCCATTTGAGACAGTTAGATCATTCACAGTCTCATCGTGAATTACAAGTCCGATACTCCACCTCGTTAACTATGCGAAAAGTTAGAGTTCACACCAGCTGCGCGGCTGCTCACCGCTCAGAGACTAAGTCCCGCGGTGCCACACAACGCGAAATTTTCTAAGTCGTTTCACTTCCTAGCTGCCTAAAGACCGACCGTCCGCTTTCGCGTCTGCATCCGAACTGTGCCCTTTGGTGTTTCCAGCCGAACTGTACTATTTGGTGTCTAGACCAGAACAGTCTCTCTCTGTCCGTCTCCGGTAGCGTTTTCCCACGCGCCGAACATCGTCGCTCAACTGACTAGTGCAGTTCCCTTTACTGAAGCCGTCCATCTGATTGGCTGCAGCTTATTCTACATTATTTTACATTTTGACATATTTAAATAATCAAAGCTTGACCACTTTCACGTTCTAAATATAGTAACAATAATATCCGTTACATAATAAACGTTAAATTCTTTTACATAAAACGAATACAATTTCCTTCTTAACTTTGAATGTCACGGCCAGTAGCCTTGCACCAATGTGCTTCCTGATAAATAAATAAAGAACAAAAGTAACTATTATTCACTAAACTTTACAACGAACATTCTATTACCTAATGATTCAATAAGGTGTCATGCTGTTATCATTCTGTGGTGTCACCGCCAGACACCACACTTGCTAGGTGGTAGCTTTAAATCGGCCGCGGTCCATTAGTACATGTCGGACCCGCGTGTCGCCACTGTCAGTAATTGCAGACCGAGCGCCACCGCACGGCAGGTCTAGAGAGACGTACTAGCACTCGCCCCAGTTGTACGACGACTTTGCTAGCGACTACACTGACGAAGCCTTTCTCTCATTTGCCGAGAGATAGTTAGAATAGCCTTCAGCTAAGTCCATGGCTACGACCTAGCATGGCGCCATTAACCATTTCTGTAGAGAGTCTCACTTGTATCATCAAGAATGCTGTATACAAATGATGGAGTAAAGTTAAGTATCCCAGCAGCTACGTACTTTTCTTTATAGCATTCATTACGTATCCTGTTCCAGACCTCACGCCCGTCTGCGTTAGATTATAGCGTGCATTTCGGCCTCCTCTATCTACAAGGTGTTGGCACATTTGCCAACACATCACATTCAATGTGTTTTGTGTGGAGGAAATGATGATCTGATGCTTAACTGAAAATACCGATAGTTTAAATTTGCTATATCTTTCAAGGAAATAAAGTTGCAGAGTTGGTATTTACAACGTTTGCCATTTTAATGACGCGCTTCTATATGAAATGTCGATGGTTCAGATCGACCAAAGCGTTCAGATTTCAGCATTGAGGTATATGTTACAAAACTTGTTAATTTCACTTTAACAGTAAATCCTGAACTGTTATAGATATGATCAATATTCAAGTTTTAGGCCGGCCGCGGTGGCCGAGCGGTTCTAGGCGCTGCAGTCCGGAACCGCGCGACTGCTACGGTCGCAGGTCAGAATCCTGCCTCGGGCATGGATATGTGTGATGTCCTTAGGTTAGTTAGGTTTACGTAGTTCTAAGTTCTATGGGACTGATGACCTCAGCTGTTACGTCCCATAGTGCTCAGAGCCATTTGAAACATTCAAGTTTTATTGGGATCACCATGAAAATTTATGGAGGATGGCAGATTAAAATTACTGTGGCTTGATTCCCTGCATTACTACAGAATTAAGTAGTTTTCATAAATGTTTCCTTTAATGGCCGATCTTAGGTCCGCCATATTTAACACTGCCACGTCTCCTTGGCCACAAAAGCCTTCTACTGGATTTCCCTATGACGTAGTTTCTCGTCTCTCTCACTCGCACACTATAGCGCTTAGGCCTCTATAGACAATAGACGCCTGTGAGTTTCCCCATCTCGTGGTGAATCTGCGCCCTTTGTGGCAAGCGGTCCTGGACGACAGGATTCGTTTCTCAATTCCTGTAGGTTGACTCTTTCGGCCATGTATTTAAATGAGAGCGCAGTGGTCGTTAACTCACAAGCAGAGAGTTTTAATCTGTCAGTTTCACTGTTTCTTTACTTACTACGTTTTACAACAGCTGTCCTAAAAATTTCCATTGTAAAATTCTGCAACGCCTTTAGTAAAGGAACAACGTTCACTACGCGTAAAAAAATGTATGTATGTGAAGATGAGATGCCAGGCATCTTGCATTGTCATCAGACAAAAATAAACTCGTGAACCGGCAGCAGATAACTGGTTTGCTCACCAAGTTATGGGCTTTGCTGCCGCTGATCAAGTCGGCAAATTTTGCTAGTAGTCGGTAATTTTCGTTCCATTTTGGCTTACAGTCAACAACGTTTGCAACGTATGAGTGTTCAGCACAGGCATAGAGTGTAAACAGTAAATGTCTGCGTGTCATGAGCACTGTTCCAGAGGCGAAAATATTTGTCCCTGCATCCCTTCAAGGTAGTAAGCTGTTTGGCGACTGTCTGCTGGGCCTGTGCGACGACTAGAAACTTTTTTCTCTTTGCTCAAAACCAGAAGCGGCAAAGTGGTTTTGTGCACGGATTAAGTAAAACGGAGACTGGTCTGTGTCATGAGCTACAAACCCAAGGCGAACCAAATGTCGGTGGAAGTATCCGAAATTACGTCCCGGGCACAGTACAATTCCAGCGCCTCGCTCTCTCTCCCACGAATTCCTTCTGCGGGCAGGATTGAAACCAATCACGGGCCGATCCCCGTTGCCCGCCCGTGAGCTACGCCATGGGCTCAACTGACACTAATTGTATCTGGCGGCCGCTTGAATTTTGCGCGTCCGAGCGCCTGATGGCTAATTTCGACGCTAATGAACTAGGAAACAGCGCAACATACCGAATTTTTTCTTAACAGTTGTTCCTCAGCACAATCTATCCTGCGACACCCTTACAAGCGTTTCATACTGTTTCTGGTCACCCTGTGTAGTTCATAGCCACATTATTTAATGATAAAGTAATTGTTACTGTTATTTAACACGCTGAATTAATTTGTGATATTTCTGTTCCCCCCGAATCGGACTGAAGAAATTGTTATCTCTCGACGACGCTTCGAGACCGATGTTACTGCCATTTCCAATTGCTGCTGGCGCAGACTGCTTTCTCGCATTTTCAAAACGCCCTAACTATGAGTCCATTCTCAGACTTTCATTTGACCTAGTTCAGATGGAATAATTTGTAATATTCTTTTCTTTTACTCTATATCAAATCAGATTAAGTTTTTTTCTTCCGTAAAGTCGCAAACTGTTTCTTCCAATTTTGTTCCTACGCAACACATTTTCTTTAGACGTCTGAATTTGCAGTGACAGCAAACTAGGCTCTAGGTCAGATAGGAGAGGCGTAGAAAGCGTGAAGGAGGATATGGACAAAGAGAGCGGCGGGGGCGGGGGGGGGGGGAGATGATGACGGACACTGAGAGGTAGGATCAGATGATGAACTGAGAGAGGGAGAAGGAGTGGGAGTTGGAGGGAACGGGAGGACATGGACGGAGGCAGGGGAGGGGGAGGAGGAGGCGATTAGGACGTATATCCAATTCCCATACATATTAGAAACGTCTACTTTCTCTTTTCTTTCTCTTCCATTTAACCAGACTGAGCCACAGCAACACATGACTAGGTACAGCTAGCATAAATTAACAAATATCTGTGTTTTAATACTGCGGTGCGGGCCTTCTTATAATTGTAAAGGAAGTAGACGTAATTTTTTCTACGGGCTTATTCGGCTGAATTTTCTGGTGGACAGCTAATGCGAATTAAGTCAGCATTCACCTCTCAAACTCAGAGTTCCCTCGTTCTAATTTCTACCTGCGTTCAAACAAACGCCTGTCTCTTCTAATGGCAAGATCTTAAAAGACTTTTAAAACAACTCTCAAAGGAATTTTAAGAGTTTGAAATGTGTTAGATTTTGCGGAAATCTGATCTCTTTCATAATTATCTTATTTTATACAATTCAGTATCCTTAAAACTTTTTACTTCTTGCCGCCAGGCGGTGGCTCTTCAACTCTTGAAACTGGAAAGAAAAATTTCAGATAACTTTATCCGTTAACTGGAGATTTCGGGAAACGGACAAGGTGTTTTAAGATTCACAGCGTTTGACAGTATGTCTACTGACTCGTGACGTCATAATCATAGCAAGATCACACGCCCGCCGTGGCCAGTTTACGGGTGAGAACCGAACGAGGTGGTGCAGTGGTTTGCACTCTGGACTTGCGTTCGTGAGGATGACGGTTGAAATCACCGACCGGCCACCCATATTTACGTTTCCCTTTATTTCCTTAAGTCGGTCAAGACAAATGTCGGAATGGTTCCTTTTAAAAGGGCACGGCCGATTTCCTCCCCCGTCTTTCCGGTATCCGAGTTTGTGCGCCCTCTCTAAGGACGGCACTGTCGACGAGACAGTAAACTCTAATCTCGAATAAACAGAATAATACGAATATATTTTTCATTCAAATTTTTGTGCCAAGAAGCTAGCCAGCGGAAGACGTGTGTTCCCGCGCCACAGCCGGAGGCTGCCCACCAGAAACCGCGCACACCCAGTCCTCGCGCCGGTAACGGAGTCATAAGGCAGGCAGGGCGCTACCTGTCGAAGAAACGTCCCGAAGCAGAGGTTAATGCAAGCTGTATTAAACACTGATAATTCCTTGATACAAGAAGCCCCTAATTCTCGAGGACATTTCCACACGATTAAACACTAAGAACATACTACCAACCCTAACAAAGTCTTACCATCCAGTAAAGTGCTTGAAAATCGAAATCACCTCCTGAAACGTGTCAAATATCAACCGTTCTGATTTTGAAATATAAATTTACGTATCGTAATAAGTACTTCTCGTTTTGACCAAATTAGTAATCGGTGATTTACAATCGCAGACCACAGAAACTTCTTGTTGTTGTTGAACATTCCGCGATCCAATGCCGAATAAAGCATACCTCTTTTATTAAGCCAACCTCCTAAGGATCCCAGCTGATGGGCAAATATTAGTAAAAAAAAAGGGCAGTCTGATAGGTGTTTTGTAATCCACTTCCCTCTAGATGATGAAGTGCGTTCTTGCAAGAGAATGCGAGCACTGAATATGCTTCTTGCGTCCTACATTAGGTCGTCCCAGGCACTTACACCAAGGAATTTTTACGGCGTACCATAAATCCACTTATGATCCTTATACCGGATATACAATGGTGGCCATTCACTCTCACCATATACAGTAGTCGTTTCACGATGAAACTCTGTGCAATTGAGCCGTTTAGCCCACAGAAATCTGATAGTTGGACACACCTCCAATTTTGAGTGAACATCCAGTTGACACACCATTGAGCTTAACCCACCCTGCACGCACAACACGGCGGAATACCACACCGCCCGTCCCACCGGACGCGTCAGCAGTTACTGTTGTATTGAACATTATTTTAAAATGCTGCTTTGAAAGAATTTATCTATTGATATGCAGTTATAATTACCAGCTTTGCTTCGTTCATGAATCAAAATAATGTAGACTATTATCACTTGTGTGATATTTTGTAAACAAAAAAAAAAAAAAAAAAAGAAGAAGAAGAAGAAAAAGAAAAAAACTGTCGCAAGCTAGACATTGGTCACGATCAGGACACACAGCGCCTCTGGCGGCGAGATAGTGTAACTTACTTTTTGATTTGCCCTCGTGTATCTGTAGCCAGAAAAACTTGGTGCCCTCGCTTCGTGCCTGGTGGTTGGCAAGGAAGGGTGAGGGGGACTTACGTGTTCGGTGACCGTGGTACACTGTAACTATCACTCCCTTTGTTCCACATTTCTCTTTGATGCACTGTTCGTCTCCGTCAGTTTTTTTATTCTCTACAGCTTCATTTAGTACTATACTGCCACAGCAGTTATTCCTATCAGGCTGTTCTTTCTTCTTTTCGGTGATGTCCATATGATCAAATTCAAAATGGCTCTGAGCACTATGGGACTCATCATCTCAGGTCATCAGTCCCCTAGAACTTAGAACTACTTAAACCTAACTAACCTAAGGACATCACGCACATCCATGCCCGAGGCAAGATTCGAACCTGCGACCGTAGTGGTCGCGCGGTTCCAGACTGCAGCGCCTAGAACCGCTCGGCCACTTCGGCCGACTCCATATGATCATTTCGTCGCCGATTTTGAGGAGAATTTCCTCATTTCTTATCTTATCTACCAATTTGTCATCATTCTTGAATAGCAAAATGTTTCAAAAGCTTCGATCCTGTTATTTCTACAGTCCGTGATTCACCATACTCCAGACATACATTCTCAAAAATTTCTTCCTTCAATTAAGGCCTACGTATGACATTTGTACGTTGTTTCGACCAGGAATGACCTGTTTCACTGTGCTACTCTGCCTTTTATGTCCTCCTTGCTTCGTCCATTATACGTTATTCCGCCACCAAGGAAGCAGAATCTCTGCACTTCATCCACTTCGTCGTCACCGTCTCTGATATTAAGTTTGGTGCTAATCTCACTTCTGCTACTCCTCATTTCTTTCGTCTCCCTTAGGTTTACCACCATTTCATATTATGTGTTAGTTGGACTGTTGATTCCACTCAACAGGTCCTGTGATTCTTCACATTCACTGAGGGTAGCAATGTCGTCAGTGAATCTTATAACGGAAATGTTCGCCCCGTTAACTGAGTGGTCAGCGTGACGGATTGCTGTCCTATGGGCCCGGGTTCGATTCCCGGCTGGGTCGGGGATTTTCTCCGCTCAGGGACTGGATGTTGTGTAGTCTTCATCATCATTCCATCCCCATCCGGCGCGCAGGTCGCCCAATGTGGCGTTGAATGTAATAAGACCTGCACCAAGGCGGCCGGGCCTGCACCATAAGAGGCCTCCATGCCAATGACGCCAAATGCTCATTTCCATACACATAACTGAAAATTTTCCACAACTAATTTTAGCCCACCTTTGAACCTTTCTTTCACTTCCGTCATTGCTTCTTCGATGTACAGATTGAACAGAAGGGCTGAAAGACTGCATACCGTTCTTAAATAATTTTCAATCGAAATGAAAAAAGGGAACGATAACAATGCTCGATCAATTGGACAAGGAGCATTATAAGTGTTAAAACGTTCATTTTCGTCTGTCCTAGGATATTCCGTGCTGTTAAGCGAGTTCCTACGTACGACTGCGGCCAGAAATCGCACACTATAGCTGGCTTGCGCTCACGCCTCAGCAGTGAGCCACTGGTGGGCTCAAAGCGAGCAACTATGATAGGGAGGGGTGAAGAGAGGAGGAGGGATTGGAACAAGACAACTCGGCACGAGACACTATTGACAATGAGTCTATTCTATGGTCGCTAAAGTTCGTTCGACGGAGAGCTATCGCTTCACGGTGGCTAATTAATGACGTCCGTGGCAAATTGTTGCACTGTTACACGGTCCAGTCACATTAAGGAGACATTCGCCTATTTTTGACATCAGAAACTACTCATAGATAGCAGGTGGTAGCAGTAATAGTGGAGGGTACATAAAACGTGTCGGGGGATGCGTATAAGAGTGCCGTCGTTGTCGTAAAGCGAAAACGGAACGATTTATCTGACATCCAAAAGGGCATGATCATTTGCTTTCAGGCCCAGGATGGAAGCATTTCCGAAACAGCTCAGTTCCCGTCCTGCCATTTGTTAAAGTGCACCATGCGTAACAAAACGGCGCTATCTGAAACCGGCGCCGAGGTAGCTGTTGTGCACTACGGGCCATAGATGACAGAGGTGAACGACATCTGCAGAGATGCGTACGGGTGAAGAGACGTGCAATTGTTGAGCAGCTGGCAGCCCAGATGAACTAAGGAGCTACCAACCGTTTGTAAGCATATTGTCGTATCGCTGGCTTGGTTGCGGAGTGTCTTTGCGAGCGGCAGCGTTTTTTGCAGAGTCGAACACGGGATTACAATGAAATGAACACCCTTAGCTGCTTACAGGCGTTGACATACGTCAACGGGGGCGGATGAAAATGTGTGCCCCGAACGGGACTCGAACCCGGGATCTCCTGCTTACGTGGCAGACGCTCTATCCATCTGAGCTATCGAGGACACAGAGGATTGCGCGACTGCAAGGATTTACCTCTGGCACGCTTCCCGCGAAACCCACATTCTCAACGTGTTGTCCCGCACTACATTCGTAGTGCCCCCGCCCATTATACTCATTACTCGCGACTCGTTGCCGATTCCCGTAAGAGTTCGGGCACTGTTTGTGCACTCGCACAGAAGAAGAAGATGGTCAAGTGGCCGGTGAGCCTTAACTATATATATACTAAGATGGTATCTGTTCTTTTGGACATATATCGAGCACGGGACACGGAGCTGTTATGTTGTGTTGACGGTAACTGTACATGTAAAAGGCATTGTTATGGAAGTTCAAGTGTTGCTACAAGTGCTATTACAGTGAAGTAATGAGATATGGAAGTGGATTCAGTGAAAAGCGCGCAAAGAAGTAATTAAATGTGAGCAGTGCCGCCGATAACGTTTTTGAGGGTATCTGCCGATTTGCGTGTGTGCCGTACATCAGTCATCCACTTCGTGTTCGGCTTCCTGGAATGAACTAATGTGTATAAGTAAAATTAGGAGTACAAACAAGTGCCAGTGTCTTGTAGCGAGCGTGAGAACGTGCGTTCGGTCATCGCGTTCCGCATCATAAACAACCAGTCGCGCCGCGCCGGTTACGCGCACGCTTATACAAGTGAGAACTGAGAACTGAAAATTTAACTTTATGAACAGTGTTATATTATTACTAGTGTCAAGGAGGACTGGTACCAAATATTTGTGTATGCGTGACGAGCGTAAGAACTTTCGTGCGGTCGTTCGGCTTCCGCATCATCAACAATCACCCAAGTCGCGTCGGTTACGTGTATGCTCGTCCAAGTGATACTGTGGTCAGATAATCATCAAGAATGTTAATTGGGATAAACACTTATGACCTAGAATGTAAACAGTGCAACCTGCGATTTTATTATCGTTTCAGAATATAGTTGCTCATACCAGATGTAGGACAGTGTTGTGTTTAATGTTGAGTGGCGCCCCTAAATCCGCTTGCATATTTGGATACATAATTTCTGGCGAGCCAGCAGCAGTGGAGGAGAACAATACGACCTCCGTGGGAGTATCAGGTACGTGTTGTGAACAGGGCGCACTGTCAAGAAACGTGAAACCAGTTAAAGCCGCCCCCCCCCCTCTCCCACGCCATTTGTACCCCTGGGTGCGTTACACGTTCAGTGAACGTTGCTGCGTATGGGCCTCCGTTTCAGGCGCCTGGTTCATGCACCCATGCTGAATGCAGTTCATCGGCGACGAAGGCTGGACTTTGCCAGCCAATACCGCAGCTGGACGTTTTAAGCTACTTTGGACAGGTGGCCCTTGGCGTGCCGGCGGAAAACGCCTGAACGCAAAAGTCCCGAAACAATCGTTGGGGCTTTATGGTCTGGGAAATGTTTTCGTGGCATTCCCCAGGTGACCTCGGAATTTTGGAAGGCAAAATGTACCAACACAACCATGCATCTATCCTTTGGGACCATATCTACCCCTATAAGCACTTTGGATTTTCTCGGCACGATGGCATCTACCAGCAGGACAATGCAATGCGTTAGACAGCTCGCAGTGTACGTGCGTTGTTCAAAGAGCACCAGGATGAGTCTACCGTACTCCCCTGACCACCAAAGCTCCCGGATTGAATCTCAATCGAGAATCTTCGGGATCAGCTCGATCAGGCTCTTCCCGCCACGAGCTTCAGACGAAAAATCCAGAGCAATTGGTGGCAGCACTGGAGTAGGCATGGCTGCACATCCCTGGCTGTGGCTAAGCCATGTCTCCGCAATATCCTTTCTTTCAGGAGTGCTAGTTCTGCAAGGTTCGCAGGAGAGCTTCTGTAAAGTTTGGAAGGTAGGAGACGAGGTACTGGCAGAAGTAAAGCTGTGAGTACCGGGCGTGAGTCGTGCTTCGGTAGCTCAGTTGGTAGAACACTTGCCCGCGCAAGGCAAAGGTCCCGAGTTCGAGTCTCGGTCGGGCACACAGTTTTAATCTGCCAGGAAGTTTCATATCAGCGCATACTCCGCTGCTGAGTGAAAATCTCATTCTGGAAACATCCCCCAGGCTGTGGCTAAGCCATGTCTCCGCAATATCCTTTCTTTCAGGAGTGCTAGTTCTGCAAGGTTCGCAGGAGAGCTTCTGTAAAGTTTGGAAGGTAGGAGACGAGGTACTGGCAGAAGTAAAGCTGTGAGTACCGGGCGTGAGTCGTGCTTCGGTAGCTCAGTTGGTAGAGCACTTGCCCGCGAAAGGCAAAGGTCCCGAGTTCGAGTCTCGGTCGGGCACACAGTTTTAATCTGCCAGGAAGTTTCATATCAGCGCACACTCCGCTGCAGAGTGAAAATCTCATTCTGGGAACTTATATTTCGTTTAATGTCTGCCCCCAGTAGCTGAGCGGGTCGGCACGGTAGCTCAGCGTGTTCGGTCAAAGAGCTGGTCGGACTCTGTAATAAAAAAACTGAGTGAAAGGTTCAACAACGAACTTGAACGGATGTCATGTGACGTCCGCAACGACCAAACACAACGATCAACAACGAACAAAATGGGGAAAAAAATTGGTCAGCGCGATAGAACGTGAATCCTAAGGGCGCGGGTTCGATTCCCGGCTGGGTCGGAGGTTGTCTCTGATCAGTGACTGGATGTTGTGTTGTCCTAATCAACATCATTTCATCCCCATCGACGAGCAAGTCGCTGAAGTGGCGTCAAATCGAAAGACATGCACACGGCGAACGGTCTACCCGACGGCAGGCCCTAATCACACGACATTTACATTTACACTTCGTTTAATTGATGAGGTGAAGAAGATGGTGCAATGAAGTACGAAACCCGATAATTATTAAGAGTGGTGCAGCCTTATGAGGAATCTCGTTTTCGGTTGAAGTTTAAATTGACATCAGCTTGTATTTCCAGACTATTTTATTCACACATCAAACATAAAAATACTAGATGTCTATGAATTTTACCACTTTTGCTTTTCACTAAAGCACTGTCTGGTACCACTTTCTGAGCAATGCTAATTCGAAGATAAGCTTTAAGATAACAGTTTGTGAGTGATCTCCTGTGAGTAACTTTGCTCTCTTCAGTGCGGAAAAATGTTGGTCACACAAGTTTGTAGTTCCAAACATCGTCATAATCGTAGCTGCAAACTTGTGAAGTCGTGGAAATTTATATTCGGGTAAATTTTTATACGAGTCTTCAAGACGTATTTTATTACAAAATTTATCACGCAGCTGACTGTGACACAGTAGGTCTGTAAGATCTTACTGGAGCAAGGCATCTTGCACTGACGTCTTGTAAATTGATGTTGACGCGTCTGATCTTCTCTTTGAAGCTCATAAATCGTCCATAATGCTGCTCTTCTTCGAATTAAAAACTGCGTCCAATAAGTATACACGCAAGAGTACACAAAAATTAGCACATTGTCTGTTTCCCGAAGGGAGCGCACAGTTTGTACTTTCTCTGCACTCGACAGTGGTGTTTGCCCATCCCACTTTACCGCTAGCGCTCACTGCCCAGGCGGCGATTGAACGTCGGCGCTCGTGCTGGCCTAGCTGCCTCCTGCATAGGCCTGCTCTAGGCGACGTGTGGAGCGCGAGACAAATTACAGAGTACCTTCACTGGACCTTGTTTTTTTGTTTTGTTTTGATTCATCAGTCTTCTGACTGGTTTGATGCGGCCGACCACGAATTCTTCTCTTGTGCCAACCTCTTCATCTCGGAGTAACAGTTGCAGTCTGCGTCGTCAATTATTTGCTGGATGTATTCCAGTCTCTGTGTTCCTCTACAGTTTGTACGCTCTACAGCTCCCTCTAGTACCAAATAAGTTATTTCCTGATATTTTAAACCATGTCCTATATTCTGTTCCTTCTCTAAATATATTCCTTTCCTCTCAGATTCTGCGCAGAGCCTCCTCATTCCTGACCTTATCAGTCCACGTAATTTTCAACATTCGTCTGTAGTACTGCATCTTAAATGCTTCAGTTCTCTTCTGTTCTGGTTTCGCATGGTCTCACTGCCGTAAAATGCTCTACTCCAAACGTATATTCTCAGAAATTTCCTTCTGAAATTGAGGCCTATGTTCATTACTAGTAGAGTTCTCTTGACCAGGAGTGCCTTTTTGCCTCTGCCAGTCTGCTTTTGATGTCCTCCTCGCTTCATCCGTCATGTGTTACTTTGCCGCCTAGGTAGTAGAATTCGTCAATTTCATCTACTTCGTGTGCGTCAGTCCTGGTGTTAAATTTCTCACTGTTCTCATTTCTACTACTTCTCATTACTTTCGTCTTTCTTCGATTTACTCTCAATCCATATTCTGTACCCATTAGATTGTTCATTCCATTCAACATCTGCTGTAATTCTTCTTCACTTTCACTGCGGTTAGCAATGGCATCAGCGAATCTTGTGACTGATATCCGTTTACCTTGAATTTTAATTCAACCCACGAACTTTTATTTCCATCATCGCTTCTCCGATGTATATACTGAAAAGTAGGGGCGAAAGACTACATCCCTGTCTTACGAGGAGCACTTCGTTCTTCGTCTTCCACTCTTATTAATCTCTTTCAGTCTTATCATTCCCACTTGGATCTTGTAATGTTATATATTAGCCATCTCTGCCTATAGCTCCTATTTTCCTGAGAATTTTGAACATATTACACTATTTGATATTATCGAAAGCTTTTTCTAGGTCAATAAATCCTATTAACGTGTCTTGATTTTCTTTAGTCTTGCCTCCATCATCAACCGCAACGTCACAATTGCCTCTCAAGTGCCTTTATCTTCCGTAAAGCCAACTGATCATCGTTTTTACTTTCTGATCGTCAGTTTTCTTTTCCATTCTTCTTTATACTTTTTTGTCAGCTACTTGGTGCATGAACTGTCAAGCTGATTGTGCGATAATTCTCGCATTTGACAGATCTTGCAATTTTCGGAATGTGTCGAGGATATTTTTTCGAAAGACAGATAGTATATCGCAACACTCACAGATTCTACACACCAGCGTGAATAGTCATTTTGTTGCCCCTCCCCCCAATGATTTTGGAAGTTCTGTCGAAACGTTATCTATCCCTTCTGCCTTATTCGTTCGTAAGGCTTCCAAAGCTCTTTTAGATCTGATTCTAATACTGCATCCCTTATCTCTTCTAAATCGACTCCTGTTTCTTCTTCTATCAAGTCTTCCACCTCATAGAGGCCTTCAGTGTACTCTTTCCAGATTTCTGCTCTCTCCTTTGCATTTAACAGTGGAGTTCCCTTTGCACTCTTAATGTTACCGCCGGCCGCGGTGGTCTCGCGGTTCTAGGCGCTCAGTCCGGAACCGCGTGACCGCTACGGTCGCAGGTTCGAATCCTGCTTCGGGCATGGATGTGTGTCATGTCCTTAGGTTAGTTAGGTTTAAGTAGTTCTAAGTTCTAGGGGACTGATGACCACAGATGTTAAGTCCCATAGTGCTCAGAGCCATTTGAACCATTTGAATCTTAATGTTACCACCCTTTCTTCTAATGTCACCGAAATTGCTATGACTTTTTTATTTGATGAGTCAGTCCTTCCGACAATCATTCCTTTTTCGATTTATTTACATTTTTCGTGCAACCATTTCGCCTTAGGTTCCCAGCAATTCCTATTTATTTCATACCTAAATGACTTGTATTTCTGTATTCCTAAATTTCCCTGAACATTTTTGTATTTCCTTCTTTCACTGATCAGCTGAAATATTTCTTCTGTTCCCAGTGGTTTCTTCGCAGTTACCTTCTTTGCACCTATGTTTTCTTTCCAACTTCCGTGATTGCCCTTTTAGGAAATGCCCATTCCTCTTCATCTGCACTGCCTA
Organism: Schistocerca cancellata; assembly: GCF_023864275.1. Lineage (NCBI taxonomy): Eukaryota > Metazoa > Arthropoda > Insecta > Orthoptera > Acrididae > Schistocerca > Schistocerca cancellata. The sequence continues at coordinate 136,567,040 of NC_064634.1, read as the reverse complement.
CTGAACTATTCCTTATCGCAGCATTATAGCCTTAGAAAAATTCAAGAATATCTCTTCATTCCATAGTACTCCCTTTCCTACTTCTTTGCATATTGCTTCTTCCAGACTGGTCCCTTAAATTTCAGCCTATCCTTAATCACTACCAAATTGCCAGGTGACTCCTGGGAACCTCTTATAACCCAGTATCTGATTTCGGAGTCTCTGTCTGAACATGATGTAATCTAACTGAAATATTCCTGTATCTCCCTGCCTTTCCCAAGTTTACCTCCTACTCTTGTGATTCTTGTACAGAGTATTCGCTTTTACTAGCTGAAATTTATTACAGACCTCTATTAGTTTTTTCCCTCTCTCATACCTACTACCAAGCCCATATTCGCCCGTAAACCTTTCTTCTACTCCTTCCCCTACAACCGCATTCTAGTTCCTTATGATTATTAGTCTATTTCCCTTTACGTACTGAATTACCCGTTCAATATCCTCATACACTTCCTCTGTCTTTTCACCTTCAACCTCTGACGTCGGCATGTATACCTGAACGATCGTTGTCGGTGTTGGTTTGTTGTCGATTCTGATGAGAACAAGTCTACCACTGGACTGTACACAGTAGCACACTCTCTGCCCTACTTTCCTATTCACAACGAATCCTACTCTTGTTATACCATTTTCTACTGATGTTGATATTACCCTATACTCAAATGGCCAGAAATCCTTGTCTTCTTTCCATTTCGCTTTACTGACCCCCACAATATCTAGACCGAGCCTTAGTATTTACCTTTTCCAATTTTCTAGCATCCCTGCAACATTCAAACTTATGACTTCCCACGCCCTAACTCGTAGAACGTTATCCTTTCATTGGTTATATTTTTCTCTTGGTCAGTTCCTCCTTGGCAGTCCCCTTCCGGAGATCCGAATGGGAAACTATTCCGGAATCTCTTGCCAATGGAGAGATCATCATGTCACTTTTTCAGTTAGACCTTGTACTATCTGGATAAATGCCTTTAGGAGCAGTTTGCGAAATTGTCCTACCTTTCAAATCCCATTACACGGAAAATAATGCATTGGCTATACATATGTTTCTCTTACTGTACTGTTGCTTTATGGAACTGTAGAAGTACATTCACGCCATCTGATTGCACAGCATAGACCATAGAGCTTAAAAAATTCACATACTGGTCAAGGAGATGAACCATCTACACCTACATCTACATGGATACTCTGCAAATCACATTTAAGTGCCTGGCAGAGGGCTAATCGAACCACCTTCACCACCTTCACAATTCTCTATTATTCCAATCTCGTATAGCGCACGGAAAGAACGAACACCTATATCTTTCCGTACGAGCTCTGATTTCCCTTATTTTATCATTGTGATCGTTTCTCCCTATGTAGATCGGTGTCAAAAAAAATATTTTCGCATTCGGAGGAGAAAGTTGGTGACTGGAATTTCGTGAGAAGATTCCGTCGCAACGAAAAACGCCTTTCTTTTAAAAATGACCAGCCCAAATCCTATATCATCTCATCGAAACAAATAATAATAATAATAATAATAAGTCCATTAAACATGGGTCTGGAAATGCGTACTTTTTGAGACAAGTCCAATAAACATGGGTCCGGAAATGCACTACCACCTCTCACCTTTTTGAACAGTCTGTATACCCTGCCAGGCTTGGTAACAACACCAAACAGGAACAACGCTAATGCACAACGGTGGCAGTTCTACTTGTTACTGAAAATTGCGACACTAATCACTGACACACCCGTCATGGTAAGTACGTGTGGAAGTCACATTGACATTCGACGATGTCTTCTGGATGCTTAACTTCTTTTTCAGGGATTTAGAAGCAGCAGTGTACACAGGTGTGGTATGGAACGACCAAATAGGCTCAGTGATTGGGAAAGCAAGTGATAAGCTTCGAATATTTGGTAGGACAGTGTCAAACTGCAGTTTGTCTACCACTGAGATTCTATACAAAACGCTCATAAACCACATAATTTGATGCTATTTAAGTCTAGGGGACCAATTTTAGGTAGAACAAACTGGACAGTGCGACATAACACTGGCGAAGCTGTGAAAAAACTTGAAATCTTAATTGGCAGCCACCTGAAGGAAGATGCTGTATATCTCGTAAGAAATTGCTTAGTTCCGCGTAACGATCGCTTTGAAGACAAATTAAGTAAATAAAAGCTCACTAAGAGATGTGCAACGAACTATTAAGCTTCCCATACTCCAACATTGACTATAACGGTAATCAGCACCAGTTTGAATACATTGTACCACACAACCGACGTACGACTTACCGTCCGGCGCTGCAACCCCCCCCCCCCCCCCCCTCCCACGCGCCCGCCCCCCCTCCGACTTCACACACATTACTTACCTTTCCTTCTGGGTTTTAGTAAGATTTTTAAAAATAAATCTTAATTTAATGATCGCGTATATTCTTTTAAAATTAGTGCTACGGATACTGCGGTGTTTGGGCAACTCGCCCGACGGATCTGCAACCCCTCTCACACCTTTGGTACAGAAGCGGCCAAATACAGAAGGGGTTACCCCAGTAGACGACAAAACTTCAATTAGGCACGCTAGGGATTAAATCCAAGCAGTTTGATGGCCAATAGAGTAGGATGAAGTCATACGAGACGTTGCATTTTCCTACTGGTAAATGCCATCATGCCTAGGACAAATAAAGTGCATGATCCCCAAGGCTCATTGCATACCTGTGTTGACCTATTTTGCCTACCAAAATGCCGAGATCATCCACAGAATGTTCGTAAACATTTCCCAGACCACAAAGCCCCAAGATTGTTGCAGGGTGTTTGCTTTCAGACGTTTCAGGTCCTACACGCCAACGGTCATCTGTCCAGAGAAGCATAAAACGTCCATTTGGGATATTGGTATGCGAATTCCAGCCTTTGTCGTCGGTAAACAGTAATCAGCATGAGCGCATAAACCAGATGCCCGCTGTGGAGGCCCATACGCAGCAACATTCGCTGAACGCTCGTCGAGGAGACGCTGCTGGTAGCCCCTTGATTTATCAGGTCGGGCAGTTGTTCAACAGTTGCAGTCTGTTCAACGGTACACACTGCGCAGCCGACGTTCAACCGTGTCATTTATGGCCCGTGGTGCACCGCAGTTGCCTCGGCACCAGTTTTGGATAGTGAGATTTTGCCGTTCACGATATACACACATCAAAAAAAGTTTAGCGTCACTCCTGTTCCCAGAACTCCTGAAGACAGACGTTGACTGCGGAAATTGTATCACAGACACAGTACCTTTGACTGTACAGAGATGTCACTAAACCCGCCCAAAGATGTAAACAACCATGCATGAGCCGATCAGTTCCAATCATTTCACCAGGAAGGAGGTACACGGTTCATGTTGTCTGTAGTTCAACCATGCCTAGACGGTCAATACCGCGGTTCGATCGCGTCCGCATTGTTACTTTGTGCCAGGGAGGGCTCTCAGTCCGCAGCTCGTGGTCGTGCGCTAGCGTTCTCGCTTCCCACGCCCGGGTTCCCGGGTTTGATTCCCGGCGGGGTCAGGGATTTTCTCTGCCTCGTGATGTCTGGGTGTTGTGTGCTGTCCTTAGGTTAGTTCGGTTTAAGTAGTTCTAAGTTCTAGGGGACTGATGACCATAGATGTTAAGTCCCATAGTGCTCAGAGCCAAGGGCTGTCAACAAGGGCCGGCCGCGGTGGTCTAGCGGTTCTAGGCGCTCAGTCCGGAACCGCGGGACTGCTACGGTCGCAGGTTCGAATCCTGCCTCGGGCATGGATGTGTGTGATGTCCTTAGGTTAGTTAGGTTTAAGTAGTTCTAAGTTCTAGGGGACTGATGACCTCAGATGTTAAGTCCCATAGTGCTCAGAGCCATTTGAACAATTTTTTTGTCAACAAGGGAAGTTTCCCGGCGTCTCGGAGTGGAACAGTCGATGACATGCCTCGCTCAGACCGCCCAAAGGATACTACTGCAGTGGATGACCGCTATCTACGGATTATGGCTCGGAGGAACCGTGAAATCGACGCCACCATGTTGAATAATGCTTTTCTTGTAGCCACAGGACGTCGTGTTACGACTCAAATTGTGCGCAGTTGGCTGCATGATGCACAACTTCACTCCCGACGTCCATGGCGAGGTCCATCTTTGGAACCACGATACCATGCAGCGTGGTACAGAAGGGCCCAACTACATGCCGAATGGACCGCTCAGGATTGACATCACGTTCTCTTCACCAATGAGTGTCACATATGCCTTCAACCAGACAATCGTCGGAGACGTGTTTGGAGGCAACCCTGTCAGGCTGAACGGTTTAGACACACTGTCCAGCGAGTGCAGCAAGGTGGAGGTTCCCTGCTGTTTCGGGGTGGCGGCATTATGTGGGGCCGACGTACGCCGCTGGTGGTCGTGGAAGGCGCCGTAACGGCTGCACGATACGTGAATGCCATTCTCTGACCGAAAGTGCAACCATATCGGCAGCATATTGGCGAGGCATTCGACAATTCGCGCCTCCATCGTGCACATCTTGTGAATGACTTCCTTCAGGATAACGAATCGCTCGAGTAGAGTGGCCAGCATTTCTCCACACATGAACCCTATCGAACATGCCTGGGATACATTGAAAAGGGCAGTTTATGGACGACGTGAATCACCAACCCCTCTGAGGGATTCACGCCGAATCGCCGTTGAGGAGTGGGACAATCAGGACCAAGAGTGCCTTCGTAAACTTGTGGTTAGTATGCCACGACGAATACAGGCATGCATCAATGCAAGAGGACGTGCTACTGGGTATTAGAGGTTATGGTGTGTACAGCAATCTGGAGCACCACCTCTGAAGGTCTCGCTGTATGGTGGTATAACATGCAATGTGTGGTTTTCACGAGCAATAAGATGGGCGGAAATGATGTTTATGTTGATCTTTATTCAAATTTCCTGTACAGGTTCCGGAACTCCCGGAACCGAGGTAATGCAATACCTTCTTTGATGTGTTCTTTAACCACAGCGGCACGCCAACGGTTTACAAACCTAGCTGATTCGGGCCCGAAAGCCAATATCATGCCCTTTTGATGGACAAGTAAATCGATGTGTTTTCGCGTTGCGACTACGACTGCACTGTTTTCTGCATCTTTCCGACGCACTTTATATACCCTCCACTACTAATGCTGCCACCTGCTGTCTCTGAGTGATTATTGCACGTTGATGTCGAATATAGGCTGTAGTTACATTAAGCTGACTGCACAACATAACCAGAACAAAGTTTCACACCGAAGTCAGTAGTGGCCTGAAACCACACATACGCCATTATATCGTAAACGGCTCTGCGGACCCACGGAAAGTTTTAGTTTTTATTTTCGTGTACTTTTATCCGTGTCAGTTTTTGCTACTAATTAAGTTTCATCCTGTACACAAATTTGGCACATGGGCACCTCTGGCGTCCCTCTTGCTTGGCAGTCCAAGCGGCTGCTTGTGTCGCTTTGCCTTGAAACTTGTCCTGTTGGTAATGCTGAAATGTATACAACAATTTGTTTGCCACAAGTCATCGATGAAGTCAGATGAAACAGCTGATAACATCATATCATTTTTTTAAATTATTGGCTATGAGTACGCGCCCATTCAACCATCTCAACAGTGGGGAGATGGTACGACAGTGTGTTTTGACAAGTCAGAATATTTATTAGGGTCAAGCTGTAACCTGGTAAGAAGTTACATAGCCATAGACGTGTCATGTGACGCCATGCAGGCGACTTTCGTGTCAGTTATGACTATATGATTTTAAGAACAACACAACATCTAGGCCGGCCGTTGTGGCCGAGTGGTTCTAGGCGCTTCAGTCTGGAACTGCACTGCTGCTACGGCCGCAGGTTCGAATGCTGCCTCGGGCATGGATGTGTGTGTTAGTTAGGTTTAAGTAGTTCTAAGTTCTAAGGGACTGATGAACTAAGAAGTTAAGTCCAATAGTGCTCAGAGCCATTTGAACTATCTGAACAACATCCAGTCCATGAGCGGAGAAAATCTCCAACTTGGCGGGAAACGGATCTGGGCCCCTTCGGTTATCAATACACTGTGCTGACACCACAGCCGTATCATTCTTCAATACAATGCCAGCTGTCACACCAACGCTTCAAACAATTGCTTACTGGACGGAGAAAAACCTAGATTCAGTCTCATTGCCCTTATTCTCCTGAGTTAATGCCTAACTTACTTTTGTTCATCTACGCCAAATAAAAAATGCGTGGAGAGGTTTTTCCAACCCAAAAAGCTGCTGAATCATTTCAAAGCCATAGTCTGATTTAGCAGCATCTGAGTTTAAAATTCTTTCTAGAAATAGTTCGAACCTAAGCAAAAGCGACCAGCTCACAATAGATGCCTGTGCCCAGGTAGATGCAGTGTTCCTTGAGTTCTGGAAAGCATTCAATACATCTCCACACTGTAGCGGCACTACCATTTGGGACAGTAAAGTCAGTTTTGGTGCAATATTTCTGAGCACGCAAGTTACAGCCAGGCGTGGGCTTGGTGAATTATGCTCACCAGCAGTTGCGAAGTAAAATAGAGGCCACAGGAGGTGTAGAACCGCCGGAAAAAGTGCACGCAGCAGTTTGCATGGCACAAGTCACAGGAAGAAGGGGTCCACTAGCCAACCTAAGTGTTATGCGTATGTGACGCGAAACGGCGCATTTAGCAAAACAGAGGCGCACAGCCGCAAATAAATAGGTGCCAGTTCACTAACAAAGAATTCAAGTGTGGCAGCTCTCCTGGATGGCAGGGTGTGTCACACCACAGGCTACACAAAGCAGCAGATGGGACGCCAGCATTCCAGTCCACGGTGGGTCTCTGGTTCAACCCTTTGAGGCCGACACTGGATCCGTAGCCAGCCAGCGGCGGGCCACTCCACAGGCCACTCCACGGCTTGCTACCGTGGGCAGTCTTCTTGGCTCCCAACATGCAGTGGAGACATCCAGGTCAAGGGCCGCAGATTCAGCTGCCGGATGGTGGGCGCTTGTTGTCGCCGCCACCCAAGCCACGCCGGCAAGGACACACAGCGCAGGCCACTGTGCAATTGTCAGTGGGCGGCGCTGAGGAAGTGCAGCCCTTAGGCTGCCGAGTTGGCTGCCAGCACAGCCCTGACATTGTCATATCACTGCAGCTGTACAAGGCCGACACATTAGCAGAGCGTTGGACGGGGTCGCTGAGGTGGCGTCCTCAGCATTGTGGGACCCTGTGATGGATACTGAGGGGAATGCGGCACTGTAGTTGGAAACAACAAATCACTTGGAAAGCTCAAACAAGTTTTAATATGGTGCCTTCTACCTTTTCCCACTACATTTGGTGCTGCTGTTACATACGGTGCCAGAAGTTGCTACTACAGCACTGTCATCTAACGAGCGTATGAAACAGCAGCCCAGCTGTGTGACTGGATCAAAGATTTTCTTGCAAAAAGAACACAGCGTGTGATTCCCAAAGGGAAGAAATCTTCAGAAGTAAAAATAGCTTTTGGCATACTACATCGAAGTGTTACAGTACCATTACTTTTTACAGTGTATATACTGGTGTACAAAACTTAAAGAAGAAGGTTGGTAGGGTTCCTGCACTTAACTTAGGATCCACTTAGCAACTAAGAAATACACAAACCCTCAGTTGCCAAATTTACCTTTATTGTAATTTTAATTAATGAGGAAGCCATAAAAACATCAAACATGGAGGAAAAATGCACACATCTAAAGGCTACTTAAAAAAGGAATAAAATCACTTAAAATTTTGTTTTCACAAGAGGAGAATACAACATCCCAATTCGGACCTCGCTAACACTTACATTTTACTGACATTAAATATAATAAGATAAATAATCATGCATGTGACGAGAACAAATGAATTACACTATCAATCTTTACAGATGAGAATGCGACTATATCCACGAAGGTTTGCGCTCTGGCAAGGGAGATACTTAAATTCGACATATAAGGTGATTACAGTAAGCCCTAATTCCACTCGACAATCGTAGTAACGATATAAGCGAGACAAGTGTACTGAAGGAGGATAGTCAGATGTGCCATAGTAAAAGGGGCCCCTATCAACCCCGTCAGGACGCGACCCCCGCGAACACGCCAGTTTCAGCTATTTGCAATATACTTCTTAAAAACAATTAACATGAAAAGCACAATGCGTTACACACTAATAAAATATAAACGACTACTTCATAGAACTAGCTCCTCTTTAGACAAAGAAAACAGCAGAATATTAATAACACGTAAAATAATTCTAACCTATAACAAATTAAGGTACCACGCATTAGAATATCGTCTTGAGGTAATAGAATACTCAGTTTGACTTGTCTGTTTACAGGTATTACACCTTAACAGTGTCAGCTTAAGCAAACCCGCGAAAACAAAACTCGAAATATGACAGGAATAATGATTGAAGCCACTGACAATGCTAGGCTACCACACAGAGGAGACAGTAGTAATTTACAGCGGCACAGAACCGGCCTTACATCTCCAATTTAGTTTAATCAGAATAAACAATTTTGTGTATAATAATTGCTTGCAGTACAATGACAACCTCCGAATAACACTTATTACCGAAGGTAGGTGCTGGTATCGAAAGGCACCTTTAGTAATACAGAGTTTGAGTGTATTCACTTATTGGAATGGTTTCAACTTTACATCCCTTTCCACATAGCTCTCTGTTTACACACAACTAAAGAAGAGCGTATAAATGCACATATAAGTGGCACAGATTTAAGCAGAATAAAACATTGCCTTAGTATGGCGCAAATGGCTTCATTTGCTTTACACGTGGGATATCTTCACCACTCAGTAATTCCGAAATATATTCAACAACGTGTGAGAGCAAGACGTCGCCGTGGTATCAGCTATTTACTTCACAAAATTTCCTGCGCAGACACAAGGCAGACGAAGCGTTTTCACATGCAAAAGCGGCGAGCATCACACATTTCCTCCGTCACACCATAGACACATCTCAATTTCAATGGCCAGTAACAAGAACCTACATATGCCCTCGCAGCAGAAAAGCCCCAAAACACAACAGTCCACCACCGCGATACCAAACCCGAGGTCCCATCAAGTCACTGTCGGGATCTCAAGCTGACCCTGCCCTTAGCGTACAGGCTTCGTACCACAGGCCTCACGGTAAACGTCAACGAGCCACCTCCGACCCTCGACTATCCACTCCGCTGTCTCTTCTCTCTCCCCGTTAACCACCCGACCACCGGCCTGAATCGCGGAAGACAAAGATGATGACCCTGTAATCGATGGCAGCGATGCCATTATAAGTGCGAGAACACTGGCGCCAGCCGCGCCACGGCTCAAAGGTAACTTAGTATCATGTGTCCCTGAGAAGTAATATCGGTCGACGAACTTGGACTATACACCGAAAGAACTGCAACACTATAGTACAATGTAGTACATATTCTCGCCTCTCGCCATATGATGGTATGTAACGCACCCAGGAACATCGTCGAACTTATCATTTTGTCGGTCCAGGTATTATGCTGTGAGGAGGCATAATGTAGTGTGGGAGTACTGACCTTCAAACCTTTGGACGCGATACACTCACTGGTCAGCGGTGTTGTGACTCTGCGCTTCTTCTCCTTTCAGGGCTGCATTCGCCCCTGACGTCCTGTTTAGGGGTGTAATTGCGCGACCGCACTGAACAGGGGCAGGTGGATCGAGAAGATATTTGGCGAGTGGACTAACCCGACCGTTCCTCCCTCTTAAATCCTATCGAGCACCTATGGGATGCTTTCGGAGAAGTATTACAGCATCTCCACATGCCAATGACAAACCAGCAGTTGTGAACTACGTTGGTGGAGGGATGGAAGCCCTAAAATAAGAACTACTCACCCACATTTGTGGCCAGCATGGAAGCACGTTGCAGGTCATGCACTGCCTTCCGCGGTGGTCACACACCCTATTAAGAATCGTACCCCCTCTTTTGTAATGTCCACGGGACCATTATGAATCACGGTGATACAAGTGCAATTGTTGTCTTTGTATGGAACTGTTATTTCTGTTTGCCTTATCGTGTATTTATTTCAGTTACTCCTGTACTATAATGTAGAGTTCTTTCTAGGTATGAAACAACTTTCATGAGCTGTGTTACTTGGCAGTGACACATCATATGGACGTTACTTTCGTTCTTAAGTTTTACACACCAGTGTATAAATGACCTAGTGACTAATGTCGGAAGTCCCATGAGGCTTATCGCGGGTGATGCTGTCGTATGCAGAGAAATCGCAAAGCTAGAAAATTGCAGAGAAAAGCAGGAAGACCTGCAAAGGATCGACGTTTGGTCAAAGACTGGTTCAAATGGCTCTGAGCACTATGGGACTTAACATCCGAGGTCATCGGTCCCCTAGAACTTAGAACTACTTAAACCTAAGTAACGTAAGGACGTCACATACATCCATTCCCGAGGCAGGATTCGAACCTGCGACCGTATTAGCCGCGCGATTCCGGACTGAAGCGCCTAGAACAGCTCGGCCAATCTGGCCGGTGGTGCAAGGATTGGCAGTTGATCTTCAGCATAAACAATTGTAACTTACTTCTCATAAAGAGACAGAAAGACCCATTATTTTATGATTACAGGATGGCGGAACAATGACTGGAAGCAGTCACATTTGTAAAATACCTAGGAGTATGCATACGTCACGATTTCAAGTGAAGAGACCACACGAAACTAATCGCGGGTAAGGCAGATGCCAGACTGAGATCTATTGGTAGAATCCCCAGGAAACGAGTCCAACCACAAAGGAAGTAGCTTACAAAACACTCATTCTACCAATACTTGAATATTGCTCGTCAATTTGGGATCGGTACCAGAAAGGAGTGATAGAGGAAATAGAGAAGATCGAAAGAAGAGCAGCGCGTTTCGTCACAGTTCCATGTACTAAGCGCTACAGCGTCATAGTGATGATCAGCCATATTCAGGGGAAAACGCTGCACGAGAAGCGTTCTGCATCAAGGTTCAGAAGTTGTGAGAGCTTGCGTTCGTAGAACAATTAACCAGTATATTGCTGCTCCTAGCTATACCTCGTGGAAATGTCACAAAAGTAAAACTGGAGAGATTCGAGCACACTCGGTGGGTTACCAGCAATCGTTCCTCCCGCGAATCATTCGCGAATGGAACAGATGAGGGGAAGTCACATCGGTACACAAATCACCCTACTCTTGCCGAGTGTAGAAGAGGATGTAAAAGGATATTATTTTTAAAGATGATTATTTTGAGAAAATTAAAACTATTTGTGGCAAACAAAATTATTATGTCTTCGTTTTTGTAAAAAAAGTAAAAAATAATACAAGGCGGTCCTCTTTCCACAGACGACTTCTTAAGCCATCAGGACTTTCATAATGTTGCGACGTACTGCAGGATCTCCTCTTGTCGCAGCCACCAGCTAAATCAGAACTTACAAGATCAACTGCACTCATTGATCTCTGTCACGAGTGTCAATAAAAGTCCTTGCTGTAGCTGCCAACTGCCTTAACAAGCTCTTTTGACCTCTCATCTCGTAGCTCACAATACCTTCACTCTTTCTTATCCGGTACTTTCCGAGAGTAGCAGAATTAAATCAGGCGACGCTCACAAATTAAGGATGATTGTAGAATGTGGTGTCACATGACGTGGCACTGCACAAAATTGGCGCTAGTAGCACAGGCACATACGGAACACACACTACACAGATCTGTAAATCCACGGTATTGGTGATAAGTTAAGAAAACCGTCTCGAAACACATGTGCTACAATACGCCACTGTTTTCTGCGCATGTACTCCTACATCAATGCGGGATATGATCCCATGCACACGTACACAGGCCGCACAACGGGTTGGCATACTCTGGATCAGGTGGTCGAGCAGCTGCTGGGGTATAGCCTCCCATTCTTGCACCAGTGCCTGTCGGAGCTCCTGAAGTGTCCTAGGGGTTTGAAGACGTGCAGCGATATGTTGACCGAGAGCATCCCAGACGTGCTCGATGCGGTTTAGGTCTGGAGAACAGGCAGGCCACTCCATTCGCCTGATATCTTCTGTTTCAAGGTACTCCTCTACGATGGCAGCTCGGTGGGGCCGTGCGTTATCATCCATCAGGAGGAAGGTGGGGCCCACTGCACCAATGAAAAGGCGTCCCAATACACCTGACCTGTTACAGTTCCTCTGTCAAAGACATGCAGGGGTGCACATGCACCAGTCATATTATCACACCATCAAACCACAACCTCCATACAGGTCCCTTCCAAGGACATTAAGGGGTTGGTATCTGGTTCCTGGTTCACGCCAGATCAAAACCCGGCGAGAGTCACTGTTCAGACTATACCTGGACTCGCCTGTGAACATAACCTGGGACCACTGTTCCAATGACCATGTACTGTGTTCTTGACACCAGGCTTTAGGGCCTCTCCTGTGACCAGGGGTCAATGGAATGCACATTGCAGGTCTCTGGGCGAATAAACCATGTCTGTTCAGTCGTCTGTAGACTGTGTGTCTAGAGACAACTGTTCCAGTGGCGGCGGTGAGGTTTCGAGGAAGGCTACCTTAAGTACTCCGTGGCCGTCTGCGGGCACTGATGGTGAGAATCGGTCTTCTTGTGGTGTTGTACACTGTGGACGTCCCGTACTGTAGTACCTGGACACGTTTCCTGCCTGCTGAAATCGTTGCCATAATCTTGAGATCACACTTTGTGGCAGACGGAGGGCCCGTGCTACAACCTGCTGTGTTTGACCAGCCTCCAGTAGCCCCAGTATTCTACCCCTCATAACGTCATCAATATGTGTTCTTTGAGCCATTTTTAACACACAGTCACCAGTAGCACGTCTGAAAGCGTCTGCACACTTACTCGCTGCACCGCACTCTGACATGCACCAACTCACCTCCGCGTATGTGGACTGCTGCCATCGCCACCGTGTGACGACCGCAGGTCAAATGGACTGTATGGTCATACCCCAAGGTGATTTTAACCCGCAAACCACCCACCAGAGCGTTGTTCTACCATGTATCAGCATTATCCTTAATTTATGAACATGAGTGTAGATTAGGATATGAGACACTAAAAATAGTGGATGAGTTTTGCTATTTCAGCAGCTGACAACTGCCGAGGGGACATAATATGCACACTGCAATAGGAAGCAAAAAACACGTCTTAAATATGCAAACACCAAAAAACACAACACATTTACCGTGCCTAATGTGGTGTAGGAAAACCATTGATAGCCAAAACTGCTTTTAATCGTCTCGTGGATAAATACAAATTCTGTACGACTTTCGAGGGAGTGTTACACCATCAGCCCTGAAAAATAGTGACAAGTTTACGTAATGATGATGGGGCGGATACAGATCACGTAGTATTCTCTGCAAAGCAGACCACAAAGGTCCAATAATACTGAGATGTGTGACTGGGATGGCCAGGGAAGATGCGACGACTGATCCTCGTACTTACAAAATCAATCCCCGACGACGCGAGGTGTGTGGACAGGGGCTCTGTCGTCTTGTAACAAGGCATCGCCATTCTGGAAAAAACACTGTAGCATGTGATGGACCTAATCAACCAAAATGATCACATAATCCTCGGCAGTAACGTGATATTGCAGAGTAATCATGGGGCCCATGGAATACCACGATAAGGCTGTCGAAGCCATTACCGAACCCCCACTCTTGTGAAGTAAACTCGGCCAGAAGTTGGATACAGTGTGAGACAAGACTCATTCGACCAAATTACTTTGTCTCATTGTTCCATAGCCCATGTTTTATGGCTTCGGAACGACGTTTTTTCTGTTTCTGGAATTTCCAGCACTGATGCGTAACTTTGGAATTCCAACCAACCTGCAGTTTCTAAATTTCGATTTCCCTTCCTGTTGTTTTACTGCTGACAGTGTTCGCGAGAGTGACATTTAGTTCTATAGTGACTTTTGCAGCTGTCTTCTTATTTTTGTCACAATCCTCTTCAATTACCGTCCATGATGATCACTCGACACACACTTCCGTCCGCTTTAGGACTTAGTGGATGATGTTTTTCCGCTTTCCCTATACGTGGTATAAGTCTTCGACAAGGTGCCTCTTAAAACAACAAACACTTCGGCTCCCTTGGTTTCAGAAGCACCCACCATCCGAGCACCAACGTTTTGCCCAGGTTGGAATTCACTTAGCTCCGACATAATGCACTCACAACTACACAGAACACTGTTCTGAGCACGAGTGACGCTTGCAACATATTGAGGAGACTGCAAAGGTATCGTTCGTGGTCAAATACGTCAGCGGAAACCTGTAAGATTGGCTAGCATCTGCATTGATGTTCAAGTACTCATTTTTCGCGGTGTTCCCATATTTTAATCAGCTCTGTATTTGTATGCAATATAGCCCCATACGGAAGTACAACGTGGACGAAAAAAGCAGTTCAGGCAAGAAGAAGATGGAAGCTTCTGTAGTGTGGTGCTACCGAAGAATGTTGAAAATTAGATTCATACGTGAAATATTTAGTGAGGAGGTACTGAATCGAATTGGGGGAATAAAGAAACTTGGTTAAAAGGTGGAATCGGTTGTTAGGACACATCCTCAGTCAACAAGGAGTCGTGAATTTGTTAATGGGACCAAGCGTGGAGGGTAAAAATTGTAAAGGGTGACAAAGAGATGAATGCAGTAAGCAGGCTCAGATGGATGTAGGTTGCAGTAGCTGCGCAGAAATGAAGAGGCTTTCACAGGGCAGACTAGTGTGGAGAGCTGTCCAGTCCTCGTATTCAAGGCCACAACAACATAACAGCACTCTCGAAAATGAAGCTATAGTTTCACAAACTTCTGCGAATGATTTACGGCTCCGACAAGCTTAAATGAACTCACGTTACCTTTTCATTCATCAGAAATCAAATCCAAAGAGCAGATCACTTTTTAGAATTGTTTAATGTCCACCACGAAACGCCATTGCTGAGCTTATGTGAAAAATATGCAGACCGCGAGTTTCAACCCGACAAGAAGTGATTCTTCGCCGATTTCTGCCAAACTGTGCCTTAAGATTTTTGCCGTACTGAACCTTTAACTCCTTCCTTGGCGTACCTACCCGTATTTTTCGCTCTGACAAACATTCATTATTAATTCTGTCGATTTCTTTTTTAACGACA
Organism: Schistocerca cancellata; assembly: GCF_023864275.1. Taxonomy (NCBI): domain Eukaryota; kingdom Metazoa; phylum Arthropoda; class Insecta; order Orthoptera; family Acrididae; genus Schistocerca; species Schistocerca cancellata. The sequence continues at coordinate 136,551,932 of NC_064634.1, read as the reverse complement.
GAGTCGTGTCTTTTAATTTTATTTTCTTCAAACTTTTAATTAATACTTCCAGTTTCCCATTCTTGTACTATTACTTTGTCCCATTGTGTGGGGTGTTTACAACCACCCACGTGCCCCAAAAGCCTCATTTAGCAACTTGGTTTAGACTTTGATTTTTAATTTTGTGTCTATGGTTTGCCGCCATCTGTTGTGGGTGTTGCTCAAACTATGTTACAGAATTTAATTAATTTTCCTTCCGACACATTATCGTACTATCGCTATACTGTTCCTTATATCCTTTTCACCTGTGAAGGAATTAAAATTACTTATGCAACTCCTTGGTCACGTGATAAAACATCGCTGGCGGCCATCTCATTTTCTTGAGCCATGTATCACAGTCTAACTAGACTGTGCCATGTATTTAGTATGCAGCGTGGAGTTCTTCTTTGATTCATTATGTTAAGCGATACTTACTTAAAGGACGCAACGACTCGTTGGAGCATTCAGCTTTGCAAATGCATTGAGAAAGGACGTTTCAAAGCGCGGTAAGGCCACGTGCGATAGTAAATGAATTTGAAGTGGCTGCATCATGCTTTTTCATTCGAACAGACATTTTTGACAGTTGAAATCAATTGCAAAGCTCTGCCTTTGTCTCACAACAAAATATATCCAGTTGGTTACATGGTTCAAATCACGATATGTTAATTTTTTCTCGACAGCTAATGCAAGTAGTACCTAAATTCCAATAAAATCTGAGACCCCAAGACAGGAAGCATTTCGTAAGTTAACAACAATGTTTCCATCGAATACTGCTCATAACTGATTGTTTTGCTACAGCCAAGATGTGTCGAGAAGTGGCATTTGTCTTTAAGGCCGACAAAATGGAACTAAGTTGCATTTTAGTTATGTTTCGGCAGTCAGAAAGGTACATGCTGATTTCAGAAACATTCTTGCTGCAGTTGTAAGAGCACTTGTGCGCGGTGAAACCGTGAATGTGTAATATTATCGAATGAAAATGGTTTATGGCTTCAACGGATGTGATGCGCTCTAGCGTAACGATGCTTAACAGCTTATAATTTTGAAGTGGGCTGAAAATGAGATAAAGCAAGGGCCAAATAAATCCTTTAAATGTAGTATAAAATTAGGAAAAAGAAGGCCTTAGTGAACTTTCTGGAAGAGAACACCGCGCGGGGCAGCCACTCGGGCTTAGGCGGCTTGTCACGGGCAGCACTGCTCCCAGCTTCCCCCGTCGGAGGTTCGAGTCCTCCCACGGGCATGGGTGTGCGTATGATGCCCTTCGCGTAAGTTAGTTTAAGTTAGATTAAGTAGTGCGTAAGATAAGGGACCGATGACCTCAACAGTTTGGTCACATAAGACGTTACCATAAATTTCCAAATTTGAAGTAGCATTTTAGTGACAACTGGAGTGCAGATGGCAGACTGCAATTTTATGCTCAACTTCTTCAGAGTGATGGTTTGGTAAGGAATGTCGAAAAGCAAGTTGAGGATGAAGAGTGTGACTGCTTAGAATAGGAGCCTGGATGGCAAATGCATTGAAGATGATTAAGAAGCTTTTTTCTGAAAAAAAAATTTATAATTAAAATAACAAATTTCATTACAATTTTGCTTGTATTAAGGACTGCCAAATTACAATTTTGAAAGAGTGCTAACGGAAATTTCTCGTACAAACAGTGCATTACCATTAAACTAAAATCATTAATTTTGACTGTATTGTCTACAGCGCAGTTGGACACATCTTCCTGCCTGTTTGTGTAATTTATTATTGTTCAAAATAGAAGTTAAAGAACAGATTCTTGAATTTTTATTATGAAAATTTGGTTCAAAACACGAAATGTTCCTGTGGTTGGTGCAAAATGAAAGAAGTTCACATATTCAAAAAATTCGAGTAGCAGCTGTGCCTTTAATTAATAGTGAAATTTTTCCTACTCATCCCTTTTTTGTGTTCAGAACCATTGATGAATTCTCACATTCAAGTGATCATTTATTATAAAACTTAACTAAATATTAATTTTTGGTATCGCTGTAATATTTTTATTAGTGGACCTGAAAAGTAATTCCTCATTTGCAAACACAGCTACTAAAGGCTCCATCGGTCGTCTCTATTTAGACGCGAGCGTTTGCCCGCTGCTGACTTTCCTTGTGTCATAACAACAGATGTCGTAAATCACAGCAGCTAACACACCTCAACGGCCTTCATTGCACCAGAGAAAGGTACACGGTCGTCATATTTATCTAATTCCTTTCCTGCTTTCCTCCCGCGAAATACCTCGCTTATGCCAAGCAACCGACACTCTGCCGCCACGGGGACACGGCCGCTATGTTCCTGGTTTATAACCATCAGAGGTGCATATTTAAAATAAAGTCTGTTTTGCATGTGATGATGCTACTGGTATACTACAGGACAATACATTAAATTTCGGGAGTTCTGGCGCATAACTATTTCTTCTCCCAGTATTTCCGCCGTGTACGTTTTGGCTATTTTCGGAGTTAGCCGACAGCAAAGGACACCACAATATAAGAAGTGCACTACCCCGATGTTATTCAATCTGTATACTGAGCAAGCAGTAAAGGAAACAAAAGAAAAATTCGTAGTAGGAATTAAAATCCATGGAGAAGAAATAAAAACTTTGAGGTTCGCCGACGACATTGTAATTCTGTCAGAGACAGCAAAGGACTTGGAAGAGCATTTGAACAGAATGGACAGTGTCTTGAAAGGAGGATACAAGATGAACATCAACAAAAGCAAAAGGAGGATAATGGATTGTAGTCGAGTTAACTCGGGTGCTGCTGAGGGAATTAGATTAGGAAATGAGACACTTAAAGATGTAAACGAGCAAAATAACTGATGATAGTCGTAGTAGAGAGGATATAAAATGTAGACTGGCAATGGCAAGGAAAGTGTTTCTGAAGAAGAGAAATTTGTTAACATCGAGTATAGATTTAAGCGTCAGGAAGTCGTTTCTGAAAGTATTTGTATGGAGTTTAGCCATGTATGGAAGTGAAACGTGGACGATAAATAGTTCAGACAAGAAGAGAATAGAAGCTTTCGAAATGTGGTGCTACAGAAGAGTACTGAAGATTAGATGGGTAGATCACATAACTAATGAGGAGGTATTGAATAGAATTGGGGAAAAGAGAAATTTGTGGCACAACTTGAGTAGAAGAAGGGATCGACTGGTAGGGCATATTCTGAGGCATCAAGGGATCACCAATTTAGTATTGGAGGGCAGCGTGGACGCAGAGGACGATAGTAGCACTCCTAGCGGCTGACAGTGAAATTTAAAGGAAAATATGGCGCGAAAATCCGTATTTTTAATTTGAGGTACGTTACTTAGAAGACAATCTACACAATGTCGGTGAGCATCGTAGTCTGCTACTACAGTGCGTGCCTGGAAACCGAAAGGTTTTTGTTAATTTGAAAAGTAATGTACAAGTATCCTAAAAATCTCAGTCAAAAACTAAGAGTAACTTCTTGTAACTGCGGTTTGCAGTCCCGCAAAATTTTGTAAATTATGTCATGGTCGTGTTTTGAATGTAAAATTTTTTCTTTTTAAAATCCAGTACTGCAGTTTCGACCCAGTACGAAAAACGGTTATGATCTAAAATGAAGTAGAAGACGAGGAGCATCGTACTTAAAATCTGTTTAAATCAAGCAGTTCAAACTCGGATTCATAGACGGGAACGAATGTACACATAACGTCATGATGCTGGTGAAACCAGCTTCTGCTTTATACGAAACAAAAGTCGCGCGAGGTAGCAGCGCGGTCTCAGGTGCCAAGTCACGGTTCGTGCGGCTCGCCCCGTCGGAGGTTCGAGTCCTCCCTCGGGGATGGATGTGTGTATTGTCCTTAGCGTAACTTAGTTTAAGTAACATTAAGTTGTGTGTAAAAAAAAAAAAAAAACACTTGGAATCACTCCATCCGATACTATGGACCCGAGCAAAAATTAAGCAGAATATGAGCAACATATTCACAAAGAACTCAGGACTGCACTACACTTGAGTATTCGAAATCAGGGAACAGTGCTACAAAACCCCGTTCTGTTTACTATGAAACGGAAACAAATATGGACGACTTTAAATCACCCCATAACAAACGGAGATAATGGATTGATAAACTTGCAGCACTCCAAGTGGCCTGGCAGCGAACCGAGCTTTTGCCAGCCAAGTCCCTATATGAGTTTACCTTCCCAGCCCGATAGACTGAAAGTATGAATAAAAAAAGGTTCTCAGAGCAAAAGAAAATTCGCTGAGATCGTTTTCAATTTAATATGAATAAAAATTCAATATAGGCAATATCAAAGTATACACCCTGCTCAGGTACTTCTGTCTCAGTACCTCCACTCCTTCTTGAGAATCTTCTCGGAGTGTGTAGTGTTTACGTCTGTACGTTAAAATGAATGACTTGGAATTAGCCCTTGTTAATACAGTTACAGGTTACCCAGCGTTAATAAGCAAATAACAAACACTATAAGAGAAAACCCTGATAGGTTAAAGGAAATTCAGCATGGCAACAGAGCAAGTTTTGGCAAAGATATTACAGATGCGCAAATAAAAAGAAAAATCATAACATGAAATCACGCCTGAAGTCCACGGCTGATCTGAAGAAGACGGAAAACGTCAAAATAATATTAAAAAAGTGGGGAGAATTGTTCATGAAGGTTTTTGATGGGGATGACTGTAACTCTACGATACACAAAATTCACGGAAAATCTCCCTGTCTCCATTTTTTATTAAGTCCTTAAAAATTGTTAATTAGCAGATTTTATTTTTATTTCACAAAAATGAAACATTTTTTTAGCAAAAGTGATACACCTTCCTCATCGGGCGATATTTAGATACTCTGCGGTAGCAAATCAAAAATTAAATAACAACATACACTACTGGCCATTAAAATTGTTACACCAAGAAGAAATACAGATGATAAATGGGTATTCATTGGACAAATATATTATACTAGAACTGACATGTGAATACATTTTCACGCAATTTGGTTGCGTAGATCCTGAGAAATCAGTACCCAGAACAACCACCTCTGGCCGTAATAGCCCGCATCTCGTGGTCGTGCGGTAGCGTTCTCGCTTCCCACGCCCGGGTTCCCGGGTTCGATTCCCGGCGGGGTCAGGGATATTCTCTGCCTCGTGATGGCTGGGTGTTGTGTGCTGTCCTTAGGTTAGTTAGGTTTAAGTAGTTCTAAGTTCTAGGGGACTGATGACCGTAGCAGTTAAGTCCCATAGTGCTCAGAGCCGTGTGAACCATGTGGCCGTAATAACGGCCTTGATACGCCTGGGAATTGAGTCAAACAGAGCTTGGATGGCGTGTTCAGGTACAGCTGCCCATGCAGCCTCAGCACGATACCACAGTTCATCAAGAGTAGTGACTGGTGTATTGTGACGAGCCAGTTGCTCGGCCACCATTGACCAGACGTTTTCAATTGTGGAGAGATCTGGAGAATGTACTGGCCAGGGCAGCAGTCGAACATTTTCTGTATCCAGAAAGGACCGTACAGGACCTGCAACATGCGGTCGTGCATTATCCTGCTTAAAGGTAGGGTTTCGCGTGGATCGAATGAAGGGTAGAGCCACGAGTCGTAACACATCTGAAATGTAACGTCCACTGTTCAAAGTGCCGTCAATGCGAACAAGAGGTGACCGAGACGTGTAACCAATGGCACCCCATACCATCACGCCGGGTGATACGCCAGTATGGCTATGACGAATACACGCTTCCAATGTGCGTTCACCCCGATGTCGCCAAACGCTGATGCGACCATCATGATGCTGTAAACAGACCCTGGATTCATCCGAAAAAATGACGTTTTGCCATTCGTGCACCCAGGTTCGTCGTCGAGTACACTATCGAAGGCGCTACTGTCTGTGATGCAGCGTCAAGGGTAACCGCAGTCACGGTCTCCGAGCTGATAGTCCATGCTGCTGCAAACGTCGTCGAAGTGTTCGTGCAGGTGGTTGATGTCTTGCAAACCTCCCATCTGTTGACTCAGGGATCGAGACGTGGCTGCACGATCCGTTACAGCCATGGGGATAAGAAGCCCGTCATCTCGACTGCTAGTGATACGAGGCCGTTGGGATCCAGCACGACGTTCCGTATTACCCTGCTGAACCCACCGATTCCATATTCTGCTAACAGTAATTGGATCTCGCCCAAGGCGGGCAGCAATGTCGCGATACGATAAACCGCAATCGCGATAGGCTACAATCCCACCTTGATTAAAGTCGGAAACGTGATGGTATGCATTTCTCCTCCTTACACGAGGCATCACAACAACGTTTCACCAGGCAACGCCGGTCAACTGCTGTATGAGAAATCGGTTGGAAACTTTCCTCATGTCAGCACGTTGTAGGTGTCGCCACGGGCGCCAACCCTGTGTGAATGCTCTGAAAAGCTAATCATTTGCATATCACAGCATCTTCTTCCTGTCGGTTAAATGTCGCGTCTGTAGCACGTCATCTTCGTGGTGTAGCAATTTTAATGGCCAATAGTGTATATTCTAACACAAAAATGACACCCTGAAGGCATTATCCGAATGTGACGAAAATCGGCAGATATGATGTACGTATGGAGACAAACGAATGATTACAATTTCAGAAAAAAAGACTGGGTGTATTGCTCGAGGAAAGGAGCTTTACAAACTGAGCTAGTCAATAACGCTTTGGTCCACCTCTGGCCCTTATGCAAGCAATCATTCGTCTTGTCATCGTCAGGGATATCGCGTCAAATTCTCTCTAACTGGTGCGTTAGATAGTCAAATTCCCGAGATGGTTGGAGGGCACAATCCATAGTGCTCATTTCTGGAGAGACCCAGCGACCTTGCTGAACACGGTAGGGTTTGGCAGGACGAAGACAAAGCAGTAGAGGCTCTAGACGTGGGCATGCGGACATTATCTTGCTCAAATGCATGCCAAAGGTGGCTTGCCATAAAGGACAACAAAACGAGGTGCAGAATGTCGTCGATGTAACACTGTGCTGCAAGGATGCCACGGGTGACTATAAAAAAAAAAAGGGTGTCAAGCTATGAAAAGAAGTGGCACTCCAGACCATCACTCGTGGTCGTAGTACCGTATGGCGGCCGTTAGTCAGGTTGGCATCCCACCACTGTCTGGGACGTACTATCAGAGTATGCAGATAAAATAGCTCCATATTTAGCAATTATATACAACCACTCGCTCACAGAAAGGTCCGTACCTAAAGACTGGAAAATTGCTCAACTCACACCAATACCCAAAAAGGGAAGCAGGAATAATCTGCTGAATTACAGGCCTATATTTAGTTATTTATTTATTTATTTATGCATTTATTTAACCTGGCAAGATTAGGGCCTTCAGGCCCTCTCTTACACCTAACCAGGCATACTCAGATTCAACGAATTTCAGTTTCTACAGAACATTAAGGACATATAACATGTTATACAGTATTAATGTTAAAGAAAAAAATAGAGATTATAAAAGTAGTACAATGATAATTATAACAATAAAAAATAATTATAACAATCAAAAAATAATTATAACAACCAAAAAATAATTATAACAATCAAGAATAATAATCATACTAGTAATGACTATGTATATGAAAGTAAACATATTTTTCTTTTATGAATGTCAGTCCTATTGCTAGTTGGGAATTTTCTCGTTATATTCTTGTAGCTTGTGAATTATTCTCATCAAGCAGAGACATAAGACGATAGAATGGCGTGAAAGAGATATAGAAGAGGTAGATAGGTTAGAGGAAGAGAAATAGAATGGTAAAATTCGAAGCTATGATGGAGAGGAGAAAGAAAGAGATGAGAGGGGCACAACAATGGTGGCTATACCGTCCCTAATATGTAAGTCTTGAGTTCCCTCTTGAATCACTAACGTCGATTTGCAGTAGGGTTTTGGAACATGTACTGTATTCGAACATTATGAATTACCTCGAAGAAAACTACACTCCTGGAAATTGAAATAAGAACACTGTGAATTCATTGTCCCAGGAAAGGGAAACTTTATTGACACATTCCTGGGGTCAGATACATCACATGATCACACTGACAGAACCACAGGCACATAGACACAGGCAACAGAGCATGCACAATGTCGGCACTAGTACAGTGTATATCCACCTTTCGCAGCAATGCAGGCTGCTATTCTCCCATGGAGACGATCGTAGAGATGCTGGATGTAGTCCTGTGGAACGGCTTGCCGTGCCATTTCCACCTGGCGCCTCAGTTGGACCAGCGTTCGTGCTGGACGTGCAGACCGCGTGAGACGACGCTTCATCCAGTCCCAAACATGCTCAATGGGGGACAGATCCGGAGATCTTGCTGGCCAGGGTAGTTGACTTACACCTTCTAGAGCACGTTGGGTGGCACGGGATACATGCGGACGTGCATTGTCCTGTTGGAACAGCAAGTTCCCTTGCCGGTCTAGGAATGGTAGAACGATGGGTTCGATGACGGTTTGGATGTACCGTGCACTATTCAGTGTCCCCTCGACGATCACCAGTGGTGTACGGCCAGTGTAGGAGATCGCTCCCCACACCATGATGCCGGGTGTTGGCCCTGTGTGCCTCGGTCGTATGCAGTCCTGATTGTGGCGCTCACCTGCACGGCGCCAAACACGCATACGACCATCATTGGCACCAAGGCAGAAGCGACTCTCATCGCTGAAGACGACACGTCTCCATTCGTCCCTCCATTCACGTCTGTCGCGACACCACTGGAGGCGGGCTGCACGATGTTGGGGCGTGAGCGGAAGACGGCCTAACGCTGTGCGGGACCGTAGCCCGGCATCATGGAGACGGTTGCGAATGGTCCTCGCCGATACCCCAGGAGCAACAGTGTCCCTAATTTGCTGGGAAGTGGCGGTGCGGTCCCCTACGGCACTGCGTAGGATCCTACGGTCTTGGCGTGCATCCGTGCGTCGCTGCGGTCCGGTCCCAGGTCGACTGGCACGTGCACCTTCCGCCGACCACTGGCGACCACATCGATGTACTGTGGAGACCTCACGCCCCACGTGTTGAGCAATTCGGCGGTACGTCCACCCGGCCTCCCGCATGCCCACTATACGCCCTCGCTCAAAGTCCGTCAACTGCACATACGGTTCACATCCACGCTGTCGCGGCATGCTACCAGTGTTAAAGACTGCGATGGAGCTCCGTATGCCACGGCAAACTGGCTGACACTGACGGCGGCGGTGCACAAATGCTGCGCAGCTAGCGCCATTCGACGGCCAACACCGCGGTTCCTGGTGTGTCCGCTGTGCCGTGCGTGTGATCATTGCTTGTACAGCCCTCTCGCAGTGTCCGGAGCAAGTATGGTGGGTCTGACACACCGGTGTCAATGTGTTCTTTTTTCCATTTCCAGGAGTGTATTTATTGACACATAGGCAGCACGGTTTCAGAAAATATCGTTCTTGTGAAACACAACTAGCTCTTTATACTGATGAAGTAATAAGTGCTATCGACAGGGGACGTCAAATTGATTTCATATTTTTAGGTTTCCAGAAGGCTTTCGACACCGTTCCTCACAAGCGTCTTCTAACCAAACTGCGTGCCTACGGAGTATCGTCTCAGTTGTGCGACTGAATTCGTGATTTCCTGTCACAAAGGTCACAGTTCGTAGTAATAGACGGAAAGTCATCGAGTAAAACAGAAGTAATATCCGACGTTCCCCAAGGAAGTGTTATAGGCCCTCTATTGTTCCTGATCTATATTAACGACATACGAGACAATCTGAGTAGCTGTCTTAGATTATTTGCAGATGATGCTGTATTTACCGTGTTGTAAAGTCAACAGATGATCAAAACGACTTGCAAAATGATTTAGATAAGATATCTGTATGGTGCGAAAAGTGGCAATTGACCCTGAATAAGGAAAAGTGTGAAGTTATTCACATGAGTACTAAAAGAAATCAACTAAATTTAGATTACGCGATAAGTCACACAAATCTGAAGACTGTAAATTCAACTAAATACTTAGGGATTACAATTACAAATAACCTAAATTGGAACGATCACATAGATAATATTGTGGGTAGAGCAAACCAAAGACTGCGATTCATTGGCAGAACACTTAGAAGATGCAACAGGTCTACCAAAGAGACTGCTTACACTACGCTTGTCCGCCCTATTCTGGAGTACTGCTGTGCGGTGTGGGATCCGCATCAGATGGGACTGACGGATGACATCGAAAAAGTACAGGGAAGGTTTTGTATTATTACGAAATAGGGAAGATAGTGTTACAGACATGATATGTGAATTGGAGTGGCAACCATTAAAACAAATACGTTTTTCGTTGAGACGGGATCTTCTCACGAAATTTCAATCACCAGTTTTCTCCTCCGATTGCGAAAACATTGTGTTGGCACCCACATACATAGGGAGAAATTATCATCAAGATAAAGTAAGAGAAATCAGGACTCGCACAGAAAAATTTAAGTGCTCGTTTTTCCCGCGTGCCGTTCGAGAGTGGAACTGTAGAGAGACAGCTTGAAGGTGGTTGATTGAACCCTCTGCCAGGCACTTTATTGTGAATAGCAGAGTAATCACGTAGATGTAGATGTAGAGATGTCTCCAGGCACAGCTTCGTTGGTCATCGGGACTCAGTCCGAAGCGAGACCCATCGCTGAAGGCAATTCTACTACAGTCAATGAGAATCCGGACCGAAGACGTGTATGGAGACGCTCCGGACAGTGATGGAATACCAAGCTGACTATCGCCCGTCATACCACCCTACAATCAGGAATGATGGTCTGGAGTGGCATTTCTTTTTATAGAAGGACTCCTTTTGTTGTCATATGCGGCACCCTCACAGCACAGCAGTACGTCGACGATATTCTGCCCTGTTTTGTTACCCTTCATGGCGAGCCATCGTGGGTTTACATTTCAGCAAGACAATGCCCACTCGCAAACACCGAGGGTTTCTATTGCTTGTCTTCGTGTTTGCCAAACGCTTCCTTGGCCAGCAAGCTAAACAGATCTCTTCCGAATTGAGAACGTTTGAGGCATTATGGGTAGGGCCTTCCAGACAGATCGGGATTTTGGAAACCTAACGCATCAGTTGGACAGAATTTGCCACGATATCCCTCAGGACGTCCAACAACTCTATCAATCTGTACCAAGACAAATATCTGCTTGCACAAGGGCCAGAAGTGGACCAATGCGATGCTGGTTGCTCAGTCTAAAAAGCCCTTTCTTTTGAATAAATCATCCAATTTTTCTAAAACTGTACCCATTTATTTGTCTGTACATGTATAGCGGCAACGGCTTTGCCGCAGTGGATACACCGGTTCCCGTGAGATCACCGAAGTTCAGCGCTGTCGGGCGTGGTCGGCACTTGGATGGGTGACCATCCGGGCCGCCATGTGCTGTTGCCATTTTTCGGGGTGCCCTCATCCTCGTGATGCCAACTGAGGAGCTACTCGACCGAATAGTAGCGGCTACGGTCAAACAAAACCATCGTATCGACCGGGAGAGCGGTGTGCTGACCACACGCCCCTCCTATCCGCATCCTCTACTGAAGATGACACGGCGGTCGGATGGTCCCCGTAGGCCACTCGTGGCCTGAGGACGGAGTGAGTACATGAATGGCACATCTACTGATTTCCATCCCAATCGGACAATTCATTCTTGGCGCGTCGTTTCCTTCTTTTTCTTTCTTTTTTTTCTTCTTAGAGTACATAACCTGGCTAACCTATGCCGAGGTACAGGAATTCACGCTTTATTCGCCAGTGGATAAGCTGCTCCAGTTTTAATCAGTTTTTAATCGAATTTCTTGCAACAGTACAGGTTTCGTCCCAATGAATGGTCCTAGTAATTACCACTTTTCGGTAGAACTAGTACAGTGGAGCATGTGTCAAGTTGGGCAAACCCCTCTCACTTCACCGCATCACCCACCTTGCTATATAACCAAGAATCAAAACATAGGTGCCTTTCTTGCTTCACTTGTGTGCTGCTGTACACTGAAACCTCTTTTATCCGACCCCCATCAATCCGGATTTCCGTTTTATCCGTATTCGTTTCTTGTTTCCATTTTTTTAACTCGAAAACGTGCGTACACAGTTCGTAGGATACGGTGTAACTACTGTTTAGCTGTCGTGCTGTTGCCGCAGGTGGAATACAGGTCGATAGTCCAGAGCTTCCAGTTACTATCCGTCTCCAATAATCTCAGTGTTGACGGGACGCTACAATTACTCTTCCTCCCCTCCAGCTACCATTATTACGGTCGATTTTGAAGTCATGGAAAACAATATGATTTGAGCTTTGTGAAACTGTCAGCAATTCTTATTTCCTTGAAACGTTAGCAACAATTCCTGCTTGTTCGAATGTGGAAGATAGTGACATAGATGCCCGGTTGCAGAATAACAGTGAGGCTGGGTACGGTAAGATGGCCGAAGAAGATATTTCGTATTGCCCCCTGTTACGATACAGAGATGGACGGTGATGGCGAAGGGACGAGGAAAGAGGCATTTCAGGGGAAAGACATAATGTATCACCTGGAGGGAACGTCACAGCAGGGAAAACTAATGCGTTACCAATACGTCAGCCGAAAACAATTCCAGATGAATTGATGTTACTGAAACGTCTACGCAATCGTACTGCTTTCAAATGCTATACGAGTTTGAAACAAAAGAAATTTACACACTATTTCGGAAAATGACCATGAATAGACTGGAATAGCTATACAATTTAAGTGCTAAAAACCGCTTCTTCTTAGTGCCAAAATAAAAACAAGATGTCTTATAAAATTGTATGAATTGACTCCAACAATAAAGGAAGTCAGATTGGCAACCAAAATACTAAAGAAAATATCGTTCTTGTGAAACACAAATATGTGTTATTTATTGTCACGAAGTAGTAAGTGCTATCGACAGGGGATGTCAGATTGATTCCATGTTTTTAGGATTCCATAAGGTTTTTGACACCGTTCCTCACAAGCTGCTTCTAAGCAAATTGCATGCTTACCGAGTGTCGATTCACTCGTTCGACTGGATTCGTAATTTCTTGTCCGGTAGGTCACAGTTCTCAGTAATTGACGAGAGGTCATCGACTACAACGGAAGTGATAGCTGCCGCTCCCTAAGGAATTTTAGAGGCCCTCAGCTGTTCCTGATCTATTTAGATGACAATCTGAGCAGCCCTCTTAGATTGTTTGCAAATGATGCTGCCATCTTCCGTCTTGGAAAGTAATCAGATGATCGAAAACAATTGCAAAATGATTTCCACGAGATATCTGTATGATGCGAAAAGTGGCACTGACTCTAAACCATGAGAAGTGTGAAGTCATCCGAGCATCCGCTAAATTTCGGTTACACAATAAATTTCGGTTACGCGATAAACCACAAAACTCTAAAGGTTGTGAATTCAACTAAATACTTAGGGGCTACAATTACAAATAACTTAACTTGGAACGATCGCGTAGATAATGTTGTGGAGAAAGCGAACCAAAGACTGTGATTTAGGCAGAACACTTAGAAAACACAACAAGTTCACTAAAGAGACTGCCTACACTACGCTTGTCCGTCTTCTTCTGGAGCATTGATGGGCGGTGTGGGGTCCATATCAGACAGGATTGACGGTGGATTTCGAAAAAGATAAAGGGCTGCTCGTTTTGTGTTATTGAGAACTAGGGGAGATAGTGCCATGGATATGATACACGAACTGAGGTGACAATCTTTGAAACACAGGCGGCAGAATATTCTCACGAAATAATCAAAAATATTTTGTTGCCGCCCGTCTACATAAGGAGAAATGATCCTCGTAGTACAATGAGAGTAATCAGAGCTCGCTCGGAAAGATTTAAGCGTTCGTTTTTCCAGCGCGCTGCTCGAGAGTGGAACATTAGAAAAATAGCTTGAAGATGGTCCGTTGAACCCTATGCCAGGCTCTTACTATGAAATGCAGAATAATCGTGTAGAGGTAGATGTAGATGTAGAATGCTCCAGGGAAGGGTGCTAATGGGTGGGAATGAACATCTGGCACGTTTTGACACCAGCTGAACGTTGAAATAAGGGAAATAGAAGTGTTGCCGGACCAGTGGAACTTGGCCACTATTTGCCCGATAGAAGGAGGTCAAAGCAAATTGTGAAATTACCGCGGCATCGATTTGTGCAGTGTTGTGTACAAAGTGTTATTCAAATCCATTGCTATGAGACTCGCTCCACTTGCAGAGGAGATATTTGAGACTACCAATGTGGTTCTCAGCTGGGTCGATCAACGACTAGCCACATCTTGAAGACATAAGACAAATAAAGGAAAATAGCTATAAATATAATGTGGATGTACGTCAGCTCTTTGTTGGTTTCAAACGGGCTTATGATAGCGTTATAAGAAAAAACTGTATCAGACCCTAATAGACATATAATTTCCGTTTAAACGAATCGGATTGGTAAAAATGACCCTCAATAGCACTAAATGTCAAGTGAAAGTAGAAGGAAACCTCACTGAACAATTTGAAGCTAACCAAGGGCTACGGCGCGCGACGTGTTACCCACACTACTTTTCAACATAGTGTTGGAGAGAGTGATGAAAAGAGTGGAGATTGATAACCCAGGTGACATTCTGTTTAAGCGTATGAACAGAAAACTATCAGATGACGATGATGTTTGTGTTGTGGTTGGCAGGAGAGCCAACACCGTGTTACTAGAGGAGGCCGAAAGGCACGCGTTTTAGCTCACGCAGGCTGGCGTGAGGTCTGGAACAGGACAAGGAAATTAGAATTTAGAAAAACGGACGTAGCTGGTGGAATACTCAACTTTAATCCATTAATGAGGAACGTCGCTCTTGACGGTACATGATTCACAATATCAATAGTAACTGATAATGGCGTCTTGCTAGGTCGTAGTAAATGACGTAGCTGAAGGCTATGCTAAACTATCGTCTCGGCAAATGAGAACGTAAGTAGGCAGTGAACCATCGCTAGCAAAGTCGGCTGTACAACTGGGGCGAGTGCTAGGAAGTCTCTCTAGACCTGCCGTGTGGCGGCGCTCGGTCTCCAATCACTGATAGTGGCGACACGCGGGTCCGACGTATACTAACGGACCGCGGCCGATTTAAAGGCTACCACCTAGAGAGTGTGGTGTCTGGCGGTGACACCACAGTTTGTATGCTGTGTAGAAGATTGGAAGAGTTGGGAGAAGGATTTGGCAGATTAGAAAAGGATGCAGAAGAGTTGGGAGCTTCGAGTAAACGATACCAAAACACAGTATCTCTTCGCTTCCAGCAGCAATGCTGCTGTCGAAGAGAAATGCAACAATTAGAATGGAGCCAACTACGAGAGATGTGAAAAGTTTCAGTACTTGGGAAGCGCTGGTAGACGATGATATCAGCCTAAGTGGAGAAATAAAAGCAAGGATTGCCGTGGTGGGAAGAGAGAACTGGAGGCTTATTAAGATTATTCACTCACGTAGCCTGACAGTAATTCGAAGGTGACTGTCTGTTGAACGATTATAACGCCGGTAGTAATGAATAGCTCAGAAAGATGAACAATGACTGTGCATAAGAGCAGTTTTTTTAAGAAGTTGGGAGAGGAAATTACTAAAAAAGATTTTTGGAGCGGTGAGTGAGGAAGGGCAATGGAGAGTACGGAAAACAAGGAGTCTGAAGAACAGTACGGTTATGCTGACCTAGTTTTGAAAATTAAGATTAAGATGGTTGGGCCATGAAGAGCGAAAGTCAGAGAATAGATCTGTCAAGGTGGTCTACACGGTAAATCCGGGTGGAAGAAGGTGGAAAGGGAGACGACAGAAACGATAGCTTGACGATGACGGGAATGACTTGAGAAAAATGGGACTAAGAAACGAGAAAGATATCGTCAAGTTTGTGCTGCTGTCGTCAGAGGGACCAAGACCTCACGTGGGCTGTAGTACAAAGGAGTAAATTTCTGTTTTCTTTACTGTAGCAGACATTATCTTGCACAATTAAATGAACTTTTCTGAAGCACCCTGTGCTGAAACTGCTTTTCTGCCAAAACAGCTGCGGTGTCGTCCGACGAATAAGGTCCCTGGTTACGGTTGGTAGCTCACGACGGCACCATCACCTAAGACGATCGCTGCCAGACGCAGCCGCGAATGAGAGACGCTGGCGGAGACACGCCATCAAGAGGTTCCATACGGCGCCGCTGTCGGGTGTGTACTCACGTCAGAGCGCAGCGCTGTTCGCCCCACTCTGTGATCATCGATTAAGAGAGTAGCATCAGCATAGTTCAGATTCGACAGCAGTGCTAGTATTAGTTACAACTGTGAACCAAAGTTTAAAGTTAAATGTATATTGATAGGTAATTGCCCTTCAGTAGTAGTTAATCATCATCATCATCATCATTTAAGACTGATAATGCCTTTCAGCGTTCAGTCTGGAGCATAGCCCCCTTATAAAATTCCTCCATGATCCCCTATTCAGTGCTAACATTGGTGCCTCTTCTGATGTTAAACCTGTTACTCCAAAATCCTTCTTAACCGAATCCAAGTACCTTCTCCTTGGTCTGCCCCGACTCCTCCTACCCTCTACTGCTGAACGCATGAGTCTCTTGGGTAACCTTGCTTCTCCCATGCGTGTAACATGATCCCACCATCTAAGCCTGTTCGCCCTGACTGCTACATCTATAGAGTTCATTCCCAGTTTTTCTTTGATTTCCTCATTGTGGACACCCTCCTGCCATTGTTCCCATCTACTAGTAGCTGCAATCATCCTAGCTACTTTCATATCCGTAACCTCAACCTTGTTGATAAGGTAACCTGAATCCACCCAGCTTTCGCTCCCATACAACAAAGTTGGTCGAAAGATTGAACGGTGCACAGATAACTTGGTCTTGGTACTGACTTCCTTCTTGCAGAAGAGAGTAGATCGTAGCTGAGCGCTCACTGCATTAGCTGTGTTAAGTATAAAAATTTCTTCTAAGTTCTTCTTGTAGTATGCGACAGTAATAAATATACAGGGTGGTCCATTGGTCGTGAACGGGCCAAATATCTCACGAAGTAAGCGACAAACGAAAAAATTACAAAGAAGGAAACTTGTCTAGCTTGAAGGGGGAAACCAGATGGCGCTATGGTTGACCCGCTAGATGGCGCTGCCATAGTTTAAGTGGATATCAACTGCGTTCTTTAAATAGGAACCCCCATTTTTTACTACATATTCGTGTAGTACGTAAAGAAATATGAATGTTTTAGTTGGACCACTTTTTTCGCTTTGTGATAGATGGCGCTGTATTAGTCACAAACATATGGCTCACAATTTTAGACGAACAGTTGGTAACAGGTAGGTTTTTTTAAATTAAAATACAGAACGTAGGTACATTTGAACATTTTATTTCGGTTGTTCCAATGTGATACATGTACCTTTGTGAACTTATCATTTCTGAGAACGCATGTTGTTACAGCGTGATTACCTGTAAATACTACGTTAAAGCAGTAAATGCTCAAAATGATGTCCGTCAACCTCAATGCATTTGGCAATACGTGTAACGACATTCCTGTCAACAACGAGCAATTCGCCTTCCGTAATGTTCGCACATGTATTGACAAAGTGCTGACGCATGTTGTCAGGCGTTGTCAGTGGATCACGATAGCAAACATCTTTCAACTTTCCCAACAGAAAGAAATCTGGGGAACGTGCGGACCGTGGTATTCGACGACCAATCCACCTGTCTTGAAATATGCTATTCAATACCGCTTCAACCGCACGCGAGCTATATGCCGGACATCCATCGTATTGGAAGTACATCGCCATTCTGTCATGCAGTGAAACATCTTGTAGTAACATCGGTAGAACATTACGTAGGAAATCAGCATACATTGCACTATCTAGATTGCCATCGATAAAATGGGGGCCAATTATTCTTCCTCCCATAATGCCGCACCATACATTAACCCGCCAAGGTCGCTGATGTTACACTTGTGGCAGCCATCGTGGATTTTCCGTTGCCCAATAGTGCATATTATGCCGGTTTACGTTACCGCTGTTGGTGAATGACGCTTCGTCGCTAAATAGAACGCGTACAAAAAATCTGTCATCGTCCCGTAATTTCTCTTCTGCCCAGTGGCAGAACTGCACACGACGTTCAAAGTCGTCGCCATGCAATTACTGGTGCATAAAGTACGGTACGGGTGCAATCGATGTTGATGTAGCATTCTCAACACAAACGTTTTTGAGATTCCCGAATCTCGCACAGTTTTTCTGCTACTGATGTGCGGATTACCCGTGACAGTAGCTAAAACACCTACTTGGGCATCATCATTTGTTGCAGGTCGTGGTTGACGTTTCACATGTGGCTGAACACTTCCTGTTTCCTTAAATAACGTAACTATCCGGAGAACGGTCCGGACACTTGGATGATGTCGTCCAGGATACCGAGCAGCATACATAGCCCACACCCGTTGGGGATTTTGATCTCAGTAGCCATACATCAACACTATATCGACCTTTTCCGCAATTGGTAAACCGTCCATTTTAACACGGGTAATGTATCACGAAGCAAATACCATCCGCACTGGCGGAATGTTACGTGATACCACGTACTTATACGTTTGACTATTACAGCGGCATCTATCACAAAGCGAAAAAAGTGGTCCAACTAAAACATTCATATTTCTTTACGTACTACACGAATATGTAATAAAAATGTGGGTTCCTATTAAAAAAAAGGCAGCTGGTATCCGTTTGACCTATGGCAGCTCCATCTAGCGGGCCAACCATAGCGCCACCTGGTTTCCCCCTTCAAGCTAGACGAGTTTCGTTCTTTGTAGTGTTTCCGTTTGATGCTTATTTCGTGAGATATTTGGCCTGCTCATTATCAATGGACCACCCTGTATGTTGTCATTCAAATGGACATGGACTACATCTAAGTTAAGTACTCTAATTAAAGAGTTGCAGTAAAATGAACTAATATTTTATGTGTGTCGTCTACCGCTCGAACTTCTCCTGAAGTAAATACGGATTTGCTACGACACACAGAAAGGTGTTTACAACAGCTCGATTTTAATTGTAGATACACTAGTACTTGAAACTTTACTGAACTTGGAGGATACTAAAGAAGTGAACGTTATTGCGAACGTCAGACTTTTGTCTATGTATCGATTTATTATTCCCTTGGTGTTTCGAAATTCTCATACTCGTTTCCTCCGCTTGAACTGCAGCTCCGCTGTATGTTTTGTGTCTGGTGCCGCTGTAATGGGGAGCCCTTCGAGAAACTGAAGGTGATGTGCAGTCCAGCGACCTCTGCACCTTCGTAACTCTTTGAACTTTCCATTACTCCTTCTTGACAGCAGATATTTAAGTACACTTACCAGTTTCGGTTGTGAAATACCATCATCATCAGAGCGATAAGTCGCAAACCGTACCAAGGCAAGCATAGAATGAGTGTGGATCTGTAATTACCACAACGTAGCTTGTGTCTTGACGCGTCGATTTTGATATAGTACTCAGTTATGATAATAGTATTTCGTTATTGAAACCGGTAAGTATTCTTCAGCTCCTATGATCAAAACAGTAAAACATAAAGATCAAATAGTGTGATCGCTGCGTTTATTCAATAGACCGTGTTGTCTTTATAAAGTGAACTAATTATACCTTCAATGCTACTTCCGTTTAACAGTTTCTTTATGCATCACCATTGGCGAGTTTCTAGTTCACTGTCATCTCCAAGAGCACCACCATTCATAGGAATGTCATTGAACTTTGAATGTACTCAGATGTATGTCATCGTATTGTGACTACGTATTCGTGGTCTTCTGGAACTCGGATTTATGTGGAGCATAGCATATTTTTTCAGCAGTTTTACTATGTGTTATCTATTAAAACAAAAGCTTGATCGTGTTAATGGTGATGCACTTGAAAATGAAAACAGACTCGAATCCAGGCGATTAAGACGTATAATTTTTTTTTCTATATTAACTTATTGCTCTAAAAAACTTAAGGACAAAATAGATAAAATAACATAATACATTAACCACTCAGTAGAAATGAATGAAAGAGCGCGGGCATGTTGCCAGGGGACTCCCAGTCGTCCATAGAAAGCTGAACGCCGCATAGTGTGCTGTCAGCGTGAGCATTGCGCCAAATGGGGCTGGCCCCGTAACACGAGGAAGTTGAAGCAACGGTAAGAGACTGTGTTTGTCAATCAGCGAGCAGTTATGGTGCAGTGTGATGTTGCCCTCATTACAACATGGTCCGGAGACAACATCCGGATGATTTCAACGGGGACGAATCAAGAAGAAACTGGAAGAAAGGCGAAGTGTGACGAGTGTAGCCCAGGAGTTTGGTACTGCTCACAGCATTGTCTCACGTGCATGGGAGGCACTCCGAACCACAGGCCCTGCTGCCCGAAGGAAAGGAGGTGGTCGACGAGCGTCAACTGCAGCATCAGATGTGCAACAGGCATGAAAGGACACACACTAAAGAGCTGGTGAAATTGCAACCATATTCAACGGGACTGCAAGACACGCAATCTCCTATTGGGCAATGGATTGGCGACTGTGTGGGGAGCCGGCCAGATTGACCGAGCGGTTCTGGGCGCTACAATCTGGAACTGCGCGACAGCTACGGTCGCAGGTTCGAATCCTGCCTCGGGCATGGATGTGCGTGATGTCCTTAGGTTAGTTAGGTTTAAGTAGTTCTAAGTTCTAGGGGACTGATGACCTCAGAATTTAAGTCCCATAGTGCTCAGAGCCATTTGAACCATTTGAACTGTGTGGGGCTGGACTCTTTGCCTGACGACCAGTACGTTGTATTCTGTTGACACCATTACAGCAGTGGTAGCGTTTGCGATGGTGTCAAGAGCATAGCGACTGGACCAACGAGCAGTGGGATCGCGTGTTCTTCTCGGATGAGAGCAGATGCAGTCTGAGTAGTGACTCTGGACGTACCCTCATATGGCCACAGGTAGGAACAGGTTATGCATCATGAGCATTGTCGATCGTGATCGTGTTGGTGGTCCAGGTGCTATGGTGTGGGGAGGCGTAATGCTGCATGAACTTACTGACCTCCAAATCTTTGAACACGATACACTCACTAGTCAACGTCACGGTCTGACACGAAAAGACTACACGCTCTTTTGTCCGCGTTGTGACTTACAAGGGAGCCCACGACGTTTGGAACGCGGATTTACTGCAAACTTCGTACACTCATAGTACTCCAGAGTACAACAAAATGTGTAAGCAGTAGCGCGTACTTCTCAAGCGTTATTGAGAAAATCGCAAGATGATTTCGGTCGTCAGATATATACCCGTGCGTGGCCATTTTTACCACGATGCGGCGGCAGCCGAGTGGTTAAGGTCCAAGCCCCGTAATCGCTGGATCGAGTCCCGTTCGTCAGTTTTTTTTATTTCTAGTACAGACATTTTCTTTACTATTTATATTACAATTGATATAATTGGAAAAATACGTGTAATCGGATGAACTTTTATTAAATTTACAATGTTATTTGACAGTCTACAAATTTTTATTATCACAAATAATATAATATTCATAACTATCGACTAGTAAACGACCAAACGCATAAAGTGATACTGAAAATGTATGCTTGTCCGTCATTTGAAAAATGCTTTATACCTGGAAGGA
This sequence comes from Schistocerca cancellata, assembly GCF_023864275.1. NCBI lineage: Eukaryota > Metazoa > Arthropoda > Insecta > Orthoptera > Acrididae > Schistocerca > Schistocerca cancellata. The sequence continues at coordinate 136,530,394 of NC_064634.1, read as the reverse complement.
GCCCGAAACTACTTGTTGCACTTGTTACCTGCAAGTTTTGACCGGCACAGACGGCTTTCGAAAGATGTTCAATTAATCGTCGCTTTCGACATTACGAGAACAAGTTGCAGGATGCTATTTTTCGAAAAAACATGGAAAAAATAAAGTTAAACGGCACCAGCTGCATTGAATAAATGCTTTGTTTCCGCACACGCAAGGTCTTTTGAGGTTTTCCGTGGAAAAACAAACCTCGTTAACACTTTCAAAAACCTCTCTCTCAGCCGATAATTTGGAAGCAAACCATGCATAACGCAGCATTTCCTTAAGTATCGGCGGTGATAATTGGTCACGCGGTATCGAGTGTATTTTAATAGCGTCTTCACGAAAAGCAATTTCTCGTTCTCTTTCGATTAAATACGGACAGTTTTGAAGACGCGGACAAGCAAACATTTTTAGTATCACTTCATGCGTTTGGTCGTTTACTAGTCGATAGTTATGAATATTATATTATTTGTGATAGTACAAATTTGTAGACTGCCAAATAACATTGTAAATTTAATAAAAGTTCATCCGATTACACGCATTTTTCTCATTATATCAACTGTAATATAAATAGTAAAGAAAATGGCTGTGTTAGAAATAAAAAAAGTTACGAACGGGACTCGATCCAGCGAGTACGGGGCTTGAACGCTACCCACTCGGCTGCCGCTGCTTCATGGTAAAAATGGCCACACACAGGTATATATCTGACGACCGAAATTATCTTGCGATTTTCTCAATAACGCTTGAGAAGCACGCGCTACTGCTCACACATTTTATTGCCCTCATGGAGTAGCACGAGTGTGCGAAATTTGCAGTAATCCGCGTTCCAAAGGTCGTGGCCTCCCCTTGTTAGCCGATGGTTATTTGTGATTTCCCTGTATGCGGTATAAATCTTCGATACTGTGTCTCTTGAAACATCAGACACTTCGGCTATTACAAAATAACCCGCCGTACAAGCACCAGCAATTTGCCGAAGTTCGAAGTCACTTAGCTACGACGTAATGCCCTAAACCATACAGAACACTGTTTCGACCACCACTGACACTTGCAACATACTGAGAACATAGGACATGACCGTTCGTGGTCAAATACAACAGCGCATCCTGCGGGCTTGGCAAGCATCTGCATTTATGTTCAAGCATGCCGTTCTCGCCACGTTTCCATATTTTTGTTCCACCCCTGTATGTACTGGTGCCTTCTGCGTATCGCTTCCGTATGGACCATGAAGGGACTTTTTACAACACGCAAAGAAGAATTAAGCAATCGTACTTCCTGCGCCACACACATGTATGGAATGGGGGAAATCTTATTACCTAGTACAATGGCAAATACTCTCTAGCACACATTTCACAGTGATTATGGGATGCTTTCGCCCGCATCTCGTGGTCGTGCGGTAGCGTTCTCGCTTCCCACGCCCGGGTTCCCGGGTTCGATTCCCGGCGGGGTCAGGGATTTTCTCTGCCTCGTGATGGCTGGGTGTTGTGTGCTGTCCTTAGGCTAGTTCGGTTTAAGTAGTTCTAAGTTCTAGGGGACTGATGACCATAGATGTTAAGTCCCATAGTGCTCAGAGCCAATTGAACCAATTGATGGGATGCTTTCGAGTGTTTAGTGTGTGTGTGTGTGTCTTTTACTGTATCTACTCGCTGCCTGGACTCCATCCCGACGTATCTACTCCATGATTTATTCCATCCAGTTAAAACTGTCAGCCACATGTGGAAATTGTAGTTCTGAGGTCACAATCGAACATCGTTCGAGTGCCCGAAATATGACGCAATATCGCACGCCGTAAGGATCACCATTCGACTGGTGAATATGAAACGTCCCCTTTAGAACAAATTATACACGACTGTGCTTAAACTGACACACAATGTTTTTAGCGCAACGCAATCTGACTATCAAAGATCCCTGCAAAAGAATGGCCCTGAGTAACATTAAACTATACCTTTCAGAAATCACTTACCTCACAAAAATCTTCATTACTCGAACTACTGCAATACAGCGAGCGCTACTACTGCCAGCTAAATAAAGGATTCAAACTACCGAAGGCACTAACTACTGATAGGGATAGTTAGCAAATGAAAGATATTAATAAAGAACAAACAATGTATTTACCTTAATAGTCAGAATATATATAGCAGTTCATGACAAATTACCAAACTCCGCCATCTCTCTCCCCACATCCACCACTGCTGGCGGCTCACCTCCAACTGCACAACGCTATGCGCTGTTAACATCCAGCTGCCCAACAATACAATGGCAGGCAACAATGCAAACTAGCCACAGACTGCACACAGCACAGCCAGTGATTTTCGTACAGAGCGCTACGTGGCATTACCAATAAGAAAACAAAAACAGCCTACTTACATAGCCCCCATGTTCCCCACAAAAAATTTTACAAAATATTTTTGGGCAGTGGCCAATAATGATTTTATAAAATTTTTCATAATTACAATAACAAAGATATCAAATACACACACTTATTGATACAATGTTGGTCAAAAGTTAAAATTTTCTCACAGTCCATAAAGACAGTCCAGATTGTTCATCACTGTAAAGAAAATGTGCACGGAAGTAGTGGATGTCCATGCAGTCTTGAAGAAGTAGTGTTGTCCTTCCAACAGAAAGACAGTGCTGACTCTTGACATGCTGGCAGGTAATGGGCCACAACAGAGCAAACCCACAGCAGTCATTCGACGTTTTGAAGAATATTGGTAGGTAGGTCATCACAGAGTAGACCCACTGTAGTCCTGGTAGAGATTGTGGTATTGGTGGGCCACCAGAGGTGCAGACCCCCTGCAGTCCTTGTAGAGATAATGGTATTGGTGGGTCATCAAAGGTGTAGACCCACTGTAGTCCTTGTAGAGATGATGGTCACCAGCCATCTGCTGCGACTGTGCAGGTGCACAATCACCATCGAAGAGTCTTGCAGAGAAGATAGCAAGTCCATAAACCACCACTTGTGCACGCACAAAGTTTTTCGAATTGTTCTTAGAAGTCTTCCAGACAATATAGCAAGTCCATAAACCACCACTTGTGCACGCACAAAGTTTTTGGAATTGTCCTTAGAACCAGCAATGCTGTTATCCAGTCCCTTGCTGAATTTTTAACACATGTGCAAACACTAACAGTCCCAACTTCTTACATATTGAGTATTACTATGACCAACAGAAATGTGTGCAGTGAAATGAATGCTTACAAGTTACTTAATTTGATGAACTGGTGTCAATTACAATTTTATAACATAAGAATACGATTACAAAGGTACAAAATACATCATTAAAGAACATAACAATACAGATAACATTTGTAGTACAGGCTTTACAAAAGAATAGAAATAGACATATACATCAGTGTTACAGGAATTATGACATAAAAGATCAGAATAATTATTGAAACATCAACTTTACACATGAGCATTAAAACAAAACAGAATACATAATGTCTAAACATCTTTACAAAGAAAATAACATATTATTAATGCAAAGTATATTTGAGGATAACAGTATTCCTCATCATAGTGAATGTAGCTGAGTATTAGAAAAATTCTACAACATAAGTCTTATCAGATAAACATATAAAGACAGGAAGAACATAATTACACACGGGTACCCAAACACATAGTGGGATAACACAAAAGGAAAGGACAGGGTTTGTTTCATTGCAGTATTTTGCAAACAAAACTTTCTTTGCTTCTTGGAGATCTCCCTTCATTCATCATTATTCCCAAAAGTCCTATCTAAGCCTGCCTTCTGTATTCTGTTCACATCCTCTGTCAAAAATAGTTTTTCTCCACTGTACAGTATCCTTTTTTTTTTTTTTTTTGCCCAAACCATTTTCATATAGCTTCTCAATACATTTCTTCCAAGTCATCATAGTTAGTTTCTTATATAGTCTACCCCCCCCTTAAGCTAACTTAAATCTACTGAGCTCAGATATATATACCAAGGGACGAGGCAATGCACCATCACATAAAGCAATTAATATAAACAGCAATGAAAAAAACGCAGATTTGCGAAGCAAGCAGCATTAAGAAATTAGCAAAGCAATTGTAATATTACAACTAATCTAAGGCAATGTGCAGCAAACAGTAAAAATAAATTAGTAGTAAACTGGCTTAACAGCGTAATACAAAGTCAAATTCAGTAACACTATGCCTGGCAAACAGCAGCAACTTATAAAGGATTCAAACTACCGAAGGCACTAACTACTGATAGGGATAGTTAGCAAATGAAAGATATTAATAGAGAACAAACAATGTATTTACCTTAATAGTCAGAATATATATAGCAGTTCATGACAAATTACCAAACTCCGCCATCTCTCTCCCCACATCCACCACTGCTGGCGGCTCACCTCCAACTGCACAACGCTATGCGCTGTTAACATCCAGCTGCCCAACAATACAATGGCAGACAACAATGCAAACTAGCCACAGACTGCACACAGCACAGCCAGTGATTTTCGTACAGAGCGCTACGTGGCATTACCAATAAGAAAACAAAAACAGCCTACTTACAAATAGAACGGACATACTTAATATGCACGTTTCTAACGCCATGATACCCGATTGGAAACCGTTTTCCCAAAGCAAAGCGACAGTCAACAACATGGGTCATGGCACACACAATTCATATAATGTTTGTATTTAAATTAACAGACGACTTACTGTATCTGCCATACTTTCGGTATGAAGGCGAGAAAGTAACTCGTCATACTAAATGCAGGCTTACGTACACGAATTTTCTCGAGATTCCAAAATGTAAAGCTTAAGATAATATTTTGACATGGAATCTCATTTAAAAATGTAATGTGAATTCTACAAAAGTGTCATCCAAGAAATATCTCAATGGACAATTTCTTGCGGATTTCCGTAAAAGACTGAAGTGTGAATCTGTTGTAATTTATATAATTACTAGCTATACCCGGTGAACTTTGTTCCGCCTCTGAAAATCTTTATATGTTATAGCTGACCCGGCAAACGTTGTTTTGCCATACAAATTATCTCTAGTCTATAAGAATAATGTATACGTGTTCAAAATGGCTCTGAGCACTATGAGACTTAACTGCTGAGGTCATCAGTCCCTTAGAACTTAGAACTACTTAAACCTAACTAACGTAAGGACATCACACACATCCATGCTCAAGGCAGGATTCGAACCTGCGATCGTAGCAGTCGCGCGGTTCCAAACTGTAGCGACTAGAACCGCTCGGCCACTCCGGCCGGCTGTATACGTGTAACACAATGTATACGTGTCACACAATAGCCGTTGCTGGCGGGAGCTCGTGACACAAACAATAATAATGGCCGAAAACTGTGTACGGAGTGGGGAAAGGCTTAGGGGGAAGTCCGGCAGTATCGGCCACTATTAGTTCTAGCGTTTCTACGGTAGCTCGCGCGGATTTAACAACTGCAGCCGATACACGGCTCGTCCATGAGCATACAAACATAGCGGCATTATGAATAAGGCCAAGCGCACATGAATCGATTTTTATCGTACGTAAAAATATTGTACGATTAAATTCTTTTAGAGGAGCAAAGGAGAGCATAGGAACTTCTTTGTTCGACTAAAAGAATTTGATCGTAAAATAAAAAACGATGTGTGTGCACTAAATGTCGGTTTGGCGAATGACGCGTGCTAACTAGTTAAACTTCTCGCTCTAGTTACGTCTATTCAAGGAGGGATATTCGAGTTGTTGCTTTTGGTACATTTTCTTAAATTACTAAAATCGCTATTAAAAAATAGATTGGTGGTAGAAGGGTGAAAATTTAGGGTTGCGTGCATTTTGTAATGCCACATCATAGAAAAATAAAAATAAAACGTCCAGTCAAAAAAAAAAAAAAACAAGAAAAAATTTTTGAGGTGGACCACCCTTATCACTTAGGGGTATGAAAAATAGATTACGACCGATTCTCAGACGTACCGAATATACATGTAAAATTTCATCAGAATCGATCAAACCGTTGATCAAGTGATAATTGATCAGTTATCGGCCGGGTTTGGAAATTATTACATTACTAAAATCGCTATTAAAAATTGGGGTTGGTGGTAGAAGGGTGAAAATTTAGGATTGTGTGTATTTTTTAACGCTACATCATAAAAAATAAAAATAAAAAGTTCTGTCCAAAAAAATAAGAAAATATTTTTTGGGTTGGACCACCCTTATCACTTTTTAGGGGTATGAAAAATAGATTACGACCGATTCTCAGACCTACCGAATATACAAGTAAAATTTCATCAGAATCGATGGGGCCGTTTCGGAGGAGCATGGTAACTAACACTGTGACACGAGAATTTTATATATAAGGATTTTTGAAATGAGTTTGTTTTCTGCTATTATGTGGAACTGTTGAATGCTAAATAAATATCTTTAAAAGAAAGATGGAAGTGTTGTTGGTTTTGCGCCGCTATTTATAGCAGAGGTCGACTCCCGGCGCACCCCTCTGTAGCTCATTTGTTTTTTGGGAGCGCACCGCTAATCGATCATGCCGAGGAAAACCTTAGACATCACGTCATTTCACAATGGTTTTTCAGAGTATGGATATAGATGTGCACTTCAGAATGAAAGTTGCTGTAATATCTGTCAAGGTTATTGCAAAATAAAGCTCTAATTAATCTGATGCGCCATCTCTTTCTTTCATGTAGGCTTCCTTATACATATACAGCCAGGTTTCATTTGTGTCTACGAAGATGGCTCCTATCACATCAGAAGTGAAATCACCTTTCCGTGCCAGATTTTGGGTTACATTGTCTTTAACGATGGTTTTAATTTATTTAAAAGAAAAGTGTTGGTATCAAGATTTCCTTTTGTGCAAATCCCTTACAATATCTGCAGTCTGAATAAAGTCTTTCGGTTTCTTTATACGTCTTGGATGTCTTTATAATCCCACCAGTAAGTGTTAGGTGGTAATCTGATTAATTTTTCAATTTGTGAAATAGCTAGCCATTTGACATCTTAGTCGTTATTCGTAACGATTTGCAGCGCGGAAATTTTCATGCACCATTATTTTTCTTTTTTTGTCATGCGATGTTTTAAGCTTATGTACGCCCTTCATGTCATGTAATTCTTGCCTTAGACTAGCATGCAATTCATGCGTTAAAGTGCATAATTATCGATGATCCAGTCCGTACAAGAACAGGAAAACTTTACATATTGTACACTTGTGTCTGTTTTCTCCTCTCATCTCTTGCATCATCCGCTTCTCATCAGTCGTACCACCTTCCTACCAGTTATAATAATCATACGAATCATTCTCTCCTGATCTTCTCCTCCAGCTGGACGTCGCTCGAATCTGTGGACGGCCTAGGACAAAAGAAAACAGTCATATTTTTATGGTGTAGTCATTGTTATCTATTCCAGTGTTACAAAAAGCTTACGTAGTCTCAGACTGATGCAGACCTTCAAAACCCGTTCACGCACTTATGAGATCGTGCTTCGTGTTTCGTTAGAATGATCTGAATCCGTTCTTACAGTTCCCTTCTTGACGCACCCTCTTTTTTCGTGAAACAGGCCTACTAAAGAGATTGCTTACACCACCCTTGTCCGCCCTATTCTGGAGTATTGCTGTGTTGTGTGAGATCCGCATCAGGTGGGACTGACGGATGACATCGAAAAAGTTCAAAGGCGGGCCGCTCGTTTTATATTATCGCGAAGTAGGGGAGATAGTGCCACAGACATGATACGTAAGTTGGAGTGGCAATCATTAAAACAAAGGCGTTTTTCGTTGCGACGGGATCTTCTCGTGAAATTTCGATCACCGGTTTTCTCCTCTGATTGCAACGACATTCTATTGGTACCCACTTACATAGGGAGAAATGATTATCACGATAAAATAAGAGAAATCAGGGATCGCATAGAAAAATTTAAGTGCTCGTTTCTCCCGCGCGCCGTTCGAGAGTGGAACGGTAGGGAGACAGCTTGAAGGTGGTTGATTGAACCCTCTGCCAGGCACTTTATTGTGAGCAGCAGAGTAATCACGTACATGTAGATGTTCTTGATGCCCTACCGCTCCCTCTGCTATGTGACCAGGCGTGCAAATAGTTCAGTGATCCTCCTGATATTCTCTAGTTTTCTAGTCTCCCGCGTCACTACTGTTTTAATTTAGGGCATCAACGTTATCATCTTCCTTCACCTTCATTGGCGTAATTACATATCCTATTGCGTTGAATTGACTCAGTCCGATTCCTTCTGAAGGTATTCTTACAGCCAATCCACATCTGTGCTAGTCATTGCTGTGATGGATGTTCCACGTGACTGTTATCCCTTACATTTGTTGGTTAGATCTTGACAATCTCCCTCCGCCTGTTGCCTTTTCCTGTCTGGCCCTTTTAAGTTTGTTGCAAACTGTGGTCAATTATTTGGGTGTTAGTATTCTCTGCTCCTCTATTAGCTGGGTATAGATTAAATGGACCGCCCCCTCCTGACAGTCTATTCTTCTATCATTATTCCATCTGGGCGGTCCGCAAAAGTTGCCACCATTATCATTCTCTTTTTCTGTCATTCTCTGGAGCGCTTGACTTTCGTCAAATGTGAATTCTAATTCATGCGACATGTCCTTGAAGATTTCGACGTCCTCGTCACATCTCGTGACTGCAAAGTGTCCCAGCTGCATGCCGAACCCAAGGCGTCTACCAAGTGTAAGACGCGAAGACGCTCTGCTGTGAACAGCGGCCGGTTTGTCCCCCCTGCAAGCAGAGCCTGAAGTCGCTCTACTCACAAGGGAACCTCCCATCGCACCCCCCTCAGATGTAGTTAGAAGTTGGCATAGTGGATAGACCTTGAAAAACTGAACACAGATCAATCGAGAAAACAGAAAGAAGTTGTGTGGAACTATGAAAAAATAAGCAAAATATACAAACTGATTAGTCCATGCGCAAGATTGGCAGCATCAAGGATAGACAGAACTCAGGAGCGCCGTGGTCCCCTGGGTAGCGTGAGCAGCTGCGGAAAGAGAGGTCTTTGGTTCAAGTCTTCATTCGCGAGAAAATTTTAATTTCTTATTTTCAGACAATTATCAAAGTTTAGGCACTCACACATAATCAACTTCGCTATCCAAAATTCCAGGACATGTTCAGATTTGCTTGGACATATGCAGTATTTGACGGTCTACACACGGAAAAATTTGAAAACGTTAAAAACATATGTTTTGACAGAGCACAGGGAAAAGTGTGCGACTGTGAGACTTTTGGATTCATTTGTTGCAGTTTATGCGAGAAAATCTTATGTTTTCATCACTTTTTTTGGAGCGATTATCACATCCACAAGAAACCCTAAATCGGGCAACGTAGAAGAATCTTTTTACCCATTCGCCAAGTGTAGAAGTCAGGTGGGTCGACAACATATTCCTGTCATGTGACGCACATGCCGTCACCAGTGTCGTATAGAATATATCAGACGTGTTTTCCTGTGGAGGAATCGGTTGACCTATGACCTTGCGATCAAATGTTTTCGGTTCCCATTGGAGAGGCACGTCCTTTCGTCTACTAATGGTGCGGTCCCAAAACACAGACGCTAAACTTATTACAGTGAACAGAGACGTCAATGAACGAATGGACAGATCATAACTTTAAGGAAAATAAAAAAAAAAAAATTCGCTCGAGGGGAGACTTGAACACCAAGGACCTCTCGTTCCTCAGCTGCTCACGCTAACCACGGGACCACGGCGCTGCTGAGTTCCGCCTCTCTTTGATGTTGCCTATCTTGTGCATGGACTAATCAGTTTGTATATTTTGCTTATTTTTTTATAGTTCCACACAACTTCTTCCTATTTTCTCGATTGATCTGTGTTCAGTTTTTCAAGGCCTATGCACTGTGCCAACTTCTAACTACATCTGAGGGGGGTGCGATGGGGAGGTTCCCTTGTCAGAGCAAAATCCGAAATGAAGTTAAGAGCGCAGAGTGCCTCAGTTCGGCGGACGTTTCCAGCGTCTCAAGCAGCAATTGCCCATCGAAAAGTAACATTTTTGTTCCATCAACGAAAAAATCAAGCAGACGCCGCTGTGCTTCCACGACTGTAGACAAAATTCCAATCAAATGTACTGAAACCTCTCTTCCAACAACTTGCGTCTAAAAATTTTACATCGTGATACTCCAGCCAATCCAGATGTCTTATATTTGTCGCCTTTTGCGCACGGCCTTCAAGCGTGGAAACATAAAAAGAGAAAAAAGGAAACGGGAAAAAATGTTGAACTAGATGCCGAACAGGCAGCGCAAGCTTGTGACCGTCATTCCTAAGGACTGCCCATGACTTTTAGAAAGCTTTCTAAATCGGTATCTCCCGTAGAAAGTTTTTTCGTAACAGTGACTCAGAAAACTGGCCATATTATCTACCAAATTCTCTTTCCACCAAGCTAATTCGCAGATATTCTTAGTAGAAAGAAGTAGGAGATGCCCCTGGTTCATAAAATGTCTCCAGGAAGCTGACAGAGCACAATGTACAGCTATCTGCAGCATCCATCCTCCTCTTTCTCTCTGAGTCCGGCACCAGAGGCTAATGCAAACCAGCGGGGCTTGAAACGGTTATTCTGTTGAACTGACCTTGCTTCTCTGCGGCTGGCACAGCGTATAGAAATCACTTTAGCCCATATCAAGGATACGCAATAGAATATCTGCGGGTGTTAGAGAGAAGAAAAAGAAATAAAATTTTCTGGTAGATCAAAACTGTGAGCCGGGCCGAGACTCGAACTCGGTACCTTTGCCTTTCGCAGACAAGTGCTCCACCAACTGAGCCACCCAAGCAAAACTCAGGAGCCGCCCTTACAGCTTCAGTTCTGTCAGTAATTCGTCCCCTACCTTCCAAACTCTTCGCGAAAAGCAAAGGTCTCGAGTTCGAGTCTCGGGTCGGCACACAGTTTTAATGTGCCAGGAAGTTTCATATCAGCACACACTCCGCTGCAGGGTGAAAATCTCATTCTGGAAACAGCCCCCAGGCTGTGGCTAAGCCATATCTCCGCAATATACTTTCTTCCCGAAGTGCACTTGCACTCGACGGCTGAACTTCCCCGATGGAGCCTCCCGACCAACAATGCCACACGCTCATTTCATTTGGTTCTGCAAGGTACGCAGAAGAGCTACTGTGAAGTTTGGAAAGTAGGAGACAAGGTACAGGCAGAATTGAAATTGTGAGAGGGGAGGTTGGGGGGGGGGGGAGTCGTGAGTCGTTCTTGGGTAGCTCAGTTGGTAGAGCACTTGCGCGCGAAAGGCATAGGTCCCGAGTTCGAGTTTCGGTCTGGCACACAGTTTTAATCTACCAGGAAATTTCATATCAGCGCGCACTCCGCTACAGAGTGAAAAATCTCATTCTGGAAAAGGAAACAAGTGCTGTTGGATACAATTGAAAATAAACGTCCGATTTGAATTGGATTTAGTAATTTGAAATATAATTGATTTGACTTTAAATTGACTTAATTTTCATACAAAAATGTGGAAAATATGCGTAATAACTCATCGTTGGAATGATAAGAGGCATGGAATTCTGCTTCGCCATTTTTAGCTGATGTTTTAACTGCTCCAGCACTCATGCACATTGCTCGATTGTGGGCGAACTGTGATAGGGATACGCAATGATATTAGCCCTTGGTTTCTTTTTATGTTAGAAAGTAATGTTTCTCGTAGTTGAATCCTCAACTTCCTGAGAACTACTCTTGTAGCTTTACACATAGAGCATAAACACTCGCGGAGACTGAGTGATAATCCTGACTGGTAAATGACAGTTGTTGGGGAGCTAGATTGCGTGAGAGTGGCGTTCACATCAGTCAGTGCCTGACAATCCAGATTTTGGTCTCTCCAGTTTTCCTAAAATGCCTAAGGCGAATGTTTCGGCTGATTAATTATGAAGACCATGGCCAATTTCCTGTTTCAAACGGAATTTGGGCTCCGTCTCCATCTCTAATGACACCATATTCCTCATCCAATTGGTTCCGTGTGAACGATTAACGACTTTGGACCTTTACACTTGTCAGCCTGTGTAATGTCTCGATTGATTGGGCGATTGTTGGTTACGTTCCGCATCTATGCCTCGGGAACACAGTGTCAGTTGAACACGGTAAGTTGTAGAACGTAGTTTACACAATTCAAGTGGCGCGATGTCAGAATCGCACGCATTCACATATGTAAATGCCAAATTCACAATCAGAAAATACTCGTCGAGTGGAAACCCTGCAAATGCGGGATAATGACAGAAGATGAACGGGAATTCTTAAGCTCATATGGTGTGTGATTACAGAAATACAGAATTTCCCTGCAAATGTTCTGAAGATTTTATTTTCTTTCACATTTTTATTATATTATCGTCGACAGCGAGGTCGTGGCAGATGAATGATATCTACGAAGAATTTGTCAATGGTTTTCTCGAAATTCTCATACTCGCATTTGCAGTACATTACGTTAGTTTATCTGTAGACTTCAAGACTTTGTAACTAAAAGTCTAAGAAGCTGACCTTGCTTAGGGTGACTGAACGGGTCACAGGTGGCGGATAGTGAACCTTCCATCAGATATGGTGGACAGCTGCGAAAGGAAAAACAAAACCAAATCAACTTTATCTCTGTCTTGTAGCAAGCGTCAAAATGGTAAGCGTCTGTTCACCAGTGGTGCGGCTGAAACTTAGGTTCTGGAACTAACCCTTCCAGCCTTAACACGATCAGTCCACTCAATGTGTCCACTCAACATCAACTGATTCCAGGTGCAATCATCATGAAGCATTTTGATAATCATAGTATTACCCCCAGGTGGTCAATCCATCGTCAGTATTACTGGCGCAACTGTTCTTTCGGATTCTGGGAAGGCCAGGTTAAAATCCAACGGATTAAAAAGTGGAAGTCGGAGTCCTCTGGCCAACTTAAAACCAAAACAAATACATTTTTTGCAACACTTAACAAACACTTTTGGAATCAAGTAAACTTCGTAAATTGGGAGATATATAAAAAGAGTAGAAGATTCAAATTTTGGCACTTCAAGAAACACGAATGACGAATAATAACACCATGTGTTTCGACAGTTATCGTCTTTTTAAAAGTAAAACTGGCAAAAAATATTTAATAATATACCACATCTCGGAGTTGCTTTGCAGTCTTCAAAAATATTTTAAATTCAGTAACGGAGATAAAAACCCATTCATAGAAGACTAATGGCAATTTCTCTTAAATGCGCAAATAAAGGATACCCATATGCCATTCAAAGAGCATAACCATACAAAACCTGAAGAAGTTAATGAAGCCTGGGAAAAGTTAGAAAGCATCATCTCGAAAATTCCCTCAATCCACGTTAAAATATTAATGGGTGATTTTAATGCTTAATTGTTGTTGTTGTGGTCCTCAGTCCTGAGACTGGTTTGATGCAGCTCTCCATGCTACTCTATCCTGTGCAAGCTTCTTCATCTCCCAGTATCTACTGCAACCTACATCCTTCTGAATCTGCTTAGTGTATTCATCTCTTGGTCTCCCTCTACGATTATTACCCTCCACACTGCCCTCCAATGCTAAATTTGTGATCCCTTGATGCCTCAAAACATGTCCTACCAACCGATCCCTTCTTCTAGTCAAGTTGTGCCACAAACTTCTCTTCTCCCCAATCCTATTCAATACCTCCTCATTAGTTACGTGATCTACCCACCTTGTCTTCAGCATTCTTCTGTAGCACCACATTTCGAAAGCTTCTATTCTCTTCTTGTCCAAACTATTTATCGTCCATGTTTCACTTCCATACATGGCTACACTCCATACAAATACTTTCAGAAATGACTTCCTGACACTTAAATCTATACTCGATGTTAACAAATTCCTCTTCTTGAGAAACGCTTTCCTTGCCATTGCCAGTCTACATTTTATATCCTCTCTACTTCGACCATCATCGGTTATTTTACTCCCTAAATAGCAAAACTCCTTTACTACTTTAAGTGTCTCATTTCCTAATCTAATTCCCTCAGCATCACCCGACTTAATCTGACTACATTCCATTATCCTCGTTTTGCTTTTGTTGATGTTCATCTTATATCCTCCTTTCAAGACACTGTCCATTCCGTTCAACTGCTCTTCCAAGTCCTTTGCTGTCTCTGACAGAATTACAATGTCATCGGCGAACCTCAAAGTTTTTACTTCTTCTCCATGAATTTTAATACCTACTCCGAATTTTTCTTTTGTTTCCTTTACTGCTTGCTCAATATACAGATTGAATAACATCGGGGAGAGGCTACAACCCTGTCTTACTCCTTTCCCAACCACTGCTTCCCTTTCATGCCCCTCGACTCTTATAACTGCCATCTGGTTTCTGTACAAATTGTAAATAGTCTTTCGCTCCCTGTATTTTACCCCTGCCACCTTCAGAATTTGAAACAGAGTATTCCAGTTAACATTGTCAAAAGCTTTCTCTAAGTCTACAAATGCTTAATTAGGTAAAGGGAAAAAATATCAGAAAACGGTGGGGGGGGGGGGGGATTTCCTGTGCATAAATAGCCAAACCAAAACGTTCATAAATTTATACAACATTGTCTATGGATTGCAGCCATCTGGTGCAATATTTAGGTTACAATCAACAGTCGAGATCGCAATAATATTGGTTTATTTACCGGTTTCTGCTTACGTTAAAGCCATCTTCAGAATTTTTGGCCCCCTATGGTTGGTGCTGGCGGCTCGTAGGATTTTCCGCGATATCATGATCGTGCACTGTCAATCACTGGTATCACGAGAAAACCGACGAGCCGCCAGCATCAAGCATAGGGGACCAGAAATTCTGAAGATGGCTTTAACATACGCCGAATCTGGTAAATAAACCAATATTATTGTGATCTCGACTGTTGATTGTAACCTAAACCAAAATTGCCAAAGACTTGTTGCAAAAATTTTAACCTTAAAATTATGTCAACCTATTTCAAAAAGAACCCTTCAAAACAAAAAACGTGGCAGGCACCCAATAAATTTATTTGGGAATTTCAGACTGCTTATGTAACAATTTCATAGCCTAACTACGAAGAAATTTTAAATGTCCAAGTTAGGAAGGGGCTAATATTGATTGTGACTATTATTTAAAGCGAATAAAAGTAAAATTTCAACCTCAAAAACTCCTCAAAACAAAAAAATGTTAACTCAGAATTTGTCACTGCTAAAATAACCCCAGCTCTAACAAGCGAACTCGTCAAAAAACAATCCAACAATTGGCAAAGACTGAAAGAAAAGTTCATAAAAACAGCACAAAATTTAATTCCGCTTCGAAAGAAACAAAAATACCCTTGGTGGAACGCGGATTGTGAAGCAGCAGTTAAGTCTAGGCACGAGGCATTCAAAAATTGGAACAGTAATAAAACTGAAAATATGTACAACACCATTCTAACTAGAAAAGAAACATTTAAATTAATCCGACAGACTAAAAGGCACTATGAAAATGCCCAAGAACAATACAAGAAACTTTTACAAAACATTCCAAACTAACTCACAGTCTGTGCTTCAAAAATTAAAATGGCTGTTTGGCTCTTAACAACCAGGAAAATTGTAATTTACTTCCTAATTATTTTGAAAAACTAGTAAACTGTCCAGAACCAGTGAATAAATTGCAATCACAGCAAACTAATAACACCAACCCTAACTCTAAAGGACCTGACGAAATCGAAATAACTAAACAAATTAAGAGACTTAAAAACAATCAGGCATCTTGAGAAGACGGTATAATTGCAGAACTACTAAAATCAGCTGGCTCTAAAAGTAATCACTCAACTAATAGGGCATATCCGGCAAACTGCGGAAATACCTGAGAACTGGAAACCTGTCCTAATTCAGCCATTGCATAAAAAAGGGGATAGAACCAAGGGATCTCTCTTCTCCCCGTCACATACAAAATTCTCTCGAAATGTTTACTTGATCGAGCCCAAGAACAGTCAGAACCTAAATTTGGTGAATACCGAGCAGGCTTTAGGTAAAACAAACCCTGTTCAGAACAAATTCTTAATTTAAAACTAATTCTTAGGCACCAGAGGATTTATAGTAACAATATTGCATGTACATTTGTGGATTTTAGACAGGTCTGTGACTCAGTTGATTGTGAATTTCTTTCACAAATTTTGAAAGAACAAGGGCTAGATAATAAAACCCTAACACTGATTAAGGAAACGTTAACCATCACTAGCTTTAAAGTTAAATTCATGGGAGAAATTTCGGAACAATTTGATATAAAACTTCCTGGCAAATTAAAACTGTGTGCTGGACCGAGACTCGAACTCGGGACCTTTGCCTTTTGCGGGCAAGTGCTCTACCAACTGAGCTACCCAAGCACGACTCCCTCCTTCTCTTCACAGCTTTACTTCTGCCAGTACCTCGTCTTTGATATAAAGGCTGGTGTTAGACAGGGAGATGGACTCTCCCAGTCACTGTTTTGGAAAAGGTAATTACAGAATTACGAGACAAAATTCGAGTCAAAATATAGATCAATCAATCAAGTTAGGTAGAAGTGATGTTAGAGTAGATTGGCTCGCCTTCGCAGATGATCTGGCATTTTGAACCAGGGATATCCGAACAGGTCAAAAATAATTGAAATTCTTATAGCTGTTGCGGATGAAGTAGGACTACAAATATCATTCGAAAAAACGGAATATATGAAACGCAACAAATATGGTCCCGGAGGCAATCGCAAATATTTTTCCATGAAGACGCTGTCATCCGTCGCAGTGGGGTAAATGTGTTAACTCTAATGGCGATTACTTTTAAAATAATAAACCGTTCAATTACTTTCTTTACATCTGTCTCGTTTCATTACACTGCCCCTTATAATTTAGCTGAAGTGAATTGTAACGAAATGACATTACTTTATTGAGTTACAGCACTAATTCTAATTATAAATTAACTTAAAATGCTACATTTAAGGGTTTCTGTGGAGATACGCGTCAGTGAAGTAGAAGATGTTGCCAAATTGGAAGTTCTGTAATTCAGTGTTAAAGTCTACCACATTTTCTACATGACATTTATTGTGCTCTGACAACTTGTGGAATATATGTGTAACCACGTATCTGACTCCTTTCTCTGCTAATATTACCATTTTATAGAGCTGTTTTTGCTTCATGTGCCGCATTCAAGCTTCTCAATGATTTGGAGAAAAGAGGGGGGACGGGCTGGCAGCAGCACAATACGCCGCTCTGTATCCTACAGAAAAGTTAAAAAACAGAATCAGGAGATATGAAAAACAAACTAAAGCAGGCAATAAAACGGTGACTGTTAAAAACTGAAACATGGAGAAAAAGATACGAAGAAAATATAAAAAGAAAACGGTCGGCGATGCTGATTAAAACACATAGTAAATAGACAGGCACAAATAAAAAAAAACGCGGTGACAGTCTGGTTTCTGTTCGCACGAGATAAAAGACACAACTAGCAACAGTATGGTCGCTGTTCGCAACACTGACTGTGGACGCACAACACTAAACACTCAAAAGAGCACTATACAGACGACACGACGGCAGATTGGTGTGTGTGTGGGGGGGTGGGGGGTGGGAGGACCTGGACCGATGAGGGGGGAGAACGGGGGAGGAGAGGAAAGGAAAAAAGGGGGCAGCCAACGGAAGGAGGGGAGATAGAGAAAGGGGGGGGCTGGGCGGACGCGAGAAGGAGTGGGAAAGGTAGTGTAGGGGAGGGCAAAAGGACTTTTGGGAGAGGAGGTAGGCAGAGAGAGGGTACATCGGCAAAAAACAGGATGTAGGTGGGTGGGGGAGAGGGAGCCCGGGAGAAGGACAGAGGAAGCAGGAGGAGGTGAGGATCAGAGTTGATAGGAGAGAGATTGGGCATCATCCAGGAGGGGTAAAGTAGTAGTCAAAACACAAAGTCTTTTGAAGAAGTCTGCACATGTCTTTCTAGTATTAACACCAGATGTAGTTCTGAAAACACTATGCATGTAACTTGAATTTCCCCCGAAAAAGGTAGCATAAATCATTAGTGAATGGAAATATACAAAATAAACTAGTTTATTCATTTTTAAATTGCCTATAGAAGTAATCATGCATACTGCAATCTTATACTGTTCAATCAGAAGTATGCAGACACCGCTACATATGCGGAATTAACCACTAGATGTCTCTAGAGACGTGGACACTATAAAAGGCGCGGGGAGTGTCGTGTTTCCAGTAGAGATGCAGCAACAAGAGAATGGGTCTGTTAGGAGACCTCAGTGACTTCGGACAAGGTCCGGTCATTGGGTGTCACCTGAGTAATAAATCCATCAGGGACATTTAAGCTCCTAGAAGGATAGACTGCTGGTGATTTTATCGTGAAAAGAAAAGGTGAAGGAATAACCACAGCTAAACAGAGACCCGACGGAGACTGTAGCGCATTGCGGAGGGTAGCTGCGTAGAATAGCATAAAATCACCTGAAGAAATGACTCGTCAGTGCCAGAGTGCTACCAGCTGTCCACTTAGCACGGTGACAGTGCGTACTGAACTTAAAAGAATGGAGTAGAACGGGCGAAGAGCTCCTCATGAGCCACTCATTTCTGTAATGAACAGTAAGCGACGCTAGAGATGGTATAAAGAGCGAGTCCACAGAACGTAGGATGGCTGGAACAAGTGATCTGCAGATGAATCACGGTACACCCTGTAGCTGTACGGTGGAATGGCTCGGGTATCTCGAATGTTTGTAGAACGTTACCTCCCATCATGTGTAGTACCGACAGAGAAGTCTAGAGAAGGTGGCGATGTGATGTGAAGCTGTTTTTGCTGGCTGGGATGTGGCTCCATTATTGCGCTTGAAAGTACCTAAGTCCGGAAGGATCTGAAAACATTTTGTAACGTTGAGCACTGCGTACATTAGAGGAACAGTTCGTAGACGACGATTCTTTGTACCTCATATTAATAACCAGAATAGGTGTCCGGATATTTTTGAACAGGTAGTGCAGCTGAAGAAACGAGAAACGCGCTTCATTAATTCTAGACAGTGGGTTTCCAGTTGAGGTTGTGATCTATTTGTAGTTCGAAAAACTTAACAGTTCCTACGTGTTTTATTTCTTCGTTTGAGGAACTTATTCCTATAATTTGTGGACTAACATCAGAAGTACTAAAGTGTATGCACAGACTCTTTTTCGGAATTCAGTGTTAATCCATTTGTCTTGAACTGTCTGTTGATGTTTTGGAGTAATTCATTAGCTTCCTATCAGTAAGTGAAACATATTATGTAAGCAACTGAAAATAAATACAGATGTAATTCAGACTAGATAAACTTTAACATGGATCTAGAATTCATTGCCACGCAGCCTCTGCTTTTTCTTTCTTTTCTTTTTTTGTGTGGTCACGGTTCACTGCGAGCAAAAGAGCTGTGCTGCCTATTATGTAACTCGTGTTTTGCAAGCGACCTTGTGGAGCTGTGAGGCGGTAATTGCGACAGCCTTGTTATTACAGCTGTGATGTAGCGAGTTTGCTCTGCCACAAAGCAAAATATGTTGACAATAATATGGTCTTGGTGCATACGATTCCCAGTGGAATTAGACATAAAGAAAATACTTGTGCTATGGGCCGACAATAGTAGCTTCTTGGAAATATAAAATATTCGTTAGAGTCATCCTTATTAGTACACAAGTGATTAACTTCCAATTGCACATGTGGATTGCCAAATCCATATGAGACATTCATTTATCGTGTAGAAAACGTTTTTCCGGAAATTTCGTTTACTGTGTGCCTTGACCAGCACCTTAATTCCGAAAAAGAACTTCCAAGTGATTATTTGTTTCGCGACTGCTAACTACCTTCTGAGGATCGTCTCTTCACTGCCCACACAAGTATACTGTCGGAAAAAATTAGTACACCCGTTTAGAGATTTCCAGTTCACTCAAGATTTATTGTTGCAACCGTGCATCTGGAGTATATGAAATGATAATGAAATGATCGTATGGCATTGTTAGGTCGGGAGGCCTCATGCGGGGGAGTTCGACCGCCGTATTGCAAGTCCTCTTTAGTTGAGGCCACGTCGTCGAGCCAATCATGAAAATAATGAACACACAACACCCAGTCTCCTGCCAGGAATCGAACCCGTGCCCCCTGCGTGGTAGGCAGTAACGCTACCGCTACGCTACGGAGGCTATGATTATTTTTACAGATCAACCAGGTACTGATTCATGATGAAACACCGATATTAGTGTGTGGTGTAGCCTCCATGGGCGGCAATGCAGGCGCTGACTCCGTCATCCAGTCGATTCTACAGATCGCGAAAACTGTCCTGAGATACGTTATTCCGAGCCTCCTCGACTTGTTCACGTACTTCTGTAAGAGCTGTTGGTTGACGAATCGTACAAGTCATTTCTGGTTCAAATGGCTCTGAGCACTATGGGACTTAACTGCTGTGGTCATCAATCCCCTAGAACTTAGAACTACTTAAACCTTCCTAACCTAAAGACATCAGACACGTCCATGCCCGAGGCAGGATTCGAACCTGCGACCGTAGCGGTGGCGCGGTCCCAGACTGTAGCGCCTAGAACCGCTCGGCCACTCCGGCCGGCAGTAATTTCTGGTACCATCATATGCCACACGTACTCGATTGGAGTCCAGTCCGGAGATGGTGCTGGGCAGGGAAGTTCCTGTACGTCTTGCAGAGCACATTCAGTTACAAGGACTGTGTATGGGTGAGCATTATCCTGTTCGAAAAAAAAAGAAAAAAAAGAAGAAAAGAAAAGGAAAACCGTTTCTAGCAACGTTCTGCACGTACTGAGCGCTGGTTAGAATCGCTCCAGAAATAGCAGTGGTTAACGAGAATTGTAGCTTATTGTTCCCCACTCCATGAGGTGTGATGGGGCCAGTGTGTCTTGGACGAATGATGCACTCTGCGAGACAGCACTCGCTGTGTCTACAACGTATGCACAAACGAACATGATTTGCGTCCAGGAAGAATCTGTTATCATCACTGAAGACCACGGTGCGCTATTCCATCTTCCAAGTGATCCTCTAACGCCACCAGTCGAGCTGTGCACGTCGATGCTGTGGCATGAGTGGAGGACGGGCAAGAGGTGTGCGTGCCAGTAATCTCACCGTTAAGAAATGGATCGCAACAGCGTGTGTTGACACGTCTGGGCTCAGAAGCCCTCTTACCTGCGCTGTGGTAGCTGTACGATGTGACATGGCTGACTTTCCAATATGACGATTCTGGCGGTCGTCTGTGTTGCTGGACGTTCAGAAACTCGTCTACATGTTCAGGTGGCCATTGATACCAGCAACGCTGCACAACTGCCGCAACACGTCCAACTTCTATGGCAGTTCTCTGAAAGGACCACCATGCCACTGAGAAGGCCACAGTTTAAACCCTTTAAAACTCGCTTGGTTGGCTGTAGGAAGCAGAGTGCTTCTCTGTGGTATGGTTGCCTGCTTCCTTTACACGTGTGCAGCACACTGAGCCTTCTGGCTGTGAGTACTCCCTATTAAAGGGTAGACACAGATGACGCTCTGGTAGCTATGCCAGTACGCTGTCTATTAAAGGGTAACGTTGAAACCATTATCAGTACATCTACTACCCTCCAGGTGGCATATGCCATCAGAGTATCAAAATCGACATCGACGTCGTCTTTACAGGTGCTCTTTTTTTTTGCGGCAGTGAAAGTTAACTTGGAGTATACCCTGTTAGTCCAAAAAAGGTTCGGATGTGGATTAACAAAGAGTAGAGAAATGTTAATATTGCGGTTTCAGTTCTTCACCTTTTCTATTTTGACTGTGTAAGTCACAATATCCTTTTAAATAAATTAGAATATTATAGTGTAACAGGAAATGCTGCAAAATGGTTCAAATCTTATATCTCTGGCAGGAAACAAAGGTTGTTATTAGGAAAGAGACATGTATCAAGCTATCAGGCATCATCCATCTGGGAACTAATTACATGTGGGGTCCCACAAGGTTCCATTTTGGGGCCCTTACTTTTTCTTGTGTGTATCAATGACATATCATCATAACATTACCAGATGCCAAGTTCGTTTTGTTTGCTGATGATGCAAACATTGCAATAAATAGCATATCAAGTGTAGTCCTAGAAAGATCAGCTAATTAAATATTTTTGGACACTAATCACTGGTTACCAGCCAATTCTTTGTCACTAAACTTTGAAAAAACACACTACATGCAGTTCAGAACTTGTAAGGGGCGTCCCACGAGTATATGCCTAACATACGATTACAAGCAGATAGAAGAAGTGGACAGTGTTAAATTCTTGGGATTACAGCTTGATAATAAATTCAACTGGGAGGAGCACACCACAGAACTGCTGAAGCGTCTTAACAAATCTCTATCTGCAATGTGAATTGTGTCAGACATAGGGGATATAAAAATGAAAAAGCTCGCATACTATGCTTACTTTCATTCTATAATGTCATATGGGATTATTTTTTGGGGTAATTCATCAAGCCAAGCTAAAGTTTTCCGGGCACAAAAACGTGCAGTAAGAGTTATATGTGGTGTGAACTCAAGAACATCCTGCAGAAGCCTGTTTAGGGAACTAGGGGTACTAACTACTGCTTTCCAATATATTTATTCCTTAATGAAATTTGTCATTTAAAATATATTACTTTTTCAAACCAACAGCTCAATTCATGGAATCAGTACTATGTAGAAATAAGAATAATCTTCACAAGGATTTAAAGTCACTTAGTCTTGTACAAAAAGGTGTGCATTATTCAGGAACACACATTTTCAATAACTTGCCAGCAGCCATAAAAAGCTTAACAACCAATGAAATTCAGTTTAAGAGAAGCCTAAAGGATTTATTGGTGGCCAACTCCTTCTACTCCATTGACGAATTTCTCAGTAAAACCAACTGATTTGTGTGTACATATACGTACAATATAACTTTTGTACAATTTCAGTGTAGTAATGTGTTCATTATATATATATATATATATATATATATATATATATATATCTGTGTGTGTGTGTGTTTGTGTGTGTGTAAGTACAATCTAACTTCTGCACCATTTCTATGCAGTAATTTGTTCATTGTAAATAAGTATTATAGTAGTTGTATTACACGTTTATTACCTTATAAATAAATAAAAAACTTTTTTATTTTAAATTCAGTGCATTAGTATTTGTAAAATGATTCTTTCATATAGTGTTCATTACAAAAATGATGACCATTCCACTTGGGACCTGTGGAATGGTACATTAGCTTATTTGTTTTAGTTGTAAATATTTGTCATGTATTGTTGTTTTTCTGACATGATCTGCATCCTGGAGGACCTCCTCAATACGGATCAACTGGAATGAAAGTAAATCTAATCTAATCTACATAGTCTCCCCTCACTTGAGCAGAAAGCAGAGAACGCCCATACAATCATGTGAAAATGTCAAAAAAGATCTTTGGCACGTTGCTCAACTAGTGCGTCACATTGGATAGAGCATCGGTTATCTCGTCCGAGCGTTCTTGTGAATTTTTGCATCATGACGTTTTGTGGTAGTTTCGTACTGATAGCACCAAATGTGGTTACACGTGACGATTTTTTCCAGGATAGGATTTTGCACGCTTTGCATTTTAATAAAGTCGCGGCAGGCGTCCACGCGTCGCTGCGTCGCTGTTTTTGTTCGGGAGTAAAGGAGTGCGAAACATACTTTGTACACACTTCTATCTGTTTCAAAACATTCTAGAGAATGTCTTGAACATTTGATTTAGAGATGTTGCTCCATTTTGATTTGTGATACAACAGCGTTAATACACTACGTTAGCACATCCACTACTTAATACTGCCTGCTCGCTGCTGGGTGGTCGAATGCTCATCTGTTGTTTACATTTGTTAGTTCAAGCTGTCGCCGTAATTACTGCGCAGTCGTCCTACATACGCCAGGGAGAAAAGCAGATTCGCAACTTTTTGTACAGTCGGTGTACCTTTCTTCCTGCATCTGTGTGCATCAGTTCCAGATTTGAATGGCGACTGGAAGATGTCAACTGTGGTGGGTAATATCAAGTTGCCAGTAACGAAAGCGAGAGGGCGGTTGCTCTGAGCAACTGTTTTTATCACTGGAAACGATTAGCATAAAATCCCCCCCAAAAATTAAAATATTCCTGAACGTTATTATTTTACCTTTCTTCAAAGCCTCTTTTACGCGATATAGAATGACATTCGCCGACAAGAGCTACAGTGCACTGTCGACACTCTTTAATGATCATTTTTCGCTGACATCCCACTCACGATCTGCACAGATTCAGTGCTGTCGTCATATAAAAAAAAAAAAAATGGACGCAGGGTAGGGATCTTGAGAGCGCTCATGTAATCTACTCAATTTTTGGCAGCTGAAACTTATACGTAGACTTCTGACACGCGATAAAGTAAGTAAAGAATATGAAATATTAGTAAGGCACTCGTACAGCAAGTAACAGAACGCTCTGTGTGTAGAAACAACTAAAACCAAAGATAAGCCGTTTCATTTCAGGCTTACTTTTGAATAATTTTTTCTGAGCCATCAATCCGCTGACTGTTTGGATTCGCCCCGCAACGAATTACTCTCCTGCGCCTACCTCATCATCCCGTAGTAGCACTTGCACCCAATATACTCAGTTATTTGTTGGCTAATTCCACTTCCTGTCTGCCCCTATTGTTATTACCCGCTACAGCCTCGTTTAGTGCTACGGATGTTATTCTCTGATGCCGTAACACATGTTCTACCATCGTCTCCCTTCGTCTTGACAGTGTTTTCCCCATATTCCTTTCCTCCCTGAGTCTCCGGATAACGTCATTTCTTATCAGACAATCTAATTTCCAACGTCCTTCCTTAGTACCAGCTGTCAAACGCTTCTTTCTTTTCCGGGTCCTCACAGTTCATGATTCACATCCAAACAATGCTGCGCTCCAGACGTAAATCCAAAAAAGTTTCTTCCTCAAATTAAGACCAATGTTTGATATTAGTTAATTTCTTTTTGATATTAGTAAGTTCCTTTATTGTGCTAGTCCCTTATTACACTCATACTCTTAAACTAAGGATAATTGCAGGGTGTGGTGCCACACAACGTGGCCCTACACAAAACTGGAGCTAATAGCATAGGCACACAGGAAACACACACGACACTAATCTGTAAGTCCACGGTATTTGTGATAAGTTGATAAAAAAAATGGTTCAAATGGCTCTGAGCACTATGGGACTTAACATCAGTGGTCATTAGTCCCCTAGAACTTAGAACTACTTAAACCTAACTAACCTAAGGACATCACACACATCCATGCCCGAGGCAGGATTCGAACCTGCGACCGTAGCGGTCATGCGGTTCCAGACTGAAGCGCCTTTAACCGCACGGCCACACCGGCCGGCTGATAAGTTGATAAAACCGTACCGGAACACATGTGCTATAAAACGCCACTGTTTCCTGCGCAAATACTCCGACATCAATATGGGATGTGATCACAATGCACACGTACACAGGCCGCACAACGAGTTGGCATACTCTGGATCAGGTGGTCGAGCAGCTGCTGGTGTATAGCCTTCCATTCTTGCACCAATGCCTGTCTGAGCTTCTGAAGTGTCGTAGGGGTTTGAAGAAGACGTGCTTGATGGTGTTTAGGTCTCGAAGACAGGCAGGGCACTGCATTCGCCTGACATCTTCTGTTTCAAGGTATTGCGCCACGATGGAAGGTCGATGGGGCCGTGCGTTATCATCCATCAGGAGGAAGGTGGGACCCACTGAACCCCTGAAAAGGCGGACATACTGGTGCAAAATGACCTCCCCATACGCCTGACCTGTTACAGTTCATTCGTCAAACATTTTCAGGGGTGTACGTGCACCAATCATAATCCCACCCCACACCATCAAACCACGACCTCCATACAGGTCCCTTTCAAGGACATTAAGGGGTTGGTATTTGGTTCCTGGTTGATGCCAGATGAAAACCCGGCGAGAATCACTGTTCAGACTATACCTAGACTCGTCTGTGAACATAACCTGGGACCACTGTTCCAATGACCATGTACTGTGTTCTTGACACCAGGCTTTACGGGCTCTCCTGTGACCAGGGGCCAGTGGAATGCACCTTGCAGATCTCTGGGCGAATAAACCATGTCTGTTCAGTCGTCTGTAGACTGTGTGTCTGGAGACAACTGTTCCAGTGGCTGCAGTAAGGTCCCGAGCAAGGCTACGTGCAGTACTCCGTGGCTGTCTGCGGGCACTGATGGTGAGATATCGGCCTTCTTGTGGTGTTTTGAGATCACACTTTGTGGCACACGGAGGGCCCGTGCTACGACCTGCTGTGTTTGACCAGCCTCCAGTCGCCATAGTATTCTACCCCTCATAACGTCATCAATATGTGTTCTTTGAGCCATTTTCAACACACGGTCACCATTAGCACGTCTGAAAACTTCTGCACACTTACTCGCTGCACCATACTCTGACATGCACCAACTCACCTCTGCGTATGTGGACTGCTGCCATAGCCACCGTGTGACGACCACAGGTCAAATGCGCCGCATGGTCATATCCCGAGGTGAGTTAAACCCGCAAACCGCCCACCAGAGCGTTGTTTCACAACTTATCAGCATTATTCTTAATTTATGAGCATGGGTGTATATCCTCCTTGGCTTGTACGTCATACGCTATCTTGCTTCCAAGGTAGCTCACACGTTGCCGAAAATCGTAAATAATTTGTCTGCGTGTCGTCCATTGTCAAATGGTCATGTCATAACCTGAAAATTATCAACAAAACATTATAATCAGATTAGGTAAATAGCAGAGGGGTTACAGAGCGAGTCGTGGAGGTCTATCTATCGCTTGTCGTGTTTTTCCTTTAAGTTGTTATCTACAATTTTCTTTGTATATGCCGACTTGTTTGTACAACTAGAGCAACGAAACGAAGAAATGTCTGATTACGGCACGTTGTCGACACTGAGGTCAGCAGCATCTCAGTATATCTTAGTAATTGCAGATCCTTTCGCTCATCTGCAATACACTCGTAAACAGTTAGAACCGATTTGTAGATTGCCTGTGCATTTCCATTCTCTACGCAAAGAAACTGAGAGGCAAAGCATCGTTTCAAGTAGCCGCAAGCTCTTGCGGCGCTACATATGCTGACTGGATGTCTTGATCACTATTTTGCACAAAGACCTTGTGACGATGTCAAAATAATTATCCGTCCTTAGTTTGTACCGAGAGGACAAAGAGACAATAAAATAGGTGCAATTTACATGATCCAACTAGCGATTTCAAAAGTTGGATTGCACAAATGGATAACAAATGTTTAAAATTAAAATTACTTGCAAGGTAATGAATTAAGGTAGTTTTTTTTAAGATGATTGCGAAACCTTGCTCTTTGCTCACAGATGGAGTATGATCTGCTCTACATCTAGAGCTATTCTCTGCAAACCATTGTAAAGTGCATGGCAGAGGTCTTTTTCCGTCCCATTTGCCTATGGAGCGTGGGAAGAATGAGTACCTAGGGTGACCGTGGAATACCGACGCCGTAAGAGATTTTCCGTTTTGTTTTGAAAGCTGTCACTTCTATGGAAGTGGCATGATACCACGTGTGACCCAAGAATATTAGATGTATAGCTGTACCAGAAAAATCGAAACATGTTGAATACTTTCGGAGCTAATAGGTCTACAAATTTGCTTCCGTCGTTTTGCAACATGAAATAAAACAACCCTTTTGTTTTACTTTCCTGTTTTGAAAGTTCCGTAATTCCAGTGGTATCTAATAAGCGATTTTGCGTAATATATTAAATGTCATAAAATTTATTATTCCATTTGTTTACTAGTAGGTCATGCTTGTCCAATACATGTTCGCAATATTTTGCGTTTACAAATGAAGCCGTAATTAAGAAAATTTAGGTTAGCATCGTTATCTTTCAGTATTTCATGTAATATAATGTATATCCTATGTAAAAGTCTTTTCTATTGTATACGCCAGTTTCAGCATAAAATAAGCAAAGTTTTGTCGATAGTTACTCATAAAAATGTCAAACTTTTAATTGTTAATTTAATAAATTTGCGCTGTAGTTTTGTTGACTTGATTGTTAAAAAACGTATAAATAGGAGCAGCACAAGATTCAAGGATGGACAGTTGGAGACAGTTTTGAGACGCAACTACTGTGTCGCACGTCTGTGCAACACTGTAACTCTTGTAATACAGTACTGTGACTATGTGGGCTGTTATGTGGAGTGGGCTCCCACTAAGAAGAAATGGTGCAGCTTGTCATAAATAAACCACTATAAAACGACTTGGTACCTGTATTATTTCATGGAATTCACGTAACTTGATCCAGTTAGCAGAGGAAATGGACCGAGGCAACGACTACTTCAGCAGCAGCAGGAAGCAGATTACTCCGAGTTGGCCGGCCAGGGTGGCCCAGCGGTTCTAGGCGCTACAGTCTGGAACAGCGCGACCGCTACGGTCGCAGGTTCGAAACCTGCCTCGGGCGTGGTTGTGTGTTTCCTTAGGTTAGTTAGGTTTAAGTAGTTCTAAGTTCTGGGGGACTGATGACCTCAAAAGTTACGTCCTATAGTGCTCAGAGCCATTTGAACCATTACTCCGAGTTACACCGAACTAAGATACGTATAAGACACCAACTGAACTATGTAAGTGTCACTGCAGAACTAATTACTAACGTGTAATGCTTTGGAAACTGTTCTAGCAGTAATCATTTGCATTCGTCTCAAGGTAATTCTTTGAGTGGTGGAGGCCAATGTGATCAGTAAGAAACACCTCCATGACCACACGTTTCTCGATGTCTATGGAACACAAGAATGACAACAAATTTCTAAGGGTTTTTGTTTAAATCAGATAATCTCTTTTCGATGTTGAAAATTTTCGCCCCAGCAAAATTTACTGCCTTCCCCATGTAACAATAGTTTCGTTACAAACGTATGGCAGTAGCGGCAAGTGCTGGTGCAGGCGGCGGGTAAGTGTCATACTGAAAGCTGTACAGGATTTCCCCATTACGTCCAACGCTGGGGTGCTATTCCAATGCCGGAGAGCCCTGGCAATGGTGACAATTTAGGGGGAAGATAAGCTGAAGATATGAACTGAAGTTTGTGTTGGGGCGGGCATACGACTTTGATAGATCGTGCAGCAATGTTGACCATAATGCTGCGATGGTATAATGGTCAGCATGTCTGCCTGATAAGCAAGAAGATCCGGGCTTGAGTGGCACAAAGCTTTAATTCATTTCTTCAGCATCCATCATTAGCGTAGATAAAGATGAGACTTAACTGTCTCGGGGAAAGTTTAATTGCCGGCTGAAGTGGCTGTGCGGATCTAGGCGTTGCAGTCCGGAACCGCGAGACCGCTACGGTCGCAGGTTCGAATCCTGCCTCGGGCATGGATGTGGTTGACATATCGGCTATTACGTAGGTGGTCTTAATGGTCTGGTTGTTCAGCGTATAAACTATTTCTCTAGTCTGGAACCGGAGCACCTGGTAGCATTGACAGGCTTAACGTGCAACACCGATAGTACGAAAAATAAAAGGATAAAATTTCTCTTCTAATAAAGTAACACATTTTATTACCTTAATAGGTATCAAAACACTTACATAGCTTGTTTTTCTGAAATGGTGTCCAAGTTGGAAAAAAAACGGGTCAGCTTCAGCATTGTTGAAACCTAGAGGTCTGTTGATACCTATTGAAACCTACAAGTCTGTTGATACCTGTTTGATGGTTTTCTGATGGCTTTTTAAGCTTATTTTAGGATTTCTCTTTTTGAAACCAGAAATTCAGTCTTCTCCAGCCATTTTGGTACTTTAATCGAAATTTTGCTTACGTCCTAATTTTATGCCAAGGTCATACGCAGTTCGCCATAACTCAACCAGATAAATGCCATATTGTGCCAATGTTGTCACATGATTGACTAATTCTTGTTCTTGTTCAGCAGTAAAAAGAGACCTCCCCAAGGATGGTTTCATGTCTGAATTTGATTTTAATCGATCATAAAGTGTAATTTTTAGTGTATTCAGCTCCGATACGCTGTTGAGTGACCTCCCTGACTTCACTAAACCTAATGCCTTTTTAAAGATTTGTTCAGTCAATTGAGCTCTCTCTGATATTCTTTCTTTTGTCCTCTCCATCTGAAATGAGATATAAGGCTTAATTTAAGTGTATACAACTTTTTCTGAAGTTTAGAACAAGGCAAACATCGACTGCCTGTCGACTTTGCCCCATATCCGCCTGTCGATATTACCCCAGTCATATATCATGCTGGAGACCAGACTGAAGTGACTTTGTTAACGCTCGGAAAGTTACAAAACCCGTAGTAAAAGACCGCACTAGGAAACATACTATCTACCTACATTACAATTATTACCGTTAAGAGAAGCATTAAAACGCTTACCTCAGTTTAAACACATACCCAAATTAAAATGAAAATTCAACAAAAATTGATTTTTAGCGTCACAAAATGACAGTCGTTTACGAGAATTCGTCGCGTCTGCACCCTGCTTCTGGCAACGTCCGCTATGCTACAGGGCTGGATCCCACTGACTACAGCGCTACTAACAAGGGGAACTCCCCACTGCACCCCGTCAGATTTTGTGGTAAGAGAGGCCAGTGGATAGACCGTCAAAAACTAAACACAGATCAAGAATGAAAATAGCAATAACGTGTGCTGAACTGTAAAAGAAAACAAAATAGGAACAGTGGACAGTCTAAAGCAAGAAGTGCAATATAGAGCAACCCCGCAGAGAAATGGTGTCGTGGTGAAGTGCTTACGGTGTTCGACTGCCAAGACTCCCTCATGCCAATTTTCGCTGTTTGTTTTATTCAAATTTGTGTCTTTGATGTGGTGTAACATCCGTTCGCAACAGCGAGGTGTAAGGAAGGGACGTACAATGGCAGTGGATTCTGCATAACTACTGTTGCTAGCATCCGAAAGAAAGTAACTTTCGAATGAGAACCGCAAACGTTTGATGACAAGGCGACAAGTCAACCGAATCCCCCACCGGAAAACACCTCTGGCATGTCACACACGACATTAGTGACACTACCTGTGTCATATGATAGGAATCTCTTACCGACGCACCTTATTTGTATGCCAGGTAAGTGAGAGAGAGAGATATCCCTCCTTGCCCGACATAGGTGCGCGTATGAATGTGAATAAGATCACTCCCGAGGAAATAATGAAAACATAATAGTTTGTCACATAAGCTGCAACAAATGAACGCATAAGTTTCACAGTCACACAGTTTCTCTGTGATCTGTCAAAACATATGTTTTTAACGTTTTTGAAGTTGCGTTCCGTTTTGGAAGTCTTCACGCTTGAATTCCTTTGTTGCGACTTAGTTCACACCCGTCTATTTGTTGTTTTAACTTCTGTGAGACGTCTATGTGGTATCTCGCCTGCTCTCACTATTCAGCACATTCATTTTGCAGTGAACACACAGTGCATGGTGGGGGCGATCACTCTGTTGTAGAAATAATTCAAAAGCCAAAATCGCTTAAATACTGTTTACTGGATAACCGGTTTCAGCACACAAAAGGTGCCATCATCGTATCTGAATATAGCTGAATATAGCGTTCCGTACTTGAGCGATAGGTAGTGGGTTTGTAATTGTTTCTTACAGTCGGACAAAATCAAACGGTTGTCAATTTTTCTTGAATTTGATGTAAAATTCTTCGAGGAATCGAGCAGAAACGTGATCTAGAGGTACTTTTAGGCGCTTATAATCTGTTAACAGTCATAAATTTGTCCATTATAATTATCCGGGCTGTTATGCCGTGGTCGGTTGATGAATTTTGTCTCAATTCCCAATGTTTCGTCTCCGACTGCGGGAGACGTCTTCAAGGGGGTCCGTAGGTAGAAGGAAGGTCCTTCCATCGACCTACGGACCCCCTTGAAGATGTCTCCCGCAGTCGGAGACGAAACGTTGGGAATTGAGACAAAATTCATCAACCGACCACGGCATCCTTCCATCGACCTACGAACCCCCTTGAAGATATCTCCCGCAGTCGGAGACGAAACGTTGGGAATTGAGACAAAATTCATCAACCGACCACGGCATAACAGCCCGAATAATTATAATGGACATGATATTTCCGGCCGTGAAAGTCTACATTTTAGTATTAGTCATAAATTTCCCTCCCGGAGTTGCTCAAGATAGTAATACCCTTATAGATAATGGTTTGATTCAACAATCAGAAGTTAAACAGACACGTACTTACCTGGTGGTAAATAAATTGTCAGATCACGATGTGAAGTTAAGTCACAATATGTAATTTATCTCCAGGTACAGTTCGCAAACACTGCAAGAAAAGAATTAGCCACATTAATTACAAAAATGCTGAAGATTTTAAAGGAAGCTTAAAAAATTTAGACTGGGGTGAAATTTACAATAAGCGTAATTCCAGCTATAAATTCTACACATTTCTTAATAAGTCTGTATCTATTTTAAAGGTAGTTTTCCTTCGAATATAATTAAATGTAGTAATGAAAAATCATCAAATACACCTTGGATGACTGCAGGTATCAGGGTCTCTTCACAACGGAAAGAGGATTTGTACAAAGTAGCCAGAACAAGCAATAGCCCATAAATATTACCTACTTATAACCAATACTGCAACATACACTGCTGGCCATTAAAATTGCTACACCAAGAAGAAATGCTGATGATAAACGGGTATTATTTGGACAAATATATTCTACTAGAACTGACAAGTGATTACATTTTCACGCAATTTGGGTGCATTGATCCTGAGAAAGCAGTTCCCAGAACAACCACCTCTGACCGTAATAACCCTCTGGCCGTAATAACGGCCTTGATACGCCTGGGCATTAAGTCAAACAGAGCTTGGATGGCTTGTACAGGTACAGCTGCCCATGCAGCTTCAACACGATACCACAGTTCGTCAAGAGTAGTGATTGGCGTATTGGGACGAGCCAGTTGCTCGGCCACCATTGACCAGACGTTTCCAATTGGTGAGAGATCTGGAGAATGAGCTGGCCGGGGCAGCAGTCGAACATTTTCTGTATCCAGAAAGGCCCTTACAGGACCTGCAGCGTGTGGTCGTGCATTATCCTGCTGAAATATAGGGTTTTGCAGGGATCAAATGAAGGGTAGAGCCACGGGTCGTAACACATCTGAAATGTAACGTCCCCTGTTCAGAGTGCCGTCAATGCGAACAAGAGGTGACAGACGTGTAACCAATGGCACCCCATGCAATCACGCCGGGTGATATGCCAGTATGGCGATGACGAATACACGCTTCCAATGTGCGTTCACCGAGATGTCGCCAAACACGGATGCGACCATCATGATGCTGTAAACAGAACCTGGATTCATCCGAAAAAATGACGTTTTGCCATTCGTGAACCCAGGTTCGTCGTTGAGTACACCATCGCAGGCGCTCCCGTCTGTGATGCAGCGTCGAGAGTAACCGCAGCCACGGTCTCCGAGCTGATAGTCCGTGCTGCTGCAAACGTCGTCGAACTGTTCGTGCAGATGCTTGTTGTCTTGCAAACGTCCCCATCTGTTGACTCAGGGATCGAGACGTGGCTGCACGATCCGTTACAGCCATGCGGATAAGATGCCTGTCATCTCGACTGCTAGTAATACGAGGCCGTTGGGGTCCAGCACTGCGTTCCGTATTACCCTCCTGAACCCACCGATTCCATATTCTGCTAATAGTCATTGGATCTCGACCAACGCGAGCAGCAATGTCGCGATACAATAAACTGCAATCGCGACAGGCTATAATCCAACCTTTATCAAAGTCTGAAACGTGATGGTACGCATTTCTCCTTCTTAGACGAGGCATCACAAAAACGTTTCACCAGGCAACGCCGGTCAACTGCTGTTTGTGTATGAGAAATCGGTTGGAAACTTTCCTCATGCCAACACGTTGTAGGTATCTCCACCGGCGCCAACCTTGTGTGAATGCTCTGAAAAGCTAATCATTTGCATATCACAGCATCTTTTCCTGTCAGTTAAATTTCGCGTCTGTAGCACGTCATCTTCGTGGTGTAGCAATTTTAATGGCCAGTAGCGTAGTACGAAAATTGGTAAAAAAATCAGAAGTGTGCTAATTTTGTCTGAAATTTACAAATCAGTTAACAATATAAAATAAATATGCAATATTATTGAAAGAGAGAAAGGGAAAGAAGACACTGAAGGTAACATTATGTCTGTTAAAGAGAATGATAACATTGCAAAAGGCAGTATTTTAATAGTTACTGCTTAAAAATAAGTGAGAAAATTGATGCAAATAGTTCAGAAGAGAAAGCGAAACGTTACAGTTATGATGCAATACAGAGGACATTTAGTGAATTACAAATTAATCTCTTATTCCCATCCGAAATAAGGAAGATAATCGTCACTCTAAAAAGTTACAGCTTTTATGAGTTGGAAATACCTCCAATAAGAATCCAAAAAGTAGTGAACTACACTCATGCTCATAAATTAAGGATAATGCTGATGCATGGTGAAACAACGCTCTGGTGGGTGGTTCGCGGGGTATGACCATGCGGTACATTTGACCTGTGGTCGTTTTCACGGTGGCGCTGGCAGCAGTACACATACACAGAGGTGTGTTGGTGCATGTCAGAGTGCGGTGCAGCGAGTAAGTGTGCAGACGTTTTCAGACCTCCTAATGGTGACTGTGTGTTGAAAATGGCCCAGAGAACACATCTTGATGACGTTGTGAGGGGTAGAATACTAGGGCGACTGGAGGCTCGTCAAACACAGCAGGTTGTGGCACGGGCCACCCGTGTGTCAGTGTGATGTAAAGATTATGGCAACGATTCCAGCACACAGGAAACGTGTGCAGTCGCTACAGGACCGGACGTCCGCAAGAACTCCGACATCTCACCAACAGAGTCCGCAGACGGCCACGGAGTACTGCAGGTAGCCTTGCTCGGGACCTTACCGCAGCCACTGTAACAGTTGTCTCCAGACACACAGTCTATAGACGACTGAACAGACATAGTTTATTCGCGCGGAGAACTGCAAGATGCATTCCACTGACCCCTGGTCACAGGAGAGCCCATAAAGCCTGGTGTCAAGAACACAATATGTGGTCATTGGAACAGTGGTCCTAAGTTATGTTCACGGACGAGTCCTGGTATAGTCTGAACAGGGCCGGGTTTTCATCTGGCGTGAACCAGGAACCAGATACCAACCCCTTAATGTCCTTGTAAGGGAGCTATATGGAGGTTGTGGTTTGGTGTGGGGTGGGTGGGATTATGATTGGTGCACGTACACCCCTGGATGTCTTT
This sequence comes from Schistocerca cancellata, assembly GCF_023864275.1. Classification (NCBI taxonomy): domain Eukaryota; kingdom Metazoa; phylum Arthropoda; class Insecta; order Orthoptera; family Acrididae; genus Schistocerca; species Schistocerca cancellata. Next base: position 136,495,264 of record NC_064634.1, on the reverse strand, counting down.
GACAGAGGAACTGTAACAGGTCAGATGTATCGGGACGTCATTTTGCCCCAGTATGTCCGCCTTTTCAGGCTGCAGTGGGTCCCATCTTCCTCCTGATGGATGATAACGCACGGTCCCACCGAGCTGCCATCGTGGAGTAGTACCTTGAAACAGAAGGTATCAGGCGAATGGAGTGCCCTGCCTGTTCTCCAGATCTAAACCCAATCGAGCACGTCTGGGATGCTCTCGTTCGACGTCTTCAAACCCCCACGACACTTCAGGAGCTGCGACAGGCACTGGTGCAAGAATGGGAGGTTGCACCGCAGCAGCTGCTCGACCACCTGATCCAGAGCATGCCAACCCATTTTGCGGCCTGTGTACGTGTGCATGGTGATCATAGGCCATATTGATGTCGGGGTACATGCGCAGGAAAGAGTGGCGTTTTGTAGCACATGTGTTTCGGGACGGTTTTCTCAACTTATCACCAATACCGTGGACTTACAGATCTGTGTCGTGTGTGTTCCCTATGTGCCTATGCTATTAGCGCCAGTTTTGTGTAGTGTCACGTTGTGTGGCACCACATTCTGCAATTACCCTCAATTTATGAGCATTAGTATATAATATGAAAGTTCTTAAATCGCTTGTGTAGTGCATAATTAGGTCAGGATGTTTTTCCAGAAGGACTGAAATATGCCATTGTTGGGTCACTATGTAGAAAGGGTGATTCCATAAATACAAGTAATTGCCAACCATTGTCACTCCTTACATAATTTTCAAAAATTTTTGATAAAGTTATGTGGTGCAGGGTTGTCACCCTCCTGTGTAATAATGAGATGGTAAGCCAATTACTGCAGTTTAGATTCCAAAAGGGCAATTTTACTGAGTCAGATATTTATGTATTTACTGTGCACGTCATTAAAACTTTAAATTATAAAATAACGCCACCCGGAGTTCTCTGTGAATTATCGAAGGCATTTGATTGTGCCAGTCATAACATTATTTTAGAGAAGTTAAATTTTTATGCAATGCATGATTCAACAAATGTCTGGTTTATTTCTTATTTAAGAAACAGAATAGAGAAAGTTGCCCTAGGCTGTTCAAGTAATAGAAATGGGAAAGCCTGTCATTTGTATGAGGAAAAATTACAGCAGACTCCCATGGGGTTCGATCATTAGCCTCTACTGTTCTTGCTTTATCTTAATGATGTGACATTTTATTTGAATCAGCGGGCAGATTTAGTTCTGTTTTGCCACACTGCCGTAACGGATACGTTCGTCCTAGGTCCCACATCGATTTCTGCGGTTATTTCGCGCATTGTTGCTCGTCGTTTAACACTGACAACTCTAAGCAAACGCCGCTACTTTCGGTCGTTAAGAGAAGGCTGTCGGCCACTGCGTTGTCCGTGGTGAGAAGTAATGCCTGAAATTTGGTATTCTTGGCACACTCTTGACACTGTGTATCTCGGAATATTGATTTCCCTATGGAGTGTAGCCATGTATGGAAGTGAAACATGGACGATAAATACACTCCTGGAAATTGAAATAAGAACACCGTGAATTCACTGTCCCAGGAACGGGAAACTTTATTGACACATTCCTGGGGTCAGATACATCACATGATCACACTGACAGAACCACAGGCACATAGACACAGGCAACAGAGCATGCACAATGTCGGCACTAGTACAGTGTATATCCACCTTTCGCAGAAATGCAGGCTGCTATTCTCCCATGGAGACGATCGTAGAGATGCTGGATGTAGTCCTGTGGAACGGCTTGCCATGCCATTTCCACCTGGCGCCTCAGTTGGACCAGCGTTCGTGCTGGACGTGCAGACCGCGTGAGACGACACTTCATCCAGTCCCAAACATGCTCAATGGGGGACAGATCCGGAGATCTTGCTGGCCAGGGTAGTTGACTTACACCTTCTAGAGCACGTTGGGTGGCACGGGATACATGCGGACGTGCATTGTCCTGTTGGATCAGAAAGTTCCCTTGCCGGTCTAGGAATGGTAGAACGATGGGTTCGATGACGGTTTGGATGTACCGTGCACTATTCAGTGTCCCCTCGACGATCACTAGTGGTGTACGGCCAGTGTAGGAACTCGCTCCCCACACCATGATGCCGGGTGTTGGCCCTGTGTGCCTCGGTCGTATGCAGTCCTGATTGTGGCGCTCACCTGCACGGCGCCAAACACGCATACGACCATCATTGGCACCAAGGCAGAAGCGACTCTCATCGCTGAAGACGACACGTCTCCATTCGTCCCTCCATTCACGCCTGTCGCGACACCACTGGAGGCGGGCTGCACGATGTTGGGGCGTGAGCGGAAGACGGCCTAACGGTGTGCGGGACCGTAGCCCAGCTTCATGGAGACGGTTGTGAATGGTCCTCGCCGATACCCCAGGAGCAACAGTGTCCCTAATTTGCTGGGAAGTGGCGGTGCGGTCCCCTACGGCACTGCGTAGGATCCTACGGTCTTGTGCATCCATGCGTCGCTGCGGTCCGGTCCCAGGTCGACGGGCACGTGCACCTTCCGCCGACCACTGGCGACAACATCGATGTACCGTGGAGACCTCACGCCCCACGTGTTGAGCAATTCGGCGGTACGTCCACCCGGCCTCCCGCATGCCCACTATACGCCCTCGCTCAAAGTCCGTCAACTGCACATACGGTTCACGTCCACGCTGTCGCGGCATGCTACCAGTGTTAAAGACTGCGATGGAGCTCCGTATGCCACGGCAAACTGGCTGACACTGACGGCGGCGGTGCACAAATGCTGCGCAGCTAGCGCCATTCGACGGCCAACACCGCGGTTCCTGGTGTGTCCGCTGTGCCGTGCGTGTGATCATTGCTTGTACAGCCCTCTCGCAGTGTCCGGAGCAAGTATGGTGGGTCTGACACACCGGTGTCAATGTGTTCTTTTTTCCATTTCCAGGAGTGTAGTTTGGACAAGAAGAGAATAGAAGCTTTCCAAATGTGGTGCTACTAAAGAATGCTGAAGATTAGATGGGTAGATCACGTAACTAATGAGGAGATATTGAGTAGAATTGGGGAGAAGAGGAGTTTGTGGCACAACTTCACAAGAAGAAGGTTCAAATGGCTCTGAGCACTATGGGACTTAACTTCTGAGGTCATCAGTCCCCTATAAATTAGAACCACTTAAACCTAACTAACCTAAGGACATCACACACATCCATGCCCGAGGCAGGATTCGAATCTGCGACCGTAGCGGTCGCGCGGTTCCAGACTGTAGCGCCTAGGACCGCTCGACCACTCCGGCCGGCCAAGCAGAAGGGACCGGTTGGTAGGACATGTTCTGAGGCATCAAGGGATCACAAGTTTAGCATTGGAGGGCAGCGTGGAGGGTAAAAATCGTAGAGGGAGACCAAGAGATAAATACACTAAGCAAATTCAGAAGGATGTAGGTTGCAGTAAGTACTGGGAGATGAAGAAGCTTGCACAGGATAGAGTAGCATGGAGAGCTACATCAAACCAGTCTCAGAACTGAAGACCACAACAATAACAACAACAACAACGATTTCCGAAATGGAATGTTCCATGCGTCTAGCTCCAACTACCATTCTGCATTTAAAGTCTGTTAATACGCGTCGTGCGGCCATAATAACGTCGGAAACCTTTTCAAATGCATCACCTGAGTACAAATGGCAGCTCCGCCTATGCACTTCCCCTCTATAACTTGTGTACACTACAGGGTGTTACAAAAAGGTATGGCCAAACTTTCAGGAAACATTCCTCACACACAAATAAAGAAAAGATGTTATGTGGACATGTGTCCGGAAACGCTTAATTTCCATGTTAGAGCTCATTTTAGTTTCGTCAGTATGTACTGTACTTCCACGATTCACCGCCAGTTGGCCCAATTGAAGGAAGGTAATGTTGACTTCGGTGCTTGTGCTGACATGCGACTCATTGCTCTACAGTACTGGCATCAAGCACATCAGTACGTAGCATCAACAGGTAAGTGTTCGTCACGAACGTGGTTTTACAGTCAGTTCAATGTTTACAAATGCGGAGTTGGCAGATGCCCATTTGATGTATGGATTAGCACGGGGGAATAGCCGTGGCGCGGTAAGTTTGTATCGAGACAGATTTCCAGAACGAAGGTGTCCCGACAGGAAGACGTTCGAAGCAATTGATCGGCGTCTTAAGAGATCACGGAACATTCCAGCCTATGACTCGCGACTGGGGAAGACCTATAACGACGAGTACACCTGCAATGGACGAGGCAATTCTTCGTGTAGTTGACGATAACCCTAATGTCAGCGTCAGAGAAGTTGCTGCTGTACAAGGTAACGTTGACCACGTCGCTGTATGTGCTACGGGAGAACCATTTGTTTCCGTACCATGTACAGCGTGTGCAGGCACTATAAGCAGCTGATTGGCCTCCACGGGTACACTTCTGCGAATGGTTCATCCAACAATGCGTCAATCCTCATTTCAGTGCAAATGTTCTGTGATCAAATTGTAAATTTTCACATCAACATGTGTGGGCTGACGAGAATCCGCACGCAGTTGTGCAATCACGTCATCAACACAGATTTTCTGTGAACGTTTGGGCAGGCATTGTTGGTGATGTCTTGATTGGGCCCCATGTTCTTCCACCTACGCTCAATGGAGCACGTTATCATGATTTCATACGGGATACTCTACCTGTGCTGCTAGAACATGTGCCTTTACAAGTACGACACAACATGTGGTTCATGCACGATGGAGCTCCTGCACATTTCAGTCGAAGTGTTCGTACGCTTCTCAACAACAGATTCGGGGACCGATGGATTGGTAGAGGTGGACCAATTCCATGGCCTCCACGCTCTCCTGACCTCAACCCTATTGACTTTCATTTATGGGGGCATTTGAAAGCTGTTGTCTACGCAAAAAAATGGCTCTGAGCACTATGGGACTTAACATCTATGGTCATCAGTCCCCTAGAACTTAGAACTACTTAAACCTAACTAACCTAAGGACAGCACACAACACCCAGCCATCACGAGGCAGAGAAAATCCCTGACCCCGCCGGGAATCGAACCCGGGAACCCGGGCGTGGGAAGCGAGAACGCTACCGCACGGCCACGAGATGCGGGCTGTTGTCTACGCAACCCCGGTACCAAATGTAGAGACTCTTCGTGCTTGTATTGTGGACGGCTGTGAGACAATACGCCAGGGCTTCCCAACGTGTGGTCCGCGGACCCCTTAGGGGTCCGCCGGCTCTTTCTAGGGGGCCCGCGGCCACCTTTCACCAAATCGTGTAAAATAATGAGTAAAATTATTGAATAAAAATGTGAAAATCAAATTCATGACTTTTTTTCGTGTGAAAAACATGTGTTCTTTTACTAGTGAGAACGCATACGCAGTTTAGTGCCGGAGAATGCGGCTTCTCTGATCGACTGTTCGCAACAATACGGGGGTCGTTTGTGCGCCGGCTCACGGCGCTAGATGCGCGGAGCGAGCTTTGTCGACCAATCACAGCGCTCGCTGGCACGTATGCGGCCCCAAGCAGCATTAAATGTTAAACTTGCTTTGTCAGCGCACAACCTATTTCATAAGTCGATTTTTGACCAGTTTATTACTTCTAACATGGATCGGTGGCTGAAGTAAGGATCATTGAAGAAGGGTTTTGTTTCTCCATCGCCTTCACAACAAGGGAAGTTTCCAGTTGAAATGAATGAGGAGGGAGGACGACCAAAGAAAGAATAATCACAAGAAGCTGTACAAACGGATTTATTATGTGAAAACGCTGCAAGTAACCCATTGGTTGCAATAACCTGTGGAAGTGGAATAACCAAGAAGAGTTAAGTACAACGAAAGCTATTTAGAAATGGGCTTTATGGAGACAAAGGAGGGTAAAGCTCAGTATGTAATTTATGTGCGAGTCCTTCCGAACAGTTCAATGGTTCAATTTAAACTGCACCGTCATTTTGAAGGTACTCACCCGGACTTCCAGGCTAAAGACATCGATTTTTTCAAAAGGAAGAGTGCTGAACTATCTGCTTCTCAGCATTGCATGAAAACTCATGCAAAAACAATTAAAGAAAATTCATTAAAAGCTTCTATCGTGGTTAGTTATCGAGTGGCAAAAACAGGCAAATCTCATACCATTGCAGAGAATCTCATAAAGCCGTGTGTTAATGATACTGTTTCTTGCATGCTAGACGAAAAGGCAGTAAAGCTTGTATCTTCAGTGCCATTACCAAACAATACTGTCAAGAGATGCATTGTTGACATGTCAAATAATGTGAAAGACACTCTTGTTTCTCGCATCCAACACAATTCATTTTCTCTGCAGATAGATGAATCCACTGATGTTGCAGGATTAGCGATTTTTTTGGCTTCTGTCCGTTATGAATATTCTGGATGTTTTGAGGAGCACCTCTTATTGTGCAGACCACTACCTGCTAACACAACAGGTGCTGAAATATTCCGTCTATTGGATGATTTTTTAAGGACTAACGGAATTTCATGGTCTAATTGCATAGATATGTGCACAGATGGTGCAAGAGCTATGACGGATTCTACAGTCGGAGCAATAACGAAAATGAAAGAAAACGCCAAGAATTGAAGCAGTAGTCATTGTGCTCTCCACAGATACGCTTTAGCTACGAAACAAATGCCTGTTTCGTTCAAGAAAGTTTTAAACGAATCCATTCAAATCATTAACTGCGTAAAATCAAGGCCGTTGAAGTCAAGACTTTTCACAATACTGTGTGAAGATATGGGAAGCCTTCATCGTTCCCTGCTTCTTCACACAGAAGTGAGCTGGCTCTCACGTGGGAATGCACTCTCTCGGTTGTTCGAATTAAGATTGGAAGTCTTAGCTTTCCTTTTGGAGCATAACACCAAATTAGCAGACCTTATTAATGACGAAAATTAGCAGTGTATACTTGCCTACTTGTCAGATATTTTCTCCAAAATGAACAAATGAATATTTCACTCCAAGGGCAAAGTGAAACAAAGGTCACTGCTATCGACAAAGTTCGAGCATTCAAGAGGAAAATCAATTTTTGGGCAGAGAGTGTCGAGGAGGGGGAGGTCGAGTGTTTTCCTCTTCTCAAGGAGTTTTTGAAAAACAAAATATTAGCGCTTGGGAAGAATTTGTTTCATCAAATCCTGGAACATCAAAAAGCCAAACCTTCTATCGTCAAATAAATATGAGTTGTTGATAGAAATTGCCACAGACCCTACCTTGAAATCAAGTTTTGACATTAACGGTTACTCACAGTTTTGGATCCGTTTGGATAACAAGAAACACTACCCCCTTGTTGAAAAGGCAAAACGTGTACTACTACATCTTCTTCTTCCTCTCTTTTTTTTTTAAAAAAAATAATCTTATGGGACTGAACTGCTAAGGTCATCAGTCCCTAAGATTACACACTACTTAACCTAAATTATCCTAAGGACAGACACGCACACCCATGCCCGAGGGGGACTCGAACCTCCGCCGGGACCAGCCGCACAGTCCATCGTGTACTTCTTCCGTTTGTCACAACATACACGTGTGAATCTGGATTCTCGATCTATACGGCCCACAAAACTAAGTACCAAAGCTGTCTAGATGCGGAACCAGACATCTGTCTCCAGTTGTCAAGAATTGAACCCAACTTTCCAAAATTGTGTTAGCAGAAGCACCCACATTAGGATTCCATTATTATTCCTACAGACTTTCAACCAAACGCGGAACTGGGACATCGGCTTACGAAATCCGGTTTTGGAAACGCGTGTAAACTGGGTGAATGTATTCCCACACATTGCACAACAGCTGTCACAATAGTCCTTTAAATAGAATTCCTTGGCCTCCTTTCTTTGTATCCCGAATCATGGGTCTGCCTCTTTTCTTCACAGCCGCGCGGAGTGGCCGCGCAGTCTAAGGCGCCATGTCGTTGTGGATTGCGCGACTGCTCCCGCCGGAGGTTCGAGTCTCCCTCAGGTATGTGTGTGTGTGTGTGTGTGTGTGTGTGTGTGTGTGTGTGTTGTCCTTAGCGGAAGTTAAACTTGGGTTAATAGTAAGACTTGGGACTGATGACCTCAGCAGCTAAGTCCCATAGATTTTACATACATTTGAACAATTTTCTGCGGATTTCACGAAAAACCACACACACACACGCGACTGTTACGAAATATGCATGCTCCTTACACAACAGTAACCAAACAGTGGAAGTGAACAGACCACAAGCGGCAGCTTGTCAACAGCGAACATTTTGGACGTGACGTTGATTGCTCTTGGAGGAAGGCAGCTCCAACGTGTGAAATGTCATTTACCAAGTAATTTTAGTCAGGCTATAGTGTGTTGAACAAAGGGAGTAAATCCACTAGTGTCTGCATACAGTGGGAATTCAAACTGGATCGTTAATTTCAAGTTGTTTTCATTTATCTCTAAACCAAAGACTATTGATACTTCGGACGGTTGGCGCGGGGGAGGGGGCTCATTGTCAACATGGCACTTGCTTTAAGAAGCTTTCAGTTCCCAGGTATTTCGCTCAGAAATTTAAAGTTACTGTGCTCTTGACTGACTAGGGTCCACCATGGGTTTTCGACTGAAGAAGGGGTCCGCCAGCTGAAAAGGTTGGGAAGCCCTGCAATACGCCATTCTCCAGGGCTGCATCAGCGCATCAGGGATTCCATGCGACGGAGGGTGGATGCATGTATCCTCGCTAACGGAGGACATTTTGAACATTTCCTGTAACAAAGTGTTTGAAGTCACGCTGGTACGTTCTGTTTCTGCGTGTTTCCATTCCATGATTAATGTGATTTGAAGAGAAGTAATAAAATGAGCTCTAACATGGAAAGTAAGCGTTTCCGGACACATGTCCACATAACATATTTTCTTTCTTTTTGTGTGAGGAATGTTTCCTGAAAGCTTGGCCGTACCTTTTTGTAACACGCTGTACATTGCCGTCATCTGTATACGTGCATATTGCTATCCCATGACATTTGTCACCTCAGTGTATGTTCTTTGTACCTGACACTAAAAGACCTTCCAGTTCGTCCTGCATAATAAACGGGACACGTATCGCAAGTGATTTTATACGCTCCTGAATTGTGTATCGGAACAACTGTGGACTTGACATTGTGGATGAGTTATACAGGACGAAGTAGTATGTAAGCGTAGGGCCAATGACCTCAGCAGTTTGGTCCCATATGAACTTATCACAAAAGCACTCCGTCTTCAGGCCACAAGTAACCAAGTGGCACAGCGGGACCATCCGACAGCCGTGTCATCCTCAGCTGAGGATACGGATAGGAGGGGCATGTGGTCAGCACACCGCTCTCCCCGTCGTTATGATGATTTTCTTTGACCGGAGCCGCTACTGTTCGGTCGAGTAGCTCCTCAGTTGGCATCAGGAGGCTGAGTGCACCCCGAAAAATGGCGGCCCAGATGGTCACCCATCCAAGTGCCGACCACGCCCGACAGCGCTTAACTTCGGTGATCTGCAAACTTATGACAAAAAGCTCGTTACATTTACAAACGCTGCACAGAACACAGCTGCATATCACATAATAAAAAAACAGTATTAAATATCGGAATCTACTTATGACGTTCTCTAGTGCGCTTTCATTCATGTGATTTTAAAATCGGTCACTAGATTGAAACAACGACCAGGTAACTTCACGAGTCCTCCAGGTACAACACTCTCCCCTTTTTAATTTGGCGTTTGTCCTTAATTGTTCATGTTACGGCGTAAAGTCATGCACCGGCACGCCAGTCGGGAGTGACAGGGAAGAGAAGGCTGTGAGAAGAAGTCAGACAACCGTACACTGACCGGACCCCCTTCCAGATCGACAACGCGACAGCAGCGGCTCCTGTGTGAAGAAGACTTAAGCGCTGCGACCGACTGGTGACAGCCGACTCTGATAGCAGCTTCAATTGCGCCTTTCTTTGCAATCACATACAACCGCTCACTTGACGAAAGGTCTGTTCCTAAAGACTGGAAAGTAGCACAGGTCACACCAATATTCAAGAAAGGAAATAGGAGTAAGTCATTGAATTACAGACCCATATCACTGACCTCATTTTGTAGTAGGATATTGGAGCATATACTGTACTCGAACATTATGACCATCTTGAAGACAATGACTTATTGATACATAACCAACACGGATTCAGAAAATATCGTTCTTGTGCAACGCAGCTAGCTCTTTATTTCCATGAAGTAATGAGGCTGTCGAGAAGGGATCTCAGATCGATTCCATATCCCTAGATTTCCAGAAGGCTTTTGATACCGTTCCTCACAAGCGACTATTAATCAAATTGCGTGCATATGGAGTATCGTCTCAGCTGTGTGACTGGATTCGTGATTTCCTCTCAGAGAGGTCACAGTTCGTAGTGATAAAGGGTAATCATCGAGTAGGACTGAAGTGATATCTGGCGTTCCGCAAGGTAGTGTCATAGGCCCTCTGCTGTTCATGATTTACATAAATGATCTAGGTGATAATCTGAGCAGCCCCCTTAGATAGTTTGCAGATGACGCTGTAAGTTACCGTCTAGTAAAATCATCAGACGACCAATTCCAATTACAAAATTATCTAGAGAGAATTTCTATATGGTGCGTAATGTGGCAATTGGTACTAAACAAAGAAAAGTGCGAGGTCATCCACATGGGTACTAAAAGAAATCCTATTAATTTTGGGTATACGATAAATCGCACAAATCTAAGGGCTGTCAATTCGACTAAATACCTAGGAACTACAATTACGAGCAACTTAAATTGGAAAGACCACATAGATAATATTGTGGGGAAGGCAAAACAAAGACTGCGCTTTGTTGGCAGAACACTTAGAAGATGCGACAAACCCACTAAAAAGACAGCCTACATTACACTTGTCCGTCCTCTGCTGGAATATTGCTGCTCGGTATGGGTTCCTTACCAGGTAGGATTGCCGGAGGACATCGAAAACGTGCAAAGAAGGGCAGCTCGTTTTGTGTTATCGCGCAATAGGGGTGAGAGTGTCACTGATATGATACGCGAGTTGGGGTGGCAATCACTGAAACAAAGGCGGTTTTCTTTGCGCAGAGATCTACTTACGAAATTTCAATTACCAACTTTATCTTCCGAATGCGAAAATATTTTGTTGACACCCACCAACGTAGGGAGAAATGATCATTATAATAAAATAAGAGAAATCAGAGCTCGAACGGAAAGATTTAGGTGTTCCTTTTTCCCACGCGCCATTCGAGATTGGAATGGTAGAGAAGTAGTATGGAAATGGTTCAATGAATCCTCTGCCAGGCATTTAAGTGTGAATTGCAGAGTAATTATGTAGATGTAGATGTCATGTAGATGTAGAATGTTAGGCACTTGGATAGCAGCGTCAACGTTAGGTATTTCGATAGCAGTTCAAGAAAGATATTTGTTAGTTAGAGATCAGCAGTCACTGCAAAGATTATTTCTTGTGTTGCCGTTTGCTTGCGTCGAATCTGTGTAATTTCCAAAGTACTTTTCTTATTGTAATAAAACTCATTAGCACGACTTGTCTGGTTGTTTGTCTAGCGGACCGTGTAGAGAGGCTTTCTAGACACAACGACACTGACGACGAGGCTGGATGAAATAGTTTATATTGATATTCAACAGAATTTTTTTCAATCATCCTGATTTTTTTCCTGTTTCAGATTTTTTCAGTAAATATCTAACATTACATTTTTATGAAGATGTACATTTCTTGTGAAAAATGCCGATAACCTGAATTTAATCATGTTGTTGTTGTTGTGGTCTTCAGTCCTGAGACTGGTTTGATGCAGCTCTCCATGCTACTCTATCCTGTGCAAGCTTCTTCATCTCCCAGTACCTACTGCAGCCTACATCCTTCTGAATCTGCTTAGTGTATTCATCTCTTGGTCTCCCTCTACGATTTTTACTCTCCGCGCTTCCCTCCAGAACTAAATTGATGATCCCTCGATGCCTCAGAACATGTCCTACCAACCGATCCCTTACTCTAGTCAAGTTGTGCCACAAGCGCCTCTTCTCCCCAATTCTATTCAATACCTCCTCATTAGTTATGTGATCTACCCATGTAATCTTCAAAATTCTTCTGTAGCACCACATTTCGAAAGATTCTATTCTCTTCTCGTCTAAACTATTTATCGTCCACGTTCACTTCTATACGTGGCTACACTCCATGCAAATACTATCAGAAACGACTTCCTGACATTTAAATCGATACTCGATGTTAACAAATTTTTCTTGTTCAGAAACTCTTTCCTTGCCATTGCCAGTCTACATTTTATATCCTCTCTACTTCGACCATCATCCGTTATTTTGCTCCCCAAATAGCAAAACTCCTTTACTACTTTAAGTGTCTCATTTCCTAATTTAATTCCCTCAGCATCACCATAACTGCAGGTCATTTAATCAAAATGGTGGCATTCACATTTATATACGTACTATAAAAATCTAATTAAATACACTTACCATTTCGGTATCATAATACAGTAAGATGCCTATAAACACGAAATGGAAATCTATCTGTCGTTTGAGATACGATACACTTGAGTAGTTATAGTCAAATTTATTTTCTGGAACACTATACTTTCTCAAAGTCACCAATAGCAATTTTAGCATCTTGCCCTTTCTTTGATAAATTTCTGCGGACTCCCGTGTAAACGCTAAGAGTTTTGTGCGGCATTAACACATAGTCTGGTTTCGACTTTGAGCGTCACTGTGTCGAAATTTCGTTGACAGAAAGACTGAGTGTGGCACGAGACGACCACTTGTTCCTCAGGAGCCAGGAAGCAGCGACCGACCGCTACGTCAAGGCGGACGGCGTGCCAATGACCGTGCCCGCCGTTCGAGGTCACTGGGTGGCCGCTACCTGATGAGAGGCAGGCTTCAATGGATGTTGTGACAAGCGAGTGAAGCTACGAGAGCTCTCCTGTCATTCGTGACGCCATTAACTGTCCGCCGATAAGTTCTATTTACCTGTCGTCGCCTTCACGCACGGCCTAGCCGCTCTGTGACGCATATGAGTTGCCTGCTGCACACTAACGCCTAGACTTTATGCTTCCTTATACGCAGGGCTCGGATTTTTAGGTGCTAAAAATCAGGAAATTATTTACTTTTAGACCAAAAAAATATTTAATTGTAACTCAGTTTATTTATGAGAATATTGTAAAAGATCCATGACTAAGGAATTTGTTGCTAGCGCACTCGAGCAGATGTAATTTCGACGGAATAATCACGCTGCCTGCGATATGTAAGCTATAAGAGAATCTCAGATCAGAGAGCAGTGTTGACTGCAGTAAGAGTAGTGGCAATAGGAGTAAGTAGTAGCTAGCAGTCAGGTGTATGGAGTTGGCTGGGCTGGTCGTGGGGAGCGATGGCGGTGCCTGAGCGATGTACGAGGTGCATTCAAGTTCTAAGGCCTCCGATTTGTTTTCAAATTAACTACTCACCCGAAATCGATGAAACTGGCGTTACTTCTCGACGTAATCGCCCTGCAGACGTACACATTTTTCACAACGCTGACGCCATGATTCCATGGCAGCGGCGAAGGCTTCTTTAGGAGTCTGTTTTGACCACTGGAAAATCGCTGAGGCAATAGCAGCACGGCTGGTGAATGTGCGGCCACGGAGAGTGTCTTTCATTGTTGAAAAAAGCCAAAAGTCACTAAGAGCCAGGTCAGGTGAGTAGGGAGCATGAGGAATCACTTCAAAGTTGTTATCACGAAGAAACTGTTGCGTAACGTTAGCTCGATGTGCGGGTGCGTTGTCTTGGTGAAACAGCACACGCGCAGCCCTTCCCGGACGTTTTTGTTGCAGTGCAGGGAGGAATTTGTTCTTCAAAGCATTTTCGTAGCACGCACCTGTTACCGTAGTGCCCTTTGGAACGCAATGGGTAAGGATTACGCCCTCGCTGTCCCAGAACACGGACACCATCATTTTTTCAGCACTGACGGTTACCCGAAATTTTTTTGGTGGCAGTGAATCTGTGTGCTTCCATTGAGCTGACTGGCGCTTTGTTTCTGGATTGAAAAATGGCATCCACGTCTCATCCATTGTCATAACCGACGAAAAGAAAGTCCCATTCATGCTGTCGTTGCGCGTCAACATTGCTTGGCAACGTGCCACACGGGCAGCCGTGTGGTCGTCCGTCAGCATTCGTGGCACCCACCTGGATGACACTTTTCGCATTTTCAGGTCGTCATGCAGGATTGTGTGCACAGAACCCACAGAAATGCCAACTCTGGAGGCGATCTGTTCAACAGTCATTCGGCGATCCCCCAAAACAATTCTCTCCACTTTCTCGATCATGTCGTCAGACCGGCTTGTGTGAGCCCGAGGTTGTTTCGGTTTGTTGTCACACGATATTCTGCCTTCATTAAACTGTCGCACCCACGAACGCACTTTCGACACATCCATAACACCATCACCACATGCCTCCTTCAACTGTCGATGAATTTCAATTGGTTTCACACCACGCAAATTCAGAAAACGAATGATTGCACGCTGTTCAAGTAAGGAAAACGTCGCCATTTTAAGTATTTAAAACAGTTCTCATTCTCGCCGCTGCCGGTAAAATTCCATCTGCCGTACGGTGCTTCCATCTCTGGGACGTATTGACAATGAACGCGGCCTCATTTTAAAACAATGCGCATGTTTCTATCTCTTTCCAGTCCGGAGAAAAAAAATCGGAGGCCTTAGAACTTGAATGCACCTCGTAGTACCCTAAGGTAAAAGCGGCAGCGCGCATATGTAGTTTGTTAAACTAAATTTGTACTGTTGTTATATCAAGTCCCATGTAACTGTTTCAAAAAATCTTTTAATAATAATCTTTTTTATAAAATTAATTTTTTGACAATCATTCATCTGAATTTAAAAGAATTTACTAATTTCTGCAATCCATGGCCATCCCGATTAACGTAAGGAAAAATCAGTTGTTTTTTTTTTATACATGACAAATCTAGCGGCCAGCATTGCACTGGGCTGTGCCAGAAAAATTGCTTATAGGAGCAGATACGTATATACGCGTTATCTGGCGACTTCATTGAGGTAAGAATTTTCAGTTTATTCAGTATGATCTTTCAGGGCCATGACGCAGCACTGCTGACGTCCAAATTTACCAGTTTAGATTTACAGATTTATTGACTCACATTTCTTATTGGGAGGTTAAGCACGTTATTATTGTGAGGCTACGGAATAATAATTTAGGGGGTTACACTGAATGTGAATGCTATATACATATTTTTTGCTGTTGGGAGGTTACAATATGAACGATGTGCAGTGCTCATGTATACAATCGGTATGCACGTGGCAGCATACGCCATGTAATATATTCCAAAATGTCGCGCATAAAAGCCTGATTCGTCCAGGGCTCATACCTCGGGTTCTGTTCATGATACAAAGGTACAGTTATGTACCATAGATAACCCTTCGGCTAGGGACCATTATTAAATCCAACAGAAGAATCGTCTTAGTGTCACTATACTATGGTATAGGTTCACATTATGTATATCACACACTTCCTCCTGTTTAGGCAAATGGAGCAAATCGGCTGGTCCTTTTGTTCACGTGGTCTATTGAGGGGCTTATGGAGGCACATAGCTCACGGTCGGTTCCTTAGAAAACCCACCAAAAAGTCAGTTTTACCATTCTTTTGTACCAAAACCGAGACGCCGATTCCAAGCCGGCTACGCACAGCAAACGGCTGAAATTTTTACGACGTATTCCAAAGATTTCGATCTCGAAAAACGTTGAAAATTTTCTTCATATCTTTATTCATTTCTGAGAGACAGAGGTTCAAAGTTATTAGCTCATGAGCGGTTCCTTAGAGAGCCAAAATAAAAGCATTTTTTTCCCATTTGTAGTAGCAAAACGGAGCCGCGGATTCAAAAACTGCTATACACAACAAATGAAATTTTTATAATATATTGCCAAGATTCCGAACTTGAACAGTCTTCAAAATTTCTTGATATCTTTCACCATTTCCGACGTACAGTCGTTCAAAGTTACCACATCCGCACGAGTAAAACGTGCACGTAAAATCCAGAATGAAGCGAAAACATAGTTTATAAAGTGACGTAGCACGGAGAAATACGAAAAGTGTCTCCGTTAATATCGGAAGCGGTTCTGGGAACTTCATGTTGTAGTACTGAAGCACATTCAAAATTTTTGTACAATAAAATCCGGTCTAAATAGTAAAATTAGTTACGTGGTACTTCAGTTTCACATAAGTAAACTATCCAAATTTTACTGGCCCATAAAGTTCTTTTCATATGAGTGACATTCCCTGCAGTGGCAGGGAAAAGAAGGAAACCAGCGGAAAAATGCTTCTGTTCAAATGGTTCAAATGGCTCTGAGCACTATGTGACTTAACTTCTAAGGTCATCAGTCCCGTAGAATTTAGAACTACTTAAACCTAACTAACCTAAAGACATCACACACATCCATGCCCGAGGCAGGATTCGAACCTGCGACCGTAGCGGTCGCGCGATTTCAGGCTGTAGCGCCTAGAACCGCTCGGCCACCCGGGCCGGCTGCTTCTGTCAGAGTACAAAAAAAGACTGACCGAAAAGTGGGGTATCAGCTGTCTCATTCTGTCTTCCTCAGCATCTTTAAAAAAAATTTTGACATGCGAACATATTCGCCCTTTTTTATGCTGAGAGAGAAAGAGACAGTGGCAGTGGGAAAGAGACGGAATAGTAACAAATGTGGACGATAGAGGAATGCGATTCTTGTATAGAAAGAGCAAAGGACACAATAGCGGTGCGCGAGAAAGAGAGGGATGCAGTGGCGGTGGAACATGGTTGGTTGGGTTGTTGTGGGGGAGGAGATCAGACAGCGAGGTCATCGGTCTCATCGTATTAGGGAAGGACGGGGAAGGAAGTCGGCCGTGCCCTTTCAAAGGAACCATTCCGGCATTTGCCTGGAGCGATTTAGGGAAATTACGGAAAACCTAAATCAGGATAGCTGGACGCGGGATTGAACCGTCGTCCTCCCGAATGCGAGTCCAGTGTGCTAACCACTGCGCCACCTCGCTCGTTTTGAACATGGTTGACAGAAAGAACAGTGATAGGAAAAGAGTGATGGAGACAGTGTCAGTTGGACAGGAATAAAGAGAAGGAGAAAGTGAAAGTTGGTGAGAGCCAGTGATAATGAAAGACCTAGTATGGCAGTGGCAATGAGGACGAGGGATATGGTTACAGTGAGAAGAAACAGCAGCAGTGGGAAGGAATGACTGAAAATTGGAAATGTGTGGTAAGGTCTTATGGGACCAAACTGCTGAGGTCGTCGGTCCCTAAGCTTACGCACTGCTTAATCTAACTTTAACTTACACTAAGGACAACACACGCACCCATGCCCGAGGGAGGAATCGAACCTCCGACCGGGGGGAAGCCGTGCGGACCGTGAAAAGCGCCCCAGACCGCGCGGCTACCCCACGCGGCAAGGAATGACTGAGACAGTAGTACTAAGAGAGAGCAAGAGGCAGACAGTAACAGTGAGACGAGGCGACAGTAGCACACAACAGTGGAAGCTGTGGCTGGGAGGCAGCAGACAGTGGTACTTAGACAGACATAAAGAGATATTGATAATGAGGGGGTCTGTATGAATGAGTGAGTAAGGGCAAGCGGAAGCGGACGGGTATGAGCGACTTAGAGCAATAGACTATAATCCGTTCATCATAAAAATAAACCTGATGTAAGTAAACACAACGCAATGGTCAGAAGCCGTAGCAGACGTACACTGGTGTTGTTAAGCTCTTGGAAGTAGGTTCTACTTGTGTATTAGATATCTTATTACTAAGTACGTTAAAGGAAACTTGAAGATATTCATATGTATTAACACCCATCAACGTTTTTCTTAATCACGCTTTAGCTACGTAGTTTTTATTTCAAAAATCGTGTATAGTCACAGACTCTGCAGCGCTGTGCTCTGATTGTCGCGTTGTTAATGTGCAGTATTAAAATGGTTGAGGCTGCTTTCTGTTCCGTAATGAAACACGCGAGTGGAACGCGGTTAAAAAGTGCCGAGAAATAGGCTGTTCTTAATTTTTTTCATAAATTTACGGAGATAATCGGCTTTGAAGTTTTCCCAGAATTATATACAGGTCTCGTAATTATAAAGCTCATCATCATTTTTTAAGAAAAATGCAGGTCCTCTTGTTCCTACTTACACACTGGACGCGAAATCCTGTTTCCATTTCAAATACAAATTCTTAATTATCCATGTTTAATGAAACACTCTTCATAAAACTTGTTTAAATTAAGAAAACATAACAATTTAATCTTTTAAGGTAAAAATGAAAAGCCAAATCCTCTTTAATTTGGACTATGCCCATCGTTTTATACCACTCTGGTAGATATGTATCGTAGAAACATGAAAAACAATCATTTTCACAGCATCGAGCACATCATGCAAATGCTTCATTTTTACATTTGCTACTCTACCATTACAATATGAACCCAACAGAACTGATCTGGAGCCTAGCTGAGAGATTTGGCCCGAGAAGTAACAAGACTGTTAAGCTGCCAGACGTACTGGAACTAACGCACGCAGCTTTTTCGCAAACAATACCAGACGACTGACTGTAAGTAATACGTTCAGTGGCTTCAATATTTAACTATACGGTCAAATCCTTCAATACTCTCTTACATTACACACAGCTTATACAGAAAAATACTGAATGACTAGATTTAAAAATGGAAGAAAAATTAAGCATAAAGCTAGGAAACCCGTGTGGGTCTCATACGCCCCACAGGAACAGGCATATACAGGGAGTTACAAAAAGGTACGGCCAAATTTTCAGGAAACATTCGTCACACACAAAGAAAGAAAATATGTTATGTGGACATGTGTCCGGAAACGCTTACTTTCCATGTTAGAGCTCATTTTATTACTTCTCTTCAAATCACATTAATCATGGAATGGAAACACACAGCAACAGAACGTACCAGCGTGACTTCAAACACTTTGTTACAGGAAATGTTCAAAATGTCCTCCGTTAGCGAGGATACATGCATCCACCCTCCGTCGCATGGAATCCCTGATGCTCTGATGCAGCCCTGGAGAATGGCGTATTGTATCACAGCCGTCCACAATACGAGCACGAAGAGTCTCTACATTTGGTACCGGGGTTGCGTAGACAAGAGCTTTCAAATGCCCCCATAAATGAAAGTCAAGAGGGTTGAGGTCAGGAGAGCGTGGAGTCCATGGAACTGATCCGCCTCTACCAATCCATCGGTCACCGAATCTGTTGTTGAGAAGCGTACGAACACTTCGACTGAAATGTGCAGGAGCTCCATCGTGCATGAACCACATGTTAAGTCGTACTTGTAAAGGCACATGTTCTAGCAGCACAGGTAGAGTATCCCGTATGAAATCATGATAACGTGCTCCATTGAGCGTAGGTGGAAGAACATGGGGCCCAATCAAGACATCACCAACAATTCCTGCCCAAACGTTCACAGAAAATCTGTGTTGATGACGTGATTGCACAATTGCGTGCGGATTCTCGTCAGCCCACACATGTTGATTGTAAAAATTTACAATTTGATCACGTTGGAATGAAGCCTCATCCGTAAAGAGAACATTTGCATTGAAATGAGGATTGACACATTGTTGGATGAATCATTCGCAGAAGTGTTCCCGTGGAGGCCAATCAGCTGCTGATAGTGCCTGCACACGCTGTACATGGTACGGAAACAACTGCTTCTCCCGTAGCACTCTCCATACAGTGACGTGGTCAACGTTACCTTGTGCAGCAGCAACTTCTCTGACATGACGCTGACATTAGGGTTATCGTCAAGCACACGAAGAATTGCCTCGTCCATTGCAGGTGTCCTCGTCGTTCTAGGTGTTCCCCAGTCGCGAGTCATAGGCTGGAATGTTCCGTGCTCCGTAAGACGCCGATCAATTGCTTCGAACGTCTTCCTGTCGGGACACCTTCGTTCTGGAAATCTGTCTCGATACAAACGTACCGCGCCACGGCTATTGCCCCGTGCTAATCCATACATCAAACGGGCATCTGCCAACTCCGTATTTGTAAACATTGCACTGACTGCAAAACCACGTTCGTGATGAACACTAACCTGTTGATGCTACGTACTGATGTGCCTGATGCTAGTACTGTAGAGCACCGAATGAATCATTTATAATGGCCAAGAAGGTTGAAATATAGGAAGATACCCTTATGCCAAGAAAGTTAAGCCAGCGTCTGCCGTATTGACGAGTCTTGGCGAAGCGTTCGTACTGCAGTCTCGCTTAAAACAAGAATAAAACGTTCCGTTGTTTTGCTATGAAGTACACCATGCGCAAAGAGGGAGAATTGGCGTTAAAAAAGTTAAGTTTTCAACTGTTTTGATGATGAGTATACATCCACGACAGTACAGTGTTTCAAACTGTACTCGAAACTGAGAGTCAATCCAACGCATTAATGCTAAGAGGGTAGGTTTAAAACAGGGCTTCAACGGAGAAGCAGACTTCTAAGACTCACCAAGATGGCGAAGAGGCTTCAACTGGATAACGCTATCTCGAAAAATGTTCAAATGTGTGTGAATTCTTATGGGACTTAACTGCTAAGGTCATCAGTCCCTAAGCTTACACACTACTTAACCTAAATTATCCTAAGGACAAACACACACACCCATGCCCGCGGGAGGACTCGAACCTCCGCCGGGACCAGCCGCACTGTCCATGACTGCAGCGCCTAAGACCGCTCGGCTAATCCCGCGCAGCTAACGCTATCTCCCCTTTATTCCCTGTATTGTACAGCTAAATGGCTCTGGTTCATGGTTTTCGGTCACAAAATGGTTCAAATGGCTCTGAGCACTATGGGACTTAACTTCTAAGGTCATCAGTCCCCTAGAACTTAGAACTGCTTAAACCTAACCTAACCTAAGGACATCATACACATCCATGCCCGAGGCAGGATTCGAACCTGCGACCGTAGCGGTCGCGCGGTTCCAGACTGTAGCGCCTTTAACCGCTTGGCCACCCCGGCCGGCTTTTCGGTCACATTCCCAGTTGCAGGCTGTGTAGCTAACTGCTTATAACGGCAACGAAAACTTGATTTTCGGTGTTCATACAATTATGGCCGAATTTAAAAAATTAAAATTCTGTCATAATCCGCTCATTAAGAGGTTTTATCTTATGTTAGAGGTTTTACACAGTGAGACAAGTGCTGCAATTAGAAACTGTGTATATATCTCGAGAAAATGGAACCCAGTGTGCGCAAATAACCAACACTATATTCATCCGCTATTTGAGAACAGGAACACTTGGCTGCTTCGAACAAACTTTCACATTTCAAATCTTTACAAAACTTTTTCTCGCTGATACACCACAAAATAATGAAAGGAAAAAAGTTAATTGTTTACTACAATTTGGCTGTTTCTGTAGTAAAACCTCAAAATTCGGAATGACGTTTTCATTTATTACATACTTCTTTATTGCTATTTCTATTCGCAACACATTTTTAGTCAGTCTCATCAATATACCAGTGAATGTACCTGCAAAATTATATCACTACACGACCATGGTTCAGGAGATACGGCGTCATAAACGTTGAGATGGGTGAAAAATTATCTTTTGCTTAAAACGGAGCGTAAATTATTCAGACTATACTCATACAGTGTTACGGCTTCCAACAAACTTTAACCGTAATTTGGAACCTTTTCTCTCGCTTGTATGCTTAAAGTCAATACTTTCTACAGGACCTGACCATCATTTTGCAGGACAATGCTCAAGCACGTACAGTGCAAACTGTTACTGATTTGTGAATCTTCAGGTTTTCGCGGCGCTGTTACTGATTTGTTTGACTGATGGGGCTGCTAAGTGCTATACCACCTACTGCACTCCCCTCACTTAAGCCCTCGTCAGATCAACTTGATTTGTAAACTGTGGCCGGCCGCGGTGGTCTAGCGGTTCTGGCGCTGCAGTCCGGAACCGCGGGACTGTTACGGTCGCAGGTTCGCATCCTGCCTCGGGCATGGGTGTGTGTGATGTCCTTAGGTTAGTTAGGTTTAAGTAGTTCTAAGTTCTAGGGGACTTATGACCTAAGATGTTGAGTCCCATAGTGCTCAGAGCCATTTGAACCATTTTTTTTTTTTTTTTTTTTTTTTTGTAAACTGAGGGAAACACTTCGCGGCATTCGCTTCAGAACTGCTACAAATTCGTCGGGCAACAGACCGCGCCGCTCGAACTGTCAACATAAGTGGGACTGCTAAGAGTATCCTACGACTTCCACATCGCTGGCAACGGGTTATACACAATCCTGGTGACTACTTTGAAGGTCAGTAAAATTTTGAAATACGTACCTATTCTGTACGAGCTGTAAATAAATAGTTGCCACTATTAAAGTTCCAACCCACGTACAAAAATTTTGTATATTCCAAAAATCCTTGACTGCGAAGTAACATAGCTCGATGAACCTAGGCCATACTTTCTTTTTATATGAATTTACAAATTGCGTTAAATGTATACAGGGTGTTACAAAAAGGTACGGCCAAACTTTCAGGAAACATTCCTCACACACAAATAAAGAAAAGATGTTATGTGGACATGTGTCCGGAAACGCTTAATTTCCATGTTAGAGCTCATTTTAGTTTCATCAGTATGTACTGTACTTCCTCGATTTACCGCCAGTTGGCCCAATTAAAGGAACAGTTAGACAACATGCTACGGTCGCAGGTTCGAATCCTGCCTCGTGCATGGATGTGTGTGATGTCCTTAGGTTAGTTAGGTTTAAGTAGTTCTAAGTTCTAGGGGATTGATGACCACAGCTGTTAAGTCCCATAGTGCTCAGAGCCATTTGAACCAAGATAGACAACATTGAGGTACGTGCGTAGTTCGTTTGTTAGTGTGTGTACAGTCGGGAAACGCCTCCAGTGCTTGCACTTTCAGATAGGCAGTTCCGTGAACGGAAGTCATTGTGGTGTGAAGTTCTGGCGTCACGAAGCCTATCAGTGAGGGCGGTGACGCAGGGGCGCCGTAATCAGGAAGCTGTAGGGGTGGGTCGCATCGCGAGCCTACAGCTCGTGTTCGTGGTCGCCGCTCACTCGGGACTCCAGCAGGGCTTTAAACGCTGCTCTTGTCAACAAAAAAGCGAGGTTATCACCTCTCGTCGTGTCCGGATGCCCGCCAGCGTTGCCGACCTGCTTATGAAAGGGAGGTTACTACCTAACTCACCCGGGAAGAACACAGCACCACTCGCGAGCCGGCAGCGTAGCTCCATCATACGAGCGGCAACAAAAAACGCACCGATCGATGCAGGCACGCGCAGGGCAGTGTGAACGACCGAGAGGCCCTCCGTCTGAAAGAGCTTCACCGAACGCCAGACTCTCGCAGGAGAATATCTGTGTCATTTGAGGCTCTGTGCCGGCCGTTGTGGCCGAGCGGTTCTAGGCGCTACAGTCTGGAACTGCGCGACCGCTACGGTCGCAGGATCGAATCCTGCCTCGGGCATGGATGTATGTGGTGTCCTTAGGTTAGTTTGGTTTAAATAGTTCTAAGTTCTAGGGGACTGATGACCTCAGAAGTTAAGTCCCATAGTGCTCAGAGCCATTTGAACCATTTTTTTGAGGCTTTGTCGGCGACACCGATGATATCCGAGTAGCTGGGTATGTGGTCAGAGGCCGAGTGAATATTTTTACGTTTCTCCCCGCTATATTTCGGAAACATCCTTAGTTATATTCGCCAGGTGGGGAAAGCAGAGTTCGTTGCTCGCTATTTGGAGGCGAAGCAAACTGTAGGGCTGGGCAAACGATATTCGCTCTCGAACGAGCTCGTCATTTCGCGGCACGTCGCAGAGCCCGGCACGGTATCGAGTGCTGCTCGAACAATCACGTGACAGTTGGCTCACGCGGCGCTGCGGCAAACGATCGCGGAAAACCTAAAAAACTGACACAAGAGCAAACTATACATCCACATGAAATTTAACAGTTTCGTGAAACAAAGGTGTAAATAGCAAGATATCCTATCATCGTAGAAACTCCTGTTGTGTTTGATTTACAATAAGGGTTCAATTGAGTATTTGTTGGTACCGTGTACTGAGTGATTCCATAATGATGTTGCAAAGTTTCAGGTGTGACTGATTTATCAATTTGAGGTAAGGAACGCCGGTCCGGAAACGACCGAATCGGAATTTATAAGCGAAAATCTTTCTGATACCTTTTACAGTGGAATACACTTACCGGTACTGTTGTAGTTAAGATTGTAGGGTAAACAACTTTCAGAGGTGGTAGTTTGGACCAAACCAAGAAAAAAAAAATCAGTAAATGTGGCATCTAAAATGTATACCGTAAGAGCTATGGTCACTTGTCTAGTGATAAATCAGTCTTATCTGTTGTTGTTGTTGTGGTCTTCAGTCCTGAGACTGGTTTGATGCAGCTCTCCATGCTACTCTACCCTGTGCAAGCTTCTTCATCTCCCAGTACCTACTGAAACCTACATCCTTCTGAATCTGTTTAGTGTATTCATCTCTTGGTCTCCCCCTGCGATTTTTACCCTCCACGCTGCCCTCCAATACTAAATTGGTGATCCCTTGATGCCTCAGAACATGTCCTACCAACCGATCCCTTCTTCTGGTCAAGTTGTGCCACAAACTCCTCTTCTCCACAATCCTATTCAGTACCTCCTCATTAGTTATGTGATCTACCCATCAAATCTTCAGCATTCTTCTGTAGCACCACATTTCGAAAGCTTCTATTCTCTTCTTGTCACGGTCGCAGGTTCGAATCCTGCCTCGGGCATGGATGTTTGTGATGTCCTTAGGTTAGTTAGGTTTAACTAGTTCTAAGTTCTAGGGGACTAATGACCTCAGCAGTTGAGTACCATAGTGCTCAGAGCCATTTGAACCATTCTCTTCTTGTCCAAACTATTTACCGTCCATGTTTCACTTCCATACATGGCTACACTCCATACAAATACTTTCAGAAATGACTTCCTGACACTTAAATCTATACTCGATGTTAACAAATTTCTCTTCTTCAGAAACGCTTTCCTTGCCATTGCCAGTCTACATTTTATATCCTCTCTACTTCGACCATCACCAGTTATTTTGCTCCCCAAATAGCAAAACTCCTTTACTACTTTAAGTGTCTCATTTCCTAATCTAATACCCTCAACATCACCCGACTTAATTCGACTACATTCAATTATCCTCGTTTTGCTTTTGTTGATGTTCATCTTATATCCTCCCTTCAAGACACCATCCATTCCGTTCAACTGCTCTTCGAAGTCCTTTGCTGTCTCTGACAGAATTACATTGTCATCGGCGAACCTCAAAGTTTTTATTTTTTCTCCATGGATTTTAATACCTACCCCGAATTTTTCTTTTGTTTCCTTTACTGCTTGCTCAATATACAGATTGAATAACATCGGGGAGAGGCTACAACCCTGTCTCACTCCCTTCCCAACCACTGCTTCCCTTTCGTGCCCCTCGACTCTTATAACTGCCATCTGGTTTCTGTACAAATTGTAAATAGCCTTTCGCTCCCTGTATTTTACCCCTGCCACGTTTAGAATTTGAAAGAGAGTATTCCAGTCAACATTGTCAAAAGCTTTCTCTAAGTCTACAAATGCTAGAAACGTAGGTTTGCCAGTCTTATCTAAAATCCGTAAATTCAACTGAATACCTAGGTATTACAATTACGAACAACTTAAATTGGAAGGAGCACTTAGAAAATGTTGTAAGGAAGACTAACCAAAGACGGCGTTTCATTGGCAGGACACTTAGAAAATGTAGCATACCTACTAAGGAGAATTCCAACGCTACGCTTGTTCGTCCTCTGTTAGAATACTGCTGCGCGGTGTGGTATCCTTACCAGATAGAACTGACGGAGTACATCGGAAAAGTTCAAAGAAAGGCTGCACATTTTGTATTATCGCGAAATATGGGAGAGAGTGTCACAGAAATGATACATGATTTGGGCTGGAAATCATTAAAAGAAAGGCGCTTTTCATTGCGACGGAATCTTCTCACGAAATTCCAATCACCAACTTTCTCGTACGAATGCGAAAATATTTTATTGACTCCGACCTACATAGGGAGGAACGATCACCACGATAAAATAAGGGGAATCAGAGGTCGCACGGAAAGATATAGGTGTTCATTCTTCCCGAGCGCTGTACGACATTGGAATAATAGAGAATTGTGAAGGTGGTTCGCTGAACCCTCTGCCAGGCACCTGAATGTGATATGCAGAGTATCCATGTAGATGTAGATGTAGATGTAGGTGTGTTTCACAGTATCGAAAATGTATAAGTTCTTATAATTCTTAAGGTATGCATTTTAGAGCCCATGTTTACTACATATTTTTGTCTTGTTTTGATGCATACTACCATCTCCGAAGTTGCCTACCATACAGTATTGGCAGTAACAACACTGGTACATGTATTCCAGCTTCAGAGGTATCAGAACGCATTTCGCTCATAACTTTCGATTCTGTCGTTTCCGGGCAACAGTGCATTACCTCAAATAGATAAATTTACCCTTCTCCATAATCCCTGAAACTTTGTAACATCATCACGGAATCACAACGTATGAACATTTTTTGTGTACATCTACATCTACATACACACTTCCCAAGCCACCGTATGGTGCAGGCCGGCCGAAGTGGCCGCGCGGTTCTGGCGCTGCAGTCTGGAACCGCGAGACCGCTACGGTCGCAGGCTCGAATCCTGCCTCGGGCATGGATGTGTGTGATGTCCTTAGGTTAGTTAGGTTTAACTAGTTCTAAGTTCTAGGGGACTAATGACCTCAGCAGTTGAGTCCCATAGTGCTCAGAGCCATTTGAACCATTTTTGAACCACCGTATGGTGCGTTGCGGAGGTTACCCTGTGGCACTGCCAGTCATTTCCTATTCTGTTCCACTCGGACATAAAACTAACAGTCAAAGGCGAAATTACTGTCCTTCAAAAATGTTATTCTATTCTGAATCCAACACTTGTTTAATAGAGACTAATTAATTACCAACGTTTCGATTCCTGTTCACATATATGAATACCTCCAACATCTAAAAAAGTTACCAGTTTCTAATCAGCTATGAACCAAGATGGTATCATTCAGCTAAAACAAAGAAGAAAATTAATTAGGAACTGAATGCCTAAGAAACGAAGTAAAAGACCAAACTGAGTGTGACTGCGTTCGCGACAATAACATTTTTGTACCTCATTATTTCAAGAATTCTTCCGTCAAGATGCAACTGCACAAGGTACATTTTAATGTGTTCAATCCTAATACTGCCAGGTTACAAGGACATGAAATAGTAAATTTGAAAATCCTGAGGAAAGTCGCCATCGCTAAGAAAATGTTACATATCAGATTCCTGATGGAAACTCACAAAACATTCATGGAGTCTTTGCAGTTACTAGAAGAAGGAATGCCACATTAACAAAGAAACTGAAGACTGGTCTAGCATCGTACCGCTGGGGCTTGGTGGTTCATATAACTGTATAAGCATGCAGAGGAAGATGTTCGACAGAGAAAACAAGAATATTTGTGTATCAAAAGAAGTGAGTACCTGAGCTCTCATCACAATATCAGTCGCTTATACAAAACTTTCTAAGTGAAACGTCTAGAGAGTAAAGCCAAAGAACTGGAATAGGGATAAACCCTTTTAAAATATTTTCCAAATTTATCATTTGGCAGATCAAGATCAGCCACTTGCAAGAAAGATTGTAAGTAGGCTGTTTATGTTTTCTTATTGGCAACGTTACGTAGCGCTCTGTATGAAAATCACTGGCTGTGCTGTATGCAGTCTGTGGCTAGTTTGCATTGTTGTCTGCCATTGTAGTGTTGGGCAGCTGGATGTGAACAGCGCGTAGCGTTGCGCAGTTGGAGGTGAGCCGCCAGTTATGGTGGACGTGGGGAGAGAAATGGCCGAGTTTTGAAATTTGTAAGACTGGATGTCATGAACTGCTATATATATTATGACTTTTGATGACTATTAAGGTAAATACATTGTTTGTTCTCTATTAAAATCTTTCATTTGCTAGCTATGCCTATCAGTAGTTAGTGCCTTCCGTAGTTTGAATCTTTTATTTAGCTGGCAGTAGTGACGCTCGCTGTATTGCAGTAGTTCGAGTAACCAAGATTTTTGTGAGGTAAGTGATTTGTGAAAGGTATAGGTTAATGTTAGTCAGGGCCATTCTTTTGTAGGGATGTTTGAAAGTCAGATTGCGTTGCGCTAAAAATATTGTGTGTCAGTTTAAGCACAGTCATGTATAATTTTTCTAAGGGGACGTTTCAAGATGACTTTCTATATCTTTCAGAAAGAGGCCACACACGAAGCATCACAAAAGCCGAGACGGAACTTCACCATCAGAGGGGGGCAGTGAGTACAATGGCAAACACTAAGTGATAGACTTACTAACTCCTAAAATTTATACTCGATATTAAAAAAACTCCTATTTTTCAGAATATTATTCTTGTTAGCGCCTGTCTGTATTTTATATCCTTTCTATCTTGGCCGCCGTTAAGTCGTTTTGCTGCTCACATAGCAATACACTATAGACAGTCATAAGCTGAATTGTTTTCAATGTTCCAATGGTCAGAAACGACGATTTCAGGTAGTATGGTGAAGAAACATTTAATGGATGTGGCTTAATCTTGTAGCTATTAGTGTGCTGGATCATAATACGATTAAAAAACGCCGCATCGGCCTCCATCTTTTTACAATTAACGTCCAATATATTATTGGCTTTTTTGAAGATTTTAACATAGTATTCCAGTTAATAATAATTTTAATTCGCAAATTCAGCAGCATTTGCTACACTAGTTAACAGATTTATAGTAGCTAGTTTTCTAGTTTATAACATTGTCAAATTGTGACAAAACTGTTCGTGATAGGAGAAAAAAGCTGAGGTCAGATAAAGGTTCAGTGCCCAAAAACACGTGATATTAAGCAATTAGCTACCAAAAAGTAATCAAAACAGCTTTTCGATAACCCGCATAAGTGACGCGCGTGAGGAACGTGGTCGTGACGATCAACTGCCTGCCACGACGACGCTGACGGCGTTACGTAACTATCTGTAGTAATAAATGTCGTGTCGGGTGACCGTTCGCTGTGTGCAAGTCTTTCGATTTAACGCCACTTCGGCGACTTGCGCATCGATGGGGATGAAATGATGATGATTAGGACAAGACAACACCCAGTCCCTGAGCGGAGAAAATCTCCGACACAGTCGGGAATCGAACCCGGGCCCTCAGGATTGACATTCTGTTGCGCTGACCTCTCAGCTACCGGGGGCGGACACTGTCTGTAATTATTGCCTGCGGAAGGCAAGGTCCTCGTCTCGGTTCTCGGCTCGACGCGCAGATTCAGTCTGTCAAGAAGTATCAAAACCACATAAATTCCCCTGCAGAGTGAAAGAGCCGTTCCGAGTTTATCACCGTTTACAGTTTTTTACTGATTATATCATTACAAAGACTTGTCGGCCATTTAATTGGTTGAATATGCAGACACGCATTTAATGTATTGTTCGACAAGGTGTAATTCCTGGAAAAATGCTAACGAATGTACACAGACAGGTTTCACAAAAGACGTATTCCAAACTGGAGCAAATATATCACCTGCATTGCCTCACAAAGAATTAGAAGCACTCAACGGGGAACGAGGAAAGGAAATGAAACTTCACAGTTTGAGAAGGTTCTTTATGTTGTTTAAATCATTAAAATATCGAGTCAAATTTACAAAGAACTTCTCAGTCTGACGGTGAACCTATCTCGCTGGGACGCACGCACTGATTCGTTGCAGAAGTGAGCCATAAAACCGTTATCTCGCCTCCTTGGAAAACTTGAATCACAAGTGCTTAACTGGCCCTCCATATCCTCTGTACTGTCACTGCGGCGTAGTTGACGTCTGGACGTGCATTGTCCTGTTGAAAAATGGCACCACATGAGGACGAAACACGTACGTGAAGTAGCGTGACGCCGTCCAAATTCCATAACCATACCCGACGGCTCCTCGCGCCAAGATGCAAGGAGCAACACTGCTATGCCTCCACAAAACATTCGAAAGAAGGAACCTGCTCCCAGGCCATCGCCATGCTCGTCGACAATGCGGTAGTACAGAACCACGATTCATCGCTGAGCGCAGTGCGTCGGTATTCGTCAGCAGTGCATGTTTCCCGGTCACGGCACGACTCCGACAGCAGCCTTCGGTGTTGTAATTTTAAAGGCAACCATCAGCAGGGGGCCAGGTGCCTAACTAAATAGAAATGAAAATCGAGTTTCAAAATCTGTATCTATCATTTCAAACAAAAGGCATGAGCGCTGGAGGCTCTCACTGAACCTGTGTGACAGTTAACAAAAAATTTACGTATATAACTAGTGGCTAATACAAAATTCTATGGCTCTGCATGTAAGGCGTCAGATACTGATTATTATGTACGTGCAAGTCTTGTAGTACTTAAGGACTATTTTAATTTCCATCAGTTGATGAAGATTTTAATGAAAGTATAAGTATCAGTCAGCATTGGGCAAGGGGGATTCTGCGCCAAAATACCGTTATCCAAGATGGCGGCGATGACGACTTCAATTGAGATCAATGGTGACGTCATCCAAGGTGGTGTCCGTGACATCAGTTGATGACGTCATCCAAGATGGCGGGAAAGTGCCACGCCCCCCTGGTGGGAAGTTCAAATTCCAACAGGATAATGCATCATACCACAGTTACCTCTACTAACCTAAGAAAATGGCGGGAAGATAGGTCACTTGGACTACCTCCACTAACCTAAGTCACCCGGATGTCACCTCCTCCTATGAACTGGCGCCAAGTTTGAATTTTGGTGGTAAAGAAAGGTCACTTGGGCTGTCTCTACTAATCTAAGAAAATGACGGGAAACAAAGGGCAGTTTCGCTAACCTAAATCACCCAACCTCCACCTCCTCCTAGTAGGGATTGGCTTGGGAGAGGATTCGACCTGTGCTGGGCGTAAGTCTTACCAGAGGGCACTGTCGTCCCTTCCATGACGTAATCCGAGATAGCAGTCTGATGGTGGAGAGGAAGGGCTTCATAACAGGGAATTCAGGGGTATATTATTTACTTATAAAAAAATCAGTTTGTTGGGGTTGGATTTCTCTTGATCATCAGTCTCTGCTGTTTGGAAACATGTAGGTCTTGTAAGAAGTAATTACATGGAACAAAGATGATGCATAACCTAAGGTTCAGCACTGTACTCTGGGTGTCTTAACATAATATTGGACCCTTTGTTGGCACTTAACCTATTGTTCTCTTAAGTGGTTTTCCATGTCAGCCCCCCCCCATTTCCTTAAACTATACTACTGCCAATGATACCACATTAAGTAATTAGTTGTGTCCTCCCACCATTTTCTGGCACACTTTTCGAATTCTACATGCTTTCGAACGCGATTTCTGGCGCATTCTTCTTTGTCACCCAACCCCTTAAACTTTTGTACTGCATTTACATAAAAATTATGCAAATTTTCCTAGTGTTCTGCACTTACCTGCTGTTCTGCTCCATGTCACCCACTCACGCACACCTTCCCCTTAACAATTGCACCACTAACACCACGTTGATATAAAAAATTGCTCAAATTAATTAAACTGATATTTTTCACATGTCCATTCACATCTATATCCCAAACATGCTATCTTTGTTATTCTGTACCATCCATCAGAGAAAAATTACAACCTATAAAAGCTCAACTATTTTCATTCGATAGATTAGATAAGATTTTTAGCGTATCTCCCTCATCCTGTAAATCGAAAACAAATACCCCATGCATACAGGCATCGATCACATGTGACGATCCTATTAAATATACAGGTATTGATCAACTGCACAGACCAGTTTAAAGTACCATCACCTGTACTGTAGAAGGATGACCGTATACCCCACAGACCATACTTCAAGTAGCAAGAGACGCTCCCTGTGACCCTGTCTCGTTGTTTGAAACATTTTTTTTCTGCTCTAACACGCTTTGTACACTGCAAAACAAGTTGTTTTTCTGCCACAACTTCGTGGTCTCTGTCAGGTTCTAAATTGACATTAAGACGATCTGATTCACTGCCTCTCGCTGACAACAAGGACATCACCCCAAAGTACAGTTATCCAAGACGTTGCACTGTGATGGGATTGACGTCATTCAAGATGACTGCCATGATGTTAGCTGATGATGCAATTGACGTCATTAATCAACACATTCTGGTCCGTGGCCTCTCGTAGGCAACAAGTACATCACCCCAAAGTACAGTTATCCAAGATGTCGCACTGTGATGGGATTGAGGTCATTCAAGATGACTGCCGTGGCGTTAGTTGATGACGCGAGGATCGCTATCCAAGGTGCCTGGAAAGGGCTGCACACCCCCTGCCAAGCCCCTCACGGCGAGAAGTTCGAATTTTGCAGGGAAGATAGGTCAATTGTGTCACCTCTAGACGTCGCACTGGGTAAACCATATTATTACCGCTGTTACCATAACACTGGATGATTTTAAATAAAAGACAGCTACAACATAAGGAAACTAGAAGAGTTGCGTTGTGGAGAGTTTCCAAATTGATGTCTGAAAGT
Source organism: Schistocerca cancellata (assembly GCF_023864275.1). Lineage (NCBI taxonomy): Eukaryota > Metazoa > Arthropoda > Insecta > Orthoptera > Acrididae > Schistocerca > Schistocerca cancellata. The sequence continues at coordinate 136,462,806 of NC_064634.1, read as the reverse complement.
GATTGACGACCTCTACATTTAAACTCATCTGTCACAGTGACGGAATAAATGATGGCTCTGATTCCTCATATTGCACTCATGTACGCGATCACTGTTCCGCTGCTAGCAACCCCCAGAAGGCGTCACCCGTCCACAAAACTCATTCCCCAACTCAAACAAGCGCTGTCAGTCAATCATTATGTGGTAATCAACTACCGTGGAGAGTGATGGTGGAGCAACAATTATACAGCACTTTTACCTAAAACTAAGTGTGACTGTAAGGAGACTGAACGATTTCGCCCCTAGAGTTGAGTTCTGTCAATCGGTGATGTAGTGAATTCTTAGAGACTGACGGTCGTCAGTTTGGACAGTTCCCGTGAGGCTAACTCACCGCTGTTAGGTGTACTGTCAATTACATCCCTTATAGACTGCGCTCTGAGGATTGCGACTGTTAATTAGAATGTCAGAACTACATATTTCTGCGTTTTTTTTTTCACCCACTACGCGTTTCTGTGGCTAATCTTCGTCATCAGATGGAAGCCATCTTGTACATACTTTTCATTAGTGGTAACTATTGGCGATTTAGTGCAGCAGGCGAAGCGCAAGAGACGTTTGGTTGTCACTTGCGCCGCTAATAATTCACTTTACTATTAAGAATGTAGGTCATAACCTAATCTCTTGGAAGCTTCACATGCTGGAAGAATTGATCAATAGTTATCACTAATAACAAGCACGTAAGACACCTTCCACCTGATGCCGATGATTAACCACTGAAATGCGTAATGTACGTGCTCCTGTGAAGTAAAATCGTGTGATTAATGCAGGAATGTATATATTTTTTTCATTCGTATTAGGTGTAAAATGTTTACGTCATTAAAAAATTAATTATTCAAATGCAACTATTAGTTGTTCATCTCAAAGTATTGCCACCCATGTAATTTTGCTTTCAAAAGCCTGATGCACCCTACAGAAAGTAATTGTATTACACTCCACTGGGTGTCTGAGAATACAAATCCATACTGCTATTTGGTATCTGAGCCTGGTACAGCTTCGTTGCACAAAATCTTTCTAGCGTCACAGAAAGGAAGTTGATATTAGCTCACCTCACTCATCCAATCGATATTTGCACACGTCTCTAATGCTCTCGCCATCTGTTGCCTGACAAGCACGTGCGAGGCGATTTACACGTTAATAAACCTAACGAGATACATTGTGCAGTAGATTGTACCATCTGGTGTATCCCTCTGCTGTGTATGTTATTAACGTTTTTTCACCTGTTGTAATCTTGCACGTAACAGAACACGTAACACCACGTAGAAAAGGTTTTTACTTAGCTTGCATTTATCGCGAATCGCTTGCCCAACGTAAAGTCCCGCGCGACTGGAAAAAAGCGCAGGATAGAAGGACGGATCCTCAAAATACAGACCAATATCCGTAACATCGGTTTGTTGCAGGATTCTCGAACATATTCTCAGTTCGAATATAATGAACTTCCTTGAGACAGAGAAGTTGCTGTCCATGCATCAGCACGGCTTTAGAAAGCATCGCTCCTGCGAAACGCAACTCGCCCTTTCTTCACATATCTTGCGAACCATGGATGAAGGGTATCAGACGGATGCCATATTCCTCGACTTCCGGAAAGCGTTTGACTCGGTGCCCCACTGCAGACTCCTAACTAAGGTACGAGCATATGGGATTAGTTCCCAAATATGTGAGTGGCTCGAAGACTTCTTAAATAACAGAACCCAGTACGTTGTCCTCGATGGTGAGTGTTCATAGGAGGTGAGGGTATCATCTGGAGTGCCCCAGGGAAGTGTGGTAGGTCCGCTGTTGTTTTCTATCTACATAAATGATCTTTTGGATAGGTTGGATAGCAATGTGCGGCTGTTTGCTGATGATGCTATGGTTTACAGGAAGGTGTCGTCGTTGAGTGACTGTAGGAGAATACAAGATGACTTGGATTTGTGAATGGTGTAAAGAATGACAGCTAACTCTAAATATAGATAAATGTAAATTAATGCAGATGAATAGGAAAAAGAATCCCGTAATGTTTGAATACTCCATTAGTAGTGTAGCGCTTGACACAGTCACGTCGATTAAATATTTGGGCGTAACATTGCAGAGCGATATGAAGTGGGACAAGCATGTAATGGCAGTTGTGGGGAAGGCGGATAGTCGTCTTCGGTTCATTGGTAGAATTTTGGGAAGATGTGGTTCGTTTGTAAAGGAGACCGCTTATAAAACACTAATACGACCTATTCTTGAGTACTGCTCGAGCGTTTGGGATCCCTATCATGTCGGATTGAGGGAGGACATAGAAGCTATTCAGAGGCGGACTGCTAGATTTGTTACTGGTAGGTTTGAGCGTCACGCGAGTGTTACGGGAATGCTTCAGGAACTCGGGTGGGAGTCTCTGGAGGAAAGGAGGCGTTGTTTTCGTGAATCGAAATTTAGAGAACCAGCATTTGAGGCTGACTGCAGTACAATTTTACTGCCGCCAACTTACATTTCGCGGAAAGACCACAAAGATAAGATAAGAGAGATAAGGGCTTGTACAGAGGCATATAGGCAGCCATTTTTCCCTCGTTCAGTTTGGGAGTGGAACAGGGAGAGAAGATGCTAGTTGCGGTACGAGGTACGCTCCGCCACGCACCGTATGGTGGATTGCGGAGTATGTATGTAGAAGTAGATGTAGATAGTAGTCTTCTTTCTACTCAAATAATGGATAATGCACCCATCGTAAGATGTGACACCCATTTTATACACTGATCAGCCATGTTTAATAGCTTGTTGGACCGCCTTTGGAACCCACTACAGCAGCGATTCTTCACGTCGTGGATTCGTTGTCCTGCTTAGGTGGTTGGCGCAGTACCTAGCACACTGGACTCGCATTCAGAAGGAGGACGGCTCAAACCCATATCTATGTTTTCCGTGGTTTACCTGAATCGTTCCAGGCAAATGCCGAGATGGTACCTTTGAGAGAACAAGGGCGATTTCCTTCGCCATCCTTTAAACTTTCCGAGCTTGTGCTCCGTCTGTAATGACCTCGATGTCACCGGGATGTTAACCCTAATCTTCTTTTCTTCGACACGTCCCCGAGAGGTTTCCAGACATATGTAACACAGGATGTCTACGCAAAGGTTATGTACTTCCCATAAATTACGGCCAGTCAACTGTGGACGCGGAACTGGCGCCCGATAGCGACCCAGATGGGTTTCATCAGGTTCAAATCAATCGAATCTGTTGGCCAAATCATTAACGAGGGGCCGGCCGGTGTGGCCAAGCGGTTAAAGGCGCTTCGAGAACCGCGCGACCGCTACGGTCGCAGGTTCGAATCCTGCCTCGGGCATTGAGGTGTGTGATGTCCTTAGGTTAGTTAGATTTAAGTAGTTCTAAGTCTAGGGGACTGATGACCTCAGATGTTAAGTCCCATAGTGCTCAGAGCCATTTGAACCAACGACGGTTCGCCGTCATGCTCCTCAAACCACTGTAGCACGATTCTGGGCTTGTGACATGAACAGTTATCCTGCTGAAACATTCCATCGATGTCAGCAAAGACATGAAAAATCAAGAGATGCAGGTGGTTCGCAATAATATTCACGTAGTTCCCAGTTGTCAACGTCCTTTCGGTTACTCCCCTTTCTCAGCGAATATCTTCATTTGCGACCCCTGTCGTCACCATAATGATTCCCCGTGCATTACTGCTCCGCTTATATACACCACTGGCCATTAAAAGTGATACACCACGAAGATGCCGTACTACGGACGCGAAATTTAACCGACAGGAAGAATATGCTGCGATATGGAAATGATCAGCTTTTCAGAGCTTTCACACAAAGTTGGCGCCAGTGGCGACACCTACAACGTGCTGACATGAGGAAAGTTTCCAACCGATTTCTCATACACAAACAGCAGCTGATCGGCGTTGCCTGGTGAAACGTTGTTGTGATACCTCGTCTAAGAAGGAGAAATGCGTACCATCACGTTTCAGACTTTGATAAAGGTTGGATTATAGCCTGTCGCGATTGCGGTTTATTGTATCGCGACATTGCTGCTCGCGTTGGTCGAGATCCAATGACTATTAGCGGAATATGGAATCGGTGGGTTCAGGAGGGTAATACGGAACGCCGTGCTGGATCCCAACGGCCTCGTATCACTAGCAGTCGAGATGACAGGCATCTTATCCGCATGGCTGTAACGGATCGTGCAGCCACGTCTCGATCCCTGAGTCAACACATGGGGACGTTTGCAAGACAACAACCTTCTGCACGAACAGTTCGACGACGTTTGCAGCAGCATGGACTATCAGCTCGGAGACCATGGCTGCGGTTACCCTTTACGCTGCATCACAGACAGGAGCGCCTGCGATGGTGTACTCAACGACGAACCTGGGTGAACGAATGGCAAAACGTCATTTTTTCGGATGAATCCAAGTTCTGCTTACAGCATCATGATGGTCGCATCCGTGTTTGGCGACATCGCGGTGAACGCACATTGGAAGCGTGTATTCGTCATCGCCATACTGGCTTATCACTCGGCGTGATGGTATGGGGTGCCATTGGTTACACGTCTCGGTCACCTCTTGTTCGCATTGACGGCACTTTGAACGGTGGACGTTACATTTCAGATGTGTTACGACTCGTGGCTCTACCCTTCATTCGATCCCTGCGAAACCCCACATTTCAGCAGGATAATGCACGACTATATGTCGCACATCCTGTACTGGCGTTTCTGGATCCAGAAAATGTTCGACTGCTGCCCTGCCCAGCACATTCTCCAGATCTTTCACCTATTGAAAACGTCTGATCAATGGTGGCTGAGCAACTGGTTCGTCACAATACGCCAGTCACTAATCTTGATGAACTGTGGTATCGTGTTGAAGCTGCATGGGCAGCTGTACCTGTACACGCCATCCAAGATCTGTTTGACTCAATGCCCAGGCGTATCAAGGCCGTTATTACGGCCAGAGGTGGTTGTTCTGGGTACTGATTTCTCAGGATTTATGGACTCAAATTGCGTGAAAATGTAATCACATGTCAGTTGTAGTATACTATATTTGTCGAATGAATACCCGTTTATCCTCTGCATTTCTTCTTGGTGTAGCAATTTTAATGGCCAGTTGTGTACCTTCCTTACCACGCGACGTGCCTGCAACATCACGAGGCTTTATTTAGTTTAACGTTCCGCAATAGTCTTAATCCGAGGGCATGTTGAAAGTAATGTAGAAGCTCTTAGTCTTTTTATATAAAAGAAACATTACTAACATTCCTCATCTTATTTCTTGATGTCTATATCTTTGTAGCGCCCTTCCGCTAGAGGACTCCAAATTGTTGCATGTAACATGGCGGTATGTAACCATGTCAGTGCTGCAATCGAGTTTCGAACTTGAGGAATTTTTTCGGACATGGAACACCCTCTCCCTCAGCATAACAGAGCCAGAACACAAACGAACGCTACGACATCTGAAACAATCTGACGATTTGGGTTCACTGTCATCGATCATCCTCCACACGGGCACGACTTTGCCCCATCCGATTTTCATCAGTTTCCAAAACTATGATATTGTCACTTTGAGTGAAAGTAATATTGCAGGTACTCTGGAGTGTAATATTACTCCGTAAGCAGTGACTGATATGTCGAAATGTAGTCTTCAGAGAACTATAGAGATCTGGCTGCAGTGAAATATCTAACTGTTGGTTTGGAAATATGTGAGTGTCCGCGGCGCATCGTATGTTTTGTGCGTCTCGGCTGAAGAATTTCCATGCCCGCCAGTATAAGACAGAAGCAATACAGTCCCTGGTTGACAGCTCTCTCTTTGGTGTCTGTCCACGCTGTTGGTGGACTTATACACTACTAGCCATTTAAATTGCTACACCGAGAAGAAATGCAGATGATAAACGGGTATACATTGGACAAATATATTATAGTAGAACTGACATGTTATTACATTTTCACGCAATTTAGGTGCATAGGTCCTGAGAAATCAGTACCCAGAACAACCACCTCTGGCCGTAAAAACGGCCTTGATACGCCTGGGCATTGAGTCAAACAGAGCTTGGATGGCATGTACAGGTACAACTGCCCATGCAGCTTCAACACGATACCACAGTTCATCAAGTGTAGTGACTGGCGTATTGTGACGAGCCAGTTTCTCGGCCACCATTAACTAGACGTTTTCAGTTGGTGAGAGATCTGGAGAATGTGCTGGCCAGGGCAGCGGTTGAACATTTTCTGTATCCAGAAAGGCCCGTACAGGACCTGCAACGTGCGGTCGTGCATTATCCTACTGAAATGTAGGGTTTCGCAGGGATCGAATGAAGGGTAGAGCCACGGGTCGTAACACATCTGAAATGTAACGTCCACTGTTCAAAGTGCCGTCAATGCGAACAAGAGGTGACCGAGACGTGTAACCATCACGCCGGGTGATACGCCAGTATGGCGATGACGAATACACGCTTCCAATGTGCGTTCACCGCGATGTCGCCAAACACGGATGCGACCATCATGATGCTGTAAACAGAACCTGGATTCATCCGAAAAAAATGACGTTTTGCCATTCGTGCACCCAGGTTCGTCGTTGAGTACACCACCGCAGGCGCTGCTGTCTGTGATGTAGCGTCAAGGCCAACCGCAGCCATGGTCTCCGAGCTGTTAGTCCATGCTGCTGCAAACGTCGCCATGCAAATATGCAATAAATGGACCGGGTGGGACATTCTCAGCCGCACCACAGGACTAGCGCCCGAGAAAATACGCATATTGTTGACTCAGGAATCGAGACGTGGCTGCACGGTCCGTTACAGCCATGCGGATAAGATGCCTGTTATCTCGACTGCTAGTGATACGAGGCAGTTGGGATCCAGCGCAGCATTCCGTATTACCCTCCTGAACCCACCGATTCCATATTTTGCTAACAGTCATTGGATCTCGACCAACGCGAGCAGCAATGTCGCGATACGATAAACCGCAATCGCGATAGGCTACAATCCGACCTTTGGTTGGTTTGTTTTGTGAGATTGAAGGGATCAGACTGCGATGGTCATCGGTCCACATCCGACCTTTATCAAAGTCAGAAACGTGATCGTACGCATTTCTCCTCCTTACACGAGGCATCACAACAACTTTTCACCAGGCAACGCCGGTCAACTGCTGTTTGTGTGTGAGAAATCGGTTGGAAACTTTCCTCATGTCAGCACGTTGTAGATCTCGCCACCCTTGTGTGAATGCTCTGAAAAGCTAATGATTTGCATATCACAGCATCTTCTTCCTGTCAGTTAAATTTTGCGTCTGTAGCACGTCATCTTCGTGGTGTAGCAATTTTAATGGCCAGTAGTGTATGATGTACAGCAGCAGAAAGAGGTCCAGGATTGTGAGCGCCGTCTGGAGTTAGCTGCTCTGAAGTGAGAGGTGCCAGGCGAGCGGTTATGTCTGTGTTGTGGCAGCCTTTCATGGTATCTGTTGTGTAGGCTACCCTTAAGTCTGGTACACAACATATAAGATCGAAAAATGTCTACCATGGCGTATCGAACCTGGAAAGCAGTAGGATTGTGACTTAACCAGACTATTGTCTACAGACTACGTTCTATATTATCTCTGCTCGGTTCTGTCGGCATCCCATGACAGTCATGCAAACATGCAATAAATGGACCGGGTGGGACATCCTCAGCCGCACCACACGACTAGCGCCCGAGAAAATACGCATATTGTTAACTCGACCGTGCAGCATCATACAGTCACGACGAGTTGTTTTAGTCAGGAAATATTTTTTTCTTTTGGAGCGGTACGAGTATCGATACAGATAGGGCGATGACATCTGACCATCACATACTGTCAACACGATGATCATTACTGCTGTTCTCCCTGACCCAGCGGGAGAGAGAGAGAGAGAGGGAGAGAGAAAGGAGCACTGACAGTGATGCAAAAACGTTACCAGTTTGCATTTGTCATCGCCATACGAGCCCAACACCTGTCACAATCGTATGGGGTACCGTCGCGTACGTAAAACGATCACCTCTGGCTCCAATAACTGGTAATTCCCATGACGGGATACGTGTACCCCAACTGCCTGCGAGTAGTGTTGTCCATGTGAAAGTGAGCGAAAGTTTCCCAAAATGTTTGCGAATCATGTAACTACATTTCTGACATGTTAAGAATGGTAAATGTGCCCTACCTTCGAGGTCTCTGAGGTTAGACTCAACATTCTTTACATCAGTAGGCAAGACCAGGCGTTTTCACTACTCAATAAATATTCAAAATAATAAGAGACGGAAAACTGTCTCCTCGCGTTTTGTGCGTGTGTGTATAGTGTTTGTGTGGCCTTTGCTACTGGTAGATGCTTTTCTTGCTGAGAGATGTGCGTCTAATCTATTTCTCGAAGTAAAAGATCCCTTCACAGATGACGTCTGTCGGTTCGTCAGGTGCCATACCAAGTCAGTGGTACCTACAGTCACAAATGTTCCGTGAAAAATTAATATATCATTCACTGCTACGTAATCATAAATTTTACCTTAATATTCAGTCTTCTTGGTAGTGTCGCGGCGTTGAAAAAAAGTTCTGTCTTCAACTGCGTCACTGGAACAGCTGAAATGAACGTTTCTATACTACTTATTATCTATGTTGTAGCAAATAGAGTTTTGCGAGTTGCTTAGCAACGTTTTCATGGATATGACTTTGACATTATTTAGCATGAAATACTCTAAGATCTCAGTGTGCGTATAGCCAAATAATTTCGTTAGTTCTAGGATGTTGTAACAGATACGCACCAGGATGCGGTATGTTAGCAATAATATAAGGTCCTTCGTGCGGTGGATGGTTCAATGACTTCCAGTCTAACATTTGTTTTAGTTGTTGCCACACAGCAGGTCGTTGAGATAACGATGCGTTATATGTCTTGTGGTAGAAGATCATGTGAAGCTTAACTTCAATTTTGTAGACACACGTGTTGATAACACCTAATCGTTTGATATAAACTTGTAAATATTTGGATAGCACTTCCTGTAGTTTCATACGTTCATATACACTGAGAGCTGTAGCTTCATTTATCTTATGATCAAGCAATGTTTTCAAGTCCATTAGCTCTGTGTCAGATGAGTGTGTGTGCATGTCTTGAATGTCATTGTCAAGTACTAACTGAACCTTGTACCCTGTACAGTGTTTGTCATGCTTTAGAGTTCTCCTGTCCAAATCAACAATAATTACACTGCCTTTATCATTTAAAATACATTTACCTTTGGAGAAGTCTATAATGCAGTCCTCGCTCATAGTATCTAATCCTAATATGCAATTTGTCACAAGGTTTTGTACAACCAGGAATGGCGATTGTACGGTTCCATTACCTATTTTAATGTTTACAAAAACTTGCTTCTTAACCCTCCATGACTTATTACCTAGAGCAGTAGTTATTTTACAGTTTTGAGCAGGAAACTCAGGCACAGGCTCCAATTCACACATCTTTTTATAGAAATTGAAAGACAAAACGCTCACAGCTGGACCTGTATCTAAGATAATAGTAGTTGGAATCCCGCCTACTACACCAGTAGTAGAGGCTAAAACAATTGCATTTGTGTTTGAACGACATTGTGTACTGTCTTGCAAAAGTTCATATGATATATTCTCATTGTGGTTGTATCTTATACATAAAACAGGTAGTTTTTGTTTACAATTATTAGGCATATTAATATTTTGTTGTTCAATGGTGGTGTCAAATAACTGATTAATATTGAAGTCGCCCCCCAAGAATTCTTCAGCCACGACCCGGGGCATAGAAGTGACTGTTTCTAGTTTGTTGGATTAGCATTTGTATTAGGTACTGACACAGATTGAGGTTGTGTATCAGGTGTCACTTCTATTATATTCACATTCGGATATTGCCTGTTGTGATCTCCAAACTTTTGCGGTTGTTGTTGCTGTTGCGCATTATGACTTACCTGTCGGTCGTAAGGTATGCTCCAATTTTGTCCTGGTGGCTGCTGTGGTATAGCAGTGTTTGAATGAAAGTATTGATCGCTACGAGTCCAGCCTTGATGCTGTCTTGGCTCGTAGTTATTATTGTTTCTATTTCTGTATGTGTTTTTGTTGTTATATTTGTATCCGTTGTTACCGTTGTTGTTGTTGTTATTACCGCGGTGACTTTTGTATGGATTGCCGCATGAAGTGTTATTACTGTTGTAACTGTTGTTTGTATTGGAATACGCATGTTGATTTTGATTTCCGTATTGAGACGGCATGTGAGTTGGCTGTTTTTGCTGTACCGAGTATCCAACTGTCGGCGCGCCAGAATTGAGTTGGCAAGCCTGCATGTTTTGCATAGCACTAATATAAACATAGTGGCTGCTGTTCTGCCGCGCGAAGCGCTGATCTTCTAGTAACGTGTCAACCGAATCTAAAGCTGTTAAAAAATAATGTGGATCGTCATCCGGAATATGTAAGAGTTTTTCTTTAATGTTGAAACGCAATTTGGTCTTCAACGCACTGAGTATATCACGTGTTGCGACTGATTCGTCCAAAAAATGACCCATGTTCAAATATTTTTCAAAATAAATGCGTAAGTTACCATTTTTACTGGTAAAAGTTTCAGGTTCTAAAATTTGTTTTCTGAGTCGCTCCTGAACGGATTGCGACCAGAATTTGTTCAGAAAGGCACACTCAAACTCACTGTACGTGGTACACACGTCAGCTTGACTGTATGCCCAGACAGCTGCATCGCCTTGGATGTAACCGACAATATATGAAATCTTTTTCCGGTCACTCCAAGTGCGTGGAAATGCGTTACTAAAAGATTTACGAAAAATCACCGGATGAATGGTTCGTTTCTCTGGGATAAAGGTCTGAAATTGTGTGTTTTATTAAGCTTTCTTCTTCCTTTGCATTATAATATGGATTTGTTCCACTGTAATTACTGTAATGTTCAGATGGCGAGTTATTACGATAATGTTGCTGTGGTTTACCATGATAATAGCTTGTGTTTGTGTTTGCACAACGTGGTACGTGTTGTTGTGGCGTGTTTTGTTCTTGTGTGTTTGTCCTGTGCGGTAAGTGTGCGTCATATTCGTATATATATTGGTTTCTGAACTGTACATTTTGACTGGTATTTTCGTTACATGCAGACTGTGGTTGATCCGTGAATTGCTTCATTGGTGCAGTGCATAGAGTAAATATCTCTGGAGTGAGCATTCACATGCGCAGAACAGATTTTGTGTTGTCAACATACACTGCCGGCCTGGTCACGTGTTTCGGGACGTCGTGTGTTTGTCCGTATAGCGCCCAGTATATTTCGAATGTCACTACATCCCTAGTACAGACAGATTCTTTTCGTACGTGTCGTGTATTATTTATATATGTTGCGCAGACATTTTAAAAGTATCCATTTGATACCGGGAATAAACCAGCTACGTAACTTTTAAGGGCAAGTGATATTGCATTCTGTTTCTTTGCGATAGGTGTCACAGTTCAGATGCACTCCATTTTTGGTAGTTTTCGGTATGATACGGCACTTTATATTATTACAGAGCCTGACGAACATTTTCGCAGTGGTAGTCTTGCAAAACAACACCGAATTTGCCACACATTAGCGATTATATCCCTGCTAATTCGTCCATTTTTCTGCTATTTCTGCGTATTTCTCGTTTTTACGACCTAAAGCACAATTTTTCTTACTGGTGACGCTTTGAAGTGTTTATTTAACGCATTTTACGTACTGGCTCCCAGTTTATTAAATAAATAGTAGACTGAGTAAGAAGGGGGGAAAAAAGGCGATCGGAGAACAAATGTACTGTAAAGCAAATACAGTTGGTCATGTAACAGTCAACCCATATAACATCATTAAGGGAATGTGGAAAGTGACACAAATGAAAGAGTTTGGGGAATGTTTACTAATATTTTACGCTTCTTAATCAAATGGTGAAGAAAATAAACTGAAGGCAAAATACACCAAAGAAGATGAATGTGTACTTTGATTAGCTACACTATTGTGTTTTTTATTTGATTTATGCAGAAAATGTATTTAAGCTGAATGCAGAAATTGGTAGTAGGTGCTGCGGAAAATTAAAAATAGTTGGTATAGCATCTACCTTCAGCCACACACGTCCAAATTTTTCTCTGTCTAAACATTCCTCTTTAAAGTGTTTCGAACAAACTTTGGAATATTTTGTGGGGACAAAATTACTCCTTATTTTCTGGAGCCATATATTTACTCATTGTTCATCCTTCGAGAAACTAAAATATAAATCACACATAATCATTCTCCATGTCCTACACACTTAACATGGTCTCCTACTGTAACTTTATAGTAAACAAAAAGGTTTGGACACGCATATTATACCAAGACAATCTATTGAATTTATCTGTCTCCCGTCTTTCAAATCTATATACATAATCGACATTCACTGATAAATGCATGGAGGATAGTATTTGCTGAAACAACTAATCATTCCCTTTCCTGTTCCACAAGCAAATTTACGAGAGTTAAGCTTTTGTACGAGCCGTTATATCTATTATATAGTCATAAAATCGTAGAAAAATAGGTCTACAGAATCAAGCCTTAATTATAATGCGTCTCGAAATTTTTAAACATAGTACCCATGAAAAGTTACTATCCCTCCTTTCACATATTTTTCTTTGCATCCGTAGCAACAACAGTAATTCACCATCGCTATTACACTATCAACAAACGGTGAAAACACAACAAAAACTCTTTGTATTATAAACTTCAAACTCTGCGAGAAGGACACACGCACAGTGAAGTCCCGAAAACACGTGATAATCCTGGTTTAGTGTTGACAACAGCGCAGAACGCAATGCTCACTCCAGAGATATTTACTCTATGGTGCAGTGACAGACTGTACTGCGTCACTAATCAGATGTTTGTTATTAGTGATGTATTCCGCTACGGAGTGGTGCACAATTGTTGGTAAATTTTCACGTACGCATCTGTCAAAATGTTTGTCTTTGTTCTCTACCCAATCATGAAATTCTTTATTCATATTTTGAAAATGAGCTGTGGCATCAGATTGTAATCTGTCAGTCAGGTTTTGTTCAACATCGTCAAATTTCTTCTGCACGTCAGTAATTCGTTTTTCAAGGTTGTCATGTAGTGAAGGATATGTTTGAATTTGTTCAGTAAGAGCTTCACACGTGACATTAAGGTTTTTTTACTTGTGTCTGTAAAAGTGGTACGTCATTTGTTGTCTTTTCTCGTATCGTATTAAGTTTGGAAAATTTCGCACTGAGTCCAGTCATCTGTTTGGACAGTGTGGCGTCTGTAAGTTCCACACGTTTACATAAAGTGTCATTACATGTCTTGATTGCTGAGAGATCAGATTTAATTTCGTCATTTTGTGTCTTTAACTGTTCATTTTGTGTCTTTAACTGTTCATTTTGTGTCTTTAAGGTTGGAATATTTTCTGCGTTTTGTTTCATTAGCATTTGTAACATATTGGCAATGTTTACTGTTTGCAAGGTCTCTGCCCCCGCCGCGTCATTAGACGTGACGTCATGTATTAACGTGGGCTCTGACTGACTTTGAAATTTTTGTGGTCGACGGCCTATTGTTAAAATTTCCGTTAACACTTGCGTCAATATTTGATGAATCGTCACTACCGGTTGCTGTCGTAAAGTCATTTTCTAACATTTGTCTCTCGTCCGAGTCGGATTGCGTCTGAATAGTATGTCTTTGCTGTTCCATCTTTGCGTATTGTTTTCTAGTTATGACCATGCCACACGTAAGATATGCTTCAAGAAAATATAGTTTGACACTGGCTTTAAAATAAAATGCAGTTGAACATGAATCGCTCGTAGCAACAATGGAAGTTTGTTAATTTAAAAATGTAAACTGAATATGGGATTATTGTTAATGGCTGCTGGCCATGATACAACGTATCGTACAGAAGTCGGCCATATTGTACACTCGTCTATTGGTATTGTTACAGAAGTTACTGTTTAAGGAAAAGCACTGAGAATGAAATTTATCACTGAAAACTGCTACGCGCGAAAGAAATACTATAGAATCTACTGAAGAGCTAATACACTGAATTATGCGTCTGGTCAAGCCTGCCAATGCAAAGATGCTGCGTCTTACCTTGTTTTGTTGGAAGCTTCGTTGCGTCTTCCCGCAAAATTTTAGAATTGGAATATATCTTCAGATTTTTGTTATTTCTCATATATTCAAGTCCAGGTCTAGAAAGTTGATTTTTCACATGAAACAAAGAGAACAATGTAACAAATGACAAAATAACAAGTCCGACACGCAGTCGCCAATATAAAATAAATAAATAAATAAATAAAATATAATATTGGTTATTGTATATGTATGATAGTGATTGGTTTTAATTAATATTTGCTTATCTGGAACGTGGACGTTTAATTATTTGGTATTAGGCGCTTGACAATGGCTTTTTCGTAAATGCAATGTTATTCGTAGTTGACCGTGAAATAAGAATCAAATAATCGGACTTCGTATTTAAATCGTTTCCAAAGACTGCTGCGGTAGGTGTGGACTCAAAATCTCAATATTAGAATAATTTGCCAGCCATGTCAATACGTCGTACAGAGGTGACTGTCTACTAAACATAAAAAGGTTTACACAGTTAGTTAAATCAGATATATTCAACGAATAAGAATACAGTTAAATAATCCAACTTACTTTCATAAATGTAGAATCTTTACAGGGTCGAGTGCCTATTGATATTGCAACTCGCAGTGTTCTTACATAACATCAACTATGGCGGTGTGCCAGTTAATAAAATATACGTGCTCCCCGCACCAGTTATTGTGCATGACCTGCTTCTTCTTAATGAAACATAAGAGTGTCGTAATTATATTTTGTTTTATCAGCGGCATAGCGCTGCAGTTCTGTGCCATAGGCTTTATTTATTTGTCAGAGATTAATTATTTAATTAAGATTTCGCGTTTCCGAGGAAACTCACGCACGGCATGCAAATGTGTCTTTATACATTCTCAGCGGCACCACACGACTAGCGCCCGAGAAAATAAATATATTGTTCACTCGACCGTGCAGCATCATACAGTCACGATGAGTTGATTTAGTCAGGAAATATTTTTTTCCTTTTGCAGCAGTACGAGTATCGATACAGATAGGGCGATGACATCTGACCATCACATACTATTAGCAAGATGATCTGATCATTACTGCAGTTCTCCATGACCCAGCGGGAGAGGGGGAGACAGAGAGAGAGAGAAAGGAGCACCGGCAGTGATGTAAAAACGTTACCAGTTTGCATTTGTCATCGCCATACGAGCCCAACACCTGCCACGATCGTATGGGGTACCGTCGCGTACGTAAAACGATCACCTCTGGCTCGAATAGCTGGTAATTCCCATGACGGGATACGTGTACCCCAGCTGTCTGCGAGTAGTGTTGCCCATGTGAAAGTGAGTGAAAATTTCCCAAATGTTTGCGAATCATGCAACTACATTTATGACATGTTAAGAATGATAAATGTGCCCTACCTTCGAAGTCTCTGTGATGTTATCTTTCAACAAGATAATGCAAGTCCTTGTATTACCCGTGCTGTTCTGACCTACCTCGATACAGAAGGTATTAGTGTTAGCCTGGTGGGCTCCTAGCGTCTCACACAGTGAAAACATCTGGTCATGGGTTGCTGTAAGACTGGCATGGCACGTTATCACCATTCCACCACTACAGTTGACGAACTCTGATATAGAGAGCAAGGAGCATGCAATGTCTCAGGCAAACTCACTTCCAGTAAACGTCCAGCCATATTACTGCCACTGTTGTACCATAGGTGGCAAATCTATGTACCAAATCTCGCACCCTTTTCGTTCCCATCACGGAAGATTCAATCAGATATTTTTCCTACTATTCTTTTTACGCACGAAAAGTAAAATTTCGTTATTTTCAATTCTTTCTAGTGTTGCATCTTTGATGGCTACCTGTGTATTATATTTCTGAACGTACAGAAGTTCGCGGAGCCCTTAGTCAAACAAACTGGTGAAGACAATCGGATTTGTTTTTAATTTCTTACTTGACTTGTAACCTATTCGCTATTAAGCCATTTGCACTATTTCATCGAACAGTCAATCAATAAAAAATACTTTTACAACCAAACGCTCAAAAGAATGATATGTAGCTAAACTGATACCTAAATTATCTTCTTCTTTTCCTTGTACCTTTGTCCTGCATCGGCGCAGGGTTCTCGTGGTTAGTTTAAGGGGTGACCAAATGCCCGAACTGACGCCACCCCGTTATCCGCCGGGACGGGATACGTGTACGGCACCTATCTGCGAGTAGTGTTGTTCCTTGTGAAAGTGAGCGAAAGTTTTCCAGATTTTTGCGAATCAAGTAACTGAAGCGGGACCTGGGAACCAGACCAGTATTCACCTCGTAGGATGTGGAAAACCGCATAAAACCACGTCTAGGTTGCCTGCCACACCGACCCTCTTCGTTAATGCACCATAGTGCTTGGGTCCGGGGCCAGCACACATCCCAGTCCTAAAAGCAGCGCTTTAACAAGCATCGCTGTCCGGGTGGGTTTCTATCAGTGTTACAAACATACAACTAACATTGTTATGCCCGCCCTGTCAGCCGTGAGGTCTAACGCAGTGCTTTCCGGGCGGGAAGGCGTGTCGATCCCCAGCACGAATCCGTCCGACCGATTAGTGTCGAGGTTCGGTGTGCCGGCCAGTCTGTGGACGGTTTATAAGGACGTTTTGCATCTGCCTCGGCGAATGCAGGCTGGTTCCCCTTATTCCACCTCAGTTACGCTATGTCGGCGATTGCTGCGCACTTTCTCTGCGTACGCGTACACCATCATTACTCTACCACGCAATCATTGGGGTTACACTCGTCTGGTGTGAGACGTTCCCGGGGGTCCGCTGGGGGCCGAACCGCACAGTAACCCTGAGTTCGGTGTGGGTCGGCGGTGCGGTGAGTGGACTGTTGTAGCGTGTTGTGGCGTTGTGAACCACTGAGGGCTACGGCGCGGATAAAGCATCTCCGTCGTTTCTGGGTCCCCAGTTCCATACAATACAATACAATACAACATTATTATATGCAAAGCGGTATTCAAAATTTTTAAATCTCACATTAAAAGACATTTAAAGATACGTACACATAAATTTTGCACAGATAACATGTTGTACTAATTATAAACGGCCACATAATATCCTTTAATAAATGAATGAAAATAGTTACTGACTTTCCGGTATAATACTTTTGAAACAGGGACACGAAAACAGTTTTACATGTCTCGTATCGGAAGATTGCTAACATTTACCAAATATATTTGTACAGATATTTATTTGTTAACACCAAAAAATAGTATGTGGTTTATTTCTCGAAACGTACTACTGCCACAGTGGCTGAAATTGGTGTCTTTTCAGTTTCTTGTTTGGAGCCGGAAAAGCACCATCCGGATAATGAATACTACATTTTTTATAAATTTCGTAGTGGATCTGAAATACAAGAATGAAGGGAAACAAGAAGTATCTTACTAGATGCAACCTTACAACTGATTTCATCATTTTGTTTTCCTCATTATTATCGATTTATCTTACTATTTTCTATAAATTATTTTCTTTATTGATGTTATGGATCCGGTGTCCGCCCCCGGTAGCTGAGTGGTCAGTGCGACAGAATGTCCATCGTAAGGGCCCGGGTTCGATTCCCGGCTGGGTCGGAGATTTTTCTCCGCTCAGGGACTGGGTGTTGTGTTGTCCTAATCATCATCATTTCATCCCCATCAACGCACAAGTCGCCGAAGTGCCGTCAAATCGAAAGACTTGCACCAGGCGAGCGGTCTACCCGACGGGAGGCACTCGTCACACGCCATTATTATGGATCCGGTGGATAGGAGAGGTAACACCCAAATTTCATAGTTTGATCTATTTGCAAATCAAACATAGTAAGAATTTATGTCACGTTCGTGAATCCTGCGTAATGTAACACTTCACCTGACTGCTTTCATGGCTAAATGGTCAGCGTATCTGATTGCTATGTAGAAGTCCCGCGATTGGTTCCCGGTACGGCCGGAGATTTTTCTTTGGCTGGAGGGTTGGAACGGGATGCATTCCGCTTCGTGAACCCAGTTGAGGAGCTACTTGAGCGAGAAGTATCGGCTCTGAGGTCTGGGAAACTAGCTACGTCCGGGAGAGCGCTGCGCTCACCCCATATCCTCCATAACGCAGTCTAATGACGTCAATGGCTGCGGATGATATGGCGGCCGGTCGGCAATGAATATGCTGTCAGGGCCACGACGCTGGCAGAAGGTATCCGTCGGCTAATATGCTTCTCGACGTCATCGTTCTGTAACATCGGCGAGTAGCAACATCCTCATCGTAAAACTAGTTTAGGTGACGCATCTCTCAGCGGTATGTGGTTTCAGGACCGACTGAACTTCCAGCAGCGTTTTTTCAGCAAAGGTACTTGAAGATATTTATCTCTCGCGGAACTGTAATGTAGTTCTCGATGGTTTCCGCATTATTTGCAACTCCAGGTGGTACTGAGTCTTCTTATCTTAAGGTGTAATCCGGACCATTCATAGCAGTTCTTACGTGCTTGGATCTGTCGTTGAAGGTTGGTGCTGTCTTCAGTAATCAGAAGAATATTATCAGCATATAGCATAGAGATGTAACTCATTGAGCTTTTATATTCGCCGTGGTTGCAGAAGCGCGTTCTCTCAAACACAGTCGGTGTCCCTAATTTAATTACTCATGGGTGTAAACTTATTCTTGTGATTCATTTCTGAAGTGAAAACATTTATACGTTCGCCGATCGAACTTACTTCCATGACTGATTTGAAACGCTAATAACTGCGAGACTAATATTGCGTTAGCAGTGGTTGAGGCCACAACGGATAAATCGTCTGTAAGTGTATGTCGCACAGTGTTGTCATCGTAGGAGAATAGGCGTCTGTGCGTGAGGGTTAAGAATTAGCTTTGTATAAAGTTATAAATTGGTATAGCGTAGAAAATCGTTTAGCTAGAACACTGATTCGGATGTTATTGTGTTGAGCCTGCACAACATTTTTAGGAGCCAAAGTGAGACAGTAAAAATATCCATCGGAATATGCAGGCTGAGTCACTAACTATTGCCACCAAGAATAACTCCGAAAGTATGAGAGGAGCTGAAAAGTTTGTGGGACAAAAGTTGCATGGAACAACGGGGGCCATAATATGACGTTGGTCTTTTGTTGCTAGGTGGGGTCGCGTCAGAGATATGAAGGTCAACTTTGCTTTATTTTTTTATGGGATGCTACAGTTTGGTACTTATTTTCTGACTGCGACTATCGACACGAATCCAATGATGTGTAACAGTAAGGCCTTTGAAGGTCAACGAAGGTCAAAAAGGTGGCATGAACGTCCCTTTACAGAATATGTTCGATGCCGTGACCATTGGTATCAATGCAGTGCTGCAATCTTCTTATCGTGGATTGAGTGATATTCCGTATCTCACCGGCACTTATCGAAGCACATTCTCTTACAATTCTCTCTCGCATATCATCAGGTGTAGTTGGAACGTCTTTATAAACAATGTCTTTTACGAATCCCCACAATAAAAAATCCAGAGGCGTCAAGTGTGGCGAACGAGCCGGCCACGACACATCATCTCCTCCGCGTCCAATCCAACGATTTGGAAATTGTCTCTGCAACTCATTTCTAGCCATCAGCGAAAAATGTGCCGGACACCAATCGTGTTTACACCACATTCTGTTCCTTGTTCCCAAAGGTATTTCTTCCAATAACAGACCTAATGGTTCTTCCAGGAATGTGGTGTGCTTCCTATCATTAAGTTTTCCTTCGATAAAGTAGGGGCCTATAATTCTGTCTTCCAGAATCCCACACCATACGTTCACCGATCACGGTTTTTGGTGTGCAACTTGCCACAGCCAACATGGATTTTCAGTTGCCCAATAATGCTTGTTATGTAAATTAACATTTCCGTGGTTCGTGAATGTAGCCTCGTCAGTAAATAAAATCAAATTAATAACTGCGTCATCACTCTGAACCTGAAATTGAGCCCATTGGCGGAATTCAATGCGACGCATATAATCCGTACCAGTTAATTCCTGGTGGAGACTGGTATGGTAAGGGTGATATTTATGGCGATGCAAAAAATGGTACAAATGGCTCTGAGCACTATGGGACTTAACTTCTGAGGTCATCAATCCCCTAGAACTTAGAACTACTTAAACCTAACTAACCTAAGGACATCACACACATCCATGCCCGAGGCAGGATTCGAACCTGCGACCGTAGCGGTCGCGCAGATCCAGACTGAAGCGCGTAGAACGGCTCGGCCACCCCGGCCGGCCCAACTGAGGAGCTACGTGATGATAATACGGCGATGCAGAACACAAACAACACTACTCTGCCTCATGCCAGGTTCCCTTGCGATTTGACGCGAACTAACACAAAGATCTCGAACCACAGTGTCAAGAGTACCAATTTCTGTTTCCTCGTTAGTAATTTTCCTTTGCCGGATATGTTTCCGATGCGTTAAAGATCCAGT
Organism: Schistocerca cancellata; assembly: GCF_023864275.1. Classification (NCBI taxonomy): domain Eukaryota; kingdom Metazoa; phylum Arthropoda; class Insecta; order Orthoptera; family Acrididae; genus Schistocerca; species Schistocerca cancellata. The sequence goes on along the minus strand of NC_064634.1, from coordinate 136,442,345 downwards.
TGTTCTCGATTTGTCATGCACATGTTTAAATGTACGACGTGTAGAGTAAGTACGTTAAGGATATCTTTTAGCGCATAAGTCTCTAGCTCTCACTTAAATTCGTTGGCATTCTCCGTAAATGAGAAGCAATCGCCTTGTTTTTCGAAGGAATACATCATTTACATTCGCTTGATTCGACGATACTACTCTTACCGTTCCTATTAGTGTTGTACTGCGTGTTTACATGATAATGACACGTTAGATGGATATACCGTATTCCGCGAACATTTACTATATGCACGATATACGAGAGAGAATTGTGAAATCATGTACTTAGATAAGGGCCGATGAGATAAGGAATACCACTCAATCCATAATAAGAAGATTGCAGCACTGCACTGATACCAAGGGTCATCACTTCGAACACCTTCTGTAAATGGACGTTCAGGACACCTTTTTGACCTTCGTTGACCTTCAAAGACCTTACTGTTACACATCATTGGATTCGTCTCGATAGTCGATATCAGAAAATAAGTACCAAACTATAACATCCCACAAAAAAATTAAGCAAAGTTGAGCTTCATATCTCTGACGCGACCGCACGTAGCAACAAAAAACCAACGTCATATTATGGCCACCGTTGACCCATGCAACATTTGTCTCACAAACTTTTCAGCTACCATCATACTTTCGGAGTTATTCTAGGTGGAAAATTTGGAAATTTGTGGTAAGATCTTATGGGACCAAACTGCTGAGGTTATCGGTCCCTAAGCTTACATACTGTTCAATCTAACTTAAACTAACTTAAGTTAAGGAGAACACATACACCCATGCCCGAGGGAGGATTCGAACCTCCGACGGGAGGAGCCGCGCGAACCGTAACAGGACGCCCGAGACAGCGCGGCTACCCCGTGCGGCATTCTAGGTGGCAATAGTTATTGACTCACCCTGTATATGGAATCCGATATTATACTGAGAATTGCAAAACAGTGAAAGATGTCGTTTCCTTTGATCTGTGAATATGCTAGGAATTGCAGAAAATACGAGTCAGAGAAATCTCGTGTCGGAAGGAATCCAAAAAGTCTAAAAAGTCCTGTGCCGATCGAATGCGAGAGCTACGGCAGCGCTGAAAAGGAAACGAAAGAATGACCCTTAGGTCATTCGGCGGCCAGTGACAGTCGAAACTTGTCATTTATCTACTCTGTAGGAATGGTTCGCCCCCGTTAGCTGAGTGGTTAGCCGGCACGGTAATTCAGCGTGTTCGGTCAGAGGGTTAGCTGCCCTCTGTAATAATAATAATAAAAAAAAACTGAGTTAATGGATCAACCACGAACTGAATCGGGTGTCTTCCGACGTCCGCCCCGAGCAGATACAACGAACGAAAACGAACAAAATGAGATTATATATATATATATATATATATATATATATATATATAAAGCGGTCAGCGTGACAGAATGTAAATCCAAAGGGCCCGTGTTCGATTCCCGGCTGGGTCGGAGATTTTCTCCGCTGAGGGACTGGGTGTTGTTTGTCCTAAACAACATCATTTCATCCCCATCGACGCGCAAGTCGCCGAAGTGGCGTCAAATCGAAAGACTTGCACCAGGCGAACGGTCTACCCGACGGGAGGCCCTCGTCACACGACATTATTATTTTATTACACCGGATGGTTATAATTAAAGTGCCGCTATTCACGGAGATGGAGTGTGGACTGTAATTGTCGTATGGCAGCGAAACTTGATAGACATGCTAATGCGCTAATGCAGAACCAGTTTACGCTGGATAAAAATTATTTCCAATTTTGGCCACCAGGTGCAAATCTGGCACTGTACAGCATCTTGTCGACGTCTCCGGTGCTCGTACGGAAGGTATTATACAAGCAATGATTAATAATGAAGTCAACTTTATGTTTTCTTCACTTCATTGTCATTTCCTGCCCCAATCTTGTTACCAATCCACTACGTATGGAAACATTTCGACAAGCCTTTCTTGTATTCACAGCTCCAGATTTGCATCTGGTGGACAAAATCAAACATTTTTTTTCAGCGTAAATCGGTTTCACACTGATGAAGAAGAATATCTACCAAGTGCCGCTGCCGTACCATAATTACAGTCTATATGGGATACCATTCAGAAGCCTCACTTTAATTATAGCTATCTAGTACTACTCTGTGTAACCATTGTATTAAATAGCTCGATAATTAAGTTACATATTAGGATGCACTCAGTCTTCAGGCCACATCGGGACCATCCGACCGCCGTGTCATCCTCAGTTGAGGATGCGGATAGGAGGGGCATGTGATAAGCATACCGCACTCCCGGTCGTTACAATGGTTTTCTTCGACCGGCGTCGCTACTATTCGCTCGAGTAGCTCCTCAGTTGGCATCACGAAGCTGAGTACACCCCGAAAAATGGCAACAGCGCAAGGTGGCCCGGATGGTCACCCATCCAAGTGCCAGACACGCCCGACAGCGCTTAACTTGGGTGATCTCACGGGAACCAGTGGATCCACTGCGGCAAGGCCGTTGCCACATATTAAGATGAAGGACTTTTAACGATTATGTCACGACGTTTTCACGAAAAAACTACAGCGTGAACCTGAACTGTGCATTTAGATTTTTTTGGTCAGCACTATGTGATCTACGTATGCATACGTTCCGTGAATGAGTAGCTTTGTCTCATACTGTTTCGTAAAAACTGATGTAGGAAATCAAAACTGCCGCTGTCTTCTCTCTTTCTCCCATGTGTACAAGACGATGTTTTGGCTATTTGAAGTTCGTATTAATAGCTCTCAACCAATATTTTCCACTGCTTATCAACTACTGACGGCCTTGGGAGAGCCAGTCCTGACAAAACTCTACCATCTGGTGAGCAAGATGTATGAAACAGGCGAAATACCCTCAGACTTCAAGAAGAATATAATAATTCCAATCCCAAAGAAAGCAGGTGTTGACAGATGTGAAAATTACCGAACAATCAGTTTAATAAGCCACAGCTGCAAAATACTAACACGAATTCTTTACAGACGAATGGAAAAACTAGTAGAAGCCGACCTCGGGGAAGATCAGTTTGGATTCCGTAGAAATACTGGAACACGTGAGGCAATACTGACCTTACGACTTATCTTAGAAGAAAGATTAAGGAAAGGCAAACCTACGTTTCTAGCATTTGTAGACTTAGAGAAAGCTTTTGACAATGTTGACTGGAATACTCTCTTTCAAATTCTAAAGGTGGCAGGGGTAAAATACAGGGAGCGAAAGGCTATTTACAATTTGTACAGAAACCAGATGGCAGTTATAAGAGTCGAGGGACATGAAAGGGAAGCAGTGGTTGGGAAGGGAGTAAGACAGGGTTGTAGCCTCTCCCCGATGTTATTCAATCTGTATATTGAGCAAGCAGTAAAGGAAACAAAAGAAAAATTCAGGGTAGGTATTAAAATCCATGGGGAAGAAATAAAAACTTTGAGGTTCGCCGATGACATTGTAATTCTGTCAGAGACAGCAAAGGACTTGGAAGAGCAGTTGAACGGAATGGATGGTGTCTTGAAGGGAAGATATAAGATGAACATCAACAAAAACAAAACGAGAATAATGGAATGTAGTCGAATTAAGTCGGGTGATGTTGAGGGTATTAGATTAGGAAATGAGACAGTTAAAGTAGTAAAGGAGTTTTGCTATTTGGGGAGCAAAATAACTGATGATGGTCGAAGTAGAGAGGATATAAAATGTAGACTGGCAATGGCAAGGAAAGCGTTTCTGAAGAAGAAAAATTTGTTAACATCGAGTATAGATTTAAGTGTCAGGAAGTCGTTTCTGAAAGTATTTGTATGGAGTGTAGCCATGTATGGAAGTGAAACATGGACGGTAAATAGTTTGGACAAGAAGAGAATAGAAGCTTTCGAAATGTGGTGCTACAGAAGAATGCTGAAGATTAGATGGGTAGATCACATAACTAATGAGGAAGTATTGAATAGGATTGGGGAGAAGAGAAGTTTGTGGCACAACTTGACCAGAAGAAGGGATCGGTTGGTAGGACATGTTCTGAGGCATCAAGGGATCACCAATTTAGTATTGGAGGGTAGCGTGGAGGGTAAAAATCGTAGGGGGAGACCAAGAGATGAATACACTAAGCAGATTCAGAAGGATGTAGGTTGCAGTAGGTACTGGGAGATGAAGAAGCTTGCACAGGATAGAGTAGCATGGAGAGCTGCATCAAACCAGTCTCAGGACTGAAGACCACAACAACAACATCAACTCCGACATTCAGCTCCGGCTGGTTTTGAAAAGACGCTTGTGTACATCTGCATAGACCTCAATGTCCTTCGCCCCGCGATTGCAGAGATGTCAGAGGAGTGTGCGTCTCGGTGGTGGGGCCAAGCCAAGGACTGTTCGATTAGTGCGGCAGTGACCTAGACGAGAGGCAGCGTGTGTCCGCTAGCGGTGATGACGTGGGACGCTCTTATCCGGGGGCTCACCCGTCAGCGCCATGGCGCCAGCTCTCGGCCGAGGTCAGGGCACACTCTGCTTACGTCACCTAATGGCTCCTGCTGGCCACGTCCGCCTCGGCGTGCTCCCTGACACGTTCCTAGACCCACTGCACGAGTTCTTCGATAGCTGTTCACACCCAGCTGACTTTTTTCCGATGTGACAACCCCCACCCAAAGTCATCAACGGTACGAGAGAACGTCGGGAAGTTGTTCGTCTGGGACAAAGATACGTTGTTTTGTTGTGTTGATACAATAACGCTTGCTGTGCAATACTGTTAAGTGATTTGTGAGCCCGATCTGATTATACATGAGATTAGCCATGTTGGTACGTGTTGATGCTTGTACGATGAATATGAACTACCAACACAAGAAAAGAATGAAATATGTGATATTTTGGTTTCCCTTGTCAGTGTGTACATGGAAATGTTGTCCTGTGTGTCTTCTGCAGCCAGATAACCGTATCGGGAAACACTATCAGTCATATTCAGCCTTATTCGCGATAAACGTTATGATGTGAAACATGTCAGCTGAAAACACATACACATTATATACATATGTTATAGGCCTTTCCTGTAAAAATGATTAATTATTCTATACTTCCTCTACGTTATAGGAGGAATCGTTAAGAAGAAACATCTTCGATCTACATTTGAAATTATTTCTGCCACTTGTCACACATTTTGTTTCCATGACTAGATTCTCAAAGGATTTTATAGCTGCATATTTCACTCTTACTTGACATTCCCTGCCTATGCACCTTCCTAAACAAGTTGTTTGTAATGAAACAAGCCTGTCTTTACCAGAGTCGTGTGACGAATTCCTTGAAACGGATCTTTTGATTGGTGAGAATGAAGATTTTGTCAATGCTGTACACCTAGTTGATAAAACGAAAATTGTAAATGATCCGGTTGAGACAGGCATCAAGCGCATGGGGAACTGCAATAAATTATTTCCAGAACAGAAATGAGAAACGCAGTGTGTTTACATTTCGCGGCGTGTGGTTCCAGCTGTACCGGTTATATAGCTAAGAACAGTCAAAATTATTTGTGTTCTGGATTCGAATATTAAATTTAGTAGTTTTCAATCGTTCATCCAAATATTAGCAGAGTGTTTACACTTCATGGCGTGCAGTAGCAGTTCTTAAGTTCAGACAAAGTTGTTTGTGCACTGTTACAGAGTTATTAAATTTAGTAGTTTTCAACTGTGTCTCGTGCTGTTTGTGGCGAAATAACAGTTTAATAAACTTTTGGAAACGTTCGCTCAATGTGTTTTTATAATTTTCTGTGCGTTGAAGTCGTTTAGTAAATTTCGTGTGGTAGTTTTCAGCTAACGTTTCTTTGTTTCTAATGAAGTACTTCAGTAAAATTTTCATTCACTGTTTCTACTTCCCTGCGTGTTCCAATGGCCGCTTGAATTTTTGGTTTTAGCTAATAAATTCTGTTATGTTCCGTTGGTATTGGTATTAGTTGTTGTATAGTAGTATTAATAAAAGTTGTTGCTTTCTTAGTAGAGAGTGAAGTACGAGATCACTATTGTTATTTCTACAAATAGTTCTACTAGTGTAATTGAACTTAGGTAACGTAGACGTTTAGTTTTATTCAGTAACTCTAAAATTTTACCATGAATGAGAAGTGTGGGCTTTGTCGTAGGTTTGTGAGTAGTGGGTTACGGTGTGGGGTTTGTTCAAAGTATTTTCATCGGGGGAATGCAGTGAGGAAGCCAGTGGGCATTCTAGCGAGATCCTCTCCTGGGAATGCAGAATCTGTAGCAGAAATAAGTTGATAGAGGAGCAGGAGCGTAAGATCTTTGTCCTTCAGGTGCAGTTACAATACGCAAAGGAGGAACTAGATACGTTGAGGAGGGTGAAGCGTGGTGGGGAATGGGATCTGACAGTATGCAAGGAGGCAGCTAAGAGGAGGAGGTATTCAGACAGCTTTGCTTTGCGTATATGCAATAGATTTGACCTACTGTCAGAGCTGAGTGGAGAGGAGCCTCTTGTAGCTGATGGTGTAGGAAGCTTGCAGCAGTCCTCAACAGTTAGGAGGCCTAAGCTAGTTGCAAAGTCTGACAGAAAGAAGAAAGTTCTGCTCCTAGGTAGTTCGCACGGTAGCGGTGTGGGCCAGCAGTTGCAAGTTGTGAGAGTACCAGGTCACCAGCATTATGAAGCCTAGTGCAGGATTGGTTCAGGTGACTGACAGCATAGAGGAGTTATGTAGGAATTTTACGAAAGAGGATCAGATAGTGATCCTGGGTGGAGCAGGGAATAATCTTGATAGGAATGGGGAATACGACGTAGGTGATGACGTAGTAAAGATAGCTACTCAGACTGGTAACACTAATGTGCACTTCGTGCTACTATTTCAGCGTCGTAATCGGCCTTATCTTAACGATGCTGTTAGGCGAGTTAACATGGGGCTGTGGAGAGCACTGATGGCAGAGGGCATGGGTCACATTTCAGTGGTGCCAGTTGGGTCTATCAGTAGATCGGGTTTCACTAGCCGTGGCCTGCACCTCAATAGGAATGGGAAGGGGGGGCTGGCAAAGCTTATAGGTGACAGTGTAGTGGGTGGTGGTGGGATCACTCATGGAAAAATTACTGTAGTAGTTGGTGTTAGAAATGCACCTTTTTTTTTTAGACTGAAGTCAGCTGATAGGTATACCTGCTTTAAGGAAGTCCCTCTAACAAAGGAATTGCCTTCAGAGGAGGTTAGGTATCCAAGCAGAGCAGAAATTAGCATATTTCATCGAAATAAGAGGTGTTAGAGATAAAGTTAGTGAGATGCTTATAGATGTTGACTTAGACATTATTGTTTTATCGGAACACCACTTAAATAATTTTACAATTCAGAGGCTCCCTTTACCAGGATACAGATTAGCTGGCTCTTTTTCAAGGAGTTCCTTGCAGAGTGGAGGAGTGGCCATGTACGTAAAAAACTGTATTCCGTTTGGGTCCATAGACGTATTACGACACTGCACTGAACAGATATTTGAATGTTGTGCAGGGGCAGTTAATTGAATTTAGTGAAACTAAACTTCTAATTGTTGTTGTTTATAGGTCCCCTAAACTCTGACTTCAGAGCATTTCTGCTCAAGCTATAGAGGGTTCTTGGTTAACTTTATAGGAAGTGCCAGAAATTAGTTATATGTAGTGACTTCAATATTAATTTTGTATATGACTGTGCAAGAAAAAGAATGTTGGTAGATCTTCTAAACTCATACGATCTGATGCAGACTGTGTTTTTTTCCAACTAGGGTGCAGGGGAGCAGCAGCACAGCCACAGACAACATTTTTATTCATTCTTCATTACTAGATGAGCATTCTGTTCGTAAAGGGCTGAATGGCCTTTCAGACCATGATGTACAAACTTTAACACTGAAAGGCTTCTGTACTCAAACAAATGTTACAGACTGATGACTGAAATACTTCTCTGTGATACTGACAAAGGGGAGATTGAGTCAATAATTAAATCACTGAAGAGTCCTTTACTCTCATGGATATGATGGCATGCCAAGCAGAATATTAAAGCGCTGTGCTGCACATGTTAGCCCTACACTTAGCCATATTTGTAATTTTTCCTTTAAGAGTGGTCAGTTTCCTGAACGATTAAAGTACTCAGTAGTAAAGCCTCTCTATAAAAAGGGGGGAAAGGGGTAATGTAGACAATTTTAGACCTATTTCTATGCCATCAGCGTTTGCTGAAGCTATTGAAAAGGCTATGTACGTAAGGGTAATTGATCACTTTACATCACATAATTTGCTATCAAATGTACAGTTCAGCTCTAGAAGTTGTTTCACAACTGAAAATGCTGTGCTCTCTTTTCTCTGTGAGATACTGGATCGATTAAACAAAAGGTTTCGAACGCTACGCATACTTTTTGATCTAACAAAGGCCTTTGATTGTGTTGATCACAAAATATTGCCCCACAATCTGGACCATTACGGAATACGGGGAGTAGCTCACAATTGGTTCACCTCTTACTTTAACAACAGACACCAAAAGTCATTATTCACAGTGTTGAGAATGGCTGTGATGTGGAGTCTGAGTAGGGTACAGTCAAATAGGGAGTGCCCCAGGGATCAGAGTTGGGGCCATTCCTGTTCCTTAGTTATATATTTGATATGCCGTCCAGTATTACGGGTACTTCTAAAATATCCCTGTTTCCTGGTTACACTAGCTTGGTAGTAAAGAGTGTTGTGTGCAACATTGGCTCTGTTTCAAATGGTGCAGTTCGTAACATAAGTTCATGGCTTGTAGGAAGTAAACTAACGCTAAATCACAGCAAGACTCAGTTTTTACAGTTTCTAACAGACAATTCAACGAAACCCGACGGTTTAATTTTACAGAATGGGCATATGATTAGAGAATCTGAACAGTTCAAATTTATAGGTGTTTAGATAGATAGATACATAGTAAACTGTCATGGAAAGCTCACATTCAGGATCTTGTTCAAAGGCTTAATGCTTCCATTTTTACTGCTCGAACGGTATCTGAAGTAAGTGATCGTTCGACACGAAAATTAGTCTACTTTACTTATTTTCACTCGCTTATGTCGTTTGGTATTATATTTTTGGGTAACTCTTCCCATTCTAAGAGGATATTCTTGGTTCAGAAAGGAGCTGTTCGGACAATAAGTGGTGGAAGTTCGCGAACCTCTTGTCGACCCGTTTTTAGTCTGGGTATTTTGACATTGGCCTCTCAATATATATATTCTTTACTGTCGTTTCTTGTTAACAATATTAGTTTATTCCCAAGAATTAGCAGCCTTCACTCAGTTAATACTCTGCAGAAACCCAATCTGCATTTGGATGGCACTTCCTTTAACTCTTGTGCAGAAAGGTGTGCAGTAAACTGCTTCATCCATTTTCAGTAAGCTACTACAAGAATTAAAAGAACTTAGCAGTAATCCACGCGCTTTCAAATCGAAACTGAAGAGTTTCCTCATGGGTCACGCCTTCTATTCTGTTGAGAAGTTCCTTGGAAAACTAAGCTGAGTCTTATGTTATATTGTTGACTGCGGTTACTTAAACTTATGGACTGACTTTTTTTGGGTTCATAAACATTTTGTTTTATCTGTTATTACTTTTTCGTTGTAATTTCAAGTACTGACACGTTCCACGACCTTGGAGATTTGCTCCTCAATTTGGTCCTACGGGACTTATAAATAAATAAATACGATCTGTAGACTGTATTTCAACATCGCCTAAGTTTCCATGACATAAAATGATACTTTGTCAAAGAACACGGATTCTTAAAATAAAATGAGATCGTCTAATCATCTACATCTACATCTACATCTACATCCATACTCCGCAAGCCACCTGACGGTGTGTGACGGAGGGTACCTTGAGTACCTCTATCGGTTTTTTCTTTTATTCCAGTCTCGTATTGTTCGTGGAAAGAAAGATTGTCGGTATGCTTCTGTGTGGGCTTTAATCTCTCTAATTTTATCCTCATGGTCTCTTCGCGAGATATACGTAGGAGGGAGCAATATGCTGTTTGACTCCTCGGTGAAGGCATGTTCTCTAAACTTCAACAAAAGCCCGTACCGAGCTACGGAGCGCGGCTCTCCGTTGGATCTTCTCTATCCCTTCTATCAGCCCTATCTGGTACGGATCCCTCCTAAATCTCTCCTAATGCCTACTCCCAGATAATTTATGAAATTAACTGCTTCCAGATGCTGACCTTCTATATTGTAGCTAAATGATAAATGATATTTCTTTCGATGTATTCGCAGCACATTACACTTGTCTACATTGAGATTCAATTGCTATTCCCTGCACCATGCGTCAATTCGTTGCAGATCCTCCTGAATTTCAGTACAATTTTCCATTGTTACGACATCTCGATATACTACAGAATCATCCGCAAAAAGCCTCAGTGAACTTCTGATGTTATCCACAAGGTCATTTATATCTATTGTGAATAGCAACGGTCCTACGACACTCCCCTGCGGCACACCTGAAATTATTCTTACTTCGGAAGACTTCTCTCCATTGAGAATGGCATGCTGCGTCCTGTTATCTAGGAACTCCTCAATCCAATCACACAATTGGTCTGATAGTCCATATGCTCTTACTTTGTTCAATAAACGACTGTGGGGAACTGTATCGAACGCCTTGGGAAGTCAAGAAATACGGCATCTACCTGTGAACCCGTGTCTATGGCCCTCTGAGTCTCGTGGACGAATAGCGCGAGCTGGTTTTCACACGACCGTCTTTTTCGAAACCCATGCTGATTCCTACAGAGTAGATTTCTAGTCTCCAGAAAAGTCATTATACTCGAACATAATACGTGTTCCAAAATTCTACAACTGATCGACGTTAGAGATATAAGTCTATAGTTCTGCAAAAAAATGGCTCTGAGCACTATGGGACTCAACTGCTGTGGTCATAAGTCCCGTAGAACTTAGAACTACTTAAACCTAACTAACCTAAGGACATCACACACATCCATGCCCGAGGCAGGATTCGAACCTGCGACCGTAGCGGTCGTGCGGTTCCAGACTGTAGCGCCTTTAACCGCTCGGCCACTCCGGCCGGCTATAGTTCTGCACATCTGTTCGACGTCCCTTCTTGAAAACTGGGATGACCTGTGCCCTTTTCCAATCCTTTGGAACGCTACGCTCTTCTAGAGACCTACGGTACACCGCTGCCAGAAGGAGGGCAAGTTCCTTCGCATACTCTGCGTAAAATCGAACTGGTTTCCCATCAGGTCCAGCGGCCTTTCGTCTTTTGAGCGATTTTAATTCTTTTTCTATCCCTCTGTCATCTATTCCGATATCTACCATTTTGTCATTTGTGCGACAATCTAGAGAAGGAAGTACAGTGCAGTCCTCCTCTGTGAAACATCACATTCCATCTTCAGACACATTTGGTGCTTAGCAGTTGACAGTTCTACAGTTGGTACGCACAAAAGCGTGGACCGATCGCATTTTTACTTATGCTGACTGTGTTCTGGCTGTGGTGTCTCGATAATTCAGAACAAAGCTGAACTGCAACCTAAGGACATGCTTGGATAGATGTACGTATGGTGCACAGATAACAAATTACCATTAATGGGGTATAAACCTGTATAAGTCTTTCTCTCTAGGAAGGGTGGGTGGGGAAAATTTCTCTTTTGAAAGTGTAAGACTATGTTTGGGTGATCAGTATATCTTTGTGATGCTATTAAAATTCATATCTGGTGACCTAATCAGTAAAGAGATCGCCCCACACAGGAAATCATGCGAAATTAGTCAATCAAAAGCCGTGCAACGGAAACTACCGTGATCTGGGTTGACAATTGGAGTGGCCATAATATACAGGACAACATGGGTCCATAGCTAATACAGATGTACACTCAGGTGACAAAAGTCGTGGAACAGCGATATGCACGTGTACACATGTCGGCAGTACCGCGTAAAAATGAAAATGCCCTGCGGCTAGGGCTTCCCGTCGGGTAGACTGTTCGCCAGGTGCAAATCTTTCGAGCTGACACCACTTCGGCGACTTGCGTGTCGATGGGGATGAAATGACGTTGGTAAGGACAACACAATACCCAGTCCCTGAGCGGGAAAATCTCCGACCCAGTCGAGAATCGAACCCAGGCCGTTAGGTATGACAGTCTGTCCCGCTAACCACTCAGCCACCAGGGGTGGAAAATACCGGGTAGCCAAGAGGAAAGGTATCCAACTTTATCGTGGTCCAAACGAATCGATCATTGACTGGAAACGGCTATGTTCGACTACTTGGAGACCATTTAGAGCCTTTCATCGACTTCATGTTCCCAAACAACGATGAAATATGTATGGATGATAACGCGCTATGTCACTGGACCACAACTGTTCGCGACTGGTTTGAAGGACATTCTGAACAATTCGAGCGAATGATCTGGCCCCCCACATTACCCGAAATGAATCCCATTGAACATTTTGAGACATAATCGAGAGGTCAGTTCATGCGCAAAATCGTTCACTAGTGACATTTTCGCAATTGCGGACGGCTATATGTGCAGCAGGGGTCAGTATTTTTGCAGAGGACTTCCAACTGTTCGTTGAGTCCGTCCCACGTCGAGTTGCTGTACAACGCCGGGCAAAATGAGATCTGACAGGATATTAGTAAGTATCCTATGTCCTTTGTCACCTCAGTATTTTAAAGAAGGGTTTCATCAAGTTGGGCAACGGCCTTGCCGCAGTGGTTACACCGGTTCCCGTGAGATCACCGAAGTTAAGCGCTATCGGGCGTGATCGGCTCTTGAATGGATGACCATCCACGCCGCCATGCGCTGTTGCCATTTTTCGGGGTGCACTCAGCCTCGTGATACCAATTGAGGAGCTACTCGACCGAATAGTAGCGGCTTCGATCAAGAATACCATCATAACGACCGGGAGAGTGGTGTGCTGACCCCACGCCCCTCCTATCCGCATCCTCCTCGGAGGATGACACGGCGGTCGGATGGTCTCGGTAGGCCACTCGTGGCCTGAAGATGGAGTGTTTTTTCATCAAGTTACCTAATGAACTAAATGTCACGCTCAAGCTAAATTTACTACAAAAATGCAAAGATCGTTAATGAGAATGGATTGAATTTACAGTTAACAACGAGATTCAGAAAATGACTTGTTTAGACCTTGGCATGAGTGGATGAAATTAGAACAACGAATGGGAATGCCAGTGGTAGAAACGCAACTAATCAATGGAATTGAAGACCAGACCAGAAATAAATGACGTAGAAAATTATATGCAAAAACCAATTACTTCACCTAAGAGTATAGTAAGCAAGGTGACCTACCAGTGTGATTAAGTTAAGCCAAAACATTATCGAAATAAGCAAATTCGTGCTCCACTCTACACGTGGCGTGCAGCCGCTGCTCGTTCTCACCAATCACATGATTCTGCCGTAGTGGATGACTGTGATAGTGACTGAGGGCTCTGAGTGTGGCCACGTCATCTGCGTCCAGTTTGCGGAGTCCAAACACTGCAAGACAGAAGCGAATATGGCTGCTGGCCTCCCGAACTCGAAGAGTTCACGATTCACACAAAAGTCGAAGTGTTTTCTCTGCTTGTTCCAAGGTAAAGAGTCTCTGCCCACTGTTACAGAAACTGTCTTGGCTCTCCCAGCATCGGAAACTCTCTAGCCAATTAAGCTAAAGATTTCGAGCTACAACCAACGAGAAGTTCAGAAATATATTACGAAAATCCCTTCAGTTACGTATTCTGACTTGATTAAGCAATGGTGTTAATGATCTCTGAAGTGGGAACAAAAGTTGTTAGTTCTTTCTCACCAAGAACGTGACTTTACATCCTGACGAATGAAAGGGAAGACTCGTACACACAAGTGAGCCCTTCCTCTGCCTAAAAAATAATTTTCGTGAGCCAATCAGCGTTTGTTTTACAAGTCTGATTAATAATACCTGGCTGCCTCCTTTCATGCTATGATAACGCTCATCATTTTAACATCTTGCTGTGTTTTTCCACTCCGTAGATCCATATCCGTTGAAATAACATCCGTAACCCTCCGGGCGATCTCCTAAATTCTACAGTCTCTTAGTTTATTCAGGATCCATCTGCTATTATGACCTCAAGACAGGTCCAGTGTCCTTCATCCCACAGCCATGGTGACCGTTTCTGCTTTCAGAGCTTCCAGAAAGAGTCACAGTATGGCGCCCCTGCGTGGGAATGTCGCACGGCAGCGCACCTTACTTGCGGGCAGACAGAAAGAACTCCAGACTGAAGAAGACAGAACAGAATCAAAAGGGATTTTCAATTATTTTAATGACCTGTACTTGCGTAAATGCTCAAGTGCACTACTCATATTATGACTTTCTGTGGTCTCCCACTTTAAATAAGTGTATGATACGTTACAATGCATTTTCTTGAAAACTGCCACGTCACATCACAGTTCCGTTGTTTTTTCAAATTTGATGGTGATGTATTTGCGCTAGAACTCGTTTTAGCGTAAATCCACCACAGAAATTTTTAAATTGGATTGTGAGTGCTGGGTTATACTGCATTGATGCCAAGGACACAATCTTATTTAAATATTCACTAACAGTAAAGTGAAGGCTCCACACAACAATACAATTTGCTGGTGTACGAATGATGTTTCATCTGTATTAAATATAAACAAAAAGGTACCAGCTCTTAATCTCTCATTTACACTTATAAAATACACGGTACAAAGAGCGACTGTGGCACTGCTGTGAAACTAACTCTCATCCGTGAATGGCTTTCAAAACCAGAAATTTACAAAGTTCTTTACTCTATACAAGTCATTAAGCTACCGACTATGAACATGATGGTACATATTCAATACTTACGTCCCATGTGTGTGTGTGTGTGTGTGTGTGTGTGTCATATGTCATGTTTTGTATTGATTAGTGTTCATGCAGTTTAAGTTCCTATCGTGCAATTTACTTCTGCTAACTCCTGAGGTTTGCAGTCGATACTGACAAGGTCCCCTCCAAATACCTCCCTTGTGCAAAGCTAGGTTATTTGACGGCGCGCCACAATACCAGTCATACCTTGCAGTGTACGCAGTAACTTAATTCCTGACGGTCAGAGTCTCATACGTTGTTACCCTAATCATAATTTAGTTTGGCAAACTGGTGGCTTAGCTTTTCTAGAAGACATAAAAATGTCCGTATAAAAGGTACACACAAAACAAAATAAAACACATCATAACGATCATTACTTAATTAACTATGCATTAGTAAGTATAACAACATATCTCAAGAAAACCACGTCATCTTTTACCTTTAATTCAGTTCAAGATACCCCGTTAATTGCACGCTTCCTTCCACGACTTTGCTATCAAAATTTTTCTGACATGTACTTCCTCCAAGCCGTCGATTGTATTGACTGTGACAATGCAATCACAACACAAAGCCATTACTTACCCTCGTTACTTTGGACGTGCGAATTTTTCCGCAGCTTAACGCATCCATCCTTTGACAATAAAATTCTCTGATAACTAGGTGTGACCTCAACTCTGTAAAATTCCTACAACGACCAATCTTTCTTCACATAGCACGGTGCGTCCTTGCGATCTGCAACTACTTTCCCTCTTCCCTCGCACCACATAGTGACCTTGCTTCTGGCCTCTCCGTTTAATATTCAAATGCGGTGCTGCCTCGTCTCAAAAATTCTTTCACTCAGTGCGGCCTCCGCACTGCCTTAGCTTTCTCCAGTTTGCTGATACGTAAGAATCGTGGAAGTCCATCCCGTACGTCGTCCAAAGAACACTGAGCTGGCAACACTCATGGGATCGCGATATGCACATATACAGATGCTAGTAGTTGTAATATTGTGCCCTGCCCGCGACGTAAAAACATACTATTTTCCTTTCCTATCGAAATATCAAGAGTTAAAGATATAATTTAACCACTGAGTCAATGACCTGCGGTGAAAGTCAGCGCATATGTACGCCTAGGATAATGAGAGCCAAGACCACCTACAATACATCAGACCACAACACAGAAACCAAGATGGCGGCCGTCTTAGGCCAAGTATTTCAGCGCTACCTTAATACGAATAATTTACAAACTTCATAAATGGAAAGTAGATCCTAAATTGCGTAGTAAATGTATTGTTATGTATATGTTTCTATCTTCAAACTTAAATAAAAAGTTGTCACTAAAGCCACAAATTACGTAATAAGTACTATGACTAAGTAAAATTATGAGATGCAACTCAAAATCAAATCCAAAAAAACTACTATACAACACATATAAATGGCATATTTATTGTAGGTGGTCTTGTGAGAGCGGCGTAGCGTTATCATCTGTATTTTGTTCTATATAAGAATGCGCGCTCGTCTTTTCTTTCTCTTCTTTAGTCGCGCGAATTTCCGACAGCATCTTACGCTATCAGACTATTTTCTTGCATTTTGTTCAAATGAATTGAAATTGTATTCCCGTTAGGAATTTGTTTAATTGTGGCATTATTATCGCCAATTGCGATTACTGATATGACTTTACTATGAACACTTTTTTCTTTCGCTCCAAAGTCGTGCTAATACTATTGTAATTTCTCGGTATTTCACCGGAATCCGGCAAAAATTCTTTGTTATGTTCAAAATTGTGAGATTAATGCACGAGATGTCAGATGTCTGTATAAAAGCTTCTTTCGTTAAATAATAATTGTTTGATTTGGCATTTCTGCTTTCATTTCATAGTAACGATCATAAATCCCCAATTAATAAATGTTATAGATTTTGCTTTACTACATTTTTTCTTACGTTGCCAACGCGATACCCACGAAATTAAATTAAACTATTCTGAATTTTCTCGCGAGGTGAGAAGACGGTTAGTAATTTCCCTGAGATTATAGAAACCCAAATTAAACGTTTTTGAGTACAGCACGAGTTTACCGACCTTCACTTCAAACAATAAAAAAGGTAAAAAAGAGTAGAATTAACTAAGGAGTAAGTGACTTTTTTTATGTAGTTGATAATATCGTGTGCATTTTCTGCAAAAAGCAATTTTCATTATAGAGACTAAGAAAGTGGCGTGTGTGAGCATGTGAAATATTTAGGTTCATTTTACTTTTCATTTAGCAGATTTCATTTTAATTAATTAGTTATTTAATTATTACCAATTGATATTATTACATAGTATCGCATACATGAGACGTAATGGGGCAGTGCTTTGGTGGAGCTGCCATTTCTACTCAGTTGGTTCATGTGAAAAGGTTTCCGACGTTATTATGGCCGCACGACGGGAATTAACAGACCTCGAACGCAGAATGATAGTTGAAGCTAGATGCATGGGACATTCCATCTCGGAAATCATTAGGGAGTTCAATATTCCGAGATCCAGTGTCAACAGTGTGTCGAGAATATCAAATTTCAGGTATTACCTCCCACCACGGACAACGCAGGGGCCGACGGCCTTCTCTTAACGACCGAGAGCAGCGGCGTTTGCTTGCAGTTGTCAGTGCTAACAGACCAGCAGCACTGCGTGAAGTAACCGCAGAAATCAATACGGGGCGTACGACGAACGTATCCGTTAGGGCAGTGCGGCAGAATTTTGCGTTAATGGGTTATGGCAGCAGACGACCAGCGCGAATGCCTCTGCTAACAGCAACGACATCGAGCGAGGTGGCGCAGTGGTTAGATTCTGGACTCGCATTCGGGAGGACGACGGTTCAATCCCGCGTCCGGCCATCCTGATTAAAGTTTTCCGTGATTTCCGTAAATCGCTCCAGGCAAATGCCGGGGTGGTTCCTTTCAAAGGGCACGGCCGACTTCCTTCCCCGTCCTTCCCTAATCCGATGAGACCGATGACCTCACTGTCTGGTCTCCTTCCCCAACCAACCCCCCCCCCCCTCCCAACAGCAACTACATCGCTCCTGCGCTCGTAATCGTATCAGTTCTACCTTATATGACTGGAAATCCGTGGCCTTCTCAGATGAGTCCCGATTTCACTTGGTAAGAGCTGACGGTAATGTTCTAATGCGGCGCAGACTGCAAGAAGCCGTGGAGCAAAGTTGTCAACAATGTAATGTGGCTCCGTAATGGTGTGGGCTGTGTTTACGTGGAATGGACTGGTCCTCTGGTCCAAATGAATCGATCATTGACTGGTAATGGTTAGCCGGCCGAAGTGGCCGTGCGGTTAAAGGCGCTGCAGTCTGGAACCGCAAGACCGCTACGGTCGCAGGTTCGAATCCTGCCTCGGGCATGGATGTTTGTGATGTCCTTAGGTTAGTTAGGTTTAACTAGTTCTAAGTTCTAGGGGACTAATGACCTCAGCAGTTGAGTCCCATAGTGCTCAGAGCCATTTGAACCATTTTTGAACTGGTAATGGTTATGTCGGCTACTTGGAGACCATTTGCAGCCATTCATGGACTTCATGTTCCCAAACAACGATGTAATTTAATGTAGGTTGATTCTGACAAAGAAGACAGAAACCAGCCACTATTAATGCTGGTATTTATTTAAGTAAATTGCGCCGTAACCGGTTTCGTACTGGCAAGTTCATCATCAGACGGCTGTTCACATGATTTGCAAGATACACTTCACATAATCGTCATTTTTCGATTTTTATTCTTCCACTGTGGCGAAATATTCTTGGTGTGTTGGTGCCAGAATAAAAATCGAAAAATGACGATTATGTGAAGTGTATCTTGCAAATCATGTGAACAGCCGTCTGATGATGAACTTGCCAGTTCGAAACCGATTACGGCGCTATTTACTTAAATAAATAGCAGCATTAATAGTGGCTGGTTGCTGTCTTCGTCTTTGTAAGAATCAACCTACAGTAATTGTACGTAGTCACGGTCTCATTATGTCAGTTTTAGACAAAATAACGATGTAATTTATATGTATGACACTGAGACTTGCCACTGCACCACAACTGTTCACGATTGGTTTGAAGAACCTTCTGGCCAATTCGGGCGAATGATTTAGCTACCCGGATCGCCCGACATGAATCCCATCGAACATTTATGGAACATAATCGAGATGTCTGTTCGTGCATAAAATCCTGCACCGGCACCAGCTTGACATTTATGCGCGGATATAGAGTCAGCATGGCTCATTATTACTTCAGAGAACTTCCAACGACTTGTTGAGTCCATGCTCCGTCGAGTTGCTGAAATACGTTGAGCAAAAGGAGGTCCGACACGATATCAGAAGGTGGTTCATGACTTTTGTCGCTTCAGTGTACTCTGTATTACATCACCGATGCAACACACTTCTCAACAAAATCGTGTACACCTTCTACACTCAACAATGTAAAGTAGTATCAAACGGTTCAACGGCACACACACAGGTTACTAATGTAACATGCACTCTTGTATTACATTTGTCCTTGTAACTTCAACTTACAAAATAATCCTTACTTCTTAACACTGAAAATATGTTCCTTCTAACCCAGATGCGCGCTTTAGGCGCTCTCTCACACTTATTGTTAACAACAAGTGTACGACGAGTGTTCCTTGCTCCTCTTGCGTTCGAACCCAACACCTCCCAGTTATTCATTAAGCTCGAGCAAGTCACACATGCCTCATTAGACCAAAATTCTTTCTTTCTTTACTCATTGTGGCAGCTTCATCAAACAAATCCGTATGGTGTCCGACGCTAAATAGGATTCATCTAAAGTATTATTGTCTATCGTTATGCCCTTGAAGCATAGCGCAGGGCCACTGACACCGGAGTTCAAGTACTTCAGACACGTATTTTTGTACTGTTCTTGTGCTCCTCTTTCACTTGTGACCAGTATTACTCCAGAAATTCCCGCCGAAAACTTTCGTATGTGTTGCATGTCTTTGGTCGAATTAGCATGCTTGTAGCCGGTTCTGCTTGCAGATATGACGTTACAAAACTTATTTGTTGTGGTTGATGACCACGACATGGCAGTATGCTATCAAATTGGCTGATCTACAATTTTGGGGTGGACGTCGCCTCTCCGATCCGAAAAGTTGGTGTCTTCGCGTACACTAATGTTCACCCTCTTCATCACGTCTTCCTGCGTAATTGATTCACGCATATGTTAAGTATGAGAAATAGGGTAGTGTGGGGCTTTCTGAATCATGGGGCTGTGTGGATAGGAATAAGAAAATATTCTACTGCTTAGCCCATGTGCGCAGTTTGGACGCCATTAGGTTACAGGACCGTCGCTAAAGAACCAGTGCACAAGTGGAAAGAAGCTTTTTCCAAATATATTTACTACAGGCAGTAATCATCCAGAAGGAAACGGAAAGGATAAGACGATATTGCCTGTAACAATCCGCGATGCAATAGCAAGTCATTTTAAAATAGCCTCTATTATAGAATACGTGAACGCTAGTTACAAATCTTTGCGCTACCAAATTTATGGCATCCATCAGGTTGGTCAGCAAAACAACTAGCGGCGTCCGTTATATATTTGAGCAACTGCTTACATTTAAAAAATAACAAAGTACTGGGACCATGCGAATCACTCCTCGACGGGCTTTCTGAATCGGAATATAATTTCGATTATTTCTTCTTTATTCAAGTATTTACGTAGCCTAATTCAACCCAACAATCACTCTGCCAAATTTGGTTTTGGTAAAATTTTTGACGTCACTTGGACACGTAGAGCTAATTTAAGAAATGCTGTGTCGGAAACTGAGTGCACGGGAATTTTTCTCTTGAAACCAAACAAAATACCACCACACGAAATTCCTTCCTTCATCCACATTCCTGAATGACGAGTCTCGGTCTGTTACTACAGAACGAGAAGTAAATCCAGGCCTTGCAATTCCTGCTAATCCTCCAAGACACTAGGGAAGTCAGGGCTCAGCAATATCACAATTTTCTTGTGTTTTCCCAAAACCCACGAATATCATCGCTGCTACACGTTGAAGGAGAGAGGAAAATTCAGTTTGTTCATCTCAACCTTACAAGAGAGAAGAGAGAATCGAAGTTCGCTAACTCCCAAAGGAAGAAGGTGAAGGGTTGTAGAAATGTGCTGTATGTTCATGACAAACCTTCAAATACAGAAAAAGAATTAATCTTCATCGTCATCTGGAGCCGGAGGAATAAACCGTACGTTGTGGTTCCTGTAACATCAAACATTACGTCCCTAGATCTATGAAGAAACATCTATTCTTCATTGTAAACAGCAAAATTTAAAATGTTGAAACAACGTAAAAATAAAAATTTGTGGGGCTATTTGAAACGTAAATCGGGCTACGTGAATCATGGTCATACAATAATAGACAATACGATAGATTAAACTTTTTTATCTGTTCCAGTAGTTGTTACATACATTTCACCACAGCGGAACTGGTTACGCCCATAGTCCCAATACAATATTCGTGAAGCAACATCGTGCAGTCTCCATGACGTTTGGAAGAAGCAATAAACCCGCCTCACAGTAACAGAAGCGTCATATCTCTCATGTCACAAATCTATTATATACTCTCTGAGATGCGATGATTTTCACAAGGCCAAAATATTTCTCTTGCTTTGTCGCCTGTCTTTCTTCGTCCTCTTGCAGCTCTTTTTCTGATACGCAGCAAGAAGGCAGAAAAAATGTAATAAAAATAACAACATCGAAGCTCAAAAATAAACGACAGGTGAGGAAAAGGCGGACGCCGACGAAAAATCTCGGGCCTAGCGCGACACTGTCCGTTAATTCGTTCCTGAGGCAGCGTACCAGCGTCAGGTTTCTCATTTGTAACAACACAAACACAACACTAACAGCAGAAGCACTGGTGCTACAGATATCCGTAACAAGTCGAAGGAAGCAACGGCAAACCACCTCCACTGTTGTATTATCAAGGGCGGCAATGCGGAATTCTCATATCAGCTCACCATCTCAATATGGGACTGATTTTGACGATCTGACGATGGCCTGGCTCCACGCAATTTTCCCCGTGTCCTTCAAATGGCCCAATATATGACATACGCATTATTATCTACCGTTATCTTTGACTCAACGCCCTTATTGTTTGTCCTTATCTCTGCGTGCTGTAATACCTGTGTAATAGAGGTTGTGAAGGACTTGCTTATCAACGCATCCGTCTCAATCTCAATGGGATAACGCAGCAGCAAAAAGCGCGAGATGGGTATCACTTCACCACGAGGATAGATAGAATCATAGCTCCCTTCCGAAGAATGTACAGAAAAGTACTGGAAATAATTATTTGTCAGAGAAAGAGTACAAAGATACACTGAAGCGCAAAAGAAACTGGTATAGGCATGCGTTTTCAAATACAGATATGTGTAAACAGGCAGAATACAGCGTTAGGGTCGGCAACGCCGATATAAAACAAGTGTCTGGTGCAGTTGTTAGATCAGTTACTGCTGCTACAATGGAAGGTTATCAAGATTTGAGTGAGTTTGAACGTGGTGTCATAGTTGGCACACGAGCGATGGGACATAGCATCTCCAAGGTTGCGATGAAGCAGCGATTTTCCAGTACGACTATTTCACGAGTGTTCCGTGAATATAAGGGATCCGGTAAGACATCAAATCTCCGACATCGCTGCTGCCGGAAAAAGATTCTGCAAGAACGGGATCAACGACGACTGAAGAGAATCTTTAAACGTGACAGAAGTGCAACCCTTCCGAAAATTGCTGCAGGTTTCCATGCTGAATCAACAAGCGTCAACGTGCGAACCATTCAGCGAAACATCGTCGATATGGGCTTTCGGAGCCGAAGGCCCACTCGTGTACCCTTGATGACTGCACGACACTGGGCTTTACGCCTCGCCTGGGCCCGTCTGCACCGACATTGGACTGTTGATGAATGGAAACATGTTGCCTGGTCGGACGAGTCTCGTTTGAAATTGTATCCAGTGGATGGAAGTGTACTAGTATGGAGACAACCTCATGAATCTCTTGACCCTGCATGTCAGCAGGGGATCGTTCAAGCTGGTGGAGGCTCTGTAATGGTGGCAGGTGTGTGCAGTTGGAATGATATGGGACCCCTGACACGTGTGGATACGACTCTGACAGGTGACTCGTGCGTAAGCATCCTGTCTGATCACCTGCATTCATTCATGTTCATCGTGCATTCCGACGGACTTGAGCAATTTCAGCAGGACAATGCGAGACGTCACACGACCGTAATTGCTACAGAGTGGCTCCAGGAACACTCTTCTGAGTTTAAACACTTCCGCTGGCCACCAAACTCCCCAGATATTAACATTATTGAGCTTATCTGGGATGCCTTGCAACGTGCTGTTCAGAAGAGATCTCCACCCCCTCGTACTCTTACGGACTTATGAACAGCCCTGTAGGATTCATGCTGTCAAATCCCTCTAGCACTACTTCAGACATTAGTCGAGTCCATTCCACGTCGTGTTGCGGCACTTTTGCGTGCTCGCGGTCGGCCTACAAGATATTAGGCAGGTGTACCAGTTTCTTTGGCTCTACAGCGTAGAAGCGATGATTGTGCCACACGAAGTCGAATTCGAGAAGGGAAAAATTGCGCATCGCGAGCATTTAAATTGACAACATTGGGAAGATGGAAAATCACAGGGGCTGAATTCTTAGATATTTCTGAGATCATAATTTTTTCTTAATAAAACCTATAGTATCGCCAAGGACAATGAGCTCACCTTCACAGTCAGAAAACCGAATATTCTTCGCAGCATTTCAAGGCTACAGAAGAAGATAGACAATTCAGATGCATAACTTACCTTAGGGTACCATGATTGTCCCACTTTTGTCTAAATTATATATTGTTGACCAGTAAGTACCTGACCAGTGTGGATTTACTGCTTAGATTAAATTTTTGAAGGAGCAGAATGTAGGATATACAAAACTTAAATCTGTGTCACTCAGAAGCATTCAGACTCATACGTCACACGTCAAAGAACTCCTTTCGAACACTATACCAAATAATTTGGAAGTAACATTAGGTCTTGTTCTTTCACATAAGATGCATTACCAACCAAAAAGAATCAGAACCAAACAATATTGTTCGTAAGATTCTACGTACGACACGTCATGCACGAATATCTATAGCGGAGACTTCAGTGTTTATATAATGGTACTTCGCAGCTGAATATGCTACACCAAGATGATGTATGCTGTGCTTTTTGATACGTGCCGCACCGTTATGAGCTGAGTAAAATCTGCTCCACGGGAGAAGCCAGCATCGAGGATATAGCTCCACATGAGACAGGGTGTGAGACTTCTTCCAGGCATGGGAAAACAGACGCGTTAATATCGCATTATCATCCAGTGGATGAAATCAACAAGCATTTTCTTCAAAACAACCACACGTCAGACAAGAACATCTCCACATGAAATGACCCACACAAGACTAACAAGAAGCTAGAGCCACAAAAAATGGCTAGTACCAAATGTGAGCCTTCCTTTCTGATCATTTAGATCGAAATCTTTCTATAGTCTGCGTCTGGTACCACAAGCTCCAGAAGTGAATGCAGGTGAGTGAATGGTCACCTCCCCACTATGCTGAATCACGTGGGACATTCACATTGAAAGATCTTGCTCAGTTGAGATCTGATGCCCTTAACGTTAAATACTCATTTCATTTTATGTCCCTTTAACTGCAACTGTGTTGACATTGTAAAATATTATTAAACCTGAAGACTACGCCACTGATGTTCCTCTGTGCCATGGCTTGTGTTAATTATAGACGTGCTTTTAAAACACGGTATTTCAGCGTCAGACGGTGCTTAAATTGAAATTATAGCCGACGATACTCCTTATCTGCTTCAGTAACCAATCATCACAAAAAAGAACTAGTTTCAGGGTTAATGTCGGGCTCGAAGTTTTAAAATAGAAGAGTTTCCCCCGGCATCTGACATCAGTAGTACATATGTAGTAGACAAAAAAACAATTAGACACACTTCAGAAAAAGAAGGAAATGATAGCACTAAACTGATGGAAACATGGAAAGATAAATACTAGTCGATATTTTGTCAAAAACGGACATTTTGAGCTCGTTGACTCTAGTACACCCTCAGCTGCCACAATTTCTCAAAACAAGCAGCATTTTCGTTCTTTCACTATCAATTACAGCAAAATGTTCCTTGAGCAATGCTTATCAAAGTGACTTAGTGCCTGTTGGCTTCTGCCTCGAGATCTTCGGCTGACGTTTATTTAATGGTTTTCCTGACGTTTCGCGGGCCCGATTGGCTGGCATTGTCAAAATGGTACCCTCCAGGTCCTGTACATATGATCTCCAGCTGTGAAACAATCACATAAAACTTGTTGCTGTTAAAGCGGATGCCAGACAGAGATTCATTGGGAGAATCCTCAGGAAATGTAGCCCATCAACTAAGGAGGTAACTCCTCGTTCGATGAACACTTGAATATTGCTCTCGGTCTGGGATCCGAACCATCTAGGATGTATAGAGGAAATAGAGAAGATCCGAAGGAGATTAGATTGGATTAGATTCAGTTTCCGTTTCATAGGTCCAAAAAATGAGATGATTCATGTGGGTGTAGAAGACGTCAGAAAGTATAACATAAAAAACATAAAACATTTGAATATAATACTTACCACCCTGATAATTTGTCAGGAGATTGTCAAAATAGATGAATACAATACAGTAAACTGGAACAGCGAATATTTACAAAATTGATTCGCTGTCAGAATGAAACATTGTCATGCACTATTAATAAATTTATCATACACAAAATATCTAATCTTGACTGTTGTGACCAAGTGCTCTCAAAACTGAAATCTAACAAACATTTTTACTTAAGTTGGCCTAACAGCCTCTGTTAAGAATTCATCTATAGAGTAGAAGGAGTTCCCTATCAAAAAGTCTCTCAGACTCTGTTTAAACTGTGCTTCATCTGAAACCAAGTTTTTAATGATTGCTGGCAATTTATTGAAAATGTGTGTTCCTGAATATTGGACCCCTTTTTTGAACCAAAGTATGTGATTTTAGGTCTTTATGTAGATTGTTCTTATTCCTAATACTGATACTATGTATTGAGCTATTGGTTGGAAATAGAGATGTATTACTTGCAACAAATTTCATTAAGGAATAAATATACTGAGAAGCAGTGGTTAGAATTCAAAGTTCCTTAAATTGGTTTCTACATGATGTTTTTGAATTTATACCACAAATGATTCTTATTACACGCTTTTGTACACTAAAAACTTTTGCTCGGTTTGATGAGTTACCCCAGAATATGATCCCTTATGACATAATAGAATGGAAGTAAGCAATGCATGCAAGTTTTTTTTATATTTATATCTCCTACATCTGACATCATTCTCACTGCAAATACAGATTTGTTTAGGCGCTTAAGCAGTTCTGTGATATGCCCTTCCAAACTGAATTTACTGTAGAGTTGTAATCCTAGAAATTTAACACCATCAACTTCTTCGATCTGCATGTCTTCATATGTTGTACACATGCTGGAAGGAAATCTCTTATAGGTTCTGAATTGCATATAGTGGGTCTTTTCAAAGTTTAATGACAGCGAATTAGCTTTAAACCATTTATTAATGTCAGTGAAAATTTGATTAGTAGCTATTTCAGTATCTGTACTTGATTTGCTACTTATTGGAATGTTTCTATCATCTGCAAACAAAACAAACTTAGCGTCTGGCAATGTAACAGACGAGAGGTTACAAGAAAAAGCAATGGACCGAAGATGGGACCTTGAGGAACGAATTTCGCTGTGGGTTCTGTTAGTGAGAGTAAAAGTATGACAGGAATGATCAGTCAACTCCATGGCAGACATGGGCAGAAAGGCGTTCTGCATGACAGTGTGGTTAAAATTCCGAGAGCGTACGTCCTAGAGTAGACAACCAATATATATTTCTCAAAAAGACCATGAAGGTAAAGTTAAAGAGATTCGAGCCCACAGAGAGCCTTACTAGCAATTGTTCTACCCTCTAACCATTCACGAGTGGAACAGGAAAGGGAGAAGTAACAGGAGTGCACAAAATACAGTTTGCCATGGAGTATAGATGCAAAATTAGATCTATTAAATAGATGGTTCGTTAGTGCTCGTACCTATCAGCAGCTGCCTTCTTTGAATTTGGAATTTGTTTTGTCTCACATACCTTGCACACCAAATGGGACAATACTTGTTTCGTAAATAAAAGCACCTTTTCTTAATGCCACTTAATCTTCCCAGACGCGTTTCGCCTTTTTCTTACTCTAAGGCACCTTCAGTGTGATCTAGAACGACACAGTTTTCTTATTTTTCGATTATCAAACAGTTCAAGTTGCGTTTTTTATGTAAATAAGTAATTACACTTTGTCGGCATCTGCGTTTCCTCTCATCTGGTCTGGAGGTCGCATTAACTCTGCATTTCCGAAACATAAGCTAAATTTTGTTTTGCGAACTCTTTCTTTCACACTGTTCACCATGTTTCTCCTTCTCCTTTGTGGTGCACTAGTATTCTTTTGCCGCTAGTTATAACTATTTGTTCGAACACTGTGCTTTAAAGACGTAAATATTGTGAGTATATTATGTGTTTCCTCATGTTTGGTTTGTTTAGCTAAATGTTGCCAAGCTAACAAGGTATATGTTGGAAACTAACGTCTATTCATGATGATTATATCTGTGTTGGTATATATATATATATATATATATATATATATATATATATATATATATATGGGGGCGGAGCGCAGGGGCGGGGGCGGAGGGGGGGGGGAGGAGAGGGGCCTCCGTGGTTTGAGCTGCAAAGTGTTGAATATGAAGGTAATAGCTGTTAGAGAATAGTTGAAAGCTTTGGTGATCAGCTGATATTAGTTTTGGCTTAAATGTTCTGTGGAGGGATTCATGGACATGTGAGTGAACAGGTGTAGGGTGGTATTATTGTTATTATTATACTCTTTTGGAGTGTTATTCTACTATTTGATCGATTAGTGTAAATAATGGATTGTTTGGCATGTGCAGTTGATTATTCAACAGGGTTTTCTTTCCTTCTTTGGTTTTCTGCATGTGGTAATTTTCTTGCAGGTTCAGGAGCTGTTTTTTATTGTTGATTCTAATTATTTTCATGTCTTTTTCTCTACTGGTTGGTTTGTGGTTATGTTCTCTTACGTGTTCTGCAAATGATTGTGGAGTGGCTTGTTCTATACTTCCAGGCTCTCACGCGCTCTTTTTATCTGACATCAAATGTTCTACCTTGTTTGTCCTACGTATCTGCCGTCACAGGTGTTACACAGTATTTGATGTACCTGCTTTCTGGTACATATCCCGGTTTTTGTCAGTTTTGGGGTGTATTTTCGTATAGAAGTGGAACAATTTTGTAATGGCTCAATTTCCCAAGGATCCCAATAATGCTGAAGGAAAAAGTCTACTCTGGGGTCCTTGTTTCCACTAAGGTGTTCCAGTACTCTGTCACATTCTGCTCTCAGTCCCATAGCTACAATTTCATCTTCATTTACTACCTCTTCTCTTTCTACCATACTGACCTCAGTTTTCTTATCGTTACGTTGACCCTCTATATACACTCCTGGAAATGGAAAAAAGAACACATTGACACCGGTGTGTCAGACCCACCATACTTGCTCCGGACACTGCGAGAGGGCTGTACAAGCAATGATCACACGCACGGCACAGCGGACACACCAGGAACCGCGGTGTTGTCCGTCGAATGGCGCTAGCTGCGCAGCATTTGTGCACCGCCGCCGTCAGTGTCAGCCAGTTTGCCGTGGCATACGGAGCTCCATCGCAGTCTTTAACACTGGTAGCATGCCGCGACAGCGTGGACGTGAACCGTATGTGCAGTTGACGGACTTTGAGCGAGGGCGTATAGTGGGCATGCGGGAGGCCGGGTGGACGTACCACCGAATTGCTCAACACGTGGGGCGTGAGGTCTCCACAGTACATCGATGTTGTCGCCAGTGGTCGGCGGAAGGTGCACGTGCCCGTCGACCTGGGACCGGACCGCAGCGACGCACGGATGCACGCCAAGACCGTAGGATCCTACGCAGTGCCGTAGGGGACCGCACCGCCACTTCCCAGTAAATTAGGGACACTGTTGCTCCTGGGGTATCGGCGAGGACCATTCGCAACCGTCTCCATGAAGCTGGGCTACGGTCCCGCACACCGTTAGGCCGTCTTCCGCTCACGCCCCAACATCGTGCAGCCCGCCTCCAGTGGTGTCGCGACAGGCGTGAATGGAGGGACGAATGGAGACGTGTCGTCTTCAGCGATGAGAGTCGCTTCTGCCTTGGTGCCAATGATGGTCGTATGCGTGTTTGGCGCCGTGCAGGTGAGCGCCACAATCAGGACTGCATACGACCGAGGCACACAGGGCCAACACCCGGCATCATGGTGTGGGGAGCGATCTCCTACACTGGCCGTACACCACTGGTGATCGTCGAGGGGACACTGAATAGTGCACGGTACATCCAAACCGTCATCGAACCCATCGTTCTACCATTCCTAGACCGGCAAGGGAACTTGCTGTTCCAACAGGACAATGCACGTCCGCATGTATCCCGTGCCACCCAACGTGCTCTAGAAGGTGTAAGTCAACTACCCTGGCCAGCAAGATCTCCGGATCTGTCCCCCATTGAGCATGTTTGGGACTGGATGAAGCGTCGTCTCACGCGGTCTGCACGTCCAGCACGAACGCTGGTCCAACTGAGGCGCCAGGTGGAAATGGCATGGCAAGCCGTTCCACAGGACTACATCCAGCATCTCTACGATCGTCTCCATGGGAGAATAGCAGCCTGCATTGCTGCGAAAGGTGGATATACACTGTACTAGTGCCGACATTGTGGATGCTCTGTTGCCTGTGTCTATGTGCCTGTGGTTCTGTCAGTGTGATCATGTGATGTATCTGACCCCAGGAATGTGTCAATAAAGTTTCCCCTTCCTGGGACAATGAATTCACGGTGTTCTTATTTCAATTTCCAGGAGTGTATTTCTCCCGCCCTTGAGCTTTCCTTTCTGTACTTAGTACTGGCTTGCCATCTGAACCTTTGACATTCATCGAGCTTTAATTTTCCTGTA
The DNA here is from genome assembly GCF_023864275.1 of Schistocerca cancellata. Classification (NCBI taxonomy): domain Eukaryota; kingdom Metazoa; phylum Arthropoda; class Insecta; order Orthoptera; family Acrididae; genus Schistocerca; species Schistocerca cancellata. The sequence goes on along the minus strand of NC_064634.1, from coordinate 136,412,512 downwards.
GGCGGCATCTATCTTTCCCCTAGTTAGGTATGCGTCTACAGCCTTGCTTTCGTCCTCTAACCAGTCCTGCTTAGCCACTTTGTACTTTCTGTGAGTCTCATTTTTTAGATGTCTGTTTTCCCTTTCTCTGATTCATATGCTGCACTTTAATATTTTCTCCTTTCGTCAATGAAATTCAGTATCTCTTGTGTTATCCAGGGATTTCTACCAGACCTTGTCTTTTTGCCATCCTGATCCTCCGCTGTCTTCCCTGTTTCATCTCTCAAAGCTACCCATTCATGTTTGTTGTATTCCTTTCCACTATTTCAATGCTTCTGAAACTCCAACAACCGCTGTTTCTTTCAACTTATCCAGAACCCGTCTCTTTAATTTCCTACTTTTTGCAGTTTCTTCAGTTTTAATCTGCAGTTCACAGTCAATAAATTATGGTCAGAGTCCACATCTGCCTCCGGAAACGTCTTATAATTTAAAATCTGATTCTATGATCTTTGCCTTACCATCAACCTTTCAGTGGCTGCAAGTCTCTTCCACGTATGCAGCCTTCTTGCGTGATTCTAAAACCACGTATTAGCGATGATTAAATTATGTTCTGTGCACAGTTCTACCAGGCGACTTTCTTTTTGATTCCTTTCCCGCAGTCCGCCTTCTCCAAGAGTTTTTCCTTCTCTTCGTTTTCATATTACTGTATTTTAGTCACCAATCAGAACTGAATTTTTGTGTCCCTTAGCTCTCTGAATAATTTCCTTTTTAATCCTATCACACAGTCTTTCAATCTATTCACCATTCGCAGAGTTAGTTGGCATATAAACTTGTACTACTGTGGTGTTTGCTGGTTTCGTATCTATCTTGGCTGAGATGATGCGCTTATAACGTACCCACACCCTCCAGTGTATAAAACGGATTTTTTTATACGTCTACCCAACGTTCCGTAATTAATGGAAATAAGACTTCGAATCCGAAGGCAATGCTTATCGATAGAATATAGACAGTTACAACTCGATTATTCTAGCACGTTTGTTTACTGTGTACAAAACGATCGAAATTTAAAAAAAATGATAATAAGTTAAAGGAAAAGTTAAATTTTGGAAATGAATGCAATGACTTTGAATTCACTCAAATACTGAGCAAGAATGATAATGCGTCTACTGAACAAATTGCACTTGCACGAGCTTAGATGTAGAAAACACGTGTAACATGATCACTGAAGACGTTAATCTACAATTCAAAGATGTTAATTATAATTATGAGAAGCAATAATACGCAAAAGAAGCAACACTTCATAAAAACTCTACTGTATTTCGCAACTCACGATAATGCTGTTTGTTTGGATGTTTGCATAATCGTGATCATATTTAACTGCTGTTATTTACTGATTATTTTTTAAATGATGCTGTGAAAACTTTCATTCATGGCAACAACTATTTGTCAACACCAATGTTACATAAACATATGCCCAGATACCATTTACAGAACACAACATAAAATCATAAAATTACTTTGTCTAGAAGAAAGCCAGCATACGCCATTGAAATACGAATAGTGTTTAAGCCACTTTTGCTTTGACTGAATGTCTGCATTAATAGTGCAACACTATATATACGCCGGCCGAAGTGGCCGAGCGGTTCTAGGTGCTACTGTCTGGAACTGCGCGACCGCTACGGTCGCAGGTTCGAATCCTGCCTCGGGCATGGATGTGTGTGATGTCCTTTGGTTAGTTAGGTTTAAGTAGTTCTAAGTTCTAGGAGACTGATGACCTGAGCAGTTAAGTCCCATAGTGATCAGAGTCATTTGAACCATTTGAACTAGATGTACGACTATAGTTACTATTGCTTTTTATTACAATAATTAACGACTTGGGTCAATACAGTTCCACTCGCGAAGTTCATGCTTTGACTAAACACACTTCAATGCTCTAAAAGAATTACTATTACGCTGAATGCCTATTACACAGCTATAAAAATACTGATGGAATTTTACTTTGCGATGAGTTGCTTGTGGTGCGTTATAATACAATTCACTATTGACAAAAGGCTCTTATTGATTAGCGAGCAGCTTGAATAAATTTTGGCCACACAGTATTCTTCATTAATTCCAAACATCCTCTTACGTCCAAGTACTGTGCATGTACATGTGATCGTTCATTTTTATTTTGCTTTGCCACATATAACAACATTTCCAGTGGAGCCCCAATTTAACATTTGGGAGCCATCCACCACACAATAGGTACTCCGCAACATTCTCTGCCCTCAATTCTATTACTCGTTTTTGTGCCAACGATGTTATTGTTGCATGGAAGATATTCAGCGTGTTTACTACAACAATTTGACATAATTTTCTTGCTTATTCTTTCAACACACATTACATTTTCATAAACACTAATAACTGACAAAATTTATAAATACGTTTAGTTAAAAACATGGTTTTTGAACTCACGATGGCCGAGCGGTCCTAGCCATTTCAGTGTGGAACCACGGGACCGCTACGGTCGCAGGTTCGAATCCTGCCTCAGGCATGGATGTGTGTGATATCCGTAGGTTAGTTAGGTTTAAGTAGTTCTAAGTCCTAGGGGACTGATGACCTCAGATGTTAAGTCCCATAGTGTTCAGAGCCATTTTGAACCTGTTCATCATTTTACCACACTTCACTGTTTCGCACTATGACCATTCCCCTTTTTGAATTCTCTAAGCTACCTACCCTAATAAGGGATCTAATTCGACCAGCAGAATGCCAGTTTTGTTCCTCTTGATGACATCGTCTTAACCCTCCTATTCGCGGGAAATCCGAATGGAGGGCTATTTTACCTCCAGAATATTGTACCCAAGAGGATGCTGCTATTATTTATCCATACAACAGATTGAATTAACGGAACAAATATAAAAGTTTTAAAGGAGACTTGCATGTCTCGTTGAGGATTTGCTTAGACAGCGCGAGGGTGTCACAGGAATGCTCAACAAACTGCATTTGGATGCGCTGCCTCCAACAAAGCTTTACTCGCAAATACGCAGAACCAACATTCCAAGACGAATGGAGAAACATGTTACGTCTTCCAACATACCTCTCGCGTAGTTGCCACTCTGGTAAAACTAGAGAAGTTCTGGCTTACACATAAGGCTACTGACAATCCGTATTTTAATGTATTGTACATTAAAGAACAAGAAGGGAAATGGGGGGATGGGAGGGGAGGAATCGCGCACAGTACCTAGGGGAGACGGGGGCACGTTGACGATTGGGATAAGACGACTAATACATCTAAGGCCGTACTCATAGATGACTAATAAATTTAAATCCATACTCATCAGTAGCACCATAATGTGGATACTATCTACACTTCAGACCGCGAGACACTAAAAACTCGTAAAGTGAAGCCGCTGCCGCCAGCTCAGTGTGCGTCACGTAGCAGTATTTGCTGTGCGCCTTTCTTAAAGCAATTAGAACTTTCTAGCCTCCCAAGACATGCTCTTGTGGAATAACTGGTAAGATATTTGGTTAATTTTTGCTGTAGATGAAGAAAAAGACAAAATGAGTTTCACTGTCACTATTTGTTCATCTCTTATTGTTCCGACCTCGTATATACTGAGCGCTGCTTATTTCAAAGCAACTGCAGTCCATTAAGTAGTTAATGTGTTCGAATACTGTGACATCGACCCTTATAATCCCCTTGCGTTTAATGAGATAAATTTGGTGCGACCATGCCGAAACTGAAGATGCTCGTTCTCAGCCGGCAGCGCCTAACATCCAGCACACTGAAATTCCTGATGAGTCATCTGATTAGAATAAGGTAGGGCGTAATGAAAAACCAGAATCTTCAATAAATGGCGCTGCTATTATAACAAAACAGTCCCGAAGTACTTCCGATTTTAAGCCTTTGGCTAAAGAAAGGACAAGCGTTAGAAAAAGGACAAGTAACACCATGCAATGTGCATGTGTTTCAATAAGCTCAACTATTAATCAGAAGTCTGTTGATAACTAAGAAAACAAGGTAGAAGAGAAACCATCAAAACAACAAAGAAATTTATTTATTTATCGTATGGGAATACATACACAAATATTATAAAACTGCTACATGTCATCATTTAAACACAGCTCTCCAGCATAAAGTAACAAAAATAACAACAACAACTATGTCCGAAAATCGAGGTCTTTTATGTATTTTATCACACCACTCTCAGGAAATCTCCGAAAGGACCCTTGTAGGTACGTGAGGGACATAATGACACAACATGAGCAACCGTCTGTCACTACGCAACACAATCATAAGATGCTAATGAAGATTCGTACCACTTGTGGAGGATGTCCACACGTTTTTCATGGCTCTTTCGGATGCGGTACAGGATACTGCAAAGTTCTCGATTTTTAATATGCCGTTGATGTTCTACACAAATGCGGATCGACTGACCGATGCAATTGCTTCCGCACTCATAAGGAATGTTTTAAATCCTAGAGATCCTGAGGCCGAGACTGTAGCATCTGCTTTATCTGCTTAGGAGGTCAGAAAATATGTTTATAATTCGTCTTCCCAGGACTGTGCCTATCTTGCTGGCTGTAGCGCCGGTGGCTCACTACGTGAATGTTCGACATTTTCATGTTTCCTTTCCTTGGAAAACGCTGACTTCATGTCATGTGAACCATAGCCGTTCTTTCGGAACACATACTTCAGATGATTGATTTCTGTATCCAGGTGGTTCTCGTCAGAAACAGTTTTCGCTCTCTGTACCAATGTATTTAAAATTGTTCTCTTCTGGACTGAATGATGAAAACTAAGGCGCCAACACCTCCAGACGTCAGACACTCATATCCGTACCAAACGTTGTGTGTCGATGGAGTATCAACAAAAACACCGATTTAGTTCAAAATGGCTCTGAGCACTATGGGACTCAACTGCTGTGGTCATAAGTCCCCTAGAACTTAGAACTACTTAAACCTAACTAACCTAAGGACAGCACACAACACCCAGCCATCACGAGGCAGAGAAAATCCCTGACCCCGCCGGGAATCGAGCCCGGGAACCCGGGCGTGGGAAGCGAGAACGCTACCGCACGACCACGAGATGCGGGCGATTTAGTTCGTGCTGCTTGCTGTCGTGCAGTAGTACATGTGTAAATGGTGATTAAAATTAACAGCAGACCTAGGGAGTATAGGAAAAGCGTATTTGTGAGTTACCAGCGTCAAAATCCCCGGTAGACGAGTTGGGTGAGTGCCAGATCGTCATAATAAAGGTCGTGAGTTTGAAACCACCTGATGATGATTTTTTTTAACGGTTTACGTGTGAAATTGTTATATGGAAGAACATTTTTCTGCTTTCGCTTCGTTAGTTGGAAGTAGCAAACTTACTGTTTACATTTGTAAAGATTACACCACACCTGTCTATACAAATGTACTCTATGGGTTGGTTACTTTCAACTAACGAAGCGAAAGCAGACTGCCAAAAGAACATCGCTACAAACTCCGAAATGTCCTTTTACATGTTATAAACATGTTCTCCCATATAACAATCTTACGCGCAATAAAAATTGCCACCAGTGGATTTCGATCTCGGGACCTTTAGTGCCAACTTATCTACCAGAGATCTTCCTATGCACACGTCACACGCGGCTGCTACGGTCGCAGGTTCGAGTCCTGCCTCGGGCATGGATGTGTGTGATGTCCTTAGGTTAGTTAGGTTTACATACTTCTAAGTCTAGGGGATTGATGACCTCAGATCTTAAGTACCATAGTGCTTAGAGCCATTTGAACCACACGTCACCTACACGCTCTCACTATACTCTGTATTTCTGGTGTTGCTTTTAATTACCGTTTACGCATCTTCTACTGGACGACAGCACACAGCACGAGCTAAATCGGAGTTTTGGTTGATACCCTATCGACACACAGTGTTTGGTACCGATTTGGAGGTTTGGGTGAAAGATGTAATCTATGTCCGTCGGCTCGCGGTACACAGTGTGGCCAAGAAGCCCATCCGGCATTCGTTGTACAAAAACATCTAAAAATGGCAGCCTTCCTTCTTTCTCTGTCGCGCCAGTGAACTGAATGTTTGTGTGCATACTGTTATGTTCAAGGAAGTGCTCAAGAGCCACTACGCCGTGTACCCTGACTATAAACATGTCCTCAACAAAACGATAAAATGAAGATTGACGAAGGGGAGCTAACTGTAATTCACATTCCTCGAAGTATTCCATAAAAAAATGGCCGTTGCTGGAGATAACAGATTACCCATATCCATTCTGTCATTTCATAAAATTTACCGCCATACAATAAGTCGATGATGATCATTGTCGACGAGTATGCAGTCGGCTGGAGAGAGGGTCCGTTGTCCCGATGTTTTAGAGAGGCACAGCGCCGTTACTCTTCCCACCATCATGTGTGGAGCCACCGGCTGTTATTCAGGTCACAGCTGGCAGAGTGACTGGGAGAACTGTGACAACAAAGGACACCTCACGGACATCCTGGGTCCTTATATTACACTACTGGCCGTTAAAATTGCTACAACAAGAAGAAATGCAGATGATAAACGGGTATTCATTGGACAAATATATTATACTAGAACTGACATGTGATTACATTTTCACGCAATTTGGGTGCATAGATCTTGAGAAATCGGTACCCAGAACAACCACCTCTGGCCGTAATAACGGCCTTGATACGACTGGGCATTAGGTCGAACAGAGCTTGGATGGCGTGTACAGGTACAGCTGTGCAGTGTTTCTCAAACCACTGAGATACAATTCGATAGTGACTGGATAGATCATCAGACGATCAATTCAAATTACAAAATGATGTACAGAGAATTTCTGTATGGTGCGAAAAGGGGCAATTGGCACTAAACAAAGAAATGTGCGAGGTCATCCACGTGGGTACTAAAAGATATCCGATAAATTTTGGGTATACGATAAATCGTACAAATCTAAGGGCTGTCAATTCGACTAAATAGCTAGGAATTTCAACTACGAGCAACTTAAATTAGAAAGACCACAGAGATAATATTGTGGGGATGGCGAAACAAAGACTCCGCTTTGTTGTCAGAAAACTTAGAAGATGCGACAAACCCACTAAAGAGACAGCCTACATTACACTTGTCCGTCCTTTGCTGGAATATTGCTGCGCGGTATGGGACCCTTACCAGGTAGGATTGACGGAGAAGCCAGCTCGTTCCGTGTTATCGCGCAATAGGGGTGAGAGTGTCACTGATATGATACGCGAGTTGGGGTGGCAGTCTCTGAAACAAAGGCGGTTTTCTTTGCGGCGAGATCTATTTACGAAATTTCAATCACCAACTTTCTCTTCCGAATGCGAAAATATTTTGTTGCCACCCACCTACGTAGGGAGAAATTATCGTCGTAACAAAATAAGAGAAATCAGCGCTCGAACGCAAAGATTTAGGTGTTCCTTTTGCCAATGCGCCATTCGAAAGTGGAATGGTAGAGAAGTGGTATGAAAATGGTTCGATGAACCCTGTGCCAGGCACTTAAGTGTGAATTGCAGAGTGACAATGTAGATATAGATGTAGATGAAGAGCAGAAGAAGAAAGACAAATTAAAGGCAGGTGGATTTAAACAAAGGGCACTGGTAACAATGAACGTGAAAGAACAGGGACATGGAGAGAAACAGGAAACAGTAACGCGGAGACGCAGAAAGCAAGAGGAGTGAGTGGCAAACATAACAGAAAAGAGCATAAGACAGAGAATATGGGAGTTTTTACATTACGATTTGAGAGACGGAAACTGTCCATATATGTTAATTTACTAGAGAAAAATTATGAGATTCACCAAAGGAAGAGCTTCAGATTTCTCTTAAATACAACAGTACAGGAATTTGCGATTGTTTTCGTTTTAGAGACTGGCACAGGTAAGATAGTTCGTCAGTGTGACCTTGCTTTGCGATTACGATATATGCAGGGTGGTCAGAAACTGTTTCACAAGCTTGTAAGGGTGTTACTGGCTAAGATGTGAGAAATAATTGTTAAGAGAAAAATTCGATACGTTGCTCCGTCTGCGTGTTAATTAGCATTGAAGCTAGCCAGTCAGGTCCTTGCGCGCACAAAGTCAAATGGCCCGTCAGAGACTGAGTCGTCAAACGTGTCCTTCGTTTGGTTTCCTAAAACCATGAAACAGAGCGATACAAAAATTGGACATGGGATGGTAGTGGGCGTCGAACCCGAACCAACGGCCGAGCCGCCTCGTGCGCTATTATTTACTCTGTGAGAACAACGGACATTAATTGTATCTGGCGGGCCACTTGAGTTTGGGCAAGCAACTGCCTGATCGGCTAACTTCAATGCTAATTAACTCGGAAATGGCGCATCGTATCGAAGTTTTTTCGTAACATTTATTTCTCAGTCCAACCTACCTGCAACACCTTTAAAAGCTTTTCCGATGGTTTCTGACCACCCTCTATGTGCAGTTCCGTGGAGAGTGGTCTATATTCATGGATATGAAAGGAACGATCATTCGAAGCAAAAAATTCTAGTAAACGTGGACTGTAAAATGCATAACTTAAGAGCTATGAGGACTTCTTCATCTGTGAACTGCAAAACAGTCGTCTTCCACTGCAACCTCTTTCTTTTCCCTATTTTCAGAGATAGTAGTACGGACCAAAACAAGGCAAAAATGTCAATAAAGATTGCCTCTAAAATGCTTGCTTTTAGAGCTAAGAGCACGTGTTCATCTTCGCTACTACGAAACACATCTCTTCTACCGAAAAAGTCCATGTTTACGAGACAATTTTTTCTTGTTTTGGTGCATATTATCTCCTCTAAACACATAGAAAGCAAAGAGCCTGCAGTAGACGAAATTAGTTTCGCAGTATCAAAAATAAAGAAGTGCTTAGAGCTCTTAAGGTATGCATTTTAGAGCCCATATTCACTAGAGTTTTTGCTTAGAAGATTAATAATTTTAAAAGAACACATTAAAAATCACAATAAGAGAGGAGGTCACTCAGACACGACCGAGGAGATATCCACTACTGATGGTAATTCATACCGCTGTCGGCTCCATTTGTTTAAGGATTGTTAACACTCGATTCTTCCATCGCGTCCTTGGACAATGTTACTTTATTCGTAAGTGACGTGACAGGCAGTTCGTCATTGCAGGAGCGTAGCAAAAAAAAAAAAAAAAAAAAAAATAATGGTTCAAATGGCTCTGAGCACTATGGGACTCAACTGCTGAGGTCATAAGTCCCCTAGAACTTAGAACTACTTAAACCTAACTAACCTAAGAACAACACACACATCCATGCCCGAGGCAGGATTCGAACCTGCGACCGTAGCGGTCGCGCGGTTCCAGACTGTAGCGCCTAGAAACACTCGGCCACCAGCGGCCGGCAGGAGCGTTGCAGTTCAGATCAAATGGAACGCACATGTCACAGTAAAGGGTGCTCAGGCCACAGTTCAGGCGTTTATTCTCGCATGCAAACTATCATAAAGGTGCCGAATGGCATACTGCCATAGTTCGTCCCACGCATCTTGCGCATTTTGTTGCAATTAGGCAGATGAAGGGCTATCATGCTGAAATGACTAAGCACCAGTTTTGCATTAATTTTGTTTTCTACTTCGTTAGGTGGTATGTGAACAGATCTTTTACATACTAAAATGGCTATCTCCTATGATGGCTGATGTAGGTGCTACGAAGATCAGGAGATGGCATAACAGATACGCCTATGAATTTTTCGTGCTAATTGGGGTAAGTGCAGAATGTGTTCCACCAGTTAGTACACTGGACAGAGATTATACACTTCTGTTTGCTTCTGCCGTTTTGTGGCCTTTCTCTTGCGTATCTTCATTGGCAATACAATGGATAGTGAAAACGATGTGAATAATTCAGCAAAGCGAAGTAACAGAAAACTGGCAACTCCAAACGAAAGCGTGAGCATGGCTTAAGAGTGAGTGATAAATCGTATGATACGGAGTGTGGAAGGCAAGTACGCGCGGGGATTAAATGAAACATTGAAGTATGGTCTGAGGTTATCTCACCTTGTTTTCTGTTTTTTAAGCGTTTACTACTCTTAACATCTGGAAATTGTCTTATTGTCTGGCATTGTCTTTTCAGTGTCCGTGTTGCTGTTATCTACGAATGCTGAAACGACTTTCTGAAGAGTTCTGTGCTGAAAATGAACAAACAACAGGGATGTTTCTCAATGAGACTGACTTGTGCCACAGTCGCCAACGAAGTGCAAAGAATTGCGAAGAAAGCCGCCGACGGATTACGTTCATAATGTAATGTACCTGGAGGTGTTGGTAATTATCAACGGGTCTGCAAACTTAAGTTAATGAATAGTTCTGCTACCAATAAGAAAAGGCCTAGGGGTAGCGTCTTTGACTAATAATCAAAAGTCCTCGGTCCCGCTTTCGAAACCCGTCACCACTAAGATTTTGATTAATAATCAGCATTGGTGGCCGAAGACTTCCGGCATAAGAAGTCACCCTCATTCTGCCAATGGGTTATCAAATCGGGCGGAGTAACAGAGGTTCAGGCCACTCTATTGTCCTTGGGTTGGGAAACTGCCCCTAAAGGGGGAAGAATCAGCAATGATCAACGGCATGAGGATGCACAAGGCAATGGAAACCACTGCATTAAAGACGCGTAACGTGTATCTACAAGACATGTGGCCTGTAATTCAAAAAGTGTCGTGATGATATCTCCATTGGCAAAATATTCCGGAATAGTCCCCCATTCGTATCTCCGGGAGGGAACTGCCAAGGGGGTGGTGACCATGAAAAAAAATTGAATAACCGATTAAAGGAAAACGCTCGACGAGACGGGTCGTGGAATGTCAGACGCTTGAACGCGGTAGGGAAGCTAGAAAATTTGAAAAGGGAAATGGAAAGGCTCAATCCAGATATACCATGGCTCAGTGAAAAGAAATGGAAAGAAGACAAGGCCTTCTGGTCAAATTAGTATAAAGTAATATCAAAAGCAGCAGAAAACGGGTGTAGGATTCATTATGAGTAGGAAGGTAGAGCAGAGGGTCTGTTACTGTGAACAGTTCAGTTCAGTGATAGGACTGTTCTCATTAGAATGGACTACAAACCAACACCAACAACGATAGTCCAGGTATACATGCCGACGCCGCAAGCTGAAGATGAAGAGATACACAAAGTATATGAGGATATTGAAAGGGTAATACAGTAAATAAATAGAGATGAAAATCTAATAGTCATGGAGCACTCGAATGCATTTGTAGACGAAGGAGTAGACTTAAAGGATACAGGAGAATATGAAGGAATGAGAGAGGAGAAAGACTAATTGAGTTCTGTAATATTTCAGCTAGTAATAGGGAATACTCTGCTCAAGAATCACAAAAGGAGGAGGTGTACTTGCAAAAGGCCGGATGGTACGGGAAGATTTCAGTTCGATTACATCATCGTCAGATGTTGTTGTGGTCTTCAGTCTCAAGACTGGTTTGATGCAGCTTTCTATGCTACTCTGTACTGTGCAAGGCTCTTCATCTGCGAGTAACTACTGCAACCTGTGGTGTCACCGCCAGACACCACACTTGCTAGATGGTAGCTTTTAAATCGGCCGCGGTCCGCTAGTATACGACGGACCCGCGTGTCGCCACTGTCAGTGATGGCAGACCGAGCGCCGCCACACGGCAGGTCTAGAGAGACGTACTAGCACTCGCCCCAGTTGGACAGCCGACTTTGCTAGCGATGCTACATTGACAAATACGCTCTCATTTGCCGAGACGATAGTTAGCATAGCCTTCAGCTACGTCATTTGCTACGACCTAGCAAGGCGCCATAGCATTTGATAATTAATATTGTGAAGCCTGTACAGTAACAAGAGCTATGTTCTACAATTGTGGATTAAAGTTAAGTATTCTACCAGTTACTCTTGTTTTGCTAGTCTTATTTCTCTGACCTGTTCCAGACCTGCGTGAGCTTAATCGCATGCCTTTCGGCTTCCTCAAAACTCCGTGAATTGGCTCCTGCCAATTCACAACAACTAAATTAGCCATCCCTTGGTGTCTTGGAATGTGTCCTACCAACCAATCCCTTCTTTTAGTCAGGTTGTGCCACAAATTTCTTTTCTCCCCATTTCTATTCAGTACATCCCCATTAGCTACGTGATCTACCCATCTAATCTTCAGCATTCTTCTGTAGCAACACTTTTCAAATGCTTCTGTTAACTTCTTGTCTAAACTGATTAACGTCCATGTTTCACTTCCATACATGCCTACACTCCATACAAACACTTTCAGAAAGGAGTTCCTGACAGTTTAGTCAATACTCGATGTTAACAAATTTTTCTTCTTCAGAAATGGTTTTCTTGCCTTTACCAGTCTACATTTTATATCCTACCTATTTCGACCATCATCAGTTATTTTACTTCGCAAATAGCAAAACTCATTTACTACTTTGAGTGTCTCATTTCTTAATTTAATTCCTTCACCATCGCCTGATTTAATTCAGCTGCATTCTATTTTCATCGTTTTCCTTTTGTTGAGGTTCATCTTCTATCCTCCTTTCAAAATGCTGTCCACTCCGTTCAAATGCTCTTCCAAGTCCTTTGCTGTGTCTGCCAGAATGGCAATGTCATCAGCAAACCTCGAAGTTTTTATTTCTTCTCCCTGGACTTGAATTCCTACTCCAGATTTCTCTTTTGTTGCCTTTACTGCTTGCTCAATATCAAGATTGAATAACATCGGGGATAAGCTACAACCCTGTCTCACTCCCATTTCAACCACTGCTTCTCTTTCATGCCCCTCGACTCTTATAACTGTCATCTGGTATCTGTGCAAATTGTAAATAGTCTTTCACTCCCTGTATTTTACCCCAGTAACCTTTAGAATCTGAGAGTACTCGTATTCCAGTAAACATTTCCAGTCCAAACCTCCTCGAGGTCGGCCTCTACCACTTTCTCCATTCTTCTGTAAAGAATTCGTGTTAGCATTTTACGGCCGTGACTTATTAACTTCCGCAATTTTCACACCTGTCAGCACTTGCTTTCTTTGAAATTAGAATTATTATATTCTTCTTGAAGTCTGCGAGTACTTCACCTGTCTCATACATCTTTTTCACCAGATGGAAGAGTTTTGTCATGGCTGGCTCTCCCAAGGCTGTCAATAGCTCTAATGGAATGTTGTCTACTCCCGGGACCTTATTTCGACTTATGTCTTTCAGTGCTTTGTCAAACTCTTCACGCAGTATCATATCTCCCATTTCATTACTATCTACATCCTCTTCCATTTCCATAATATTGTCGACAAGTACGTCGCCCTTGCATAGACCCTCTATATACTACTTCCATCTTTCTGTTTTCCCTTCTTTGCTTAGAAATGGATTTGCATCTGAGCTCTTGATATTCATACAAGTAGTTCTCTTTTCTCGAGAGGTCTTTAATTTTCCTGTAGACAGTAACTATCTTATCCCTAGTGAGATAAGCCTCTACATCATTACATTTGTCCTCTAGCCATCCCTGCTTAGCCATTTTGGACTTCCTGTCGATCTCATTTTTTAGAAGTTTGTATTCCCTTTCGCCTGCTTCATTTATTGCATTTTTATATTTTCTCCTTTCATCGATTAAATTCAGTATCTCTTGTGTTACCAAAGGATTTCTAGTAGCTCTCGTCTTTTCACATACTTGATCCTCTGCTACTTCACTATTTCATCTCGCAAAGCTATCAATTCTTCATCTACTGTATTCCTTTCCCCTATTCTTGTCAGTCAGTCCCTAATGCTCCCTATGAAACTCTCTAAAAACCCTGGTTCTTTTAGTTTATCCAGGTCCCATCTCCTTAAATTCCCACCTTTTTGTAGTTTCTTCAGTTTTAATCTGCAGTTCATAACCAAAAAATTGTGGTCAGAGTCCACGTCTGCCCTTGGGAATGTCTTGCAACTTAAAATCTGGTTCCTAATTCTCTGACTAACCATTATATAATCAATCTGAACCCTTCTGGCGTCTCCATGTCTCTTCCACGTATACAACCTTCTCTCATGATTCTTAAAACAAGTATTAACTATGATGAAATTATGCTCTGTGCAAAATTCTACCAGCCGACCTCCTTTTTCATTCCTTACCCCTATTCCATATTCACCTACTACTTTTTCTACTCTTACTTTTCCTACTATCGAATTCCAGTCCCCCATGACTATTATATTTGAATCTTCCTTAACTATTTGAATAATTTCTTTTGTATCATCATTCATTTCCTATATCTCCTCCTCATCTACGAAGCTAGTTGTCATATAAACCTGTACTACTGTGGTGGGTGTGCGCTTCGTGTCTGCCTTGACTACAATAATGCGTTCATTATGCTGTCCACAGTAGATTATCCGCATCCTATTTTTTTCTCATTATTAAACTTGCTCATGCATTACCCCTATTTTATTTTGTATTTATAAGATTGTAATCATTTGACCAGAAGTCCTGTTCCTCCTGCCACTGAACTTCACCAATTCCCACTATATATGACTTAAACATTTCCATTTCCCTTTTTAGATTTTCTAACCGACCTGCCCGACTAAGGAATCTGACATTCCACGTCCGACCTGTAGAACGACAGTTTTGTTTTTCGTGATAACGACGTCCACCAGAGTAGTCCCGGCCCCGAGATCCGAATGGGGACTATTTTACCTCCAGAATATTTTCCCAAGACGATTAAGTCATCATTAAATCATACAGTAGAGCTGCATGCCCCCAGGAAAAATTACGGCTGTAGTTTCCCGTTGCTTTCAGCTGTTCGCAGTACCAGCGCAGGAGGGCCATTTGGTTGACGTTACACGACCAGATCAGTCAATCATCCAAACTGTCGCCCCTGCTGCTCCTCTTCAGAAACCACACGTTTGGCTCACCTGTCAAGAGATACCCCTCCATTGTAGGTGCACCTACGGTACGGCTATCTGTATCGCTGAAGCACGCAAGCCTCCCCACCAATGGCAAGGTCCATGGTTCATGTGGTGGCGGAGGGGGGGGGGAGGACAGAGAGAGAGGGGGGGGGGCGGAGTTAATGGTCACATATACATTCCAGAATCAGATGCAGATACTGCATTGTAAGGCGTACCCAGGAGCAGGCATAGACTCAGATCACAATGTAGTAGTGATGAAGAGTAGGCTGAAGTTTAAGAAATTAGTCAGGAAGAATTAATATGCAAAGGAGTGGGATATGTAAGTACTAAGGAACGATGAGATACTCTTTAAGTTCTCTAGGGCTATAGATATTGCGGTAAGTAATAGTTCAGTAGGCAGTGCAATTGAAAAGGAATGGGCATGTCTAAAAAGGGTAATCTCAGAATCTGGAAAGGAAAACATAGGTACACGGAAGGTAACTGCGAAGAAACCATGGGTAACAGAAGAAATACTTCATTTGATCGATGATAGAAGGAAGTACAAAAATTTCAGGGAAGTTCAGAGATATAAGTCGCTGAAGAATGTAATAAATGTGAACTGCAGGGAAGCTAAGGCGAAATGGTTGCATGAAAAATGTGAAAAAATCGGAAGAGGAACGACTGTCGGAAAAACTGACTCAGCGTATAGTAAAGTCAAAACAACTTTCTATGAAATTAAAAACAAGGTTGGTAACATTAAGAGTCCAGTGGGAGTTGTACTGTTAAATGCAGAGGAGAGAGCGGATAGGTGGAAGGAGTACATTGAAGGCCCCCATGAGGGGGAATATTTGACTGAGGTGATAGAAGAAAAATCAGTAGTCGATTTAGAAGAGATATGAGATACAGTATTAGAATCAGAATTTCACAGAGCTTTGGAGGACTTAAGATCAAAGAGTAGGTAACATTCCATCAGAATTTCTAAAATCATTAGTGGAAGTGGCAACAAAATGACTGTCCACGTTGGTGTGTAGAATGCCTGAATCTGGTGACATACAATCTGACTTTCGGAATAATACCGTCGACACAATTCCGAAGAGAGTCGACAAGTGTGAAAATTATCGCACAATCAGCTTAACAGCTCATGCACACAAGTTCCTGACAAAAATAATATAAAGAAGAATGGAAAAGAAAACTGAGGATGTGTTAGATGATGATCAGTTTGGCAAAGGCACCACAGAGGCAATTCCGACATTGCTGTTGATAATGGAGGCAAGGCTAAAGAAAAATCAAGTCACGTTCATAGGATTTATCGACCTAGCAAAAGCGTTCCACAATATTAAATGGTGGAAGATATTCGAAATTCTGAGAAAAATAGGGGTAAGCTGTAGGTAGATGTACAGTACCTATACAATATGTACAAGATCCTACAAGGATCTGGACGACCAAGAACGAAGTGCCCAGAGAAAAACGGGTGTAAGACAGATAATGTAGTCATTCGCCCTTAGTGTTCAATCTGTACATCGAAGAAACAATGATGGAAATAAAAGAAAAGTTCATTAGTGGGATTAAAATTCAAGGCGAAAGGATATCAATGATACGACTCGCTGATGGCAATGCTATCCTGAGTGAAAGTGAAGAATAATTACACGATCTACTAAATGGAATACACAGTCTAATGAGTACAGTATATGTACTGAGAGTAAATCGAAGAAAGACGAATGTAATGAGAAGGAGCAGAAATGAGAACAGCGAAAACTTAACATCAGGATAGATGGTCACGAAGTAGATGAAATTAAGGAATTCTGTTACCTAGGTAGCAAAGTAACCAATGACAGACGAATCAATGAGGACATTAAAAGTAGACTAGCATCCACAAAAAGGGCGTTCCTGGCCAAGAGAAGTCTACTAGTATCAAACATAGTTTGAGGAAGAAATTTCTGAGAATGTACGTTTGGAGCACGGCGTTGTATGGTAGTGTAACATGGACTGTGGGAAAAGCGAAACAGAAGAGAATGAAAGCATTCGAGATTTGGTGTAACAGATGAATGTTGAAAATTAGGTGCACTGATAAGGTATGGAATGAGGAAGAAATCTTTGAAAAAAGAATAGTAGCGATACAGTATACCATGATGGTAAAGGTAGAACCCATGTTCACAAGTACAGGGCTATTACAAATGATTGAAGCGATTTCATAAATTCACTGTAGCTCCATTCATTGACATATGGTCACGACACACTACAGATACGCAGAAAAACTCAAAGTTTTGTTCGTCTGAAGCCGCACTTCGGGTTTCTGCCGCCAGAGCGCTCGAGAGCGCAGTGAGACTAAATGGCGACAGGAGCCGAGAAAGCGTATGTCGTGCTTGAAATGCACTCACATCAGTCAGTCATAACAGTGCAACGACACTTCAGGACGAAGTTCAACAAAGACCCACCAACTGCTAACTCCATTCGGCATTGGTATGCGCTGTTTAAAGCTCCTGGATGCCTCTGTAAGGGGAAATCAGCGGGTCGGCCTGCAGTGAGCGAAGAAACGGTTGAACGCGTGCGGGCATGTTTCACGCGTAGCCCGCGGAAGTCGACGAATAAAGCAAGCAGGGAGCTAAACGTACCACAGCCGACGGTGTAGAAAATCTTACGGAAAAGGCTAAAGCAGAAGCCTTACCGTTTACAATTGCTACAAGCCCTGACACCCGAAGACAAAGTCAAACGCTTTGAATTTTCGGCGCGGTTGCAACAGCTCATGGAAGAGGATGCGTTCAGTGCGAAACTTGTTTTCAGTGATAAAGCAACATTTTTTCTTAATGGTGAAGTGAACAGACACAATGTTCGAATCTGGGCGGTAGAGAATCCTCACGCATTCGTGCAGCAAATTCGCAATTCACCAAAAGTTAACGTGTTTTGTGCAATCTCACGGTTTAAAGTTTACGGCCCCTTTTTCTTCTGCGAAAAAAACGTTACAGGACACTTCATCTTTCAACAGGATGGTGCTCCACCGCACTCCCATCATGATGTTCGGCATTTCTTAAACAGGAGATTGGAAAACCGATGGATCGGTCGTGGTGGAGATCATGATCAGCAATTCATGTCATGGCCTCCACGCTCTCCCGACTTAACACCATGCGATTTCTTTCTGTGGGTTTATGTGAAAGATTCAGTGTTTAAACCTCCTCTACCAAGAAACGTGCCAGAACTGCGAGCCCGCATCAACGATGCTTTCGAACTCATTGATGGGGACATGCTGCGCCGAGTGTGGGAGGAACTTGATTATCGGCTTGATGTCTGCTGAATCACTAAAGGGGCAC
This sequence comes from Schistocerca cancellata, assembly GCF_023864275.1. NCBI lineage: Eukaryota > Metazoa > Arthropoda > Insecta > Orthoptera > Acrididae > Schistocerca > Schistocerca cancellata. The sequence continues at coordinate 136,394,446 of NC_064634.1, read as the reverse complement.
ATATCGAACATTTGTGAATGCCAAAACAAAACTTTTTGAGTTTTTGTATGTGTGTGCAAAGCATTGTGAAAATATCTCAAATAATAAAGTTACTGTAGAGCTGTGAAATCGCTTCAATCATTTGTAATAACCCTGTAATTAGATCGTGACCTACGCCAGATCGAAGAACATATGAATTCATTACCAAGAGACATGATGTCAAGCAAAGAACATATGTCTCCAGACCTCAACTTTAATAGGCTTTATGTGGCATTTGAAGCTAAATATCGAGAAATAAGAGTGCATTGGTTATATTATAGAGGAATCTTTTTGGTTCATTTTTCACATGAGGTTTCGACGTCCTAGAGCAGAAACATGTAGGGAACGTGACCTGCATAACATGCAGATTAAAGGAAGCACAAGAGATTATCCACAGCCCAAAAGACTGTTGAAACTACACCATATGAACGCTGAAAAGGCAGATGAATGTTTTAAGAAAGACAGTGCAGATTCACGTATGTCTGGAACTGATTTTGTACTTTGTCAGAGGACCTGCAACGTGTATTGTTTGTTTGCCGCAATTCTAACGCATTCAGACGTATTTAAATGAGACAGATGTCATGCTGTAGCTACGGCACCCGTATCCATCTCACAAGTGATCCAGTTACGGTTTTTGGCATAAAGATGTAGACAGCAGGAGAGCAAACAGCATAGCATCTTGACTCTTCAAAGTACTAAATTCTGTTCCCGATATCACGTCAAAGAAGAAATCCAATATATGGAGTGATAACTGCAGTGCTCAAAACAAAAATCTGACCATGATGTTTCTCTGTATGTTCATGATTGGTTGTGGTGCCTTCGAGTCAATGGAACAAGAAATATTTAATTTCTGGGCACAGGTTTGTAGCTTGTGACCGTAACTTTGCAGTTACTGAAAATGAGCAGAGGCTAGGAAGCATGCTGTTCCTGATGTAATGAGCACCATATCAACAGCTCGAAATAAACAGCCATTTAGAGTTGTTCAGATGAAAGGCAGTTATTTTATGGGCTCTCAGCAAGCAGTTGATATGGCCATTAACACAACTAAAGTTAATGTAAGTTCTGCCTCAAGGATTAAAATCACAACGTCTGGGATAATTCAGATAAAGAAGACATTTGGTGAAACAAAGGGCTGAGAAATGATAAGAACGTTGAAAAAAAGGGCGAAGTGAAGATTTGGAAACGATCACATTCAGTGAGATCATTGGTGAGAAAGGATTGTCTTCAGAGAAGAAAAGATACCTGAAAAGAATTGTGGAATACCTACATGAGGTGAGCAGTTTCACAGGGAATTGTGCCAAGACTTAACAGTAAAATGGTTACTAGAGGTAGAAATATTACAAAACTTGTTTGGTGGAGTTAGCCCATTAAACATTTCAGTGCAAATTTATTTAGAAAAGTCAGTGATTTATTCATTATTTTTGGGTCATTCCAAGCAATAACCTGCTTTCCTAGAGTCAATGAGAAAGTGTTAGTGTGGAATTAGTACATATTTATGTTCATGTTATTCTAATAATATTCTGAATAACCTAGAAAGTACATTTTGTCACTTAACCCTTTTGGTATGATAACACGGGCAATGGTTACTTTACCATGGAGAAACATCGAATGTGATCGCTAGCTGTAACTGGTGGTTCACCCGCACCATGAAACTTGGGATGGAACCTGTGTCGTGGGCGAATATAATCTGAAATAGGCAGATCTACGCCGTCGACCATCACATGTATACAGACAGAACCTACTCTCATCACTGAAGATAACAGAGAGCCATTCAACTCTCCGGTCAACTCTTTCCCGACACCAGAGTGACCACACTTGGCGTGTCGTAGTGTTGTTATGGTGTCAGAGGTAGCCTGGTCATGTGATCTCGATCCTGCCGCAAGCAGACGGTTGCCAATGGCCCCTGATGATACAGCAGGAGCAACACGTGCCAGGATTCCATCCCTGCGCGATGATCTGTCGGCCACCGCTTCCTGGATGATGCGTCGATCTTGACATGTGTCGGTTCGAAGCGGACATCCAGAATCTGGTCTACAAGTAAGGGAACATTGAACATACCACTATTGAAAACGGCGACACACCGCCGTTACATTGCGCCCATAAGTGCAGCAGTCCGTCGATACATCCATCCAACTTCCCGCAGGCCCTCAATGCGACCCTGTTCAAATGCCGAAGCTGTTCAACGGGAGTACACGCTCTTCCGTGGGGCATGGTTGTAATCTAGAATGAATGTTGCAAATATTGTTGACCCCTAAACGCAGCACAGTTACTGTCATTCTTCCAAGGATCCCTATTTGAGATCCTCGAGCATTTGCTGCACTTTCGTGCATACTATTACCGATCTGTAACCATCCCAGAAACGCGCCTCTGAATTCATTAAATGTCTGTTGTTCTGCAAAGACACGCCACAAATTTCACACAGAATTAACCATGCTTAATCGGGTCCATATCAGCAGATAGCACTTCTATTTAAATGATTCCTGCCTCCTAGAGGAAGATGTTCACAAGGTGGGCGTCGTGTGGTAGAGTGTTATCGTCTTGAAAGATGAACTCATCACCGATACGTTGATTTTGGGGCTGCACAGTAGGATGAAAGATCCCGTCACGATACTGTACAACACTCAACTGGGTCCAAGTTATGACCGAGCTTCTCCATCGTGTACCTGTGGGATCGCATGCCCGGGGTGTGCACTGTCTGATCAGAAACATCGGACACCCCTGTGTAATGCGGAATTGACCGCTAGATGTCACGAGAGGCAGATCTGCCAGTGTAAAAGGGGACAGCGAGTGCCGTGTTGTCAGTACAGAAGCAGTGACAGTAGAATGGGTCGATCAGGAGAGATTAGATACTTCGAACTTGGACTAGTCATTGGAGTTCACCTGAGTAACAAATCCATCAGGGATGTTGCGACCCGTCTAAAGCTAAGTTTATCAGGGTAGCCACAAGTCGCGATTAGTATATTTTTAAAGTTAAAATTATCAGCTAGCCACAAGTCGCTATCAGTATGTTTTATTTTTACCTGTTTCGCTTCATAACTTTACAAGGGCATCGACACATACTCTGGAATTTAAAACAATAAAGTGTGACAACATGGAAACTTACGCTGACATTAAAGTACATCTCTCTCCTTTAATGTGGTAACTTACGTTTAAAATACAATAGTAGGCTGATTTCATTGTCGGCGCCAGAGACTAAGGTGGATAGACAACAATGGTTGCAACACGTTTAAAATACATTAGTTGGCTGATTACAATGCCGGCACCAGAGACTAAGTTGGGTGTACAAAGGTGGTTGCAACGTCTATGGCAATTCGTATTCAAAGACAATGTAGTACTGTTAGTGAGCGAGAAAAGGTCCTATATATACCCTCATTGATTCGAATGTTCTACACGAAAAACTAATGTATTTCAACTGCCACAATAACTACTGCCATTTGTTACGTAATTCACATTGCTACCAGAAAGAGAAATTCAGATTTCAATAGCCGCTTTCATAAGCCTGTATATAGACATGTCATTTCTGTACTGGACAAAATTTCATAGTGCTGCAGTATCTGTCAAAAAATATCTTAAAAAATATACTTTTAAAAATATCTTTAAGAATATGTCGCCAGAAATATGCATTCAAAATGCAGTTTTCTTTCTTTTTTTCTTTCTTTCTTATTTGCCTTGTAAATTTCTAATTCTTGCAAGATGTTTAGTAAAACGCCTTTACCTACGGTGTGGATAGTGTTTATGCTATCTCGGATCTCACCTAACGTATGGTTAGTTGTTTGCAAATGCTCATACAGTCAGCTGTTGGTGATGTGATTGTGAAGTGGAAACGCGAAGGAACAGCCACAACGAAACCGAGACCAAACAGACCGCATCTATTGACGGAAAGTGGCCGTCGAGCACTGCATTCGGTGGTTTTGAAATCAGCGGGAGGACCACTTGTGAGTTACGAAGCAGTCTAGCTAGCAAAATGACTATGCAAATGGAGTACAGTGGTCGAAGAGTTCCTCAAGAGGCACATAGTTCCGTAAACAACAGGAAGCAACGCTTGATGTGATGCAAAGAGCGACGGCACCGGACATTGTAGATAAATCCTTCCCGCTTGTTTTAAAACTTAGTTCAATCTGCTCCCATGAGTGACACCGTCACAGCATGTCTTCAAGATGGCTGCAACACTTGACGTTCATCAGAAGCAAACTGCAAACGAATGATTTGGAGTGATGAATCACGCTATATCCTGTGGAAATTCGATGGAAGGGTGTAGGCCTCGCGAATACCTGGAGAACGTCACCTGTCATCATAGGATTCGATGTTGCAGTGTTACGATGTTTTTTGTGGTTGGCGTGTGACCTCCTAAGTGAGGAATGATGTCAACACATTTCAGAAGAGACGATGATCGATTACATTAGCAAGAAGTGTTCCCAGAGTCCCCACTCGAACGCATTGGAGCATTTTTCAGACGAGTTAGAACGTCGACTTCGCTCCAGACACTGGCGTCCAACATCATTACCCTCTCTGGTTTCGGTTGTTGATGAAGAATGCGCTGCCTTTCCTCCACAGACATCCGGAAACGACAATGAAAGTGACCCCAGCACAGTTCATGCCCTCATGAAGATTGAGGGTGGCCAAACACCTTATTAATGTCCACGGATGTGTGTCCAGATGCTTTTGATCAGGTTGGTACCCGGCCGTCTCCAATATACTACGTCGATTATCAGGCTCCATACAAATCCTCCGCTAGATAGTAAACAGAAATCCACTCCACTGACCAAAATTATGAGCAGGTTCCTGATATAAAAAAAAATTCTTTTCCAATCATTCGGGTAGAGTATAAAAAGAGTTTTGAACAGTATACACTACTGGCCATTAAAATTGCTACACCACGAAGATGACGTGCTACAGACGCGAAATTTAACAGACAGGAAGAGGATGCTGTAATATGTAAATGATTAGCTTTTCAGAGCATTCACACAACGTTGGCGCCGGTGGCGACACCTACAACGAGCTGACATGACGAAAGTTTCCAACCGATTTCTCATACACAAACACCAGTTAACCGGCGTTGCCTGGTGAAACGTTGTTGTGATGCCTCGTGTAAGGAGGAGAAATGCGTACTATCACGTTTCCGACTTTGATAAAGGTCGGATTGTAGCCTATCGCGATTGCGGTTTGTCGTATCGCGAATTTTATGCTCGCGTTGAATGACTGTTAGCAGAATATGGAATCGGTGGGTTCAGGAGGGTAATACGGAACGCCGTGCTGGATCCCAACGACCTCGTATCTCTAGCAATCGAGATGACAGGCTTCTTATCCGCATGGCTGTAACGGATCGTGCAGCCACGTCTCGATCCCTGAGTCAACAGGTGGGGACGTTTGCAAGACAACAACCATCTGCACGAACAGTTCGACGACGTTTGCAGCAACATGGACTATCAGCTCGGCGACCATGGCTGCGGTTACCCTTGACAGACAGGAGCGCCTGCGATGGTGTACTCAACGACGAACCTGGGTGCACGAATGGCAAAACGTAATTTTTTCGGATGAATCCAGGTTCTGTTTACAGCATCATGATGGTCGCATCCGTGTTTGGCGACATCGCAGTGAACGCACATTGGAAGCGTGTATTCGTCATCGCCATACTGGCGTTATCACCCGGCGTGATGTTATGGGGTGCCATTGGTTACACGTCTCGGTCACCTCTTGTTCGCATTGAAGGCACTTTGAACAGTGGACGTTCCATTTCAGATGTGTTACGACCCGTGGCTCTACCCTTCATTCGATCCCTGCGAAATCCTACATTCTGCTAACAGTCATTCGATCTCGCCCAACGCGAGCAGCAATGTCGCGATACGATAAACCGCAATCGCAATAGGCTACAATTCGACCTTTATCAAAGTTGGAAACGTGATGGTACGCATTTCTCCTCCTTACACTAGGCATCACAACAACGTTTCATCAGGCAACGCTGGTCAACTGCTGTTTGTGTATGAGAAATCGGCTGGAAACTTTCGTCATGTCAGCACGTTGTAGGTGTCGCCACCGGCGCCAACCTTGTGTGAATGCTGTGAAAAACTAATCATTTGCATATCACAGTATCTTCTTCCCGTCGGTTAAATTTCACGTCTGTAGCACATCTTCGTGGAGTAGCATTTTTAATGGCCAGTAGTGTAATTACCCATGGAACATTCGTTGAAACCGGTGCTGCTTACATTTATTGTGAAACACGATTGAAAAGAGCACGAAAAGCGCTCCGTATGAATAGGCCATGTCAGTTTGTATTCGTATATATCAGTACGTTTTCTTTGTGATATGTGTTACACACATTTGCACAAAGTACGTACTCCGTTTTTTTATGAATGAAGCCTTAGGCTTAATCTTTTCCTGTGAGATCGTAAAAGGACGGGCGAAAACATGTTCTCCTTTCAAGATATATTCGTAACGTATACGAGTAAGTTACTTATAATGTGAATGCTGGACCAGTTGTTTAATTTTACTGTTTGGTGGGCTACTGAGAGCACAAAAGGCGGCGCTAAGGTGCGCTGCGGTTTCACTTGATAGAAATTTGGTGGCTAATGGCCTCTCGATATTTTAATTTTTGTGGGTGCTTGCTAGAAAAAATTGCTAGCGATTTGAACGTTTGATCTGGTAGCCAGTTGAAACTTTCGCTGTTGCAAGTGTCAGACTATGAGTAGTGACGGACTTGCAATCATTTCAGCTACTTCTTATAACTGTCACTAGTTAGCTTGAAAGACTTCACTAATGCACCATAAAATTTATGGTTTGTTTACTGTAGTGTTGAATTTATGGTGTTATACTGTGCGATGGCATAATGTTGCATTGGCTAGTGACCTCCAAATCTTTGAACACGGTATGCTGACTGCTTAACGTTACTGTGACACTGTACTCCATCCCCATGTGCGACTTTTCAAGGGTTCATTCACCACTAACTACACGTTTCTGGATGACAATGCACGACCGCACCGACCAGCGTAGGTAGAGGAGCTCTTAGAACGAGAGGATATTCGGCAAATGGAGTGTCCTGTGCGTGCTTCCGACCTAATTCGGATCGAGCATGTATAGGATGCCGTGGGGAGACTTACTACAGCGCTTCCACACACACCAATGACTATCCAGCATAATCAAACATCTACTCGATGAAATGATCGTATGGCATTGTTAGCCGGGATGTCCCAGTCGGGTTCGACCGTCAAGTGCAAGTCTTATTTCAGTCGGCACCACATTGGACGACTTGCGGTCGGGGGTGAGGATGAAAGGATGATGAGGACAACACCCAGTCCCCGAGTGGAGAAAATCTCCAACCCAGCCGGGAGTCGAACCCGGACCAAGTGCATAGAAGATAAGCACGTTACCACCCAGCTAAGCAGGTGGACATCTTCTCGGTCACAATCTTTTATTTACCGACAAAAGGTTTCAATCTGCGTTGCAGATCATTTTCAGGTCTAGGTTGGAACAAAAAAGCGATAACAATGATTTTTGAGAAGTGTGATATTACAGACACTTGTCTCATAGATAGTAGAAGTAACAACAAAACGTTGTGAACTCACACATACTTGGCCCCAGAAAGTTCAGTTCGTCTAGGTTGCGTGAAACTAAGATAAAAAAAGGACGTGGTGGGGAAAAATTTTGGTACAGTCACGTACATGTTGCGTAAGTCGTAAGTGAGTATATTAAAACAATGTAAAATTATGTCTCCATATATAATTAAATAAAAAATTTAATAAAAATTCAGATGTAAGGGACACGTTACTGGAGTATATCTCAGCTTGAATGATGTGTTACATAATAATAGATAAAAGGCAAAGGTTGTAAACATAGTAATAGGACACAGTGCATCGTACACTGAGGTATATTTCTATTTTTATTCATTAAAATGAAGGCAAGTTTCTTAATCTCAGATATGTTCGATAATTTTGCACTGGCTTTTTAAAATATCTAAACAAGAACGAAAATGTCTCTAGCACCCGAAAGAAAGAAACGAAAAAAGAATATCGTAAATTAAAATGGGGGCGTTAGTAAAATCGATCAGTCAAGTGAAGTCTTCCCCTATATTAAAATAATCGAAGTTTTGGAAATAATCCTGATGAGAAAAAATTGTGAATCATTTAACCTACTTCAGCTATCAGGCGACGCTGTATTCAGTGCGACTGTTGTATGTAACTGAATTTGAAATAGCTTTAATTTCTTGATACATTCAGTGAAGACAGTCTTTGCGCTAGACATTGAAACATAAGATTCGTGGGATCAGAAACAAGTGAAAATCATTCCGTAGTTACAAAGCGTCTTCCGACTTCCATCGGAGCAGCTACTCCCACACTCTGAGAGCTATCTTACAGTGAACGATTACTATTTCTTGTGTCAGATCAATCGGTACACAATGACGTAAGGGGTCATGTACAGATGATAGTCACTGCTACAAATTCGTTATCATCGAAATGGAACACAACCTTAAACAATGACGACTGTAGTGTCAGGGCTATTGCGCGCAATATCATTTGATCATCAAAGTTGGCAGAGAAATCTATTTGTCTCTGCCGATTCAGTACTAGGGAGAGGAGAAGTCAAGAAAATGCGGGCGCACTGCACTGGAACTGAGGACATGAAGTTCACTGGCGCAAAGACGGTAAAGCTTATTTAATTAAACCTAAAAACGAAAAAATTATTTCAAATTGCAGTTCATTCCGTTTGTAAGACATCTGATTTAAAAGACTAATTTTCTAAGCAAAATACACTTTAATGTTTGAAATTCATCTATAATCGTTAGAAATTCTTATAAAAATCTATATTTCTTATGATATAGATGGAGAACGTGTGTTTCAAAACACAGCGGTGACACACTCGACTTATCAAACAGTGTTTATACGAGCGAACACAGAGATCACTTGACACGGAAACTTGGTAGGAGAATGTATAATTCGTAGTATCCCAATATCTGTAACTGCAAGATTTACAAAAGTCACAATTCTTCAACACAAACTAACTTCGATAAACTACACTCCTGGAAATGGAAAAAAGAACACATTGACACCGGTGTGTCAGACCCACCATACTTGCTCCGGACACTGCGAGAGGGCTGTACAAGCAATGATCACACGCACGGCACAGCGGACACACCAGGAACCGCGGTGTTGGCCGTCGAATGGCGCTAGCTGCGCAGCATTTGTGCACCGCCGCCGTCAGTGTCAGCCAGTTTGCCGTGGCATACGGAGCTCCATCGCAGTCTTTAACACTGGTAGCATGCCGCGACAGCGTGGACGTGAACCGTATGTGCAGTTGACGGACTTTGAGCGAGGGCGTATAGTGGGCATGCGGGAGGCCGGGTGGACGTACCGCCGAATTGCTCAACACGTGGGGCGTGAGGTCTCCACAGTACATCGATGTTGTCGCCAGTGGTCGGCGGAAGGTGCACGTGCCCGTCGACCTGGGACCGGACCGCAGCGACGCACGGATGCACGCCAAGACCGTAGGATCCTACGCAGTGCCGTAGGGGACCGCACCGCCACTTCCCAGCAAATTAGGGACACTGTTGCTCCTGGGGTATCGGCGAGGACCATTCGCAACCGTCTCCATGAAGCTGGGCTACGGTCCCGCACACCGTTAGGCCGTCTTCCGCTCACGCCCCAACATCGTGCAGCCCGCCTCCAGTGGTGTCGCGACAGGCGTGAATGGAGGGACGAATGGAGACGTGTCGTCTTCAGCGATGAGAGTCGCTTCTGCCTTGGTGCCAATGATGGTCGTATGCGTGTTTGGCGCCGTGCAGGTGAGCGCCACAATCAGGACTGCATACGACCAAGGCACACAGGGCCAACACCCGGCATCATGGTGTGGGGAGCGATCTCCTACACTGGCCGTACACCACTGGTGATCGTCGAGGGGACACTGAATACTGCACGGTACATCCAAACCGTCATCGAACCCATCGTTCTACCATTCCTAGACCGGCAAGGGAACTTGCTGTTCCAACAGGACAGTGCACGTCCGCATGTATCCCGTGCCACCCAACGTGCTCTAGAAGGTGTAAGTCAACTACCCTGGCCAGCAAGATCTCCGGATCTGTCCCCCATTGAGCATGTTTGGGACTGGATGAAGGGTCGTCTCACGTGGTCTGCACGTCCAGCACGAACGCTGGCCCAACTGAGGCGCCAGGTGGAAATGGCATGGCAAGCCGTTCCACAGGACTACATCCAGCATCTCTACGATCGTCTCCATGGGAGAATAGCAGCCTGCATTGCTGCGAAAGGTGGATATACACTGTACTAGTGCCGACATTGTGCATGCTCTGTTGCCTGTGTCTATGTGCCTGTGGTTCTGTCAGTGTGATCATGTGATGTATCTGACCACAGGAATGTGTCAATAAAGTTTCGCCTTCCTGGGACAATGAATTCACGGTGTTCTTATTTCAATTTCCAGGAGTGTATCTGGGTGACTGGTTTGTAAAATCAAATTACCCTGAATCTAACTGCAGTGCTGAAGATCTCCATATTCATTAAACTTACTTCGATGTGGCAATTTATGTAATACGCCCTTACAAACGTGCAATCGATTTGAGGGCAGTCTTTTGGGTGTGTCGGATTGGCAGAACTTAGATATTTGTTGGAGGCTTACCTTCTGGCTGCTGTCGTGGCTCTGCGATTTTAATGCCTTTCACGGTTTTCTTATAATTTTGCTGACTGGGAACGGGTACACTCATGTTGTCGTCTCGTCTCAAACTGATGCTAAGCAACGGCGTGCTGCGCTGCAGAGATATCTGTATTGTTGAGAACTGCGTCACCTCGCAAATTGTTGTTACCCTAATTAAATAAATTATCCAGTAATAGCAGAGGAGTAATTAGGCTGGGGCGACCGGAGTAATGACCCCCGAGGATAACGTGCCCCTGGAAAAGAAAGAATAGAGTAACCTAAGGAGAAGTTAAATAAAATACGAAGGAAAAATGCAAAATTTAGTAAAATAGATCAGACAAGAAAAGTATTTCGCTGTGTTAAAATAATAAAAGATTGCCTTGGGTATCATTCTGTCTTACTGATATGTGAATTAATTATCTCATTCACCCGGATCAAAGATCAATCTGTATCACGATACGAATGTAAGTTAACTGAATATACTGGGTGCCCAGTTGAAAGGCATCCAAAATAAAAATTTAATATCTCGCAAACTAATTCATAGACATCCAGCCGAGTTACATCACTACAAAGGAAACGTCTGGACGTTTTGTTTTGTGCGGTTAGCAAGGTTACGCATATCGTTTGTTTTTATTACACTCAGTTATATTGGCTACAGTGTAAGAACAGGTTCAGTGTGTTTTGTGACTAGCAGAGTTGCAAGGACGTTCAGAACCCGATATGAAAGTCAGCCGCTTACAAGAGAAAGCATCCGATTCTATAACTCTAAACTGAGAACCACAGATAGTCCGTTACGCGTAAAATCTCCTGGAAAGCCACGGACCTCCGAAGAAAACGTCAATCGCGTTAGAGAAACATTCATCGAAGTCCGCTTAAATCTGTTCGTGCTGCTAGTTTGTAGTTGCAGATTCCATGCTCGACAGTGCATGATGTGGTGCATAGCATGCTCCATCTACGATCACACGAGATTCAAATGATTCACATGTTGTTGTTGTTGTTGTGGTCTTCAGTCCTGAGACTGGTTTGATGCAGAATACATGCCCTCGGGAAGAATGATTCACATAATAAAACCTAATGACAAAATTGTACGTTTGAACTTCGCATTAGAAATCCTACAAAGGATTGATGAGTCAAACGTGTGTTTCTCTGACAAAGCGATGTTTCATATTAATGGAGTTGTAAACAGACACAACTGTAGAATATGGGGCAGTGAAAATCCGCCTTTCACATGTAAAGTAGGGAGGTACACCCCGAAAGTCAACGTGTGGGCCGGCTTGATGCATAATTAGAAATTTGTGGTAAGGCCTCATGGGACCAAACTGCTGAGGTCATCGGTCCCTAAGCTTACACAGTATTTAATCTAATCTAAATTAACTTACGCAAGGGCTACACATACACCCATGCCCGAGGGAGGATTGGAACCTCCGACGGGGGGAGCCTAATGCGTAATATGGTGAACGGATCATTCTTCTTCATAGAACCGACAGTGACTGGAATTGCGAATGTTCCTGGAACAGTATGCCCTACCACAACTACCAAATGACACTGTCTTCGAGTAAGACGGAGCTGCGCCACATTTCTGCATCATCGTCAGGGAATTTATCAATAGCGAAATGCCCGCGAGGTGGATTAGCAGAGGTGGGCTAATGGCTTGGCCAACTAGGTATCCAGATTTAATCCCATTAGATTTTTTGTTATGGAGTTATGTGAGAAACGTAGTCTGCTAGTTTAAGATCAACGCTCTTCATAACCCTAAAGACCGCATAAAGAATGCTACGGCAGCAGTTACACCAAACTTGTTCCATACTACATGAAACAACAAGGAATATCGTACGAATATCTGTCGTGCCAACAGAGAGTTCAGTACTGAAATCTGTTGGGGATGTTACATTCATGTTGGCTGGTTGGTTAAAAGAGGGGGAGAAGGGACCAAACTGCTAGGTCGTAGGTCCCTACATTCAGGAAAACAAGAAAAACAAGTTTCACAGAGTTCTTTTGCAACGAATTGCGCTACAGATAAAAAACCATTCACACACTTAGAGATTCACTGACGTTTATAAGGCTCTGAGAAAATAATTTTTCCAACATGAACATAATATTTTACTAGTTTCTATTTTTTTTAATGAGAAACAAAATGGGGGGCCAATTTCAGGGACTTTTCTCTACGCGTATTCAAAGTAATGTACTACTATGAAATTACATATTCGTTCTTGTTTGCTCTTGCAGCACATCATTAGATAATGTTTCACTTTATAATAAATTAATCAGTTTTCAATTAATTAGTTTTTATCTTTTTATTCCGTACATAAGGAGGTTGTTTTACTAGTTAAGCAAAGTTTTTCATAAGAAACAGTTTGATTTTGTATTACTTAAAATGCTCCTTGAGTAGTGTGCACTATTTGTTATGTGCAGTGATGCGGGGATTAATAGTTGTTTTATGTATGGATAATTATTTCTTTAAAATGAAACAGGCAATTTCTTACATGTGATTGCAGGCTTACTCGGTGTATGCCAATTATAAAATCTTCTCTGGTGATCCGCCGAGTGGTTGCATCGTCACGTTTCATTGAGTTTCGTATCCATTATCTTCAGGCGAAGTGTCGGGACGCTAGTCGCTTATCAGGCGAGCATTCCTTGCTTGCTCAGTACGTGTGCAGGTTAAACATTAGAATGTCATTCCTGCTGAACCTCACGGTGTGGTGGTATGTTTACCTGACTTGCTGGATTGGCGTCAGGTAACGTGGTGACATTCCCCCTCAAGCTGCTGCGGGGAAAATTATTCTCTTAGCAAGATTGAACTCTGGTGATGTGGAGGTGAGTTTTCCTTGGCCTGCAGCGCAGGAAATTATTCTTGCAGCAGGTCAGGCCAATGTGTTGTCGCATGTGAAGTGTTGGGATGACGCTGGATGCTGGACCTTTCAGAGATGGGTGCAGTTTAAGCACTAGAGTACTGATCCTGCTGTTCCTGACGTGTTGGTGATGATGAGGACCACTCGTGGTGGATTGGCTTGACGGTTATCTGAAAAATCATAAAGAAACCTGGGTACCAGTCAGAGTGGCGTCGGTGAAGGTTCATTGGAGGACCTTGGCCATCCCCATCCTCTTCTTCGTCTTCTTTGGTGGCGTGAATTTAATCTGGGCGAGGGGTGGAATAATCTGGTGGTGGTAAGTGCTTCCAGAAAAACTTGACCGCTTCCTCGGTCTAGTCTGTCCAGTCTCGGAGGGTGAAAATGGGAATGAGTTCGCGGTCTGCCCTTGGGATAAACTCCTGGTCCATGAATCTCCAATTCAAGGGTTCGTACCACCACCAGAGGTTATGGGGTTGGTGTGGGAGATCAGGGAGCATTGAAAGGATAACGATAATCATATTATGGATACGAGCCGTCACAGAGAGACAGGACGATCCTGTTAAGCATCGCTCTTAGACTTTTCTTGTCCAGGAGAATTCTTCGCCGCCATCACTTCTGGAGAGGGGACAGGTAAGGCCGGAGTCTCCCTATCCATGGTCATCTCCCCAGCCTCCTGCATCTTTACAGGGGTCGGTGAGGCGACCGTCCAGGTGGCGACTGTCTACATGGCTGGAGAAAGTCTTTATCTTTTAAACTCTTTTCAAGACATACATTCCATTTAACTGGTCTTCAAAGGCTTTTGCCCTTTCTGGAAAAACTGCACAATGTCATCAGCAAACCTTACAGTTTTATTTCTTCTCCCTGAACTTGAATGTGTTTTCCACATTTCTCCTTGGTTTCGACTGCTGCTTGCTCAAATACCGAGGATGTATTTTATCCCTAATTCTTTCAGAACATCAAAGAGTACAGACCAGTCAACACTGTCAAAAGATTTCTCTAACTCTACAAATGCCATTAAGGGAGGTTTGCCCTTCTTGTACCTTCCGAGACAAGTTGCAGGGATCTTTTGGTTGTTGGAGCAGTTTATTTCCATACTTACTGGTAAAAATAGGAGAGGAATACGCCTTGCGCAAGACATCGTTTTAGTTTTAACGCAAACGACGTCTTGCATAAGGAGGAATTCCTTTCCAGTTGTACTTCTAGTAGAAGGGTCAGCACTGCCGCACCTCTTCCTGTTATTTCTCTGGAACTCAAACTCATCTTCTCCGATATCGATTTCTACTGTTTTTTTTTTTTTCATTGTTCTGCAAATAATTCAAGTCATTGATTTGCAACTATGGCTTATTAACCATACAATCACGGCTTTCACGACCGGATATCGTAGTTGCTGATGAGTCTTCCGGCACTGTACGGCTGTGGTCGAAGATGCTTTTCGGTTGCAGACGTTTCGTCCAGAGGTGTGCTGGACATCTTCGGAGGTGCTCCTGGCGAACCTGAGTCCTTCAGACTGACGAGTCGGGCGTTGGAGAGAGACATAAATACTGTGTAAAGGGCGCGTGATCGAGTTTACACGTGATCAGCAGAGAGAATCTTCGTCAGTGATAAATTTTAACTATCGACTCTTCACTATCAAGGATAACAGCTTATCTATCGATTCTGCAGAGCACTGTCCATATATCACTGAGCTTCATTGCTTCTCCTTTTACGTTAAAATTACCACTATGCTTGTACAGGGGCTAATACACGTTGTACCATGCAGCCACAGTTACAGTATGCGTGCCTCAACGCTCGCGTGTATGCGCCATAGCATGTCCTGTCTCACAAGTCCACATCGGCCAGGCTGCATACGAATAGAGTCAAAGGCAGCATGAATACGCTGCTCTAGTGTCTCCACATCTGGGATGGGCTCTACATACACAATACACTTGAAACAGCCCCATAACCAGAAATCTCACGGGTTGAGATCCGGTGAACGAGCAGGCCATGCAACTGGACCCCCTCGTCCGATCCGTCGACCAGGGAAGACACGATTGAAATGCGCCCGGGCGTTAATGGCGAAGTGGGCTGGAGCACCATCATGTAGCAGCCTCATAACCCTTCGAATCATCAATGGCACTTCTTCCGGCAGGGGAGGCAAAGTCACCCTCAAGAAACGCCGACAGTTCCCGCCTGTTAGGAGACGTTGAAGGAAGACTGACCCGAAAATATGGTCGCCAGTTATCCCGACCCACACATTCCGGCTGCACTGATGCTGAAGATTCGCTGTCAGTGTAGAATTGGAGTTTCTGCATATTATCCCACGGAGGACTGTTACGAAAGTTCAAGATATCCAGTTAAAGGTAGCCTCATCTGTGACCAGAAAGGATGACACAAATCTACATCCACTTACATCTACATAGTTACTCTGCAATTCACACTTAAGTGCCTGGCAGAGGGTTCATCGAACCATTTTCATACTACTTCTCTAGCATTCCACTCTCGAATGACACATAGGAAAAAGGAACACATAAATCTTTACGTTCGAGCTCTGATTTCTCTTATTTTATTATGATGATCATTTCCCCCTACGTAGGTGGGTGTCAACAAAATATTTTCGCATTCGGAAGAGAAAGTTGGTGATTGAAATTACGTAAATATATCTTCCCGGAAAGAAAACCGCCTTTGTTTCAGTGACTACACCCCAACTCGCATATCATATCAGTGACACTCTCACCCCTATTGCGCGATAGCAGGAAACGAGCTGCCCTTCTTTGCACTTTTTCGATGTCCTCCGTCAATCCTACCTGGTAAGGATCCCACACCGCGCAACAATATTCCAGCAGAGGACGGACAAGTCTAATGTAGGTTGTCTCTTTAGTGCGTTTATCGCATCTTCTAAGTGTTCTGCCAATAAAGCGCAGTCTTTGTTTCGCCTTCCCCACAATATTATCTACGTGGTCTTTCCAATTTAAGTTGCTCGTAATTGTAATTTCTAGATACTTAGTCGAATTGACAGCCCTTAGATTTGTGCGATTTATCGTGTACCCAAAATTTATCGGATTTCTTTTAGTACCCATGTGGATGACCTCGCACTTTTCTTTGTTTAGTGCCAATTGCCACTTTTCGCACCATACAGAAATTCTCTCTAGATCATTTCTAATTGGAATTGATCGCCTGATGATTTTACTAGACGGTAAATTACAGCATCATCTGCAGACAATCTAAGAGTGGTGCTCAGATTATGACCCAGATAATTTATGTAAATCAGGAACAGCAGAGGGCCTATGACACTACCTTGCGGAACGCCAGATATCACTTCTGTTGTACTCGATGATTTACCGTCTTGACCTCTCTGAGAGGAAATCACGAATCCAGTCACACAACTGAGACGATACTCCATACGCACGCGATTTGATTAATAGTCGCTTGTGAGGAACGGTATCAAAAACCTTCTGGGCATCTAGGAATATGGAATCGGTCTGAGATCCCTTGTCCACAGCACTCATTACTTCATGGGAATAAAGAGCTAGCTGAGTTGCACAAGAACGATATTTTCTGAATCCGTGTTGGTTATGTATCAATAAGTCATTTTCTTCAAGGTGATTCATAATGTTCGAGTATATGCTCCAAAATCCTACTGCAAATTGAGCTCAGCGATATGGGTCTGTAATTCAATGGATTACTCCTATTTCCCTTCTTGAATATTGGTGTGACCTGTGCTACTTTCCAGTCTTTAGGAACAGACCTTTCGTCAAGTGAGCGGTTGTATATGACTGCTAAGATAGGCGCTATTGTGTCTGCATACTCTGAAAGGAACCTTATTGGAATACCATCTGGACCGGAAGACTTGCCTTTCTTAAGTGATCCGGGAATCGTGTTTGCCTGGTGGAGATACCAGTGGAAAACGGCTCCCGATGTGAAAAGTCTGTCGCTAGTAAGCCCTGCACACGCCGTAAATTATAAGGGTACTAACTATTGTCATGGAGAATGTTCCATACAGTCGTCTGGCTTACCCTGTACTGGCTGGTCAACTGCCTGGTACTGGCACGGCGGTCGCTTTCCACAGTATTAATCACATTTCTCTCCAAGTCTGATGTCCGAACATTATGGGTACGTCCTTCATAATTTGCTGCTTCCTGGCGCGATCCTGTCTCAGACAAACGGCGAAACATTGTTTGCAAACACTGAATGCTGTGGTGCTTGTTGTTGGCGGGGATAGATCTCCTGATACAACCTTGCTACCCACCTCCCGTTGCCATTTGCTTGTCCGTAAGTTATCACATCGTGTACAACGTTGTGTCACATTGAAACGTTCCCTTTTGAAGAATTGTATACGAGACTGTGCTTAACCTGACACACAATATTTTTATCGCAACGCAATCTGACTTTCAAAAATCTCTACAAAAGAATAGCCCTGACTAACATTAACCTGTACCTTTCACAAATCACTTACCTCACAAAAATCTTCATTACTCGAACTACTGCAATACAGCGAGCGCCACTACTGCCAGCTAAATAAAAGATTCAAACTACGGAAGGTACTAACTACTGACAGGCATAGTTAGCAAATGAAAGATTTTAATAGAGAACAAACAATGTATTTACCTTAATAGTGTTGAAAAACCATAATATACATGTTCATGACATCCAGTCTTACAAATTTCCAAACTCCGCCATCTCTCTCCCCATATACTGCTGGCGGCTCACCTCCAACTGCGCAATGCTACGCGCTGTTCACATCCAGCTGCCCAACACTACAATGGCAGACAACAATGCAAACTAGCCACAGACTGCACACAGCACAGCCAGTGATTTTCATACAGAGCGCTATGTGGCGTTACCAATAAAAAAACCTATACAGTCTACTTACAATATCACTACAAGGTGAGCAGCAAGAGAAGCGAATCAGATACAACATTACCAGTTACTATGGCAGGAGAGACGTTAAGGACATGGCGTATGAGGAACAGTACCACCCTCTTGGAGGAAACCATGCACACTGTAACTGCGGTTGCATGGTACAGTGCGTATTAGACCGCAGCCTCTGCAACAATGTATGATTGAATAAATGGTGTCCATGACAGAAATCATGCATTTCCGGACATAAGTTCATTTGACCTTTTTCGTTCCGTATCCTCTCATCCACCAGTCCCTAGAGTTTTCACACGGTGGAAAAAATGAACCTGTGCATTTCGATGGTTTCTCTGTACAGTCGTGGATAATAGTTTGTCGTAGTAGATACAATTTTGGTTTCGGAGAACTTCATTTCGCGATTTCCTGACTGCTCTGCTCTGCTACAGCTGATTTTTCAGTTTTTCCTAGTCGGCAAAGACGTCTGTGTTCTTTCAGTTTTGTATTCAGGCTTCTCTTGGTAATTCCAATGTAGACCTTTCATCAAGTAAACGGAATGTCATAACCTCCAGCTGCTGACACAGGAGGGCGTTTGTCCATTACAGATCAGAGTGCTTGACATATTTTCCTAATTCGTCTAAACATTAAGTTTTTCGGAAAGTCACACGTACGGATATACACTGAAGAGCCAAAGAAACTGGTACACCTGCCTAACATCGTTTAGGGCCCCCGCGAGCTCGCAGAAGTACCGCATCACGGCGTGGCATGGACTCGACTAATGTCTGAAGTAGTGCTGGAGGGAAACGACACCATGAATCCTGCAGGGCTGTCCATAAATCCGTAAGAGCACGAGGGAGCGGAGATCTCAACAGCACGTTGCAAGGCATCTCAGATATATTCCATAATGTTCATGTTTGGGGAGTTTAGAGGCCAGCGGAAGTGTTTAATCTCAGGAGAATGTTCCTGGAACCACTCTGTTTCAGCATTAATTTGAGACGAGGCAACATGGGAGTCTTGTCAAGGTGACGCAATTGATAGGCCGCTATTGTAGCAACCATAGGCAAATTTACATGATCAGTCGTAGAATCTACCTTCATTATCGTTTCATGGTTTACGAAGGCTGATTACAAATTGTTGTACGCACTTTATGCACACTAGCATTTGGGATTCAAATATTTACTACCGACACACGGTGTAGCATCACTCTACAATGACTAACCACAAAAACCAGCTACGCCTAATTTAAAGTAAAACTTTTATTCATTTCCTTTTCTCTGTGTAAACATCTCGTCTTTCGTTATAATATTTCTGCTCTCATATGTTCCGTTAAAAAGTTTTTAATCACTAGATCCGAACAGGAGCAAAAATATTATACTCTCCATCTTGATGCAGCTTGTTAGAGACGAACTGGCGCACGGACAGAATACAAAGCTACATTTCCAGTATGTCCCTTTTATTCCGTCTCCTTCTCGTCAAACGCAAAGTGTTTCCATATTTAGCGACGAAATTAAGAATTTCCACACAGTACAATACCATAATGAGTTTTATGTCTGTTACACAGAAGATCTAAATTTTAAATGCCGTAATTTCTAGGAAACTACTTATCTTATTTCGGAGAGTAAAATGCTGTTTAATATTTCTGTTTTAGATTTAGCACTAATGTGACAAATCTTGCTATACTTCTATTTGAAAGCGAAAATGAAGCTCGTACGAATGCCTCTGTAATTAAAAGAACCTGTACCTCATTTAATGATTTTCGTACAGTTAACCTGCGAGTAAATAAAATACGATAGCTTCAAAAGTTCCGAAAATACTTATGGTTAACAGATAACGTACTCTGTATGTTTCCATTCGATTGATAAACAAATACAGCGGAAGAGAAACGACTGACTATATTCCTTCGTACGAGTGCTAATTTCTCGTATCTTATCTTTGTGGTTCTTACATGGAATGTACGTTAGCGGCGGCTTCTACTGCAATGAACTTCAAATACCGATTCTCTAAATTTTTTCAATAGTGTTCCGTGAAAAGAACGTCACCTTCCCTTCAGGGATTTCCATTAGGGTTCTCTGAGCATCTTCGTAATACCTGCGTGTTGTTCGAACCTGCCCGTAACAAATCTAGCTGCCGCCTCTGAATTACTTCGATATCTTCCTTCAAACTGACCTGGTATCGATCCAAAACACTCGAGCAGTACTAGAGATCAGGTCGCACTAGTGATCTATATGCTGTCTCCTTTGCACATGAACCACACTTTCCCAAAATTCTCCCAACGAACCGAAGTCGACCACTCGCCATCCCCCAATCCTCACAAGCTCGTCCCACTTCATATTGCTTTCCAACGTTGCGCCCAGATATTTAAACGACGCGGCTGTGTCAAGCAGGACACGACTAACGCAGTATCCGAACGTAACTGGTATATTTTTCCTACTCATCCGCATTAACTTACTTTTTTTAACATTTAGATCTAGCTGCTATTCATAACACCAACTAGAAATTTTGTCTAAGTCGTCTTGTATCCTCCTACAGTCACTCAACTTCGACACCTTCCCATACACCACAGCATCATCAGGAAACGACTGCAGATTGCCGCCCACCCAGGCCTCCAGATCATTTCTGTATATAAAAAATAGCAGCGATCCGATTGCACTTCCCTGGGTCACCCACGATGTACACTCGCCGTCGAGGACAACATACTGGGTTCTATTAGACAATAAGTCTTCGAGTCACTCATAAATCTGGGAAACTATTCCATATGCTCGTACCTTCGTTAACAGTCTGCAATGGTGCACCGTGTCAAATGATTTCCAAAATCAGAAATATGAAATCTGCATGTTGCCCTTCATCCATAGTTCACGGTATATCATGCGAGAAAAGGGCAAACTGAGTTTCACACAAGGGATGCTTTCTAAAACCGTGCTGATTCGTGGACATAAGCTTCCTGGTCTCAAGGTCCCTCCGGCATGGCTGTGTGTGTTGTCCTTCGAGTAAGTTAGTTTGTTAGACTAAGTAATGTGTAAGCTTAGGGATCGATGACCTCAGCAGTTTGTTCCCATAAGACCTTACCACAAATTTCCAAATTTTCCAGTCTCAAGGAAATTAATTGTATATGAACTGAGAACACGTTCATGAATTATGGAGCGAGCTGCCATTAAGAAAACTGATCTGTAAATTTTATGGGTCCTTTCTTGTACCCTCCTTATATACAGAAGTCATCTGCGGTTTTTTCAATCAGTTGAGAGTTGGCGCTGGGCGAGAGATTCGCGATAAATTCAAGCTAAGTTAGGGGCCAGTGCCATAGAGCATTCTTTGAAATACCATATTGGGATTCCATCCGAATCTGGAGACTTATTTGTTTTCAACTTTTTTAGTGGTTTCTCTAGCCGGCCGGTGTGGCCGTGCGGTTTTCGGCGCTTCAGTCTGGAACCGCATGACCGCTACGGTCGCAGGTTCGAATCCTGCTTCGGGCATGGATGTGTGCGGTGTCCTTAGGTTGGTTAGGTTTAAGTAGTTCTAAGTTCTAGGGGACTGATGACCACAGATGTTAAGTCCCATAGTGCTCAGAGCCATTTGAACCACTTTTTTGGTTTCTCTAGATCAGGTATTCTTACTACCACATTGTCCATTTGGAAGTTTGTTCGATGGTTAAACGACTATATGTTTGTACGATTCTTCCACATGAATGACTTCTTAAATGCGAAATTTAAAACTATTAACGAAGACATGAAACTGATTCCAACGTTTTGCATACAGAGCAAGTTTCGTTGTTGCACGTTTCATTGATGTGGTTGAAGAGTAACAGCTGCAGTGCTGTAAGGTGGCGTGGTCTCCTGACCTACATTTCTTACATATTCCGACCTCACAATCGTATTTTGCGTATCAAGACGTTTCATTCAAGCCCACACTCGATAGGGTAGAGTCAGTTTTACATATTTCCATTTAATCGATAAGCAAATCTAACAAATAAATCGCAAGTGCGCACCGAGATTAAAAAATCGAGGCTGGCGTACACAAACATTCAAGACACGACGCCTACAGGAAGTTTTTGTTTGACGGAGGTAACCAGCCCGCTGGAAAGTCCATAGGAGGTTGAGTTAGCACGCAGCTGTGCTGGCCGGCCGACGGACAGTCAGAACAGTTTTTGCCAGAGAAAAGGGATAAAGGCCTGCGTGTTCACCTTAAAAGCAAAACCTGCTGTATTGTTTGGGAGAGCCCCAGCATGCACATTTTATTCCCTTTCGCTTTTTGCATGGAGGGAAGTCGTTCCGGTGTCACTCTTGTAGCGGGAGTGAATGCGCTCGTGCGTGTACGCAGCGAATCAGAGTGATACTCTATATTGAGTCGCTCGTGATTAAGTGTTAGTTCACAGTGTTGGCTGCGACATTTAATGTGCGGTGTGAACACAGACAGTGTATTAGTTAGTGCCTGCGAGAGAACATTGAGTGCCATCGCGGGGGACTGGTTATATGATCAGTGTACCACGCCAATAGTTAGACTAGGGCAGATAGGAGTCCTTGACTTCATCAAGGCGTGATGAGAGTTCGATTGGCGAAGGTCAATCCAGATAGAAAGAGACAGTTTTGTTATTTTTCAGCAGCAAACGACGCAGGCAGCAGTCGTCGCAGCTCATGGTATTGTGCACTACAGCGTAGGCGAGCCCAATCTTTCTTCCATTAGAAATGACATACTTCATTCACGTCACTGCATTACATTTCTCACGCGACAGCTTCGACGGTACTTAGAAAAATTCAATCGGATAATTATTCAAGTTGAGTAGGCGCGGCTCTCAGCCATTCTGCCGAGTAAATAACACTCTGAAAGAAAAGGGATAAAAGAGCTTTCCCACACTTTGTATATAAATGTCATTAACAGGATTCCTATCCATAAGAGGTAACCTCCTATTCCGAAAAGAACCCGGAAATTTGTGCATCACTTTATAAATAAAAGTTTCACTTGATTTTCTTAAATTTTGCAATAAATAATATTTTTCGTTCGTTTAATATTTTTCTTACACTAACTAGCAGTACTCCAGAACCTAAGTATCCCACTAGTTACATAATAAAATAGAATATTTTTGTGTCTTTTCCTTACAGCGGACGACTCCAGAAGATATTTATTGCTGAAAGTTTTTCAGGCATTTCTTTTTGGTACGTTAGGAGCGTCTGTCTGACTTCTGTAGTAGTGTGGGGTGGAAATTGCTTCTTGCAGGAGCCAAAGTGTACTTGTCCGATCAATCCGTTGCGGAACTCGTCAACAGAACACCCACACACTGACAGCGCCCAAGAAGATACCGTAAATAAACTCTGTAATAAGAGGAAGGATTTTTCAACACTCTTCATATCAAGGAGTCTGATGATGTTGAGAGGAAGAACTAGGCAACTGGACACTGATAGTGAAAGGAGAAAGCCGTGCATTCTTTAAGGAACCATCTTGGTATTCGCCTGTAATGTTTTACGGAACCCACGGAAGCCTAAAGTCTCGCTGGCCGGTCGGGAGAGTGAACCCTATTCTCGCCATATTAACCGTTAGTCCACAGCCTTAACGACAGCTCCCACTGGCTGGTTGCGGTCTCAGAGTAAAGTAATCTCCATTCTGCAGTACACAAAAGCAATCACTTAGTTCCGTTCCAAGAACTTATTCCCAGTTTCAGTGTGGCGGTTGTGCTACGAAGATCAGTGGAAGACAGTAAAAACACTTTCATCATTGACCTCCTTGTAGAACCATCTGAGCAAGTTAATCAAATATCCTCTGTGCCGAATGAGATATTATACCCAGAAATTTTTTTGTTCCTAAAGAAGGTGTGAATTCTTTACATTTAGCTAGATTTCACTCGCAAAAGTGGCCACCATGTCATCATTCCGAGAGCTACAGTAACTAGTAACTGCCAGTATCAGACGAATCACGTGGATGTGGATGAGACCATACTTATTTTGCGCCCAAAGGGTAGGACACAAAAAATCACAATTTTACAAAGCAAAGGACATGTGTAAGTAGGCTGTTTAGGTTTTTATGTTGGTAACGCCACGTAGCGCTCTGTATGAAAATCACTGGCTGTGCTGTGTGCAGTCTGTGACTGGTTTGCATTGTTGTTTGCTATTGTAGTGTGTTGGGCAGCTGGATGTGAACAACGCGTAGCGTTGCGCAGTTGGAGGTGAGCCGCCAGCAGTGGTGGATGTGGGGAGAGAGATGGCGGAGTTTTGAGAGCGGATGATCTGGACGTGTGTCCATCAGAGACAGTAAATTTGTCAGACTGGATGTCATGAACTGATATATATATTATGACTTTTGAACACTATTAAGATAAATACATTGTTTGTTCTTTATCAAAAACTTTCATTTGCTAATTATGCCTATCAGTAGTTAGTGCCTTCAGTAGCTAGAATCTTTTATTTAGTTGGCAGTATTGGCCCTCGCTATATTGCAGTAGTTCGAGTAATGAAGATTTTTGTGAGGTAAGTGATTCATGAAAGGTATAGGTTATTGTTAGTCAGGGCGATTCTTTTGTAGGGATTATTAAAAGTCAGATTGCGTTGCGCCAAAAATATTGTGTGTCAGTTTAGTGATGATCAGAATAAGTAAAGAGAGCAACGTCTGAGTACGTTCGGTTTTGCTCAGCTGTTTGAAAATCAAATAACGTAAGGGGTTTACCAGCACAGTAATTCACTAATTTTTCTAAGGGGACGTTTCACATGCAATAATAAGCTGTCATCTCAGAAAACAGGCTACTACTGCGGAAAGTATGGGAGTGGTGTTCAATAGAAATGCAACACTTTTTTTTCTGAAAGCAGGTTGGTTTTATTCAGAAATCCAATACATCACATTACTCCCCACTCTTTTAGCTACAAAACCATGTTTTGCAAAATAAGCTCTGTTCAATGCAACGGCGTTAATCCACCTTACTGTGAGGGTCTATATACCCGCATGTTACCACTCTATTGGTCGGGATCAGGGCCAACGTCTTGCTGTATCAATAACCTCTCCACGTCCTGTTTCCCGGGGAATGTATCCTTTACTGAGCCAAACAGATGGAAGTTGGAAGGTCGAGATCCGGGCTGTAAGTTGAAGGAGGAAGAACAGTCCAGTGAAGTATTTGAGTTTGATAGTGTTCCGTCCATCACCTCGAATGAGAGTGTCAGCACGTTCCAGTATTGCAGGAGTCACAGCTGTTAGCGGCCGGCGGGCAAGCGGGAGATGGGACAGGTTTGCGCGACCTTGCTGCGATGATAACACACCTCGCCCAGCGACTGACCGTGCATTTGTTCACTGTCAGGTCGCAGTAGACATTCTGCAGGCTCCTGTAAACATCTGAAATGTTGTGGTTTTCCGCCAAAAGAAACTCAATGACAGGTCTGCGCTTGGAACGCTGTTTTCTTAAAGACGCAAACTTGAAGGATATGTATAGCGGCGCCACCTATCAGAACTTCATGAAACTATAGGGGCTGAAGCGGGGATATTCCACGCTATTCCACAACAAATTCCGCACTTTTTCAACCGAAACGGACCGAGGAAATAAAATTTGTTGCATTACTTACTAAACGCCGTCGTAATGTACGTAATTATTTATGGCGGTCTAGTGTACATCAAAGATTAGTGCCTGTGCGGCTGTTTATCGTACGATTTTTCCAGGAATTTACCTTAGTAGTTGTTAAGCATTGTAAAATTGAGTCGCAAGTGGAAAAAGGAGTAACATCTGCAACACAACGTTTACTTTTGGTATAAGAGAGGGGTGAATGTAGAGGAGGCAACTAGAAAGATATGAACTGTACGTGGAGCGAGTGCCTTTGGGAAAAATACGCCAGAAAAAGATATTTTCTTTTCAACAAAGATCGTTCTGGCATGAATGATTTTCCACATTAAGGAAGCCTCTACTACTGATATATGTGACAGATTACCATTTTATCATCATGCGACATTTGCATTCAACAGGTAAAGTTCAGAAGTCTGGTGTAGGAGTACTGCATGCTCTAATTCGAAACAACAAAAATCAACGGAGTGACTATTATTGAACGTCATCAGGTCGCTCATTGAGCATTCCTATGCAGTACTGTTACTGGTGACGTGTTATGATGCCTTTATCGTTAACTTCTTAAGAAGAAATGAAAGGCTGAGCCCCACCAAAAGACGTAGACTAGAGTAAAGTGTAGTGTGAACATAATATTTTACATTTGATAGCTCCATAAGTGTGTTTTGGACTACGAATTCTGCCCCAAGGGGTGTGTGCAACACAGCTGGAATTTGTTGTCAACGACTGAGACACCTTTCGGTCGCAGTGTAAGAAAGTCGAGCAACAAAACTACATCACCTGTGCTACTGCATGATAACTCACTCTGTTGATTTGAGAAACAAAACTATCCAGGAGATTGATAGGAAAGTCGTCTCTCAGACACTTATATTGATAGGGAAGTCCTCTCTCAAGCACTTGTCCCACTCGTCATATATTCGAAAAATATTACCTTTCCCGCTCTTGATCGATCAACCGTCAAAGGCAATTCATTTCTAGACAAAAATACTCTTAAAACTACACTGGTTTAATGGCATCGTTAAAACAAGTAGGTTTCTACGGGCGTAGAATTTGTAAACAACTGTTGCATTGTCAGATTGTTGTAGATATCGTGAAAGAAAATTCAGCTGCTGATTAATTTCTGTTTGATGATTACTGTTGCGTTTAGTAAACTAACGGAAAATGCAAATAAAATGTTCACTTTACTAATACAAATTAAATTCAGCTTACTACAGTATCATCACGACGGCAGTCTATCTTAATAAAGCATTAAGTTCAAAAATGTTTCAAAGGACTCTGAGCACTATGGGACTTAACTTCTGAGGTCATCAGTGCCCTAGAACTTAGAACTAGTTAAATCTAACTAACCTAAAGACATCACACACATCCATGCCCGAGGCAGGATTCGAACCTGCATCCGTAGTGGTCGCGCGGTTCCAGACTGTAGCGAAGCATTAAGTGTCTGTAAGACGATTGATCCTATTTTAACACGAATTAGTAGGATATTACCGACTCTTGACTTCGAAAAGATCTGTATTTACTTCATTTCCTGTATCATTCGCAAGTATTATGAAAATGTGGCATTTCATAGATAAAATTATGCATTCACAACAACAAAAAATATGTCGGCAGAAAACAAAAGTGGCATTATGTAATTGGCAGTACCGAAAGGTTTCCGCTTTGACACTAAGGGTTACTGTAAGTAGCAAGCCGAATTTTGTTCGAGCGTTATCTTACGATTCCCTTATTGAGTTTGTATCTGCCTGCTTGTAGCTCAGCTACAAAAGAATTAAAAATCTGGCTTTCAGCGAGTCTCGAAAGGCGAACGAAAGCAGCTTGCACCTGGTAGCCAAGCATGTTACCTGGGAACTGGTTTTTACTAAAATGGGAAGACATCCTTTTGTAGTTGAATTGTTGGCAAATGTCAGTCAGACGCGTGCCGTTGGTCTACGCGTTTCGGTATGTTGAATTTGTACCAATGATTTTTCTACAGGTTTTTTCTGTTCCAGATAGAGAGTTGAAATCTCCCATTAGTATTTTCACGTCATCTTGGTGAATTTTGCTCATAGTATTTTCGAGTGTGGTACAGAATTTTTCGACGTTTTTGGTGTTTTTCTTATTTTCGATGTTGGTGGGGCCATGTGCATTGGTGAGTGTATATTTTTTACTGGGGCTCTGAATGAGCATAGTCATAAGTCGATTGTTGATGGGTGTCATTTCTTTCACAGAGTTGATGATAGATCTGTGTTCGAGAAATGCCGTGGCCAAGATTGGTACGCCTTTCACTACCTTTTGTTGCATTTTGCTCTTGAAGATGCAATGGTTTCCGTAATGCAAGCTTTCACTGTCAGTGAGTCGTGGTTCGTGAAGGGCAAGGATGAGAATTTTTTGTTGGTCGATTTCTTTTGTGAGATTATTTAGTTTTCTGATTGGATCAATGCACCGATGTTTAGTTTTCAAATCCTTGTTTTCTGCTTGTAGGGAAATTTACCCGATCTTCGATATTCTCTGCCGTGCTAACCTGGCCTCCCCAAAATCCGAAATTCCAACTGCCACCTGTCGATAGTTTGCACAGTTCATCTTTGCTTGTTTTTCATTGGTTTGGCCTGGGTGATTCCAGGACCGGGCGGGACCAGAGGGTATTGAAGCCTTTGGAAGCAAATATATTCAGCCGAGCTCATTGAGCTAACAGACGGTGACCAGAGTAGCGGTGGTTTTCACTCCGACGTGCGTGGATTTTGAGTTCAACGGATTGAGTAGTCGTTGAGGATTGTGTTAGTATTTGGTTCACCCCAAGTATTTCGTCCGCCGCTCGTGGTCTCGCGGTAGCGTTCTCGCTTCCCGAGCACGGGGTCCCGGGTTCGATTCCCGGCGGGGTCAGGGATTTTCACCTGCCTCGAGATGACTGGGTGTTTGTGTTGTCCTCATCATTTCATCATCATCCAGGAAAGTGGCGAAATTGGACTGAGCAAAGGTTGGGAAATTGTATGGGCGCTGATAACCACGCAGTTGAGCGCCCCACAAACCAAACATCATCATCATCCACCCCAAGTATTTGATTTCGTCGGTACCACCCATATGGGGGAGGGTTTCCCCTATCGGCCCCACGGGATTATTATTATTATTATTATTATTATTATTGTCATCATATCATCAGAAAATCCGATATGGTGCATCTTCCCACCACTGAAATAGATGTGCATTGTTCGACTCAGTATTTCCAACACATAAATATGGGTTATAATTACGTTACATTGCTTCTAGTAGACATATTTCTTACTTTTTCTTGGGCAGTTGCTACCTGTTACTCCATCATAGGAATTTATGTGCGCAGCATTGTTGCAATACAGACGTTCAAATTATCCGATTTCTGTAATTTCATTTCGATACCAGATCGTTCTAATCGGATTCAGCCAGTCAGGCTTAATGTGGATATCCGAATACGACTCTCATCATGTGATAGCCTGGGTAAACCACATTCTTAATCGGACGGTTGAATCTAGATCACTTATTTATGACAGGGCCTGAATTCTTAAACACTGTGAAAAATAATAATACAATGCGCTTATTTCTAATATTTTATTTAAATATAAATATATGAACGAACGAGATAACAGTTTATTTACAGGGGCAGAGCCCCATCCATCATAGCAGAGCAGTGCGAGATTGGTTTCAGGGCCAAGAGAGGATAAAGCTGTTGGCGTTTGTTCCACGATCACCGAACATCAACCAGATAGAGAATATGTGGGCAGAGGTAACAAGGTCATTGCCATGTGGACCTACAAATGCAAGCGACCTTTGGACGAATATAGAAAACGTATGGTGGGAAGTAAACCATCACGCTACACTGTCGACGACTTAATGAAAACAATGCCCCTACACCTTCGAGAAATCTTACGTAATGATCGTGGGTGGGTTGGTTACTAAAAGTGTACTCGTCCACAAAACCCATGTGGACAATTATCTGACAGTCGGTCAAGCCTTGCTTTGTCGCAGCTCTTTAGATACAAGTCCATTTACTTTCAGTCTCCTCCTTACAATTCTTGCAATGCAAGGTAATTGAAAAATCTCATCCACTCGACGCCAACTGAGGAACTGACTGGTGCATGTGTTGTTCAACAAACAGTAGTTGTAACCCTCACTGGAATCAATGACTTTGTGTGTGTGTGTGTGTGTGTGTGTGTGTGTGTGTGTGTGTTTTCGTGTTCACGCACAATCTGAATCAATACTATCAATATTAGAGAGACAACCAACAATAAATATTGCATCAAATATGACTGTAAAGTATTTTAATGCGATGGGAAGTTACAAACTGAATTTTTACCCAACCCACGACCTGCATATTACGATACGTTAAGTAAGATGTATTAACCCCATAGTATCGTTAGCAGAGACAGTGCGCTCTTGTTGTCGAGGCTCGCGGTAAGTGCAGCGATTAGCAGTGCCCAATGCCGCCGCGATTTGTTTATGTTGGCTGAGCGTGGACACTGCAGCAGACGCTTCGCCATAAACAGAAAGAAATCACCTTGACTCTGACTGCAGTGAGCGGATATCACTGCCTGCGTGTTCTTATAGTAACCAACGTGAGACTTTACTCACAGGTGCCATGGAGCAATTGCAACGGGTATCATGTCATTAGTCATCAGAATATTAACCAGTGATGGAATGTCCACTCTGTTTGAACCCCAAGAAAATAGGAACCTTCTCACAAAGGAATGTGAGGTGATATCAAAATTTATCCAACATACAAAAATTAACTGCAGGGCTTTCATGTATGCAGTAGTAGCACACAAGGAAATATTATGTCTTGGAAACGTATGTTTCATTTCCTCTTCTCATATTAACGCCCTTGTTTTAGTATGAAGTGAGAAAAAAACATGAAAAACTAAAGTTCCTGAGAAGCATATCAGTCATTTCCTCTTCTCATATCATAACTTTTATTTTAGTATGAAGTAAAAAAACAAACAGATTAAGTTTGTGAAGTATAATATGACACAAGATTCTTATCGTAGGCGCTATCGGAAACGCAAAAAGCAGGGAGCTGTCCATTCTTTCGTCCAACAGTCTGTCTCCTTTCATGCATTACTCCCGCTGGGAGATTCTTATTTAAGGACTTGTGGGCATCAAGTTCTTCAGCAGAACAAGCCTTATGTTATTGTGCTAATTACGGTATGGAAAATATACAACAAAGACGATTTCCCCCAAAGCAGTGGAGATATTTGCAAATGTCTGTATTCAGCAATGACTGCCAGCTGCCATAACACTTCACAGAATCAATGCGGCAGGCAACACAACTGTGCGTGCACTTCAGACTTCATTCAGTAAGACGTCAGGAGATGGATGGAAACGTCAAATTAACGTCGCTTTCCGAGTCGTATTCAGTCCAGAATGAGGTGTTATTAAGGTAGTTGAGCGTTCTAGCAATTACACTTTTATAATTCTCATATGAGTATTCCGATAGCCAAAAGAACCCGTTAGTGTGAAACTATCGGAAACTGCACTAATATCAAACTGCAAGAACTTGAGACAATACGTGGACTCTTCTCTTCGCTGGGTGACCTATTACTGTTATTTAGGATTCTCTCCGTCCTAGGCGTAATGCAAATGGAACTTCAGAGGCGCTTTCCGCTATTCTTGACATGCATCAGCAACTTGTAATCACTGCGAATTACAACTGCGTGATGATATGGCTCAGGTTGTCATTAGTTGTGGTGGAGTTATGCTGTCAAACTACTTACAGTAACGTTAATGGTGGCACACATAATTTAGCGCTGACTACCTACTTAAGTAAAGATAGTGTTGTGCCGTCGTCGCTTCTCTTTATTTGGCCTCAGCTTGAGTAATCCGATTTAACGAACATAGTACTCCATTCGCGGGCTGCTAATGATACAGTATGACTACAGAGATCATCGTGCGGGTATTACATTAATTCTGCAATGAATTGCGTAACAAATATTACCCTCAGCTATGCAGCTGGAATGACTCATTACACAGGTACTCTGTGTTTCACTTGGTTAAGGGATCAGTTCGCTGCAATCCTGCTTCTACTGTTCGTAAATACTTGTATACTTCATAAATGGTTCAAATGGCTCTGAGCACTATGGGACTTAACTTCTGAGGTCATCAGTCCACTAGAACTTAGAACTACTTAAACCTAACTAACCTAATGACATCAGACACATCCATGCCCGAGACAGGATTCGAACCTACGACCGTAGCGGTCGCGCGGTTGACTGTAACGCCTAGAACAGCTCGGCCACCCCGGCCAGCATACTTGTATACTGACCGTTCTTTATTTGCTTAAATATGAACTACAATCTGATTCGCATATATATGACATGGGTTAGCGACGGCACAAAGCAATGACTAAGGGTTGGATGGCGTTGAAGTCCCGTTACACTGATGGCAAGACGAATGTTTTCAAATCACCTCTATTGCCTCAAGAAACAATTGCATCTTAAATATCGAAGGACCGACGTCCACACTGTCACAGCGCGTTGAAATACAGCTAAGACGGCACATGAATATTTGTTACCGACTGGGCTTCGAACATGGACCTCCTGCTTACTAGACAAACATGCTGACCATTGCACTATTATTTTTTTAAAAGTTTGAGAAGACTTTCAGCACCAGGTAGGCGGAGGCAAAGAGGGCAGGGGTCGAAGATCCGAGGCCTGGCCTCAATGCCTCCCCCATACCTGTCACTGAGCAGCTGCATTATTCCCATGTATTCCATGTTTGCACCCATATATACCTTTAAATTGTGGAAAAATTGAAGTAGTAATGAAGGTAAAATAAGTTACAGATTGCCGCCTCCAATGGCGTGCGTCCTTGTAGAACATATCTTATAACAGTGAAAAGTGTGACGGAAAAATACATAACAAACATTCATTCAGAAATATATTCACAATTTAAGTTATTTTGCACTGGATGCATATGAGGTCTGTAAGGAAGCCTTATATTTTTCCACAAATGAAAAAAAATTCGGAGCCTGGGGGGTTTTGCCAAATTAGAACAGTTCTGATTTTAGAACCAACGTAAAAGAATATTGCAGGAATAAAAAAAAGTGAATGGATGGTATTCTGCTTCGAATAAAAAAAACTGTCCATCTCTTCGTAGACCACATAAAGCAATAGATAAAAAAATTTGAAACCATTGCTTATATTTGTTATTCTTCTTCTGCGTAAAATTTTCTTCTGCAATATAAAACATGTACTCTTCTAAGTTCTTTTTGTTACGACGTAAAACACAAACTGTCCCAGAAGCCACGAATAACTGTTATTCTTCGCGGACGGGTAACATTTCCAGTCGGGTTGTAAAGCTTCAGTTATCGGTATATGACTTTCTGCGGTTCAGTTGATAGTGCTAATTTCTTCCTAGTCCAGTTCCAAATTCTGATTCTATTTTCACTTAAGAAGATGTGCTCTACAGTTTCTACAAGCCGACTCTTGTCGCAGTATGGAGATGGTCTCAATTTGATTTTCCATAGTCGTTCCGCTGAGGGTATGGTTTCGTTTACAACTTCGTACCATACGGCACTGACTCTAGTTGGTAGAATTTTATTGTTGATATTTTTCCAGACGTTCCTTCAGTTTTTTGTAGGTCAATTTACCGGAATTGGTTTGTGAAGACGATGTGTGGTAACATAATCAAAGACGGTTCTAGTGTTGGTTTATGCTGGTGGAAGTGTTATACAGCTCCAATCGCCATAGTGCTTTCGGACGTAATCTAGGCTGGCATGCTACATTAACAGGAGCGTTCCTATCCCCAGGATCTAACGAGAGGAACAGAAGTTTCGTGATGCTTGTCTTAGTGGCATGTATTAGTTTAAAAGCACGTCTTTAATTCCAAGTCCTCCATTTTGCCTCTGCAATGTCGCCATGTGGAGGGATACTTTGAAGATATTTTGTTTCCACACATACCAAGAGGCTACAGCTAATATTTTATGTGCAGTAACCTGCAGTATCGGTAAGACTGCTGCGACATGATATATTTTGCTAAGTATGTATGTATTTATAAAGTGAACTTTCCTCAGTCGGTCTAACAATCGCATGTCATGGTCCTTCAACAAGGTTCCGATGACATTAAGTTTCCGCTCCCAATTGTTCGTGGCCATGCGCTTGGGATTCGCCCTTAACCTCAAGCCGAGTTGGAGTCTCTCTTCAATTACATCCAACCAGTGCGCACCTGTTGCACTATTGTAAGAACCGAGATGCAAGTTCATTTGGCTACAAGAATGCGTATGTTCCTTCAGCATGACGGGGCTCCTGCACACTCTAGGCGTCAGGTGACACATTATCCAAACCTAACATTTCCCGGAAGGTGGATCATTAGATATGGGCACTTTTCTTGGCCTTCAAGGTCCTCGGACCTTATCTCTTTTGGATTATTGCCTGTGGGGATGGATATAGGCGAAGTCTACAAACAAAAAGTAAACCCAAGAGCCGCAGCCCTCATAAAAGAACGCAAAGACGACCTCAGTAAGGCTACACGTGGTGTTATCAAGAGAAGTCAAATGTGCATTGAAGTTGGTTGGTGAATTTTTGAAAATCAGCTTTGAATGTCCTCATTTGCCTTTACTTTGAGTTTGTTAGCGTTACGTGCTAACAGCTGTATCTCTGTACTCAATAAAAAGTGGACGCATTTATATGGAAGTTTTTTCGTCTGTATTGCCACCTGCGAAAATATGTGCTATTCCTCCTGAAACACCCTGTATATGGATATATGTATGGTGTCTGTTCTTTCGGACATATCCGAAAGAAAATGCTTCATGGCATTCTGCAACGACCTTCGATCTAGTTGCAGGGGCTTATACAGATTTCAGAGGTGCTTGGCTGTCTGAATAAAAGTAGATGCTACGATTTTTGTAGGGTCTACTCTAATTTTCCTCCGTGCACATGCTGACAGAAAAAAAAGTGTAATACTGTGGCCATCTTCCTTAAAGAGATTCTAGGCAGTACACCAGACCTGCTGTTTTCATCTGTTTTCGACCTGTCAGTAAACCACTATATTATGTCTCCTGCACGGTATTGCGGTTCGTTTTTCCACTGTTTCCTGCTTCCAACATGGCAAAGTTTATTGAAACAGCTAGAAGTTATTGTGTAGTTAGTCGGCATTTCCCCAGCCATCGCCTTACTGATTTGGGTTTCCATATATTCTAACTATATCCTGTTATTTCCAATTTTTAGCCTTTATGTCCCTGCCGCTGCCTCCATTTTAAGCCACAAGTAAGGCTGGCATGTCTAGCATAATATCCATTGCAAGAGTGGATATCCTGCAAATTCCATCTGTTTGTGAAAGCAGGCCAGTCTCTGCACTTTGCCAGCTCCCTAGCAGCCACCTTCTGTTCGACTTTGTTCATATTATAGGCCAATAAATTATAATTGGTCTTTTTGCAGGGATGTATATGCAGTACGTACTGGGTTTAGACCCCAGTTTACCCTACAGCAGCGTCTAGTGCTTGTAAAATTATCTTTCGCAGTGGAAAATATTCTTTATGTGAGGTATTCATAATAGTTTTCCATCCAGGGCTACCTCTAGATACACTAAAACCCTCTCTAAAGTTTCATCGAGAAACATAATTTTTCAGGATGTGTGCTGGACATGCTTCCCCATAAATAACACTACACCAATTTTCGTGGGGCTCGTCTTTAAATACTTTTTCACAATGTTCAATGCGCATAGGTTTAACAGTACTAGCAAATTTTCTAAGTCTTAATGTGAATAGATCGTCTACTTATTCTTTTCAAGAGTAGTCCCCCTCATTCAGCTCATCTATGAGTTCATTCACCACTAGGTTCTTCATCTCTAACCATTTACTCGAAGGTCGTATTACTCGACATCCAGGAAGAGACAGAGAGCATCCAGAAAGGGTAGTGCTTTTTCCACCTTCCCAGCAAGTTGGTGAAGTGTTACTTCACATGATTTGCTTCGCAAGTATTATGAAAATGTGGCAGTTCATAGATAAAATTATGTATTCACAACAACAAAAAATATGTCGGCAGAAAACAAAAACGTGGCATTATGAATTTAGCAGTACCTCAAGGTTTTCGCTTTGACACTAAGGGTTACTAAAAGAAGCAAGACGAATTTTGTTAGAGCGTTGTCTTACGATTCCCTCATTGAATATGTACCTGCCTGCTTGTAGCTCTGCTACAAAACAATTGAAAATCCAGCTTCTGGTTAGGCTCGAAAGGCGAACAGAGGCAGCATGCACCTGACAGGCAAGCACGTTACCTACGAGCTAGCGAATAGGCGCGATATCTTTCACTTACTTATTGACCCAGTAAGCACTATGGCAGATAAACCGCAACATAAGAGGCGACTGTCGTTGTATTTCCCATGTGGAACGACTTTCGTGGACTCAAAAGGATTAACTGATATCCTTATGTCACGTCACAAGCGAAAATCACTCACAAGGGAACCTCCCCATCGCACCCCCCTCAGATTTAGTCATAAGTTGGCACAGTGCATAGGCCTTGAAAAACTGAACACAGATCAATCGAGAAAACAGGAAGAAGTTGTGTGGAACTATGAAAAAATAAGCAGAATATACAAACTGACTAGTCAATGTGCAAGATATGTAACATCAAGGATAGCGTCAGCGCAGGAGCGCCGTGGTCGCGTGGTTAGCGTGAGCAGCTGTGAAACGAGAGGACCTTGGTTCAGTCTCTTCTCGAGTGAAAATTTTACTTTTTTATTTTCGCAAAGTCCGTTCATTGACGTCTCTGTTCACTGTAATAAGTTTAGTGTCTGTGTTTTGCGACCGCACCGCAAAACCGTGCGATTAGTAGACGAATGGACGTGCCTCTCCAATGCGAACCGAAAACATTTGATCGCAAGGTCATAGGTCCACCGATTCCGCCACAGGAAAACACGTCTGATATATTCTATACGACACTGGTGACGCGATGTGCGTCACATAACAGGAATATGTTGTCGACCATCTAACTTGTACGCTTGGCGAATGGGTAAAAAGATTCTTCTACCTTGCCCGATTTAGGTTTTCTTGTGGGTGTGATAATCACTCCCAAAAAAGTGATTAAAACATAAGAGTTTGTCACACAATCTACAACAAATGA
This sequence comes from Schistocerca cancellata, assembly GCF_023864275.1. NCBI lineage: Eukaryota > Metazoa > Arthropoda > Insecta > Orthoptera > Acrididae > Schistocerca > Schistocerca cancellata. The sequence goes on along the minus strand of NC_064634.1, from coordinate 136,357,535 downwards.
ATGCAACAGTTTCACAGTCGCACAGTTTTCCCTGTGCTCTGTCAAAACATATGTTTTTAACGTTTTCAAATTTTTACGTTTAGGTGTAGCGTCCCCATACTACGGCGCAGTTACCTCGCATCGGACGGACGGACAGATAATAATTGTCTGAAAATAAAAAGTAAAACTTTTCACTCGAGGGAAGACTGGAGCCAAGGACCTCTCGTTCAGCAGCTGCTCACGCTAACCACGCGACCACGGCGCTCCTGCGCTGACGCTATCCTTGATGTTACCTATCTTGCACATGGACTACTCAGTTTGTATATTTTGCTGATTTTTTTCATAGTTCCACACAACTTCTTCCTGTTTTCTCGATTGATCTGTGTTCAGTTTTTCAAGGCCTATGCACTGTGCCAACTTATAACTAAATCTGAGGGGTGGGGGGGGGGGTGCGATGGGGAGGTTCCCTTGTCAGTATTAAATTGAAATGACACGATAATATCAAGTGAATTTAGCAGGATGGTTCTCTGCCATCAAGGAAGTAACTCGTCGGTCACAGAGTTGCCAAACATATTCTGCGCTGTTTCCAAGTTACAGTTATGCCGCCAGGAAGGATACCAGCTTCTGTGTTCTGTGAGTGACCTCAGAAGTGACTATAGCTTCGTTTCAAAGTTGCGGGTGGCAAGGGCCGCAAGGTCCGCATTATATGTCAATGAGTCTTATTCGCATTTCTGTAACTAGGTTTAGGGGCTAGAGTGCAATTACTTGTAATACATCGATGCACTGAATGCAAACTAAATGTCATAAATTAATAACTGCGGCAATTATCTGTGTTTTACTGACTTAATCGGACAGAAACCTTGAAAGCATATTCACCAGACGCGATTCACAGTTTTGGAACTTCTCCAGTGGTTGAGTTGGCAATGCATATTTGCTGTACAATATTGTTATTGAGATCACTGTCATTGGCACATCCACCAGAAGACAGGCATGGCCTGGCTTATTGTTGTCAGCTTTCCTGACGGATATTCTGCCTTTGTTCGAAACGTGAAGACTTAGGGTGAATTCACACATCCCATATGGCGAAAATTTGATGTTTCTATTCTTCCAGCTTTAATATTCAAATAACAGTTACAATAAGCGGCAGAAAAGCGCCTGTGAATCAACAGTTAATAATGCAATCATAATTAGTGGAATATGACAAATTCCATCTGTCATCTGATAATTGTGAAAAACTACTTTTTTCATCTTCACAGCACCACAGTATGAACTCAAGGGTTTCATAGGATACCTATACTTAATTTCGCTGTGATCGTTTTCAATGACAGTACGGGAGGAGGAAAATCATCTGACTTGAAACATACTTTTCCAGCGGCATTTGAATCCTTGGCTACAGTTGCAGTAGCACATCCAGTGAGGTATCAAGAATGTGAGCAATCACTCATTGCTATAGTATAGGCTAAGGCAGAGAGAAGCAGGTTTCCAACAAAGTAAACGATGAGAGACACTGTCGCTATCACTTATTAAACAGGAATTGTTCAGAAAATTACAACTATATCTAGTGAAATGAGTAGGTTGATGCAGCTCCAGTCCGGCACTATCACTGAGTTGAAAAACATTTTCCGAATAGCACTTAAGATAAAGATGTGTGTGTGTGTGTGTGTGTTCCGAAAGAACAGACACTACGAATCGAAATAGACACCTTTGTTAATCAATTAAAGATTGAAGGACAGATGTCCAGGCTGTCTAGCGCATTAAAATAGAACAATGGCGTCAGATGAAAATTTGTGCCTGATCAGGTTCGAACCCGGATTTGTAGTGTGTTTCCTTTCGGACATTCCCAAAAGAGCCGCGCATGTGGTATGCGGCAAAGATGGGACGTGTGTGGATAGGTGCTGAAAAGAGGTTGGCTGCTGCGTCCCGACAGTGCCCACCGTCGGAGGTTCGAGTCCTACCAGCGGCATGGGTGTGTGTGTTTTCCATAGCGTAAGTTAGATTAAGTTAGATTAAGCAGTGTGTAAGCTTAGGGACCGACGACCTAAGCAGCTTGGTCTCACGAGTTCTTACAACGAATTTACAAAATTTAACGTTGGTTCTAAAATCAGAACTGTTCTAATTTGGCAAAACCCCCCAGGCTCCGAATTTTTTTTCATTTGTGGAAAAATATAAGGCTTCCTTACGGACCTCATATGCATCCAGTGCAAAATAACTTAAATTGTGAATATATTTCTGAATGAATGTTTGTTATGTATTTTTCCGTCACACTTTTCACTGTTATAAGTTATGTTCAACAAGGAACGCACGCCATTGGAGGCGGCAATCTGTAATTTATTTTACCTTAATTACTACTTCAATTTTTTTCCACAATTTAAAGGTATATATGGGTGCAAACATGGAATACATGGGAATAATGCAGCTGCTCAGTGACAGATATGGGGGAGGCATTGAGGCCAGGCCTCGGATCTTCGACCCCTGCCCTCTTTGCCTCCGCCTACCTGGTGCTGAAAGTCTTCTCAAACTTTTAAAAAAATAATAGTGCAATGGTCAGCATGTTTGTCTAGTAAGCAGGAGGTCCATGTTCGAAGCCCAGTCGGTAACAAATATTCAAGTGCCGTCTTAGCTGTATTTCAACGCGCTGTGACAGTGTGGACGTCGGTCCTTCGATATTTAAGATGCAATTGTTTCTTGAGGCAATAGAGGTGATTTGAAAACATTCGTCTTGCCATCAGTGTAACGGGACTTCAACGCCATCCAACCCTTAGTCATTGCTTTGTGCCGTCGCTAACCCATGTCATATATATGCGAATCAGATTGTAGTTCATATTTAAGCAAATAAAGAACGGTCAGTATACAAGTATGCCGGCCGCGGTGGCCGAGCTGTTCTAGGCGTTACAGTCAACCGCGCGACCGCTACGGTCGTAGGTTCGAATCCTGTCTCGGGCATGGATGTGTCTGATGTCATTAGGTTAGTTAGGTTTAAGTAGTTCTAAGTTCTAGTGGACTGATGACCTCAGAAGTTAAGTCCCATAGTGCTCAGAGCCATTTGAACCATTTATGAAGTATACAAGTATTTACGAACAGTAGAAGCAGGATTGCAGCGAACTGATCCCTTAACCAAGTGAAACACAGAGTACCTGTGTAATGAGTCATTCCAGCTGCATAGCTGAGGGTAATATTTGTTACGCAATTCATTGCAGAATTAATGTAATACCCGCACGATGATCTCTGTAGTCATACTGTATCATTAGCAGCCCGCGAATGGAGTACTATGTTCGTTAAATCGGATTACTCAAGCTGAGGCCAAATAAAGAGAAGCGACGACGGCACAACACTATCTTTACTTAAGTAGGTAGTCAGCGCTAAATTATGTGTGCCACCATTAACGTTACTGTAAGTAGTTTGACAGCATAACTCCACCACAACTAATGACAACCTGAGCCATATCATCACGCAGTTGTAATTCGCAGTGATTACAAGTTGCTGATGCATGTCAAGAATAGCGGAAAGCGCCTCTGAAGTTCCATTTGCATTACGCCTAGGACGGAGAGAATCCTAAATAACAGTAATAGGTCACCCAGCGAAGAGAAGAGTCCACGTATTGTCTCAAGTTCTTGCAGTTTGATATTAGTGCAGTTTCCGATAGTTTCACACTAACGGGTTCTTTTGGCTATCGGAATACTCATATGAGAATTATAAAAGTGTAATTGCTAGAACGCTCAACTACCTTAATAACACCTCATTCTGGACTGAATACGACTCGGAAAGCGACGTTAATTTGACGTTTCCATCCATCTCCTGACGTCTTACTGAATGAAGTCTGAAGTGCACGCACAGTTGTGTTGCCTGCCGCATTGATTCTGTGAAGTGTTATGGCAGCTGGCAGTCATTGCTGAATACAGACATTTGCAAATATCTCCACTGCTTTGGGGGAAATCGTCTTTGTTGTATATTTTCCATACCGTAATTAGCACAATAACATAAGGCTTGTTCTGCTGAAGAACTTGATGCCCACAAGTCCTTAAATAAGAATCTCCCAGCGGGAGTAATGCATGAAAGGAGACAGACTGTTGGACGAAAGAATGGACAGCTCCCTGCTTTTTGCGTTTCCGATAGCGCCTACGATAAGAATCTTGTGTCATATTATACTTCACAAACTTAATCTGTTTGTTTTTTTACTTCATACTAAAATAAAAGTTATGATATGAGAAGAGGAAATGACTGATATGCTTCTCAGGAACTTTAGTTTTTCATGTTTTTTTCTCACTTCATACTAAAACAAGGGCGTTAATATGAGAAGAGGAAATGAAACATACGTTTCCAAGACATAATATTTCCTTGTGTGCTACTACTGCATACATGAAAGCCCTGCAGTTAATTTTTGTATGTTGGATAAATTTTGATATCACCTCACATTCCTTTGTGAGAAGGTTCCTATTTTCTTGGGGTTCAAACAGAGTGGACATTCCATCACAGGTTAATATTCTGATGACTAATGACATGATACCCGTTGCAATTGCTCCATGGCACCTGTGAGTAAAGTCTCACGTTGGTTACTATAAGAACACGCAGGCAGTGATATCCGCTCACTGCAGTCAGAGTCAAGGTGATTTCTTTCTGTTTATGGCGAAGCGTCTGCTGCAGTGTCCACGCTCAGCCAACATAAACAAATCGCGGCGGCATTGGGCACTGCTAATCGCTGCACTTACCGCGAGCCTCGACAACAAGAGCGCACTGTCTCTGCTAACGATACTATGGGGTTAATACATCTTACTTAACGTAACGTAATATGCAGGTCGTGGGTTGGGTAAAAATTCAGTTTGTAACTTCCCATCGCATTAAAATACTTTACAGTCATATTTGATACAATATTTATTGTTGGTTGTCTCTCTAATATTGATAGTATTGATTCAGATTGTGCGTGAACACGAAAACACACACACACACACACACACACACACACACACACACACACACACACACACACAAAGTCATTGATTCCAGTGAGGGTTACAACTACTGTTTGTTGAACAACACATGCACCAGTCAGTTCCTCAGTTGGCGTCGAGTGGATGAGATTTTTCAATTACCTTGCATTGCAAGAATTGTAAGGAGGAGACTGAAAGTAAATGGACTTGTATCTAAAGAGCTGCGACAAAGCAAGGCTTGACCGACTGTCAGATAATTGTCCACATGGGTTTTGTGGACGAGTACACTTTTAGTAACCAACCCACCCACGATCATTACGTAAGATTTCTCGAAGGTGTAGGGGCATTGTTTTCATTAAGTCGTCGACAGTGTAGCGTGATGGTTTACTTCCCACCATACGTTTTCTATATTCGTCCAAAGGTCGCTTGCATTTGTAGGTCCACATGGCAATGACCTTGTTACCTCTGCCCACATATTCTCTATCTGGTTGATGTTCGGTGATCGTGGAACAAACGCCAACAGCTTTATCCTCTCTTGGCCCTGAAACCAATCTCGCACTGCTCTGCTATGATGGATGGGGCTCTGCCCCTGTAAATAAACTGTTATCTCGTTCGTTCATATATTTATATTTAAATAAAATATTAGAAATAAGCGCATTGTATTATTATTTTTCACAGTGTTTAAGAATTCAGGCCCTGTCATAAATAAGTGATCTAGATTCAACCGTCCGATTAAGAATGTGGTTTACCCAGGCTATCACATGATGAGAGTCGTATTCGGATATCCACATTAAGCCTGACTGGCTGAATCCGATTAGAACGATCTGGTATCGAAATGAAATTACAGAAATCGGATAATTTGAACGTCTGTATTGCAACAATGCTGCGCACATAAATTCCTATGATGGAGTAACAGGTAGCAACTGCCCAAGAAAAAGTAAGAAATATGTCTACTAGAAGCAATGTAACGTAATTATAACCCATATTTATGTGTTGGAAATACTGAGTCGAACAATGCACATCTATTTCAGTGGTGGGAAGATGCACCATATCGGATTTTCTGATGATATGATGACAATAATAATAATAATAATAATAATAATAATAATCCCGTGGGGCCGATAGGGGAAACCCTCCCCCATATGGGTGGTACCGACGAAATCAAATACTTGGGGTGAACCAAATACTAACACAATCCTCAACGACTACTCAATCCGTTGAACTCAAAATCCACGCACGTCGGAGTGAAAACCACCGCTACTCTGGTCACCGTCTGTTAGCTCAATGAGCTCGGCTGAAAATACACTCCTGGAAATTGAAATAAGAACACCGTGAATTCATTGTCCCAGGAAGGGGAAACTTTGACACATTCCTGGGGTCAGATACATCACATGATCACACTGACAGAACCACAGGCACATAGACACAGGCAACAGAGCATGCACAATGTCGGCACTAGTACAGTGTATATCCACCTTTCGCAGCAATGCAGGCTGCTATTCTCCCATGGAGGCGATCGTAGAGATGCTGGATGTAGTCCTGTGGAACGGCTTGCCATGCCATTTCCACCTGGCGCCTCAGTTGGACCAGCGTTCGTGCTGGACGTGCAGACCACGTGAGACGACGCTTCATCCAGTCCCAAACATGCTCAATGGGGAACAGATCCGGAGATCTTGCTGGCCAGGGTAGTTGACTTACACCTTCTAGAGCACGTTGGGTGGCACGGGATACATGCGGACGTGCATTGTCCTGTTGGAACAGCAAGTTCCCTTGCCGGTCTAGGAATGGTAGAACGATGGGTTCGATGACGGTTTGGATGTACCGTGCACTATTCAGTGTCCCCTCGACGATCACCAGTGGTGTACGGCCAGTGTAGGAGATCGCTCCCCACACCATGATGCCGGGTGTTGGCCCTGTGTGCCTCGGTCGTATGCAGTCCTGATTGTGGCGCTCACCTGCACGGCGCCAAACACGCATACGACCATCATTGGCACCAAGGCAGAAGCGACTCTCATCGCTGAAGACGACACGTCTCCATTCGTCCCTCCATTCACGCCTGTCGCGACACCACTGGAGGCGGGCTGCACGATGTTGGGGCGTGAGTGGAAGACGGCCTAACGGTGTGCGGGACCGTAGCCCAGCTTCATGGAGACGGTTGCGAATGGTCCTCGCCGATACCCCAGGAGCAACAGTGTCCCTAATTTGCTGGAAAGTGGCGGTGCGGTCCCCTACGGGACTGCATAGGATCCTACGATCTTGGCGTGCATCCGTGCGTCGCTGCGGTCCGGTCCCAGGTCGACGGGCACGTGCACCTTCCGCCGACCACTGGCGACAACACCGATGTACTGTGGAGACCTCACGCCCCACGTGTTGAGCAATTCGGCGGTACGTCCACCCGGCCTCCCGCATGCCCACTATACGCCCTCGCTCAAAGTCCGTCAACTGCACATACGGTTCACGTCCACGCTGTCGCGGCATGCTACCAGTGTTAAAGACTGTGATGGAGCTCCGTATGCCACGGCAAACTGGCTGACACTGACGGCAGCAGTGCACAAATGCTGCGCAGCTAGCGCCATTCGACGGCCAACACCGCGGTTCCTGGTGTGTCCGCTGTGCCTGCGTGTGATCATTGCTTGTGCAGCCCTCTCGCAGTGTCCGGAGCAAGTATGGTGGGTCTGACACACCGGTGTCAATGTGTTCTTTTTTCCATTTCCAGGAGTGTAGTTAGCTTAACAAATGTGGCACGCAACAGAGGTGTGCGCAGCTCGTGTCATGATTGAGTAGTGAAACTGCAGCTCCGGTATGGAGCTGGAATGGTATCACTTTGCCGTTAATGTCCAAGTCTACAAAAAGTTTATTGTCCTGCTGACGACAAGAGCGACTGTCTCGTGCAACGTGAACTGACTCTGGTACAGAACCACTTGCGACTTGAAGGGATTTCTGGCGATGTCTACGCACAGTATTTGTGGGACGAACACAGTCACATTTAGAGTAGAGTGGAATGAACTACATGAATTTCCATGGGCGTAGTGTCACGGGCCGGAGTATCCTTGGTTCGATTCCGATTCCGGCTTGAAGCAAAGGGCCTGGAATGGTTTTGAGCTTCTGGTCAGAGCTTTTTCTGGCAAACACTTTGAACATGTCCTTTTTTTTAACAGAAAAAGCAAATAGCTTGGCGTGACGGGCAATTCTCACGCGAATGTCTAGTAGCACACCGCGGGTATGATTTCTCTGCATTTGCATGCTGGCGCGGGACACGTGGCTGAGAGCCAGGCGGCCTTGGCGCGGCCGGGTGCGAGGATGGTTTACTGTTCCGTGCAGCTCGCCCAGCGGGCCGCTTAACGTGACACACAGGTGGCGAAGTTTCAAATGATTCCTGAGCAAAGTCAAGTGTGTCCTGCCTATCCAATATGTCCATCACTTGTTGAAGGGAGGGATTGACTAGATTCAAAATCTGTTCCCGTATACGAACATCAGAAACGTTCTGTGCAATTGCATCACGCACCATAGTATCTGAATAACGGAGTCCACATTCACACTCAAAAGCACAATCCCTAGTAAGGCCGTGCAAGGTTGCAACCCACTCCCGATTAGTCTGACCTGTCGTACGTTTTGTACGAAAGAACATATACCGTTTGGCAACTACATTGACTGAGTCTTTGAAATATGCATCTAATGCAGACAAAATTTCTTCGTAGGACAGACTTGCTACGTCACGTCGGGGAACAATTTGACCATCACACGGTACGTGGACACGCCAACGCACGATAATAAGAAAGTCTGCCGCTCGTTACCTTCAATTCTGTAGGCGGCGAGATGGAATCCAAATTGGCGCGACCACTCCGTCCAGCTCTCCAGTGCCGCATCAAAAGGACGAAAAGGTGGTGCAATTGCGTGTTGTGGCTGCGGTAGCGGTGAAGCGCCGGCTGCCGTATCGTTTTACATTGCACGTTGACCCTGGACGAGCTGTCCAAGGGCATCCAGTAAGGCCTCCGTCTGCTGATTCTGTAAGCGATAAAATTCGGACAGTACATCTGGAGATTGTGGCGAAGGCATGACACAAGTAAATCAGGGCAATTGGTACAAACGCGAATTGGCTCGTCGCCAATCCTCGGCGCCAGACTGTTGTGACTTGGCAAGACAGCCAAGCCACTATGATAGGTAGCCGAAAGGCACGTGTTAAGCTCACGCAGGCTGGCATGAGGTCTGGAACATTTAAGGAAGTTAGACTTTAGCAAAAAAGGTCGTAGCTGTTGGAATACTTAACTTTAATCCATAATTGGTGAACATCGGTCTGACGGTACATGCATCACAAGATAAATAGCAAATGATAATGGCGCCTTGCTAGGTCGTAGCAAATGACGTAGCTGAAGGCTATGCTAACTACCGTCTCGGCAAATGAGAGCGTAATTTGTCAGTGAACCATCGCTAGCAAAGTCGGCTTTACAACTCGGGCGAGTGCTAGGAAGTCTCTCTAGACCTGCCGTGTGGCGGCGCTCGGTCTGCAAGCACTGATAGTGGCGACACGCGGGTCCGACGTATACTAGCGGACCGCGGCCGATTTAAAGGCTACCACCTAGCAAGTGTGGTGTCTGGCGGTGACACCACAGATTACATTTTCACGCAATTTGGGTGCATAGATCCTGAGAAATCAATACCCAGAACAACCACCTCTTGGCATAATAACAGCCTTGATACACCTGGGCATCGAGTCATACAGAGCTTGGATGGCGTGTACAGGTACAGCTGCCCATGCAGCTTCAACACGATACCACAGTTCACCAAGAGCAGTGACTGGCGTGTTGTGAGGAGCCAGTTGCTCGGCCACCATTGACCAGACGTTTTCAGTTGGTGAGAGATCTGGAGAATGTGCTGGCCAGGGCAGCAGTCGAACATTTTCTGTATCCAGAAAGGCCTGTACAGGACCTGCAACATGCGGTCGTGCACTATTCTGCTGAAATATAGGGTTTTGCAGGTTCAAATGGCCCTGAGCAACTATGGGACTTAACATCTGTGGTCATCAGTCCCCTAGAACTTAGAACTACTTAAACCTAACTAACCTAACGACATCACACACATCCATGCCCGAGACAGGATTCGAACCTGCGTCCGTAGCAGTCACGCATGTTTTGCAGGGATCAAATTAAGGGTAGAGCCACGGGTCGTAATACATTTGAAATGTAACGTCCACTGTTCAAAGTGCCGTCAATGCAAACAAGAGGTGACCGAGACGTGTAACCAATGGCACCCCATACCATCACGCAGGGTGATACGCCAGTATGGCGATGACGAATACACGCTTCCAATGTGCGTTCACCGCGATGTCGCCAAACATGGATGCGACTATGATGATGCTGTAAACAGATCCTGGATTCATCCAAAAATATTCTGTTTTGCCATTCGTGCACCCAGATTCGTCGTTGAACACACCATCGCAGGCGCCCCTGTGTATGATGCAGCGTCAAAGGTAACCGCAGCCACGGTCTCCGAGCTGATAGTCCATGCTGCTGCAAACGTCGTCGAACTGTTCGTGCAGATGGTTGTTGTCTTGCAAACGTCCCCATCTGTTGACTCAGGGATCGAGACGTGGCTGCACGATCTGCTACAGCCATGCGGATAAGATGCCTGTCATATCGACTGCTAGTGATACGAGGATGCTGGGATCCAGCACGACGTTCCGCATTACCCTCCTGAACCCACCGATTCCATATTCTGGTAACAGTCATTGGATCTCGCCCAACGCGAGCAGCAATGCCGCGATACGATAAACCGCAATCACGATAGGCTACAATCCGACCTTTATCAAAGTCGGAAACGTGATGGTAGGCATTTCTCCTCCTTACACGAGGTATCACCACAACGTTTCACCAGGCAACGCCGATCAACTGCTGTTTGTGTATGAGAAATCGGTTGGAAACTTTCCTGGTGTCAGCACGTTGTAGGTGTCGCCACCGGCGCCAACCTTGTGTGAATGCTCTGAAAAGCTAATCATTTGCATATCACAGCGTCTTCGTCCTGTTGGTTAAATTTCTCGTCTGTATCACGTCATCTTCGTGGTGTAGCAATTTTAATGGCCAATAGTGTACATGATTACTGTGAGGTACATACATAAGTGTTTGGCAGATGATACGTAGAACCATTTTCAGAGTATTCTTCTACGATGAATTTCTCGAATACAACCTAAATCTTTCCGTTAGAGCTCTGATACCAATACTTTATCGCGAAGGTCATTTCTCTCTGCGTAGGCGGGACGAAACAAAACATTTTCGCATTTAGTGGAAAAATTTGGTACTAAAATTTCGCTGAAAGATCCCACCGCAAGAAAAACGCCATCCCAACTCGTTTGTCACATTTGTGACAGTTCAGTATTTCGCGGTGGTACAAAAAGAGCCTCCTTCGAACTTTTTCGATATCCTACATCAATCCTGTATGCAGCAATACTGTTGAAGATACTGGGCAGACTTTATGTAGGCACCCTTTTTAGCAAGTTTGTCGCATGATGTAAATGTTCTGCTAATAAAACGCAATTTTAAGGTTTCCGTAATTGCAGCCTTAGGTATTTAGTTGAATCGACACCCTGTAAATTTTTGTTGTTCATCGTGTAACAAAAATTTAAAGGATTCTTGTGAAATTACTTTGGGTATCCCAAACTTTGTATTGTTTTACGATTGCCGCTTTTCGCATCACGGATGTGTCTTGTCCAGATCATTTTTAAATTCGTTTTAATCTGCTGATGACTATACTAAACGGTAAACGACGAGTAAATCTGCAAATAATCTAAGAGGGTTTCTCAGATTGTCATCTCAATTGTTTACATGGATCACGCAGAGCAGAGGGCCTACAACGCTTCATTAGGAAACCACAAACATAACTTCAGTTTCACTAAATAACTTCCTGTCGGTTATTAATAACTGTGATGTTTATGACGGCAAATCAAATATCTAATAGCACAGCTGAGACGATACTTCATGGGCACGCAATTTTATTAGAAGCCGCTTGTGAAGAACGTTTGTCAAGAGTCTTTTGGAAATCTAGAAATCTGCATTCAGCTTGAGAGATTCCCCGTCGACAGCACTCATTACGCCGATTGAATAAGTAGCCATTTGTGGTCGCTTATGAAAGAAAAGTCTTAAAAAATACTATTTTCTGCAGTAACCACACGTAACATAAATTGAGAGACATTGGACGTTAGCAGTTCGCTCTTGTTTCCTCTGCGTCGGTTCTGTACCAGTAAGTGTAGAATGATTATGAAGTTTGTGTGCTTCTGCTGTTGCTGCCGGTATTGACGGAAGTGTGTGCAGGAGGAGACCACCACTCTGTGAAAGCGCTAAGGCGGGCTCCTGGCTCCACGCCCCCCCTCGGTGGACCTATCACGATCGATAGCGCAGTATGCCACAAGGCACGACGGGGGAAGCCTGTGCCGACGAACAAGCCCCTGCCTCGCAACCGTAAGAAAAATTTCCTTCTGAGATTTTTGGATGAATTTTGGTAATGAAATTAGTTTTGGCAACGGAATTCGATTCGAACCTGGTACTTTCTTTAGGCATCTGTCACCCACATCAACACATATACTCCACAACCCACTGCAGAATGCATATGAAAGGGTATTATTGGCAGATTTCTGTTCTATTCCATTACGTACTGAGCGAGGGAAAAATTGTTCTCTGTATGCCACGGTATGCATCCTAAACTCTTGTAACATACCCTCATGGTCCCTGAACGAGATTTACGATGAAGCCAACAGAATTGTCTCACAGTCTCCCATCAATATCGGTTATTTAAATTTACTCGACAAGGTATCGTGAGGACGACGTCGTCTATCTTCCAACGATTCTAATTTAAGATCCCTGTGCATCCCTGTCAAGCTTTCCCATGAGCTGCAGTGAGTCCCTTTGAATTCATTCGATGTCTGCTGCTACACCAACTAGATAAGGACTCCAGGCAGTGGAGCAGTACTGTAGAATCGGTCGCATTAGTATGTTGTACATGGCATTTTTAACAGAATGCTTCCAAGAAAGATGAAGTCTTCCATTCACCTTCCCTACTGCTGATTTTAAGGTTTCGTCCGATATCGGATATTTTTATTGTTTTTATTTTATTTATTTGCTATCTTGATATAGTCTATTATCTAGATACTATAACAGACCCAATGTTGCATTTGGATTGGCATATATGAACGTTACACATAACGTTTTAACATTCCGTAGTTTCAAATGAGTTAGTATAACTAAGAATATGGTGTTGAAGGAAAAGCATATAAAATATCTACTTTAAAATATTTACATATACAATTTTAGAAACCTAGATACTACTCTTTGGCCACCCGGCGCACAGATACATAGTGTCCCAGGAGGAACGTTCAATATTCGTGGCTCGACAGGAAAAATCATTTGAAGCAAATAACTTCATATGGCCATATGCCGTATTCCGAATGGCTTTCAAGATAGAACTCATCGTTATTTATTTTCAGTATTATTTAATACATTGTCAGTCTCGCATATGTCGACATGTACAACAGTTAGAAAGCACTTCATCATGCGTTTCACAAAGTATGAATTGAAAAATACTTAAATTTTTAGACAACATAGTTGTGTGGAGATAACAGTGATTAATTTACTTATAATCAGTTATTCAAAATGACAGTCACAATCGCATTATATATTTTCCCGCCAATTCAAGGCAATTAACATCATTTGGTCGCTCGCTGGAGTCGTCACACTGCCTGTGCATGGTTGGTAGTTGGTAGTTTCCAACCGTGCACAGACATGGTGACGAATCCAGCAAGCGACCAAATGGTGTAAATTGCCCTGAAGATGATCCCATCGCCGGTTGAAGCCGGTTGGCGGCAATATAAATAATGCGATTATGACTGTCATTTTGAATAATTGATGAAAAATACTTATTTGTAACGCATTCATCTCTAAGCATTATCGTACACTTCACATTACAGTTGCTGTTGAGTCGACAGTCAGTATCAAGCCAGGGCCTGAGTCGGACACTCAAAGAAGCTATGATCCCGCTTGCAAATGTGCTCCGTAGATGGAGACGAAACGTTGGATTGAAATGTGAAATCCATTCGACCATGGTGGAATAACCCGGAACATTTTATTAATCGTGAGTCTTGGGGGACCCAAGTTTTTTTGCTTATCTGCGCTTTCCTTAATGAGGGCAGCAGCGTCCATGATGCGACCAAGCAGTTCACCTTGCGCATACACCTTTGGTTTGTACATCTCAGACTGCATTGAGCCCCGTAAAGGAAAATCTAATGGCCTAAGTTCTTGGTGGCCAGTTTATCTGTACTGCCACGATCAATCCAGCAGTTACGGTAAGCACAATTGAGATGTTACCTCACACGTCCGGTAAAATGAGTGTTATATCTCGGAAACCACTCGTAGTAGGGTATATGTCCGTATGAAGATTTTTGCTTCAAATGATCGTTCCTGTCATACTCCTGAATATTGACCATTCCTCCTGAGATACCGTTTAGGTTCATCCTCAATCCAGAAAGCACTACTGATCTACTGTAATGTAAGAGACGAGGAAATGCAGCAGCACAAAACAATTAACACAAACAGCAATGACAAAAAAATGCAGATTTGCAAAGCAAGCAGCATTATAGAAATTAGCAAAGCAATTGCAATATTACAACTAATATAAGGCAATGTGCAGCAAACAAGAAAAATAAATCAGTAGTAAACTGGCTTAACAGAGTAACACAAATTAAAATTCAGTAGCACTATGCCTGGCAAACAGCAGCAGCAAATGCAATAACTTATATCTAAACATGACAAAGCTCAAGCAGAAAGAATATTACAGTAAAGATGGCCATGTCTAATACCTATGTCACATCTTAACAATAGAGTGATGCATCACAATAACTTACTCTACCAAAAAAATTACCAAGTAGTTGAGAAGAAAATTATTAATCCCTTCTTATTGTTCTTTTCATTCCAAGTGCTCCTTTTTCGAAGTATATGGATCACAAAACTATTATTTAATAGATCTGTTGACAGAAAGTGTTCACATTAGCAAATGCATTTTATTTTATTTTATAAAACCAATGCTGCAATACAGCTGGAAACTAGATATTAAACAAAATGAGCAATCTCTCAACTAGAAAGACAATAGATGTAAAATGTTCCTCACCATTTCATTAGGCATTTTAGTAAATATCATAAATTAAGAGCCCACAGTGTAATCATATGTTTTCAAGTTTGAGCATGTCGTATTTGCGATGCTTTCGACAAAGAAATGTCAATAGCGAGGATAATGCCCTCTTTTTTTTTGCACCTAATGGCTTTCCTTTGTCAGACGACTTCCTCTCAGCTGGGCGCCCAAAACGCATTACGTCAAGGTCACTTACCTTTCTTATTGAAATATTTACAACAGCTACAGTGGCAGTCTCATATAAAAAAATTCACAGGTTGAGAATTTGCGTTACAGATGTGTAGAAACAAAATCCTATTGATATAACAGTGTCCAAAACATTTTCGTCGACATTGTAATACACACACGCATTTACATACATTTCATAACTCTTAAAGTACGATTCTTGGTTTCCAACAACCTTTTCCACAAATCAGAGTCCCTAACCACTAGTCATTATTCCTTACCTTATTATACATATACATATCATCAACACTTCTACAATATTTCATCATAACAGATACGTAGCATAATCAAATTCCTCATATAGCATCAGCTTATTGATCATAAACATACCTCAACAGCATAATACACATATTCATCGTAATAATGTCATAACACCTCAGTCAAATCTCAAAAACGCCGTAGCTTTCTGCAATAATTTCAAAACTTAAAAAAAATTCTCTGCTCATTTCAATAGTGTCATCTACCTCAAACGTACTTTAAAAATCATGATCCCATATCAAATACATCGTTCAAAGCTCTCATAGTATCACAATGGTTCTGAAAAAATATGAACAGTTCACAAAGTACAGACAAAATACAATTTCGTAAGTGTGAAGTTATCCAACTGTGTAATTGCGTAAACATGTGTCACTGATGTAGTAAAAAAAATGTTTATCTCTCAGTTAAATGATCAGATAGCTGTGTAATTTATGTGTTAGAGAAATATGGTACCGATGTGTAAAGTTGTATAAGCAAATACCATATTAGCTAGCGCTCCTTGTGCTTGCCAAACACATGGTAACAAAGTAGGCGTGTACCCCCCTGAGGATTAATGTAATTATACCCTCAGGTGTTACAGATTACAGCAATGGAATGAAATGTATCACGGAAAACCTTTGTATCATTGTACTTCAAATATCTTTAAAAATAAATGATTTAAGTACAAAATTAATCACTCAAATACGTGTACTGTAGCGCTAAACTGTGCATCTTGTTGTAAGATAATCTCTGTGGAAGTGTCATAGTTATCGTCCTCCGAAAGGTAAGTTCTGCAGAAGCCAATGTACTTATCTCATGATAAACAAAAGTGAAATGCTTTGTGTATAGATATCTTAGTTATTACGTTTATTGCCGTGATGAAGAAAGTACTGTGCTGTAATGTATTGTTGTGCTACGGAAAAGGCTGTCTCATTGTAGCTATACTGCAAAAGTTACTACTAAAACATGTTTTACTTTCCAGAATAATGCAGACAAACTGTGCAGATATAAAACAGAAACACCGCAAAAGCAACATTGTAAATTGTCACTCATTACTAGCGTTGTGATAAAATCGTGTAGCTGTTACATAAACTAACCACTGTGTCATCTGGTATCTCACAGAAAGTACTTTAAATCCAGAATGTATTTTCAAGTAAACCAAAATGTTGCATTAAAATCTCACTAGCAGTACCAGTATATGTTCTAAGTATGTAAGCCTTATAGTCATTACGTAATCGTGCAACTAACAAGCAAGAATGTACACATACAATAACACTGTGACGTCTGTTCACTATAACAATGCATTCGTAATTTCTGTTGAAATAAGTTCTCTTGGTTCTTGACTGGATATTTAACTTCAAACATTGTTGCATGTTAACATTTTCTCAGTGTGACAAATTGTACTAGTAGCGTGAAGTGAAAAGTTATATGGCAAAGACAAAGTTAAAAAGCAGATTATCTCTCAATATATGGTTTTACATGTGAAATGTGGTGTAACCCTTTGCTCTTCCTAGTACGCAGAGTTTCAAGTTTAACGCAATTATCACGTGGTATACGTCGGTAAAGAATACTGGAATTTTTCTCAAGGTTAGCGTCTATGTTATTTTTCCCTGAGCCAGCGGGCGCACGTGGCTGGCTGCCTGCGGTGCGAGTCATTGTCTGTTTCTTTGTTGGCGCGTGTCGTTACTGGGATTAGGAGACCTAACTTCTACAAATTCACCTTGTCGAGAGTGCCCTGCTCTGTTAGAATCCCGCCAGTTCTGATGGAATTCAGGTCTGTCGTTTTGTTGGTAGTTTACATAGTTTCTTGTTTGTCGGTCATGTGGTGGAGAATTTCTCCCGGAATCGTAACTGTGCGCTGAACTGTTGCGTCTGAAGTTATTCTGTCTCCCTTGATAATAATTGTTTTGGTTTCCATATTGTCTGTTTCTATGGTTATCTCTGTCATATTCATAATTACGGAAGTGTGATCTTTCTCTGTAACTATTACTCTGCCAGTGGTTGTCATATGGGTGGTGTCTGTTTTGTTCACAATTTGCGTTGTAAGAATAACCTTGTCGTGTCTAGTTATTATTTCTGTCATTGCGGAATTGTGACGCATGTGACCTGTAATTGTTGTGCTTCTGTTTTCGCGTTCCGCGATTGTCAGTGTCAATTTCTAATTCTTGTAAGAGTCCCTGAAAAGCTTCAATGTCATCTTTGCAACGTCCTGCCAAAATAATATGTCGTAAATGTTCAGGTAGTTTGATTAAGCAAATGCGGATGAGTTCTGAGGGGCTGTATGGGTTTGACAGGTACTGATTCTTGTGCAACATGTCTTCAAACTGGAAAATTCAGATTGTTCGAAATGTTTCATCATTATGATGCTATGTTTTACTCGGTCTTGTGCAGCTTGAGACCAATATGCTGAGAGGAAGGCATGATAAAATTCTCCTTCACTGTGGCAATCGTGAATGACCGATCGCATTCTTACAGCTGGTTCATTCTCTAAATAGCGACACATAAATTCTAATCTGTCCTTTAATGACCAGCTGGGATGAAAACAATGAGAGAATTGATGGAGCCGCGCTTGTGGATGAATGTCGTTGCCAGAATTCTTAAATGTTTTAAATTTACGTGTAGTAATGAACAGCTTATAGTCAAAATCATCATGTCGGCGAGTCGCATATCGGTCATTGTTATGTCGTTTCGGCGGTTCCATTTCAAAATTCGTTGCACCTTGCCAATGTCTTTCATAATTTCCGAAATGCGCTGTGTTACTATTTTGTGGCTGTTCCGTATTTCTATGTCCCTCTTCCTGTATTGGAGCGCGAGTGTCCTCTGAAATACGTAATTTTTGTATTACCTGTGTCAGCTGATCTTGTACTTCCCGGATTTCTCTTTGGTGTTGCGTATTAATTTGATTCTGATTTTGTTTGAATTTCCTAATTTGTTCACACTCTTCTGTGTCATTAAAGACTACCGGATTTGTGTCATTTAGATAAATTATTTAGCTGATCCGAAAGTTCAACTACTTTCTCTGATAATGAACTAATTTCCTCCATGTGTCTTTCTGAACCAATTTTCAGAGTATCTACTGTGTCCTTTAAGTTTTCCTGAGTTTTTGCAAGTTGCGTAACCAAATCGGTAGATGCAACTGAGTCAATTTTAGCTTGCAATGTCTCATGATTTTCATGAACTATAGTTTGCAGTTCTTTTATGGCTGCTTCGTGATTCTGTAATGCATTTTCATGCCGCAAAAAAATAGGTTGAAAATGCTCACAAATTTGTGTTTTTACGTCATTACAGACTTTTTGACATTTCGATTCGATTTTATGTAACTCAGTAGTTAAATCTTCACGTGTCTGTTCAAGCGTATGTTCCACTGAGTCTAACTTCTGAAGCTTTTGTTCCATTGCGTCTAACTGTTGCTGTGTTTGTCTCTGGTGTTGTTCGATTGTGTCTAACTTTTGAAGATTTTGTTCCATTGTGTCTAACTTTTGAAGATTTTGTCCCATTTGTTTCTGATTTTGTTCAAGCGTTGTGTCCAACTTTTGTAGCCTTTGTCCCATTTGTTGCATTAACTGTAATAACAATGTACTGGTGTCTGAAACATGTTCCTCAGTGCTTTTCGGCAGTGAATTTGCACCGGCAATATTCACATTTTGACAAGCAGAAAATGTGTCTTGACTTATTTGAGAAAACGGTGAGGACCCAAAACCTGAATCTACAGTATTTGCGAGATTGTGTCCTGTCATTTCGGATTCCTGAGGTGAGCTATTGCCGACCGATCGATCAATAATGCTTCCGTGTTCACTAATTGTTTCACTGTCTACGCCATTATTTGGCGCCTGCTCCATTTCCGTATGCACAATTACCAAATTACTATGTTGAACATTAGTTAATTCATTACACGGTGGCGCTAACACACTGATTTCGTCTTCACTGTCATTTCTCAGTTTGCTTTGGAGCCTAGTATTACGTTTTTCACACGCCATAATTGTCACAATATTTCACACGATACACAGAAAAGCACAATTTGAAGAGCAAAAATAAGAAAACACATTAACATAGCACTGAAAATAATATCTAGTTAATCGCAACCGCAGCTGCGAAATACTTGGTGCAAATCTATATGCATGCCACAACTGTTTTACTGTACAACAATGAAAGACTGCAACTACAAAGGAGATTCTCTCTACAATTACGCGCTAGCAATAAACAAAAGCTACACTAATTACACAAACTACAAGAAAAAATCAGAAGATTCCAGTGAGGTATCCTCGGCTAAGGGTCGACATATGAAACGTCCCCTTAGAAAAATTATGCATGACTGTGCTTAAACTGACACACAATATTTTTGGCGCAACGCAATCTGACTTTCAAAAACGCCTACAAAAGAATGACCCTGACTAACATTAACCTATACCTTTCACAAATCACTTACCTCACAAAGATCTTCGTTACTCAAGCTACTGCAATACAGCGAGCGCCATTACTGCCAGCTAAATACAAGATTCAGACTACTGAAGGCACTAACTACTGATAGGCATAGTTAGCAAATGAAAGATTTTGATAGAGAACAAACAATGTATTTACCTCAATAGTGTTCAAAAGTCATAATGTATATAGCAGTTCATGACATCCAGTCTTACAAATTTCAAAACTCCGCCATCTCTCTCCCCACATCCACCACTGCTGGCGGCTCACCTCCAACTGCGCAACGCTACGCGCTGTTCACATCCAGCTGCCCAACACTAAAACGGCAGACAACAATGCAAACCAACCACAGACTGCACACAGCACAGCCAGTGATTTTCATACAGAGCGCTACGAGGCGTTACCAATATAAAAACCTAAACAGCCTACTTACAACTGTTACATTTTTACCTGACGCCACAACGGCGGTCATTGAATGATGATCTGATGTTATGACCTGTGCCGTATCCGGCATGTGGATTAATCCCCCGTCTCTGGAAAGAGGCTCCCGTATCCATAGTAAGTGTAGTTCAATCCTTTACAACACTTTTACAAGTTCTTACATGACAATAGCGTTGGGCATCGCATTTATCTGGTCGATGTTAATCATTTGTCTATTTTCCATAGCCGTTGTGGTGCGAGTTGATTGTATGTAAATGCTACTGGAAACTAGTGAGCTCATAGCTTTGGGGACTTTCTAATCTGTTACTATATGCAATTCAGCCATGTGTCATCAATAATTGCCTATACAGATGCTCGATGTCGAGTGCCTTCTGTCTCCTCTTAAAGATTACTCAAACTAGGTTCTGTAGCTCCTCTATGTTTGTAGGAAAGTTGTTGACGCCTAATTGAATATGATCAACTTCCTCTGTTACAGGAAAATTTGTTGTACTGTCCAAAAATGTTCAAATGTGTGTGAATTCCTAACGGACCAAACAGCTGAGGTCATCGGTCCCTAGACTTAAACACTAATTAAAATAATTTATGTTACGAACAATGCAAACACAGACTCGTTGCCCAAGGGAGAACTCGAACCTCCGGCGAGAGGGGCCGCGTAGTCCGTGACATAGCGCCCTAAACATCGCGGCCACTCCGCGCGGCGTTTTACTGTCCTTTGGGCGACTGTCCCGAACAAGGTTACTTATTGCTATGGTTAACACATACATATACTACATACCATATAATTTAACTAGTCTCGTTGCATTTTATCGTTTAATGTCCATCACTGTTTATTTTCTCTTCGCAATTCCTGTTGTCATCTATAGGTTCTCCAATGATCTGTGTATTTTCATAATGTTCCTACGTTAACCGTTGCGTGCTAGCACACTCTGCTGCTATGACGTGTTGTATGTTATCACACCCTGCATCTGCTGTATTTTCAGCTTGTTCTGAATTCGAGAATGTGTTCGTCTTTCAGCGTTTCTTGCGACTCTGTCGATGGGACGTTAAACTTAATCTTCCTTCCTTTCTCCCTTCTTCCTTGACTATAGGTAGACATCCTGTCAGTTCCTTGTTTTCCTATCTTCCTAACCACTTCCAGAAACTTCTTCCCTTCTCTTTGTTATTATCATTCTTTCTACTCTCCATCTCACTATTGCCTTCGTCTATTTTGATTCTTTTTGCATCGCTCTTTATTTTCGACGGAGATTCCCTTTCCTGCGAAGATGAAAGGCCCGTTTGGTCAGAGTGATCCGATTCAATAGTTTTCTTCCTGGGCAGTATTTCATCTTCTTCGACTGTCGGCCTGATATTTGTTACGTTTGTAGGGTCTCCTGTGATTCCCTTTAGAAAATTACTCAATGGCTCAGAATCCGTGTTCCGTTCTTTGATATTCAAGCAAAAAAAAAAAAAAATCACCTTTGGTACGTCGCGCAGTCTTTGCCTCGTAGGCTGCATGGTTGCTTTCTTTTCGCACATAGACTGCAGCCTGGAGCTCACTTGCTGCTTTTACAATCCTCTTATCAGATAGTCATATTCTTCAGATTGAGAGCATATAGATTTCTTTTCCTTACAGTACTTAGCAATTTGGCCGTAGTCGAGACACAGCATTTGCTAACTGCAAGGCAGTACTGCACACTGGTTGATCGAAACCCAGTGTTACATGCTCTTCTGTGCAGCTAACTGCGCTCTGACTTCTAGCTTTACCTCCAAAACATAATTTACTGTCAGCTTCCCTCGAGGATTTGTTTTAAATCTGACTTCTATTTCTTTTAAGAATAGCTTCCCATCTGTTTCGCTGATATATTGATTGAATTAATTCACTTTCTGGCATGGTGACTGAGACATCATACGCTATCACTTGGTCCCGTTTCCTATATGGCTCGCGAATAATTTCTTTATTTATCTCTGAATTTTGTGCCATCTCCTTGCTTTCTCTTGTTTCTTTTTTCGGTTATGAGTACACTATTTGCAATCTTCATTTTTTTATTCTCACCTCTGTTTTTGCATCAACTAGCACCGCGGGACGCATCTGTATTTGTTTTGCGTTTTCTTGTCCTTCGATTTAATGAATAATGTGCCGCTTGCTTAGCTTGTGTGCTTTCAATCTTTGATTTCGAGGCTGACGTTCGAACGAGTGGAGCAGTGGCTGTCACACGGCGAATAACCTGGCCTTCTTGATTTTGTTTTACTCCCTGAGCCTGGCACTTACTAATTGTTCTATACGCCCACTCAGTTCTGAGCGTCATATTGTCCAATGTGTGTTTGTTTTTCGACACTAGTATTTTTGCGGCAGTAACCTTTGTGACTATGCGGAGTTCCTGATCAATGTATTTCATTATCTCCTCAAGTTTGGCTGACTCTACCTTACTATTTTCTGAGTGCTCGCAAGTTATTGTTATAGTGGAGGGCTTTGTTGCACTATCTGTGTCACTTTTTGTTTGATCCGTTTTTCATAATGCGCGAATGAGATGCCCAGGCCTCGTTCACTGTACTTGTTGGTACGTATATGTACAGACGACGTTGTTGCCGAGGCATTTGCTGTTTCCGCAGTCGCCGACGTCATGGGCGCCCTACTCTGCCGAAGACGACGCCCCCAGTGGCTGGTAGTGCGTCAGCTGGTGCCGGGGCTGCTGCTGATGTAAGCTGCGTTCATCGTTGTCCGAACGCTGTCGCTTCGTAACCCGACGCGGGAAGCCAGGGCCACGGAGTACACACAGGCGACTTTACGAAGAATATTAACACGTCTCTGATTACATTTCGTTACAGGTTCATTTATTAAGTTCGAAAGCACCATGCAGACGCTCAGTCAACTCAAGCGGCCGGGGCATTGCGTTGTCATGGAGGTGTTTGACAGTGACCTGTCGATCACCTCGAATGAGAGTGTCCGCACGTTCCAATAGTGCAGGAGTCACAGCTGTATGCGGCTGGCCAGGAGATCAGACGGGTTCGCGCGATTTCTATGCGATGGTAACAGACGGCTCGTCCAACGACTCACCGTGATTTGTTAACTGCCGGGTCTCCGTAGACACTCTGCAATTGCCTATGAATATCTCATCTGCTCTGTTTTTCCGCCAAAAGAAACTCAATGACAGGTCTCTGCTTGGAACACAACTCCGTTACAGACACCTGCCTTTGTTCGTGGCGGATGTCCCGTGGCACTCGTTGTTGATCCATTCACTCACTTTTTTTTAATTATTACAGAGGGTTGCTAACCCTCCGACCGAATACGCTGAGCTACCTACCATGCCGACTTCCAACTGAGCTACCCAAGCACAACACACGACCTGTCCTCATAGCTTCTATTCCGCTTGGGTAGCTCAGTTGGTAGAGCACTTGCCCACGGGCGAACCATTCAACGAAACATCACCGATATGGGCTTTCAGACCCGAAGACCCACGACACAAAGCATTACGCCTCGCCTGGGCCCGTCAAACCGACATTGAACTGTTGATGACTGAAAACATGTTGCCTCGTTGGACGAGTCTCGTTTCAAATTGTATCGAACGGATGGACGTGTACGGATAGGGAGACAACCTCATGAATCCATGGACTCTGCATGTCAGCAGGAGACTGTTCAAGCTGATGGAGGCTCTGTAATGGTGTGGGGCGCGTGCAGTGATATGGGACACCTGGTACGTCTAGATACGACTCTGACAAATGACACGTATGTAAGCATCCTGTCTGATCACCTGCATCCATTCATGCCCATCGTGCATTCCGACGGAATGGGCAATTCCAGCAGGTAAATGCGACACCCCTCAATCCCATAATTGCTACACGGTGGCTCCAGAAAAACACTTCTGAGTTTAAACACTTCCGCTGGCTACTAAACTTCCCAGACATGAACATTATTGAGTATATCTGGGATGCCTTGCAACGTGCTGTTCAGAATAGATCTCCATCCCCTCGTATTCTTACTGATATAAGGACAGCCCTGCAGGTTTCATGGTGTCACTTTCCTCCAGCGCTACTTCAGACATTAGTCGAATCCACGCCACGTCGTGTTGCTTCACTTCTGTGTGGACGCGGGATTCCTACAGTTTCTTTGGCTCTTCAGTGTACGAGCAGTACACAGTCTGTGGTTGTTGCAGCGGCTGCAATATTGAGAAAAGCGTGGGCAAGCTAGTAGATAGCAGTCGAGTCGAGTCACGGCTTGGGGAGAGGTAGTTGTGGAGTTGTGGAGAGACCGTGTCGTATCGTGGCTGAATGAGCAGCTTGTATAGCAGAGGTATGACAATGTGGAGAGAGGGAATGCTGATTATTCAGATCTGTTGGATTTATTTTTGTGTCGTTAAAAGGATTGAATTTCAAGCACTTTCTTTTCTTATTTATAACTATCTCACAAAGCGTGTTACCACTGTTCCAAGAAACATGTTCGGTGAAAGTTACATTGTCACACCTTGCACTTTTTCCTGACCATGATTAATAATTTTGAATAGAGAAAAAAGCCAAATTGCTTAACCACCAACTCAAATGAAGTACGAATATGAAGGCAAACTGCCACGCACTGGCAAGGTAAGAATTTGTTATAGAGCGTAAATGAACATTTTGACAGAATATTAGTAACAGTTTACAGTTATTGAGATTTCAAGTAAATTCGACAGTCGCTTTTTATAACAGGGCATATTTAAATTAAGTAACAATTAGTCATCCTGAGTATTCTTTTGAATCGCTCTTTTATACAATCTCTACAGGGAGCTGTATGCTGAAACTGTGTGTGACTAAATTTGTCGCAAACAATCTGAAAACTGTCTGATTTCTAAATTCCGATTACAGATTCAGATCTAGAATCAACGTCGCTACCGTACTGTTTACCATGGATATACTTATGCAGATTACTTTACAGGAATGTTGTTTTAATTAATCTGAAAATATCTGACTGTCTGTAAATCAGATTGCATAAAAGAACAGTTCACAATAATACTCAGAATTACCACTGTAGCGTGGTTTAAGCGTGTCCTGTTACAAAAACGCAGCCGCTGAATTTACTTGAAGTTTCACTGACTGAAAAGTGTTACTAACAGTCAGTCAAAAATGTTCATTTAGGCCCTACAACAAGACTCTGCTCTAGCTGCACTGAGAATGATGATCTGAAATAAGTCATTTAGTAGCACTAGGCCTTCCTATTTTCATTTTATTTAAGTTGCTATATTAGAAAATTGCTTTTTTCTCTATATTCAAAATTATTAATTATGTTCACGCAAAAGTGCAAAACGTGACAATTAATATTTTACCGCACATGTTTCTTTGAACAATTAGGATTTGCTTTATGTAATATTTATAAAGAACAAACGGCAGTGCTTGAAATTCAATGACACAAAAATAAATCCCAACAAATATGAACAATCAGCATTCTCTCTCTCCGCATTGTCGTACTCGACACCCACTAGCTTCCCCCGTTCCCCGCGCTTTTCTCTATAATGTAGCTTCTGGAAACTGGAGACTACGTATGGCTCATATGCTCAGCATTCTGAATAAACAGTAATTTTGATCATATTTGCATTCAAAGATGCAGCAAGTGGTAATATATCAACTGCTATTTACTACTATTTCATTTCATGTATAAACCTTTCCCAGTATTTGCATATGTTGTCGTTGTAGTTGTGGTCTTCAGTCTGGAGACTGGTTTGATGCAGCTCTCCATGCTACTCTATCCAGTGCAAGATTCATCTCCCAGTACCTACTGCAACCTACATCCTTCTGAATCTGTTTAGTGTATTCATCTCTTGGTCTTCCTCTACGATTTTTACCCTCCACGCTGCCCTCCAATACTAAAATGGTGATCCCTTGATGCCTCAGAACATATCCTACCAACCGATCCCTTCTTCTAGTCAAGTTGTGCCACAAATTTCTCTTCTTCCCAATTCTATTCAATACCTCCTCATTATCTAGGTGATCTACCCATATAACTTGTGCAAATAAAGCAATATGTGTTTCATACGAATTTCTTTCCCTGAACGCACGTTGATTCTTTGACAGATTCTTCTCTTCGCCCAGGAACGTTGTAAAGTACGAGCTTAAAATCTAGTCGAACATCTCGCAAGAAAAGGACGTTAGCGACATTCTGTGCTTCATTCTTTTACTTTCTTTTGTAAACAGGAGTGATTTGCGCTCTATTCTATTAAAAAAATGGTTCAAATGACTTTAAGCATTATGGGACTTAATATCTGAGGCCATCAGTCCCCTAGACTTAGAACTACTTAGACCTAACTAACCTAAGGACGTCACACACATCCGTGCCCGAGGCAGGGTTCGAACCTGCGACCGGTGCAGCAGCGCGGTTCCGGACTGATGCGCCTAGAACCGCTCGGCCACCACGGCCGGCTCTATTCTATCACTCGAGTAATATTCTAATGGTAATTCTGTTAGGGTACAGTGATTGTTCGCTTTCAGAAGTCTTAACCAGTAAACTACCCGTCCTCGATTTTTTAAAGAATCGGACATCCATGTTAAAACATCTTAAAAGGTCTGATTACAAATGAGTTATGTAGTATCGTAGCCTATCGATACTGCCAGAGCCGGCGCCTTGAAGATTTCCACGAACAGCGCTTTTAAACGTCGCCAGCAATGAAGAACCTCCAGGCCGCTGACTAACGGAGGCCGCCAGGCCGCTGTTACAGGCAGCGGGCACCTGAGCACCAGTCTTCTAATACAAGATTACTTCTAACATTAGTCACGTGGGCATAATATTTGGATCCTCGGAACACAGCGGCTGTTGACTCGCAACATAACAGGTTAAATATTTGGTGTTAAGTGAGTACAACGAAAAAGTTTAGAAAGGTTCGAAATTATGTGAAAATTTGTTGGAAGTATCTACGTGCTCTTACTATTGAGCCGTGAATTAGCTGTTTCACGACACACCTGAATTCCAGCCTCGGCCAGAGTACGCGCTAACTCGGCTCATGCTCTCCAGCTGTGCCAGAGGCCGCGGGTACAGCCAAGTCGGCAGATGCAGGGCCGTCATTGATTTGCTCAATTTGTGAATCTCTTTCTCCTGAATAAATAATCCAGTTTCTCTGAAATTGTAATCATTTGTTCATCTGTCCATGTACAATACGTCTACCGATTTCCGTCCCAGTCGGATAATTCCTTCGTGGCGCGTTGTTCTTTTTTTTTCTTTCTTACAGTGCTTAAACAAGTTGTAACTACAACATGGCAGAAATGCATTTTTTTTCGTTTTCACTAGTATAGTAGCAAGCATAGTCCGTTTCATTGTCATTTTTAGATTCTGTATTACCATTCTATGACTCCATAAATAACACTATTCAGGTACATCATCTCGATGACTTTATCAGTAACGTGCACATCAGGAGGCACGTAGACGCTACAATACAGTGCCAGACCTCTTCGCACCACTTTAATGGTGCACCATATGGGAAGCACTGGCCGATGGATAAGGAGCGATACCACTGCCACACAGCGTATCTTCCGGTTCACCGACGTAGACGGGAGGAATGTGGGATGGGGAGGTCGCCTGTTAAGCTGATAGGTCGGCTTTTGACCTCGTCGCGTCTCGCTACAGGCGGCTGGCACTCGAGGAAGCCTCTGCTGGAGACCAACGAATAACTGCCGGTTCTTTTACAGCCTGCTCGACTGCACGAAATCTCTGAGCATTCATTATTTTTCAATGCACACTACTTGTTAAGCAAGTTCTGCGTTTGAAATGAAAATTGTTGTAGACTAACTGAAGACTACTAGGGAAAAAAAAAAACGCAAGCCACTGCATAGCGAACGATGGAGGATACATCGCGCCAGCATTATCAGTTTTATTTTCTGTTCTATTCTCGCAATTAGCGAGAGAAAGAGGATGCATCTCCATGTGTGGTAAACTCTCTCATATTTTTCTCGCGATTTATAAGCGAGATATACAATGGTCGCACAGTTTTATTTGAATATTGGTACTGCAAACTTACCTAACAGTGTTTGTCGAGAACTACGTCTTCTTACAAGTATTCCCAGTTTGAAAGCCTCCCACTTCTTTTAGAGTACCGTACCTCAGTTGGTAAAAACAAAGCCCTATGGGATCACCTCGTTGTCCGTCTGCCTGTCTGTCTGTCCGCCTGTTAAGACCCCTTTTTCTCAGGAACGGGTAGCGGTATAAAGCTGAAATTTGTCGCACACAAGGGTATACCGTCCATTGGCAGTGTAATAAAACGTAAGTTTCTAAGTCAGTGCAATCAAAACTTACGGCAATTTATGTCACAGACGTTGTCACTTGCAACAGATGAACCACCTACACCCATGTCAGGCCTGGTGTTCTAGAGGTAAAGAGAGTGTCTGGAAACCGAGAGGTCGCGGGAACGACTCTCGAACGGCTCACAGGTTTGCAGTCTTCGATTTAAGTTAGTGACGTGAGGAGTCGCCAAAAGTAACACGTGGTTTGGATTCGACATTAAATTATAGGTCTCCTTCCTCCGATCGCGTAACTGAGATAGGTTGTGATGTTAGGTTTGTGGGGCGCTCAACTGCTCGGTTAACAGCGCCCGTACAAATTCCCAACCTTTGCTCAGTCCAATGTAACCACTTTGATGAATGATGATGAAATGATGAGGACAACACAAACACCCAGTCATCTTGAGGCAAGGAATAGGTCAGGGATACGCAAGTCTCCTAAGTGTCGTCCAATGGAAAGACTTGCACCAGACTGTCAAGCCGCACTAAATTACGAGGAAAGTAAGCCTCTAAATTTTTTATAAGAAAACTCTTGAAAATTTTTTAATAAAACAAAATTTTTGACCTTCTGCTTGTTTATTCTTCATGTATACATTGCAGCCCTCTGCCGCTTGAGCACTTTAACAAGATGGTGTGTAACGTAGCTATGTCGCAGCGTGAGAAACGACGTGCTGCAATCGAGTTTCGGATTCGAAGAGTTCGTCCACACATGGAGAGCCCTCTCTTTCACCATGCCAATAACACACTACACACGAGCGCTGCGACATCTGCAACAACTGGACGCCTTGGTTTCGCTGTGATCGACCATCCTCCACACAGTCCCGACTTTGCCCCATCCGATTTTCATCTGTTTCGGAAACTTAAAGGACGCTTTGAGGACTTCACTTTGATAATGATGAAGCAGAGATGCAGTTGTGGCTCCGTCAACAAAATCAAACATACTACAGTGACAGTATCAACAAAATGGTCTCTCGCTGGGAGAAATGTTTTCGTGACTATGTTTAGAAATAAATATGAAGACATGAAAAATAAAGATGTAGAATGCTAACATCGTTAGTTTTATTTAAAAATGTTCACCTAAAAAGTCCGTGCAAAGCCAGAGAGACGGCACCACCGGCGCGTATCGGGGGTCATGCTTAGTTAGTAGCATCTTTGGAAAGAACGCACACCAAGTTTCAGCCATATTGGTCTTTTTCTTTGTGTTTGGCATTCGTGTGAATCAAGGAAGTCGAGTGATTGTCAACAAATGAACGAAAAAAAATTTCGTGCGGTGATTAAACATTACTTTATGAAAGGCAAAACGCCTCAGGAGACTAAAGAGAAGATTGATAAACATTGCGGTGACTCTGCACCTTCGATTAGAACAGTTTAAAAGTGGTTTCAAAATGTTCGGAGTGGTCATATGGGCACAAGTGATGCTGAACGTTCTCGACACCCTGTGGAGGTTACGACTCCAGAAATCATTGATAAAAATCCATGATATGGTAATGGATGACAGAAGAGTTAAGGTGCGTGAGATTGCTAGTGCTGTGGGCATCTCGATTGAACAGGTACATAATATTTGGCATAAACATTTGGACATGAGAAAGCCATCCGCAAGATGGGTTCCGCGATTGGTCACGCTTGACCAAAAACGGAATCGTGTGAAGTGTTGTAAGGATGGTTTGCAACTGTTCAGGAAGAATCCGGCGGACTTTAAGCGTCGTTTCGTCACTTTGGATGGAACATGGATACATTACTATGATCCTGAGACCAAATAACAATCTAAACAATGGGTTACCAAGGGAGAATCTGCACCAAAAAAGGTGAAGACCATTCCTTCGGCCGGAAACGTTATGGCGACTCTTTTGGGATTCGCAAGGGATAATCCTCATCGACTATCTGGAAAAGGGTAAAACTATTACAGATGCATATTAGTCATCGTTATTGGACCGTTTGAAAACCGAGGGGCAAGAAAAACGCCGGCGATTGGACCGCAAAAAAGTTCTTTTCCACCACGACAATCCACCAGCACACACCTCAGCAGTTGTTGTCGCAAAATTAATGGAAATAGGATTCCAACTCGTTTCACATCCCCCCTATTCTCCAGACTTGGCTCCCTCGGACTACTATTTGTTCCCCAATTTGAAGAAATGGCTGGCGGGAAAAAGATTTTATTCAAACGAAGAGGTGGTTGCAGCAACTAATACCTATTTTGCAGACTTGGACAATTCCTATTATTCGGAAGGGACCAATAAATTAGAATAGCGTTGGGCGAAGTGTATAAGAGTAAAAGGAGACTATGTCGAAAAATAAAAAAGGTTTACCCCAAACACGTAAGTAGTATTTATTTTTGCACGGACTTTTCAAACGCCCCTCGTATATACAGTACATAATTAAGTTCTAACGGATTCTTAAAAGCGCTAGTACTGCTCGCATATATTCGGCTTTTTCACTAAAGTGAGTACATAACTGATATGACTTCAGCGAAAATGGAAATTTTCGATCCAAGAATGTATATTGACTCGATTCGACTTCGATTTGATTGCTATGTTCAAAAGTAGGGTTAGCTTTGATGGCGCAACGAAGAATATAAGGGAGGCATGAAAGATATTTTAAATGAATGCAACATTATAATCTCACTTTCTAATTTTCTGACAAAATCTATCATGTCTTTGTGCTCTCCCTTGTAGAAAGAGCGCGTGCTATGAGGATGTAAGACCGCACTTTGTACTCAACAGCTGTCCACAAATGAACGTGAAATACGCTAGTCATTCTCAACATTTTCTGGATCAGCATGAAGTCTCGAAGTTCTCGGCAACACTAATTTATCTTATATTGGTTGCAAGGTACATGCAAAGATTTGAACGGGAGCTTGTTTGAATTACAATACTGCTGAAGGCATAATGTATATAATAGTTCGTGCTCACATAAAGAATTGAGAAATTTTGCTGATGACGGCAGCTATTTTGAATAACGATACTGTTGAAGGAAAAATGTACATAATACACTCCTGGAAATTGAAATAAGAACACCGTGAATTCATTGTCCCAGGAAGGGGAAACTTTATTGACACATTCCTGGGGTCAGATACATCACATGATCACACTGACAGAACCACAGGCACATAGACACAGGCAACAGAGCATGCACAATGTCGGCACTAGTACAGTGTATATCCACCTTTCGCAGCAATGCAGGCTGCTATTCTCCCATGGAGACGATCGTAGAGATGCTGGATGTAGTCCTGTGGAACGGCTTGCCATGCCATTTCCACCTGGCGCCTCAGTTGGACCAGCGTTCGTGCTGGACGTGCAGACCGCGTGAGACGACGCTTCATCCAGTCCCAAACATGCTCAATGGGGGACAGATCCGGAGATCTTGCTGGCCAGGGTAGTTGACTTACACCTTCTAGAGCACGTTGGGTGGCACGGGATACATGCGGACGTGCATTGTCCTGTTGGAACAGCAAGTTCCCTTGCCGGTCTAGGAATGGTAGAACGATGGGTTCGATGACGGTTTGGATGTACCGTGCACTATTCAGTGTCCCCTCGACGATCACCAGTGGTGTACGGCCAGTGTAGGAGATCGCTCCCCACACCATGATGCCGGGTGTTGGCCCTGTGTGCCTCGGTCGTATGCAGTCCTGATTGTGGCGCTCACCTGCACGGCGCCAAACACGCATACGACCATCATTGGCACCAAGGCAGAAGCGACTCTCATCGCTGAAGACGACACGTCTCCATTCGTCCCTCCATTCACGCCTGTCGCGACACCACTGGAGGCGGGCTGCACGATGTTGGGGCGTGAGCGGAAGACGGCCTAGCGGTGTGCGGGATCGTAGCCCAGCTTCATGGAGACGGTTGCGAATGGTCCTCGCCGATACCCCAGGAGCAACAGTGTCCCTAATTTACTAGGAAGTGGCGGTGCGGTCCCCTACGGCACTGCGTAGGATCCTACGGTCTTGGCGTGCATCCGTGCGTCGCTGCGGTCCGGTGCCAGGTCGACGGGCACGTGCACCTTCCGCCGACCACTGGCGACAACATCGATGTACTGTGGAGGCCTCACGCCCCACGTGTTGAGCAATTCGGCGGTACGTCCACCCGGCCTCCCGCATGCCCACTATACGCCCTCGCTCAAAGTCCGTCAACTGCACATACGGTTCACGTCCACGCTGTCGCGGCATGCTACCAGTGTTAAAGACTGCGATGGAGCTCCGTATGCCACGGCAAACTGGCTGACACTGACGGCGGCGGTGCACAAATGCTGCGCAGCTAGCGCCATTCGACGGCCAACACCGCGGTTCCTGGTGTGTCCGCTGTGCCGTGCGTGTGATCATTGCTTGTACAGCCCTCTCGCAGTGTCCGGAGCAAGTATGGTGGGTCTGACACACCGGTGTCAATGTGTTCTTTTTTCCATTTCCAGGAGTGTAGTTTGTGTTCACATCAACTGCAGATTTAAGTAAGTATGTAAGAGCAAGTGGGAAGAACGTACAAAAGCATCATAAACTTCATAAATAAGTGTGGAATGGAAATTAATCAAGAGAACGTTAGAATGATGTCATGTTACTATTCAGTAGTACACTAAGAAACGGTAGTGGTAAGATTACAGTCGCCCTTCAACGGATCACGTGTAATACAGTTCCACAGAGCATGAAAATCAGAACAAAAAGAAAACTCCACACAATCGACATCACCCGTAGTAATATTGAATAAATGGTGTGTTACGGTGCACCATGGCCCACACTCAAGGGCGAATAAATTAAATACCGATATTTATAACTGAACTTGGAATATAGATTCCCTCTTTAAACAGCGGAGCTTATCCTTGGATACAAAAGAAAGTGTATCCATGGAACTGAAAACTGTACAGTGAAAAGTTTCGCCAAACTGCGCTTGCTAGAAATGATCTCACCATAAATTCCAGTGTGTTGCGGCATGGAAACGACCGTCGAAACGGAACATCACAAAAATCATCTTATAAATACAGGTAGCATCGTCGCGATGGAAGTAGTCCCACAGACTACAGAAACAAGACAGCCTAGAACACGTTACACAAGCAGAAGATACACAGCACAGAATGCCGTTGTCCATGCAGTCTACATGGGCACCTTTCTTAATAACTTTAGCGCGGTGATACCCAACTGGTCAGTCAGTTGTTAATCCAAAATAAAGCGTTTAGACATAGAGGGATTGGACTAAAATAAGAAAACATCGCAAGAAATGCAGGCTTGAACATAAATGCAGATGTTAGCTAAGCCTGCAGGTTGCGCTGTTGCATTTGACCACGAGCGTCACCTGAGCAATGTCCTCGATACGTTTCACTTGTCAGTCGTGGTCAAAACAGTGTTCTGTGTAGCTGTGTGTGCATTATGTTGAAAGTTGAAAATAAGTGGATTCGAGAGTGGGAACATTGTTGGTGTTTCTGTAACCAAGATAGCCGAAGTGTTTGGTGTTTCCAGAGGAACCGTGTCATAAAGGGAAAGAGAAAAAACATCATCCACTAAGTGACAACACGGACGAAGTGTGCGCTGAGTGATGTGATAGACGGTCACTGAACTGTGGCGGAAAATAAGGGGACGACAGCTGCAAAAGTCACTGAAGAACTGAATGTCGCACTCGCAGACCCTGTCAACACGAAAACAACACGAAGGGAGACTCATAAGCTGGGAATTGCAGGTCGAGCTAGAAATGCCAAATCCACTCACTAGTGATACAAATGCGCGAAACAGGAGAACGTGGTGTCCAAGCTATAAAATCTGGACTGTGGAGCAATGGATGAATATCATTTGGTCGCATGAGTCTTGTTTCAGACTGTTTCCAACGTCTGGCCGAGTTTACGCCCCAAGAGAGAAATATGACGGGAGTTCGCTGATGATTTCTGCAGCTACAGCAAAGTATTCCATATTCCTCATGGTCGCTCTGCAAGGTCGAATTACTGCCAAAGATTGTGTGACCATTTTGGCTGATCAGGTCCATCCCATTTTATAATGTTTGTTGCCCATTGATGATAGTGATTTTCAAGCCGACAGGCCCATTGTTCACATAACCTGCAGAGTCCAGGACTGGTTTTGTGAGCATGAGGATGAACTGGAGTGTTTCCCCTGACCAGATCTCAGTATTTTTGAGCCTTTATGCTCTGGAGAGAAGGGTGCGTCATCGCTGTCAACATTCACCATCGTTACCTGAACTTGCCACTATTTTTCAGGAAGAACGGTATAAAATTCCCCTGAAAACCATGCAGAACCAGTATTTATCCATTCCGACACGACTTGAAGGTGTTTTCAATGCCGACAGGTTTCATGCACCGTACTGGGCATTATAATATGTTTGTGGCATTTCCATATTTTTATCCATCCCCTGTGCCTTCACTAGGCAGCCAAAGACGGTAGCATGATTTAGCAGACGAGAACCCGAACACAAAGTGCCTTTGGACCTCACCAGCAACATATAACTCGCGTATAACTAAGTTATTTCTCGGACGCTGTTGAATGCACAGCTTTCAAGTTATGTGTCCCAAACATTTCCGTTACACTTTCGTATATGTTGTACCGGTCTGTTACGATACTAGAAGCACGTCTCTGAATCCGTTCGATGTCTGTTGTTATGTCCACTTAAGAACTATAATCACTGGAACCGGACTCTAGATTTGGTCTTATTAGCGTCTTACATGTGTTTTCATTTACAAATGTTCTGTACTTTCATAGGGCCGTTCCAACAAAACTATGTCTTCCATAACACTGATTTTACGTGGTCGTCACATTTTATATCACTTCTTCACATTTTCCCTAAATCTTACAAAATATAACATGCTCAAAATGCTTACCACTAATTTAGTAATCGAATAACATACAGTTCTCAATGGTTTTTAGGCATTATCTCCAAATTTATCCACAGTTTAAGTGAGCTGGAATTCAATACATGAAATGGTACTTTTCCCAAGTCTTTCTGCAATTTCTCACGATCGTCCAATGAAGATACTCTACCTTCTTGTATGCTACATCTACGTTCTTGCATGCAACAGTATCATGAGCGACAATCATATAATGCTGCTGATCCTATCTGGCAAATAGTTTATGATGGATGAAATCGATAGTTTGTTTTGTGGATTATTTATTGGGTGGCTGGGGTAAGGCCCAGCAATTTTCAGTTTTTCCAACATTGTTGTCAATGAGTCGTATATTTTCCTGAGATTTCGAACTAAAGTCATAGACTGGGTTGTTAGCTATAACTCATCCAAATTCCATGTCTGTCTGATCATTAATAACAGAGACATTTTCAATTTAGCAAAAAAAGAAAGTGCGGGGTTTTACACTACAAAACTGGGCCAAGCCCCACAGTGCAGGTCTTGTACCATTTGAGATAAACAAGGATAAAAAAGAATGATTCCATAATAAAAACACTTGTAATAACCCTTTGTGACATTGTTTTATTGTAGCGAAATTACCCAACATAATATTGAACTTAAATAGCTCATAAATTTAAACGTAATGCGTAAAATTGCTTTTACAGAAATAATGTCATAGGGTAACCTCAGAGCGTTAAATGATTGAGGCTGAGCAGTATAGGTAGTGTACATACTAAATAGTGAACTTTGTCAAATCCTCTGAAAACGTTATTGCGCTCTGTAACTGTGCTGCGTTCATCACTATGGATTTTGACTGTTTCATTATGACATTGTCAGTGCTCATGAACGGCTCCTCCTGTGTCCCAGTAAATTTGTAAGCTCCTGGAAGTTTTTTTTTTTTTTTTTTTTTTTTTTGTAAAACACACTTTCATAGCGTTCCTGTTGGTATACTGAAATTTTATCGTCCACAAAGAGCCGGAACGAGTTTTTGGTTTTTCCCTGGGTTTTTACTATAGCGAAGTCATTGAATGAGAGGGAAATCTGATTCTTCCTTGAAGTCCCAGACTCATGTCCCTCTTCTTCGGATGCTTCCTCACCGAATAGTAAGTCCATATCTATACATCGTTGTTTGAGAGTCGGAGGAACTTATATTCAAAAAGGCGATTTTAGGCTTTGGCTTAACATATTCCTCGCGGTAATCAGCTGTATGTCGTGACAAAACAACGTATCTCTATCTTTTCTCCTGGTTAGATTAACTTGCTGCCTATTTCCAAGTTTGTTTTAGGGACTGACAGACGAACTGGCTTCTTCTGCTCGAAGAAGTTGAAACGTCCCCTTAGAACAATTTATACAAGACTGTGCTTAAACTGACACACAATGTTTTTAGCGCAACGCAATCTGACTATCAAAGATCCCTGCAAAAGAAACATTAAACTATACCTTTCAGAAATCACTTACCTCACAAAAATCTTCGTTACTCGAACTACTGCAATACAGCGAGCGCCACTACTGCCAGCTAAATAAAAGATTCAAACTACTGAAAGCACTAACTACTGATAGGGATAGTTATCAAATGAAAGATTTTAATAGAGAACAAACAATGTATTTACCTTAATAGTCATAATATATATACAGCAGTTCATGACAAATTACAAAACTCCGCCATCTCTCTCCCCACATCCACCACTGCTGGCGGCTCACCTCCAACTGTGCAACGCTACGCGCTGTTCACATCCAGCTGCCGCTGCCTAACACTACAATGGCAGACAACAATGCAAACTAGCCACAGGCTGCACACAGCACAGCCAGTGATTTTCATACAGAGCGCTACGTGGCATTACCAATATAAAAATCTGCACAGCCTACTTACATAGCCCCCATGCTCCCCACAAAAAATTTTACATATTTTTTTGGCCAGTGGCCAATAATGATTTGATAAAATTTTTCATAATTACAATAACAAAGAAATCAAATGCACACACTTATTTATACAATGTTGGTCAAAAGCTAAAATTTTCTCACAGTCCATAAAGATAGTCCTGATCATTCATCATAATAGTAATTACAGTTGTTGTTTTTCACAAAGTCTCATTAGTAAAAGAAATTGCACACAGAAGTAGTGGATTTCCATGCAGTCTTGAAGAAGTAGTGGTGTCCTTCCAACGGAAAGACAGTGCTGCCTCTTGACATGCTGACAGGTAATGGACCACAACAGAGCAAACCCACAGCAGAGTCATTCGAAGTTCTGACGAATATTGGTAGGTAGGTCATCACAGAGTAGACCCACTGTAGGCCTTGTAGAGATGGCCAGCAGCCATCTGCTGCGACTGTGCAGGTGCACAATCACCATCGAAGAGTCTTGCAGAGAAGATAGCAAGTCCATAAACCACCACTTGTGCACACACAAAGTTTTAGGAATTGTCTTTAGAACCAGCAATGCTGTTATCCAGTCCCTTGCTGAATTATTAACACACGTGCAAACATTATCAGTCCCTACTTCTCACATATTGTCCATATATTATGACCAACAGAAACGTGTGCAGTGAAATGAATGCTTACAAGTTACTTAATGTGATAAACTGGTGTCAATTACAATTTTATAACATGAGAATACAATTACAAAGGTACAAAATACATCATTAAAGAACATAACAATACAGATAACATTTGTAGTACAGGCTTTACAACAGAATACAAATAACATATACATTAGTGGTACAGGAATTATGACATGAGTACATACATAAAAGATCAGAATAACTTTCGAAACATCAACTTCACACATGAGCATTAAAACAAAACAGAATAAATAATGTCTAAGCATATTTACAAGGTAAATAACATATTATTAATGCCAATTATATTCGAGGAGAACAGTATTCCTCATCATAGTGAATGTAGCTTAATATTAAAAGAAGAAAAAATTCTATGAAACTACACAGAGACAGGAAGAAAACAAATACACAAGGGTACACAAACACATAGTGGGATAACACAAGGAAAGGACAGGGTTTGTTTTACTGCAGTATTTGGCAAACAAAACTTTCTTTGTTTCTTGGAGATTTCCCTTCATTCATCATTATTCCCAAAAGTCCTATCTAAGCCTGCTTTCTGTATCCTGTTCACATCCACTGTCAAAAATAGTTTTTCTCCACTGTACAGTATCCCTTTTTTTTTTTTTTTTTGCCCAAACCATTTTCATATAGCTTCTCAATACATTTCTTCCAAGTCATCATAGTTAGTTTCTTATATAGTATACCCCTCTTAAGCTAACTTAAATCTACTGAGCTCAGATATATATACCAAGGGACAAGGCAATGCAGCATCACATAACAAATTATCACAAACAGCAATGACAAAAAATGCAAATTGGCAAAGCTAGCAGCATAAATTAGCAAAGCAAGTGCAATATTACAACTAATATAAGGCAACGCGCAGCAAACAATAAAAATAATCTTAGAAGAGTAACACAAAGTCAAATTCAGTAACACTATGCCTGGCAAACAGCAGTAACTTATACCTAAACATGACATATCTCAAGCAGAAAAAATATTACAGTAAAAACAACAATGCAGTAAAGGAAAATGTATATTCACATCTTAATGTCTATGTAATTAAAGTGGTGCACCACAACAACTTATTGTGAAAAAGATCCCTGCAAAAGAAAAATTAAACTATACCTTTCAGAAATAACTTACCTCACAAAAATCTTCGTTACTCGAACTACTGCAATACAGCGAGCGCCAATACTGCCAGCTAAATAAAAGATTCAAACTACTGAAGGCACTAACTACTGATAGGGATAGTTATCAAATGAAAGATTTTAATAGAGAACAAACAATGTATTTACCTTAATAGTCATAATATATATACAGCAGTTCATGACAAATTACAAAACTCCGCCATCTCTCTCCCCACATCCACCACTGCTGGCGGCTCACCTCC
Organism: Schistocerca cancellata; assembly: GCF_023864275.1. NCBI lineage: Eukaryota > Metazoa > Arthropoda > Insecta > Orthoptera > Acrididae > Schistocerca > Schistocerca cancellata. Next base: position 136,318,161 of record NC_064634.1, on the reverse strand, counting down.
AACTGTGCAACGCTACGCGCTGTTCACATCCAGCTGCCGCTGCCTAACACTACAATGGCAGACAACAATGCAAATTAGCCACAGGCTGCACACAGCACAGCCAGTGATTTTCATACAGAGCGCTACGTGGCATTACCAATATAAAAATCTAAACAGCCTACTTACAAAGTGCATCTTAATTTTGCGACCAGCATAATGTATCAGAACTCCATTTTTCTAACTCCTTACCCTATGAAGTAAAGCAGAGACCACTATCTATCTGTTTTGCATAATATTGTTTTCCTGTATTTGTACGCTATTTTCCTGTGTACTGGAAGAGAAGTATAATTACGCTGTCTAGCAGCTAATGACAAGTCTTGCAACATCAGGTGGAAATGTCGCATCACGTCTCACTGCTGAATCATTCGTCTGTCCAACAGTTCTCGGAACAGTTTATGAACGAGGTTTCAAGCCATTGCGTTTCCCCTGCGAGTATCAGCAAGTGGAGAACGCTAAACAAAACAATGACTGCCCTTCGTAAGCATTGTCAATACGTTCATATTGATGTCATTGTCACGACACAGTTTGTTCATTTTCTTGCAGAACTCACTTTGAAGAAGTTAATCTTAGTGTGCGTTCTCTGTTAGATATGAAATGACTTCAAGAGGAAAGAAAATCGTTGCTCTAGTTGTAAGGTGTTAGGCAAATCCAACACCTCCCGTGAAAACCCTGACATGATAGCAAATCCGGCAGTATGTCACATAGCTCCGAATAAATCCTGACATTAAATTAAACAAAGTAATACTTTGTAAGCACTCAAAATCATGTTGTAATCGATATAAATAACCATATATCTTCTTAGCACTACATTAAGTAATAAATAATGATGTAAGGGCTATTTTGAAAGATATGTTATTATCTGACATCTTTTTAAGTGTATTCTTTACCGGTGTAGAGATGTTACAGTAAGTTTATAATACAGAATTTACATGTTAAAATAACTTCTTTCATCTCCTGTAAAATCGCTAAAACGGAGTTAACATTTCTCTGATCCTCGAACAGTGATATGAGCTTCTGCATGAACTTAAGTTCGAATCTGACACTGAAGAATAATCAGCTGGTTGTTTGACCTGTTTTTTTTTCTTTTTGGAGACACTGATATAGTGAAATCTACCTAACATCGTTCTGTTTCTATAGCATACTCATTTAGCTCTTTGGCACGTCTTTTCTTCTCAGTAACAAGCATTTATTTGTCCAGTGGATTCTTCTTCCATTCGTTCTTCATTGCGTGACAACGTTTACGTGCTTTTCCAGAACATTTCCTCTTAATCTTTATTTTAGGCAGCGGAATTACATCTTCAGGTGAGATAATCTCACGCACTGTGGGCTGAACGTCATCACTGAAGATTTATCTCCTCATTGCTGGTACTGCAAGGATTTACCCCAAAACACCTGCGGGGATCTGCCCCATTTCGCCATTTTCTAACAAATACGCCTTGTGGATTTTGGGTACGAACTAGAACAATTATTACATATGAAAGTCTAGCTTCAATGCAGTAGTTCGTTGATTCTTCTTTCCAAATCCTACATTACACAATCTTCAAGTAAAACATCAGAAAAGTTACTTGTAAATACATGAATCACAGACTTCCTTAATTTTGTTATATTTGGAGCGATTTGCCGGGACGAATTTTCATGGAGCAGTAAGTAACAAGAAGACAAACCTGCCACTTGGCGGTCGACTCCTGAACCGTTGGCCGACAATTCAAAACCACTGTGTGGGTTTTACTCACGCGGGGTCTTACTCACAGCTACCTTACGCAGCATGCTCCATCTCGCAGACGCTGGTAATCAATATGGATAGTACTCGATCTTTCGCAACACAACACAGCTGTTCGATATTTTTGGTGCCCCTTCCTGTCTATGATGTTACCAATGCATGACACCTTCTTCTGGTAATTCCTCAAAGATCTTCGATTTTACCCACCAAAATATGACTTTTCCTTGCGCAATACACATATCTTATACTCATCTTTCCTGGATTTAATGGCAGTCACAAGCTCTCTCTGCTGTTTGCCTTAACAGCACTTTTCGTTGCTAAAGTGTTTTACTAACGCAGGAATTCAGCATTCTTCTCAGACACCGTTTTATAGGCACCTCTTCCGATGTCTAAGATTCTACTCCATTAGCAAAGTAATCCATGCGAAGCTATAAATTAAAGCTATCTCAAAAGTAATTTTCATAACTCGCTTGAATTTCGATTTTTCGTGTGTTGGTTCCATGTGTGACTTAGTGTCATCACTTACGCCCAGTCGATATAATTATTTGCTGCCCGTTGGAGTTGCTAGTTTTTGAGCTTCAGACCAGCTTCCATTATTGATTCCATCTTATTTCCGTTTTTATTACGATGGTACTTGGAGACATATTCCCTCTAACGGAATACAGCATGTGTTAAGACAAGCTGTAAGCTTCCTTGCCAACTACTGATGTATAGTGTATTCACTACAACATTTTGCTGGTTTTCATCGTAACTGTACCCTTCGTCTAGTCTTTGTGCCTCCTGTACAAACATAAGGCCACAGCGCAAAAATAGTTTCCAGGGTCGTGAAGCAGCCACATTATCGGTGTGTAATTAAGTATTTTCGCTGAAACAAACTGCGTCATTTAGCTGTAGATGGCGCTTAAGGTTATCTCCAGTGGCACGACACTTTCCCTCGAACCGAATAAACTGACCTTGTTGTCAGATGAAACCGACCATTGCCCGCAGAAGCCGCGCAACTTTTGAAAATATGCTGCACTCATGGGTCTAAATTATATCGAGGATCAAGTTTACTCCTGCAAATTGCAATACTTTAATTGTGTATAGATCAACAAGGCCCCTTTACGTAGCAGTGAACTTTAGAGTTCACGACGAGAAGTGCTCACTTTTTATTCTGTCGAACGAAGGAGTCCGTGAGTTGCAAATCAGTGAAGTTTGGTGCAAGTAGACAGTCTTTTTATTTAGGTAGATGGCTGGTTGCGTTGCACATAGATCAGCTTATACGATATTAACATAATCCATTTCAAAGCAATTCATTTCTATACATGTGTACACGAAGATTCTTGTCTCAGTGTTGTTTTAGGAAGTTATTTTTAGCCAAACCTATGACACTATAAAGTACTATTTTCTTTTATTCACTACTCAGTTTGTCAGTTTTTGATGGCAGTGTCGAAATGGCACATTATACGTTTCTGTTCCAGGACATATGGTCAGTATTTAGGAATACTGGAATATTACAGGAACGTTCATTTGAAGCAAAAAATCTTCATATAGATTATGCCCTATTCCGAATGATTTTCGAGGTAGAACACATTTAATGTACATTTTTTTGGGCTATTGGCGTGCACATACAGTATTTGTCTTACCGTATTTGTTTCATTGGCCGTGTTAGTAGAATTAAGTGACCAGCTGGACCGCCAGACCTTACGCCATTAGATTTTTGTATGTGGCGATGGATGAAGTCTGAAGCGTACGAACGAAAGGTGAATATGCGAGGTGAACTTGTTGGTCGCATCATGGATGCTGCTGCCCACATTATAGAACGCGTAGAGACACTCAGACAAGCAACATAACATGTTCACCCAAGAGGTCACAAATGCTCTGAAGTTGACGGTGGAATATTCGAAAATTTATTGTGAACTGTACAACAGCTGTAATGTGACATGTACGATGACGCTTAGAGGTGAGTATGTTAAAAACATTATTTTTTCGATCGATACTTTGCAAACCGCATGCAATGTTTACTAACTGTTGTGCATGCGCACATACGCAAACCTGACAATGCATTGAATAAGACTGAAAATAAATGACAGTGTACAGGGTAATGCAAAAGTCTGTTAATATCTGAAAATGCACCAACTGAAGAAATAATAAAGGTAGGGAAGTAAAAATTGACACATATGCGTTACATGAATTGGGTTTTTATTGAAACCCAAAACGAGTGTCAAAACAGGCCAACAGTTGGCGCTGGAGAGCAACATGTTGATGATGCCGCATGAGAACAGTGTATAAAATGAGCTGTAGAGAGAAGGAGTCAAATTCGCCAGCAATCGCGGTATGTTGAATTTACCAGAAAAGGCACTGTTTCTGAAGCTCTACTACCAAAACGGAGAATCTCCTACTGCATCTTTACGGTCTTGTCGCCATAAGAAGGGTATTCGAATGGGTAGAGGTCCTGTGACGAACGTCAGTGTGAAGAAAATGATCACAAAGTTCGAAGTCACCGGTTGTTTAGGTGATCGGCCTCGTAGTGGGCGAACAGACACAAGTGTTACTGCTCCTTGGACAGTTCAGGAAAAAATGAAGACTTAGCAGGTTCATTTCCACATCGTGAAGTCAGCGCTTGTAAAGTTCCATGTCGCACCGGCATTCCACGCACTGTTGTTTGGAGAGCGATCCTTATAAAATAAACCGTCATCGTGAACTTTTAGGCATCAATTTTGTGACGCAGAGAGCACTTGTGCTGTGCCTTTCTCAGAAAAAGGGGTAAGATGACGGTTGGTTGTGTAACGTGATGTGGATCCGTGAAGCCCAATCCACCCTCTGAGAATCTGTGAGAATCCACAATTCCAGAATTTCGGCTACCGAAAACCTTAGAAGTGTGGTGGAAATCCCATTGCATAACAAGACAGTCACGGTGACGTACGGATTTACCGGATCAATTGCGATTGGACGATTTTTCTTCCAGGAAATATGGAGTGTCCTCCTAGCAAGAGAACCTCCCCATCGCATCCCCCTCAGATTTAGTTATAAGTTGGCACAGTGGATAGGCCTTGAAAAACTGTACACAGATCAATCGAGAAAACAGGAAGACGTTGTGTGGAACTATGAAAAAAATAAGCAAAATATACAAACTGAGTAGTCCATGCGCAAGATAGGCACCATCAAGGATGGTATGAGCTCAGGAGCGCCGTGGTCCCTGTGGTTAGGGTGAGCAGTTGCGGAACGAGAGGTCCTTGGTTCAAGTCTTCCCTCGAGTAAAAAGTTTACTTTCTTTATTTTCGCAAAGTTATGATCTGTCAGTTCGTTCACTGACGTCTCTGTTCACTGTAATAAGTTTAGTGTCTGTGTTTTGCGACCGCACTGCAAAACTGTGCGATTAGTAAACGAAAGGACGTGCCTCTCCAATGGGAACCGAAAACATTTAATCGCAAGGTCATAGGTCATCCAATTCCTCCACGGGAAAACACGTCTGATATATTCTATACGACACTGGTGACGGCATGTGCGTCACATGAAAGAAATATGTTGTCGACCCACCTAACTTGTACACTTGGCGAATGGGTAAAAATATTCTTCTACCTTGCCCGATTTAGGTTTTCTTGTGGATACATACTACGGCGCAGTTACCTCGCATCGGACGGACAGATAATAATTGTCTGAAAATAAAAAATTCAACTATTCACTCGAGAGAAGACTTGAAGCAAGAACCTCTCGTTCCGCAGCTGCTCACGCTAACCACGGGACCACGGCGCTCCTGAGCGCACATTATCCTGCATATCTTGCACATGGACTACTCAGTTTGTATATTTTGCTTATTTTTTCGTAGTTCCACACAACTTCTTCCTGTTTTCTCGATTGAGCTGTGTTCAGTTTTTCAAGGCCTATCCACTGTGCCAACTTATAACTAAATCTGAGGGGGTTACGGTCAGAGGGCTGCGTGCTCTCTGTAATAAAAAAACTGAGTCAAGAATCAGCGATCAATTTGAACGGATGTCTTGTGACGTCCGCCCCGAGCAAACGCAACGACCTATATCGAAGAAAAAAAATCCGGCACGGTAGCTCAGCGTGTTCGGTCAGAGGGTTAGCTGCCCTCTGTAGGAAAAAAAAAAAAAACTGAGTGACTGGATCAATAATGAACTTCAACGACCGTCAGGAGACGTCCGCCACGAACAATTACAACGAACTATAACGAACAAAATCAGATTAAAAAAAAAAGGCCTTGGTGCACGTGCTTCGCGCATCCACGAAGGCCAATCAGATCGTGAGAATTTGTTTACATTACCGTGGCAACGCCCCTGTGTTGCCGTAGCGCAGGGCGACCGCAGCTGGCTCGCTTGCCGTCCGTGTCGAATACTGGCAACTCCGCTGCCAGCTGTCAACAGCTCTTCTCTCGGCGTACGGAGTACAGGCACGCCGAAATATCACAGAATCGCACCATTCCTAGCCTGGCTGATAAACACTTGCTGGAAGGAACGACTTTTCTGCAGGATGGCGCGACACTCTGTATTGCCTTACGAGAGCCGTTTGAAAAGACCATGCAAAGTCCGAGAGATGAGACAACCGGCACATATCGAGGTCATGTTTAGTTAGTAGCATCTTTGGAAAGAACGCACACCAAATTTCAGCCATATTGGTCTATTACTTTGTGTTTGGCATTCGTGTGAATTAAGGAAGTCGAGTGATTGTCAAAAAATGGACGAAGAAGAATTTCGTGTGGTGATTAAACATTACTTTATGAAAGGCAAAACGCCTCGGGAGACTAAAGAGAAGCTTGATAAACATTATTGTGACTCTGCGCCTTCGATTAGAACATTTTATAAGTGGTTTCAAAATTTTCGGAGTGGCCATATGGGCACAAGTGATGCTGAAAATTCTGGACGCCCTGTCGAGGTTACAACTTCCAAAATCATTGATAAAATCCAGGATATGGTGATGGATGACAGAAGAGCAAAGGTGCGTGAGATTGCTAGTGCTGTGGGAATCTCGAATGAATGGGTACATAATATTTTGCATAAACAGTTGGACATGAGAAAGCTATCCGCAAGATGGGTTCCGCGATTGCTCATGCTTGACCAAAAAGTGTTGCAAGGATGGTTTGCAGCTGTTCAGGAAGAATCCGCAGGACTTAAATTGTCGTTTCGCCACTGTGGATGAAACATGGATACATTACTTTACTCCTGAGACCAAACAACAATGTAAACAATGGGTTACCAATGGAGAAACTGCACCAAAAAAAGGCGAATACCAGTCCCTCGGCCGGAAAGGTTATGCCGACTGTCTTTTGGGAATCGCAAGGGATAATCCTCATCGACTATCTGGAAAAGTGTAAAACTATTACAGGTGCATATTATTCATCGTTATTGGACCGTTTGAAAACCGAGCTGCAAGAAAAACGCAAGTGACTGGACCGCAAAAAAGTCCTTTTCCATGATGACAATGCAACAACACACACCTGAGCAGTTGTGGTTGCAAAATTAATGGACATAGGATTCCAACTCGTTTCACATCCCCCCTATTCTCCAGACTTGGCTTCCTCGGACTACTATTTGTTCCCCAATTTGAAGAAATGTCTGGCGGGACAAAGATTTTATTCAAACGAGGAGGTGATTGCAGCGACTAATAGCTATTTTGCGGACTTGGACAATTCCTATTATTCGGAAGGGATCAACAAATTAGAACATCATTGGACGAAGTGCGTAAGTCTAAAAGGAGACTATGTCGAAAAATAAAAAAGGTTTACCCCAAACATGTAAGTAGTTTTTATTTTTGCACGGACTTTTCAAATGCTCCTTGTACGTGTGAAAGATCTCCTGCGCACATCGTTTGGTGAGGATCGCGTGTGAGCCACCACGTCCATCATGCTTCGCCTCACGGCTCCCCAGACCTCAATCTATGTCATTATTGGTTGTG